>NC_073628.1:35177500-37677500 GCF_029407905.1 Bubalus kerabau | reverse complement strand
TTTCATTACTCTAGGAGACAGAGGTCTATGAGGAACGTGTGTGTGTGTGTGTGTGTGTGTGTGTGTATTTATGAGAGAAGGAGAGGTGGTGGGAGAGAGAGAGAAGAAATAATCAGTTATTAATTTGTGATGAAAATTGTAAATCACCCTTTAGATGGAAATGCTGCCCTTTTGGAACATTGTCCAGACTCTGACCCCAGGATGTTATTGTCCTGAATATTTATCCAGAATATTGGCTGGAAAGCCAAAACTCAGGACTCAGAAGTCTTATTTAACGTTAAGGATATCTGTTCTTTTCTCTTCTGAAAATGAGTTGATAACCTTGAGGGTGCCTAAACCTTTGATAAGTATGCTTGTCATGGAAGCAGAGGTGTTTGTATTCATATTCCTTGAATAGTGAAAACCTTTGACACTTTTTTTTTTTCTTTTTAATCTCAAGTTCAGTGATTTTCACATCTGCTCTTGGACACTTCCTCTCTTCTGGGAGACATACTGGAATTTCTGAAACCATAGACCACTCTGTCAAATAGCAAAATTATACCTGTTCTTTACATTTTGGTTCTACTCTAGATTAGCCACTTTGTGGTTGTTCATACAGATTTTAATTAGGTTATACTGAAATGTATTTGGTTTCTGCTAACTGAATTAAAACTGTCACTTACCTAGGTCTCTGAAATTATTCCTAAATTATTTGGAATTAAGAGTGACCTTAGACATATCCTTACACAACAAGTTAATTATAAAAAGCATATGAATTTTACCAGGTAATTCACATTGGTCAGTTTGTTTCTCTTACCTCCATGCTCTTCATACACATTTTACTGATGTTCCCACCTACTGTCTGCTGAATGGATTGTTATAAGCATCATCACGGTTGTTCAGGAGAAGAATCTGACATATTGACCGATATGACTGGCCTGCACGCAGTAGGCCCTCAGTAAATGTCAGATGCTACTCTTATTTTTTTCTGGAAAAATAGAATTATGACACCTACCTCTTGGTGTTCCTATAGAGTTGCAATGAAATATCATCCACAGAGACGCCAAGTACAGTACCATGCTTCTGTACAGGAACTCAATAAATGTTAATTTCATTCCTTTCCCTGTCTACTAAACAAAGCATCCAGAGGAGTAATAACACTGTGTTCATGATTCTACATCACCCCAGCAAAATAATTTCCTCTTCTTGGAAGGGAGAAACCAATAAAGTCTGGTTTCAATTTATTTAGAGTATTCTTTCTTTCTAACAGCATAAAATAAATCCCTGCTATGAAATAACCTTTCTGCTGATCTATGTATAATAGCAACGCAGTATCACCTAGTCCTTTTCGGATAAATAAATTTAAAAAAATCATGTTTTGAGAATACAACCAGCATACTAGTCTTCTGAAGGAACTACCCATTACAGAGTTACTGTGGGGAACAGCAGGTGCTGGCGACTACAAGCTCTAGGCATTTATAACTCTTGAGTGTTACTGCCTGCTTGGAAGAATGTGCTATTTACTTCCAACTGAGGACAATTAGGCTTAAATTCCAAAGCCACACATCAGGTAAGCAAAAGAGAAGTGCAAAGGACTGACTCTGGCAATTTAGGTAGCATGATTCTTACCTTTGTGCTTATTCAGGTGAGGATAAAATATCAATAATAATGCTCTTTAATGCTGGATAATTGCATTCAGGAAGTTTACCTTACCTGTTCCAAAATCTCCCTGTGAGAGGAAGTGCCATAATGCTGGATAGAAGTACATTCCTGTGACTGATTATAACGAGACATTTCCTTTTCACACCCAGAGGTAAAAGCTCCAAAGCAATTTTCACAAATTGTAACATTCTGGAGTAGATGATGTTTGAAGTACAATTTCTATCCAATTTAACATTTGTTTTCTAGCTGGAAAATTTTTGAGTTTCTGTTGTAGAGGGCATTGATTGTAGATTGTTGTGGATGGACAAAGAAATAAACTAGGGAATTATCTGTGATCTCATATATCCTTTTATTGCTTGGGAACATGCTAATTGTTGCATTAAATGTCATCAAGTTATCTTTTCCAAATGAAGGGTAATTGTCACTTGTCTTATGCCAGTGCATGTGAGAACAATTGGCTTTGATTTGGCAATTGTGATACTTCAAGGTTTGAGGAGCATGAATGATAGAAGTTTGAATTGAGTTATATTAATTTATGTATCTATTTCTGTCTGCTTATGCAAAAATTTGTAAATTATTAATATAAAACTCTGTTGAATATTTCCAATAAATGCTAAACCTCCCAGAGTACATACAAGTTATAGAGAAGTGTGGTCAGATTATTGGGTAGGATTTTCAACTCATAATGAATGCTGACTCTTCCACTTGCATTTTTATACAGAGTTACATACTCAGTACAATACTTATACTATAGTAGATATTATTTTCACTAAGTATTAGCAAATGATGAGTAGGAGCATAGATAATGACCCTTTATAGTAAGCTCGAATGAGACATAAGTACCTAGCAGAGTGGTTGTTCAGCACCACTGAATTGGACTCTGTATGTTGGTATTCCATGATCTTGTCAGGGTATAAATACAAACTACCTGCTTACTCAGCTACTTATAAAAGCAAAGAAGAGTAGTGGTTTAGTGAATATTATCCATCTACTCCTAAAGGAGTCTTAAGTTTTCTTCTTATATCAGCTTAAACCAGCAGAAAGCAGTATGCTTTTTAACAAATAACTTTTATGTTCATTTTGCAACCTGGACTATTACCATTTCTGCATTTTTTATAGAAATATCATGGTGGGAAATATATGAATCTTGAAGTAAAGCAGAAAAGTGTTGTTAATGGTGTTATCTTGAAAACTTCTCATTTACAAAACAGTGATCTTGAAATTATAGGAAAGCAGTGATTTCCATAAGATTCTTAAAATACAGCGTGGCATATGCTGGATATTCCATGAATATCTAGAGTCTGTATTCTTACTCTGATTATTATTAGTAGCGTTAATATTAATATAATTGGTGGTGGTGGTTTAGTCGCTAAGTCGTGTCGGACTCTTGTGACCCCATGAACTATATATAGCCTGCCAGGCTCATTTGTCCATGGGATTGTCCAGGCAAGAATACAGGAGTGGGTTGCCATTTCCTTCTCCAGGAGATCTTCCTGACATGGGAATCGAACCCAGGTCTCCAGCATTGCAGGCAGATTCTTTACCGCCTGAGCTGTGAGGAAAGCCTCCCAATATTAATATTATTGCTACTATGCAAATTGTATTAATTGATTCCAAAAACATTGTATACTAGGGTACATGATCTCATGTCAAATTCTGTAGGTGGTAAGTTTATCTTAGAATATTAAGAAAATCGAATTAATATTAGGAAAGCCATTTATTTTCTCGGAGCAGAAAATCCTCTTTACTGGTAGAGATATGTATAATATTGTGCTTCTCTTTTTGTCATTGTTGACAGAAAACATAAACCGAATTTTAAAAAATAATTTAGCTCAGAGCTCCAGTGACAATTTCAAAACAGCTAAAGTTGCTTCTTTTAAAAAATCCATAATTCTAACTTTTGTAATTATATCTGATATGTTTCTTGTTACTACTATGACTTTTGTAAATCACCTTAAAGTCTTTTTGTAAAGACCTTTGGTTTAATTGAATGAAAGTATAACATGATGAGTACTGGCATCATTTATGCTTTGCTTTATCTTCTGCAAAACTGAGTTTATCCTTGCCCATAAATAACCTTAAAAAGATGTTTTTAAGATTATATTACAAACTATTTATACATTTTGGCCCATTTGTGTTAGTTGTGTTTGAACTGCATATTTTATGACCCATTTAAAGGATTGAGAGAGAGATTTATGTGTCTTTATCTACATCAGATATAGACATTTGTGACACAAAGCTATCTTTTATTCTATAATATTTAATTTCAGCTTTAGGATGAATTGCAATTTTCCTGAGGCAATTCAGTTCATTTATTGATTTGACAATTAAATGGACAGTACTCCATTTGAAGATTAAATATGAGCTCAATTTTTACAGCTCATACTATTATGCCCATTCCTGCATCAAAATTCTATTAAAACCAATCTACCACAAATATGAATACATGGATCCTCTGTTTCAAAAAGGGTGTACCAGTTGAAACTTCAGATTCTGGGTTTAGACTACTGATCACATCAGCACAATTGTTACAACACCATCTGGTATATCTGATGAATAGAAGATAACCTGTCCCTCATCAACTCACCCAGTAAGCACTGAGCACCTATTATGCATGAAGTGTTTTGGTACAAAGATTATTATATTTTCCTTGCTCTCAAAGAATCTTCATATTGTATGGGGAAGAAATATCTGTAGATAAAGAGTTGCAACCCAACAGGACAAATACCAAAACTGAGGTTTGTAGGAATTTCAAAGTTGGCACTGAACAGGTAGTTCAGAAAAATAATTTTATAGTAGGTGATGCATAAGTTGGTTCTTAAGTAATACTTGGAATTTTGCAGTCAGATAAAGTAAGATGTATCATAAACATGGGTGAAAATAATGAGGTAGTATCAACAGAACAAAGAAAATGGTTACATAGTTCAATATACAAAATGGTCCTCAGCATTTCATAGAATGCTGCTACTGCTACTAAGTCACTTCAGTTGTGTCCAACTCTGTGCGATCCCATAGACGGTGGCCCACCAGGCTCCCCCGTCCCTGGGATTCTCCAGGCAAGAACACTGGAGTGGGTTGCCATTTCCTTCTCCAATGCAGGAAAGTGAAAAGTGAAAGTGAAGTCGCTCAGTTGTGTCTGACCCTTAGTGACCCCATGGACTGCAGCCTACTAGGCTCCTCCGTCCATGGGATTTTCCAGGCTAGAGTACTGGAGTGGGGTGCCATTGCCTTCTCCGAGTTCATAGAATAGCAGAAATCAAAGGCGTCTGAAGAGACTTCAACTGGTGTATTAGGCTTCCCTCTTCATCTTGGCAGTAACGACCAGCATTCGTTCCTGGGTAGACTCTGATCTAGAGAAAATTCAGTGTCTTACTCATCTCTGAAACTTCAGCCAAAACAAGGCTGCTCATCCATTCACCGATTCATTTAAAAGGATTCGTTGCAGTACTAGGCCCTGGGGAAACAGGGGTGAGCAAGGCAAAAAAGATGTGTGCTCTTGCTTTCTGGTAGCCAAGAGACAGATACGGATAAAAATACTAAACAGAAAAATAACCCCTTGAAGAAACAGTGCAGGCTAATATGTTGGAGAGTGACTGGACGTCAACCCTGGATTGAATGGCCCCTGAAAGTCTCTATGAGGAGATGACTTGGAAGCTGACACTTGAATCACAAGTAAGAACCACCTAAGCAAGGGCCACTTGAGTAGGGAGGCCACTTTAGGTTGTGGGAAGAATAAGAAGAAATTCCCAAGGGCCAGAACAAGCTCAAGTTCTGCAGGTAACCATGAGAAAGTCAGTTTGACCAGTGCAGAAGAGCCAAGGAAGGACTGAGCCAAACCAGCACGATACTCCATTGCTTTGTAGATTGGGAGAAAGGATTCAAATTTTATTAGTAGTACAATGGAAAGATATTGGAGGTTAATGCAGGAATGTAACATGATCTGATTTATGTTAAAACAAGAGCTGAGTTGAGAATGGACTGAAATAGAACAGAAAAGGCAACAACCTGGGAGGCTTTTGTGTAATCTCCATCACCTTGGATTAGGATCCTGGCAGTGGAGAAGGTGGGAGGGCAGAGACTGAGGACATCCTTTAGATAACAAATAATAATATTTAGTGTCATATTAGGCCAAAGAGAGGGAGGGAAAGAGAGAAAGCAGGAATGGCTTCTTGTAGACTTTCTGAAAGGAGGGGGTGGGCCATGGGGCATAAAGAACCCAATTTAAACAATAACAACAATTATAGCCTCAAGTATTTAGAAAAATCCTTATCTGTTTCAAACACTACTCCAATCAAAGTTACGTGTATTAAATCATTTAATTATTATGACAACCTTATGACTTCATTTTTACAATTATTCTCATTTTGCAGATAGACAAACCGAAGGAGAGATGTGAGCTTGCCAACAGTTAAAGCAGGACACGGTTTCACCTTAAGAAATGAATTCCTTCATCTCCTTCTAGTCTTTGCTCATGATGTCACCTGCTTGTTGAAGTCCACTCTAACCACTCCACTTAAAATTACAATACCAGCTCCCTCCTCCGTGGCACTCCCGCTTATAAACTGCTCTAAAGTATCAAATAATCTGTTTATTTATGTTTTTTATCTAGAGTCCCAGTGACGGCGGAGCCTGGTGGGCTGCCATCTATGGGGTTGCACAGAGTCGGACACAACTGAAGCAACTTAGCAGCAGCAGCAGTAGACTATAAGCTTCATGAGGGCAGGAGTTCTGTCAGTGTTGTTTCTGGTGGTATTCCAAGTGCTTGAACAATTCCTGGCACACAATGAACATTCAATAAATGGTGGTTTAGTCGCTAAGTTTGACCCTTGCGACCCCATGGACTGTAGCCCGTCAGGCTCCTCTGTCCATGGGATTTTCCAGGCAAGAATACTGGAGTGGGTTGCCATTTCCTTCTCCATCAATAAATGACTCTTGATTAAATAATAAATATGTGGATAAGTGACTGAAATAGTTGAGCTGGTTTTCAAACCCTGATGGCCTGATTATAGAGCCTGTATACCTACTCACTATACTATTCTGTGTTCCCTCTCATGCTGGGACAGAAAATGATTCCTGCTCCTCAGTCCACAGGAGACCTGTGTACTCAGCTGATCCAGGCCCAGCCTGGATCAGCTGAGTACACAGGTCTCCTGTGGATAACTTAGCCAGTTCCTACCTCTCCTGCTTCATCTCTTTCCTCCCAATATCTCTTCTGTGTGGAATACCTTCCCCCTCACCATTGTACATGAATAATCACAACGTGTCTTTACAATTTCAATATAGATATCAGGTCTTCTGGAAAGGATACATGTATTCAGCCACACCTGGGCTAGTTGCCTCTTACCTGCTGCTCATTAATTTCTGTGCTTTTCCTTTTGTAAGTTGCTGCTGCTGCTGCTAAGTTGCTTCAGTTGTGTCTGACTCTGTGCTACCCCATAGATGGCAGCCCACCAGGCTCCCCCGTCCCTGGGATTCTCCAGGCAAGAACACTGGAGTGGGTTGCCATTTCCTTCTCCAATGCATGAAAGTGAAAAGTGAAAGTGAAGTCACTCAGTCGTGTCCGACTCCTAGCGACCCCATGGACTGCAGCTTACCAGGCTCCTCCATCCATGGGATTTTCCAGGCAAGAGTACTGGAGTGGAGTGCCATTGCCTTCTCCATTGTGAGTTGCTAGACTGTTGTAAGTTGCTGCTGCTGGTAAGTCGCTTCAGTCGTGTCCGACTCTGTGCGATCCCATAGACAGAAGCCCACAGACAGAAGCCCACCAGGCTACCGTCCCCAGGATTCTCCAGGCAAGAACACTGGAGTGGGTTGCCATTTCCCTCTCCAGTGCATGAAAGAGAAAAGTGAAAGTGAAGTCGCTCAGTCGTGTCCGACTCTTAGCGAGCCCATGGACTAAGTTGCTAGACTGTTGTAATTATCTACCGAGCTGCACTGTTTACCTGAGACAATTCCTCCCACTACCAGGCGGTGACTGGCCCCTAGTAGGTGCTCAAAAAGTTGTTAAATTGAACTGAATGGAATAGGAAGTCCCCCAAGTATAAAATGATATGGATAGATTGGGCCCTGGTCTATAAAGAGTAAACATACTTTATAGCTCAAATTGCTTGAAGGCTTTGTGAATCATCTTTACCAGTAGTTAAGTCTGAGTTATGCTGTAATCAAGGTGAGCCTCTGTTCTCCTTACTTGTTTCCATATCACTTAAAGAAGCTATCTGAGAAAGCAGAGTTCAAAATTCTAAAATCCTCTGAACCATTGAAAACATATATTTGAGATTAAAATCCCTTTTCGATTGGCTGAAGTCACCATAATTGGAGCCAATTGAATCTGAATTTAAACATGTCTGAGCTGTGATAATGTAGCCAGGGCTGTATTTACCACATATAAAAATGTAAGCAATATGGATTATTCAGTAAGGTAAAGAGAGTCTTTAGAAAGCAATTTATATTCTGTAGATTGGAGTAAATAAAACCTTGAAAGAAGATCTAATCACATTTTTGTATTGATATTTTAGGAAAATTTGTAGTAGCAATAGACTAGCACATAAACCCCACCAGTGAACTAATCTGAGGTTTAAATCAAAATAACTTGTATTGGTCTATTCTAGTTTCTGATGATTCATTTTTTTTTTCCCACTGAGATGTGGAAGAAGAGCAATATAATCTCTTTTATGTAACTAGTGTAATTTTTCATAAGCAGCCCTAAGGTTAAAAAAAAAGAACTTGTGAGTGTAATACGTAATTGAATCTTCTTGAAACAAGAACAGCAGAAGGTAATGAAGATTTAGGTAGGGAATGAATTTCATACTGTTCCTCCTACTTTCCTTTGCAGTCACATCAGTGAATTCGAGATTTCTGGTTAGAAAAAAATCAATAGGAATTTACTGTGAACCTTGAAAGAGGGCATTCTGATGTGACTAAGGAAGTCTGAAGGCAATTGTAACTCACTGCTTGAAGCAACTCCTTTCTATGGCTGGGAGGTGGGGGTGGGTGGTGGTGGTAAGTAGATGAGAAGAATATTGAGTGATGTGAGGACCTTGGCTGACTAGTAATGGAGAAATTTATATGGATTTATTTTTTTCCCAATCAGTCATTCATTCATCTACTTATTTATTTATTGAACATGTTTCTAGTACCTGTCTGGATTGAACTTTCCAGAGAGCATGCGTAATCAAGAAATAAGTAAGAAACAACAGTTAGCCCCTAAGGATCTCACAGTGTAGAAAGGGAAACAGTCAAGAAAAGTGATCATTAAAATGCATGGTGAGCAATGCCATGGTAGGGACGCTGTACATGCCGAGACTTGCCTGTGGAATCTGGGAAGGAATCCTGGAGGAGGTTGCATGTTTATGGAAAGCAGTTGACAACTTCTATAAAAAATAAGTGCAAGAAATAGCATTTATGTAGCATTTTCATATGTGAAGAGCTTGGCACTCTCAGGTAGAATTAAGTTTGCCTATAAGTACCAGCGGAGCATCAAATGATAGTGGATTAAGCAAGACAGATGTTTATTTCTTTTCTCAAAGACTGTTCCAGAACCAGCTTAATCCTTGGGGATCGAGGCTTTTTCTAACTCACTTTTTTACTACCTCTGGGCATGACCCTCATCTCTTGGTCCAAGTTCATATCTTTATTTTGATAGCAGGATAAAGGAAAGAAGAAAAACAGGGGCAAAGGATGTGTCCAAATTCTGCATTAAGATTCTACAGAATCAATGTATATCTAATTTTCCGAAAGCTAGGGGCGTAACTGCAAAGGAGGCTGGGGTTTGTGGTGTATGTTCCTGAAGACAATGTGTCAAGTGAAAATTATACTGTTGTAGAAGAAAAGGAGATTGGATTTTGCAAGAAAACAATAGCTTTGGCGGTAGGTGGGAAATAGTAAGATGTTTAAGAAATGGCAAGTATTTTTGGTGACTTAGACTAAAGGTACAGGAAGTGGGAAGAGGGATAATACTGAAAAATGTGTGACGTAAAGTTGGAGGCATAATCATGAGCCACACATGAAGAGTCTTCAACAAATCAACAATTAATTTTTGCTGTGCCCTTAAGAATGTGCCAGTTATATTTTATGAATACTGGCCTGTTCAGTCTTCAGATAATTCTCTAAGGTACACTTATTATTAATTGGGGGCTTCCCAGGTGGCACGGTGATAAAGAATCTTCTTGCTAATGCAGGAGATGCAAGGAGATGCAGATTCAATCCTTAGGTTGGGAAGGTTCCCTGGAGTAGGAAATGGCAACCACTATAGTATTCTTGTCTGGAATATTCCATGGACAGAGGAGCATGGCAGGCTACAGCTGATGGGGTTGCAAACAGTCAGACAAAACTGAGCAACTGAGCTCACTCACACACACATATACACACTTATTATTATTCCCTTTTTAAGAGAATACAAATTGGGGTTTAAAGATTAAGTGATATGCCTACAATTACACTAAGGGCTGAGATTAGAGTTTAATTTGGTCTGACTCCCAAGTCAGAGTTCCCAGGCGCTTGCCATCCCCAAAAGCTTGAATTCCACCCTTTCTTTCTTGGTTCCACATCTCTGTGTTCTTTTTCTGTGTTCTCTTTCTGAATGGGCTACCTGGATGGATTTAGCAAATCGTTGTCTGATCAGGAAAAGGTGCCTGAGAGGAAAAAGAGCAGTAAACTAACCCTTAGCAGCTCATGATGTGAAAAAGGAAAGGAGTCTGCAAATTAAGTCTTGGCATTTCACCTCACATTTTCATTAAGTTTTAACTCAGTATATAAAAAAGTTAATTATAGGGTGCCTTAATCCTATATAAAAGGTCAACCAAGTCCTGCCTTGTTTAAGGCATTAAGGCAGTTCTTAAAGTGGAAACAGGTTTGAACGGTTGATCAAGTTAAATCATAACCGTTTCATGAAGCACTCTTGATAATAAGATTCACTTATTTCCAATGAGAATGTCTAAATCTGGTGAGTGGACTGCATTACCTACTGCAAACAAAAGTAATCTTATCAAAGACAAGCTGTGATGCTTATCTGTGTTATTTTATAGGCTTACTTTTAGCAATGTGTATTTTCTATATGTATGATTATAAATCTACATACCCATTCTAGAAAAAAATCATTGAGGGCATGCTTATCAGGAAATAAAATAAAAAATAAGAGAACTACCATGCAGAGAAATCAACTTTTGCAATGTAATATATTTCCTTCTAATTTTTAAAACTGTTTTAAGGTTATGCCTGGTTTTCATAGGTTGAAATCATATAGCTTACAATTTTATTTCCATATTTTAAAAAGATTATATTGTAAATATTTTCCATTTTTTTTAAAATAAATTAAATTCAGCATGTCATGTGATAGCCCATCCAGTGGGCTATGGTCACTTAACTAGCCAATGTGGTCTCTGTGTGTCTGGCTGTGTATATGATTAAGATGCCTGGAGACCAAGGCAATTTTGGTTACTTTGGTAACTGGCTTGGATGGACAATGGAGGCCTGGTTCCATAGAATTTTACACTGGTTTCCTCTTGACTGCCCTTATCCTTTAAGGGATGAGAATGTCCTTTTCATAAGTCTGTACCTCCTGGCCAAGTTTCAAATTAATCCATCATGATAGAGATGTTGTTTAGAAAGGCTACTTAGATTGGATTCAAGCATTCAATTCAGTGCAATCACTCAGTCGTGTCTGACTCTTTGCAACCCCGTGGACTGCAGCACGCCACGTTTCCCAATTCATCACCAACTCCTGGAGCTTACTCAAACTCATGTCCATTGAGTCAGTGATACCATCCAACCATCCCATCTTCTGTCTTCCCCTTCTCCTCCTGCCTTCAATCTTGCCCAGCATCACGGTCTTTTCCAATGAGTCAGTTCTTCGCATCAGGTGGCCAAAGTATTGGAGTTTCAGCTTCAGCATCAGTCCTTCCAAAGATACTCAGGACTGATCTCCTTTAGGATGGACTGGGTGGATCTCCTTGCAGTCCAAGGAACTCTCAAGAATCTTCTCCAACACCACAGTTCAAAAGCATCAATTCTAAGGTGCTCAGCTTTCTTTATAGTCCAACTCTCACATCCATACATGACTACTGGAAAAACCAAAGCTTTGACTAGACAGACCTTTGTTGGCAAAGTTATGTCTCTGCTTTTTATATACTGTCTAGGTTGGTCATAGCTTTTATTCCAAGGAACAATTGTCTTTTAATTTCATGGCTGCAATCACCTTTTGCAGTGATTTTGGAGTCCAAAAAAAGTCTCTCACTGTTTCCATTGTTTCCCCATCTATTTGCCATGAAGTGATGGGAACAGATGCCGTGATCTTAGTTTTTGAATGTTGAGTTATAAGCCACCTTTTTCACTCTCCTCTTTCACTTTCATCAAGAGGCTTTTTAGTTCTTCTTCACTTTCTGCCATAAGGGAGGTGTCATCTGCATATCTGAGGTTATTTATATTTCTCAAGCAATCTTGATTCCAGCTTGTGCTTCATACAGCCTGGCTTCCTCGTGATGTAATCTACATATAGGTTAAATAAACAGGGTGACAATATACAGCCTTGATGTACTCCTTTCCCAATTTGGAACCAGTCTGTTGTTCCATATCCAGTTCTAAATCTTGCTTCTTGACCTGCATATAGATTTCTCAGGAGGCAGGTAAGGTGGTCTTGTATTCCCATCTCTTGAAGAATTTTCCACATTTTGTGATCCACACAGTCAAATGCTTTGGCATAGTCAATAAACCAGAAGTAGATATTTTTCTGGAACTCTCTTGCTTTTTTGATGATCCAGTGTATGTTGGCAATTTGATCTCTTGTTCTCTCACCTTTTCTAAATCCAGATTGAACCTCTGGAAGTTCAGGTTCATGTACTGTTAAAGCCAGGCTTGGAGAATTTTGAGCATTACTTTGCTAGTGTATGAGATGAGTGCAATTGTGCAATAGTTTGAGCATTCTTTGGCATTGCCTTTCTTTGGGATTGGAATGAAAACTGACCTTTTCCATCCTGTGGCCACTGCTGAGTTTTCCAAATTTGCCGGCATATTGAGGGCAGCACTGTCACAGCATCATCTTTTAGGATTTGAAATAGCTCAACTGGAATTCTATCACCTCCACTAGCTTTGTTTGTAGTGATGCTTCCTAAGGCCCACTTGACTTCACATTCCAGGATGACTGGCTCTAGGTGAGTGATCACACAATTGTGATTATCTGGGTCATGAAGATCTTTTTTGTATAGTTCTTCTGTATATTCTTGCCACCTTTTCTTAATATCTTCTGCTTCTGTTATGTTCAGACCATTTCTGTCCTTTATTGTGCCCATCTTTGTGTGAAATGTTCCCTTGGTATGTCTAATTTTCTTGATGAGATCTCTAGTCTTTCCCATTCTATTTTTTTCCTCTATTTCTTTGCAGTGATCACTGAAGAAGGCTTTCTTATCTCTCCATGCTATTCTTTGGAACTCTGCATTCATATGGGTATATCTTTCCTTTTCTCCATTGCCTTTGGCTTCTCTTCTTTTCTCAGCTATTCCTAAAGCCTTCTCAGACAACCATTTTGCCTTTTTGCATTTCTTTTTCCTGGGGATGGTTTTGATCACTGCCTCCTGTATAATGTCGTGAAACTCTGTCCATAGTTCCTCAGGTACTCTATGAGATCTAATCCCTTGAATCTATTTGTCACTTCCACTGTATAATCATAATGGATTTGATTTAGATCATACCTGAATGGTCTAGTGGTTTTCTCTACTTTCTTCAATTTCAGTCTGAGTTTGGCAATAAGGAGTTCATGATCTGAGCCACAGTCAGCTCCTGGTCTTATTTTTGATGACTGTATAGACCTTCTCCATTTTTGGCTGCAGAGAATATAATCAATCTGATTTTGGTGTTGGCCATCTGGTGATGTTCATGTGTAGAGTCTTCTCTTGTGTTGCTGGAAGAGGGTGTTTGCTATGACCAGTGCGTTCTCTTGGCAAAACTCTGTTAGCCTTTGACCTACTTCATTTTGTACTCCAAGGCCAAACTTGCCTGTTACTCCAGGAATCTCTTGCCTTCCTACTTTTGCATTCCAGTACCCTATAATGAAAAGGTCATCTTTTTTGGGTATTAGTTCTAGCAGGTCTTGTACATCTTCATATAAATGGTCAACTTCAGCTTCTTCAGCATTACTGGTTGGGGCATAGACTTGGATTACCATGATACTGAATGGTTTGCCTTGGAAATGAACAGAGATCATTCTGTCGTTTTTGAGATTGCATCCAAGTACTGCATTTCGGACTCTCTTGTTGACTATGATGACCACTCCATTTCTTCTGAGGGATTCTTGCCCACAGTGGTAGATATAATGGTCATCTGAGTTAGATTCACCCATTCCAGTCCATTTTAGTTTGCTGATTCCTAGAATGTCAACGTTCACTCTTGCCATCTCCTGTTTGACCACTTCCAATTTGCCTTGATTCATGGACCTAATGTTCCAGGTTCCTATTTAATACTGCTCTTCACAGCATCAGACTTTACTTCCATCACCAGTCACATCCACATCTGTGTGTTGTTTTTGCTTTTGCTCTGTCTCTTAATTCGTTGTGAAATTATCTCTCCACTGATCTCCAGTAGCATATTGGGCACCTACTGACCTGGGGAGTTCATCATTCAGTGTCCTATCTTTTTGCCTTTTCATACTGTTCATGGTGTTCTCAAGGCAAGAATACTGAAGTGGTTTGCTATTTCCTTTCCAGTTTTGTCTTCCCTTTCCGGTTTTTGTCTTTCCAGTTTGGGACTTCCCTTGTGGCTCTACTGGAAAAGAATCTGCCTGCAATGTAGGAGATCTGGGTTTGATCCCTGGGTTGGGAAGATCCTTTGAGATAGGTAAGGCTACCCACTCCAGTATTCTTGCCTGGAGAATTCCATGGACTGTATAGTTCATGGGGTCACAAAGAGTTGGACATGACTGAGTGACTTTTATTTTCATTTTTACTTTCCAGTTTTGTCAGATCGCTCCACCATGACACATCCATCTTGGGTGGCCCTACACAGCATGGCTCATAGTTTCATTGAGTTAGACAAGCTGTGGTCCATGTGATCAGATTGGTTAGTTTTCTGTGATTGTGGTTTTCATTCTGTCTGCCTTCTGATGGAGAAGGATAAGAAGCTTATGGAAGCTTCCTGATGGGAGAGACTGACTGAGGGGGAAACTGGGTTTTTCTCTGATGGCAGGGCCATGCTCAGTAAAGCTTTAATCCAATTTTCTGTTGATGGGTGGGTCTCTGTTCTCTCCCTGTTGTTTGACCTGAGGCCAAATTATGGTGGAGGTAATGAAGATAATGGCAACCATAATGTGAAATCTCTGTTTGCATCCCAGGTGTTCATTGTAGCATTATTTACCATAGACAAAACATGCAACCAATCTGCCTGTTGGTCAGATGAATGTATAGAAAAATATGAAATATATATATATATGTACATATATAATATAGTAATATCCAATTATAAAACAGAAGGAAATCCTGATATTTGCAGCAACATGGATGAACTTTGAGGGCATTATGCTAAGTGAAATAAGTCAGAGCAAGACATATACTGTATCGTCTCACTTATACATGGAAAGTAAAAGGCTAGATTCATAGAAAGAGAAAGTAGAATGGAAGATCACAGGGAGTGGGGAGTCGGGGAGGTTGGTCAGAGGGTACAGGGGATCAATCATGAGATGAACTTCTGGGGATCAAATGTGTAGTACTGTCATGACTACAGTTAATGGTACTCTGCTGTATACTTGAAAGTTAAGAGAATAGATCTTAAACATTCTTATCACTCACATACAAAAAAAAGTTGGTAAAAAGAATAAGAAAAGTGTGTGACCAGGAACCATATTTTTGATTACTCATCAATGTATGTTCCACCTTCCTTCAGAAATAAGTCACTCATTGTTCCCCAAAGCAGTGTGTTTTTAAATCCTCTTGCTGTGTCTTCTGCCATTTCCATATGGTACTGGTCATCCTTCAAAGTTCAGTCCAACATCACCTTCCTTTATCTTTACCCCATCCACTCCTCTCCCTCTTCCTACCCCAATTCAGGCAGAATAACTTGCTCTCTGTGCTCTGGCCCTCCACCACTTGATGCTTATCTCCATTACAAGTCTGAGCAAAACATACTTTTCTTACTCTATAAGGCACTCTCTCCACTGAACTGGAAGTTTCCAAGCTCCAAGCTCAGTGTCGTTCTTTTGATCTCACATGTCTGGCACCTAGCTTGCAATGTTTCCCATCTCACTGTGTTGAGTACCTGGTCAGCAAGCTGGGCCTCAGTTCCCTTATCTCTAAAGCAGGCATTACAATGCCAGTCATTCATATAGATGTTTAAAGTATATGTAGTGGTAGCAGTTTTATTTTAGGTGGGGCCTCTCCTTGGAGTTTGAAAAGTAATCCTTGCCTGCAGGTTCCCAACAAGGCTGTGACTTGGACAGCTCTTGCCTTTACCCTCCAGTATGTGACTAATTTAACTCTAGAGAGTTGTTTGTGAAAGTACAGGGTTAAGGAGAATATTACAAGGGTAGGAGTATGTCACTGAACTAAAATAGATAAAATTGAAAAGGTTAGAATTTTTTAACTACATTCTGACACATTGATTTTCAAATGAGACATCTTTGAAAGATTTCTGATCATAAAATCCCTAGTCATACTTGTCCAGTTCAAACTTAGGAAGAGCTAATAAAAAAAATGTGTGTAAATCACATTAAAGATGATTAATAATTTATACTTTTAATGTCTCACATAATTTCAGAGCACTTTCTGATACAACAATAAATGCCATTTTTTGCAAGAGAAACTGACACTTAAGAAGTGTGAATCTCCTCAAGCCACAACATGTGACCCTCCATTTCCAACGTATAGTTTGTGTTTTAATTTGTCTCTCTTTAAAATAAATAAAGGAAATGCATATCAACATTTACTGAATATCTGCATTGTACCAGGTATCCTCAGGAAAAGAGAAGTAAATATGATCTTGGACCTACTCCCCTGAAGTGAAATAATTACACTTGATATCTTGTGCTAAGATTATTTATAGAAGGAAACATGGAAGCAGAGGACTTTGGGGATCAATTATTTATGTCTGACAGGATCAGGAATACAAAGTCCAACTACTTGGAAAAAAGAATGGTTAGAGCTAGAGTTTTCAAGAAAATGAGAATCTTCTAGGATCAGAGGAAGTAAGGTTCACACGTGGAAGCATTTACAATGTGAAGCTTTCTGACAACTAGAAGCAGCCTGAAACTGACAGATGTTGTGGCATGAGTGTGAGGGATTCAGGCAATGAGGCTGGGGAAGGGTTACCAGGAATCAGGCAAAAGGATTGTAAAATCTCTTGCTATGGAGGTTAGCCATTATACCGGTAGTAGGTGATTGTGAAATATTTCACAGAGGGAGCAGGTTGAACAGTTCCATTCACTATTAATGCTGTTCAGTAAATTCAAGCTAATTTATTCTATGAATACAAATGACCTCAAAATCTACATGACTTATTATTTCAAAATATATTTCTAGCATATATCATACACTCATTATGGGTCATGTGTGGCCCTATTCTATGTCATTCTCTTTCTGAAATCCAGACTCACAAAACTACCTGTTTTGGGTAATTTGGTGGTAGAAGTGGGAAAAGGGACACCTAAAATCATTAGCTTGTACACAAAACTTCTCCTAGAAATGGCATTTGTTACATTTATCCATATTTCATTGGCAAAGTAAATCACATGGTTGCTCTGAGGAACATGAAAGCATACACATAATCTTCCATTAGGGAAAATAACCCAGGGCAGAGAAGCGGGGATAATTCAGTCCACCAAAGATGATCATATGTGAGCATTTTAGATGTGAGGAAACCTGAAACCTTACTAATTAGGAAGTAAGCTAGAATAAATTAGAGCCAGCTTTCAATGAACGATATGTTGTAAACTATAGTTTTGATATTTTCAAGTAAATCCAGAAGCATAAAATAAGCAAAAACATATGGCATATCTAGATTTTCTTGACAGGAATAATAATTTGTGATCATTGTCACATTATTACTGGTGATAATCATAGCTGAACCTGCACTGAAGCGGAGCATGTTTTCATTTAACAATGCAGGTACATTCTTCCATTCAGTTTTCATGGCCATCCTACGAGACATGCAAAGTCATTAGCATTATTCCCATTCTTCAGAGCAGTAAGTTAATGTTCAATTAAACCCACTACGTTTGTCCCAAGTTACAATGACTAAGTGACAGACCTGAACTCAAATAGGAGAGGCTCTGCACTCAAAACTAATATTAGAGCGAAATGGACAAAAAGTTTCACCTAAGGAATTTCATCACTGCTCTGACAATGTAATCCATGTGAAAACTTCTTTATAGCTCTTTTTTTCTAGGATAATTTAAAAGTAAACATCAGTTTTCCTCAGTCATACTTATCACAAATCCTGAATCAGTGTGATCTAGGTTTATTGATTTATATGCCAGAGTATGAAAATAGAAGCTCATACGCTTTCAACTGCATACATATCTTAAGATTAGCTGTGAAATTATTTTTTTACAAACCCATGAAGATTTCTAACATGCGTTTATCAGAAGCTAATCCAGCCAGTTCCTAAATACAATGCTACACTTTTCTCTATGCTCTTATAGGTTTTATTAGAAAATGCTAGCTTCTCTCTGTCTGGAATCAGCATTTTGTCAGATACCTGGTCCATGTGCTTTGTCAGAAAATATGCTGTCCAAAGGATTTTAAACATTCCCAGAACCCACTTCACCTAATATAAGTTACCTGTAAAGGTTGCAGTTGCTTTATAAAGATTTCTGCACAAAAAATAAAAGGAGAAAATCAGTCATACCAACTCTTTATAAAAAAATGTGCATACCTGGATTCCTCAATTTTCTGGCATCTGAATACAGCAGAAGCATAATGAACGGAGGCAGTGCAATGCTGTGGAGAAGGCCCCGCGTTCAGAAGGCTAGAGATGAACATCCTTATTCTGTATCTCCCTCTGCATTACTGTGTGAATGTGGGCCAGACTCCTTGAGCTGCAGGAACCCTGTGTAGAAAAGAAGGGTCAAGCAGACGATGCTACTCCTCTCTTGCAATTCTAATATTCTCTTACTTTAACAAGACAGAATCCATTCATTCATATAATGCTTAGTCTGGAGAAGAAAATGGCAATCCACTCCAGAATTCTTGCCTGGGGAATTTCATGGAGAGAGGAGCCTGGTAGGCTATAAAGTCCATAGGGGTCACAAAGAGTGGGACACAACTGAGTGACTACCTTTGACTTTTTTTCTTTAGGCTGTACACCAAATTAATTTTGGTTAAGTGGCTACTCAATTCCAGGCCCTGTGCAGATGCCAAAAGTAGAAAGCTGGGTAAGACATGATCAGCTATAGCCCCTGCCACCCCACATACAATGCTAAGAGGCAGACAGGGAAAATAATGCTCTTAGCACAGTGCAAATGTGATGTTGGAGCACAAAGAAGAAGACAGAGAAGGGCACACAGGGTCTTGTATTCATGTCAAAATTTGTTATAGCACAAGAACTTTTAAAGTAAGGTGCCTCCTCCATGTAGCGTCCTTGTTTTTAACCTGTCCTCATGCAAGCTAAACATTCCCCACTGCTCTTCGCTCTTCCTGCTTTGTACATCTGCCATCTTAGTATTATTTCCATTTAGCTATGAGTAAACTGAAGCTCAGAGAATGAGTTACCAAAGCTACATGAATGTAAATTAGTAAAGTGGCCTCTGAGACCCCATCATCTGACCCTAAAACCAATGCTTTTATCTCCCTTGCAAGCATTTTGAGTGCGTGCATTTTGAACACCTTATGAATATTTTTTTCCTCTGTGTCCTTGATTCCTTTGTATAAATTCTAAAGACTTCAGTTGTAGTTTTGCCATTGACTGATGAGATCAGCTACATTTTTTTTTTTCATTGTATGATCAAATCCCTGCTTGTTAAGGACTTGACTCCATCAGCTTTGATGAAGACCTAGATTGGAAGAAGGTGTTGATAGCCCTCTGTGGAGTTACAGAAGCTGGCAGAAAGCATTTTGCTTTTGCATTCAGACCACTGAAGGGAGTGTTCAGAATAAAAACAAGCGGTTCCCTTTTGGCATTTTCATCCTGGATTAATTTTGCTGAGATGGATGCACAATCTTACTTCCAGGCCACTTCACAAAATCCCCTTCAAGTGCAAAAGAAAATGATTCCTTGAGAAGCCAGAGAGAAAGAGTGTGAAAAAAAAAGCAGTTGAGTGTTAAAAGATGCCTATCCCAGGAGCCTTCTTCAGATTCACTAGTTGAACTATTTGGAGCTTGAAGCAGCATCTGTCAGGGCTGTGGTCAGATGGAAATGCAATAAAATGTAAAGACAAATACAAATTTAGCTCTCTAAAATCTATTGCAGTGGCTCACAAAAATCCTCCAAGGTCCTTGTACTTAGTTATTTCAGACAGGCTTGAGCAACCTTTTTCATTTCTTTTTGATGCTCCTGGGTGTCTGTGTCAAGGACTTTTGGTGATCTTGAGGTTGGGAATTTCACTGAAAGCTTCTCAGACACCAGATCCTTGCCTCCTTGACACATATAAACAAGAAGAGTAGAGTGGGAAGGGCTCTCCTCCCACTCTGCTAGCCCCCAGAATCACACTTAAAGGCTCTCTGCAACACTGGGGTTTCAAAGTTAAGTATGACTGCTTACAAAATGGTCCAGAGCTAGCTGTTATTGACCTGAAGCAAAAGTTTCACTTAGCGCTTTTAAGCAACTAACTCCATATTTTTGCTTCTAAATAAAAAGATGTAAAGAATCAATAAGAATATTGCAAAACATAATTGTAAAAATCAGATCTACTGTTCTTCCATGCTTACTATGCCTGGCTCAGTATTAAACACTTTGCATATATAGTAACTGTAAACCCTGAGTGTTAGCTAGTATATATACCACTTTTTGTTTTTGTTTTTTATATAAGATAACTGAACTTTTTTAAAGTTAACTAACTTTGCTAGAGTTACAGAGAAACAGGCAGGGTTTGAACTTGGCTTTATAACTCAAAACTATTAAATTACGCATTATGTCTGCCTTGGCTCATATATTGACTGTCACAAGACATTCAAAGAATGATGTGTCTTTAAAGGCCAGCTGGACAGAGGAAGCTGGCGGGCCACAGTCTGTGGGCATGCAAGAGCCGGACAGGACTTAGTGACTAAACCACTGCCAGCATTCACTTCATGGGTAGGGAAGGAAAAGCCCAGAAACAATAAGAGGCTAATGAGAGAGCACTAAGAATGCTCTCAGCCACTTTGGTCTCCAGTCCTCATTCTAACACTTACTCCTTCTGACCTTGGAAAGGCTACTTAGCAACTCCCACACTGGATTTTCTAATATGTGAGATAGGTGTACTAGGGAACCAGTCTGCCTCTAGATGCATTCACCCTACTCAGTTTCACGTTTAATCCCATCCATTTCTCTTCAGTGCCTGCCTCAATTATCATTTAACTGTTAATAAATTTCCTTACAAAAGCCTCCCTTTTAGGGTCTTAATACTTTCTGTACATAGAAAGAATTTGCTTATCACCATTCCAACCCATTTAATATAAAGATTGCACTTCAAACTTTTCTCCATGGTTCAAATCCTTTCTTATGTCTTTTCCTCAGTAGAAAGGGATCTGATACTTAGAATTTTATGAATGCATATATGCTGTGAACCCTGTATTAGTTTTGTTAGATTCAAAATTTAATCTCAGTCTTTTAGGTATTACGCAAGGAGGTAATATTATCCCAAGTTTGAAGATAAGAAAGGTAAAGCCCAGAGTGTTGTCATAAAAGTAAAAATTTGCATAATTTCTAAGTGATTAAACTGGAATTAAGACTCACATACTTTTGCTTTACAATCATAGGCCCTTTCTCCTGCTCCCATTGTTTGAGGACTAGCCCTTAGTCTCAAAGTGTTTGACTCTTTGTGACCACAGAGACTGTAGTCCACTAAGCTCCTCTGTCCATGGGAATTCTCCAAGCAAGAATACTGGAGTGGGTTGCTATGCCCTTCTCCAGGGAATGTTCCCAACCTAGTGATAGAACCCAGGTCTCCCGCATTGCAGGATTTTTTACCAGCTGAGGTACCAGGAAAGCCCAACTCTTACCATCATACAGCTGGATGGAAAACATGGAAAGTAAAGAGTGACCACAAAGTGGACCCAAGTAGACTATGACTGGTCTCTATGTGATAACCACTCACTCAGAGATATCTTTGCACAACCATTTTCCGGAGTCAAAATGTTTGTATAATGTCACCATTTTGCCCTATTCCCCTTATTCTTATAGGGCCCAGAAAAGCAATATAGTGACTCAGTGCCTGAGAGAAGATGAATCCCATGTGTTCTTGGCAAGTGAAATCAATGTTCCTTTGTGCCATATTCCTTTTATGGACATTAAAATGCAATTTATCTTAAATATTGTAATTCACATGACCAAAAATCTTTTTTGATGAAAGATAATCTTAAATTTAAACATGTAAGAACAGTCTTGGCATATCCATATATTAGTTAAGTTTTTTTTTTTTTTCCTTACTAAAAATAGGAATGATGCTACCATACCTCACCATGGGGTTAAACCATCCATCCATCCTCTCAGTAGGAACGTTTTATACATCATGTAGCCCTGTCTGTTGTCCAGCATTGTTACAAACTGATCTTGCAAACACTTTGACAAAGTTAATATACATTGAATCTGCATCGCATTTTTTTTATTAAGTCTCTTTTGTAGTAGAGGACAGTGATATTTGATTACAAGCTCAAGTATATAATTGTGATGTGTATTATCTGATCTTCATATTTGCATTAGAAATAATTGGCATTAATATAAGTTATTAAGAAGTCAGTGCCTAAAAGCATTTGAGACAAACTTCAAAGTAGTCTCACTAAGTGCTAGTAGAGAACACAAGTAATTGTTTAAATTGCACAGGTGTGATATGTGCAATGTAATAAACTCTTAAAAGTCTCAGGGCACATAATTAGATTTACTAAAATATGTAAATTGTTTGAGAAAAATTATTAGAAAATCTCTTACCAACATAATAAAAACCTTAGTAAGGCAAGCATAGTCACAACTTAAGTTGAGAAAAAGGGTTTTCATTTATAATAGTAGGGATTTACACAAAAGATCTCTGAAGGGGCTTCAGTTCAGTTTAGTCGCTCAGTCGTGTCCAACTCTTTGTGACCCCATGGACTGCAGCACGCTGGGTCTCCCTGTCCATCACCAATTCCCAGAGTTTACTCAGGCTGATGTCCATTGAGTCAGTGATGCCATCCAACCATCTCATCCTTGGTTGGTTGGTAGTTAAATCAGATACATATTAATACTGGCTACAGATAACTTTATTTTCATTGCCAAGTATTTTAAACTTGTTTATAATAAATATAATATATTTTAACATTTCAAAAAAGCTTATTAAAATTCTACATGCCTAGATAGGTGATTCAGAGAAGGCAATGGCACCCCACTCCAGTACTCTTGCCTGTAAACTCCCATGGACGGAGGAGCCTGGTGGGCTGCAGTCCATGGGGTTGTTAAGAGTCGGACACGACTGAGCGACTTCACTTTCACTTTTCACTTTCATGCATTGGAGAAGGAAATGGCAATCCACTCCAGTGTTCTTGCCTGGAGAATCCCAGGGACAGGGGAGCCTGGTGGGCTGCCGTCTATGGGGTCGCACAGAGTCGGACATGACTGAAGCGCCTTAGCTGCAGCAGCAGCAGATAGGTGATTATCTGCTGGTGGTCTCAACAATGTATTTGAGGTACCTCCAAAATCGGCATCTGTGTATGTGTGTGTGTGTTGATATGGTATGTTTATCCAAAAGAAAATCCCTCCAGTTTCTTTCCTGAAAATACAGAACTCTGGTCTCTAGGTCGCTGAGACTCAAGTTGCAGACTCAGTAGCTGATATCAGGCTCAGTTCTTGAGTCCCCCCGTTGACTGTGCTGGATCTCACTCCTGTCTTCACTGAGACTCAGCATCAGTACCCAGACTCTAAGCCTTAGGCCTCAAAGGCCCCAATGAACAGGCCATAATGACTAAATGATAATATAATACAAAGTACTGTTATTTAGCAATGATGGTGCCAGGCGCCTGGCTAGACACCTCACACACAGTACTGGGTGCTGGCCTGGTGGCAGCCTGGCTCTGCCACTGTTATCATCTGCACTTCTTAGAAGAGGAAACAGAGGTTAGTGTGGTTAAATAATTAGTCCCAAATAATACATTTTATAAATAGTGGAACCAGCAATTGCTCTCAAACCAGTCTAGCTCTGAAGCCCATGCTCTTTCTGTTTGTAAGACAAGAATAAAATAAAAAGAAACAAGCATGCATGGCGACCCTTGGTTCAGCCGATAATGCATGGCTTTTGGATCAAAAGTTTCTGGGTACTTATGACATTCGAAGTGATTTCACGCCCACATTTACCACCACAAGCCCTACTTATCATCCGATCTACTTGAAAATGAAATTTTTTCCATTTGCAGCAACATGGGTAGACTTGAAAGGCATTATGCTCAGTGAAATAAGTCAGACAGAGAAAGACAAATACTGCATGGTATCACATATATGAAAGTGAAAGTCGTTCAGTTGTGTCCAGCTCTTTGTGACCCCATGGACTATACAGTCAATGGAATTCTCCAGGCCAGAATACTGGAGAATGTACCAGAATACATTCCCTTCTCCAGGGGATCTTCCCAATCCAGGATCAGATCAAACTGAGGTCTTCCGCATTGCAGGTCGATTTGTTACCAGCTGAACCACCAGGGAAGCCCATTACATATATGAGGAATCTAAAAAATAAAACCAACTAATGAATAGAACACAAAAGCAGCAGACTCAACAAAGAATGAACCAGTAGTTTCCAGTGAGGGAGGCAAAGACAACATAGGGGTGGGGAAATAAGAGGTGCACACTATCAGGTATGAAATAAATGACGGGATACACTGTATAACATGCAGAATACAATCAATATTTTCTAATAACTATAAGTAGAGTATAACCTTTAAAAATTGTGAATCACTATATTGTAGATCTGTAATACATAATATTTTGTAGTGATTATACTTTAATAGAAAATTAAATAAAATAAAACTTGCATGGTTATTTAAATAATGTAAAATATAACCATATATAAGGTCTTCAGAAGAAGATATGTTAATATGTTAAGAATGATAGGCTGTAGATAAATAACGGATTTTTTTTTCATGTTTGTTTAGAGTAGCAACTTCTACTTCAACTATTATTGATGACCTATGATTTCCTTAGCACTGTGCTGGAAATAATAGATTCTTACATTATATTATCTAATTTTATACTTGTACTGTCTTGGGAATATAGGTATTATTTTTGTTTCTACATACTAAAAACAAACTATCAGAAGGAGCTATTAAAGAAACAATCGCATTTACCTCCACATCAGAAGAATAAAACACCTAGGAATAAATCTGTTCACTGCAAAAGCCTTGTCCTAAGAACAATATAAGACAATTATGAAAGAAATTGAAGATAATACAAATAGATGGAAAAATTCACTGTGTTCTTGGATTGGAAAAGTTAATATTGTTAAAATGACCATACTAGCCAAGGCAATTCTCAGTTTCAATGCACTTACTATTAAAATACCAATGGCATTTTTCACATAACTAGAACAAACAGTTTTAAATTTGTTATAGATATGCAAACTTCATTTTTATCCTGATTTTGAATTGCAATGATACAATAAATATTTTCATTGGTTTTTTATTGAAGTAAAATTATAACACAAAATTAACCATTTTAAAAGGGGCAGCTCAGTAGCATTAGGTATATTTACAATGCGGCCACCACCAAAATATTTTTCTTGTCCCAAGAGGAAATTTTTTTATCCATTATACAATCATTTCCCTTTTCTCCCTGTTCTAGCCTGTTTCAACCTACCACCAATCTGCTTTTCTGTTTCTGTGGATTGACATATTCTGAATATCTCATGTAAATGGTATCACACAATATGTGACTTTTTGTGTCTGATTTATTTGACTTAGTATATTTTCAGGGTTTATCTAGATGGCATCACATGTCAGTATTCATTCTTTTTTCAGCTAGATAATATTACATTGTATGTAAATACTACAATGTGCTTATCTAGTCATTTCTTTATGGACATTTGGGTACTTTTCACCTTTTGGGTATTGTTAATAGAGCTATTATAAGTATGCATATATATGTATCTATTCCTTTGAGTATTTGTTTTCATTTATTTTGGATATATAACCCAAACTGGAAATGGTATGGTAATCCTATGTTAAACTTTATAAGAAACAGTCAAACTATTTTCTACAGTGGCTGAGTCATTTTACATTCCCACAAGTAACGCAATTTCTTCACGCCCTCATTTTTTCATTATCAGTTCAGTTGGTCAGTCATGACCAACTCTTTGCGACCCCATGAATCGCAGCACGCCAGGCCTCCCTGTCCATCACTAACTCCTGGAGTTCACTCAGACTCATGTCCATCGAGTCAGTGATGCCATCCAGCCATTTCATCCTCTGTCATCCCCTTCTCCTCCTGCCCCCAATCCCTCCCAACATCAGAGTCTTTTCCAATGACTCAACTCTTCACATGAAGTGGCCAAAGTACTGGAGTTTCAGCTTTAGCATTATTCCTTCCAAAGAAATCCCAGGGCTGATCTCTGTCAGAATGAACTGGTTGGATCTCCTTGCAGTCCAAGGGACTCTCAAGAGTCTTCTCCAACACCACAGTTCAAAAGCATCAATTCTTCGGCGCTCAGCCTTCTTCACAGTCCAACTCTCACATCCATACATGACCACTGGAAAAACCATAGCCTTGACTAGATGGACCTTTGTTTGCAAAGTAATGTCTCTACTTTTTAATATGCTATCTAGGTTGGTCATAACTTTTTTCCAAGGAGTAAGTGTCTTTTAATTTCATGGCTGCAGTCACCATCTGCAGTGATTTTGGAGCACCAAAAAATAAAGCCAGCCACTGTTTCCACTGTTTCCCCATCTGTTTCCCATGAATTGATGGGACCAGATGCCATGATCTTCATTTTCTGAATGTTGAGCTTTAAGCCAACTTTTTCACTCTCCACTTTCACTTTCATCAAGAGGCTTTTTAGTTCCTTTTTTTCATTATAGCTGTCTTGTTAAGCTTGAAGTCTCATTTTTTAATTTATATTTCTCTATATATGACTGATGATGTTGAGCTTCTTTTCATATGTTTATTGGCCATTTGTGCATCTTATTTGTAGAAATACCTACTTAAGACCTCTGATCACTTTATAAAAATTTTAAACTATTTTTTAAAATAATTTTTGGCTACCCAGCCATGAAACATGTGGGAGCTTAGTTCCCCTGACCAGGAATTGAACCTACACCCCCTGCTTTGGAAGTATGGAATCTTAATCACTGGATCAAGACCTTTGCCCATTTTTGAGCTTTGGTCTTTTTGTTGTTGAATTGTAAGTGCAACTTATATATTCTGGATACTATATCCTTACCACAGATAAGAGTCTCAAATATTTTGTCCCATTCTGTTTATTTTACTTTCTCAGTAATGTTTCTTTATTTTAAAATATTTATTTCTATCTCTCAAATAAAACTTCTAAATTTTTTAATGTATTCAGACTATTCAAAATAATAATTATGGAAAAACATTGTACCCAAAGATGAAATACTTAAGCATCCAACCATAAGGAGAAGGTTAAATTAAATATTGTGAATCCATATTCAATATGAAATAGTGATCTACTACTCTTTTAGACTGCTAAAATAAATTTCTATGTTAAATAATATCAACCTGGAATTTTTAAACAAAGGGCTTTTTTCAAATGTTATAAAAACAGATGGAATTAACTTTTCACTCTTTTCATTCATGAAGCCACCGTCCTCCTCACTCAATCTCACCCCATCATACCCGTTTAGTGTCCAGGATGACTTACTGGCTATTACACAAGTACTTTACATTCAGTGTGTGTTTGTGGAATGGTTATTAACATGGACTTATAAAGCTCTCTTTAATACCATACCATTTCCTTTTTCTGTATACAATGCAGGAACTGCCATGTAATTGAAAACACTTCCCAAGCCATTCTTTACACATTCTATGATTTGAGCTTCCGACACATTTGCATTTTTTATACTGCCAAACATTTAAGTTTCACCAGCAAAAAATAGGTAAATTTTTATGATTAGGTTAATATTTATTTTTTAGGGAAAGCATGGATAAGAAAATCTTACTCTTAATGTATTTACAATTCATTAATTTATCAAATATTTATTGAACTCCCAATTTATGCTATAAGCCATTGTTATGAGAATTCAAAAATGAAATACCCATTATTTATGCTCAAAAACTTACATAAATGCACAGCTAATTGCAGCATCATCAAATTATTTCTGCACATTCCAGTAAAAACACAGGGAAAGAAATACCCAAACCTGACTGTGGAAGTCAGGAACTATTTCACAGATGATGTAGCTTCAGCTGAGCTTCAAAGAATGAATTGCAGGTTTGCCAGATGAATAAGCCTAGAATGGAAATGGAGGATGTCTTAAGTAGAGGTAACAGCATGTATAGAAATTCGAGGAAGTGTAAGCAAATTTAAGAGAGAGAGAATTTGGGATTGCTACAACATGAAATGAAAGAGATAGTAGCAAAAGATGAGGCTGGGTAGGTGAAACATAAACTGAGACTCAGAAGCAGAGTATTTTATTTAGAAACAATAATAATAATAAAAATCTGCTAAAAAGTGCACATGCCCTCCCAATGCAAAACCTGTGTTCTTTTCATCCTGATGCAATGACCTGTAAAATATACAGTTAATCTCGCTTGCCAATGTAGCTACATCCATGTTTTTTAAGATGAACATTATTATACATTGATTATGAAGGAGAATGACTATGACCTTTGCTCCAAATATGTTTTTGTAACTCTTGAAGCAGTTCTGTCCAGCAAACATTTGTTCAGATTTTGTATGCATAAAACATGGAGTCAGGCAATGAGGGAAATTCCTTTTTACAATAAAATCTTATCTTGAAAGTAAGTGGATGCTTCAATGAGTGTACCTAACAAGATTTTCTAGAAAGTGTCATAATGAGATAATGAAAGGAGTTATTAACTTTTCTCAGTTGTAGAGAAGGTAATGCTTGAGATGAATGTAGAACGATCTTATCCAAGTTCTATCAAAATGGAAAAATGTCCTTTGCAAGAACAGGAAGATATTTAAATAAATATATGATACAATATATTTATTAAAAGGGCTGAAACAGAAACTTAGGTGCCAGGGGAAGAGTGATGATACCTGAGAATCAGTTCAGTTCAGTTCAGTTCAGTCCCTCAGTCGTGTCCGACTCTTTGTGACCCCATGAATTGCAGCATGCCAGGCCTCCCTGTCCATCACCAACTCCCAGAGATAACTCAAACTCATGTCCATCGAGTAGATGATGCCATACAGACGTCTCATCCTCTGTCCCCCTTCTCCTCCTGCCCCCAATCCCTCCCAGCATCAGAGTCTTTTCCAATGAGTCAACTCTTCGCATCAGGTGGCCAAAGTACTGGAGTTTCAGCTTTAGCATCAGTCCTTCCAAAGAACACCCAGGACTGATCTCCTTTAGAATGGACTGGTTGGATCTCCTGGCAGTCCAAGGGACTGTAAAGAGTCTTCTCCAACACCACAGTTCAAAGCATCAATTCTTCGGCACTCAGCTTTCTTCACAGTCCAACTCTCACATCCGTACATGACCACAGGAAAAACCATAGCCTTGACTAACCGGACCTTTGTTGGCAAAGTAATGTCTCTGCTTTTTAATATGCTGTCTAGGTTGGTCATAACTTTCCTTCCAAGGAGTAAGCGTCTTTTAATTTCATGGCTGCAGTCACCATCTGCAGTGATTTTGGAGCCCCCAAAAATAAAGTCTGACACTACTTCCACTGTTTCCCCATCTATTTGCCATGAAGTGATGGGACCAGATGCCATGATCTTTTTTTTTTTTTTTTTAATTTTATTTTATTTTTAAACTTTACATAACTGTATTAGTTTTGCCAAATATCAGAATGAATCCGCCACAGGTATACATGTGTTCCCCATCCTGAACCCTCCTCCCTCCTCCCTCCCCATTCCATCCCTCTGGGTCATCCCAGTGCACCAGCCCCAAGTATCCAGTATCGTGCATCGAACCTGGACTGGCAACTCGTTTCATACATGATATTATACATGTTTCAATGCCATTCTCCCAAATCTTCCCACCCTCTCCCTCTCCCACAGAGTCCATAAGACTGTTCTATACATCAGTATCTCTTTTGCTGTCTCGTACACAGGGTTATTGTTACCATCTTTCTAAATTCCATATATATGCGTTAGTATACTGTATTGGTGTTTTTCTTTCTGGCTTACTTCACTCTGTATAATAGGCTCCAGTTTCATCCACCTCATTAGAACTGATTCAAATGTATTCTTTTTAATGGCTGAGTAATACTCCATTGTGTATATGTACCACTGCTTTCTTATCCATTCATCTGCTGATGGACATCTAGGTTGCTTCCATGTCCTGGCTATTATAAACAGTGCTGCGATGAACATTGAGGTACACGTGTCTCTTTCCCTTCTGGTTTCCTCGGTGTGTATGCCCAGCAGTGGGATTGCTGGGTCATAAGGCAGTTCTATTTCCAGTTTTTTAAGGAATCTCCACACTGTTCTCCATAGTGGCTGTACTATTTTGCATTCCCACCAACTGTGTAAGAGGGTTCCCTTTTCTCCACACCCTCTCCAGCATTTACTGCTTGTAGACTTTTGGATCGCAGCCATTCTGACTGGTGTGAAATGGTACCTCATAGTGGTTTTGACTTGCATTTCTCTGATAATGAGTGATGTTGAGCATCTTTTCATGTGTTTGTTAGCCATCTGTATGTCTTCTTTGGAGAAATGTCTATTTAGTTCTTTGGCCCATTTTTTGATTGGGTCATTTATTTTTCTGGAGTTGAGCTGTAGGAGTTGCTTGTATATTCTCGAGATTAGTTCTTTGTCAGTTGCTTCATTTGCTATTATCTTCTCCCATTCTGAAGGCTGTCTTTTCACCTTGCTAATAGTTTCCTTTGATGTGCAGAAGCTTTTAAGGTTAATTAGGTCCCATTTGTTTATTTTTGCTTTTATTTCCAATATTCTGGGAGGTGGGTCATAGAGGATCCTGCTGTGATGTATGTCAGAGAGTGTTTTGCCTATGTTCTCCTCTAGGAGTTTTATAGTTTCTGGTCTTAGGTTTAGATCTTTAATCCATTTTGAGTTGATTTTTGTGTATGGTGTTAGAAAGTGTTCTAGTTTCATTCTTTTACAAGTGGTTGACCAGATTTCCCAGCACCACTTGTTAAAGAGATTGTCTTTAATCCATTGTATATTCTTGCCTCCTTTGTCAAAGATAAGGTGTCCATATGTGCGTGGATTTATCTCTGGGCTTTCTATTTTGTTCCATTGATCTATATTTCTGTCTTTGTGCCAGTACCATACTGTCTTGATAACTGTGGCTTTGTAGTAGAGCCTGAAGTCAGGTAGGTTGATTCCTCCAGTTCCATTCTTCTTTCTCAAGATCGCTTTGGCTATTCGAGGTTTTTTGTATTTCCATACAAATTGTGAAATTATTTGTTCTAGCTCTGTGAAGAATGCTGTTGGTAGCTTGATAGGGATTGCATTGAATCTATAGATTGCTTTGGGTAGTATACTCATTTTCACTATATTGATTCTTCCAATCCATGAACATGGTATATTTCTCCATCTGTTAGTGTCCTCTTTGATTTCTTTCACCAGTGTTTTATAGTTTTCTATATATAGGTCTTTAGGTTCTTTAGGTAGATATATTCCTAAGTGTTTTATTCTTTCCATTGCAATGGTGAATGGAATTGTTTCCTTAATTTCCCTTTCTGTTTTCTCATTATTAGTGTATAGGAATGCAAGGGATTTCTGTGTGTTGATTTTATATCCTGCAACTTTACTATAGTCATTGATTAGTTCTAGTAATTTTCTGGTGGAGTCTTTAGGGTTTTCTATGTAGAGGATCATGTCATCTGCAAACAGTGAGAGCTTTACTTCTTCTTTTCCAATTTGGATTCCTTTTATTTCTTTTTCTGCTCTGATTGCTGTGGCCAAAACTTCCAAAACGATGTTGAATAGTAATGGTGAAAGTGGGCACCCTTGTCTTGTTCCTGACTTTAGAGGAAATGCTTTCAATTTTTCACCATTGAGGATAATGTTTGCTGTGGGTTTGTCATATATAGCTTTTATTATGTTGAGGTATGTTCCTTCTATTCCTGCTTTCTGGAGAGTGTTTTTATCATAAATGGATGTTGAATTTTATCAAAGGCTTTCTCTGCATCTATTGAGATAATCATATGGTTTTTGTTTTTCAATTTGTTAATGTGGTGTATTACATTGATTGATTTGCGGATATTGAAGAATCCTTGCATCCCTGGGATAAAGCCCACTTGGTCATGGTGTATGATCTTTTTAATGTGTTGTTGGATTCTGATTGCTAGAATTTTGTTAAGGATTTTTGCATCTATGTTCATCAGTGATATTGGCCTGTAGTTTTCTTTTTTTGTGGCATCTTTGTCAGGTTTTGGTATTAGGGTGATGGTGGCCTCATAGAATGAGTTTGGAAGTCTACCATCCTCCGAAATTTTCTGGAAGAGTTTGAGCAGGATAGGTGTTAGCTCTTCTCTAAATTTTTGGTAGAATTCAGCTGTGAAGCCGTCTGGACCTGGGCTTTTGTTTGCTGGAAGATTTTTGATTACAGTTTCAATTTCCGTGCTTGTGATGGGTCTGTTAATATTTTCTATTTCTTCCTGGTCGAGTTTTGGAAAGTTGTACTTTTCTAAGAATTTGTCCATTTCTTCCTCGTTTTCCATTTTATTGGCATATAATTGTTGATAGTAGTCTCTTATGATCCTTTGTATTTCTGTGTTGTCTGTTGTGATCTCTCCATTTTCATTTCTAATTTTATTGATTTGATTTTTCTCCCTTTGTTTCTTGATGAGTCTGGCTAATGGTTTGTCAATTTTATTTATCCTTTCAAAGAACCAGCTTTTGGTTTTGTTGATTTTTGCTATGGTCTCTTTTGTTTCTTTTGCATTTATTTCTGCTCTAATTTTTAAGATTTCTTTCCTTCTACTAACCCTGGGGTTCTTCATTTCTTCCTTTTCTAATTGCTTTAGATGTAGAGTTAGGTTATTTATTTGACTTTTTTCTTATTTCTTGAGGTGTGCCTGTATTGCCATGAACTTTCCCTTTAGGACTGCTTTTACAGTGTCCCACAGGTTTTGGGTTGTTGTGTTTTCATTTTCATTCATTTCTATGCAAATTTTGATTTCTTTTTTGATTTCTTCTGTGATTTGTTGGTTATTCAGCAGCGTGTTGTTCAGCCTCCGTATGTTGGATTTTTTAATAGTTTTTCTCCTGTAATTGAGATCTAATCTTACTGCATTGTGGTCAGAAAAGATGCTTGGAATGATTTCTATTTTTTTGAATTTACCAAGGCTAGCTTTATGGCCCAGGATGTGATCTATCCTGGAGAAGGTTCCATGTACGCTTGAGAAGAAGGTGAAATTCATTGTTTTGGGATGAAATGTCCTATAGATATCAATTAGGTCTAACTGGTCTATTGTATCATTTAAAGTTTGTGTTTAAGTCTCCCACTATTATTGTGTTATTGTTAATTTCTTCTTTCATACTTGTTAGCATTTGTCTTACATACTGCGGTGCTCCCGTGTTGGGTGCATATATATTTATAATTGTTATATCTTCTTCTTGGATTGATCCTTTGATCATTATGTAGTGACCATCTTTGTCTCTTTTCACAGCCTTTGTTTTAAAGTCTATTTTATCTGATATGAGTATTGCTACTCCTGCTTTCTTTTGGTCCCTATTCGCATGGAAAATCTTTTTCCAGCCCTTCACTTTCAGTCTGTATGTGTCCCCTGTTTTGAGGTGGGTCTCTTGTAGACAACATATGTAGGGGTCTTGTTTTTGTATCCATTCAGCCAGTCTTTGTCTTTTGGTTGGGGCATTCAACCCATTTACGTTTAAGGTAATTACTGATAAGTATGATCCCATTGCCATTTACTTTATTGTTTTGGGTTTGACTTTATACACCATATTTGTGTTTCCTGTCTAGAGAATATCCTTTAGTATTTGTTGGAGAGCTGGTTTGGTGGTGCAGAATTCTCTCAGCTTTTGCTTCTCTGAAAAGCTTTTGATTTCTCCTTCATACTTGAATGAGATCCTTGCTGGGTACAATAATCTGGGCTGTAGGTTATTTTCTTTTATCATTTTAAGTATGTCTTGCCATTCCCTCCTGGCTTGAAGAGTTTCTATTTAAAGATCAGCTGTTATCCTTATGGGAATTCCCTTGTGTGTTATTTGTTGTTTTTCCCTTGCTGCTTTTAATATTTGTTCTTTGTGTTTGATCTTTGTTAATTTGATTAATATGTGTCTTGGGGTGTTTCACCTTGGGTTTATCCTGTTTGGGACTCTGGGTTTCTTGGACTTGGGTGATTATTTCCTTCCCCATTTTAGGGAAGTTTTCAACTATTATCTCCTCAAGTATTTTCTCATGGTCTTTCTTTTTGTCTTCTTCTTCTGGGACCCCTATGATTCGAATGTTGTAGTGTTTAATATTGTCCTGGAGGTCTCTGAGATTGTCCTCATTTCTTTTAATTCATTTTTGTTTTTTCCTCTCTGATTCATTTATTTCTACCATTCTATCTTCTAATTCACTAATCCTATCTTCTGCCTCTGTTATTCTACTATTTGTTGCCTCCAGAGTGTTTTTAATTTCACTTATTGCATTATTCATTATATATTGACTCTTTTTTATTTCTTCTAAGTCCTTGTTAAACCTTTCTTGCATCTTCTCAATCCTTGCCTCCAGGCTATTTATCTGTGATTCCATTTTAATTTCAAGATTTTGGATCAATTTCACTATCATTATTCGGAATTCTTTATCAGGTAGATTCCCTATCTCTTCCTCTTTTGTTTGGTTTGGTGGGCGTTTATCCTGTTCCTTTATCAGCTGGGTATTCCTCTGTCTCTTCATCTTGTTTAAATTGCTGAGTTTGGGGTGTCCTTTCTGTATTCTGGCAGTTTGTGGAGTTCTCTTTATTGTGGCATTTCCTCGCTGTGTGTGGGTTTGTACAGTAGGCTTGTCAAGGTTTCCTGGTTAGGGAAGCTTGTGTCGATGTTCTGGTGGATGGAGCTGTATTTATTCTCTCTGGAGTGTAATGAAATGTCCAGTAATGAGTTATGAGATGTCTATGATTTTGGGGTGACTTTGGGCAGCCTGTATCTTGAAGCTCAGGGCTGTGTTCCTTTGTTGCTGGAGAATTTGCTTGGTATGTCTTGCCCTGGAACTTGTTGGCCCTTGTGTGGTGCTTGGTTTCAGTGTCGGTATGGAGGCGTTTGATGAGCTCCCATCAATTAATGTTCCTTGGAGTCAGGAGTTCCCTGGAGTCAGGGTTTGGACTTAAGCCTCCTACTTCCAGTTATCGGTCTTATTTTTACAGTAGTTTCAAAACTTCTCCTTCTATACAGCACCATTGATAAAACATCTACGTTAAAGATGAAAAGTTTCTCTACTGTGAGGGTCACTCAGAGAGGTTCACAGCGTTACATGGAGAAGAGAAGAGGGAGGAGGGAGTTAGAGGTGACCCAAATGAGATGAGGTGGAATCAATAGTGGAGAGAGTGGGCTAGCCAGTAGTCACTTCCTTATGTGCACTCCACAACTGGACCGCTTAGAGATGTTCACGGAGTTATACAGAGAAGAGAAGAAGGAGGCAGGAGACAGAGGTGGCCAGAAGGATAAAAGGGGGAAATGAAAAGGAGGGAGACAGATCCAGCCAGTAATCAGTTCCCTCAGTGTTCTCCACCGTCTGGAACACACAGAAATTCAGAGTTGGGTAGAGTAGAGAGGGGTTAGGGAGGAGATACAGGTGATCTGGTGGAGAAAATGGAGAGTCCAAAGGGAGAGAGAGCAGTCAAGCCAGTAATCTCGTACCCTAGTGAAAAATGGGTCCTGAAGATTGGGTTCTTAATGGTACAAAATTGGTAGCAAATACATAAAAGCAAAAATTAAAAATCTAGAGTAGAGTTTGGAATTTCAAAAATGCGATGTTAATGAAAAGAAGAAGGAAAAGAAAGAGAGAAAAAACGAACAAAGAAAAACAAACAAGGTCACGAAAATTATAAAGAAACTACAGGTACAAAATTGATAACTAATACCAAAAAGCAAAAATTAAAAATCTAGAGTAGAGTTTGGAATTTCAAAAATACAAAGTTAAACAAAAAAAAGAAGAAGAAAAATAAAGAGAGAAAACAAACAAACCAACAAAAACAATGTCGCAAAAATTATAAAGAAAATACAGGTACAAAATTGATATCAAATACCAAAAAGCATAAATTAAAAATCTTGAGTAGAGTTTGGAATTGCAGATATACGATGTTCTATAAAACAAGAAGAGAAAGAAACAGAGGGAAAAAAAGAAAAAAAAATCACAGAAATTATAAAAAAAAACTATAGGTACAAAATTGATAACATATACCAAAAGGCTAAAATTAAAAATCTAGAGTAGAGTTTGGAATTTCAAAAATACAATGTTAAGAAAAAAGAAGAAGAAGAAAAATAAAGAGAGAAAACAAACAAACCAACAAAAACAATGTCGCAAAAATTATAAAGAAAATACAGGTACAAAATTGATATCAAATACCAAAAAGCATAAATTAAAAATCTTGAGTAGAGTTTGGAATTGCAGATATACGATGTTATATATAAGAAGAAGAGAAAGAAACAGAGGAAAAAAAAGTCACAGAAATTATGATAAAAACTGTAGGTACAAAATTGATAACATATACCAAAAGGCTAAAATTAAAAATCTAGAGTAGAGTTTGGAATTTCAAAAATATAATGTTAAAAAAAGAAGAAAAAAAAAAAAAAACACGGTCAAAAAATTACAATATATATATATGAAGTTTGCTGAAGAAGAAAAAAAAAATAGGGTCTTTTTTTTTTTTTGCAAAGTAATAGTTATAAAAGTGAAAATTAAAGGACAATAGAGGACTTAAAATTTAAAAAAAAAATTAAAAAAAAAAAGAAAGAAAGATTGATCGTAAAAATAGTAAAAATATATCTAGGTCTTTCTCTGGTTTTGTTGTGAGTATTGTGGGTTCAGTTCATTTTTGGCTAGTACCTTAGTCCGACTTATATTTCTCAAGATCTATAGGCCCCTTCCTATGTAATCCGTAGTAACCACAGGGTTTTAATCTATGGCCTGTAGCTTCCAAGGCGTTTCCCTCTGTTATAGCTTCTTCTGTTTGCTGGTCTCTTCAGTGTCTGGTTCCTGCCCTGACACAAAGGGGACGGTTGAGGACACTATTTTTTTTTTTTTTTTTTAATTTAGGCTCACTTGTTCAGCCGCGCTGTGGGGAGGGAGGGAGGGATGCTGCAAACAGATAACACTGGTGTGCGCTCGCAGTGCCTCAGCCACACTGGGTCTGCCCCAGCTCACGGCGCGTGTAGCCTCCCTGCCCACACTGCTCGGGCTCTAGGTTGTTCCGCCGGGAACAATCAGAGGCCGGCCCTGGGCTGACCTCCCAGGTCCAAGGCGCTCAGGTTCAGGCACTCGGGTAGTCCCCAGAGGCGCAGACTCGGTTGGCCCTGCGTTTTGTGTTCTTCCCAGATCCGAGCAGCTCAGGTGATGAGGTGTTTGGCGGGCGCCAATGCTGCGACTTATCGCCTCCCCGCCACTCGGTTATCTGGGTGTAAAACCGGCGCACCTTCTCAGGCAGATGTTGACCGTCCAGACCCCCAAGAAGTTTTAGTTAGCAAAGAAGCCTGCTTACAGTTTTATAGATAGTGTCTCTCTGGGGCTGCGATTGCCCCCTTCTGGCTCTGGCTGACTGTCACCGGAGGGGGAAGGTCTGCAGCCGGCTATCTCTGTTCAGTCCTTTGTTCTGTGCGCGGGCCTGGCGGTGTCTTAGGTTAGGGCTGGCTTTTCGCGTGGTAGATATCCCACAGTCTGGTTTGCTAGCCCAAATTATTTCGCTCAGATAGCGCTCCGGACATTCGGCCAGATTCTTACTCTAAGGGACACAGCCCGCGCCGCGCTTCCCTGCCCAGCCCCCGCTTGCTAATGCCGTGTGCAGGCGTCTGCGCTGCTTCTCCGCTGGGGGAGTTACCGTAGGGCTCACAATCTGCGATTTTTAATTGTTTATTTTTTTTTTTCCCTCCCTTTTATGTTGCCCTCTGTGCTTCCAAATCTCGGCACAGATTCGGCAGTGAGAAGGTTTCCTGGTGTTTGGAAACTTCTCTCTTTTTAAGACTCCCTTCCCGGGACGGAACTCCATCCCTCCCTCTTTTGTCTCTTTTTTTTGTCTTTTATATTTTTTCCTACCTCCTTTCGAAGAGTTGGGCTGCTTTTCTGGGTGCCTGATGTCCTCTGCCGGCATTCAGAAGTTGTTTTGTGGAATTTACTCGACGTTTAAATGCTCTTTTGATGAATTTGTGGGGGAGAAAGTGTTCTCCCCGTCCTACTCCTCCGCCATCTTGGCTCCTCCAATCCTGATCTTCGTTTTTTGAATGTTAAACTTTAAGCCAACTTTTCCACTCTCCACTTTCACTTTCATCAAGAGGCTTTTGAGTTCCTCTTCACTTTCTGCCATAAGGGTGGTGTCATCTGCATATCTCAGGTTAATGATATTTCTCCCAGCAATCTTGATTCCAGCTTATGCTTCTTCCAGCCCAGTGTTTCTCATGATGTATTCTGCATATAAGTTAAATAAGCAGGGTGACAATATACAGCCTTGACGTACTCCTTTTCCTATTTGGAACCAGTCTGTTGTTCCTTGTCCAGTTCTAACTATTGCTTCCTGACCTGCATACAGGTTTCTCAAGAGGGTGATCTGGTATTCCCATCTCTTTCAGAATTTTCCACAGTTAATTGTGATCCACACAGTCAAAGGCTTTGGAGTAGTCGATAAAGCAGAAGTAGATATTTTTCTGGAACTTTCTTGCTTTTTCCATGATCCAGTGGATGTTGGCAATTTGATCTCTGGTTCTTCTGCCTTTTCTAAAACCAGCTTGAACATCTGGAAGTTCACGGTCCACGTATTTCTGAAGCCTGGCTTGGAGAATTTTGAGCATTACTTTATTAGCGTGTGAGATGAGTGCAATTGTGCAATAGTTTGAGCATTCTTAGGCATTGCCTTTCTTTGGGATTGGAATGAAAACTGACCTTTTCCAGTCCTGTGGCCGTTGCTGAGTTTTCCAAATTTGCTGGCATATTGAGTGCAGCACTTTCACAGCATCATCTTTCAGGATTTGAAATAGCTCAATCAGAATTCCATCACCTCCACTAGCTTTGTTCATAGTGATGCTTTCTAAGGTCCACTTGAGTTCACATTCCAGGATGTCTGGCTCTAAGTGAGTGATCACACCATCATGATTATCTTTGTGGTGAAGATCTTTTTGTACAGTTCTTCTGTGTATTCTTGCCACCTCTTCTTAATATCTTCTGCTTCTGTTAGGCCCATACCATTTCTGACCTTTATTGAGTCCATCTTTGCATGAAATGTTCCCTTGGTATCTCTAATTTTCTTGAAGAGATCTCTAGTCTTTCCCATTCTTTTGTTTTCCTCTATTTCTTTGCATTGATTGCTGAGGAAGGCTTTCTTATCTCTTCTTGCTATTCTTTGGAACTCTGCATTTAGATGCTTATATCTTTCCTTTTCTCCTTTGCTTTTCACTTCTCTTCTTTTCACAGCTATTTGTAAGGCCTCCCCAGACAGCCATTTTGCTTTTTTGCGTTTCTTTTTACGTGGGGATGGTCTTGATCCCTGTCTCCTGTACAACGTCACGAACCTCCGTCCATAGTTCATCAGGCACTCTATCTATTGATCTAGTCCCTTAAATCTATTTCTCACTTCCACTGTATAATCATAAGGGATTTGATTTAGGTCATACCTGAATGGTCTAGTGGTTTTCCCTACTTTCTTTAATTTAAGTCTGAATTTGGTATTAAGGAGTTCATGATCTGAGGCACAGTCAGCTCCTGATCTTGTTTTTGCTGACTGTGTAGAGCTTCTCCATCTTTGGCTGCAAAGAATATAATGAATCTGATTTCAGTGTTGACCATCTGGTGATGTCCAAGTGTAGAGTCTTCTCTTGTGTTGTTGGAAGAGGGTGTTTGCTATGACCAGTGCGTTCTCTTGGCAAAAGTCTATTAGCCTTTGCCCTGCTTCATTCAGTATTTCAAGTACAAATTTACCTTTTACCCCAGGTGTTTCTTGACTTCCTACTTTTGCATTCCAGTCCCCTATAATAAAAAGGACATCTCTTTTGGGTGTTAGTTCTAAAAGGTCTTGTAGGTCTTCATAGAACCATTCAACTTCAGCTTCTTCAGCATTACTGGTTGGGGCATAGACTTGGATTACTGTGATATTGAATGGTTTGCCTTGGAAACAAACAGAGATCATTCTGTTGTTTTTTCAATTGTATCCAGGTACTGCATTTCGGACTCTTTTTTTGACCATGATGGCTACTCCATTTGTTCTAAGGGATTCCTGCCCACAGTAGTAGATATAATGGTCACAGAAAACTAGTCAATCTAATCACATGGACCACAGCCTTGTCTAACTCAATGAAACTAAGCCATGCCGTGTGGGGCCACCCAAGACGGGCGGGTCATGGTGTAGAGGTCTGACAGAATGTGGTCCACTGGAGAAAGGAATGGCAAACCACTTCGGTATTCTTGCCTTGAGAACCCCATGAACAGTATGTAAAGGCAAAATGATAGGATAATGAGAGAGGAACTCCCCAGGTCAGTAGGTGCCCAATATGCTACTGGAGATCAGTGGAGAAATAACTCCGGAAAGAATGAAGGGATGGAGCCAAAGCAAAAACAATACCCAGTTGTGGATGGGACTGGTGATAGAATCAAGGTCTGATGCTGTAAAAAACAGTATTGCATAGGAACCTGGAATGTTAGGTCCATGAATCAAGGCAAATTGGAAATGGTCAAACAGGAGATGGCAAGAGTGAACGTCGAAATTCTAGGAATCAGCAAACTAAAATGGACTTGAATGGATGAATTTAACTCTGATGACCATTATACTTCAGAATAGAAAGATAAACAGATGAAAGATAATGACAAATTACAAGGAAAGGAATTCAGAAAGCCAGGAAGTCTCCCATATTCCACAGCTAGAAAGGAAGGAAAACAAAATTTAAATACAAATTATCTGATTCAAAAGCTGTTATTTAAGCAATGTGACTTCTTCTATGATATAATTATAAAAATGGTATAATATCCTAATAAAAGATTCAACATGTAAATATAATTTTAAAATTCAAGTCAACAGTTATGCGTAAGCATCATTCCCTATGGCCATCTCTGTTGTGCATTTGATCTGAGAAGTCCTCCAAACAAAAGAGTAGTATTTGTGAGAAGAGAATATCTATAATTAGGTTGAGGAGAATTGTGAGACTCTGTTCAGATTAAAAGAGATAGCTTGCATATTCAGTTATCAATGTCTGGTATGGCTGTAAAGTGAGAAATGAAATCCTTTCTAATACTTCAACAGCCCTTTATAATTGCAATGCCTAGGACAGAATTTAGACCATGATGATGTTAACTCATTCTAAGTTGGTGAAGCCCCCATTTAGAGCTCAGTAACTGCCAAAGAGGTGAGCGTGTGGTGAAGGAAACATTGTTCCAGGGATTAAATATGACCATTTTCAGTAAGTTATTTAACTTAATATCTGCTCCTGTATGATAAATACATATTATCCCCATCTCCTAACCTTGAAAATTAAGTATTTCTAGAGGTCAAATGATTTCCATTACTAATGTACCAAGAGGCATATATAAACTTATTCTTTAAAAAAAAATATCATCTGTGAAAGGTGGGACTTCAAGACTGGTGAAATAATGAGCTCAGCAAGCCCTCTTTCCCAGAAAATAACTTTAACTGGTGAAATTTTATTTATATATATATAAGTGTATACATATTATATATTGAATGAACTGAAGCCACATAATAACACAACCTGTGACATGGAACTAAATGAAATGATTAGGAGAAATTTATAGGGGCAAATACCTGAAAAGAAAGATCTTAAATCAATAATCTGATTTTCCCCTTAAGGCACTTGAAAAACCAGGACAAACTGACAGCAAGAAGAAGGGAGGATGTAAGTGCAAATAAATGAAACAGAAAAGGAAAAATTAACAACAATAAAATTAAACAAAAACCTGATTCTTTGAAATCAATGAAATTGACAAACCTTTAGCTAGACTACCCATGAAGAAAAGAGAGAAGCCTCAAATTACTAAAATCAGGATTGAAACAGGATATATCACTACATACCATAGAAAAAGTAAATATTTCTCTATTTAAATTATAAAGGAATACTATTTACCACATTATACCAACAAATTAGATAGCTTAGATAAATTGGGAAAATTCCTAGAAAGACAGAAATTATTGAAAATGTATTAGTAGAAAGCAGGAAATCTAAATAGACTTATAACAAGTAAAGATATTGAACTCTTAAGCAAAAAAATAAAAGAAAAAGCCCCATAAAAAAAATCCAAAGTCTAAGTAGCTTCACTGGTAAAATTTTCAGAAGATTTAAAGAAAAGTTAATAAAAAAATAAACAAAAACTTCAATATGAATATCAATTCTTCTACACCAATTTTTCAAATTCTTGCAAAGAATAGAAGAGGGGGGAATATCTCCTAAATGAGCATCTATGAATCCAGTGTTACCTTGGCACCAGACAAAAACATCACAAGAAAAGGAAAATACCAAGTAATATCTATTGTAAATTCAGATGCAGAAAAGTCAACAAAGGACCAGCAAGAAGAACCTAGCTGTATATAAACATTGTATACCATGGCCAAGTATGATTTATTTCTGGATGCAAGCTTGTTTTAAGAACTGAAAATCAACCAATGTGATACATCATATCAATACAATAAGGACAGAAATCATACTTATCTCCATAAACAAAGTGAAATAATTTAACCTAATTCAGTAGGGGTAGAAGAAAAATTCCTTAACTTGATAAAAGGCATCTACAAGAAACACACAGTTAACATCTGGTTTAGTGTTAAAAGATTAAATGCTTTCATCCCTGATATTAGGAATAAAAATTAAATCTGCATTCTGAGAATTAATTGAGTTCTGAGCCTTTTTTTTAATACAAATTCCAAAAAAAGAAGTAAAGCTAACTCTATTTAAAGGTGACAGGATTTTTAAACAAAGAAAATCCTAAGTAATTTACTATGAAAAAAAATCTTTGCTAAGATAGAGGATACAGGACCAACACAGAGAAATCAGTTGTTTTCTTTTCAAAACTAATTTGACAAAGGAGAACAGAGCTGCTGGGCTTAACACTTAATGATCTTGACACTTATTACAAATTTACAGAAATAATGATAGTATGAAAATAGTTTAAGGATAGAGACATAGACCAACAGAATAAAATTGAGAGTCCATAAATAAATCTATATACTTTTGACCAGTTGTTTTGCAACAAGAGGTTATTTAGTAGAGATTTAGTAGAGAAATAATTGTCTTTCTCTACTAAACAGAAACACTGGGTACAGAAATACCTGGGTTACCATATGCTAAAGAATGAAATTAGGCCTATACTTCAAAGTCTTTACAAAAATTACTATATTTTCACATTTCCAAAATATCTACAGAGTATTTTGTGTGATCAAAACAATAACATCACTAAAATAATTTCTATAGAAAGTAATTTGATGGTTGTTTAGGGTTGTAGAGGGATGAAGGGAATAGGGAATGATTGCTAATGGACATCAGTTTATTTTAGTGGGGATAGAAAGTTCTAAAATGAGATATTAGTGATGATTGCACAATACTTGAATATGCTTTAAAAATCATTGAATTGTGTATTTTGAATAGGTAAATTTTGTGGTATTGTATCTCTATAAACCTGGTAGCAATAAACCTGCATGCACGTGCACGCGCGCGCGCGCACACACACACACACACACACACACACACACACACACAGAAGATATCACTTGAGAACTCCTGTGCAGACCAAACATCAATACTATTAACTCTCTCAATAGTCTCTGTCCTTCAGTTTACTTCAGTTCAGTCGCTCAGTCGTGTCCGACTCTTTGCGACCCCATGAATCGCAGCAAGCCAGGCCTCCCTGTCCATCACCAACTCTCGGAGTTCACTCAGACTCACATCCATTGAGTCAGTGATGCCATCCAGTCATCTCATCCTCTGTCGTCCCCTTCTCCTCCTGCCCCCAATCCCTCCCAGCATCAGAGTCTTTTCCAATGACTAGAACTCTTCACATGAGGTGGCCAAAGTACTGGAGTTTCAGCTTTAGCATCATTCCTTCCAAAGAAATCCCAGGGCTGATCTCCTTCAGAATGGACTGGTTGGATCTCCTGGCAGTCCAAGGGACTGTCAAGAGTCTTCTCCAACACCACAGTTCAAAAGCATCAATTCTTCAGCGCTCAGCCTTCTTCACAGTCCAACTCTCACATCCATACATGACCACAGGAAAAACCATAGCCTTGACTAGACGGGCCTTTGTTGGCAAAGTAATGTCTCTGCTTTTGAATATACTATCTAGGTTGGTCATAACTTTCCTTCCAAGGAGTAAGCCTCTTTTAATTTCATGGCTGCAGTCACCATCTGCAGTGATTTTGGAGCCCCCAAAAATAAAGTCTGACACTGTTTCCACTGTTTCCCCATCTATTTCCCATGAAGTGATGGGACTGGATGCCATGATCTTCATTTTCTGAATGTTGAGCTTTAAGCCAACTTTTTCACTCTCCTGTCTAAAACTATGTTTTTTCCTTTGAGGTGAAATTCTTATTTGATACTACTTGATGCTTCTGAAACATTGATATTTAAAAATCTTAGTCACATAATATGCACTCCTTTTCCTTCTGTTGATATTCCCCAGGGAAATGTTTAAGACTCTGCATGTGAACAAATAATTATTTCATTATGCAAAAAGAAATTAAATTGCTGCTGTTGGCAACAGAACTAAAACAGCAAATCTTGGTTGACTTCTTTCCAAAGGTTAGTTTTGGAGTTTTTTTGTTTTTTTCCTTAGATGAGTTAGTCAGTGATTTTAGGTGTCAGTATGATTATATACCTGTCAGGAACTAGGATTGTATTTATTCTAATTGACCTCCCGTGAATTCTATGTTATTAGATAGTCTGACTATATTATAAGCTGTTAAAGAAAACAGCAAAGAGAAGTCAGCGAACTGCTACTAAAGGGAAATGAAACTGTATAACCTCAGAATTTGTTATCTGGGACAGCGATTGGCCTCTAGTTTCAAAGTGGCAGCTTCCATTGGGAAAAATCTGCTGGTTGGTCTCCAGAGTTGCTGTGGAGCAAGCATCAGCTTTTTTTGCTGTTGAAATTGGATTTGATTAGGGACTGGGAAGTGCAATGGATGGTGTTGGGGGAAGACTTCTTCATTTTGATATGGAAAAGTTTGCTGTCACTGTGAGATGTTTCCCCATGGAGTCCTTAAGTTACCAGTAGTTGTTTTATTAAAAGCATTATTTTCCCTTTAAGTAGCATGTACTTAAAGTGAAAGATATTTGCCTAAAAACCAACAAAACCTTCATAGGCTTCCTCCTTATGAGTGAAAAGTGAAGTGTTAGCTGCTCCATCATGTCTGACTCTTTGCCACTCTATGGATTATAGCCATTACCTTCTCTAGGGGATCTTCCTGACACAGTTATCGAACCTAGGTCCTCCTGCAGTTCAGGTAAATTCTTTACCATCTGAGTCAGCATGGAAACCCCCACTCCCTAAATGTACACTCCTTATTTATACTGATTGTAACTAGCATTTCAATGCATAGAGAAACATGTTGATATACAAAAGAAAAAAAAAACACCATAAAATGGAACTATTGAAGTGTATATCAGCAATGCAGAGCTTCTCTATGTTCTCTGAAATTTATTTCCTCCAGTGTTACAGAATAAAAGTTCAACTTTGTGCAGCATTCAATACTGGGATGTGTATTACAAACATCCACAAATATGCCAAGCAATGTCTTACCACACTGCCTTTAAAACTTATTCCTGCCACCTAAAATAACCTTTCTCCTCTCTACTACTGGATGAAACTTTGTTCATTCTTCAAAACCTTAAACAAGCCCCTGAAGTTCTCTGGAACCCCTCTGAAGCACTGCAAAGCCCACTGACACAGTCAGTATCCACTCCTATCTATGGGAGTGCTTCTCACACTATGCGACATGCTAAAGTTAATGCTGGGGCTTCTCAGGTGGCTCAGTGGTAAAAAAGAAATGACAACCCACTCTAGTATTGTTGCATGGAGAATCCCATGGGCAGAGGAACCTGGCAAGCTACAGTCCATGGGGTCACAAAGAGTTGGACATGAATGAGCAACTAAGCGTGCACGGCAAGGTTAATGTTTTGTTTTATGTGTTTATCACAATATTTGGCCTGTTGTAATTTAAGCAAAAGTATTATCTTTTGTTTCCTGAAAAAGAATTCAATATTTTTATATTCTATCTATGCTATGTATTCATTCACATTTTTTTATTTTTTTTATATTTTGTTTCTCTGGCTAAATTTTAAGTTTCATCAAAACTAGAAATGTCTTTTCTATCACTATGATAGTTCTATAAGGACTCTATAAGAAAAAACACAGCGTTGCATTGAATAGTTTCAACAGTATATTCATTTTTGTTTGCTTTTAAATGTTTTAATAATGCAGTCAAGTGGTAGTGCTATCTACTTTGTGCTCAAGAGGCAGCAAAGAGAGGTTGGTTATTTGTCCAGGGTTGCATTGTTGTCAAGTTATAAAGTGGTTACAGAATTGATATTTGAGATTAGGTTTTCTGAAAAGAAGTAAAGACCTTTCTCTTGTGGACAAATAGTTATTTTCTTTTGTAAGATGTTTTTGTTGTTGTTCGCTGTATGGTTGCTAAGTTGTGTTCGACTCTTTAACAGCCCCATGGACTCTAGCCTGCTAGGCTTCTCTGTCCACAGGTTTTCTCAGGCAAGAGTAGTGGAGTAGGTTGCCACTTCCTTCTCCAGGGGATCTTCCCAACCTAGAAATTGAACCTGCATCTCTTGCTTTGGCAGGTGGATTCTTTAGCACTGACCCACCCAGAACATTGAAAATGCCAGAAAATCTGTAACCAAATTACTTTACATTTTTGTATAAATTTATTTCAGTCACAGCGTATCTTGTTATTTTTAGGCATATGTGTAACTGCAATATATTTTTGAACCAGTGAAATACTTGATAAAATTTAATTTCAAAATTCCAAAGAGTTTACATTTTAATTGAATACGTATTTTAGAAGTTATATACTATGCTTGTTTTTAGTAGAACATGATGAATCACAATGTAATATCATAAAAAGATTAATTTTTGCAAGTTTCTAGTTATAATATGATAAAAATTGGCTATAGAAGATTGAGAAACTATATCAAGATATATAATCCCATGATATGGGATTACTACTCTAAATGTTTTATATTTTCATTCAGATTTTTATTTGTATAAATAGTGTGTTTTTAACGTAAGCTGTCTAACATCCTCCATAACTGTTATCAGATCAGATCACTCACTCAGTCGGGTCCGACTCTTTGCGACCCCATGAATCACAGCACACCAGGCCTCCCTGTCCATCACCAACTCTCAGAGTTCACTGAGACTCACGTCCATTGAGTCAGCGATACCATCCAGCCACCTCATCCTCTGTCGTTCCCTTCTCCTCCTGCCCCCAATCCCTCCCAGCATCAGAGTCTTTTCCAATGAGTTAACTCTTCGCATGAGGTGGCCAAAGTACTGGAGTTTCAGCTTTAGCATCATTCCTTCCAAAGAAATCCCAGGGCTGATCTCCTTCTGAATGGACTGGTTGGATCTCCTTGCAGTCCAAGGGACTCTCAAGAGTCTTCTCCAACACCACAGTTCAAAAGCATCAATTCTTTGGCACTCAGCCTTCTTCACAGTCCAACTCTCACATCCATACATGACCACAGGAAAAACCATAGCCTTGACTAGACGGGCCTTTGTTGGCAAAATAATGTCTCTGCTTTTGAATATGCTATCTAGGTTGGTCATAACATTCCTTCCAAGGAGTAAGCGTCTTTTAATTTCATGGCTGCAGTCACCATCTGCAGTGATTTTGGAGCCCAGAAAAATAAAGTCTGACACTGTTTCCACTGTTTCCCCATCTATTTCCCATGAAGTGGTGGGACTGGATGCCATGATCTTCGTTTTCTGAATGTTGAGCTTTAAGCCAACTTTTTCACTCTCCACTTGCACTTTCTTCAAGAGGCTTTTTAGTTCCTCTTCACTTTCTGCCATAAGGGTGGTGTCATCTGCATATCTGAGGTTATTGATATTTCTCCTGGCAATCTTGATTCCAGCTTGTGTTTCTTCCAGCCCAGCGTTTCTCATGATGTACTCTGCATATAAGTTAAATAAACAGGGTGACAATATACAGCCTTGACGAACTCCTTTTCCTATTTGGAACCAGTCTGTTGTTCCATATCCAGTTCTAACTGTTGCTTCCTGACCTGCATACAAATTTCTCAAGAGGCAGATCAGGTGGTCTGGTATTCCCATCTCTTTCAGAATTTTCCACAGTTTATTGTGATCCACACAGTCAAAGGCTTTGGAATAGTCAATAAAGCAGAAATAGATGTTTTCGGAAACTCTCTTGCTTTTTCTATGATCCAGCGGATGTTATAGGGGTCTATAAAAGATGATTGTTCAGAGATGCAGTTTTTTAAATTATTCAGTTCAGTACAGTTCAGTCGCTCAGTCGTGTCCGACTTTTTGTGACACCATGAATTGCAGCATGCCAGGCCTCCCTGTCCATCACCAACTCCCGGAGTTCACCCAAACTCACGTGCATGGAGTCAGTGATGCCATCCAGCCATCTCATCCTCTGTTGTTCCCTTCTCCTCCTGCCCCCAATGCCTCCCAGCATCAGGGTCTTTTCCAATTTTATTAATTGCTACTAAATTATTATTGGAAACCTAGCTATCCATTATTTCAAATTTATTGTTCCAATATTTGGTAAATATATTATTTGACACATTTCAAAATTTTATTGGTAAAATGTCTTTGATAATATTTGAACCAGTTACAAATATTCTCAAGTTACTTCAATTATTTTATACTGTAATTATAAAATATGTATTTGATTTCCATTTTTTGTGATTAATTTAAATTTATTTATTTTAATTGGGGGCTAATTACTTTACAGTATTGTATTGGTTTTGCCGTACATCAACATGAATCCACCACGGGTGTACACGTGTTCCCAATCCTGAACCCCCCTCCCATATCCCTCCCCATACCATCCCTCTGGGTCATTCCAGTGCACCAGCCCCAAGCATCCTGTATCATGCATCGAACCTGGACTGGTGATTTGTTTCTTATATATTATACATATTTCAATGCCATTCTCCCAAATCATCCTACCCTCTCCCTCTCCCACAGAGTCCAAAAGACTGTTCTATACATCTGTGTCTCTTATGCTGTCTCGCATACAGGGTTATCGTTACCATCTTTCTAAGTTCCATATATATGCGTTAGTATACTGTATTGGTGTTTTATTTCTGGTTAACTTCACTCTGTATAATAGCCTCCAGTTTCATCCACCTCATTAGAACTGATTCAAATGTATTCTTTTTTCATGGCTGAGTAATACTCCATTGTGTATATGTACCACGGCTTTCTTATCCATTCATCTGCTGATGGACATCTAGGTTGCTTCTATGTCCTGGCTATTATAAACAGTGCTGTGATGAACATTGGGGTACATATGTCTCTTTCAGTTCTGGTTTCCTCGGTGAGTATGCCCAGCAGTGGGATTGCTGGATCATAAGGCAGTTCTATTTCCAGTTTTTTTAAGGAATCTCCACACTGTTCTCCATAGTGGCTGTACTATTTTGCATTCCCACCAACTGTGTAAGAGGGTTCCCTTTTCTCCACACCCTCTCCAGCATTTATTGCTTGTAGACTTTTGGATCGCAGCCATTCTGACTGGCGTGAAATGGTACCTCATTGTGGTTTTGATTTGCATTTCTCTGATAATGAGTGATGTTGAGCATCTTTTCATGTGTTTGTTAGCCATCTGTATGTCTTCTTTGGAGAAATGTCTGTTTAGTTCTTTGGCCTGCTTTTTGATTGGGCTGTTTATTTTTCTGGAATTGAGCTGCATGAGGTGCTTGTATATTTTTGAGATTAGTTCTTTGTCAGTTGCTTCATTTGCTATTATTTTCTCCCATTCTGAAGGCTGTCTTTTCACCTTGCTTATAGTTTCTTTTGTTGTGCAGAAGCTTTTAATTTTAATTAGGTCCCATTTGTTTATTTTTGCTTTTATTTCCAATATTCTGGGAGGTGGGTCATAGAGGATCCTGCTGTGATTTATGGCAGAGAGTGTTTTGCCCGTGTTCTCCTCTAGGAGTTTTATAGTTTCTGGTCTTATGTTTAGATCTTTAATCCATTTTGAGTTTATTTTTGTGTATGGTGTTAGAAAGTGTTCTAGTTTCATTCTTTTACAAGTGGTTGACCAGTTTTCCCAGCACCATTTGTTAAAGAGATTGTCTATTCTCTATTGTATATTCTTGCCTCCTTTGTCAAAGATAAGGTGTCCATAGGTGTGTGGATTTATCTCTGGGCTTTCTATTTTGTTCCATTGATCTATATTTCTGTCGTTGTGCCAGTACAATACTGTCTTGATGACTGTGGCTTTGCAGTAGAGCCTGAAGTCAGAATACTGAAAGTTTCTCTAATAGGCCATAGTCCTTAAACATTACAAATCTTCAAAATGTAAAATATTCATTAATTTATTAATAACTCCAGATTTTAATATATAGGTTTATTTGTTTTTACTTAAAAGTAAATTTTATCCACTTGTTAAGCACTTATATTATCCCAAATGATAGCAAAGCTTCTCAGCCAGTAGAGAAACTTTGCATGATGGGCAAAGAACTGGGTTAAAACTCTGAATTCATGCTGGAGCCTTGGCTGAGACACACTTAGCCGTATGTATAGTATGTGTCCAGTACTTCATGATAAAAAAGGGCTTGTATTACAGTCTTCAGAACTTATGTAGTTCAAGACGCTAATCTACACAGGTTGTTTTAGTTTTGCTTTTATTAAAGTATAATTGACATATAATGCTCTGTTAGTTTCCAGTATACAATGTGATTATATGATATTTGCATTCATTGTGAAATGATCACAATAAACCTGTCAGCTGTTGCCCTGCAAAGTTTCAGATTTTATTTTTCCTTGTGATGACAGCATCTGTCAAATTTGCAGTACAAGTCCCATGACTTATTCATGTTATACCTGAAGCTTATACTTCTGATCCCTTTCATCCATTTTGTCTAACCACCTTCCACTACCCCCTTACCTCTGGCATAAAAAAAAAAAAAAAAAAAAGAATCTGTTCTCTGTATCTGTATATAAGTTTTGCTGTGTTGTGTTTTATTGGCTTATTTGTTTTGATTTAGATTCCAAATATAAATGAAATCATAAGGTTTTTGTCTTTCGCTGACATTTAATTTAGTATAATGCCTGTACCATCCATCTATGTTGCCATAAATTGTAAGATTCTATGCTTTTTTATGGATGAGTAGTGTTTCATTGTATGTGCATGCATGTATATGTATGTATACAAAATGAGTGTATACACACGCATCTCTCACATCTTCTTTATTCATCCTTTGATGGGCACTTTGGTTGTTTCATGTTTTGGCTACAGGGAACATGGGCTGCTTATGGCTTTTTGAATTAGTGTTTTGGTTTTCTTTGAAAAAATACTCAGAAGTGAAATTGCTGGATTATATAGTAGTTCTCTTTTCATTTTTTAAAATAATCTGCATACTATTTTTCCTAGTGGCTGCATCAATTTACGTTCCTACTAAAAGTGCATGGTGGTTTACTTTTCTCAACATCCTCACCAATGCTTATTATTTATTGTCATTTTGGTAATAGTCATTCAAACAGATATTAGGTGAAATGTCATTGTGTTTTTGATTTGCATTTCCCTGATGATCAGTGATTTTGAGCATCTTTCATGTGCCTGTTGGTCATCTGTATGTCTTCTTTAGAAAAGTGTCCATTCAGGTACGCTGCTCATTTTTTAAATCAGTTTCTTTGGTTTTTGGTTACAAAAGATCCCAAGTAACCAAAACAATCTTAAAAAAGAAGGAACAAAATTGGAGGCATCATGGTCCCAGATTTCAAACTACATTAGAAAGCTATAGTTATCAAAACAGTGTGATATTGTCATTAAAAAAATTGGATAAATGAAACAGAGTATAGAGCTGAGAAATAAGCCAACACCTACTTGGCCAATTAATATACTGCAGAAGAAGCATTAATATATAATTAAATAAGGACAATCTCTTTAGTTCTTTTTTCCTTATTGGGAAAAATGAACAACGACATGCAAAAGTATTAAACTGGACCATTATTTTACATTATATACAAAAATAAGCTCAAAATAGATTAAAGACCTAAATGTAGGACTAGAAACTGTAAAATCATAATAAAAAACCATATAGGTAAACTCCTTATTATCATATTTGGCTATATTTTTTACATCTGACTCCAAAAGTAATGGAAACAAAAATAAATATGTGATTGTAAAAATTTATTTTTAATGAAGAATGTGAATTCAGTGAAAAGATTCTTCTTTTAGATAGAATTCTAGAACCTACCCTACATTTTAGTCTTAAGAATCTGTATACATAGAAATTTCTTAAAGCTAGAATTTTATTATTCATTGTGTATTAGTATTATCCAACATCCTGCTTGGCATATGGTAAAAAGTTAATTTGTATTATGTAAATGAATAAAGTAATTGATATATTAATAACTGGTATAATCAAATTTGGGCTTCCCCAGTGACTCAGCAGTAAAGAAACCACCTGCAATGCAGGAGTAGCAGGAGACACAGGGCTTGGCAACCTACTCAAATATTCTTGCCTGGAGAATCCCAGGGACAGAGGAGCCTGGTAGATTATAGTCCATAGGGTTGAAAAGTGCTAGACACAACTGAAGCAACTTAACACACAAGCATGCATAATCAAAGTTGGGCTTCTCTGGTGGCTCTATGGTAAAGAACCTGCCTGTCAATGCATGCATATTTGATCTCTGGGTTGGGAAGATCCCCTGGAGAAGAAAATGGCAACCCAGTCCAGTATTCTTGCCTGGGAAATCCATGGACAGAGGAGCCTGGTGGGCTGTGGTTCATGGGGTCGTAAAAAAATTGGACATGATTTAGGAACTAAACAACAACATAACCAAACTTGTTGATCATTTAATGTATGAAAAAGCTCTAAATGAGGTAATTTGTTTGTTTTGCTATCTGTTTGATTAAAAAAAAGAAGTTTGAGCATATTTTTCAAGAATAAATGGTCATTGAGGACTAATAACTAGCAACTTCCTCATGTACATTCTTCTCCCTTCTTTTGGCCATTAATATTTCAGGGATTCTTTACACCCTGATCATCATTGCATGATAAAAGAAGCCAGCATTATAGGAGTAAGCCAAAAAAAAAAAAAGATCACCCATATGTCCACAAGACTACATATTAGTCAACTCTTGAGAGCTGTATCTTGACTCAATGATGAGCAAAGAGAGAACAGTTGATGGATTTGTTGAAGCAAGTCCAGTTTGATAACCCTCAATGTTGCTTTGGCTCAAATGGCACCCCATTCCAGTATTCTTGCCTGACAAATCCCATGGACAGAGGAGCCTAGTAGGCTGCAGTCCATGGGGTGGCTAGGAGTTGGACATGACTGAGTGACTTCACTTTCACTTTTCACTTTCATGCATTGGAGAAGGAAATGGCAACCCACTCCAGTGTTCTTGCCTGGAGAATCCCAGGGACGGGGGAGCCTGGTGGGCTGCCGTCTATGGGGTCACACAGAGTCAGACACGACTGAAGCGACTTAGCAGCAGCAGTAGCAGCACTGTCATCAAGCCCCCTATTGTGTGAACTAATTGAAACCTCACAAAATTGGTGTCATTTGAATAGATCTACTCCTTCCCAATTGCAAGCAACTCTAATTCCCAGCGTCAATGTCACATTTCACTTCAGAATTATATGGGTCACAACATGGAAAGGATTATTTTCATGTTGATTACTCTCTGCTGCTATAACATGAAATGCACTTTATAGCAAGTGGACTTTTTGTATATTGCTAACCTATCACACTGGCAATTGTTTCCTGGGTACTCTGAAGCATTCCAATGAGGATTTACAAGAAGTATCCTTTTACTTATGAAAGGTAAGCCAATGATGCAAATGATGCTAAAAGACCTGTCTCATGAGATTGTGTATACTTGTGTGTGTGTGTGTGAGTGTTTATAAGATTAAAAGAGAAAGTAAAAGAAAGTGAAAGTCGCTCAGTTGTGTCTGACTCTCTGTGACCCCATGGACTATACAGTCCATGGAATTCTCCAGGCCAGAATACTGGAGTGGGTAGCCATTCCCTTCTCCAGGGGATCTTCCCAACCCAGGGATCGGACCCAGGTCTCCTGAATTGCAGGCAGATTCTTTACCAGCTGAGCCACAAGGGAAGCCCAAGAATACTGGATTAGGTAGCCTATCCCTTCTCCAGCAGATCTTCTCAATCCAGGAATCAAACTGGGGTCTCCTGCATTGCGGACAGATTCTTTACCAACTGAGCCATCAGGGAAGCCCATTTATAAGATTAATTCAATCAATTCCCTTTCAGATTGCTTAAAACAGTTCTTAGTGCATGTTGCATTCACACTAATATTTTGGGAATATAATCATATAAGAAAGAAAATTTCAGAGTGATAGCCTAGTATGAGAAATAGTGAAAGTGAAAGTGAAGTCGCTCAGTCATGTCTGACTCTTAGCGACCCCATGGACTACAGCCCACCAGGCCCTCCCTCCATGGGATTTTCCAGGTAAGAGTACTGGAGTGGGGTGCCGTTGCCTTCTCCGTTAACAGCGGCTAGACATATTATATTTACTTGGAGCTGGTATACTTGGTGACAGTCTTAGTGCCCTTGGACACGGCGTGCTTGGCCAGCTCCCCAGGTAGTAGCAAGCGCACGGCGGTCTGGATCTCCCTGGATGTGATAGTCGAGCGCTTGTTGTAATGCGCCAGGAGCGATACCTCACCAGCAATGTGCTCGAAAATGTCATTGATGAAGGAGTTCATGATTCCCAGGGCCTTGGACGAGATGCCGGTGTCCGGATGGACTTGCTTCAGCACCTTGTACACGTACACGGAGTAGCTCTCCTTGCGGATGCGCTTGTAAGACATCATAAAATAAATTTATTGAAAATACCCAAGAATGCCTATAACAAGAGGCTATCTTAGAGAGCTTGTGTAATTTCTATAATGTAATTTAGAAACCAGGAACATTCAAAGCATTTTATCATAATCATGTAACAGTTTATCAAATTTGAGTATTTAAAAGAAATTACAAGATACTACCAGTCACCCAATATCATGTATGAATGTGAAAGTTGGACCATAAAGAAGACTGAGTGTTGAAGAATTGATACTTTCAAATTATGGTGCTAGAGAAGACTCTTGAGAGTCCCTTGGACACAAGGAGATCAAACCAATCAATCCTGAAGGAAACCAACACTGAATATTCATTGGAAGGACTGATGCTGAAGCTGAAGGTCCAGTACTTTGACCACCTAATATGAAGAGCCAACTCATTGGAATAGACCCTAATGGTGGGAAAGATCGAAGGCCAAAGGAGAGGGCAGCAGAGAATGAGTTGGTGAGATAGCATCACCAACTCAATGGACATGAATTTGAGCAAACTCCAGGAGTTAGTGAAGGCAGGGAAGCCTAGCATACTGCAGTCCAAGAGGTCAGAAAAAGTTGGATACGACTTAGCGACACATAGGGCTTTCATTTAAAGGGAAAGGCTAGATATAGTAAGAGAAGATAGTGCAGGAAGAGACAGCCAGAATTGTTTCCCAGGATTCGTAATCTATCACACAAACAATTTGTCCCTATACCAAACCACCAAGATCTGTGCTATGAATCCTATCTTTAAGGAAGAATTTCCAGCAGGGTCTTTTTTCCTTTTGGTCACATACCCAAGCAAGGATTTCTAACTGTTTGTGCCAAGTGAAGCTATCATTAGACAGACCAACGCTGGTGGTCACTAAGGAAGTTTCAAGCTTTAATAACATGAATAATTTCAGTGCCTTTTATTAAGGCAATAATCAAAGCCAAATATACAGGCATCTTCAGAGATGTCACAGTCAAGCTATAAAATAACTCTGTTCTTTATAGATAGTGTTGGTAATGATAATAAGACATATCTATATTAATTCTCTATTGTGGTTGTAACTAGTTGTCACAAACCTTGCTGCTTAAAATAGGACTAATGTATTATCTTACAATTTTAGGCATCAGAAGTCAAAGTGTTCCTAAAACAATGTATGTGAAAGACCTAGCAGAGTGTTCGTATTGTATGCTATACAAAGGAAAACTTTACATATCATTTTGGGGATAATCAAATATAATATTCACCTATTTAAAATGGTATTTATCAACAGATACATGCATTTTAAAAAATGATTTAGAATATACTTGACATGGATCTCTTCAGTCTTCCTGTGTATTTTAACTACTTGGAAAGTCAGCTATCATCATATTCATATTAACTTCTCTATGGTCCATCTGTATCACACACACATGCACGCACACACACACAAATACACAATGCATCTTTCCTCTTGCTCAATCCATTTTTACACAACACCAGCACAGCTTCCTGAACACTGAATAATTCAATAAAACAACGAGGGTTTTTGGATCTAGAAAATATTCATAAACCACTTTGACCTAAGAGATTGTGTTCATATGCGCTGACCCTTTCTTAGTGCAATTCAGTGCTAAGTAGTTCCAAGTAACCTCCCCAAACATATAGTAGATATTCTGTTTCACACTGAACAGGAATTTTTTCAAAGGTAGAGTGCAGTGTATACAAGTTTTAAAAAAACCTGTACAATAATTTTGTAAGTAAGAGATAGAAAATATTCTCTCTTTAGAGACTCACACCGTTAATTTCCTCTTGTTCTAATGTCTTTATGGTCCTTGAGACATTGTGATTAACATGCCTACGTGTGCCCTTCATCATATTTTTATGAATACTCCAATTTGTGCTTAGAATAAAACTAGAGTAAGTATTTATCCAACTATCTACTGCTATGTTGTGTCAATCACCAGATTCTTTACATTTTTTTGAACTCGAAATGTTGTTTATCATTCACTTCAAACATTTTAAAGGCCTCGGCAGGCAATTTGCATATGTCACTAGTTTAACTGAGCAAGGATTAGCAAATTAAATCTTAATTAGCTAATTTTTGCATAATTTTAGGGAAATTATATGCTTTGTGCAGATGACAGGTGGGAGGTAAGGCATTTAACTTGTATTGAATTGAAGTTTTCCTTGACTTATGAATTTTAATAGAAAAATAACATTCAACAGTAAAAATGTATGTCAAACTGAATAGATCATATCTGGAGCGGCTAAAATAATAAATTTATTTTTTGAAGGAAAGCCAGCAATAGACACTGATGTATTCCTACTAATACATACATAAGAATTATTTTGAAATTAAGGGTATTTTTTTCAAACAGTTTTTACGGTTCGTACTATATGTTCCAGATTTTAACACAATGATAAATTAGTAGAATATGAATGTTAAATCACAATTGACAAATATATTTATAATAAAATTGCAGCTGGCTTTATATGGGAGGTTTGGTAGTGCTGTGCAATGGTAATTATAACAGCACTAACTCACAGGTCAGGGGCAGTGGTATGCATCAGCATTCTCATCCCTTGGCCTGATACCCTGAGCTATTTCTCATCTTTGCGTTGCTTTGTTTTCTAGACTTTCTCCTACTACACTGGGTACTTCATTTTGCTGTCAAAACATCCTTTAAAACTTCAGTTAAGCATCTGTATAGAGGTCATATTTCTTCATCCTGCCCTATCTCACTAATTATTTAGTTATATTCTTTGTTTCCAAGTTGCATTTATTTTTATCATTACACTAACCACACTGTACTGTAATTGCTAATTCTTTTCTGAACTCTCTTTACTGCCCCCTTGAAAGCAAGGACTCTATTAATCTGTCTTTGCAAGCTTTCAATAGAAGTTTGTTGACTAATTAAGAAAGGACCATTTCAGAGATACATTTACCCCCTAAAGACGGCTTCCCTGGTGGCTCAGAGGAGACCCCGGTTTGATCCCTGGGTTGGGAAGATCCCCTGGAGAAGGAAATGGCAACCCACTCCAGTATTCTTGCCTGGAAAATCCCATGGACAGAGGAGCCTGGTGGGTTACAGTCCACGGGGTCGCAAAGAGTCAGACACGACGGAGCGACCACACACACACAAGACAGCTCAGTTTGACTCAAAACCATTCTCAAAATCATCTGTGAATGAGAGCTAGGGTTTAATATTTTATTAGGAGATCAAGTTTCTGCTACTTAATACTGCATTTATTTTGACAAGACTGACTCTTGAAATCTACAGCATGTTAGATCTATTCAACATATAGTAAAGGTCACTGTGATATTGCTATGTTATGGTATGCTAAGTCACTTTAGTCATGTCCGACTCTATGCGACCCCATAGACGGCAGCCCACCAGGCTCCCCTGTCCCTGGGATTCTCCAGGCAAGAACACTGGAGTGGGTTGCCATTTCTTCCTCCAATGCATGAAAGTGAAAAGTGAAAGTGAAGTCGCTCAGTCATGTCCAACTCCTAGCGACCCCATGGACTGCAGCCTACCAGGCTCCTCTGTCCATGGGATTTTCCAGGTAAGAGTACTAGAGTGGGGTGCCATTGCCTTCTCCGCACCGTGATATTAGAGATTAATATTTCATTTTCTCAGTTCATATGAATTTCTCAGAAATCAGACAAGAATAATTATTATTACTGAGTCAAGCTGGAAAAGTCTTTATTTGTCCAACAGACCTTGGTTCTCCCTGAGGCCAACACCTCAACCAGTGTACTGAATCTGACCTCCTCTCACAGTTCTCAGACTTTAGTTTAGCAAGGCTACCCTTTCTCTTCTGTGTCATTAATATTTCTGTCTTGATTTGATTATTTCTATTACATATAAATGTGCTTTTCTGGTTTTCATCTTAAAAATGTCCACATCTCCTCTGCTGTGACCTATCTTCCCTGCTCAACTTTATAATCAAACACCTCAAAAGAGCTGACTCCACTTGTTTCCTGCTTTGTCTGCCCAGTTTCTTCTGAAACCATTTCAATGAGGCTTCCACAGATGACTACTGAGGCACACTTTATCACCATCATCATTGAGCTTCTTGATATTCAATGCAATGGACAACACTTGGTCATCGTCTTACTTTGCTTTTTTCAGGGTTTCTTATAATTAACCAATCCTTGTTTAGATTATTTTTTCACTTGACTGTCACATTCTCTATTGTCCCACTTCCTACCTAACTTGCAACTCCTTTACTGGGTACTTTGTTGGTTCATCCTCATTGATTCCACATCTAAATGTTGGACAACCCTAGTGTTTTATCCTTAGACAGATGATTTTCTCCATGTATACCATTCTCCAGGAATTCTCATCCAGGATCATGTTTGCTTATTAATGGCTTTAAATATCATTAGATGATAATGATCCCCCATTTATATCTACAACCCAATGTCTCCCTGCATTCCAGAGTCCCATATCTAATGAGAAAGTGAAGTTGCTCAGTCATGTTCGACTCTGCGATCCCATGGACTGTGGCCTACCAGGCTCCTCCATCCATGGAATTTTCCAGGCAAGAGTACTGGAGTGGGTTGCCATTTCCTTCTCCAGCTTATTCAGATATCTTTATTTGAATATCCATTAGGGATCTCCAACTGAAACTATCAGCAGCTGATCCCTTTATCCCCAGATATAAATCTCATCTTACCACAGTATTCTCCACCAGAAGATGCCATCTTTTCCTGACTACCACAACTTCATACTAAAACTTAAGTTTTTCAATTTCTTGTCATAGTTTCATTCTAATAGCAAAGCCTGTAAAGGGCACTATACATCCCCTTTCTATGATAGATCTTTGCACTGTGTATGTTAATCTGACAGTTTATTTATGTTTGCCAAACATTTCTTGCTACTGTCATGTTTGGTAGGTTTGTAGTTATTTTCCATGTGCTTGTCTCAAACTGTGCATAAATAGTTTTGTCTTTTTTTTCCCCCTTGATGGAAGAAAACAAACCTTATTGCTTCTGGTATGGAATATGAATTTAGTTTAAATTATGTGAGGAAATAGCCCCGGTATGTTGGTTTTAAAAATGCATGTCAACATTTGGCATTCGGATTTTCTGTGTAAATGCAAGCTTTTAACAGAATTCCAATTGAACAAATTATAGTCTGACTATAATTTATGGGAACTATGTAAATATCTATAACTTTATAGCCAGTGTTTCCTAAATTACTCATGAATTACTAATTGCCTTTTTCAGCTACAGGATATGCAAATATATTTTCACAGAGAAGAAACACTAAAAACTCCAAGAGACATTTGGTTAAAAAATAAATAAACAATGACATTAAGTGCTTTACCAGCTAAGGGAGGGCACTATTTTTCTTTGACCTGCTAACTTGTTATAGATTTATCTTAGTTAGATGAGCACTGAAAATTCCAGGGAAATACCCTTGATGCACAGTTGGTTTTAAACATGAGAAGAGTACATGGCCACCTTCATAAAAAGCAGCTCAGCAGAAAGAATGTGTTTGAAACCAAGAAGATTTAAATTTGAATGCTGTTCTTGCCTGGAACCAATTCTAGAACCTTTGGCAAGTTACTTACATTCTCTAAGCTTCAGTTTGCTTATCTGTAAAAATGATGTAATGGGCTTCCCTGGTAGCTCAGATGGTAAAGAATCTGCCTGCAATTTAGCAGACCAGGGTTCGATCCCTGGGTCAGGAAGTTCTCCTGGAGAAGAGAATGGCAACCCACTCCAGTATTCTTGCCTGGAGAATTCCATGGACAGAGGAGCCTGGCAGGCTACATAGAGTCTATGAAGTCTCAAAAAGTCGGACATGACTGAGTCCCTAACACACACACAAAAACAATGTAATAATACTAAGGTTGACAGGTTAAATGAAATCATATGTTAGAATACTGATTCAATGTCATAGATAATGCTTTGTTTCTGTGATGACAATGATGTTAGTGATGATGATTTGACTGGCCTTAGTAAGACGATTCAATGAATTATTCTGTCATATTTTCTCCCACCTCTTTATTTTTGTAATGTTTTAAAGCTTTGGAATATTTAAAAGAACAAACACCTGGATGCCCATTGGTTAGAGTAGCCGGCAGCTAATGTGTTGCCACATTTGCTTTACCTCTCATGAGGAATTGGAGAGCTTGTCACCTTTCCATGTAACTGAAAAAAGTTTGTCTCAGAGAAGATTCTCTTCATCCACCTATTTGTTCTTTATTTTATCCATTTAATGAATATTTATTGAGCTACTACAATGATGAGGAACTAACTGTTCTTAGCATTGGGACATATTAATGAACCAGTCAAAATCTATGTACTTGTCATATTTTCCCTTTGTATTTCTCTTAAGGTGACAAGGCCAATAGTCATAGAAGGTCCCATTTTTCTCATATATTTTCTTTCTTGAATTCCTCTTCTGAGGTTAACAGCCCAAATGGAAATAGGGTGAATGTACCTACTTTCCTTTTTCTTATTTATACCCGTTCTCAAAAGATATTATAAATGGTTCCAACGAATGTCTGCAACAAGAAATTCAACAGCCTTCTGAAAACCACTATGCAAATTCATTTTATTCAAGGAGAGAATAGAAGATTCCTTTGTAGAGATTTGCTGATAGAACAAATTCAACTGTTGTTTCTTGCCCTGCAAACCTCTTAGTCATTCGATCATTTAGGTGTTTGTAAATGAGGACTCCCCTTATAGACAAGTGTATGGAAGGTATCTCTCAAGGTGATACTCAAGTGCTAAATCTTAATAGGAGTTTTCAAATGACTTGCAAGGATACTTTCCAGCCAGGAAGTAACACTATGTTTCTCCAACCTGCCTATGTTAGTCAGTTCAGGCTGTCATAAGAAAACACCATCAACTGAATGATTTAAGCAACAGAAATTTATTTCTCATAATTCTAGAGGCTGAAAAGTTCCAAGATCCAGGTGCAGGTATAGTTGCTTTTATTCTAAGGTCTCTTGTTTTGGCTTTTAGACAATCACCATCTCACCGTGTGCTCATATGACCCTTTTGTGCACTCACTGGGACATAGAGGCCAAGCAAGCTCTTGCATCTCTTCTGATAAGGACACTAATCCCATCATGAGACCCTTACCCTCATAAATGCTCTAACCTTAATTACCAACCTGGTCCCATCTCCAGATACCATAGCATTAGGGTTATACTTTGAACATCTGAATTTGGGGGGACATAGACATTCTGTTCAGTACATTGCCCAGGGATAAAAGACATTTCTTAGGGGAGCTGGTTAGCATACAATTTTTAGTCTTCTTGTTAGTAATATCTGATTGAACTTGTTTGGAGGTGGAAAATAATGGGATGATGCTTTCTAAAGTCACTGGAAAGGGAAGAGTTGATAATAAGATTGTATCATCATTAGGATATGGGGAGTATTTTGGTGAATAGGAAGGTAGATCCTTGAGAAAGTTAAATGATCAGCCTATCAAGAAGGAAGTACATAGCTTAGCAAAGTTCTCAGGAAAGAACATCCCTTGCTCTACTAAACTTCCTGTCAGATGTCTCAGGTCTATGACTTTAGGTGATCTTGACTACCATACACTCTGAATTAATAGTCAGAAACTTCAGGCTTCATTACCTGATGGTGTGCCTTTTTCCTTTACTTTTTCTGTAACTTATTTTCCTCTGATACTTTCACAAAAGGGTAAACATCATTTCTTCCTGTTCTGTTCCATCAGAATGATTCAGCTATCATAAAGAGAAGTCTTTAGCAACAGAAAGTAATAGTAAAAGTTAAGGACTTTCTTATAACCAGACCATATCTGGTGATTATAGAGATACAAAGTTCAGGTTTTATGACATGTTGCTCTGAATTATCTGAATTAGAAAGAAAACTCTTGCAGATACCGTAGTTGCTAGATTAGAGAATAACTTTTTGTTCTTTGGAAATTTTATGAATAATAACACTGACCTCTGCTCACACCTGAATATTTTTCTTTTCTAGTATTAGAGGTGGCTAAACTGGGCATTTTCAAATTGATTTTTTCAATTTAATATTGTGGTTGAGTTATACAAAGTGCCTCCACCTAACATCAGTGCTTGCTTGATCTTGTAAATATTGAGTGAAATCCCAATTCATTCAATCATGCCATGCAGTAGAAATTTTCTGTACATTTCCTCTTGTGGCATGTGGAAACTAAATTTGTAGATAAATAAATAAGCAAGTTTCATTAGTTTAGGGATTGTGACTAAGCCATTAGTGAGTGGCCATATTTCACACATTATCTTCAATCATTTATTTCCAAGCCAGCTGTTTAAGTGTAAAATATATTTCTCCCCATTGGTATATAAACTAAAACTATTAACCAATATTTGTACACTTATGGTATCTTCATCATCATCTATGTAATTGAAGAGACTTCTGTTTACCTCTACTATAGAGCTTACCATACTGGAGTAAGCATTTGTTTATTATCTCCGATCCCAATGAGATCCTAAATTTGATGAGGGCAGAAATTTGTTTTTATTTATCTTCATGTGCCTGATACTGAATACACTACCTGGCTTATAGAAGATTTTCATTAAATATCTGGCAAAATGAAAATAGATTGTGTTCATCTTAATATATATGAAGGGCTAATCTGAAGTGGAAAAGGCCCTGATGCTGGGAAAAATTGAAGGCAAGAAGAGAAGGGGATGACAGAGGATGAGATGGTTGGATGGCATCATCAACTTGATGGACATGAGTTTGAGTAATCTCCTGGAGTTGGTGATGGAAGGGGAGGCCTGGTGTGCTATGGTTCATGGGCTCACAAAGAGTCGGACACAACTGGGCAACGGAACTGAACTGAATCTGAAATGGTTTCTAAATAATTTTAAGTGAAAAATTTCACTTTTCTTTCAGTTGTTTCTCTATGAATACCCCATACTGTCCTTGCCCTTATCAGCCTGTGTGTTAAAACGCAGTCATACTTGCATTATGTTTTACCCAAGTTGTCAACATGGTATCATATTTATGCCTCATAAAGGGCTTCACACTCCTAGACAGTGCCCCGCTGCCATTTCTTTCCAGGAGATTCTTGGAGGTTTATCATCAGCTGTTGCTAAATATCATGACCTTTGTGTGCTTGACATCTGCTTAGCATTTCCAGATGTCTTTTTCTTTTCTTTTTCTCTTCACTCTTGCTTTTCCTTTTCTTTTCTCTTTCTTTTTCTTTACACACTATTTTTTTCTTGCTGAGGGTGGCTACGGGTACAAATTCCATTCCTTTCCTCTTTATTTCTAAGTAGATAAGGTAGATAGGTAGGTAGGTAGGCAGATAGGTAGATGTTGTTGTTCAGTCACCAAGTCATGTCTGACTCTTGTGACCCCATGGACTGCAGCATGCCAGGCCTCCCCGCCCCACATCATCATCTGGAATTTGCCCAAGTTCATGTCCATTGAATCAGTGATGCCATCCAACCATAGATGATAGATAGATAGATGGATAGATAAATGCCAAGTTTCCCTCTGGACTGCTGGGTACTTAGCATTTTAAGTTCTCAGGCCCCGAGTCCTCTTTGTGTCCAGCCACCATTCCGAGGTTCAGCTTTCATTTTCTGACTTGGAAGGGCATCCAGTTACCCTCCATCCTTTCTCTTCTGAATCTCTTCCACGATCCAAATTTCAAAAATTCCCTTTTAGAAGACTTCTGTCACTCTGGTGTCCCTGATAATATGACACAATTTTTGCCAATAATTACCTATGTATTAAAATCAGGCCTAAATGACTTTAACTTAAATTTGGTAGGGTCCACATCATTCTTTTCACTGATTCAATAAACTTAGCAATTATTTATATAATGTCTCCTATGTGCCAGACACTGAAATGCTCATAAGTGAAGCAGTGTCAGAAACTTTCACTTGTGGAATTTGTATTCTTTTGAAGGGAGATAGATATTAAGTAATAGATCATTATGGATATGAAATAAGTACATAAAATATATGACATTAGACACATGAGGTAAGGAGTTTTGGTTAAAATAAATTTTAAGAAGGGGATATGGATCTTCCCTGTAGCTCATATGGTAAAGAATCTGCTTGCAATGCAGGAGACTTAGGTTCAATCCCTGGGTTGGGAAGATCCCTTGGAGAAGGGAATGGCAATCCACTCCAGTGTTCTTGCCTGGAGAATCCCATGGATAGAGGAGCTTGGTGGGCTACAGTTTATGGGGTTGCAAAGAGTCAGACATGACTGAGCAACTAACACTAACCATAGTGTATAGAGTGAGAGTAATCAGATATTCACCTATATTTCACAAGGTGACATTTAAGTGGAGACCTAAGGAGGGAAGAATGGGAACCAAGGGGAGATGGAGAGAGAAGGCTGAATAGGCAGGACACAGAGACAAAGTCCTAAGTGTACTTAGACTAACATAATGAGACACAGTTCATTACTAACCAGACTATTGGATGTCCCAGTAATGTTCAAGCTGTGCAGTTAGCTGCACAGCTTCATTACTTAAGTCTTACTCTTGCTGACCCTAAATGAAATTATGAAACCTCTCAACATGTAAACTAGTATTTAACTCTTCCCTTAAACTGTAGGATTCATTTTGGTATGGCTAAGCCTGAGATAAATCTTAATACATAGTATGGAGAGTTTCAGTTCAAATTGTAAAATCAAAATGTTCCATGTCTACTTAGATGTAGCATAAGGAAAAAAAAAACGGAAATAAATTTGGAGCAAAGTTTCAGTTTCATTTTGTCTTGAGAAATTTTACAAAGAAGGAAAGAGGCATTTTCTTAATAATGTATAATAATTCTTTGAAAAATTGATTGTAAAGAAATGTGGAAGTATGGCATATACAAAGATATGATAATATTTTATTGACCTCTCAAACAGAGCAGTGGAAAGATACTTAATGTTGAAAGTGTATGCTTATTTTGAATCAGAACACAGATGTTACCATATGGCTTTTATGGGGAATTTATGTTACCTAATTATCAATTTGAGAAGCAAAAACAAGACCAGGAGCTGACTGTGGCTCAGACCATGAACTCCTTATTGCCAAATTCAGACGTAAATTGAAGAAAGTAGGGAAAACCACTAGACCATTCAGGTATGACCTAAATCAAATCCCTTATGATTATACAGTGGAAGTGAGAAATACATTTAAGGGCCTAGATCTGATAGATAGAGTGCCTGATGAACTATGGAATGAGATTTGTGACATTGTACAGGAGACAGGGATCAAGACCATCCCCATGGAAAAGAAATGCAAAAAAGCAAAATGACTGTCTGGAGAGGCCTTACAAATAGCTGTGAAAAGAAGAGAAGCGAAAAGCAAAGGAGAAAAGGAAAGATATAAACATCTGAATGCAGAGTTCCAAAGAATAGCAAGAAGAGATAAGAAAGCCTTCTTCAGTGATCAATGCAAAGAAATAGATGAAAACAACAGAATGGGAAAGACTAGAGATCTCTTCAAGAAAATCAGATATCAAAGGAACATTTCATGCAAAGATGGGCTCGATAAAGGACAGAAATGGTATGGACCTAAAAGAAGCAGAAGATATTAAGAAGAGGTGGCAAGAATACACAGAAGAACTGTACAAAAAAGATCTTCAGGACCCAGATAATCACGATGGTGTGATCATTGACCTAGAGCCAGACATCCTGGAATGTGAAGTCAAGTGAGCCTTAGAAAGCATCACCACGAACAAAGCTAGTGGAGGTGATGGAATTCCAATTGAGCTATTCCAAATCCTGAAAGATGATGGTGTGAAAGTGCTGCACTCAATATGCCAGCAAATTTGCAAAACTCAGCAACAGCCACAGGACTGGAAAAGGTCAGTTTTCATTCCAATCCCAAAGAAAGGCAATGCCAAAGAATGCTCAAACTACCGCAAAATTGTACTCATCTCACATGCTAATAAAGTAATGCTCAAAATTCTCCAAGCCAGGCTTCAGCAATATGTGAACTGTAAAATTCCTAATGTTCAAGCTGGTTTTAGAAAAGGCAGAGGAATCAGAGATCAAATTGCCAACATCTGCTGGCTCATGGAAAAAGCAAGAAACTTCCAGAAAAACATCTATTTCTGCTGTATTGACTATGCCAAAGCCTTTGACTGTGTGGATCACAATAAACTGTGGAAAATTCTGAAAGAGACGGGAATACCAGACCACCTGATCTGCCTCTTGAGAAATTTGTATGCAGGTCAGGAAGCAACAGTTAGAACTGGACACGGAACAACAGACTGGTTCCAAAGAGGAAAAGAAGTTCGTCAAGGCTGTATATTGTCACCCTGCTTATTTAACTTATATGCAGAGTACATCATGAGAAACGCTGGGCTGGAAGAAACACAAGCTGGAATCAAGATTGCTGGGAGAAATATCAATAACCTGAGATATGCAGATGACACCACCCTTATGGCAGAAAGTGAAGAGGAACTCAAAAGCCTCTTGATGAAAGTGAAAGTGGAGAGTGAAAAAGTGGGCGTAAAACTCAACTTTCAGAAAACGAAGATCATGGCATCCGGTCCCATCATTTCATGGGAAATAGATGGGGAAACAGGGGAAACAGTGTCAGACTTTATTTTTCTGGGCTCCAAAATCACTGCAGATGGTGACTGCAGCCATGAAATTAAAAGACACTTACTCCTTGGAAGGAAAGTTATGACCAACGTAGATAGCATATTCAAAAGCAGAGACATTACTTTGCCAACAAAGGTTCATCTAGTCAAGGCTATGGTTTTTCCTGTGGTTATGTATGGATGTGAGAACTGGACTGTGAAGAAGGCTGAGCACTGAAGAATTGATGCTTTTGAACTGTGGTGTTGGAGAAGACTCCTGAGAGTCCCTTGGACTGCAAGGAGATCCAACCAGTCCATTCTGAAGAAGATCAGCCCTGGGAGTTCTTTGGCAGGAATGATGCTAAAGCTGAAACTCCAATGCTTTGACCACCTCATGTGAAGAGTTGACTCATTGGAGAAGACTCTGATGCTGGGAGTGGTTGGGGGCAGGAGGAAAAGGGGATGACAGAGGTAGAGATGGCTGGATGGCATCACTGACTTGATGGACATGAGTCTGGGTGAACTCCAGGATTTGGTGATGGACAGGGAGGCCTGGCGTGCTGAGATTCATGGGGTCGCAAAGAGTTGGATATGACTGAGTGACTGATCTGATCTGAACATGGGTGAACGCAGGATGGTAATATCATCAAATTTACTTGTTTGAAAAAGTGTAAGAACATAATGACATAGTATATGCTTAAAATAGATATGAATTTGTTAAAAAATATAAGCAATTTAAAAACAGAAGGAATTCTGAAACCTGTAGTCACCATGCTGTATACCGCATTCCCAAGGTTTATTTAGTTTATAACTGAAATTTTGTACCCTTGAACCCTTTTCACCCATTTTGCCCACCTCCTGCCCCTTGTCTCTAGCAAATAAAAATCTTTAGTCTCTATCTATCAGCTTGTTTTCAATGTTGTTTTAGATCTTGTCTATAGGCAATATTATACAGTATTTGACCTTCTCTCTCTGACTTATTTCAGGTAGCCTAATGCCCTCAAGATCCATCTATCTTTGTGCAGATGGCAAGATTTCCCTTCTTTTTTAATGGTTGAGTAATATTCTAGAGTGTGTTTCTGTGTGTGTGTGTGTATCTTCTTTATCCATTCATTTATTGACAGGCACTTGCTTTGCTTCCCTATTTTGGCTAATCTAAATAATACTGCAGTGAACACAGGGATGCTTATTTTTTGAATTAGTGTTTTCATTTTTTTCAAATAAATACCAAAAAATGGAATTGATGGATCATGTGCTATGGCGACCCACTCCAGTATTCTTGCTTGGAGAATCCCATGGAGAGAGGAAGCTGGCAGTCTACAGTCCATGCGGTTGCAATGGACTGAAGGTAGGACACGACTGAAGCGACCAAGCACGCATGCACACACATGCTAGTTCCATTTTTAGTTTTTTGAGGACCCTCCATAATGTTTTCCATGGTGGCTGCAAAAATTTACTTCCACAAAAACAGTACATGGTAGTTCCCCTTTCTCTACATTGTTGCCAACCTTTATTTCTTATCTTCTTGAAGATAGCCATTCTGACAGGTGTGAGGTGATGTTTCATTGTGTTTTTGATTTGCATTTTGCTGATAATTAGTGATGCTGAGCACTTCCTATACCAGTTGGCCATCTGTATGTCTTCTTTGGAAAAAAATAGTGTCTATTTGGAACCTCTGCCCATTTTTAGTTGGATTGTTTATTAAATTTTGCTATCACTATATATTTTTGCAATATATTTTACAAACTAACTCCTTATCAGACATATGATTTAAATATTTCTTCTGTTTAATAGGTAGCCTTTTCATTCTGTTGATGGTTTCTTTTACTGTGAAGGTAATTTTCTATTGTTTAGCATAATTAATGGACAGATCAAACTCTAAAGTAGGCTACTTGTTTAAATTACCTGTATCAAGTCAATTATTGAGTCATAATTAAACAATCATTCCAGGTATTCTTAAAATGCATTTTTAACTTTGCATTTTTTTTATTTTCTTGAGACAAGCATTTAGCAAGAAGCCAAGGGCTCATTCTTATTATTTCAGTTGTTTTAGCAACACAATTTTATATATGAGAACAACAAAACAAAACCATTAAACATTCATGCCTTTCCAGAAAAGGGAGGGGGCAACAGATCAAAAAGTAGCATTTATACACAAGAAGTTTAAAATTTTCTTAGATTAAATGTACATACAAATGATGCTTCCATTTTTATTAAAGAAATAGTGTAAGTTGAAACTGTAAGGCTGCCTATTTGCCTCTTGCATATTTCTTAAAGCTGTCTTGCCATCTCAAGCCCCACTCTCTCCTCACACTCCTTGTTTTCCACCTGCTTTATCACAACAGCTTTCCTAATACACTTTCCTGTCTCTGTCCCTTCAAGTTCCTTTCGTGTTGCTGTGGACATATTCTAGAACCCTAGCACAAGGGGACAAGCCCACGGCAGCTGTAGCTTGGAGTGTTCCAAGCCAGCCCCTTCTGAAGCCAAGCTCCCAAGAAGTAGAAAACAGCCAGTCATGCAAATACTCCCTGTAGGGTAAATTAAGACAGAATCAGGACTTCAAGTGAGAAAAACCTTTTCAAAATGCAAGTACAATCACATTATGCTTCTGAGTAAAAAAAGAAAAAAACATTGTTCTGCATCATACACAAGATTAAGAGCAAACTCAGCACACAGGCTTCATTTCCTGTTGCCCCAGCACATTCGCTCAGCATCAGGCATACACACAGAGCTGCTGTCCTCTGGACATCAGCATACAACACATTACACACTCAAGTTAAAAAGTAAAGACACAATAACAGGAAACAGAATAAAAACCTTCCATGAGATTATGCATTATAAATCCTATTGTCAGAAAGTGTTTGCTTAAAGGACCTTACTGCTTTAAATATTTTAAATATTTATGAAAAGTTATTTAAATTATTGTATTTGCATAAACTCCAATAAACCCCAAATGAATTTATTTATGTATTAGTGTGCTCACATGTATACACACATTTATGCTCAGGTATTTTAGCTAACAAACTTTTATTCTATTGTATATGCTTTTTTAAAAAAAATAAGATAATGGTACAGGATAATTTAGGAAAAAAATAACAAAAAATAAAATGTACATATATCACCATTCTGGTTCAACCAACATTGATTTTTACCCTCCAATCCATATTTGATATGTATTTTATGTAGTTTTTCAATCAAAATTTACACTTTCTGCATTCTGACTTCCTTAACTTTATATCATAGCTATTTTTCTGACACAGTATAGAGCAATATTTTAATGTATTCATTATATTCCATAAAGTAGATATACTATAATTTACTTAACCATTGCCATATTGTGGAGCATTTAGTTAACATTATCATAATGTCAAACATTATGATAAATAAGTCTATGATAAGCATACATCTTTATTCATATGCATATATTCATATACATTTTTTCATATTTGAATTTTATTGGGCTTACTGTACTACATGATTTTAAATTTTTATGACTAGTAAATAATGACAAATTACTTCTCTCAAGTCAGGTACAATGTACTTGACCACCAACAATATGTGAACGTTGTACTGTTCCTCTGTCCTGACAATTTAATTAACACTTGTAATTGTTTATTTAATTTCCTTAAATGAATAGGTTGAATGCCTATTTCTTAAGCAAAGGATGTCGGACGTAATAGAACATTTTCATAATTATTCAAGTCATCATTTGAAATTTCAATATACCATGGAGTAAACCACTAAGCTCATTAAAATACCCAATTTATGCAATGTATATCAACTGTATGCCAGACACTCTGCTAGTTTCTTCTCTATTTTTAAAAAAATTGATTTGTATATGAAGAAAGATTAATATATTTATTTTTAAAATGTTTTAAGTGAGACTAAATATTATATAGGAAAGGTGAAGTACAGGGTATGAGATTTAATAAGTAACCTGTATGATTTATTATTCTATACATGTTTTTTTCTCACTCCTTATTTTTCTGTATTTTTTCTCCTTCTCAATCTCTCCTCGTCCCTATCTTTTTTTTTTATCTTTCCATCCATTTCCTACTCCTTTCCTTGTTTTTGTAGATTGCTTAGTTCTTGGCTACTCCCAAATAGACATGCTTTCTGAGGTTCATTACATGGGTATAAGGTAATATCACAGCTGCTTGGTAATTAATTGACTGACATAGTGTGTGATGTAGAATCCACAAGTCTGACTTCTGACTCACAGGGAATAACCAGTCCTTCAAAGAATTACCTCCTAAAGCTTTAGATTTCTTGTTTTCTCTTCTTTGCTTATTTGGTTTAAAATAATTTAATTTTGTATCAAATCAATAAATGCTTATTGTAGGGAAAAAATAAGAGATAAGCCAAAAGAAGAAAACACAAAATATTCTATAATCATTTAAATTAGTACCTAAAAAAACACTTTTTTAAAGATTTTTTTTCTTTTATTTAATGGAATGATGATCAGATTAGGTTCAGATATGCTTGCTGCTGCTAAGTCGCTTCAGTCGTGTCCGACTCTGTGCGACCCCATAGACGGTAGCCTACCAGGCTCCCCCGTCCCTGGGATTCTCCAGGCAAGAACACTGGAGTGGGTTGCCATTTCCTTCTCCAATGCATGAAAGTGAAAAGTGAAAGTGAAGTTGCTCAGTCGTGTCCGACTCCTAGCGACCCCATGGACTGCAGCCCACCAGGCCCCTCCGTCCATGGGATTTTCCAGGCAAGAGTACTGGAGTGGGTTGCCATTGCTTTCTCCTCAGATATGCTTACTAATCCTTAAACAATAGATATTTGATCATCTTTCCTGGATACTAATATCCACTGACGATACAAAAATACTCTAATTAGTTAAAAAATAGTATCCAGGTATGCTTTAATTTCCCACCTACATTATGATTTATAAAATGAATTATAATTCTGTGTCTGTGTGTATAATTTCCCTTGAACTGATGATACCAAATTGAATTAGGAGCAAAACCTATGCAACTGCTGTTTCTTTCCCTAACCCAATATGATAGACATTGTACTGGGAAACTCAGACAACTCTTTCTTTACCTGTTAATATTTCTGGATGCTACTTTCTCAAATTTTTAAAAATTGATTTGAGGACTGATTTGAGGCATGCTAATTTATGGAGTCTCTAAGCTGGGGCAAATATTTTAGTTCCACTCAGTACATAGCTTTCTCATTTCCTTTCCAGGTCAGTAGATAAATCCTCCTCTTAATATTTCATAAGTGCCAGGAGTTAGTTAACAGTGCTGAGATCGCATTAAACTAATCTCTCTGGTTCTTGACACAGTCTTTATTTTATTCTTGACCCCAGAAGATGTCACTTTTGCAGATCATATTTATATTTCACCTGAAACACTGTGAGCTATGATTTCTTCAAAAATATAGTGTTTTTCGAAGAAGTCTTAACATTCACTATGGAAAATTTTGCATCTTTCAGAAAACCAAATCTTTCAAAACTCATAAGATGCTCACTTCATAACTAGAAAAGAGTGCCACAAAAGAAGCCAGTAAGCTATGCTAAATACCTTATTGACTTTTAGGTTTACTTTTTTTTTTAATTGAAGGTTAGTACTCTGATCTCCTCCCTAGCTAGGCAGCTAATAGAAGCAAAGCACAATCTGTTGCAATTATTTTTCTTAGCTAAATGTACCAATTGTGAATGATGCATCAAGCCATCTAATTTTGGACATAGCACTGTTTTTGCTATGTGCTTATTTTAATTTTGAGGTCAACAATTGCTTAGCCTGGCGTCCTGTAAAACTAGCTTTGACATTGAGGACTCTCCTCTTCCTTATTCTTTTTCCATGTTTGTCACACTTTAGTTTTTTATTGTATACCATTTTTAATCCTTTAATTCCACTCACATCTTGGAATTATCACTACTGTCATGGCAACCAGGCTCATACAACTGAACTTATGTAAATTCATTAAAGAAATATGGAACTACTCAAAATTTTTTGTTTGCATGCTCTTTGGACACATTTTTTATTCAGAAATGGGATTCTGTACCTATGATGGAGGAATCAAAGGAAAATGGTTCTTAATTTCCACTTTGCAGTAGTTTTGGATTCCATGGGATAATTTCTATCATACAACTGGATACATTTGAAAATCTTTGTATCTTAAATATATTGGAAGAGTCTTAATAGCTTAGCTTGTTTCTGTTTAGAATTAATAACCAGGAAACATAATTCATCTTTTAAGGTCCTACTAGACTTTTAGTGAACAAACAAACAAATGTCAATTGAAATGAATGTATTAATTCCAAAATGTAGAACTGGAATGAATGAAGGTAGGTTTTGTTCTATATTACACTGGATAACAGAGCCCCATTTTAAGGAGGTCATTTTTTAGCATTCTACTCTCTTTCATCATATATATAGAGATAGGGGTAGATATAGATATACATACACATTTTTTCCTTGGTATATGCCAGGAATTGGTTCCAGATGTTCTTAGTCACTCAGTCATGTCTGACTCTTTGTGACCCCATGGACTGTAGCCCACCTGACTCCTTTGTCCATGGGGATTCTCCAGGCAAGAATACTGGAGTGGGTTTCCATGCCCTCCTCCAGGGGATCTTCCCAATCAGGAATTGTACCCTGGTCTCCTGCATTGCAGGCATATTCTTTACCGTCTGAGCCATCAGAAAAGCCCAAAGCCCCTTCCTATGCCAAAAATTTGAGGATACTCTTGTCCCATAGTCTGTCCCCTGTATCTTTGTAACTCACATCTACACATCTAACCAACAGATAGCTTAATACTGTTCCTGTGTATTTGAAAAAATCCACATCCTAGTGGATCTTTGTGGTTCAGACCCACATTGTTCAAGGAGGGTTGGCAAACCAGAAAGGCAATTTGGAATTTGGGCATTCAGTAAGAGCAGGGTTAGATAATCTCAATTTACCGGATCAGAGTGTTTATGGTTTTCCTGACATAATATAGGTGACTAGGAAATATTCTCTTTGTTTTCTTTCCATCTACCATTATTCCAAATGCTTTCCATTTCCCACTACCAGAAAAATAGAATTTTTGTTCATTTCTGACTGGGTTTTAATAAATTGTCCTTAATTTTGAAAGATAACTGAAGAAAGCTTGTGCACTCTCAGGGTAAAGCCCATATATTCTACCTCTTTTGACATTGTATTATGGCCAATGCTGTGCTTATTTCATCTTTGTTAAAGAAAAAGTCTGATTTAAATCTAAGGAAGGAACCCTCAGTTTCTAAAGATTCCATGAAAGTATATGATATCCCAGCTTTTCAATTAAAAGGTCCACTGAACCTGTTGTTTTGCATTGTTTATTATTGCACTACCATTGTGCCATTTACTCTAAACCTTCTTTAAAAATTTTTTCTAAAAATTAAGGTCATTTCATGTCTTACATGTAATATGTAATCAGTTACTTGGGAGAAGGCATCTTGGGTGACTTCTCTTAAAATAACATGTTTTTAAAAATAATTATTATTTTTTAATATAAATTTATTTATTTTAATTGGAGGCTAATTACTTTACAATATTGTATTGGTTTTGCCATACATCAACATCAATCCGCCACGGGTGTACACGTGTTCCCAATCCTGAACCCCACTCCCTCCTCCCTCCCCGTACCATCCCTCTGGGTCATCTCAGTGCACCAGCCCCAAGCATCCAGTATCATGCATCGAAAAATAATTAAAAGGATGATATTCTTGAAGTTAATTTTTCTTGATACCCATTAATAACAGGAGTCTACATTATTATTATCAGGATTTTAAAGTATTTAGATATCAAAACTGAATTATATTACAGCTATAAATTAAAGCTAAATTAATATAATATCTATACCTGACTTTAATAAAACTGATTACTTTTCTTTGTCATCAAAAGTCAGTTCTCCAAAAGATGAAAAAGGGACCAAAGCAAAAATCAGGAATTTTGATTTGTAGTTCCAGCTGCACCATTCACCTAGTGAGTGATTTTAATCTCACTTAACCTCCCTAGACCTCCAGCTGCTTAACCCTATGAAGAGAAGTTTGGAGTAGATTAATATATATGCTTATCTTTTGCTTGAAAATTCTGTAATACATGAACATATAGTCTGGATTTTAAATTTCAGACACAAGGTGGCACTATTAGTAGTGATTTTCATTTAATCCACAGATAAAACCAGGGCACTTCCTAGATATGTATACCCCCCACCAAAAAAATAATCTAAATATATAATGATATTGCATTACACTCATACATGTACCCACGCACACATACACACACTTTCTTTGGTTGATTAGTATAACATAACATCTGGATTAAAGCTGAACAATTCAGTCAACCAACTGTTTGCTTGACATTAAAATGATTGATTGATTTTTTTTTTTTTCCATTTCCATGAGAATATTTCAGAACTGGGTAGGCAATAAAGACATATTTCCAAAAGTGTGTGCAAGGTAAAGATTGAAAATGGTATGATTTCAACAAAACTAGGAAATCTCAACTAAGATATATCAACTTTATAGTATGACAGGGAAGGTGTTGAAACATGAGCAAATTGCATAACTAAGAGTTTGCTATTAACTTAAGAAGAATGCTTGCTAGCATGCAATTTTCAAATAACAGTGAAGACACATTTTAAAAAACTGAAAATGTGTAGCCCACACAGAGATGAAAATTTAAATTCTAATCTAAAACATTTTTGCTGAGAGTTTCCAACCCCTTGCTGCCACCACCCCCCCCAAAAAAAATCTCCACATGTTGTGAGGACAAAGCAAAATTTTCTGATAAATCAATATTATGATTTAATAGAATATTCTATTAATAAACATGTGTGTATGTTTGTGCATATGTATGTTCAGTCTCTCGTCATGTCCAACTCTTTGCAGCCCTATGGACTATAGCCTGCCAGGCTCCTCTGTCCATGGGATTTTCCTGGCAAGAATAATGGAGTGGGTTAAAATTTCCTTCTCCAAGGGATCTTTGTGACCCAAGGATCAAAACTGTGTCTCCTGTACCTCCTGTACTGAAGGCAGATTCTTTACCAGGGAAGCCCCAGTAATAAACATATCTTTCCCTAGAAACTGAATTTGTTCCTCTGTGGTTTGTTATGACAGTTTTCAAAGTAATTCATTCATGATGAGTTCAAATGCAATTCCTCCTTTTTAATGTTTTCCTAATCCAGGTAGAATTAGTCTCTCCTAAATAATTTGGAAATTTCTTACTGTCAAAAAATACTGGACATCTTTGCAATCCCCTAAACCACTCCTTTCATTTCACTGATGAGAAAACTGAAATCTAGAGAGAAAACGGGAGGGGGAGAAGCACTACATCTGATCCAAGATAAAGGCAGAAATACAGCCCTAGTGTTCATTCTTTCGGATGCTGTTTTATGCCTCAGATGATAGACACACATTTCTGTCTAGAGTACAGACCTCATCTACCTTCCCAAACTGTGAATTCCTTTTAGAAAAAAAAGTCCATATTTTTTCCCTCACTCTACCTAGCATAATATCTGGTAATGTGGAGGTGTTCAAAGCATACATTTGAATAAATAAATGATTAAATCAAATGAGCAATTGTAATAAAACACTCACTTCTTCCATATTTATTTGTGCCCACTGCAAAACTTCACTTCAGATACTTACACATTATCATGTCTTTTCATACCTCTAAAAAAACCATCTGTAGTGAAAGTGAGAAGTTGGGTTTTTTTTTTGCTTATTTTTTTATAAGCTACCTTGAAATGATTTGTAATCATAAATTTTTTCCTGTTACTTGGGATCACTGGTGGCTCAGACAGTAAAGAATGTGCCTACAATGTGGAAGACCCCCGGTTCGATCCCTGGTTCAGGAAGATCCTCTGGAGAAGGGAATGGTAATCTGCTCCAGTATTCTTGCCTGGAGAATTCCATGGACAGAGGAGCCTGGCAGGCCCCAGCCCATGGGGTTGCAGAGTTGGACACGACTGAGTGACTAACACTTTCACCTTTACTTTTTTTCTGTTACTCAGTGGATAAAAGAAAGTGAAGTTGGTCAGTTGTGTCCAACTCTTTGCGACCCCATGGACTATAGCCTATGAGGCTCCTCCATCCATGGGATTTTCCAGGCAAGAGTACTGGAGTGGGGTGCCATTGCCTTCTCCAGGGGATCTTCCCAACCCAGGGATCGAACCTGGGTCTCCCACATTGCAGGCAGACGCTTTACTGTCTGAGCCACCAGGGAAGCCCTCAGTGGATATCACTCATCTAATCTCAATTTAAAGTGTTGTAGCTGGACAAGTAATAAAGTTATGGCTCATACCATCCTTAGTTCAACCATTGGCTGAACAATTCCTAGACAGGGATGCTACCCTAAATTACATGACTTTAGTCAGAGATCCAGTCTCCTTCAGTCTCAATTTCTTCCCCTGTACCAGGGATAATTATGATCATTACTGCATGAAAATGTTTTACTGAGTAAGTACACAAGTCCCAGGAACATGTGAGTCTGGCACATGTGTTACTTGGTAAAAGTTGAAATTCTCTCATTAGACTGGAAAAGACACAGGATAAGGAAGTAACAACAGTAACTCAAATGAAGCTGTCTCATTTTCCCAAGGGTGGGTCCATATGTGATGACCTTGCCAGTCTCTGGAAACAAAGTAAGGATACAAACTGAAATAACCCATATAATGCTAGGTCTCACTCCATTATGCGTGTAGAGCGTTTTCAAATTCCACTAGTTTTACACAGGTATTTGTGGGGGTTCTGGGAAGAAGTTTCATGTGTGCTCATACAAAACCCTTCCACATTCTTCTGCCACTCTCTTGTGTGGTTTCCGCTTCTGAAAACCCGTGAGGAGGAGCTCTCAGATCCCCAGGCTAACCCTCCACTGACCTTGGCTGCCAATATCCAATTCAGCAGGGCAGGTGTCTGTGCTTCAGTCAACACTGTCCCACGGCTTCTCCAGCGGGCAGCCCAGTGCTTGGCACACGGATGTGCTTAAAACCATGCATGTGGAAGATGAAGGAGAGGTACCCAAGGGTCTTCTAGAAATCTGAGCATACTGGAGCCACGTTGTGGTAAGCGTAGAAGGATGGAAGGATGGCTCTGTACTCCCTTCACTGTCTTGCTTTCAAAATCCTGGCTGGCTTTTGCTATCATGTCAGGGAGGAGCCCCTTGCGAAAACACTACCCTCAGCTTCTGTGGGCAAATCTTTCTTGGAAAAGACTGAGGCAAACATTCTATTCCTTTCAGTGGGCTTTAAGCTGATGTCTGAGAAAAACATTGCTGTTCTTTCCTCTCACCTTCCATTTTGCAACTGGTGCTTCTCTCTCCCAACCCCACTGAAATTCTCAATATGCAGAGAAAAAAGAGCATTTAGTCCTATAGCTTTTATTAGTTTAGTAGATATGCAATGACATATCTAATTGCCTAAATTCAAATGTTCACTGTGTATTCAAATAGATATTTCATAAGGGAAATCAAAATTTTAAATATGAAGGACTTAGAAGTGAACAGAAATAAGAAAAGTTCTTAAAATTATGGAATGTAATGGTAACTGTACAGAGTAAAATGTATATTTTATATCCCTTTTTATATGCTTTAATAAAACTGTTAAGTAAATAAACTGAAATGCAACTTTAGAAACTAGAAAACAAACAAAACCAAGATACAAAAGTAAAAATGTTTAAAAGTAAAAAATTAATATATTTTAAAATAAAATTAAAAGAATGATGAGAGTAAAATGTATTTATGTTAAAAATAGAAAATTAAAGTCAGTAAATCTGACATAAAAAATTTTAAAAAGCAAAAATATACAATATTAGGAATAAAAATTGTGATATATGACTATAGCTACAAGTGAAATTAAACAAAATTATAAGATAATTTTATTTCTATAAATATGCAAATGTTTTGAAGAATATAAAACGGATGGTCTTCTAGCAAAACATAAATACTGAAGTTGGTCCAATTACATAAAATGTAAATATCAAGAGTTTTATGTTTTAAAAATACAGTGCTGTATAAGTAGTTTTAAAAGATCCACAGTGCTATTTTTAACTTGAAAAAAAGAGACACTTATTACTTTAGCATGGCAACACATAATGGTCATCAACAAGATAAACACATTTAACTATATTTATATTAAAAAGAAAATTTAAATATAAAGCACTTTTCTGTGGCTAAACACCATCAGTTCAGTTCAGTTGCTCAGTCGTGTCCAACTCTTTGAGACCCCATGAATCGCAGCACTCCAGTCCTCCCTGTCCATCACCAACTCCCGGAGTTCACCCAGACTCACGTCCATCCAGTCAATGATGCCATCCAGCCATCTCATCCTCTGTTGTCCCCTTCTCCTCCTGCCCCCAATCCCTCCCAGCATCAGAGTCTTTTCCAATGAGTCAACTTTTCGCATGAGGTGGCCAAAGTACTGGAGTTTCAGCTTTAGCATCATTCCTTCCAAAGAACTCCCAGGGCTGATCTCCTTCAGAATGGACTGGTTGGATCTCCTTGTAGTCCAAAGGACTCTCAAGAGTCTTCTCCAACACCACAGTTCAAAAGCATAAATTCTTTGGCACTCAGCCTTCTTCACAGTCCAACTCTCACATCCATAGGTGACCACTGGAAAAACCATAGCCTTGACTAGACGAACCTTTGTTGGCAAAGTAATGTCTCTGTTTTTGAATATGCTATCTAGGTTGGTCATAACTTTCCTTCCAAGGAGCAAGCGTCTTTTAATTTCATGGCTGCAGTCACCATCTGCAGTGATTTTGGAGCCCCAAAAAATAAAGTCTGACACTGTTTCCACTGTTTCCCATCTATTTCCCATGAAGTGATGGGACCGGATACCATAATTTTCGTTTTCTGAATGTTGAGCTTTAAGCCAACTTTTTCACTCTCCACTTTCACTTTCATCAAGAGGCTTTTGATTTCCTCTTCACTTTCTGCCATAAAGGTGGTGTCATCTGCATATCTGAAGTTATTGATATTTCTCCTGGCAATCTTGATTCCAGCTGTGTTTCTTCCAGTCCAGCATTTCTCATGATGTACTCTGCATATAAGTTAAATAAGCAGGGTGACAATATACAGCCTTGACGTACTCTTTTTCCTAACCCTAAACACCATACATAAAGTTAAAAGATGATTACATGCTATGGAGAAAATGGAGCATATAGAATAGACATGGGGACTTTATCACATATTTTCTATAAATATTTTTTTAAAAAAGCTAAACATCCAAATATTACCAACTGAAAAATGGATAGTAGATATGAACCAGTTAAAAAATTAAATACATATGATATGAAAAAATCTTTAAACTCATGCATATTTTGTCCATAAAATTTACAAATATTTTATTTTTTATTTTTAATTTATTTATTTTAATTGGAGGCTAATTACTTTACAATATTGTATTAGTTTTGCCATGCATCAACATGAATCCACCACAGGTATACACATGTTCCCAATCCTGAAACCCCCTCCCACTTCCCTCCCCAACCATCCCTCTGGGTCATCCCAGTGCACCAGCCCCAAGCATCCTGTATCCTGCATTGAACCTGGACTGGCAATTCATTTCTTATATGATATTATACATATATCAATGCCATTCTCCCAAATCATCCCACCCTCGCCCTCTCCCACAGAGTCCAAAAGACTGTTCTATACATCTGTGTCTCTTTTGCTGTCTCACATACAGGGTTATCATTACCATCTTTCTAAATTCCATATATTTTAAATGTTGATAATATCAGTCTTGATAGAGATCTGGGAAATGGTCATTCTCATATGATATTAGTGAAAAGTATAGATTGGTAAAAATATTTTGGAGGATAATTTGAAGCCTCAATTGAATTATGAAATATCATGCCCATTTTTTGTAATTCACCACAATCATAGTTTGGACTTAAAAATGTATATTGTGGAGAGTCATTGCAGCATTATGGTAATATTGAAAACAGTGGGTAACTTAAATGCCAATCAATTGGCAAATGGTATTGGATGAATGTATATGCTTACTCCTTGAAAGAAAAGCTGTGACCAGCTTGAGTGAGTGAGTGATTGAAGTCACTCAGTCATGTCCGACTCTTTGTGATCCCATGGACTGTAGCCTACCAGGCTCCTCAATACATGGGATTTCCCAGGCAAGAGTACTGGAGTGGGTTGTCATTTCCTTCTCCATCTTAGACAGCATTTTAAAAAGCAAAGACATTACTTGGCTGACAAAGGTCTGGCTAGTCAAAGCTATGGTTTTTTCAGTAGTCATGTATGAATGTGAGAGTTGGAGTATAAAGAAAGCTGAGCGCGGAAGAATTGATGCTTTGAACTTTGGTGTTGGAGAAGACTCTTGAGAGTCCCTTGGACTGCAAGGAGATCAAACCAGTCAATCCTAAAGGAAATTAGTCCTGAATATTCATTGGAAGGACTGATACTGAAGCTGAAACTCCAATACTTTGGCCACCTGATGTGAAGAACTGACTTATTGGAAAACACCCTGATGCTGGGAAAGATTGAAGGTGGGAGGAGAAGGGGACAACAGAGGATGAGATGGTTGGATGGCATCACCAAGTCAATGGACATGAGTTTGAGTAAGCTCTGGGATTTGGTGATGGACAGGGAAGCCTGGCCTGCTGCAGTCCATGGGGTTGCAAGGAGTTGGACACGACTGAGCAACTGAATGTATATGCACTTAACTCAGAACATATATGCTATGTTGTGTTATGGAAAAACAAAGGTGGTATATGACAAAATTCCATTTAAAAATATACACATGTATGTATGAAATTTTGTCTCTCTCTAAAACACACAAAGGCTAACATAAGCCTAAATCTTCAAAGTTGCAGGTTTATGTATCAAGCTATTAACAATAATTACTTCTGAAAGTTGTGATCAGAGGAAGGAATAGAGAGGAGGAAGGTTTCACTTTGGACTTTATATATTTCAAAAAAGTGACAGAATAGCAGGTGACTTTTTAGACACTTCTTTCTTGTGGTTTCTTACAATTTTCAAATTAGATGAAATATTTTCAAAAATAAGTTATGGAGCTTATGTGTGCTAAGTCAGTTAAGTCATGTCCGACTCTTAGTGACCCTATGGACTATAGCCCACCAGGCTCCCCTGTCCACGGGGAATCTCCAGGCAAGAGTACTGGGTGGCTTGCCATGCCTTCCTCCAGGGATCTTTCTGACCCAGGAATTGAACCTGTGTCTCTTAGGTCTCTTGCACTGGCAGGCAAGTTCTTTACCACTAGTGCCACTTGAGAAGCCCAAGTGTTTAATAAATGAATGAGGCCCAGGCTATGAGGATCAGTTAAAGCAGATACAATGAATGCAGTCTGTTCAAGGAAGAAGGATGTCTTTAAGTAGAACTCTGAATATTGTGGCTATTAGGAGGTGATACGGAGAAGGCAATGGCAACCCACTCCAGTACTCTTGCGTGGAAAATCCCATGGGCGGAGGAGCCTGGTGGGCTGCAGTCCATGGGGTTGCAAAGAGTTGGACACGACTGAGCGACTTCACTTTCACTTTTCACTTTCATGCATTGGAGAAGGAAATGGCAACCCACTGCAGTGTTCTTGCCTGGAGAATCCCAGGGACGGGGGAGCCTGGTGGGCTTCCATCTATGGGGTCGCACAGAGTCGGACACGTCTGAAGTGACTTAGCAGCAGCAGCAGCAGGAGGCGATACAGATCTGATCCTTTAAATATTGTCCTGGTAGGGCTTAAACTTCATCTGGAGAATGTAGTACATCTCTTTTAAGCTTCGTCTCCCTGTTGTCCATTTCAGCTCTGTGTTATCTCTATGCGCAAACGTGTTGCCTTTGTATGATGCATGAAGAGACCTTATCCAATGTGTTGTCTTTCACACTCTGAATTGTGATATATTCCTGGGTAGTAGAATCAGTTTATTGGGTCTTGTCTAGCATATCTTAGAAAATAAAACTATGATGGAACAGAGAGTACCATATATTAATATAATAAGTTACCCTATTATTTCATGGAAGTCTGACTTTAGGTGTGTGGCTGTGTACACTAAGTTGAGATGTAAAATGTATTTCTTTTGGTGAGTCAATAGCAAAATGCTTGAAGGCCATTGCTCTAAACCTAAGTATAGAAATAACCAGTAGTGTCATCTTATGGCTGCCTCTGTAGCTCCTGTGATCTGTCCATTTTTTCAAGAAATATCCAAGTCAGGACTTAATACCAGCATGTAGCAAATTTCATTATTTAGATTTCTACCATTATAACTAAGTGATTTCAGATATTGGAGGCTTTGCTCCTTTTTTTCCATCTAATGATGACTATCTTAAAATTGCATACATTTTTAAAATTAATTAATTTATCTTAATTGAAGGATAATTACTTTACAATATTGCAATGGTTGCTTGAAAGGATCACTTTGATGTTGTTCCTGTCAAAATAAGGTACATGACAGTCTGTTAGATAGTCCTCAAAACCATGTAAAAAACAAAATTTAAAGCAAAGCATAATCACATTATGAAAGGATATAAAAGTCACATGATTTCTAAGATAACAGAAACAACTTCAAAGTTCTTTCTCTCCTGCAGTAATAACTGCAGGAGCTCTGCCCTGCAATCCCAAGGGCACCCATTCAGCTCTCCCGTCTTCAAGAGCACTTCAGTGGAGAAGCCGGCTATCAGCCATTGTGAACCAGACCCGTAATTAACAAGTGACACTTCTGCAGAAATTCATTGACTCTTAATTGAGAAAGGAAAGAGGTCATTGAATAGGAATTGTGAAGGTAATAACTTCTGGCTACACTGGGCAATTTTGTTTTCAAGGAACAGAGATTCAATCTGATCATCTCAATTACTAGAGATTTACTATAGAGATAAACAGAATTAACAATAATAATAAGAGCAGCAGGAATACCATGGGGAAACAAAAATAGCCTGGTGCCTTAAAATGGTGCACATCGGCACATTAACTGTCATTTTGGATCCAGGAAGAAAGTGATCAGATATTTGTTGTGGCCTCTACTGAAAAGGTGACAAGGTTCTGTTTCTCTGCTTCTCTGAGCTGCTATCCAGCTACCTGATCTCAGGTTGCTTTTTTTGTTTGTTTATGTTTTGTTGTCTTCTGAACCAAATGTATCAGTGCCTCATAACCTCTACTGTTTTCTGTCTCTGCTGTCTGTGTGTTCCTAACAGTGGCTGACTTCCTGTCTGCTCAGTTTGTATTCCCAGAGAGGATTTCTGAGCAGTCCTCCTGATAAGGGTACTTCCTGGCATCAGCTGAGCATGGACAGACTCTGGAGCCAGATAGTCTGGTTCAAAGCCCAGCTTTCCTGAGTTCTGGGCATGTGACCTTGGACAACTAATTTAACTTTCTCTTCCTCAGCTTTCTCATCTATAAAATGGTGTCTATTCTGTAAAATGTGTGAAGAGTCTATGTGTGATAGTAATTGTAGTCAGCTCTCATTAGGTATCCATACTCAAGTAGAGCTTTAACAGCAAATCTTTGTGCTTCCCTGGTGGCTCAGCTGGTAAAGAATCTGCCTGCAATGCGGGAGACCTGAGTTCGATCTCTAGATTGGGAAGATCCCCTGAAGAAGGGAAAGGCTACCCACTCTAGTGTTCTGGCTTGGAGAATTTCACGGACTGTATAGTCCATGGGGTCACAAAGGGTTGAACACAGCTGAGCAGCTTTCACTTCACTTCACATCTCAATTCCTGGCATAACCTATAGAAATGGGCAGTATGATGGGCCACAATATAAAGGCATTATTTCTTCAATTTATGTGAATGAATATCTAATATATGCTAAACCCAGCGATAATGCTTTAATTCTTGTAGGGAAACACAGAAAAAATAAGCAAGGGAATGCATAAATGAGCAAATGTCAGAGAGTGATAAATACAGTGAAGAAAAGAGGGAGGGGAATGAGTCCTTGAGTGATGACAGTAACAGAATATCATTGAGGATTTAACCTTTGAGCTGAAGCCCAAGTAAATGAGGAACTTGTCATCAGATAGTTCTCTCTGCCAAGGTTTGTTCATCCCTCAAGTTGGCCTTCTTGGACAAGTCTAAGAGTATCCTCCTCTAGCTCTGTCTTGCATGTCTAAGGCTGCTCCATAGGAACCCCACATTCTTTGCTCCGAGGGGGCCCAGGCCAACCACAGTGCAGCACAACTCTCCTGTGCAGGGAGCCAGACCACCCCTTGCTCCTTCATGATTCACCCAGAAGTCATGCACTATTGATGTGTACACTGCACACCAAGGACCTCCACACTTGTCATTTTGCTTGTTTTAGTTTGAATGTGTAATGATAGATACCAGATTTCTGGCTAGATTTTCACAAGCCCTGCTAAATAGTGGGGATTCACCTTTTCCTTGTCCATTGATAATAGCTGTTGATAACCACTATTTTAGACAGCACAGCGAGTGAACATCACTAGCAAATTCATAAATACATCTGTCTCCAATCTCTAAAATTATAAGTCATAAAATTGAGTTGGCAAAGAAGACTTGTTTCTACTTCACTATTTCACTAATCCTTTCAGTCATAGACTCTTATGGATTATTACGTATGATGGTGGAGAAAATAAGAAGGGAGCAGAGAAGAGGACTAATACTGAGCAAATTCTGTGTAATTTTTTGTATGTATTATCAGCTCTAATTCTCAAAACTATTCAGTGAAATGCATATTATTATTGCCACTTTTACAGAGGAAGATAAAGATATTTATAAATGGAAACATACAACTGTACGATGGTGAGATATGTTTTACCCTCTATGGAGAAGTAAGGACAAGCCTTCTAGTTGGATAACTGATCACATTATAACTATTTTCAAGGCAAACGAGTCTATTCTTGATAACATGGAGGGAGACCACATTCCTTTGTATGCTTGTCTTTTCCCTTTCATCTTTTAATTTAATTCTTTAAACCAATGTTTCAACTTGGAAAGGAAAAAGAAGTTCCATTCCTGTTGAAATAAATAACAAATCTAGGGTTTTAGCCACCTGATGTTCTTTGAAATGTCAATTTCAAGGGAGAAAATTAGTATCAGAAAGCCTGGGACTAAATTTCAACTGTGCCTTTCTAAATTGTGCATGCAAATGGGCAATTAGACCTGCGATGGATAATTGCATGCCTAAGCGAACCTTTCCACAAGTAGTTTAGAAGCCAGTTTTGAAGGTTGAATTTGTAGAAGTCCTTATAAATTTCCTCTCCTGCTATAGAGACTTATGGAAGCTCATCCTTAACTCTGATAAGAGAATACCTCTCTATCCCAGCCACTTCCCAAGGCAGGGGGTGGTGGGGGGTGGGGTGGGGCACGGGGAGGTAATTTGAGGAAATGAGAATAGAATCATTAGTATTAGTAAGCCATTTATACATCCAGAAATAATGCTGTTAGTATTTTGTACTTATCTTTTTTAACTTATTAATATATTCATGCTATATTTAATATTGTGATATGTTTTTCACATTGAATAATATATTCCATAATGCCTATTCTTCTGTAATCCCTTTATCATCTCATGTTTTCCATTTTAACATATAACAATTTATGGAGCTGGCATTCAAGTGTTTAATGCTAGGTTATTTCTTAACTTGCAGTATTATAAAATACATTATTATAAAAAGGCAGTGGTAAACATTAAAGCTCATTTATTTTTGTGTGACTCACTAATTATTTCTTGAAATCACTTTCCCCTCATGCAATTCTGAATAGTATCATTCTTTTTGACTTCTGTCTTAATAGATGAAAACTCTCTCTTCCTTATTGTTTTCATTCATATTTTATGTTGTGGTCAATAGCTTGTAAAGGCCAACCTTTCTTCTCCAGCTCAGCATTTCTCTGAATGATCTTCCTGTCCTTTAAAGAGCCCTTTCCCTTATTTTTCTAGCAATATCCACTAACTCCCTTTACAATTACTGTGCCGTGGAACATAACAGAAAATACGAATCTTCCTCATTTTCTGCCAAATAAGCAGTGCGATATAACATACATTCAATAATTTATTTGAGTATGTATGCTTTACTTCATGTGTTCATATCAACTTAAATCACAAAACATGAATTAAATTTCCTTGAAAACTCAGGAAAAATCAAGTAGCAGTAGTCTTTGAATAAAGCATCTTCCTAACTTCATACCTTTCTTTCTTCTTTCATTCCATATTCTTCAATATAGATATTCATATGTCCTCTTATGTAGGATGTGTGCTTCAATATTCTCAGTGAAATAACTATACATATTTAGTTTATAGCAATTTTAATGTCCGTGATGAAAACTGTAACATTAATTTAATTTCACAAAGAGCTGAGGTAACAGGCTAGATGATATGAGTATCATAGGAAGGTCTCTTGACACACAAGAGCTTAAAAAATATGGATACAATGAGTTAATATCCCCCATGTTTAGAAACAAGACTAATCTATCTACTTTGAAAGATATTTAACCTAAAATTCATTAGCACATGAAAAATTAAAATAATTTTAATACTGAAATTAATAGGATAAAAACAACTATTTTATGAGAATTCCAGGGGAAAAGAATTGGCCTATTGTGATGATTTTGGTAGAAGTAGCTAGCAGAGATCACAATTCATCAATTCTGGAATTTTAAATGAAAATGATTGTTTCATGATACAATAATTCTGTCATATATATTAATGTTTTATAGACCACTAGAGCATTATGTGCTTTGAAAATCTATATTGATAGTGAGTTAATGAGTATTGGCAAGATAATCCTTCAATTGAGTTATTTTATTACACAAAATGCTTTATAAGTGTTTTGTCAGATTGTTGGGTGGCTTATTTGTTTTTTTTTTTTAATTTTTAACCTTTTTAAAGAGTTTTATATTTACCATTGGCATAACTCATTTAACTAATAGAATATGAATATACACCTTAAAAACCAACTGCTACTGATTTTGAAAAAATACATTAGAAAAATGTACTCTCAGGTTGTTTATGTAAAATTCAGTCTATTCATCAAGCCACTATTTATTCTTATTTTATTATTTTTACAATCACTTTTTAGCATTTTCTATGTAGAGGAACAGTATGTTACAAAAGTATACTGTGTTCTTTAAGTAGAAGTAGTTAAGTATCCCATATCATTCTCTCTCTCGTTCTGAATTACCACCCACCAGCTATACCAGAATTATTTCCATTTTTCACTTGTGCCAAGTTCAGTCACACTTCAGGAACTTTTATCCACCCTTCCTTCTGTCCATTCTTCTCTAGCCTTTTTTTCTTAACTTATAATTTCTCCAAAAGTCGCTAATGTCCTATTCTGTTTGGTTTTCCTCTTTTCAACTACATGCATATTCTCCATATGTACATGACAGCCTTCTTATGCTTAGGAACACCAAATAACACTTCAGCACTATGCTTGGAGGGGGGGCATTTTAAACAGCAAACTCACTCACCAAAAGCACAACAACACAAAAAAATGTGTATCACATTGTGTATGTACTAACTAGGCTGCAAAATGATCACTTGTTTCTAATATGAAAGCTGAAACAAGAAAGTGAAGAATTGCTTCATTCGGCCTTGGCTGGCAACATGAACATCAGGCAACTCATTTTTTTCCCTTTAGAACATGTACATGTCCCTGAATGCCTGTGAAAATGTTATGAGTATTGAATTTGAAGTTGCAAATTAATTTGCAGATATGGAATATGCAAATACTGAAGTTTGACTATATTTGGTGCTAGGGAAAAGGTATGGTTTATGTTATCCAAGAATAAAAAAAACAATCAGATAACTGTAAAACAGAGCAAACGTAAAGATGTACAAAGTGTTGAAGGAGTTTGGAATAAGTGGGCATAACTCTAACCAGATGAGACTTCATAATGGAAGCAGACTTTATATATGGAAAGATAAACAGGATTTTAAAAGAAGGGTATAAAGTGAAAAAAAAATTGAATGAAGACACATGGTTTTAGGAAATGAGCAAATAGTTGATACTGTGTAGAAAAGCCATTTTAAAAATGATTGCAATAGGCCATCAGGTGGATAGACCAAACCAATAATCAGTCTTTTCAGTTCAGTTGTTCAGTCGTGTCCAACTCTTTGTGACCCCATGGACTGCAGCATGCAGGCCTCCTTTTCCATCACCAACTCCCAGAGCTTCCTCAAACTCATGTGCATTGAGTCAGTGATGCCATCCAACCATCTCATCCTCTGTAGTCCCCTTCTCCTCCCGCCTCCAATCTTTCCCAGCATCAGAGTCTTTTCAAATGAGTCAGTTCTTTGTATCAGGTGTCCAAAGTATTGGAGTTTCAGCTTCAGCATCAGTCCTTCCAATGAATATTAAGGACTGATTTCCTTTAGGATGGACTGGTTGGATCTCCTTAAAGTCCAACGGACTCTCAAGAGTCTTCTCTAACACCACAGTTCAAAAGCATCAGTTCTTCGGTGCTCAACTTTCTTTATATTCCAACTCTGATGGAATGATGACTACTGGAAAAACCATAGCTTTGACTAAACAGACCTTTTTTGGTAAAGCAATGTCTCTGCTTTTTAATATGCTATATATAGGTTAACTTTTCTTCCAAGAATCAAGTGTCTTTTAATTTCATGGCTGCAGTCACCACCTGCAGTGATTTTGGAGCCCCCAAAATAGTCTCTTCACTGTTTCCATTGTGAAATCAATAATAGTAAATGTTAAAAAAAATATGCTAAGATAGAGATAAAAACATTGTGATAGAAGCAGAGAAAGGGAGGCTATGGAAAAAGAAAAATAACCACAGAAAAGACCAATTAAATGGAATTAGGAATGTTATTCACAGATTATTTTAGTTTTCTACCATGGGACAACAAATTACCATAAGTTGAGCAACTTAAAATCAGCATGCATTTATTACCCACAATTTTCAAGGATCAGAGTCCAGGCAGAGATATCTCTGTTTAAGATCTCACTAGACTGCAAAGAAGGTGTTGACTGGAGCCCAGGGTTCCTTTCCATGATCATGTGGGCCATTGGCAGAATTTAGCCTGAGTTTGTAGGACTGAGGACTCCATTTTCTTGCTTGCTGTCAGCCTGGAATTGCTGTTCGTCTCAACCTCCTGACCTCATACTCTTCTCAGGAGGAGCTTACTGCTTCAAGGCAAATAGGAAAACCTCTCTTATGTTTCTTTTAATTGGAATACAATTTACAACTTTACAATGTTGTGTTAGGTTTTTCTATATAACATTGTGAATCAGTCCTAAATATTCATATATCTCCTCCCTCTTGAGCCTCCTTCTTGCGACCACCGCTCCCCTACACACACTCCTTCCTACCTGTCTAGGTCAGCACAGAGCTCTAAACCGAGCTGCTGTACAGCAGCTCCCTGCTAGCTAGCTACTTTACACATGGTAGTATAATGTGTGAATGTCTCCCTTCCTGGAAGGCCTAAATTCTCTATCACACAGCTCACCCAATTAGGTCAGGCTCGCCCAGTATAATCTCTTTTTTATTAACTCAAATGAATACAATCGCATGTGCAAAATACCCTCACATTTGTCAGGCAGAGTAACCTAATCACAAAAGAGACATCCCATTATAATCATAAGTCCCATCCACAATCAAGGGACAAGAAGTATATAGGAGACAGGAATGTTGGTGCAAATTTGTAATGTTCCTGATCATGAGAATCCACTGAGTTCATGAATGTATGATCCCTGTTCCATTTTTTTTTTAATAATTATTACTGGTAAATCACAACTTGCTCGGACCTATAAGTTCCATTTTTGAACTTCTTAAAGGAAGGAAGAAGCTTTGTGTTCCTAAGTTCAAACTTGGTTGAAGCTCATTTTGAGATCTAAGTTAGGACCAAGTTGATTTTCATGAGAGAAAAGGACCTACAGGAAATCCTGGGGCATGGAGAGGTAAAAAATGTTTCTGCAGTGCTGGGAGCAGGCAAGATAGAGAGGTATGTCTAGAGGTGGAGAGAAAGGGAACACAAGGGACAATCTTAGAGGATGAGAAGTTTTGGAAGACGTGGCAGGTTAAAGGTAGATTTCCCAGGCTGTTTTGCTTTTGTGTTTCAAAAAGTAGCTTTTCATGCTTTTCTGCCCCTGGTGTCTTCAGTAAAATATTACTCTCTTTGTCCTATTTTAGAATTGGACTTCAATCAGTTCTGAGTCGTGTCTGACTCTTTGTGAGCCCAGGGACTGTAGCACACCAGGCTTCCCTGTCCAGCACCAACTCCCAGAGCTTGCTCAGACTCATGTCATTTGAGTCAGTGATGCCATCCAACCATCTCATCCTCTGTCATCCCCTTCTCCACCTGCCTTCAATCCTTCCCAGCATCAAGATCTTTCCTAACGAGTCAGTTCTTTGCATCAGGTGCCCAAAGTATTGGAGTTTCAGCTTTAGCGTCCGTCCTTCCAATGAATATCCAGGGTTGATTTCCTTTAGGATTGACTGGTTTGAACTCCTTGCAGTCCAAGAGACTCTCAAGAGTCTTCTCCAACACCACAGTTCAAAAGTATCAATACTTTGGTGCTCAGCTTTCCTTATGGTCCAACACTAACATCCATACATGACTACTGGAAAAAAACATAGCTTTGTCTAGATATACCTTTGTTGGCAAAGTAATGTCTCTGATTTTTAATAAGCTGTATAGGTTTGCCATAGCTTTTCTTCCAAGGACAAGTGTCTTTTAATTTCATGGCTGCAGTGATTTTGGAGCCCAAGAAAATAAAGTCCGTCACTGTTTCCATTGTTTCCCATCTATTTGCCATGAAGTGATGAAATTGGTTGCCATGATCTACCTTTTTTTTTTTTTAACTTTGGGTTTTAAGCCAGCTTTTTCACTCTTTTCTTTAATTTTCATCAAGAGGTTCTTTAGTTCCTTTTCTATTTCTGCTATAAGGGTGGTGTCATCTGCATATTGGAGGTTATTACTATTTCTTCTGCCAATCTTGATTCTAGCTTGTACTTTATCCAGCCCAGCATTTTGCATGATGTACTCTACATGTGATTTAAATAAGCAGGGTGACAATATACAACCTTGCCGTACTTCCCAATTTTGAACCAGTCTACTGTCCCACGTCTGGTTCTAACTGCTGCTTCTTGACCTGCATACAGATTTCTTAGGAGGCAAGTAATGTGGTCTGGTATTCCCAACTCTTTATGAATTTTCCACAGTTTGTTGTAACCTACACAAAGGCTTTAGCACAGTCAGTGTTCAAGCAGAAGTAGATGTTTTTCTGGAATTCTCTTGCTTTTTTGATGATCCAGTGAATGTTGGCAATTTGATCTCTGGTTTCTCTGCCTTTTCTAAACCCAGCTTGAACATCTGGAATTTCTCGGTTCATGTACTGTTGAAGCTTCACTTGGAGAATTTTGAGTAATACTTTGCTAGCATGTGAGATGAGTGCAATTATGCAGTAGTTTAAACATTCTTTGGCCTTGCCTTTCTTTGGGATTGGAATGAAAACTGATATTTTCCCATTCCTGTGACCATTACTGAGTTTTCCAAATTTGCTGGCATATTGAGTGAAGCATTTTCACAGCCTCAACTTTTAGGATTTGAAATAGCTCAGCTGAAATTCCATCACCTCCACTAACTTTGTTCGTAGTGATGCTTCCAAAGGCCCACTTGACTTCGCATTCCAGGATGTCTGGCTCTAGGTGAGTGATCACACCATTGTGGCTCTCTGGGTCATTAAGATCTATTTTGTATAGTTCTTCTGTGTATTCTTGCCACCTCTTCTTAATATCTTCTGCTTCTGTTAGGTCCATTCCATTTCTATCCTTTATTGTGCCCATCTTTGCATGAAAAGTTCCCTTGCTGTCTCTAACTTTATTGACAAGATCTCTAGTCTTTCTCATTCTATTGTTTGTCTATTTGCACCAATCACTTAGGAAGGCTTTCTTATCTCTTCTTGAAATTCTTTGGAATTCTGTATTCAGATGGATATATCTTTCCTTTTCTCCTTTGCCTTGCACTTTCTTTTTTTTTTTTTTTCCTCAGCTTTTGTAATGCCTTCTCAGACAACAATTTTGCCTTTTTTATTTCTTTTTCTTGGGGATGATTTGATCACAGCCTTCTGTACAATGTTATGAACCTCTGTCCATAGTTCCTCAGGCACTCTGTCTATCAGATCTAAGCCCTTGAATCTGTAACTTCCACTGTATAATAATAAAGGATTTGATTTAGGTCATACCTGGATAGCCTAGTTGTTTTCCCTACTTTCTTCAATTTAAGTCTGAATTTTGCAGTAAGGAGTTCATGATCTGACCCACAGTTAGCTCCTGGTTTTGGTTTTGCTGACTGTATAGAGCTTCTCCATCTTCCACTTCAAAGAAAATAATCAATCTGATTTTGGTATTGACCATCTGGTGATGTCCATATGTAGAGTTGTCTCTTGTGTTATCGAAAGAGAGTGTTTGCTATGACCAGTGCACTCTCTTGGCAAAACTGTTAGCCTTTACCCTGCTTCATTTTGTTCTCCAGGGCCAAACTTGCCTGTTACTCAAGGTATCTCTTGACCTCCTACTTTTTCTTTCTAGTCCCCTATGATGAAAAGGACATCTTTTTTTGTTGTTGTTAGTTCTATAAGATCTGCAATTGGACACATGTCTGGGTTTTTATTTGCTGTTATTTTGCTTTGATTTTTGAGAAAATGTCTAAAACTTGCTAAAAGGTTGACACTGAAAAAGATGTATTGTAACCACTGAGAAGTTGTTGAATATCCTGGACTCTCTCTCATCTTCTCTCATCTTTTATTCCTTGCTGCTCAGAAGCTCTCCTTCAAGCTTTAGTTCTCTTTTTATGTATATCTGAACCTGATTATGATACTTCTTACAGCTAAGATCATCCAATGGTTTCTTAAAGCACATAGAGTGAAATGCAAACTCTTGCCTTGAATTAGAAACACCTAGGTTTCTGAAGACTGGTATCTGGGCACCAATTTGACATTATTTGATACTGTCCTCCTTTCTCTCTCCTCTCTGCTTGACCTCTCCCTGTTTCTTGAACATGCCAAACTTACTCCTGCTCTATCAGCTCTGCACTAATTTCTTCTATTTGGCTAACTTCATCATGTTGTTTGGATCACAGATTAAATGTGATCTCCCCAGAGAGGCCTTTCTTAAAATCCCTAATAGAGCCAACTTTATATTAAAGCCTTCTATTTTAATCATGTAACTAGAACTTGTCACCATCTGATGTTTTCTTATTTATTTGTTTATTTCCTGTCTTCTGCCCTCTCACTCCTGCTCCGGGATAGGCTATGAGTTCCTCAAGGTCGGCTGTATCTCCACTGATTTCCAATCTATTGCCAGTAATTAGAACAGTGCCTGACACATAGCAGATGCTTTACAATTACTTGTTAATAAATGAATTCATAAGAGATTAGAATGTATTGGGGGCTCTCTGTCAACATTGAACATAGTGCATCAGGGAAATAATTAGAGAAAGTTGAGTCCAATTGACAAATAGTGACATAAGAAAGTAACTTGGTGAAGAGAAAATAACACGGGGTAGATCTTTGAGATAGAGGGCCTTTAATCTACTGTCTGCCACTAACTTGCTGTTTGATCTTGGACAAGGGCAAGAGAGGCCTTTCAGAACTTGGAGTAAAAAATAAAAATAAAAAAGAATACTTACTGAAATGTATATATACCGAATATTTTATATATTAGTATTATACTTTTATGGATAAAGAAGCCAAGACTCTGTGAGATGAAGTCATCTATGATCAGTATGTAATGGGGCTGGGATTTGAAATCACCTGTGTCTGGAGTAAAGGTCTCTTCTAGCTCTAATAATCAGGAATCTTGAGATTCCATTTTTTTCTGCTTCCACCATAGGACAACTTTCCCTAAATCAGGTATCTATCTTTTTTTTTTTTTTTTAATCCTTAACAGCTTTTCTAATTTATAGATAGGAGGAAATAAAAATGCACACTGAGTGGAGATTCTGAATACAGGGGTTTTGGGGCTGCATACTCATTTTAACCAGTGTGTGTGTGTGTGTGTGTGTGTGTGTGTGTACATGCACATGTGTGTGTTTAATAAATGTAAAAAAGAGTACTAAGCAGAGGTAATATCTACAGAATTGTCTTTTGCATTATCCCTAAGAATTTATGCTCTAAAAATCACGTCATTTGTCTTCATCTAAACTTTTTATTTTTTCCATCTCCGACGGTTTTGTGTGTTAAGTGCTTTCTAAGTGATTTGTAAAGTTGATATTTAAGCAACTCTTACACTGCCTAATCACATAGTTCACCCTTTTGAAATGTCACTTTTTTTTTCCACTTCCAGTATCTTTATTTAGACGTCAAATTGTGCTAGCATTGCCAATGTTAGTTCAGCAACAAGCAGTGATTATGTCACATATACATACCTATTTTATTCATCTGTAGTCTGATTGTATGAAAAGCTACTTCTCATTTATTTCACTTGCCTTTCCCCCCGCCCCTTTTTTTCTTTTTGTTTATTCTTTTAAATTCAAACATGAGTTTGATTTGCTTGAAATTTCAAAAGTAAGGATGTTTGTTAGATATATGAGTCACTGTGACATTAACAAACATAATTTTGGGCTGTGGATGAGTAATTGCTTAGTGATGCCCCTGCTTGACTGATTTTGTTCTTTTAAAGGAAGTGATATCCTAGGAGAATCCAATAGATTCTTATCACTTCAAGGAACTTTCAAAGAATGTGTGCCCCTTTTCTGATATCTTAATGTCTTATTGCTGCAAATTATCTGCCTAGTAATGATAATGATAATAACAAAGTAACCATAGCTAATTTTATGAGTACTATTATTGTCCTCAGTTTACAGATTAGTAAGTGAAATTCTGAGAGGTGCAGAAACCTCAGCTAAGAAGAAGTTGACTCAAGGCTCTAGCAACAAAATTTGGGCTTTCTGACTAAAGGAATCTGAACTTTGAACCACTATGCTTTACATTCCCAGGACTTAAAAGCACTTCTTGTCAGGCTTTGCTCTGGCCAGCCCAGTATTTATCTATAGTTTATTCAAGAAACTTTGCCTAGGCATCTAAAGCAAAGCAATAGAGATAGAAAAATGAGTAAAGCTATCTATTTTATGTTGCTCAGAGGTTAGCAGAGATGGTAATGAAAGATACACATGCAAAGAAATGGATAGACAAGAAAGCTATAACTAGAGTTGGGCAGTTTCAGAGATTATTTCCTGAGTCTGTCCAGGCTTTATGTGAAATTGGAAGTCGCTCAGTTGTGTTCTACTCTTTGCGACCCCACAGTAGCCCAAAAGGGCTCCTCTGTCCGTGGGATTTTCCCAGGCCAGAATACTGGAGTGGGTAGCCTTTCCCTTCTCCAGGGGATCTTCCCAACCTAGGGATAGAATCCAAGTTTCCTGAGTTGCAGGCAGATTCTTTACCAACTGAGCTATCAGGGAAGCCAGGTTTTAGTCCATGAATTGAATCAATATGTACTGACAAGGGGAAAAGGAGAACAATTACTGAGTGCTTACTCTGTGTTAAGTATTGTGCTAAGACAGTATATTTATTAAGGTAATGCAGGAATAATAAAAGGATGCCTGTTTCTTCCTCAGGGAAGGGGGTGTTGTTGGTTGGGCAGTTCTCCTTGAGCAGTATTCAGGGACCTCAACTCCTGAGAACTTTGGGTTTTTGTTGCTCTCGGTTTGTGATTCCCAAGATTTCCCTGGAGGCCTCTGTTTTGCCAGCAAAAAATTGGGAATAGAGCAGGCAGGATTATATATGAGACCTTTTTATGGATCAGGCTTGAGAGGAACCTTGTATTTCATTGGCTAGGACTTAGTTACATGAAAACACCTAATTGCAAGGGCAACTGGGAAATGTAGTCCAGCCATGAGCCCAGATAAGATTATAAGCAATCAAAAAACCAGAAGTATGGATACCGTGAAGCTTTGCCAATAAAATTACCCTCTCTAAAATAAAATCTAAAAAAAAATGATACTTGTTAATTTTGTAATAACCAATCTTTCATTAGGACAGTCTTCACAGAACATTCAGAACAAAAACAGAGAAAAGAGAATACCCTTAGAAAGTATTTGAAAATGACAGTCAACTCCATAGCTTCCAGTTGAAAAAGCTAGGGGTGTGTGTGTGTGTGTGTCTGTCTGTCAGAGATAACAATTAATAAGGTTGAGATTCCAGTCCAAATCATTCTGTGCAAAGTTTATTTGCTGTTTTATCACACCAAGAAGATTCTATTAGAATACTTAAAATAATTTGCGGAAGAAACAATATCAAGATGTCTTGGTATTTGTGTATTTAACCATTGTTTCTTTCTTTTTTTTTTTTTGCTTCTTTAAGTAATATTATTATTGTATTTATTTATTTATTTTCTACTTTACAATATTGTACTTGTTTTGCCATACATCAACATGCATCCACCATGGGTGTACATGTGTTCCCATGTAACCCTTGTTTCTTACATTGTGCATTAGACCTTCAAATGATATATGTACAAAAGCACCCACTAATTAAAAGTAGAGTACTGCAAGGATTTAGTGTGCAGCTGTCCCCAAGGACTCAACCTAGAATGAGAACCTTAAATATTCTATAAATATATCATCCAAGGAAACTTCAGATTGTTCTCATCCTCTCTATCTCCCTGCACATTGATAGCCATGTTTCCTAACCTCCTTACTTAAAACATGGAAGAAGAAGTAAGGAAAATCTAATGTTATATATTCAGGGAAAGAGAATATCAGCTTGAACATTCATAAGTATCTTGAACCTCCATAAACTTTTTCTTTAGATATTCAAAGACTTACAGACTACAGAAGGGGGAAGGTTGGATAATCATTATAAATTCTGAATAACACATTTCAAATAAAGCATATATAGAATAGAGCATTTATTAGAAATCAGTGATATAGCCATAAAACTCATGGTAAATTTCTGGTTTGATTTGTTGTTTGATAACAGAGTATAGTATATTACTTTACTTGGCTCTATCCCTTATATATTTCTCAGGTAAGTGAACACTCCTCTGAGCTGAGATGTAATATGATAGGTATGGCTCACCCTGTTTCCTTGGTGGACCAGGTCCTTCTTTGCTGCTGCTGCTGCTGCTAAGTCACTTCAGTCGTGTCCGACTCCGGGTGACCCCATAGATGGTAGCCCACCAGGCTCCCCTGTCCCTGGGATTCTCCAGGCAAGAACACTGGAGTGGGTTGCCATTTCCTTCTCCAATGCTTGAACATGAAAGGTGAAAGTGAAGTCGCTTCTTTGATACAGCCACTATTCTGAGACAGATTTGTCTCCCACCTTTATTACTGAGTTTCTTAAGATTCAGAGTGGTGAGTACAGGAATAAATAGCTCCTGTTGTCAAGACGTATTTCTACAGACAGAAGTCTTGTTTCTATCCTGCATGCATGCATGTTTAGTCACATGAGTCATGTCCAAATCTTTGCGGCCCCATGGATTGTAGCCTGCCAGGCTCCTCTGTCCATGGGATTTCTCAGGCAAGAATATTGGAATGGGTTGCTAATTCCTCTTGCAAGGACTCTGCCTTACTCAGGGATAGAAACTGTGTCTCCTATATTGCAGGTGGATTCTTTACCACTGAGCTACCTGAGAAGCCCATATTAATATATATATATATATATATATATATATATATGGAATGTGCTTTTTATGATCCAATGAAATACCATACTTTTCCTCCAAACTCCATCCCTGTTCTCTTCACATAGTTCCCTTCAAGTTTATGTATTTTTCTGAAATGATCTTGTCAAGTGAATACAGCCTTTGTTTTTTGTTTGCGTGTCTGTCTGTTTTAAAGATGGGCTCACTCTACTTCAGGTATCAAGTGAAACAGAAGAGATCACTATTTTGTATTTACTTTCTGAGGGCAAGATTCAGTAGGTTACTACTTCTATTTCATAATGTAAACCACTAAGTATGGAAATCTCTCTAGATTTTCCTGTTAGTTTTAGTTTTCTGTACTATTGTAAACTTTTTTCCTCTGCAAATTTATAGATTAATAATTTGATGGGAAAGAATGTTGCAAGTTCTCTTTCTTAGACATAATTTAAAGCTGCATTGTTCATGGTTCCTAAATGAATAAATACATGGACGAATGAGTAAATAAAGTAACTAGAGCCACCAGGGGGAAAAGAAAAAAGAAGAAGAAGAAAAAAAAAAACAAAACACTAAAGAACCTCACCTCATTCGGTGATGACAGAGGAGAGGACCGATTCTGTGTACAATCACTGAGCAAATTACCACAATTCTCCAATAGGCTTAGAAAGACAGGCTCACTCCTGAGTAGAATAATAATATAAATGCCAACATCTTCCAGAACAAAAGACACTACTACAGTTTCTATTGTAAACACATTGTTTATCTCAAAATACTCCTGTTGATAGCTTGGCATTGGAAATATTCATTGCATAACAATGCTCACACACTGCAAGAGAATGAAAATGAAAAATGAATGTTTCACAGATGATAAACGTAAATGCAGGCAGTACTTAATTTTTTAATTAAAAAGCCTTTTTTGTTTTTGAATCCAAACCTCTAGCAGATTGCTTAGAGATACTCTCCTTGCTGGAAAGCACAGCCAAAAATTCACCAAGTAGCATTGCCAGTTCAGTAACAGTTATAAAAAGAACAAATGCAGTGAGAGAATCCAGCTAACTACACAAGGAATGGGACATTTTAAAAACTAATAGAAGACAAAGGCAGTTTGTAGCAGATAAATGGAGCCTAATGATGGCTGTCATGAGCCTTTGTCTCTGAGCTCTTTGTGCACAGTAAAATATGAGGAATTAAGAAAAAGAAAGCAAAATAGTCGAAGACTTATCTGCATGTGTACTAATGAGTGATGAGAACTAGAAAGACAAAGGATGAATTTCAGTAGTTTTGATGGGCCTTTATCAGATATGTCTGTGTGGATTACAAAATATGAGACATGACAAAGAGTAGGAGTGGAGAAAAAGGCAAGAGATAAGTTTGATATGTGAAGAGTAATGCATTAAACTTTATGTAAAGGAAATGTGAGTCAGCAGGGAGATGCCTCTCCCGTAGTTTTCACAAAAATAATCAGCAGTTGATTATCTGGCATGGATGTCCCAGTGGAATCTGTGCAGTGCTGAACATATCTTAAAGCCCAGACCACAGTCTTCTGTGGAGAGGAATCCCAGGTATGGCTCCTCAGGGAAATATTCAAGTAATTTACTCAACAAGAGTAAAGGGAGTGCAGGCTGTCTGCACACACAGCCATTTCACTCAGTTTGACTAGATTGAATGGAGCCATAGGGCAAATTGGTCTTCAATTCAGTTAATTTTTCTTTCCAATATGACCAATTTTTAAACCAAAGTAGCAATCATTTCAGTCAAAGTACCTGTATGTGTGGACATATCCACATGAAAGTATATATTTTCTCTATAAAAGCACTGACCTGAGTTGGAACACTGGCTGCTCCACTTGTTTGCTGTGTGTTTTTAAGCCACTTCAACATTTGGGGCCCCACTGTCTTTAATTCTCAACTAAATATAATAATACCTATGGCATAAGAGTTTATCAAAATGGAAAGAAAAATGTATGTAGATGCATAGTACTATACTATTATCTATAGTGGAATTGGGAAATAGTATTGAATTGTTCTGCACAGTAATGGGATAAAAATTTGAAATTGTTAGGTGAAAGAGGAAGAACTTTGGGGAAGAAAAGAAAAAACCTGGCAGTAATCACTGCAGATGGTGAATGCAGCCACGAAATTAAAAGACGCTTACTCCTTGGAAGGAAAGTTATGACCAACTTACATAGCATATTCAAAAGCAGAGACATGACTTTGCCAACAAAGGTCCGTCTAGTCAAGGCTATGGTTTTTCCAGTGGTCATGTATGGATGTGAGAGTTGGACTGTGAAGAAGGCTGAGCGCCGAAGAATTGATGCTTTTGAACTGTGGTATTGGAGAAGACTCTTGAGAGTCCCTTGGACTACAAGGAGATCCAACCAGTCCATTCTGAAGGAGATCAGCCCTGGGATTTCTTTGGAAGGAATGATGCTAAAGCTGAAACTCCAGTACTTTGGCTACCTCATGTGAAGAGTTGACTCATTGGAAAAGACTCTGATGCTGGAAGGGGTTGGGGGCAGGAGGAGAAGGGGACGACAGAGGATGAGATGGCTGGATGGCATCACTGACTCGATGGATGTGAGTCTCAGTGAACTCCGGGAGTTGGTGATGGACAGGGAGGCCTGGTGTGCTGCGATTCATGGGGTCGCAAAGAGTCGGACACGACTGAGCGACTGAACTGAACTGAACTGACCATGAAAGGACTCAGGAAATAATGCATCTATTAAGGAGATGTAAGGTGTTTGCTTGAGTGAGGGAAGTGATATGGTATAGAGTTTTCATGACTGACTGCAATAGTTTATTAAGGATGCTGTAACAAAATGTCGCAAACTGGGTGAAAAGCCCACATCTATAGATTTACAGTTCTAGAGAATAGAAGTCCTACAACAATCTGTCTTTAGACAAACTTTTTCTGAAAGTGCTGGAAAAGAATTTATTCTAGAACCATCTTCTAGTTTCTGATGGTTTTTTGGCTTGTGAAAGCACAGTTCCAATCTTGGCAAGGGGTCCTCCATATGTGTATGCCTGTGTTCAGATTTCCTCTTCAACCTTATTTTCCCCTTCATCTAAGGACACCTGTTATTTCGTCTAGTTGGCGTCCATTCAGTTCCAGCATGACCTCATTTTAACTAAATGTATCCACAATGGTTCTGTTTCCAAAGATGATCACATTCTGACATTATAAATTTTGGTGGACATAATTCCACTCATCATACTCACTAGTGCTTTATTGCTGGTGGATATTTTTTTTCTGGAAGAAATAAAAAATTCTCTGTTTTCCATGTTGATGGAGAAAAACATGTACTGCCCTGATGTGGAAGAAGAGGCCTTGAAGAAGTGCTAACATGTGGGTTATGAGTATGAAATGGATTCACTGAGTCAATTACAGCAATAAACAGGCATTGAGAAGCTACTTTATACCAGGCATTGACAACTGCAAGAAGACAGGAACTGACCTTTGAGGATTTCAGGCTAGAGTGATGGAGATCCACTAAGAAATGATGACAATGATAATGATAAGCGACAGGCCAAAATACAATGCGTGCCAAGCAAAGTCATTCACACATTCATTAGAAATTTATGAAATAATAGTTTATCACTATAGGTATTTCATGTTAAGGCTGTCTTCCTTAAATCCTCAACTTTCTATTAAACATTTAGAAAATTGGCAAAAAAATGCTGTGCCTCCATGATCACTAAGTGGTGTAACTGGGTGTGTTTTTAGGTCTAAGTGACTTTCTCTTCTATCCCATTATCAAGTCTTCCACCCACAAAGAATGAGAACACTGAAGTGTTTGTAATATATGAGTGAAATTCATATCAGTTTCATAAAGTAATCCTTAATTCTGGTGTTAGAATATGATTTCAGTATGATACCCCAAAGTGAATATCATAACTAGTGATTTTAATGTATTTGTGGAAAGAAATTACATATATTTATGTATATTACATATATATATGCACATATATATTTATGCAGATTTGTATGGATGTGATAGTTGGACCATAAAGAAGGCTGAGCACCAAAGAATTGATGTTTTTGAACTGTGGTGTTGCAGAGGACTCTTGAAAGTCTCTTGGACTGCAAGGAGGTCCAACCAGTCCATCCTAAAAGGAATCAGTCCTGAATATTCATTGGAAGGACTGGTGCTGAAGCTGAAGCTCCAATATTTTGGCCACCTGATGCAAAGAGCTGACTTATTAGAAAAGACCCTGATGCTGGGAAAGATTGAGGGCAGGAGGAGAAGGGGATGACAGAGGATGAGATGGTTGGATGGCATCATTGACTCAATGGACATGAGATTAAGCAAGCTCCAGGAGATGATGAAGGACAGGGAAGCCTGGCATGCTGTAGTCAATGGGGTTGCAAAGAGTCAGAAACAACTGAGCGACTGAACAACAACATGTTTTTATGTGTATATTTAGAGTAGTTTTGGATTCATAGCAAAATTAAGATAAAGGTGTAGCAATTTCCCATATTTGTCTAATTCCTACACATGCATAGTATCGATCATTATCACCATCCTGTTCCAGAATGTACATTTTTTACAGCTCTTGAACCTACACTGAAGCATCATTAATACCCAAAGTGTATACTTAACATTACAGTCTACTCTTGGTGTTGTAAGTTCTATGGGTTTAGATAAATGTGTAATGACATATATCCTTGCTATGTTATATATTATAAAGAGTATAATGCTTTAAACTGTTTAAAAATCCTCTGTTCTTGCCTATTCTTTCCTCTTTCTCACCCTACCAGCTCCTGGCAACCACTGATCTTTGTACTGTTTCCATAGTTTTATCTTTCCAGAATGTCATATGCTTAGAATGATATAGTATGTGGCTTTTTCCCTTTTTTTTCATTCAGTTTAGTTTAGTTCAGTCTCTCAATCGTGTCCGGCTCTTTGCAACCCCATGAATCACAGCACACCAGGCCTCCCTGTCCATCACCTACTTTCATTTACTAATATACCTTTAAATTCCTTCATGTCTTCATGGCTTAATACTTCATGTTTTGAGCACTAAGTAATATTCTGTTGTCTGAAGGTACCACATTATTTATCCATTCATATCCAGGGGGAAATCTTGGTTGAGTCCACAGTTTTGGCAATTATGAATATGACTGCTATAAAAATTCCTGCATAGGTTTTTATGTACAGATGCGTTTTCAACTCCTTTGGCTAAGTACCAAGGAGTGTGATTATTTCTTGATCTTATGGTGAGACTCTGTTTAGTGTTATAAGAAACTGTCAAACTGTCTTCCAAAGTGGCTTACAATTTTGCATTACCACCAGCAATGAATGAGATTTCCTGCTGCTCTGCACTGTCGCCAGTATTTGGTATTGTGGGTATCATGGAGTTTGACCATTCTAATAGGTATGAAGTGGTATCTTATAGTTGCTGTTTAATTTGCATTTCCCTGGTGACATATAATGTGGGGTATCTTTTCATATGCTTATTAGTTATATGTGTATCTTCTTTGGTGAGTAGTCTGTTAAAATATTTGGACTAATTTTTTCATCAGATTGTTTCATTATTGTTGAGTTTTATGAGTTATTTGTATACTTTGAAAGTAATCTTTTATCAAATGAGTCTTTTGCAAATATTTTCTCCCTGAGGGCGGCTTATCTTTTCATTCTCTTGGCATTGTCTTTCATGGGACAGACATTTTTCTTTAATAAATTCTAGCTTGCTATTTCTTTAATGAAACTTATCTTCAGCATTGTATTTTAAATGACCTCACTAAATTCAAGGTTGTATAGGTTTTTCTCCTCTATCATCTTCTAAGTGCTTTGTAGGTTTGCATTTTGCTTTTAAGTCTATGATCCATTCCGAGTTAATTTTCATGATGAGTATAAAGTCTAGGTCCAGGTTCATTTTTTTTAAACATGTGAATATCCAGTTGCTCCAGCACCATCTGTTGAAAAAACTGTCTTTACTGCAATGTATTACCTTCTTTCTCTTGTCAAATATCAGTTGATCATATTTATTGGGGTGTGGGGCAGATTCCGGAGTCTATCTCTGGACTCTAATCTGCTCCTTTATTTGTCTACTCTTTGTTGTTGTTCAGTCACCAAGTTCTGTCCAATTCTTCGCAACCTCATGGACGGGAGCATGCCAGGCTTACCTGTCCCTCACCATCTCCTGGAGTTTGCCCAAGTTCATGTTGCTGAATCGGTGATGCCACCCAACCATTTCATCCTCTGTCTCCCTCTTCTCCTTCTCCCATTGATCTTTCCCAGCATCAAGGTCTTCTTCCAATGAGTTAGCTGTTTACTTCAGGTGGCCAAAGTATTGGAGCTTCAGCATCAATCCTTCCAAAGAGTAGTCAGGGTTGATTTTTTTAAGATTGACTGACTTGATCTCCTTGCTTTTTAAAGGACTCTCAAGAGTCTTCTCCAGCACCACAGTTTGAAAGCTTCAGTTCTTTAGCACTCTGCCTTCTTTAGTGTTCAGCTCTCACATCCACACTTGACTTCTGGAAAGACCATAGCCCTGACTAAATGGAACTTTTTCAGCAAAGTGATGCCTTTGCTTTTTAACACACTGTCCAGGTTTGTCATAGCTTTCCTGCCAATAAGAAGCTGTCTTCTAATTTCATGGCTGCAGTCACCATCCAGAGTGATTTTAGAGCCCCCAAAAAGAAATCTGTCTCTGCTTCCACCTTTTCCCTTCTATTGGCCAAGAACTGATGGAACCTGATGCCATGACCTTAGATTGTTTTTTAATATTGAGTTTTCAGTTGTTTTTTTCTCTCTCCTCCTTCACTCTTATCAAGAGGCTCTTTAGTTCCTCTTTACATTCTGCCATTAGAGCAGTGTCATCCACATGCCCGAGATCCCAATACCAAATTGTCTTAACTACTCTAGATTTATAGTAAGTCTTAAAATTGAGCAGTAATAGTCCTCCAACTTTATTCTTCTCCTTCAGTATTATTTTGGTTATTCTGGGTCTTTTGCCGCTCCATGTAAACTCAGAATCAATTTGATGATAGCTACAAAATAACTTGCTGGAACTTTGATTGGGATTATACTGAAAATACAGATCAAGGTAGAAAAAAGCTGACATCTGATAACTCAAGTCTTTTTTATTTTATCCATACATATAGAATATATTCATTTTTGGTTATTTTTTGATTAATCAGACTTTTATAGTTTCCTCATTTAGATCTTGTACATATTTTGTTAGATTTATACTTTTCTTTTTTATTTTGGAGGAGCTAACATAAATGATATTGTATTTTTAACTAAATTCCCCTTGCTCATATTTGGTATATATAATAATGACTGACATTTGCACATTGAGGTATTTTACAGTCTTCTTGTAATCACTTACTGTTGTGTGTGTGTGTGTGTGTGTGTGTGTGACCTCCATCAGATTTTTATATGACAACCATACCATTTGTGAGCAAAGATAGATTTTTAAAATTTTTTCCAGTCTGTATACATTTTATTTCCTTTACTACTCTTGTTGTATTAGCTAATGCTTCCATTGCAGTGTTAAAAAGTAGTAGTGAGAGGACACATCTTGTCTTGTTCCTGATCTTAGTGTGAAACGGGATCTTAGTGGGAACCCTGATGTTAGTGGGAAACCGTTAAAGGTGATGCTAGTTAGAGGTTGGATATTCTTTATGAAGTTCTAGATCTTCACCTCTATTCCAGTTTTACTGAGAGTTTTTATCATGAATGAGTGTTGGGTTAAAAAAATTTTTTTTGCATATATGGATATAATTATATGATTTTTCACTTTTGCCTTGTTGATGTGACAAATTACATTGGTTAGTCTTCAAATATTGGACCTGCCTTGTGTACCTGGGCTTCCCTGGTAGCTCAGCTAGTAAAGAATTCGCCTGCAATGCAGGAGATCCTGGTTCAATTCCTAGGTTGGGAAGCTCCCCTGGAGAAGGGATAGACTACCTATTCAGTATTCTTGGGTTTCCCTGGTAGTTGAGATGGTAAAGAATCCTCCTGCAATTTAGGAGACCTGGGTTTGATCTTTGGGTTGGGAAGATCCCCTGGAAGAGGGTGTGGCAACCCATCCCAGTATTCTTGCCTGGAGAATTCCCTTGGACAGAGTAGCCTGGTGGGCTATAGTCCATGGGGGTTGCAAAGAGTCGGACATGACTGAGCAACTAAGCACAGCACAGCGCTTGCAAACCTGGGATAAATCCTGCAAGGTTGTCACATGCAATTATTCTTATCTGTTATTGAATTGGATTTGCTGTTGTTTTGTTGAAGATTTTTATGTCTATATTCATGAAAGGTATAGACCTGTAGGTCTTGTTTCTGGTAATGTTTCTGTCTGGTTTTATCTTTAGGGTAATGGTTGCTTCACAGAATGAGTTAGGGAGTATTCCCTCTGCTTCTGTGCCCTGAAAGAGATTGTCCAGATTTGGAATTTTTTCTATAATATTAATACTTGATAGAATTCACCGGTGAACCTTCCTAGTTCTGGTGCTGTTTTGGATATTTATTAATTATTAATTAAATTTCTTATATAAATATAGACCTATTCAGGTTGTCTATTCCTCCATGTGTAAACTATGGAAAATTGTGTCTTTCAAAAAATAGGTCCATTTAAGCTAAGTGCAACTTCACTTTCACTTTTCACTTCCATACATTGGAGAAGGAAATGGCAACCACTCCAGTATTCTTGCCTGGAGAATCCCAGGGACAGAGGAGCTTAGTGGGCTGCCATCTATGTGGTCCCACAGAGTCGGACACGACTGAAGCGACTTAGCAGCAGCAGCAGCAAGCTAAGTTATCAAGTTTCTGGACATAGAGTTATTCATAGTGTTCCTTTATTATCCTTTTGATATTCATTATACTTATAGTAATGTCCTATCTTTCATTTCTGATGTTAGCAATTTGCCTTCTCATTATTTCTCACTGTCTCTCTCTGTCTCTCTTTAAATTATCCTGGCTTGAGAATGATCAATTTTATTGATTCTTTCAAAGAACTAGCTCTTGGATTTGTTGATTTTCTCTACTGATTTCCTGTTTATAATTTCATTGACCTCTACTCAAATTTTTGCATTTCTTTTCTTCTTAATTTCAGCTTAATTTGCTATTCTTTTCCTAGTTTCCTAAGATGGAAACATATTTATTGCAATTTTTTTTCTTTTCAAATATATAGATTCAACTATAAATTTCCCTCCAAATACTGCTTTTATTGTATCCTGAAAATTTTGATAAACTGTATATTCCTTTTTGTTAAGTTCAAAATATTTTTAAATTTCTCTTAAAATTTCTCCTTTGCCTCATTGGTTGTTTAAAACTGTTGTTTAATCTCCATGCAGTTTTGAATTTTCTAGTTGTCTTTCTGTTATTGATTTCTAGTTAAAATTTTTTGTGGTCTGACAATAGACATGGTATGCTTTCTATTCTTCTAAGTTTGTCAAGGTTTGCTTTATGATTCAGAATAAAGCATTTATTGGTGAATGTTCCATATAAGCTTGAGGAAAAACATCTATTCCTCTGTTGCTACACTATGTATAGATGTCAATTACATCCAGTCATTTGATGGTGCTGTTTGATTCAACGGTTCCCCTTTGGATAAGAGATCTGTCCATTTCTGTGCAGGAGGATTGAAATCTCCAACTATATAGTGAATCGACTTATTCCTCCTTGCAAATTTATTAGTTTTTGCCTCATGTAGTTGTGCTCTATTTTTAGGTGTATACACATTAAGACTCATTTATTCTTGAAAATTGCCTCTTTATTATTATGTAGTGGCCTCCTTTAGGAGAAGGCAATGGCACCCCACTCCAGTACTCTTGCCTGGAAAATCCCATGGATGGAGAAGCCTGGTAGGTTGCAGTCCATGGGGTCGCTGAGGGTTGGACACGACTGAGCAAATTCACTTTCACTTTTCACTTTCATGCATTGGAGAAGGAAATGGCAACCCACTCTAGCATTCTTGCCTGGAGAATCCCAGGGATGGGGGAGCCTGGTGGGCTGCCATCTCTGGGGTCGCACAGAGTCAGACACGACTGAAGTGACTTAGCAGCAGCAGCAGCAGCAGTGGCCTCCTTTATCATGATTAACTTGCTTTAGGGTTGGCTCTGTCTGAAATTAACAGAGCTATCCCTGCTTCCTTTTGGTTAATGCTAACATGCCATATTTTTTCTCCATCATTTTGCTTTTCATATGAATATATATCTGTATAGTTAAAATGAGTTTCTTGTAGACAACATATAATTAGGTCTTATTTTTCGGTACACCTTATCTTTATTTTTTAATTGACATACTGAGGTCTTTAACATTTAAAGTGATTTCTGATATAGTTGGATTAACAGTTACCATATTTGTTACTATTTCTTGTCCTTGTTTGTTTCAATTTTTTGACTTCCACTCTTTTTCTGCCTATCATGATTCTAATTGAGCATTTTGGATGACTTCATTTTCTCTCCTTTCTTAGCATAGCAGCTACAATTCTTTTTTTTTTTTTTTTAATTTTTTTTAACTTTTCTTAGTGGATGTCCTAGTGTTTGCAATATACATTTGTAACTATTCCAAGTCCATGTTCAAATAACTGAGTGTCTTTGTACAATTCCAGTAGTTTAGCAAAAAATTTCCAATGCCCATTGGATTAAAAAAAAAAAAAAAAAGATGAAAAGCAAAACTTGATGTTGAATTCATTGAAGAGGGAAACAGAAAATTTCACTGTACTGGTAACACCCCTTTACCAAGGTGGCACAGATTAATCTACTTGACCTGTAGTTTCCTCAGAGGGAGAAATTGAAAGGTTATGAGTTAAGTGTCTGGCTCACCCAGCTCTTCAGGACAATGCTGAAAAGGCTCACTTCTTTCTCACCCCATCCAGAATATGGAGTGTGTTAAACAACTGAGGGGCAGTGAAGGACCCACAGAACACCAATAAGGGCTCTGAGGTTATTACAAGAGTGTGAATCTCACTGATTGCCTTATGTACTGTCAGGAAGACTACCCACAAGATTCTGGGGACATGTCATCTGAATATTCTCACAGTTGGCCACAGACACAACCAGAGTTCGGTTGCCACACACACATACCCCAACCACAGACTTCAGTCAGTTTAGTTGCTCAGTAGTGTCTAACTCTTTGTGACCCCGTGACTGCAGCACGCCAGGCTTCCCTGTTCATCACCAACTCCCGGAGCCTACTCGAACTCATGTTCATCAAGTTGGTGATGCCATTCAACCATCTCATCCTCTGTCATCCCCTTCTCCTCCTGCCTTCAGTCTTTCCCAGTCAGGATCTTTTCTAGTGAGTTAGTTCTTTGCATCAGGTGGCCAAAAGATTGGAGTTCCATCTTCAGCATCAGTACTTCCAATGAATATCCAGGACTGATTTCCTTTAGAATTGGCTGGTTTGGTCTCCTTCCAGTTCCAGAGACTTTTATGTCTTTTCCAACACCCCAATTCAAAAGCATCAATTCTTTGGTGCTCAGCTTTCATTATGGTCCAACTATTACATCCATACATGACTACTGGAAAAACCGTGGCTTTGACGGTATGGAATTTTGTCGGCAAAGTAATGTCTTTGCTTTTTAATATGCTGTCTAGGTTTATCATAGCTTTACTTCCAAGGAGCAAGTGTCTTAATTTCATGGCTGCAGTCACCATCTTCAGTGATTTTGGAGTCCAAGAAAATTAAGTCTGTCACTGTTCCCATTGTTTCCCCATCTATTTGCCACGATGTAATGGGACTGGATGCCATGATCTTAGTTTTTTGAATGTTGAGTTTTAAGCCAGCTTTTTCACTCTCCTCTTTCACTTTTATCAAGAAACTCTTTAGTTCCTCTTCGCTTTCTGCCATAAGGGTGGTATCTTCTGCATATATGAACTTATTGATATTTCTCCCTGCAATCTTGATTCCAACTTGTGCTTCATCCAGCCCAGCATTTCTCATGATGTACTCTGCATATAAGTTAAATAAGCAGGATGACAATTTACAGCCTTGATGTACTCCTTTCCTAGTTTGGAACCAGTCTATTGTTCCATGTCTGGTTCTAATTGTTGCTTCTTGACCTTCATACAGATTTTTCAGGAGGTAAGTAAGGTGGTCTGGTATTCCCATCTCTTTAAGAATTTTCCATAGTTTTTTGTGATCCACACGGTCAAAGGCTTTGGCTTAGTCAATAAAGCAGAAGCAGAAGTAGATAGACCAAAATGGGCAAATTTAATTCAGATGACCATCAACTTCATAGCCAGATCCCAATGTACACACCTAGAGGCAGTGTGAGGTTTTTGTTGTGTTTTTTTTTAATTGATTAGTGAACATGTCTCAGAAAGCTCACTCAAGTCTGCAGGACTAGGACAAAGCAAGCAAACTTGAACATTTACCACTACCCAAGGGAAAGAAAATAGGACATCACCAGTACCTGGCCTGGTTTTGCAGCCTCAAGAGAAAGCATAAAATCTTAAGAACTATCCCCCAAAATGGAACAAGAAGTATGGAGCAAGTGTGGATCAGCTTTTTCACTCTCCTCTTTCACTTTCATCAAGAAACTCTTTAGTTCCTCTTCGCTTTCTGCCATAAGGGTGGTATCTTCTGCACATATGAACTTGTTGATATTTTTCCCTGCTATCTTGATTCCAACTTGTGCTTCATCCAGCCCAGCATTTCAGACCTTCAGAAAAGGTCTGAAAAAGCCTTAGAATCTGTAACAGGGGTGACAGAAGGACTTTCTCCTAAATTTAGTCAGTAAAGACTAGATGTGGCTCCTTATTTAAATGCAAAGCCTGCAATAGATGACTTAAAAGAATATGAAAAATAAAGGAAATGTGACACCACCAAAGGAACACAATAATTTCCCAGCAACTGACCCCAAAGAAATCAAGACCTTAATTTTGCCTGGTAATTGTTTTAAGGAAGCTGAGCAAACTACAAGAGAGAAAAAAAAAAACAAACAGAAAAACAATCCACTGGAAAAAAAAAAAAAACACATGAACAAAACATGTTTAATAGAGAAATAGAAATAGTGATAGGGAACCAAACAGAATTTTGGAGCTGATCAATATAATGAATGAGTAGAAAATGCAATCAGTTCAGTTCAGTTCAGTCGCTCAGTCATGTCCGACTCTTTGCACCCCATGAATCACAGCATGCCAGGCCTCCCTGTCCATCACCAACTCCCAGAGTTCACTCAGACTCACGTCCATCGAGTCAGTGATGCCATCCAGCCATCTCATCCTCTGTCGTCCCCTTCTCCTCCTGCCCCCCATCCCTCCCAGCATCAGAGTCTTTTCCAATGAGTCATCTCTTCGCATAAGATGGCCAAAGTACTGGAGTTTCAGCTTCAGCATCATTCCTTCCAAAGAAATCCCAGGGCTGATCTCCTTCAGAATGGACTGGTTGGATCTCCTTGCAGTCCAAGGGACTCTCAAGAGTCTTCTCCAACACCACAGTTCAAAAGCACCAGTTCTTTGGCGCTCAGCCTTCTTCACAGTCCATCTCTCCCATCCATACATGACCACAGGAAAAACCATAGCCTTGACTAGACGAACCTTTGTTGGCAAAGTAATGTCTCTGCTTTTGAATATATTGGTCATAACTTTCCTTCCAAGGAGTAAGTGTCTTTTAATTTCATGGCTGCAGTCACCATCTGTAGTGATTTTGGAGCCCAGAAAAATAAAATCTGACCCTGTTTCCACTGTTTCCCCATCTATTTCCCATGAAGTGGTGGGACCAGATGCCATGATCTTCGTTTTCTGAATGTTGAGCTTTAAGCCAACTTTTTCACTCTCCACTTTCTCTTTCATCAAGAGGCTTTTGAGTTCCTCTTCACTTTCTGCCTTAAGAGTGGTGTCATCTGCATATCTGAGGTTATTGATATTTCTCCCAGCAATCTTGATTCCAGCTTGTGTTTCTTCCAGTCCAGTGTTTCTCATGATGTACTCTGCATAAAAGTTAAATAAACAGGGTGACAATATACAACCTTGATGAACTCCTTTTCCTATTTGGAACCAATCTGTTGTTCCATGTCCAGTTCTAACTGTTGCTTCCTGACCTGCATACAAATTTCTCAAGAGGCAGGTCAGGTGGTCTGGTATTCCCATCTCTTTCAGAATTTTCCACAGTTTATTGTGATCCACACAATCAAAGGCTTTGGCATAGTCAATAAAGCAGAAATAGATGTTTTTTTGGAACTCTCTTGCTTTTTCCATGATCCAGTGGATGTTGGCAATTTGATCTCTGGTTCCTCTGCCTTTTCTAAAACCAGCTTGAGCATCAGGAAGTTCATGGTTCACATATTGCTGAAGCCTGACTTGGAGAATTTTGAGCATTACTTTACTAGCATGTGAGATGAGTGCAATTGTGCGGTAGTTTGAGCATTCTTTGGCATTGCCTTTCTTTGGGATTGGAATGAAAACTGACCTTTATGAAATACTACAAAGTAAAGAAATCTACCCATTATTGCAGCCCCAGAAGGCAAAGAGCAAAAAGAGGAAGAGATTATTTAAAGAAATAATGGTTAAGGACATCCCAAATCTGGGGAGAGGTTTGAACAATCTCGTTTATGAAGCTTATAGGTCCTCTAAAATTTTCAACTCAAAGAGATCTCCAAGACACATTTTAATAGAAGAATAAAATCAAAAGCCAAGAGAAAAAAAAAAAAAAAAACAAACACATACAAGGGGATTTCTGCAAAACTATTTGCCGATTTCTTAGCAGTACTTCACAGACTGAGAGAGAGTGGGATTAGATATTCACAGTGCTGAAATGGAAAAACTACCAATAAGGAATACTTATCTATCAAAGTTGTCCTTCAGAAATGTTGGACAGATCGAGTCTCTCCCAATCTCCCAGACAAATAAAACGTAAGAAAATTTATCACTACTAAACCTGACTTTCTAGGATTGGTGAAATTAAGCTATACTAATTATAAATATAGATTAAAGGAAGAGTTAAGAGGATGACCTGTTGGACTGAAAGTTGGATAGACAGTGATTGTTTCACTTTATTTAAAGATGGAAATGTATTAGTCTACATACTTAAGGTTATATTATTATAGGCTTATTTGTTTTAGAACAGAGGACCTTTTTTGTTTTAACTTTCACAGTCTAAGTATATAAAAGAGAAAGTAAGAAAAATAACATGTGTGGTATTTGCATTTCTCACAGTAGGTACATTATGACTTTAACATTTTATGTTAAACATATATATTTTTGAAAGTATATATTTTTGAAAGTAAAACACAAGCACGGCTGAGAGGAGCTACCCCACGTCCGAGGTCAGGGGCAGAACCTGGGAGGACCCCATGCCCTAAGGGTGGCGGCCAAGAGGAGTTACCCCACGTCTGAGGTGAGGTGCAGTGGCTGAGAGTGCCAGGCTGCGACGGCGCAGGAATGGCCTAGAGGAGCTACCCCGCGTCTGAGGTCAGGGAGGGCGGCCGAGAGGAGCTACCCCGAGTCCGAGGTCAGGGGTGGCGACGAGAGGAGTTACCCCACGCCCCAAGCCCGAGGCCAGGGGCAGCAGCCAGGAGGACCAACCCCACGTCCAAGGAGCCGTGGCTGTGTGGGCGCAGGATGGCCTAGAGGAGCTATCCCACGATGAAGGTCAGGAAGGGCGGCAGTGAGGAGATACCCCTCGTCCAAGGTAAGGAGCAGCGACTGCACTTTGCTGGAGCAGCCGTGAAGAGATAACCCACGCCCAAGGTGAGAGAAACCCAAGTAAGATGGTAGGTGTTGCAAGAGGGCATCAGAGGGGAGACACACTGAAACCATACTTACAGAAAACTAGTCAATCTATCACACTAGGACCACAGCCTTGTCTAACTCAATGAAACTAAGCCATGCCCGTGGGGCAACCCAAGACGGGCGGGTCATGGTGGATATACAGAAGAAATACTTATTTCTTCTGTATATTCATTAATGTGTATAAGGGCAGGGGATGTGGAGACTTAGCAGTAAACATTGGCTCAACAAATGAAAAACCCTTCACCAATACAATTTCTAATCAGCCCATTATACTTACACTAATAGTTTTCTAACTTCACTAAAGAACCTGTTTTTAGAAGGTTTAAAGCATCTCGTGCTTCTCACAGTTGGGAGGCTATGAGCAATCACATGTGGCCAGACAAGACTGTCAGGCAGGCTAGAGAACCTTCAGAGGAGTTTGTAGGTTGAAACACTCCTGTCACACCCAGGAATTATTATTAACTGGAACTCTAAGTTAACTCCTTCTCCAAAAGAGGTGGTGGGGGACAGCTCCCCGTAAAGTCAGAGGTGTAGGTGAGAGCACAAAGTAGTAAAGTAGGCAGGTTCTGGTTATGGGGGTAGATGCTCGAGAATTTCCAGGGGGACTCCTGAGGCTTGATCCCGCCTTTGCATATGTCGAGCCTCCTTCCTCATGACCTTTGCCATGGGCAGAGTGCCTCACGCTGGCCCCCAACAGGAAAAGAAATGCAAAAAAGCAAAATGGCTGTCTAGCGAGGCCTTACAAATAGCTGTGAAAAGAAGAGAAGCAAAAAGCAAAGGAGAAAAGGAAAGATATAAGCATCTGAATGCAGAGTTCCAAAGAACAGCAAGAAGAGATAAGAAAGCCTTCCTCAGCAATCAATGCAAAGAAATAGAGGAAAACAACAGAATAGGAAAGACTAGAGATCTCTTCAAGAAAATTAGAGATACCAAGGGGACATTTCATGCAAATGGGCTCAATAAAGGACAGAAATGGTATGGATTTAACAGAAGCAGAAGATATTAAGAAGAGGTGGCAAGAATACACAGAAGAACTGTACAAAAAAGATCTTCAAGACCCAGATAATCATGATGGTGTGATCACTGACCTAGAGCCAGACATCCTGAAATGTGAAGTCAAGTGGGCCTTAGAAAGCATCACTACAAACAAAGCTAGTGGAGATGATGGAATTCCAGTTGAGCTCTTTCAAATCCTGAAAGATGATGCTGTGAAAGTGCTGCACTCGATATGCCAGCAAATTTGGAAAACTCAGCAGTGGCCACAGGACTGGAAAAGGTCAGTTTTCATTCCAATCCCAAAGAAAGGCAATGCCAAAGAATGCTCAAACTACCGCACAATTGCACTCATCTCACACGCTAGTAATGCTCAAAATTCTCCAAGTCAGGCTTCAGCAATATGTGAACCATGAACTTCCTGATGTTTAAGCTGGTTTTAGAAAAGGCAGAGGAACCAGAGATCAAATTGGTAACATCCACTGGATCATGGAAAAAGCAAGAGAGTTCCAGAAAAACATCTATTTCTGCTTTATTGACTATGTCAAAGCCTTTGACTGTGTGGATCAAAATAAACTGTGGAAAATTCTGAAAGAGATGGGAATATCAGGCCACCTGATCTGCCTCTTGAGAAATTTGTATGCAGGTCAGGAAGCAACAGTTAGAACTGGACACGGAACAACAGACTGGTTCCAAATAGGAAAAGGAGTACATCAAGGTATATATTGTCACCCTGCTTATTTAACTTATATGCAGAGTACATCATGAGAAATGCTGGGCTGGAGGAAGCACAAGCTGGAATCAAGATTGCTGGGAGAAATATCAATAACCTCAGATATGCAGATGACACCACTCTTATGGCAGAAAGTGAAGAGGAACTCAAAAGCCTCTTGATGAAAGTGAAAGTGGAGAGTGAAAAAGTTGGTTTAAAGCTCAACATTCAGAAAACGAAGATCATGGCATCCAGTCCCACCACTTCATGGGAAATAGATGGGGAAACAGTGGAAACAGTGGCAGACTTTATATTTCTGGGCTCCAAAATCACTGCAGATGGTGACTGCAGCCATGAAATTAATAGAAGCTTACTCCTTGGAAGGAAAGTTATGACCAACCTAGATAGCATATTCAAAAGCAGAGACATGACTTTGCCAACAAAGGTCTGTCTAGTCAAGGCTATGGTTTTTCCAGTGGTCATGTATGGATGTGAGAGTTGGACTGTGAAGAAGGCTGAGCACTGAAGAACTGATGCTTTTGAACTGTGGTGTTGGAGAAGACTCTTGAGAGTCCCTTGGACTGCAAGTAGATCCAACCAGTCCATTCTGAAGGAGGTCAGCCCTGGGATTTCTTTGGAAGGAATGATGCTGAAGCTGAGACTCCAGTACTTTGGCCATCTCATGCGAAGAGTTGAGTCATTGGAAAAGATTCTGATGCTGGGTTGGATTGGGGGCAGGAGGAGAAGGGGACGACAGAGGATGAGATGGCTGGATGGCATCATGGACTCAATGGACGTGAGTCTGGGTGAACTCCGGGAGTTGGTGATGGACAGGGAGGCCTGGCGTGCTGCGATTCATGGAGCTGCAAAGAGTCAGACACGACTGAGTGACTGAACTGAGCTGAACTGAACTGATATATATATATATATATATGTTTATATATATATTTATATAGTTATATTGTATTTTATATATTTATATATTTCAACAAATATATTTTTGAAAGTAACATATACTACTTCACAAGTAGTCTGAATACTTTATTTCCTCTACATTGTCCATTTTATTGGTAGTCTATTATTGTCATAGTCTATTATGATTCCTTGTATTTCCTTGGTGTCTGTTGTAACTTCTCCTTTCTCATTTTTGATTTTATTGGTTTGATTCCTCTCCTTTTTTTTGCTTGATAAATCAGGCTAAAGTTTTATCAATTTGATTTGCATTTTTGAAGAACCAACTTTTAGTTTCATTTCATTAATATTTTCTATTGTTTTCTTCATTTCTATTTATTTATGCTCTGATCTTTTTGATTTCTTTCCTTTCACTAACTTTGGATTTTGTTTGATCTACTCTCCCTAGTTACTTTAGGTGTAAGGTTAGGTTGAGCTTTTTATTGTTTCCTGAGATAAGATTATATTGCTATTAATTTTCCTCTTGGAATTGCTTCAGCTGCATCCCATAGGTTATGCTTTCATCTTCATTTGCCTCTAAGTATTCTTTTTTAATTTCCTCTTTGATTTTTTCAGTGATGCATTGCTTCCTTAGTAGCATGTTATTTATCCTCAGTGTGTTTGGGATTTTTCCAAGGTTTTTTTTTTTTTTTTTTTTTCCTTTGTAGTTTATTTCTTACAGTCTTGTGATCAGAAATGCTTTGACATGATTTGTATGTTCTTAAATTTACCAAGGGTCATTTTGTGGTCCAGTATGTGGTTAATCCGGAGAAGGCAATGGCGACCCACTGCAGTGCTCTTGCCTGGAAAATCCCATGGATGAAGGAGCCTGGTAGGCTGCAGTCCATGGGGTCGCTAAGAGTCGGACACGACTGAGCGACTTCACTTTCCCTTTTCACTTTCCTGCATTGGAGAAGGAAATGGCAACCCACTCCAGTGTTCTTGCCTGGAGAATCCCAGGGACGGGGGAGCCTGGTGGGCTGCCGTCTAAGGGGTCGCACAGAGTCGGCCACGACTGAAGCGACTTAGCAGCAGCAGCAGCATGTGGTTAATCCTGGAGAAACTTCCATATGCACATGAGAAAATATGTATCCTACTGCTTTTAGATGGGGTACTTAATAAGTATCAGTTAAATCCATCTGGTCTAATGTATCATGTACAGCCTGTATTTCCTTTTTGATTCTGTCTGTATGATCTGTCCATTGATGTAAGTGGGATGTTGAAGTCTCCTACTATTGCATTACTGTTGATTTCTCCATTTATAGATGTTGGTATTCACCTTAGATATTGAAGTGCTCCCATGTTAGCTGCATATATATTTATAATTGTTATATCTTCTTATTGGATTGAACCCTTGAACTTTATGCAGTCTCCTTTTTTTTTTTAATTTTATTTTATTTTTAAACTTTACATAATTGTATTAGTTTTGCCAAATATCAAAATGAATCCGCCACAGGTATACATGTGTTCCCCATCCTGAACCCTCCTCCCTCCTCCCTCCCCGTACCAGCCCTCTGGGTCGTCCCAGTGCACCAGCCCCAAGCATCCAGTATCGTGCATCTTTATGTCAAGTAGCAGTCTTTATTTAGCCTCTACTTTGGTAGATAGTTTTGCAGATTATAGTATTCTAGGTTGATGCTTCTTTTCTTTTAATGTCTAAATTTTGCATTCCATTCTCATCTTTCTTGTGTGCTTTCTGAGGATAAATTTAATATAATTCTTATCTTTGTTCCTTTATAAGTATTTTTTCCTGTTTGTATATATATATATATATATATATATATATATATATATATATATATATATATATATATATATGTTCTTAGTTTTTGGTAGTTTTCCTCTTTGGTGTTCTCTGAGCTTTTTAAATCCATAGTATTCTGTCTACCATTAATTTGGGAGAAATTCTCAATCACTTTTTTTTCAAATATTTCTTCTGTTCCTTTCTTCTCTTTATGGTATATTACACACAGTTGATACTTTTTGTTGACATCCCAAAGGCCTCAAATATTTGAATATTCTATTTTTTCTTTCTTAGTTGTTGTTCTTTTTGCTTTTTAATTTTTGGTTGTTCCTATTCCTGTGTCTTCAAGTTCAGAGATTCTTTCCACATCATGTGTAGTCTACTAATAAACTCACCAAAATCATTCTTTATTTCTATTACAGCTCTTTTGCTATCTAGCATTTATTTTTGGTTATTTTGTTAAGATTTTTGTCACTTTGCTTATACTGTCCATCTGTTCCTGAATGACATCTACCTCATCCATTAGAGCTTTTAGCATATCAAGCATGGCTGTTTGAACTCACAAGTCTGAAGACTGCAGCATTTATAATATTTATTTTTAAATATTTATTTATTTAGGCTGTGCTAAGCCTTAGTTGGGCATCCCTGGTAGCTGACTGCAATGCAGGAAACACCGTTCAATTCCTGGTTTGGGAAGTTCCCCTGTAGAGGGTTAGACTACCTGCTCCGGCATTCATGGGCTTCCCAGGTGGCTCAGATGGCTCCAGTATTCTTGCTTGGAGAATCCCCATAGACAGAGGAGCCTGGCAGGCTGTAGTCCATGGGGTTGCAAAGACTTGGACACGAGTGGGCGACTAAGCACAGTACAGCACAAAGGTCTTGGTTAGAACATGTGGGATCTTACTTGCAGCATGTGGGATCTTAGTTGCAGCATGTGGGATCTAGTTCCCTGACCAGGAATCAAATCCAGGACCCTCTGGATTGGGACATGGAGTTTTACCCACTGGAGCACCAAGGAAGTTTCTATGGTATTTCTGATTCTGATTATTGTTCTATCTCTTCAAGTTGTGTGTGTGTATGTGTGTGTTCCCTTTTAGTATGCTATACTTTTTTTCTAAAGTCATACATGATATGCAGGTAAAAGGAACTGCTATAAATGAGTCTTTGGTAATGTGGTGGCAAGATACAAAGGAAGGGAAACACTCTATAGTTCTATCAAAAGGTATTGGTTTTTTAATGGGCCTGTGTCTGTGGACTCTGAATTTCACAAGTATTTCTCAGTTTGTTTTCTTTTTTAGGTTTGTTTCTCTTTCTCCCCCTTCAAGTGGGAAATAATTGCTAATTTTGTATTTCTCTTCACCCATCTCAGTGAGACTCTGATAATCCCCCTTTAGATAAGCCTCTAGTTGACTAGTTTCTTCTGAATGCCAGACTTGTCAAGGAGAACAGTATACTGGTATAATCTACAGTGGTTCCTTTTTTCTCAGCATGCCGGGATTATTATTATTATTATTATTATTTAATGTGAGAACTTGGTCAAGCTCCAGAAGATAAAAAACACAATAATATGTAGTCTCTCTTATAACTGGATCCCACTGACATTTTAAAATTTCATATATGTCCATGCTGGACCTTCAGCAGATCATCAATTACAGTTTAGGTTTTTCTACCTGGGTATTAATTCTCATGGTAGTTTTCACTCATTAGTTGATTATCTGGTAAATCATGACTTTCTGTATTCACTTGTCTTTTTCTCCAGTCATGGGAGTGGCAATTTGACCTAAGTTCTTACCTTTTTTACAGATCCAAAGTGTTGTGATCTTTCCATCTGTTTACTTTTTTTTAATCTGTTACAATGTTTTGGTAACTTCTAAGTTCCTTCTTTATATCCAGAAGTGGAAACAAAACAAAAACTTTATATCATTTTAAAATTAAATTTCTTACTCCAGTCAAGAGATAACTGGAGTAACGGGTAGTTTGGCCTTGGAGTACAAAATGAAGCAGGGAAAAGGCTAACAGAGTTTTGCCAAGAGAATGCACTGGTCATAGCAAACACCCTCTTCAAGAGCACAAGAGATGACTCTACACATTCACATCACCAGATGGCCAACACTGAAATCAGATTGATTATATTCTTTGCAGCCAGAGATGGAGAAGCTCTATACAGCCAGTAGAAACAAAACCAGGACTGACTGTGGTTCAAAAAATGAACTCCTTATTGCAAAATTCAGACCTAAATTGAAGAAAGTAGAAAAAACCACTAGACCATTCAGGTATGACTTAAATCAAATCCGTTATGATTATACAGTGAAAATGACAAATAGATTCAAGTGATAATATCTGATAGTTAGAGTGCCTGAAGAATATGGACGGAAGTTTGTAACATTGCACAGGAGATGGTGATCAAAACCATCCCCATGAAGAAGAAATGCAAAAAGGCAAAATGGTTGAGGAGGTCTTACAAATAGCTGGGAAAAGAAGAGAAGCAAAAGGCAAAGGAGAAAAGGAAAAATTTTCCAAGAGAGTCTTCAACAGGATGTGAACTGAGAACTTCAAGATATTCAAACTGAACTGAGAAAAGGCAGAGGAACCAGCAATTGAATTGCCAACATCCATTGGATCATTGAAAAATCAAGAGAATTTCAGAAAAAAGAACTACTTCTGTTTCATTGACTGTGCTAAAGCCTTTGACTGTGTGGATCACAATGAACTGGAAAATTATTAAAGAGATGGGAATACCAGACCACCTAACCTGCCTGCTGAGAAAGCTGTATGCAGATCAAGAAGCAAGAGTTAGAAACAGACATGGAAAAACAGACTGCTTTCAAATTGGGAAAGGAGTACATCAAGGCTGTTTATTGTCACTTTGCTTATTTAAGCTATATGCAAAGTACATCATGCAAAATACCAGGCTGGATGAAGCACAAGCTGGAATCAAGATTGTAGGGAGAAATATCAGTAAGTTCAGATATGCACATGATACCACTCTTAGGGCAGAAAGTGAAGAGAAACTAAAGAGTTTCTTGATGAAAGTGAAAAAGGAGTGTGAAAAAGCCAGCTTAAAGCTCAACATTCAAAAAAAACAAAGCTCATGGCAGCCAGTTTCATCAATCATGGCAAATAGATAGGGATAGCTTCCCTGGTGGCTCAGAGGTTAAAGCGTCTGCCTCCAATGCAGAAGACCCGGGTTTGATCCCTGGATCGGGAAGATCCCCTGGAAAAGGAAATGGTAACCCACTCCAGTATTCTTGCCTGGAGAATCCCATGGACAGAGAAGCCTGGTAGGCTACAGTCCATGGGGTCCCAAAGAGTTGGACACGACTGAGCGATTTCACTCACTCACTCACTCACAGTGGAAAAAGTAACAGATTTTATTTTCTTTGGCTCCAAAATCACTGCAGATGGTGACTACAGCCATGATATTAAAAGATGCTTGCTCCTTGGAAGAAAAGCTATGATAAACCTAAAAAGCAGAGACATTACTTTGCCAACAAAGGTCCGTCTAGTCAAAGCTATGGTTTTTCCAGTTGTCATGTCTGGATGAGAGCTGGACCATAAAGAAAGCTGAGCACCAAAAAATTGATGCTTTTGAACTGTGGTGTTGGAGAAGACTCTAGAGCATCCCTTGAATTGCAAGGAGATCCAACCAGTCCATCCAAAAGGAAATCAGTCCTGAATATTCATTGGAAGGACTGAAGCTGAAGCTCCAATCCTTTAGCCACCTGATGTGAAGAACTGACTCATTGGAAAAGACCCTGATGATAGGAAAGATTAAGGACAGGAGGAGAAGGGGAAGACAGAGGATGAGATGGCATCACCGACTTGATGGACATGAGTTTCAGCAAGCTCCAGCAGTTGGTGATAGACAGGGAAGCCTGGCGTGCTGCAGTCCATGGGGTGGCAAAGAGTTGGACACGACTGAACAACTGAACTGTCTGAAAATTAACTTAGGTGAATGGAAGACAAATGCTTTCAGTCACATTCCTATGGTGCTTGGAATATAAATAAATGCAACCTGGTAGAGAGCAAAGAAAAAGACACACCTTGAATACCAAAAAGGTAGTGTTAAATATTTATATGTGGTTTTGAATATCCCGCTTCTTCATGTTCAAACCACATGTAATTAATTATTAATTCCTTCTGAGCCTTGGTTTCTTCCTTGAAATAATGGAGGAAATAATGCATATTTCACACTTCTATTATCACAATACAAAGTAAGTGAAATGTTTTCAAGTTTTCCATATCTAGCACACAAAGAATTTTTATTATTAGTCTTTTGTATCTACCCTCCTTCCCAATACAAGCATTCCTCGTGTATATGCATACACCTACAACTGTCTTTGCCTTATTATTAGAAAATTTCAGCTGTTATTTTGTGCTAGATTGAAGCATTTTTATTCATCATAAAATATACTCAGACTGCCCTTTGGGCTAATGAAGCTGAAAGGCTAGCACTGAACCACCATATGGGCTGTGCATGGAGGGGCCTGTTGGAACCATGCATTTAAATCCATTTCATCCTGAGAACAATTAGATGAAACCGTCCAATTCTTCCAGGAGCTTTGAAATGATCACCTGTTGGACCCAGACTCTGGGTAAATTGCTTTCATTTGAATACAATTTGGAATTTGTTCAACTAATCACAGTCTGTTAATTGCATTTTGGAGGAAGAAAGAAATCGAATGAAGTGACTGGTTCTTGTTAGATTCGTGCCAGTCATGGGACTCACTGTGTGACTACAGCATTCTGCCTTGTTAATCTCAATAAAAGGTGGACTTTGCAAACTGTAATAATTAAATCACCCTTTACAAAACAAAGTAAGTTTTACACTGGAACATTTTATGCTGCTCTATTATCTATCTTATACATATTCTATATCCTTACGTTAACCATCTTCTTTATCTAAAATGCCAGATAACAATAATCTAAAGTACTTTGATTATCCAGAGCCATTTATCCGTGGTGCTTTTTCACCTTGGCAAGAGAGGGCATTTTGAATATTATGATGATATCATGCTCCATTTTTCTCCTAATAAATTTTTTTTCAAGTCTGAGGCAATGGAAAGTACATGATCTTTAGTTATTCCAAGCAGAGTTTGAATACCAATGTTGTGCCAACTATCTAGTTGAGTAAACATGGTAAAAAATATACTACCTTTCTAAGCCTCCGTCTGAAATAAGCAGTTCATATTTTCAGAGATATCATGGGCTAAAACTTGAAAACTAATCCCACAGTGAGCAGTTACAGTGCAGTTCTATCAAGTAGAAGCAGTAGTGGTAATAAAGTTATGGTTATATCACATTTTTCATAACTTAGAATTTTCACCCCAAGTCTGAAATTCTACCCCAAGTCTGATTTTCTTTTTCCCTCTCAATGATCAGTATTGATTAATCTATTTACTTGTTTGGACCTTTATCTAAATAAATAATATAATTTTATTAAGTACTCAATTTTTTTTATTAAAAATACAAGTGATTATTTTCTTCAAGTAGATTATACTATATTTTACATGATATGAATAATATACTTTGGTACCAAAAAAATTGAATTACTTAGTAGTTCTTATTTTGTTCTTATAAAGACTAGATGACTAGAAAACTGTAAGATGCAATAACAAAAAATAAAGCAGAAATTATCTGCAGTTATCTGCAAGGGGCTTCCCCTTGTAGCTCAGCTGGTAAAGCTGGTAAAGAATCCGCCTTCAATGCAGGAGACCTGGGTTTGATCCCTGGGTTGGAAAGATTCCCTTGGAGAAGGGAAAGGCTATCTACTCCAGTGTTCTGATGTGGAGAATCCCATGGACTGTATAGTCTATGGGGTCACAAAGAGTCAGACACGACTGAGTGACTTTCACTTCATCTGCAATTCCAAAATTAAAAGCTTGTTGGAAAACATTTTTCCTTATTTTTAAGAAATGCACTTGAATGGATTTCATGAGTTGAAGGCATTACAATGTTTCTCCCAGTGCAGCCATTGTGAACTAAACTTCTTAATTCCTGAAAAAAAGAATATTTTAATCACTAGACAGCTATGTGACATGCCAAAGATACCATCCAGTTAGTGTGAAAAAAGAGGTGACATAGCCAGTTGAATGCAGTGTCTGGGGAAAGTGAAAGACCTTTCAAATTGAGTCTTAATGGGTCAAGCTCATTAATAACCCAGCTGTGTAATCAATAACACATACATACCATACATGTCTCAAATTGCTGTTTTCACATAACATTTGTTGCATTTTTTTTCACTAAATATTCTTTGTTCTTAAATTCTGTGCTTGTTATACACTGATTTTTTTTTTACTTTTTTTTTTTTACTATTTCAATTAAGATATGCTTGAACAACTTCATACATAACAATTATGCAGCATTTCTGGTTATATCCTATCCATGAATTAGTAGGCCCAGATCTGTGACCATTGTTAAAGATCTAGGTACATATTGACAATGTGCTCTCTATAAAGGTTACAGTAATTAGGGGTCTCATTAGGTTATAGTAACAGGAGATTCCAGCAGCCCTGTATGAGAGAGCCACCACATCATGGAAAGCACTCTGTAATAAGTGAAAAAAAAAAGCTCATTTTGTAAATTAAAAAGACTGACCTTTTTCATGTATTTATTTGGTATTTAATTTTTTTCTTGACAATTACCTTCTTGGATTCTTTGCCCATTTTTCTAAGGGAATCTTAGTGAGCTTTTAAATTGATTTCTAAGAGCTTTTTGTATATCAAAATTATCAACCTTTTCTACTATATTTATAGCAATAATTTTCTCCCCTTTGCTATGTCCTCTTTTAGATATGTTTGCTTGATACTTTTCCATAAATTTGACTGAATTTTTTAAAAAATATTAATTCAGTACAAGAATAGGCCAATGAGTTTGCTAATTCACATCCATAATTTAGTTTGTTTACCTTAAAATAAACACACACACACTCACACACACATGCACACAAATAGACTGTTACTTTACATTAAAAAAAAAAAAAAGTTAATCTGGGAAGAGTAGAGAGTTGCTGCGACTCATGGGGTCGCAAAGAGTCGGACACGACTGAGCGACTGAACTGAACTGAACTGAGAGAGTTGCAATTCAGAACAATCAAACTAAAGCAAACCATAGTCAAGTCTGGATAACACAGGAGAGGGGCTTGCTTTTACAAAAGAGAAAAGGCAGTTGTGAAGGGCTGTTTCAGAGTCCAGGATGAAAACACTTTCTCATTGGCTGGACTGTTGCTGAGCAAGGAAAAATTCTTCCTTCCTATTACTGGGATCTAAATGGTGGTGCATGAGAGCTTCCCCTTCAGGGCTTCCAGACTCTATTTTAAAAAAGGTTTATTTTTACAGTTTTCACTTTTGATCAAGATGTTTCCTTGAAGCACTGCTGATCAACAGTCTGATTTGTCATATTTGATGGTTTCATCTTTTGATGTTAGAAAGAACCTTTTCTGGTGGTCATGTCCCACATCCCCACATTGGAGGGAAGGTGCACAGATTGGAACCAGGAAGGACATATTTGCATAACATGAAAGGGTAGGGGGAGAACTCTCAGGCATTTTCCACCAGAGGTAAGCATTAGAGATTATCATTCTTTTTAGTGTATTACTTCTGCAAAGATTTAAAAGCCAACAGGCACAAGCCTCCCAGTTCTCCCGTTATTTAGCAGAATAAAGCCCCTGGTTTTTGTAATAACAAGAAAGCAGGAGCCAGAGCTGAAGTTAACCAGCTAAAGAGGTCAAAGGACCATGAATTTTCAGGTAATGATTTGCAAATGTGCAACAACATATGAGAACACCTCTTCATATCAACCTAATCATATCCGTAACATCCATAGTCTTGAGGGTTATCATGTGGGATTAAAGAGAAGACTAAGGGATCTCTGATATCATGAACAGACTGACTTCTGTGCAACAACTCCAACAATCATAAAGATTTTCCCCTTTTTCAGTAGATTGGACCAAGAAAGAGAGAGTGAAGATAACAGCAAGAAAAAGGTATGCAAACCTGGTTTGTGCATCTTGGGAAACCTATCTGTTGGGTGCTGTCTGCTTCAATTCCTGGAAATCTTTCTTTCAGGTTGCCAGATCATGTGTGGGTCCAGTCAGGGCTTATTGTTCTCTTAGAGGTGATACATGAATCCAAGTGTCTATTCCTTGAAGTATTATAGCACAAGTGTTACTTAGCTGTACCTGATAGGGGCCTTTCCAATGGGGTTAAGGAATGATGTTTAAGGTCTTCATCTCACAGAAAGGCACAGTGAAAAGACTACTCTACTGAAACATGCTTATTTACAACAGAAACAATTATGCCTGTATGATATTGAAATGTATCTTCTTTTATCATCTGTTAATCAAAGGAGGCAAGAACTAAGTATATCAGGCATCCTGGGATTATCTCAAAATTGGGGGGACTTATGAGTTCCAAAAGGGGTATACGTGAGATTTAGAAGGACTAATGACAGTCCTCTGGACAGGGTATTTGAAAGTTTTCTACAGTTTTGCCGATAGAGGTTTAATAACGCCATTAGTGCTTTCAATTATCCCTGAGGATTAAGCACAGTGAAAGTGCTGAAAACCAGCCAAACAGCACAGACTTGTGGAATCACTTGACTGGTGAAGTGAATCTCCCAGTCACGATGAAGTTTAAGGGAGCTTTCCAAGTGGAGACAGCCTTTTCTGGTAGTATTTTAGTCACAGAAATAGTGGTAGCCTGTCTATGAGAAAAAGCTTCAATCTACTGAGAAAATATATAAATCCTTTCCTTACCAAGACATATTTATATGAATGAGATGAGGGTAGTTCTATAAAATCCAACAGCCAAACCTCAAATGGCCCGTTTCTGAATTGTACTTCAGGAAGGTGGGGCAAACAAACTTGGCACTCTTTGTGACCTGGTAACTTCTACACACCAGTATTGAAGACCAGTGGTTTAATGAATATGCAGTGGAAAATGATGAAAATGTTAGTCTTTGGCAAGACTGGATTGTTATTTAGCCCAAGCCAGAGTTCCTTTTATCAAAACAATAGTTATGAAATTTCCAATTTTGTTTTCCCTTTTCTGAGGCCAACGGTTGGACATTTCTAGTTCTAAATTATCATTTAGGGGAACACCCCTTTGGATCACAACAGAGGTTGAATTGTTGGTTCCTTGAGAGTAACATTTGGCAGAAATATCAGCAGGATGGTTTCCTTTAGCCTGTAGGGAATGAAGTTTGGGATTTCCAGAGAACTTGATAATGGCCACAGCAGCTGGCAAGAGTATAGAATCTAATAATTCCTGGACATGTTTTCCACAGGAAATGAGGAAGTCTCACTGTTTCTATAATATTCCAAAGTCTTGAGATACTCTAAGGATTCCTATTGTCAGTAGAGATACTTGCATTTTTGCCCTTTGCTAATGTAGGCCTTGTTAAGAGTGTCCTATTGAGCTGAGGTAGCTGAGAGCATGGGTTTTGCCTCATTGACTTCAAAAGGATTTGCAGTAGCATACCCAGCATATACTGACCTTTTTTTTTTTCTTCTAAATATCTTTTAAATAAGAACAATCAGTAAATAATAATAAAATCAGCATTATTTAGAGGAATTTCCTATAAGTCATCAAGTCTGGAGGTGATCTGTAGATGACTAGCTGAAAGGTGTTAAGTATGATGGGATTCAGGAGAACTTCAACTGCGTGAGGTACAAAGATGGTTAGAAGGAATCTCATGACTTTCTTCCAGGATCTTGGCTAAAAGGGCAGTAGAAAGAAAGGCTCTGAGGGAAGGAGGTGATCTTTGTCTTACAGGGTCTAGCTGTTGGTTATAATACTCTATGGGTCAATGTTGTCCCTATGCTTTTGGGCAACTACACCAAGGACATTTTCTTCTTTTACAAATATAAAAAAAGAAAAAAGGAAAGTTGACAATTTAGATATTAAGGGCAGAAAAATTTATCTAGTGTTCCATTAGGGTTTCAATAGCTATGTCATCCTGATCTTCCCAAATGATAGGGTCAGGTCTATTGGTTTTACTAAAACAAACAGGTATTGGGTCATAAGAGGGCTATTTGAAATATAATTTTGGCAGTGGCCAGCTGACCTAATAAAAATTATGTTTTTGTTCAGTCTCCCAGTCATTTCCAACTATTTGTGAACCTCATGAACTGCAGCACCCCAGGCCTCCCTTCCCTTACTATCTTCCAAAGTTTGCCAAAGTTCATGTCCATTGCATTGGTGATGGGATCGAGCCATATCATCCTCTGAAGCCCTCTTCTCCTTCTGCCCTCAGTCTTTCCCAGCATCAGGGACTTTTCCAATGAGTCTATTTGCATCGAGTGACCAGGATACTGGAGCTGCAGCTTGAGCATCAGTCCTTCCAGTGAGTATCCAGGGTTGATTCCCCTTAAGATTGACTGGTTTGATCTCCTTGCTGTCCAAGGAACTCTCAAGAGTCTTGTCCAGCACCACAGTTCGAAGGCATCAGTTCTTTGGCATTCTGCCTTCTTTATGGTCCAGCTCTCACAATTGTAAGTGACAGTTGGGAAGACCATAGCCTTGACTATATGGACCTTTGTCAGCAAGTAATGTCTCTGCTTTTCAAAACGCAGCCTAGGTTTGTCATAGCTTTCCTATCGAGAGCAATCATCTTCTGATTTCATGTCTGCAGTCACCATGCACAGAGATTTAGAGCCCAAGAAGAGGAAATCTGTCACTACTTCCACCATTTCCTCTTCTACTCGCCATGCAGTAAGGGGGCCAGATGCCATGATCTTAGTTTTTTGTTTTTTTTTTTTTTTTTAATATTCAATTTTAAGCTGGCTCTTTCACTCTCCTTCTTCACCCTCATCAAGAGGCTCTTTAGTTCCTCTTTGCTTTCTGCCACTGGAGTGATATCATCCACATATCTTAGGTTGTTGGTATTTCTCCTGCCTGTCTTGACTCCAGCTTATAATTCATCCAGCCTGGAATTTCTCATGATGCAGCATATAGGTTAAATAAGCAGGGTGAGAGCAGACATCTCTGTTGTACTTCTTTCTCAATTCTGAACCAATCAGTATTTCCATACAGGTTTTTAACTGTTGCTTCTTGCCCCACATTCAGATTTAAGAAAATTTTGAATTGATGCTGAATTTTGGATTTGGAGAAGTTCAGAATGCTACAAAGCCTGTTTGTATCTACATGTAGCCATTGTTCTGAAATCAGGTGTCCAACATATCACACCCGAGTGAGAAAACTGCAATTTATTTTAAGATTTTGTGTCCCTTTAAGGCTAAACATTTTCTTTTCTTGTCACTTAGAATATTTTTAATTAAAATTTCATGCTTTAACTGGTGTATTCTGTCTCCCCAAGAAAAGACCTAAAAAGGAGAACAAAGAAGCAAATTATAAGGTGGTCCCCTTACAGGCAAAATAGGATTATTGCAGAGATGAGTGGAGGGAAGGGGAGGCCTCCTGAGCTTTATAATCCTGTTATGGCTTTGAAGCCTTGAAACTCATCCAATAGGGACAAATGTTTAGTATCCTTAAAGTTAGCCCATATGCTGCCACAGAAGAAACAAATAAATTTTCCTGAAGTCATTTGATTCACTTTGTTGGGCGTTTTGGTTGCTCTATCAAATTCTAGAACTTTCTTCCCCTTTGGGGAGAAACATTCCAGCATGATATTTCTGTAAGAAATATCAGCCCAATAAATGAATAGGGGTGGAGAAACCAAGGAGAAAAGGATGAGTATCTCTTGGCCTAAAGAAAGAGAATAGGTTTAGAGATAGGTGTTGTTGAGGTTATTATTAGAGACTCCCACTATTTTAACTGTTTTACTACTTCCAGGCAGTGGCTGTTTAATAACAGTGAGGTTGAGCACTGAGTGTAGCTCCAGTGTCTATAAGGACAGAGTCATTCCCAATTTGGAGAGTAATTAATATTTCTCCAAGCTGGTTGAGAAGAACAACTGGGAAAAACTATTCCAGCTCCTCAGAATCCCATAACTGGGAGTTACAAGGATTTGGGAGAAGGCTAATCAGAGAGCTGAAGTTGCCTACAGAACTAAAGCTTATAACAATTTTCTTCCAATGTCATGGCTTTTGCAAAAATTACAATAACAGGAAGGGTTTTCTATGGTTTAGGGGCCTCAGTTTGTTAGAGCTTAAAACTAAGAATTTCAGTGATCTTCCTTTTATCAAGAAAATTAGAGATACCAAGGGAACATTTCATGCAAAGATGGGCACAATAAAGGACAGAAACTGTATGGACCTAGCAGAAGCAGAAGATATTAAGAAGAGGTGGCAAGAATACACAGAAGAACTATACAAAAAAGATCTTCATGATCTAACCACGATGGTGTGATCATTCACCTAGGGTCAGAGATCCTGGAATGTGAAGTCAAGTGGGCCTTAAGAAGCATCACTATGAACAAAGCTAGTGGAGGTGATGGAATTCCAGTTGAGCTATTTAAAATCCTAAAAGATGATGCTGTGAAAGTACTGCACTCAGTATGCCAGCAAATTTGGAAAACTCAGCAGTGGCCACAGGACTGGAAAAGGTCAGTTTTCATTCCAATCCCAAAGAAAGGAAATCCCAAAGACTGCTCAAACTACTGCACAATTGCACTCATCTCACACGCTAGTAAAGTAATGCTCAAAATTTTCCAAGCCAGGCTTCAACGGTATGTGAACCGTGAACTTCCAGATGGTCAAGCTAGATTTAGAATAGGCAGAGGAACCAGAGGAACCGGTGGAGAAGGCAATGGCACCCCACTCCAGTACTCTTGTCTGGAAAATCCCATGGACAGAGGAGCCTGGTGGGCTGCAGTCCATGGGGTCGCTACAAGTCGGACATGACTGAATGACTTCACTTTCACTTTTCACTTTCATGCATTGGAGGAGGAAATGGCAACCCAGTCCAGAATTCTTGCCTGGAGACTCCCAGGGACGGGGGAGCCTGGTGGGCTGCCGTCTATGGGGTCGCACAGAGTCGGACACGACTGAAACGACTTAGCAGCAGCAGCTGGAGGAACAGGAGATCAAATTGCCAATATCTGTTGGATCATTGAAATGCAAGAGAGTTCCAGAAAAACATCTACTTCTGGTTTATTGACTATGCTAAAGCCTTTGACTGTGTGGGTCACAACACACTTTGGAAAACTCTTCAAGAGATACAAATACCATACCACCTGACCTGCCTCCTGAGAAATCTGTATGCAGATCAGGAAGCAACAGTAGAACTGGACATGTAACAACAGACTGGTTCCAAATAGGAAAAGAAGTATGTCAAGGCTGTATTTGTTACCATGTTTATTTAACTGATATGCAGGGTCCATCAAGCTAAATGCTGGGCTGGATGAAGCACAAGCTGGAATCAAGATTTCTGGGAGAAATATAAATAACCTCAGATACACAGATGACACCACACTTAGACAGAAAAAAAAATAGAACTGAAGAGCCTCTTAATGAAAGTGAAAGAGGAGAGTGATAAAGTTGGCTTAAAGCTTAACATTCAGAAAACAAAGATCATGGCATCTGGTCCCATCACTTCATGGCAAATAGATGGAGAAACAGTGGCTGACTTTATCTTTTGGGGCTCCCATTCACTGCAGATGGTGACTGCAGCCATGAAATTAAAAGATGCTTGCTCCTTGGAAGAAAATCTGTGGCCAAACTAGCCAGCATATTAAAAAGTAGAGACATTACTTTGTCAACAAAAGTCCATCTAGTCAAAGCTATGGTTTTTCCAGTAGTCATGTATGGATGTGAAAGTTGGACTATAAAGAAAGCTGAGTGCTGAAGAATTGATGCTTTTGAACCGTGGTGTTGAAGACTTTTGAAAGTACCTTGGACTGCAAGGAGATACAACCATTCTGTTCTAAAGGAAATCAGTCCTGAATATTCACTGGAAGGACTAATGCTGAAGCTGAAACTCCAATACTTTGGCCATCTGATGTGAAGAACTGACTCATTTGAAAAGATCCTGATGCAGGGAAAGATTGAAAACAGGAGGAAAGGGGGATGACAGAGGTTGAGATGGTTGGATGGCATCACCGACTCAATGGACATGAGTTTGAACAAGCTTTAGGAGTTGGTGATGGACAGGGAAGCCTGGCATGCTGCAGTCCATGGGTTGCAAGGAGTTGGACACGACTGAGTAACTGAACTATACTGAACTCCTTGTATCAAATCATATAGGGTATGGGCAAGCTGATTTACTAAATTATCTAGAGCTAGAATGGACATGGTTTCCCATTCCTTCCTGGTCCTTTTAACTAGAAGAGAAAGATGTGGTTCAGCCCAATAATAAACATAGAGTTAAAGCCTACCCAAGTAGACTCAACGTCTATAAGAAGTCAGAATTTTCTCAAAAATAATTATTTTGAGCTGCCTATAATAATCCTGCTGGAGAAGGCAATGGCACCCTGCTCCAGTATTCTTGCCTGGAAAATCCCATGGATGGAGGAGCCTGGTAGGCTGCAGTCCATGGGGCCGCTAAGAGTCGGACACAACTGAGTGGCTTCACTTTCACTTTTCACTTTCATGCATTGGAGAAGGAAATGGCATCCCACTCCAGTGTTCTTGCCTGGAGAATCGCAGGGATAGGGGAGCCTGGTGGGCTGCCATCTATGGGGTTTCACAGAGTCGGACACGACTGAAGTGACTTAGCAGTAGCATAATAATCCTGCAGGTGCTCACAGACCCTTTGGGTACAAGCTTGAATCTCATTTCAGCTAAGTATATGCATATAAAACAGCTCAAGGGGTTGTTTTCCTATTTGCAGCCTATGGTATTTTTCAGGGTCATCCCAATTGTCTGTTTTCATCCATTGTTGAACTTGGCCTTCACCAATAAGCAAGTGAAATGGCTGTTATATATTTGAGAAAGACGGTTGGTAAGTCTGTAAGACTAAATTCCTCAGCATATTTATGACAGTCTTTAGTAGCTCTAGGAAAATCTTTGACCATAGTTCATAGTTTGGCTGTAGTTCAAAATAGAGAGAAATTCAGGGCATAGCACCAGGATCCTCAAAGGGTCTGATTTTACAAGGGCACTTTTTCTCAGGAATGAAAAAGAAAGAAGTAAGGAGAAGTTCAGAGAAAGAGGGAAGTTCAGTGAGGTGTTTGGAATATAGAAGCGGGAGGTACAAAGAGGTGCTGTAGAAGAGGATGTTAGAGAAGAGGGTGGAAGGCATGAAGAAGCCTCCAATGCTGTTTTTTAAACTCATCTTTCAACCACTTATTTGCCTGGGTCAAATTATAGATGGTATTTTGGAGACAGGCAATTGTAGAGTCCTGAATACTTTTGGAAACCTTAAGATACCAATTGAAATAGGCATCCCAATCAGTTTGTTTCATTTTAGAGCATCAGTCCTCTAAATTGGTCCTAAGTAAAGCAAGTTTTGGGAGATTGAAAGTACCCCATAAATGTCATTGGAATTCTAAATGATTTTTGATTGAGTTGGTTCAATTAGCTTAAAATGGGCATGAGGTAAGATCATTGGTTTTAAACATATTAACAAGCCAGAGTTCCATAAGGAGGAATCTCTTAAAAGAATTTAGCAGAGTGAGATCCCATTACTCAAAATTAGAGATTCAGAAAATAGAAAAGTTCTCACCAGGAAGGACAGTGCCATCAAGAAAAAAAAAAAAAAAAAAATGTTGCAGAGCTCAACTAAAAGAGGAAGCTTAGATCCAAGAGAAGGTTTATTGAACCAAAAGGAAAAAGTTGACTCTCAGAAGTGAAGAGCAGAGAGGGCTCAACTGGGTACTCTACATTGTTCTGGAGGTTCTTAGTTTCTGAGGATTTGTCTCCTTTGGGTCCCTTTTTAGCTGCCTTGTAATATTTATATAAAAAAGTAAAAGCCAGTTACTTTATTTTACCAGCAAAATAAATTTATTGGGAAAAGCAGAGAATTGCAATTCAGGACACGCAAACTATGATAACTGTAGAAAAGTCTAAAGAACAGAGAGAAGGACTTGCTTTATAAAGGGAAAAAAGGAAGTTAGGAAGGGCCACCTTGAAGAATCCAGGGTGATGGCAGCTTCTCATTGGCTGGACTGTTACTGGGAAGGAAAAAGTCTTCCTTCCCACTACTGCGGTCTGAGTAGTGTGTGGTACATGAAGGGTTTCCCTCCAGGGCTTCCTATCCCATTTAAAATCAACATTTATTTATTTATTTATTTTTTAGGTGCATATATTTTAATAAATTTTATATCCTTTTTAAATTTTTATCCTTTTTTTTTAATTTTATTTTATTTTTAAACCTCAAACACCGTATTAGTTTTGCCAAACATCAAAACGAATCCGCCACAGGTATACATGTGCTCCCCATCCTGAACCCTCCTCCCTCCTCCCTCCCCACACCATCCCTCTAGGTCATCCCAATTAAAACCCACAGATTGCGAGCCCTAGGGTAACTCCCCCAGCGGAAAAGCAGCGCAGACGCCTGCATCCGCCATTTGCAAGCGGGGGCTGGGCAGGGAGGTGCGTGTGGGCTGCATCGCTTAGGGTAAGGACCTGGACTGAATACCCTGAGTGCTATCTGAGCGAAATAATTTGGGCTAGTAAACCAGACTGTGGGATATCTACCACGTGAAAAGCCAGCCCTAACTTAAGACACCGCCCGGCCCGCACACGGAACAAAGGACTGAACAGAGATAGCCGGCTGCAGACCTTCCCCCTCTGGTGACAGGCAGCCAGAACCGGAAGGGGGCAATCACAGCCCCAGAGAGACACTATCTATAAAACTGTAAGCAGGCTTCTTTGCTAACTAAAACTTCTTGGCAGTCTGGATGGTCAACATCTGCCTGAGAAGGTGCGCCGGTTGTACACCCAGATAACCGAGTGGCGGGGAGGCGATAAGTCACAGCAATCACGCTCGCCAATGCCAAACACCTCATCACCTGAGCTGCTTGGACCTGGGAAGAGCACAAAATGCAGGCCCAACCGAGTCTGCGCCTCAGAGGACTACCGGAGTGCCTGAACCTGAGCGGCTTGGACCTGGGAGGTACAGGCAGCCCAGGGCCGGCCACGGATGTATTTATTTATTTTTAATTATTATGTTCACAAATTCAAACATCAAGAACAGCCTCTCTGGTAGGTATTTTCAACATTAAAAATAAAAACAATCTGGTAAGTTTAGTGATATATGTAGGACTGTATGGAGATTTTTAAAAATTGAAATTACCAACAAGTTCTCTCTAGGTAATATACAATGATTTTTCCACAATACCTTGAATTAGTACTAAAGAAATATTAAAATGCCCTATCTATTTTACATAAACTAATTCAGGTAATTTTCTTTTTTAAAATTAATTCATTTATTTTAATTGGAGGATAACTACAGTATTGTGATGGTTTTTGTCATGCAATAACATGAATCAGAATCAGTCACAAGTATACATGTGTCCCCCCATCCTGAAAACCCCTCCCACTTCCATCTCCACCCTATTCCTCTGGGTTGTCCAAGAGCGTGCACTGTGGGTAACCTGCTTCATGGATTGAACTAGCACTGGTGATCGATTTTACATATGGTAATGTACATGTTTCAGTGCTGTTCTCTTAAATCATACCACCCTCGCCTTCTCCCACTGAATCCAAAAGTCTGTTCTTTATATATGTGTCTCCTTAGTTGCCTTGCATGTAGGATCATTGGTACCATCTTTCTAAATTTGATATATATGCAAATATGCAGTATTTGTCTTTCTCTTTCTGATTTATATTACTCTGGGTAATATGCTCCAGGTTCATCCACGTCATTAGAACTGACTCAAATGTGTTCCTTTATATAGCTGCGTAATATTCTATTGCGTTTATGTACAAGTTCAGTTCAATCACTCAGTCATGTCTGACTCTTTGCGACCCCATAGACTGCAGCAGGCCAAGCCTCCCTGTCCACAACCAACTCCCAGAAGTTACTCAAACTCATGTCCATCAAGTAGGTGATGCCATCCAACCATCTCATCCCCTGTCGTCCCCTTCTCCTTCCACCTTCAAACTTGCCCAGCATCAGAGTCTTTTCAAATGAGTCAGTTCTTCCCATCAGGTGGCCAAAGTATTGGAGTTTCAGCTTCAGCATCAGTCCTTCCAAAGAATACCCAGGGCTGATCTCCTTCAGAATGGACTGGTTGGATCTCCTTGCAGTCCAAGGGACTCTCAAGAGTCTTCTCCAACATCACAGTTCAAAAGCATCAATTCTTCGGCGCTCAGCCTTCTTCACAGTCCAACTCTCACATCCATACATGACCACAGGAAAAACTATAGCCTTGACTAGACGAACCTTTGTTGGCAAAGTAATGTCTCTGCTTTTGAATATTCTATCTAGGTTGGTCATAAGTTTCCTTCCAAGGAGTAAGCGTCTTTTAATTTCATGGCTGCAGTCACCATCTGCAGTGATTTTGCAGACACCATTTCCACTGTTTCCCCATCTATTTCCCATGAAGTGATGGGACTGGATGCCATGATCTTCATTTTCTGAATGTTGAGCTTTAAGCCAACTTTTTCACTCTCCACTTTCACTTTCATCAAGAGGCTTTTTAGTTCCTCTTCACTTTCTGCCATAAGGGTTGTGTCATCTGCATATCTGAGGTTATTGATATTTCTCCCGGCAAACATGATTCCAGCTTGTGTTTCTTCCAGTCCAGCGTTTCTCATGATGTACTCTGCATATAAGTTAAATGAACAGGGTGACAATATACAGCCTTGACATACTCCTTTTCCTATTTGGGACCAGTCTGTTGTTCCATGTCCAGTTCTAACTGTTGCTTCCTGAACTGCATACAGATTTCTCAAGAGGCAGGTCAGGTAGTCTGGTATTCCCATCTCTTTCAGAATTTTCCACAGTTTATTTTGATCCACACAGTCAAAGGCTTTGGCATAGTCAATAAAGCAGAAATAGATGTTTTTCTGGAACTCTCTTGCTTTTTCCATGATCCAGCGGATGTTGGCAATTTGATCTCTGGTTGTCTGCCCTTTCTAAAACTAGCTTGAACATCAGGAAGTTCACAGTTCACATATTGCTGAAGCCTGACTTGGAGAATTTTGAGCATTATTTTACTAGCGTGTGAGATGAGTGCAATTGTGTGGTAGTTTGAGCATTCTTTGGCATTGCCTTTCTTTGGGATTGGAATGAAAACTGACCTTTTCCAGTCCTGTGACTTTTCCAGTTCTGTGGCCACTGCTGAGTTTTCCAAATTTGCTGGCATATTGAGTGCAGCACTTTCACAGCATCATCTCTCAAGAAGCCCTTGGATCTATTTGTTATTTCCATTGTATAATCATAAGGGATTTGATTCAGGTCATACTTGAATGGTCTAGTGGTTCTCCCTAATTTCTTCTATTTAACTCTGAATTTGGCAATAAGGAGTTCATGATCTGAGCCACAGTCAGCTCCCAGTTTTTTTTTGCTGATTGTATAGAGCTCCTCCTTCTCTAGCTGCAAAGAATATAATCAATCTGATTTTGATATTGGCCATCTGGGGATGTCCATGTGTAGAGTCTTCTCTACACATGTTTTTGGAAGAGGATGTTTGCTATGACCAGTGCATTCTCTTGGCAAAACTCTATTAGCCTTTGCCCTGCTTCATTCCATATTCCAAGGCCGAATTTGCCTGTTACTCCAGATATTTCTTGACTTCCTACTTTTCCATTCCTGTCCCCTATAATGAAAATGACATCTTTTTTGAATGTTAGTTCTAGAAAGTCTTGTAGGTCTTCAAAGAACCATTCAACTTCAGATTATTCAGCATTATTGGTCAGGGCATAGACTTGGTTTACTGTGATATCAAATGGTTTGTCTAGGAAATGAACAGAGATCATTCTGTCGTTTTGGGGATTTCATCCAAGTACTGCATTTCTGACTCTGTTGTTGACTATGACAGCTACTCCATTTATTCTAAGGGATTCTAGCCCACAGTAGCAGATATAATGGTCATCTGAGTTAGATTCACCCATTCCAGTCCATTTTAATTCGCTGATTCCTAAAATGTTGATGTTCCCTCTTGCCATCTCCTGTTTGACCACTTCCAATTTACCTCGATTCATGGACCTGACATTCCATGTTCCTGTGCAATATTGTTGCTCTGTACAGTGTCATACTTTACTTCCATCACCAGTCACATCCACAACTGGATTTGGTTTTGCATTCTCTCTGTCTCTTCATTCTTTGTGGAATTATTTCTCCACTAATCTCCAGTTGGGTACCTACCAACCTGGGGAGTTCATCTTTCAGTGTCCTATCTTTTCGCCTTTTCATACTGTTCATGGGGTTCTCAAGGCAGGAATACTGAAATGGTTTGCCATTCCCTTCTTCAGTGGACCACGTTTTGTCAGAACTCTCCACCATGACCCATCCATCTTGGGTGGCCCTACTCGCGATGGCTCACAGTTTCATTGAGTTAGACAAGGCTGTGGTCCATGTGATCAGATTGGTTAGTTTTCTGTGATTGTGGTTTTCAGTCTGCCCTCTGACGGAAAAGGATAGGAGGCTTATGGAAGCTCCCTAATGGGAGAGACTGACTGAAGGGGAAACTGGGTCTTGTTCTGAAGATTGGGGCCATGCTCAGTAATCCAGTTTTCTGTTGAAGGGTGGGTCTATGGTCCCTCCCTTTTATTTGACCTGTGGCCAAAGTGTGGTGGAGGTAATGAAGATAATACTGCCCTCCTTCAAAATGTCCCATGCATCACTGATACACTCAGTGACCCCAACCCTGCAGCAGGCCACCGCCAACCCATGCCTCTGCTGGAGACTCCTGGAAACTCACAGGCAAGTCTGGGTCAGTCTCTTGTGGGGTCACTCCTCCTTTCTTCTGGGTCCTGGTGTGCACAAGGTTCTGTTTGTGCCTACCTAGAGTCTGTTTCTCCAGTTCTGTTTAAGTTCTGGCAGCTCTACGGTGGGGTTGATGGCAACCTCCTCCAGGAGGGCTTATGCCATACCCAGGTCTACTGCACCCAGAGCCCCTGCCCCTGCGGCAGTCCACTCCATACCTCCTCAGGAGACACTCAAATACAGTTCTGTCTCAGTCTCTGTGGGGTCTCTGGGTCCTATATATACCACAACTTCTTTATTAATTCTTCTGCCAGTGAACATCTAGGTTGTTTTCATGTCCTAGCTATTGTAAATAATGCTGCAGTGGACACTAGGGTACATGTGTCTCTCAATTCTAGTTTCCTCAGAATGTATGCCCAGCAATGGGATTGCTGGATCATATGGCAGTTCTAGTCCCAGTTTCTTGAGGAATTTCAGCACTGTTTCCATAGTGGCTGTACCAGTTTGCATCCCCACAAACAGTGTAAAGAGGGTTTTCTTTTCTTTACACCCTCTCCAGCATTTATTGTTTGTAGACTTTTTGTTGATGGCCATTCTGGCTGGTGTGAGATGATAACTCATTGTTGTTTTTATTTGCATTTCTCTAATAATGAATGCTGGAGAAGGAAATGGCAACCCACTCCAGTGTTCTTGCCTGGAGAATCCCAGGGACAGGGGAGCCTAGTGGGCTTCCGTCTATGGGGTCGCACAGAGTTGGACACGACTGAAGTGACTTAGCAGCAGCAGCAGCAATAATGAGTGCTGCTGAGCATCTTTCCATGTGTTCATTCACTATCTGTATGTCTTCTTTGGGGAAATGTCTGTTTAGGTCTTTCGTCCACTTTTTGATTGGGTTGTTCATTTATTCTGGTATTGAACTGCTTATATATTTTGGAGATAAATTCTTTGTCAATTGTTTCATTTGCTATTATTTCCACCCATTCTGATGGGTGTCTTTTCATGTTGCTTGTAGTTTTCTTCGTTGTCCAAAAGCTTTTAAGTTTAATTAGGTCCCAATTGTTTATTTTTATTTCTGTTTTTATTTCCATTACTCTGTGAGGTGGGTCATAGAGGATCTTGCTGTGATTTATATCAGAGAGTGTTCTGCCTATGCTTTCCTGTAGGAGTTTTGTAATTTCTGGTCTTATATTTAGGTCTTTATTACATTTTGCGTTTCCTTGAACTTGTACTAAATAAGTATTAAAATGCCCTATCTATTTTATATGAACTAATTCAGGTAATTTTCGTAGTTACTCTAGAAGGTAGTTGGTGCTATTATAGTCATCTTAGAGATCACAAAACTGTGACTCAGAGAGTTAATATTCTTTCCAAAAAAAGGTGGAAGCCAGTTTTTTAATATCTGCACTTGATGTAAATAAGTAAAAAGCCATGCAATGATAAACACAAATATGAAAAGAACCCTGCCAGTTCATGGTGAGTTAATATTTACTAGGTCAATAAATCTCATGGCCATTTGATCAAAACTAGATAGCATATCAAGATATCTCTAAACTTTAAAAGCCATTGCTAATTTTTTTAAATAGTTAGTTTGTATATAATTTGCTCTTATTTACTGTGAACAAGCACTATCTGCACCCTAAATATTTGATTTTCAGAAAAGTGTTTAAAAATAGCACCCTGATACCAATCTTTTTTCACTATTTATAAACAAAACAGGAGAAAGATAAAAATTACTTCTGATTTTTAAAATCACATATTTCAAAGATTTCAAGCTTTAGATGTGGCTGGAGTGAATAAAATATATCATAATTAGAACTTGTTGGCAAACCATTCCTTCTAAACATCTCATTTAAATTTGATTAAAATACATTTATTATCACTGGACAAAAGTTATACCTCATGGTGCACTTTGTTCATGGTGACAGAATGGTCTCCCTGACCCTTTCTGCATTGTCTAACACATGGTAGATAAATATCTGTCAAGCAAATGAATGAATGAAACCTTTTCTGATATCCATCCCATGATGTTTTACACATGATGTTCCCATTCGATCTTCTTTCTTTATAAGACGATTTAGTGCTCTGGTTTCAGGGTATTAATAACTTGCATGTATATGCAGAGTACATCATGAGAAATGCTGGGCTGGAAGAAACACAAGCTGGAATCAAGATTGCCGGGAGAAATATCAATAACCTCAGATATGCAGATGGTACCACCCTTATGGCAGAAAGTGAAGAGGAACTAAAAAGCCTCTTGATGAAAGTGAAAGTGGAGAGTGAAAAAGTTGACTTAAAGCTCAACATTCAGAAAACGAAGATCATGGCATCCGGTCCCATCACTTCATGGGAAATAGATGGGGAAATAGTGGAAACCGTGTCAGACTGTATTTTTCTGGGCTCCAAAATCACTGCAGATGGTGACTGCAGCCATGAAATTAAAAGACGCTTACTCCTTGGAAGGAAAGTTATGACCAACCTAGATAGCATATTCAAAAGCAGAGACATTACTTTGCCAACAAACGTTCGTCTAGTCAAGGCTATGGTTTTTCCTGTGGTTATGTATGGATGTGAGAGTTGGACTGTGAAGAAGGCTGAGCGCTGAAGAATTGATGCTTTTGAACTGTGGTGTTGGAGAAGACTCTTGAGAGTCCCTTGGACTGCAAGGAGATCCAACCAGTCCATTCTGAAGGAGATCAGCCCTGGGTATTCTTTGGAAGGACTGATGCTGAAGCTGAAACTCCAGTACTTTGGCCACCTCATGAGAAGTGTTGACTCATTGGAAAAGACTCTGATGCTGGGAGGGATTGGAGGCAAGAGGAGAAGGGGATGACAGAGGATGAGATGGCTGGATGGCATCACTGACTCGATGGACATGAGTCTGAGTGAACTCTGGGTGTTGGTGATGGACAGCGAGGCCTGGTGTGCTGCGATTCATGGGGTCACAAAGAGTTGGACATGACTGAGAGACTGATCTGATCTGATATGTTTCTTGGTCAGTCTTCCCTGATAGACAGTAGACCTGAAGTCAGGCATAGGCATTCCATTCTCTGAGGTACCCATATAGCTTCATACACTGTGTCATAAAATTCAGAATCTCACTCTATATGTGCTTAATGGATTAATGCAGATCTTGGTATCCAGGGAAGAGAGGAAGTATGGAATTAAAGATGTGATTTGAGGTTTCATCAGACAGTATAGGAGTATTTGGGACCTAAGAGATAAAGAGTTGAACATTTCTATTTTTAATAGCAGTATTTTTCTAACTTTGGTCTATTCTTAAACTCTCTATTCTTTTATAAATTGTTAAAATCCTTTTGAAAATTGAAATATCTTTCTTTTCTCCTTTCTTCTGCTTAACACCTGCCAATTCTGAAGGCTTCAATTTAATGTTCAAGTCCCTTTTCAAAATAAAATTGAAAATATCACCCTTGGTTGAGAGTGTGTGTATTGATGAACAAAAGCTTAGAATAGCTTGCAGTACTAGTATTTTTTTTTTTAAATCTAAGTGGCTTAAAAAATAAAACTTCCACATTGGAAACTCAGCCATAAGGAAAAAATAACTAGCAAAAAATACAGAAAAAAAAATTAAGAAGCTGAATGGTCTTGACAGCCGCTTTGAACAATGCACTATTCTGTAGGGAAAGCTATGAATAATGAAGAGCCCTTCTGGAACGATTGAAAAGGTGAAGACCCAGGCCTTCAGTCTCAAATGCCTATGTTTCTTGTCCACTTCCCCTTTAGCTACAACAGAAATAATGTTAATAATGATAATGACTTTAAAGGACTGGAATGACCTGCAAGTTGGGGACTTTGATTTTCCTCAGTTGCTATCTTGTTTATCATGACTGTGCAGATTAGGTCTCATAACTTCCAGGGCATCTTTGGTGGATGAACTAATATTATTTCATTGGCTTCCCACTGTTGATACTTCCAACCAGAGTGACTGAAGACAGTCCTGGAGGAGCCCTTCAGGAGGCAATAAAATCATCTTCACAAACAGCTTTTCAGAGAGAAAGGAGAGGAAATGAACATACTTGCTTTTTGATATGTCCATTTGCCAATTACATGCATCTCATTTAGTGTTCACATCTGTCCTTTATATATTAGTATCACCTCAGAAAGGTTAACTCAGCCAACTGTATTAAATATGAAAATGCCTTTAATTTATAAATGAGTTCATTTGATTATTGGCTATATTTACTGAACATCTACTATGTGTAAATATTGTTCTAGAACAGGGGTTAGCAGGGACTTCCCTGGGAATACAGTGTTTAGGATCTGTGCTTCCAAGGCCAGAGCTGTGTGTTTAAGCTGTAAGATCACACATGCTGTGTGGTGTGGCCAAAAACAAAACAAAACAAAACAGGGGTTAGCAAACTTTTTTCTATTAAGTGTTGGATAGTAAATATTCTTATTTTGAAAGTCTCTGTCACCTTGACTCAACTCAGGCAACTGTAGCCAAAGTGGCTACAGATAATATGGACAGGAATTGTGTCCCAATAAAACTTTATTTACAAATACAGGAGGTGGAATATATTTGGCAAGCTCGCTGAATCAGAAAGAGCCCTGGAGAAGGGAATGGCTACCTAGTCTAGAATTCTTGCCTGGAGAATTCCACGGACAGAGGAGCCTGGAGGGCTACACTTCATGAGGTCACAAAGAGTTGGACATGACTGAGCAACTTTCACTTATTCTAAACACTGAGGATGTAGTAGTAATGAAATAAAGTGACTTCTTTTATGAGCTTGTATTCTACCATAAGCAGGCCGATGATAAACACACATATCATATATTAAATAATAATAAATACATGATAGCAAAACAAGTCAGAGTTTGAGGCTAGAGAATGACTCTTTTCCATGATGTCAATTATACTCCATTCAAGTTGCTTAAAAGTGCATCCTGGGGTTTGCTTTATTGATGTACTTTTAACATTCTCTCAACTCAAACATGGAGAAGGCAATGGCAACCCACTCCAGTATTCTTGCCTGGAAAATCCCATGGATGGAGAAGCCTGGTAGGCTGCAGTCCATGGAGTTGCTAAGAGTCAGACAGGACTGAGCGACTTCACTTTCACTTTTCACTTTCATGCGTTGGAGAAGGAAATGGCAACCCACTCCAGTGTTCTTGCCTGGAGAATCCCAAGGACGGCAGAGCCTAGTGGGCTGCCGTCCATGGGATCGCACAGCGTCGGACACAACTGAAGTGACGCAGCAGCAACTCAAATATCCTTTAGCTATTCTGAAATAACCCTAAAACTTCAAAATTACCAGGTGATTGATAAATCAGAACTCCTAGCTGATATATCCAATGGACATTCCTTACCTCAATTTAATATATTCCACTTTCTCCTTTTTGAAACTCTTTCTTTTCTTATCCTCTACTATAGTTTTAGCTTAGTTCCTGTCTTCTTTAGATGACCTTTATCAAAATCCTCTTTTTAGGTTTTTTTCCCTCCACTCAATTCCATAAAACGACCTTTTAGCACTCTTCTCAGTCTACATATCCTCCTTTAGGGACCTCTTTGAGTAGCATGGCTTTAGCTGCCAGCTTTATAGACCATTCCTCAAATCTCCATCTCTGGCATACATTTACCTTCTGAATGTTGAACTCATATTTTCAGCTCCGTGGAAAATCTCCTTTTGCCTACTACACAGTTGCCTCAAACTCAACACGCTAAAACCTAATATACCCGAACATTGTTTCTCTTCCTCTATTTTCTTTCTCAATGAACAGTCTCCAGTCACCCAGTCCTGGGTGAAAAGTTATCTGCTGACTCATCAGCAGAGTTGGACCTAAGTTAACCATAATTATGTAAGACTAATAGTGGTAAAAACTTAATGCTCAACATTATCTTGTAGAAAAAGAATGGATTATGCAGTTGCCAAAAGCAGATTCCCATCCCAGTTTTATGATGTATTAAGTGAACTACAATTTCATAACTCTGCAGAATCTTTTTTCTCTTATCATTATAACTACCTTCTTCAAAATGACAATATAAATGTGATATGATACATAAATCTAAAATTCTGCTAGCACTGTATATGTTCACAAATAAATATTTTATCCCTCATCTCTTCCCTCCTTTCCCTTTTATAATTTTTTCATATGATCTTACAGTAAGCAAGAAAAATACATATAGAGATGAATGTAACTAGGTCCTTGGTTTAGCAGCTCAATGTTAAGTTGTGTGCATATGTGTGGGAGTGAGAAGAATATAAATAAATAACCAAATGCAGTGTAACACAAAATTATATGTGTTAGTTCAGTTTCTTACCTATTCATGGTCTCCTGAGCCCATAATTAGTTCAGGGTCGTACAACACAGACATTCAAAAAGTGTTCACAATTTAGGGTCATTCTTTTGATTTTATTTGAATAAACTATGACACATTTACTTCTCAAAATCTGACCCATCAAAGGTAATCAAAGGAGTAAGTGACATGAAACATGGTGTCTTGAATGGACTTATGGAGATGGTCACTGAGTTTTGTGATCACAGACAAAGTATCTAAATTCTCCAATCCTCATGGAAATAATGGCACTTACTTCAGAAAACTATTCTGAGAAATTAAATCAGATGATGCATGTTATTTCTTAGCACAGTGAATGGCACACAATACATGGTTAATAAAGGATAGTCATCATTGTTGTTATTAGATTGATAAAATTAATTTCTGTTATTCTCAGCCTGAGATGAACTATCCATAATATGTGTGTGTGTGTGTGTGTGTGTGTGTGTGCATGATTTATTTATAAAATTCAGTCAGCCTTTCTTGGTATGTCCCATAAGAGGAAGCTGATGTACTATTCTTCCTCACAGTGAAGTCAATGCATCCAGTGAGGGGAACTTGAGTTGGAGTTGTAGTCAGAAGTACTGAAAAGAAGCTGCCTGTCTCTGGCTTGTGAGGATGGGAACACTTCAGCTGGTTGTTATTACTGTGTTGTGTTGTGTTGTGTTATTACTTAGTCTTTCTTTTCATTCATTGTCATGTAGATAAAATAATGATGAAACAACACCATGGGAGAATAAAACATATTCCTCTCTAGTCCTCCTCTCTGGTTCACAATCGTCTCTTCATTTATTTGACAAGGAAGAACAATTACCTTTCCCTCTAATCTCTGTGGTTAGTGTTGCTTATGTATTATTTTAATTGGCGGTGAACTCCGGGGATGAAGTGTGTCGCAGGCAATCAGGCATCGCTTTATACAGCCCTCAGAAGGCTTAGGACATTGTGCCAAATGGTCAGCTGCTTTCGTTAATAACAATAAAAGCTACTCCTGCAACTCCTTCTATCTAAATATCTCCCCCAGATGTTCTGCTATCGTTGTGTTAACAGACCTCTGCTAGAACAGTGTGGGCAAACAAACTAGCCATGAAGATGGTGCAGAAGCACTTTAGGGAAATGACTAAAAATGCCTTCATTTTCAGTTTCGCCGACCAATGGGATCTCCCAAAGGAAAATATGAAACTCTCCAGCTGTCACTGCTGTGTTTGAATCCGTCTTTGTGTCTTGGACAGAAGAAATAGCTGAAAGGCATGGACAAATTTGGAAGACTTTTTAAAAGAGAAACAAAAATGAGCAGTCCAGAGGAAGAAGGAATTAGACTCAAAGCAAACTGTGAATCCATCTCCGTAGGGCTCACCATGTCCCTTGGGAAAATACATTTCTGCATCATTCTCTGAAGCAAATATAGAGTATATCATTGTTTCTATCCATGAGGAGCTAGGGCCTGGAAGAGAGAATATGTCTTCCAGAAGCAGCTCTCCTCACCTACATTCATGTTTCTCAAACTAGGACAGACCCACTCCTGGGAACCAAGGTCGAGAGTTAGAGGTATCTTATGTGTAACAACAAAAAAGTGTAGGGGGGTTATATTTTTAAAAATATACAACATTTATTGAGCATACATTGTAACATTATGCACAATAATAATTTTCACATTAAACCAATGAGGCAGTTTATTTGTTGTTGTTATTTCATGTTTTTCTACTGATGAGGAAAGTGAAGCTCAAAGTGATGTAAATAACTTCTCCAAGGGCTTGAAGCTAGTGAATGGAAAAGTGGGATTCAAACCCAAGATGCTTAATTACAAAGCCTGACTCCTTATCTCTTCTGTCTAATCAATATTAAGCAGTAATAAGTAAGATATAGTTTATTAAAACGAATTGGCTATACCTTATTGTTGAATAATTATCATGTTTTCTGTTGCTGCTACTGTTTTAGACAACTTTCTGTTTCATGATGAGTTAATTTAGCCTGTATAATCAGACCCAGTGTTATGGAGCATCATGTCTCTCAGCAGAGATATTTCTACTGGAATTTTGAGAAATACTGTTGAAAGCTTTTTTTTTTTTTTTAGTGGAAATAAAGCTATTTAAATTTTGTTTTAAAAGTCTAATTTTAATCCACATTAAACAAGCAAGCAGAAAAGTAAGAAAGCTACCTGTATTAGTAGACATAGATGTACTGAATGTAAAACAGCGGGTTATTAGTATAACTATTTACACGCATATTTATAAGCAATCCTTTTGTACATTGTCTTTTGTTTAGTTTGAAAAATATTTCTGACATTAAGTAAAGCACAGTAGAAAATAAATGTATGAAGAGCTAAGCAGTCTGTGGTATATTAGAAGTATTGATAATATTTGACAAAGATTGAGTAATATTGCCCAATCAGTTGATCTCCCTAAAAGGAGCTGGGAATACATTGAAAAGCAGCTAAATGAGTAAAAAAGAATCCTATATGATAACTTATTAGATTGATATATGTCCTATATGATAGTCCTATATGGTAACTTAATAGATTGGTTACCTTGATAACTTAAAAGGTTAACTTATTAGTTCCCAATGCCTTCCTGTAAAATTCTGATTAAGCTGGATGAAAACATGTGACTTAGGATCTAAGATCTAAGTAGAACATCTCATCTCTCTTAAAGAAAAGAAGACTGGGTCTGACTGTCTCTGACTTATTTGGTTAGGAACCCAATGCAGTGACCAGCACCCTTAGCCTTGTATACTGAGGGAAAAGCAGTCTTGGATCCACTTATCAACTTAGGTACACAATGAGTACAGGAAATAGAACAGAGCTCAAGTCACCCATAGACTGGTATGTGACCTTTTAGAATACATTGACCCAGTGACTCCAGGTCAATATGCTGGGCTATTCTGTATCAGGTTAGCAACTTCTCCCTTCCTGGAGATGACTGAGGAGTGAAGGAGCAAAGAGGCAGTACATGGACCGAGGGCAGAGCTTCCTACCTCTCTTCTGCCTGTGTGGTTAGTCTGTTAACCTGGTTCAGTGCAGCAGTGACTTCTGTGATGGATCAGGTGTGGATACTGTTAGGATTTGAAGGCAACCCTGTCCCTGTATCCACAGACCTACCATTCAGGTGTGGTCATTGTCCTCACCTTTCCTTGATAGTGACAGTTTTACCAAAATGCCTTAATGAGTCTGCTGCTGCTGCTGCTGCTAAGTCACTTCAGTCGTGTCCGACTCTGTGCAACCCCATAGATGGCAGCCCACTAGGCTTCCCCGTCCCTGGGGTTCTCCAGGCAAGAACACTGGAGTGGGTTGCCAGTTCCTTCTCCAATGCATGAAAGTGAAAAGTGAAAGGGAAGTCACTCAGTCGTGTCCGACTCTTCGCGACCCCATGGACTGCAGCCCGCCAGGCTCCTCCGTCCATGGGATTTTCCAAGCAAGAGTACTGGAGTGGGGTGCCATCGCCTTACAATAATTAACGTCAGAGCCACGTTGAAAATTAAGCTAAAGCTTCACACTCCCTTCTAAATCTACTTTTTAAATTATGTCTTGTTGTATTCTCTAGATTAGCTTGCCTAAATAGGCTCAATATTATAATGCTTTCTAACATGAACTATCCTTGGCCTCCTTTCATAATCAAAAAAGCAATATAGATATAAAATTCATCTTCCCCCTCACCTATGAGATAATTTAAGCTTCAAATTTTTTCTTATTTCCTTTATATTTTCTAGAAGCCCTCTCAGTTCTGGCCAGCCTGAGCTGTGTCTTCAGCAGCTGCACGTCAAGGGTCATTTTACCCTAAAATAGGCATACTTCTGCACACTCTGACATTAAATAACTGAAATATCCCTAATTCCTCATGTGTTCATTTTTCCAAAATTTAGTAATTCAGCAAAAATGTAGAGCAACACCAGACCTATACCCCCCAAAACTTAGTAAGATAACATAGCTTCTATATCAATAGACTTTCCCAAGCAAAGGTGATGTTTCCTTATTGTTTCTATGTAAATCTTTAGTTATCTAGCAAAATCAAAATAGAAAAAGCAAGAGAAAAAAGTAGTTATTTTTGGTTTTTTCTTTACTTAGATCATGGAATATGTACACATCTTCTAAGGTCTCAGTGTTGCACAGTCTTTGGAATAAGCACTGCAATGTCATGGGCTTCTCTCTGAATATTCAGAAGCCCCTCTAAGCCCTGTAGTATTTCTATAAGTCTTTACCTTCAGAAATCCCATAGTAAATATGTTATTTGCTATATATCCCCCCAAATCCTTGCAACTTATTAGTTTATGTTATAACTCCCATTAACTTTCATACTTAAATAAGAGCACAAAATTTCCATCATTTCTGTTAATCTTGAATCCTATCTGCTCTAGACAGTTCCTGTCTCCAACAATTCCAATTGAGAAACAAGATGAAGGGGGATTGAGTGAGAGAAATCCTGAAAGGAAAACAAGCAAGAAAACAAAAATACCCACAATGAGCAATTAATCTGTGAAACCTCCCCTGGTCCAGCAGAAACAATCCATTGGTCGCAATTCTCACATACTGGTGGTCTGCCACTACATATAGCCTGGAGGCCTTGCCTGCATCAGTGGACTGGAAACAGGGTAGAGAGGGTGATGTCCAGCTGGGGTAATAAAACTCTCCTAAGAATCAGTGTTTGACAAATCTGTGACACCTCTGTAGGAGGTGTATATTTTCTCCCTGGACATCTAGTTTACCTTAACAACAAAGACAGTTGTCCTTGGTCTAAAGTCTGTAAGAGAACCTGCTCTTATCTTCCTTGTTCCTCTGATAGTCAGTTCTGTCTAGGTTTGCTAAATACAGCAGCCTGATTTCTCCATGTCATGCTACTGCTAAGTCGCTTCAGTCGTGTCTGACTCTGTGCAACCCCATAGACAGCAGCCCACCAGGCTCCCCCGTCCCTGGGATTCTCCAGGCAAGAACACTGGAGTGGCTTGCCATTTCCTTCACCAATGCATGAAAGTGAGAAGTGAAAGTGAAATCACTCAGTCGTGTCCGACTCCTAGCAACCCCATGGACTGCAGCCTACCAGGCTCCTCCATCCATAGGATTTTCCAGGCAAGAGTACTGGAGTGGGGTGCCATTGCCTTCTCCGCTCCATGTCATAGTATGTTCTAAATACCTCTGGAAGCTCTGCCTATAGTGATTGTCTCTACTCATCCTTCCCAGACATCAAATCAACTGTGATGAGAAGAAAGACTTCTGGTCAAAGTATCCCTACCATTGCTCTCAACATTGAAAATGATGGATAGTAAGGAAGGGTATGTTTGCCTTTCATGCTTAGGGCTGAACTGGCATGGAATGGAATCCCATGTCAGGCCAATAGCTTAAGACAAGCAAGACTACTTAGTAGTTAAAAAAAAGAAAAATAAAGAAAGCTGGAAAAATCTCTGTCTGCCCTTAAGGGCAGGCTCTTAACCAATTTGTACATCTGTCCATCTCTTTCCCAGGTGTTGCAGCGGCAAAGAATCCTCCTACCAGTACAGGAGATATAAGAGACATGGGAGGATCCCCTGGAGTAGGAAATGGCAACCGCTCTAGTAGTTTTTGCCTGGAGAATATCATGGACAGAGGAGCCTGGCAGGCTACAGTCCATGGGATCACAAGAGTCAGATATGATTGAGCATACTGACCCCCAGCTCTGACCCCGCCAAACACACCCCATTTACTTAGGGAGAAAAAGAATATCAGAAAAGAGAAATGGGAGTGTGTACTATGGGTGGGGTTTGCTGGGATCTATTAATTCTAGGAAATCAAGGTGTGGGGAGGAATTTTGAATGGGTTCTTAATCACACCCAATAGTGAAGTTCACCCTGGACTCTGAAAATCCAGTTTGGAATTTCCTTTTCCTTTGAGGGGGAGAAGAATGTGGGTGCAGAGGTAAGCAGGAGAACTGAAGCATTTCCTGTCTCAACAGGTAAACCAAAGGGAGAGAAAGAATGTGAGAACTCTACTGACTTATTGAATGGATCTGGTGACTAACGCATAGAGGGAGGAACAGCAGCTCTTAGCCAGGAAAGGAATGAGCCACCCAGTAGCTTATAGGTCCCTTGTTACAACATCAAGCACATTAAAGTTATGGCCATTTGAACCAACCCACTAGTCAGTGGCAGTAACACAAATATTCATGCTGGACTAAAGAAAGCCTGTGCTGCTGCTGCTGCTAAGTCGCTTCAGTCATGTCCAACTCTGTGAGATCCCATAGATGGCAGCCCACCAGGCTCCCTCATCCCTGGGATTCTCCAGGCAAGAATACTGGAGTAGGTTGCCATTTCCTTCTCCAATGCATGAAAGTGAAAAGTAAAAGTGAAGCTGCTCAGTCATGTCCGACTCCTAAGGACCCCATGGACTGAAGCTTACCAGGCTCCTCTGTCCATGGGATTTTCCAGGCAAGAGTACTGGAGTAGGTTAGTGCTTTTTAAAAATCCTGAAATAATGATAAATTGATAATTTGTTGACTGAATGCTTACCATATGCCAGATATCATTTGCATATATTAGCTAATCGACTTGAGGGTCAAAATCATTCTAGGATTATGTCTATTTTACAGAGAAGTACATTAAAATTAGGGACATTGAAAAAGTTTCCCAAGAACACAGAGATGGTAAATGAGAAAACTTTCATATCCATGCATGCTCACATCTGACTGAGCACAGAGCCTGTTTTGGAGTCTGTGTATCTAGGTTTTCTGACTTTTAAGATCAATTGGAAATTAAGATTTTTAATCTCTGGTTGTTTAAATATTGGCTCCATTTTCTCCCAAGCACTGAATGTGGGAGCAAACAAACATTTTCTGGGCAGCATTCAGCCTCCAAGCTGGCTGTTTGCAATTTCTGCTGAGTCTAACGCTTACAGTTTACACTAAGAGCATAAGCATATAAGTTCAGCAAGCAGGTTAAGAATATAGAAATAGAGCCTGGTTTCATGTTTTATGTAATCCCATATGGTATTCTCTTGTAGTTCATTATAAATATTCATTGTATACATTTTATGTGACTGCCACTATGCTGGATACTAAGGATTCAGGATAACAGATATAATCTTTTTCCCTTAAAAGAAAAAGAAAATAAGCAAGTAAGTTTTATGCAGTATGAATTCTACAATATAATAATTGAAAGGTGAGGTTCTAAGGGCAAAGGAGCAACTAAGACTTAAAGGGTCATTCTTACAGGAATAATTGATAGCTAATTTGAAATAAGGGTTTCCCTGTTGGATCAGTGGTTAAAGAACTCACCTGCCAATTCAGGAGATGTGGACTCGATTGATCCTTGGGTCAGGAAGATCCCCTGAATAAGGAAATGAAAACCTGTTCCAGTATTCTTGCCTGGAAAATCCCATGGACAAAGGCACCTAGTGGACTATAATTCATGGGGCTACAAAAGAACTAGACATGACTTAGTGATTAAACAACAGCAACAATTTGAAATATAAAACAGTTCATTTTATACAGACTCAATAAGACTTGAAAGACCATTGTCCCTTCTGAAAAGTGGACACAGTGAACATCTGGTTCCGTAATGTACAGGGTTAAATGACAAGGGCCATTGCTAGAAAGCTAGGAAGACCAAGTTGTGAGGGGCTTTGGAAACCATGCTGAGGCCATATTGAGTAGAGACTGTATCCTGACAACTGGGAGAAATGAAGAAACTTTGGAGGGGAGGCACCACGATTTGATGCTCATGTTAGAATCCTCTGTCCAGCCTCAGTGTGGAAAAATACATTGGAAAGATCAAGACTGAGGTCAAGGAGAAGAGATAAAAGGCTATCACTGGAAGGAAGGCAGAAGATGATGTACTTCATATAACTTCATTAATGGTGAGCCTAAGTGGACAGGGAAGAAAATAATTAAGAGGCAGAATCAACAGTTTTCCTTGGTGAAAGAGGCTAAGGAAGATTAGACACTTTGAGGTATCAAATGATTGGGAGAGACAGGTATTCTGGAAGGAAATAATAAGGGTCAAGTCAAGTTTGGAAAGTGAAGTCAAGGAAATAATAAAAGTCAAGTTTTGAAGGACTTACATTTGTCTTCAAAAAAATCCTCAGTAGTCCAAAGAGAAGTCTAACAGCTGGACTGATTCTGAATTAGGGTTTCATTATGCAGGTGAGTGAAATGGAATTGCATGAAGTCTAAGAGAAGTTGAACAGGAAACGTGACAATGGCTAGAGATTAGACAGTGGGCTTCCAGATTCTGCTGAGCATGTGGGGAGTTTGGAGTTTGGAAGTCATTATTCCTGTAGTCCTCAGGAACAGAAAAAGTCCTCACAAACGGAAACTCAGCCACTCTTCCTAGGACTATCAGAGAGGTGAAGTCACAGGCCAATGGTTGCCTCCCAGAAGGAAAGCCAGGTGAATACAAAGAAATACAGTTTATCATAGCAAAAACTGGGAATTAGAACCCTCCAAATGCCTGGCAAGACAGGTACTTAAAACTTGAGCTGTGATGGGTGTACCACTGGAGATTCCCTGAGGACAAGTTTCAGACTTAAAAGCTGAGTCCTGAGGGAACCTCCCCACTCTAGTGACTTTTACTCCCAGGCACCCTACCCAGTTAGAAAATCCAACAGAAATCCCCTGGAGCTTCTGTAAAGGTGGGGATGGGGTGGAGTAAGCATTTCAAATATCCCCAGAATATTTTACTCTTAAGAAGGCTTGCCCCTAAGGGAAACTATTTTACCAGAGGCTACCTGACTTTAGGAAAGGGAAATGCCCAGCTGAGCTCCCTCTAGCCTTCCTTTTGTAGCTAAGGGGGAAACAAAGTAAGACTAAAATGTACACTGAGATCTCATCCTAGGACTGTAGAGAACAGATGTCTAAATATGATGGAAGATCCAGAGACTCAGAAGATAGTGAGAAAGTGAAACTATTTTTTTTTAATTTTATTTTATTTTTAAACTTTACAATATTGTATTAGTTTTGCCAATTATCAGTTTTGTGGTCAAAGAGAAGGATACTGGAATTTAAAATTTCGGAGGCAGAACAAAGCTGTAGGGAAGGCAATGGCACCCCACTCCAGTACTCTTGCCTGGAAAATCCCATGGATGGAGGAGCCTGGTGGGCTGCTGTCTATGGGGTCGCACAGAGTTGGACACGACTGAAGTGACTTAGCAGCAGCAGCAGCTGTCTTAACCAGGGTATAGAATCTGTCAGAAGTCTCCAAAAGACAAAGAAGATTCAGAAAAGGAATGGAAGAGTTGGCTCAAAAAGGGTATGAGGGAGTCAGAGTGCTTTATTGGCCAAATAAGTATATAAGTATTTAAAAGTAACACTGCAAAATAAAGAAGCTTACTGAATATCTATTAGCCTGTTCATGGAAAACATTTCAGAAATTTTCTATCATGATTAGCATAGTCACAAAGGTCATGCCATATATTCAGGTATGAACATAGCAAAAATCAGAGATAAAATTGCTTTATATGGGCAGTTCAGTTTTATGAGAACTCTCTAAACTTTCATTATCTTGGGGACCTGAATTACTCAAGTGACAGTTATTTTTGGTTTATCTCAAGGTGCAAAGTCTTCTGTTTGTCTGTCTGTCATTGCTGGTTTTTTATATCCTGACTGTGTTATGTGAAATGCTTAGTTATAATGGCAGCGGGTCTAAATGTCATGTAAAAAAAAATTCTACAAGCTTTAACTTCTAGTACAAAACTGACCAAAAATCATGACGGTTTTCGATCTTTTCCCTTATAGCTTATTCGAATGAGCTCACAGTGATCTCTGAACACTTCCTCACAATGAAACAATGAGAAGCAACTGCACATGTCAGTGGCTTTCTTCTTATGCATCATAAAGGTTTAGAAATAAGCATTCCTGTTTTTTGCCTAGGAAAAGGTTTTCTAAAATAACTATGTCCATTCTAATGCTATGACTATAACTTATACCATTTTGTAGTGACACCCAAAGCTCTTTTGAGATTTTGCTGTGGAAAATAACAAAACCACACTATCAAACATACAGAAAGTAAAATCAAAGATCTATAGTTTTGAGTATATTTCATGTTCATTCATTTGAAAGAAGATAATTTCCTCCTGTAGAAGAATGTGCATGGGTGTTTTTCAGTCATCTGCTGCTTCTAAGTTTGGCTTTTCTTGTTGCCAAAGTAATGATCTTATAATAAAAATTGAGCTTGGTTTTATATATATAAATATACACACACACACCCCCACACCCATGCACACTTCTATACATACATACATACATGGAATGGTATTATATATATCATGCATATGATATATATAATATATCATATGCATATATGAGGAGGGCATAGTAACCCACTCCAGTATTCTTGCCTGGAGAATCCCACGGACAGAGGAGCCTGGTGGGCTATAGTCCATAGGGTCACAAAGAGTTGGACACGACTAAGGTGGCTTAGCATTCATTCCTGCACACATATTATATGTATATGTACATACACACATATTTATGAGATTTATATATGCATACATATGTACACGTAACATGCATGTATAAACTTATGCATATATATACATACACAAATATAATTTATATTGGATCTAGAACAAAATGTGTCCTCAATAAATATCAGCTATTGTGCAGTGTGCTATGATGTATATAAAACAGAGGATGCTTAGTATATGCTCACCCATGATATTGGAGAAAGGATTTTGTTTAATGTCCCCTAAATTCAGTTTATATACATTATGGAATTAAAATTAAATAATATTACTGTGAGTTAAGTATCAAATATGAGACAGATTATCAATTCTGGAAATGAAGGAGATATAATCACGTATAGTGATAGAAAAGAGAAAGAAGAAAAATTAAGAAAAAAAAATAAGTGACAATTTTTCCTATCAGTTGAAGAGGGCAGCGACGCAGAGAAACAGACTTTGGGGACAGCTGTAGATAAGCAAGGACAGAAGACAGGGAAGCATGGAGGTAGAGAGTTCCACTGGTGGGCTATTAATGTAGATGCAGATGGATGCAAAGGCAGAATTTAGATTTTCTCGGTGGGACCAAGAAGAATAAAGCCAGGAAAATTAAAAAGAGGTTCTTAGAAAGATGCAGTGATGTGAGAAGGAGAAGTGAATACTCATTAAAAGAAGGTTGAAGGATCAGATGAAAGACTGAAGAATTAGATGTGTAAATAAGTCAGGATTTTTCAGTTCTGGAGGGAGGAGAGGAGCAGTATGGAAGTTATTAAAGCAGCCCCCCTGCCCCCACCCTTCCATCCTATCAGTAAAGGTTTATCATAGGCTTAGGATCATCTTTCACCAGTAACAGCTTAGGTAATTCTTTCTAACTGGAAAAGATTTTCTCTGTCCTGCCATAATTATTGCTGGGGATAAGCCCAACCTATTCCCTTGTTAGAATTTATTCCCCTCCCCATCCTCTCACTGGTTCTTACTGATAGCTTACAGTGAACAATGTCGAATTCCTGATCTCCGAAGAAGAAGATTTAGCTTCCGGACCAGGGACCAGGCTTGATCACTCAAGAGCTTTTGTGTAGCAGAGTTTTATTCAAGTAAGAAAAGGGACTGAGAAAGCTTCTGACATAGACATCAGAAGGGGGATGGAGAATGCCCTTTGCTAGTGTTAGCAAGGGAGTTATATACTTTTTAATTAGTTATTACAATAAATCAAAAGAATGTCTGGAGGTTTTAAAGATCTTACTAGACCCACTCCCATAATTTACATTTTAAGTTAATAGGATTAGCCAGAAGGTTTTCAGGAAGGAGAAACTGTCCTCAAGCAGGATACATTGTTGTCATATAATTCCTAGTACAGAGTTTAAGCTGAGTTGTTTGTTGTGTAACCATCAGTTTGAGGTTTTGAAGAAAAAAAAAAAAAAGTTTTATGTGACTAAGGGATGTAGAGGGAAAAAAAAAAAAAATTTTGTCCTTTCCTCCTCCTTGAGAACTCCAGACCCCTATCTCCTCCTTGGGGACCCCCAGACTTCTTATCAATCTGCCTAGGAATTGACTCTCTTATTACTTTAATCAGAATTGCCACGTATATAAGGAATCTAAAAAAATGGTATAGATGAACCTGTCTGCAGGTTCTGTCCACAGAAATAGAGATGCAGATGTAGAGAGCAGACATGTGGACGGGTTGGGCAGCAGAGGAGGGGTGGGGTGAATTGACAGACTGGGATTAATTTATGTGCACTATGTGTAAAACAGATAGCTGGTGGGAACATGCTCCTCTAGTGCAGTGAGCTCAGCTCTGCTCTGTAGTGACCTAGATGAGTGGGATGGGCAGGTGTGGAGACATTCAAGAGGGAGGGGATATATGTATACATATAGCTGATTCACTCTGTTGTAAAACATTGTAAAGTAACTATACCCCGATTTTTTAAAAAATAATAAAATATAATTACCATAAGTATTGTATTATAAATATTTCATTTATGCATATGCCACATATTCTTGAGGATCCATCATTAACCTGGGATTTTGCCGAGTTCCAGGGGTGCAAAAGTGTCCTCAAGGATTTTATAATCCAATGATGAAACACTGAGATATTGGCACATAAATATAATAACTGATTGAATATATGATGGCCATCTATTGAGCAAAAGGGCATATAAAGGAGAATGGCAAAATCGACCTGAAGAGTATCAAGAAAAGGCATCAGAAGGACGGTGATGCCCCCCATGTTGTCAAGAAGAAGAGTGCAGTGAGTAAAGTATGAAACCGTAGCCTAGGAGCTGTGGTGAGCACAGTTTAGGAGGTCTGCTGAGCGTATGTGTTTCTCTGTCTTTTTTAACATTTTGAAAATCAGTTGAGAGCTAGATATATAAAACACACACACCATGCACATCTTCTAACGATTCTTTCCACTACCTCCCCTTCGCTAACACCGACCCTTAGTTCACTGTCTCACATAGTAGTCAGCGTTCACTGTTTATTAGAAAAATGTACAAATGACAGGATGGTTTTTCCAGCTGCTGCGTAATGTAAAAATAAGAAACGAGCTTTCTTCTAAGTGAACAATAACTGCCAAAGTCACTCCTTGCTGTATGTTTGTTAAGCTGCAATCACAGCTAAGAACTCCTGCTAGCATCAGAATATCATATAAATCAGTGCTCAAAAGCAATATTATTGTACACCACCTTGCTCTTTGGCTTTTATTTCTGGGCTTCTGAAGTCTGTTTACAAATAGATCATTTATATTCACACACTTATTTTTTTATAGTTTTCATAATGAAAGCTAGGTCCCTACCATCGCTATATATGCACTCAGCTTTTATAAGCAAGACTATGGAGAAGATGAGTTGCTCTAAGCTGTAATGTAAATAGCTTAGTGCACTAAGAAGGCATTGCTTTCCCCCATGTACATGTTTTATTTGCATTTTAATACTCTAGTAAAACTCTACTAACCATCATTCTCTTATTTTAGTAATTTTCTCATCTTGGAGTTTTGTGGAGGGTGGCAAAGTAGAAATGCTTTTCTTTAGTATTATTAATAATTATAATAACTTTCGTGGAAAACTATCTACTAAAGAATATTGTTGCAAGAATAACAGAAAATAGGAGAAAAACAAAGGAGGAAGCATGGAAAATCCAAAATCCCACTCCTCTAATAAACCAACTGTTTTCATTTACAATGGTTATTTTTAGACTTCAAATGCATCCGTTGGTAAAGAACAACTGTGGAATTAATTTTATGTGAGCATAACAACCAGCTTTATCTTTTTACAACAAAACTGTCTTCTTGGGGATGAGAGTGTAGACCTTGGATGGTTCCCAAGGTTCATCTGCTGTGAATTTCCTCCCTTATAGCCTTTGGGCTGCTCTCAGAGGCCTGGTCTATAGGACATATTGTGAATGACTGCATTAGCCAGCAGCCTTGCATACCACAGCAGCATGTTGCTTTCGAGAGCAGCCAAGGAGAAACAAGGTTTGTTAGAGATAAAGAGAGAAGGGTGACTATTTCAAAAGAGAGAGCTGATTATGAGAGAACGGCCTGCAGTCTCACTACCTGGATTGATTCTAGACCCCGCCGCCACATGTTGTGAGGCTCAGGCAAGTTACTTAACATCATTGATCCCTGCTTCTTTCCATCCATAAAAAATATACAACGATCACACTGATTTTACAAGGTTGAGGAGTTACAGGTAATTTAACACGTGTGATATAACACATGTTAAGTGCTGTCATTGGTTAGTTGCTAAGTTGTATCCGACTCTTTTGAGTCCCCACGGCCTGTTGCCCAACAGGCTCCCCCATCCATGGGATTTCCCAGGCAAGGATACTGGAATGGGTAGCCATTTCCTTCTCCTGTGGATCTTCCTGACCCAGGGATTGACCCCATGTCTCCTGCATTGGCACCAGATTCTCTATCAATGAGCCCCCAAGGAAGTCCGTGTAACATGCTAGATACATAATAAACACTTAGTAAATGTTAGCTCATTTTTTTTCTGTAAATCTAAACTTATTTACCCTCTCCTGCCTACCACCACTTAGGCTGACTTATGGGTGCAAAGTGCCACCAGCCTAGTATGGAATGTTACGCAGACATTCAACATAGGACATTTTGGGAAGCTGGCTGATGAATAGCTTCTCAGGTATGATGAAATCCTTTCTTTATGGTAACAAGAAAGTAAGCATGGCTTAGCAGACTAAGTGCTTGGGTTCAAGCTGCAGCCTTCCATCTCACAAGTCCTGTGGTTAAAATGTTTCCCTTTTCTGAACATTCAATACAATAATAAGTTATCTTAGATAATCTATCAGGTTCCCAGAAGCTCTACATTTTCATGTGGATCATGAAAGTGAAAATGTTAGTCACTTGGTTGTGTCTGACTCTTCGTGACCCTATGAACTGTAGCTCGCTAGGCTCCTCTGTCTATGGCATTCTCCAGGCAAGAATACTGGAGTGTATGGCCATTCCCTTCTCCAGGGCATCTTTCCAGCCCAAGGATCGAACCGAGGTCTCCTGCATTGAATGCAGATTCTTAACCCATGCCAATAATTCCAGGAGTCAAACCAAATGAGAGCCAATATAAATTCTGCTGCATTTCTTTGGTCTTAGTATGCCATAGCCATTTACCAGGTAAGCAGGACAGTTAGAAGGTTTAAATGAATAACATTATTTTCTGGAATTTCATTATTGTTCATACTAATTCATTCATTCATTCAGTAAGAATTTACCAAATGTCTTCTGTAAATCAAAGTGTTTACTGGATTCCGGAAGTACAGACTTAAGGTTAGGATTCTTGGCCATTAGAATATGGGGATCCCTATAGGAAACATACATATGTAAACAGTTTCAGCATGGTGTAATTAAAACTATGTATAATGTGTGCAGAGTCATGAAGACACAGAAGTAGAACTTTTGAATGGAATGGTGAAACAGTAAAAGAATGGGCTTTGAAATCAGAATTTTCCTTCACACATTTACAAATTTTGTGACTGGGCAGTTTACTCTCTAAGTCTCAGTTTGTTGCCTGAAATAAAATGATGATGATGCCTGTTTTAAAATGCGATTATGAATACATATCTAACTTGTGTGTCTACTCTTAGCCCAGTGGTCATCAGGATCCTACTAAGTATTCCTTGTCTTAATTTACTACCTTCTTAGAAAAGAGGGGTATTTGATCTGAGTCTCAGATAAAAGCATAGGAGTTTGCTTGGTAAATACACTCAAATATGTGCATGGAAAGGGTGGGATGTACATTAAGTAATAGATTTGCAGACTTATTTTTCACCCTAAAGATTGGTTGACTCTTACTGGAGGAGAAGATCCACAGTAGAATATTGTAAATGAATTTAAAGAGAATTTGTTCTCAGGCAAGAGTTTTGCTTGCCATGCTGTTTTATTGACAAGCACTGCAAGATGATTAGTATTCCTTTTAAACATGTTTCTAGGATTATCTTGGTGTCACTGTGGTCATGGAAGTTGCTCCTGGCTATTTCAGTATTGTAAGAAGAAAACAAATATAGAAATAATATGAGTAAAGAAGGACAGATTATAAAAGGGTAATATCATCAGAAGGATTGGATTTGTGGTGTGAGTATAGAAATTGAATTCAGAAGCCTATTGTAGGATTTAGAAGCTTGGAGTTATACTTTTAATATAGCAAAACCTGACAGATCCAGGCCTTTATTTGCATTTCAAAATAGTGTTTTGGGGTTAGAGAAAGGAAATAGTATGTTTAAAAGTTGAAGACTGGGTTTAGTGACTAAGATGCAAAGAATCAAGTTAGCATTTTCAGTGATAACCTATTGCTTAATCATTTACAAATGTATTTTTACATTTCAAAATTAAGCATTACAAGTGTGAAAATTTCATTTTAATGAAAGTTCTCTCTCTTCCTATTCAGTCCACAGTCCTAATTGTTATTCTCCCCTTGGACTAATAATGTTAGATATTTATATTGGTTATACCTTTGCTATTGATTATCATTATAATTTAATATGATGATTTTATATCCTAATTCAAGTATATTAACTCTTCATAGTATCTCTTAGTATTATTTTCCTTTCCTGCTTTCTAACAGTCATTATTTGACAATTCTATTTCTATGTTTCATGATCAAAATTCTTAATATTTTCTTCTACCGCCACACTCAAATCTTTGTGGCTTTGTACATACTTTGAATCTAAAAGTTGAAAACCAATCAAGAGCATTTACATTAGCATGACTGAATCTTAACTACTGCTCAGTGTTGTAATTAATACATACTGTTCAGATAAGTGAAAGGCAAAAGAGAAAAGGAAAGATAAATCCATCTGAATGCAGAGTTCCAAAAATAGCAAGGAGAGATAAGAAAGACTTCCTCAGAAACCTATGCAAAAAAATAGAGGAAAACAATAGAATGGGAAAGACTAGAGATCTTGTCAAAAAAATTAGAGACTCCAAGGGAGCATTTCATGCAAAGATGGGCACAATAAAGGACAGAAATGGTATGGACCTAACAGAAGCAGAAGATATTAAGAAGAAGTGGCAAGAATACACAGAATTATATAGAAAAATTTTAATAATTGAGATAACCACAAAGGTGTGATCACTCACCTAGAGCCAGACATCCTGGAATGTGAAGTCAAGTGGGCCATAGGAAGTATCACTATGAACAAAGCTAGTGAAGGTAATGAAATTCCAGTTGAGCTATTTCAAATCCTGGAAGATGATGGTATGAAAGTGTTTCACTCAATAGTCCAACAAATTTGGAAACTCAGCAGTGACCACAGAAATGGAAAAGGTCAGTTTTCATTCCAATTATCAATTATCAATTGTACTCATCTCACACACTAGCAAGTTCAGTTCAGTTCAGTCGCTCAGTCCCGTCAGACTCTTTAGGACCCATGCATCACAGCACTCCAGGCCTCCCTGTCCATCACCAACTCCTGGAGTTCACTCAAACACATGTCCATCGAGTTGGTGATGCCATCCAGCCATCTCATCCTCTGTCATCCCCTTTTCCTCCTGCCCCCAATACCTCACAGCATCAGAGTCTTTTCCAATGACTCAACTCTTCACATGAGGTGGCCAAAGTACTGGAGTTTCAGCTTCAGCATCAGTCCTTCCAATGAACACCCAGGACTGATCTCCTTTAGGATGGACTGGTTGGATCTCCTTGCAGTCCAAGGGACTCTCAAGAGTCTTCTCCAACACCACAGTTCAAAAGCATCATTCTTTGGTGCTCAGCTTTCTTTACAGACCAACTCTCACATCCATACATGACCACTGGAAAACCCATAGCCTTGACTAGATGGACCTTTGTTGGCAAAGTGATATCTCTGCTTTTTAATATGCTATCTAGGTTAATCATAACTTTCCTTCCAAGGAGTAAGCGTCTTTTAATTTCATGGCTGCAATCACCATCTGCAGTGATTTTGGAGCCCAAAAAGATAAAGTCTGACACTGTTTCCACTGTTTCCCCATCTATTTCCCATGAAGTGATGGGACCAGATGCCATGATCTTCGTTTTCTGAATGTTGAGCTTTAAGCCAACATTTTTACTCTCCTCTTTCACTTTCATCAAGAGGTTTTTGAGTTCCTCTTCACTTTCTGCCATAAGGGTGGTGTCATCTGCATATCTGAGGTTATTGATATTTCTCCTGGCAATCTTGATTCCAGCTTGTGCTTCTGCCAGCACAGGGTTTCTCATGATGTACTCTGCATATAAGTTAAATAAACAGGGTGACAATATACAACCTTGATGTACTCCTTTTCCTATTTGGAACCAATCTTTTGTTCTATGTCCAGTTCTAACTGTTGCTTCCTGAACTGCATATAGGTTTCTCAAGAGGCAGATCAGGTAGTCTGGTATTTCCATGTCTTTCATAATTTTCCACAGTTTATTGTGATCTACACAGGCAAAGGCTTTGGCATAGTCAATAAAGCAGAAATAGATGTTTTTCTGGAACTCTCTTACTTTTTCTATGATCCAGAGGATGTTGGCAATTCGATCTCTGGTTCCTCTGCCTTTTCTAAAACCAGCTTGAACATCTGGAAGTTCATGGTTCACATATTGCTGAAGCCTGGCTTGGAGAATTTTGAGCATTACTTTACTAGAGTGTGAGATGAGTGCAACTGTGCGGTAGTTTGAGCATTGCCTTTCTTTGGGATTGGAATGAAAACTGACCTTTTCCAGTCCTGTGGCCACTAATGAGTTTTCCAAATTTGATGGCATATTGGCATATTGATGCACTTTCACAGCATCATCTTTCAGGATTTGAAAGAGCTCAGCTGGAATTCCATCACATCCACTAGCTTTGTTCGTAGTGATGCTTTCTAAGGCCCACTAGACTTCATATTCCAGGATATCTGGCTCTAGGTCAGTGATCAGACCATCGTGATTATCTGGGTCATGAAGATCTTTTTTGTACAGTTCTTCTGTGTATTCTTGCCACCTCTTCTTAATATCTTCTGCTTCTGTTAGGTCCATATTATTTCTGTCCTGTATTGAGCCCATCTTTGCATGAAATGTTCCCTTTATATCTCTAATTTTCTTGAAGACATCTCTAGTCTTTCCCATTCTGTTGTTTTCCTCTATTTCTTTGCATTGATCCCTGAAGAAGGCTGTCTTAACTCTTCTTGCTATTCTTTGGAGCTCTGCATTCAGATGCTTATATCTTTCCTTTTCTCCTTTCCTTTTTGCTTCTCTTCTTTTCACAGCTATTTGTAAGGCCTCCTCAGATAGCCATTTTGCTTTTTTGCGTTTCTTTTCCATGGGCATGATCTTGATCCTTGTCTCCTGTACAATGTCATGAGCCTCCACCCATAGTTCATCAGGCAGTCTGTCTATCAGATCTAGTCCCTTAAATCTATTTCTCACTTTCACTGTATAATCATAAGAGATTTGACTTAGGTCATACCTGAATGGTCTAGTGGTTTTCCCTACGTTCTTCAACTTCTGTCTGAATTTGGCAATAAGGAGTTCATGATCTGAGCCACAGTCAGCTCTCAGTCTTATGTTTGCTGACTGTATAGAGCTTCTCCATCTTTGGCTGCAAAAATATAATCAATCTGATTTTGGTGTTGACCATCTGGTGATGTCCATGTGTAGAGTCTTCTCTTGTGTTTTGGAAGAGGGTGTTTGCTATGACCAGTGAGTTCACTTGGCAAAACTCTATCAGCCTTTGCCCTGCTTCATTCCGTATTCCAAGGCCAAATTTGCCTGTTACTCCAGGTGTGTCTTTACTTCCTACTTTTGCATTCCAGTCCCCTATAATGAAAAGGACATCTTCTTTGGGTGTTAGTTCTAAAAGGTCTTGTAGGTCTTCATAGAACGGTTCAACTTCAGCATCTTCAGCATTACTGGTTGGGGCATAGGCTTGGATTACCGTGATATTGAATGGTTTGCCTTGGAAACGAACAGAGATCATTCTGTCGTTTTTGAGATTGCATCCAAGTACTGCATTTCAAACTCTTTCATTGACCATGATTGCCGGGGTCCAGCCCCGGTGGATCCAGGGAATTCGAAGGGGAGACGGCATAGGCGATCAGGAAACAACAGCTTATTTAAATGTTAATTAAAGATATAAAGAGTGGTTAAATAAGGATAGCTCAGTGAGAAAATTTAGTGGAGAAAAGAGGCTGAATAATTCAGCCAGAAGGTGAGAGAAAGAACGACATGGGGAGATCAAGTTTTGGTGAACAAGGCCCGCACTTTATTTTCCAAAGTAGTTTTTATACCTTAAATTATGCATAGAAGATAATGGGGGAAGGGGTAGAGTCATGCAGTAAGCCAGGCTTTCTTCCTGCAAACTTATCATATGCAAAAGTTTAGGTGATTTGCATCATCTTCTGGCCCGGAGGCCTGTTAACATTTTAAGACCCTTTCTTCAGAAAACTTATTTTTCTCTAAAGGTGATTAGTCAGGCGCCACCCTCCAAAAGCATTAGATAAAGTTGCATTCCTACAGGGCAAAGGTGTGGTGGGCTATAACAATAAAAAGAATTAACTCAAGGGTCCAAGGTTACTAACATTAAAGCTACTACTTACACCAATTATATTAATCAATACACTGCCAGGGACACAGCAGGTAAGGGATATGGAAACTTAGCAGCAAACATTGGCCCAACAAGTGAAAAACCCTTCACCAATACAATTTCTAATCCATCTTTTAACTGCTCAAAGGAATCTGTATTTAGACAGTTTAGAACATCTCATGCCTCTCACAGTTGGGAGTCTCTGAGCAATCACATGTGGCCGGAAAGACTTATTCAGGCAGGCTAGAGGACTTCCAAAGGAGTTTGTAGGTTGAAACACTATCAGACCTAGGAACTTTATTAGCTGGAGCTGTAAGTTAACTCTTTTTTTCAGAGACAGGTAGTGGGGGACAGCCCCCCATAAAGTCAGAGGTGTAGGTGAGAGCACAAAGCAGAAAGTAGGCAGACTCTGGTTTTGGGGGTAGATGCTCGAGAATTTCCAGGGGGACTCCTGAGGCTCGATCTCGCCTTTGCGTATGCTGAGCCTCCTTCCTGATGACCTTTGCCATGGGCGGAGCTCCTGCTCCCGGCACATGATGGCTACTCCATTTCTTCTGAGGGATTCCTGCCCAAAGTAGTAGATACAATGGTCATCTGAGTTAAATCCACCCATTCCAGTCCATTTTAGTTCACTGATTCCTAGAATGTCGACATTCACTCTTGCCATCTCCTGTTTGACCACTTCCAATTTGTCTTGATTCATGGACCTAACATTCCAGGTTCCCATGGAATATTGCTCTTTACAGCATTGGACCTTGCTTCTATCACCAGTCACATCCACAACTGGGTATTGTTTTTGCTGTGGCCCCATCCCTTCATTCTTTCTGGAGTTATTTCTCCACTGATCTCCAGTAGCATTTTGGGTACCTACTGACCTGGGGAGTTCCTCTTTCAGTATCCTATCATTTTGCCTTCTCATACTGTTCATGGGGTTCTCAAGGCAAGAATACTGAAGTGGTTTGCCATTCCCTTCTCCAGTGGACCACATTCTGTCAGACCTCTCCACTATGACCCGTCTGTCTTGGGTGGCCCCACATGGCATGGCTTAGTTTCATTGAGTTAGGCAAGACTGTGGTCCGTGTGATCAGATTAGCTAGTTTTCTGTGATTATGGTTTCAGTGTGTCTGCCCTCTGATGCCATCTCGTAATACCTACCATCTTACTTGGGTTTCTCTTACCTTGGACGTGGGGTATCTCTTACCTCGGACGTGGGGTATCTCTTCATGGCTGTTCCAGCAAAGAGCAGCCACTGCTCCTTACCTTGACAAGGTTGCCCCTCCTGACCTTGAACGTGGAGTAGCTCCTCTCTGCCTTCCTGTTCCTGCTCAGCCATCGCTCCTTGGACATGGGGTTTCTCCTCTCATCCACCACCCCTGACCTCGGGTGTGGGGTAGCTCCTCTAGGCCACTGCCCCTGACCTCGAACACACTAGCAAAGGAATACTCAAAATTCTCCAAGTGAGGTTTCAACAGTATGTGAACCAAGACCTTCCAGATTTTCAAGCAGGATTTAGAAAAGGTAAAGTAACCAGATCTCAATTGCCAACATCCATCCACTGGATCACAGAAAAAAACAAGAGAGTTTCAGAAAAGCAACTACTTTGGTTTTACTGACTTTGCAAAAGCCTTTGTTTGTGTGGATCACAACAAACTGTGGACAATTCTTAAAGAGATGGGAATACCAGACCAACTAACCTGCCTCCTGAGAAAGCTGTTTGCATGTCAAAAAACAACAGTTAGAACCAGACATGGAAATAGGGATTAGTTCCAAATTTGGAAAGGAGTATGTCAAGGCTGTATATTGTTACCCTGCTTACTTAACTTCTATGCGGAGTACATCATGCGAAATGCCGGGCTGGATGAAGCATAAGCTGGAATCAAGATTGCTGGGAGAAATATCAATAATCTCAGATATGCAGATGACACCACCCTTATGGCAGAAAGTGAAGAGGAACTAAAAAGCCTCTTGATGAAAGTGAAAGAGGAGAGTGAAAAAGCTGGCTTAAAACTCAACCTTCAAAAAACAAAGGTCATGGCATTCAGTCCCATCACTTTATGGCAAATAGATGGGAAACAAAGGAAACAGTGACAGACTACTTTTTTGGGCTCCAAAATCACTGCAGATGGTGACCGCATGCATGAAAGTAAAAGACACTTGCTCCTTGGAAGAAAAGCTATTGCAAACCTAGACAGCATATTAAAGAACAGTGGCACTATTTTGCTGGCAATTGTCTGTCTAGTCAAAGGTATGGTTTTTCCAGTAGTTATGTATGGATCTGAGAGTTGGACCATAAAGATAGGGGAACGCTGAAGAATTGATGCTTTTGAACAGTGGTGTTGGAGAAGACTTTTGAGAGTCCCTTGGACTGCAAGGATATCCAACCAGTCCACCCTAAAGAAAATCAGTCCTGGGTGTTCATTGGGAGGACTGATGCTGAAACTGATGCTCCAATACTTTGGCCACCTGATGCGAAGAACTGACTCACTGGAAAAGACCCTGATGCTGGGAAAGATCAAAGGCAGGAGGAGAAGGGAACGACAGAGGATGAGATGGTTGGATGGCATCACCAACTTGATGGCCATGAGTCTGAGCAAGCTCTGGGAGTTGGTGATGGACAAGGAAACCAGGCATGCTGCAGTCTATAGAGTGCAAAGAGTTGAACACAACTGAGTGACTGAACTGACTGTTCAGTGTTGGACCAAAAGTGAATTTTCCCGTGTCTGAATCCAGTGTCAAAACATCTCAGGCCATTTAATGGAGAATGTTCCTGGTATCATATTCACATTAAATATTTTTTTCTTATACTCGATCATTTTCATAAAATCCAGCAATATTTTAAGTTGCTTCACCTTTAGGCCATTATATTCCTGCATAGTAATTGTATTTGTTTCAGAGTTTCTAACTGCTTTTCTTTTTGTCTGGCCTCAGTTTTTTAATCCTTTATCTTAGAGCTCATTGTTAAGTTCTACTCAGTCAAGTGACTCCCTCCCTCTTTTCTCCCTAACCTTCTGTCCTCTGTTTCTTCAGTTAGAAACCTGTGTACTCCTGCTCCAGTCTGGACTAGGGCTTTTCACAATTGCTACACAGCCTTAATCTCAGAACTTCCCTTCACTGATCTGCTAGGCTGAGTGTGCTTATTCTCCTACTCCATGTTTTATTTACTCTTACCTGTTTCATTTTTTTTAATTTATTTTATTTTCAAACTTTACAATATTGTATTGGTTTTGCCATATATCGAAATAAATCCGCCACAGGTATACATGTGTTCCCCATCCTGAGCCCTCCTCCCTCCTCCCTCCCCATATCATCCCTCTGGGTCGTCCCAGTGCACCAGCCCCAAGCGTCCAGTATCATGCATCGAACCTGGACTGGCGATTCATTTCTTATATGGTATTATACATGTTTGAATGCCATTCTCCCAAATCATCCCACCCTCTCCCTCTCCCACAGAGTCCAAAAGACTGTTCTATACATCAGTGTCTCTTTTGCTGTCTCGTATACAGGGTTATTGTTACCATCTTTCTGAATTGTTAATAGAGTATATCCTGCAGTGACTTTTCAAGTAAGAATATGTGCACCATAAGCTTTCTGAGAACTCCATGGACAGTGGAGCCTGTCTGGCTACCATCTATGCAGTCACAAAGAGTCGGACACTACTAAGCGACTGACACACACACACACACACGCTTTCTGAATTAATCTTATGCTTTAAAGTACCTTGATTTCTTATCAGACTTTATTGACACATTTACCTTGTTTCAAATACTAGTTGAAAATTATTTTTTCCTAAAAATATTAATGGTATTAGCCACCATTGTTTTCTGACATCAGGTCACTCATTAGAAGCGAGTGAATGTCTATTCTTCTTTCTTTCAGTGTCACTTTATTTCCTTTCTCTGGGAGTGTTGAGTAGCTGGGTATTGAAATTAACAAGGGTGCTATTAAGTTTGGATTTTTTCCTATTTTTTTTTTTTTTAAATTTTATTTTATTTTTAAACTTAACATAACTGTATTAGATTTGCCAAATATCAAAATGAATCCGCCACATGTATACATGTGTTCCCCATCCTGAACCCTCCTCCCTCCTCCCTCCCCATTCCATCCCTCTGGGTCGTCCCAGTGCACCAGCCCCAAGCATCCAGTATCGTGCATCGAACCTGGACTGGCAACTCATTTCATACATGATATTTTACATGTTTCAATGCCATTCTCCCAAATCTTCCCACCCTCTCCCTCTCCCACAGAGTCCATAAGACTGTTCTATACATCAGTGTCTCTTTTGCTGTCTCGTACACAGGGTTATTGTTACCATCTTTCTAAATTCCATATATATGCGTTAGTATACTGTATCGGTGTTTTTCTTTCTGGCTTACTTCACTCTGGATAATAGGCTCCAGTTTCATCCACCTCATTAGAACTGATTCAAATGTATTCTTTTTAATGGCTGAATAATACTCCATTGTGTATATGTACCACAGCTTTCTTATCCATTCATCTGCTGATGGACATCTAGGTTGCTTCCATGTCCTGGCTATTATAAACAGTGCTGCGATGAACATTGGGGAACTCGTGTCTCTTTCCCTTCTGGTTTTCTCAGTGTGTATGCCCAGCAGTGGGATTGCTGGATCATAAGGCATGTCTATTTCCAGTTTTTTAAGGAATCTCCACACTGTTCTCCATAGTGGCTGTATTAGTTTGCATTCCCACCAACAGTGTAAGAGGGTTCCCTTTTCTCCACACCCTCTCCAGAAATTAACAAGGGTGCTATTAAGTTTGGATTTTTTCCTATTATTTTTATTAGCCATGCACAGGATATTTAAGGGTCCCATCCATCTGATAACATGTCTTTTTTCAGCCACACGAAAATAGTTGTCCTTTACTGCTTTAATAATTTCTCCTTTAATTTTATTATTACCTCTTTCAAGGAATCCTACTGGTAAAATTCTAGATCTTTTGATTTGATCCTCATTTTCTCATTCCTTTCCTATTATTTTGTTTTTATTTTTATTGCTATTTTTAAATATTCTGAGCTATGCCCTTGACTTTATATTTTTTATTTTCTATTTTTTTAAATGCTTGTAATCATATTTTTAATCTCTAAGAGTGATTTCTTGTACTTTTTCTTTTTTTTACCCTCCTTCACAGGAATCCCTACTTTATGAGTAAAATATCTTCACAAATCCCCTTGGCTATATTAATTAGAATGTTCTTTTTAAAATTTATTTATTTTTTAATTGAAAGATAATTGCTTTACAGAATTTTTTTGTTTTCTGTCAAACCTCAACATGAATCTGACGTAGGTGTACATACATCCCCTCCCTTTTGAACCTCCCTCCCTTAAGTTTTATTATTCTTTTGAATTCTCTCTCTCTATCTCTTTTTCTTTATGAAAGTATATATTTCTGTTTTAGATTTTTAGCTCATTTTCTAGGGTACTTAATCTTCTCATAAACATAGCAATTTGTGGTACTCTCTTCACATTCAATTGTGAGTTTCCATTGCTATTAAATTGTTAAGACTATTTTCCAGCTACATTGGTCTCTTAAGACTCAGTTTATGACTTCCAAAGACACAATTTTAAAAGGAGCAGTTCATTGTTCAGGGAAATAGTAGATTAGTCAACTAGAAAATCTAAAAGAAAAATTTGTAGTCAAAATTATTCCTGTTTTTCCAGCTTTAGGACTTGGTCTTTTTAAAGAGTACTTCCAGAGTCCAAATACTTGAAATGTTCTGTAGGCTTATAGCTCTTCTAACTGACCTAGAGAAGCTGTACTAGATGGGATATAATAGGTTGAAAATATTAAATAAGAAAATGACATCAGTAATTTTTATATCATCTGCATCTACCCTGGCATAAGGAAGCAAATGAAGTCAATTGTCTCATTTTTAAAAATCACATTGGAATAAACTGGGACAGCAGAGTGGCTGTCTTTTGCATCCATAATATCTTAGGAATATTACTATTATTGCCCTCACTCTTTTATATTATAATTATTAATTGAATTATTTATATCTCCTTCTCATATTAATATATTTGGTCCACTGCATTGTGTTCATTCTTGAATAAGTAGTGTTTGTCATACTTCAGAGTAAGTGGCAGATAGTGTTTGTTGACTAAATGACTGAATAAATAAGCTAATGAATGAATGAAGATTCTTGTTTCCCATTTAATTGTTACTTTACCTTGGCAAGGCATTTAACTTGTCTATCAGCTTCCTCATTGTGATATAAGAATAATGCATATATACTTTTATTTCTTTTCTGAGGTTTTATAAAAACCCAAGTACTTTAAGATATACTAGTGCATTATAAACATTTTCTATGCTGCATATACATGACTTTTATTATTATCATTATCATAACCATAATCTCATCATCACCTTCATTATCATCGTCATCAATATCATTTACATCTTTCTAAATCAAACAAGGTCCTTTTTCTATTTAGCCAAATCTACCTATTTGATAATGCTGTCCAAGTTTACCTGTCTTTATTTTCTACCTTTTAATTACTTATTATTCAGAAAATGCTTGCTAGATTTTATAGAGAAAATATAAATTTTGGGGATAATATAATTGCCTAATATCTTCAAAAACTTTCTAGATAACTAATGTAAATGCTACATTCAGAAATTTTTACAAATAGTAGGGATAATGAACACAAAAAGTAAAAATGTATATAATTTTTATGCTTTTTAAAGTATCTTCACAGGAATTTATACATTTAATTATTATTATTGATTGATGATATAGTTAAGTGATGTTCTGTTATTCCAATTTGAGTGATGAGAAAGCTGAAAGCCAAAAGGTTAAGTAATTTGTCTGAGGTCAGAGTTAATCACAGAAGTGATAACAGAGCTCATGTACAATCCCCTAATTTAGTATTATTTTATTATATGACATCAACATATACATCCAAATTTTAATTTGATCCCTGCATTTGCAACAATAAAATTTAATGTTTTTCTTTAATAATGGAAGAGGTAGAGTACAGAGAAAATCAAATGCACTTGGCTTCTTTCATCTTATCCACCAGCTGTTCTTTGTTCTAATTTATAAAATTGTGTTAACTGGACCCCTGAATAATGAGGCTTTAATGACAGACAGAATTGCTAATTCTTTTTCCTTAGCCAATTTTTCCTTGGCCAATGAACTAATTATTGAAGAGAACTTTATTATATTTTTCCCAGTTCACTTTTAGACAATCAAAGAATCAGGAAGGAACATGATAGTGTCCAGGGACAATTATTGCAACTCTTTTGCTTTCAGTTTAAAAGACACTCTACAAAAAGACAAAGTGGTGGGAAATGGGTGTTACTTTCTACAGATAGAGTACTGCCTGACTAATACGGCCAAAGAGCAAAGTCATTTACGGGGAACCATTGTTTCCAGAAAGAGCATTAAAGAAAATAAATGCTTTTAAACCAGATGGAAATGTTAGAGAGTTGGACCTAAATTAGGGAATCCATTGGCCACATGTGAATCTCAAGCTATATGCATAAGCCTGACCTGATTAACTGTTTTGAAAATTGCCTTTGCAGTGAAATTTAGAGCACACAAGGAGAAAGATGGCTTTCTGAAGATACTGAGAGCTTGGCTCTAAGGGTGGAAATCTGAGATTCGTATTGGACCACCCAACTCAACCATCTTTCTCCCCTATTTAAGAATAATAATTACCTTTTTTGAAAGATGTTTATGTTATAGGAACCATTGCATGTTTTGCATATATTATATCAAATCTTGCCAACAATCATATAAGGTGAGATGAGGAAGCTCTGAGTCAGAGGAAGCTTTGAGTAAAAATAATGATGTTGATATTGGAAATAGTTATTATGTAATGACCATGATTTTTTAACCCTCCAAACAACCTATTGCTGCAGGTGCTTTTCTTTTTGTTCCCAATTTACAGATATGGAAACTGAATCCAAAGATACTGAGTAAATAGCCCAAGGCTATGTTTGCCCAGGAGCCAGAATTTGAACCCAGTAATCTAGTTATGGAGACTGTATCATTGATCACAGTGCTAAACTGACAAGAAATAAGGGGTATGGATCAATTCACCACATAGTATTGGGGTGCCCAAAAAGTTCATTTGGGTTTTTCTGCACCATCTTGTGGAAAACATCTTTATTGAAGTTATCTCTGCCTCCTTTTCGCCTATTTCTTTCAAGGTGATTTACCCTAGCATATCAGTCTTGGGGAAGAAATTCCTTCTTCACAGAGCAAGAATGAAAGGGCAGAAATAATTATGCTTAAGAGGGGCCTGTAGATAAGCAGTGCTTTGTCTTGTAAATATCTTTTTACCTAATTTAAAATATTTCAAAGCAAACTAGTTAAAAATCTCTATGTGCTTCACATGGAAGTAGTTTTGCTTGTTTCAAGGTCAAAAATGTACTGGAAAACTATCTTCTAAGAGATGTTGTGGTAAAATGAGAGTGAGCACAGGCCTTGTTGCTGAGGACTCACAGGTTGTGGAGAGTCTAACTTACTTGAACTTCTATTTTCTTATATCTGAAATGAAAATAATAATATAGTCACTCCATGGTTGATGGAAACAGCAGATATAAAAAGTGTCAGGTGTACAACTTTAATGCCTGGAAAACAGTAGATGCAATGAATGGTGGTCATAGTTATTAAATCAAGTACTGCCTTATTAAGCACCTACTATGTGTTAGTTAGGGCTTTCCACGTGCTCAGTGATAAAGAATCTGCCTGCCAATGCAGGAAACACAGGTTTGGTCCTTGGATTGGGAAGATCCCCTGGAGAAGGAAAGGGCAATCCATTCCCGTATTCTTGCTTGGGAAATCCCATGGGTGGAGGAGCCTGATGGGCTGTAGTCCATGGGGTTACAAAAGGGTGAGACACACATAGTGACCAAACAACAATACTGTGTTAATGATTATTCTAGATGCTGAACCATAGGATAGTAAATAGACAATCTCTGCATTCTAGAAGCTTATGATGTTAGGGGGTGGGGAATATTGACAAAGAGGCAATCCCTACAGTGTAAAAAAGGCCTTGAGGTTATAAAAACAAAGTGCTATAGGAATATATATTAGTAGAAGCATCACTGAACCTAGAATTAAGAAATCAGAGAGGTCTTACTGGGGAAAATATCTTTAAGAGACCAATCATAAGTAGAATTCTAGCAGTCAAAAGGTGAAAGTAAGAGCAGAGGATAATTCTTAGTAGAAGAATCAGTATATCTAAAGACCCAATCAAAAAGTGGGCCAAAGACCTACACAGACATGTCTCCAAAGAAGACATACAGATGGCCCACAAACACATGAAAAGATGCTCAACATCACTCATTATCAGAGAAATGCAAATCAAAACCACTATGAGGTACCATTTCACACAGTCAGAATGGCTGCGATCCAAAAGTCTACAAGCAATAAATGCTGGAGAGGGTGTGGAGAAAAGGGAACCCTCTTACACTGTTGGTGGGAATGCAAACTAGTACAGCCACTATGGAGAACAGTGTGGAGATTCCTTAAAAAACTGGAAATAGAACTGCCTTATGATCCAGCAATCCCACTGCTGGGCATACACACTGGGGAAACCAGAATTGAAAGAGACACATGTACCTCAATGTTCATCGCAGCACTGTTTATAATAGCCAGGACATGGAAGCAACCTAGATGTCCATCAGCAGATGAATGGATAAGAAAGCTGTGGTACATATACATAATGGACTATTACTAAGCCATTAAAAAGAATACATTTGAATCAGTTCTAATGAGGTGGATGAAACTGGAGCCTATTATACAGAGTGAAGTAAGCCAGAAAGAAAAACACCAATACAGTATACTAACGCATATATATGGATTTTAGAAAGAAGGTAACAATAACCCTGTATGTGAGACAGCAAAAGAGACACAGATGTATTGAACAGTCTTATGGACTCTGTGGGAGAGAGTGAGGGTGGGATGATATGGGAGAATGGCATTGAAACATGTAAAATATAATATGTGAAATGAATCACCAGTCCAGGTTTGATTCATGATACAGATGCTCGGAGCTGGTGCACTGGGATGACCCAGAGGGATGGGATGGGTAGGGAGCTGGGAGAGGGGTTCAGGATGGGGAACACATGTACACTCATGGAGGATTCAAGTCAATGTATGGCAAAACCAATCATTCAGTTCAGTTGCTCAGTTGTGTCTGACTCTTTGCAACCCCATGAATTGCAGCACGCCAGGCCTCCCTGTCCATCACCATCTCCCAGAGTTCACTCAAACTCACGTCCATCGACTAGGTGATGACATCCTCTTCCTCTGTCGTTGCCTTTTCCTCCTTCCCCCAATCCCTCCCAGCATCAGAGTCTTTTCCAATGAGTCAACTCTTCACATGAGGTGGCCAAAGTACTGGAGTTTCAGCTTTAGCATCATTCCTTCCAAAGAACACCCAGGGCTGATCTCCTTTAGAATGGACTGGTTGGATCTCCTTGCAGTCCAAGGGACTCTCAAGAGTCTTCCCCAATGCCACAGTTCAAAAGCATCAATTCTTCAGCGCTCAGCTTTCTTCACAGTCCAACTCTCGCATCCATACATGACCACTGGAAAAACCATAGCCTTGACTAGATGGACCTTTGTTGGCTAAGTAATGTCTCTGCTTTTTAATATACTATCTAGGTTGGTCATAACTTTCCTTCCAAGGAGTAAGCGTCTTTTAATTTCATGGCTGCAATCACCATCTGCAGTGATTTTTGGAGCCCAAAAAGATCAAGTCTGACACTGTTTCCACTGTTTCCCCATCTATTTCCCATGAAGTGATAGGACCAGATGCCATGATCTTCGTTTTCTGAATGTTGATTTTTATGCCAACTTTTTCACTCTCCTCTTTCACTTTCATCAAGAGGCTTTTGAGTTCCTCTTCACTTTCTGCCATAAGGGTGGTGTCATCTGCATATCTGAGATTATTGATATTTCTCCCAGCAATCTTGATTCCAGCTTGTGCTTCTTCCAGCCCAGCATTTCTCATGATGTACTCTGCATATAAGTTAAATAAGCAGGGTGACAATATACAGCCTTGACTTGACCTGCCTCTTGAGAAACCTGTATGCAGGCAGGAAGCAACAGTTAGAACTGGACATGGAACAACAGACTGGTTCCAAATAGGAAAAGGAGTATGTCAAGGCAAAACCAATACAATATTGTAAAGTAAAATAAATAAATTAATTAATTAAATATAAAAAAATAAAAATAAAGTACTGGAAGTAAGAACAAACACTCCATGTTCAGAAAACCAGAAAAAGAAAAAAATCATGGTGGGGATTAAAGGTGATAGAGTAGTGGGGAAGCAAACTCTATGAATTGAAGAGAATGAATCAATGTTGACAACTGCGTATCATCAGCCAATTCTTAAATCGTAACGCATAGCAGATACTGAGTAGTTGTTAAGTATAGGGAGTTATTTTTATGTTGCTATTTTTCTGAGATAACCAGTACTTTTCTACCAAGATATTCTTTGGAAAGAAAAGTGTGTGTCACATATAAGCACTTCTGGGTTTTCCCTACAAGCTCATATTGCATATGAAAATCTCCCAAGTGGTATACATGTCACAAAATCTTTAAAGTTAGAATTATAACATGGGATTAGTATTTACTTCCAACAAATTGAATGGCTTCTCTAAACTAGAGCATTCTAGTTTTCCCATGGGGGTGTCAATTTCATTTCCTTTGATTAAGAGTGTCTGTGAAAAGAGTCCAAGATCCTGTCTGGATGAACCAAGGGGAGCTATGTGATCAGAGATTGGAGCACAGAAACACACACATGAACTCTTTCCAAAGCAACTGTTTGAAGTGGTCCAAAAACATCCACAAGCTGCAACTTTGATCAAAGAAAAATAAGGGATAATCACCACGTCAAACTGAATTCTCCATGGGTATTTGTGGCAATTTGACTGAAAATTGTATACTATCAAATCCCCATGGTGTATGTTTGAGGTTTGAAAAGACATGAATAATCAAGGATGATGGAAATTTGTGAAGTCCAAAGTATTTATTGACAGGACTTATTTTACTTTCCCCAAGCCAGAGAGATAAAAAGATTTTCTCTGTTTTTCTTTAAATACTTGGTCCATTCCAAAGAGAATAGCTGGATAATCTCCAGACAGGCAGAAATACTGACTTACAATAAATGCATAAATGTGGGACAACAATGTGGTCCCAACTACTGGCTTTGTGAGTGGTTAGAATATCTGGACATTACTATCCATTTGAAAATTATGCTGTGTGGTCTTTTGTATCAACTGACTCCCCATGCCCCATCTTCCCTCATCTACATCTGTTGTAAGAGAGTATATAAAGGACTAAAACTTGTGCCCTACAAGACTATCAAATGGGAGTTTTTAAGTCCAGTCTATTGCCTGTATGTTGAGCCATTCCTTTCAAGCCTGAGTTTACATTTAGCTAAACAGAGGCAGATCTGACCATGCACAGGGGAAGTGTCAGTTGTATGCATAGAAGCATTGCTCAGCAATGAAACAAAGGTGCCAAAGAAAGAATCGAGGACAGTCCAATTTTGGGGACCCTCAGCAGAGTAAATGGAGTGACTAATGGCCAGACATAAGCCTTGATCAGGTTGCACTCTGATATGGCTGTGCTTGGGAGGCAGTCAGACAAACCGGAGGTTGGAATTCAGCTTTGCCACTTAAAAAGCTGTACAGCCTTAGGCAAGCTGGTTACTTAGTGTAAGCTGTGGTTGCTTCACCTTTGAAACCGGGAGAATGGTACCTAATTTCAGACTTATTTGAGAATTCAATAAGATGGCATGTAAAATACTTAGCATGGTCGTTTTCATCACATGTAGTTTATTATTATTATTGCTGTTATATTGTTATTAATAATAATATTAGTGGGGAGACCATAATTATCACCATCACTTGATGTCTCTTCCTATTCACTTAGTTTGTTTAATTTGCTTTAAAGTTACCTAACTGCTTAACTCATGACGTAGACAGTCCCAGTTTATTGTTGCTTGTGTGCTAAATTGCTTCAATTATGTCTGACTCTTTCCAATCCTAGGGACTGTAGCCTGCTAGGCTCCTCTGTCCATGGGATTCTCCAGGCAAGAATACTGGAGTGGGTTGCCATGCCTTTCTCCAGGGGGTCTTCCTGACCCAGGGATGGAATCCTGAGTTTCCTGCATCTCTTGCATTAGCTGGCCACTTCTTTACCACTATTGCCAGCTGGGAAGCCCAGTTTATAGGTAGGAAGCATATATAGATATAGTTTTAGATATAGATAAAGATATAGATTGGAGAAGGCAATGGCACCCCACTCCAGTACTCTTGCCTGGAGAATCCCATGGATGGAGGAGCCTGGTGGGCTGCGGTCCATGGGGTCGCTACAGTCGGACACGACTGAGTGACTTCACTTTCACTTTTCACTTTCATGCACTGGAGAAGGAAATGGCAACCCACTCCAGTGTTCTTACCTGGAGAATCCCAGGGATGGGGAAGCCTGGTGGGCTGCCATCTATGGGGTCGCACAGAGTCGGACACGACTGAAGTGACTTAGCAGCAGCAGCAAAGATATAGATATGTGTATATATTATATAAGGATGTAATGATAAAATAGAGTAGATAAATAAATTAGAATACAATTGAATATAGATATTTAAATAAGACTTAGGATATCATAAACAGTGGAGTAATTAACTTTCTCTAGTGAAAGAATAAAAGAAGTCCCAAGGTGTAACAATCACAAACTCAGGTCTGTATCTATGGCCTTTTAATTGCATGTTAGATATAGTTTAAAATAATCTTTTTTTTTCTCTTCTGTCATTTCAAACACAGTCAACCAAATGTGAAAATTCTTACATGTAGTTGAGTTATTAATTTAAATGAGACCTTTTCCTGATGGCATAAAGGAGAGAAAAAAGAAACGAAAAAATTAGATTGTTTTGCTCCTGGACTTCTTTCTTTTTGACAGTCCTCATTATAGATTTTGAAAACAGTGGATTTGGGAAGACTGGTCATTTATTTTTCTCTTTTCTTGCACTAGATATAAATTTACCTTATTAACTTACTTTATTCATTACACCAAGTTCCATATACTCATTACTTGAGGTTTTAAAAAGGAGTATAATAATGTGGACAAAGGATTATCTAACAGTAGCATTCTATAGCAAAGCGATCAAGTTAAATACTTAGGGAACTGAAAAAGTCTAATGGCCTGGCTGCTACATTAAAAATGTATGGTTTACTTCCATCTGATGAGGACATTTCCCTAAATTATAATGTTAATTTAACCCAGTAATATGGTTATCCCACACTATAAATATATGAGTAGTTTGACTGATTTGGTTGATTTCTTTGTCTTAATTTTGTTTGAGAGGTTGCATACATTTCACAGTATCCTCTTAAGATGGAATGATGAGAACAATAAGGCAGAAATGCCCAAATTTAATGAGACATCTTGGAAACTATTTTCCTGTAAGTGATGCCAATAAGCTTAAATACCTGTGGGTGTTTGCAATGCCTTTAATGTAAAGATCATCATCCTTGGTAACTAGAAAGACTGAGCATAGCTCCTTGTATATAGTTATCTTAACTAAATCATGGTAGCAGGTATTGAATGCCTGCTGCTGCTGCTGCTAAGTTGCTTTAGTCGTGTCCGACTCTGTGAGACCCCATGGACTGTAGCCCACCAGTCTCCTCTGTCCCCGGAATTCTCCAGGCAAGAACACTGGACTGGGTTGCCATTTCCTTCTCCAATGCATGCATGCATGCTAAGTCACTTCAGTCGTGTCCGACTCTGTGCGACCTGTGGACAGCAGCCCACCAGCCTCCTCTGTCCACAGGATTCTCTAGGGAAGAAGACTGGAGTGGGTTGCCATTTCCTTCTCCAATTGAATGCCTAAATTATAATAATACATTTTCTGAGAACTATGAAGAATATAAATGAATAAGGGAACAGATTTCTCTTCTTTAAGACATTTTACGTTTCAGTCAAAAGGAATATCTTCCCTCCAGGCACTGTTAGAAAACAGTCTGCGATCTGGTGTTAGAATTTTATGTTCAAGGTCATACTCTTTTCTGAAACACTATTATAGAGTGCTTCCCAGGTGGCTCAGTTGGTAAAGAATCTGCCTGCCAATGCAGGAGACTCAGGTTCAATCCCTAGCTCGGGAAGATCCCCTGGAGTAGGAAATGGCAACTCACTCCAGTGTTCTTGCCTGGGAAGTTCCCTGGACAGAACCTGGCAGGCTACTGTCCATGGGTTCCCAAAGAGTCAAACACCACTGAGCAACTGAGCACACACACATTGTAGAGTGAAGTAGATGAGGGTGATTTCAGAGAGGAGGACTTTGGAGACAGAATAGGATGTAGGTAGGCATGTATACAAGAAAAGGGCCCTCAGACAGTGACACAGTATGCTGCTGCTGCTAAGTCTCTTCAGTCTTGTCCGACTCTGTGCGACCCCATAGATGGCAGCCCACCAGGCTCCCCCTTCCCTGGGATTCTCCAGGCAAGAACACTGGAGTGGGTTGCCATTTCCTTCTCCAAACCATGAAAGTGAAAAGTAAAAGTGAGGTCGCTCAGTCGTGCCCGACTCTTAGCGACCCCATGGACTGCAGCCTACCAGGCTCCTCCGTCCATGGGATTTTCTAGGCAAGAGTACTGGAGTGGGGTGTCATTGCCTTCTCCGTGACACAGTATGGACAGAAACAAAGAGTTAAGAAATAACATGCTAAAAACTGTTATTTTAAGGGGACTTCATGAGATAGCATATATTTTATTTTAGGAAATGTAGAATAAGGCTCAACTCATTATTACCTGCTTTAAACTCTACCAGTGGAAACTTTGTCCAGAGATGATCATTCATATCATTAATTAGTAAGATTTATAGTTCCTTGTGATTAGAGTCTATGGAGGTATCCTTATTTCTGCTGTCCCATGACCCTGAATATTATGGTCACATAATGGCCTTTTGACAAAAATTCATTCATCAGACTAGAAATGATCATTCTTACTTACATGTTGTTTACAAAGCAACAGTGTAAAATTTTATTAAGCTAAATAGTTCGTGTATATTTTTTCAGACAAATGAACTATTTAGCTTAACATAGGAATAGAAATCTTTCATAGGTTTTGACTGTTGGTGGTTTCATGTTTTATTGAAAGCATTTAACTATATTTCAGCAAGGAAAACATAAAAGAAGGTTAAAAGGAACAGTCTTTTAGATAGCTAGGTAGCTAGCGTTTGACAGCATAAATTGAATCTGTCCCTTATCTTATAAAGGCAGAATACACTGAGAATGAATGAAGAAAATTGGACTTCTAAAATGATAAAATATTCAATAACTCTACTGGAACAAAATCTTGTTTTTCATAACTTGATTTCTAATCAAATTTATGTTATGTGAAAAAAATAATACTGCCTAGAAAACACTTCAGTCTCCTACTTCATTTTAAAACTTGACAAAAACAATGGCACTGTAACAACTGGAACCACTAATCGGGTTTCTGCACTGTGCCCACTTTTGTTCTAAGTGCTTTGCCTGTTTCCTTGCATATCTTGACAGTGCCTTGGTTTCACAGGCAATGAAAGTGAGTCTGACAAAGATCAACAAATGCCCAAGGTTCTCAGCAAGTACAAAACAGCCCTGCTTGAACTCCAAGGTCTCTCTGATCTGAAAGCTCATATGTATTCCCTATGTTGCTGCTGATGCTGCTGCTGCTGCTGCTAAGTCGCATCACTCGTGTCCAACTGTGCGACCGCAGAGATGGCAGCCCACCAGGCTCCCCTGTCCCTGGGATTCTCCAGGCAAGAACACTGGAGTGGGTTGCCATTTCCTTCTCCAATCGTGAAAGTGAAGCATGGACTACAGCCTACCAGGCTCCTCTGTCCATGGGATTTTCCAGGCAAGAGTGCTGGAGTGGGGTGCCATTGCCTTCTTCATTCCCTATGTTAGTATTTCCCAAACTGTCATTATTTATCAGGCTTCCCTAGTGGCTTAGACAATAATGAGTCCGCCTGCAATGCAGGAGACTCGAGTTCAGTCCCTCAGTTGGGGAGATCTCCTGGAGGAGGGCATGGCAGTCTACTCCAGGATTCTTGCCTGGAGAATTCCACAGAGAGGTGAGTCTAGTGGGCTACAGTCCATGGGGTCGCAAAGAGTCAGATAACACTGATTGACTAACACAGCAGACTGACTTTTAAAATATCTGAATACTATCTGGACTCTTTTTATTGTGATACAATGCATGTGACATAGAATTTACCATTTTAACCTTTCTAAAGTATTCAATTCAGTGACATAAATATATCACATCATTATGCAACCATCACCACCCATCTCTAGGACTTTTTCATCATCCCAGACTGAAACTTGATACCTGTTAAGCACTAACTGCCCATTGCTTCCTACCCTTCATCCCTGGAGAACACTATTTTAATTTCTGTCTCTATGAACTCAACTGACTTAGGTAACTCATATATGCGGGATCACATAATATGATTTGTATTCTGTGACTGGCTTATTTCACTTAGCACAATGTTTTCAAGACTTATCCATGTGGTAACATGTATTAAAATTTTATTCTTTTCCCCTCTACCTTTGTTAAGGCATATTTCTGTTGAACTGCCTTATACATATTTGTTGTTTTTCAGTCTCTCAGTCGTGTCCGACTCTGTGACCCCATGGACTGCAGCACACTGGGTTCCTTCACCATCTTCTGGATGATGCCATCCAAGCATCTCACCCTCTGTCTTCCCCGTCTCCTCCTGCCTTCTATCGTTCCTGGCATCAGGGTATTTTCTAACGAGTCAGCTTTTCCAATCAGGTGGCCAAAGTTTTGGAGCTTAGGCTTTAGCGTCAGTCTTTCCAGTGAATATTCAGGACTGATTTCCTTTACGATCGACTGGTTTGATCTCCTTACAGTTCAAGGACTGTCAAGAGTCTTCTCCAACACCATAGTTCAAAAATATCAATTCTTAAACATTCAGCCTTCTTTATGGTCCAACTCTCACATCCATACATGGCAAAACCATAGCCTTGACTATACAGACCTTTGTCGGAAAAGCTATGTCTCTGCTTTTTATTTTTTTAATTTTTAATTTTTAACTTTACAATATTGTATTGGTTTTGCCATATATCAACGTGAATCTGCCACAGGTATACACGTGTTCCCCATCCTGAACCCTCCTCCCTCCCCGTACCATCCCTCTGGGTCATCCCAGTGCACCAGCCCCAAACTTCCTGTATCCTGCATCGAACCTAGACTGGTAATTCGTTTCTTATATGATATTATACATGCTTCAATGTCATTCTTCCAAATCATCCCACCCTCGCCCTCTCCCACAGAGTCCAAAAAACTGTTCTATACATCTGTGTCTCTTTTGCTGTCTCACATACAGGGTTATCATTATCATCTTTCTAAATTCCATATATATGCATTAGTATACTGTATTGGTGTTTTTCTTTCTGGCTTACTTCACTCTGTATAATAGGCTCCAGTTTCATCCACCTCATTAGAGCTGATTCAAATGTATTCTTTTTAATGGCTGAGTAATACTCCATTGTGTATATGTACCACTGCTTTCTTATCCATTCGTCTGCTGATGGACATCTAGGTTGCTTCTATGTCCTGGCTATTATAAACAGTGCTGCGATGAACATTGGGGTACACGTGTCTTTTTCAATTCTGGTTTCCTCAGTGTGTATGCCCAGCAGTGAGATTGCTGAGTCGTATGGCAGTTTTATTTCCATTTTTTAAAAATCTCCACACTGTTCTCCATAGTGGCTGTACTAGTTTTCATTCCCACCAACAGTGTAAGAGGGTTCCCTTTTCTCCACACCCTCTCCAGCATTTATTGCTTGTAGACTTTTGGATCGCAGCCATTCTGACTGTGTGAAATGGTACCTCATTGTGGTTTTGATTTGCATTTCTCTGATAATGAGTGATGTTGAGCATCTTTTCATGTGTTTGTTAGCCATCTGTATGTCTTCTTTGGAAAAATGTCTATTTAGTTCTTTGACTCATTTTTTGATTGGGTCATTTATTTTTCTGGAATTGAGCTGTAGGAGTTGTTTGTATATTTTTGAGATTAGATGTCTCTGCTTTTTAATATGCTGTCTAGGTTTGTCATAGCTTTTCTTCCAGGGAGCAAGCATCTTTTAATTTCATGGATGCAGTCACCATCTGCAGTGATTTTGGAGCCCAAGAAAATAAAGTCTGTCACTGTTCCCATTGTTTTCCCATCTATTTGCCAAGAAGTTATGGGACCAGATGCTGTGATCTTCATTTTTTGAATGCTGAGTTTTAAGCCAGCTTTTTCATTCTCTTCTTTCACTTTCATCAAGGGCTCTTTAGTTCCTCTTTGCTTTCTGCCATAAGAATGATGTCATCTGAATATATGAGGTTATTGATATTTCTCCAAGAAATCTTAATTCCAGCTTGTGCTTCATCCAACCTAGAAATTCACATGATGTATTCTACATAGAGGTTAAATAAGCAGGGTGACAATATACAGCCTTGATGTACTCCTTTCCCAATTTGCAACTAGTCTATTTTTCCACGTCCAGTTGTAACTGTTGCTTCTTGACCTGCGTACAGACTTCTCAGAAGGCAGGTTGGGTGGTCTGGTATTCCCATCTCTTGAAGAATTTTCCCCAGCTTAATTTGATCCACACAGTCAAAGGCTTTACCATAGTCAATGTTCAAGCAGAAGTAGATGTTTTTCTGGAATTCTCTTGCTTTCTCTATGCTCCGAGGGATGCTGGCAATTTGATCTCTGGTTCCTCTGTCTTTCTAAATTCAGCTTCAATATCTGGAATTGTTTGGTCCATGTACTGTTGAAGCCTAGCTTGGAGAATTTTGAGCATTACCTTGCTCGTATGTGAAATAAGTGCAATTGTGCAGTAGTTTGAACATTTTTTGGCAGTGCCTTTCTTTGGGATTGAAATGAAAAAACTGACCTTTTCCAGTCCTGTACCACGGCTGAGTTTTCCAAATTTTCTGGCATATTGAGTGTAGCCCTTTCACAGCATCATCTTTTAGGATTTGAAATAGCTAACCTGGAATGCCATCACCTCAGCTAGCTTTGTTCATAGTGATACTTCCTAAGGCCCACTTGTCTGTCTCTAGGTGAGTGATTGCACCATCATGGTTTTTGGGTCTTTAAGATATTTTGTGTAGTTCTGTGTGTTCTTGCCACCTCTTCTTAATATCTTCGGCTTCTGTCAGGTACATTTCTGTCCTTTATTGTCCCCATATTTGCAAGAAATATCCCCTTGGTGTCTCTAATTTTCTTGAAGAGATCTTTTTCCCATTCTGTTGTTTTCCTCTATTTCTTTGTATTGATCACTTAGGAGATTTTCTTATATCTCCTTGCTATTCTTTTGAACTCTGCATTCAAATGAGTATATCTTTCCTTTTCTCCTTTGCCTTTCACTTCTCCTTTATTCCCAGCTATTTGTAAAGCCTTCCAAGACAACCATTTTGCCTTTTTGCATTTCTTTTTCTTGGGGATGGTTTTGATCACTGCCTCCTGTACAATATTAGGAACCTCCATCCCTAGTTCTTCAGGCACTCTGTCTATCAGATCTAATCTCGTGAACCTGTTTGTCACTTCCACTGTACAATCTTAAGTTATTTGACTTAGATCATACCTAAATATCCTTGTGGTCTTCCCTACTTTCTTCAATTTAGTCTGAATTTTGCAATCAGGAGTTCATGATCAGAGCCACAGTCAGGTCCCAGTCTTGTTTTTGCTGACTGTATAGAGCTTCTCCATTTTCAGCTGCAAAGAATATCAATCTGATTTTGATATTGACCATCCGGGGATATGCACGTGTATAGTCATCTCTTGTGTTGTTGGAAGAGACATCAGATGGATCTGACAAATTCCAAAGGGTAGTAGGGGTTGGGGTGAGGGATAAGTCTTCTTATTTATGTGTCCAGAAGGAGAGGATGACTGATGGAATGTTCATTATTCATTTCTACAAAAACAGGAGACCAAGATCACTTTATAGATTCAACAAAAGTACTCATATCAGTATTCTAAGTAATTTTAACTACCAAAAATCACCTCCACTGTCACCAGAAGTGTGCAAGCTGTCTTTAGTAAAATATCATTTTATGCTTGAGAAAATGAGTCCACTGTATTGTACTAGATTTCATTCTAGTTACCTCTAACTAAACAAACACAATATTTTCAATAATTGATAAAAGAATGATGAAACTTGAATGAAGACGAATTATTCATCAGAAGGCAAAATTGGTTCATTTGTTCATAAATTTACATACAATTTATTGCTGCTTAAGTACAACTCTTAAGAACTCTGAAGATGCAGTAGTGAACAAGATATAAATGGGTCATACTTTCAAGGAATGTAAATGTTTAGAAAGAAACACAGATGTTAAAATCAGAACTGCCACATGCAGTGATTACTATAAAGGACCTTTTAGGACATATAACCAGATGCACCTCAGGTAACATGAGTGAAGTTAAAGAAAAGTTTTCATGTGAATGTAGTATTTTAAGTCATAAATATGTGTAGAAGCCAGGAAGATGAGAAAATTATTCTAGGCAGAGGAAGTATCATACTAAAATTCCTGAGAATGGGAAGAGCAAGGCAATTCAAAAGTGTTCAACAAATCCATTACTCTTCAGAGAGTAAACAAGAAAGTTTAAGTCATAAAAGAGAGATGGCCCTTTACAACATAGGCTTTTAGAGCACTGAGCAGAAATTAATTTTATTACAGAAGGTAGAGTGTCTTGTCTCCATTTTTGTAAGTGATTACATGGTGTCTAACTAAGGTTAAACATCAAAGCCTACATTTGAACCAAGTTTTTATGACTCTGTTAGCAACAATTTTACCAATCCCACAATTATCATCTAAACTGAATTTCATAGCAGAGTCTGTTTGCTTTTAAGAACAATTATAGGAAAGGAAAACCTAGTTCATATAAGGTAATAACTGTGAAAGGTTAGGGGGAAAACTTTCAAAGAGCTTATTCAACAGCATATGGACTAGAATACGGACAATCAGGTATAGGAATTTAAAACTGTTTAACTCTGTAATTGTGAAAAATGTCGATGAAAACAGTGTGGGCACTTATCCTTTCCAGTTGTCAGGTTTTGTTCTTAGTAGTGGTGTTGTGCTTTTTTGACCATCTAAACACTGATATTTTGAACACTGAAGAGAATGGACATTGGCAGTCTTTTCAAATTGCTGTATGTGTAGTTCACCTCAATCATTCACCAAGTAATCTGTTTCCAGAAATTCAGTCTAAAATAACATATATATATATGTGTATATATATATATATATATATTATATACACACACATATATGTTTTGTTGTTGTTCAGTTACTAAGGCGTGTCTGATTCTTTGCAACACCATGGATTGCACCACACCATACTTTCCTGTCCTTCACTACCGCCCAGAGTTTGCTCAAACTTGTGTCCATTGAGTCAGTGATGTCATCCAATCATCTCATCCTCTGCCACATGCTTGTCCTCCTGCCCTCAATCTTTCCCAGCATCAGGGTTTCTTTTCTAATCAGTCAGTTCTTTGCATCAGGTGGTCAAAGTATTGCAGCTTCAGCATCAATCCTTCCAGTGAATATTCAGGATTGATTTCCTTTAGGATGGACGGGTTGGATCTCCTTGCAGTCCAAGGGACGCCCAAGAGTCCTCTCCAGCACCATAGTTTGAAAGCATCAGTTCTTTGGTGCTCAACTTTCTTTATGGTCCAATTCTCACATCTGTACATGACTACTGGAAAAAAAAGAGCTTTGACTTTAGACAGTTGTCAACAAAGTGATGTATCTGCTTTTTAATATGTCATCTAGACTTGTCATAGCTTTCCCTTCAAGGAACAATCATCTTTTCATTTCATGATTGCAGGCATCATCTGCAGTGATTTTGGAGCCCAAAAATAAAATCTGTTACTGCTTCCACTTTTTCCCTTCTATTTGCCATGAAGTGATGGGACTGGATGCCATGATCTTTGTTTTTGAATGTTGAGTTTTAAGCCAGCATTTTCACTCTCCTCTTTCACCCTCTTCAAGATGCTCTTTCAGTTCCTCTTCACTTTCTGCCATTAGAATGGTATCATCTGCATAACTGAGGTTGTTGATATTTCTCCTGGTAATCTTGATTCCAGCTTGTGAGTCATCCAGCCCAGCATTTTGCAGGATGTGCTCTGCATAGAAGTTAAATAAGCAGAGTGACAATACACAGACTTGATGTACTCCTTTCCCAGTTTTGTACCAGTCCATTGTTTCATGTACAGTTCTGACTGTTGCTTCTTGACCTGCATACAGGTTTCTTAGAGAGGCAGGTAAAGTAGTCTGGTATTCCCATCTCTTTAAAAATTTCCACAGTTTGTGATCTACAGAGTCAAAGGCTTTAGTATAGTCAATGAAGCAAAAGTAGATGGTTTTCTAGAATTCCCTTGCCTTTTCTATGATCCAATGAAGATTGGCAATTTAATCTCTGGTTCCTCTGCCTTTTCTAAATCCAGTTTTTATATCTAGAAGTTCTTGGTTCACATACTGTTAAAGTCAAGCTTGAAGGATTTTGAGCATAACCTTGCTAGCATGTGAAATGAGTACAACTGTATGGTACTTTGAACATTCTTTGGTATAGCTTTTCTTTGGGATTGGAATGAAAACTGACCTTTTCCAGTTCTGAGGCCATTGGTGAGTTTTCCAAATTTGCTGGCATGTCGAATGCAACACTTTAACAGCATCAACTTTTAGGATTTGAAATAGCTCAGCTGGAAATCCATCACCTCCACTAGCTTTGTTTGTAGTAATGCTTCCAAAGGCCCACTTGACTTCACATTCCAGGATGTCTGGCTCTAGGTGAGTGACCACACCAGTGTGATTATCCAGGTCATTGAGACCTTTTATGTACAGTTCTCCTGTGTATTCTTTCCTCTTCTTCTTAATCTCTTCTCCTTCTGTTAGGTCCCTGCAGTTTTTGTCCTTTATTGTGCTCCTTTTTGCCTAAAATATTCCTTTGGTATCTCTAGTTTTATTGAAGAGATCTCTAGTCTTTCATATTCTATTGTTTTCTTCTAGTTCTTTGCATTGTTCACTTAAGAAGGTTTTCTAATCTGTCCTTGTTATTCTTTGCAACTCTGCATTCAGTTCGGTATATCTTTCTTTTTCTCCTTTGGCTTTGATTTCTCTTCTTTTCTCAACTATTTGTAAGGCCTCCTCAGACAACCATTTTGCCTTGTTGCATTTTTTTTTCTTTGGGATGGTTTTGATCACTGCCTCCTGTACAGTGTTAGGAACCTCCATCCATAGTTCTTCAGGCACTTTGTCTACCAGATCTAATTCCTTTAATCTATTTGTCACTTACACTGTGTAATCATAAGGGATTTGATTTCAGTCATACCTGAATGGCCTAATAGTGTTCAGTACTTTCTTCAATTTAAGTCTAAATTTTCCAATAAGGAGCTCATGATCTGAGGCACAGTCAGCTCTGGATTTTGTTTTTGCTGACTATATAGAGCTTCTCCATCTTTGGCTGCAAAGAATATAATCAATTTGATTTCAGTATTGACCATCTGGTGATTAGATTATATATGCATAAATATCTGTATATGCATACTTTGACATCTGTATGTCTATATATTCTGTTTGTATATTTATAATGACAAATTTGAGTAGCCAATTGATTTTGTTCAGATATTTATGAAATTATATATAGCCATTATTAAAATGGAAAGAAATATCTATTATAAAGAGCAAGTATAAAAAATCAATTTACAGAAAACACTTTAAACTAGTATGTAAATTATAAAGTCATATAAGATCAAGTTTATGAGTAGATTTATGTGTAGAGTTAAAGTTGAAGGCCATATACCAAAAATGTTTACATTTTGGTTTTTGCCATATGGGATATTGTTTGCTTTTGATTTACTTCTTTAGACACCCCACTCACAATTTTCTACATATCGTTCACTTTTTTTTAATGATCAGTACAAAAATGCAAAATGAAAGCTAAAATAGTTCTTGGTTAGAAATCATGCTTGGTGCATAGGGGCTAGATGGTAAATGATAAAGCAGTTATATGGTATGAAGTCTAATAATGTTTTAATGACATTTGAATAGAAATATTAATATCCTGGAATAATAATACCTGTTAAAACATAGTAAGACCTTTTAAAACAATTTCCATCTTGTCCTCATAAAACTCTGCACACACTCTACATTCCATTTCTTTTCTGAACAATCTTTTAGTTTTTGCTTTGCTGCTGCTGCTAAGTCACTTCAGTCGTGTCTGACTCTGCGCGACCCCATAGACAGCAGCCCATCAGGCTCCCCCGTCCCTGGGATTCTCCAGGCAAGAACACTGGAGTGGGTTGCCATTTCCTTCTCCAGTGCATGCAAGTGAAAAGTGAAAGTGAAGTCGCTCAGTCGTGTCCGACTCTTAGCGACCCCATGGACTGCAGCCCACTGGGCTCCTCCGTCCATGGGATTTTCCAGGCATGGGTACTGGAGTGGGGTGCCATTGCCTTCTCCATAGTTTTTGCTTTACCTTTCTATTTGGATCATGATCCCCTTTTATACAGCCTGTTTCCATAGATCTCTGGACTGCAATTCAATGACACAACCGCCCAATAGAAAATGGGGTTGGAGAAAGCACTTGAAATAAGTTGAGCCAGGTAGATTCTCTTTTTTGCTAACTGGGCCTCCAGTCTGTGTGTGATGGATTGAATGTTAAGCCAGAACTATGGTGGAGGAGTATATGCCCAAGTGGAGGAGGGGTGTGTGGCCAGAGCGGGAGAGTGAGTGAAATACCTGGGGCAAAGCAGAGATGAAACATGGCAGGAGGAACCTCAGCACTTGTTTTCTGGTTCCTGATTCAAGGTTTTGTGAAACTTTCCCCATGACATATCTATATGTGTTCAAGTAATTACCCTTTGCCATGAAACTAATTTGAGTGAGTTCTATTTTTAGTGCACTCAAAAGATTCCAGGTTAAGACAATATATAATAGTCACTAAATAATCTATACTTGGTTTATATAGAACTCATATTTGGATGCGTAATTACAGAGAAAGACTGAATTTGATGGTCAGGGAATATTGTAGGAGACTTTGAGGCCAATTTCTTATTCATAAAAGGCTTAGCATAACAATATTACTAATTTTCCTTTATTCTATTTTTGTTCACCTCCAGTGAACAGGGTATTTCTCATATGATGGCTCTTTGCACTTTAGTTTGTATGCTTTCTCTTTTTTATGTATTCTTTAATAAATGAATATATTTGCAGCATTCCTCTTGTCTTCCCTATCCTAGAATAACACTGGCTAATTAATCAATAATTTCAGGTATGATTTTTCATACTGATAATTTTCATGCAAGATACTACTATCTTGCATACCCACCCAAAATAAGGCATTGCTATTTTTAAAGTGTATTTTCCTTCACACTTTATGATATTTTTGACAATTGTCATCTCTCTCTCCTGCATGTGAGCAAGGCTTCTGTGTGATGGAGTTCTAGGCCATAGTAGATCACATAATATACTATGATATGAACTTTGGGGCCCCCCAGAGTTGTCTGACTTATAAATGACATAATCTTAAGGACATTTTCTAGCTGATCTGAACTGTAATTCAATCTTTGGCACAATGGAGTTATAGCCTGTAATGCACAGGGCTTCTGATGAAGGGTCAAAATTAACCAATAATAGAAAACAGATAATTTAAAAATCACTAAGTTATAGGCCAAAGGATATTGATATATTTTCTTTCTGCAACAGACACCTACTTTTTAGCTGAAACATAGAATTACTGATGTTTTAGAATTGATACATATACAATCATAATATTATTAGCTGTTATGAAAGATAAATTATTCTGAGCTGTTACTATGTGTCATGCATAGTACTAGGTAGATGTAACTAGTCTCATATTTATGAGTGAGGAAATTAATCTTGGGAAAGGTGAAATAATTTACCCCAAGTCACATAGAGAGTGTAAAGTCAAAGTGAATATTTGAATTGGTCTTACCCAGGAATAAAGCTTTTGTTCTTTCCATTATAATATATTGCCTCTGAGAAGAAATGCAGCTTAAAAATCTAGAAAAAGAACATCAATTCATGGTGATTGAACCCAATTCACTATGAATTTTTTCAATTGTTTATTTGCCACATGTATAGGCAGAAAAATTCAGGCTTCTACTTCCTCAGTGACCTTCCTTGTGATTGGACTTCCCTGGTGGCTCAGATGGTAAAGCATCTGCCTATGATGCGGGAGACCCAGGTTTGATCCCTGGGTTGGGAAGATCCTCTGGAGAAGGAAATGGCAACCCACTCCAGTACTCTTGCATTGAAAATCCCATGGACAGAGGAGCATTGTAGGCTGCAGTCCATGGGGTCGCAAAGAGTCGGACACGACTAAGCGACTTCACTTTCACACTTTAGATGAAAATCAAAGTAGAAACATACCACTTAAATTATCTTTGTACTCCCAGGCTGCCATGTGTCTTCTATTTACCCTTCTAGATCCACTCTCTACCTGCTTCACCCTGCTTTCTTCGAGAAGAGACTGACTTGTAAGACTATACCAAGAGAATGCCTTGCCTTCTGGCTTTTGTTGGGTTTAACTAATGAGGAACCATGGCAGGAGATTGGGGCAGGGTGAGGAGAGTAAATGAATGTGTAGTATTCTCTCCTCTTTTTATTTCTTCAACCCTAGAAATTGTACCAACCCCTTTCTTACTAGTACCTGGGGCTTGATGGGCTGGGATCTATACTATCCCTTGAGTTTTCCCTTACTCTATCCACCTTGTAAATAGTCTCTTTATTAAACTCTTCATGAGTTATCAAAAATCTGAGTCCCTTCTAAGATCCTGTCATTTATCGGGGGATCCTTCCTTGTACATCTGACATCTAACAAAAAAACTTGACATACTAAATGTGTGATAAGAATGGATAGATAAATAGAAGAAAACAGTGATACATATTTTATCCTTATGGAAGACAAAGATGGCTAAGAAAGCCACTGTAGGTGTCTGGTAATCTCAAAGTAGTTTCCTGTTCTGTGGGGCCAGTATGCCAAATAGAAAAGTAAATTTCTACCCAGATTTTCTTTTTCTTTTATAAACAAAGCAGTCTTGGAGCCCCATGAAAGCTGAGAAGATTTGGTCATACAGCCAAGCTCCTGCTGTCTGGAAAATGTGATAGTAATCCAAAAAAGGATTTCAGAGGGCTCATCCAGCAGCTCTGTGGTCACTCTGGCCTGGCAAAGGATGAAAGCCCCATGGTTAGGTTGAGAGCTTAGAATTGCACTCCCAAGCCCTTTTTTTCTTTTCTTTTTTTTTTTTTTTTTGCTCAAATTTTAAAATGTTAGCCAGGCGGACAAGGGTGTCTCAAATTTAAAGGCTAAGGTTCATCGCTAATAAAGTGAGAACTCTTTCCTCTCATAAAATACTTCCATTTAGTTGATTGAAGGCATCCAAACTATCAACATTTGGTTTATCTATCTCCAAGATATGTCATTCATTTATTAGTGATCAATTTCACTGTGGATACAATGATCACTTCTGGTGACTTAGAAAAGAAAGAGGTGGTAATTATTACTTTTAAGCATCCTGAAATTGTCTGTCTGAAGGCCTGTACACACAAAAACAACTTCTGTTTTTTAAAGAAGGCATCGAGTGTTCCATACACCATTTACTAAAGTCATGATCATTTTAGATCCTTCACCACTATCTCGTGCAGATGTTATATCAGGCATTTTGAATGTAAAAGGCATTTGGTAAATTGCAATCATGATACAAATATTCAGTTCAGTTCAGTTCAGTCGCTCAGTCATGTCCAACTCTTTGCGACCCCATGAATCGCAACATGCCAGGCCTCCCTGTCCATCACCAACTCTAGGAGTTCACTCAAAATCATGTCCATCAAGTCTGTGATGCCATCCAGCCATCTCATCCTCTGTCGTCCCCTTCTCCTCCTGCCCCCAATGCTTCCCAGCATCAGAGTCTTTTCCAATGAGTCATCTCTTCACATGAGGTGGCCAAAGTACTGGAATTTCAGCTTTAGCATCATTCCTTCCAAAGAACACCCAGGGCTGATCTCCTTCAGAATGGATTGGTTGGATCTCCTTGCAGTCCAAGGGACTCTCAAGAGTCTTCTCCAACACCACAGTTCAAAAGCGTCAATTCTTTGGTGCTCAGCTTTCTTCACAGTGCAACTCTCACACCCATACATGACCACAGGAAAAACCATAGCCTTGACTAGATGGACCTTTGTGGGCAAAGTAATGTCTCTGCTTTTCAATATGCTATCTAGGTTGGTCATAATTTTCCTTCCAAAGAGTAAGCATCTTTTAATTTCATGGCTGCAATCACCATCTGCAGTGATTTTTTAAAACAGGGTAATTCAGGGCACAAGCTACCTGTTCCCTCTCTGGCTCTTCTATGGGGAAAATGCCAGTGTTCTGTCTTATAAGTGAGGAGACTGAAACTCAGAGGAGTGAGAGCCCTTGCCTAAAGTTTCACGGTGAGGGACAATGTGGAATGAGAGTCCTGGCCTCCTCCCTTGTCCTCACACATTAACAGGAAAAAAGGCAGCCTCTCATTTTCCCCCAGCTCTACCTGGGTTCCCAGAGGCCCACCTAGGGACACTGTAGGTTAGACTGGTGGTGGCTCAGTGGTAAAGAACCCGCCTGCCCATGCAGATCCCTGGAGAAGGAAACGGAAACCCTCTCCAGAATTCTTACCTGGGAAATCCCACGGACAGAGGAGCCTGGCGGGCTATAGTCCATGGGGTCCCTAAAGAATCAGCTGATTTAGAGATTAAATAGCAGCAACAACATCACAATAGACCATTAGATTGGCTAAGGATGCATCACGAGGGGCAAAGAAGTATCACCTGACTTTGTTCTGCTTCCCTCTTTTTTTTTTTTTTTTTTTTTTTTAAGAATCACTAAGTCATAGGCCAAAGGATACTGTTTCTTAAGTATTTCCTTTCCTCTTATAGGCATCTACCCTTCCTAAATGTAGGGCCTTTTTGTTTGTTCTTGTTTTTATTTTTGCAAAACTTTTGTGATGGGTAACTTACTTTTTTGCCAGGTAATCCTTTCATATTTAGATCATAGTGTTTTTTTTTTCTTCCATTTTATTGATGCAAAATTATCTATAGCTTAGAATCACTAGTTCTGAAGTTTTAAATAATTAAACTGATAGTTTTGGCTAATGGGTTATAAACTTTTTTGACCTGAAGGATTCTTTGTTTAGACAAGCTTGTTTTGGAAAATGTAAGCGACAAGTACAGCCTTATTCCGGTTGAAGCTGGCGGTGAGTGCTGAACCCCATCAACAAGGCCCTTTAGGGAGCCTCATGGAGTACAATTTGAATATCAGTGATTTAGTCTGACACTATGACTTATCAGAAATATCAGATGATGGAAATCTAGCGAGGCAAAGAAAAATCTCAGGGCACACACCTGATCAAATGAAGACCAGGAATTAAAACAGGCCATTAAATTCCTAAACAAAACTTTTCTCATGTTAACACACAGCCACCTTACCCATGCCCTGAGTTGCTCTGGGGCAACACAGAATTTTAACTGTCAGATATTCTGCTCAGCACCCCACTCCAGTACTCCTGCCTGGAAAATCCCATGGATGGAGGAGCCTGGAAGGCTGCAGTCCATGGGGTCGCTGAGGGTCGGACACGACTGAGCGACTTCCCTTTCACTTTTCACTTTCATGCATTGGAGAAGGAAATGGCAACCCACTCCAGTGTTCTTGCCTGGAGAATCGCAGGGACAGGGGAGCCTGGTGGGCTGCCGTCTATGTGGTCGCACAGAGTTGGACATGACTGAAGCGACTTAGCAGCAGCTCTCCATTATGTGGCAGAAGTACTGATTTCTGTTCTCCAAACACACCAAGCTCACCCCACCCTCAGGCCTCTACACTTCTGTTACCTCTGCCTGATTTCTCTGGCCCAGACCTTCGTACAGCTGACTCCTACCTACCTTTCAGGTCTCAGATCAAATGTTGCCTCCTCTGAGATGCCATCCTTGACTCCAAAATTGTAATATTCAATATCCTATTACTGTATTTTGTCTTCCTCCTAGCCCTAATTGTATCTGATTAATATTTTGTTAATATATTTGGTTCTTTGGTTCTTATCTATTTCCTGCTAGAATGGAAGCTCTGTGAGTCTTTCTTATGGACTAATGAATTTCTAGGACTGGAAAAGCACATAAAGATATAGAGTGAAATTTGACAAATATTTGGTATATGAGTGCATACTAGGCAGAGCTGCATGTCTGGGCTGCTTGCTGCCTCTGGTCATCGTGAATTGCTTATTAGGCAAAAGTCAAGTGATCATTCATCTAGAACGCTGAAGAAAAGGCTACAGAGACTATGTCAGACTGTTTGGCTTCCCTTCGAGCCTAGGGTTTCCATGATCCAAAGAAATTATGACTGTTTCTATGTGTAAGAAAAGTCCTTTGTTTCCTATTTGGAAGAAAATTTTTAATTGTAATGCATCCCAGTACATTGCATTATAGTAATAATTATTCTGTTTACAAGGATTAAAATATATGCATTTCAGATTTTTTAACCCCCATCAGACTATATATATATATATATGTAATTACATATATGTACACAATATATGTAAGAAATACACAATATGTAATTACATATGTAATTTCTTCATCATACACAATATTTGTAACTACAGATGTTTTACAAATGAATTTTCATTCCCTTTTTGCCATTCTCAGAGCTGCTGCCACATTGTCGTAGACTCCCTTAATGATTCACCCACATTAACGAGACGTTCAGTCATGTCTGATCCTTTGTGGCTCCATGTGACTGTAGCCACCAGGCCCCTCTGTCCATGGGATTTTCCAGGCAAGAATACTGGAGTGGGTTGCCATTCCCTTCTCCAGGGAATCTTCCTGATCCAGGGGTTGACTCTGCATCTCCTGCATTGGCAGACGGATTCTTTACCACTGAGCCACCTGGGAAGCCCTGCATTCATGTCATCATCTCCCAACTGGCCTCCTGTTCTGCTCCTGCAGCGCCCTTCCCAGACTTCCTTTTTCACTAATGAAAGTCTTCTGTTACAAATAAGTCATTTTCTGATCTTTCACTCATTCAACCTATATTAGTTTCTGGTGGCTGCTGTAACAAATTACCACAAACTTGGTGACTTAGATCAGATCAGATCAGTCGCTCAATCATGTCTGACTCTTTGTGACCCCATGAATCACAGCACACCAGGCCTCCCTGTCCATCACCAACTCCCGGAGTTCACTCAGACTCACGTCCATCCAGTCAGTGATGCCATCCAGCCATCTCATCCTCTGTCATCCCCTTCTCCTCCTGCCCCCAATCCCTCCCAGCATCAGGGTTTTTTCCAATGAGTCAACTCTTCGCATGAGGTGGCCAAAGTACTGGAGTTTCAGCTTTAGCATCATTCCTTCCAAAGAAATCCCAGGGCTGATCTCCTTCAGAATGGACTGGTTGGATCTCCTTGCAGTCCAAGGGACTCTCAAAAGTCTTCTCCAACACCACAGTTCAAAAGCATCAATTCTTCGGCACTCAGCCTTCTTCACAGTGCAACTCTCACATCCATACATGACCACAGGAAAAACCATAGCCTTGACTAGACGGAGCTTTGTTGGCAAAGTCATGTCTCTGCTTTTGAATATGCTATCTAGGTTGGTCATAACTTTCCTTCCAAGGAGTAAGCGTCTTTTAATTTTATGGCTGCAGTCACCATCTGCAGTGATTTTGGAGCCCAGAAAAATAAAGTCTGACACTGTTTCCACTGTTTCCCGATCTATTCCCCATGAAGTGGTAGGACCAGATGCCATGATCTTCGTTTTCTGAATGTTGAGCTTTAAGCCAACTTTTTCACTCTCCACTTTCACTTTCATCAAGAGACTTTTTAGTTCCTCTTCACTTTCTGCTATAAGGGTGGTGTCATCTGCATATCTGAGGTTATTGATATTTATCCTGGCAATCTTGATTCCAGCTTGTGTTTCTTCCAGTCCAGCATTTCTCATGATGTACTCTGCATAGAAGTTAAATAAACAGGGTGACAATATACAGCCTTGATGTACTCCTTTTCCTATTTGGAACCAGTCTGTTGTTCCATGTCCAGTTCTAACTGTTGCCTCCTGACCTGCATACAAATTTCTCAAGAGGCAGATCAGGTGGTTTGGTATCTCTTTCAGAATTTTCCACAGTTTATTGTGATCCACTTAAAACAATGGAAATTGATTTTGTCACTGTTCTGAAGACCAGGAGTCCTAAATTATTAGGAAGATGCCAAGCTGAAAGGAAGATGTCAGCAAGGCACACAGCAAGGCACAAACATAACTTCCTGAGTCTCCTTGAGAATCTGTGCTTTTCATCTTCCAGTTTGTGGTTGCTGTTAGCATTCCCTGGCTTGTAGTCATATCACACTAATTTTCAAGATGAGCGTCATCAACTCATCTGCTCTGTCTTCACATCACATCCGCCCTTGCGTGTCAACAGTTTTTATGCTACCTCCTTGTTGGGATACATGTGATTGCATGTTGGGTCAATCTCACTGATCCTGGATAATCTCTTTCTTGTAAAGATCCATAATCACATCTGCAAAATCTCTATCTCTTTTAAGCTGACATTTACAGGTTCCAGGGATTAGGACCTGATGTCTTTGGGGGCAGTTATGAGCCTGCCACAGGGCTTTCTTACATTGGTTTGCCATTGCCTGTAAAATAAAGTACACATTTCTTACCAGGAAATACTGGTCCCTAAGACTCTGACCTCTATTTTTTTTTTTTTTATCTTCAGATCTTCCATGATAGTGTTCTTTATTCCCAAACATTTTCTTTTTCAAATGTCTTTTCCCCCCATCTCCTAAAAGTAAACCATTCTTTTATATTTTGTTCTCTTTTGTAACATTCTATCCTCACCTACAATGTTTTCCTCTTTTATCTTAGCAATCCTTTATTTATTTAACATATATGGAGGGACTGCAAAGTTTTAGCAGTTGTGTTGAATTTATAAGGTTTGGTCCTGAGCTAAAGGAATTGAGCCCTCAATGGTGAGGGCTAAGAAATAGAGAACAGAATATTATAAATGATACAATAGAGAAATAAATACATAGAATACGATAAGAATGGAAAGAATGGCCATGCAGAGGGCAGATGAACAGGAAAAGGTCTCTTCTTAAAGGCAATACTGGAACAATTATATGAAATGATGACAAATCCCAAATAGTTAAAGCAAACTTGAGAAAGAACAAATCTAGAGGCATCATACTTCTTGATTTCAAACTATTGTACAAAACTATAGTAATCAAAAAAGTTTAGTACTGACAGACACATAGATAATGGGATATCACACACATAAAACAGACACATAGATCAATGGCATAGAGTAGAGAGCCCAGGATTAAACCCCTACATACAAAGTCAACCAATATTTGCCAAGGAAGCCAAGAGTACTCAGTGGGGAAAAATAGTCCTTTCAATGAATGGTGTTGGTAAAACTGGATATTCACACACAAATGAATGAAATTGGTTTCAGATTGATTATATTCTTGGCAGCCAAAGATGGAGAAGCTCTATACAGTCAGCAAAAACAAGACTGAGAACTGACTGTGGCTCAGACCATGAACTCCTTATTGCCAAATTCAGACCAAAATTGAAGAAAGTAGGGAAAACCACTAGACCACTCAGGTATGACCTAGATCAAATCACTTCTGATTATACAGTGGAAGTGACAAATAGATTCAAGGGATTAGATCTTATAAACAGAGTTCCTGAAGAACTATGGATGGAGGTTCCTTACGTTGTACAGGAGGCAGTGATCAAGACCATCCAAAGAAAAAGAAATCAAAATGGCAAAACATTGTCTGAGGGGGCCTTACAAATAGCTAAGAAAAGAAGATAAGCTAAAGGCAAAGATATACCTATTTTAATGCAGAGTTCCAAAGAATAGCAAGGGGAGATAAGAAAGCCTTCCTCAGTGATCAATGCAAATAGAGGAAAACAATAGAATGGGAAAGACTAGAGATTTCAAGAAAATTAGAGATACCAGGGAATATATCATGCAAAGATGGGCACAATAAAGGACAGAAATGGTATGGACCTAAGAGAAGCAGAAGATATTAAGAATAGGTGGCAAGACTATACAGAAGAACTGTACAAAAAAGATCTTCATGACCCAGATAACCACAATGGTGTGCTCACTCACCTAGAGCCAGACATCCTGGACTATGAAGTCAAATGGGCCTTAGGAAGCATCACTACGAACAAAGCTAATGGAGGTGATGGAATTCCAGTGGAGCTATTTCAAATCCTAAAAGATGATGCTGTGAAAGTGCTATACTCAATATGCCAGCAAATCTGGAAAGCTTAGCAGTGGCCACAGGACTGGAAAAGGTCAGTTTTCATTCTAATCCCAAAGAAAGGCAAAGCCAAAGGATGCTCAAACTATCACACAATTATATCATATGCTAGCAAAGTAAAGCTCAACATTCTCCAAGCCAGGCTTCAACAGTCAGTGAACTTCAAACTTCCAGATGTTCAAGCTGGATTTAGAAAAGGTTAGGGAACCAGAGATCATATTGCCAATATCTTTTCGATCATCAAAAAAGCAAGAGAGTTCCAGAAATACATTTACTTCTGCTTTATTGACTATGCCAAAGCCTTTGACTGTGTGGACCACAATGAACTGTGGAAAACTCTTAGTGAGATGGGAATACCTGACCACCTGACCTGTGTCTCCTGAGAAATCAGGAATCCTGAGAAGCTCAAGAAGCAACAGTTAGAACTGTACATAGAACAAAAGAGTGGTTCCAAATCAGAAAAGTAGTACATCAAGGCTGTATATTGTCACCCTGATTATTTAACTTCTATGCAGAGTACATCATGAGAAATACTGGGATGGATGAAACACAAGCTGGAATCAAGATTGCTGGGAGAAATATCAATAACCTCAGATATGCAGATGACACCATCCTTATAGCAGAAAGTGAAGAACTAAAGAGCCTCTGGATGAAAGTGAAAGAGGAGAATGAAAAATTTGGCTTAAAGCTCAACATTCAGAAAACTAAGATAATGGCTTTTGTCCCATAACTCCATGTCAAAAAATGGGAAAACAATGGAAACAGTAAGAGACTTTATTTTCTCAGGCTTCTAAAATCACTCCAGATGTTGATTGCAGCCATGAAATTAAAAGATGCTTGCTCCTTGGAAGAAAACCTATGACCAGCCTAGACAGCATATTTAAAAGCAGAGACATTACTTTACCAACAAATGTCCGTCTAGTCAAAGCTATAGTTTTTCCAGTAGTTATATATGGGTATGAAGTTTGGACTGGAAAGAAAGCTGAGTGCCAAAGAATTGATGCTTTTGAACTATGGTGCTGGAGAAGACTCCTGAGAGTCTCTTGGACTGCAACAAAATCCAACCAGTCCATCCTAAAGGAAATTGGTCCTGAATATTCATTGAAAAGACAGATGCTGAAGCTGAAATGACAATACTTTGGCCACCTGATGCAAATAACTGATTCATTTGAAAAGACACTGATGCTGTGAAAGATTGAAGGCAGCAGGAGAAGGGGACAACAGAGGATGAGATGGTTGGTGGCATCACTGACTTGATGGACATGAGTATGAACAAGCTGTGGGAGTTGGTGATGGACAGGGAAGCCTGGCATGCTGCAGTCCATGGGGTCACAGAGTCAGACATAACTGAGTGACTGAACTATTCTGGACTGTACTTAAATTTAAGTTAAAAATCAGATCGTTCGACGCACGATACTGGATGCTTGGGGCTGGTGCACTGGGACGACCCAGAGGGATGGAATGGGGAGGGAGGAGGGAGGAGGGTTCAGGATGGGGAACACATGTATACCTGTGGCGGATTCATTTTGATATTTGGCAAAACTAATACAGTTATGTAAAGTTTAAAAATAAAATAAAATTTAAAAAAAAAAAAAAAAAAAGAAAAGTAGAAAGAATAAAAATTACATAAATCACTTGGAAAAAAAAAAAAATCAGATCATACATTTTCTTTCATAACACTCATCTTTTTTTAATTACATTTAGTTATTTAATATGTCTTGCCTGGATATAGCTTCCCAGATAGCACTAATGGTAAAGAAGCTGTCTTCCAATGCAGGAGATGCAAGAATCCTGTGTTTGATCCCTGGTCAGAAAGATTCCCTGGAGGAGGCCATGGCAATCCACTCCAGTATTCTTGCCTACATATATAACTTGGCTTTTATAAATTAAAAGACTTTTTAGAATTTCAATTTTCTGAAGTGGCAAGGGTCATGTTCATGTTTTATACCTGAAACCCAGTCCAGGGCCTAACACATAATATAGAGTTTTAACAAATGATTTTGCAATGAATAAGGCAAGAAAGATTTAAATTTCCCATTTGAGTTCCCCAAATACCAACACTGTGCCATCCCCCTCTGTAATGTTTTAAGTGTTTACTTGCTTCTGCACACAACTCACTACTGCAGTGTATGAAAAGCATCCACCAAGCAGATGTACCTACACTTTGTGTAATCTTAATTAAGCATGGCATGTCTGATGATTACTTTGTAGAGGTTTCACTTGTTTGGCTTTGTTTTCTTTTTACCAGACATATATGGGCATGAATTTTAAAACAAATGAGAGAAAAACCATGTTTATCAATAATATATTACCAAAGGTTCAGTATATATCCAGATATGAAAGGTGGAACTATATTGTGATTGCTTTACTGAAAGATTTTGTTTGGCAGCAAATTTTAGTGTATTAATGGTCTTCAGTGTGTTAAATTTTTTATTTGACATATCTAAGTAGATGTGTTGCTTTTCATTAAAGATTTTAACTGATAAAATATATTTTAAATTAATTATGTTCAGTCCTCCTGAATCACTTCTGAGGATACATAAGGTTCTGTAGAACTGTTAGAAACTGCAGCTATAAACAATCCAGAGCAACTAGAGAATTCTAAATATAAAAACACACAAGTCCTAGAAGAAGAAAATGTTGGTTCATTCACCCATAAGTATAGGTATAGGAAAATATTTTTAACTCAGAGTGAACATCCATATGCCTAAAAACCTACATAAACATACACAAAATTAAAAAAAAAAAACAAGTTTGGAGCAGCAAAAATTCAAAATAAGAATGACCAATTTGGAGAAAATTAACAATGCATGAAAGAAAGTATGTTAATGTTCTACATTTTCAAAAAAAATAAAATTAATGAGTGCAAGAAAAAGAAACTGAAGAGAAAGGAAGGAAGGATTCATTCAAAATAACATTTTCATAGTATTGTACTGTGAACCCTCAGTCACAGGCAGCGTGAGGAAGAGGAAGAAATGCCGACAAACACCAAACTCCCTGTAGCCAATCTGAGTTTTCCTTTCTTTCTTTCTTTTTTTTTTTTTTTTTGATTGGTGGTATCCTTTGGTGTTTTTTTTTTTTTTTTTTTTTTGGTTGGTAGTATGTATAAAGTCATTCTGAAATTCTTTTCCATGTATTATGGGATTGAGCTAATCAATAAGTATGTTGATATTAAAGGAAGATAAAATTATCATTGTAATTGAAGTATAATACAAATGCAAAACCATATATGGCAACAAACAAACAAAAATATCTTAGAGACTGGAATTTGATGTATCATTGTGAATTTGTGATTTCTAATGTATATTTTATATGTGTGTATATGCACGTGCCTGTATCTGTGCGTTGCACCTTTATATGTGTGTGTGTATGTATATTTCTCTGTATAGTTTGTGCACGCATATTTTTGTGTTTATTTGTATGCATAGGCTTCCTAACTCCATCTGTTGACAAGGCCAAGAATCAAACATATCCCCATAGTAATAAGTAAACTTGGTTCCCAGATGTTGATATCTAACGCAGTTCTTCACTGACATGAAGCAGAGATTCTCAACAAAGTGATTTCAGGACTGAGCAGGGTAGGTACAAGATGAGCCTGAAAAAATATCTTATTATGCTATTAATAGGAAGCTAGGGAATGCTTCAAAAAAGATGAAAACATGTCACAACAACACAGAAAATAGCATGACAGGGCTTCTATTCAACAAATCTGGAACAACTGGAACACAGCAATTTGAAAATAATTAAGTGCAATAAAGAACTGATTGAAAAATAGAAATTTTGTATTAATTTCACCATATCTGATAATAAATAGGTCAAATCAGTCAATCAGTGGAGAAGGGAGACCTCTTGCTTACAGTAAAATGTCAAGGGCTTGTTGTTTAATGTGAAAGAAGTGTTTGTGTTAGAAAGTTAACAGTTTGTATCCTTAAAGACTGGATTAGAAACGAATCATCGATGAATGCTAATCCACGGAGAAATTTTGATGAGGTGTGGGACATTTGCACAGTCTGCCTATCACACATACACACACAGCTCTGGAAAGGCCTAACACTTGCAGATGATATTTCGGTGGTTGCCATTATGGCATAACTATCATTATAGCTAATGTACTGCTATGATATCTTTTTGTGTCTGGCAGTCTGGAACTTTGCCTAGTTCAAGTCTTCCAGAATCTTCTCTAACCTGTCTAGCAGCAACTTTTTCCCACTATCAGCAGCTCCCTCCTGCAAGCCTTGAGCTTGAGCCAGAGTGGTTACAACAGCTACCATTACGGTTATGAGTGCTGAGACTTAAGAAAGCTGAATCTAGTCACATTTTCTGGCAGTGAAACTCAGAGTAAATGCATCTAGATGGGAAAAAAAAAATTGTTTGGTTTGTGTACCAAGAGGTAGAACATAATATGAAAGCAGATCAGCCTTGTTTGTAATGACTCCAAAGTGGCCCTTCCCTGGACACTCAGTGCTGAATAAATCAATCCCTCAACTCTGACTTGCTCTTGACACTGCCTTTAATCTGTGAACTACGAAATCTTGTGTGCACTCCTCTCCCCCATCTGTGTGTGGCTGTCAGGCAGGCAGTTAACAGCACTCAGGAAAAGAAGTTAATTGGAAGGAGCTGGAGGTCTCCAGCCTCTTTGGTAATTACTGAAGGCACTCTCCTGCCTTGGAAGAGAGCCTCTTGCCTTCACAGTTTGATGAAGAGACTCTTTTTCCTCTTTCTGTAGTCACAGAAGCAAAACAGAGCCAAACAAAACTGAGCACTTTCTGTTTTTTTTGACAAACCTCAGAATTACTTTAAGGTTGGGTACACTAAGCTTTAGGTTCAATTCAATTTCCTTCAAATATAGTTAAAAACCTTTGTGAAGAAGACGTGTCTAATTCACCACTTTTTCCCCAGGGCTCAGCCCTGTACCTAACACATAGTAAGTTAAATGTTAGGAATTTTCTTTATGAATATTATTATTGTTATTATTCATCTAGTTCCTACTGTGTATGAGACTCTGAAATAGTCACTTAAAGAAGAAAAAAAACATTGACTCCAGAGTTGCACACTCAGGTAGATTTCTTAGCAATAATACTAGCATCTATGGTATTGCAAGTAAGCTGTTTCATATTACTAAACATAAGTTTCTTCACCAACACTCTGCATATAACATTGTACAGACTAACTTATCTAAAACCATGAAAGGGCCTGGTATACTGACTGGCATACAGTAAGTGCTTAATAAATGGTAGCTTTCTTTCCTTGCTGCTTAGTGTATATAAATATTTTATGACCCACTTGGTCCACTTGTGGCTATTATCTTGCTTCCAATCTTTAACCTTAACATTATTAATTTAGAATAGGACAAGTTTCATCTTCTCTCTCTTTGACCTATCTCTCCCAACTCTATTATCTCTTCCATTTGTTTCATTTTAGCTAAAAAAACATCTTTTAAATAGGGATTCAAGAGCACAGACGTTTTTATTGTGTCACCAACTCATTGGAAAAGCCCCTGATGCTGGGAAAGATTGAAAACAAAAGGAGAAAAGGGCGGCAGAGGATGAGATGGTTAGATGGCGTTACCAACTTAATAGACATGAATTTGAGCAAACACTGGGAGATAGTGGTGGACAGAGGAGCCTGGCATGCTATAGTCCATGAGATGGCAAAGAATTGGACAAGACTTAGTAATAGAACAACAACAACAAACTTATTGAAGCAAGTGCTAGAACATGCATTTGAGATACAGAAATGAGTACAGTATGATGACCCATTCCCTCAGGAAATTTACAGCCTTGTTGCGGAGACAGGTTTGCATGTGAAACTCAAATACAACACAGGTAGTTTTGGATAAGAGAAATTCTTGATATTAAACTACTTTGTGGGCAGTGAGGATGGAGTAGTCAGCGCCCCTGTTAGGAAGCAGATGATTTGCATTAACGGAGGATTCACATAGCAAGTGTTCTTTCCAGTGGACTTTTTTAAATATTGAAATATAGTTGATTTGCAATGTTGTATTAATTTCTGCTGTTCATCAAAGTGATTCAGTTATATATATATATGTTATCTTTCATATTTTTTTCCATTATGGCTTATCACATTATGGCTTATTATGTGGTCTGCAGTAGGATCTTGCTGTTTATCCATTCCATACAATAGCTTTCATCTGCTAACCTCAACCTCCCACTCAGTCCCTCTCCCTTGCACCTTTCCCATGGTAACCACAAGTCTGTTCTCTTTGGACTGTGAGTTCCCATGGACTTTGAAGAACGATCAAGTGTTTTCTAGGCAGCGAACAGGCAAACGATTAATCTACAGAGAGAGGACAGCATGTGCAAATCCATAGAGCGATGCAGGTGATAGGAGATGAAAATATGTATTTGTTGCTACATGATTACATGCTACATTTGCAGTGGAAAGCATCATTAATGAGCTATGCAACAGAGTCAGCTGTTTTCAGAAAGGTATGATGGTGTGGATGGTAGACAGCAAATATTTCATTCCACTGCTGAGGATGGAGTAGGTGTAGCTGCCTCAGTTGGAGTCAAACTTCAGCCACAGGTACTGTGTCAGGTTCAGTGGTCACCTGCAAAGCTGTGAGACCTTGATGCTTAATGAGCATCTATACCTGGGGGTCACAGAAGGACCAGCTTGAATGCTATCTATTAGTCAAAAAGCAAATTCCCAGGGCAAGGATTTGTTAATAATGTGATTCATAGATGGTCAGGAGGGTGAGAGGATAGAGGGACTGTGTAAGAGCCTAGAATAACTGCCCAGATGGCAAATTCCTTTACTAGGAGAGCAAATCTGATAGTGGAAGAGGAGTATACATACTTTAGAAACATTTGAATGCAACTTCTGGAAGCTGGCAGAAGCTGAATACAGGAAGTAAGTGAAGCAGATAATTTGTATAGTTTAGTGACAGATGGCATGATAATGTGGAATCCAATTTATTCAAATTTCTTAGCTTAGCCCTAACTTATTCAATAAGATTTTGTATTTAAACAAATCATTAGACTTGTTGGTGGAAATGTAAACAGCAATGTAATTCATGAAGCTATTTTTCCTGGTCTCCATACATCAGTCCTACTCTAAAAAATGTCATTAGAATTTAAAGCTAATAATTTGATAAGTTGAAATGTAGTTGTAGTCAATACTGATTTTTTACATATAGCATGATAAAAGTTGACAAGTACCTTCTAAATCATGTCTGTACTGAAGTGGAAAAACATTGAAAAAAATTACACCAAAAACATGATTTATAATGCAGATCAAATGTCCTTCATTTTCTGTAAAATTTATTTGGCATTATTTTCTCACAAATGTTAATAAACTAAAATAGCAGTGCTTATTGAATCTCCATTGTAATGTCTAGGTGTTGCCGAACTACCTAGATTGACCATAACAGTCCATCGTCATAACCTTACACAGAAGACATTTGGTTGAAACAAGTTAAGTGAATTAAGTATTGGACCTGGGGCCACAGGGTGCTGAAAGAGAAATCCAGTGCAAGGCAGGAGCCACATACATAATAAACTTTGAGATTTAAAGATCTAAATCTATACACATACTTAGTAATTTGTAAGTTGTTTCCAAAGTCCTTTCTTAAACCAATCAACAAATATCTATTTTGTACTTGCTGCTTATAGAGACTTTTGATAACCTAAAACACATACTTCTGTGGTGGGCTTTTGAACAAGAGTACAAAGCCATCTCTTCCTCGCATTTATACTGTTTATAGTATGGTCTGTGCCGACTTAGTTGTGTCTGATTCTTTGCGACCCCACAAATTGTAGCCCATCTGGTCCCTCTGCCCATGGGATTTTCCCAACAAGAATACTGGAGAGGGTTGCCATTTCCTTCTCCAGGGAATCTTCCTGATCCGGGATGGAACCCGAGTCTCTTGCCTCTCCTGCATGGGCAGGCAGATTCTTTACCACTGTACCACCTGGGAAGCACCATAGGATATTTTATCACACACAAAAAAATGTGATTGAAGCAAAAATCCTTGTTTTATTTTTATTTCCACCTTATAGTTGAGGAAAAAAAAAACCCTGAGTCTTTGAGAAGTTAGGTGAATTCATTGACCAAAGTCAGCAGGATTTGAATTTAGGCTTATAGATACTGTGTTCTTTTTCCTTTCTATTGTATTATTGTCGCATTCCTTCATTTATCACGGAGTCAAAGAGTTTGTTTCTCTTTTAAGCAGAGCTGTTTGATACAACTGGCACCTTCCAAGTTTTAATTCTCCTCAGTGTAACTGGTTTGATCCCAAATGATCTTTTAAACATTAAAGAATAAAGAAATGCTATAGATTTAAAGTCATAGCGTTGAAGAGTTTTTAATATAGGATTGCATAAAAATAATTGTGTTGAATAGCACTGGGTATGCATTTTATGGGAAACAAATACTTTTTTAAAAAATGTATCCAAGCTAGTAGTCTTTATTCTTTGTTCTCATAGTTAGATGCAATTTTTGGGGGGGCCTATACTCCTTGTTAAAGGCTGTTATTGAAGCTTTTATAGAATCAGGTTAGAGGTCATTGTGCATATATTGCTTTCAATTTTTTACTGGTGCTTTTTATTATTGTTTTATTATTATGGTACTACAGATAGAGAAAGATAGGAAAAGATGTATTGAAGAAAGTTAAAGTTTACTAAATATGTGATTTTCTTTTGCAAGTTACTTAAGCTTTCTGAGCTTTGGTCTACTCTTTCAGGAAATGGGGCTAATAGTCAAATATCATGAAATCGTGATGAAGATTAAATGAGTCAGAGATTTAGATAGATATATAGATAGAACTATAAATGGTACTTAAAAGTGAAGCATAAATCTAAAGAAAATACATGTGAGTTTAATAAAGTTAACATTTCTTAGGCTCTTATATGCAGGGCTTCTTCCAAGTGCTTTATCTATATTATTTATGTTAATGTTCATCATTCTATGAGACATATATCTTGTTGTTGTTGAGTCACTAAGTTCTGTCTGACTCTTTGTGATGCCATGAACTGCAGCACATCAGGCTTCCCTTTCCTTTACTATCTTCCAGAGTTTGCTCAAATTCATGCCCATTGAATTGGTGATGTTATCCAGCCATCTCATCCTGTCATCCACTTCTCCTCCTGCCCTCAATCTTTCCCAGCATCAGGGTCTTTTAGAGTGAGTCAGTTCTTCACATCAGGTGGCCAAAGTAATGGAGCTTCACCTTCAGCGTCAGTCCCTCCAATGAACATTTAGGGTTGATTTCCTTTAGAATATCTTATTATCTCTATTTTCCTGAGGATAGAACTCATACGTGGATTAAATACATATTTTGCCAGAAGTCCCACAACTATCAATGAATGGAGACAAGATTTAGGTCCATATCTTTCTGAGTTTAAAAACCAGAAGTGTAACCTGTATTTTATACTGTATTTCTTAATTTACCCTTATTTGTTAAGTGATATATATAACCTAGTATTTGCTATATGGTTGCTGGCTTATGGGGAAAGAATACATAGATGAAAGTGGTATAATTAGATATTACAGGAGTCTAGAAGTAGGTAAAAGAATGAACATTCTAATATATACTATTATAGTTAATAAAAATCTCATAAAATAAAATTCCAGGAGCCACATTCTACCTCTGTTGATAATTCTTCTAAATGGTATGGGACACAGTGGTTGTGGTTTCAGATAGATCTGTAAATGGTACTTGAAAGTGTAAATCTAAGGAAAATACAACATGAACCAAGCTAAGAATGAAAAATGTGTAGGAAGTTCTCTAGCTTAAATAAATTGTGAATCCAGGTTGACCATTTGTAGCATATTTGATCATCCTGTTCTGAAAATGTTGGAAGCATCACAAGATCAATGAAGCTACAGTTTTATCAGACAAGTTAGTCTCTATTTTTTTTTCTTGTCCTGTACCTGCAGACACCACAGCTAAAATGCCAACAAATTATAAATCAGGACTAGTTGGAGAGAAATGTCTGTCTGTTTTCTGGTATTAAATGATATTAAGAATTAAAAATCACATAGTGGAAAGAATAATGGGGTTAATTTCTCTGATTTATCACCTAGTATCTTTAAGACTTCAGACAAGTTACTTTCTCTTATGTCTCATTTTCCATGAGATATAAGATTAGAAAGCCCCAGATTCAAATCTTGGCTTTCTTCTTTAATAACTTTCTGTTCTTACATAAGATCTATGATTTACTCTGTCAGTTATATCTTTAGTAAAAAGAAAAGTTGGTCTGAATATTTGCTTCATGGGGTTGTGAAGATTAAGCTAGGGTAATATATGTAAGCATTTGGATGTGTGCATTGAACATAACAGGCTCTTAATAAATATTAGCTTTAGTGTTCACACATCCTGCACTTTTCCTATCACTTACATTTTGCTCACTCAACCTCAGACACTGTTCTAGTGCCTCAATGTAAGATTTATATAGTTGAAAATCAACCATGATCAGTATTAAATTAAATAGTGCATACAGAGTGAAGAACAAGGACCTAGCATTTAGTAGGTAATAAATTTTAGAACATATGATACAGTGATATAGAAATAAGCCAAATACCCATAGACATAATTTAGGTTAACAGAGAAGAATAAAGAGAGATACTTTTTTTTTATGAATTCACTTTTTAATTCATTTATTGTCTTCAGCAATCTCTATTTATCACCATTCTGTGCCTCGCAGGGATCCTATACACCAAGGTGAAAGCAAAGGTTAATAATTCTGGGTTTCTTCCCTGTAGATTGTCTTTATTCTAAAATCCAAGTGTCTGTGGATCAATTTCAGGGTCTGCAAATTTCTTGAAAGAACAGTCACAAGTGAGTATCTTTATTTTTCAGGAATAGCATCTGTTGCTTTTATCAGCCTCTTGAGAGTACTCCTAGGAGATCTCAGTACAGAGAAAAGGGTGGACTCTGATTCTTAATTATTGCTTTGGCAATACTACATATCTTCAGCTGGATAAACTTTGAACTCAATTCTAACTGGGTTTAAATTACAGATGCTTTCCCTGGTTGCTTTGTGACTTAACTTGAGCCTCAATTTATACATGAGCAAAACTTCTTTGGAAGGAATGATGCTAAAGCTGAAACTCCATTACTTTGGCCACTTCATGCGAAGAGTTGACTCATTGGAAAAGACTCTGATGCTGGGAGGGATTGGGGGCAAGAGGAGAAGGGGATGACAGAGGATGAGATGGCCGGATGGCATCACTGACCCGATGGACATGAGTCTGAGTGAACTCCGGGAGATGGTGATGGACAGGGAGGCCTGGCGTGCTGCAATTCAGGGGGTCGCAAAGAGTCAGACATGACTGAGCGACTGAACTGAACTGAACTGAACTAAAACCTGGGATAGTGATACCTACCTTCTAGGCTTGTCCCATTAATGCATGCCAATAAGCATCTCACAATATCCAGCGCTTTGTAGGTGTTCAAAATTAGTGGCTCCTCTCACCTTGGCGGCTGCCTGAGAGACCAGCAGGTTGCCTTCCTCATTAAAAAGCTGTATCACAGCTTATTGTTATTGCCTCTGATCAGAACTCTGTGCTTACAGAGACTAGTCCATACAAAAGTGATATAAAGTGTCAAAACATGAATACAGTTAGTGTTCATCAAAGCCCGTATCACAATCCTTGTGTATCAGCCTGCACATCTCACACTGTATCTGTGGTGACCTCCTGTTGCTTTAGACATATTCCCTGTCACAATTTAATTGTGTTACACTGTGATTCAGATCTCCCCAGGCATTATAGAAACTAGCTTTCCATGTCCCTGAGGGTGTTAGTTGAAAGACAAGTGCGCATTTATTCCTCAGATGCTTCTCAAAACAAGAGAAGCCTGTGGAGCTTTGAGTTACAGCACAGCACAGACTAATAATGCGTCGCAGGAAGAATAGAGTCAGCTGAGAGCCACAGAATGGTATACACATGCTGATAAGTACAAGTAAGATGGTAGAGATGGTGGAGGGACATTTTATAGGATAACTGAGTGTCACTGCAAGAAAATCAAGTTATCACTTAGGAAAATATTGAGTCATTATTACACTATATAGCAAAGAACATGCGTTGTTCAGTCACTCAGTCGTGTCCAACTCTTTGGGACCCCATGGACTACAACGTGCCAGGCTTCCCTGTCCTTCTCTGTCTCCTGGAGTTTGCTCAAACTCATGTCCACTGAGTCAGTGATGCCATCCAACCATCTTATCCACTATTTCCCCCTTCTCCTCCCACCCTCAATCTTTCCCAGCATCCAGGTCTTTTCCAGTGATTCAGCTCTTCATATCAGGTGGCCAAAATACTGGAGCTTCAGCTCTAACATTAGTCCCTCCAATGAATATTCAGAGTTGATTTCCTTTTGGATTGACTGGTTTGGTATCATTGGTGTCCAAGGGACTCTCGAGGGTCTTTTCAAGAACCAAGTTTGAAATCATCTTGTTATTATCTTGCTAATAATATTATAGGTTATTCTGATCATGATGCACGTATTGATTTCTTTAAGTGAAAATCTGTATATCTTCCACCCATAGAGACAATGTCATGAAAACCTACTGAATAAACTCATATATGAATCAAATATGGTCAGTAAAGAATGCTAGGTTGCAGACTTGAGTTCTCCACATGATCAAAACCCAAACTCTCAATACCAGATCCTAGGATATATATCCCATGGGTATTAATGGGAAATCTTCTATGAATAGATCACCTTTCTTTGTAAACAAAATATTTTTAACATAAGTTGACATTTTCCAGTTTCTTATAAAATATCAGTGATGATATTTTTCAATAAATGATATTCCCATTTGTCACTGGATAAAGTCCAAATTCTTGGAAATGGTAAAGAATCTGCCTACCAATGCAGCAGACATGGGTTTGATCCCTGGGTTGGAAAGATCCCTGGAAAAAAGAATGGCTACTCACTCTAATATTCTTGCTGGAGAATCCCATGGACAGAGGAGCCTGGCAAGCTATAGTCCATGGAGTTGCAAAGAATGGAACACAAGTGAGTGAAACACTTTCACTTTTTCACTTATCCACAATTAGTCTGACTGACTTTAAATCAGGGAGATTTCTGCATAAAATATGAATCATTCTCACTGGATGAAGCAAATACTAGAAGATTACCTGTTAATAATACATATATTATATGCTGCTGCTAAGTCGCTTCAGTCGTGTCCGACTCTGTGCGACCCCATAGACGGCAGCCCACCAGGCTCCTCCATCCCTGGGATTCTCCAGGCAAGAACACTGGAGTGGGTTGCCATTTCCTTCTCCAATGCATGAAAGTGAAAAGTGAAAGTGAAGTCGCTCAGTCGTGTCCGACTCTTCGTGACCCCATGGTCGGCAGCCTACCAGGCTCCTCCATCCATGGGATTTTCCAGGCAAGAGTACTGGAGTGGGGTGCCATTGCTTCTCCGAAACATATATTATATACACATTATAAATATATGTGTAATATAATGCATTTTTAGCTCAATATTCAAAAAACTAAGATCATGGCATATGGTCCCATCTCTTCATGTCAAATAGATAGGGAAACAATGGAAACAGTGACAGACTTTATTTTCTTGGGCTCCAAAATCACTATGGACAGTGACTGCAGCCATGAGATTAAAAGACACTTGCTCCTTGGAAGAAAAGCTATGACAAATCTAGGCAGCATATTAAAAAGCAGAGAAGTTACTTTGCTGACAAAGGTCCATCTAGTCAAAGCTATGGTTTTTCCAGTAGTCATGTATGGATGTGAGAGTTGGATCATAAGAAGTTTGAATGCCAAAGAATTGATGTTTTCAAACTGTGGTGTTGGAGAAGACTATGCTGGGAAAGATAGAAGGCAGGGGAAAAAGGGGATAGCAGAGGATGAGATGGCTGGATGGCATCACCAACTCAATGGACATGAGTTTGAGCAAGCTCCAGGAGATAGTGAAGGACAGGGAAGCCTGGCATGCTTCAGTCCTTGGGGTTGCAAAGAGTCAGACAGAACTGAGCAACTGAAAAATGACAATATATGTATAATATATATGTATGTGTTTATATGTATAATTTGCTTTACTATTCACTCTCCTGTTGCAAGTTGAAGCATAAGTCATATTCCATTTCTCTGACCCCATGAAGATTGTAAATTACTTGGATTTAGAAGGTTGAGAGTGAGATAGAAAACACACAGCTCTTTTTGTGTTATCGTGTTATTATAATAAAAGAGACACTTCCTAGTTTCCATGAACTTTATTGTGCATTAATTATGTGCTTAAAATATATGTCATGTCCCAATCTAATGTGGTGTGTTCATTTCAGTTCAGTTCAGTCACTCAGTCATATCCAACTCTTTGTGACCCCATAAATTGCAGCACGCCAGGCCTCCCTGTCCATCACCAACTCCCTGAGTTCACTCAGACTCATGTCCATCGAGTCAGTGATGCCATCCAGCCATCTCATCCTCTGTTGTCCCCTTCTCCTCCTGCTCCCAATCCCTCCCAGCATCAGAGTCCTTTCCAATGAGTCAACTCTCCTCATGAGGTGGTCAAAGTACTGGAGTTTCAGCTTCAGCATCATTCCTTCCAAAGAAATCCCAGGGCTGATCTCCTTCAGAATGGACTGGTTGGATCTCCTTGCAGTCCAAGAGACTCTCAAGAGTCTTCTCCAACACCACAGTTCAAAAGCATCAATTCTTTGGCACTCAGCTTTCTTCACAGTCCAACTCTCACATCCATACATGACCACAGGAAAAACCATAGCCTTGACTAGACGGACCTTTGTTGGCAAAATAATGTTTCTGCTTTTCAATATGCTATGTATTGTAATTAATAATACAAACTTCTAAAATAAAAACTGACAAATAGAAAGCATATGAGCAAAACTAAATATTTTTTGTTTAATTATTTTTCCTAAAGGCAAACTAATAATGAGGAATAAGTCTGATCAATATAAAACTCCACCATTCACTCATTTGTTTACTGAAAAGTTACCCATTTTCCTCAATCTGTGATTGTTCCTCTGTTTTAGATGTTACTAAAAGATAATCTAATTTTCCTCTCAGTTTTCAAGATAATGTATCTTTGCTAGTATTGTTTCAAGGTTTAGATGCATGCTTTTTTATCCAACTTGTGCTTGCACATTAAAATTAAAGGATAGAATTATTGCCTGTGATTCTTCACATTTAGCTCTAGCTGTTATAGAATATGATCATACATATATTTTAAAAGGTTTGCAATATAATTCAATTACAGAACCTAAATGCAGACTGTGTTGTCCCCTGACCAATTATTCTACCTCAAGCCTTGGACACAGACTTTCTAATTTTATATTTGTTTTTCAACAGCATGCATAAAAAATGCACTAAAAGCTGACACTTTCTCAACAACTCATGGTCATAGTTAGTGAATTATTTAATGCCACCAAGAACAAGGCAGGGCATGCAGTGAGCATGAACTTGACTCTAAAATAACTGTGATGGGTTTAGATCCCTTGGGTCCCCAGTGTGTTCTGTACTGATACAGTAAAAGAGGGGAAAGTCTCATCAATATGCAAGTTTAAATAGGAATCTGTCCTGCCACATCTGCTGACAAGATTAATTATAGATCTCTGAACCTGATGTGTTTTCTTAATATCTTGCATCACTTTACTGGCCTGCAGTCAAGCTGAAATACTAGATATGGCTTTGTATAATTCTCAAGTCTAGAGTGACATTTTGCAGTGCATTTTGTCTGGATAACTTAAAAGTTTTCATTAATAGTTTGTCATTAGTCCTTGAATTTGTTCATTGAAATTAGGATAATCCTTTGGCAGTAGCAAATTCTGAAAGAATGCAAGAATCCTCTCCCTGAGAAAGTGCAACCATTTTCTCTAGGCTGTATATCTTCAAATGAAAGGGCAAGGAAGTAAAGACAGTAAAAATTATTGCAAACTATTTTGCCTTGTGAATCACATAGTCTTCCAATAAATGAAAGGAAAGGGAAGGGAAGGGAAGATCCATGGGATAACAAAGAGTCCGAATGCTAAATGATGGAAGTGACTTAGCATGCATGCACACTTGCAAGGGATAATGATAGAAAGGCAAACTATTGGATCAGATTCAGGATATGAAGGATGGATATTGTGTTGCTTTATTTATTTATTATATCTGTTTAGGATGGGAACAGAATTAGGCTGGACAAAAAGCAGCTGAATTATTATCCTCATGAAGATTGCTTTTTAATTACCATTACCACCACTAACATCATCATCATCAATTATGTTTCCAGAAAAATAAGAAAATAGATTAGGATAATACATTGAAACAGTTGAACAATAGGCTAAAGCAAAACTGGTTGTAATTGTATAATCTTTATTCAACAGGTTATTGATTAATTTTCATTGATATATAATTCACATAACAAAATGTTACATAACATAAAATTCACCATTTTATAGTGTACAGTTCAGTGGTTTTCATCCTCCCTTCCACCCAGTGGCTTAGCAATCTGCTTCATTGTTTTCTTATTATTTGGTCAAGTCTTGAAAAGTTGTAGATTTCACTCTTAGTTAATCAAGATTTACTAATCTGAGTGTTAGTTTCTTACTGTTGCTGCAACAAATTGCAACAAAGTTAGTGGTTTAAAACAATAAACATTTAGTGTCTTATAATTTGAGAAATCTTACTAAGATAAACTCAGTGTTAGCACGGCCGCATTTCTTCTGGAAGCTTGAGGGATAATCTGTTTCCTTTCATTTTCCAGTTTCTATAGGCCATCAGCATGCTTTGCTCATGGTCCCTTTCTTCATCATCAAAGCCAGAAACATAGAATCTTCCAGTCTCTTTGACTCTGTTACTCTTGCCTCCATCTTTCACTTATAAAGAGTCTTAGGGTTACATTTGGGACCACACAGATAATCTAGGTAATCTCTCCATCTCAAGATCCTTAACTTAATCACCTGTACAAAGTTGCTTTTGTCATGTACGGGAACATTTATGGGTTCTAGAGATCAGGATGTGGACATCCTTAGAGGAGGGTGTTGTCTTCAACCTAACACACAGAGATTCATGTCAAAATGTTATATTACATGAATAATACTGTTGTAGTGTATTTTATGTTCAAAATGTCCCTCACACCTAGAAAATGTTTTTGAACACTTCTCTGGATTTCACAGCCTAAGAAATTTAAAAGCACTCCTTAAGATAAACACTAATTTCCAGAGAGTTCACACTCTCCCATTATGTGTCAGTTCCATCTGAAAGGAATTCCTTTTACTGATTTCCACAAAATATATTTATCATTTTAGTTGGAAGTTTTGCCTCTTTTACAAAATGTTGAAAGTTTGTAGGGATGACAATTTATTTTATTGATCCCTTCTTTTTTTCACATGTACCTTCCCCATCTGTCGTCTCTGTCTCTCTACTTCTCAGATAGCCTTGAATCTCCCAATTCATTTCTATTATGCAGGGCAGGCCATTTTTTAACAACTTCAGTTATTGAATTAAAAAAAAAAAAAAAAAAAAAAAAGATGCCAAAGCTCTTCCGTGCAATGGGCCTTCACTGAAGAATTTCTGTGTCTGTTGAAATGTCTGTGGCTATGGTTGGCAAAGTGATCTTTCCTCCAATTATAACACTATAACTTCCCAGGTAATTTACAAACACATCTGAAGAATGAGTTCATTTTCTTTTTTGATTTTCATTTTCGTTTGCCCATCTGTTCATTTTACTCTCTTTGCACTTCCAGGCCTAGAACTGTACTACAACTGGGCTTAGTACACAGAGCAACCACTGTAACTGCTGTTGACTGAGAAACACTCTTATGAGGCTGTCATTATTGCAGCTCGCAGATTTCTTTTCCTAATTTCAAAATGCCTTCTTCATTTTAGATCACCCCAGGTAGCCATCTCACAGCATCCATCTATCGATTCTCCCTGCACATGGTGAAGAAGAAACCACTGGAGAAGGTAAGGCTTTCACTACCCAAGAGCACTGACTCAAAATTAAATGTATCTAATACACTGTAAACTGAAACTTTAAAAATATTCTTGCAATACTACTTGAGGCAATTGATTTTGGAAATTACTAGAAGTAAGAGACTATTTTTCTTTCCTCTGCTACAAGACCTCTTTTGTGGAAAAGAAACTATTTATACGAGTACTTGTTAAAGCTTCTCCATTGCAATTTACTCCACCTAATAATTACTCTATCAACACACATTCTATCTAAATGTCTTTAGTCACAGTCCTTCTAATGTAATCTGGGTGTTCATTGTTCTTCTGTTTGATATGCGCTGGAAGCACACAGCATCTTATTCTAATCAGTTTTTGAATGCATTGTCTGTTGAAATGAAAGTAACAATGATGAGTAAGACAGCTGTTTCCCTTGAATGTGAGTGTAGGGGTTAAAACCACAAATTAAACTGAATATGTGCAGGCTTTCATGCATGTTTCAAAATGGGGGTGAAACACATTTTGTGAAATGGAAATCAATACTAGTGAAAGTTGTAAAGATCAGTGACTTGCAGAAGAGATGGTATTTGGAAACAGCTATACTCTCCATTCTGGAGAATAGGCACTCAACTTCAGTGAGTTGGTAAAATGAAGTATAATTTGCCTTTGTAGATGGTGATTTTAACAAAGAGAACAGGAGAAACAGAAAAAGAATACAGAACCATCAGAATTTCATGCTTGGATTATCAGTGTATCAGTATATTAACAGAAGGAATGGAAGTGCCATGATTTATCATCATTCAATTGTGTATTACTATTCTTATTAACATTAGATTTTATTATTATATTAATATTAAATATTATTATATATTATATAATATAAGAATACTATATTAATCTAATATTTATATTAGATACTTCTTTGCTTTTTGGCTCAGAATTCTATAAAATTTAGTTTATGACATTTAGTTGTCAAAATATAAAGATTTCATAATAGCTAACTGATTTCCCTTCTATACATCATATTTATCTCCTGTTTCTACATATATATTGTTTATTTAGTATTTTTCATTGAGATTTCTAATTGATAACATTATGAGAATAATTTTAAAATATATTGTATGTGTCAATGAACTATTAATTTTATATTGAGGAAATAATTGAGGCCAAAGCAATTTCCTTTTTTTTTTTTTTGTAAAAGCAGCACGGTAATTCATATATATTTAAATAAATTTGTTAGTAATTACTTTTTTCAACCTTCACAAACATTTCCTGAACTGGTCATGAATGAAACTGAGAATATAGATGAGCTGACCAGACTGAGATGGGAGCCTATTTAGCTAATGTCCCAAGGAAGAATGAGAGGTTCAATCTTAAGACCCTAGGTAACAATGAAAGTTACCATCACATCAGGTATGATATCATATGGTTTTCCAATTATAGCAGTCTCAGTCCTCAGGTTATTTGTGGTGACTCCTTGTTTTTATTTATCTATTTTTTTAGTTTGTTTTTATCTGAATTTCTTAAAACAGTTATTAAGAAGATGAATGAGTGTCTTTGGGTTAGAATGTCTCCTCTGACTACTGACCTGCCCAAGGTTCATACAAAATCATTGTCTAAGTTTCTTCAGATCATGGACCATGTGTCTAATCTACACTATTAATGCTTTATTCACGTAGAATTAGAAGGTTCCAAGTGAAACATCATTGGAGTGAATTCCCATGCTTAAGAGGCTATTAGTCTCTGTGGTCAAGAAGGTGGCATTACAGTGGGATTTCCATCTTTCATGATGCCTTCCTTACCTTGTATCTTACCCACCATATACACACATTACTGCTTTTGACCATGATGTTTGTGTAATATATGCCTTTATTTGTTTTAATTTCATTAGCTTAGTCTAATGCTCTTCAGCCAACTTTACTTTTGAGAAATCAAGTAAGTAATAAAAGGAGTAATATTGTTTCCCAGTTCATAAGTCTGTCTTCATGATTCTGGAGAAATAATTGAAACCCTCCTGTCTTCTGTTCACTTGATGAAAGACCTCTGTTGGAGGAAGGCTATCTCCTCTCATTACAGGAATATAGTGTCTTTGTTCTTTCCTTTTAAATTTGTCTCTCTCATTTGGGTATCAGACAGAGAACTCTATCTGAATATATTTTGATGGTTCCACTTGATAACCTGATCATTTGATCTCTTTTTTTAAACATAACTAGAATATAAACTTTAGAGACAAGTATACAGGATCATATTCCACTCTCATCTTTTGCTTCCTGTAACTCATGAGAAACTAAGTTAACCTCTCTTTGCTACAGCAGGTGCATGGCAGGTAGCAAACAATGATATTATCCAAAAGGGATTTTCTGAGATTGAGGTGGGTAATATATATCAAGCTCTTAGTATACTGGGTAACACAGAGAAAGCACTCAAAGATGTTAACTGTATCACAGAATGTGAATGGGAATATATATAGATTAACAGAGTAATTACAGGGAGCAAGGAAAGGCGCATCTGTTTTCAAATAATTGGAATAGAAGAAAATTTTAACAGCAAAAGTGCACTGAAGATAGCTTAGAGTTTGAATATTTACATTGACTCAGGTTGTCATCACTAATGATTATCACTGTAAACTCAGAAAGCTATGAGTACAGAATGTTCTGTGTGTGTGGAGTTCAGTATATGAGAAAGGCAGTGTGACTGTGACCATGAATATTATCTTGATCTTTTATCCAAAGATCTTTTCAAACTGGATTTTTTGTTTACATTTGTTTGATTTGATTTGGTTTGGTTCCTTGCATGGAACTTCACTATAGATCAAAGTTATACAATGAGAGCAGATCTTTCTGGGAATGGTGAAGTTTCCTTGTCTGTTCAACTCCCCCACCAACACCATCCCTGAGTTTTCTCTGAAGAACCTCTAATGGTTTAGAGGACACAATTTAAAACACATTGATCTGTTTAGTCCTTTAAATTTTAGGACGGAAAAATTGGAGCCAGGAATAGTGAAGTGATATGCCCCAGGTAGCACAATAAGGGAGAGAAGTCTGGGTATGCTGACTCTCCTCTATTGGAACATGCTGACTTTTCTGCAGAATGCTTTTAAAGGTTAGGAAAGCAAATATGCCTGTGGGAAATGTGACCTTCCCTTTCTGTTTGCCAATCATGTTGCCTTGGTGGTTGCAAATGGGTCATAGCAGCTGTTCTCGAATTCTGTTCTCCAATCAGCAACACTAGCATACCTTTTTAGAAACATAAATTCCTCGGCTTATCCAACCCTCCTGAATCAAAATCTTAGGTGGCAGTGTCCAGAAATTTAAGGATTACAAAACTCTCTAGGGATTTTTGATATTCATTAAAGTGTAAAAACCTCTATATTAAATAAATTATTTTAAAATTAGCTCTGTCTGAAAAAAATAATTTTTAATTACATGGGCTACCTACCAATGGGCAAAAACCACTATGAAGATACACAAATTCTGTAAAGAAAAATATTGAGGGGGAATAATGAAAGTAAAATTCACTGATCATCATACCACTCTTTGATTTATAGCAGTTATCTAATTTGATCCTGATAGGAACAGTATGAAATATATCTTATTATCTGAACTGCTATTTAGAGATACTAAATAACTTGTCTAAGATCATTCAGCTGAAAGTTGCAGAGCTAGGATTTGAACTCAGATGTAACTGACTCCAAAGTTTTACATCTTCCTATTGTGAATTGAAACCTACTGGGCTTCAAACACAAGTAATAGAACATCTAAAATTCCAGGGGAAAATTCATTCATTAGATTTTTCTTACAATTATAGAGTGCTTTGATGTTAATTTTTATTGGGATATAATACACCTCTCTCTTGATGTTACATGGAAATAATAACATCACTCTGATATGAATATGCCTTTTTTATTCTACTTACATCTTTTTCAACATCATATCCCAAATGTCTATATACCTGTTTATTACAAGCTAATCTATATGCATATACTATTTTTTCTTTAGCATTTAATATAGAAAATAAATATAGCCTCATTGTGTCCTGTCTGAGAGCAACTAAAGTTTCTGAAAAATAAATCATTATCTTAGATATTATGTTGAGCTATTTCAAATCCTGAAAGATGACACTGTGAAAGTGCTGCACTCAATATGCCAGCAAATTTGGAAAACTCAGAAGTGGCCACAGGACTGGAAAAGGGCAGTTTTCATTCCAATCCCAAAGAAAGGCAATGCCAAAGAATGCTCAAACTACCACACAATTGCACTCATCTCACACGCTAGTAAAGTAATGGTTAAAATTCTCCAAGCCAGGGTTCAGCAATATGTGAACCATGAACTTCCAGATGTTCAAGCTAGTTTTAGAAAAGGCAGAGAAACCAGAGATCAAATTGCCAACATCTGCTGGATCATCAAAAAAGCAAGAGAGTTCCAGAAAAACATCTATTTCTACTTTATTGACTATGCCAAAGCCTTTGACTGTGTGGATCACAATAAACTGTGGAAAATTCTGAAAGAGATGGGAATACCAGACCATCTGACCTGCCTCTTGAGAAAACTGTATGCAGGACAGGAAGCAACAGTTAGAACTGGACATGGAACAGCAGACTAGTTCCAAATAGGAAAAGGAGTACGTCAAGGCTGTATATTGTCACCCTGCTTATTTAACTTATATGCAGAGTACATCATGAGAAACGCTGGGCTGGAGGAAGCACAAACTGGAATCAAGATTGCTGGGAGAAGTATCAGTAACCTCAGATATGCAGATGACACCACCCTTATGGCAGAAAGTGAAGAAGAACTAAAGAGCCTCTTGAGGAAAGTGAAAGTGGAGAGTGAAAAAGTTAGCTTAAAGCTCAACATTCAGAAAACGAAGATATGGCATCTGGCCCCATCATTTCATGGCATATAGATGGGGAAACAGTGGCTGACTTTATTTTGGGGGGCTCCAAATCACTGCAGATGGTGACTGCAGCCATGAAATTAAAAGACGCTTACTCCTTGGAAGGAAAGTTATGACGAACCTAGACAGCATACTCAAAAGCAGAGACATTACTTTGTCAATAAAGGTCCACAAGGCTATGGTTTTTCCAGTGGTCATATATGAATGTGAAAGTTTGACTGTGAAGAAAGCTGAGTGCAGAAGAATTGATGGTTTTGAGCTGAGGTGTTGGAGAAGACTCTTGAGAGTCCCTTGGACTGCCAGGAGATCCAACCAGTCCATCCTAAGGGAGATCAGTCCTGGGTGTTCATTGGAAGGACTGATACTAAAGCTGAAAGTCCAATACTTTGGCCACCTGATGCGGAGAGTTGACTCATTGGAAAAGACCCTGATGCCGGGAGGGATTGCGGGCAGGAGGAGAAGGGGACGACAGACGATGAGATGGCTGGATGCTCACTGACTCGATGGACGTGGGTTTGTGTGTCCGGGACTCCAGGAGTTGGTGATGGACAGGGAGGCCTGGCATGCTGTGGTTCATTGGGTTTCAAAGAGTCGGACAAGACTGAGTAACTGAACTGAACTGAGATATTATGTAAGTAAAATCATGTAAGTATTATAGAAATAATTATAGGGATATGCACTGCAGACTACAGAGCTATAATATAGGAAATTATAGGAGAGGGTAATTGTATATCATGTACATGGGAGCTTCAATATCCAGGCAGAAATTCAACAATTTTTATATCTGAAAGAGACAGTACATATCTCATTGCATTCTTCAGAGAGCGTGGTGAATTAGTGGTCTGTTTAAAGAAACAGAGAATGAAGATGTATTGCAAACTTGGAGGATGCTCCAATGTAGAAGCATATCAGTTCTAAAGTTGTTAACTTATGTGCCAATTAGAGGCTTTGCTGATCTCCATTTGAGATTGGTTTTCAACGGCCAGGGAGAGAAATTCCCCTTGCCCACTCCATTTTCTAGGGTGCTGCCTTAAGAACATCCATCCCATACCTGGTAAAGCTCTGAAAGATTGAATTTTATTGAACAAGTTGTACGAATGACTGTCAGTAGGAAAATAATCTAAGGAGATAAATACATAGAACTTTGAACTGAATGAAAATGAAAATACAGAATATCAAAATTTGTGGGATTTGCCTATGACAAACTTAAAAAAAGTTATAGCACTGAATACCTATTTTAGAAAATAAAAAATTTAAATGAATGACCTTACCTTCTAATGTAAGAAACTAGTAAAAGAGTAAATTAAATGCAAGTTAAGCAAATGACAGGAAATATTAAATATTCAACACAACCCTCCTCAATGAAATAGAAGACAGGAAAACAATTGAGAAAATTAATGAAACCAAAGCTTATTTTTGTAACAATCAATAAAACTGATAAACTTCTAGTCAGTTTGATTTAGAATAAAACCAGAATAGACATGCATTATCAATATCAGGAAAGTGAGATATATATTATGAGTAACATCATACCAATAAATTTGACAGCTTAGGTGAAATGGACAAATTTCTTGGTAGACACTAAGTTTTAAAGCTCATTCTAGAGGGTGAAATAATGTCCTTTGGAAGGATACTAGAAACTTTGGAGTTGTAATTAGTTGAAAATTTTTTGTTTGCTTGTTTTGTTTTTTACCTGTAATCACTTTTTATTATTTTTAATTTAAATTTATTTATTTTAATTGGAGGCTAATTACTTTACAATATTGTATTGGTTTTGCCATACATAAACATGAATCCGCCACGGGTATACACGTGTTCCCCATCCTGAACCCCCTTCCCACCTCCCTCCCCGCACCATCCCTCTGGGTCATCCCAGTGCACCAGCCCCAAGCATCCTGTATCCTGCACCGAACCTGGACTGGCGATTCATTTCTTATATGATATTATACATGTTTCAATGTCATTCTCCCAAATCATCCCACCCTCACCCGCTCCCACAGAGTCCAAAAGACTGTTCTCTTTTGCTGTCTCACATACAGAGTTATCATTACCGTCTTTCTAAATTCCATATATGTGCATTAGTATACTGTATTGGTATTTTTCTTTCTGGCTTACTTCACTCTGTATAATAGGCTCCAGTTTCATCCACCTCATTAGAACTGATGCAACTGTATTCTTTTTAATGGCTGAGTAATACTCCATTGTGTATATGTACCACGGCTTTCTTATCCATTCATCTGCTGATGGACATCTAGGTTGCTTCCATGTCCTGGCTATAATAAACAGTGCTGCGATGAACATTGGGGTACATGTGTCTCTTTCAATTCTGGTTTCCTTGGTGTGTATGCCCAGCAGTGGGATTGCTGGGTCATAAGGCAGTTCTATTTCCAGTTTTTTAAGGAATCTCCACACTATTCTCCATAGTGGCTGTACTAGTTTGCATTCCCACCAGCAGTGTAAGAGGGTTCCCTTTTCTCCACACCCTCTCCAGCATTTATTGCTTGTAGACTTTTGGATAGCAGCCATTCTGACTGGTGTGAAATGGTACCTCATTGTGGTTTTGATTTGCATGTCTCTGATAATGAATGATGTTGAGCATCTTTTCATGTGTTTGTTAGCCATCTGTTTGTCTTCTTTGGAGAAATGTCTATTTAGTTCTTTGGCCCATTTTTTGATTGGGTCATTTATTTTTTCTGGAATTGACCCACAGGAGTTGCTTGTATATACTTGAGATTAGTTGTTTGTCTGTTGCTTCATTTGCTATGATTTTCTCCCATTCTGAAGGCTGTCTTTTCACCTTGCTTATAGTTTCCTTTGTTGTGCAGAAGCTTTTAAGTTTAATTAGGTCCCATTTGTTTATCTTTGCTTTTATTTCCAATATTCTGGGAGGTGGGTCATAGAGGATTCTGCTGTGATGTATGTTGGAGAGTGTTTTGCCTATGTTCTCCTCTAGGAGTTTTATAGTTTCTGGTCTTATGTTTAGATCTTTAATCCACCTTGAGTTTATTTTTGTGTATGGTGTTAGAAAGTGTTCTAGTTTCATTCGTTTACAAGTGGTTGACCAGATTTCCCAGCACCACTTGTTAAAGAGATTGTCTTTTCTCCATTGTATATTCTAGCCTCCTTTGTCAAAGATAAGGTGTCCATAGGTACGTGGATTTATCTCTGGGCTTTCTATTTTGTTCCATTGATCTATATTTCTGTCTTTGTGCCAGTTGCATACTGTCTTGATGACTGTGGCTTTGTAGTAGAGCCTGAAGTCAGGCAGGTTGATTCCTCCAGTTCCATTCTTCTTTCTCAAGATTGCTTTGGCTATTCGAGGTTTTTTATATTTCCATACAAATTGTGAAATTATTTGTTCTAGCTCTGTGAAAAATACTTTTGGTAGCTTGATATAGAGCTTCTTTGATTTAGGTTAGATGCTGAATCTAATGATTGATATCTTTACAAGAGAAAGAGATTTACACACAGACACAGGGAAGATGGCCAAGTGAAGACTGAGCCAGAGATTAGAGAGATGCTGCCACAAGCCAAGGATACCTGGAGTCCCCAGAACTTACAAGAGACAAGGAAGGGTTCTTTCCAGAGCTTTAAGATGAAATTTGGCCCTACTGAAGCATTGATTTCAGACTTCTGGCCAATAGAATTATGAAAAAACAAATGTCTGTTGTTGTAAGCTACCCAGTTTGTGGCAATTTTGTTACAGCAACCCTAGGGAACTAATATTATCACTCAACAATCCATAAGTGACACTATAACTGTTAAGGGGATAGAACTGTAGTTAATAACTTTCCCACAAATAAATTTCCAGTGTGAGAGGACTTAACTTGTAAATTCCACTGAACATTTAAAGCAACAATAGTATCAATTCTTTACAAACTCTCATAGATATTTAAGAGCTATTTTTCTTAACTAATTATTTGAGACCAGCATTACCTTAATACTTAAGTCATACAGTAACACTATTACAGACTCATATCCCTCATGAACATAAAAGCAAACATTCTTAATAAAAATTTAGCAAATAAAATTTTAAAATATACAAATAATACATGCTCTACACTTAGATTCATTAAAGGAATGCAAGGTTGACTCAACAGTAAACCACATGATCATCTCCATAGAGTCAGAAAAGGCTTTGAAAAACCATATATTTCTAATAAAAACTCAAACTAAACTTCAACTAGAAGGAAATTTTCCCAACCTGTTAGGTGGTCAAGATGGTAAAGACTGAATGTTTTCCTTAAGATAAAGAACAAGGTAAGAATGCCTGCCCTCACAACTTCAAAAGATTGTAGGAGGTTATATTTGGCAAAACCAATACAATATTGTAAAGTTTAAAAATGAAATAAAATTTAAAAAAATGTATACAATGAGGAAGTAAAGGAATAAAGAAGGAAGGCAGAAAAGTAAAGAAAGCGAGAAAGAGAAAGATCCACATGGGAATGGAAAAATTAAACCCGTCTTTATTTGCAGATCACATTGTTGTCTATGTAGAGAATCGAGAATCCTATGAAAGCCACAAAGAAGGCAACTAGACCTAAGTAAGTTTAGCAAGGCTGGAGGATATAACTGAAATTTAATTTTAACCAGTCCTGTTATATTTAATTTTAAGAGATGCTATTTAAAATAATATAAAAAATGTGACATGCTTCAAGATAAATCTAATAGAAGATGTGTAAAACTTGTATCCTGAAAACAACAACAACAACAAAATGTTACTAAAAGTTTTAAAGACCTAAATAAGTGGGGGGATAATATGTATTTATAAGTTAAAAGACTATATTGAGATTTTAATCCTTCCTAAATTTGTCTAGTAGATTCAATGTAATGCCAGTAACAATCCCATCAGATGCTCTTGGTAAAAATTACAAGCTAATTCTAAAATACTTATGACAATACAAGTACCTCAAACAGCCTAGAAACTGAAAAATAAGTGTTAATTTGGAGAAATTACACTACCTCACTTCAAGACTTATTATAATACTAAGGAAATAAGACAGTGTGGTGGGAGTGTAAAGAGAGACATATGTATGGATCAATGGAACAGACTAGAAACCCACAGAAATAGATCCGTACATTCATAAACAAGTGATTTTTGACAAAAATAATTCAGTGCAGAAAAGCTAGTCTTTTCTCCAAGTGATTTTGGAACAATTGGATATTCATATGCAAACAAGTGAACTGGTACCCATACTTCTTACTGTATATAAAAATGAGAATAAATGATCATAGAGCTAAATTTAAAATAGAAAACTATAAAAATTCTAGAAGAAAGCAAGAGAAAGTCATTGTGGTCTTAGGTTAGGAATTTTTTTTAGTTTTTATTTTTTTAATTCAACATTGAAAGCAAGATCTATAAAAGAAAATATACATAAATTGCATTTGATCACAGCTAAATACTTTTGCTCTTTGAAAGACACTACTAAGAGAATATCTCAAAAGATACAGACTTGGGAAAAGTTTGTACCAATCAAATATCTAATAACAGATTTTATTTCAGGATATGTAAGTAACTCGCCAAACATCATTATGAGAAGTCAAATAAACCAATTATAAACAAAGAAAAGATTTTTAAAGATACTTCACAAAAGAATACATATGAATTAAAAATAAGCATTTTTCATTAATCATTAAAGAAATGTACATTAAAGCCACAAACCACACCACTAGATGCTTAATAGAATGTCTTAAATTAAAAACAATGACAACACAATTTGTTGGCGAGAATGTGGAGACATTGGAAATCTCATATACTTCAAGTTGGTATGTAAAATGGTACAAGCCCTTGGGAAAACATTTGGTGATTTAAAATCAAACACGTTTCTCATTGACACAGCCTCTCATGGGAGGAGGAGCCTGGTAGACTGCAGTCCATGGTGTCCTGAAGAGTCACACACGACTGAGCGATTTCACTTTCACTTTTCACTTTCATGCATTGGAGAAGGAAATGGCAACCCACTCCAGTGTTCTTGCCTGGAGAATCCCAGGGATGGCCGAGCCTGGTAGGCTGCCATCTATGGGGTCGCACAGAGTCGGACACAAATGAAGTGACTTAGCAGCAGCAGAAGTGATTAATCATGCATGTATCATGCATTGACACAGTAGTTACATTTTTAGGTATTTTCCCAAGAAAAAATAAAAGTATATGCTTCTACAAAGACATATAGGTGAATGTTTATATAGAAACATTATTTTTAATACCCCCAAACGGTAAACAGCACAAATATCTATCAACAGGTGAATGAATATATCAACTATTGTATGGCCATACAATAGAAGCATGCAATGAAAGGGAATGAATATAAATGAACCTCCCACACATGTAGCAATGTAAAATAATCTCAATATGATTCTGAAATTAAAGAAGCCAGATTCAAAAAAAAAGGTACATACTGTTTGATCTCCATTTATATAAAATTCTAGAAAGCTGCAGACTAATTGATAGCAACAGAAAGTGAATCAGTTATCACCTGGGGATGGGGCAGTGGCACGATTTGGTGCTTTAGGGACGTGACTGGCAAGAGTGAAGGGAGAGGACTGACAATACACATTTTTTAACACGGTAATAGAAATGCAACAAGCATTCCAAATAATCTCTTCAGGATTTCCAGTGAAATCAATTAGCATACATTTGAAAAAGTGCTGGTGGGGTTTGGGATTTATTCTTGTAGCCATTAAAACAAATTGGCCCACACTGGCACACAAGCATGTACGTGGCAGAGCAATGACTTCAAACCAAGCCTAACTGATTCCAGTGCCAATTTCCTTTTACACTACACATGCCCTCACCAACTTGCATGCAAATCTCATTCCAAAACCTAGTGGTGACGAAGCTTCAGTCAAATGAGAATTTTCAGAATTTCCCTCAAATCAGAATGTGGGCCAAACGTTACTTAATGCCAGGGCCTGGCTCTTAACGGGAGCTGAACAGGTTGTATTTTCACACCCCTCAAGCATGCTATATCCCTTATGGGTTGCATCTATACTCCTTTTGTGAAAATGAGTCAGATTCCAAGATCATCCCCAAGCTGCACAGATTAAAAGTGATTAGAATGACAATTCACTGTCTTAAGGGCATTGAGTTCAGCAGGCCTCCATGCTACATGTGGGCATGATGGTCCATCTTGGTTCAAGAACTGCAACTCTAATCTACTCCAGATAAGACTGCTTTTCAGGAAAGCTCTAAGAGCAAAGAGACTAGAAAGCAAGAATGTCAAACTGAAATTAATTTGGCAAAGGAGAGGTTAAATTTTAAGATTAGCAGTCTCTCTGGAAACAGGAAAGGCAGCTACCTCATTCCATCCTGTTTGGAAGTCTTAGAAGGTTTTTGACATTTTGACAATCTGAAGTGTCCGTCACTCAATCTGTGGCAAATGCATAGAAATGTACGTGAAATTTGCCTTTTTGGTTTTTCAAAACTGTTGAATAAAAACTCTCTTTGGACCTTGGCTAATAGTACTAATCAAAACTTTAATAATAGGCTTGTCATTTATCCTTTTCATTCTAAGTTTCATTCATTCTAAACTGCTTGAGCAGTTTTCACACAAAAGAATGAACCATGCATGTTTCAGGCTTTTTACAAAGTCATTTTTGCAGGCAAGAAAGAAAATGGAATATAATTGGGCCTAATGGATTAAGGAATTTCTCCCTAATTTGGCTAAATTTTCTTTAGTCCTAGAGAGAGGAAAACAAGATTAGTTCTCATTTACTCATTAGTTTTCATTTAGTTATTTATTGACCCTAATGTGCATCACCATGCTTTAAGCAAAATAGTAAGGATAATGGAGACAGGTTAGACTCTGTGTTTGTGTAAGTCCCATTGGGAATTTTTTTAAAAAATTTTTTTAAATAACTAAATTTATTTATTTTAAGTGGAGGCTAATTAGTTTACAATATTGTAGTGGTTTTTGCCATACTTGGAAATTAACAGAAGGAAGGAAATGCACGCCTTGGCTTTTGACAAGACTAGGTTCAATTTTGACTTTCCCCATACTGTCTCTTATAAACTTCTTTGTATTTCTCAGTGTTTTGTTCTTATTTTTAATTAACTTTAGCAGTAATATACACCTGTAAGAATTTCAGGGAGGACCATAAGAACATCATGAATCCAAACCACTTTGAATTCAGCACTCTGTATTGTGTGTATTATCATATATTTCAGACCATCATGATATTTGGGGGTTTATCATTGCAGAGTAGTGGGGTTAACTCTGGGTCATGTACTTTGCATGTGCTTCATAAAAATCCTCTATTATTTTCATTTTTATTAATGCCAATGAGGATACTTAGAAACAATATTTATGAAACTTTCTTAAAGTGAAGTCACTCAGTCATGTCCAACTCTTTGCGACCCCATGGACTGTAGCCTACCAGGCTCCTCTGTCCATAGGATTTTTCCAGGCAATAGTACTAGAGTGGATTGCCATTTCCTTCTCCAGTGGATCTTCGCGACCCAGGGATAGAACCCAGGTCTCCCGCATTGTAGACAGACGCTTTACCATCTGAGCCACCAGGCATTCAGTTAATAAGTGGCAGAATCCAAACTTGAGTCAAGTTCCTTCCAGTTCTCAAACTTATGTGGTTTTTACTCTGCATTCTGTTGCTTTCTAAGTTAAAATTAAAAAAAAAAAAAAAGAATAGCACAAGAGATATTAATTTATTAGTGAAAATCTTCAGATATGGTTCTATCACTAATCAAATCTGCATATAGATATCAACTCAGTTCAGTTCAGTTGCTCAGTTACATCCGACTCTCTGCGACCCCATGAACCGCAGCATGCCAGGCCTCCCTGTCCATCACCAACTCCCAGAGTGCACCCAAACCCATGTCCATTGAGTTGGTGATGCCATTCAACCATCTCATCCTCTGTCGTCCCCTTCTCCTCCTGCCCGCAATCTTTCCCAGCATCAGGGTCTTTTCAAATGAGTCAGCTCTTTGAGTCAGGTGGCCAAAGTACAGCTTCAACATCAGTCCTTCCAATGAACACCCAGGACTGATCTCCTTTAGGATGGACTGGTTGGATCTCCTTGCAGTCCAAGGGACTCTCAAGAGTCTTCCCCAACACCACAGTTCAAAAGCATCAATTCTTTGGTGCTTAGCTTTCTTTATAGTCCAACTCTCACATCTATACATGACCACTGGAAAAACCATAGCCTTGACTAGATGGACCTTTGTTGAAAAAGTAATGTCTCTGCTTTTGAATATGTTGTTTAGGTTGGTCATAACTTTCCTTCCAAGGAGTAAGCATCCTTTAATTTCATGGCTGCAATCACCATCTGCAGTGATTTTGGAGTCCAGAAAAATACAGCCATTGTTTCCACTATTTCCCTATCTATTTGCCATGAAGTGATGGGACCAGATGCCATGATCTTCGTTTTCTGAATGTTGAGCTTTAAGCCAGTTTTTTCACTCTCACTTTCATCAAGAGGCTCTTTAGTTCTTCTTCACTTTCTGACATAAGGGTGGTATCATTTGCATATCTGAGGTTATTGATATTTCTCCAGGCAATCTTGATTCCAGATTGTGCTTCTTCCAGTCCAGCATTTCTCATGATGTTCTCTGCATATAAACTAAATAAGCAGGGTGACAATATACAGCCTCGATGTACTCCTTTTCCTATTTGGAACCAGTCTGTTGTTCCATATCCAGTTCTAATTGTTGCTGTCTGACCTGCATACATACAGATTTTCAAGAGGCAGATCAGGTGGCCTGGTATTCCCATCTCTTTTAGAATTTTCCACAGTTTATTGATATCAGTATCCACATGTAAAATTGAATTGTAAAAGCAAATGTAAATTTTATTATTCAACAACCTGCTTTCTGTGAAGAATTCCCCAATGAATATGCCCTCTCTTCTCATAAGTTTTCATTTAGATGAGTTTTGGTTCAATTTTACAGCCATGTTTATGGTGATTGCATTTGCTGAACCAAAATTTAAGACAGTGTTCCAAGTACAAATATCACTTCTTAAAATTACATATAAAGCCTTTTATATTAAGCACAAATAGTTATCAATAGAATCTCCTTTAAAAGTAGAAGCAAGATATTTTGAGAACACTGGCCCTATTACAGGCCATATCATATGGTGGTTAAGTGAAGTTGGATGAACAAGGCTGATGGAGGTCAGAAAGCTAAGCACTCAGAGCTCCATCTCAGTCAGGTTAGCTGCATGCCATGGGGCAGTCTTTCACTTTCCGTTCAATTTCTTCAGTTGCAGAGCAGAAATTCTAGTGATACAAATAGTGCCTCTGCATGGTGCTGTTTTGAGGAATAAAGCACATCATGGTGCAGATTAATTAGCCCAGTGCCTGACAAGGAGAACTGAGTAAACTGGATGGGGCCATTGGATATGGTTATGTAGGTTTCCGCAATCTGTTTTTTTCAGATTACAAGGAAACTGGTAGCCAATCCACAAGGATAGATAACTGTCAAAGATGATATTTTGGTGGGAAAGCTCTCCATTTTCAGTTATCTTTCAATTCTTCCTATTGCTAAACAGAGAAGGTCTTCACTTAGGAGTTAGTGCACACATGAAAACATCTGGCAATCTGCATTTGTTCAAAGAGGGCTTAGGGTGAAGAACTAACATATATATATAGTCTTTTTCAGACCACATCTACTGCAAGAGTAAGAGATGGAGTTCAAAAAGTACAGACCTTTGGGATACCAGAAAATCTCAAACTGAAGTGTTGGATTCATCAAATGTTACAGTAGTCTGTACGTTTGAAAAGTTGAAGTCACTCAGTTGTGTCCGACTCTTTGCGACCCCATGGACTGTAGCCTATCAGGCTCTTTTGTCCATGGGATTTTTCAGGCAAGAGTGCTGGAGTGGGGTGCCATTGCCTTCTCCAGGGGATCTTCCCAACCCAAGAATCGAACTCGGGTCTCCTGTATTGCAGGCAGATGCTTTACCGTCTGAGCCACCAGGGAAGCCCCATAGGTTTATAGCAGAGGATAAAACTCTCCCGTCAAAAGAGGATATGACTTGTGCCTAGATCTTGGTTTCTAATACTATTGTTCAGTAGAAGATATCCAACTGCATGGATGAATGGCTGATTTTAGAGCTTAGGCATGGAGTGTACAAAATTAACCTGGAATATCTCATAGTGCCAGAAATGAAAGAATTCCTCAAAACAAAATGAAGAGGCTATGCCAAAAATACAGAGAAGCCAGCTGAAAGAATTCCCAGTGACCAAAACAGGAACAATTTGAATGATAAAATTAATAGTCTAGTATTTTATGGCACCCCACTCCAGTACTCTTGCCTGGAAAATCCCACGGGCGGAGGAGCCTGGTAGGCTGCAGTCCATGGGGTCGCGAAGAGTCAGACACGACCTAGCGACTTCACTTTCACTTTTCACTTTCATGCATTGGAGAAGGAAATGGCAACCCATTCCAGTGTTCTTGCCTGGAGAATCCCAGGGACGGGGGAGCCTGGTGGGCTGCCGTCTATGGGGTCGCACAGAGTCGGACACGACTGAAGCGACTTAGCAGCAGCAGGAGCAGCATTGTTCTATATCCCTAAGTATAAAATGAAGTCCACACTGATATAAATGATAGAATTAAAAATGAAAAGGCAGAGGAGGATGGGTAGATAAATCTATAAAAACAATTTCAAATTATTTGTGAAATAATTGCCCCTCTCCTCCTTAATGATGGATTATGCTTAGTTACGTGTTTATAAAGAGTACAGTATAGAAATGGGGGAGGGAATAATTTTAGAGTGGCTGCTGCTGCTGCTAAGTTGCTTCAGTCATGTCCAACTCTGTGCGACCCCATAGACGGCAGCCCACCAGGCTCCCCCATCCCTGGGATTCTCCAGGCAAGAACACTGGAGTGGGTTGCAATTTCCTTCTCCATTGCATGAAAGTGAAAATTGAAAGTGAAGTCGCTCAGTCGTGTCCGACTCTTAGCGACCCCGTGGACTGCAGCCTACAAGGCTCATCCATCCATGGGATTTTCCAGGCAAGAGTACTGGAGTGGGGTGCCATTGCCTAGAGTGGAGAATTCTACAAATCTTTAACTAGTTGATTAAGTTTAACATCATCATTGATAAGTTATATGTTGATTGCACTTACAGTTGTTAGGTACTGAAAATGGTACTTGATCTGTAGGCGACTTCCTGCCTCTTAATGTGACTACTAAAGCGTTTAAAATTTACTTTGTGACTCAGATTGTTTCTATTGGACAGCACTATTCTAAACTATTAACAAGGGCATGTTAATGTATTTTAGGAGAACAGGGTCTGCATTCTCTGTGAGTTTTTAAATATTTGTATATATGTGGATTTTCCATATCATTTTATTTTGTTTTTAATATTATTGTATTTTTTTTAATGGATGATAACCCAAGCATTTGAGGAAGAAATAGAAATTAACAGTTTCAGCCTCTGGGGCAGATTTTTAGATATAGTTATTCATTATTTGAATAGCGCCTAAGACTAGATCCTATGCAGGTTGATCAGTGATCTTGTGGTCTTGTGCTCCACCTTCTCACTCTGAATATTGCCTGCTGGTGTCCTCTGCTGTGCATCTGGGATTGCTCTGGGCATCATTTTCCCCCAAGAACTCTGAGCTATTCTTCGATCAGTTTAGAGCAAAAACAAAGTAGGAAGACATTCTTTCCCTCATTTTATCTGAAGCTATAGATGCCCTTCCTTTGAAAAATGCAATTGCCTGAAATAAATAAATAGTGCTTTACATGAGTAAAAGAGCACTGACTTTACTCATGTTTCTGGGTGATACCCAGCAATGAGAAACAAAAGACACACTGCCATTTTCTTCCTTTTCTACCTGGAGAGGTCCTTATTCTCTAAGACCTAGTTTCAAACACCTCTCATTGTCAAGATTTTCTTCACCCCAACTTCAAATGTCTCTGTGCTCCCAGAATGCTGGCTCGGAAACAGTGTCTTCAACAATACTGCAGCATACTCTTGTTGGGTTGATAGACGTATGTCTCGCTCACTCAGTTTTGAGGTCCTATGGCTTTTCTAGGGTAACAAGATGTGAGAGAGAATTTTTGAGACTGACGTAAATGCTAATCCTTGCTCTAAATAAATACAAATCCAATGAGGAGTCAAACTATCAAGGAAAAAACTATAGGAAAAAACTATTAAGACAATATAAAACAATAGGTAGTAAATGAATGACTGAATGACCACAATAATGTCATTCCTTACATAGGTGAGGGTCAAGTTCCTGAACATGCTGCTTAATAACAGTTATATTCACACAGGTTTTATTTGTATCCTTCCATCTCTTCCCAAATGTTACCATTTCCCTATAATCTGTCTTGTTATTTGCCCTACACTCTTCCTATATTACCCAGCATTGCTATTTTGCCCTGCTAATGCAGATGATTTTATTATAAATGTTAATGCCTAGGACTAATTTTGGAAAAAAATAAGAAAATAAGAGAGGCCTTAAGCAACCTTAGAAAAGACAGATTAACTTAAGTCTTCAGTAGGTCAATGGGGAGCACAGGCCTGGAATGGATGCATTGAAGTTACATGGGATAACTATACTGTTTGAACTTTGCATTCCTATTATTTGTGCATAAAGAGGAGGTTGCTTTTAATAGAACTAATAGAAAACATGTCTAAGTTTGATAAAAATCATAATATATTATCAATTAAGACCATTTACTTACAAGGAAAATTAAAAAAAAGGAATCAGAGTGAAAAAATATATTTGCAGTATATATTAATATATCTGACAAAGCACTTGTACTCAGAATATATAAAGAAATTACCTAAGCAATAGGAAAAGTGGAACCCCCCCCCAAAAAAAATATGCCAAAAGCTTGGGTACTTCACAATAGAGAGTATCCAAATGGCAATTGAAATATATGAAGAAATGCTCAATTTCCTTAGTCATTAGGGAATGTAAATTAGAAAACATAATGCTCTATTACTATACCTACCAAAATAGCTAAGATGAACAAGAGGAAAAATAGCCAAGGTTAGCAAGGATGTGGATGAACCAGAACTCCCAACATTGCTGGTGGGAGTGTAATTTGATACAGGCATGTGGAAACTGTTCAACATTACATACTGAAACTGAACATATGTTATAACCTTGGCAGTCTACTCCTAGGTGTCTACTCAACAGAACAGATATATGTCTACCAAAATCCACATGCTAGAATGTTTATCACAGCTCTGTTCATAACAGCCTCAAATTGGAAACTACACATCTGTCAGTCAACAGTAAAGTGGAGAAATTAGTTTTGGTATACTTCACTCAATGAATGATATAGAGCTCTGAGAATTAGCTGATATACAACTGGTCCATTTGCAAATATATGTGACTCTCACCAACTTAAGGCTGAGGGGAATTTCAGACAAAATAGAGTACATACTGTAATAATTCATTTTATAGGAAATTCAAAGCAGGTGAACTTGGTATATGCGGTTAGATTTCAGAAACGAAGTTAACTGGGAATGAGGAGAGGGACAATAAGTGGCTGGGGACACAAGTTGTGTCTGGAGTGCTTGTAATGTTTTGTGCCTTGATTTGGGTGCTAATGTACATGTGTGTGTTTAGTTGTAAAAATGTATAACACTGTATACTTGTGATATATAAGCAAATAATTCCCACTGAAACATTTACCAGAAAGAAAAAGCTCCGATACCACTTCTTATCCATTTTGGCTGCAGGCTAAGGTAGGGTTTTGCATAATCTGGGGAGCACTTGTATGAGGCTGCATAGAAATGAAGGTGCATTTGGGCTACTCTGTAGTTAACATTAAAGGGAGGTATTCCAGACACTGTCCTGAGAACTTGGCATGCATTATGTTATTTGATCTGCACAACAATCAAGAGGTAGAAATTATTATCTACATTTTGCAGAAAGAAAATTTACTTGATTTGCCTAAGGCAGTGGTCAACTCAGATTCATACCCTTGTCAGCCTGATTTCATAACTTGGCCTCTTAGCTATCAAGCCATAGTCTTTACTTTTGATTCTATTTATTAAATTAAATTCCTTTCCATACAGGGGAATATTTTAAAGGATGATTATTGCCTGGCAGTGACCTGTGGGCCTCTCTGTACAACCTAGCCTCCCCTCAGTCTGGAATTCCAATTTGGAATTTGTGAACCATGTTATTCTGTGTGCCTAGAATACAAATTTGCTCATAGCACCTATATACTCTCAGCAGAGCAGCTAGGAATGAATGCCTTGTGGGATAGGCATTTGGGGAGGAGCCGCAGATAAGGTTGGCAACATATGAGCCTAAACTTAATGAGTGTTAAGTTGTTTCAGTCATGTCCAACTCTGTGCGACCCCATGGGCTGTAACCCGCCAGGCTCCTCTGTCCATGAGATTCTCCAGGCAAAAATACTGGAGTGGGGTGCCATGCTCTCCTCCAGGGGATCTTTTTGACCCAGGGACCAAACCCCCATCTCTTTTGTCTCCTGCAATGGAAGGCAGGTTCTTTACCACTAGCACCACCTGGGAAGCCCTCCAAAACCACAGAGCTGTCTACAAAAGCAGGCTCCTGTTCAGGACACTCTTGGCTGCAGAAGTAGACACACACCCAGACACGCCAGCTCTGCACACAGCACCAAGGCCACACGTGTGTGGACGCTCAAATCCTGCCCTGTGGGGGACCAGTCTGACCAGCTCTCATCAGCAGACCTGGAGAACATTGCAGGAGCGGGGCCTCCTGGGGAGAGGGGAGACTTGATGAGAGGAGACTTAAATTTAGTTCCATTTTGTCAGTATCAAGTTGTGTACTGCTAGGCGTATTTGCCTTCTCATACTGTTCATGGGGTTCTCAAGGCAAGAATATTGAAGTGGTTTGCCATTCCCTTCTCCAGTGGACCACATTCTGTCAGACCTCTCCACCGTGACCCGCCCGTCTTCGGTGGCCCCACAGGGCATGGCTTTGTTTCATTGAGTTAGACAAGGCTGTGGTGCCTGTGTTTCAGTCTGTCTGCCCTCTGATCCCCTCTCTCAGTGCCTACCGTCTTACTTGGGTTTCTTTTACCTTGGACGTGGGGTCTCTCTTCACAGCTGTTCCAGCAAAGCGCAGTCACTGCTCCTTACCTCTGATGCCCGTTAGCTCCTCTCAGACACCGCCCCTGCCCTCAGGCGCAGGGTAGCTCCTCCTTGGAAGGAAAGTTATGACCAACCTAGACAGCATATTCAAAAGCAGAGACATTACTTTGCCAACAAAGGTTCGTCTAGTCAAGGCTATGGCTTTTAGTGGTATGTGAGAGTTGGACTGTAAAGAAAGCTGAGCGCTGAAGAATTAATGCTTTTCAACTGTGGTGTTGGAGAAGACTCTTGAGAGTCCCTTGAACTGCAAGGAGATCCAACCAGTCCATCCTGGGTGTTCATTGGAGGACTGATGTTGAAGCTAAAACTCCAGTACTTTGGCCACCTAATGTGAAGAGCTGACTCATTGGAAAAGACCCTGATACTGGGAAAGATTGAGGGCAGGAGGAGAAGGGGACCACAGAGGATGAGATGGTTGAATAGCATCAACTCGATGGACATGGGTTTGGGTGGACTCCAGGAGTTCATGGTGGACAGGGAGGCCTAACATGCTGTGGTTCATGGGATTGCAAAGAGTCGGACATGGCTGAGCGACTGAACTGAACTGAACTGAAGACATATTTGCATATTCTGAGCATCAGGTTTTGCAGTTGCAAGAATTGGAAAAAATAATTATTTCTCTGAGTCCCAAAGGGTAGTTTCCTCTTCTCTCTCTCCTTTATTCCTTTATACTTTTTGGTTCTGTTTCTTTCCTTTTTTTTTTTTTTTTTTTTTTTAATATTCTGTGCTATGTACTCTGTAGCTATTCATACATATGCTATGTTAGTTTAGTCTCACAGTAAGTACTATTTCTATTCTCAATTTTCTAAGGGGAAATTGAGGCTCAGATTGATTAAGTGGTTTAACTTCATATGCCTGTGTCATTTTTCCTCCATTACTTTAATGTCTCTGGGCCTCAGCTATAAAATGGAAATCATTGTTTCTGACAAGGATTCTTGGCCTCCTTAATCAATAGATGCCAGACAAGAAATTGAAGCAAGACTTAACTGGGACTCCTGCTGCAGCATGGGGAAGGGAGAAACAAACTCACTTCCTGTGGGGGAGGGGGTGTGGAGGTGGGGGACTGGATTTGTTCCTTATATGGACTGAGAGTAGGGCAGTGTCCAGTGGTTGGGCCGGAGGGGTGGCTTAGGCGTTTCACCCACCCCTTAGGTGGTGGTGTTTGCAGGGGGCATGTGCAATACTCTGCTTTTGTTCCCGACCCACTGTTTTTGTTAAAAGCTCTGTAAAAATATCAGTTGGGTTTTTCCACCTCTTTGCATCTTTCATTTAACATTTGTCCCAACTGTGCATACATGCAGTCGTTTTTAGTCCCATATGATTTCTTTGTAGTTTGCCGCTGTAAGAGAGGTGTGCCCCCATACAAGCACTGAAGTAAAGGGTCTCAGGTCCAATCCTGTCTCAAATGTGATTTTTTATCTAGCACTAGAGTGGTTATTATTTGTTTTTGTCATAATTGTGCTTTTGTTTAAATTTAATATTTACTGGACATCAACTGTATGCCAGTGAAAGAAAGTGTTAGTTGCTCAGTCGTATCTGACTCTTTATGATCCCATGGTCTGTGGTCCGCAAGTATCTCTGTCCATGGAATTCTCCAGGGAAGAATACTGGAGTGGGTTGCCATTTCCTCTTCCAGGGGATCTTTCCAACCCAGGGGTTGAACCCATATCTCCTGCATTACAGGTAGATTCTTTACCCTTTGAGTATTGTGGAAGCCAGGGTATGACAGAAATAAGCACTAAAGTGGGGCTCCCAAACCAGGGAAGATGTGAATCCACATTTGGTTATTCTTGAAAATATTAGGAGACCATCAAGCAAAGAAGGGAATTAAGGTTTCTAGGGGGTGGAAATAATTTATGTAAAAACTGTAAGCCAGATAAGTCCTGGTGAATTCTAAGATAGGCAGCTGCTATTCACTCAACTAAGTTGTGCCCAACTCTTTGTAGCTCCATGAACTGCAGCATGCCAGGGTTCCGTGTCCTTCACTATCTCCCAGAGTTTGCTTAAACTCATGGCCATTGAGTCCGTGATACCATCCAACCATCTCATCCTCTGTCGACCTCTTCTCCTTTTGCCTTCAATCTTTCCCAGCTCCAGGGTCTTTTCCAGTGAGTCAGTTCTTCATATTAGGTGGCCAAAATATTGGAGCTTCAGCTTCAGCCTCAGTCCTTCCAATGAATATTCAGGATTGGTTTCCTTTAGGATTGACTGGTTGGATCTCCTTGTAGTCCAAGGGACTCCCAAGAGTCTTCTCCAACACCACAGTTCAAAAGCATCACTTCTTTGGTGCTCAGCTTTGTTTATAGTCCAACACTCACATCCATACATGACTACTGGAAAAGCCATAGCTTTGACTAGATGGACCTTTGTCAGCAAAGTATGTCTCTGCTTTTTAATACACTGTTTAGATTTGTGATAGCTTTCTTCAGAGGAGCAAGCATTTTTTAATTTCATGGCTGCAGTCACCATCTGCAGTGATTCTGGAGCCCAAGAAAATAAAATCTGTCAGTTTTTCCACTTTTTCTCTATCTATTTGCCGTGGAGTATTGGGATTGTTTGCCATGATCTTAGTTTTTTGAATGTTAGTTTTAAGCCAGCATTTTCACTCTCCTCTTTCACAGTCATCGTGAGGCTTTTTACTTCTTCTTTGCTTTCTGCCATTAGAGTAGTGCCATCTGAATATCCACAGGACTAGAAAAGGTCAGTTTTCATTCTAATCCCAAAGAAGAGCAATGCAAAAGAATGTCCATGCTACTGTGCAATTGTGCTCATTTCACACACTAGCAAGGTAATGTTCAAAATTCTTCAAACTAGGCTTCAACACTAGGTGAGCCAAGAACTTCCAGATGTATAAGTTGGATTTATAAAAGGTAGAGGAACCAGAGATCAAATTGCCAATGTTCATTGGATCATAGAAAAAAGACGGGCAATAGTTTCAAATATTTGTACTTATATCATGGTGAGTGGCGTGAGGCAATGGCAGGGCCATGTGTTTTGGGATCTATAGCTTGCAAAAGTTGAGGAGCACTCCTTCAGGAAAACGTACACAATTAGGTTAAGACAGTGCATATGTGTTTAGAATGAGAAAAGAAATCACAGAAAAATGGCTGGATCTTTGGAAATTCAGGTCCCTTTCTTCTTGAATCAGAAATGCTTATATGGCTTGACTTAGAGGAATATTTAAAAGAGCTACAAGAGAGGATTCTCTTCCAATTGGCCTTGAAGAAGTTAGCTGCCATATTGTGAGAGGGCTATATAGCAAGGAACCATGAACAGCTTCTAGGAACTCAGAACTGACAGCAGCCACCATGAAAACAAGACTTCAGCTATGCAATGGCAAAACCTCAATTCTGCCAACAACTGTGTGAGCTTGGAATGGGATTTCAAGCTCCATGAAAGAACATAGGCTGACTGACATCTTTATTATAGTTTTCACCAAAAATGGTGTGGCCTACAAGTTTGTGACACTTTTAAATGTCTCTTTGGGATATAATGTCAGAGCAGCTGTTCTAAAATACTGGTGTCAATTTACTGGGGGCCACTGGATTCATCACTCTCTCCTACTGGTTTCAGCATTCCTGTCTTCACAGTGAGGGGGTGGGATAACTTGATCTCCAAGGATTTGCCAGCTCTGACAGTTTTATGAAATTCTCCTATGTACTATCAGATGACAATCTCCATGAAAGTCAGTGATCCCTTTGTACTTTTGCAGAGGTTCCATAAGTTTCGACACCCGGTTTTCTTTCCATTTCAAAGTGGACTGGATTCTGTGCTGAAATTTCTCCCTTTTCACAAGATATAATTATAAAAGAGTACAGATGATTCATTCTCAGAAACAGTGTATTCACTTAGATTAATCACACCTAAAACAGGATTCTTCTTGACCCAAGAGTTTTCATTTAGAACTTGCTGATCCAATAGAAAGACATCAAATCATATCTACTGTTAATTTTAAATTAACTCAAAGTATTTAATTAACACCTCTTCAAACAGGGGGAGAAAAAAAAAAGCATAAGGATACTCTTCCCTGAAGGCAGTGAAGACCACTTAAGAGATTTTTATAAGTCAAATTTAAATCCTGTATCCATCCATTCAAATTCTTTCACAATTAAGAATATTCATGATACAGATACATATAAAGCAATTAGCAGCTCTGGGAATGGATGGGAGGGTGGGATACAAGGCAAGATTTGATTAAATGTTGAAATAAAGTTAAACTAAGGCTTTGCATAATTGTAGAAGAGGAACCTGGTCCCTTAGGTATATGTGAAAACAATAAGGGGAACTATAAAACCTGTAAGCTCACTATAGACCATTCAATTTGATGGTACACTAGAGAAGCCTACTCAAATGTTATTAATAGGTTTTGAGGTCTTTTTAATGGTGAGAAACAACAACAAAAAAAGCATGAGACTTAGTCAGTGGTCCCAGAAGTTTTATTATAAGTTTGCTAAATGGCCCAGGCTGCGTCCCTTGACTTCTTTGGACTTTGTTTCCCTTATTTCACCAAAAATCTGTTATTTACATTTAATCAGCATTTCCCAAGATGTATTACAAGAACTACATATTCATTGGGCTCTTGATCTCTTATTAAATTACAGATACCATTTCTAATAGTGGATTCTGTTTTAAGAAATGTTGGTAATGAAATGGATTTAATTTTTTGTCTTTTAGTTGTAGAATTTCTTCAATTCTTTTCCAGGCTATTAGGCCAAGTGAATCTCCTGAGAATTACCCCATCAGTTTGTTTAGTAGAATTTCTTTGATTCTTTTCCAGGCTGCTGGGCCATGTGAACCTCCCAAGAATTACCTTATCAGCTTGTTTGGTAAAAGGATTCCTTGTTCTTAGACAATATATGGGAACCATGTTAGGCAGAGCACAGGTTAGAAAGCAGCAGATGAGGTGATCGTTAAAACTCTTGACAGTTCAACATCTTTGACTCTTGATCATTTTGTCTGCACTTTAGCTCTAGGCACATGCATAAGCTGGAAAGGATGTTAACCGGCATAGCCCTTTTGATAGTCATTTACTAAGTCTCCTTGATGAAGTCAAACATTTAATTAATTTTTCATTAGTTTCAAACCTGAGCCTTGTTAGCCATGGATTTCTTTCAAGCATGTATTGAGGGAGCTGCCCTTTTTACATTCTCTTGCGAGTTTCAGATGTACACACTCACTTATACCCCCAAAAGTAAATTTAAATGATTAAATCAGAAAGCAAATGTCTTCCAGGACATTTTGGTTCCACTGGTCCTGTTTTCTGCCCTTGCCTACTTCAGGTAGCCCCTAAGTAGGTTGCTAAGCTGTGACAGAATTAAACTCTACACAATAAATAGTAGCATAATATGTACAAAGAAAAGACACTAATGACACCAGTAACAGTTGAAGATAAAGATGAAACTAAGAGATGAACCTTGTGCAGAGAAAGGGCTTTGAAATGAAATAACCCGGATATTCATCTCTTGGCTTCATCACATTACATGTGTGACCTTGGATAGGTCATGGAAACACTTTAGAGTTCTTTATCACAACTCTTATTGGTGTCATCAGGGCTTGCTTATATTTACTGACTATGATTCTGTCACAGTATACCCCTGACCTACAAGATTACTTATGGATTATTGTACACTCAGAATTCTATGCTATGCCTTTGTGTGAGTTGTTTCTTCTGCTTTAGAATTCTCTCCACACTTTGGATATCTTGGAAGACGCTTACATTTTTTTTAGAACCAATCCATTTCATCTCATATCAGAAGATTCCCTTGGTTGTTCTTGGCATGGTTAATTGCACTAACTCCCATTGTATCCAGGGTATCCTCTATTAAAATATTTGACATTATCACAGATGTCCAATTATATGTTCATATTTACTCTTAAGCAAAGTCTTTTTTTCAATGGCAAAAACAAAATCATATTCATTTCTGTACCTTCAATAAATAGTGTCTTCATGGTAGATAACAAATAAATGAATGTATGTTAATAGATGAATGAATAAATGGGGATGACAATGTGTTTAAAGCAATATGAGTGGTGCTTTCACACTAGGTGGGATTCCCTATAATGCTTTTTAAGGTTGGGAGTTCTTACAATGTTTGTCTTTCAATAATGCAATATAAATTAGAGGTTCTTTTAATATGCTAGCAATTAACCCTCAGGTATGGTCTGGAGCCTATACTCTAATCAGGTGTGCTATAATGAGGTTCAGAATATTTGAAACTTATGAAGAATACATCGCATTTTGTCGTAGAGTAAAATTCCAGTATTTGAGGAAGAATGTGGGAAGTGAAAGGGAAACAGCCAAGACTGGTTTCTTCTTAAATTATGAAATGTCAGACCTGCTCTCAAGTTCTTCACATTAACTCTTTCATTTCCCATTCAGTTTTTAGGTGAGGTTAGGTTGTACCCAACATCACAAAGTAACAGCTAGTTTTCAAATTTTGCTTTTGCAGTATTTTACAAACACCTGTGAGTCTGTGCAGATACCTGTGTACGCAGTCAGGCTTTTTGAAGTGTAATTTACATGCTGTGAAGTACTAATGAGTTTTCTATCACTGTCCCCCGTAAATAGCTGACCGTATATCTCAGTTTGCCTAGTGCTTCAGGTAGCTTTCTCTGAACAGCAGACTAAGAGATGATGACGGAAGATGGAGTGAAGGATATTAGACAGTGGCCTGGGAATTCACACTTGCTTGCAGGAAGGGAAGGGCAGGAGCAGTACCAGAGAGACAGAAAGGGATAACTATAATGCAGTTTCAGCACAAGCCCCAGCCTGTCCTCTAGGGAGCTCTGAAGCTGAGATAACCCTACAGAATGGTCCTGAGTAGAGCTGAAGAGCCTTTATGCTCTCTCTCCATTAACATGTTTAAACACACACATAACACACACACATACAAATACACTGGAATAGTCATTGGTATAAAGGTTGCTCTGAAAGAAGGGCATGCTATTTTTAAGATTCATATATGTTCTAAAAATCAGAGACATTACTTTGCCAACGAATGTCCATCTAGTCAAAGCTATGGTTTTTCCAGTAGTCATGTATGGATGTGAGAGTTGGACCATGAAGAGGGCTGAGCGCCAAAGGATTGATGCTTTTGAACTGTGGTGTTGGAGAAGACTCTTGAGAGTCCCTTGGACTGCAAGGAGATCCAACCAGTCAATCTTAAAGGAGGTCAGTTCTGAATATTTATTGGAAGGACTGATGCTGAAGCTCAATACTTTGACCACCTGATGGGAAGAACTGACTCATTAGAAAAGACCCTGATGCTGGGAAAGATTAAAGGCAGGAAATGGGGATGACAGAGGACAGGATGGTTAAATGGCATCATTGACTCAATGGACATATCCTGGAGACTGTTAACCAATCTCCAGGATATGGTGAAGGACGAGGAAGCTTGGCGTGATGCAGTCCATGAGGTTGTAAAGAGTCGGATATGACTGAGTGACTGAACAGCAGCATGTTCTAACATGCCTCAGGATTTCAGTTGTTTTTAATGTAGAATACGATTTCATTGCATAAATGTGCCACGTTTATCCATTAATCAGTTGATGGATGTTTTCAATTTAGGGCCATTATGAATAGGGCTTCTATGAATATTTACATACAAGCTTTTGTATGGTTATGTTTTTATTTCTTTTGGATATATAACTAGGATGGAATGGCTATGGTGACTGTGTTTAATGATTTCAGAAACTGCTAAATTGTCTGCTAAAGTAAATTTTGTGATGATTAAATAAATTAATTTAGCAAAATTGCTGAAACATTGTAGGCTTTTAATAAATGCATGTTGCCTTTTCTTGTAACCCTGCAGAATGCTTTTACTCATAAATCACTTTATGGATCTAAGGATTAAAGTACTAATGACTGGCAAGTTCCCGCTTTGTTCTGAGGGATATATTTTTTTCCTTTTTTGGTGCACATCAAAAAAATATTCCTTCCATTGCATTCAATTTGTTTAGAACTCAGTAACTTTGACCTTACAAAGTCAATATTGTTGTTTGTATTCCTCGAGTTTGGCAGAAAACAAGGTTCCAAGCACTGAAGCAAATCTTTTTCTGTCTCCTTTGATCTATTTTTCCTGCCTTGAAGAAATGTTTCATGTGTTTGACTCCTCTATTTATATCTCAATTCAGAGTTGTTACCAGATTTGCATGTTCACATTCACATTTTCATTTGCAGGATTTATACAGAACATGTCCTTTGCCTAAGTGTGCAACATAAAATACAGACATACATAAAGAATAAAATGCATTTCTTCTCTAGGAATATATGAGCCCTGAACGTAAATCCAATAATGACACTCCACTGGGGGAAAAAAAAATTCCAAGTGTTGAGAAACCACACAAGGCACTGAAAAACTGAAAGTTTCCCTGTAAGAAGAACAGTGGATCAAATCTTTCAGGGAAGGGCAGAGTGAAGGGCTCCCAGAATTAGCTGCAGTTAGGAAGAGAACAAGATGGTGATGCTGGGCAAGCCAAAAGAGGGGATGACCAGCAGAGGCAAGTTCTGCAGAATGGCCAAGCAGTAGGCAGCTTGATAAAAAATGATTTGTTTTACAATTTTTAGACTGTCTTGGTGAAAATGCGGAGAGTAGAGTCATCAGGTGTTTGGAGATGGAAACCTGAAGTGTCCTGGGCAGAGGAGGATAGCTAAGAAGATATGTCCTGATTCCCATGCATATCTGCCATATGTCCATGGGCACTGTATCTAATTTTTCTGAAACTGTTTCTCTAATTATAAAATGACTAAGATGATGCTTACTTTATGGTAATCTTTGAGTGTTACTGTGATTTTGTTGTTGTTCAGTCACTAAGTCATGCCTGACTCTTTGTGACCCCATGGAATGCAGCATACCAGGCTTCCCTGTCCTTTACTATCTTCCAGAGTTTGCTCAAATTCATGTTCATTGAGTCAGTGATGCTGTCTACCCATCTCATCCTCTGTCACCCCCTTCTCCTTTTGCCTTCAATTTTTCCTAGCATTAGGGTCTTTTCCAGTGAGTCAGCTCTAAGTATTGGAGCTTCAGCTTCAACATCAGTCCTTCCAAAGAATATTCAGAGTTGACTTCCTTTAGGATTGACTGGTTTGATCTCTTTGCTGTCCAAGGAACTCTCCAGCATGACAATTTGAAGGCATCAGTTCTTCAGCATTCCAGCCTTCTTTATGGTCCAACTTTCACATCCATGCATGACTACTGGAAAAACCATAGCTTTGACTATAATGGATTTTGTTGGCAAAGTGATATCTTTGCTTCTTAATACACTGTCTAGGTTTGTTCTATTGTTACTATGATAATGGTGGCTCAGTCAGTAAAGAATCTGCCTGCAATGTAGGAGATTGCCTGCAATACAGGAGACCTGGGTTTGATCCCTGGGTCAGGAAGTTCCACTGGAGAAAGAAAAGACTACCCACTCCAGTATTCTTGCCTGGAAAACCCCATGGACAGAGGAGCCTTGCCCATAGGGTTGCACAGAGTCAGACATGACTGAGCGACTAAACCAACACCACTGTGATAATAACATGTAATGTATATAACAATATTTTTATAACATTGAAGATATCACTGTCTCTTTATGGTATAGCATCCTTTCCTTTTGATGATTTATTTAATCTTCAGCCCCTAAAACAGACTCTTGCTTCTGCTTTCTGTCCTCAGGTTCTTTGAAAACTAGTGGCTTTTCTTTTTTTTTTTTTTTAATGGTTCTGTGAAGCACCAGCTGAAGGAACAGTTATTCAGCATTCGAAAGTAATACTTTTTCTTTGAACTTGTTGACTTAGTTAGTTTCATATTTTTTAATTTGTGATATTACAATATTTTCTACAAGCTTATCTTGAACTGTATTGTTTCAAATGACCACATTATTGAAAATGCTATGCATATCTTATAATCACATTAGTTATCACTAACTGCTCTAAGAGATAAACTCCCAAGTCACAGTGGCCTGATATTGTTGTTGTTTACTTACTAAGTCATGTCTGCCTCTTTTGCAACCCTATGGACTATAGCCCACCAGGCTCCTCTGTCCATGGGACTTCCCCAGCAAAAACACTAGAGTGGTTTGTCATTTATTTTTCATTCACTTGGAGATCAAGCAGCAGAAGGTGGGCATAGAGGAAGATCGCTGTGCCTCAGGGACCCAAGCTGATAGAGACTGTGCCCCTTCAACACTTGGCTTCCAAATCACCATGGCTTTTGATAGCCAGCTGGTACAAAGAAGAGACAAAGATTACTCAAGAAGTTTTTATGGACTGCGCCTAGAAATGTTTTAATCTCTTCCATCCACGTTACTTTGTCAGAACCCAAACACACTATTCCACCTAGAGCCTCTTATACAGAATGAAAAAGAAAAACAAGTGTCAAATACTAACACATATATATGGAATCTAGAAAAATGGGACAGATGAACCAACTGAAGAATGGACTTCTAGGGGAAAGTGAGGGTGGGACAAATTGAAGAAGTAGCATTGACATATACACACTGTCCTGTGTAAAACAGAGAAGGGGAAGCTGCTAAATAACACAGGGAACCCAGGCTGGTGCTCTGTGATGACCCAGAGAGGTGAGGTGGGGGTGGGAAGGAAGGGAGGGCTTAGGAGGAAAGGATACATATATATGTGTGTGTGTATATATATATATATGTGTGTGTGTGTGTGTGTGTGTATGACTAATTTGCATTATTGTATGACAGAAACCAACACAAAACTGTAAAGCAATTTTCCATCCACCTATTGAAAAATAAAAGTGGTAGGGAACAATTAAGCCCCACCTTTGCTGTCAAAAGACTTGGGTTTGAGTCCTAGCTCAGGTCCTTAATAGCTGAGTGTCTAGCTGAGCTCTAGTTTCTCTATCTGTGAAACTGTGAGAATGTAAGAAGACCATGCCAATGTCTATGCAAGATTTGGAGGTAAAATATGTTAGTTAAGTTGTTAGGGTATGTAGAACATAAAGAATGCTTAATAATTGTTACCTGTTGTTATTGCAATTGTTGTTTGCATTAATACCAAAAAACTAGTGATTTGCAAAGATCAAATCATGAATAACATTCTTGATGTTCATAAGATAACCTGTGTACCTTAACATCACCCTTAAAACATTGGGGGCACATTGATAAAGGGTTTGTCATAGGCCTATTAAATATCAGTGTTCTTCTGTGCTCCAGCTTATATAGATAATGGTCTTAATTTCTTCACTGGATTATCTTAAAGCTATGCTGGCAACCAATCAAACTGAATTATCATTGTTGCTTACAGTATCTAAATATTGCTAAATAAATTACTCAACAAATCATCTTCAGTTTCTTTGAAAAAAAATATCTTTGATCATGCCCTTGAAGAGTATCTGGTAAATTCTCAGAAATTTCTTTTATTTTCTTATATTTAACATCATTGGGGAAAAGTCCTCTTTACTTTGGGATTATTTGGTTTATTTGGCATATCTACTCATTGCTCAATATTTGAACATAAGTAAGTATGTGAAATGCATAATTTGAGTATATCCTAAAACTGTGTCTCCCTCTGACAGAAATAACTCCTGGAATGTATAATGACAATTTTAACCTTTATAATTATTTCCTAAAGAATAAAGTTAGTACTTAATGGGGCACTTGTAAGCCTAATTGGATTTTTCCAAGCTCTATTTAAAATTTTAACTTCAATCTTAGGAAAATAATTTAGCTTCTACTAGTCTAAAGTACGGAGAAGGCGATGGCACCCCACTCCAGTACTCTTGCCTGGAAAATTCCATGGGCGGAGGAGCCTGGTAGGCTGCAGTCCATGGGGTTGCGAAGAGTTGGACACGACTAAGCAACTTCACTTTCACTTTTTACTTTCATGCATTGGAGAAGGAAATGGCCACCCACTCCAGTGTTCTTGCCTGGAGAATCCCAGGGACGGGGGAGCCTGGTGGGCTGCCGTCTATGGGGTCGCACAGAGTCGGACACGACTGAAACGACTTAGCAGTAGCAGCAGCAGCAGCAATCTAAAGTACTCATCCAGAAAATGAAATTGATATTATCCACCACATAGAGAGTGAAACCATTCAGAATATCAGTGATGAATCGGATATTCCATATATGTTAGATCTATTTGAATTTAAGTCTGAAAATTCTGTGATCCTCTGATAATATTAGAATTTTCACTTTAGAAAGTTTTCCATTTTTCTTATGGAAGTGGTCACCCTCTATAAAGACTACTACATCTGGAATTCAAATAGAACACACTCTAAGGAGACCACAAATGCCCTTTTTGCTTGGTACTATTTACACATATTTTCCAACACAATTTACTGGGGAATGAGATGAGATAAGTGGAGATGTTTGTTATTAAACTCTGTTCCTTGCATTTTAGCTACATCAGTGAAAGCAGGTTCCTGGATTCTAAGTGCTAGAAAATAAATTATTGAAGTGTGAAAGCAGAACTGTGTATTGAAAATTGCAAAACACACCGTGGCTGACTGGTCTCCCTTATCAAAGAAGCTGGTTTTGTTAGAACTTTAGTAGTTAAACTTTAAAGGTACCTCTACCTCCTTTTAGAAGCAAGTGCTCTAACTCTTCTTTCCTGCCTCTTTCCCCTGGAAAAAAAAAAATCCCATAGCTAATATGTCGTAAATGTTAATGAATTCAGTAGGGTTTCTTGCACTATCTCCTGCATTTTAATTGCTATATAGTTGAAAGTGGTGACTATATTTCCCAAATTCTAAACTGGGACACATTGCCTGACACATGGTCTCACCCTGGGCTATAAACTGCTCCAAGAGAAATAGGCAGAGTCATGGACTAAAACCACAGGCTGTGACAACCACTAAATATCCCTATGACATCAGCTGAGCTGTTTCATCCCTTGAGCAATATGCTCATCTCAAAAATCAGGAAAATAGACATAAAATATGCAATTTACATAAGATATTTTTATTCCACTTGTGAATGTGCAAGACATTCTCAGAGACATCACTTGTAGGAGATATACTGGAATTTCTGGAGTATGATATGTATAATTAGAACAGAACTGGATTTCTGAGCTATTACTAAGTAGGCTTCTCTAAAACTATTGAGTGAGAAGGAAAAAAGATAGGGTGAAATTAAAAATGGTTAAATCTTATTTGGTGTCAGCTATGAAGAAAAAATCTGTACTTTTAGTAGCTAATTTAATCTTTTTAGCAATCTTATTATGGGTGTTTTAGTTTTATGGTTGGGAAACAGAAGCTCCAAAAAATTAAGTAACTTACAAAGTAACACAAATTTTCGAAGGCAGAATCAGAATTCAAGCCAGGTCATGGCCCTTTGGTAAAACCAAGTTAAACTCCTTGTACCATTCTGCATTTTTTTCCCCAAACAATTCAGATATATCAATTCAACAGTGACCAATCTACCAATTTTCTAACACCAACTGATTGTTTTACAATTCAACTTCATTCTGACACTAATGGCCTAGAATTAGTGCAGACATGATCAGTTAAGTGTTCCATCCCTCAAGACTGCCTCAGTTTCAGATGTCAGCAGAAAATGAGGTTTCTAAGCAGCCGACAAGCTACCGACTTCAAATACAGGATTTCCCACAAACCGTGCCCTCTCAGGTTGGATAATTTCCTAGAAAGACTCACAAAACTCAGGAAAGTGCCAATTTAACTATTATAGTTTGCTTTTCTTTCTTTCTTTTCTTTCCTTTTTTTTTTTTAGTAAAGTTTTCAAATCAGACCAGCCAGATTGAAGAAGTGCATAACGTGTGATCTTGTGAGAGTTAAAGAGGTGTGTTATTATGTATAGATCTTCCAAACGCTCTCTGGAAATACTACTCACTTAGCACATCTGTGTGTTCCTCAACTTGCTATATTCCTAAAATCTCTTTTCTTCAAAGTTTTTTTTTTTTTCTTTTTATGAAAGTTTTATTACACAGGCATGGTTCATTAAGCCACTGGCTGCTGATAGGTGAATTCAATACGCAGTCACTCTCACCTCCCCATAGGCTGAGGGTTTGAGCTGCTGGTTCTTACCCTGGTATCATATGATTGGTTTCTCTTTAACCACCCCCTCCGCCATTTTGAACTATTAATATCTTGGGGCCAACCAAGAGTCATCTTGATAGCATAAACTCAGATATGGTGAAAAGGAGAAAACCATACTTTGATGAATACATACACCCCAATGTTATCGCAGCACTATTTAGAATAGGCAAGACATGAAATGTCCATCAACAGATGAATATGTGGCACATATTTATGATGGGATGTTATTCAGCCATAACAAAGAACGAAATAACGTCATATGCAACACCGTGGAGGAACCATGAATTTATCGTACTAGGTGAAATAAGACAGAAAAAGACAAGTATCATATGATATGGCATATATGTGGAATCTGAAAAATGATACAAATGAGCTTATTTACAAAACAGAAACAGACTCATAGACTTACAAAACAAACTTATGGTTACCAAAGGGGAAGGGTAGGAGGAGAGATAAATTAGGAATTTGAGATTGACATACATGTGCTGCTGCATATAACATAGATAACTAAGAAGAACCTACTGTATAGCACAGGGAACTCTACTCAAGACTCTGTAGTTACCTATATGGGAAAGGAATCTGAAAAATAGATATATAGGTATAAATAAATAACTTTGTTGTACACCCGAAACTAACACAATATTGTAAATCAACTTAACTTCGATAGAAAAAAAAGAGTGGGAGTGGCTTGTTATGAGTAATAAAAGGCACTCATCACTCAGGAAGTTCTAAGGAGTTTAGAAACTCTGTCCCCAGAACTAAAGACAAAGATCAAATACATATTTTTATTACATCACAACCAGCCATTCTTCTTGTATGAGTCATATTTTTCCAATAATGTTTAAATGTATCAAGCCAAGCCTCTAAATTCAGAGGAAAGAGTTATGTAAAACTAAGTTAAGGTACTCCAAGGTTGAAATGTCTCAATCTACATGACCCAATTCTTATACCAGCAAAAACATCCATTTCTGATAGGCACCTCTTGGAGACAATTTCAGGGCCAACTGGCTGTTTGGGAGAATATATATTCAATGCCTCTTTTTTTTTTTTTTTTTTTAGTCTATGCATTTCTGTGGTATTTAAAATTTAATGTAAACATGAAAATCTAAATTACTGGCTGAAAATTTCAGAACTAAGCAGGATATTAGTCATGATAAATGACTCCTTGAATATAAAGAGAAGAAAAGTCTACCACTCACCCCATGTGCATAAAGTAATCTGCCAGAAAGGAGACAATTTCTCTGTATGTTTAGAATGTAACGAGAACATTCTGAGCTTAGCCAATGTTTAATCATCTAAAGAAAACTTACGAGAATTATAATTAATTAAACATATACTTTTATACTTAACATCTTTCTTTTACTGCTAGGAAAGGAGTCTGCAAGTATGAGCCCTGTGTATATATTTACCACTGTATTTTCAATAACTAGCAGAACAGCTGACACAGAAAAAGAACTTAATAAAGATTTGTCAAATGAATTAGAGAGACCTAGTCTTGAATCTGGAGAAGGCAATGGCACCCCACTCCAGTACTCTTGCCTGGAAAATCCCATGGGCAGAGGAGCCTGGTGGGCTGCAGTCCATGGGGTCGCTAAGAGTCGGACACGACTGAGCGACTTCACTTTCACTTTTCACTTTCATGCATTGGAGAAGGAAATGGCAACCCACTCCAGTGTTCTCGCCTGGAGAATCCCGGGGACAGGGGAGCCTGGTGGGCTGCTGTCTATGGGGTCGCACAGAGTTGGACATAACTGAAGTGACTTAGCAGCAGCAGCAGCAGCAGCAGTCTTGAATCTGGCCCACCAGGATTTACAGTGACCTTGATAATTACTTAATCTCTCCCAGCCTCACTTTGTTAAATATTTATAGTGATAGTACTAACTTTTTGTTTATTTATTGGGAGAGTTTAGTGAGATAACGGATGGAGAATACATATCATACAGCATGGCAAATAGTAGGCATTCAATACAATTTCCTATGACTTCTGTGTTTACCAAAGTTTCAAGGACTCAGAGGGGAAAATAAGAGTAAAGATAAATTGAAGCTAATAGAATTACAGTGAGTTTTTCTCTCCTAAACACACATGGCTCTAATTCTGCCTTGCGTATATAGTTTTCATTCTATTAATCTTTCTTCTTTAATCCATTTAATGTTATTATGAATTTGCAATTTAGCAAATCCTTTTAGGTACTCATAAAGTAATAAGGGGCTTCCCTGGTAGCTCAGCTGGTAAAGAATCAGCCTGCAATGTGAGACCTCAGTTCCATTCCTGGGTCAGGAAGATTCCCCTGGAGAAGGAATTGGCTACCCACTCCAGTATTCTTGGGCTTCCCTCGTGGCTCAGACAGTAAAGAATCCTCCTGCAATGTGGGAGATCTGGGTTTGATCCCTGGGTTGGGAAGATCCCCCGGAGAAAGGCATGGCAATGCACTCCAGAATTCTAGCCTGGAGAATCCCCATGGAGAGAGAAGCCTGATGCTGCTGGTGCTGCTAAGTCACTTCAGTTGTGTCCAACTCTGTGCGACCCCATAGACGGCAGCCCACCAAGCTCCCGCATCCCTGGGATTCTCCAGGCAAGAATACTGGAGTGGGTGGCCATTTCCTTCTCTATTGCATCAAAGTGAAAAGTGAAAGTGAAGTCATTCAGTCGTGTCCAACTCAGCGACCCCATGGACTGCAGCCTACCAGGCTCCTCCATCCATGATCCTAGTGGCCTCTAAGTCCACGAGATCGCAAAGAATCGGACATGACTGAGTGACTAAGCAGCAGCAGCACAAAGTGATAAATGGGCCAGGGGAGCTTTAAATGGAAGTTGCAGTGAGGACTTTGATTCTTAGAGTCATGAGACCAGGTAGGTATCATCTGCTATAGAGTGAGGACTGAACATCAGTAAAATGGAGCTAATGGTACTTACCTCAGAGAGCTATAGAAGGTTAAAAAAAAGATAAAACATATATAAGGCCCAAAATACACTGTCCAGTACATGCTGGGTGTTCTGAATTAGGAGTTTCTCTCCCCTTTTCCAGTCAGGCTCTGCTATACTTGATAGTCACCCAGTATCTGCTCTGTAACATCATACACAACCTAAATGTTCATGGAAATGGCTTTAGAATCCTAACGATAACATTGTTTGGAAAAAGCCAGAAAACACACATACAGCAGGACTGGAGACATATTTCATTTTACTTATATGAGAAAGCTAATGGTTTCTGTTATGTCTATATCAGCACCCCCTCCCTCACTCCTAGACCACAGTCTGGCTGTATTATCAGGCAGAGAATGCACAATTCTGGAGATTTTTCTAACTGTTACAAATTAGAATCCACAAGGGAAAGGCTCACTAGAGGACATCACAGGCGAGGTTATCATTTTTTCCTTTTGAAGCTGGGCCTCATATCTTTTTCTCATTACAATCATTACTTTGAAATATGATTTTTTTAAACAGTAATTTTCTAGAACAAAAGGGATAATACCATATTTCAAAAGCTTTACTGTGAAATTAAACCTTTGAACTACTGTGAAAGAAATTATTCCCTCAAGGCTGCAAGGCTTAAAGGTTATTAAAAATTTAATTTTAAAGAAAGCATCTAGGAAAAAAAAAGTGTATAAATGCTACTTAGAAATCAGATTGCCCAGCTTAATAACTCCCAGTGCTCCCTATTTTTAAATAATCTGGGAATGTGAACAAATGCAGTCCATTTTTTTTCAGTGGCAAATCAGTATGTCAACAGATGGCTGGCACTGCTCGTTAACATCATCTATTTTCAACTGGAAGCATATATACTGCAGTGGTTCAGCTAGTGTCTTCTGCCTGCCCCATTTAAGAGAGATGATTGCATAATGTAAAAGAAGGACCATAGGTACGATATGCAAAAACCCAAAGAATCCCCCAACTCCAGATGTTAGTGTCATAAAGAGGAAGTTTCTAAACCACAGTATTAAGGGTCCACACTTAAAGGACTAATGAGATTGAAAGACCTTAGTTTCCTCTTCCTGTGATATGGAGGTATTATTAATATCTCCATTAAACAGACAGTGTGTGGCCTCAGGTTGCTTGCCTTCTTTGTATACCAGATTTCTCATCTGTAAAATGAGCATAATAATAGTACTAGCTTACCTAGCTCACATAGTTGTCATGCATATTAAATCAATCCATGCATGCCCAAGGCTGGCCACGGGGCCTGCACATAGTAAATACTGTGTATTATTATTGTCATTATTAATTCGAACCCTACCATGTCCAAGTAACGTAATGCAGTCTAAGGAGACAAGGGTGAATAGATTAGCCCATGGTCTTAAGGAGAACACTAGCAAGTAAGAGAGACAAATGAAAAATAGTGGTTTTAAAAAATACTGCATAGTAGGATGACAAATCAGAGGTGTGTTTAAGGTTTGTGATTTGGATCTGCATGGGTGGTGGGTGACAGGATGAGAGAGGGGTGGGATCCAGAAGGTTTCCCTAAAGAGGTGCCTCCAGATACATATTTTAAACACAGAGGAGTGCAAGCTTGTGGAGTATTACTGGAGTCTGTTTCCTGGGGACATTGTGGAAAAACAAGTTACATAAGACCATGCTCCTCAAACCTGAACTGCAATTCAAAATCATTCATGAAACTTCTTAAAAATACCACCCAGGACCTACTGAATCAGAACATGCTAGTCTGGGATCAAGGTATTAGTTTGCAACCTGTATGGGTAATTCTAAGTCATAAGCAGAGTTGAGAGCCACTAAAAAATGTACATTGAAAGCACATTATAGACAGTGAATCTCAGGAAGAATATTAGATATTGTTATTATTGCTTAATATTCAAATACTTATAAACAATGATCTCAGGATGCTTACTTTTTTTTTTTTGCCTAGTACCATTACCCACCAGTGGTAGAAATGGCAAGCAAGACCACTGATAATAAGCACAAGAATCTGGACTTACAAGAAAACTTTGGCCAGGTTAGGAGGAAAATGACTAGTGAAAGTGAAAGTGAAGTCGCTCAGTTGTGTCTGACTCTTTGCGACCCCATTGACTGTAGCCGACCAGGTTCCTCCATACATGGAATTTTCTGGGCAAGAGTACTGTAGTGGGTTGCTATTTCCTTCTCCAGGGGATTTTCCCCACCCAGGGATCGAACCCAGGTCTCCAGCATTGCAGGCAGACGTTATACCATCTGAGCCACCAGGGAAGTCAAAAATGACTAGACCTTGTGCTTAAAGTGGAGGCTATCTCTCTGCTCATCTGTGTCTTATGGTAAAATCTATATTAGCACCCAGATTTTCATAGACCTAATTGGAATCGAGTTTACTCAGAAAAAAACTAGATTTGTCTCCTTTGAACCACATTCACTTGCTGCGGTCTTGACCACAGTCTTGACCACATTTGCTTGCTGTAGCCTTGTCTCTAAAGTTTCTCATCCAGGAACCTATAAGAACTTCAAGCTCCTCCGACTAGATTGTGCGCTACTTAAGGTCAAAGATAGTAGCTCTGCCATCCACATCGTTTCTCTCATTGCAGATAACTCTTGCAGAGTTCTTACCATACAGAAAGTGCTGGCAAACATTGATTTAGTAAATGCTAATTTGTTAAGTGTTTCTTTCCCAGAGGCCTCACTTGAGTGCTTCTTGGCTCTCTAATCACTGCCTTTGGAGAAAGAGCTGCTTTTTGATAACCTGTGTTGATAGTTCGTTTTAAAACAACATATATGAGAACAAGTGACATTTTCCTAGTATGGTTGTGAACAGTTATTTTTGTAATAAAGTATATCGTTAATTCAAATTCATTATGTGCTTCCACATCAGGCAAGGGGTAAGGTTTATATTTGCCTACCTGGTCTATTACCTTGAACTTCTATCATTCAGGTTAAGTTATTAAGAATCCTGTTTCTCTTTCAAATCTCTGCATGCTGCCCTTTTTTTCTCTTATCTAGAATTCAACAAAGCAAGCCATTTGTTATATATATATATATATATGAAAATGTATATTATATATATATATAAAGAAAAATTGCAAAGACTATGCAATCTGTGAAACATGCAATTCTTTATTAGTGTAACTGTTGCTCTCCTAAATGCTTCCTGTATCACTGAAAATGAATTTTCTCATTAACCTCAATCATGCCAACTTGTCAAATTATGACGAACCAAACAAGACTACACTCAGAAACTGAGCCTGCCATCATTGCATTTATAGGGCTTTGCCAGTTAGTCTATAAATAGCACATTTTAATACACTTCAGAGTTTAAAAAATCTAAACCACTTCTGAATGTTCTTCAATACAAGAATAGCAATAAGACTATTCAAAGAAAGTGAAAGAAAATGATTTGTTCTTGTTAGAAGGCATGAAAATTATTTAAAGGAATAAGGGATCAGATGATCATACAGGCACTCAACAAATATTTATTGGGGTCTGATCTGTGTGTATGATTTTACTGGATGTGGAAACAAGTCACGTGGATGTATTAAACAAGTCACTAGGATTTTCCCTTCAGCAGAAAATTATTATTTAGCAAATACTTATTACAGCTATCTGCATTATTCAGGATCCCAGCAATGGAGTACAGGGATGCGTAAGACAAATTAGTGTCTTTATGGAATTCATATTTGATAGATAAATCAGATAAGTAAACATTTAGAAAAGGAATCGGAGAGACAACAGCAGTAGCTTGCATTCCTACATAGAAGCAGAATGACAGCAGTGAAGTATAGAAAGGTAGTTAGATACCAGAATAGAAAGGACTTGTAAACTAGGATATTGTTTGACATAATTCGTTCAGGACATGTCTAAAGAATGAGGATGACTTAGGGGGATATTTGCTTGAATCATAGTTTTTGAGTTCTCTCCAACATATGTTTGATTAGAAGAAGCTCTGTTGATGGCATGAGGGACTGGTAGGGAGCACTGATGGCAATGTTTAGTTTCTTATCAGTTTTGTAGAACAATCCACTTTTGGTTCCATTAGGCCTACCCCATGTGACAAAGATAAACAAAGGTGAAAGTTAACAGGATCCATCTTCTCTTGAAAGTGCTTTAAGAGCAAGTCTTACGACTTAAGCATCCCGCAAAGGATTCTCACTCTTCATGCCCAGCAGCTATATAAATGAATTTTTCCAAGCATTTTCTTTTCTCCCTGAAAAGAGATTTGTTAAATATGGTTTTCTTCATCAACTTTTTTGTTTTCAGTGATACATTAGTGCCCTATGATAGTCTAATGTTCTTCATATACCTAGCTGGTTTACCCACCAATGTGGATCCACAAAGAAGCAGAGAAATAGGAAAGTGATAAAAGCTGTCTTGTAGTTTAGAACAGTCTTTCAATGAGTTCATTCCTGCAAGGTGTGTAGAACAGTGCCTGTCCTAAAATAGGTGTCAGTTAAGGTGAGCCATAAGTATAACATAGGTACAGCTGCTGCTGCTGCCACTAAGTTGCTTCAGTCGTGTCCGACTCTGTGTGACCCCAAAGATGGCAGTCCACCAGGCTCCCTAGTCCCTGGGATTCTCCAGGCAAGAACACTGGAGTGGGTTGCCATTTCCTTCTCCAATGCAGTAAAGTGAAAAGTGAAAGTGAAGTCGCTCAGTCATGTCTGACTCTAAGCAACCCCATGGACTGCAGCCCACCAGGCTCCTTCATCCATGGGATTTGCCAGGCAAGAGTACTGGAGTGGGGTGCCATTGCCTTCTCCTACATCATTACTATCTAGTGAGTGAAACAAGGCACAGACATATGCCTTCTCTCACCCTTAAGTCAGATAGATAAGGTTTGTCTCCTCTGCTAGTGTGACCCCATGAGAACAGAAAACACATCTCACACTGATTGATTATGCCCAGTACTTAGCATTGCTCAATAAAGTCATATGGAGTCAATCAAGAAATAAACTGTCTTAATCCTCATGAAGTTCTTTTTTGAGTTGGTGTAGTAGACTAATGTGATTTCTACCCACGTTCCCCAGGGAAAAGTTGATACCCATTCAACTCAAATTCTATATTGATTCCATTCAAGAATGTAGATTCTCATCACAAGTAGGAAATGAAAGTAAAGCATGTAATTAGGGGAAGAAGAGAGAAGAATTGTTTAATTAATTAAGAAATGGTGCAACTCCTGGCCTCTTAGTGTATTCATGGAAACATGATTTCCCTTACCACCCTGTAGAGGAGAGTTGTGAGGATGAGATGAATGTTGTGGGAGCTTAAGGAGGGAAAAAGGTTTAAAGAAGAGTCTGCAACTGTAAACAGTACGTCTGCAAAACCTGGCGGGGAAAGGAGAGTGGTGGGCATAGAATGACAGCTTCATTTCCTTGCTAGGAACTAAATATGACACTTTGCAAATGTTATATTCACTTACATTTGGAAGGGGTAATAGTAATAAATGATAAATAACTTTCCAGGGCATTTTTGGGTTAAAAGGTAATGTACAGACGACTATGCTTAAAATGAATAACCAACAAGGACCTACTTTATAGCACAGGGAACTCTACTCAACGTTGTGTGGCTGCCTGGATAGGAGGGGAGTGTGGGGGAGAATGGATGCATGTATATGCATGGCTGAGTCCCTTGGCTGTCCACCTGAAACTATCACATGCTGTTAATTGGCTATACCTCAATACAAAATAAAAAGTTTTTAAAGAAGTAATTGATACATCATAACTGCTCATCAATTTCTCCTTCATAAAATGTGGATATAAATAGTCTTTCATATGAGGTGTTAAGAATTAAATCAAATATGTAAATGCTTAACAGGCTGGCACATATTAAGGGTTCATACATGTGAATGCCTTTCACTGATACGTCTTTATTAATAAAATTTTACCCCAAGCCTGGGAGTGGAACACATATTATTTTCATATTACATGGGAAGAAACATCAGCTAGGAGAAATGAATTGGCTTGCCCTGCCCACTCTATCCCTTAACTAAAAAACAAAGAGTTAGATCTCTAATCCAAGACTAACATTAACAGCATTCCTTCCTTTGACATAAATTTTGGTAATTTTTTTTTTCAACTGCAGAGATTATTCTTTTTTTTCATTTGCCAGTTTTGAAAATATATTCCTTTCTCTTGTCTTGCCATGCACATTTTTAGAGCTTGTCAAGATTTAGTCCTTAATTAAAAGTGAACATATTTGATGGTCAAACAGAAATCATCTCATTATATATTAGTGCTAATGATTTCTGTTGGAACATCTTCAGATTCCAAACACTAAAAGGCCACAGAGTTTGCACATGGGATGCAGAGAGAGATGAGCCTGCGTCTGTAGAGAAGGGGAAGAGTCTGGGTGAGTGGAAGATGAATACTAGAGTAGAAAGGAAACCCCAAAATTCAGATTTCTAGGTAGCTGGGAAGGAGCTGAGTCAAGGACACATTTTTAAAGATTACATATAAAAGGAGAGATCCAGTCCTCTCATCATGTACTGTGAAAGGACAAGCCCTAGGAATGAGCAAAGGAACTAACTGGTGCAAAAGGAGGGCCTTATACATGCTATTGGGCTTTCCTTGTGGCTTAGCTGGTAAAGAATCCGCCTGCAATGCAGGAGACCTGGGTTCGATCCCTGGCTTGGGAAGATCCCCTGGAGAAGGGAAAGGCTACCTACTCCAGTATTCTGACCTGAAGAATTCTAGGGACTGTGTAGTCCATGAGGTTGCAAAGAGTCGGAAATGACTGATACTTTCATACATTATATTATTATTATAATGCCAGTGATGTTTCAGGCATTGCTCTGTTAGCTTGATACTTTTCTTGTCTTCACTAATAAGGTATATCAGCACCCTCAAGATTAGCATAGCCTCTGTGAGCACAGTCTCCAGAGAGCCCGTATTTTTCCTGGATACTCTATACTGGGCTTCCCTGGTGACTCAGAGGGTAAGGCGTCTGCCTGTAATGCAGGAGATCCAGGTTCGATCCCTGGGTCGGGAAGATCCCCTGGAGAAGGAGATGGCAACCCACTCCAGTACTCTCGCCTGGAAAATTCCATGGATGGAGAAACCTGGTGGGCTACAGTCCACTCTTTGTAGTCCTATTACAAAGAGTCAGACACGACTGAACAACGTCACTTTCTTTCTCCTTTCTTTTCTCTCTACTTGTCCAGAGAAGTACTGGGATTTGACCCTATCTATAAGATGATGGCAATGGCAACTCACTCCAGTACTCTTGCCTAGAAAATCCCATGGATGGAGAGGCCTGGTGGGCTACAGTCCATGGGGTCTCTAGGAGTCGGACACGACTGAGTGACTTCACTTTCACTTTTCACTTTCATGCATTGGAGAAGGAAGTGGCAACCCACTCCAGTGTTCTTGCCTGGAGAATCCCAGGGACGGGGGAGCCTGATGGGCTGCCGTCTATGGGGTTGCACAGAGTCCGACACGACTGAAGCGACATAGCAGCAGTAGCAGCAGCAGCATAAGATGATGGAATTTGACTTTATCTATAACTGACAGGTTAGGTGGTTGGGGATGAACAACTTGTCTCAAATGGCATTTGTATATTTTATGTTGTTCTGAGATTCAGCAAAACACATTAAATATTTGGAGATGTGCTTATAGCGCTAACTCTGGAAATTCTAACATGGGCACTCGTAAGGTCATCCCCATGAGCACAGGAGGCAGACAGAGCCCGTAATTCCCCCCAAACCTTTCCAGATCAAATCTATAAATCCATGCGATGATCATCCCTGTGTCCTGACCTCAGTGCCTGATTGCCTAGAGAAATGTTCATGTAGGCCCTAGACTAGGAAAAAGTCTGTCCAGCTTTGACGAAGGTGAGCTGATCCTGCTCAGATGTGACTTTCTGGGCTACTAAGTGCAGTCCAGGGTCACCAGCGCTCCACAAAGCTGATCACGGGGGCTGAGAAGAGAGTGCGGGTGTTCTGATTGCTGTTTACCAGATGCTCCATGCTTGAACAAGGGTTAAAGTGGGTCTGCAGTGATGTCGCTTTTCATCCTCTCCAGATTCCCTACCTCCTACTCAAATCCCCTGACTGAGTACACACAGCAGGAAGACAAGCCCTTAAGGTTTGCCCAGAGCGACTTCATTGAAAAATGCCTCAGGCTTCCCTTACTGCAAAAAGGAAGGGAGAAAAGCTCCCATCTGCACAGCCTTCCTGGAGCAAAGCCTCTAGAACACCCAGGCTCACAGTAATACTTCTCCAAGGAATACCTGCCACAGATGGATAGAGTTTTCAAGAACAAAGTTTCAACTCATCTGAAAACTTCAGACTGTTAATGAGTCTAAGGAAAGTCCGCTGTCAAGTGGAGTTGAATCATGAAACCACTGTCTCATTAGTTTGAGATTATTATTATTTTTCTCTAAGATGAAGGATTATCCACAAAATTTCTCTTCCAAAAAAAATGCCCACTGAAGTTCCAAAGAGGTGCAATTATTCCTTGCACACAATAAGCAATAGCTCTCAGATCTTCAAGTATTTATACCAGTGATGATGTCACCTTAGCAAAGTGATATCTGTTTTAATAAAGGTGATTAAGCAGATGAATTGGCCATTCCCTGCTTGAAATCAAGCATGATTCATTATTTGGCAAATTTTTATTAGTTTATTATTCATCACTATTTAGAGAGAACAAAAATGTAATTTTTCCTCTATTGGCCGAATTGTAATGTTGTCTATATTCTTAGGAATATTTCTAATATGCAATTCATTATGATGCATCTTCTAAATACCTTTTACTTTATTTTCTCTACAATCTACTTGTGATTATGCCATTGATTAACCTGGCAACCTTGCACTGGTTAATTCACTTATTTAAATTTAAGTTCACTCAGGTTTTAAAATGGAGTATTATTTTGGATAATATTCCAATGGAGTATTGGAGTTACTCCAATGGAATGAAATTAGATAGATAAATATACATTTTTTAATTCAATTGAATTCAGTGCATACTTATCGTGGACCTATTTTCCAAAAAATTTGTCTGATGTTTTACTTTATTCTTATTAATCAACACATGAAATAGGTATCATCCTGCCATACAGAGGAGAAAACTAGAGCTCAGAGAGTTATAATTTAAACAATTTTCCTAACCAGTGAATGATAATCAGAATTTGAACCCAAGTCCATGTGATTATAAAGCACAACCTGTCTTCCCAAGAATGAGTCATTGCTTTTATAGATTATTTTGTTATTCATTTAAACTGTTATCTTTCTTTAGGAAAATACATCTCCTCTTACATTTCCCTTTTCACAAAGTCATTTGCTGTGGAATTAATGCAGTATACTCAATGTCAAACAAGAGAGTGAGCAGGCTGAGGGACAAATAGATGGTATTGAAAATTTAGCAGAGAAAATGAGAAAAATAGAAGTAAAATCTAAGCTGGACAGTTTACCTGCCAGGGAAATTCACACCTAGAATATAAGTTCAGATTGGCAACATTCACACAAGATATATATTCCTATCTTGAGCTTTCACTTTCATTTCCTTTCACTCCTTTAATAATTCACACTCACTCTTCAAAATATCCTTTTATTCTTATACAATTCTGCCTTTGCTTCCTGGATGTTTCTCAGGATTTGTGTGTTTCAGGTTTCAAGCAACTAAGCTCCATCAGCATCAAAGTCATGGCCATCCTTAGAATATGGCTCTGGGGTAGGACCACTGGTAAAGAATGTTTAGGCAAATTTCATGAGATATAAGGTTCTGTTGATCATAGTAATGATTAACCTGATAATAACATTATGTTACAAGGATTCCATTAATTTCCAAGTATATGAAAACAGATTTAGAGATGGATTCCATCCTTCAAAGTATAGCATTTAGAGATGTAATATCAGTGATAGATGATAATAATTGAATTGCAGTGTAGAAACATGAATAGAGAAGCAGCTATTATGGGGAGGTCAGATTTATGGATGATATGGTGACAAAAATTTCTAGAATGGAGACCAGGAGTTTGCCTCATAAAAAAAGCATAATCTGGGTGATGTAAGCCAAAGAAATTGTAAGCAATGACAGTTTGATATGAACAAATCCCAACATGTTTCCACCTGACACAGGAGCTAAAAGTGGGAAAATATAAAATTAATTCTGCTATTAGATTTTATCTTATCCTTACCTATTAAAAAAAACAATAATAACATAATTTTATGTCAAATTAGATGAAGTGTATGCTTTGTTTATTAAAATATCAGTAGATTCATTCCTTTATTCATTCAAGATTACCTATTGGTTGACCATTGTACCACTTAACTAGGTGTTCAGTGGTGAACAAAGTAGTCACAGTCCATACACCCAGAAAGTTTATTGTCTAATGGAGAAGCAAGCATTAAGTTACAGCAGCAAAATCAAATAAATCATGTATGATCTCTAAGGCAATAAGTGGTTTGATAGTATCTAATACAATGAGGAAAAGAAAGACATTTCAGTGTCATATTATGTGGAAATGGTGAATGAAGCCATGAAAAATAAAATCAACCAAAAAAATGAATTCATTAAAAAATCAGCATAGAGTATTAAGGTAGAAACATAAGTATTTAATTTTTAAAAAGAGAAGGACATCTGCTTTGGCGCCAGTCTATAAGGAAAGGTTTGAAACATTATATTTGACTGAAAGTATAAACAGGATTACCCATGTTGATTTTAGTGTTTTTTAAATTAGCTCAATGGCTTCACTAAAATAACAAAGACCTAAATTATGACTATGCTGTTCATATTCATTTTCCTGTTTTACAGATAGATGTGATACATGCAATTTTGACTCTAAGCATTGTATTTTAAGAACAGTAGTAGCCAACTAAGATATTCCACAAAGGAGGATACCCAGGACCTACAAACCATATCCTGAGTAGTAATGGGTAACAAAAGAAAAATGTCTCCAAACCTGAAGGCGGCATAGAATAGTTGTCAGGAGTAGCAGGACAGATAGATATGTATTATGTTCAGTTAGGTCCTTCCCAGTTACTGGTTATAACCCCTTGAGCAAGTAATTTAAAGTTTGTAAGCCTTAATTTTCTAATCTTTATTGGAGATAGAAATATCTATTTTGTATGATTACTGTGAATATTAAATAACACATTTACTAGTTCAAAATAATGCCTTTAATATAGCAGATGTTCAGCAAGTGTTAACTAGTATATCCAATAACTGCTAATGATGACTACTCAATATGATTCCCTAAGCTTCTAGTTAATATACTCCCCTGGCCTCTTTCCTTGGGAATTCTCCTGTAATTCTGTAACTCTGATGGAGCTCCCAACCAAAGGACCCATTCCCTAGACCATAAAGGTAGGCATGTAACCCAAGCCTGGGGAATCATGATATTTCATTACCCTAACCAATGATTGGTCTGGGGTGGTCATACAAACCTCACTGGCCAGTTAGAATCCATCCCTGCCTGGTGTTTTCATATGCTGAGCTGCAGGGAGATTGTTTCTCCTTTCAGACTGTAATGATGTAGCTTCGGTGCTATAGGGGCCATATTTATAATCACAAGGTAGAACCTAAGTAAACAAAGCTAACACTCTAGCAGAAGTGGTACAGGGAAAGAGAGAGAGTTATGGTGAGAAAAAGCAAGTCCAATCTTTTAAAGTCCCAAAGCTGCTCTGGCTTCTGCACCCTTCCCTCACTTTTGGGAAATATCTTCAATTATCCTGTCAATAAATTGCTTTGTGCTACTTAAGTTAGTTTGAGTTGCCTTTCTCCTACTAGCAAGTAAAATCGTTCCTACTACTACTGTTGTTATTATGGCCATTAACAAATAGCCACTAAGCATTTTATTCTCACTAAATATTTTGGAATGAATTGAATGAGTGAATTTTTCATATTGATGAGTCTGAACACATTTTCTGAATTACTATATGATTATGAAGGCTGCTGTAAAGTAGATATATTCATAATTGAAGAAAATAACAGAATCAGAGTTCATTGGAAGAGATGGCATAGAAGAAATAGTCAAGTCTTTCAAGTGAGATAGACTGAAACTCAAATCCTGTCTTTATCACGTATTAGTTGGGTGGTTTTATTTGGGAAGTTCAGTTCAGTCGCTCAGTCATGTCTGATTCTTTGTGACCCCATGAACTGTAGCACGCCAGGCCTTCCTGTCCAATACCAACTCCCGGAGCCTACCCAAACCCACGTCCATTGAGTCAGTGATGCTATCCAACCATCTCATCGTTTGTCATCCCCTTCTCCTCCTGCCCTCAATCTTTCCCAGCATCAAGATCTTTTCAAATGAGTCAGCTCTTCACATTAGGTGGCCAAAGTATTGGAGTTTCAGCTTCAACATCAGTCCTTCCAATGTACACCCAGGACTGATCTGCTTTAGGATGGACTGGTTGGAGCTCCTTGCAGTCCAAGGGACTCTTAAGAGTCTTATCCAACACCATAGTTCAAAAGCATCAATTCTTCAGTGTTCAGCTTTCTTTACAGTCCATCTCTCACATCCATACATGACCAATGGAAAACCATAGAGCCCTTACTTTTTCTGAGATCAATTTTCCCTGTAAAATAAAGAAAATAATTACTCTCCTATGATGTTACTACAAGTATTAGCATAAACATTTAGTATTCTTGTACCTTCTTCAATTCGGAGAATCTAGGTTCTTTATGTGACCATAAGACTAAAAATACTAATGTTACAAAGCTTCAGTATATAAAAGAATGGAGTTAATGCAAATACCATCTATTAGATCCTAATTATACTTTTATCTGAAAAATTTCTAGAGAAAATCTAATTTTTCTCTAAAAAAATTTTAGATTTCTCTAAAATATGTGTCATATTTCAAAGTGTCTTTTAAATGATAATTGTTCATAAATAGAATGCTATTTAAATATACAAACTTTTTTTTAAAAACTGCACTAAATACTTTAGCAAGCTTTATTTACTGACTGACAATGACTTCTCTGTAAATGGTTCCACTAACCAATGAGTCACTTCTATACTCAAAATTTTAAATGTATTTCATGGATAAGAATTTTCTGTGTGTATTTTAGCATCTCTTAATGAAACTGTTCATCCAGTAGTCAGGATCCTGAAGCTTGGATCACAGAATCACTGCAGCCCTTGCATCCTTTTGATTGCTTATCTTTCCTGATAATCGAGGGTATTATTTCCCAAAGACAGCCTCATGCTTCTGAGACATATGAGAACCTATCTTTAACCATCATTTTCCATTACCAAGGGAGTTTTGGATAATGGAATGTGTAGTCACTTTCAATTTGTGTCAAATTTTCTGACGCATTTGTACCACTAACATTTTATCAGCTTGTCACTGGAACAAATGAAGTTGCAAATTGCATCGACGTTTTTCCATGAAATCTTTGAAACTGTTTATTTTTAATATGACTTCTTTCCTTTTTTTATTTCTATAATGTAGCAGGTTTGATTTTCAGCTTTCAGGGTCTTTGTTACTTAGTGAGTATGGCATTTGGGTACAAGAATTTCCTGGGGCCTTGAAGGTTTTGAGAGAAAGGATTCAAGCATACAAGGCATATTAAAGATGAATACAGATTGAAGCAATAAGCATGGAGCAATTTGATGAACTACTAGAGGCAGGAGTGGAGAATTTCTGACACATCAGGAAAGCCATTATGCTCCTGTTATGTTCAATAGCCCGGTTGGCCTAAAAGGTTATGGGTGATGTATGTTTTCATTATCTCCTATGGGCTTGATGCCTCCGAAGACCCCAGATGGCTTATTGTGGCTTCAATTCCCTTCATTTGCACCATAGCAAGGTCTGTTAGATCAAGCCAATATGTTTGCAAAGGTCAGTCTACTTTGAGGAATATTGTTCTGTGAGCTCTGTAATATTCTTCTGCTTGAAAATCTGCAAAGCATTACCACTTGGGGAGTAACTGAAAGCTCTTCAAAAAGATATTTTTGTTTCCTGATAATCAACTGTCACCATGGAAGCAATAAGAGCAACAAAGCAGCATCAGCAATGTTGGTTATCATTTACTGAACACGTATTATGTACCAGGCATGCCTTACAAATACAATTCTATGATTTTTTAAATCAAATCCTGGTAAGCCAGATATCATGATTTTTAGTTTATACATGAAAAAAACAAGATTACACTGAGAGATTAAGTTGTCCCAAATCAGATTCCTAGATGTATTAAAGATAGCATTCAAATTTAGATCTTCCTAACTCTAGGAAATCCTTAACAATTGGAAATCATCTTTAAAAGTTCAAGTAGAAATCCACAGTCTAGATGGGGAGAAAAAATATACAATAAAGTTTTCATTTAAAAACATGTGTAATTTCAAGGCAAGGGAAGCAGTATGCACTAAAACCTATTGACAACTATCTTTGGGAGAAGTAATTAAATCTACAGAAGAAGGGTCAGAAAATCCAGAGAGAAGTAATTTTTCTGTGGAAGCACACCATGCAAGAAGTGGAACCAGCGTGTAAGCCAAGGATCCGAGTGAACCTGAAAAATACACAGCACAGTGTGTTAGAGAACTGTTAAAAAAAGGCACAGGTGGCATAAAAATGGAAACATTCCATTATCTAAACTGGTCTGTAATAAGCAAAGGAAAAAATAAAAGTGTGAAAGCACCATACTGTGGCTACAAGAGGGACATGGAACATGATATACTGAAGGACTTTTTAATTCCTCTAAATTGAGGATTTTTGAAAATGTAGTCAATTTATGAGAGACCTTTATTTTTAAAATAAAATGTGAGGATTGATATGTGTCTTACCCCACACCTGGTATTATTGTAACATTGACACAAGCATAGACAGATGAAACAGCTGTTAGAAGAAGCAGCTTGACTTTCTTATATGTGACTGCCTTTCTGTCATCTTGAAATTTTATTTAAACTCCTCATTTCAAAAGAAAATAACAGAAAACCAAGGTGCTTATGTAATAAGCATATGTTCCTTGGTATAATCATTCAATAAACATTCCATATGGAAGCAAAGAAACCCCAGAATCTAGTGCAGATTATATAAAAGCCCTCTCCAAACCTTAAGTAGTAAAGTTGATTCTGTAGAGTTCTTCAATGCAAATATCATGGTTTATAGTAAGCAGCTGGAATGTCCTTGAGACTAATCCTACAGTAAGTTTGGTTTTCCTTTGGGAAAGCAAGCATTTCCTTCACTCAGAATGATCTTAGATCATATGTGTCAAAAGGTTGATCTAATTCAATGAGACTTCATCCCATCTATTTGTCTTAGAATGCTGCAGATTTGTTTTAGAATAAGGATTGCTCTTTCATTATATAAGCTATTGTTTGTTTTTTCAAATCCCTCTTGGCCTTGAGTACACTGTTGAAATAAGGATTCTTTAGAAATGCTGATAAGGATATTCTACTAAATATTACCCTTTGTAAATCTTTGAGGAGGCTCAGGAGTTGTAGCACTAAAAGGATTTATATAAGCAGGTGTACACCTCTGTATAAACAAGAACACATTTGGGACTTGGTTCCACGCTCTCAAGAGCCTGCGTCATATAATGCTGATATACTTATTTTATTTTGGTAGTGTAACAATAAATGCATGCCCTTTTCATGTTTTTAGCATCTCTAAGTGCTTAGGCATTCAGTCGTGTCTGATTCTTTCCAGCCCCATGGACTGAAGCCCACCAAGCTCCTCTGTCCATGGGATTCTCCAGGGTTGTCATTTCCTCCTCCAGCAGATCTTCCTGACCCAGGGATCAAACCCATGTCTCTTGTATCTCCTGCATTGGCAGGCAGATTATTTACCACTAGTGCCACCTGGGAAGCCCTTTTGATACTTCTGTTGGCATCTACTAATATGCAATTAACTGTACCTATGTACGGTGTGTAATGTGATAATTTTGGCATACATATGTATCCATCACTACAATCAAGACACTGAATGTATCATCACCTCCAAAGTTCCCTGTTGTCCCTTTCTCATCTCTTCTTTCCATCCTTTGCTCCTGATCTGCTGTCATAATTTTTATTTTGCATTTTCTATAGTTTTATATAGAGAGTCATATAACCTGTTTTCTGGCTTACTTCACTCACCATAATCACTTGGAGATTGCTTCATTGTCACACATCACAGTAGCTGGTTCCTTTACATTTCTGGGATATTTATTGTATCATGTGGATATATCACAGCTTGTTATCTATTCTGTTGGTAGGCATAGGCCCCTTGAACTTAATTTACTTCCATGACCTTTTGTCTCATGTCTCTGATAATTAATAAATTCTTAATATAAAAAGTTATTTCAAGACCTAAGTTCTCTAGTGTCTCTTAATCATAGAGAGGAAAACAGTACTTTAAAAATAGATAGTGGTAGAAATATGATATTTATAACAATAATAATACTGACATTCCTTTTTTATTGTACTTTGCTTTACTGAACTTTGTAGAAATCCATTTTTTGCAAATTGAATAAATTGAAGATATGTGGCAACCCTGCTAAGGCAAGTCTATTGGTGCCATTTTCCCAATAACGTTTGCTTACTTCATGTCTCTGTGCCACATTTTAATAATTCTCACAATATTCTAAACTTTTAATCACAATCATATACATTCTGGTGATATGTGATCAGTAATCTTTGATGCTTCTTTTATAATTTTTGTTTTGTATTTTTTAATTATAGTATGTACATTGAATTTAGGCATAATGCTATTGCACATTTAATAGACTACAGTAGAGTATAAACATACCTTTCTTGCTTTGGGAAGCCAATAAATTCATGTGGCTCACTTTATTGAGATATTTGCTTTATTGTGGTAGCCTGCAAGTGAACCCACAGTATCTCTGAGGCATGCCTGTAATATGCTGATGTGCATAGCAACAGATGAAGTTTATTGTTATTTGTAAAGCTAGACATATCTTTCAATTATTTCACAAAGCAATTCATAGATTATGAAGCTGTGACTAAGAACTAATATAAACAATAGCCCACCAGGTTTCTCTGTCCGTGGAATTCTTCAGGCAAGAATACTGAAGTGGATAGTCATTCCCTTCTCCAGGGGATCGACCCAACCCAGGGATCAAACCTGGCTTCTGCTGCATTGCAGGCAGATTCTTTACCATCTGAGTCATCAGATAAGCCCAAGAACTAATGTGACAGAATTTAAATCATTCATTTAATAAATATGTTTTGAGAGTCTCCTTCATGTCAGGCATAGGCCTAAGAATAAGGGATTCAAAAGTGAAAAAAGACACAATACTTATTCTATCATATCCAAACATGAATTCACTGTAACTAATAGGAAGATTAAGCATTTTTATAGCCCCTTCCGAGGCTCTGGCTCTAGCATTGTGGTCATGTGGTCACATATTTTGTTAAATTTGCAAAAATAAAATATTTAAAATTCATTGATCATAACCTGTGTCACTTTATACTCTAGGTTTCCTACCACATACTTTTCCTAAGAGGAGTGTCACCAGAGTTGCTAGGGACACTTTGGAGATGCAGTTAAGGAAAACTGGTGTCAGAGAGAGAGAGCGAGATGAGAGATGTGAGGGAGGAATAGAGAAGGTACATACATGCTGCTGCTGTTGCCAAGTCGCTTCAGTTGTGTCCGACTCTGTGTGACCCCGTACACGGCAGTCCACTAGGCTCCCCAGTCCCTGGGATTCTCCAGGCAAGAACACTGGAGTGGGTTGCCATTTCCTTCTCCAATGCATGAAAGTGAAAAGTGAAAGTGAAGTCGCTCAGTCGTGTCTGACTCTTCGAGACCCCGTGGACTGTAGTCTTCCAGGCTCCTCCATCCATGGGATTCTCTAGGCAAGAGTACTGGAATGGGGTGCCATTGCCTTCTCCAAGATACATACATACATACACACATACTAGTATTAGTAGTTTAGTCACTAAAATGTGTCTGACTCTTGTGACCCCATTGACTGTATCCCACCAGACTCCTCTGTCCATGAGATTTCCCAGGCAGAAATACTGGAGTGGGTTGCCATTTCCTTCTCCAGAGGCTCTTCCCAACCCAGTGATTGAATCCGGGTTTCCTGCATTGCAGGCGGTCTCTTTACCGACTGAGCTACCAGGGAAGCCCCACCTACTTACTACATGTTTGGATTTAGGAGGACAGATTGTGGGGTTTATGGTTACTTCTGTATGTGTTAACTTAAGAGCAGACAGTCCAGGCTAGAAATGATAGCTAGATATACTACTGCTCACTGAACCAACTCACTAGGCTGCATGATATTCAAAGGTCCGTTTCCACAAGTTTATTCAACAAAATTGTGCCCAGTAGAGCTGGACACTGGAAGGATGTGGATAATGGAGAAAAGACTAGGTTTGAAATGGTCAGATCCAGAAGTTTGTTTGTGGGAAAGTACATAGAGGCACATGAAGCTATTAATTAGTAAAATTATCATGTTATCTTTCTATATACAGTATATTTATAATATTCATCATTTTAAAGTTTCCAATTTGATGTAATTTTTTTCTCCTACTCTGGAGAAGGACATGGCAACCCACTCCAGTATCCTTGCCTCCCATGGACAGAGGATCCTGGTGGGCTACAGCTCATAGGGTCGCAAAGAATCAGACATCACTGAAGCAACTTAGCATGCATGCATGTGCACTTAATTTTCCATTTGTGATTTTTAATTATTTTTATTAAAGACCCCTCCCCATGAATGCATACTTGGGTCTTCATAAAGCTAGAATTTATCACTGTTTACACGTTACAGTTCAATGGAGAAGACAATCTAGGAAACATATAATTCAGAAGCAAGCTTATAAAGGCTAACTAAGAGAACCTCAGTGGAGAAGGGCATGGCAACCCATTCTAGTATTCTTGCCTGGAAAATCCCATGAACAGAGGAGTCTAGGGGGGTTACAGCCCTTGGGGTCGCACAGAGTTGGACACAACTGAGCATGCACACACAGGAAGAGAATCTCAGGAGTGTCTAGCACAGGAATATGATGCTTACTTGAGAGGCCTGGATCGGCTTCTTGGAGGGAGTGGTGTTAAAGTTGAGATGTGGTGAATGAGTTGGAGTTGGTCAAGCAAAGACGTATATGTCTGTGTGTGTCTACTGCATCTCTATGTGAGGTTAGGGTAGAACGACAGAAAGATGATTAAAGAGGTTTCATTTTACCTTCTGACATACAGAGTTTAATATAGGCAAGTAGTTGGCACAAGATCTTATTTTGATGCATTTTACAGTTATTTTTGCTGTGCACGAGTGAGGAAATCCCTAGACCTTAGACAGAGATTTGATTATATGTCTTCTAAAGCTGTATCTCTTTGCTCTCAGACAGATGCCTTTAATTCTCTAGAGGCAGTTTTCAGGGAGCAGGTTTATTTTATATTTTTATTATTATTTTTTTTTAAGAATGGGTCTTGGTAGCTCTAAACTCATTCTTTTTTTAAAATTAATTAAATGATTGGTTTTATTTTATGGCTGTGCTGGTTCTTCATTGCTGCATGAGGGCTTTCTCTGGTTGGGGTGAGCAGGGGGCCGCTCTTTCTGGTGGTGAGCAGGCTTCTCATGGCGGTGGCTTCTCTTGAAGAGCATGGGCTGTTGGCACACGGGCTTCAGTAGTTGTGGTGCCTGGGCTCAGTAATTGAGGCTCAGGAGCAGGAGGGGCTCCAGAGCAGGAGGCTCAGTAGTTGGGGTGCAGGGACTTCGTTGCCCCATGGCATGTGGGATCTTACTGGCCCAGGAATTGAACCAGTGTCCCTTGCATTGACAGATGGATTGTTAACCACTGGACCACCAGGGAAGCTCCAAGGAGTAGTTTTAAAATGCAAGAACACTTAGTGAAGAAAGGCTCCTCATGGCATGGAATGGTTTCTGGGATTCCATTCTAAATACCAACACAACCTAGGCTGCTTAAAGTTCCTTCGACATTTAGTCACTGCTAACTTAATCAATGTTTGTTACAGTATGAGAGTCAGAAAGCACAGGCTGCTGTGTACATTGCCTACTATTTTATTTGCTCCATCAGCTTGACAAATCATTTTTATCCTCTAAGCTTCAGTGTACTTATGTTTACAGTGGGGATACACATTCCTTCTTCATAGGGCAGTCTGAGAATCAGAGGATCCACTAAAATAATCTGGGATAGAAGTGCCCAGCATAAAGTAGGTGTTCAATAAGTTTCAACTGAATACTAGTTTTAACAGTTCCACTATTTTATGATGAGATTCTGTCTGTAGCTCTTTGCTAATGTTCTTGATGAGGTAATCTTTGGAGAATGACTCACAGAGGATTATTTTTCCCCTAAATGTGGAATGTCTCTTTGAATTAATTCACTTCATAAAAAATTGAGTAATGCTTGGAATTCCATTAAAAAAGTACTATTTACAGGTCACTGAAAGCTTATTTTATATCCCTTTTGAGAATACTGCAGTATTTACTTAGTATTCAAAGATGATCCATTTCTTTTGGGAAGATTGGGAACATAACTTCTGCAAGATACTAGTCAAAGAGAGCTTTATCCAGGTGCTTTTTGAGAAATTCATTGAGTATGAATGTTCCACATCCACTGGATCCTCATTTTCATTTGTCAAGGTCAAAAGTGATTTCCCAGAACACCCAATTTTATTTTATAAGTTACTTGTTTAATTTTGGTTACCCTGGGTCTTTGTTGCTGCACACTGGCTTTCTCTAGCTGCAGAGAGCCGGGGCTACCCTTCACTGAGGTGCACAGGCTTCTCACTGTGGTGACCTCTCTTGGTGTAGAGTGCACGCTCCAGGCTCCCGGGCTTTAGTAGTTTCGGCAAGTAGGCTCAGTAGTTGTGGCTCCCAGGCTCTAGGGCATGTGGATTTCAGTTGTTGAGGCACAAGGGGTCATTAGCCCTTGGGCCCTGGAGTGGGCCAGCCTCAGGAGTTGTGGTGCCCAAGCTTAGTTGCCCTGCTGCATGTGGCATCCTCCTGGACCAGGGATCAAACCTGTGTCCCCTGCACTGACAGGCAGATTCTTACCCACTCTTCCACAAAGGAAATCCCAGTTTGATTTTATTTTTAAAAGTACAACAATAGAGTATGGAGCTCTGGATGTGGTTTGGGATAATATCTGTCCCACCAACTCCTACTTCCTGTGATAGTGTGAACTAAAAATGCCACCAGCCACGTAAGTAAACAAAGGATGTTGCAGCCATCAGCCACTGCTGCTGCCACCCCCACGTATCCTGAGATGCTGAGTCCCAGGCTGAAGTCCTCAGTTTTGTCTGCTGAATGAAGCAGAACTCTCAACTTTTAAGTTACGCTTTTTTTTTTTTTTTTAAGTCAACAACAGTCTTGCTTTAAATATTATAACTTCAGGAATTATTTCCCTGGCCCAAAGGACAGGTCCCTTTTCTATATTCCCTTACTTCCCAAATTTTCTCACTCATTGTCGGTTGGTTTATATTTGTTATATATTAATATAGGTCTGTCTCTGTAATATATAAGCTCTGAAAGTCTAGGTACTGAATCAGATTTATTAAATACTGTATCCTCTCCAATTCAGCCAGTGCCTGGCATATAATAAGCATCTAATATCTATATCTATATATATCTATATCTAATAATAATCACCCATCAAGTGAATGAATGAATGAGTATATGAATTAACACTCTTATGGCAGAAAGTGAAGAGGAACTAAAAAGCCTCTTGATGAGATTGAAAGAGGAGAGTGAAAAAGTTGGCTTAAAGCTCAACATTCAGAAAACGAAGATCATGGCATCCGGTCCCATCACTTCATGGCAAATAGATGGGGAAACAGTGTCAGACTTTATTTTTGGGGCTCCAAAATCACTGCAGATGGTGACTGCAGCCATGAAATTAAGACGCTTACTCCTTGGAAGGAAGGTTATGACCAACCTAGATAGCATATTCAAAAGCAGAGACATTACTTTGCCAACAAAGGTCTGTATAGTCAAGGCTATGGTTTTGTATGGATGTGAGAGTTGGACTGTGAAGAAAGCTGAGCACCGAAGAATTGATGCTTTTGAATTGTGGTGTTGGAGAAGACTCTTGAGAGTCCCTTGGACTGCAAGGAGATCCAACCAGTCCATTCTGAAGATCAGGCCTGGGATTTGTTTGGAAGCAATGATGCTAAAGCTGAAACTCCAGTACTTTGGCCACCTCATGCAAAGAGTTGACTCATTGGAAAAGACTCTAATGCTGGGAGGGATTGGGGGCAAGAGGAGAAGGGGATGACAGAGGATGAGATGGCTGGATGGCATCACTGACTCGATGGATGTGAGTCTGAGCGAGCTCTGGGAGTTGGTGATGGACAGGGAGGCCTGGTGTGCTGCGATTCATGGGGTCGCAAAAAATCTGACACGACTGAGCGACTGAACTGAACTGACTTAGAATAAAGCTTCCTTCATGAGAAGGAAGTCATAGACTCTTTAGGATAACTTTAGAAATTAAAAAAAATAAAAAACCCTTCAAATTCTGAAACTGAGCAAACTGGGAGATGCTGCAATGAAGGAAATGAAGACAGAAATGAATAAAAAAAGAACACTGATTTTTCTCAGGTTTGTGCTATTTTAAAAAGAAGTGCTATGCATAACTTGGTTTGCTCATAAAATTTTACCATTTGGTTCACTAAATTGAAGAGCACAGTTTATATAGACAAGTAAATATTTACAAATTGAATTTACTTGGAGATACTTTTCATCTTTGATGCAAATTCAGCCCCAAGCTACTGACCTTAAAGAAAAACAACATTCTTATCATTTGAGACTGGATCAGATACAGGAGAAAATTTTAAATTAGGGGAAAAAAACATAGTGCAAATTAAAAATAATAATTTACATTATTTAGGTGACTTGTCCGTTGTCATTAGGTGACAAACACAGGAGGGAAAAGTGGAACAGACAAAGCACATTTATGTTTGTTGAGCATTTATTAGGAGCAGGTCTCTGAGCCAGACACTTTGCATGAATTATCTCATTTAATTTCCATAACAATTATTTGGAGTTGATATTAGTATTCTCACATTTCAAATAAGATATGGAGATGACAACTAACTTTTAAAAAGAACTCTTGATTAAGATTAGAGATACCAAGGGAACATTTCATGCAAAGATGGGCACAATAAAGGACAGAAACAGTATGGACCTAACAGAAGCAGAAGAGGTGGCAAGAATACACAGAAGAACTACACAAAAAAGATCCTAATGGTCCAGATAACCACCATGATATGATCAGTCATCTAGAGCCAGACATCCTGGGGTGCAAAGTCAAGTGGGCCTTCGGAAGCATCACTTTGAACAAAGCTAGTGGAGATGATGTAATTCCAGCAGAGCTGTTTCAAATCCTAAAAGATGATGCTGTTAAAGTGCTACACTCAATATACCAGCAAATTTGGGAAACTCAGCACTGGCCACAGGACTGGAAAAAATCAGTTTTCATTCTAATTACAAAGAAAAGCAATGCCAAAGAATGTTCAAACTAATGCACAGTTGCACTCATCTCATATGCTAGCAAAGTACTGCTCAAAATTCTCCAAGTGAGGCTTCAACAGTATGTGAACTGAGAACTTCCAGATGTTCAAGCTGGATTTAGAAAAGGCAGAGGAAGCAGAGATCAAATTGCCAACATCCACTGGATCATAGAAAAGCAAGAGAGTTTCAGAAAAACATATATTTCTGCTTTATTGACTATGCCAAAGCTTTTGACTGTGGATCATAACAAACTGTAGAAAATCCTTAAAGAGATGGGAATAACAGCCCACCTTACCTGCCTCCTGTGAAATCTGTATGCAGGTCAAGAAGCAACAGTTAGAACAGATCTGGATCGATGGACCAGTTTCAAATTGGTAAAGGAGTACTTCAAGGCTGTATATTGTCACCCTGCCTATTTTACTTATATGCAGAGTACATCATGCATAATGCTGCATTGGATGAAGCACAAGCTGGAATCAAGATTGCTGGGAGAAATATCAATAAGCTCAGAAATGCAGATGACACCACCCTTATGGTAGAAAGTCAAGAGGAACTAAAGAGCCTCTTAATGAAAGTGAAAGAGAAGAGTGAAAAAGCTGGCTTAAAACTCAACATTCAAAAAACTAAGATCATGATATCCAGTCTCATCACTTCATGGCAAATAGATGCAGAAACAATGGAAACAGTGACAGACTATATTTTCTTCAGCTCTAAATTCATTGCAGATGGTGACTGCGGCCATGAAGTTAAAAGACACTTGCTTCTTGGAAGAAAAGCTATGACCAATCTAGACAGCATATTAAAAAGCAGAGACATTACTTTGCTGACAAAGGTCCATCTAGTCCAAGCTATGGTTTTTCCAGTAGTCATGTATGGATGTGAGAGTTGGACTATAAAGAAAGCTGAGCAGCAAATAATTGATGCTTTTGAACTGTGGTGTTGGAGAAGACTCTTGAGAGTCCCTTGGACTACAGGGAGATCAAATCTATCAATCCTAAAGGAAATCAGTCCTGAATATTCATTGGAAGGACTGATGTTGAAGCTGAATCTCTAATACTTTGGCCACCTGACGTGAAGAACTGACTCATTGGAAAAGACCTTGATGCTGGGAAAGATTGAGGGCAGGAGGAGAAGGGGACCACAGAGGATGAGGTGGTTGGGTGACATCACTGTCTCAGTGGACATGAGTTTGAGCAAACTCGAGTTGGGGATGGACAGGGATGCCTGATGTGCTGCCGCCCATGGGGTCGAGAAGAGTCGGACACGACTGGTCCACTGAACTGAACTGAGCTTGATTAAGATGAGGGGATGGAAGTGTAACGAGTTTTCTCCCAGTCCCAATGCCCAAGAGCAGAAGCTCAGCACTCTTTGTTTTTGAGTCTTGCTTCTTTATACATATAGATATATATTTATATATTTGTATTTATATATAGATATATTTATATGTAGATATATATCTTTATATATATATTCTTAATGTATACATATTTATATATAGATATAGATCTCTATAGATATAGAGATGATTTGTGCCTTTAAAGAGCCCCCTCCTGCATCATATATATATATATAAAATAAATATATATTATATATATAATATGTATATTATAAATATGTAGTTACATATTATATTATTATAGCATATTATTATATTAAAATATATATTTATAATATATAATATATATATATATTTATTATATATATAATAAATATATAATATATATTATAAATGCATATTTATATATACATATTATATATGTATATTGTACATATTTATAATATATTATATATTATTATATATTATATATATTTATGTATATATTATATTATGTATTATATTTGTTATATATTAAATTATATTATATATAATATATTTATAATATATAATATATATTACATAGATATTTATTATATATTATATTGATAATATATATTTTATATATATATATATATAAATAGGATGCAGGAGGGGGGCTTTTTAAAGGCACAAATCATCTATCATTTCTATTCTTTCAGGACCTTGACCAGTACTATCCAATAAGGTCACCCATGTATATAAAAACATTTTCTAGTAGTTACATTTTTGGAAAACAAACAAAAAAAGGTAAAATTAATTCTATGTGGGCTTCCCAGGTGGGGAAGTTGGTAAATAATCTGCCTGTCAAATCAGAAGACACAAGAGATGTGAGTTTGATCCCTGGGTAGAGAAGAGCCCCTGGAGGAGGAAATTGCACCTCACTCCAGGATTCTTGCCTGGAAAATCCCACAGACAGAGGAGCCTAGTGGGCTACAGGCCATGGTGTTTGTAAGAGCCAGACACGACTGAGCACAGACACACACACACACACACACACACACACATACAACATATCTTAACAATAAATAGATCCATGATATTGTCATTTCAACATAAAAACAATATAAAAGTCATTAATGTACTTTTTTTCATAGTACATGTTTGGGATCTGATACACATTTTGCACTTGTAGTGTACCTGGACTCACGACATTTCAAGAGATCAGAACCATTGGGAATGCTGAAAATTACCTTATTGGGAGCACAGATCTCAAGAGTTAAGTCAGGACTAGTAATAAACTTTCCCAGGCAGAGAAACTATAGGCTTTTTTTATTAACGATATTAACACGCCCGCTGTTCTTTCTTTCATACAGGGGCCATATTCTCTGTGACTCAGGGCAGCAGGGGAATCAAAAAAATCTCATTGTTAGAGTGTGGATTCCATAAAACTCGACTTTGTCACTTACTAGTTATGAGTCCTTGAACAAGTCACTTAAAGTGTCTGAGCCTCCGTTTTCTCTTTACGAAATGGGAGGAATGAAGCCTAGCTCGCAAGGTGGTGATAAGTTAGATATAAATCTCCTGGCACATGGCACTTGCTGCATAAGGAGATGTTCTTAACATTAAATCTCATTTTCCTGTGTGTGCACTTCCATAGAGGTTGAACGCACTGTTCTTGACACAGACATCTTATGTAGTTTTCTGTTTCACATACCACGCCCTCACCTCTGTGTTACACCAGTAATAGTGAAGCTGAATTTGTCAATCACTCACCCTTTGTGAGTAAATAAAAATCGGTATGGTCTCATACACATTGATATATGTATTATTTTCTGATACACTGATGTTTCCTGTAGAAAGAGCTCTGTGGGTCAACTCAAATACTTTATAACCTTCTAGATCTCCCATTAACACAGAGATGAATTTAGCAGTTGGTAGCATTGAGCTCTTAAAAAAAGAAAAGAAAGACGACCCATATACTATCAACTAGAACAAAAAGAAAATATAGATTTGCCACTGACTGTGTTCCTTTTCCTTTGATGAAAAGGATTTTTAGAAGTCCTCTCATGCTTTGTCTTGATTTCTCCTGGTCTTAGGCTAATTGCATGACCATTTTACTCCAATTCCAGAAATTGCTGGAGGCTCACGGAAGCTTCTGGGAGTCTCCTCTTGACATTGCGTGTAATGCCTACAGAAGCGGCCGCTCTGTGTTCAAAACTGAGGATAGTCTCATAATATCTCCCATGTCTAACTATCTGAGAATGACCAGTTCTCTCCCTAAAACTGTTATGTTAGAATCAAGTCTTTGTCCCCATATGACTTATTCCCACCTTAAAACCCAGTCAGAGATGAGGGGAAGAATTCAAAGTAGAATTATCTCAATAAAGTTCCTTTCTTAAAGAGGCATGCAAAAGAAATAAAAAAAGTATCCTCACTGGGTAGTTTGACAGATACAAAATTGCTACTCCGTTTCTTGTAGGTATGGATCCAAATCATAGTAGTAGTTACATTCTGCCTTTAATTTCCTAAAGGGAAAACCAAATCAGAGTAATTTTCTCATACAATGCCTGAGTTTTCTCCTCTCAAATGTTAGTTAACAACTAAAATTTATGAAATATTCACTACAAGTTGTTAATTATAACATTAATTATGCATTTGAATATCAAATTGGGAAAACATGGTATTTAATAAATTTTATAAACAGGAACACTAACAAGTGTGAGTGTGTGTTTGTGTATGTGTTGAACTGTGGTGTTGGAGAAGACTCTTGAGAGTCCCTTGGACTGCAAGGAGATCCAACCAGTCCATTCTGAAGGAGATCAGCCCTGGGATTTCTTTGGAAGGAATGATGCTGAAGCTGAAACTCTAGTACTTTGGCCACCTCATGCGAAGAGTTGACTCATTGTAAAAGACTCTGATGCTGGGAGGGATTGGGGGCAGGAGGAGAAGGGGACAACAGAGGATGAGATGGCTGGATGGCATCACCGACTCGATGGACGTGAGTCTGAGTGAACTCTGAGAGTTGGTGATGGACAGGGAGGCCTGGCGTGCTGCGATTCATGGGGTCGCAAAGAGTCAGACACGACCGAGCGACTGATTTGATCTGATCTGATCTGATGTATGCAATTTATGTGTTAATATACTATTTTAAAAATCTGACAGAAAGCAAGAGAAACAGGAGTCTAAATAAGTCATTTGTATCAAATATTTTGCTATTATTTTAAATTCTTTCTTAATGTTATACTGTGAACACAGATGCTTTATAGTCTCTAGTTTCCATCTTTACAGATAAGAAAGTTAAGGTCTTGAGTATTGAAATACTTTACTTGGTGATAAGTTTCAGTTAAGCAAAGGATATGAACACATCTGCTGAAAAATATATTGATGAATTAATCAACAGTTGACTTGGCCAGGCACCATTTTGCAGATATTCACAAGATTTGCTTTGCTGAATAAAAACATTTGATCGGTCTGTTGTGTGAATACAAATGGATTTTCGAGAACATGAACATCAGTTTTATCTCTCAAAGAGATAGCATTTGTTGTGCTGAAAAGCATCGTTCTCTACTACTTATGAGCTGTGTGACATTGGAAGATCCCCTTAGTGTCTCTGATCCTTTTTGTCCCTCTCTAAAATTTGAGCTTCTTCATTCCCTAACCACTTCCTGACAGTGTTGTAAAGCACAAATAAACATGAAACATAACTGTTTGCTGCCAATATGTGGACAACATATAAGACAGAGGGCGTTCTTATCACTCCTTTGTTTCACCACGCTCAGTAACTCACTGTTCCCTAGTGAGGTGAATATAGGCTTTAGAAATATATCATCCTGGGTTAGACGTTTTGTTTGACATTCACTAGCTCGGTGTCCTGGGGGAGGCATTGCATTTTCTGAGCCTCATTTACTTCATCTGTGAAATGACCACCTTACACTGACAGTCGTTGTGGGAGTAATGCCTGATGAGAAACAGGCTCCCATCCCCTGCAGTTGATTAAGATGGTGACTGAAAGAAAATCTCTCTGTAAGTTACCCAAAGACAAACTACCGTCACTTCTTCTCTTTCATTCTGTTTTTTTTTTTTTTTTTTCAAGCAGAAGCCAAGAAAATCCAGCTTTTGGTTTATAGCAATAACTGACCTCAAGGGATTTAAGCACATTTCTCACTTTTTAAGTTAGCTAAATTATCCTTTGAGAGCAAAGACCAGTTCACCACAGGTATTGGCTTCTCTGTTTTCATCAGGACCTTCTTCCTTTTCCCAACTATTGCTTATTAGCATTTAGTAATGATGTTTGAGAGAATAATGATATCATTGTGGGGGAAAATATATAAAATTAAAAGGGATATAGTCAAGGATTCAAACTGTTCTCCTCTGTGAACACCTCAAGTGACTGCAGTTAGGTACAGATGGACAAATAGATGACTAATTAGAATACCTGTAAATGAGCAAACAAACCATTACCACCACTACCAACAGCAAATAATTCCCATATCATCTGCCATAACAATATCATATCTCTGTACTGAATATTTGATTTAAACAGCTGAATTAATTTGCATTACTCAAAGGGGATCAGAGGGGCTGAGTTGCATTATTTATGTATCAGCTGCCATCATTTGCTATTTAGAATTATAAATTATTCTTATTCTTAGAGGAACATAAGTGAGGCCGGCCTTAGAAGATCGTCACTACCACGTGCATGTCTAACTCCATCTTAAAGGTGAACATTTGTCTGAGCCCTTCTTGACACAAAAGATGGAACAGTTGTGTGAAAATAGCTAAGGTACAACATGAGAATCATCTCTCTGATGAGAAAAGAAAACATAATTTAGTATATCTCAAGGAGAGCACTATCGACATTCTGGAGGTGAGACAATTCTTTGTTTGAAGGACATCCCGACACATTGAAAGATGCTTAATATGCCTGCTTTTGATGCTTTGGGACAGCTATAAAATATCCCCCACATACCTAAATGCTGTCTAGAAGATGTTAGGGTCTTTGGCTGAGACCTACTGGGATAAAGCAAACAGGGGCTCATCTGGACTCTTAAAGCCAGTCTTTTGAATCTGAAGGATCTGGATTTGACCCTTGACCACATGCAATAATTAGCTCCGTTATCCTGGTCATTTGTTGTCTCTGAGCCTCAATTGTACCTACAAGAAGGGGTTAATAATATCTTCTTAAAGGATGAATAAATTAAAGTTGGTAAATATTTTTATAATACTTGGTAGGGAAGAAGTGCTCATTTAAAAGACAGGTAATTTGTGCAGACTTGGACAAATGTGTATTTAGTAAAAATTTATATTGGTGCAAGGAAGGAAAAAGGTAACAAGTGCAGTCAGTAGTGATGGTGGTATTAGTCATGGAAAAAACACTGCTGGGGGTGGTTGTGGTACCTACAGGAGAAGCAGCAAGTTAGGTGTTTAGGATGCTACCTAGACTGCCAGGTATGCTAAACGAGTTGCAATTCTAGAGCCACTGTGTCCTGCCTACGTTATTTGCGCCAGTTCCTTATCCTCCCTATGCTTCAATTTCCTTATGTAAAAGGAAGATGATGTGCATACCTTAATAGATTGTTGTTAAAAATAAATAAAATGCTCAGAGTGAATTGGGCTTAGAGTGATCTGAGAATTCAGTATAAATGGAAGGATAGGAAAAGATCACTTGACTCTTGCTTCTATGATGTTCAGTCTTTTTAGTTTGAGTTGCTTTTGTCCTGCTGGCTTCCCAGAAAAGCAGTTGACCAGTCACTTTCTCACCAAAGGTATGTCAGGATGGCTCAGTTGAAAGTGAAGTTGTTCTCTGATAATTAGATCTGACTCAGTCTTCACTTGCAGGAGAGTTTAATATTTCAGATATATTTTAGGTTCCAGTCAATGTAATTAGGTCCCAATACACCAAAGGGCCATGATTATAATAAGACCTTCTCTAAAATGTAGTCCAGCAACATGAAGCCTATTGGGTCTGTGTGAATGTCTAAAGGAGAAAGACAAAAAAAATAAAATAAAATAAAATAAAAAAAATAAAGGAGAAAGAATAAAACTCTTACTAGTTGAGGTTCAGCACACCCAAAGATAACCCATGTCTCCATTAAGTAAATAGTCAGAGTGTTTATAATGTTAAGCACCTCAGGACTAATGAAGTATGTAAATCACTTAGATGAAAGGTAGTTATTTGTTAATTTTGCCTCATGAGGATAAAGTCTATGTGCTTTGTTTTGATTTTCTATGTAATCCTCAACTTTGTGTTCTGACATGAATTTCAAAAGACAAACTGGGAATTGACTTTTCAAATGAGAATTTAGGCTGTTATCTGGTTATTTTATACTAAATTTCCAAAACCTACTCACAAATGTGTTGTTGATGATCACCATATTATGATGCTATTCAGAAAACATCAGTGCTAACTGATAGAGATGCGATGCCTTAGAATGCACTGGATTTCTTCTAATATGAAGGGAGTTATCTGTATGGTATAATGACATGTATTTCAAAAGGAGAATTTCATTCCTATTCACATTCCATTCATTTACTTATTTTTTTTAATTTTATTTTATTTTTAAACTTTACATAACTGTATTAGTTTTGCCAAATGACTCAAGCCACGTGACCCCTAGCCTAGCCATGTTGAAGGTATGGACATAAATGAAACTGTTTATAATGAAGAATCACTTATTTGGTAAATGTTCTAGCCTTGGGGAAAGAGCAATAGAGAAAGGAAATAGTGGGTGGTACAAAACGGAGACAGGTAGGACATGGGTGGTGATGACTTAACCTAAGTCTTGCAGCATTAATTATATATATAACTCAGAAAATCAGACAATTTATAAAGCAGGGTCTAATCTTTCTAGACTTATTTGCCCATGTACATCTAGTCTTATTAAACAACATACCATGAGCATTGTTTAGTAAGGACATGGAAAAATGTAGCCTTACTAATTACAGACAGTCCAGTTCACCCTCCCATGTTCTAGCTATGTGGCCATAGGCAGAGTTATTGTACTTTCCTTAGTTATAGTTTTTGTGTCTGTTCGGTGGAAGGGATGAAACACTTACCCCTCTGAGTTGTTATGAAGATTAAATGCTATAATTCTAATAAGAAGTAATGACAATAAAAAATACTAATTGTTAGCTATGATTTTCTTATGATCAACATTTTTTCTACTTTGCATTTTATCACAAAGTCACTTTTTTTTCACTTTTAAATTATTGTTTATTATACTTTGCTTGTTTGAAATGCATGTATTTCTTTAATTCTGTTAAAACCCAATTAAAATCCACAGTCTTAAAATGTTACCTCCTCTTCAATTCCTTCCAGATTTCTTTCAAACGTATATATGTAATATGATCACTTGGAGCTATGTTACTTTTTTCCTTCCCCAAAACAGTATCCACTGTGGACTACTGTGTATCTTATTACTCAGTGTAGACCTCAATACAAAATACTGGTTGGAAAATGAACCCTCAATATTAATTTGTTGAAATAAATTAAGCCATAGACAGATGACTTTGTTCATTCAGATTTGTGCATTCTGCATTTTCATGGATTATACATCAAGACCCTCTAAATCATTTTTCTGTACCAACTTCAAACTGCATCATTTTAGGAAGAACATTTCAATCCATCCAACAGTGGCTTTACCGACTAGCCAGCAGTTCAGTTTCTATGCATCACCACTTCTGCTTGTATAGCAATATCCATTTGTGGAAATATTTTCATATTTTATTCACTTTGCCTTTATTACTTTACACAAATGGGTAGAACAGATAAAAATGAAATTTCTGAGGCTGGTGAGGAGAAGTATCCGTTTCATAAACTCAATACAATTAAGGCAAGATGGAGATAACTAGGCTTGCCTCAACGTTAGTTTCTGTCAGGCGCTGTGTCCTTAAGCCTAATCAGCTGTATGTTCAATTACAAAGGAAGAGGATTAAACTAAAGTGCAAAATGCTAGAAATAAAACATTAAACAACATGCCTAAAAGATAAGCCACCATTGGGGATTTTTTAATTGGTTTTAGCAAATTGGGAATGGAATACCTGTTAGAATCTGTAAATCTTTTGTTTGGCTTTTGAACATTATTTGTAATATGAAGGTTGAAGATTGCTTAATATTTTAATCCTTTTTATAAAACAACAAATTGAACTGATGAAAACTTTAAGTTGCCAGAATTTGAAGGTATAAAGAATACATTACATCCTCAAATTCTACTTCCCTTCATATTATTCTAAATATCATCTTTAACAATTGTATATAGAAATTTTTAGTTAGTAAAATTGTTTTGTAAACCATTTACCTCTGTTCTAAGTGCATCTTAGTTATAGATAGAAACATAAATAAAACCCAGAAACTTTTAATTTAATACAGATTATAAACATTAACTCAAATGTCATTTGCATTTCAAGATATATGGTTATTATCAATGAATTCAGTATCTATGTATTTCTGCAGCATCCTTTTTATTAATATGCATATCCTAATAAAGAATTCTGGACCATCTTTGGAAGAGAAGTTGGATTTCATTCATAGATCTTGCTATTCAAAAGCATGTATTATCTAAATTTGTAAGATGGGAGGTAGTTGTTTTATGGTATAGCAGTGTTTCACATATTTTAATGTGGACGTGAATAACCTGGGAATCGTTTTTTGAGTGTAGATTCTGATGTTGTAGATCTGGAGTGAAGCCTGAGATTTGGCACTGCTAACAAGTTTTCAGGTGTTTTTGCTGTTGCTGGTAATGATATGGATCATACATTAATAGCTATTCAATAGAGTATCAAATATAGAGTCAGAAAATTGGCTTAAAACAATGGACCTATAATTTTCAAGTGTAGAAACTAAGATGCACAACCACCCATTTTCCAACTCTATTGTTATTACTCTAGTCCAGTACACCACACATGCTATGTAATCTCGTCATTGTTTTCTCAGCATCTGAACTTGCCTCTCTCCAGTCCACTCAGCACATTACATTAAAACTAATTATTCTTATTTAAATCTCTTTCCTATTTAATTTTTACTGAAGTATGGTTGACATACAACATCGTGTTAGTTCCAGGTGTACAGCACAGCTACCCAACAATATCTCTACTAGCATAGAAATATATCTAATTTATATACTTTATGCACTGATGACCACAATAATCTAATAACATTTCTGTCACCATACAAATTAGTTACAGTATTTTTTAAATATATATGTATGCTGTACTTTATATTTCCCTAATTTATGCATTTTGTATCTGGAAGTTTGTATGTCTTGATTCAGTTCATCTATTTCACCCAACCTCCTACCTCTTTTTCCTCTGCAGATCACCAGATTGTTCCTGTATCTAGGAATCTGTTATTGTTTTGTTTTGTTCATTTATTCATTTGTCTTGTTTTTTAGATTTCACCTGTAAGTGAAATCATATAGTATCTGTCTTTGTCTGATTTACTTCACTTTGTATAATATCCCTTAGGTCCATCCATGTTATCGCAGATTTCAAGATTCTATTCTTTTTTTATGTCTATGTAATATCCCATTGTATATTTATAACACATCTTCCTTATCCATTCATCTATCAGTGGACACATAGATTGTTTCTATTATAGCTTCACTTTTGTAAACAGGCTTCCGTGAATGTAGGGGTGCTTGTATCTTTTTGAATTATTGTTTTTGTGTCTTTTAGATAATACTCAGGAGTGAAATTACTGGATGGATTGTATGGTGGTTCTGTTTTTAATTTTTTGAAAAATCTCCACACTGTTTTCAATAATGGCTGCATCAATTTACATTTTCACCAACAGTTCATGAGGGTTCCCTTTTCTCCACATCTTTATCAGCACTCGTTATTTGTTCTTTTTTCATGATAGCCATTCTGACAGATGTATGGCAACAATAACTCATTGTGGTTTCGATTCACATTTCTCCCATAATTAGTGACATTGAGCATCTCTGTTGGGTCTGTTTACCATCTCTGTGTTCTCCATGGAAAAATGTCTATTTAGGGGCTCTGCTCATTGTGTTTAATTGAATCGTTCATGCTTTTTATATTTAATTGTGTGAGTTACTTAAGTATTTTGTTGATGATTTTCATCACTGTGTGAAAAGTTTTCAGTTTGATGTAGTCCCATTTGTTTATGTTGGCTTTTGTCATCCTTGCTGGAATAAACAGACCAGAAAATATTTCTATGATGATGCAAAAGAGATATTTGCTTATATTTTCTTCTAAGAGTTTTATGGTTTTAGGTAATGCATTATTACATGTAATAATTTAATCCATTTTGAGTTTATTTTTACATGTGTAAGAATATAGTCCACTTTCATTCTTTTTCATGTACCTATCCGGTTTTCTCAGCACCACTTTTTGAAGAGATCGTCATCTGTACTGTGTATTCTTGGCTCTGTTGTTATAAATTCATTGACTGTCAAGTGTGGGTTTATTTCTGGACTCTCTTCTGTTTCATTGATCTGTTTGTCTGCTTTTGTGCCAATACCATATAGCTTTGATTGGAGAAGGAAATGGCAACCCACTCCAGTGTTCTTGCCTGGAGAATCCCAGGGACGGGGGAGCCTGGTGGGCTGCCGTCTATGGGGTTGCACAGAATCGGACACGACTGAAGTGACTTAGCATAGCATATAGCATAGCATAGCGTTGATTACAATAGCTTTGTAGTATAGTTTGAAATATGAGATTATGATACTTACAGCTTTTTTAAAAAATCTATTTTAAGATTGCTATGGATGTTCTTTTTTTCTAGTTGCAAATAGCCTCCTCATTTTCAGTTCTGTGAAAAATGTCATTGGTACCCAGTAAGAATTGCATTCAACCTTTAGGTTGCTTTGAGTAATATGGGCATCTTAACAATATTAATTATTCTTATCTGTGAGCAAGGGTTTATCTTTCCACTTATCTGTGTCATCCTCAGTTTTTTCATCAATGTTTTATTGTTTTCAGGATACAAGTCTTTTGCTTTATTAAGTTTAATTGCAAGGCATATTATTCTTTTTATGCAGTTGTCAATGGGATTACTTTCTTACTTTTTTGTTATTGTTGCTGCTGTCTGATAGTTTGTTAGGATACAATCTTACCCTATTTCTGTGAATTAATTTTCTGTCCTGAAACTTTGCAGAATTTATTAGTTCTAATAGTTATTTTGGGAAACTCTTTGTTTCTCCTTTTCAATTCCAAATGATAATTTCTCTGAGCAGAGTATCCTAATTTTTAAGGGTTTTTTGTTATTGTTGCTGCTGCTGTTGTTGTCTTTCTCTGTTTATTTTTCTTTATCACTTTGAACATAGATATCTATGCCAGTTTATTGTGGCCTGTAAAGTTTCTGTGTAAATATCAGTTTATAGGTTTATGGAGTTCCCTTATACATAACTAATTTTCTCTTGCTGCTTTGAGTCTCTCTCTTTCTCTTTCACTTTTGAAAGTTTGATCCCAATGTGTCTTGGTGAGAGTTTCTTTGGGTTCATCTTTTGGAATTTTGGTGCTTCTTAGACTTGGATGTATTTTTCCTTCCCCGGGTTACAGATGATTTCAGCCATTATTTCTTCAAATAGGTTTTCTGTCCCTTTGATTGTTTAATCTCTTTTTGTCAGCTATATAATGTGAATGTTAGTCATCTTGAGGTTGTTCCAGAGGTGCCTTAAACTAGCCTCATTTTTTTTAAATGCTTGTGTTTTTTCTTTTCTTTTTTACCTTTTCATTTGCGTGATTTCCACTATCCTGCCTTCCAGATTGTTAATCCATTCTCCTAGACCCTCTAATCCACTATCTGTTGTTGATTACCTCTAATGTATTCTTCATTTCAATTGGCATATTCTTCAGATCTGATTGGGTTTTATTTTATATTATGTTTCTTTTTTTGTGGTTCTCACTTAGTTCTTGATTTCTTCTCCTGAGTTTGGTAAGCATCTGTATGTCTATCACTTTGAGCTCATTACCTGGTAAACTATTTCCCTTTTGTTTTGTCCTTTTTCTGAGTTTTTATTTTGTTCTTTTATTCAAGAAGGTTTTACTTTGCCTTGTCACTTTGTGTAACACTCTGAGTTTATTTCTATGTATTAGGTGTATCAGCTATGCTTCTGGTCTTAAAAAAAAAAAAATGTCTTTATGTAGAGTCCCTTTGAGTGCTGTGTTGCAATACTCCTAGTCCCCAGAGCCAGATGCTCCAGGGGTGTCTCCTGTGTGGGCTGCATGTGTCTTCTTTTGTGGCTGGTCCTTTATTGTTGAATGGGTGGGTGAAGTTTGCCCCCAGGCCAGCTGGCTGGTCATCATTGTATGTAGGCCCAAGTTATTCCTGCATGTTGGTTCATTCCTCTGAAGTGGAGACTCTTTGCAGGGGTGCTGATGTTGGCCAGTGCCACCTGCTATGAAGAGCAGTGTAGGAGCTGCTTTGTAGGGGCCAGCCAGTATGGACAGGTTCAGCTGGGTAGGTTCAGCAGGGCAATTCTGGGTTGGACCATGTGATTTTAACTACTTTGATAGAGAATGACAGAAATGGCATCTTCAAGCACTGGGCCAACTGCATGGAAGAAGAAACAGTTAAAAAAAAAAAATGTGTCCACTGGCGCATCTGTCCTCAGAGAAAGTTCTACCAGATCCCTGCCCCTCTGGCACATATATTTCTTCAAGTTGGTCAGTGGATCTTCTTGTATGACTCAGGTACTTTTCAATCTGCTGCTTCTGTGCAGAGACCAGGAGCAAGTGAGTCTGTGGAGTAAGTTTGTGCATAAGTCCTTCAAGAGCCACCTCAGTTTCCCACAGCCTTCCAGCTCTCCCAGACATAAGACCCCTTGGTTTTCAAAGCCTAGCACTTTTAAGGGGATTTATCTGCCTGGTGTCGTTTCCTTGGCTTGGTAGCCCAATGTGGGGTTTGACCCCCTTGTTCCTCAGCAGCATCCTCTGTTGTTGTTGAGATATCCTCCTGCTGGTGGATCATCACACTGAAGATTGGGTTCTGACTCTACTGCGTCTCTGCCCCTCCAACTGTCATAATGTGGCCCTTACTTTATATTTTTAGTTGTAGAAAATCTGTTCTGCTAGTCTTCAGATTATTCTCAGAGATGTTGTTCTATGTATGTATGTAGGATGGCTGTCTCAGTGGGACAAAGTGAGCTCAGAATCTTTATACTCCGCCATCTTGATTGGGATTCAAGGGATGGTATGGGGAGGGAGGATGGAGGAGGGTTCAGGATGGGGAACACATGTATACCTGTGGCGGATTCATTATGATATTTGGCATAACTAATACAATTTTGTAAAGTTTAAAATTAAAAAAAAAAAAAAAGAATCTTTATACTCCACCATCTTGATTGGGATTCCAAAGTAATATTTTTTTAAAACTCTAATCTGTTCTGCTATCACTTCTTACACTTCTCTTAAGAGTTTTGAATGGATGTCCTCAAAGATAAGCTTCTAAATTATTAATATAGCCCTTTAAACATACAAAGACCTCCTGCCTATATTTCTTACTTCATCTACTTTTCCATTCCCATTGTTCATTAGGCTTTGTTTATATGGGCATTCCCTTTTAAGTGTAATCTCCAGGCCAGCAGAAATATATAACCTGGACATTGTTTAGAAATGCAAATGCTCAGATCCCTGCACTGAAGCTGTCTCCTACAGGACAGAGACTCCCCTGTAAAGGCAGGAATGATCAGTTTTGTTTCTTTGTGATTCTCCAACAGTCAGAATGCTATCTGGTACACTGTAGGTTCCCAAAGAAAAAGATTTGAATGAACAAAAGAATAAATCACTGTAAATTCTGTATTATCCATTTCATTATTTGTTCAAGAGACAAAATATTTCCTCTTAGGTTTATTCACTGATATATATATATATATATATATATATATATATATATAAAATATAAATCAGAATGCCTGCTTTAAAGACATTCAAATTTTGAAAGAATTTTTTATCATTCTCTCAATTATGTCTAAGCTATTTGTTTTTACTAAAACAATTACTAATCACAACATTGTTCATTAATTCACTCACTCACGTGTATAATATTGGATATTTGCTCACTCTGTTGCTTCTACTTGGAATATTTCCTCCTCAATCTGTAGAACTATCTTCTACATATATATTATAGCTTTTACTGATTGGATCTGAGATTTATCTCATTCTAGTTTCTAGTTTACCTTAAACTTTCTTCTTTCAAAGCATTTATGACATTGAAAAATAAGTGCTTTTTTATTTCAAAAGTAATGTTTTTTATAGTAAATTTTAAAAAATACTTTTAATCTTTTAATTGGAAAAAGAAACTAAGTCCCTACTGTAATGATTCACTTTCATGATTACATAAACTTTTAAACTCTTACATATCCTTTAAATTGCAAAAATTGCTGTAGTTTAGATAAATTTATCTGTCAGTTCCAAATTATTTAGGTAAGATTTTTATGTTAGCCAGTTGATACTGTGTCCTATTAACATAAAATTTTCCTAATGTATTATAAAAGAGTATATTTAACTAAATGTATTGCGTATCATTTTTAAAAAGTAATGACGTAAATCATTTGGATGTAAAATTTTATTGAAATTAGGTAACGCAGTAAGTGCTGAGTTCCGTAAGAACATTTGATCTATGGTAGATTTCTTGTGTATTCTCTGAGTCACTTTCAGCTATGCTCTCAAGGGAACATCCAAATGTACACAGATACTTCCTCTTGCTATTGTAGAACCAATTAAATTAATTTGTTGAAAATAACATTGTCTACTGCTCACACTGTGGACTAGATTAGATCCTCTCTGAATCTTCTTTGGTTTCACTCTGTAATGTATAGCACTTTGAATTTTAGTGGTAAGAACTGAAGTTATTCTTTGCCTTATGTAAAAATGGATAATGAGTATTCCCATTATAGAGCTTATTCAGAAAGCTGCATTTACTTTGGGAGGCTCCTGCTTATGTTCCTGACACTTTAATATCATTTAGGATAGGAAGAAATTGAAAGAATATAGAGATTATTTTGCATTACGTGTATTGCTCTAACAGAGAATTTTTCCAGGGTCCCATCAAGGGGAAGAAATTCCTATGTGGAAACAAGATGGTACATAATGGGAAAAGGAATTGTAGTGTGATGAAAGAACTTAACTGGGTTTTGTGTACTATGTGTCATAATGCCAACTTTATCATTTCACAGGGTGAACATTTATCAGGATTACTCTAAAACCCACACAATACAGGTCTAGCACTGACATTTATACAGTACCATGTATGAAATAGATAGCTTGTGGTAAGCTGCTGTATATACCACAGGGAGCTCAGCACAGTGATCTGTGATTACCTAGAGGGGTGGAATGGGGGAGTGTGGAATAGGGGAAGTGGGAGGGGGGCTCAAGATGGAGATTAGTATATGTATACATATGACTGATTCACGATGTTGTACAGCAGAAAGCAACACAACATTGTAAAACAATTATATTCTAACAAAAAATAAAACAGGTCTTAGGTTTCTTAGAATATATGCATGTATTTTTAAAGAGATATTTATGTGTTTATCAGAATATAAGTATACACCTATGTATAAGTTAATTAAAATATATATCTACATTCTAAAGTGCATATATGTTTAAATAAAATTTGTGAGGTTTCAATATTTCACTATAGGCAAGAGTGAAGTGTTGTAAAATTTGTCATCCAGGATGCTGGATGTAGTGTGGCTGTACCAAAGTAGTACTTTGAAGATAAAAACAGATCTCTTTCAGCTTCATAGATTTAATATGCATGTGTCTCTGGGTTTTTTTTTTTTTTTTACTGTTCTCTGTAGTTGAAAAAGGAGATCTTATCTGGCATTATTGTGCAAAGAATATGGGAATGGGAATTAAAAGGACTGAATTTGAGTACTGACTTTGCTATTAACCATCTACAGAGCTTAAACCATATCAGGTCTGGTCTCAGGTTTCAGCTTCCCTATCTGCATAGCAGGAGGGAGAACACCACTGGAATAAATAACGTTAAAGCTCCTTATAGTGTTCCCTTTCTATGATTCCTTGTAATGAGCACTGACAACTCTTGCCTGTTGTCTCTTAGAAAATAATCCAACCTAACACTAATCCCAAGTAATATAAAACCTAAAATATATTTAAATAATATTTGAAATATGTTTTCACTTGGAAACAGTTCAAGAAAAAAAAAGTTATATGTTGCCACTGCAAGTTAAAACAGAACTTTTTTAAGATCACCACTATAATTGGCATTGTTTATAAAGCTTTTTGTTGTTCAGTTGCTCAGTTGTGTCTGACTCTTTGCAACCCCATGGACTGCAGCACACCAGGCTTCTCTGTCCTTCAGCATCACTCAGAGCTTGCTCAAACTCATGTCCATTGAGTTGGTGATGCCATCCACCCATCTTGTCCTCAGTCGTCCCCTTCACCTCTTGCTTTTAATCTTTCCCAGCATTGGGGTATTTTCCAATGATTCAGCTCTTCGCATCACATGTCCAGACTATTGGATCTTCAGCTTCAGCATCAGTCCTTCCAATGAATATTCAGGACTGATTTCCTTTAGGATTGATTGGTTATACCTCCTTGGAGATCAGGGGACTCTCAAGAGTCTTCTCCAAGACCACAGTACAAAAGCATCAATATTTCAGCACTCAGCCTTCTATATGGTCCAACTCTCACAGCCAAATGTGACTACTGGAAAAAAACATAGCTTTGACTAGATGGACCTTTTTCAGCAAAGTAATGTCTCTGCTTTTTAATATGCTGTCTAGGTTGGTCATAGCTTTTCTTCCAAGGAGCAAATTTCTTTTAATTTCATGGCTGCAGTCACTTTCTGTAGTGATTTTGGAGGCCAAGAAAATAAAGTCTATCACTGTTTCCATTATTTCCTCATCTGTGTGCCATGAAGTGATGGGTCTGGATGCCATGATCTTAGTTTTCTGAATGTTGAGTTTTAAGCCAGCTTTTTCACGCTCCTCTTTCACTTTCATCAACAGGCTCTTTAGTTCTTCTTCACTTTCTGCCTTAAAGGTGGTGTCATCTGCCTGTATGAGGTTATTGATATTTCTCCTGGAAATCTTGATTCCAGCTTGTGCTTCTTCCAGGCCGGCATTTTGCATGATGTACTCTGCATATAAGTTAAATAAACAATATACAGCCTTGATGTACTCCTTTTGAAATTTGGAACCAGTCGGTTGTTCCATGTCTGGTTCTACTGTTGCTTCTTGACTTGCATACAGATTTCTCAGGAAGCAAGTAAGGTGTTCTGATATTCCCATTTCTTTAACACTTTTCCAGTTTGTTGTAATTCACACAGTCAAAGGCTTTGGCATAGTCAATAAAGCTGTAGATGTTTTTCTAGAGCTCTCTTGCTTTTTTGATGATTCAACGGATGTTGGAAATTTGGTCTCTGGTTCCTCTGCCTTTTCTAAAACCAGCTTGAACATCTGAAAGCTCTCAGTTCACATACTGTTGAAGCCTGGCTTGGAGAATTTTGAGCATTACTTTGGTAGTGTGTGAAATGAGTGCAATTGTGCAGTAGTTTGAACATTCTTCGGCATTGCATTTCTTTGGGATTGGAATGAAAAATGATCCCTTCCAAGACTGTGGCCACTGCTGAGTTTTCCAAATTTGCTGGCATGTTGAGTGCAGCACTTTAACAGCATTGTTTCAGGATTTGAAATAGCTCAGCTGGAATTCCATCACCTCCCCTATCTTTGTTCATGCTAATGTTCCCTAAGGCCCATTTGAATTTGCACTTCAAGATGTCTGGCTCTTGGTGAGTGATCACACCATCACGGTTAAGATGTTTTTGTATAGTTCTTCAGTGTATTCTCACCATGTGTTAATGTTGTCAGCTTCTGCTAGGTCCATGCTGTTTATGTCCTTTATTATGCCCATCTCTCATGAAATGTTCCCTTGGTATCTGTTTCTCTTGAAGAGATCTCTAGTCTTTTTCATTCTATTGTTTTCCTCTGTTCTTTGCACTGATCACAGAGGAAGTCTGTCTTATCTCTCCTTGCTATTCTTTGGAACTCTGCATTCGGATGGGTATATCTTTCCTTTTCACCTTCGCCTCTTACTTCTCTTCTTTTCTCAGCTATTTGTAAGGCCTTTTCAGACAACCATTTTGCCTTTTTTGTATTTCTTTTTCTTGGGGATGGTTTTGATCATTGCCTGCTGTACAATGTTTGAACCTCTATACATAGTTGTTTAGGCACTCTGTCTATCAGATCTATTCTCTTGAATCTATTTGTCACTTCCACTGTATAATCGTAAGGGATTTGATTTTAGTACTGTAAAATTAAATAACTCATTGCATGTTTAGCATTATAATAATTTTGGTACGTTGTTGCTGTTGTTGTTTCAGTCTTGTCTGACTAAAGTTGAGTCCGACTCTTTGTGACCCCATGGACATTCGCCCACCAGGCTCTTCTCTCCATGGGATTCCCCAGGCAAGAATACTGGAGTGGGTTCCTATTTCCTTCTCCAGGGGATCTTCCCATCCAGGAATTGAACCCAGGCTTCCTACTTTATTAGATAGATTATTTATCACTGTGTCATCTGGGAAGCCCCCTTGGCACATATTATCATCTTAATAAAGTTATATTCCTGATAGGTTGTGAATGATATGAATAAGCTAAATTTAGTATATAAACTACATAATACTGCAAGTCCTCAAAAATGCAAGTTTTTTTTTTTCATCTATAGGGTCCTTAAGGACTTCCCAGGTGGCACTAGTGGTAAAGAACTCTCCTGCCAATGCAGGAGACATAAGAGATGTGAGTTTGATCCCTGGTTCAGTAAGATCCCCTGGAGGAGGTCATGGCCACACACTATAGTATTCTCGCCTAGAGAATCCCATGAAGAGAGGAGCCTGGTTGGCTACAGTCCAAGGGGTCACTGCAGTCATGCCTGGCTGTTTGTGAAGCAATGGACTGTAGTATCTAAATATTTGCTGTTGTTCAGTCATGCATAGGGTCCTCATAACCTCCAGGGATCCATGTCACTTTTTGGCTATGCTTTGTTTCTTCTACAACCAATAAATCTTACTTCACAAGTGGCTGAGCTTCAGTAATGGGCAGATGAATCAGTCTGAAGATTAAACATTATGTTAAACATGGTGGATCGGGGGGAGCCCAACAGATGAAGGTAAAATAGCAAATCGTATTTAATAGCCTATGCGTGCATGTATGGGTGCACAGTTGCTCAGTTTTTTCTGACCCTTTGCAACCTCATGGATTGCAGATTCTCTATCTCTGGGATAATTCCAGTAAGAATGCTGGTGTAGGTCACCATTTCCTTCTCCAGGGGCTCTTCAAACCCCAGGGATCAAACCATGTCTCCTGCATTGTCAGGCTTATTTGTATACCATTGAGCCATCTGGGAAGCCCCTTGATAGTGAATATGTATGTGTGTGTGTGTGTGTGTGTGTGTATATATATATATATATATATATATATACACACACACTATATATAGTAGATAGTATATTATATACTATAAATATATAAAGAACTTTGTTCTTTAAGGAGCCTCCATAATGCTTTCCAGAGAGGCTGCACCAGTTTACATTCCTACTTACAGTGTAGGAGATTTCTCTTTTCTCCACACACTCTCCAGCATTTATTATTTATAGACATTTTAATGATGACCATTCTGAATGGTGTGAGATGATACCTCACTGTAGTTTTGATGTTCATTTCTCTATTAATTAACAATGATAAACATCTTTTCATGGGCCTATTGACCATCTGTATGTCTCCCTTGGAGAAATCTCGATTTAGGTCTTCTGCCCATTTTTATCAGCTTTTTTTGGCTTTATTGGCTCGTACTGGTTTTTCTTTTGTTGTTTACTGAGTTGTATGTTTGTATATTTTGGAAATATAACCCTTGTGGGTTGCATTTTACGAATATTTTCTCTTAGTCTAAGGTTGTCTTTTCATTTTGTTTATGATTTGCTTTGCTGTGCAAAAATATAAGTTTTACTAGTTCCCATTTGTTTATTTTTGCTTTTATTTATCTTGCCTTAGGAGACTGACATAAAAAAATCGCTATGATTTATGTCAGAGAATGTTTTGCCTATGTTCTCTTCTAAGAGCTTTATGGTGTCATGTCTCATATTTAAGTGTTTAAGCCATCTGGAGTGTATTTTTGTCTGTGGTGTGAAGGAGTGTTCTAACTTCATTCATTTCCATGCTGTTGTCCAGCTTTCCCAACAGCAATTGCTAAAGAGACTGTCTTTTTTTCATTATATATACTTGCTTTCTTTGTCAAAACTTGACTATCTGTGGGTTTATTTTGGGCCCCTCTATTCTGTCTATGTGTGTTTTGTGCTAGTACCATGATGATTTGATTACTGGAGCTTAGCAGTATTGTCTGGTCTGCAAAGCTTATGCCTGCATTTTTGTTCTTTTACCTCATGGCAATTTTGGACCTTTTATGTTTCTATAAAAAATTTAGGATTATTTGTTTTAGTTCTGTGAAAAATGGCATTGATATTTTGATAGAGATCACACTAAACCTGTGGCATCACCGACTCGATGGACATGAGTTTGAGTAAGCTCCTGGAGTTGTTGATGGACAGGGAAGCTTGGCGTGCTGCAGTCCATGGGGTCGCAAAGAGTCGGACACGACTGAATGACTGAACTGAACATTAAACCTGTAGATTGTTCTTAGTAAAATAGCCATTTTAACAGTAGGGTTCTTACTTTCCAAGAGCATAGGGTATCTTTCTATTTGAATCATCTGCATTTATCTTTATTAATGCTTTATAGTTCTTAGCATGTAAGTCTTTTACCACCTTGATCAAGTTTATTCCTAAATATTTCATTTTTGATGTACTTTTAAATGGGATTTTTTTACTTCCCCCTTCTGATATTTAATTGTTACTGTAAAAAAAATATGCAACAGATTTCTGTATGTAATCTTGTGTCCGGTTACCTTGATAAATTCGTTCATCAGTTCTAGTAGTTTTTGTGCAGTTTTCAGAATTTTCCATATATAATATTATGTTATCTGCATAGGATGACACTTTTACCTCTTTCTTTCCAAATTGGATATGATTTGTTTCTTTTTCATGTCTGATTGTTGTCACTGGAACTTCCAACAATGTATTAAATAGAAACAATGGGAGTGGGCATCCTTGTCTTGTTCTAGATTTCAGTGGGAAGTCTTTTAGCTTTTCACCTTTGAGTATTATTCTGACTGTGTGTGTGTGTCATAAAAAGCTTTTACTATATTGAGATGTGCTCCCCATACTACTTTGGTAAGATTTTTCATCATGAATGGATGCTGAATTTTAACAAATGCTTTTCCTGCATCTACTGAGATCATCATGTGTTTTTTTTTTTTTTTCTTTTCTTTTTTTGATGTGTTATATCACATTGGTTGATTTGGATATATTGAACCATCCTTTTGACCTGGAGATAGATCCAACTTGATACTGGTATATGATCTTTTTTGTGTGTTGTTGGATTCAGTTTGCTATTATTGTTGATAATTTTCATCTATATTCATTAAAGATATTGGCCTGTCATTTTCTCTTTTCATATTGTCAGTGGTTTTGGTATTAGGGTAATAATGATGGCTTCCTGGAATGACTTTGGGAATGCCTCTTCCTCTTCGGTCTCTTGGAAGAGTTTGAGAAGGACCAGTATAAGTTCTTTGCATGTTTGGTAGAATTCCCCAGTAAAGCCATCTGCTCCTTAACTTCTGTTTGCAGAAAGTTTTTGTTGGTTTGTTTGTTACAGGTTACATTTTGCTTCTGTAAAATAGTGACTGTTCTGTTCAAATTAACCATGTCTTCTTGATTCAGTTTTGGTGAGCTGTGTGTTTCTAGAAACTTGTGCATTTCTTCTAAGTTGTCCAGTTTGTTGGTATATACTTGTTCATAGTATTTCCTTATGACTTTTTTGTTTTTTTGCAGTATCAATTGGTATTTCTCCTCTTGCGTTTCTCATTTTGTTTATTTGGGTTATCTCTCTTCTTGGTGAGTCTGGACAGAGGTCTGTTGATTTTGTTTACCCTTACAAAGACCCATCTGTTGGTTTTGTTATTTTGTTTTGTTTTCTATTTTTTTAATCTCTGTTTTATTTATTTCCTCTCTGATCTTTATTATATCCTTACTTCTGCTGACTTTAGCTTTTTTGTTTTTGCTTTTTGTTGTCATTGTTCTTCTTATTTTTCTGATTGTTTTAGGTAGTAGGTTAGGTTATTAGTTGAGATTTTTCTTATTTTTGAGAAAGGCCTATATCTCTATGATCTTCCCTCTGAGGACTGCTTTTGATGTAGCCTGTAGATATTTTTATGGTTGTGTTTTCTTTGTGATTTGTCTCAAGATCTTTTTTTAATTTCCCTTAATTTCATTATTGACCCATTGGATTTTTAGCAGCATGCTATTTAGTCTCCATGTAATATTTTTTTTTTTCTCATTTATATTTCTGTGGTTGATTTCTACTTTCATCCTATTGTGGTCAGAAAAGATGCTTGAAATAATTTCTATCTTCATTAATTTGATAGCATCAGTATTTTTAATAGACTTCTCTCAGGTCAATGAATGAGGAAGGCAGAAAGATGGATGCTAAGACACCTGAGTTGGGGATACTCCTTTCATTGCTTTTCTATTCACTGTGCAACATTGTGAGCCAGTGTATTAGTAGATTTTATTCCAATAGCCAGAGTGCTTGCTACATGTAGATGAAACCTCAACACAAAAGAAGAATGGACACCTTCTTGGAAGAGAAAAAAAAAAATCTTGGAAATAAGAAAAATACATTTCAAAATTGAATGATAAAATGTTGCTCATATTTAATATCATGGCCATTTAAGAGTTTTGGAAAGGACATGACCTACATTCTGCTCATTGACAGCCTTGCAAACCCTTGTTAATTTGATCAATACTGTTGACTCTGCTTTTACCTAGGTGAAAGCATGAATCCGGGATGTCCTGTCATTCACCACAATTAAAAAAAAAAAAAAAAAAAACTAATTGATACCGTTGACACTTTTAGGTGAAGATACAAAATCCCACCTTTAGAGTCATGCTGAAGATTAAATGAAATAACATCTATGGCCTTGCCTAACATAGTAGCTCTTGCTTGGTTGGAAATATATCAAATTTAATTATATTTAATATTAGAACATCTATTTCCTGGACAATTCCATTTCGCTCTTCGGTTCTCAGTTTTTCCATGTCTAAAATTAACTTTGGGGTGAGATTATTTTTTAAATTTATCATATAACAGTTCTTGGATTCTACTCTTTTATGCCTTCTTGTGATGTTATTTCCTATAAATATTTGCATGCTAAGAGGAACTACCACTGTTCTTACTTTTAAGAAATGTAGAAATTCCAGATAACCTACCAGTGACAAGAGACCTGGAGGCCATTAGGGTATTGACAAGCAACTTTTAACATAACAATTTTTCTTACCAATCACTTTCATTGTCTTTGTGTCTATAAGCAAGTTGGAAATGTAGGCAAGGGCCAGATCACAAAGACTCTCATATGCCATATGTAAACACTGAGAAATGATGTTTACTTTAGCTTACTGCTTTTACTATAGATTCTTTATCCTGCTTAAATTTGTTATGAAGCATGCAAACCATGCTCAGCTCCTGCTAAAGATACTCAGATTAAAGAACAAATAATGGAGTTGAAGAGTCCCTGCTATAAGTATGTGGTCTCTAGAGAAGATAATTTTCATTGGAATTTCAGAGAAACAACGCCAGTGTCACATCAGTTCAGACCAGTTCAGTCACTCAGTCGTGTCCAACTCTTTGTGACCCCATGAATCACAGCATGCCAGGCCTCCCTGTACATCACCAACTCGCAGAGTTCACTCAAACTCATGTCCATCGAGTCAGTGATGCCATCCAGCCATCTCATCCTCTGTCGTCCCCTTCTCCTCCTGCCCCCAATCCCTCCCAGCATCAGAGTCTTTTCCAATGAGTCAACTCTTTGCATGAGGTGGCCAAAGTACTGGAGTTTCAGCTTCAGCATCATTCCTTGCAAAGAACATCCTGGACTGATCTCCTTTAGGATGGACTGGTTGGATCTCCTTACAGTTCAAGGGACTCTCAAGAGTCTTCTCCAACACCGCAGTTCAAAAGCATCAATTCTTTGGTGCTCAGCTTTCTTCACAGTCCAACTCTCACATCCATACATGGCCACTGGAAAAACCATAGCCTTGACTAGACGAACCTTTGTTGGCAAAGTAATGTCTCTGCTTTTGAATATGCTATCTAGGTTGGTCATAACTTTCCTTCCAAGGAGTAAGCATCTTTTAATTTCATGGCTGCAATCACCATCTGCAGTGATTTTGGAGCCCCCAAAAATAAAATCTGGCACTGTTTCCACTGTTTTCCCATCTATTTCCCATGAAGTGATGGGACCAGATGCCATGATCTTAGTTTTCTGAATGTTGAGCTTTAAGCCAACGTTTTCACTCTCCACTTTCACTTTCATCAAGAGGCTTTTTAGTTCCTCTTTACTCTCTGCCATAAGGGTGGTGTCATCTGCATATCTGAGGTTATTGATATTTCTCCCGGCAAATTTGATTCCAGCTTGTACTTCTTACAGCCCAGCGTTTCTCATGATGTACTCTGCATATAAGTTAAATAAGCAGGGTGACAATATACAGCCTTGACGTACTCCTTTTCCTATTTGAAACCAGTCTGTTGTTCCATGTCCAGTTCTAACTGTTGCTTCCTGACCTTCATACAGGTTTCTCAAGAGGCAGGTCAGGTGGTCTGGTATTCCCATCTCTTTCAGAATTTTCTACAGTTTATTGTGATCATGGGCCCCTAAAAAGGACCTGTCTCCCTGTTGCCCCCTGAGAGTTATATACCAAATATATATAGGCACCTTTTTTACACTTGAGTAAAATGTCATAGATGACCATTCTGTAAAATAAAAATCTAGAAACAGAATTATACCAGTTACTAATTCAGGTCTTGATGTAGATCATCTAGGCATAATTTGTAGGAAATTTAACCAAATCTGTTGGAGTGATAGTGAAATAAAAGGATATTGGGTCAAAACTGGCATGATATCTAAAATAAAAATTTAAACTATGAATGTTTGCAATCTAAAACAGAAAATAATCATTTAATTTTAGTTCATATCTTGGGTTAATGACTGATCTCTGCAACTTAGTATGTGACCTTGGCTGAATCATATAATATAACCCAGCCATAATATGTGGACTTACTGCCATTTAGTTTATCTCCTTCACAGTTTATTTATTTACTTTTTAATGAGAATCCAATGACATATATTAAAAACTCTCAGAAACACTAAAATGTGATTTAAATGCATTCTTTAATTTTTAGCTATGTTTTCTACAACACCAAATATATGATTCAGTTCAAATAACTTTATTTATTATAGAAACTATTTCTTCAGAGCACCTTTGTTGTAGGAAGTAAGGGAGTAGAATATTGAGCTAGTATCATTGTTATGCATAGCTATGAGTTCTTTGAATTACATATGATTTTTACCTGCTGTGAGTCTATAGTTGACTAGCATTTTCAACTATGACCCTTTTGTTTACATTTCATAAGCAATATACATTCTGTCTTGTCATTGATGAATTGCCATGACTGTAATAGTTCTGATTAAGTGTCCTTTCCAAATCATCTACAAAAGAGCCCCAAAACTTATTTTCCCATTCGCTTCTCAAGCACAAGGGGAAAAAATTGACTCATTTAAGGCCAGAATAATACTGTATTTGCCCCAACTCACAGATGAATAGATCTGTAATGAAGTGCAATTTTCCTCAGAAAATAAACTCCAATGAAAGGAGATCTGGGGTTACAGTGCATGCATTGCAAAGTAATAGTCACTTAAGTATTGAATGCAGCCAAAGGACAATTTGAAGACATGAAGGACATTCAAACAAGAAAAGAGAAATCTGGCAAAGGTGAAAGGGGGTCCACTGGAAGCTTTATTGAACAGTGATTGCAAGTGTAACATTGAAATAATGATTTGCTTCTGCAAGATGGAAGGGGTTGAAATGACAAAGTGCATCTTAGTTCATGTCTAGACAACAGTTATGTATAGATCATGGTCCCATGGGTGACCTCACAGGAGCTAAGAAAAAAAAGAATTGATGAAAATAGAGAAGTTTTAAAATTAACAGCCTAGCACATAAAACTAAAGATCAAAACAATTCAGCTTCCAGGTGATATACATACTTAGGGTGTTCCAGTGCTCTGAAAATACTTTATTTTCAGATCACTTATTCACATAGCCTACATTTATTAAATGCTTATCATGCAACAGGCATAGGAATTCTTTAGGGATAGCAGGAAGGAAAATGAATGAGGATCATCTTTGCTCATGGAACTTCAAATTAATGATTAACCTGAGTGCAATGAAGTACATCATACATTGTTACTGAAATTACCAGTAGATTGACTCATAATAAATAACATTTTTGTAGGTCAAAATATTTAAGTATTGGCAATTTTAAGTCTCAGTCTATTTTTATCATATAACCTTTGTTTGAATGGTGGAAGACTTTTTTTTTTTTCATACTAAAACTTTAACTTTATTTTATTTTTTATTTTTTTATTTTTTAAATATAAATTTATTTATTTTAATTGGAGGTTAATTACTTTACAATATTGTATTGGTTTTGCAATACATCAACATGAATCTGCCACAGGTAATAAATGTTCTTTGCTCTAAAATATTTTTTTTAACTCACATAACCCGCATTTCCTTCCCCTTTGATTTAAAAGTAAATCCATCTCCTTTGAAATTCCCCTAAAGCTCACTTAAAATCTCCAAATTAGCTTTGTGTTACATGGTATGCAACCATATACTAAAGGATAAATATGGTGCAGCGTGTATGCTTGTGCTCAGTCTTGTCCGACCTTTTGCGACCCTGTTGGCTGCAGCCCACCAGGCTCCTTTGTCCATGGGATTTTCCAGGCAAGAATACTGGAGTGTGTTGCCATTTCCCTTTCCATAAGGTGCAGCGTGGACTTCCAGTTAATTACTCTTAACAATATTCCTCATCAAGCACTTTTGATAGAGTCTGGGGATACCATAAATTCAGAGTAGCACCCTCATTCTTATACAGGTTTAGTCTGAGGGAAATCTGCAATGCTGTAAATTATAGTATATTCTGAAGTCATTCCACCCTTCCTTTGTCTTAGACTAAGACCTTCACTTTCCAATTCTTTGGCTATATCTCTAGGCATTCCATAGCCTGTGGCTGGGTTGCCCCTAATCACTGAGCTATTTCTCCTACATTCAGTAGTGGTATGTTACAGACCAGTAGCATTAGCACCACATGTGTATTCTTAAGAAATGCAAATAGTAAGCCCCACCCCCAAACCTACTGAATAATAAATTCTGAGGTCGGATCCCCATCATCCTGTCTAGTGCTTCCTCCAGGTAATTCTCATGTAGCACTTGCTTGAGAACCACTGGTCTACAGCATGGTTCTCATTCTTGATTACATTTTGGAATCAGTTGAAGAATATCAACAAGTATTGATGCCTGGATCCTGGTCCTAGTTGTCTTAATTGTATTGGTGGAGGTGTAGGAAGTTTTTGTTTTGTTTTTCTATTAAGATCGCCTGTTGTGAACACCTAAGGTTGAAAAGCACTGCTCTACAAACTTAATAGTTTGTTTTTTTTTCCAAAATGGCTACCTGTGAAGCCAGGCACTGGGCTTCTTATCTTGGGAGGTGCAGTTAGGAGATATAGAAATGGGTCAGGGATTTTAGATAAACTGATTAACTGATCAGTTTATCTTCAACTGATGTTGAGTGGATATTGGGTGCCTGCTGATGACCATGAAATCTAATATGGTCATCACTAGCAAATATAAGCCTGGAAACTCCCAAAGATGCAAACTAGCTAATTAGGTAGCCAGTTATCATCTATTTAGCTAGGGAGCTATCTTAGATTTACAGAGATAGCATCTAAATTACTGAGTGGAAGAAATATTGGCAGAGATGGTGGGAAGGGTGTATGAAGAATACCACGCAAAGAGCGCATGTTCAACTACCTGAAGTGTATATAGCATTTGCCAAAGTGGGACTTAATTCCTTAGCTCTTCATAGACTTGCCATGTGACCCCACACTACTCCTTTTCTTCAGAAGGTCCTGGATCATTTTAACTCTTCTCTTTCCTCTTCACTCTGGTCATCTCTAAGTCTTTGGCTCCCCCGTGGCCTCCTTTTGCATCTTGGAAATCCTCAGGTCTGCAGAATGGACCATTGGTATGGGCCACAACTATTTTCTCCTTTAACTGCTAGGTTTCTTGGAAAGGAAAGGAAGAAACTGATTCTAAGGTTGGAAGATATAACAAGGACATAATAGTGGTTTTGGCTGTGGATGAAAGTAAGCTAGCATTGAACAGTTGAGCGCTTCCAATAGTTCTGGGTAAGGTGGGGGCTGAAATACACCCTACTTCTGAGAGTAGAGTTGTACTGTGCAGTGGTTAGGTGAGGGGTACATGAAAGGAATTATTTTCCCTGTTTAATCAGGAAATATTGGGATTGAAAAGTGAGGGATGGCTTTTTCTTAATAAAAAGGCACCATTAGGGCTAGGGGGACTTGGTGGTGAGTCACTGGTTTTCTTTCTGAATTTTGTGTTCTTTCTCAGAGATGATAGTTGTTTGTTGTTCAATCACTAAATCATGTCTGACTGTTTTTGACCTCATGGACTGCAGTACCCCAGGCTCCTCTGTCCTCCACTATCTCCAGGGTTAGCTTAAATTCATGTCCATTGAGTTGTAGATATTATCTAACCATCTCATCCTCTGCTGTCCCCTTCTTCTCCTGCCCTCAATCTTTCCCAGCACTGGTGTCTTTACCAAAGAGTTGGCTTTTTGCATCAGGTGGCCAGTATAAGAACCTCAGTTTCTGCATCAGTCCTTGTAATGAATGTTCAGTGTTGGTTTACTTTGGGATTGACTGGTTTGATCTCCTTGGAATCTAAGAGACTCTTAAGAGTCTTCTCTAGCACCACAATTTAAAGCATTGATTCTTTATCACTCAGCCTTCTCCATGTATCCATACATGGCTGCTGGAAAAACCATAGCTTTGACTGTACAAACCTTTGTTGGCAAAGTGAAATCTATGCTTTTGGCTACACTATCTAGGTTTGTCATAGATTTTCTTCCAAGGAGCAAGCGTCTTTTAATTTCATGGCTGCAGTCACTGTCTGCAGTGATTTTGAAGTCCCAAGAAAATAAAATCTGTCACCACTTCCCCTTTTCTCCTTCTGTTTGCCAAGAAGTGATGAGACCAGATGTCATGATCTTTTTTTCTGTTTTTTTTTTAACATTGAGTTTCAAGCCAGATTTTTCCATCTTATCTTTTATCCTCATCAAGAGACTCTTTGGTTCCTCTTAATTGTCTTCCATTAGAGTGATATCATCTGAATATCTGAGGTTGTTGATATTTCTCCTAGTAATCTTGATTTCAATTTGAGCTTCATCCAGTCCAGTGTTTCACATGATATACTCTGCATGTAAGTTAAATAAGCAGGGTGAAAATATACAGGCTTGTCATGCTCCTTTTCCAGTTTGGAACCAGTCAGTTGGTCCATGTCTTGTTCTGTTATTTTTTGACCTGCATACAGGTTTCTCACAAGACAACTAAGGTTATCTGGTACTCCCATCTCTTTAAGAATTTTCCAGTTTGTTGTGATCCACATAGTCAAAGGCTTTAATGTAGTCAAGGAAGCAGAAATAGATTTTTTTTTTTTTCTGGAATTCCCTTGCTTTCTCCATGATCCAGTTGTACAAAGGTTAACAGACTATAAATAAACAGGCTTACCTGCACATGGGCTTCCCAGGTGGCCCTAGTGGTAAAGAACCAGATCGCCAATGCAGGAGACATAAGAGACACAGGTTTGATTTCTGGGTCAGGAAGATCCCCTGGATGAGGGCATGGGCAACCCACTCCAGTGTTCTTGCCTGCAGAATTCCCATGGATATAAGAGCCTAGTTGGCTGCAGTCCATAGGGTCGCAAAGTCAGACATGACTGAAGCAACTTAGCACACATGCATCTGCACACAGTAACTTATATTCCTTCCTGCAAGCAAAGCTTTTAGATATTATTTTACCAAAGAATGTCTTCCTCCTTAAATCTATTCCACTACCATATTTATGATGTATTATGGGCCAGTTTTCCCCTTTCCAATGTCTAAATCTAATCTTTTTCCTTGGAAACATTGGGTAAGGGGAGAAGGTCTTTGGATCATATAGGGTTAGAATTTGGAGGGAGCTTTCTCTATGATCAGAAGCCAGATTCTGTAGGAAAGAAGAGAAGGAAGGCTCTAGATTCGAGTTACATTAGAGTTATTGAGCTATTGATGAGTAATAAGTCTGGATTCCTGAACATTTCTTAGCTCAGTCTTTTTTTAATGGCTTGAATTGGATTGGGGACAAGGTGCAGAGCAGGAAGAGCAGGGTAGAACAAATATATATGAAATGCAATTTTGAGGTCATATGCAGAGCATCTAATAAATTAACTGTTCCATCAAAGTAGACTAGAAATATATATGTCTTTTACCAGTGTGAAATGTGTAAGTTTCTCTCAAGGCTGGTATGTTTAACATGAATAAAGTAACCTTTTCTCTTTGCTTTCTTAGGTTTTTTAGTTTAACCTTATGAAAAGCCTTTGCTCAGGGAACGATTTTCACTCTGAATTTGGTTGACAGAGTAGATGGGGGAGAAGAGACTCTTTAAGTGTTCTTCAATTTTTCTTCACCCTTTCAAAAGCACAAGTGTCCCAGACTGCAAAAACTAAGCAGCCAATAATATTTGATGCCTCATTTTGAAATGTCAGACCTTACATAAACCTTTCCCAAAGTAACTGTAGATTTTTGCCCTAGACAAATTCATAGAATTTTTATTACTGAAAACTCTTTTCAGTGAAGCTATATTTTCTAATTCCACATAATTTGCCATCTTTACCCTGGGGATGCCAAACTTTGAAGAATGGAAAGATATCACAGGTCAGGGTAAATGTTTATAGGAAATTTCAAAAAGACTGTTGCCAAATAGCTAAAGCCTTGGAAGTTTTGCTTTATCAATTCCCTGGAGGGATTATTTTAAACACTGATGCTGTAAGTAGAGCCAGTTACTATGAATCAAGAGAATTTTCCATAGTAGGCAAGGTTGGCTTTACCTTCTTCTAGAGATAAAGCAAATGAAATGCTTTGGCACTGATGGGAATGTTGAGCTCTCCATTTTCTCTGGGTTATGTTGTTTTTATTGTCCTTGTGAAATACATATTAGTAGACAGCTCTTATATTTATATTTGCCAAGCACTACAAATTGGCATTTATATGTAAGAGACTTGGCAGGCATTTATTAGGAAGTCTTCATATCTATTACTGTTGATACTTATGTAAGGTTCTCTGAGTCCTTATGCTTTAAGTGAGTATTCTCCAGGATTTGTTTGTGTTCGTTGACAGTAATAGCTCATAATAATGACAGTGAAGAGCCAGACATAGGACCCCACATTTTTGCTGTATTATTTCTAACAGCAAACTTGAAAGCTAGGTGTTATAATTTCCATTTTAGGAGGAGAAAGCTGAATTTGAGAAGTGATTTGACCAATATCAAAGACATGGGAAAGAAGTGAGGATTCAGGCTTGGGGTCTGTGTCATGACAAACCTGTTTTTATATCTGCATCATAGTTCTTCTTAAGTGTCAATGAAAGAAGTTAAACTTCATTGAGGTCCAATTGCATTTCACTACTTTCTAAGCCTGTGGGTGTTAGGCTGTGAGCTTCATTAAAGCAGGGCCATGACTATATAAACAAATATGTATGTGTGTATATATATATATGTGTGTGTGTGTGTGTATATATATATATATATATATATATATATATATATATATATAGCAGCAGCAACAATAATGAAATAATGACTATATTGCTCTTCAATATATTTCCTTTCTTCCATACCATGACTGGACCTCACTGACTATACAATGCACATTTATTTTTTGAATGGGTGAATAAATAAAGGAATAAATAAGCTTGTTATATCTGTTGATTGAGAAGGTATAGGCTTGAGCCTGGGCTAGATTCCCAATTCTGCTTCATAGATTCTTAACTGAATGGCTTGAAGAAGACACTAAACTCTAATACGTTTCAGTTGTCTTATCAGCATAAAAGGAATAGTATAGATGATCAAAGGGAAGTTTATGGTTAGTAAACTCAGTAAAATATTAATTTGCTATACTTACAATTTTCAAAGCCCTGGAAAAAATGATTTATTATCTAAATCTGAGACTAAATCCTTCCATCTGCTTTTTGCTGTCTAAAATCTGACAATAATTTTCACACATTTTCAACTTTTTATCTTGCCCTACTTTAAGAAATATATTTTATATCAAATTTCAGTCCCTATGTATATGAAATTATAATTAAAATGGATTCAAAATTGCCATGAAATATTTAAATATATATTAGGCATATGTGTGTTGTCTACTCTTCTCTGTTTTATTCTATTCAAATAAAACAATGTTTATGACTCACTAAATTGATTTTAGGATCCACTTTATATCTGAAAGCCACTTTTTGAAAACTACTATTTCGGGGGAAAGTATCACTCTGCAAATGCTGTAAGACTCTGACTGAAAGGATGATGCCAGGATCTGAATGGGAAGCAGAAGTGTATGTATGTGTGCGTGCTTGCAGTTGGGGATTGTGACATAGAAGAAGAACGAATTAGATACTCTATGTATTGTCCATGTATGTATCTTAGTGTGTCCAGGCTGCTATAACACAATACCAGAAACTGAGGGGCTTAAACACAGACATTTACTTCTTAAACAATTCTGGAAGCTGGGACAGTCAAGCAAGATCAAGGCACCAGGATCTTGTCTGGTTGGGGTTTGCTTCTTGGTGTTTAGGATCCCATCTTCTCAAAGTATCCTTACATGACAGAGGGTTGAGAAAGCTCTGTACAGTCTCCTTCCAAAGATGCCAATTAATTCCATTCAAGAGGGTGCCACACTTATGACCTTATCAATTCACAAAGGCCCCACTTACTAATAATAGAAATTGTTGCTTAGGATCTCAATATAAGAATTTTAGAGAGATGCAGACATTTAGTTTACAACTCTGTATGTCAGCCTATTAACCTATCCAACTTCTCTTCAATCTGTCCACCCATCTCCATTTACCTAAATCTATCTATGTACTACTTATCTATGAATAGCTCTATAAATAAATAAATGAGTATAATTCTTATGTATGATTAAGATTCATCTTAGAATGGTTTCCATGAGTTTCCTGGAGTCACTGACCATATAGAGGTCGGATGAGAAAAAAAGTCATCTGCTAAAATATAATTGGTGACAATGACAGCAAGTGAATAGTGACAATCTATATGATTATTTGCATTAAAAAAGAACTGAGCTTATAACCTGTTACAATTTGTTATATTAAATCTGCCACCTATTTTAAATTGAATAAGATTGACCAAAATATTTGTAAGAATTTTATATGTTACTGATCATTTACTTAAATGACTTCATAAATGAGGATTTGTTATTTAATCAAACATACAAAAATGTGAAGATATGTAAGAAGAGCTGAAATATGTATAAATACTCTAAACCATTGAGGAGAAACATTTTATGAAAGTACCATAGTTTTTGTAAACAGCCTTCTTTTGAGAAGGCTTCTGTTTTTCCAATTGATTTTATGTTATAAATCGTACTGCAACGAATAACTTTATATATCAGTTATTTCATTTTCATGTAAGTAATGTGTATTCTTCTGCTAAATATTTCATGTAAGTAATGTGTATTTATTTTTGCTAAATATTGACAAATTGCCCTCTATAGAGGCTGTGTGAATTTTCCTCTCATCAGCAAGAGGAATGTTTGCTTCCCTACCTTCTTCTCAGTACTGTGAATTATCAACATTTTCTATTTTGGGCAATTGAATAGTTCAAAAATGGCATGCACATGTAATTAAATTAGATATATTCTCCATTTTTGAATGACACTGAGCATCTTTCTATATCTTTAGGAATCATGGGCATTTTTTGCATGTTTGACCTATCTTATTTTCCTTTCCCACTAATATATTGGATTTTGGTATTTTTACTTCTTTTTATTGATGATAATTAAAGCTTTACTGAAGCCGGTTTTTCTATATTTTCCTGTAATTAACTGAAAATATTTTTCTATTCATTTATTTATTTTGGTTATGGTTATCTTTACCATGCAGCTATGTTTGAGTTGAATGTTGTTTTAATGACTTCTGAGTCTGACATTATCCTTAAAAATGACTTTTCCAAAATGATACATTTAAACATCCAAGTTTTTCTCTCAATACTATTATGGTTTCATTCTCAAAAAATATTTTTAAATATTTGGTCATTTTGGAATTTGATCTAGTATTATGAGTGAGGCATAAATATAACCATATTCTTCCAAGTGCCTATCACAATGTTACAGAATTTTTCACTAAATAGTTCATGTATTCTTTGCTTATTTATAATGCTATCTTTCTCATACACTAGACTCAAACACATATTTTAGTCTATTTCTAGACTTTCTGAGTCATTAACTTTATTTACCAATTTTCACACTGCTTCATTTACTGAAGCTATAGTATATGTTTTTTTGGAAAACTTTTTCTTTTGTATTAGGGTAAAGCTGATTAAAAAACAATATTGCGGTAGTTTCAGGTGGACAGTGAAGGGACTCAATCACACAATACATGTATCCATTCTCCTCTGAACTCGCCTCCCATCCAGCCTGCCACATAACTTTGAGCAGAGTTCCGTATGCTATATAGTAGGTTCTTGTTGCAATATGTTTTAATATTCAATAGCATTCAGTTCAGTTCAATTCAGTCATTCAGTCATGTCCAACTCTTTGCGACCCCATGAATCGCAGCATGCCAGGCCTCCCTGTCCGTCACCAACTCCTGGAGTTCACTCAAATTCACACCCATTGAGTTCACGATGCCATCCAGCCATCTCATCCTCTGTTGTCCCCTTTTCCTCCTGCTCCCAAGCCCTCCCAGCATCAGTCTTTTCCAATGAGTCAACTCTTCGTATCAGGTGGCCAAAGTACTGGAGTTTCAGCTTTAGCATCGTTCCTTCCAAAGAAATCCCAGGGCTGATCTCCTTCAGAATGGACTGGTTGGATCTCCTTGCAGTCCAAGGGACTCTCAAGAGTCTTCTCCAACACAACAGTTCAGAAGCATGAATTCTTTGGCACTCAGCTTTCTTCACAGTCCAACTCACACATCCATACATGACCACTGGAAAAACCATAGCCTTGACCAGACGGACCTTTGTTGGCAAAGTAATGTCTCTGCTTTTGAATATGCTATCTAGGTTGGTCATAACTTTCCTTCCAAGGAGTAAGCGTCTTTTAATTTCATGGCTGCAGTCACCATCTGTAGTGATTTTGGAGCCCAGAAAAATAAAGTCAGCCACTGTTTCCACTGTTTCCCCATCTATTTCCCATGAAATGGTGGGACCGGATGCCATGATCTTTGTTTTCTGAATGTTGAGCTTTAAGCCAACTTTTTCACTCTCCACTTTCACTTTCATCAAGAGGCTTTTTAGTTCCTCTTGACTTTCTGCCATAAGGGTGGTGTCATCTGCATATCTGAGGTTACTGATATTTCTCCTGGCAATCTTGATTCCAGCTTATGTTTCTTCCAGTGAGAGTTTCTCAAGATGTACTCTGCATATAAGTTAAATAAGCAGGGTGACAATATACAACCTTGACGTACTCCTTTTCCTCTTTGGAACCAGTCTGTTGTTCCATGTCCAGTTCTAACTGTTGCTTCCTGACCTGCATACAGATTTCTCAAGAGGCAGGTCAGGTGGTCTGGTATTCCCATCTCTTTCAGAATTTTCCACAGTTTATTGTGATCCACACAGTCAAAGGCTTTGGCATAGTCAATAAAGCAGAAGTAGATGTTTTTCTGGAACTCTCTTGCTTTTTCCATGATCCAGTGGATGTTGGCAATTTGATCTCTGGTTCCTCTGCCTTTTCTAAAACCAGTATGAACATCTGGAAGTTCATGGTTCAAGTATTGCCGAAGCCTGGCTTGCAGAATTTTGAGCATTACTTTACTAGCGTATGAGATGAGTGAAATTGTGATAGTATTACTAAACACCTAAACACCAATCTTTTTTTCCCAATTTTCCAAGTGATTCTTGCTTCTTTCTTTTTTCATATACATGTATAATCAGATTGTTGACTTCTCACTTGAGAAAAAGTTGGGATTGTATGGTATTTATCTCATGACAAATTGATGGAGTAACTTAGGGAGAGAGATAGCATTATCATGATACAGAATGCTGCTGCTGCAGCTAAGTCACTTCAGTCATGTCCAATTCTATGCGACCCCATAGACGGCAGCCCACCAGGCTCCCCCGTCCCTGGGATTCTCCAGGCAAGAACACTGGAGTGGGTTCCCATTTCCTTCTCTGATGATACAGAATATTTCCATGCAAACTCTCTGTATTCCTTTTGACCTGTTCTATTCATCTTTGGGTACTTTAGGAGCATTTAAAATTTGTATTTATGTAGATCTTGTCATTTCTTGTCAGATTTATTTTTAAAAATTTGTTGTTGTTCAGTAACTCAGTTGTGTCTGACTCTTTGCGACCCCATGGACTTCAGGATGCCAGGCTTCTCTGTCCTTCACCATTTCCTGGAGCTTGCTCAAATTCATGTCAATTGAGTCAGTGATGCCACCCAACCATCTCATCCTCTGTTGTCCCCTTCTCCTCCTGCCTTCAATCTTTCCCAGCATCAGAGTCTTTCCTAAAGAGTCAGCTCTTTGCATCAGGTGGCCAAAGTATTGGAGCTTCAGCTTCACCATGGTCCTTCCAGTGAATATTCAGGGTTGATTTCCTTTAGAATTGACTGGTTTGATCTTGCAGTCCAAAGAACTCTCAAGAGTCTTTCCAAGACCAAGTTCTAATGCATCAATTCTTCAGTGCTCAGCTTTCTTTGTAGTCTAACTCTCACATCTATACATGATTACTAGAAAAACCATAACTTTGGCTAGACTGACCTTTGTTGGCAAAGAGAGCAAAATGTCTTTGCTTTTTTAATACACAGTCTAGGTTGGTCATAGCTTTTCTTGCAAGGAACAAGGTCTTTTAATTTTATGGCTGCCATCACTATCTGCAGTGATTTTGGAGCCCAAAGAAATAAAACCTATCACTATTTCCATTGTTTCCTCATCTATTTGCTATGAAGTGATGGGATTCCATGATCTTAGTTTTCTGAATGCTGGGTTTTAAGCCAGCTGTTTCACTCTCCTCTTTCACCTTCATCAAGAGGCTCTTTAGTTCCTCTTCACTTTCTGTCAAAAGGGTGGTGTCATCTGCATATCTGAGGTTATTGATATTTCCCCCAGCAATCTTGATTCCAGCTTGTGCTTCATGCAGCCTGGCTAAATATTATATCTATCCTATTGCTGTTAGAAATTTGAGTTTTCCCACTTTTTTATGTCCTTTAACTGAATGCTATTTACATGTATGAAGACTGTGATTTTATGTCTAAAAATTTTTTTGCCTAGATAGTTACAAAATTTTTTTTATTATTGGTAATATTTTTTCAAAATTATTTTCTGAATTTCCAAGTATTCAATGATATTTATTATTAGATCTTTCCAAATATTCCATTATAGATCTGTTTTTAGTTCTCTAATTTTTTTTGGCTGATAAATATAAAATACTAAATAGTAATTGTGAATATATATATCTGGTCCCATCACTTCATGGCAAATAGATGGGAAAACAGTGGAAACATTGTCAGACTTTATTTTTTTGGGCTCCAAAATCACTGCAGATGGTGACTGCAGCCATGAAATTAAAAGACGCTTACTCCTTGGAAGGAAAGTTATGACCAACCTAGATAGCATATTCAAAAGCAGAGACACTACTTTGCCAACAAAGGTCTGTCTAGTCAAAGCTATGGTTTTTCCAGTGGTCATGTATGGATGTGAGAGTTGGACTGTGAAGAAAGCTGAGCACCAAAGAATTGATGCTTTTGAACTGCGGTGTTGGAGAAGACTCTTGAGAGTCCCTTGGACTGCAAGGAGATCCAACCAATCCATTCTAAAGGAGATCAGTCCTGGGTGTTCATTGGAAGGAACGATGCTAAAGCTGAAACTCCAGTACTTTGGCCACCTCATGTGGAGAGTTGACTCATTGGAAAAGACCCTAATGCTGGGAGGGCTTGGGGGCAGGAAGAGAAGGGGACGACAGAGGATGAGATGGCTGGATGGCATCACTGACTCGATGGACGTGTGTCTTAGTGAACTCCAGGAGTTGGTGTTGGATAGGGAGGCCTGGTGTGCTGCAATTCATGGGGTCGCAAAGAGTCTAACACGACTGAGCTACTGAATTGAACTGAACTGATATCATTGTTTGACTTTTGTGATTATTCATATAGTTTTTAAGTACAATGTTCTTTGAATTTGAAATATGTATGCTTTATAATTACAGTAAAAACTTTTGTGAAAAAGTGAAAGTGTTAGCCAACCAGTCATGTCCGACTCTTTGTGACCCCATGGACTGTAGCCTGTCAGGCTCCTCTGTCCGTGGGATTTTCTAGGCAAGAATGCTGGAGTGGATTGTTGTTTCCTCCTTCAGGGGATCTTCCCAACCCAGAGATCGAACCCTGGTCCAACACATTACAGGATGATTTTTTATTGTCTGAGTATTTCTTATTTTTAATTTAAAAAATCAAAGACTTTTCTTTTAACATTGAGTAAAATGTACATGGAGAAGGAAAGGTCAACCCACTCCAATATTCTTGCCTGGAATATCCATGGACAAAGGAACCTGGATGTCTACAGTCCATAGGGTCACAAAGATTCAGACATGACTGAGCAAGTGAACACATGCACACACAAAATGTCCATATAATTTTTCTTTTTATTTGATTTACATGTCACGTGACACATTTCTTAGTATTGATGCATACCTATATTTCTGGAATAAAATTCTTTAAGCCAGTTATTCTTGGGTTTGGTGTCAATGTATGCTACTTCATTAAAATAATGTAGGGTATTTCCTTCTTTTGTCATTTTTTAAAACTTTTTGAATGTCATTGAAATGATTTTGTAAATGTAGTGAGCCCTTTGCTTACTGCTAGTATCCTTTAATGCAGAAGGCGATGGCACCCCACTCCAGTACTCTTGCCTGGAAAATCCCATGGACGGAGGAGCCTGGTAGGCTGCAGTCCATGGGGTCGCTGAGGGTCGGACATGACTGAGCGACTTCACTTTCACTTTTCACTTTCATGCATTGGAGAAGGAAATGGCAACCCACTCCAGTGTTCTTGCCTCAGAATCCCTGGGATGGCGGAGCCTAGTGGGCTGCTGTCTATGGGGTCACACAGAGTTGGACACGACTAAAGTGACTTAGCAGCAGCAGCAGCAGTATCCTTTAAAATGGTCAGGAGTCCTTCCTAGATAATTTCTGCCCACAAAGTTAGATTTATTTTTTTCACTGACATATACTTGACATACAAAATGGCATTAGTTTCAAATGCACAGCACAGTGACTTGGTGTTTATACACATCATGCAGTGATCACGGCAATAGATCTAGCTGTCATCAGTCATCATACAAAGTTAATAAATAAATATCGTTGGCTGTATGCCACATGCTGTACTTTAATCCCCTTGACCTATTTTTTTTTTTCTAATTTGTACCTTTGTGCCTTTTGAACCCTTTCACCTATTTTTCTCACCCTCTTCAAACTCTCTCTTTTTGCAGCCACCAATTTGTACTTTGTAACTACAAGTCTGGATTTGTTTTGTCTGTCATTATATTTGTTTTGTATTTCATATTTCACATGTAATGAAATTGTATGGTATTTGTCTTTGATTTACTTCAGTTAATATAATTCCTACAAGTTCCACCCATGTTGGCACAAGAGGCAAGATTTCATTCTTTTTATGGGTGAGTAATATTTTGTTGTGTGTGTGTGTATGTATATATACACCACTTATTTTTCTATTCATCTATCATGGACACTTAATTTGTTTTTATTATCTTTGTTAACATAAATACTGTTACAAGAAATGCAAGTGTATCATTTTCAATTAGTGTTTCTCTTTTCTTCAGATAAATACCTAGAAGTGGGATTGCTGAATCATAATGGTAGTTTTATTTTTTAATTATTTGAGAAAACTCCATATCACTTTTCATACTGCTGCTGCTAAGTCACATCAGTCATGTCCGACTCTGTGCAACCCCATAGATGGCGGCCCACTAGGCTCCCCCGTCCCTGGGATTCTCCAGGCAAGAACACTGGAGTGGATTGCCATTTCCTTCTCCAATGCATGAAAGTGAAAAGTGAAAGTGAAGTCGCTCAGTCGTGTCCGACTCTTAGCGACCCCGTGGACTGCAGCCTACCAGGCTCCTCCATCCATGGGATTTTCCAGGCAAGAGTACTGGAGTCGGGTGCCATTGCCTTCTCCGTCTTTCCATACTGGTTGCATCAATTTACATCACCGTCAACAGTGCATGAAGGCTCTCTTTTACCCAAATCCTCACCAACCCTTGCTATTTCTTATCTTTTTGATAATAACCTTTCTGACAGATGTATAGTGATATTTCATTGTGGTTTTGAATAAAACTTCCATGATAATTAGTGATATTGAGCATCTTTTCATGTATCTATTATCTCTATATATATCTTCCTTGAAAAAATGTCCATCCAGGTCCTCTGCCTATTTTTTTAATCTTTGTTTCTTTGATGTTGAGTCATATGAGTTCTTTGTATATTTATAATATTAATCCAGGATCAGATATACTATTTGCAAATACCCACTCCTAGTAAGTAGGTTATGTTTTCATTCTGTTAATGACTGTATTCATTATGCAAAAACTTGATTTGATGTAGTGCCGTTTCTTTATCTTTGCTTTCATCATTGTTGCCTAAGGAGATGTGTCCAAAAAACATTGCTTAGACCAATATTGGAGCTTACCACCTATGTTTTGTTCTAGGAGCTTTGCAGTTTCAGAACTTCATAATTAAGTCTTTAAGCCATTTTGACTTAAGATTTGGATGTGGTGTAAGAAAGTGGTCCAGTTTTATTCTTTTGTATGTAGCTGTCCACTTTTTCCAACAATATTTACTAAAGATGCTGTCTTTTCCCAATTGTGTATTCTTGTCTCTTTCATAAAAGATTATTGACCATATATGTGTGTGTTTATTTCTCAGCTATTTCTATTCCATTGATGTATGTGTCTGTTTTTGTGCCAGTGCCATCCTGTTTTGATTACTCTAACTTTGTAGTCTAGTGTGAAATCAGGACACAGGGTACCTCCAGTTTTATAATTACTTCTGAAGATTTTTTTGGTATTTAGGCTCATTTATGCTTCCATATTCACCTTAGTATTACCTTTTCTTTTGCTCTGAAAAACACGTTGGTATTTCATAGGGATTGTGTTGCATCTGTAGCTTGCTTTAGGTAGTATGGTATCTTTAATAGTATTTAATTTCCCAGTCTGTGAATACACTATGTCTTCCCATTTATTTGTGATGTATTCATTTTCTTTCCCCAATATCTTATGTATTATCGTTTTCAGAGTACAGAACTTTCACCTTTTTTGGCTAATTTTATTTGGAAATTGTATTTTTTGAAACAATTGTATATGAGACATTTAAAAAATCTCTGACAGCTTTTTTCAAAAGTAGTATAAAGCAATTCAACATATTTCAATACATTAATTTTCTGTCCTGTGTCTTTACAGAATTTATTTATTCTAACAGTTTTCAGGTGGAATATTTAGGGTTTACTATATAAAATTTCATCTGCAAATAATTATTGTTTTACTTCTTCATTTCCAATGAATGCTTTTTAATTTTTTTCTTTCTTTCCTGATTACTCTAGCTAATACTTCCAATAATATTTTGAATATATAACAAAAGTGGACATCTTTGTCCTCTTCCTGATCTTAGAGGAAAAGCTTTAAGCTTTTCATTATTGAGTATGAGATTATCTGTAGGTTTTTCATATATGGTCTTTATTATCTCAGGGTACAAAGTCTGTATACATTTAAGACTAATGTTTCCTTGTTGATATTCTGTCTAGATAATATATCCATTATTGTAAGTGAGATGTTAAAGTTCCTTACTATTATTGTGTTGCTGTCAATTTCCCATTTCTATCTTTTAATATATGTTTATGCATTTGGTGCTCCTATGTTAGGTACATAAATATTTACAAATGTTGTATCTTCTTGTTGACTTGACCCCTTAATTATTATGTAATGATCTTCTTTGTCTTTTGTTACAGTCTTTGCTTTAAAGCATATTTTGTCAGATATACATATTTTTGGCTTATTCTTTCTTTTTATTTCCAGCTTTCTTTTCATTTCCAATAACAGGGAATATCATTTTTAAGCTTTCACTTTCAGTCTGTTTGTGAATTGAGTCTTGTAGACACTATTTAAATGAGTTCTTGTATTTTTATTCAATTAGCCACCCTATGTCTTTTCATTAGAGAATTTAGTCTATTTATATTTAAAATAATTACTGATAGGTATGTATTTTTTGCCATTTTACTGTTTTCTGTGAAGTATTTTGCTGTTCTTTTTCATTCCTTTCTTCTTTTTTACTCTCTTCCCTTGTGTTTTTATTGCTCTCTTTAATGTTGTTTAGATCACTTTCTCATTATTTTTGTATATATATGGCAGGATTTTGATGTGTAGTAACCATGAGGTTCATAATAACAACCTATATAGTTAACAGTATATTTTAAGTTAAAAGTTACTTAAGTTCAATAGCATTCACTTCCCTCCCCTGGATTTTTTTTTTTTTTCTTTTTTTTACTTCTACATCTTTTATGTGTTTGAAATAATTATTGTAGTTACAGTAGATTTTTACTACTTTTGTCTTTTAAACATTATACTATTAACCTTTCAACTTTTACTTTTATACTAACTCACTAATCCTGCTGGGTAGAGTTTTCTTGGGAGGTTTTCTTGTCTGTCTGTCTGTTTATTTTTCTTCTAGCACTTTGAACACATCATGTCACTCCCTTCTTGACTGCCAAGTTTCTGCTGAAAAATCAGCCAATATTCTTATGGGGGCTCCCTTGTATGAAACCAGTTTACTTTTGCTGCTGTAAGCTTTCTTTATTTTGTGATATTTTAATTGCAATAAGTTTCATTTTAGATCTATTTGGGTTCATCTTGACTGAGACTCCCTTCACTTCCTGGACCTGGATGTCACTTTTCTCCCACGGGTTAGGGAGATGTTAATCCATCATTTCTTCAAGAGTTTTACACCTCTTTTCTTTTGCTTGTGTTTGTCTCCTCTGGGGACCCGCATAAAATGGAGAGACATGTACTTGATGTTGTTTCATATGTCCCTTAAGCTACCCTCATTTTTTTAATTTATTTTTCTTTTTGCTGTTATTTTATGTGATTTCCATTACTCTGACCTTCGGGTCACTGGTCTGTTCTTCCATGTCATCTAATCTGCTATTTCTTCCTGCTAGTATATTTTTTAGTTAAGTTATTCTATTTTAAGATATGTGAGTTGCTTTTGGTACTTTCTCATATTTTCCATCTCTTTTGTGAAGTTGTTACTGCGTTTGCTGTTTCTTCTGAGTTCAATGAGCATTTTTAGGACCATTTTTTGAACTCTTTATCAAGTAAGATACTATGTCCATTTCTTTAATAATGTTTTCTGTTTCTTTATTTTGAAAATTATCCACTCTTTGATCATTTTAATTGACTCTCAGTATTTGTGTGTACGTATTATGTGAAACAATTTATCTCTTTCTTTCTTAAATGAATGGGTTTGTGTAGGAGTTGAAATTTATGGTTTAATCTTGCCCTAATTCTTCTTGTTCCTCTCTAGGATTGTTTCAGATTAATGGGGTCTGGAAATGCAACCCTCCCTAGGAACTTGAGCCTACTGCTCTGTGGGCATCCCCTGTGTAGGCTGCATAAGCCTGTTGTCTCTGGAAGCAGGGGGTTGAGAGAGTGACATGGAGATGGGGCTCCTTGAGTAGCATGGATGGACGGTGCTGCTTGCTTGCTGCTGTCAGCAGGTTATACTGAGATGTACAGAAATAGGAACTCCCAGCACTGTCACCAGCAATGTAGAGGCAGTCTGTGAAAACAGCATCCGCCAGTGCTTCATCCCCAGGGAAAGACCCAGCAGATTTTGCCCCTTTTTTGCAGATGCTTGGGATTGGCAGTGAATCTTTTTCACATTTTGTCCAGGCTCTTTTTAAATGGCTGCTTTTTCACTAGGTCCTGGAGCAAGTGTCTGTGTGTGTGAATGTTTAAGACTCAAATCTTTGTTCCCTATAACCCTATGTTTCTCCTAAATATAAACCTTGTTAATTTTCAAAGCCAGGCATTTTGGATGCTCTTTTCTCTGAAGCATGCCCCCAGATTTGGTGTACTTAGTATGGGGTATAAGCATCTTGCTTCTCAAGGAGAAGCTCCAACTATGTATGAAATTGATAGATATATCATATATATATATATATATACACTCCTCTCCTTTTTGGGTTACTATGACGCATGTGTGTTTCTTCCCAAAAGCATGTCTCTGCCTTTTCTACCCATCTCATCGTGACTCTTTCAACTTTTGTTGTGGTCAACTAGGTCTTCAGCTATTTTCTCAGGTTTGTTTTAGAGAAAATTTTTCCCTATCTGACCATATATTTTTTATATCTTTGTGAGAAGGTGAATTCAGGCTCTTTCTGCACCATAATCTTATGTGGTTAGATATTTTGATGATTATCTCAAGTGCCATCTTCATAAAGTTATACTGAGAGAGAGGAATTTGGGTAAAGAGCAGGATTTTACTGAGATTGTCAATGGGACATTTTTTTGGTAGAGAATCCCTTCACTCCTCAGAGTAGCAGCCAGAAAATGAAGAGTTTGGAATAGGCCTCTTAAAGTTCCTTTCCCCTGCTAACGTATCACTAAAATAAAGGTCAGTGTAATGTTTTATGGTGACTAGAAGAAATTTCTATAGGTTCTAAAGTTTCCCCACGCAAACCCTAGGCTAAAATGAATTTTCCTAAGGTTTCCAGTCTTATTTGGGAACCTTATGTATATATTTATACAACTTTTAATTATACTAATTTTCTCTACATGATGTGAGTTAATGTCTGTAAAACAACTAGCACACACCTGACACTGGTAAGCACTCAATAAATGTTGGACAACAGTATTAGTATATTTGAATTTTACTGAACTCCCTGTAAATAAAATTGAGGAAATGATGACTTATATTTATTAAAAGGAATTGCCTGGATCACAAGGATCACATATTTAGAATATGGCAGTACTAGATTGCCAGCCTAGGGTTTTTTCACTCTGATATCAAAGCTATTCACACTCATAGATGTCTATAAGTTGAGGGAGAAATTAATAAATGGAGAAATTCATTAATCTGTAATTGAATTTAAGCATTTCCTTGATGTATGAATGTGGACAACAAATCATTAGTGTTAGCTATTCCTATAAATTTATCTCCAATAGAAATAAAAATAGTACCATATTAAAGATTTAATATACCTGAAGGTATCATTTATGATCACAAGCATTTTCAGATTATGCCAGTTAACAGACTTGCTGATTGAAATTATTATTCAGTTCAGTTCAGTTCAGTCGCTCCGTCATGTCTGATTCTTTGCGACGCCATGAACCACAGCATGCCAGGAGTCCCTGTCCATCAAGGAGGAATTTATAAACAAAAGATAAATTTATAAACAAATTAATACATAAATAAAATTCCACTTTTCCATTTTTAACCTAATTTCCAGGGGGGAGAATTAGAAATATCAGAGCAGAGGATTTCATAAACGTACAATGGCCTAGGATTTGCATTGATCTTAATATGTATTGATCCTATATCAAGACTTTACATATATTATTTTGTTTAATTCTCAAAAGAACCTAAGAGATAGGTGTTATTTTCATTCCCATCTTCAGTTCAGTTAAGTCGCTCAGTCATGTCCAACTCTTTGTGACTCCATGAACCATAGCACACCAGGCCTCCCTATCCATCACCAACTGCCAGAGTCTACACAAACCCATGTCCATTGTTTCAGTGATGCCATCCAGCCATTTCATCCTCTGTCGTCCCCTTCTCCTCCTGCCTTCAATCTTTCCCAGCATCAGGGTCTTTTCAAATGAGTCAGCTCTTCCCATCAGCTGGCCAAAGTATAGGAGTTTCAGCTTCAACATCAGTCCTTCCAATGAACACCCAGGACTGATCTCCTTTAGAATGGACTGGTTGGATCTCCTTGCAGTCCAAGGGACTCTCAAGAGTCTTCTCCAACACCACAGTTCAAAAGCATCAATTCTTCGGCACTCAGCTTTCTTTATAGTCTAACTCTCACATCCATACATCACCACTGGAAAAACCATAGCCTTGACTAGACAGACCTTTGTTGGCAAAGTAATGTCTCTGCTTTTCAATATGCTATCTAGGTTGGTCATAACTTTCCTTCCAAGGAGTAAGCAACTTTTAATTTCATGGCTGCAATCACCATCTGCAATGATTTTGGAGTCCAAAAAATAAACTCTGCCACTGTTTCCACTGTTTCCCATCTATTTGCCATGAAGTGATGAGACCGGATGCCATGATCTTAGTTTTCTGAATGTTGATCTTTAAGCCAACTTTTTTACTCTCTTCTTTCACTTTCATCAAGAGCTCTTTAGTTCTTCTTCACTTTCTGCCATAAGGGTGGTATCATCTGCATATCTGAGGTTATTGATATTTCTCCTGGCACTCTTGATTCCAGCTTGTGCTTCTTCCAGTCCAGCGTTTCTCATGATGTACCCTGCATACAAGTTAAATAAATTGGTTGACAATACACAGCCTTGACATACTCCTTTTCCTATTTTGAACCAGTCTGTTGTTCTATCCAGTTCTAAATGTTGCTTCCTGAACTGCATACAGGTTTCTCAATAGGCAGGTCAGGTGGTCTGGTATTCCCATCTTTCTCAAAATTTTCCACAGTTTTTGTGATCCACACAGTCAAAGGTTTGGCATAGTCAATAAAGCAGAAATAGATGTTTTTCTCTACCTCTTTTACTTTTTTTGATGATCCATTGGATGCTGGCAATTTGATCTCTGGTTCCTCTGCCTTTTCTAAAACCAGCTTGAACATTTGTGAGTTCATGGTTCACATATTGCTGAAGCTTGGCATGGAGTATTTTGAGCATTACTTTACTAGCTTGTGAGATTAGTTCAATTGTGCAGTAGTTTGAGCGTTCTTTAACATTGCCTTTCTTTGGGATTGGAATGAAAACTGACCTTTTCTAGTCCTGTGGCCACTGCTGAGTTTTCCAAATTTGCTGACATATTGAGTGCAGCACTTCACAGCATCATCTTTTAGGATTTGAAATACCTCAACTGGAAATCCATCACCTCCACTAACTTTGTTGATAGTGATGCTTCCTAAGGCCCACTTGACGTCACATTCCAGGATCTGGCTCTAGGTGAGTGACACACCATCATGATTATCTGGGTAGTGAAGATATTTTTTGTATAGTTCTTCTGTGTGTTCCTGCTACCTCTTCTTAATATCTTCTGCTTCTGTTAGGTCCATGCCATTTTTGTCCTTTATTGAGCCCATCTTTACATGAAATGTTCCCTTGGTATCTCTAATTTTCTCAAGGAGACCTCTAGTCTTCCTATTTTATTGTTTTCCTCTATTTCTTTGCATTGATCACTCAGGAAGGCTTTTTTAGCTCTCCTTGCTATTCTTTGGAACTCTGCATTCAAATGGGTATATCTTTCCTTTTCATCTTTGCTTTTGGCTTCTCTTCTTTTCACAGCTATTTGTAAGGCCTGTTCCAAAAGCCATTTCGCTTTTTTGCATTTCTTTTCCATGGGTATGGTCTTGATCCCTGTCTCCTGTACAGTGTCACGAACCTCCGTCTATAGTTCATCAGGCACTCTATCAGATCTAGTCCCTTAAATCTATTTCTCAATTCCACTGTATAGTCATAAGGGATTTGATTTAGGTCATACCTGAATGGTCTAGTGGTTTTCCCCACTTTCTTCAATTTAAGTCTGAATTTGGCAATAAGGAGTTCATGGTCTGAGCCACAGTCACTCCTGGTCTTGTTTTTGCTGACTGTATAGGGCTCTCCATCTTTGGGTGCAGATGAATGAATGAAATGAATCAATGAAAACTCAGTGAAACTAAGCCATGCTGTGTCGGGCCACCCAAGATGGAGGGGTCATGGTGGAGAGGTCTGACAGAATGTGGTCCACTGGAGAAGGAAATGGCAAACCACTTCAGTATTCTTGCCTTGAGAACCCCATGAACAGTATGAAAAAGCAAAAATATAGGACAATGAAAGATGAACTCCCCAGGTTGGTAGATTCCCAATATGCTACTGGAGATCAGTGGAGAAGTAACTCCAGAAAAAATGAAAGGATGGAGCCAAAGCAAAATAACACCCAGTTATGGATGTGACTAGTGACAGAAGCAAGGTCTGATGCTGTAAAGAGCAATATTGCATAGGAACCTGGAATGTCAGGTCCGTGAATCAAGGCAAATTGGAAGTGGTCAAACAGGAGATGGCAAGAGTGAATGTTGATATTCTAGGAATCAGTGAACTAAGATGGACTGGAATGGGTGAATTTAACTCAGATGACCATTATATCTAAGACTACATCTACTACATCCTACTACTACTACATCCTGCCCCACTACTACTGTGGGCAAGAATCCCTGAGAAGAAATGAAATAGCCATTATAGTCAACAAAAGAGTCGGAAATGCAGTACTTGGATGCAATCTCAAAAACTAGAGAATGATCTCTGTTTCCAAGGCAAACCATTCAGTGTCATGGTAATCCAAGTCTATGCCCCGACCAGTAATGCTGAAGAAGCTGAAGTTGAACGGTTCTATGGTGGATGTCATCACTGACTTGATGGACGTGAGTCTGAGTGAACTCTGGGAGTTGGTGATGGACAGGGAGGCCTGGCATGCTGCAATTCATGGGGTTGCAAAGAGTCGGACATGACTGAGCAACTGATCTGATCTGATCTGATCTGATGGTGACCTACAAGACTTTTACAACTAACACCCAAAAAAGATGTCCTTTTCATTATCAGGTATTGGAATGTAAAAGTAGGAAGTCAAGAAATACCTGGAGTAACAGGCAAATTTGGCCTTGAAGTACAGAATGAAGCAGGGCAAAGGCTAATAGCGTTTTGCCAAGAGAACGCACTGGTCATAGCAAACACCCTCTTCCAACGAGAAGACTCTACACATGAACTTATTATTAAAACATAAATAAATATTTATAATTTTATTCCAATATAATTTGTTCTCTGCATTTCTATTTATTTATCTTATACTTAAAATTTTATTTTGAGAAAGAAGTCCATGGACTTTACCAGACAGTCAGAGAGGCTAATAGTACAAAAACAGTAAACAACACGTAATAAATTGGTCTGTGTTCATATGACCCTCTCATCCTATTCTGCATTTTTAACTTCATTTCACAAGGGAGGTATTTTGGGATGAATGTTCCCAACATCTCATTCAAAGGAAATTTGAGGCATCCACACCTGATAGTAACTGGCACAGAATTCAGCGGTTTTTTCAGCTGGCACAATAACCAGATGGATTTTAATTGCCCGGTGAAGGCATAATTTTCCCCAAGAAATCCCACACATGCCAGGGTAGTCCTGTGAGCTAGTCACAGGCCTCTTCCTTTGCCAACCTTTCCAGCCTCCTGCAAATAGTGCTTTTTAAAGGGATCCTGTGACAGCATCAAGAGAAATTTAGTAAATGTCTGCTCGATTGGGGTAGAAGTGAAATAAATAGCCAGCGCTCTAGGGAAAAGTCACAGACAATGCTCTCCTGCTGCTTGGTGTGCTTATCAGTACACAAACAGCCCTTCTGCAGAATGCATTGTGCTAAATCTAATCTGACGCATCCCTCTGGGGAGATGGGGAAAATGGCAAGATCATCAGAGGGTTGATGGATTGGGATACATTCCATCTTCCTTCAGAATGCCCACATTTCCCTTCAGCATAGCCCTGGTATTCCTTACGTTCCTTGCACTTGGGTGACTTTTGATATCCTGACAATAAAAACCTTGCTTTTCGACTTCTTTAAACTTCAGGATATGTGAAGAGTACTGGTACATAGAAAACATTTCTAAACATTGAATCACATCATTATCAAATGGAAAGAGACCAATCTTTTTCATCATCCAAGCTTAATCTTCTTGACCACTCATTATTTCCATGTTGCCTCTTAAGAAACTGAGTCTCAGAATGGTTAAATAATTTGATCAAGGCCACACAGCTATTAAGAAATAGAGTTAGGCTTTCAACTCAGTTATTCATTTCTAAATTTTCAGCTTTCCATTATCTGCCTCTAAAGATTATACCTACAGGAGATTTTCAGCAAGAGGAAACATATATTTTAGGTGAAATCTTGGGATGTTTCTTGAAGTAGACCTTAAGAAGAGTAGTTAGAGTAACATTAGTATTAATATAAGTAAAGAAAGTAGGTTTTTAAAAAGAGAATAATATTCCTAGAAGCATTTCTCAGTAATCACAATACAAAGTTTCCCATTTCAAAGTATTCTACTTTGCTTTTAAGTTTCTGTTCATACCTCAATCAAATTAAATTGGTTTTTCCACATAGCAATTTGGAGAAATATCAGGCCCATTGGGATCAAGTGAAAAACAGATGTGATATAATATGCATTTTTCATGTGCCCCCAAGGGTTGTGACATTTCCAATTTTTTGACACTCTAGGGTAAGGAAAATACATCTCTTAGCATGAAACTGAAGCTCTTAGTCCTCCAGTTTGGTTGCTAGAGTGAGCTTACTTAGGTAGATGGAGAACTTCAGTGAATATCTTGTGTGAAAATTTGCAAAGCTTGGACCTTTTTATATAATTGATCATTTACGACAGCCAGTTACTTTCCTGCTTGGAGAACAGCTGGGCTTTTCAAAATGCTGCAACATTAATTCACTTACTTACCCATACCTACCAGTATAAATAATGTTATGCTGTCAGAGAGTCTGGCATAACAAATCCTATTTCAGATTTTCCTCAGATATAGGTATTGATAAAATATAATGGCACTAAGATATCCAGATCACCTCTCCCACAGGCCTGGTATAAGTTTAATTTAGTTGTTCATTTACAATAAAATTACTAAGTGACCCCTGAATATGGTACCTAGATATTTTGAAGGGCTTAGAGAGCTTTTGATAAAACTTTAATGAAATCTACTGGTCATTCAGTTTTGTTTTTGCTGTGCTGTGTTTTGTTTGCTTGTTTGTTAGCTTATCTTAACCAAGTAGTAAACAATAAACATACCCACCCTATACTGACTTCTTGTCCTTTGGGAACTTCCTGTAGTTTAGATACTAATTAACACTGAGATGCAGCTATAAGTAAGGAATGACGAACAGGGTATTTAAAACAATTATATATATTCTTTCACTACTTACATTGATGATAATGGAAGTAATAATTGCTTTTTATAATTAATGGTGTCCTTGGTTCCTGTTAGGAAGATATTCTTCTTCCCCAGCCAAATGCCAGAATAGCCATATAATCTATTCTCCACTCATGATAAACCACCTATGAGTGGCACAGTGATTGATCCAAGAGGAGTTTAAGGAAATAACATTCAGGTTCACCTTTAGGCTGGAGAAGAAAATGGCAAACCACTCCAGTATTCTTGCTTGGGGAATTCCATGGACAGAGGAGCCTGGAAGGCTACAGTCCTGCCATTGTAGTCTTACACGGGGTCACAAAGAGTCGGACACAACTGAGTGAATATCACTCGTTCACTCACTCACCTTTAGGCAGATAATTAAATGACTCAGTGACAGAACTGAGTGTACACTTGTGTAGTTCTTTGAAGGCGACCTTGGGAAGGAGCCAAGCTGTCAGGTGGGAAATGAAGGACTCATTTTTTTTTCCCCTAGAAAAGAAATGTGGACAGAGATTGTCCTTTGACTGCATCTGAGCATCTGAACCTACCTTGAGAGAAAAGTAACTGCCCCACGGATTCAGTACATTGTAATAGCACAGCCTGTGCTTCTCAACTGTCTTATTGAGCTCTCTGGTAATTGTCAAAATTGACCATTTTATTTTTAAAAAGTCACACAAAAAATAAAATGTCTAAAATTGAATGCTTTCTACTTATCACTCTATCTGTGCCAGGTAAGGTGAAAGGTTGGTACTTAATATAAATTACCTAATTTAATTCTCATAATAATGCCATCAAAGAGCTATCAATTTGATTTCCATATTATGAATGAATAAACTAATGTTTTTTGAAGTTATGTGACTTGTTCAAACATATTAACTTTAACTCCAAAGTATAGGTGGTCCTTATACTAATATTAGGGTTTTGCAGGCAGGGTTAATATTCTTGCCTGGATAATCCCATGGACAGAGGAGCCTGGCGGTCTATGGTCCATAGGGTTGCAAAGAGTCAGACACAACTGAAGCACCTTGGCATACATGCACATGGAGGATGATTTCATGCACGATGATGAGGAGGACTATGACCTGGTGAGGTGCAGGGAACAGAACCCTGGGGCTGGAGGTGGTTTCTGGCTTTAGGAGCTGGGGCAAGGGCGGCCGCGGCCTCTCCGTAGAACATGTGCTCCTTCCAGCCTCCCCCGATGCAGTGACAGGACGAGTTTACCTCCTCCCCCTTCCCGCACCGGGCCCCTGCTTCTCTAATCTTAATATGACCCTTTTATTGAGGAGATGTCTCCTAAACTTAGGAAACATTTCATGCTGAATTTTATTTGCTTAGCCTGTCAGCCTCTCTGACATTCACAAGGTCCCTTTAATCTCTGCATTCCAGTCTCCTTGCAGCTCTAACCACTCCTGATTGTCTCATTTCAGATATAGTTACAGGTTGACTCCTCAAGTCCCAACCCCACATCTGGCAAATGTCCCATCTCTTTTTCAAGGGATAACTTGAAATCCAAATACTTAGAAGAATTTAAAAGGGTCTTCTTTGCCCTTCATTTAGAACAAGAGTTAGGAAACATTTTCTTTAAAGGGCTAAATAGAAAATATTTTAAGATTTGTCTGTAAGTTTTTCCTTCATTTGTTGTTGTTCTTTTTGCCTTTACAATCCTTATAAAACTGTACAAATCTTTTCTAACATCATACGTCATATAAAATTGAGTCATAGTTTGACAAATGCTGGTCTAGAACTTAATATTCTCAAATGCATCTACACATATCTGTGTAAGTACTTTTAGTTGTTTATCTACTTTAGCCCAAAATAATGCTACAAGTTTTATTGCAAGGTCAAATTTATTGAAACAGTTCAAACAGGTCTAACAATCATAAAGACAATAACAAAATTTCACTTATAGTAATCATCATCTCTTAGTAGATTATAAAGGAGATTTAAGCCATAACCCCATATGTCTTCTCTTCTTTAAACCTCTTGCATTCAGCAAGCACCATTTGGTGCCTCACCTGACATCTCTCTATCCTCACCTTCCACTACCAAAAGTCTCTCTGCCAAAAGACATCTCAGAGTGTCTGCTATCTCTCTCTCTCTCTAGATTCTTAAAGATTAGCATAATAATGTTCCCTTCATAGTCATTTTCACCTCTGGTTCTGTGTCTGTCCTTCCAAACCTATTGTGTAAAGGCATATCAGAAAGTTCCCCAAGAACCTGGCAGAAAGAGAAAAGTTCTTCTTAGGCTAGTAGGAAAGGCTCAAGGAGAGACCACAGTGTGCCTGGTAAAGCTAAAGGGAATGGGGTAGGGGACATGGAAATGTGGTAAAAACATGACTCTTGGATCTTAGTTTGCCACAAAAGCAATTATAAAATATTTCTCTATATCTATTTCTCTATATCTATATACCTGTATATAGGTATATGGGTTTCCCAGGTAGCACTACTGGTAAAGAACCTGCTTGCCAATGCAGGAGACACAGGAGACCTAAGAGATGTGGGTTCGATCCCTGGGTTGGGAAGATCCCCTGGAGGAGGGCATAGCAACCCACTTCAGTATTCTTGCCTGGAGAACCCCATGGATGGGGGAGTCTGGCAGGCTACAGGCCACAGAGTTTCAAAGAGTTGAACATGACTGGAATGACCTTGTATGCATACATGCATATACTTCTTTAGCATGGACACCATACAATATAAAGAAACAAAAACCTAGATGAAATATTGTCCAGATAAAGCTCTTAGAGGAGATGGTACTGTGGGGTAAACTGAGAGATGGAAGAGATCTAGATTCAAGTTTTGGCTTATCCACTGAACAGCCAGTTCAGCTTGAGTAAGTTGTTTTCTTCCCTGGGTGAACTTCACTTGCCCCATCTGTAAAACAATTATGTTGGATTAGATTAATTTTTAGTTCCTTCACAGTCTTGTTATTGTATCAAAAACAAAAAGAAATGCCTTATTTCCTTGTCACTTAGAATATGGGAATCCTACTTAAAATAGTCTTTATCAGCAAGAGTACAACAGCAAGTTGTTGCTGCAATTCTATATACACATGCACTATTTTGTTTCAGTTGCTAAAAAAAATTTACAATTGTTAATGGAACAACTTGTGATAGGAAATGAAGGATTTTCTATTACTGAAACTATTCAAGGCAAGTCTAGACATGGTTATAATAGAGTCTGTAGAATGATGTGAATTCACCTCTGAGAGCTCCATGTGGGATCATCCAGACATTCCAAGGCATGTCTGCCTGTCTGTCTCATATCTAAGAGCACACTGCAGTCTTCAGATTCTGATAATCTCTCCTAGGTAGTTTGACCTGGAGATGGAATTGACTTCCTTTGCTATTTGGCTTTTGAAATACTGGTCTATAAAAAAAAAAAAGAAAACAACTAATTAGATTGGTTTTTAAAAAATGAGACTGAATTCTCTTTATAGTGGATACCATATCCATTTATTTAGTAGGATTATTTACCTATTTGTTCATTTAACAAATATATCTTGGTACTTTCTGTCTTACAGTAACTAGATGAATAAAACAGTCACTACCCTATCATGCCAAGAAAGGTAGGGCTTTTACCTGTCTAGTTATTCTACCTCCCGCTTACAATAACTGGTATATAGCAGTACTCAGAACAATCTTTCAATTTTGTTTGCCTTGAAGAATTATAATATGGAAAAATTAGACTAATAATTATAAATAATTCTAATGCCATGAGTTATTGTGAGATATGGGCAAGGAGATGATTGCATATAAGTAGTTCAGAGAAAGCGATGACTAATTCAGTCTAAAAAAGGGAAGTAAGTAAAACTTAAAAGATGAAGGAATGATTAGCAAAAGACTTTGAAAAATCAATAGATGTATTTTATGATGAACAAGCAGAGATTATTCTACACATCTGAAGGAGCAGTAAGGAATCAGGTTGACTGATGAGAGGATTTGGCAGAGCAAGAGCTTGGGAGTGTAGGAGGAGTAGTGTAAGAGGCAGGTGGTACAAACAGGTAAGTGCCACGTCTTAGGCTAATAGGCAGAATAGGAGGGGAAGGTCATGATCAAATTTTCTGCTAAAAGGATCCCGTTGGCTATAGAGTGAGAGATGGGCTGGTGCTAGAGCAGTAAGATCCAGGTAAGTGAGCTATGATGGTACTGAAATAGCCGAAATGAGATATGATAAGGTCTTGAATTAAGACAGCGGAAGGGGTAATAGAGACAGGAGAGAGAAGTAAATTACTTAGAAATACACAATTTCTGTATTTCTAGAATTATTTTATAGGTTATATACAGATGTGAAGAAAAATGCATACTCCTATCTTGATGAATTAATAAAAAAGTTTCACCCTTAAATTTTCTGTATGGGATTTTGGTGACTACTTGCTGGGGGGTTTGGTGATCATGGAATGTGCTGTAAGTACCTGGTTCTCTTAGTACTAGGAGACCATGAGAGGTTTGAGAGCACAGAGTATTGGGATCAGAACTGTATTTTCAAAAGAGAAATTAATAGTAGCATTAGAATTAGGTGGGGGAATGGGGTTCAAGTTAGTCTCATCAAATCTGTCTCCATTAAGTTAGACCAGGTTAATGGAAACCCATAAATATTTAATGCAAGGTAAAATTCAAGTGTATGCTATCTAATCACTTATTCAGCCATGACATATTTAAAGAATCTTTAGCCTAAAAATAGGAAGCCCCAGGGCTCACTCTGCAGGAAAATTTCCTTCTCTTCCATATATACACTAAAATTTCAGGAATGCTAGTATAGGGAGGACTGCTTTCTGGAGATTCATACAGGGTTGATGCAAGAAGAGAAGAAGTTAATTTAAAACTTAAGGTAAAGGATATGTTACTGTGTAAATAAGGAAAAAAGGAACAAAAAGAGGCAGAAACAGATTTGAAGCTGTCTGCTAAATGTAGAGGGGGTTAATGATAGTTCCTTCTCTGGGGTGATAAACAAGAAAAAGCAAATGAGGAAAACTTATTATGCCAATTATGATTGCATTCATTCAGCTCAGTGATATGCATTTAAAAATAGAGGAGTTAAAAGATAATTTTCTAACATATAAAGTATTGCACTCAGAAAGTAGTAAAATTTAAAATCTTTCAGAAAAGTTAAAGAAAACTTTGAGGGGCTGATTGCTAATACTGTCTGTAAAACATTGACATCTATTCTAGGATCCTATATTCTTTGTCAATTAACACAGTTGCACCATCCAGTCCAGAGAAATTTATTTATAATAAAAATATATTGCAATTCCTTTGATACTGAACTAATTTTTCACCGTCTGTGAGTTTCATAGGTTTACACTTGATGAATTTGTTATCAGAAGTAGAAGGGTTGCAAAATGAAACATAACTGAAATTCAAATGATGAGTCTTTGGACTGCCTATATACTTTGGAATCAAAAACTTATTAAACATTAAAAAGAAAAGAAAGTTAGTAGAAATGTCTACTTTGGAGTTTTTTTAAATAAAATAATACCTCGGAGAGTTACCTAGATAAAGAATAAATGGTGCAAGGATGATGGTCACAATGCTTTTAAAATATTAATTAAATTCAGTGAACAAAAGAAATGCAGTAATAAATTGACAACCACACTACAAATATTGAACCCCAAACAAATTTGAACATACGGCATTAGAATTATTATTCATAATTGAAAATAGGAGCATTTATAAATATATACCAAGTGTTTAATTAGTATTAAAATCACTTTAGTTCAGTTGCTCAGTCGTGGCTGATTCTTTGAGACCCTATGGACTGCAGCACACCAGGCTTCCCTGTTCATCACCAGTTCCGAGCTTGCTCAAACTCATGTCCATTGGGTCAGTGATGCCATCCAACCATCTCATCCTCTGTTGTCCCCTTCTCCTCCTGCCTTCAATCTTTCCCAGCATCAGGATCTTTTCCAATGAGTCTGCTCTTTGTATCAAGTGGCCAAAGTTTTGGAGCTTCAGCATCAGTGTTTCCAATAAATATTCAGGGCTGATTTCATTTAGGATTGATTGGTTGGATCTCCTTGCAGTACAAGGGACTCTCAAGAGTCTTCTCCAACATTGGAGTTCAAAAGCATCAATCTTTTGGGGCTCAGCTTTCTTTATGGTCCTATCATACATGGGACCATAACTCTCACATCCATACATGACTACTGGAAAAAACCATAGCTTTGACTAGATGGACTTTTGTTGGCAAAGTATGTCTCTGCTTTTTAATATGCTGTCTAGGTTGGTCATAGCTTTTCTTCCAAGGAGCAAGCATCTTTTAATTTCATGGCTGCAGTCACCGTTTGCAGTGATTTTGGAGGCCAAGAAAATAAATAAAGTCTGTCACTATTTCCATTGTTTCCCCATCTATTTGCCATGAAGTGATGAGACTTGATGCCATGATCTTCTTTTTTTGAATGTTAAGTTTTAAGCGAGCTTTTTCACTCTCCTCTTTCACTTTCATCAAGAGGCTCTTTAGTTGGCTCTTCTCTTTCTGCCATAAGGGTGGTGTCATCTGCATATCTGAGGTTATTGATATTTATCCTGGCAATCTTGATTCCAGCTTGTGCTTCATCCACCGCAGCATTTTGTATGATGTACTCTGCATATAAGTTAAATGAGTAGGGTGACAATATACAGCCTTGATGTACTTCATTCCCAATTTGGAACCAGTCCGTTATTCCATGTCCGGTTCTAACTGTTGCTTCCTGACCTGCATACGGCTTTCTCAGGAGGCAGGGGAGGTGGACTGATATTCTCATCTCCTGAAGAATTTTCCACAGTTTTTTGTGATCCACACGGTCAAAGGGGCATCCCTGGTGGCTCAGCTGTTAAAGAATCCATCTACAATGCAGGAGGCCTGGGTTTGATCCCTGAATTGGGAAAATCCCCTGAAGAATAAAATGGCTACCCATTCCAGTATTCTGGCCTGGAGAATTCCATGGACTGTATAGTCCATGGGGTCACAAAGCGTCAGACATGACCGAGTGACTTTCACTACTACACAGTCAAAGGCTTTGGTGTAGTCAAAGCGGAAGTAGATGTTTTTCTGGAACTATCTTGCTTTTTCTAGTATTAAGATAGTCTATCATTTTTAAAGGTAAGTTTGTAACTGATGAGAAGGGAGTTATGGAGAATATTTAACACTGCTAAATTTAAAGCATTTCTTCTAAAAATTCTTCTCTTATTAAGTTAAAAGAAGATTCTAATTCCTATAGGTCAAAAATCTGTCACCCTCCACACTCTTTTAGTGCAAGTCTCTTCAATTCATGGGTCTCATCATCTCAGATGTAATCAATCTCCCTTATATCTCCTAGTAAATTATAAAACACAGTGTGATATGGCAAATACTAATCCACTGTCCTCCAGAAGCACAAAAATATAATTTTCTTTTCATCTTGGGATATGAAAAGAGTGGGTTATCCAAGAGCAATTTTTTAACACACACACAAATCCCACTTCCTCAGCTAGAAACATTTTTTAAAACCATTACATTAAGACATTTAGAATATTTTAAATTTATATATTTATTTTCTAATTGTTTCAACAACAATTTGCTATATAATATGTCAGATTTTTTTTAACTATACAAAGAATAACAATTACTCTCCTCTGATTTAAACAGTAAATCCCATGACTATTATTGCTGCTGTTACTACAGCTACCATTTATAAATCTTTTTTATCATTATATTATTTGATTTTCCCAACAGTCTTATATATTGTTGCAATAGATAGGTATCTGTTAAATCAGCAAAATGAAAATGAAAGAAACATTTTGTGTATGTCTTAGCATGGGTTCTAGATTAAAAAAACAAAAAATTACCTCCCATGAGAAACTGACCTAATTCAGATTTAGGGTTCAAATTTACACTACTTCTGAAACCCCCAAATTATAATCTGACTAAATCAAATAAGAGTTGTCCATACTGGAAGCATAAGGGGGCAATTGACAAATAAAAAGTAAAATTTACCCAGAGGGAAATAATTTTCTTATTATTTCTACATTTAGATTCTACATTAGATATTTTTTACAAATGAAATACAGATGTCAATAGAAACTCATGATATCAATCACAGAACACACATGGAAATTAAAAAAAGCAAAAGTCAGCATAAACAATAAACAGAAGAAAAGATCACCATATTTAATGAATGGGTAAAATAACAGAATACCAACTGCTAACATAAAAATTAGAAAATATAGAAAGTGAAAGTGGCTCAGTTGTATCTGACTCTTTGATACCCCATGGATTATACAGTTTATGGAATTCTCCAGGCCAGAATACTAGAGTGAGTATCCTTTCCCTTCTCCAGGGGATCTTCCCAACCCAGAGATTGAACCCAGGTCTCCTGCATTGGAAGTGCATTCTTTACCAGCTGAGCCACAAGGGAGGCCCAGAAAATACAGAAGATAGGTTGAAAAGAATTACACAGAGTGCAACACAATGAGCAAATGTATAGAAACTAAGAAAGACTGGTTAAGAGACATGGATGACAAGACAAAGGTCTAACGTATATGTTGTTGTAGTTCCAGAAGTCAAGAATAGAGGGAATGGGAGAGGCAATAACTAAGGTGATAATGGTGGGTTAATTGTCATTATCAATTAGAGACATGAATTCTGACTTCTCAGAAATCCAACATGTCACAAGCAGAATAAAAATAAATGTACAATAGGCAGATCATAGGACAACTACAATAAATATAAATGGGATATCTGGCAAGGATTCAAGAGAAACGTCAGATGACTTAGGATAAAATAATAGCGTTACATTTGACCTCTCACTTCTTGCTAAAACAAGAACAAAAAAAATGGTATCCCTGAAGTACTCCAAGAAAATATGTTCACAAACTATTATTCAACAATAAGAGTAAAATCAAAATAATTTTGACAAGCAAAACAGAATATTTCCTACCTATAGCACTTCAATACATGTGTTTTTAAAGGAAGCATTATAAAATGTGATTTAATGAATGAATTCTAGGTAAATAATCCCAGGAAATGATACAAAGTGCAGGTAGAAAATATGAGCAAAGAAACTAGATAAGCAAGTTAATAGAAATTAACTAATTATAAAAAGCTAATACAAATATTTCACTGGATGGCAACTAAAAGAACAAACATTCAGGAAATGAAGAGTATCTGAAATGGGGGATGTAGTAATAATTAGACTGATGTATTGTAACATCCTTTAGTGTTTCCAGGGGATGGCAGCTACATAATTTTAAGCTCAAAAATGGATATTAAAACATATATCAGTTAACCTCAAAGAGAATAGGAATAAAATGTATTGTTTCCCAACTAAAAGAGAGAAATGACATTTTATAAACAGAATAAAAGAAAGCAACAAAGAAAGGAAACACAGAGAAATAAGAATTAATAAAAAGCAAAATACAATGTGGGAAACATAATTCTGTATACACTGATGAAGAAAAGTGAGAACATGAAGCATCTTGTGTGCTTAGCTCAAGAGTTATGAAAGCTTTCCACGGAAAGTAAGGAGGTAGCGAACCCTGTAATTTTATCTCTGTCTCCCTATGTGACCATAAGTTGTTTTATAGACAGTGCTTTCCAGTGCCTCTGTGTATCAACACGGACACCCTGTGCTGACGCGCCTCAGTGCTGCTTGTGTGCTAAGTCAGTTCAGTCCTGTTCAAATATCAGTGACTCTGTGGACTAGCCTTCCAGGCTCCTCTGTCCATGGGATCTTCAGGCAAGAATATTGGGAGCAATTCTTGTATCGTGGGTTGCCGTGTCCTCCTCCAGAGGATCTTTCCTACCCAGAGATTGAACTTGCATCTCTTGGGTCTCCTGAACTGGCAGGTGGGTTCTTTACCATTGGTGTCACCTGCCTCAGTGATACTCAGTTCAGATCAGTCGCTCAGTCGTGTCCGACACTTTGTGACCCCATGAAGCGCAGCACGCCAGGCCTCCCTGTCCATCACCAACTCCCGGAATTCACCCAGACTCACGTCCATCAAGTCAGTGATGCCATCCAGCCATCTCATCCTCTGTCATCCCCTTCTCCTCCTGCCCCCAATCCCTCCCAGCATCAGAGTCTTTTCCAATGAGTCAACTCTTCGCATGAGGTGGCCAAAGTACTGGAGTTTCAGCGTTAGCATCATTCCTTCCAAAGAAATCCCAGGGCTGATCTCCTTCAGAATGGACTGGTTGGATCTCTCAGTCCAAGAGACTCTCAAGAGTCTTCTACAACACCACAGGACAAAAGCATCAAATTAAATGGGTCTTTGCATGATCACGATGATTAAATCACACCAGCAGCTTCTTGAAGGCAAGTGCAATCTTCTTGTCCTTAGTTTTGAAACTGCCATGTGACTAGTAGGTATTAGCAAATGTATGATCTCATCTCTTTTCTAAAATTGTTTACATTTTATCCTAGTGAGTTAATAAGAGTTTTTAGTGAACTTGTACCAAGATTTTATGACCAACAATTAGAGATTGTCCTACTAAAAATGAGAGTAATACAATATGAGTAAATAAATTTAACCTTTAATGAGTGTTTGCTATATTTAAGGCACTATATTAGACATACAGCATCTTTGTGAATCCCCACATCTGTTTCATATGTAACATATACTTATTAATTCCATTGTATGGCTGAGGGGCTACAGACCTTGGGAGGCTGATTGCCTTCTTATGGTTATACCTAAGCAGTGGCTAAGTAGAAACTGAAACATGAGCATTTTGACTTCAGAGTTTATCCATTATGCCGTCCTGTTTCTTAGGCTTATCCTTCAAGTTCAGTGAAAGTCCATTTGGCTGTTTTTATGTTGATGAATAAAAGAACATTCAGACAATCAAAGAGAAATGACATTTTATTTGCATAGTCGATGAGAACAGCACCAACAAAAATCTAAGATGTTTGTTTAAAATGCACATATTCTGTTGTTTACTTTAGATAGATTCTTGATTGTCATTAAAAGACTGTTCCCTTTTTTTTCAGTCCTCCGTTCTCTTTGAATCTGACTTTTCCTAGGAGATAAAAATGACTTTAAAAAGAAGCTCACTATGAAAGATCAAAAGTGGCATTTAATCATTTAATCAGCAGTTATTTATTAGCAATCTCTTTTGTATGTATAATTATATAGGCTCTGGAGAAAGGAATGATAAAGTTTCTCTCCTGAAGGGTTGTATTGATTAGTAGAGAAGTTAGAAGAAAGCAAGCAAGTATACTGCCTGGCATATAGTCAGCATTTAGTAAAATTTGCTAGATGAATGAGGAAAAAAGTGTTAGGGGGTATTATTGGTTTATTAGGGCTGTTTTATCAAAGTACCATGAGCTGGGTAACTTAAAATAATAGACATTTATTTTCTCCAGTCCTGGAGTCTAGAATCTTGAAATCAAGGTATAGGCAAGGCCATGCTCCTCCTGAAGACTCTAGTTGGGTATCATTTCTTGCCTCATTCTAGCTTTCTATAGTTGCCAGTAGTCCTTGGTGTTCATTGGAATTTAGATACAGCACTTCTACCTCTTCTGTTATCATAGAGCCAGCTTTCTGCATCTGTCAGGGTCCAATTTCTCATTCTATGTGGATGCTAGTCATTGGATTAAGGCCCTATCTAATCGTTACAGCTTCATCTTAACTTCATTACATCTGCAAAGATGCTGTTTCTGAATGAGGTCACATTTACAGATGCCAGGCATTAGGGCTTGTACATATTTTTTGAGGTGGGGTGGGGGGCACGATTCGAGCTATAACAGGGAGTGATGACAAAGTGGGATAGAGGACAAGAGCTCACAGTATATTTATCTGTGTCTGTGTGTGTGTGTCTGTGTGTGTGTGTCTGTGTGTGTGTCTGTGTGTGCGTAGGGGAGGGTGAGGATGACTTCCTAGAAAAGATGAAGCTTCGATGACATTGGAAAAATAAAGTTTTCCTAGGGCATGATAGGAGATGAGGCAGGCATTGCTGGTAGAGAGAAGTACTTAAGAAGCTGTAAGTATCTAATAACATAACTGTGGATCCTGAGCCTCAGTCCAAGAAGTCATCACTGTGTGAAAAGAAGTAAACCATATTTTGTTTTTATTCCTTATTATTTCAGCTGACTTCTTTATCATATACATATTAAAATATCAGGACTAGCAATCTGTATGTAAGATGTATGGTAATGCTTTAGTATCAACTTTCAAAAACCTCCTGTCCCAGTGAGAAGCCTTTTGTACTATCTCAAGTTCTGATTCTCATAAATGGGGATGCCTGTACCTTGCTAATAAGGAAGAAGCTTTCCTTGTTGAAAGTATCAACTTTATTTCCACATTCACTGTTATTGATAACTGTGCTAACCTAAAATGATTTGTCTTTTGTTGGTTTTAATTGATAAAACCCTAAAAATGAGTCAAAAGTACAAAAATTATAAGATAAAGTTCAAAGTACTGCAGCATTACCAAAGCAGTTAAGCTCTTAATATAGGTCATAATTATTGTAATTTTCCCTCATAGCTGAGTTGGTAAAGAAGCCTCCTGCAATACAGAAGATCCCAGTTCAATTCCTGGGTCGGGAAGATCCACTGGAGAAGGGAGAGGCTACTTACTCCAGTGTTCTTGAGCTTCCCTTGTTGCTCAGCTGGTAAAGGATCTGCCTGCAACATGGGAGACCTGGGTTTGATACCTGGGTTGGGAAGATCCCCTGGAGAAGGGAAAGGATATCCACTCAGGTATTCTGGCCTGGAGAATTCCATGGACAGTATAGTCCCAGAGGTAACAAAGAGTTTGATGCAACTTTCAGTCACTCACTCCAGTGTAATTTTGAGCCTCAGTATATTACTTTCAAACATCTTTGATGTGAATGGTCATGTCATTGATTAATAAAAGAGATTATAATTATTGCTCTAAAATTTGCACTTTAAAATATATCTGTCCAACAACATGGATTTGGAATTGGTCAAATAAATTAATAATAAAACTATCTTATGGTTCTCTATTTGGAGAAGGAAATGGCAACTCACTCCAGTGTTCTTGACTGGAGAATCCCAGGGACGACAGAGCCTGGTGGGCTGCCGTCTGTGGGGTCGCACAGAGTCAGACACGACTGAAGCAACTTAACAGCAGCAGCAGCACTGTCCTCTAAAATGCAAAAAAAAGCAAATGGCTGACTGGGGAGGCCTTACAAATAGCTGTGAAAAGAAAAGAAGCGAAAAGCAAAGGAGAAAAGGAAAGATATAAACATCTGAATGCAGAGTTCCAAAGAATAGCAAGAAGAGATAAGAAAGACTTCTTCAGCGATCAATGCAAAGAAATAGAGGAAAACAACAGAATGGGAAAGACTAGGGATCTCTTCAAGAAAATCAGAGATACCAAAGGAATATTTCATGCAAAGATGAGCTTGATAAAGGACAGAAATGGTATGGACCTAACAGAAGCAGAAGATATTAAGAAGAGATGGCAAGAATACACAGAAGAACTGTACAAAAAAGATCTTCACGACCCAGATAATCATGATGGTGTGATCAATGGCCTAGAGCCAGACATCCTGGAATGTGAAGTCAAGTGGGCCTTAGAAAGCATCACTACGAACAAAGCTAGTGGAGGTGATGGAATTCCAGTTGAGCTATTCCAAATCCTGAAAGATGATGCTGTGAAAGTGCTGCACTCAATATGCCAGCAAATTTGGAAAAGTAAGCAGTGGCCACAGGACTGGAAAAGGTCAGTTTTCATTCCGATCCCAAAGAAAGGCAATGCCAAAGAATGCTCAAACTACTGCACAATTGCACTCATCTCACACGCTAGTAAAGTAATGCTCAAAATTCTCCAAGCCAGGCTTCAGCAATATGTGAACTGTGAACTTCCTGATGTTCAAGCTGGTTTTAGAAAAGGCAGAGGAACCAGAGATCAAGTTGCCAACATCCGCTGGATCATGGAAAAAGCAAGAGAGTTCCAGAAAAACATCTATTTCTGCTTTATTGACTATGCCAAAGCCTTTGACTGTGTGGATCACAATCAACTGTGGAAAATTCTGAAAGTGATGGGAATACCAGACCACCTGATCTGCCTCTTGAGAAATCTGTATGCAGGTCAGAAAGCAACAGTTAGAACTGGACATGGAACAACAGACTGGTTCCAAATAGGAAAAGGAGTATGTCAAGGCTGTATATTGTCACCCTGTTTATTTTACTTATATGCAGAGTACATCATGAGAAACGCTGGACTGGGAGAAGCACAAGCTGGAATCAAGATTGCCGGGAGAAATATCAATAACCTCAGATATGCAGATGACACCACCCTTATGGCAGAAAGTGAAGAGGAACTCAAAAGCCTCTTGATGAAAGTGAAAGAGGAGAGTGAAAAAGTTGGCTTAAAGCTCAACATTCAAAAACGAAGATCATGGCATCCGGTCCCACCACTTCATGGGGAATAGATGGGGAAACAGTGGAAACAGTGTCAGACTTCATTTTTCTGGGCTCCAAAATCACTATAGATGGTGACTGCAGCCATGAAATTAAAAGACACTTACTCCTTGGAAGGAAAGTTATGACCAACCTAGATAGCATATTGAAAAGCAGAGACATTACTTTGCCAACAAAGATTTGTCTAGTCAAGGCTATGGTTTTTCCTGTGGTCATGTATGGATGTGAGAGTTGGACTGTGAAGAAGGCTGAGCACCGAAGAATTGATGCTTTTGAACTGTGGTGTTGGAGAAGACTCTTGAGAGTGCCTTGGACTGCAAGGAGATCCAACCAGTCCATTCTGAAGGAGATCAGCCCTGGGATTTCTTTGGAAGAACTGATGCTAAAGCTGAAACTCCAATACTTTGGCCACCTCATATGAAGAGTTGACTAATTGGAAAGGACTCTGATGCTGGGAGGGATTGGGGGCAGGAGGAGAAGGGGACGACAGAGGATGAGATGGCTGGATGGTCACTGACTCGATGGACGTGAGTCTGGGTGAACTCCGGGAGCTGGTGATGGACAGGGAGGCCTGGCATGCTGTGATTCATGGGGTCACAAAGTGTCGGACATGACTGAGCAACTGATCTGATCTGATCTGATCTGAAAGCCTGTTTTAAAGGTATATTTTATAACACAGGGAACCTCCCGTGATACATTATTGAAATTCAAAATCCTATTCACAATTCATTTTAATTTTAAAGTAATTTGTATGTAAAAGGAAGAACCCCAAATAATGAGCTCTTACAAGTAATTTTTATTGTATATGCTCTATTTCATAGTTTTCAAATTCACTGCGAGAATGAGTATGAAAAAGTGAAACAATGAACAGCTATGTGGGAACCTCACTCATTTATTAATAACAGTGAGGAACTTCTCTGCTAATTTAATAATAACTTTCAAATGGTGGAAGAATATTTCCTCCATTTACTAGTGTTATCCATGATGTAAAGTCTACAGACATGACACAGTTTTAAATTTAATCTGCTTCATTAATATTTTCTTCATTAGCATTTTCTTAAATCTACACAATTAGCAAAATAGTAGACCACACCCCAAGTTGTAGGTTTCTTTGATGGTTTAGATGGTAAATAATCTGCCTGTAATACAGGAGACCTGGGTTTGATCCCTAGGTCAGGAAGATCTCCTGGAGAAGGGACTGGCCTTGTCCAGTATTCTTGTCTGGAGAATCGCATTAACAGAGGCTACAGTCCCTGAAGTTGCAAAGAGTCTGACAGGACTTGAGCGACTAAGACTTCGGTGAAAATATCCCCATTGGTTTTTAAGCTGTTACCACAACAGTACCAAACTTGTAATTGGGAAAAGATGCACATGTACTGACACAATAGATATAAATAAACTCCAGGATACAGAAAATAGTGAATTGCAGTCAAATTCTTTATAAAATGATGAGTTAGGAGTACTTACCATCATATTTAATTAAGTGTATATAACTAATGTTAAAAATAGCTCATCATTAAAAAAAACTCTCACAAGTTGATACTAGCTAGATCCAGCACAGTTATCCAAGTGAAAAAAAATATATATATATAAATATATGTGCTCATGTACGTGTGTGTAAGAGACAGAATTAATATATATATTTATTATATATAATGTAATATATATAAACATAATATATACTTATATAAATAATTGTATATTTATAAACATATAATATATAAAGTATATATTTATATTTACATTTATATATTAATAATACATATTTATAATATATAATATGTAATGCTATATAATATGAGATATTATATATGATGCTATATAAATAAAGTTTATATATTATATATTTATATTATATATGTTAATCTATCTCAACTTTAAACTCTGATCATATAAAATTCAAACACACACACATATATATATATATATATATATATATATATACATATACATATAAAATAACATGCATTTGTAAGTATATATGTGTACATACAGATTTTTATACATATATAGGTTGTTGTTGTTTAGTCACTAAGCCATGTCCAACTCTTTTGTGACCCATCGACTGTAGCCTGTCTATGGGATTTCCCAGGCAAGGATACTGGAATGGGTTGCCATTTCCTTCTCCAGGGGATCTTCTGAACCCAGGGATCAAGCCCTGGCTTGATCCCTGGTTTCCTGCATTGGCAGGTGAATTCTTTACCACTGAGCCACCAGGGAAGCCCCACACATATGGACATATATGTTATATTTTTTTACAAAGTTGTTTATGAATATAATTGAATATCCTCCATTGTGGATAATTTTAGAGCAATATGGAAATTGAGGGTAGGGATAAAAAGTAAAAGGAAAAACAGAAGAGGATATGTTGGTTTTTTTTTTTTTATATTTTCTCATTGTTTCCATTTCCTTATCTGTAAAATGGGCTGGCAATAATAGGGCTTACTTCACAGGCTGGTGGAAACGAATGAATGAGTCTATGTGGGTAAAGTACTAAGAATGGTATATTATGCAACTTAAAAATATTAGGCAGAAGTTAGTATTTGCTGTGATTATTATCATTTTGATTATTAGAAAAAAAAATCACAGAATGAAATTGCTCTATGTTGTATTTTTCATATATTTTAACAACAGTCTCTCCAGAATGCTTGTTTCAATTTGAACTGCTATTTAGCTGTGTTTGAGACTGTTTAACAGGTGACACTCCCTGTAATATTCTATATTATCTTTTAAGCTCAATTTTACAGATGAAAATCATATTTAATTGCTTTAAGCTATAGTTTTTTTATTATTTATCAATCACATCAAAGGTTTAATTAATACGCATGATGAGATGTTTTCATTTTTGATTTTCAGTTTGATTCATAAAAATTGTGAATGTGAGAAAAGTATACACATTAAATAGATCAACCAGTATTTCCTTTATTAATTTCTTCCTTTAGTATGATCTTTATAACTGAACTTCTCACTCTAGATATGCTAGAAAGACAACTTCTTTATATTCTAAACTCTTTGAGGATTTTATTTTTTCACATAATTTTATCCAAAAATTTTAAGATATAGTATATAAAATTCAACTTTCATTTTTTTTTAATTTTTATAAATCTATACATTGACAATTCTATTCTTTCATCATTGATTTAAAATGTTGCTTACCACACTTTGGAACTCTAAATACAATTTTCTTTTTAATTTTCTGTGAGTTTATTATTTTGCCAGCACCATTCTCGTTCTCCTAATCTTTGCTCTGTTTTTGAAGCTCTTGTATCTTAAGTACAGAGCAGTAAATGCAACCTCTAAAGGTTAAAATGCAATAGAGTTAAAGTGTGCTGACTGACTAACATGGGCACTATAATTTTTTTTGTTCCTTTTCTTTTTTTTTTTTTCACTATAAATTTTAAAAGCACTTAGTTGCAAGGAGGCATAGTTTGTGAGGTATTTCCGGATTTGTTTTTGCCATTACTTTGATTTTGATTTTTTCCCTCTGAAAATAAACATCCATCTAAGTTAGCAAATAATAAAGTTTTGGAAAATAGATGGGACATTGATTCACAACATCTGTGATGATATGCCTCTCAACTTAGGTTATTCATATATTTAATGTTTTAATTGCTTGGTAAACTATTTTCCATGTAAAGCAGATATTTCTTCTCAATTATAGAGTTTTGTTTTTGTTTTTTCTTTCCTCAGTAGATATTTTAAGCTGAAAAGATGCTTTTATATTTGGCTTCTGCTGCTGCTGCTGCTAAGTCGCTTCAGTTGTGTCTGACTCTGTGCAACCACATAGACGGCAGCCCACCAGGCTTCCCGGTCCCTGGGATTCTCCAGGCAAGAACACTGGAGTGGGTTGCCATTTCCTTCTCCAATGCATGAAAGCGAAAAGTGAAAGTGAAGTCGCTCAGTTGTGTCCGACTCTTCGCAACCACATGGACTGCAGCCCAGCAGGCTCCTCCGTCCATGGGATTTTCCAGGCAACAGTACTGGAGTGGGGTGCCATCGCCTTCTCCTAAAGAGAGATAATTAAGACTTTCTTTAGAAAAGCAACATGTAAAACAAATTCTTATTTTATAGACTCACAACTCTTTAGGGCTTTCCTGGTGGCTCAGACAGTAGTGTCGGGATACAGGTTCGATCCCTGGGTCCAGAAGATCCCTTGGAGAAGAAAATGACAACCCACTCCAGTACTCTTGCCTGGAAAATTACGTGGATGGAGGAGCTTGGTAGGCTATTCTGTCCATGGGATCACAAAGAGTCGGACACAACTGAGCTACTTCACTTGCACTTTTTACAACTTATCATTTCTTATTTCTGTGAATTAGTCTGAGAAGCTTTTAAATCTAATTAATCCTTAACCAAGTGTAGTACCACAGGATGAAATTTTGTGTAGCTTCCATGGGCATGGATTTAATTTTGGATTTGCAAACAATTAAATAAATCATCTCCAGGTGACTTATGCCTATTAGTTTATGGTAAGGGACAATTTAGTTAATTTAAGTATTTCAGTTAATTTAAATATCATATTAATCTGCATTTGTGTGTGTAGTGTGTCTGTGATCATGTGTGTTTTTGAACACTTATTTATTCTTTCTTTCAAGTTACCTAGAACTCCTGAGATATTTTCCAATATGGGGTAAATAAATCTATGTGAGGTAACAGAAAGAGATCAGGTCTGGGAATTCAGATACCTGTTCTCCACTTTACCTATTCTCTATTTCTAGGATTCATATTATTGAAGTGTAGAAATATTGGATATCTAGGACCACTTCAGATTCTAAAATACTATGATTCTAAATTTAATAATGGTGAAATTTATTTCAGAAGGAAATCATTGTTACATTCTTGACTATGTCTTTCATATCTAGATCTGAGTTCTAGAACTTTTGAACAAACTTTATCTTGGTCATTTGCCTTTCCAGGTACTATTAACTCTAGAAATGTGAATTGGGACTTTGGGTAAGTAGTCACAGTGGTAAGGAATCTACCTGCCAATGCAGGAGATGTGGGTTCCACCTCTGGGTTGGGAAGAAACCCTGAAGAAGGAAATGGCAACCCACTCCAGTTTTCTTGCCCAGGAAATCCCATGGACAGAGGGTCCTGGCAGGCTACAGTCCATGGGGTCACAAAAGAGTTAGATACAACTTAGTGACTAAATGACAACAGGAAGGAACAAAAGATTAAAGAACCTAGAATATACATGTATTTATATATATATATAGTATTAAAATTCCCTAGTCTTTCTTATAGGGTTTTATATATATATATAAACTCTAGAAACTCTAAAATCACTAAATAAAGTTTGATTATACTACCCTCCATTACACTTACACATGTAAATAAGTTGAGGAGGGAATGGAGGAAACCATTTTATTTTAACTTATCTGCCCTGATTTTCTACTCAGCTAAACTCCACCTCACACTAAGATGGGAAATCTGATGAGGTGCTACATCTGGAGCAGAATTTCATTCTGGAACTGATTCAGTTTTCATCTGAATGATTACTGATGGCACAGAAGTACTCTTGAAGTCAAAAGAACTTGATGTAATGAATCAGTCATTTCACAGGATCAGAATAGTGCAAGGTTTTAAAGTTGTGCTACTGATAAAATTTTTATATATATATATATATATATATATAAAAAACACACATATATACACAGAATGCATATGCAACACATTATAAGATGAAAAGGAACATTTTCAAAATTGAAACAGGAAAATGCATTTATTATTGTTACAAGTTATATATATATAAATTATTAAAAATTAAATCAAAACTAAAATTTTAAAATATAATTACTATCACTGATTAACTGAGGATATTATTTTTGTCTCATTTGTTCTGCTGTAAATTAAGAAGGAAAATACCTTCTACATAAAATGATGTAGGAGTTTAATGAAACAACATATATAAAACTCCAACCATGGGTTTTGGCACAGAAGAATGGTGTTTCTTACTTTATTCTTGCAACTTTTTTTTACAGAACATTTCAAAGGTATGTAAAAGAGACCTAAGAGGGTAATGACCCCCATGTGACACTCAACAAGTGTCAAATCATTTTGTCCCCTATTCATTTAGCATTATTTTGAAGCAAATCCCAAAAGTCATAACAATTTATCTGTAAATCTTTAAATATATCTCTGAACAATAAGTGTTCTTTATATGAAAACCCGAAAACCCGAATAATATCATCATACCCAGTTAGTAGCAATTTATTAGCAATTAATTCAGTCAGATGCAAACCCAGTTCTACACCTCACAGGAGAAAGTAAGAGCAGAAGGTGATGATACAAAATAAATCATATTTTCATATTATGTGTATATATTCTCTGTTTTATTTTATTTTTTTAATGGGGTGTGGTGCCTGAATCCCAGAGCAGTCTAGGGATTAAGTCAATTATGAGCCTAGAGCAAAATCAGTCACTTTGTAACACTCAGGTCATTCCCTTCCCTCTTTTGTTCTAACATCTACATTTTAGGAAATGATCAATTTCCCACTGTAAGTAAATGCAGTGGATTCACAGTATTTATGGTAGTTTCATTTTGTAAAGTAGCCATAAACACTGAATTTGTGAGTCCTGAACCACTGTTCCTAAAAGAAATCAGGAATTAGTTTCCTGTAAGCCTCAAGTCACAGCATACCTTGCTAACTGATCAATCAGATCAGATCGGATCAGTCGCTCAGTCGTGTCTGACTCTTTGTGACCCCATGAATTGCAGCACACCAGGCTTCCCAGTCCATCACCAACTCCCAGAGTTAACTGAGACTCACGTCCATCAAGTCAGTGATGCCATCCAGCCATCTCATCCTCTGTCGTCCCCTTCTCCTCCTGCCCCCAATCCCTCCCAGCGTCAGAGTCCTTTCCAATGACTCAACTCTTCACATGAGGTGGCCAAAGTACTGGAGTTTCAGCTTTAGCATCATTCCTTCCAAAGAAATCCCAGGGCTGATCTCCTTCAGAATGGACTGGTTGGATCTCCTTGCAGTCCAAGGCACTCTCAAGAGTCTTCTCCAACACCACAGTTCAAAAGCATCAATTCTTCGGCGCTCAGCCTTCTTCACAGTCCAACTCTCACATCCATACATGACCGCAGGAAAAACCACAGCCTTGACTAGATGAACCTTTGTTGGCCAAGTAATGTCTCTGCTTTTGAATATACTATCTAGGTTGGTCATAACTTTCCTACCAAGGAGTAAGCGTCTTTTAATTTCATGGCTGCAGTCACCATCTGTAGTGATTTAACCTTATTTTATGTATGTTTCTGTTTAAAGACATCTTATCTAATATACTTTGTTGATTACTGCTACTGCTAAGTTGCTTCAGTCAGGTCCGACTCTGTGCGACCCCATAGACAGCAGCCCACCAGGCTCCCCCGTCCCTGGGATTCTCCAGGCAAGAACACTTGAGTGGGTTGCCATTTCCTTCTCCAGTGCACAAAAGTGAAAACTGAAAGTGATGTCGCTGAGTCGTGTCTGAATCCTAGAGACCCCATGGACTGGAGCTTACCAGTCTCCTCCGTCCATGGTATTTTCCAGGCAAGAGTATTGGAGTGGGTTGCCACTGCCTTCTCCAGCTTTGTTGATTAATATTTACCTAATGGTTGATAGCCACCCTTATTGCAGAAAGCAAAGAGGAACTAAAGACTCTCTTGATGAAGGTGAAAGAGAAGAGTGAAGATGTTGGCTTAAAGTTCAATATTCAAAAAATGAAGATCATGATATCTGGTCCCATTACTTCATGACAAATAGATTGGGAAACAGTGACAGACTTTATTTTCTTGGGTTCTGAAATCACTGTAGACAGTGACTGCAGCCATGAAAGACACTTGCTCCTTGGAAGTAAAGCTATGACCAAGTAAAGCTATGACCAACCTAGACACCATTATTAAAAAGCAGAGACATTACTTTGCTGACAAAGGTCTGTCTAGTCAAAGCTATGATTTTTTCAGCAGCCATGAATGGATGTGAGAGTCGGACCATAAAAAAAATTGAGTTCTGAAGAATTGATGTTTTTGAACTGTGGAGTTGGAGAAGACTCTTAAGAATCCCTTGGACTGCAAGGAGATCAAAGCAGTCAATCCTAAAGGAAATCAGTCCTGAATATTTATGGGAAGGACTGATGCTGAAGCTGAAACTCCAATATTTTGGCCACCTGATGCAAAGAACTGACTCATTAGAAAAGACCCTGATGCTGGGAAGGATTGAAGGCAGGTGGAGAAGGGGATGACAGAGGATGAGATCTTTGGATGGTATCACCAACTCAGTGGACATGAGTTTGAGTAAACTCTGGGAGCTGGTGATGGAAGCCTGGTGTGCTGCAGCTGATGGGGTCGCAGAGTCGGACACGACTGAGTGACTGAACTGAACTGAACTGAGGGGCCAATAGCACTAAAATGCATGCCTGAATACAGCTCCTCTACTTCGTGTATTTCCTCCACAAGGCACATCACAGCCCTTAGGACACTAGACAGCACTTCAGCACTGCCCTTGGGGGCCAACTTAGACAATGAAATCACCTACAAAAAAGCACACAGTTAGCAAAAATGTAGCACTAAATGTACCAGGGAAAGGATACTTGTGTACAGTGGGAGAACTGAAATGACAGAGGAACACCTTGTTTAACCTTAGCTGGGAAGTTGTGTCTCATTTAATTCAAATGTTTGACCATTCTGCACATGTACATAATAACCCCAAAACATTGATATGGGGGCTTCAAAAATATTGTAGTAAGCAGGCAAATTGCAGGTATAGAATCCTTAAATAATGAAGATTGGTTGTTCATACATTTATATATAGAATACATTTAGAACTTAAAAATTAACCTTGAGAATAATTATAAATAATATTGAATTATTGAGTTTAGGGGGCAAAGTAGGGGAAAGTACATGGCAGAAGGACAGTAGACACTTGTGGTTTTTTGTTTTTGTTTTTTCAAAATTGAGCACTGAGGGAAATATAGTACGTTGAGATAAAGCACATTCAGAATTTTAAGTGGCGCCTCTGGGTCTGTTGATGAGGAAGGAGTTAGGATGTCTGGAGCATGGTGTGATGGCAGAGATCACAGAACTCTGCTACGTGGCTATGTCCTGACCTGCCCTGGCACGTATCAATATTACTGTTTATGCCTGTGGCTTACACACTGAAATTGCTCCTTCAGTTCCACCAAATGAATATTTCCTAAAGACTATTCACCAACTTGACTATCCAAGCTTTTATTTCAAGGAGAGAACAAGTAATTTTCGATGGGACCAAGAGAATTTACGTGGTAATTCAAAAATTGCTTAGCAGTCAGCAAACAGTAGAGAATTGAGCAGTTAGTGCAGTAAGGATTCTTTTTTTCATGGAGACATATTTTTTCTCTTTTTTTGATTTATTTATCTTTAATTGATGAATAATTGCTTTACAGTATTGTATTGGTTTTTACCAAACATCAACGTGAATCAGCCATAGGTTTACCCGTGTCCCCTACCACTTGAGCATCCCTCCCTATTCCACCCTTCTAGGCTGTTATCAAGCCCTGGTTTGAATTCCCTGAGTCATACAGCAAGTTGCCATTGGCTATCTATTTTACATACGGTAATGTATGTTTCCATGTTACTCTCGCCATACCTCCTACCCTCCCCTTCTTCCCCTACCAACCCAGCTGTGTCCATAAGCGATATTATATCTTCACATGCACACAGTTTAGGATAAATAGGAAACAGCCTTTAAAGAGAACAGACTAGCTTCTGACACATAACATCTGGACTCCTCTATGACAGAGCCAAACCCACAATGACAACACCCTTTGAAGGACCATGGATATAATTCACTTGACTTATCTTAAAAAGCCATTGGGCTTTATTGTATCTATCGTGTTATTTGGAAGAGAGAGCAGTGGCTATTGAAACTGCCCCAACCCTTAAACAAGCTAACTTTTGAACAGAGCAAAATGTTGAGGCTGAGAACTGAAAACATGGAGGTGATCATTAGATTGATTAATCCCAAAGGATCTAACCCTGAAGCTTCTGTTTCATGGGGTGATGACTCAAAAATGTTGAGGGTGTCTTTCCTGGAGATTGTCAAAGGCTCTTTGCTTCATTAATCTAATTTTTTGGGCAAGCCATTAATTTTGCCTGTAAGAATAAGGGTGTTTTAGCTCATAGGAAACTCCACAGTCATGAAGCAGCAACTTGATGTGATTAAAACAGCTCTTCCCATGATAAGCTCAGCTAAGGAATTTGGATAAATGCTAATTCTGTGATTTTCATATTTCAGTGATTTGGCTCTCTTCTCAGTTCCATTATACTGACTTTTTTCATGGAAATGAAAAGAAAATGAGGGATTGCAGTTCAAGATTCCCCTTAATGTGATGGCTGCCTTCTGTGAGAGTCATCAGGAAGTCAGCTCATTCAAATTTTGAAAACTGACTGGAATTCATAATTATTCATGTCTGAGGCCCATGCTCTTCTGATTACCAGTGCATGTTCCTGGGCCTTCACTTAGTCAACAGGAATCCATGCTTCATTTCTTCTGTGTCTAATCACTCCCATCAGGGGGAGCTAGTGAACTACCCAGGTTATTTATGCTTGTTTCTAGAGTGTTCCGAGCATGTAAAAGGACTGGAACCATCCAGTGTGATGATATTAGGAGATGGAGACTTAAGGAACTAATTAGGTTTAGTTGAGGTCATGAAGTTAGAGTTCTGATGATGAGACTAGCTCCCTTATGAAAAAAGAAAGACATCAGAGCTTCCTCTCTGCCACACGTGGACATGGTAGGAAGGCAGACATCTGAAAGTCGAGAAGAGAGCCGTCACCAAGCACTGAATCTGTTGACACCTTGAGTCCTCACCAAGACTTCCCAGCCTCCAGAACTGTGAGAAATAAATGTATGTGGTTTAAGTCACCCAGTCAATGGTACTGTGTGATAGCAGTCCAAGATAAGACAAACAATAATAGCAAATTCACAAGAATAACATACACCATTTGGGAGACTTTTTCTCTGTGACTCCAACACCCAAGTTACTATTGATTTGAACCTCTATATTTCATAGACTATGGAAAATTAAGTATTCTATCCCAAGTTGTTTTTTCTAAATTCTATGATCATTTATCCTCATGACCTTTCTGCCTCCTATATCTACATACCATCTCTGTGATGCTATACCTTGTTCTGGAGATGCAACTTAGCATATCCACTTGAATAAAATATTTGTAGGCATCACTGACTTTGCAGATTTTTTTTTTTCTTTTTGAGGGATAGGAATGCTAAAATGGCATTAATGGTAAAGCAATGTAAACAATGTTAGAATTCATATTAAACCTCTTATTTGTAAAATATTTTTATGAAAGACTGAGGAGTTTCACTGTTTATGTTAGTTTTCTGTGGCCATGGTGACAAAATACACAAACGTAGTGGCTTTTGTTGTCCTAACAACAAATTCTAAATCAGTATCACTAGGCTAAGTCAGGGTCACGTTTCCTCAGTAAGTTCCAACGGGAATCCATTCCTTGTCTGTTCCATCTTCTGGGGACTGCTGACATTCCTTTGATTATGGTCACATTATCCTGCCAATCCCTGCTTCCATCTTCACATCACCTTCCCATCAGTGTCAGTCTAATCTTCCAATCGCCTCTCTCAAATAAGGACACTTGTGATAATTTTAGGACCCATTCATATAATCCAGGACAATCACCCAATGCTAAAAGCCTTAACTTAATCACATGTGTGTGCCAAGAACTTTTGTCTTATAAAAGTATCTACAGGTTCCAGAGATTTGGGCCAGATATCTTTGAGTGGCTATTTTTCAAGCTGCTGTACTGTTCTCATTCATTCTGGCCCATCTCTAGGTGACTGGCTGCCCTTCTCTCTCTTCCCTCCATTTCTCTCTGCTTCACAACCTCTTCTGGGAACTATCTGAGGAAAGCTGAATTCTGTTATACAAAACAGGGGAACTCTCCTCAGTCTTCAGTGTCAAACACTCATCAAAAAGTCCATACAAAACAAAGCAAGAAGAATAGATAAACAAAAATCTATTTATCAGAAAGCATGATCTCTACAAAGCAAGAATTATTCTTTCATGAGAAAAGAATTATATTATTTTACTTATATTATCACTTAGAAATTCATGGTGATTTAAAAAGAATTGCATTATGTTAATAGTCTCCTGATAGTTTTGAATAAAATCTGTTAGTTTCACTATTTTAAAATCAGGGGGACTGGCCTCAAAACAGCAGGTGCCTACAGGATGGCACAGCCAGGTGGGGGCAGACTAAAGCATTGCTACCTGACTCCAAGGCCTTGTTTTATAGCTAAGCCTTACCACCCCTTAAGGTTCAGTTTGCTAGTCTGTAAAAAGAGATAAAATTATCATTAACGAAATATTCCTTGCAATGTTACCTGAAGTAATCCAGATAAAAAGAATCTAAATTATAAAACTGTGTACAAAAGTGGCCGATGTTACCTTCATGATCACCACCAATGTCACCAGCCCTGCCGCCGCCACCGCTCCCACTGGAACCACTTTATCACCATCCTCACCATCATCATCACCATCATCACGATCATCTTCACAGTGACTGTTACCACGATTATCACCAGCTCCACCATCACTCACATCACTGCTCTCGCTGTTGCGTCCACTACCAGTAAAATTGCTGGTGCCATGAATGCTGGGACCACTAACGTTAGTACTACTATTATCTCTAGTGGTGTGTTGGGACTGGCTCATGCCAGTTCATGAGATATGCCTGTTATCCTGTCTTCTGAACTCTGCGTTCACCGATAACACATTGATAGCTCAAAATAGACCATGGTAGGGGTATCTATCCCTGTGGCATTTGTCTTTTTGCACAACAGGAGTCTCCACATCCACCACCGTTACTACTGTGGTCAATACCAGCATCGTTACTGCCATGATTGATCGCCTCCTGCCAGCCCCAACCACCGCCATCATTTCACTCTCAGTGTCATCCATGCATTGTTCTCATTACCATCTAAAAGACTGAATTTTTAGAATGTACTTTTTCCTCAAATGAATCAGTGTGTGATAATGGTATTAATAATTATTTAGGTGCTTGTGCATAAGAAAATAATGTAAATGTTGGCTTTGCTTCATGACCCTTATGTGAGAACATTATGGAACATGAGATGTGGGTGGGGACGAGGGGGCAAACGCCAAGCTCAGCATTCTTCTTGGCTGTGAAACATGCCGTGAGTTTGCTGGATTTATTGAATAGGCCAAGTCTATCCACACCAAATGCACTAAAACAATCCTGCTGGCACTCTATTATTTTCACTTGAGTTAAGCTGCAGATTGCTTGAAATACATTCTTCTCTGGGCATAGTAAAGAATGATGAGTAAAACTGACAAATCCAGGGGAGGATTGAGGCTGTGAATAAAGAAACTATTCTTTTCTTATAGCATTATAAGAAGTGAGTTGACTGTGGCTTTAGGATGCTGCAAATGAAAATTCTTCAGTCTTTCCTTAGAGACAGAAAGCAAACAAGATGACGCATAATAATATTTGCTGAACACTTATGAACTCTGTCTTTATAACAACACTGTATGATTGATATTATTTACATCTTACTAATAAATGGACTGAAGCTAAGAGTAGTAAAATTATTATACATGGCATGATGGGATGTTCTGGTTGCAAATTCTGCTTTCCTACTGCATCTGAAACCTCATAGACAAAAGGAAAGAAGATATTTAATAAGACTTAACATACAAAAAACAAACATTTTCATGCATATCTTTTTATATTATCAAAGCAAACTTGTAAATTATACATTATCCTTTATATTTTACAGTTCAGAAAATGGAGATTTAAATAAATTAAGCTACTTGTTTGAAGAAAATCAGCTGATAAGAGTCAGAATCTGGATTCAAATTCATAGTGGAGGGTTCTAAACCTCCTATTCTTGTTCTTCCCACAGACTTTGGGGACATTAATACAAGTACATTTAGTGGCAATTGAGTCAGACTCTTTTGTGAGATGATGTAAAACTTCCTTTATTTAGTAGCCACCTGATGTTTCTGTTTTCATGTTATTGACCGTTTTCTTTAGGTTTGTTTTGTTTGTTTCATTAACTGCATGAACTAATGTCAATTTCTGTTGTGAGGGTGGCTTTCACGCTGAATAGCACCTTCTTTGCTGATTGCCCTTAATCCAATATGCCTGAAATCTGGAGCTTTATTCATTATTGTGTGCATTAAGATAAATTAATTAGTTGACCTTTAGGGGCTCTTTTCCAACAATGTCATTAATTGTCCTAATTATTTAGATCTGCCTCACCCTCTTTCAAAGCCATGTATTGATTTTAATTACTGTTCCTTATGTGGCTATCCTATAATGCCTTAGTAAATGCAATCTCATGGTCATTTATCTTGAATTTTCTCTGTTTACCTAAAGCAAGATTTTTTAAGTGACTCATCTTCCCTTTAATCAGTTGTCACCTTTTGCAATGCTAATAGGAGAAATAAACCGACAGTAATCTCATAAGATTTCTGAGAGGCAATAATAGAAAAAATTTAATCCTAAAACTAAGGAATTCCCAGCTGCTTCTAATGTGTATGCAAGATGATGTTTAACAAGAACTGTTTTTCTTCTATATCCTTAGTATTTCTTCAGTTTATTCCTTTTCCTCCAACTTTATTGCCACTGGCTTTGAAAGACTCTTACTTTCCTTCACGTAGAGTCCACATTATTGCTTAATGGTATCTTTATATGTGTTTGTATTTGGTCAGATTTACAGCATGACCCAGCTGGATGTTCAGTCTTGAATCTTCTCTGTACAAGAGAAGGAAATGGTGGTATAACTGGGATGAATGCTTGTGTTTCTTCTTCCTGTACCATTTAGTTACTGAGATGCCAGCTGTTCCAACTTAGGCACTGTCCTCTGTGCTGAAGATACAGCAAATACTGTCACAGAATATGACAGATACATAAACAGTAATTCATTACAGTATAACCAGCACTAAAATCATTCACATTAGCTGTTTCATAAACACAGAGGTCAAGTGAGGGCTAATTTACTTCATCTATTTATGTAATGTGGTGCATATGGGAGGGTTTAGGAGGGTATTAAGACAAATTTTCAGATCCTTTCTGATCCTTAAATGATACAGTCATTAACCAGGTAGAAAAAGGTAAGAAAGAAAGGAAAATTAATTCTAGAGCACTTTATGTACATGATATGATTTAATTTTCACACTGACCCTATTAAGTAGACATCGATTATTACAACTTGAAACCAAAAAACAAGGGTCAGAGAAGCTGAATAATTTGCCCACAGTTGCCACTTAGTAATTGGTCAAGCAATAATTCAAAGCTATCTTAGTTTGCTAAAAACAAGACAATAGGCCAAATTTGCAGCAACATGGATGGACCTGGAGATCATCGTGCTAAGTGAAGTAAGTCATACAGAGAAAGACAAATAAGATATGGTTTCGCTTAACTGTCGTTATTCAGTCGCTAAGTCATATCCTACTCTTTGTGACCCCGTGACTGGCAGCATGCCAGGCTTCCCTGTCCTTCACAATCTCCCTGAGCTTGCTCAAACTCATGTTCATTGAGTCAGTGATGCCATCCAACCATCTCATTCTCTGTCATCCCCTTCTCCTCCTGCCCTGAGTCTTTCTCAGCAGCAGGGTCTTATTCAATGAGTTGGCCCTTCGCATCATGGGGTCAAAGAATTTGAGCTTCAACTTCAGCATCAGTCCTTCCAATGAATATTCAGAGTTGATTTCCTTTAGGATTGACTGATTTGACCTCCTTACTGTCCAAGTTACTTTAAAGAGGCTTCTCCAACACCACAGTTCAAAAGCATCAATTCTTCGGCTCTCAGCTTTTTTTATGGTCCAACTCTCACATCTGTACATGACTACTGGAAAAACCATAGCTTCACTATATGGACCTTTGTCACCAAAGTGACATCTCTTCTTTTTAATATGCTGTCTAGGTTTGTTATGGCTTTTCTTAGAAGGAGCAAGTATCTTTTAATTTCATATTGCTTATATGTGGAATCTTTAACAGATGATACAAAAGAACTTATTTATAAGAAACAAACAGACTCACAAACTAAGAGAATAGATTTATAATTACTGGGGGAAAGTGGGGGGAGGGAGGGATAGATTATGATTGACAGGTACAGACTACCATACTTAAAATAAATAACCAAAAAGCACCTACTGTGTAGCACAGAGAACTCTGCTTAATACCCTGAAATAATCTAAATGCAAAAAGAATTTGAAAAACAATAGAAACATGTATATGCATAGTTCAGTTAACTGAATTACTTTGCTGTACACCTGAAATCAACACTACACTGTTAATCAACTATATTCCAGTATGGAATTTTTTTTTTTTAAAAAGAAAATAGACCCCAAAATGGAGAAGCTTATGCCAAATGCCATGTCACCAATCTGAGACTCGACAATTACAATTTTTTCTCCCTTAGAAATGCCATCTTTAACCAGCCAATGAGGAATCACCTGATCAGCGTTAGTTAGGAAATCTGGCTGGTAGACCTCTGCCACTTTGTAAAGGGATGTAACCTTGCAGTAATCAACCCTCTTTTTGCCTGTAAAACTTCCTTGTTCCTGCTACCTCCTGCCCTATGAAAGTCTTTCATTTTGTAAAGCTCCTTGGAGCTTTTCTCTGTCTGATGGATTGGATGCTGTCCAGTTCATGGATTATTTTAAAAAGCCAATAAGACTTTTAAAATTTGCTCAGTTGAACTTTGTTTTCTAACTGATTAGATTATCAAGCCCACTTTTTATGCAGCACCAGTGTTAATTTTTTGAATTTTATGAACAGGGAAAGTATTTTTTTTTATTGGAGATTTATCATAGGATTTCCAACATTGTATTAGAGAAAGTAATGATATTTTTAAAGTAGTTCAGTTCAGTTCAGTTGCTCAGTTGTGTCTGACTCTTTGCAACCCTATGAACCGCAGCATGCCAGGCTTCCCTGTCCATCACCAACTCCTAGAGTTTACTCAAACTCATGTCCATTGAGTTGGTGATACCATCCAACCATCTCATCCTCTGTTGTCCACTAGTCCTCCTGCCTTCAATCTTTCCCAGCATCAGGGTCTTTTCAAATGAGTCAGCTTTTCACATCAAATGGCCGAACTATTGGAGTTTCAGCTTCAGCTTCAACATCAGTCCTTCCAATGAATATTCAGGGCGGATTTCCTTTAGGATGGACTGGTTGGATCTCCTTGCAGTCCAAGGGACTCTCAAGAGTCTTCTCCAACAACACAGTTCAAAAGGATCAATTCTTCACCGCTCAGCTTTCTTTATAGTCCAACTGTCACATTCATACATGGCAACTGGAAAAACCTAGGCTTGACTAGATGGACCTTTGTTGGAAAAGTAATGTCTCGGCTTTTTAATAAGCTGTCTAAGTTTGTCATAACTTTTCTTCCAAGCAGTAAGCGTCTTTTAATTTCATGGTTTCAGTCACCATCTGCAGTGATTTTGGAGCCCAAAAAGATAAAGTCAGCCACTGTTTGCACTGTTTCCCCATCTATTTCCCATGAAGTGATGGGACCAGATGCCATGATCTTTGTTTTCTGAATGTTGAGCTTTAAGCCAACTTTTTCACTCTCCTCTTTCACTTTCATCAAGAGGCTTTTTAGTTCCTCTTCACTTTCTGCCATAAGGGTGCTGTCATCTGCATATCTGAGGTTATTGATATTTCTCCCAGCAATCATGATTCCAGTTTGTGCTTCATTCAGCCTAGCGTTTCTCATGATGTACTCTGCATAGAAGTTAAATAAGCAGGGTGACAATATACAGCCTTGACTTACTCCTTTTTTGTATTTGGAACCAGTCTGTTGGTACATGTCCAGTTCTAATTGTTGTTCCCTGACCTGCATACAGATTTCTCAGGAGGCAGGTCGGGTGGTCTGTTATTCCCATCTCTTAAAGAATTTTCCACAGTTTGTGAGCTACACAGTCAAAGGCCTTGGCATAGTCAATAAAGCAGAAGTAGATGTGTATCTGCAACTCTCTTGCTTTTTTGATGATGCAACAGATGTTGGCAATTTGATCTCTGGTTCCTCTGCCTTTTCTAAAACCAGCTTGAACATCTGGAAGTTCACGATTGAAGCCTGGCTTGGAGAATTTTGAGCATTACTTTACTAGCGTGTGAGAAGGGTACAATTGTGCAGTTGTTTGAGTATTCTTTGGCATTACCTTTCTTAAGGACTGGAATGAAAACTGACCTTTTCCAGTCCTGTGGCCACTGCTGAGTTTTCCAAATTTGTTAGTATATTGAAAGCAGCACTTTCACAGTATCATCTTTTAGGATTTGAAATAGCTCAACTGGAATTCCATCACCTCCTCTAGCTTTGTTCATAGTGATTCTTCCTAAGGCCCACTTGACTTCACATTCCAGGATGTCTGGCTCTAGGTGAGTGATCACACCATTGTGACTATATGGATCTTGAAGATCTTTTTTGTACAGTTCTTCTGTGTATTCTTGCCACCTCTTCTTAATATGTTCTGCTTCTGTTAGGTCCATACCATTTATGTCCTTTATTGAGCCCATCTTTGCATGAAATATTCCCTTGGTATCTCTAATTTTCTTGAAGAGATCTCTAGTCTTTCCCATTGTATTATTTTCCTTGATTTCTTTGCATTGATCACTGAGGAAGGCTTTCTTGTTTCTCCTTGCTATTCTTTGGAACTCTGCATTCAAATGTGTATATCTTTCCTTTTCTCCTTTGCTTTTCGCTTCTCCTATTTTCCCAGCTATTTGTAAGGCCTCCACAGACAGCCATTTTGCTTTTTTGCATTTCTTTTTCTTGGGGATGATCTTGCTCCCTGTCTCCTGTACAATGCCATGACTCTCCGTCCGTAGTTCATCAGGCACTCTGTCTATCAGATCTATTCCCTTAAATCTATTTCTCACTTCTACTGTATAATCATTAGGGATTTGATTTAGGTCATACCTGAATGATTTAGTGGTTTTCCCTACTTTCTTCAATTTAAGTCTGAATTTGACACTGTATTAGTCTAAAATTCATTTCCTTCGGATTTGTGAAAACTTACTTGTAGGTCAGCATTTGGAAACCACTGCAATAGACTAATTGATTTGGGATAATTAGCCAGGCATTGTGCTTTTTAGGTTACACCCTTTCTTATGGGGACAGCCACCACTCAGAGGGTGCCCATGTGCTAGCACATATGGTTGACTCCCTGGGCATTGGCTGTATTGTGATGCTCTGTGCTTGTTGACATATAGGTCATTTCTATTTCTAACTAGTGTTTATTTCTTGTGCAGGTGGGAGAAATCATGGAAGGGGGAAGTGAGGAGCCAGGCTCTTTTCCACCTCATTAAGAATGGCTGGTCAGGGTGAGAGTGGAGCTCTTACAATTAGAGTAAGAAATGCCAGCTTTGCCCTCTAGTTTATTGGGAGGAGGAAATAATACTTGCCAAGTGCCCTACCGAGTCTCCCAATATGAAGTCCTATTTCAAATACTTATTGCCTGCTGCTATCTGAATTTCCATTTAAACATAATTATCAAAGCCATATGGGTTAATAGGGTTGGGGGGAGTCTCTAAATGGAAATATGTAAATTGCGGCAACCTTGGCCTTCCACATGTGGCCAAGTCTCCCCTAAGCCCAGGGCTTCCCTCTGTGCTTTATGCAGTGTGCTTTCCCATGCTGCTGCCCCCAGGACACAGACCCCCCCGCCCCACTCCCTGCCATCCTGCACTCTTAGCTCTGAGCAGTAGAACAGAGTGAACTTAGCTCCCTAAGTCCTAGTGGCTCACCACTCACATCTCAGAATCCTTTTAAGCTCTTCTCCTCCATGAGGAGTCTTTTCTCATTTCTTCCCCCACCACCAGGTAAATTATCACTGACTCCTGTGTGTCACCAGTGTGTCCTGGGCTAACTTCAGTTAAAAAAAGAATCTCTCTGACATCCCAAATCCATTAGCCATTTACTCAACTAGACAATGATCTACTTGAAGGCAAGGAGGAACTACTCATCTCTGCATCCCTAACACCAACCAGTTACCTTACAGATTCAGAACATGGCTGTTGAATGACCAGATGCTAAGAGAAATTTGATTTAAGCTATGGTGCGAAGTCAAGCAATAATTAACTGGCTTTCTAACATTGATTGAAAAGGGTTTATTGAATGTGAATGAATGTGAAGTTGCTCAGTCGCGTCTGACTCTTTGCTACCCCATGGACTATGGCCTACCAGGCTCCTCCGTACATGGGATTTTCCAGGCAAGAGTACTGGAGTGGGGGGCCATTTCCTTCTCCAGGGGATCTTCCTGACCCAGACATTGAACCCGGGTCTCCTGCATTGCAGGCAGATGCTTTACCATCTGAGCCACCAGGGAAACCCAAGGGGTCCTGAATCCCACTATTAGAAATCATATGTGGAAGTTTTCTTACAGGCCATTCAAATTTATGTAAGATAATTAATTGAGATCATTCCTAACTAGAATCATGTATGCCATGAAATTGCCTTGAGTTAGGATTATATGATTAAAACAAACAAAAAACCCCACAAAACAGGAAAAACAGTAATGTTAAGTACTAACTAGGTGTTTGTTCTATAATGGTACTAACATCTTAGTGTTTAGGCATTGTGAAAGCACAACTTTTTGTGTCAAGGACTACTTTTGGAGACTTTAATGTGACATTAGCACATAGATAGATAGAGATATAGAGTACTGTAAAATTTTAGGATAAATTTCTGACTGTTTTTCACTTGAAATTCTATTATAATTTAGCTCTTGGAGATTTATCTTTATATAATGTCATAGACATAGATAATATCAGAGCTGTCCAATATAAGTCACTATATTAACATATCCGTAATGTGGCTTCTAATGACTTGAAATGTAGTGGTCTGGACTAAAAAGTATTTTAAGGATAAGGTATACATATCTGTTTTTGAAGACTTGGTACAAAAAATATGTAAAATGTCTCATTATTTTTTGTTGATTTTATTTTACATGACAATATTTAGGGCATATTGGATTAATTTTAAATTCACTGATTTACTTTTTTAACTTCACTTTAGAATATTTAAAATTGCATGCATGCCTCACACGTGTGACCTATGTTGTATTTCTGTTGGACAGTGTTGTTCTAGGTAGACTATGTCTATGAGCCAAGTTATGACTTCATGTTGAGTTGAACCTCAGGTGCAAGATAGAGGATGACACTATTTAGCATCATTAACAGATATTTATTTAGGATCCACCATGTATCAAACACTGCAAAGCACTGACAATGCCGAACTGAAGCAGGCAGGCGTGGTCCCTGCTATCAAGATATATAACCTAGTAAGGAAGACAGATATCAAGCAAAGAACTATGTGAGTACCTAATATAGTAATGCTGTCCTTGGCACGGTGAGGGGTATGAAGGCACACGTAAGTCAAAGCACCAGCTTCACACCGTTTTCAAAACAGTCAAATTCATTTCCTGACAAAAAGTGAAAACATGATTACAAAGTGTATTTTTTTCTCCTTTGCTGCTTTTCTCCTTGAGTATTTAAAACAATTTGTATTTAACCACAGTTCGTTGAGAAATGATGCATTCTAAGTAATCAAGAAATCTTAGTTTTTACTCAGTCTTTGTGCAGCCTTGGTATGTCAGCTTGCTGCATTGAAAAGATCCCTAGACTGGGCATAAAGACTCCTGAATTCTAGGCTTAACTTCATCTGGAGTGAGCCCATGCCATCTTGGACAACTGTCTTCTTTTTTCAGCTTGATCACCTTATCTCTGGCAAAAGGGAGCTGGTCTAGGTAATGTCTGTAGCAGTTAGGATGTTGATACAAGTGGAATCTTCATATGTGGTTAAATGTTGGAGATTAATGATGGACCCAACGACTTGAAATGTCAGAATCCCTCCAACCTCCCCAACATCTACAAGGTGGCCAGCAGATTAACCAATGACCCCGTTTGCCTCCATCTCTCTACCTGCTCATTTCACTTTGAAACTATGTGATCCTAAAACGGCTACCAGTGTCTTTCCATTCATACAGCCAGTGGAAAAGAATGACATCTGTGTCAATGTTCTCAGCACAAGTTCTAGGTTCTTGGTTGGAGGAGCTTAGATGGCATGCCCATCTCAAAGCCACTCTGTGAGTAACATAACACCCTGATGGTATTAGTTTATGTTTCACTTGTGAAGCCAGGACTGAATTCAGTTCACTAAGTAGAAATTGTAGCTACTGTACTAGGGAAAGAGAGAAGTGGTTGACATGAAGGTGACTCATAAATGCTCTACCTGACACATTGATCAGATTATTTTAACTTGTTGTTTCACTATCTCACCTGCAAGATGACAAGAATAACACTGTACTTTGTGCACAGGATTATTGTGAGGAAGAAACAAAAAAGCAAAAGTTCCTAGCACAGTATCTGGCTTATAGCAGACATCACTATAAAACTTTTCAGGCACCTTCTAGTCCCTGAGTCTCAGAGTCTCTCATTTCCCCATTCCTCACTAGAGTTGTTTATACCACATGAAAATGAAATCTTCTCTTTTATCTCATTCTGAGAACTCTAATAAGAATTCACAGGTAACAAATATGAATTGTGTAAAACTTATATATATCAACATAATTTCATTTTTTTCTCTTAGAACCTTAACTGCATTGGCCTGGATGTTTGTGTTAGTGTGACTTGATGTCTAAAGCTATATCAGTTTCCCTACATTGACTGATTGCCATTTCCAATGACACATCCTGAGAAAAATGTTTTCACAATATTCTGCAAACATGTACTGATTTATCCTTCTGAACTTCCTTGTAAACAACTTATCAAGCCTTCCAAATTCAGACTGTCATTAATAGAGTAGAAACAACATAGTAATTTTTTAAAACTGCTGATGTAGGGTAAACACCAAACATAAACATACATGCCTTTCTCTATATCAGTACATACACAGTAGATGCACAAACATGTGATCCAAATTATATTGTTATAAAAATAACCAGAAAGTGCAAGTTCGTTTTCTCCAAATTCTGTAAATGAGCTTCAATTACACGTATTACTACCCATGGTGATTCTATTTCAAAATGTCTTTGAATTCATTTACACTGAGATGACCTAAGAACTCTTCAACTCAATATGTGCAAAAGAAAAATCAATTTTGTTCCTCTCTTATTTTATTTTTCTTTCATATTGCTTATTTCTGTTAATGAAACCTCTATTCTCCCAGGTTTTGAAGTCTCAGAACTATCAGTAACACTTTTGTTTTTCTCTTATAATAATATCTTATCACCTTAACCACTATAATATAGATAACAAACCTATTTCCATTTCCTCACCCCAAGTGCTACTTTCCTGGCATTCGTATTGTACATGGATCCAAGTTTATCAAGCCTCTAGGTCTAATGTCTATTTGCTGATCTGTCTCTCTGACTGACTTCTTTGAAAACCATGACTGATTTAGCTTTAACCCCCATTATATAGCATAATTTCTAACTATATCTTAATTAAAAAATGGTTAAACTAAAGCAACATCTGATTTATCCGAGTGTCCCAGTATCTCCCCATTAAAAAATCAAACTACATCTTATTTTGTGATTAATCTTTTTCAAAGCACATCTCTGCTTATTTTATTATTTTGATAAACACAGTAAAATCTGTTGTTTGTTTAACATCTACTACGTTTCATGATTGAGTTCCAAATAACCCCACAGCAAAATGGAAAACTTATCATTATCCCCCCTCAATTATTTCCATTTTCACTGCTGAAGAAATTGTGGTGCAATGGGAGAAGGACCCAGGCTGAGGTCACGTAATTGTCAGGGTGCAGGTCTGTGTATAAATCCACATGTGTCTGATTCCAAAGCTGTTGTTTCTCTAGGCTGTTTGCCTTTCTCTGCTCAAAAAGTTCCTGTAATTCTTCTCTAAAAGGGCATGCCCTTTCACGACAGGAAATAATTATTAAAAATCTGGACTGTGAGCATCTGGTTAAGGTCTGGTTATTAGGAATGAGGTGGGAAAGCAGCAGTGTACCATTTCTTAGAGCTTGTTGACTGTGCTGAATCCCTGGCTCCAACTGAATCAAAATCTACATTTTAACATGATCCCCCACCCCAAGTGATATGGAAGCACACTGAGAAAAGGTTCTGATTCATATTTCAGAGAAACACTGATCACTAGGCACAGCACTGATTTACCAAGAACAAATCACATTAGTCTACCCTCAGCTCCTTCTTTTATGGGGTTGTCAAAGACACTGTTAAGGAGTCAAGGGAGATGTTAGTGATAAATTCCATACATATGTCTTGACACACTCTAGTAATTCAAGGCAATTTTATTCATAACATCATAGCTTGTAATCACATATTTTGAGGATGATTGCTTGTTTACTACAATAACTCGGCTGAGTATTCTAACCAGCTGAATCTCTGTATGGCCTTTTTACCATTGTCTCCCCAGCACCAAGCCCAGGGTGTAATAGAGATTCAATATGCCTGTGCATTATTGAATAATAACCCTGGATAAAAGTTTGTCGAAATATGGGGGTTACTGACAAGAGTATTTTAACTAAGGAATGGGAGTTCAAAACAGGGGATTCTAGTACTATGCTATATGGTTCTCTCTACATTTATGTAATCACTTCATCAAAAATATCACAATCATTATTTTTTAAGTTTGTGGATAAGTCCAACCTGGAGAAAGGTCAAACATGCTGGATGACAGAATAAATATCCAACAAGATGTTTAAAGATCAGAATAAAAAAATAATACCTAGGAATAAACCTAACTAAGGATGCAAAGACCTGTACTCTGAAAACTATAAGACTCCAATGGGAAAAAAAATTGAAGATGACACAAACAAATGGAAAGATATATCATGTTTTTTGATTGGAAGAATCAATATTGTTAAATGACTCTGCTACCCAAGGCAATCTATAGATTTAGTGAAATCCCTATTAAATTACCAATAGTATTTTAATATTTTAATAGAATTAGAACAAAATTTTTAAAATTTGTATTGAAATGCAAAAGACCCTGAATAGCCAAATCAATCTTGCAAAAGAAAAACAGATCTGAAGGAATTAGGCTCCCTGACTTCAGATTATACTACAAAGATACAGTAAGCAAAACAATATGATATTGGCACAAAAACAGAAATAAATATAAATGAAACAAGATAGAAAGCCCAGAAATCAGCCCACACACCTACAGTCAATTAATCTATAATGAACAAGGCAATAATGTACAATGGAGAAAATGCAGTCTCTTCAGTAGTGGACTTCCCTGATAGTTCAGTTGGTAAAGAATCTACCTGAAATTCAGGTAGTTTGATTCCTGGGTCGGGAAGATCCACTGGAGAAGGGATAGGCTACCCATTCCAGTATTCTTGGGCTTCTGTTGTGGCTCATCTGGTACAGAATCTGCCTGCAATGTGGGAGACCTGAGTTTGATCCCTGGGTTGGGAAGATTCCCTGGAGAAGGGAAAGGCTACCCACTTCAGGATTCTGGCCTGGAGAATTCCATGGACTGTACAGTGCTTGGGGTAGCAAAGAGTCTGACATGACAGAGCGCCTTTCACTTTCACTGGAAAAACTGGACAGCTGTATGTAAAAGAATGAAAATTAGAGCACCATACTCAAAAATAAACTCAAAATGGATTAAAGACCTAAATTTAGGACCAGATACTGTAAAACTATTAGAGGAAAACATAAGCACAATGCTCTTTGACATAAACCACAGCAATATCATTTTGGATCCACCTGCTAGAGTAATGAAAATTTAAAAAAATAAAATAAAATCAACAAATGGGACCTAATTAAACTTAAGTCCTTTTTTATAGCAAAAGAAACCATAAAAAAACAAAAAAAAGCCATCCAGTGGAATAGAAAAAAATATTTGCAGACGAAGCAACTGACAAGGAATTAACCTTCAAAATGTACAAACAGCTCATGTAGCTCTATATATGTGTGTGTATATAAATATGCATAAGACCTAAATAGACATTTGTCTAAAGAAGACATACAAATGGCCAAAAAAGCACATGAAAAGATGCTTAATATTGCTCATTATTAGAGATAAGCAAATCAAAACTACAATGAGGTATCACCTCATGTCAGTCGGAATGATCATCATCAAAGTGTCTACAAACAATGAATTCTGAAGAGGATGTGGTGAACAAGGAACCGTCCTACACAGTTGGTGGGAATGTAAATTGGTCTAACTTCTATGGAGAACAGTGTAGAAATTCCTTAAAAAAATTAAAATTAGAACTACCATATGATCAAGTAATCCCACTCCTGGACATGTACCCAGAGAAAATCATACTTCAAAAAAGATACATGCACCCCAGTGTTCAACTGAAGTACTGTTTACAGTGGCCAAGATATGGAAGTGTGCTAACGTCCATCAACAGAGGAATGTACAATGAAGGTGTGCTGTATGTAAACAATGGAATATTAGTCAGCCATAAAAAAGAATAAAAATTCCTTTTGCAGCAACATGTGTAAACCCAGAGATTGCTGTACTAAGTGAAGTAAGTCAGACAGAGAAGGACAAATGTATGATATCACTTATATGTGGAATCTAAAAAGGAACACTAATGAACTTATTTACAAAAAAAACACACAGACATCAAAAACAAATTTAAGGTTACCGAAGGGAAATGGTGAGGAGGAGGAGGAATGAATTAGGAGTTTGTAATTAACATATACACACTACTATATATAAAATAGATAATCAACAAGGACCAATTGAATAGCACAAGGAACTCCAGTCAATATTCTGTAATAAACTACATGGGAAAAGAAACTGAAAAAATGGACATATGTATATGTATAATTGAATTACTTTTCTGTACATCTGAAACTGATACAGCATTGTAAGTAAACTATTACTATATCATGATAGAAAATAAAAATTAAATAACAAAATAAAGACAAGAATGTGGTTTGAACCACATAAAATGCAATTTGATGAAACTAAATATAATAACATGCCTTTGGGCTCAAAAGGTTAATGAAAGAAATGGAGTTGTGGCTAAAGGTAAATGAGTGATAAGATAGTTGTATTTGGTTCAGTATCATTCAAGAGTGACATTAATACACATAAAATTTAAGTTAAGGGTGAAATAACAGCAGTGGAGTATCCAAAGTGAAGAAGGTTGTAGTTGCCTTATTTCAAGGCTCAGTCAACTTTTCTGAAAAGAATAAGTACATATTCGCAGATTTGTGGGCCATAAACTCTGTTACAACTACTCAAATATGCTGTTGTAATGAAAAAGCTGTCATAAGGAATATGTAAACAAATGTGTCTGCATTCTAATAAATATTTTATGGACACTCAAATTTTAATTTCATATAATTTTCATAAAATATTATTTTCCTATTGTTTTTCAACCACTGAGAATGCAAAAACTATTCTTGACTCATCAGCCATACTCCAAGAGGTGGTTGGCCAAAGCTTGTCCAAGGGCCAAATTTTGGCAAACCCTGCTGCATGCTCTCTTGTCTGATCCTGCTAAGAGGTTAGTGCAGCACCGCCCTTTCACACAGAGGTGCATACATTGCTGGACCTTCTAATGGAAATGAATACCAAGCAGATAAGACGGAAAGACACTGTTGCATGAAGAAATGTAAAATGCAAATAGAATGCGTAGTCTGGAAAAGGACGTTGGACAGCACGGTTGCTACCTTCCAATATTTGGAAGTAAATTACTGAAAAATATGAAATATATTTAGAAAGGCAATGTATCATTGCATCTTCAGGTATTGATATGAGAGTCATAAAGGTATGGAGTCAAGTTCCAGCTCTGCCACATAACAAGTATAATATTTTGGACAATATCATAGACATTGCCCTGCCTTATTCATCCATTTATAAAGTAAAGATAATTATGATGCCTATTGACTGAATTAAGCTTTGTTATGTGAAAACATGGAGAAAGAATTGGAAACCCATTCCAGTATTCTTGCCTGAGAAATACCGTGAACAGAAGAGCCTGGCAGACTACAGTCCGAGGGGTTGCAAAATAGTCAGACACGACTTAGCAACTAAAGAAACAATGTAAGAACTACAAATGTAAGAACTACAACAAAACTCGGTGGCTTCAAGAAACAGTATTTTATCCCTCTCAAGTCTATGGGTTAACCTGGCAATCCTTCTGCTGGCTTTGCCTGTTCATTCACATGACTGCATTTGGCCAAAGCCTCAGCTGGGCTGGAAGCTCTCAAACGTACTCACTCACAGGTCTAACAAGTTGTGCTGACGATCAGCTGAGGTGCTTTGGATCTTCATGCAGCCCCTCATCCTCCAGGAAATCTACATTGGCTTCCTAGTTTGATAGCCTCGGGGCAACGTTCCAAGAGAACAAAGTAAGATCCTTCTGTAACTTTTGAGATCTGGAATACAAAACATGTGCAGTGTCATTCCCACTATGTTATATTTTTGAATGTAAGGTATGAGATTAGTTCATATTCAAGAAGGTGAGGAAAAAGTCTCCACCTCTGCATGGGAAAGGCAGAAAAGTCAAATTGCAAGGGGTGTGGTCATCAGGATTGGTTGTTAAGTGTGGTCATTGAGCAACCTATTAATACTATATCTACTTAAGGGCATATTGTGAGGGTTAAACAAGTAATAATTGTAAACCCCTAAGCATAAATCCAAACCCATAGTAATTTCTCAGTATATTATAGCTTTATCATTCTGGATCAGGTCGATTTTTAGATGAAGAGGGAAAAGAAGTACACAGAGTCAGAGGTATCTCAGGTTGGAATGAGTTGCCTCAGAGTGGAATAGAAACTGGCATCATAGAGTTGAAACAATCCATCATGGCACTTATTGAAACTGAATGGATTAAAGACGACAAACCAACACTGGATGTGTAGCTAGATGAGGGGGTATCTAAGATTCATTCAATCTGTGAAATTCTTACTTGAATTTCTTATCCATTCATTGTAGATCTATATCAGTAGGGTGCAGTTTAAGGCAAATCTCATGATATATATGAGGAAATACATATTAATTGTGTTGCCAGCTTTTAAATTAAGTTTATAAGATGATCATGGGGAACAATTGTGAATTAATTAATGATAGCTTAATCTGAAGCTAATTGTGAGACTTTTCCGCCTTTAAAAAAAGATAAAGTATTGTATTGAGTTCCTTTGGTTTGTGTTATCTATTATCCTTTATAAATTTCCAGAGGGAATAAGAGACATACTATCCATAAGTTTGTTCTACCATCATTTGAATTAAAAGGCAAATCTGAGAAATATTTTGGAAAATATCTGGTACTTGAGAGAAAGGCAACTTTATCTAAAATATGAGAATGGCAAAGAGAGAAAAAAAAAAAAACAAGTACTCCTCTTCCTCTCTAGAGGTTGAGATGAGGATAGGCAGAATTCTCTGACAACCAAGACAATTACAAAGAAACATCTGAATCATCCAATTCCACAATTATAAGGAAGAATGAAGAAAACAGTCCAGATGGATGTCTTATTAGTGTGGCCATGCCTACTTTAAAGGGTTTGGGTAGATAGCTTCCTTAGCATTTTTTTTTTTTTCCTACATTTGCTTTTGAAAGCCTGAGTCTTCCTAATAGGAGAACATTCTAATAGCCTAATAGGAAAACATAATTTATTAAAGAGTAAGTCTTATGGACTCTGTGGGAGAGGGAGAGGGTGGGAAGATTTGGGAGAATGACATTGAAACATGTATAACATCATGTATGAAACGAGTCGCCAGTCCAGGTTCGATGCATGATACTGGATGCTTGGGGCGGGTGCACTGGCACGACCCAGAGGGAGGGTATGGGGAGGGAGGACGGAGGAGGGTTCAGGATGGGGAACACATGTATACCTGTGGCGGATTCATATCAATATTTGGCAAAACCAATACAATATTGTAAAGTTTAAAAATAAAATAAAATTAAAAAAAACATTTAAATAACTTTTCAATATATAAAAAAAAGAGTAAATAGAAGTCAACTTTAGAAGACATACAGATGGCTAACAAACACATGAAAAGATGCTCAACATCACTCAGTATCAGAGAAATGCAAATCAAAACCACAATGAGGTACCATTTCACGCCAGTCAAAATGGCTGCGATTCAAAAGTCTGCAAGCAATAAATGCTGGAGAGGGTGTGGAGAAAAGGGAACCCTCTTACACTGTTGGTGGGAATGCAAACTAGTACAGCCACTATGGAGAACAGTGTGGAGATTCCTTAAAAAATTGGAAATAGAACTGCCTTATGACCCAGCAATCCCACTGCTGGGCATACACACTGAGGAAACCAGAAGGGAAAGAGACACGTGTACCCCAATGTTCATCACAGCACTGTTTATAATAGCCAGGACATGGAAGCAACCTAGATGGCCAACAGCAGATGAATGGATAAGAAAGCTGTGGTATATATACACAATGGAGTATTACTCAGCCATTAAAAAAATAGATTTGAATCAGTTCTAATGAGGTGGATGAAACTGGAGCCTATAATACAGAGTGAAGTAAGCCAGAAAGAAAAACATCAATACAGTATACTAATGCATATATATGGAATTTAGAAAGATGGTAACGATAACCCTGTATGCAAGAGAGCAAAAGAGACACAGATGTATAGTACAGTCTTTTGGACTCTTTGGGAGAGGGAGAGGGTGGGATGATTTGGGAGAATGGCATTGAAACTTGTATAATATCATATATGAAATGAATCACCAGTCCAGGTTCGATGCAGGATACAGGATGCTTGGGGCTGGTGCACTGGGACAACCCAGAGGGATGGTATGGGGAGAGAGGTGAGAGGGGGGTTTCAGGATGGGGAACGTGTATACCCGTGGCGGATTCATGTTGATGTATGGCAAAACCAATACAATATTGTAAAGTAATTAGCCTCCAATTAAAATAAATAAATTTATATTTAAAAAAAACAAAAAGAAATCAACTTTAGCCTTTAACTAAAGAAGAAATTTTAAAAATTATGTTGTTTCCGGTTTAATTGACTGCAGAATGTACTGGATACTTTTGTTTGTTCCTTTAGATATGTTCTCCACATTCCTTTTGCAGAAGGAAGGTAGTCTGCGCAAATTGAATAATAGACTCCCTTTTCCTCTGGCTTCCAGGTGGTTTTAGCCAAGGAGGGAAATGGGCAGGAAATTGAAGGGAAGGAGGAGAGTGACAGTCTCTTTTCCACTCCCCCTGCTGACACTAACCTGGAAGCACTCCTGTATCTTTTGTTATTTCCCTATATCCATATCACACCTTGGCAAATCATTTCTTATTAAATATTCTTCAAATTGCTTAATTTTAATACATCATCTCTTTTCTGCTGATATGCACAGAGATCCTAAAGTATCTTCTGGTCTATCCAAAACCGATCTGTGGCGACAGACATAAACTATAAGGGGATCAACTGCTATAGCTAACATTGAACCCTACAAATATTCCATTCAAATATTTTTATAAAATACCTTAAGTGCCTCCTCATTGCTCCAAAGACTGAGCCAAAATAGGGTCTATGCAAGCATTTTATTATCTAGATGTATATGTAGTCATCAGTCAATTAACCACTCAAAAGTATACAATTTAAACTGGTAAATGTCATGTGGAAAATGCATGCTGTATTATGAAAGTATATAAGGGAGGTTCCTAATACTCTATGAGTGAGAGAAATTTAGCCTGCTTTAAATCCTATTTAAATGGAGATACAGTGGGAATGTAGACATTAGATATGTGTGTAGGACTGGGAAGAAAATATGTGATGATAGATTTGTGAGGCATTTAGAAGTGACCCTGGTAAGCAATGATGATGAATTGGATTAGAAATGGTAAGAGAAAGGTAGGTGCCAAAAAATGTCCTAAAATACCTGGTTGGCTGATCCAAAAGGATGGTTGTGGCATGGAGGACCACCAGAACAGGCCTGGGTTTGGAGATCAGAAGATAAGTCTTAGGTATTGCTGAATTTGCGGTGCTTTTGAAATATCCAAGTGAGATGATAAGAAGCTAGTGCTGGAGAGAGGCCTGAAGCTCTGTATGTGGAGATGTCATCATATCCAGGTGCATAAGTTAGATACTCTAGGACAAAATTAGAATGTGAGAAGAGGACAAATCCCTGAGGAGGAGTTCCAACGTAGCATGGCCCAGTAAACAAATATAAGCCTGCAAATAGAACTAAAAAGGGAAATTCAGAGGTGTAGCAGAAAAAAACAGCAGTAGCATAAACGAGGCTAAGAAAAGAGAATTGTTATCGTGATTAGTGTGGAATAGAGCCAAGCAAAATGACATCTGAATAAATAAATTCTATCTAACTATTAGGTAATTGACAATGGGAGGAAAAGCAGATTGAAATGAAGGTAGGTTGAGAATATGTGGACTATAAGTATAGGGAATTTGTTCAATATAAAAGGAAGAGATCAGGGTTGGATGAAGAGTGTGGTTGAGGGAGAATTATTTTTCAAGATGAAAAAACTCTAGCATCTTTAAATGTGAATAAGAAGAACATAGGTAAAGAGAAAAGGGTTGAAAATACAAAAAAAAATTGATAACATAAGATTCATAGAAGGCAAATGTGACAATATCCAAAATAGAAGTATTATCATGTCTATAATGAATAAGTCAAATCTATATTAGAAGAATTAGACATAAAAAATAGGTAGTCATGGAACAAAACAAATGTAGATCTTGGAAATGAAAAATACTGCAGCTATAAAAAAGGAAATAGATGTCTAAAAAGTGGACTTGATTCAGCTAAGTAGTGAATTAATGGTCTGAAAGATGGAGTTAAGGATTCTCCTAGAAAGCCATACAAAGGAAAGAAGTGGAAAGTATAGGAGAAAAGAGAGGAATTATGGAGGATAGATCTAGAATTCTTTCACATCTATTTGGAGTTCCAAAATGAAAAGACAGAAAATATGGAGGATAATCAATATTTGAAGAGATAATGGCTGAGAATTTTTCAGAATTTATAAAGAGCATGAGTCTACAGACTGAAAGATCTTAGTATATTCAGTTCAGTTCAGTACTCAGTCGTGTCCGACTCTTTGCAACCCCATGAAATGCAGCATGCCAGGCCTCCCTGTCCATCACTAACTCCCGGAGTTCACTCAAACTCACGTCCATCGAGTCGGTGATGCCATCCAGCAATCTCAATCTCTGTCATCCCCTTCTCCTCCTGCCCCCAATCCCTCCCAGCATCAGAGTCTTTTCCAATGAGTCAATTCTTCTCAGTGGCCAAAGTACTGGAGTTTCAGCGCTAGCATCATTCCTTCCAAAGAACACCCAGGACTGATCTCCTTTAGAATGGACTGGTTGGATCTGCTTGCAGTCCAAGGGACTCTCAAGAGTCTTCTCCAACACCACAGTTCAAAAGCATCAATTCTTCGATGCTCAGCTTTCTTCACAGTCCAACTCTTCTAGTATATTAAATAGTGCAAAACAAACACACATACACCTCACAATGAAATTTTGTATATAAAGGGTACTTAGTAAATTTTTAAAAATCTATCAGAAGGAAAAGATAGATTATTAACAACAACAACAAAATAAAAGTCATAATCATCTATCACTGAGTAGGATTCTGAGGGTAAAAAGAAGCAAATGAAGCTCCTATCCTCTTAGCCTTTACTAGATATAGGAAATGCTGACAAATTCATAAAAAAGAACAATGCAGTAATATGCGATAGGTGATGGTCAAAAGATAGAGCCAAGGATATGGAAGTATAATTTATACAGTGCTCTAAATTTTAGTGATTTTCACACATTCGTAAATAGCTACTGAGGGCTTCTCATATTCAAAGTGCTGTATGTGACCCTCCAGGATAAATGACGAGAATAAAGAGCAGTGCTTTCTGCCCTCATGGAACTACAGTTTAGCAGGTTTTTATTATACAGTACCAGGCCAGCTATAGAATGTCTGTAAAAACATAGTTAATGACTTTGCATTGAGAAAATCAAGCCACCACTCAATGTTTATCATCCAGGTAAAGGAGGAAATGAAAAAAGGCTCAGCTTGGATGATCACTGCCACCTTGAACATCTTTGACACTGAGACTGGTCTACCATGCAGCCCAAGACATTCTAAACATCTTTGATTCTCTTTCCTACTAGCTCATGTGAAAGGTACCCCCCCAGATAAATATAGCAAATATTATTTTTGTGTATTGATTGCATGAAAATAACCCAATGCACATCATATGTGTTGTCATATGCATCATATGGGTCATATATAATATTGCATATTATATGCATCAATAGGTGATTTAATCTTCACTGCTCAATTTTGGCAGAAATAGAATACAATCCAACTTGTCATCAAGAGTCCTGTTTATATATATATATTGTACTGTGTTCCAAAGTTTCTACATTTTGAAGTTCTTTTGCACTCAGTGTCTAATAGTATGCATGAAAATGTTATTAATTTCACTTTACCAAGAGCCAAAATAGTCATAAATTTGAGAATTAGCATTTAATACCAGTTGTTTCCTGTTTTGATTTTCTCTTTCATTTTTGATTGATATTTTTTCAAGGCCATTTACTTACTTAATTCTTGTACTCTTTACTTTCTTGGTATTATGGAGATAAAAATCAGGTGATGTTCCCATTTATAATTATTTAAATAAGTATTAAGTATACAAGTTGTAAATAAATATTTTACATCTATTTGGTTGGGAAAAGATGGAAATATCTGTTTATATATCCATCTAGATCCATCTACTGCATAGATGCTGTAAGGTATATTTGAGATTATCCAAAAATATGCATTTTTTAGAGACTGAATTTGGAAGTCAACTCTTTTCACTGTAGCTAGCAGTGTTATAAAAGTTACAGAAAAATTTAAAACCCTGGGCTCTGAGAGGGCTTACATATGACTCAAAATTGTTAGTTTTATTCCAGGTTTCTTTAATAATTTTAGCATCATTGTGTTTCACACAATGACATTTTAGTTCTTTTCTCCATCTGGAAGAGATTCTGTCCTAAGGCCCAGAAAATAGCAACCTGGAAAAGGAATCATAGCTGCCCACTATGGACAGGCACTGTACTTTTCCTCTTTCCAGAAGAACTTCCTTCTTCTGTATCCTTTGACAGTGATTGACGGCTACAACAAGTTGTTGTGTCAAAGCTCTTGCAAGTCAATTATGAAAATGATGTGCACTTGCTTCAGAATGATTGTAAATTGCTTCTGGCTGATCAGAATAATGAGTTGTGGTGATGCTAATCAACATTGGGCATATATAGTACCTTGTTTCTGCCGTCATGTTTGCAGCTGCAACTGGTTCAGTCAAAAGAGAGTGTTTTCATATTTCTCATGTGTTGAGGCAGGAAGCTCACAATAGAGACATTGCCGCAGGACGGAAGAGGTGGCCTCAAGGAGAGATAGTGGAACAAAGCAACGCTTGTTTATACATCAGTTGTACAAGTCATTATGTTTACCAGTCCCTATGGCTTTGGTTTGGGGAAGCAAAGAGGAAGGCAACATTAGTTAGAGATGGATCTTTTGTATTATTGCATTTTCATGGAAGCACTGTGAAGGGGCTGGTTTTAGTCCCATGTAATAGATGAACACACTGACCCTAGGAAATTACCCAGCACTGCACAGGCAGTGGTAGGATTCTAATTTTCCTTAATTAATTTTAAAGCTCAGTCTGTACCAGTGTTGTCAAAACAGTGTCTATAGACCTTCTGCTCTTGGCTTTCCCTTGTGTACCTGTTTATTGCTCAACTGCCCAGGCCCCACCCCACACAAGCTTAGTAAGAATCCCTGGGGAGTGAAATAGGTGTCAAAGATGTAAAGTTTTAACCATTAGCTCCAGGTTGTAGTCATGCACACAGAAGCTTGATAGCAGCAACTTCTTGTTCAGTCGTTCAGTCTGGTCTGACTCTTTTCAACCCCATAGACTGCAGCCTGCGAGGCTTCCCTGTCCTTCACTATCTCCCAGAATTTGCTTACACTCATGTTTATTGAGTCGATGATGCCATCCAACCATCTCATCCTCTACCGTCCCCTTCTCCTCTTGCCCTCAATCTTTCCCAGTATCAAGGTCGTTTCCGATGAATAGGCTCTTCACATCAGGTGACCAAGTATTGGAGCTTCAGTTTCAGCAGCAGTCTTTCCAAAGAATATTCGGGGTCTATTTCCTTTAGGATTAAGTGCACCTTAACTTGACTATTCCTTCTTTCTCTCAAAATTCTGTAAGACACACCATAGGTATTCAAATTTATCACAAAAAGCTACAAATTTGACTTTCATTCACTGTATCTCAGAGGTTCTGTTTTGCTTTTCTCTCAGATGGAATTTGAGAGAAATACCATTTCAGTTTATTGCTTCATAACTTGGAACTTCACTATGCTGTCCTCTTTCCTGCATAATTGCTATATCAGACTAATTTCTTTTATTCACATAGTTTGGGTGGGGCTCTGGACAAGGAGAAGATGAAATGACAAAGGCCACAATATCACACAGTGCAGTGTAACTTGTCCAGAGAAGTATGGGGGGAAGAATGTAAGCCTAGAGGTCGCAGAATGGATTCTAACTTTGGACATGGCTTCCTTACTAACTCATTATGTGGCTTTGCTGGCCCTTGATCCCTCTGAGCCACTTTTCCCTAATAACAATAGAAAATATAATTAATTGAGACCATAAAACTAATATCTTTCCCATCAAAAATAAAGTATTGGCTTTCAAAAGCAATTCAAAAATAGTTTTACCGTTCCTCAAAATGTTCAACATAGAGGTACTAGACAATTAAACTCCAAAGGACATACTCAGGAGAAATAAAAACATATGTCCACTGAAAAACTTAGACACTATTTGTTATATCAAAAAGAATGGAAACAATCTCAGCTGTTTTCAACTGATTAAGGGATAAATGAAATGTGGTATATTAATACAATAGGATATTTGTCAACAAAAATAATGTAATGCAGATATATAATACAATGGGATGTATCTTGAAATAAGTCAGTTTAAAAAGACTGGATAGTATATGATTCCTTTTCTATTAAAAGTATGTAGTAGGCAAATTCATAGACAGCAAGTAGATTAGTGGTTGCCTAGTATGGGATTCAGAGAAGGCAATGGCACCCCACTCCAGTACTCTTGCCTGGAAAATCCCATGGATGGATGAGCTTGGTAGGCTGCAGTCCATGGGGCGCTAAGAGTCGGACACGACTGAGAGACTTCACTTTCACTTTTCACTTTCATGCATCAGAGAAGGAAATGGCAACCCATTCCAGTGTTCTTTCCTGGAGAATCCCAGGGACAGTGGAGCCTGGTGGGCTGCTGTCTATGGGGTTGCACAGAGGTGGACACAACTGAAGTGACTTAGCAGCAGCAGCAGCAGTGGGGGATTGGAAGATAGAGTAATGGCTAATGGGCATTTTTATGGGAAGAAAGAGGGTGAAGTAAATATTTTAAATTGATGATGGTGATAGTTGCACAATTCTGTGAATGAACTAACACCATTTAATCATACCCTTTAAGGGAGTGAATTATATATTAATTGTACCTCAATGAAGCCACTAAAATGTGAGGTACTGGAAAATAATAAAATACATTATTTTATTTTGGAGAGTTTCCCTATGTTGTATTTACTCAAAGCAGTTGCTCACAGCATTACCAAGCTCTTATATAAATTTTTTGGCTTCTCTGATAGCTCAGTCAGTAAAGAATACACCTGCAATGCAGGAGACCCTGGTTCAATTTCTGGGTCGGGAAGATCTGCTGGGGAAGGGATAGGCTAACCACTCCAGTATTCTTGAGCTTCCCTTATGGCTCTGCTGGTAATGAATTCAACTGTAATGCAGGAGACCTGGGTTCGATCCCTGGGTTGGGATGATCCCCTGGAAAAGGGACAAGCTACCCACTCCAGTATTTTGGCCTGAAGAATTTCATGGACTGTATAGTCCATGAGGTGCCAAAGGATTGGACACAACTGAACGACTTTCACTTTCACTTATATTATTTTCAGTAAAAGGGGATTCAGTTCAGTTCAGTTCAGTCGCTCAGTCATGTCCGACTCTTTGCAACCCCATGAATCACAGCACGCCAGGCCTCCCTGTCCATCACCAGCTCCCGGAGTTCACTCAGACTCAGGTCCATCGAGTGAGTGATGCCATCCAGCCATCTCATCCTCTGTCATCCCCTTTTCCTCCTGCCCCCAATCCCTCCCAGCATCAATCTTTTCCAATGAGTCAACTCTTCACATGAGGTGGCCAAAGTACTGGAGTTTCAGCTTTAGCATCATTCCTTCCAAAGAAATCCCAGGGCTGATCTCCTTCAGGAAGGGGATTAGGATGCATGCTAATAAAAAGATTGAAGGTGTTAGATGGGGTGATGTAATCTAGATCCACCAGTACTGATCTAATGGAAATCAGTTGTTAAAAGTCACAATAAAGGAAAGGAAGAAGGAAAACCTGGCAAGGTACACGCGGATGGCTGGAAAAAGCAGGCACTTAGCATTAAGCGGAAAGTTTCCAAGCGAGTTGCAGTCTTCCAGTCATTGTCCACGTCCCTGAAATCTATTTTTTCCCAGAAATCTCTTTTGGGATTTGGAACAAAACAGACATCATAATAGTCTCATCTCCAGTGCAAGTATAGAGTTTCAGTAGAAAGGGAAAGAACTAAATACCATTGTTGACTTAATTCCAGGTTTTAGACTCTAATTCTATGGCATTGATATCTCACAAATTCTCTGTTCCTCTGCCAGACTCAACAGGGATGAACAGCCTTACTCTCAGAATATGTTTGATGGTTGGGTTGCATGAACCCTGGAATCCTGGAATGTTGTGTCTGTTTCTGTTTGTGGGTTCTTTAATGCCTTCTGAGTCTGTAACACTGCCCAAATCCATAAAGCAGAGCTAAAATCATTTCCAGTAAATCTCATCAACTTCTGGGACATCCCTGTAAATTTCCTTAAGTTCAATTTCTAGCATTAAACTTGAGAAAGATTTTCTTAGTAGCATCTACTCTAGTTATAAAATTATGCTGTTTTTGAAAGCCATAAAATGATAGAGATTAACAATCTTAGACATTTCTTTGTTTGCTCTTTCATTTAATGCCTGAAGTAAACTTAAATGGTGCTATACTACTTATTTTAGAGATAAGAAAGCTAAATGTTTGAAAGGCTAAAAAGCATGTTAACAGTCATAGCTAAGAAATGGAGAGAGGGCAGAGTGCTCATCTAGATTTGTCTGATTGTGAGTCTATGTTTTTTCTACTGTTTCACATTATTTGGATTTATTGGCAAGTTCTATAGACAAGCTCCTAACATCCATAAATTTCTTTTAGAGACCTTAGCAAATCGGGGTTCAGATAGTAGAAAAATACTACGTTTTAGCACTGAAATGAAAACTGACATTAAATAAGCAATGATCAGGTAGAAGATAAGTTAACATACAGAAAACTAAGATCATGGCATCTGGTCCCATCACTTCATGGGAAATAGATGGGGAAACAGTGGAAACAGTGTCAGACTTTATTTTTTGGGCTCCAAAATCACTGCAGATGGTGACTGCAGCCATGAAATTAAAAGATGCTTACTCCTTGGAAGGAAAGTTATGACCAACCTAGATAGCATATTCAAAAGCAAAGACATTACTTTGCCAACAAAGGTCCATCTAGTCAAGGCTATGGCTTTTCCAGTGGTCATGTATGGATGTAAGAGTTGAACGGTGAAGAAAGCTGAGCACCAAAGAATTGATGCTTTTGAACTGTGGTATTGGAGAAGACTCTTGAGAGTCCCTTGGACTGCAAGGAGATCCAACCTGTCCATCCTAAAGGAGATCAGTCCTGGGTGTTCATTGGAAGGACTGATGCTGAGGCTGAAACTCCAATACTTTGGCCACCTCATGCAAAGAGTTGACTCATTGGAAAAGACCCTGATGTTGGGAGGGATTGGGAGCAGGAGGAAAAGGGGAGGACAGAGGATGAGATGGCTGGATGGCATCACCGACTCAATGCACATGAGTTTGTGTGAATTCCGGGAGTTGATGATGGACAGGGAGGCCTGGTGTGCTGCGATTCATGGGGTCGCAAAGAGTTGGACACGACTAAGTGACTGAACTGAAGTTAACATACATAACAATATATGTGGACAGAATTCTTTTCATTAGATTTTGTTGTTCATTTGCCAAGTTGTGTCTGACTCTTTGCAATCTTACAGACTGCAACACCCCAGCCTTCACTATCCTTCACTATCTCCTGGAGTTTGGTCAAACTCATGTCCATTGAGTATGACATTATCCATCCATCTCATCCTCTGTCATCCCCTTCTCCTCCTGCCTTCAATCTTTCCCAGTATCAGGGTCTTTTCCAATGATGAAAAAGTCAGCTCTTTGCATCAGGTGGCCAAAGTATTGGAGTCTCAGCTTCAGCATCAGTCCTTCCAATGAATATTCAGGGCTGATTTCCTTTGGGATGGACTGGTTTGATCTCCTTGCTGTTTGAGGGACTCTCAAGATATTTTTCCAACACCACAATTTGAAACCATCAGTTCTTCGGCACTCAGACTTCTTTGGGTTACAGGTGGGGAAAGTGAGGCACAGGTTAGCAAACTAAGTTGGTAGTGTTTATTTTGCTACTCAATGGTAATTTGTCTGTACCTAGAACCTATACTCTTTCCAATATTCTTGTGGCATAGGTAGAAAAAGAATGAAAATAAAGCATCTTAAGCTGGTAAAGAAGGAATTAATAGGCCTATATAAAGGCCACAGCAATAGAGTCCATATTTCCAAGGTCTTAATGGCTAATTTTAAGAACTCACATATAAATTTGTAAATATCCTTTTCAAGAAATAAAGAGTTTTAATTTGCTGGCATATGAGATTTGTTTGTAAATGAGCTTGTGTTGAACTCACTGCATCCAGAATGTCTATGAATTTTGGTTTCTTGTATCTTGTATATTTTTTTTTTTTTTAACATCAGGTACTAGAGTACTCCCAAGCTGAATGTACATTCAGAACTATATACCATTTGAACCTATATAGCACAGTTCCATAGAAAGAAGAGATGAAAGTCTCATTCAATCTGAAGAGTAATATATCTGGGAGTAGGGGGGTGGTTGTGGTACAGGCCTTGCCATGCCTATATGCACCAACTTCAGGATGAGACAGGCTTAGATAGCACCAGAGATGCTGAGATGGTAATGCCAGTTTTGCTATTAATGCAGAAAGTGAAAGTGAAGTTGCTCAGTCGTGCCCGACTCTTTGCAACCCCATGGACAGTAGCCTGCACCAAGCTCCTCCATCCACGGGATTTTCAAGGCAAGAGTACTGGAGTGGGTTGCCATTTCCTTCTCCAGGGAATCTTCCCAACCCAGGGATTGAACCCAGGTCTCTCGCATTGTAGACAGAGGCTTTACCTTCTGAGCCATCAGGGAAGTCCACTATTAATGCAGAACTCAGTGTAATTGGTGAAATGACATTCAGATAATTGAAATGTGTTTTAATCAAGAACAGAGTAAATGCCAGATTCCATGACTCTAAGATGTTTTTTCCAAAGGTTGAGAAGCATTAGCTTACAGAAAGCATAACAGGAATCTCAATTCCATTCCTCCCCAGTAGTCTCTTTCTTCTAACCCAACAGAGTAGTTTTTGCTCACTTAGATTGGTTAGCATTAAAAATAGATTTTTTTTTTGCCAGAGAGATGACTTTTGAATGTTATTAATTATTTATGCTTTTGAAAAAAAGAGGGAGCTTGATACAGCCAAGAGAAATAATGATGACTTTATATAGACAGTAAACATTTTTCTACAAATTCTAGACTCATTGCTTTTACAGTTTTATATACTAAAATTCAATATTTTATCTTTCTTATGTATTGGCTATTAACTGGAAAATTAGGGTGTTCTAGTCTATACAGCATTTGACCATGGAAAACTATTGTCTATTTAAAATTACTATTCATTGGTTCTCTAGTTTTTTTCTAACTTCTCAAATTTGTTCTTTGATTTTTTTTTCTTTTATTCACCTTCATTCTTTCAATTGAATGTCACTGAATTAGCAGACTATCTTCCAAGGACATACTAAGCACATTTCTAATTCTATGAGAGCTTATGTGATGATGCTACAATGTGGACAAGAGCTCTTTCAAACCAGAGGACATACTTTTTATGGTATTTGAATAAGTTCTGGGATCTACTGTAAGTATCCTGCATCTATATGCCAACCATCATCAATGATAAGTACCTCTTGAATTCCTGCTTACATGTTTTCATTTTTCTATGTTTAGTTACCATAGTTTCCTTTTTATTAATGAAAATTACTTTGCCTTGGAAGCTTTCCTGAGACAGCTACACTATGGATTAAAATCCACTCATTCAGTTTGTTACCTTAGAAAGAGACCAAGTTCTTAGCCATAGTTTCAGCATTGAAAGTGCATCATCTTTGAGGGGATAGCTAAAAGTGGGGACTGCTATGGCTCCACGAAGTAGTGAAACTAGAGAACCAAATTGCTTCATAGTTGATCTAGTACAATCAGAAACTAAAAATATCTCTTGCTTCCTTTCCCTAATTGTTTGGAAAGGCAGTGACATTTTTACTACTGCATCTTTGTGTGATGGTTTTACATTTACTCATGTCAGTCTTGAAAACTAAAAAGGAGAATCAGCATATTTCTGTATTTCCTATAAGCAGTCAACTTTTAAGCCATGCCTCCTTTTACAGCCATACAGTTTAAGAATTCTGGAATTTATACACTTCAACTTCCTTATTTTCTCTGTTCATCACCAAGATAATATTTAGAACTTTGGTTTGACAGTCCAGTTTATTTGTAGCCTCTCACCTGCTTTCAATCTCTGTTCCTATTGCATAAAGAGAAATGAAAGTCTCCATATCATCAGTACGTATCCTTCAGGATAGCATGCCTTGGAGTCTGCATTATTTTTGTCTGAAATAATAATACATTCTCCTTCCTTCTGTCTGACAAGCTCCTATTACACCATCACATTTGAGCTTTTGTGTAAAGTCTCCTCCAAGTGAACTCAATTGTTACACCTTCTATTTCATTTCCATTTCATTGCAATATATCTTTCTATGAATCAGACTCTTCAGCTAGTCTGTGTTTTTATCTGAAAATAAAGATCTTGTCTTGTTTATTTTTCATCATTAGCACTTAGTTCTAGAGTAGAAATCAAATAGTCCTAGATTTAAATCATATTCTAACATTTGTTCTATATGATTTTGGAAAAGCCTGCCAAACTTGTCTCCTCACCTGTAAAAGTAAGATAACATTCAGCTTGTCTGGGTTTTGTTATAATCCATCATAATATTTGTAAAAGAACTTGGTGCAATGTCTGAAACATAGTAAACATCCAATTAACTCTTGCTAAATAATTGTGGGTGAATGAATTAGATGTTCATTTTAATTCCCTGACAATATTGTGTTTGTGTATTTTTTTCCCCCCAAAGCAGGTTAATTTCTGTTTGAAGTATACATTGAGAGTTTATCTGTGTTTGGTTTGATTCCTTTCTATACCATGTGTGTGTCTATGTGTGTGTGTATATATACATATATAAATATATATATATATATATATGTGTGTGTGTCTGTGTATGTGTGTGCATATATATATATATATATATATACACACACACACAGCATATATATGTGTGTGTATATGTCTATAGGTATATATATGTGTGCATGTATATTTGTCTATGTCTACATAGATGCACACACACACACACACACACACACATATGGCATCTGTCTAGAAAGAAGTAGTTCTGGATAGCTAAAAAATTTGCCATGATCCCCTTTGGAAAAGCTGAATTTCTAGTTCTTTCAGATTAAGGGAGTCTGACAACGGCCTTCATAAATGTATCATCTGACATGTAAATCTGATCTTCTCAGTGCAAGAGAAGACAGGTCCAACCAGGTTGATACCATACTTTCCATCCTTATGTGGGGATGTCAAGCATTTTTATTCTATAATCTTCTCTTGTCTTTTTTTTTTTTTTTAGCAATTTTTAGTCAACAATATACTGTGTACACTAAGGTGAGAGTCTGTGATACTGGTTGCCGTAGATTAGCAACGCCTTACTCACTTTCTTTGGAGTAGGAAGTTGATTGATTGATATAAAATAATTTATTAAGCTTTTTCTAACACTTTCATAAAAATATAGCAGCTATTCTTCCATGTTTCCATAGAAATTTTTTCTTGTTGTTCTTGAATTTATTGATTTGTTTTCTTCTTTCTTAGTTGTTTTCTTTTTTCTTTTTTTTTCTTTTTCTTTTTTTTTTAATTTTATTTTATTTTTAGACTTTACATAACTGTATTAGTTTTGCCAAATATCAAAATGAATCCTCCACAGGTATACATGTGTTCCCCATTCCATCCCTCTGGGTCATCCCAGTGCACCAGCCCCAAGCATCCAGTATCGTGCATCGAACCTGGACTGGCAACTCGTTTCATACATGATATTTTACATGTTTCAATGCCATTCTCCCAAATCTTCCCACCCTCTCCCTCTCTCACAGAGTCCATAAGACTGTTCTATACATCAGTGTCTCTTTTGCTGTCTCCTACACAGGGTTATTGTTACAAAAATAAACTCAAAATGGATTAAAGATCTAAATGTAAGACCAGAAACTATAAAACTCCTAGAGGAGAACATAGGCAAAACACTTTCTCTTGTCTTATACTCCACAACCTTACAAAAGCTTCTTTCCTGGTTCAGATCCTTGCAGAGTCAAGTCATGACTATTTAAGGGCTTAACTGTTGAAAAAATGAGCTGATCCTCATGGAGATTGAATGGGGAAATGTGGGCTGCTCAGTGGAGATTAACCTCTATGATTAGCAAAACTCCCACTAGTAAAACAGTAACTAATGTGTTTACACTAATTTACAACATACTGCAGGCACCACTATATATCCTTATCCAGTTTGCTACTTACTGTGGCACACTAAGCTGGTTACAATCGATGCCATTTATTCAGACTGGTTTGGAGACAGTACCATGTAGCAGACAAAATAATGGCTGTTGAAATAACATCCAGGCTTGAATTCTTGCTGTTCACAGAGTAGCTTCATGATTCTAGATGTTACTTAAGCCTCAGTAACCTTGATTTTCTCATTTGGAAAATGAAAATTATAATTTTCATGACAGAGCATGTGGTGAGGATTATATAAGAAAAAGTATAGAATTTAGATCAGTGTGAACACTCACTCCACTTTTAAGAGTTACTCTAGAGAACTCTTCAAGAAAATTAGAGATACCAAGGGAACATTTCATGAAAAGATGGGCTCGATAAAGGACAGAAATGGTATGGACCTAACAGAAGCAGAAGATATTAAGAAGAGGTGGCAAGAATACACAGAAGAACTGTACAAAAAAGATCTTCATGACCCAGATAATCACAATTGTGTGATCACTCACCTAGAGCCAGACATCCTGGAATGTGAAGTCCAGTGGGCCTTAGAAAGCATCACTATAAACAAAGCTAGTGGAAGTGATGGGACTCCAGTTGAGCTATTTCAAATCCTGATAGATGATGCTGTGAAAGTGCTGTACTCAATATGCCACCAAATTTGGAAAACTCAGCAGTGGCCACAGGACTGGAAAAGGTCAGTTTTCATTCCAATCCCAAAGAAATGCAATGCCAAAGAATGCTCAAACTACTGCACAATTGCTCTCATCTCACATGCTAGTAAAGTAATGCTCAAAATTCTCCAAGCCAGGCTTCAGCAATACATGAACCGTGAACTTCCAGATGTTCAAGGCAGAGGAATCAGAGATCAAATTGCCAACATCCGCTGGATCATGGAAAAAGCAAGAGAGTTCCAGAAAAACATCGATTTCTGCTTTATTGACTACGCCAAAGCCTTTGACTGTGTGGATCACAATAAACTGTGGAAAATTCTGAAAGAGATGGGAATACCAGACCACCTGACCTGCCTCTTAAGAAACCTATATGCAGGTCAGGAAGCAACAGTTAGAGCTGGACATGGAACAACAGACTGGTTCCAAATAGGAAAAGGAGTATATCAAGGCTGTATATGGTCACCCTGCTTATTTAACTTATATGCAGAGTACAGCATGAGAAACGCTGGGCTGGAAGAAGCACAAACTGGAATCAAGATTGCTGGGAGAAATATTAATAACCTCAGATATGCAGATGACACCACTCTTATGGCAGAAAGTGAAGAGGAACTCAAAAGCCTCTTGATGAAAGTGAAAGAGCAGAGTGAAAAAGTTGGCTTAAAGCTCAACATTCAGAAAATGAAGATCATGACATCTGGTCCCATCACTTCATGGGAAATAGATGCGGAAACAGTGGAAACAGTGTCAGACTTTATTTTTGGGGGCTCCAAAATCACTGCAGATGGTGGCTGTGGCCATGAAATTAAAAGACGCTTACTCCTTGGAAGGAAAGTTATGACCAACCTAGATAGCTTATTGAAAAGCAGAGACAGTACTTTGCCAACAAAGATCCATCTAGTCAAGGCTATCATTTTTCAGTGGCCATGTATAGATGTGCGAGTCAGACTGTAAAGAAAGCTGAACACCAAAGAATTGATGCTTTTGAACTGTGGTATTGGAGAAGACTCTTGAGAATCTCTTGGACTGCATGGAGATCCAACCAGTCATCCTAAAGGAGACCAGTCCTGGGTGTTCATTGGAAGGCCTGATGCTGAGGCTGAAACTCCAGTACATTGGCCACCTTATGCAAAGAGTTGACTCATTGGAAAAGACCCTGATGCTGGGAGGGATTGGGGGCAGGAGGAGAAGGGAACGACAGAGGATGAGATGGCTGGATGGCATCTCCGACTCGATGCACATGAGTTTGGGTGAATTCCGGGAGTTTGTGGTGGACAAGGAGGTCTGGCATGCTGCGATTCATGGGGTCACAAAGAGTCGGACATGACTGAGTGACTGAACTGAACTGCACTGAACTGATTATTGATGTATTTAACTTCCTTCTCCAACTACACACTCATGTACTAAAGTTTCCTTTGTCCTAAACTGAAGATTTTCTTCTTGAAAATCATCACCTCTTTTTTTTTTTTTCCTCTTTATTTCTGTGAAGGGCATTATCAAGCTCTCTGTTACAGGGGTAGTGAAAACATGAATGAGACTATATTTAATCTCTTCCCTTTCCAGACCATAGCTCTGTAGTTGCCAAGATCTGCTGGTCTCCCTTCGACCAGCTCCCTCCAGCTCAGTGTGCTGTTCCCATATCATGTCTGCCTTGTCACTCCTCCCTTGGATTATTCTCATATTACCAAGCTGACACTCAGAATCATAATCCCTTTCTTTCTGACCAGTTTACATCCTCCTGTCAATTATATACTTCTCCAAAAATGTATCCCTCCCATGATTTCTGCCCCCTCATCTATGAAGACTTAGAATCTTCCCTCTCATTCTATACGCTGTTTATCCAAAATGTTAATTCTTTTATTTTACATTTTAGTCTTTATTGAGTGCACACATTCTTGAGAGCATACAGAAGATGTACTCGGTTGATATATGCTACCTAAGGAATCTGCTTCTCATAACAGAATCGTCCTACTAGGTGGAAATAAATATTATTATCCCCTCCTGAAGTTGAGGAAACCAAGGCTGCCAGTGGTCAAAACTGTTGCCGATGGTCATTATATCTTTCTGTTTGTTGGTAGAACTAAAATTTGCATTCCGGACTCCTCTATTAATAATCCAAGAACTCTGTCTCTAAAGCTTTAAGATAAACCACCGTTTTGGGGGAATGTCTTGCCCAAATTCTTTCTTCCTCTTTCTCCCTGTAAAAAATTTCTCTTTCTCCTCTGTTTCTATCACTATTTGTGTATGCCTGTTTTACAGGACCTGTCCTATCTTATTTTGTAGTGAAGATGTGTGTGTGTGTGTGTGTGTGTGTGTGTAATCTCCTCTTTCACCTTCTCAATTCAATAAGAACTTAAACCATTTCATTTCAACTTTTATTTCTATGCAGATCCTTGTATTAAGCAGGTATTTAGGAAATGCACAACTGAACTAAAATGAATTCAATCAATTGTGTTGACCCAGTGCCTTCAAGAAACCAACAACAGAACCTGGAATTGGACTCAGGTTTTTCCTTAAACAATAATACTGTCCTTAAAATCTCATAGGGTCAAATAAAATGGACTCTCAAATAACAAATGTGTATTTTGACTCTATCTCTTAGACACTTAGCAGGACTGTGTTTTAGGGGTAAGTTACCTCAACTATCTGACTCTTCCCTTACACATAAAATGAGGAAAAATACTCACACAGCAGGTATGTTATGAGAACATAACATTTAGAGACCATTTATAAACATTTTGGCTCCTCATAGCTGGTTCAGTAGGTAAACAATCTGCCTGCAATGCTGGAGACCCGAGTTCAGTTCCTGAGTCAAGAAGATCCCCTGGAGAAGGAAATGGCAACCCACTCCAGTATTCTTGTCTAGGAAATCCCATGGACAGAGGAGCCTGGTGGACTTCAGTCCATGGGGTCAAAGAGCTGGACATGACTGAGTGACTAAACCACCTAAACATCATGGTAGTAATAAATGAGAGTTTTAGTCAATAGGACACCTTCTATTATACAAAAGTATAAAAAATAGGAAGCACAAACTTGTTTCCAGTTTTATTTTCCTGTTTTTTTTTTCCAAGCAGATATTGAAATGAGAAACAAGTGAATAAACAGAATTGCTTCTAACTAGAGTAACTGTCAAGTCTTCTGTGAGGCTTTTGCAACCTTAGAAAATGCTCCAGGCATATGGGAAGGAGAGTGAACCAGTATTAGGTTAGAACCATGGCTAATAATCCCTACTTCAGTTTCATTCCAATTAGACTTTAGATAGTTGGTAGATGGAAGATGGCTAAGAAAATAAAATTGAAAAAGCTTGACCCAGAATAGGATGTAAGAGTGGAGTCCATGCAAATTGTGTTTTGGATCATGGCATTACCTAAGTGTCCAGTTTAAGAAGGAAAAGGTGCAGAAACTATCACCATCATAAACAAAGGAGCAACAAGAACAGAAAATAATATTCAGAACAGGCCATTTCAGAGAAACCATCCACTCTGAGTCTTACCTTGGCACTTGAGGGATTTTAGTCTAGTCTATGAAGCAAGGATTCCCGTATTATGTCTCCCAAATTTCAAAGGCAAGAAAAGTGAACCTAGGAAGACAATAGAATGGTAAATTTACCTAACGTCTGCTAATATGATATTTCTTAGATGATTTCTGATAGGGACAGTAATGGGCTTTACTTTTTTTTTTAATGAAGGTCATGCTGTGGAACAGAGTAATATAAATCATATTTCAGGAGAACTGAGAAATCTGCTAAAGCTTCATTTATTCAACATGTATTTGCTGAATATATACTATGTGTCAAGAACAATGCTATAAAGCTAGATGTGGTGTTAAAGAAAAGACTTATTTTGTTCTCCTTTGTGCATGCTAAGCCCAGCCACTTCAGTCATATCTGACTCTTTGCAACCCTCTGGACCATAGACCTCCAGGCTCCTCTGTCCATGGGATTTTCCAGGTAAGAATACTGAAGTCAATTGTCATTTCCTCCTCCAGGGGATCTTCCCGACCCAGGGATCAAACCTGCAACTCTTATATCTCCTGCATTGGCAGCTGGGTTCTTTACCACTCGTGCCACCTGGGAAGCCTCATTTTGTTCTCAAGTATCTCTTAGTCTATGAGAAAGAAAGATGAATAGACAATTACAGTTTGATGCTAGAAGTCCTCTGCTAGTGAGTTATATTTTTTAACTCATTTACTTTTCTCCAAAAGTTTGCAGATAGGTATGATTATTTATCTCTAGTTTATTAAATGTGAAACTCAGAGAGGTAAACCTGCTTTTTTATAAGCAAGGAAGTATCAGAGCTGGAATTTCACCCTGCCTTTAAAGTTGATACTTTAAAATTTTAAATATGCTATAACCGTAAGATATTGTTAGAAATACAATTGCCAGAATATCCGATCAAATTTGACCTCAGATAAATCATACATAATTTTAAGCATGAAAGTGTCCCATGAAATAATCAGTACATATACTAAAAAAAGATGCATTGCTAATATGAAATTTAAATTTAACTGGACACCCTGCATTTTTATTTGCTAAGTCTGGGAACCATAGTTGGAGTACTAAAGAGTGTCACCTAGTCTGTCTTTGCATGGGAGAGATCAAAGACAGAGATGATACTTTATTTGATTTGAAAGACATATTTTCTCCTAGCTTCATTTTCCTGTATACTTTTTTCTCTTTTTTTATTGAACTATAATTGATTTACAATATTATATTTGCTTCAAGTGCACAACATAGTGATTCAATATTTGTATAGGTTATATTCCATTCAAAGTTATTATAAACCATTGAGCATAATGCCCATGTTTCACAACACATCCCTAAGTTTATTTTATGCTTACACAGTAGAAAATGCACACTTTGTGCCTCCTAATCTCCTACCCCTAGTATTTCCTGCCTCTCCCATTGGTAACTCTTAATTTATTCTCTGTATCTTTGAGTCTTTTTCTCTTTTCTTGTATTTCTTTGTTTTATTTTTTAGGTTCTACATATAAGTGATAAAATACAATATCTGTCTTTCTCTGTCTGATTTCTTTCACAAATCTTAATACCCTCCAGGGCTATTCATATTGGTGCAGATGGGGAGAAAAATATCCCTTTTCATGAGTGAGTAATATTCCATTGTATGTATAATACCATATCTTCTTTTCCATTCATATTTGATGGACATTTACATTGCTTCCTTATCTCAGCAACTGTAAGTAATACTGCTATGAACATTGGGTGCATGTATCTTTTTGAATTTGTGTTTTCATTCCTCAGGTATATATTCCCAAGAGAGGAATTGTTGGATCATTTGGTATATCTGTTTTTAGTTTTTGGAAGAAACCATTATTTTTCCATAGTGGCTGCACCAATTTATGTTCCAACCAACAGTATACTGAGATTTCCTTTTCTCCAAATTCTCACTAACGTGTATTTGCAGATTTTTTGATGGTATCCACCCTGACAGGTATGAGGTGATATCTCAGGATGGTCTTAATTTGCATTTTTCTGATGTTTAGTGATGTTAAGCATCTTTTCATTTGCCTGTTGGCCATCTGTATGTATTCTTTGCAAAGATGTCTATTCAGGTCCTCTTAACCATTTTTAACTGGGTTCTTTTTTTAAAATAAAGTTGTATGAACTATTTGCATATTTTGGTATTAACTTTTCATCATTCAGATAATTTTCAAATATTTTCCTTCATTCAGTAGGTTATCTTTTTCTGTTGTCAAAGGTTTCCTTTGCTGGGAAGAAAATTTAAAGTTTAATTAGGTCTTATTTTTAAAAGTTTTGTTTTGCTTCCTTTGCCTTAGGAGAGAGAGTCAAAAACAAATATTGCTATAATTTATGTCAAAGAATTCTGCCTATGTTTTCTTCTGGGAGTTCCATGGTTTCTGGTCTTATATTCAGGTCTTTAATCCACTTTGAGTTTATTTTTGTATACAGTGTGAGAAAATGTTTTAATTTTATTATTTTACATTTAGTGAAAAGTGTCAGTTGCTCAGTCATGTCTGACTCTTTGTGACTCCATGGGCTGTAACCTTCCAGGCTCCTCTGTCCATGAAATATTTCAGACAAGAATACTAGAGTGGGTAACCATTCCCTTCTCCAAGGGATCTTACCAATCCAAGGATCAAATAGAGGTCCCCTGCATTACAGGCAGATTCTTTACTGTCGGAGCCACCAGGGAAGCAAGTTTTGCATTTACGTGTCCAGTTTTCCCAGCACCAAAGAAACTATCTTTTCTCCATAGTATATTCTCACCTCCTTCATTGTAGGTTTAATGACTGTTGTATTTTTAATTTATATGGTAAAGACCATGCTAACACCATGTATTGCTTCTGGCCTAACTTAATTAATGTTATATCTAAAGTGTATTATTATGCTAGGAAGATAGCATAATAATTGTGAAGAAGAATGATGATATACCTCATACTGTAAATTAAATGAGATAATGTATATAAAAGCAGACACTAGTGCCTAACATCTAGCAAGCTCTCAGTAAAGGTCAACTGGAAGAAGTGATGGCATTATATTGGTGATAAATATTACTATTTTTGCTACTGCTGCTACTTCTATACTTGTTATTTAAATAATAAAGTGATAGTATTGATCCTCACAAGATAGTTCCAATATAGCCATGACAGGGAAAATAATGGCATTTGAGTGATGCATAACCTTTCGGTGGGACAAAGGTCATGGCTATGATTCAGGTCTTCCTCATCCTAATTTAGAAATCTTTTAGCCAAGTTATTATCATAGAGTAACCACATATAAAATTATTTTAAATTCTCATATATCCAGATCTCTCAGTTTTGCCTTCAGAATTGGTTTACAGTAAGTAATTTCAGATATGCAGATGACACCACCCTTATGGCAGAAAGTGAAGAGGAACTCAAAAGCCTCTTGATGAAAGTGAAAGTGGAGAGTGAAAAAGTTGGCTTAAAGCTCAACATTTAGAAAACGAAGATCATGGCATCTGGTCCCATCACTTCATGGGAAATAGATGGGAAAACAGTGGAAACAGTGTCAGACTTTATTTTTCTGGGCTCCAAAATCACTGCAGATGGTGACTGCAGCCATGAAATTAACAGACGCTTACTCCTTGGAAGGAAAGTTATGACCAACCTAGATAGCATATTCAAAAGCAGAGACATTACTTTGCCAACAAAGATTTGTCTAGTCAAGGCTATGGTTTTTCCTGTGGTCATGTATGGATGTGAGAGTTGGACTGTGAAGAAGGCTGAGTACTGAAGAATTGATGCTTTTGAACTGTGGTGTTGGAGAAGACTCTTGAGAGTCCCTTGGACTGCAAGGAGATCCAACCAGTCCATTCTGAAGGAGATCAGCCCTGGGATTTCTTTGGAAGGAATGATGCTAAAGCTGAAACTCCAGTACTTTGGCCACCTCCTGCGAAGAGTTGACTCATTGGAAAAGACTCTGATGCTGGGAGGGATTGGGGGCAGGTGGAGAAGGGGACGACAGAGGATGAGATGGCTGGATGGCATCACTGACTTGATGGACGTGAGTCTGGGTGAACTCCAGGAGTTGGTGATGGACAGGGAGGCCTGGCATGCTGCGATTCATGGGGTCGCAAAGAGTCGGACATGACTAAGCGACTGAACTGAACCGAAATAGTAGAATGAGGTCAACCATTTGATTGGAATTAAGAATTAGGTACTTGAATAAATTTGTGTTTGTTTATCAGGCAATATTTATATTGAAATTATATGTTGTAGACTGATGAATATGATAAAGCATGTTGCTGCTGCTGCTGCTAAGTCACTTCAGTTGTGTCCAACTCTGTGCGACCCCATAGAGGGCAGCCCACCAGGCTCTGCCATCCCTGGGATTCTCCAGGCAAGAACACTGGAGTGGGTTGCCATTTCCTTCTCCAGTGCATTAAAGTGAAAAGTAAAAGTGAAGTCACTCAGTCGTGTCTGACTCTCAGTGATCCCATGGACTGCAACCTACCAGGTTTCTCCATCCATGGAAATTTCCAGGCAAGAGTACTGGAGTGGGGTGCCATTGCCTTCTCCAATAAAGCATGTTACATATACTTTATTCACATTTTATGCACTATTGATAAAACATTATTTGTATCGAAAATATGTTTGTTGGTGAAAGTGAAAGTGAAGTTGCTCAGTTGTGTCTGACTCTTTGCCACCCCATGGACTGTAGCCTACCAGCTCCTCTGTCCATGGGATTTTCCAGGCAATAGTACTGGAGTGGATTGCCATTTCCTTCTCCAGGGTATCTTCCCAACCCAGGGATTGAACCCAGGTCTCCCGCATTGTAGGCAGATGCTTTACCATCTGAGCCACCAGGGGTGTTATTTGAGATTACTTTTTAAAAAGTTTTGAGTTGATGAATACTGGCACCGTGTTTGAGTACTCTGAGATGGCTGGATGACATCACTGACTCGAAGGACATGAGTCTCAGTGAACTCTGGGAATTGGTGATGGACAGGGAGGCCTGGACTGCTGTGATTCATGGGGTCGCAAAGAGTCGGGCATGACTGAGCGACTGATCTGATCTGATCTGGTCTGATTTTCCAAATTCAAAGATCTCAATACATGGGTTCTTAGTCCATATTGTGCTATGACACAATATCATACCCTGTGTGGCTTGTAAACAGGAACATTTCTCACAGTTCTAGAGGTTGGAATGTCTAGGATCAAGGCACCAGCAGTTTGGGTGTCTGATGAGAGTCTGCTTTTCACTTCACAGGTAGCCATCTTCTCACTGTGCCCTCCCACAGTGAAAAGGACTGGAGAGCTCTGTGAAGTCTCCTGAAGGGCATTGGTTTTATTCATTAGGACTCCTTCCTTATGGCCTAATCAGCTCTCAAAGTCCCTGCATCCTAGTACCATTGCCTTGCTGTTTAGGATTTCAGAATATGAATTTTGGAAGGATACAAACATTCAGTCTGTAGCAATGAGTTGGTTGTTGAGCTGGACATTTTACCCCTTTGCATAATCTCAGTTAATCCTCATTACTCTCCTGCAAAGTAGATATTAATGGGTGGGTGGTATAAGGCCCTGGTGGTCAATGAGGGAACTAAGGCTTGGGGTAAGCCACATGGCTTGGCTTAATCCTAAAGTGTTTTCACTTATTATAAAGCCATCAAAATGATGTTTAATTGAACAATTTTAGTAGTGCAACTAAATGTTTGTGATGCAGTGATATATATATAAGAAGGAGAATATATGATGTTATATAATACATACACAGTTAAAGAAAACAGACAAAGGGATAGAAAGGTATCAAATGTGATTTTTAATCTCATTATGATGTCAACCCCTAGAATTAGAATATTTGAGTTCCCCCTTTGTCTCATTCATGATTTCTCTTTTCCTTTTAACATTTTCTTGGCTTTATTGAAAATGCTTTTTGATAGATTTTACTTTTTCATGAAACTGTAAGGTATAAATAAAGCAGAAATATTGACATATTCATCTCTAAATTGGTAGTGAAAAAGTATGATGTCATGCCTCCTAAACTTAGTAATAGAGATCAGTTCTGGCTATTTCATTAATTAAAAGAAGTTCTATGAAATTTATGCTGAGTTCTAGCCACTACACTAAAAGCTCAGCTTTTAGTTTCCTAATGGTTAAAATTATGTTTAAAAAAGAGAAATAATTGTTAGAAGATTATTTCTAACTCCCTTTCATGTTGAGATTTCTTGGTCTGCATAGGTAAGCCTTCCCTCTCACACTTGAACCAGACATAAGCTGTATCTCATGCCAAAATACATACAGGTATTTTGAAATAAGAAGCAAGTAAAAAGACAAACAAATCAACAAAACCCAAATCATCTATACATGAATTACCCTCCACTTGATATTGACATAAACTATCCAGATAATTATAAAATATTTACTAGTGGAAAATTGGTCAAAGTACAATAAAACTCTTAAATTAGTACCTGAAATGATTTATTTTCTCACAAATACTTGAAAGAAATGGGAGATAGATATTAAGGTAGTCTTGGGAGAATTTTTATTAAAATTTGGACTTTAAATGAAGATTCATTCATTTATAGCACATTTTTTGAAGACCTTTGAACACTTAACACTTCAGTAGAAGTTGGACCTGTACAGAGAAACATCAATTGTGTTTTTTATTACTGAGGAGTTCATAGCTGAAAGAGAGGAAGAACATGTGAAAAAATAAATACAGATCATTTGAAAGACTTCAAACCCTCCAGCTTCTCAGATACCCTTTCATTAATTGTCTCAAAGCATTCCCAGTCATTTTAGGAAGTCCATTTGACCCCTCATGTAGTTTCTGAGGATCCAGAGGAAGACTAGATTTAAAAAAAACAAAAACAAAAACAAAAAAACACATTATAATGGACCACCCTGGTAACTCAGAAGGTAAAGAATCTGCCTGTAATGTGGGAGACATGTGTTCAGTCTCTAGATCAGGACGATCCCCTGGAGAAGGGAATGGCTACCCACTCCAGCATTCTTGCTTGGAGAATTCCATGGACAGAGGAGCCTGGTGGGCTACAGTCTATGGGGTCACAGAGGGTCAGACACGACTAAGCAACCTAATACTACTTTCACTTTGGGACTTCCCTGCTGGCTCAGACTGTGAAAAATCTGCCTGCAATGAGTGAGACTCAGGTTTGATCTCTGGGTTGGGAAGATCTGGAGAAGGGAATAGCTACCCACTCCAACAGTTTCTGAGAACCCAGAGGAAGACCATACCAAAAAAAACAAAAAAATCAATATAGATCGCACAAAAGACTTCAAACCCTCCAGCTTCTCAGGTACACTTTCCTTAATTGTCTTCAATACTTGAAGATTGGGAATACTTCCCAATCATCTTAGGAAGTCTGTTTGACCCCTCATGTAGTTTCTGAGGAAGATGGACATTCTTCACAAATTCCTATCTGTTGCAGCTGCTGCCCTTTCCTGCAGAGCAGTATTCTCTGCTGCTTCTTCAGTTCCTTTCAGCTGGTTGAAACTGTCTTTGGTCCCTGTAGCTCTCCCTCCTGTTCATCTAAGCCCCAAGGCACAAATCTAGGCTTTCTCTTGATTCTGAAAATCACAGATGATGCAAAGCTACCAGGTTTAACAGCTTCACTAATATAAAGGAATTTCAACATGGAAAGTGTTATGTATGACTCTCATGCTGTGAAGTTTATAGGCATAAGAAATCTTAGGCCCTTTGTAGTAATTTCATAATCCCCAAGGGTCTCTTAGGACCTGTTAGGTGAAAACCTTAATAGTAGAAGAACCAGTCATCAGAAATCAAAGATCCAATTTAATGTTGGAATTTGAAATACACTGTTAGGCATACAATGAACATACCTAAGAGGTTGGTTATGCATTTTTACCGTATCACTTATCTGCCTCAGAACAATCAGTGGTTCTCTAGCCTTCAAGGATGAGTCCAGTTTCCTTTCAAAGACACACATGGTTCTCTAAGCCCTCCTTAGCTTACTGTTCCAGTCTCCTTTTTCAATCAGTTCCTTTCCCAAACTCAGAACCCGGCAATACTAAAATATATGCAGTATCCTTGAATTTGCACATCATGCTTCAGAGCCTTTGGTTTTTCTGTTCCTTCTGTCTAAAAGGCACTGTCTAATCCACCACTTAATTAACTTAAGCAAACAGAGTTTTACTAAAGTCTTTTTCTTTCCTTTTTTTTTTCTAGGCACATTTGGTATCTGTTTTCATATTGATTTGAAAATTTACTCTCTTTTCAATTATATACATGAAAGATAGCATGAAACAGAAGGAAACTATTGTATTTAGCCTTAACCCATCAGTGTGCATATCTAGATCATCAGTTAGTTCAGCCACTCAATTCTGTCCAACTATTTGCGACCCCATGGACTGCAGCACGCTAGGCCTCCCTGTCCATTACCAACTCCCGGAGTTTACTCAAACTCATGTCCATTCAGTCGGTGATGCCATCCAACCATTTCATCCTCTGTCGTCCCCTTCTCCTCCTGCCTTCAATCTTTCCCAGCATCAGGGTCTTTTCCAATGTGTCAGTTCTTTGCAACAGGTGGCCAAAGTATTGGAGTTTCAGCTTCAGCATCACTCTTTCCAATGAATCTTCAGGACAGATTTCCTTTAGGATGGACTGGTTGGATCTCCTTTCAGTCCAAGGGACTCTCAAGAGTCTTCTCCAACACCACAGTTCAAAAGCATCAGTTCTTTGGCACTCAGCTTTCTTTATAGTCCAACTCTCACATCCATACATGACTACTGAAAAAAGCATAGCTTTGACTAGATGGACATTTGTTGGCAAAGTAATGTCTCTGCTTTTTAATATGCTGTCTAGGTTGGTCATCAGAGAAGGCAATGGCAACCCACTCCAGTACTCTTGCCTGGAAAATCCCATGGATGGATGAGCCTGGTAGGCTGCAGTCCATGGGGACGCTAAGAGTCGGGCACGACCGGGCGACTTCACTTTAACTTTTCACTTTCATGCATTGGAGGAGGAAATGGCAACCCACTCCAGTGTTCTTGCCTGGAGAATCCCAGGGACGGTGGGGCCTGGTGGGCTGCCGTCTATGGGGCCGCAGAGAGTCGGACATGACTGAAGTGACTTAGCAGCAGCAGGTTGGTCATAGCTTTCCTTCCAAGGAGTAAGCGCCTTTTAATTTCATGGCTGTAATCACCATCTACAGTGATTTTGGAACCCAGAAAAATAGTCTGTCACAGTTTCCACTGTTTCCCCATCTATTTCCCATGAATTGATGGGACCATATGCCATGATCTTTGTTTTCTGAATATTGAGCTTTAAGTCAACTTTTTCACTCTCCTCTTTCACTTTCATCAAGAGGCTCTTTAGTTCTTTGCTTTCTCTCATAAGCATCGTGTCTTCTGTATATCTGAGATTATTGATATTTCTCCTGGCTATCTTGATTCCAGCTTGTACTTCATCCAGCCCAGCATTTCTCATGATATCTTCTGCATATAAGTTAAATAAGCAGGGTACAATATACAGCCTTGATGTACTTCTTTCCCAACTTGGAACCAGTCTGTTGTTCCATGTCCTGTTCTAACTGTTGCTTCTCGACCTGCATAGAGATTTCTCAAGAGGCAGGCCAGGTGGTCTGGTATTTCCATCTTTTCAGAATTTCCACAGTTTGTCATGATCCCCACACAATCTTTGGCATAGTCAATAAAACAGAAATAGATGTTTTCCTGGAAATATCTTGCTTTTTTGATGATCCAGCATATGTTGGCAATTTGATATCTGTTTCCTATGCCTTTTTAAAATCCAGCTTGAACACCTGGAAGTTCACAGTTCACATATTGCTGAAGCCTGGCTTGGAGAGTTTTGAGCATTACTTTACTAGCGTGTGAGATGGGTGCAATTGTGCAGTAGTTTGAGCATTCTTTGGCATTGCATTTCTTTGGGGTTGGAATGAAAACTGACCTTTTCCAGTCCTGTGGCCACTGCTGACTTTTCCCAATTTGCTGGCATATTGAGTGCAGCACTTTCACAGCATTATCTTTTAGGATTTGAAATAGCTCAGCTGAAATCCCATTGCCTCCGCTAGCTTTGTTCATAGTGATGCTTCCTAAGGCCCACTTGACTTTGCATTGCAGGATGTCTGGATCTAGGTGAGTGATCATACCATCATGATTATCTGGGTCATGAAGTTCTTTTTTGTATAGTTCTTCTGTGTATTCTTGCCACCTCTTCTTAATATCTAGATCATGCTATGCATTATTATATAACTTCCCTAAACTTCAGTTTTCTCATCAATATAAAGCTCATATCATTATTATTGAATTATTATGAAATCAAATCAGAAAATCTATAATGTATTCATTTGCTGTCTAGTACAAAGCTATCGAATAGATAATAGCTATTATTATTCATCTTATTTATGAAGACTGATAAAGTTGTTTAGAATTCACAAATTTTTGAATTGGCTAAATTTTAAACAAAATAATTTGGTAACATTTATATAAGTTATAGAAATTTTTCTGATGTTGCCCAACAACATAATGGTAGCTATTTCTACACAATAACCAAAACACTATTCTACAGTTCCAGCCAACTATCTTCTATAGCTAACCACCTTAAACCAAATGGCTGAAGATACCATTAGTCATTTATTTACTCACAAATGGCAACCCACTCCAGTGTTCTTGTCTGGAGAATCCCAGGGATGGTGGAGCCTGGTGGGCTGCCATCTATGGGGTTGCACAGAGTGGGACACTACTGAAGTGACTTAGCAGCAGCAGCAGCAGCAGGGTAGAGACAGCTTGCCTCTCATCCACTAGACCTCTGAGGAGATAGTTAACCTGGAATTTGGTGAATCTTCTTTGAACATGGTTCATCCACATGGCCGCTGTTTGATAGAAACAGTGTCATTGAATTTGGGAGACATGCTTTAAACCTCCCAGGAATCAATGCTGGAGTCAAGATTTAACTGTAAGCTAATCTTATGTCAAAGTCTATTTCACAAATGCTAAAACTGAATTAAGGGAGAAATACAGCACATTTAATTAATTTGTGTAGGGGGGAATGGAAAGTGAATCCCAAATTCTTAAATTAGCTTCCACACTGTGGTTCGCAAGATGAAATGGACCAGTGTGTGGCACTGCTCTTTTAAATTATGATGCTTCTGTCAGTGAATTAGTATGTATAAAGATATAAGTACATTCTGATAAGGGTCTGAAGTTTCTGCACTGTGCACTATTATGAACTAGAGAGGCATATGGTATGCTTAGTCAAATGGTTAAAAAAATTATAGTTTAAATGGCTAAATTATATTCAAGGTAAATCATTTCAGAACCATCCCTTTCCGTGTAAACAATGCATCATTTGCATACATACATGCTATTTGAATTTAGACTGATTAGCTGCTTGTACTGTTTCTATGATGACAGCATTCTGCTTTTCAGTCATAAAATGAACTTTTCAGGGTTTCAGAGGTCTGTCAGTGGAGAGTAATAGCCAAGGATCCACAGGGGATCCCTTTAAGGATATTGGGCTAGTGTAAAGCAACTTATACAAAGTATATATTTTAATAAAGTGTGTAAAATTGTAGGAGGAAAAGGAAGCTAGGAATTTGGTAATAGTTTATGAAGTTGATGGGTTTGCTTCTGAGCTTCCTAGCAGTTAAGGAAGGAAAAAGAAAATATTTTAAAAAGTGAGTCATTATTCTGTTTGCATCAAACTAAATGGTTTCCTTTTCTTGTCCACTAAAATAATAATAAGAAAACACTAGGAATCCAGAAATGATCCAGTTATGCAACTTACTGCATAAAATTTCTACTGATTTTGTATAAAACGTGTGAAATATTCTGGTCAGCTTTAGACTTTGTATACAAAATTCAAATTTTGAATTTTGAAGTGAGGTAAGTTCTAGGGGCTTCCTAGATGGCGCTAGTGGCAAAGAACCTACCTACCAATACAGGAGACTTAAGAGATGTGGGTTCAATCCCTGGGTCCGGAAGATCCCCTGGATGAAGACATGGCAAGCCACTCCAGTATTCTTGCCTGGGAAATCCCACAGACAGGGAAGCCTGGTGGCCTACAGTCCACAGGATCACAAAGAGTCAGACATGACTGAAGTGACTTAGCATGCATGAAAAGATGCTGTACAACAGTTTTGTATGTAAAAAGAATATTACTGTAAAACCTTTTAGGATTGTCTCTCTGCCACCCAGCAAGGTCTGGGTAATAGAGCTACAAGTTACTAGTAATATTTATTGAGATATCTACTGAGTACCTATTATAAGTTGAAGGAGTGTGTCAATTTGTTAAGCACCTTTTCTAGAAGCATTGTCTGTCTTACAGCCAAGTAAATGTTACCCTGCTTATTGTAAAACAGAGATACAGGGGGTTTAAGAGGATTATTCAATATGTTGTAGCAAGTTTAGAAGAGTAAGCTGTAAAATAAGCTAGGTCTAAAGCTAGAACCCACAACTATTTATGTTTCTGTCTACCTAACACTCCTCTTTAATCCCAAGCCAGAGAATACACAAAAGCAAAGAAATGCTGATGTAGGAAGAAGGAGGATAAAGGAGGGTAGGGGATAGAGGGGGCAATTAGGGTAGAGAAGAGTTCAGTCTTAAGTTGTGTTTGATTCTTTGTGACCCCATGGACTGTGTGTAGCCCTCCAGGCTCCTCTGTCTACGGGGTTCTCCAGGCAAGAATACTGGAGTGGGTAGGCATTTCCTTCTCCCAGCATAGAGAGGAGGAATGGGTTTTATAAATGCAGGGAAAAACAGAGTCTTCTGATCTTGACCTCTTAGCAGACTGTGTTTTCTTCACTCTATTAGTGCAGAGAATTTTCTACTATGATTATTTCCTGTATCTTACCTTGCAGTAAGGTAAGAAGAAGTACCTTAGACCAGGGAGACAGCCCAGGCCAAGTCAATGACTGGCTGCACCAACCTACCAGTGAGAGCCCTGTGGAAATGTGTCCCTTTCAGAAACACAGGAGCCCAGGAAGGCAGTATTGTAGCCTTCCCCACATTATCCTCCCTCTGAGCTCATTTATTACTGGCTGCATCTATCATTTGACTCTTGGCTTGTGCTGCCTTGGATTGCTGTCCTCCTGATACCTCCTCTCCTCTCCCTCTCCTGTCCCTTTCCCTTCAGAGAACAATTATGGCAGAATCCTTCTTTGCATCACTGCAGCTCCCAGTGTGCCTACTCCAGAATAAATACTTCCTGGCCAGGACTGTGTGAAACACTGCACTATCAAGAGACTTTTGGGAGACCTTTGAGGCTTCCCTGTTGCACTATTTGTGTCAGGAAAAATGTGTGAATTTACATCCTGTTTAAAGTTTACAAGTGGTTTCACTTTAATAATATTCTCCGATCTTCACAACAACCCTATGAGGTAAGCCATAATGGTTATATCTATATTATACAGAGAGGAAACTGAATCTTAGTGCGGTTAATTAACTTGGCCAAGGTCCCATAACTAGCTTATAAAACATTTCTTGAATGAAAAAAAAGGAAGGAAAGAATGAGGTACAATTAAGATTTGAGACCAAAACTCTATAACTGTACAATCAGTGCTTTTTTCAATATACTGTTCTGTCACTCCACAGACATCTTGCTTAAACTAATTCCACTGAAGATGTTATTGCTTAAAATGATTTCAAATGGGGAGGAAAAAAGGAAAAGAAAAAAATAGTGCTTTAAAGAGTTTTTGTAGGAGATCACACCTCTCAGGGCGCATAGATGGGGCAAGCTGGAAGGGAGGACAGCTAGCACAATTGGAAAATAAATGCCATCGCATCCTCAATAGTAACACAGCATTTCTGCTGCATCTTCCACTTTTTAAACCCAGCCTTTGTAGAACAGACTTTCCAATTTTCCCCTCATTAAAGGCCTTGAAGAATATAAGGTGAAAAGTGCCTATAAACCATTTCTGATCTTTCTCCCTGTCTCAGCTCTATGAATAGAATTGTCTCTTCCCTAAGCTTTAATCAGTGTCTCACTGAGTACGTAGTGATAATCAAACAGATTTTTAATACTTTAACCCATTATATTTAATTGGGCTCTTTAAGTTACAGGAATAAATAGAAACAGATGAACCTTTAAATCCCCTGGCATTAAATAATGTTTACCTGATTCACTTCAGTGAATCGAACTCCCCATCCAACCACCACCTCCCCCTCAAAAAAAAAAAAAAAAAGAAACCTGCAATTAAATGTATGGCGTTGGATCATTTCTTGCTGGCAATAATTATATGGGAGAATTAGAATCTCATCAGAAGGTCTAATTTGGAGTCATAAACCTTCTACCTAATCTTACACCTAAAGTCAACGGTCCCCCTCTAACAATGATGATAATGCAGAGACCTAAAATAACAGACTAAGTGAAAGATAGCCATCACTCTAAATTATTTCTGGGTGTGAGTTTAACGCACACTGATGAGGAAGACTCTTTTCAAAGTTGAGAAAAGAGAAGTTGGTTTATGTTTCGGATATTAGAAATACCATTCAAGGCACTGGAACAATTTGGGGAGAGGTAGAATTTGAGCCTAGGTAAATGAAAGAAGTTGAGCAGGTTGAGACTAATGACATTCCAGGTAGAAGAAAGAGCAGAAATGGAGTCAGCAGAAGCCAAGTCAGCCAAGGAAACCCCCTGGGAATAGCAATGCAGTCTATGTGACTCACATTTCAAATGGGGATTGATGAGGAGAAAGCAAGCCTTCTCCTACTCTACTTTTAGCAGATTGCCTGAAGGGTGTCACAGATTTGGCTCCAGGGATAAAATACCTTGATTGTATTTCTTTCTTTTTTTAATAACAAGAATAATTAAAAGTGGCCCAAGTGAATATGACATGAATATATCTGTGCTTAATACAGAGCAACTGTAGCTATAGAATGTAACCTGAGCTCAAGAAGATAGATATTGAAGACAATGAGGAAACTTATAATTATCAAACAGAGGGAAAATGAGGCTAGAGGGAGGCAGTAGTCCTTACAGTAAGGATGTGAAAGAGTTTCTGTGGCTGTTTGTGCTCGGTCACTCAATCATGGCTGACTCTTTGCAGCCCCGTGGTCTGTAGGCCATCAAGCTCCTCTCCCTGTGAAATTTTTCCAGTCAAGAATACTGGAGTGGGTTGACTACTCCAGGGGATCTTCCCAACCCATTGATTGAACCCATGTCTCCTGCAAGTCTCCTGCATTCCAGGCAGATTCTTTACCACTAGTGCACCTGGGAAGCCCCCAAATTCCAGGAATCATAGAGTAATGGTTTATGGAAATTAAAAAGTATTGGGAATAACAAAATGATTAAAGTTTCCAAAAAGAAGATAATGGCATTTCTTATGCATACAGGAGAAAGATCAGATTGGAAAAGATGGGCAGAGAAGGACCTATAATTAGCCACCATATTTCAGGAGAATGATTTAAACCTGACTGATGTACAGATGTCCTAGCGGCAGCTGGACAGGTAATGCCAAGGCTAATTGTCAGTGATTATTGCCAACAAAGGTCTGTCTAGTCAAGGCTATGGTTTTTCCAGTGGTCATGTATGGATGTGAGAGTTGGACTGTGAAGAAGGCTGAGCGCTGAAGAATTGATGCTTTTGAACTGTGGTGTTGGAGAAGACTCTTGAGAGTCTCTTGGACTGCAAGGAGGTCCAACTAGTCCATTCTAAAGGAGATCAGTCCTGGGTGTTCATTGGAAGGACTGATGCTAAAGCTGAAACTCCAATACTTTGGCCACCTCATGTGAAGAGTTGACTCATTGGAAAAGACTCTGATGGTGGGAGGGATTGGGGGAAGGAGGAGAAGGGGACGACAGAGGATGAGATGGCTGGATGGCATCACTGACTCGATGAACGTGAGTCTGAGGGAACTCCGGGAATTGGTGATGGACAGGGAGGCCTGGCGTGCTGCAATTCACGGGGTCGCAAAGAGTCGGACACGACTGAGCGGCTGAACTGAACTGAACTTATTGAAGGATGAGAACAAAACTATGAAACCAAAAGTACATGGAGTCAGGAGAAGAGAAGAAAGAGTGAGGATGTTGCTTTAAGAATTGTCTATATTTAAGAACAGACAGACGAGGGAACACTAAGCTTCCAGTTTCTCATGAACTAGAAAGAGACTGGGAGGATAAAGTGTCATAAAAATAAAATTTATATGAAAAGAGAGAAAGATGTTCTTGTTAGACGTTCTGATAAGAGGTGAATGGATTAGGACATTTGGAGTCCCATCATAATTAAAAAAAAACAAATTCTAAGTAGAATTTTGGAGGTAAAGACGGAACGATAAGATTTGAAGCATGGTATTTAAGAAGTTCATTGTCAATTATTTTTACCAGATGTTCAACAGTGAAGTGTTGGAGAGTGATAAAATAAACCAAGGTGGTTGAAGTCTGAGAGACAAGCAGGGTAGAAAGAGATTGTTGTTTGGGTTGCTTCTTCAGCTCTGTTGTTTAATAGGGTATTTGGGATTTTTACATCAGAGTAAAACAAATGAAAACAAAGGGATGGATGTACCATGTATTAACCATTAAAAAGATTCTCACATTTAATCCTGACATTTCAAGAGTAGTTTAGCACATTTTCCAGGTGAAAATGATGCTCAGAGATGCTAAGTCACTTTCTTGAGGTTGTACAGATAATATCTGCCAGAGCTGTGGTGATATGAGGTCATAACCAGTAATTCTTTTCTTCATTCAATCCACAAATATTCAATAAGTACAGACTTTGAACCAGATGTTGTACTGGTTACTAGAGGGAGGAGCTATCTTTGCCCTCTCAAAACTTACAGTCTTGGGAGACAGCAGGGAAAAGCTGCTTCTTGCTTATACTGAGAAGAGCAACTCAGGAGACAGGTTGAAACTTGAGATATGTGATAGAAACACAGCAGTGGGATATTATGTTTTCCAAGAAGCCTGTTTCTAAATGGAACACAATTTGCAGCTGTGGCTTTGCAGCCTCAGAACTGCAAAAATGACCTGTCTGTTTCACTTTCACTTTCCATTTTGATTCTCTAAACCCGTCTCCCCTTTAGCTCTCCTCTCCCCGCTACTCCCACCAACCTGCAGGCTGGACTACCTCTGTGCTCTCTGTCTCTGCAGATGTTTTCTTTGCCTGGGATGCTATCTTCCCAGCCATAAATCTGGCAAGCTCCTACTCATCTCTCCACCCTCACCTGGCAAACGTAGGTGGGTCCTCTAGGCATAGCTCTCTGCAGAAGTCTGATGAAAAATAGCCGGAGCCTATTATACAAAGTGAAGTAAGTCAGAGAGAGAAAGACAAATACTGTACACTAATGCATATGTATGGAATTTAGAAAGACAGTAATGATGATCCTACATGCAAGGCAGCGAAGGAGAAACAGATATAAAGAACAGACTTTTGAACTCAACGGGAGAAGGCGAGGGTGAGATAATTTGAGGGAATATCATTGAAATATGTACATTGCCATATGTAAAATAGATGACCAGTACAAGTTCAATGCATGAAGCAGGGCACTCAAAGCCCAGGGATGGGGTGGGGACAAAGGTGGGAGGGGGTTCAGGATGAAGGGACACATGTATACCCGTGGCTGATTCATGTCAATGTACGGCAAAAACCACCACGATATTGTAAAGTAATTATCTTCCAATTAAAATAAATAAATACACAAAGAAAAAAAATAGCTCCAAGATAGAGTGTTTAGTTTTCTTCTCTCAGAGTCTTGAACTCAAGAACCCCGCATCTCCATCCTTGTACCACAATGGCTAGAACACAGGAAACCCTGGGAAGTACATGTGGAATAAATGGCTGGGCATGTTGTTAAAGGAACATGCCTTTTTAATATCTAGAGAGGTGCAAATCTTTGCTTCGTAGCACTGCAAGAATGTTTTTCTATGTGTCCTGACTATATTTGTTTTGTATTTTAGGTAGGCCATTACCATAATAATAACTCTCCATTTGCAGCTTATGCATTTGAAAATAAATTGCCTCACCAAAGAAATAGGGGGATGGAATGCTATTAAGTGACCATAATTGTTATTACTTTAATAATCATCTGTATATTATAGAATCTGAACAGAAAAATTCAACTAAAAGAGCTGAAATACTTAGTCCATTATTGAGTCGGCTTTCTTGGTAGAATGATATTTTTACAGAAAATATTTCCCTATTTCCATTATTTATTTAACATTATTTTATTTAACAAGAGCATGAATATGTCCTGAGGTGGGCTTGAAAAATAGCAGAGCTAGTCAAACGTCAAAAAATGATCCTAGCTCTGGAGCTAAAAATGCACAAGAAATAGAGGAATGGCATTGGGGACAAGGGCTGAATAAGGCTATGAGTTCTCTTTTGTACATGTCTACACATGAAAGCCATTCTGCATGTCCAGACTACCCTCCTTTCCTCCGAACTCTTGGACTCCCATCTCACCTGCTCCTTAGGGCACACGTTGTCTGTGAAGCTTCCTTCTATTCTCAGACAAATACTTCTGCTATTTTTACAACCATCCCATTTTACTATAATTACTTACAGGTCTATTATCTTTATTAGTTGATGAACCTTTCTAAATCAAGGACATTGTCTTCTCCAGCCTTGACTTCCCCAGTGCTGAGTACATCACTTGTTCCTTAGAAAATATTCAATAAATAATAAAGTGACATATCCAAACCATGGTTCTAATGATTGGAAGTAACACAATAGTCATAAGGTTTCTGATCTTATATTAGGCTATCTGTTTGGTTAATTATAAGAAAGTAAGATATAATAAATTTAAAATTTCTTGACTATGTGAACAATACAATATTCATCATTATACTGCTCTTATTACTCTTGTAAGATAAAGATGGTGCTCTATACAACTACAAAACTAGAAAATGTTATCAGTATATAAAGTAACTTTATTTCCTTTCATTTCCTGGACATCGTTTCTCCATTTCAGTTGGTACCTGAATTTTATTCTCACCTACTATACACCAGTAAATGTATTAATATTTTTCTTCTTTCCTTTAGTATTTAAAAATCATTGTATTTTTTTTAATACCTACTTTACACTGGGAATTTTGCATAAGCTATTTATTTCTACTTTTCACAACAACACTGCAAAGCATGGATATTATGTAATACCATGAGAGTAAAACAGACGATGAAGTTAGTATAAAGGAAATTGTAAGCCTCTTGTATGGCCAGAGGTATTGAGCCCTATCTTGATTATGAAAAAAGATATTAAAGGATTTTAGATAGAAAGGTAACAAACTCTGGTGTTTCAAACCAAAAACTACAGAAGAAACTGGTGTATCTATTTCTGAAATGTCATTTTTCTCCATTAATAGATAAAGAGGTATTTTTGTGGTTCTACAAAATTTTTTTTTTGTATTTTCTAATACATGTGAAAATTCATTTATATGAATATTTAGACATAAAAAGAAAGCAGCACAAATATCTCATGCAGAAGAATTCCATTTATTTTAGTAACTACTCTGTGCTCAGGGAAGTGGTACAATAATTCCCCACACCTGAGACAGATTAACAAGAGAAAATAAAATTTAATCCTATATGCACAGAATTCTTGCATACAAGAAAGGTTCAGAGACAGAAAGGTAAAATGAAGTATATATGCCATCCTGAGCTAAGGAATGAAATAAGGGCCAAAGCTTCCAAGAACAGGAGGTTAGTCACAGGATGATAAGAAGAAAAACAGATGATTGATTCTTATTTTTTGAGTGTGATGATAGTATTTATTTTCATTCAAGTATAGTTGATTTACAATGTGTTAGTCATGTATGTATAGCAAAGTGATATATATATATATATATATATATATATATAGTGATGGTTTTAGTTGCTAGGTCATGTCTAACTCTTGCAATCCCATGCACTGAAGCCCTCCAGGCTCTTCTGCCCATGGGATTTTCCAGGCAAGAATACTGGAGTGGGTTGCCATTCACTTCTCCAGGAGATCTTCCTGACCCAGGGATTGAACCCATGTATCCATCATTCTTTACTGCTGAGTCAACTAGGAAGCCTTTATATATACCCACTCCACCACTCCAGTATTCTTGCCTGGGAAATCCCATGGACAGAGGAGCCTTGCAGGCTACAGTTATGGGATCATAAGAGTCGGACATAACTTGGCCACTAAACAGCAACAAATACATACACACACCCACACCCACACCAACTTTCAGATTCTTTTCCCTTATAGGTCATTATTAAATATTGAGTTCCCTGTGCTTGTTGATTATCTATTTTATATATAGTACTGGGTATATATTAATCCCAAACTCCTAATTTGTCTCTCCTCCATTTCCCCTTTGGTAAACATAAGTTGTCTTTTTTTTTTTTTTTTTTTTAATCTGTGTGTCTATTTCTGTTTTGTAAACAAGTTCATTTGCATCAGTGTTTTTTTATAGATTCCACATATAAGTGATAGATGTTTGATAATTAGATGTTAGCCCTGCCAAATAAATAGGGCTACTGAGATAAAATTTATCTCCATTAATAACTCTTTTTGGGAAACATCCCCAATAAAAATTATTCTAGGTAATTAGGGAGGAACAGTCATTTCTCTTCAATGCACTTGAAGATTACCTCTAGTTCAAAATAATCCTCATACAATGGGAACAGATTTTGGGGGAATCTAGTTCTATACCTCTACAATAGTATAGGAATTATGACATGAAGGGGAGGGTCATTTTACAGTGGAAAAATATGGCAAATACCCCAGTCAAGTGGTCAAGGTCAACATCAACAGTGATAAGTCACATTGACATGTACCTTTGATATGACGAGAGTCCCTGGTGGCTCAGGTGGTAAAGAATTTGTCTGCAAATCAGGAGACCCGGGCTCAATTCCTGGGTCAGGAAGATCCTCTGGACAAGGGAATTGTTACCCACTCTAGTAATCTTTTCTGGAAAATCCCATGGGCAGAGGAGCCTGGCAGGCTACAGACCATGGGGTCATAAAATCAAATATGACTGAGAACCTAACATTTTCACTTTTTTTGATGTGATGTCATGAGAATGCACTTTACCTCTGTGGTCTTCCTTCCCCAAACCCATAATTCATGTGTAGCTGCGAAAATAGCAGACAATCCAAATCAAGGGACCTTCTATAAAGTATCTGATAGCATTCCATAAACCTCTCCAAGTTATCAAAAATTAGGTGTGCTGAAAAATTTGCATGCCAAAGAGAAACCTAAATGTAATTTGGTGTCCTGGATGAGGCCCTGGAACAGAAAAAACAAACAAACAGAAACAACCCCCAAACAAGCAAATTAACCAAAAAAAAAAATTGGATAAAAATTAAGGAACTCTGAACAAAATACATATTTTAGCTATTATTAATAAATATTAATTATTTATTCACTATTAAATATTAATTCATTAGTTGTAGAAAATATACCATACTGATCTAGGATTTTAGCATTAGGAGAGACTGTATGTGGGGTATATAGGAACATTCTTTACTATCTTTACATATTTTCTATAAATCTAAAGCAATTTTAAAACTAAGTCTAATTTTGAAAAGAGAGTTATACTGGGAATACTTGTATTGAAATAAATAGTAACTACTATTTAGTGATTCATTAATAGATGAAGGAAGGAAAATCACTATTAGGCAAAACAACATTAGCTTTCTGAAGTTGTGTTGCAGAATATAGCATTGGAATATGTCTTCCTGAAATGAATTCAACTTTTCTTGATGCTAGAGGCTTTTCTTAGGGAGAACACTTTGACTTTGAGAACAGATCACTTGATCAGAAGTTCCTTCTCTTTCACTGTGTGACTTTGAGAAAGTTGAGTTTGCACTTTAAAGAAGAGATGGTAAATTCTCTGTCCATTTGAAAGTGATATATCAAAAAGTAGATGTGAGAAGTAACATGCCTATTTTCAAGAGGATTTGATGCAAATCATCTGAAAACATATGTAAGGAGTTTCAGATTGCACAACCCTACAGAGATGTAAAAGGAAATCTAGTCTTTACCATCTATGTGTCTCACAGACATTTAATGAAGTATTTTGAGTACCAAAACCATAATTGTCTTTCTAAATATAATTATTTTTGACTCAGATTACCTTATGTGTCTCATGTCAGCTGCATGTTTTAAAACTTATTAAACTGTCATAGAAAGTATCATATTTAATTCAAATTTAAGAATTTTAATTCTTTTTCATCTAAAGCCTTCGCTATGAATTTCTTAAGATGGTCATAAAAAAACTCACATACCGAGTGGCTTACACAACAGAAATTCTTTTTCTCACAATTCTTAGGGGCAGAAGTACAAAATCAAGGTATTGGCACGTTTGCCTTCTTCTGAATGTCTCTTCTTGGGTTCCATATGGCTGCTTTGTTGCTTTGTCCTCACATGGCCATCCCTCAGTCTATGTCGTATTTTCCTTTTTTTGTGAAAAGTGTCAGTCTTATTGGAATAGAGTCTACCCCAATGACCTCATTTAACCTTCATTACATGGTAAAAGTCCTACTTCCAAATACAGTCACATTCTAAAGTACTGGGCATTAGGACTTCAGCATATGAAGTTTATGGGAACACAGGTTAGCCAATAACATCTCTCTTCTTAGTGCCCATATTCTGTCAGAGAATTGAGCTTTTCCTTGAGTGACTGATTTTAGGGATATCTATTTCCTTTGGGGACTACCTCATCCTTATACAGAAGAGTATGCTATATCCCTGTAGTTCCAGTTGAAAAAAAATGATAATCACAAATTCATACCTCTGTCTAGTATGCTACTTGAACTGGATTTTATTTAGGCTGTAATATATGAGGCCTATTTCTTTTTAATTTCTCCATTTGAAAGGTTCATAACATCTTCCCGGTTACCTCTTCACAGCTGAAGTCATCATATTGTGTTGAAATTATCTGCTTACATGCATAATGTCCCAAGTAGACTGTGAGCTCCTTGAATGGTAGTTTTACAGATCATGTAGAACCCGTGGTAGTGTCTAACACACAGTAGTTATAGAGTAGATGCTTGGTGGGCTGATAGCATTGTGTTCAGTTAATACTTCATTCAACAAACCAACTCATTGCTGGGCAGTATGATTAGTATAGGAGAAAAAGCAACTCATCAATGACCCGGACTTACCTCTCCCAGTACTCACTCAGTTAAATCAACTGAAAATAGGTGTTTCCCCCTCTTTTGTAGCTGTGTTTCCTCATAGGGTTAGAGTTGAACACGTCACAATCCAGTTCAAGTGGCATAAAGGGCAGAGCTATGAAATTAGAATCAGATTTGTTTGCCTTTTCTAGCACAGGTACTAATTTTTCTCAATTTCAATTTTTTCCTATTTAGCTAAAGAGATGACCATATTTTTGATGGTTCCACTTAGACATTCTATACTATACAGTGAAAGTAGACATTATTATGAGATCAAGTTTTTGAGCAATTCCCTATGTCACCTGACTGAGGATCTGAATGCTAAACACTCAATTGCAGAGCAATTCTTATAATATACTAGTGTCCTGTACGACACAGGTTTTGCTACTTATTTAATTGAAGTTATTTTATAACTTTAGTGCAGTCATTCTTGTCATGCCTGAGTGATTTATAATAACTATTTGATATTCCCAAAATAGGGGCAAAAAAGAGAAACAAAATTTCCTCCTCTGTTCCTCCAATTGAACAATCTGCTCCTATTATACACCAAAAGGAATTTAAAAATCTATATTATTTTTAAGTTGCAGCCACAAATCTCATGATGCAGTTTTGCATAAAATGCCTGTGACTTTTGAGGTGGAGCTGTGTAACCCAGACTTCAAGATTTTCTTCGGCAGATCTCTGAGTTTGGCCTGGGTTCCCTCCTTCAGATCACCAGGGCAAGAGGGTCTGGAGGTCCCAGGGCAGCTCCTTTCTGAGCTGGAGGAACACTTATTGTGTTGCTGCCTGGTCTCAAAAGAAGTTCTGATAGGAGACATCCTGTGTGAGACAGCATGGCATCAGGTCAAAAAGCATGGGTTCTGAGGCAGGAGAGCTACAGTTTCGACTCTCGGAGAAGAAAAAGGAGTGAAAGTAATTATGTTCTGAGAATGTGAGGTAAGATTTTAGTGGGACAAGAATATTACCACTTATGAAGTCTTGCAAAGAATTTGACACCTAGTACTTCCATGCTGCCTCCTCTTTATTCTCCATATAGCAGGTTGATCCAAAAAGGCCATGTTGAAAATTATTTGTCTCTGATATGGAGTCATTTTTTAAAAAGAAGTTTTATCTTTTTACTTGGAAATAGTTTCAAACTTATAGAAATGTTGCAAGAAAAAAATAGTACAACACTCAATACTCTATATAGGTTTACCTATTGTTAACGCTTTAATTTGTTTTGCACATTTTCTGGACCACTTATGGATAAATTAGATAATTTATGGAACTTTAAATATATTGACAACAGTATATTTCCTTTAAGTAGAAAGATTCTCTGATACAACTACAGTACATTTTAAAACATCAATACATTTAATATTGATACAATATTTTATTCAATCTACTGTTTTCCAGCTTTGTTAATTGACCAAATATGTCCTTGATAGTATTTTTCCCCTTCAATACAATAGTCAGTTGAGTTGATATTATGTTTAATTATCATGCCTCCTTATCTTCTTTAATCTAGAATATTTCCACTAGCCTTTTTTCTTTACTTTTTTGACATTTACATTTTTTATTTAATAAAATACATTTTATTAATAAATGGTGTATCTTTTTATTGAAAAAAAATAGAGTGCTCCCTATTTATGGTTTATTTGATGTTTCCTCATGATTAGATTCAGCTTCTACATGATGTTTTATCCATCTCAGTGTATCACATCTGGAGACTTACAGTGGCCTTCTTACTGGTGATATTAATTTGGATCACCTAGTCCAAGCGTTGACAAATGTCTCCCACTGATAATTACTATTTTCTTTTCTCTTGCAACTAATACACAGTCTATGGGGAGATTTCTTAAGACCATGCAAATACCCTGCTCCTCATCAGAATGTTCCTCTAGATTTGGCATCCTTTGATGAATCTCTCTGGAGATAATAGATAGATAGATATTCTTTTCTTTGATGAATACAAATGCTGATTTTCTAACTCCAGCATTCCACCTATGTTTACCTATTGGCATTCAGCATTCCTTTGGGAGCAAAATACTTCCCTTCTCCCTTTATCTACTTCTCTATCTCTCTATCTGGAATCTATCTACAAGCTAGCTGTCTCAAATGGATTTGAAATTAAGAACTATAGACTTCCAAATTCTATCCTGTATTTTTCATTTATACCAAGTTGCTGATTTACTTGGAGAAGGCAATGGCACCCCACTCCAGTACTCTTGCCTGGAAAATCCCATGGATGGAGGAGCCTGGAAGGCTGCAGTCCATGGGGTCGCTGAGGGTCGGGCACGACTAAGCAACTTCACTTTCACTTTTCACTTTCATGCATTGGAGAAGGAAATGGCAACCCACTCCAGTGTTATTGCCTGAAGATTCCCAGGGACAGGGGAGCCTGGTGGGCTGCTGTCTATGGGGTCGCACAGAGTTGGACACGACTGAAGTGACTTAGCAGCTGATTTACTTTGTAAAATGAAAAGCTTACATTTCCTTAACAAGGAAGACCTGATCAGGGATTTAGAAAGACCTGATGGGTCATTCCAGTGGTCATGTATGGATGTGAGAGTTGGACTGTGAAGAAAGCTGAGTGCCAAAGAATTGATGCTTTTGAACTGTGGTGTTGGAGAAGACTCTTGAGAGTCCCTTGGACTGCAAGGAGATCCAACCAGTCCATCCTAAAGGAGATCAGCCCTGGGTGTTCATTGGAAGAACTGATGCTAAAGCTGAAACTCCAATACTTTGGCCACCTCATGCAAAGAGTTGACTCACTGGAAAAGACCCTGATGCTGCGAGGGATTGAGGGCAGGTGGAGAAGGGGATGACAGAGGATGAGATGGTTGGATGGCATCACTGACTCGATGGACATGGGTTTGGGTGAACTCCGGGAGTTGGTGATGGACAGGGAGGCCTGGTATGCTGCAATTCATGGGGTCACAAAGAGTTGGACACAGCTGAGCAACTGAACTGAACTGATGAGTCATTAGGACTCCATGTTCCTGTTGCAGGGGCCCAGGGGACTAGGATCCCACAGGCTGTGTGATACAGCCAATAGATAAATAATTAAAATAAAAGCCAACTTCCAAACTTAAAAAAAAAAAAAAAAGTAATGACCTAAACAATTCATGAACTAGTTTCTTCATTCACCTGTTAATTAGCTCATTACTATGTTAATCAATGCATAATATGTGCTAGGAAGTGACTTTGTGCTGGAGATTGTGCTTTCAAAGAGCTCATATTCTAGGGAAGTACACAATAAATGTTCTAGAAAATGATATATTGTTATCCTGCTTTTTTATTAAAGATCAATTAAAATATATGACCTTTAGATTGTTATGACTAACTTAATATGTTATTATTGATATTTCAATATGGATTGAGACTCATGCCTATAATCGCAATAAATAAATCGCAGAATTGAAATTGCATCTGTCTTTCAGCTCAATTCTGCAAGAAAAGGAATTATGCTTGGTACTAAAAGTTAAGAATAAAACTATAGCTTAAATATAAAGCACGAACCTCTCCATTTATAAGTGCAATATTTTCAATTTTAATCTTTCTTTCAAAAGCCTAATATGAACAAGATGCTAAGGAGTTAACAAAACTCAAGGATGTCTTCCTGTCTGTCTCTTGAAATGCATTCAGAAAGAAGAAAAGTCCTGAATAATATACATGGGTGAGAAAACAGGTGTGAGTTAGTAAGCTTTATACAGATACATCACTAGAAACCTCATACTTATTTTGATAATTTTCATGTTAAAAATTATTTTTATGAAAGGAGTAAATGAGTGAAGGATGGGGCACATACGTTTTATGGACACTCTTTGTAAAAAGTTGAATTAGGAGGTCTCTGAACTTTTACCACTATGATCTTTACTACTGCTCCAAACCCACTTGCCTGGAATTATCTAAAGGGCTGAGAACACTGGCAGAATAGGGTAGACTTTGTGGAATTGAAGAACCTATAATGAACATTATATATCAGACTTCAATGTGATTTCTTCTATAACTGTATGAAATAGACCTTTGTACCCACTATAGAGATGAGGAATATGAGATTCAGAGAAAGAAGTGATTTGGCAAAGATTATAGACTGGTAATTGATTTTTATGAGGTCAGACTCAGCTCCTGCTGGAACTCTGGCTCTTTTTCACTACCAAGGTGTCTGCTTCTTGGTGCATAAATCCAGGGTGATGTACTGTGAACTCTTGCCAAGGTTCCAGGACCATCTGCAGAAAACAGCCTATATGTTGATGAAAACTGTCATGGGGCACCTGTGCAATCCCAGAGATGAGCCTAGTCCAAGGCTTCAGAATAACAATGTGCATTATGCGTTGTGCTTTCAAACTGTCTTTGTGTCTTTTATCTAATTTGATCAGCAATGGATTTCATTTAAAAAGAAAATTTTTTATTAAATAATTAACTTAATTTGCTTTCATTAAACTAATGGACAGGAATAGAGCACAGAGGACATAAAACTCCACCAGGCGAAAGCCCTAGCGGGCTAATTCATTCTGCTGCTTTGAATCACCCTGTGAGTTCCCTCTAAGTGTTCATGAGGTGGGGCTGTCTGATGTGTGCAGTCACTCTCCTCTGTCACCAGCCAGGTGCCTCCTGCCACTTGGTAATTGGGCCAGGGTTTGCATATGGATCTTGACAGATTCATCTCATAACACCATGACACTTCATTTCAATGAACAAATAGACTGGCAACCAGTTTAGACATCCAAGGACTGATCTCTTTTTGGTAGCAGCTGCTTGGTAGCACCTGTCAGGAGGTCTTGGCACTTGGAAGTTGAGTCACCTTCTGGAGAAGTGACTGTGTTTTCTCCAAGTGTGTTCATGAAATATGGGCATATAGGAATGGTTTAAAGACTCCAGTTACTTAATTTTTATGAAGATGATATTTGTCATTTAGCAAATTTTTCCCTGCTTTTATTGAAATAAAGAGAGATTTAAAAAAAATAAAATGAAAAGTAAATATGGATCCTCTCTGCAGCCAGATATTTAATTTGGATACTTTACCTACATGCCAAATGTCATAAAGTCTGTTATAACATGCCCATATAAAATCCACTTAAAATTTTTGAATTGAACTATAGTTGATTTACAATGTTGTGTTAGTTTCAGGTGTATACGAAAGTAATTCAGTTATACATATACATATATCTATTCTTTCCCAAATTCTTTTCCCGTTTAAATTATTACAGAATTTTGAGAAGAGTTCCATCTGCTTTACCGTGCGTTTTTGTTGATTATCTGCTTCCCTGGTGGCTTAGAGGGTAAAGTGTCTGCCCGCAATGTGGGAGACCTTGATTTGATCCCTGGGTTGGGAAGATCCCGTGGAGAAGAAAATGGCAACCCACTCCAGTATTCTTGTCTGGAAAATCCCATGGGCAAAGGAACCTGGCAGGTTACAGTCCATGGAGTCTCAGAGAGAAGGACAGGACTGAATGATTGAGCATGCACACACACCCAGTGTGTATATATGGGGCTTTCCTGGTGGCTGTGTGGTAAGGAATCCATCTGCAATGCAGAAGATGCGTGCATGAGATGGGAGTTCGATATCTGGGTGAGGAAGATCCTCTAGAGAAGGAAATGGCAACCCACTGCAGCTTTCTTGCCTGGAAAACCCCATGGACAGAGAAGCGTTGTGGGCTACAGCCCCTGGGGTACCCAAAGAGTCAGACACGATTTAGCGACTAAACAGTGACAATAACAATGTGCATATGTCAATCCCAAATTCCCAACTTACCACCCCCCAACCTTCCCCCGTTAGTCATTTGGTTTTGAGATGTTATTTCATAAAAATATAGTAATGTTGTAGCTGAAAATCAGCTAAGTGTTCTAGCATGGATTTAATGACAGTGGGCTCAATATAGTACCAGTCTGACGGGGATAACATGATCTTGAGACTAAATTCAACTCTGTGAATCCAGAGACTTGGCCAGAATATCCAATGATGATTAAATTCATGAATATTTGAGTCATAGCAACCAAGTTTATTTTTGATAATGAAAAATTCATGTTTGCCAGCTGCACCTGGATCCACATAGGGATCACCTGCAAAGTGACCAAAATACTTGTGCCAGTTTGTCAGGGCACTGAAATTTCTTCTGAATAATGTTGGAGGTGTTCTGGTGATTTTCTTGTTAATATTTGCATTTCCTTTTGGTAATTTCTTGGAAGAATATTTTTGTTACATTTTTTTCCCATTCGAGTAGAGTTGTAGTCTATTACTACTACCGGCTGTAGAGTCAGAGACTACCTGAATTGTAGTCACTGTTCTGCCAGTTATTAGTTGTTTGACTCCAAGCAAGCCATTTAAGCTCCCTGAGCTTCAGTTTCTGTAGAACAGGGATTATAACAACATCTCTTTTATAGACATTTTCTGGCTCAGATGGTAAAGAATCTGTCTTCAATGCAGGAGACCCAGGTTTGATCCCTGAGTCATAAGATCCCCTGGAGAAGGGAATGACTACTCGCTCCAGTATTCTTGTCTGGAGAATTTCATGGACAGAGCCTGGTGAGCCACAGTTCATGGGGCTGCAAAGAGTCGGACATGACTGAGCAACTAACACTTTTTACTTTTTATAAGCAGTTTCAAAACTTAGAGATAATGTATATAAGATAGTTACTAGAGAGCCTAGTACAAAATTGGTATTCAATAAACAATGGCTATTACCACCATTTTCATCATGATCATCATGTAAAGTTTTAATTTTAGGTATATTGTTATTAAATTTCCAGGTTCTACTTTCCTGATTTAATTTGGGTGGAATTCTATCCTTTAAGGCAACTTCTAATCTAAAACGTTATGTATAGATTTTGCAAACCTAAATCTCAGAGGGAAATGTATCACCTAATAATAAGAGAATTATATTTATTATATATCCAAGACAGAGAGAAAATAGAGCTCCCAATGTGAACTTATGCTGTATATTGATGTTCTTTTATAGTGTATCAAATTTGACCAGAGTCTAGAGATTCACTTTGAAAAAAGTAGAATAGTTACCATTTAGGAACACCTTTTACTTATGAAGCATGCTACCTCATTTTAATTTTCACAATAGCCCTGAAAGTTAGATTGTTGTGTTAGTTTTACAGATTAAAGAGTGAATTAAGCAAGTTACAGAATTTTTTAACTTCACACAATTAGAAAGTATTTGATCTGGGATTCAAACCCTAGGACAGTTGAATAGTAATGCTTGTGAATGTGTATGATATTCTTCCTTTTAGAAAACACAAACCAACACTCTTAAGTGTTGAGATCCTCAGTTTGAATTTTGTAGTCCGAAGAGTCTCCATTTCTGTTTGATAATAAGATATGTTGAACCTTCATACATACTGAGTGTAACCCCCATGTGGAATAGAAGACTCTGGGCTAAATCATGAACTCAGAGCAGAGAGCCACCTCCGCAAGATTTATAACATAAGCTCTACTCAGAGACTAACCAAACTAATACACTTCACACTATACTATTAATGAACTAATAGAAACAAATAGGCAAACTATAATCCTTGTCAAATAAACGTTGGATATGAATTTCTTGCAAAAGAACTGATATTTCCGTTAACATAATGGCTTGCGCCTGTGCTCACTGGCTTGCGTGTGTGCTCAATCGTGTCTGACATTTTGCAACCCCATGGACTGTAGTCTGCCAGGCTTCTCTGCCCATGGAATTTTCCAGGCAGAATACTGGAGTGGGTTGCCATTTCCTACTCCAGGGTAATCTTCTGATTCAGGGATTGAACCCAAGTCTCTGCATCTCCTGCATTGGCAGTTGGATTCTTCACCACTGTGCCGCCTGAGAATGGCAGCTTCTCCTTTACCTTATGCTAACTCTTCTCCATGCCAAACAGCCAGATTCACAGTGGGTCTTTTTGTTTTCCTGTGGCCTGGAAACCAGAAATATTCTACAAGTGGGAACTTTGTTTTTCAGTCTTAAAAAAGAATTTTATAAATACAGCATCATTAATAATAAATCCAGACTCTGAGGTGGATAGTCTAGCTTCCCAAATTAAGAGTTTGTAAAGTTACTGACTTCAAGATCTAAAGTAAATATGACAAATCCTCTTGGGACAACTAACAATGGTGTTTCTCTGATCTCACTAAAGTTTGGTTAACAAAACATGTCTAGACAAATATAGAAATCATGTAATTTTTCAACATGCAAAGCACTGTGTTAGGGGCTAGGAATTCAAAAGATAAGTGATATGCAGCCTTTAATATTAAGGAAGTCATACTTCAATGCAAGTAAAAATTAACAAGTGTAATAATTAATATGGCAAAGATGTCTCAACTGTAGTGGGATAGGGCAGGGGAGAATCATGAGTTTGGAATTAGATATTGAGTATTTGACTTGAGGCACTCAAAATATCCAAGTTTTTGTAAATAATTAAGGGCTATTTATAAGGACATAGGAGTGAGTAAGTAATACTTTGGGAGACTTTTTTGGGGGTGTTATTTATATTGAATATTATATGACAAAAATTTATTTGGAGCAGCACCTAGCATTTGTTGAGCAATTAACAAACATCAAAGACTGTTTTAAGTGCTCTGTGCACATGATATTAAATCTTTTAGCAGTTCTTTGATGTAGATCCTTTGCTTCCCTTTGTAAGGAAGCAGAACTTACAAACTCAAAATTTCTCTTTGGTACAAGGATTATTTCAAGCTGAAAACAACCAAGGGGCCAGAAAGACTCAGCAGTCTTTCTTTTTATCTCTTTAGCTGTCTAAAAATTTAGATAAAGGGTCTGTTCTAGGAGCAAACCTATTGCCAGAGACTTCTGCATAGACTGTGTGCTTCTCTGATGGTTCAGACAGTAGAGAATCTTCCTGCAATGCAGGAGACCCTGGTTTTATCCCCAGGTTGGGAAGATCCCCCAGAGAAGGGAATGCTACCCATGCCAGTATCATTGCCTGGAGAATCCTATGGACAGAAGAGCCTGGCAGGCTATAGTTTATGGGCTCACAAAGAGTTGGCATGACTAAGAGACTAACACTTTTACTTTTTGCGTAGAATATGGTCCAGGTGTGGTGGGGACACTCAGCAGGACTAGAGATGACAATGGATAACCATTTGGTGTCCTATTGTCTCTGCATGGCACAGAAAACATTTTAAACTACATAGTTGCTTCTGTATTTTTGTGTGAATTGCCTTCTCCCATTTTTAGGTTCCAAAACACCACTCACAAAACCTGTTTTGTCTTTAGCTGAAGAGGGCATTTAAGTTGACGGGTTTGGCCATTTGGGTGAGTTATTCAGTTCTCCTGGGTTTCTCCCAAGTATACATATTATTAGAATTTTGTTTTATTCTGTCCTTTTAATCTGCCTAATGTTAATTTAACTCTTAGAACAATCAGAAGAACCTAAAAGGTAGAGGAAAAATTTTTTCTCCTGAACAGTATTATTTCTGTTTAGGTAAATGAATGCTGGGTGATCCCAGTGTTCCACAGCAATTAAGGGAAGCTATAATTTTAAACCAATTCTGCCCAAGTTCAGACTAGCCTTCAAGAAAGTGGTGCTCCAGGACTTCAGATAAAGGTAAAGATGTGTTTGTAATGGTGCTATGAGGGAGTTTTGGAGACTTGAGAACAAGTTGACCAAAGTAGGGCTTGATAAGCTGGCTACAAGCTTCCTATAAAATCTGGCTTTGAAGTAAGGTCATCAAGTCAAATTCAAACTTTGCCACTTGCTCATTATTTACCCTCTCTGAGCATCAACAAAAAAGAAAGGTAACAATACAAACTCTACAAAACTATTGGGGGAATTAAAGTAAATTTCATATCAAAACATCTATTCTGAGCTTGGTACAGAACAAGTGATCTATAAACATTTGTTTCCTTCATCGTCATCACATGCCTTTTCTTAAAGAAAGTCCAGAAAAAGAAGGCTTGCTTCCTGTCCATCAAGTGTGCCCAAGGATGTAGAGCAGGTCTTCTCAAACGCAACATGTGTAGGAATCACCTGAGGGTTTGCTTAAAATGCAGATTCTGATTTTGTGGGTCTGGGATGGGACCTGAAATTTTTCTTTTCTAATAAGACTCCAGGAGATGCTAATGCCATTATTTCAAGACTACAATTTCATCAGCAAGGTTTATATTGTTTGAATTTTTATTCTTTCATGTTGTGTTAAATGCCTCCAGCTTCCAGTTGATTTCTTCCTACTTTGCTTTTATATCAAGGAGCAGCTGTTTTCATAGTCACAAGTGTGGTAATATTGGACACCTGCCTAACACAGAGGGCTTATTATTTGGAAGAATAATTGACTAGGAGCAAAAATCTATATAAAGAACCACAGTAAGGCTAGTGAGCATTCTTATACTGCTATAGAGTTTACAGTGTGCTATCTGGATTTATCTCAATTGATTCAGCTGTTTTACAGATATTCCTTGATAGCCTAATGTGTCTAAGGCAATGAGGGAATACAAGAGACTCAGAACTTCATGGCGCTCATAGATAAGCGAGAAAGAAAGGCAGAAAATTCAGTGGCAACAGGAACATGTAATCAAATCTATAGTGCGAGGTGTTCAAAAATCATATAGTGACATAGAGGAGGGCATTCCTATCTCCAGGGATCAGGAAGCAGGGAGGGAAGGCTTCCCAAATGGCATTACATCTTCACCACCTAAGGCATCATTTTAGTCACTGGCGTTGTCTCTAGAGCACCATTGCCATCATCATCATCACAGTCATCAAATAGCATTTATTGCAAGCTTGCTGCTTACTGGGTACTCTGCAAGGCACATGATGCGCATGCTCTCAAACTATCCCTATAACCCCCTCGTAAGTTGGGTACTGTTATTACCCTGTTTTACAGATAAGGGGATGATGCTTAGAGAAGTGAAATAGCTTGCTGTGTATTAAATAGCAGGACCTGAATTCAAATGTGGGGACTTACCTATATATATATATATACACACACACACATATATATATATATGTATGTATGTATTTTTCATTTGTGTGTTTGTTTCAAAGCCCTTCTGTTAGTAATATCATTTGCTTTTTATCTTTGGTTGAATTTTCCATTGGAGTTTTCTCCTGCTTTACTTAATTATTGTAGATTAGTCACCCTTTGGAGAAGTCCCAATGTGTAATAATCTTCTTTCACTTTCTGGAGGATGAATATTTTAATATTCTTAAAAATATTATGGGCTGGGAAGGGTTGTTTAGCTCAAGCAAGCATTGTTGTCTGTGTCTCTTAGTTCCTTTTTCTTCCCTCCTTCACTCCATCTACATGTTCTCTCCCTCTTTCCTTCTACATTTCACTCTCACTCCCTTTTGTCCTTCCTTCCATGACTTCTTCCCTTCTCTATCCCTACTCTCTATCTCTCTTGAATTTCAGAGGTGAACAGTGCATTCCCATTTAACATTTTGTGATGAAGTGTTCCTGCATTTTTAATGGCAATGAGAGCATAAGATGTCATGTGAAGAACCAGCCTTTGCAAAACCAGCAAATATTTCGTCATCACTGGTTTTTGACTTTGTGGTTCCAGGCTAGTTAAATTAACATTGCTTGATTTGCTCATTGGCAAATAGAGATAATCATACCTTTATCACAATGTAGATGCAAATGAAATATTGCCTGAAACAGAATGAAAATGTGTAAAAAAAAATATAAGGAAATTTGAAGTGACAGTTGGTGTTAGGCATTCTGTTTTGCATTATCTTCATGAATTAGCTTGGCTTTATCTTATACCAGTTTGTACAATTTCCATTGGCAAAGACTGCTTCTCAATTATATTTTTATCCTAATTGCCCAACCCGTACATTACATGATAAGTACTCAGCAAGTAGAATCATCGAATGGAGTCAGGAGAAAAGCTGGATCAATCAAGGGATGGAGCCTTTAATGTCAGACAGGCTAGGTGGTCTCTTTCTCATTTGCTCTCAAAGCAGCCTATTCTATAAGAAGAACATTCAGGTCAGTCACTCTGCCAGCAAGACATCACGGGCAGCATTTCCCTCCAAACTGGAAAGTAGAAGAAAAGGCTCCTCCACCAGCTGCCACCAGTATTTTCAAAAACTTAGATGTTTAGGCAATTATAGATTTCCTATGGTGTTCTCCGATGTTTTTTCAAAGTTTGTTTTTTTTTTTTAGTCTGAGCAAAAGCCCCATAAAAATAACACAGCACAACAGCTCCAGTTCTCCAAAATGCAAGAGACCATGTTTATGTATTTTCTCTCTGGAATCTTCTTCTACATTGTCTTTGAGGCTGCTCATTCCTGACAAGCTGATGTTCTGGGTTCCTGCTCTATCCACCAAGTCTTGTGGCTCTACATCTACTCCATGGGCAAAGCTACCTCTTTCTGCATTTCAAAATCACCCATATCTGATAGTTCTCATGTCTCGATGCCTCTGATCTGGCTGTTCAGCTGGGCTATGCATGTCCACTATCTTTAAGTATTTCATGACTGTCCCATGGTTACTGGTCAAAGGAATGAGCTTCTATTCCCCAGTTAAACTTGTTCTCCTTCTATGTTTTCAACCATTGGGAATGACATACACAGCCACTCAGTTCTCATGACTGACCTGTAAGTACATATCATTATCCTATTTATCTGGATGATGAGGAAACTAAATTTGAAGAAATTATGTAGATGGAAAGTGGAAGAGCTGACCTGCATCCCAGATCCTCCTCCTCCAAAGACTGTGTCTCTTCTGATAAGTTTTACCAGAAAGGAAAGAATAGGGAAGAAGAAGCAAAGCATGTTGACTTATTAAATAGTAAGGAAAGCATAATATACTCTTACTTTTGCCTCAAGTACCAGTCAAATGAGTCTAATCTTGCTTGCTTAGACCACCCACTCTGCTTAATAAAAAAATCACATATTGAATAACTTAATGGAATATTTTAAAGTTGAATCTATTTTATGAAATGACTAGATGATACTATTTCAGATTATACCTGTGCAGAATCTCTCTCTCAGCCATTGGCTGCAACAAAATGTTCTTACTGACAGAAAATAATTGCATAATTCTGGGATGGTGTCATTCAAATTAATGGAAGAAAAAATGACAAATTGACCTTGTGCTCTAGAACAAGTACTTATTGGAAAACTCTTCATGGGAAAAAACACTATTTTGGGCTTGTATGAAAGGCATAAATAAAATAGCCAAAAGATTTTAATGTTTTTTATAAAGATCAGACACTTTAAAAGATACACAGTATTCCCATTATTGTCTTTTTGTCATTGCATAGATACTGAAACGCTCTTGAGGCTAAGTGTTGGAGAATCGGTTTGATATGATATATGTACAAGGAAGGGGAAAAAAAGAATTAGGAGCAGTCTTAGGGATTGTTTTCTGTTGCCGAGGAGTTTGTCTATTGGAAGACATACTCTTGCCTTGTTCGAGTGGTGATTAACTTTTAGGAAACTTCTCTAATGCCAGGAAAACTATAATAGTATTTATTTAAAGCACCAAATTTATCTGTTTTTGTTTTTAATCTTGTATTAAGAAAGAATCTTATGAAAACCACTCTCAAAGATCCAAATGGACCCTTATGTAATACAGAAAGTGATTCTGGGCAATACTTGCCGTGCGTGTCTGTCATAGGTAGGGGACACCTGTTAGGAAGAGAAGAGCCAGGCACGCTGATGGCTCTTCTCACAGACAGAGCTGTAAGTGGATGTCCATTGTCAAAAGTTGTCCTTTAGTTTTACAAATTCAAATATACAGAGCAGTAATCCTATGGACTGAATGTGTCTCCTGCAGATTCATATTTGAAACTGAATACTGATATTAAAATATTTAAAAGTAAGGCCTACAGGAGATGATTAGGTCATGAAGGCTCTGCATGGGATCAACATCCCTATAAAAAATACTCCAGGGGTAGCATTTACCCATTTCCTACACGTGATGACACAGTAAAAGGAAGTCTGTCTATGAACTGGGAAGTGATACCTCACAGGACAGCAAATCTGTTGACACCTTGATTTTAGACTACCTAGTTTCCAGAACTATGAGAAAGAAATGTCTGTTATATAAGCCACCCAGTCCATGATATTCATACTAAGACAAATGGGAAATGTATAGGATTGGAAATCAGGTAGATCTGGATTTGAATTCCAGTCTGCACCCCTTTTTAACTGATGATCTTGGGCAAACTTAATCATTTTTGTATCTTAGTTTCTGCATGTCAAAAAATGATGTGAAAATATATAAGTAGTAGAGTTAAATACTTAAGGCTTAAATACTTATTGCTGTTGTTACAACCATAGCTTCGTGTTTAGTAAATGGAAGAAACTTAGCTAAGTATAGCTATTATATTGCTATTTCTCCATCAGACTTGACCAGACTTTAGAGATTGCTGTATGTATAAAGCAAACAAGGTATTAAATAAAGGTTTACCCCATTTCAGTGATCAAAATTTATTTCCTTTTGCACAAAGCAGTTTCCTCCCCAACAATGAATCATAAAGGAAGCCAGATTAAGAAACACATATAAATTAGCCAGCATCGATACAAAGCAAGACTGACACTGCAGGCATATTCCTAGGCATTTACCTAAGAGAAATCAAGACTTGCGTCCACACAGAGACTTACACTCCACTCTTCAGAGCAGATGTACTCATATTAAGCAGACTCAAAAGTAACACAGATTTTCATCAATTTATGAATAGAGTTCATAAATAAACTTGGTATTTCTATACAATAGAATACTACTTAGCAACAAAGGGGTGAACTATTGCTTTGCACAAAATGTAGATAAATCTCAAAACTATTTTGTCAAGTAAAAGAGGCCAGACATAAAAACAAACTTTATGATTTAATATGACAGTCTAGAAAAGGAAAAGCCATAATGACAGAAGTCAGATCAATGGTTGTCAGGGTTCAGAGGTGGAAAGGGAAGGTACTGAATGCAGTGGAGCATAAGGGAGCATTTGGAAATAAATGTAAATATTTTCTCTTAATGATTGCTGTCACACTACTGTATATATTTGTCAAACTTTATCAAATCATATGCTTAAAATTGCTGATTGCATTATACATAAAGTATATCATAATAAAGCTAATGAAAGGAAAAAAAAATCAAGAAATAAAACAAACAAGCAAAAATGGGCATTTCAAGTGATTCTTTTCAATCAAGACCAAAAAGATGATTCCCCATGTTTCTAATGACCAGATTGTTCTATCCTGAGACAATGTGTCCAAAATACAGAATTACCCAGCATCCAATCTCGTTCCAGACCAGCCTCAAACATCCTGGACATTATCCTCATTTTGCTGATGAGGAAACTAAAACTTGATGTGGTTTTATAGATGGAAAGTAGAAGAGCTGGTCTTCCATTTCAGATCATCCCCTCCAAAACATGTGTCTCTTCTACTAAATTTTATCAGAAAAGAACAGGGAGGTACAGGAGAAAATAAATGCTGGAACAACAACAGACACACCACATACACACACACACAATCATTTAGGAGTAACTGAGAAAATAATGTACTCAACGCCATACTCCTTCTGTGCTCTTAGCTACTTTACAAGTAGAAACCCTTTTGTATAGCTGGCAGTGAATGGTATTGGCAAAATCTTTTCTCCTCTTCTTCCTGGGCACAGAACCAGACTACCTTACCCATCATCCTTTGCAGTTAGATTGGTCATGCGATTGAGTTATAGCTAATAGAATATGAATAAAAGTGATGTGTGCCAACTATAACTATAAAATCTTTCCATTTGTTCCTTTATGAGTTTTTCTCCTTTCAATTTGGGGAAGAAGATGGTTCCAAAGTCCATCCTGGGTGCTACAAATTGGAGATGTCAGAACTGCCATAGTCTTGGTTCATGAATGACAAGGCAGGGAAGCGGTCACCCCTGTAACACACGCATCCATGGATACATAGTGCCACCACCTTCTTCTGCCAAGATGTAAACAGGCTTTAATATGAACAGCAAATTTCTGTTATGTTGAGCTAACAACAAGTATTTGTCACCCTAATCTTGACTATTCTAGTTAATGTAGAAGGCTAGCAGCAACGTAGAACTTAGCATCATAGTAGGCAGAATGGTCTACTCTGGTCTTTTAGTTAGACCATTACTAAGTCTCAGGTCATATTACTTCAATTTCAAAGTACAGATAATTTTGAACATACTATCCATAGTGAAGGAGATAGTTTGTCCTAAAGCCTAGAGATAGCTTGACATTGATCCCATTCAGGTAAATCAGTAGACCCAGGACTGTCTTGCTCGCTTTGTGCAAAGAAAATGATTTCAAGGAAGTATAGAAGAGGCTTTTATTCTGGTGAAGACTTTTTCTTAAACTAAAGCTATATCTCCAAGGAAACGTGGTCAAATCACTGCTTTCAAACTTGACCACTCCCAGTAATAATCCTCTTCCTAGGAAAGGGCATAGCTCACATGAGGGGCTTGGACTGAAGAAGAGCACTGAGTTTTCCTGAGACAAGACTCACATCATCCAGATTCAATGTTTCCTTCCTTGGACAGTGTCCGGATATATACTGCTATTACTGGTTTTCTTCCCTCTGCAGTTTTCTGAGTTTCCATTGCTGACAACTTATTTTCTCTTGACATATTTTTTTTCTTTACTTAGCTAATACCAATGAGTCAAGTCTTGTTCCACCTTGGGAACGATTCATTCTCCTTTAGAAGGCTAAATATATTTCTAAACTCATCCATTATATGTTGATTTTATCAGTCAAACATTCAGAGTTCTCTGGAGACACTCAGGAGTTACTCAGTCAATGATTCATTCCAACTCACTGATATACAGAGAATAAAACAAAACCATCAACTTAGAAAACAAAAGCCTTCTCTCATTCGGAATCTGTGTAACAGAAGCAATCAACAATTTCATTTGCTTATGTTTTGTTTTGTTAGATAATGTGTTGTACAAGAAAGAACCAGTTAGATCTAGTTTCAAATACTTGCTCAAAAACTACTGAGATGTGCAACCTGCATCAATCTGTTTCAAATCCCTCATCTATAAAATTAGAAAATCAATACTGTATGGTTTTGGCACATGTGTTAATGTAGATTCACAGATTACATTAGATTAATGTAGATTAATGTAGAATGCCTTACATTCCTTGTAAGGCATTTCTAGAAAGTTCTCAAGAATTAGATGAGATGTCTGATGAAATGACCTATTAAAATCACTTGCAAGCTCAAGGGCTTGACTGGTCCTCAATTAACCCATAAAAATGTACCAAGTATGAGAAAAACTTGTGGAGTTTGTCTTGCCAAAATTTTCACATTGTGAATAACACTACTGCCATGTAACTATGTCTGAAGAGCCAATAAGTGAGGGCTAAGATGCGACTGAAGTGACTTAGCAGCAGCAGCAGCAGCAAGATGCATCATTGGAGAAGGCAATGGCACCGCACTCCAGTACTCTTGCCTGGAAAATCCCATGGGCGGAGGAGCCTGGTAGGCTGCAGTCCACCGGGTCGCTAAGAGGCGGACCCGACTGAGCGACTTCCCTTCCAATTTTCACTTTCATGCATTGGAGAAGGAAATGGCAACCCACTCCAGTGTTCTAGAGACAGGGGAACCTGGTGGGCTGCCGTCTATGGGCTCTCACAGAGTAGGACACGACTGACATGACTTAGCAGCAGCAGCAGAAGCAAGATGCATCATGGCCTGTTCAAGTTCATAATTTAAGCAAAATAGTTGCATTCTTATTTACTTTATTTAATATTGTAGTCTTTTAGTACTCCTCATAGGAAATTATAGGTTGTCTATGGAAGTGGAAACTTTGGAAATAATCACTGAATCTAACAAACATGAAGTTGAAATTTTAATTAGCAATAAAGAAACTGCTGATCAGAATATCTGATAATTCATCAGACTAAAGTACACAGAACATTTTCCAGTCCTGAAAATATACAGGTAGAGGCAGGATGATAATTTCTCAGTGTAAAATTATATGCATCTTGTTTAGAAAGTGGAACATTGACTTTTAGTAAGACTGGAACATACTAGTTGTATGACATTGTGAAAGCCACTTAATCAGTTTGAGCTTTAGGTTAGTTATAAATGAGGCTCATTCATAATACTTCTCATGGACAATCATTATAAGGAATAGAAATATCTGTAGGGTACTTAGGCAGTGCATGACTCAGTAGAGAGAGTAAAATAAAGTGGCAGTAGTTATTATTCTAAAAGAAATCTTTACACTGAGTTAGCTCACTCAGAAAATCACTACCTCTGGGATCCTCTTGTCTGAAATCAAAACATAAATAATATTTGTAATATAAATATTAGGAGGAGGAGGAGCAATAATAGTAGTATCCTTTTAAAATCTAAAGAGGTAACCCCAAGTATGAGGGAAGCAAACAAATAATCATTGAGTTGTGTGAAAATTAATAACCATCTTTCCTCCAAGTTAATCTTCTTTTATAAAAAAAATCAGTTGTATCAAATATTAATTTGCCTAAAACAATAAGGACAACTTTATAGACTTTTGTCACTCCAAGGAATAGTTTCTGCTCTAATAATCATGGGCAAGTTAAGTGAGTATTCATCATCTACTGAAAAAGTCTTCAGTTAATAATCATATCAGAGTTCTCTTATGACTCATATAATGTCCTCCTTTTACTGTCAATTCTTAGCAAATATATGTAATAGCCAACTCAGTCTCCTCCCTGACCCAATTTAGCTTTTCTGCTGTTCTAGACTTTAGCAGTTTATTTATATTATTATTATTATATTTGTATATTATATTATATATATAATATATATTTGTATATTATATATATATATTATCTCCTATTTATCAGAATCATTGCTTGCTTATATGGAGACAGTTTTAATTTTCTCCATGAGGGCTCCTTGAAGACTTTGGAGATGTTATCATGAATACATGAATAGCAGTCCATTTTATGTCCTATAACATCTATTGTATACTCTATTCCCCCAAAGTTTTAAAAAATGAATATTATAATAATGAGAGTAATGGGAGAAAACAACTTATTTGAGTTAAGTGTCTCAATACCTTGACTCTGTTATATTAATTAAGAAACCAACTTATCAAATGAGTGTTATGAAAAGAAGTTTGCAACAATCTTTCCCAGGCTTCAGAGACCTCTTTCAATGAAGGACTATTCTGATCCTCACTGATCCATAGTCATCTTTGCCATTCTTATCCCATAAGGAATAAATAACCTTAGAAGACCCAAAGAGCTATATGAAAAATTCAAAGAAAAAGAAATCCCTTGAGTTTAAGGAATTATTTTGAATACTTGGAAATATGAAATATTCTCAAATGAGGAATTTATATCTTTGAATTAAAAAAAAAAAAAAAAAGGAGTAGGAGGAAGCAGAGGAAAGTTCTCCAGAGAGTAAAGTTTAAGACCAGACTTGAATTATCTCCTTCTTTTTCTCCAAAGGAAAGGCTCCCAATGACTTCCTCAAGGCTCGTGGATCCATTCACTACTGAAAACCTCAGGTGTGAAGAGTCAATATTCCCTTAGGCAAGTAATGAAAACAGAAGAGAAAGCCATAGACATTTGCTGTTGTTACTCTACACTGACTGTTCCTTTAAACAAACTTAGGCTGTAGAGCTTTTCAGCCCCATTACCCAAAGTAAAACAAGATGACAGTCTACCCGTGAAGAAGTTTATCATCCATTCACCCATTCCGTCATCACACATTTATTCAGAATCAACTGTATAGTGGGCATTATAGGTTATGGAGATAAAGAGATGCAGACAGTATAGTCCCTGCTTTTAAGAGTACTGTATTTTTCTCAAAAGCTTTTAAAGAGACTAAATAACAAATATAGTATGTTGTCAAAACACCACAGTGAGGCAACGAGAGAAGAGGCTAAGAGTATATGTAGACCTAGTCATTAGAAATTTATATCAGAGTCAGGTAGGTTTCTGTATGGGTCAATTTTCCAATGCTTTTGACATAATATTTTTAAAAGAGATTAAATCTACAGCATTTCCCAATCTACTAGACAAAGGAAACCTACTTTATTTTGAGTATACTTTTGTTTTTTGTAGAGCAATGATGATTATTTCATGGGGCAGACTTTGGAAATTAAACTACACATGATAAGAAGAAGCCAACTAATGATTATAAACTGGCATAGTTTGTGAACAGATTTAACTTAAGAAAAATTTACATCAGTAGCAGAATAGCTGTATGAAGAAAGATAAATGTGGGTTGGAGAAAAGCTGAAGAATCTTTACATTAGTCCAAATAAAGAGCAAGGAAATCCTACACTAAGGTAGTGGTGGTTGGAAGAAAGGATAATCCCTAAAGAGCTTGTTAATTTCCACAATGTCTGATAGAGTGAGGGGGCTTCAGGATGGGGAACACATGTATACCCATGGGTGATTCATGTCAGCCTCCAATTAAAATAAATAAATTTAAAAAAAAAGAAACTATTTGAGGACCAGATGGAAAATTGGAGGAGGGGGAATCTGTGCATTTGGACACATTGAATTTGAGGAACCTTGGGTATGAATATCTAGTAGGTTATTCTGGCACTGTGTCCATGGATATCTCCATGCGTAGACAGAAGTAAAAACTACAGCAATAGATGATATTTATCAGAGCTATAAAAGCAAGAGCCCAAGCTACTTTCTGATTTTGCAGCAAGCAGGTTGTGATTAAAGGTCTGCTGTGTTACGTTGTTGCATGTTGGACATGCATGACAGACATAGTGTCTCCAGTTGATCCTCGATAAAGTACTTTATCAAACGCACCTACCTCTCTTTCCAAAGTTCCCAAAGGAAAAAGAGTTAATGCATCACCTAACTACTCACTCAAAAAAAAAAAAAAGAAGGAAAGAAAGAAGAAAGTTTGATGGATAAATTCTTTTATAAGGTTTAAAACATTTCATCTCTAAGGGTTCAGACTCCACTAAAGCATTTCTTATGAGACCATCTTAGAAATAACTTAACATATAAAGTTTAGGAAAGAAACAAAAATAAGAGAAGCATGTCTATTGGCCAAGGCTCCTTAAAGGCTTATTTTTTCAGTCACCTGTAAAACCTGTTTGGAAACAAATGTCATATTTTGTTGTGAATTCAGATTTCAAAAAACTGTTTAATGTTAACTGGATATAAGATTTTATTTCCTTAGTCTTTCACCTAGGGAGTGAGTTAAGTAAAACTGGGCATCAAAAAGTAACAGGAATGTTATACTGTTAATTTAGCTTCCTTACTCTCATTTTTTCAGTGACTACATCCCTCTGTGATGTATTGTGATGAGGGAAGAAGGAGGAGGATAGGGTATATGTCTGGAGAAGGCAATGGCACCCCACTCCAGTACTCTTGCCTGGAAAATCCCACGGACGGAGGAGCCTGGTAGGCTGCAGTCCATGGGGTCACTAAGAGTCGGACACGTGAGCGACTTCACTTTCACTTTTCACTTTCATGCATTGAAGAAGGAAATGGCAACCCACTCCAGTGTTCTTGCCTGGAGAATCCCAGGGATGGGGAGCCTGGTGGGCTGCCATCTATGGGGTCGCACAGAGTCGGACACAACTGAAGTGACTTAGCAGCAGCAGGGTATATGTCACAGAAGCAGGCGGGATGTGTAGACAAAAGAGCTTTCTAAGACTTCAGTATGCTTTTCAGTGGTGAAATTAGGTCTATTTCTCTTCTGGTTTTGCCACTGACTCTCTCCATGACCTTAGTAACCTTACTTCATTTCTCTAAATCTCAATGCCCTTATCTGTAAAATTAAGGATTAGGCTAAAAATCTTTCAGTGTTATGTGACATAATTTTAATTTATAATATTTTACTTGAGGCTTATACAAATATCTCAGAAAGTTGGTTTACAAAAGAATCTGATAAAAAGGAACATAATGAATACTAAGGAGGAAGAAAAAAAAAAAAGCTTTCTTATTTCTAACATTTTTTCAATCAAAACACAGAGCTTTTCCCTACTCGAAACTATAGATTGCATGTCTTTTTTCACAATAGAAATATTATTAATCCAAAGTGGTAGTGACATTCAAAGTGTTCATCCCATATGTATTTATCCTTAAATGCCAGTTAGAATATTTCTGATTGTAAGTGTTGAATGATATCTTTCTATCTTTCTACAGCCAAAGGATAGAGATCTTTATTTCCAAGTCCTTACTTATTTTTTACCTCTGTCATTAATTCTAATTCTAGTTAAATTAAAGCAAACTGACTTACTATCAGATTCCTACTTCCTATTTTAAGATTGCCTTGGTTTAGCTTTTGATAACATTGGAAACCATTGTGCCTTAGAAAGTACTACAGACCCCTCCAAGATTTTCTTTTCTTCTTTTCTGTTCTCTGTCGAGTGCATGCTTATTATTTATGGTGGAATGGAAGGCTCACAGTAAGATTCTTGATAGTATTGTATCAATATATAAGGGCAGTTGAAAATTTGAATTTTCTTAAAATCCTTTGGAGTTATATCTGTCACATCAAAGGAGAATTACTTGAGAAGACTTGATAGTAGCTATAAATAAGCAACAACATTCAATCCCCTTCTAAGAATTTTACTTCAAAACTTCCAAGCAATATTTGTTCTGCTTTTAATCCCAGAAAATAACAGCTGAGTCAAGAGAGTAGACAGAATAGGAATTGGGAGTGGAAGAAGAGAAGAAAGATAAATATCTTGTAAGTTCTGACTGGCATTATAACCAGCAAAACAGGTAAAACTTGGAGAATTGTGGGAGTAGATTTTGAAAGAAATGACCATTCTTTTTTCCAAGAACCTTGGCCAACTGGGTCATAAATGAATCACAGCTAGTGGCTGGAAGGAATGTTCTCATACATATTTTACTGAGCGAGTTCTGACTATCTGAGAGAGCATATATTATTGAAAATATTATTTTTATAAAGTCTGAAGCCCCTACACATATACTTCAAAGATAAGAGGAAGCAAAAAGAAGTCAGTCTTAATCCTGGAAAAAGACAGACAAAATAAAGAAACAAATTAAGCTAGAAAAAAATAATAACTGTCTCTCAGATCACAGTACTTTCCTGTTTTCCAAATGCAGTTTTACTTGTTGTTAATGGAATTTATTTATGCTCTCTGGTCTGCAAATACTTCTTTCACACTGGCTGAATTTCTCAGTGGTGCTGAACTGCATCAAATATTTAGTATGAATTCATCCACTACTTAAGTATCCTCTAGCAACAGGTTTTCTGGATGTGTTAATGGATGTTGTATACCCAGTGGAGATTTTGTAAGAAAGTCTTATTCTGAATTTCTATTCTATTTTGATACCTAGTGCTCTGTGAATATTTATCTCCTTTCCTGTAGTTGACTGTGAGTTGTTTGAGGATGCCACCCCTTCTTTTTTTCTAGCTGTTCATTTGTCTCCAAGGTTAACCACAGTACCTGGCTGGCACCTAGAAAGGATTCAACCTCAGTGCTATGCGTGCAATAAAAGAATATAGTATCCAACAGCTATATTTCTAACCTTTCCTGTCATAAGTAGAAAAAAATATTTCCTTGGTATTTGTGACAAAAAATCTATAAGATTTTCCCCAGGAGGGTGAAGGAAAACAGAAACAAAAACATACTAAATACTTACTATCTGTTAGATTGTGCCAGGGGGTTATCAAATAAAGAGTGTTTTAAAATCCTCACAGCAACCTTGATAGAAAGGTATTATCACCATATTTTATAAGTGAGAAAAACATAAAGGCTCAGAAAGATGGGCGAACTCTTTGGTCTCTTAAGTTTATAAATGCAGAATCAAGATGTGAATCAAATGTTCTTTTCAGACTATGCTGAAACATAGACACACTGAGGAGTACTTGAGTGGTGTGCGTGTGTGTGTGTGTGTGGACAGAGAGAGAGAGAAAGAGGAAGTACAGCTATCCTTTATGAAGGTCCTTTACTTGGTTCTGCTCCCCTGGGAGCCAGCCATCCAGTACATCCCATTCACAACCCTGATCTGTTGGGCTAGACTAGAAATGAGGCCATTGCCATATCTTTCTGCACAGTCTTTGAAGTAACCTATCTCTGTTCGACGTCTGTAGCACCAGGGAGAAGACAATCAGATACTGTGTACCAGGAGAGTCATTCCTATAAAAAATGTCTTTCCTCCCTATTAGACTGTGAGCTTCTCAGCATCAGGATCATGGCTGACCTGTCTTGAGTGAAATAATCTTCCATCTCTCATTTCCCCTTCATTTTTATAGACACATAGACCTTGTTATTGTTCCTTTTAATTAGATTCCTAATTGGCCTCTGACCTCCCTTCCATCGAATTCACCCAAATATAGATCTGATCATATAAATATTTTGCTTAAAACCTTCACAACTCTCCATAGGCAACAAGACAAAATCCAACTCACCTAAGACAGCATTTAGGATGCTATCTTATCTGGGTGCTATAGGATAGCACCTAGACAGCATTTAGGATGTTCTAGATCCTGCTGTGTCTTTCTCTACTGTCATATTTGCTACTTTCTACCACACCTGCTCTGAACTGCAAACACAAAACATCCCTCACTCAAAACACCCAGCTCTCTTTATTGATGAGGTTAACTCAATCGGAATATGTATATTTCTTCCTCAAATTAGAAAAAAAAATGCCCACTTGTACCTCAAGTGAAAGTGTTAGTCACTTAGTCATGTCCTGCTCTTTGCAACTCCATGGACTGTAGCCCACCAGGCTCCTCTGTCCATGGGGTTCTCCAGGCCAGAACACTGGAGTGGGTTACTATTCCCTCCTCCAATCCCATGGACGGAGGAGCCTGGTAGGCTGCAGACCATGGGGTTGCGAAGAGTCGGACACGACTGAGCAACTTCACTTTCACTTTTCCCTTTCATGCATTGGAGAAGGAAATGGCAACCCACTCCAGTGTTCTTGCCTGGAGAATCCCAGAAACGGGGGAGCCTGGTGGGCTGCCGGCTATGGGGTCACACAGAGTTGGACACGACTGAAGCGACTTAGCAGCAGCAGCAGCAGGGGATCATCCCAACTCAGTGATTGGACCTGAGTCTCCTGCATGGCAGGCAGATTCTTTACCACCTGAGCCACTAGAGAAGCCTCAAAATCCATCTTAAATAGCACCTGCTCCGTGATGCCCTTCTTGTTGTTCAGGCACTTAGTCCTGTCTGACTTTGCAACACCATCAACTGCAGCACACTAGGCTTTCCTGACTTTCACTATTTCCCAGTTTGCTCAAAACTCATGTCCATTGAGTCAGTGATGCCATCCAACCATCTAATCTTCTGCCATCTCCTTCTCCTCCTGCCTTCAATCTTTCCCAGCATCAGGGTCTTTTCCAAAGAGTCAACTCTGCATCACATGGCCAAAGTATTGGAGCTTCAACTTCAACATCAGTCCTTCCAATGAATATTCAGGGTTGATTTCCTTGAGGATTGACTAGTTTGATCTCCTTGCTGTCCAAGGGAATCAAGAGTTTTCTCTAGCACCACAGATCCAAAGCATCAATTCTTCAGTGCTCAGCCTTCTTTATGGTCCAACTCTCACATTCATGCATAATTATTGGAAAACCATAGCTTTGACTATACAGACTTTTGTTGGTAAAGTGATGTCTCTGCTTTATAATATGCTATCTAGATTTGTCATAGCTTTTCTTCCAAGGAGCAAGTGTGTTTTAATTTCATGGCTGCAGTCATCATCCCCAGTGATTTTGGAGCCCAACAAGATAAAATCTGTCACTGTTTCCATTTTTCCCTCATCTATTTGCCATGAAGTCATGAAACTGGATGCCAGAACCTTAATTTTTGAATGTTGAGTTTTAACCCAGCTTTTTCAGTCTCCTCTTTCACCTTCCCCAAGAGGATCTTTATTTGCTCTTTGCTTTGTGCCATTAGAGTGGTGTCATCTGTATATCTGAGGTTATTGATATTTCTCCCGGCAATCTTGATTTCAGTTTGTGCTTCATCCAGCTTGGCATTTCACATGATGAACTCTGCATATAAGTTAAATAAGCAGGGTGACAATATAGAGCTTTGTCATACTCCTTTCCCAATTTTGAACCAGTTCATTGTTCCATGTTTGACTCTGTTTCTTCATGACCTGCATACAGGTTTCTCAGGAGGCAGGTAAGATGGTCTGGTATTCCCATATCTTTAAGAATTTTCCACAGTTTGTTGTTATCCACACAGTCTAAGACTTTGGCATAGTCAATGAAGAAGAAGTAGATGTTTTTCCAGAATTCCTTTGCTTTTTCTATTGGCCATTTGATCTCTAGTTCCTCTACCTTTTCTAAATCCAGCTTTTATATATGTAAGTTATCACTTCACATGCTGTTGAAGCCTAGCTTGAGGATTTTGAACATTACTTTGCTAACATGTAGAATGAATGCAGTTTTACCCTAATGCGCATACAAGGTGTTTCCTCAGATCACATTTGTTCATTGTTGAAATGCACTGAGAATATTTCTTTGGGTGTCCCTTTTACTACATGATATCTTGATTTGAAGTCTGAGAAATTTTTTTTTCTGCTAGTAATTTTTTTTTTCCAAAAAAGAAATGACTGGCTAGGTTCTGGATCTGATTGAGAAATGGCCGGTTGTCACTATTTCAGTTCCTTTGTCCTTAGGCATGACTCATCTTTATATAAGTGTTTTCCTTGGTTCTTAAAGAAAAACAAGAAAATATTTATAGAAAATTACAATTTCATTCTTAATGCTAGAAAAAAGTGTTTATATTTATTTCTTATTGCATGTCTGAAAGAAGAAGGATGTAGCAGAATCGAAGAGGGTAACATTGATATTAGGAAAAATACAAGAGAATTTCTAGTGGAATAGAGTTCCAATTCTGACATCACCATTTAGTGCTTTTGATTCTTTGTAGAGTACTTCACAATAATGAAAGATATATATCTGTACTGATCAACATTTACAAAAGTTATTGTGTTCAGAAGGGGTTAGTAGAGCAGTGGCCTCAAAATTTGCCCAATAGATATCTACCTTTACTCTGAATCGCCTCTTCATTCTCTCTCTCCATGTCCCTGTGATCTAATTGACTTCGCCTTCTTTAAGACACAGCTTGAGGAACACCTTCTTCAAAGGGCCTTTCTAAACTGGACAAATATGGATAGCATGCATGTTTATATGTGTTAGGGAAAGAAGGGTTTCCTCTCTATCCCCACAGATGTGTTTTTTCTATAATACCATTTAGTACTGTACTAATAGTATATCATTATTTTATTGCAGATCTATCTATCTTCTTTATGGGGTAGGGAGTGTATTCTAATTCCCTTCTCCAGGGGATCTTCTCAACCCAGGGTTCGAACCCAGGTCTCCTGCATTGCAGGCACATTCTTTGCTGTCTTAACCACCAGGAGAAGCCCATATTCTAAATATGTGGCAAAATACTTAGTGAAAGTTAACAATTTAATTAATATATACCACAAAATTGAAATGTAAGCCCCAACAATGGATTTTTATCTTTAAAGAGACATTTAAAGACTTTTGTTAAATTCACCCACTTTTGTGTTATCTTGTCCTTCCCACAGTATCCCCTTGAAGTACTCAGCAAAGTTTTATATATAGTGGCCACCAGGCAATGTTTACTGATGGAAAGAAATCTAAGGAGCTGTCATGAAATTATTATATTTTTAAAACTACCAAACAGATTTCATTCAATTCAGTTCAGTCCCTCAGTCATGTCCGACTCTTTGTGACCCCATGGACTACAGCACGCCAGGCTTCCCCGTCCGTCACCAGCTCCCAGAACTTGCTCAAACTCACGTCCATCAAGAGATGCCATCCAACCATCTCATCCTCTGTTGTCCCCTTCTCCTCCCAGCTTCAATCTTTCCCAGCATCAGGGTCTTTTCCAATGAGTCAGTTATTCACATCAGGTGGCCAAAATATTGGAGCTTCAGCTTCCACATCGGTTCTTCCAATGAATATCCAAGACTGATTTTCTTTCTCTCTTGCTTTTTCTATGATCAAATGGATGTTGATTTCCTTGCAGTCTAGGGGCTCTCAAGAGTCTTCTCCAATACCACAGTTCAAAAGGATTAGTTTTTCAGCACTCAGCTTTCTTTATGGTCCAACACTCACATCCATACATAACTATGGGAGAAACCATAGCTTTGACTAGACAGATCTTTCTTTGGCGAATGTCTCTGCTTTTAATATGCTGCCTAGGTTGGTCACAGCTTTTCTCCTAAGGAGCAAGCAGCTTTTAATTTCATGCCTGTAGTCACCATCTGCAGTGATTTTGGAGCCCAAGAAAAGAAAGTATCTCACTGTTTCCATTGTTTCCCTATGTGCCATGAAATGATGGGACCAGACGCCATGATCATAGATTTTGAATGTTGTTTTAAACCAGCATTTTCACTCTCCTCTTTCACTTTCATCAAAAGGCTCTTTAGTTCCTCCTTGCTTTCTGCCATAAGGGTGGTGTCATCTCCATGTCTGAGGCTATTGATATTTCTCCCTGCAATCTTGATTCCAGCTTGTGCTCCATTCAGCCTGGCACTTCACATTATGTACCCTGCATATAAGTTAAATAAGCAAGGTACAATATACCACCTTGACATACTCCTTTCCCAATTTGGAGCCAGTCTGTTGTTCCAAGTCCTGTTCTAACTGTTGATTCTTGAGCTGCATATAGATTTCTTAAGAGGCAGGTCAGGTGGTTTGGTATTCACATTTCTTTGAGAGTTTCCCACAGATTGTTGTGACCCACACAGTCAAAGGCTTTAGCATAGTCAATAAAGCAGATGTTTTTCTGGAACTCTCTTGCTTTTTCCGTGATCAAACAGATGTTGGCAATTTGATCTCTCATTCTTCTGCTCTTCTAAATCTAGCTTGAACATCTGCAAGTTCTGGGTTCATGTACTGTTGAAGCCTCACTTGGAGAAATTTCAGCACTACTTTGCTGCCATGTGAGATGAGTGCAATTGTGTGGTAGCTTGAACATTCTTTGGCATTGCCTTACTTTGGTATTGGAATGAAAACTGACTTTTTCCAGTCCTGTGGCCTCTGCTGCAGTTTCCAAATTTGCTGGCATATTGAGTGCAACACTTCAGCAGCATCATCTTTTAGAATTTGAAATAGCTCAACTGGAATCCCATCACCTCCACAGGCTTTGTTTGTAGTGATGCTTCCTAAGGCTCACTTGACTTCGCACTCCAGGATGTCTGGCTCTAGGTGAGTGATCACACCATCGTGTTGAGGGTCATGAAGATCTCTTTTGAATAGTTCTGCTGTGTATTCTTGCCACCTCTTCTTAATGTCTTCTGCTTCTGTTAGGTCTATGCTATTTCTATCCTTTACTGTGCCCATCTTTGCATAAAGTGTTCCCTTGGTCTTTCTAATTTTCTTAAAGAGATCTGTACTCTTTCCCATTCTATTGTTTTCCTCTTTTTCTTTGCATTAGTCACTTAGGAAGTGTTTCTAATCTCTCCTTGCTATTCTTTGGAACTTTGCATTCAGATATTGTTCCTTTTCTCCTTTGCCTTTTGCTTCTTTTCTTTTCTCAGCTATTTGTAAGGACTCCTCAGACAACCATTTTGCCATTTTGCATTTCTTCTTCTTGGGCATGGTCTTGATCACTGCCTCCTGTACAATGTCTTGAACCTCTGTTCCTAGTCTTCAGGCACTCACTCTATCTATCAGATCTAATCCCTTGAATCTATTTGTCACTTTCAATGTATAATCATAAGTGATTTGATTTAGGTCATACCCAAATGGTCTAGTGGTTTCCCCTACTTTCTTCAATTTAAGTCTGAATTTTGCAGTGAACACTTCATGATCTGAGCCAGTCAGCTTCTGGCCTTGTTTTTGCTGACTGTGTAGAGCTTCTCCGTTTATGACTGCAAAGAATATAATCAGTCTGATTTTGATGTTGACCATCTGGTGATGTCCATGTATAGAGTCGTCTTTTGTCTTGTTGGAAGAAGGTGCTTGCTATGACCAGTGCATTCTCTTGGCAAAGCTCTATTAGCCTTTGCCCTGTTTAATTTTGTACTCCAAGGTCAAATTTGCTTGTTACTCCAGCAAGTAACTCTTGACTTCATATTTTTGCATTCCAATCCCCTATGATGAAAAAGATATCTTTCTTTGGTGTTAGTTCCAGAAGGTCTTGTATGTCTTCATAGAACCATTCAATTTTCTCCAGCTTCTTTGGTCCATGAATCAAGGTAAATTGGAAATGTTAAAACAGAGGTGGCAAGAGTAACATCGACAGTTTAGGAATCAGTGAACTAAAATGGACCAGAATGGGCAAATCTAACTCAGATGACCATTCTATCTGCTACTGTGGGCAAGAACCCCTGAGAATACATGGAGCAGCTGTCATAGTCAACAACAGTGCAGTTCTTGAGTGCAATCTGAAAAATGACAGAATGATCTCTATTCCTTTCCAAGGCGAACGTATTTCATTATTAATCATTTTATGCAATGTCTCTGAATGGTTTTCCATTTTACAAATAGTATAGAGGGCTCCAAAAGGTTTAATTTTTTCATCAAAAGGATTGTGAGGAAACAAGAATTTAAAAATTTGTAATTCTTGTTCCACCCACCCCCACAATACACAATTCAACACAATGAGCATTCATTGCACTAACAAGAGGCAATTGTCATCATCCATAATCAAGTATGATTTTAAAGAATTATTGGATCTTAACCTAAAATAACAAAAGTAAACAACTTATTGATATGGAAATTTTTTCTCCAAAAATTACCTCCCGCTTTATTGTTTTATCATGACTCACATGTCATTTCCTCATATAAATAGTATTCTCTAATGCCCCTCTAATGTCACAATTATTCACATTTGTATCCTTTTTAGTTGTCAGCAGAGGGCTTTCATTTATAGTCAATGTTTGGAAAGAGGTGAGTGATTTCTTTCGCTCGATTTCATGGATGAGAAAAATGAAACTGAGGTATTTATTTCAAGAAAAGCACTATTAATTTATTTTATTATTTTTAATTTTATTTTATTTTTAAACTTTACATAATTGTATTAGTTTTGCCAAATATCAAAATGAATCCGCCACAGGTATACATGTGTTCCCCATCCTGAACCCTCCTCCCTCCTCCCTCCCCATTCCATCCCTCTGGGTCCTCCCAGTGCACCAGCCCCAAGCATCCAGTATCGTGCATCGAACCTGGACTGGCAACTCGTTTCATACATGGTATTTTACATGTTTCAATGCCATTCACTATTAATGTAAAAGGCAAAGTCAGCTGGAAATCTATCTTTAGATTATCTTGCTGAGGTCATAATCTGTTTTGCTAATAAGTACATGTCCTGTTGTTTCTTTAGTGATAATAAGATCATGAGCACACAATTTTGAGATATGTGCCATGTCCGATCTTTCTCTCTACTTTGGAAACAAAATATCCTTTTACTGCCTTGACCTATTTCCCTGACAGAATCATTGGTATACATGAACAATGAATTTTTAAATTGAATTCTTCCCTAGTACCACTATTTTTAATCTTATGAACACATCATTCACTTTATAATCTTAATAAAATATTCATTTATTTCATAAACATTTGGCTACATTTTTGCATATCTAATACAGAGATGTAGAGATGAAAATCCAGACCTGTACCTTCCAGGAAATGAATTGGAGCCTTGATGGCAAATTGACTTCATCCTATGTAATCATCCCTCATCATTTAGAAATGGTTTCTGTTGCACTGTGTGAAGAATTATGAGGCTGTATCCAGCCTTGATAAGTAAGGGTGCTAAGGTCAGCTAGTAACGTCTACAATGGGAAAAGGATCGGAAATAGCTGCACGTAGGTCAGAAATGCTGGGTGTGATGGATAGTGTTCCTTTTGATTTAGTTAGTGATTTGGCTTTTTACAATAAAAATGTGTGTATTTTAGATTTTATAAATAATATGTGCTCATTTAACAAAAATAAAATAATTCAGAACAAGTCTAGAAATAATGTAGAAATATTATATTTTACTCTGAGATATTTGCCTTTAATGTTTTGATGATCCTCCTTATGTAGTTCACTGTATGTCTACAGAAAGTGAAAATGTTAGTCTCTCAGTCGTGTCCGACTCTTTGTGACCCCATGGACTGTAGCCTGCCAGGCTCCTCTGTCCACGGGATTCTCCAAGCAAGAATACTGGAGTGGGTTGCCATGCCCTCCTCCAGGGGATCTTCCCAACCAAGGGGTCAAACCCAGGTCTCCTGCATTGCTGGTGGTTTCTTTACCATCTGAGCCACCAGGGAATTCCCAAATGTCTACAACATGCATCCAAATATTTATACACTGTACATTTACATAGACTATATCACACATTTTGAGTATGCACTGTGTATTTTTTCTTTATTTCATTAAAATGTTTTGTAACTTTATTGGTTTATTTGCTGATCCACTGCCAAACTTCTTTCACCACCCCAATACTGGTATTTGTTTAAGGTGTGATTATCTTTTATATATTTCTGCACATCTTGTTTTTTCTTGTGCAACAAAACACTCTGAGAATTACTCCAAGTCAGCTGCCCAGATATTTTCTTTGAAAGCTTTGCCACAGTTAGCAAGTCATTTTAATATTGAGCTTCTAATTCAGCATCAATAAGCCCCTGAGGTAGATACCAGATACTGTTTTTTTTCATTCTTATGATGAGTAAATTACAATTCTGAGATTAAGTTACTTGTTCTTCTCTGACAGGCATTAAATTATAAGGAAAAAAGTTTGCCTAGATCTTCCTGGTCCCAGGTCCAACACCTTCCTCTCTGTTATTAATTGCTACAGTCAAGTTTAGGATTGTTCCAGAAAAGCTCAAGGAAAAAAGAGGGATTATGAGACTCAAAATTCACTTATCAGATTTCACTGTCATGATAATTACCTTTAAAGGTAATTATTATACCCATTGAATTATTATTATATCTATTATCTGGAATAAGGATCTGAGATCAGAGTTCATAGAACATGCCCAGCTTCCCCTACCTAGATAGAGGCAAGCCCAATGGGTGTGAAATGCTAAATTCCACATTTTTTTGAATAATATATTAAATTTGAGTCTAAATATTGTGTATCCTTTAAGTCACTTTAAAAAATAACTTTCTATGGACTGTATTTTTACTTATCATTTATTTATCTCTTTCTAGTATATGGAGATTTGGGGCACATAAATGCATCAGAGATGAAGGAGCTTTCCTCTAATTGGTACTTGGTGCCATAGAAGCAATAATGAGTTGAGAGAGAGTATCATCCATGGTTACACTGAATCTATACTAAATGAATGAATGGACATTTGGAGCCTAGAATTTGGACTCATATATCTGAAGAGATTACATTTTATCTGTGGCTTCTCATTTTTTAAGGACAAGGCTGAATGGGATTAAGGCAAAATCCTTGGGCAGCTGCAATAATACCATTTCTTTATAATATATGAATAATGAAAATGAGCCACACGTATTTTATATAATCCTATCCATTACACACAAGTTATAAAAAGTGCCATAGTTTTTTTTTTTTTTTTTATCCCCAGATAAGTGATGCTACTATGCCAATTTTTCAAGGACATGTTAAGATGTATGTTTGTGTTTAAAACTAATAGATATTCTGTCTGCATATTAAATTCCCAGCATTTGGCTTTGTGTGGCACTTACAAAGCTCAGATAGTGAATGGTTGATAAAAATAAATAAAGTGCTGCTTTGTCAAGAGAAAAAAAAAGTATGTTCTGAACCTCAGGATGTAGACAATAACGTATGTCACTGTTCAGTTCAGTTCCGTTCAGTCATTCAGTCATGTCCGACTCTTGGTGAGTCCCTGTAGATGGTGCATTTTGTTTGACTAGTTGATTTGAGGCATCATAACATATTGATGCTTTTGAACTGTGGTGTTGGAGAAGACTCTTGAGAGTCCCTTGGACTGTAAGGAGATCCGACCAGTCCATCCTAAAGGAAATCAGTCCTGAATATTTATTGGAAGGACTGACGTTGAAGCTGAAACTCCAATACTTTGACCACCTGATGTGAAGAACTGACTCATTTGAAAACACCCAGATTCTGTGAAAGATTGAAGGCAGGAGGAGAAGGAGATGACAGAGGATGAGGTGGTTGGATGGCATCACTGACTCAATGGACATGAGTTTGAGTGAGCTCTGGGAGTTGGTGATGGACAGGGAGGCCTGGCGTGCTGCAGTCCATGGGGTTGCAAAGAGTTGGACATGACTGAGTGACTGAACTGAAGATATTTTTAGATCTAAAAATAGCATAAAATGTCCTCTATTGTGTTTAGTGTTCACCAACAGTGCACTTTACACTATAAAGAACATAATAGTGGAACAAACTGTCCAGGTCTATATAATAAAACGTGAATCTAAACAATTGTTCTAGGCATTTTGACTGTGTAAATAGGTCATTGATGTGGTGTCCAAATTTATTGTTTCCTTTTTTTGTTCATTTAAATACATAGCCTATGCTCACAAAAAGACTGAAGGTGGCATGTACATGTGTCTGTACTATTTAAAACGATGATCACTCTGTTGCTTCTTGTGTCTAAGGCATTTAACTTGGAGCTGCCATATATATTATCTCATTTGATGACTGTATTAATGATATGAAATGATCTTTGCTGACCTCACATTACCAAAGAGGCTTCTTACTCTTGCAGTATGCTGTGGCCAAATTAGGATGGGAACCAACACAGGACAGGAACCAACACTATCAAAGACTAGTCTTTTTTACTATACTTTTGGATCTGATTAAAACAGTCCTCATTGCCACATAGCTGACTGCTGATGTGAAATTTTCAAGAATTATTCAAAATAATGGAAAGGTAGCCCTTCTCATAAAAATGTACTATTAGCTGCAACTGGTTACTCTATTAGTAGGTCTGATTTTTTTTAAATTTTATTTTATTTTTAAACTTTACATAATTGTTTTAGTTTTGCCAAATATCAAAATGAATCCACCACAGGTATACATGATGTTTTTTACAGCTCCAAATTACTGGAAGAAAAATCAACATGATCCTTATATACTACTGCTGCTGCTGCTGCTAAGTCGCTTCAGTCGTGTCCAACTCTGTGCGACCCCATAGACGGCAGCCCGCCAGGCTCCCCCGTCCCTGGGATTCTCCAGGCAAGAGCACTGGAGTGGGTTGCCATTTCCTTCTCCAATGCATGAAAGTGAAAAGTGAAAGTGAAGTTGCTCAGTCATGTCCGACCCTCCCTGACCCCATGGACTGCAGCCTACCAGGCTCCTCTGTCCATGGGATTTTCCAGGCAAGAGTACTGGAGTAGGATGCCATTGCCTTCTCCGACATACTATTGTGTAGAAATGAATTATAAATAATTTTGTAAAAGGCAGGAGGAGAAGGGAACAACAGAGGATGAGATGGTTGGATGGCATCACCAACTTTATGGACCTGAGTTTGAGCAAGCTCCAGGAATTGGTGATGGACAGGGAACCATGGCGTGCTGCATTCCATGGGATCACAGAGTTGGACATGACTGAGCAACTGAACTGACCAATTCTCCATAGCATCTAGCAAAATTGAATCATTTTAGTGTGTGGAGTGGTCTAGGAGTGTATTCAGGACCATAAAACAAATTTTTTTTAATCTACTTTATTAAAATTTATTCAAGATCCAAGGATTTTTTAAAAAGTTTCTGTTATATTTTCCATTAAAACATAACTGATGAGGGTAACTTAAAAGGCACCATTTATTAAACACTTAAATGTATTAAATATTACTATAGTTGATGGATGAGATATATAATTGTATTAATCATCATGCTCACTGTTCAACATGGAATGTATCATTTTCATTTTGTAGCTGAGGAACTGATATTCTGAGACATTAAATACTTTCTCCAAGGAAACATACTCATAAATGGCAGAACATGGGTTGGACTCAGGATTCTCAGCTCCAAAGACTTGTCTGCAGTACGACAAGCTTTGTAATATCTTCCTTTACAATAACAAAATTTGAGCCTAATGAAGACAGTCTGGAATGATCAGTTGAAGACAGTTCTCTCATATAATGTGTGAGTGTGTGTGTGGGCGGGGGAGTGGTGGGAGATGGGGGAGCAGGGTTATATGTCACTTCAGTTTCCTTAATGGTCTTTTTACATCTTTCATTTCAAATTAATCATGTTGTCACTACCGTCATGTTACCCTGTTCAAAAGTGATTAAAGCTGATATATGTACATTAACAGAAGGCAAATCTGCTTCTTGTTTGGATGACCCATTGTCACAGTGACTTTCACTAAGATGCAAACTGAGCTGTAGGGATAGAATTCAGGTCTTGGTTTTATTAAACTAATCATTTTAGTATAGAACCTCACAGCACTGCATTTTAAATTTAGTTAAGCAACCACTTAACTCTGTGTGCTTTTCCGGATCACTGACTTACTTGATGATTATTGCTGATCAGTAGAACAGACCTTACTTATCTAGGTGTCAGAGGCAAAGTTAAACAACTGTCAAGGATTTTAATATTCTCAGAAGCCTGGAGCAGGAGGCAAAATTAGAACTTTAGCTAATCTACACATTTGACAGGTGAGGAAACTGAAGCACATTCTTTCAGGAAAAATTTTAGACTCTTCAGTGTTTCACTCATGACCTGATCCTGACTGGCATTCTCGTGTCATCTCCTCACGTTCCCATTCTTACCACTTAAGTCTTCTGAAATAATGAAGTCCTCGTTCTGCATAGCCTTGTTCATGAGGATGATTCTTTGTCCACTTTCCCAGAACTCAATCTAGCATTCTCTCCTTGGAGGTTTTCCTTGTCTGCCCCAGGATCCCACCTCCATCCACCTCCCAGGTTGCTGTATTCCCCTATAATATCTTGTATTGACCACCAGCAAAATGATTTGCAGGGGTTTTTAAGTTTCTAATCATATGGTTCAATTCCCCATGCATACATGTCTATCTTTTTACCATTGTTAACCATGTGCAAATACAATATAATTACTGATCTAAGTATCTAGCTCAATTGTAACATATGGAAATGACAACAATAAAAGTATAGGGAAGATATATTTAGTTTCCTCTAGGGTTTCTCTAACAGAATGACACAAATTTCATGGCTTAAAATAATAGATATTTATTTTCTCACCATTCAGAAAGCCAGAAGCCTGAAATTAAGATGTCACCAAGGTTCTTTTCTTCTGGTGGCTCTAAAAGAGAAACCATCACATGCCTCCTTCATGCCCCAATCTGTGATGTGCAATGACTTCCAGATTCAGAACCAGTTTCTTCTGTGTTCATATGGCTTTATCCCATCCGAGTCTCTCTGCGTACCTACTTCTTCTTACAAGGATATCAGTCACTGAATGTGTGGTCCTTCCTGAATCCAGAATGACGTGATCTCAAGATCCTTAACTAATTACATCAGCAAAGATCGTATTTCCAAAGAAGATTGCATCCTGAGGTTCTGTGTATACATGAAGTTTGGGGAACACTATTAAGCTCATAGAGGGCTAAATGTTTTCTCTAGTCATATTTTTTAATAGTAGAGCTGAGACTAAAGAAAGTCCTATTTCTGTAGAGCATGCTGTCTCATGAGAATTCATTTATTTGATTTCACATTTGAAAACCTGTTCAATTTGCTTTAGGGATTTGAAAGACAGAGACAGAGACCCTCTTCTGCAAATATTTACTTTCTAAAAAGTATTAAATAATGAAATTAATTTCCCATGCCTTTACTTGTATTCACCCCTCAATGGTTTTCCTAGGATAGGAAAGTTTGTAACTAACTAGGCATATTAGCAGAAAGATGAGTTGAGCTAGAGATGAATTATCTCCTGTAGATTTGCGCATGGCTGTATGTATCTCTTACTCCTTTTAATTCTCTAGGGTTTTAATTATTTAAAGATAGTTAAAATTACTTTTTGGAATTTTTATTTTGTTTCCTGACATAACTTGAACTTGATTCAAAATGTAAACATCATATATCCATTACCTTTTTACAAAGATATTCCTATTTGAAATAAATGTCGCAATGTTCAGGAAAAAATTTCTGTGTTCTGTTATATGAATTCCATTCTTTGGTGAGGACCTGTAGGAAGAATTTTGTTTAGTGCAGAAGCCCCTAAAATGATAAGAATTTGTGGGTGCTTACATACCTGGCTTATCATTGTGGCTTCTGGTTATACTGGTAGTAGACATTTTTTAAATAAATAAAGGAGAGTAAAGGAAAGGAAAAGGATGAAAAGGAAGGGAGGAAAGGAGGAAGAAAGGAAGGAAAATTAAACAATAGATCTAAAAACATAGATTCATCAAATAAGTCTTTCACTTGACAAATGTTTATCACTTGTTGCTGTATATCAGATACTGCGTAAGGAACTTGTGATGCAATGATTAGCAAGACACTGTCTCTTCTTACACTTTAGAGGGACATTCAAACAAACAACTTATTGTAACACTGCATGTTAAGATATGACACAGAAGTAAATATATGGACTAGTGGAAATTCTTAACTGGATATTCAACATACATTTGAAAAATAAGGACTCAATCCTCCTTTGACAGATAACGAAACTGAGCTTTAGAGAAGGACACTGTTACTGAGCTTACCGACACATAAGATGACCAGTACTTCTGTCACTTAACTATGAGATGCATAGATTGCTAATGCTAGAAATGGACATTTTTCACTTACTGCAAGCTACTTTTACTCTAGTGCTTGAAAGCTCAGGTCTTACTTTGGAAACATAATGAAAGAGCTATAATTTTTGTGAAATCCCATTAGCATAACCCAATTACTATATGCTTTGTTCTCTAAATTTAATCCCTGTTTAAATGAATGCAGAAATAGTCAGTGGACAAAGCTAGTTTTCAATCTTATTTGTTTTTTTTTCCCCTCCTGGTCCACTTCTCTTTTAACTCAGCTATTTATACCAATCCAGTGACGTCGACTGGGTATAATTTGTCCCTTAGGGAAATTTGGCGATGTCTGATGGCATATTTTATTGTCACAGCGTGGGTGGTGGTACCATTTGCATGTAGGAAGCAGGAGCCAGGCATGCCACCAAACAGGCTACAATGCACAGGACAGCCCCACCATAAAGATGTTCAGCCCAAAATATTCAGTTAGTGAAAGAAAGTTCTATCATGTTATGTATATTTTATGATAACTAGAGCATTCTACCAATAGTCAAATCAGCAAACTGCTGGAAGATTTAAGAGAAAGTATGTGTGTATATATATATAGATTCTATTTTAGTTTGCTCTATTTGTTTGATTATTTTTCTCTTATAGTACATATATCCAAGTGCCTAACACAAAGCCCATCCAACATATATGGCCATCAATAAATATTTGTTAAATTAAAAAAGTTTGTTAAGTTACTACTAATTTATTATTGAGTATTATCTTTTGGTCAATTTCTACACATATCCTCTAATTTTAAAAATAATCTTTGAAGAAAGTGTTATCATCTCCACTATTTAAATTTAGTTTCAAATCTCTAAAAATGACTAAGTTTTTCCATCTTTTCTTGGAAGTCTTCCAAAACTTTAGGAGCTGATAATAGAGTTCCTGCTGATTTCCTGGAAGCTTCTTTTGTATATATTAACCACTATAAAAAGAAGCTGCTATGCCCACAAAATATAGAAAGTTGTACAATATTGCTATTGTTTGCTAAAAGACATGTGTTGCTACCATATAAATACTTGTAACTTTTGAAATTTGCATAAAATTGGACTTGATTTATCACACTTACTGTTGTTTAAAGGACATCCTCATTGTGATTTGGGTTCAGAGGCTGCTCCATTGAGGACATCCAAAAATTCAAACAAAACTGCCTCAATTTCTTACACTTTTTTTTTTTTCACTTTTATTGAAATATGGCAGTGGTTTAGTCACTAAGTCACTTCTGACTCTTACGACTCCATGGACTATAGCCTGCCAGGCTCCTCTGTTCATTGGATTTTCTAGGCAAGCATACTGGAGTAGCTTGCATTTTCTTCTCCAGCGGATCTTCCCAATCCAGGGATCGAACCTGGGTCTCCTGCACTGCAGGCAGATTCTTTACCAACTGAGCCACCAGGGAAGCCTCAACTTACAATGCTGTGTTAGTTTAAGGTGTACAGTAAAGTGACTAAGTTATATATATATATACTTTATATCTCTTCTGTTATATGCTATTACAAGCTATTGAGTATAGTTCATTGTGGTATACAGTAGGTCCTTATTGGTTATCTATTTTAGATATAATAGTGTGTCCTTTTTTAAAACATTTCATTTTATAGTGGAGTATAACAGTTAACAATCATTGTCAAGTAACAATCTTGTGATAGTTTCAGGTGAACTACAAAGGTACTCTGCTGCTGCTGCTAAGTCGCTTCAGTCATGTCCGACTCCGTGCGACCCCATAGACGGCAGCCCACCAGGATCCCCCGTCCCTGGGATTCTCCGGCCAAGAACACTGGAGTGGGTTGCCATTTCCTTCTCCAGTGCATGAAAGCGAAAAGTCAAAGTGAAGTTGCTCAGTCGTGTCCGACTCTTAGCGACCCCATGGACTGCAGCCCACCAGGCTCCTCCATCCATGGGATTTTCCAGGCAAAAGTACTGGAGTGGGGTGCCATTGCCAGCTGTACATATACATGTATCCATTCTCCCCTAAACTCCCCTTCCATCCAGGTGCCACAAGACATTGGAAAGAGGTCCCTATTGTTGTTGTTGTTCAGTCTCTAAGTTGTGTTGACTTATTGAGACCCCATGGACTATTGCCAGCAAGGCTCCTCTGTCCATGGGATTTCCCAGGCAAGAATACTGGAGTGGATGGCCATTTCCTTCTTCAAGGGATTTCCTGACTCAGGGATCAAACCTGAGTTTTTTGCATTGGCAGGCAGATTCCTTAACACTGAGGGACCAGGGAGCCCAGAGTTCTCCATAGTGTGTCTTTTTTGAATAACTTCCTTAGTAGCTAGGTTTTTAATTATTTAATTCTAGGCTCTTTCTTTTTTTTTAAATTAGAATGCAAACATTAAATAATAAGACAATTTAAATTCAGCTTCTTACAGAAATGCCTTCATTGAACAGAGTGAGTATACGTGTGTGTGGACATGCATGTGAATGTATGCTAAAGGAACATTTATTTGAACAATATGAACAATATTTTGGTATATTTTAAAAGCCTTAGAGGAAATTGTTATTCATTTTATCAAGTAGTTCTTTTTTTTTTAATTTTATTTTATTTTTAAACTTTACATAATTGTATTAGTTTTGCCAAATATCAAAATGAATCCGCCACAGGTATACATGTGTTCCCCATCCTGAACCCCCCTCCCTCCTCCCTCCCCATTCCATCTCTCTGGGTCGTCCCAGTGCACCAGCCCCAAGCATCCAGTATCGTGCATCGAACTTGGACTGGCAACTCGTTTGTGTAAATGGTGAAGGCTAGAATGTTAATGGTATGTGTTAAATACCAACTCTGTACCAGGACTTTTGCTGGGTATTTTCATATATAACTCTTCATCATTTTAACAAAGATGTATAAAATATTTCACTGAGTTTTAAAGTTAAGATAGCTGACTAGGCAATAAACATACAAAAATATGCTTTGCTTCACTAGAGACAAGATGAAGCTACATTACCATGACAATGAAATAACATGATATCTCATCCACCGGATTTGGAGAAATTAAAATATCTGACTATTGACTGGAAAGTGAAGCAATAGGTTCCACTGGTAAGAATGTAATCACTCTGGAAAACAATTTGTCATTAACTGAAAAAGTAAAAGAAACAGCCTTTTTAAAATGACTGTTTCATTAATCAAGGATTACGAGTAATCAAATATAAGCACCTCATGTCCATTAGGCCAGATTGGGTATGATATGTATTTTTGCCCAGCAGTAGGCTTCTTAAAAAGCAGAGACATTACTTTGCCAACAAAGGTCCGTCTAGTCAAGGCTATGGTTTTTCCAGTGGTCATGTATGGATGTGAGACTTGGACTGTGAAGAAAGCTGAGCACTGAAGAATTGATGCTTTTGAACTGTGGTGTTGGAGAAGACTCTTGAGAGTCCCTTGGACTGCAAGGAGATCCAACCAGTCCATCCTAAAGGAGATCAGTCTTGGGTGTTCATTGGAAGGACTGATGCTGAAGCTGAAACTCCAATGCTTTGGCCCCCTCATGCGAAGAGTTGACTCATTGGAAAAGACCCTGATGTTGGGAGGGATTGGGGTCAAGAGGAGAAGGGGACAACAGAGGATGAGATGGCTGGGTGACATCACCGACTCGATGGACATGAGTTGGGTGAACTCGGGAGTTGGTGATGGACAGGGAGGCCTGGCGTGCTGCGGTTCATGGGGTTGCAAAGTGTCAGACACTACTGAGTGACTGAACTGAGGCTTCTTAAGAATCTACCCTGGAGACACACTCATACACTCAGGAGACATAGATAAGCATGTTCATAGAAGCACTGCTTGTAATAGCAAAACAGAACAAACTGGGGCAAAAACAAGCTAATGGAGATTGTAGTAAAATGGTGAAGTAAATATTTGATTATAGTTATATACCAGAATACTATACAATAATGAAAACACTGACTGACAGTTAAATGTATCCAAAGAGATAATTGTCCAACATAAAGTTGGGTGAAAAAAGCAATTTGCAGAAAAAAATAAATAAACATTCACTATGATTGCATGTGTGTGAATTCCTGAAATGCAAACAATTAAACATCTTGTTTAGAGATACACAGACAGAATGGAAACACTTTAAAGTACCTAAGGGATTGACTACTCTAAAAATTCATGAGCTTGATTATTCCTGAGAGTGAATGGAGTAAAGACAATCGGTCCTGAGAGGGCTATCCAGGGTTCTTCACAGATATTGGTCATACTTTGCTAACAAATATGGGTATATGTAGATTTAATGTCATTTTTCTTTTTTCTTTCAAATGTATTATATATGTAGATATATATATATATATATATATAAAATATCTTTTGAATTAATTAGATGTTAAACAAATTATATTTACTGAAGTAAATCTTAGAAGGATTACATAACCTATCCAAGTTTATTTCTAATGACAGTGTTCCATTCAGGATTGTGTGATCCAGATCCCATGCTCTCCCACTTCATTTTTTGGCTCTGCTCAAGGTGAAATCCCCCTAGCACAATGCCCAGGAAGAAATTGCTTCTTCTGGTAATCATCTTGTTTTCTCATATCAGTGAATGCTATGAACCACCAAGTGTCTTCCTTCATTAAATTAGCTGCCAGAAAATTTATTCTGATGTAAATGTTCAACTACAGTAATTAGCTCATCATAAATACTTAATTCACATATTTTCTTTCTTATAATGCTTTCTGATTTCTCACTCACGTTTAAAATTAATTCACTGTTCTGATTCTATTTCATATGTAGTCTTATTATAAATAATCTAAAAGCTTTTTATTATGAGTAGTGAATAAGCAGTTTTTCATAAAAAAACAAATAATTTAGAACCACTACATTTTCTTTAAAGATCTAAATTACTGTTTTTAAGGCAGAATCCATTAGTTTCTTTTTCTTTTCTCTCACTTCCTAACTCTTTGTGTTTAGCACGGTTCTAAAACCACTAAGTTCTCATAGCAAAGGAAAGAGTCAACAGATAATTGAAGAGAAAACCTATGAAATATGAGAAAATATTTGCAAACCATATGTCTATTGAGGGATTAATATTCAAAATATATGGGCTTCCCAGTTGGTTCAATGGTAAAGAATCTATCTGCCAATGCAGGAGATACAGGTTTGATCCCTGGATCAGGAAGATATCCTGGAGAAGGAAATGGCAACCTACTCGTGTTTTTGCCTGGGAAGTCCCACGGACAGAGGAGCGTGATGGGCTACAGTCTATGGAGTTGCAAAGAGTCAGATATGACTGAGCACACACATATTCAAAATATATAAGGAACTCAAATAACTCAATAGCAAAATAAATCAAATACAGAATTAAGAAATAGGTAAAGGACTTGAATAGACATTTCTCTAAAGAAGACATACAAATGGTCAACAGGTATATGAAAGGTATTTAGCATCACTAATACTAGAAAAATGAAATATGAAACTATACAGTGAGATAGTATCTTACAACTTTTAGATTGGCTATTATCAAAAAGACAAAGACAGCAAATTTTTATGAAGCTATAGAGAACAGAAAACCCTTGTATACCCTTGGTGGGAATGTAAATTGGTATAGCTTTAATAGAAAACATTTCATCAAAAAAAAATTTAAACTAGAACTATCATATGATCCAGTAATCCCACTTCTAGATATATATCAAAAAGGAAATGGAATCAGTATCTTGAAGAGATATCTATACTGTTGGCCAAAAAGTTGTTTGGGTTTCTCTGTAACATTTTATGGAAAAATCCAAATGAACTTTTTGACCAGCCCAATACTCTGCCATGCTCATTACAGTATTATTTACAAAAGCCAAGATACGGAAACAATCTATATATCTGTTGATGGATGAATGCATAAAGAAAATGATATATGTACATAATGAAAACATATATAAGGGAATATTTTTGAGTCTTAAATAAAAGAACATCATGCAGTTCATGACAACATGGATGAAACTGAAAAACATTATGCTAAGTGAAATAAGCCCAACATAGAAACATAAATACTGTATGATCTCTCTTAACATATGGAATCTAAAATAGTTGAACTCATAAAGGCAGATGAAAGGATCATTGCCAGAGCTCAGGATTGGGAGAAGTAGGAAGATTTGGTCAAAGAGTACAAAGTTTCATTTGTTCAGAAGGAAAAAGTTCTGGTGATCTAGTTTATAGCACAATAAAGAGTCTCTTAAGGAAGGTGAAAGAGGAGAATGAAAAGCTGGCTTAAAATTCAACATTCATACATCAACATGTTGATGTATGGCAAAACCAATACAATATTGTAAAGTAATTAGCCTCTAATTAAAAAAATAAATTTAAATTAAAAAAAAAAACCTCAACATTCAAGAAACTAAGATCATGGCATCTGGTCCCATCACTTCATGGCAAATAGATGGGGAAACAGTGGAAACAGTGACAAACTTTATTTTGGGGGCTCCAAAATCACTGTAGACAGTGACTGCAGCAATGAAATTAAAAGATGCTTGCTCCTTGGAGGAAAAGCTATGACAAACCTGGACAGTGTATTAAAATGCAGAGACATCACTTTGCAGAAAAAGGTCTGTATAGTCAAAGCTATGGCTTTTCCAGTAATCATGTATGGATGTGAGAGTTGGACCATAAAGAAGGCTGAGCACAAAAGAATTGATGCTTTTGAACTGTGGTGTTGGAGAAGACACTTGAGAGTCCATTGGACAGCAAGGAGACTGAAGTAGTCAATCCTATTTATTTATTTATTTATTTATTGGAAGGACTGATGCTGAAGCTGAAGCTCCAGTAGTTGGCCACCTGATGAGAAGAGCTGACTCATTGGAAAAGATCCTGATGCTGGGAAAGAGTGAGGGCAGGAGGAGAAGGGGGTTACAGAGGATAAGATCATTGGATGGCATCACTGACTCAATAGACATGAGTTTGAGCAAACTCCAGGAGACAGTGAAGGACATATAAGCCTGGCATGCTGCAGTTCATGGGGTTGCAGAAAGCCGGACATGACGATGAACTGAAAAGCAACAGCATCTGTGGTTAATCATATGGCATATTGGAAATATTCTAAAAGAGTAGATTTGAAGTGGTCTTACCACAAAAATAACCAAATGTTACCTATGAGAGCTGATGGATATATTATTTAACTGTGGTAATCATGTCACAATATATGCATATATCAAAATAGCATGTTGTACACCTTAAAATATGCAATTTTTATTTGTGAATTATAGTTCAATAAAGCTGGAGAAAAATAGCTACTTAAAAAAAAAATCCATGAGTTCTCAGTCTGAGACAAAACAGGTGTAGAGAGTTCTCTTGGTAAAAATATGTGTACTCCAGGTGCGCTTTATTTTGAAGAATATGCCAAGTCAGTAATCACAAGCTTCTCAAGAATGAATCACCTTTTGAAAAATATGTTGAGCTATAAAAGGCCTTACATAAATACATGATTATCTTTCTATGTACGGGGAAGGCGGTGGGAGGCCAGGAGCAGATGATAGATTGCACTGAGTTATTTAGAGGAAGCACTTGGCTCTCTTTCACCACAGCTCCTCTGAAGGCAGCTGAGGCCAATCTGATGAAGAATATTGTACATAATTGAGTATTCATATTTCCTCATAGTTTTAATTGTCTTTTTTCAGAATGAGGTTTGGCCTCCATAGTAATATATCTGACCAATACACCTAAGTGTCATTAGGAAAGTGGGAGTAATTGTTTTAAACATTGCAAATATATATATATATATATATATATATATATATATATATATATATTTCACTTTCAAAGACACTCTACAGTCCATATACAAAGAAAAGAGAAGGCTTAAAGAACCAAATGACAAGACTGAATCCAAGTTCAGCTAATTCATAGTTGTTTGGCTACTTAGCACATAGAAATAAACTCTCTGAGCCTCCGTTTACAAACATCTCAAGTGGGAATGAAAACATATCGCACTGCTATTATGAAGATTATTTGATGGAGTATGCATAAGAGCTTACCATCACAGAGTTACAGAGTACCTGTCACAGAGTTGTATTTGGATAGTAACTGTTTTCAGCTCTCAGTCACAGTGTGAAATTAACATGAGCTAATAAGTTAAATCCATTTCTATAGCCAAGCATTGATTAGGTGATTGATTGATTGATTCCTTAATGCATTCATTTTGACTGATTAATTTATTCATATAACAAGCACTGTTGTCAAGTACTCAATAGTGAATAAGCCTTTCTGTAAAATATCACCTCAGAAAATATTACATGTATTATCTGGAAGAAGGTAGGAGAAAATAAAGCACTACAATATATTCTATAAGCACTCCCAGAAATGAAAATTGTGGGAGTATGTATATACTAACAACAGGAAGTGAAAAAGTTGGGATGTATTTGCACTGATGAATGATTGTATAAGCAGAATAAGATAGGGCAGGGGATGAGGAAGCAAAGCCAAGAAGTAAATCTTACCTCAATGTTAGACTGAAAGCCAGTCTGTAGGATTCGATCTTTTCATTTATTTCAGCCATTCATTCAGTCATTTGCCTACCTTCCAATCTGCTTTTTCTTCTTTTCATCCATCTCTCTATATCTACCAACTCATCAGTCTATCCCCTAAATACTTCAGTCAGTTCAGTTCAGTTGCTCAGTCATGTTCAACTCTTTGCCATCCTATGGACAGCAGCATGCCAGTCCTCCCTGTCCATCACCAACTCCTGGAGCTTGCTCAAACTCTTGTCCATTGAGTCAGTGATTCCATCCAACCATCTCATCCTCTGCCATCCCCTTCTCCTCCTGCCTTCAATCTTTCCCAGCATCAGGATATTTTCCAATGAGTCGGCTCTTTGCATCAGGTGGGTCAAGTATTGGAGCTTCAGTTTCAGCATCAGTACTTCCAATGAATATTCAGGACTGATTTCCTTTAGGATTGACTGGTTAGATCTCCTTGCACCAAGGGACTCTCAAGAGTCTGCTCCAACACCACAGTTCAAAACCATAAATACTTATTAAACACCTAATAGGTTCCAAGACTAAGACTGTAATAATAGGTCCTTTTCTTCAAAGACTTTAGAATGCAGTTGTATAATGCACATAGAGTAGATAATTTCAGAAAATTGTGTTAATGTTAATAACATTTTATATATTAGTGGTTATAAACCCATGGTTTGACATCATAAAGACCTCTCTAGACTTGAATCCCAGCTCCTCTACATAGTAAATTTAAGCAAACAAACTCATCTTTCTCAGTCAGCATTTGTGTAGCTGTTGACCTGTGATGGTAATAGTGCATATTTCACAGAACTATTTCAAAGATAATGTATGAGAAGGTTGATTCAATATTTGAAATGTCATCATGATGTTGGATGAGGTAGAGTAACTAAATTGATCTTGGTGTGGAGATGCCAAGATATTCTCCAGAATGACCCTTTAGAACTGTGTCCTAGAAGGGAGTAGACTTTTCCAGGTGACCAACCTGGGTATAGGAAAAGATGGTCAATAGGCAGATGGAATGACATTTGCAAAGCATTGTGGAAAATAAAGGATTGGATGTAAAAATTATATTGCCACTTTGGCCCTTCTTTTTCAAAACCATATGTTGCAAAGCAAGTAAAGAAAGCAAGAATGTAAATAAAAGAAAGCACAGTCCAGAAAGAGAGAGGATAAGAGAGAAAGAGAGATCCTAGAAATATGGACTTAACAGAGTTCTTCTGGCTGAGTAAATGTAGTCCTTAGCAGCTTCACAGGTTTAAAAGCTAACTTACATAAAATTAATGGCAATTATTACAAAAAGGAGAAAAAACTTCTTTTTCAAACAGTGAGTTTTCTGATTTGCTAAATGAAGTAAGAAAACATTAGATCTATGTAAAAGTTTTAGTGGGTTTAATTTTTTTTTAATAATATCTAATTAAATATAAGGTTTCTGATTTTTAGTGAACTGCAAAAAAATGTTAGCTCTTCTCTGTGGGATATATTGCACAGAATATATTGTACACAGATGAGAAGAATATATCATTTGCTATTAGAGTGAAGCTCTTTTGATGGATCATAAAAATATATTTAAAATGTAGTTAAAGGAGAAGGATGACATCAAACATTTGTAAGTTCCTTGAGAGCAAATGTCTAATCCTGAATATTTACCACCAAATCTCTACCATAAGGCAGTGAAGTCTATAAATACGCACTGAGTGTTTAACTGTTCTGTAAAATTAAGATTTTAGAGGGTGGGAATATATTTTGATTTTTATAGTGTCTGGAATTGTAATGGAAATTTATGAAGTTATATTTTATAATTGTAATGTTTCTTACTTCTGAGGATATTAACGGTGATTCATGGTCACAGAATGCAATTTGAAGAAGAACAATTCAAGTTAACCCTTTATAGTATCAGACGTAGTGGCTCTTTTAATTCCTTGCAAATTTATTTATATATTTTCATTTATCAAAATACTTGAGTTTCTACTATGCATCAAGGCAACATAGTGTATCTAAAAGTGTAAGATACAAATGAAGATATGGGCCCAACTTGGGCCCAATATGCTCAAGGAAGGTATAAAACAGGAGTACCAGAGAACTATGGGGACCTCCCTGGTAACTCAGTGGTAAAGAATCCACCTGCCAATGCAAGAGATATGGGTTCAACCCTTGGGTTGGGCAGATCCCCTGGAGAAGGAAATGGCAGCCTGCTCCAGTATTCTTGCCTGGGAAATCTCATGGACAGAGGAGCCTGGCAGGCTAGAGTCCAAAGGAGAGCAAAGAGTCAGACACAACTTAGGAACTAAAACAACAACAGTAGACGGAGATCTGTGTCACAGGGTGAAAATTGGTGCATCCTATGAGAGGTCCTAGAGAAGGAAATGACTACCCACTCCAGGATTCTTGCCTGGAAAATCCTATGAACAGAGAAGCCTGGTGGGCTACAGTCCATGGATCGCAAAGAGGCAGACACAACTGAGCAACGAACCCACTACCACCAAACTACCACATGAGAGGTCCAGATCAAATACGGGGCAATTCATTTATTTCTTGAACACAAGTGTTCTCCACTCTTTAAGAAATCATGGACCCTCTATATTGATTTTTTCTTTTTTTGATCAGAAGAGAAAATAAAATCAAAAGGAATGAAGTCATGTTGGTTAATCAAGATCTCATAACACAAGTAGTCAAACTACTCGGCTCGATTAAGTGACTGAGCTCCTTTTATGTGCCAGCTATCTTGCTAATCACTTCACATGAATTGGCACAACCAATGAACTAAGTACTTGCTTTGATGATTACCACTCACAGATAAGGACGCTGAGGGAAAGGGCAGTGGGATAACTTCCACGAGTCCTCTCAGATTGCAACAGCTAGATCCAGGACTGGTTTCTGTTATCACCATTCTCATTTATTGTACTACCACACACACCCACACAGAAAAGACATCCTTCTTATACTGGAAGACTGATAATTCATATCCTCCATGGAAATGCCATCATAGACACACCTGCAGGGTGTCAAAGATGCTCTGAGAAGGGAAATGTATTCCAGAATGCACGTGGCCATAGGAGAGAAGGCGTAATCATACCTAAATTAACCTCCAGTTAATCTCCAAGGACCAGTAGGCATTGGAGAGGAGAAGAACAGAAAGAAATATATGCTCAAGGATAGGCAGCAACATAAACAAAGCCAGCATTACAAAAAAAACAAAATAAAATCATGTCTTGAGGAAGCAATACATATAGCAGAGCCTACCCCAACTCCCAAGCAAAACAGTCATGAAAAGCCTCCGAAGTTGGAGGATTAGCATCTGGAAAAATCTAGAACGGAGGGAGATCATTGTGATATGTGAATATATAAAGTCCTTGTAAATACTTTTTCTATGTTTGTTTAAGTGGGTAATAACCCCATACCAAATAAAGACTATAGTAAGTTATTTAAAGTCTGAGTAATTGACTGATCTTTATTTACCACACTTATTTCTTAGTATTTGCTAAAAAAAATTAAAGACATCTCATTCTGTCTCTCTTTCTCTCTGACCTCAGTTCTCTCCAGCCTACAGAATTAGGAAGTATTGTTCACAGATTTTCCACTGCTTTCTTTATCTTTCTTCAGACTTCATTTATATCTTACTCCCACACTGTTATAATTTTGTCTTGTATTCTTATTTCAAATGTTTTGTTTTCTCTCTTTAAAAACTGTCTGCAAAGATAAAAATGACTTAGTTTCTTTGTAGAGGAATGAGACTACTCAGCTACTAAAGCTCTATTTACAAGACAATGCATCTGTGCTCCCAATATAAATGAGGAAACTCCCAAATGAAGAGAAAATGCTACTACAGATTAGAGTGACAAAACCATAGTAAGTGAAGCAGGGATAGCTGCAACAGAGAGAAAGACATCTTGAACCCCTAGCTTCTCATTGTAAGGATGGTTAAACTACCCTCTCTGAACATCAGTTTTTTATCTATAAAATGTGGATTATATTAGTACTCACAGGACAGTGTGTTGAGTTTTGGAGATATAATTCACATAAGACTTAGCACAGTGCCTGGTGCATTAAAAGTAGTTACAAAATGCTAGTCTGGACAGTTGGATAAGAGCCAGTTCATAGCTGATTTTGTATAAGTTGCTAAGAAATTGTAGTTCATTCTGTGAGCTGCATGATTCCATCTACAGGACTGAAGCAATGGGGAGCTGGGTCAGGTATTTATTTAAGATGGATGACTCTGCTAAATAAGCTGAAGATAGTTTTGAAATCGTGCAAACCAGAAGCAGAAGTGGAGAGGAAAGCATGAACCCAGCCGCACATTTAGTGCATTTGTTCAGAGTGCAGATCACTCTGACTGATCACCTAAAATGCCAGTTTATGGCAAAGACAATGTTGGAAATTTTAAAACGTCAGGGCTCTGTCTTAATAAAGGGTTGCTTTTAGCAATTACTCTGAAAGACTGGTTTTAGTAATTCTGTGGCTTCCCTTAGGACTGTAGGTAGAATGAAGTTTTTTACTTATAAATGTGCAAGGTATAGCTTTTAACTGAAGTGAATATAAAATTCTGCATGTCTCTGAAGGGCAGGCTATTACTCTAAGGGCACATAGAGGTTCTGCCAAAAATTGATACCCTTTTCCCATCCAAACCCTCTGTGCACGGTCATACCACCGGTATTTTAATCTTGGAAAATGAATCCAAAAGGCATATATATTGATGTGATTTTCTCTGTGTTAACCAGTATGCTTGGGGTACAGCCTTCATCACCAGTCTTATGGTAAAAATTCAATGAAATATGTGTATCTTTTGCTCTTCAGAGCAGTTAGAAGAATTATAGGTCACCAATGCCATGGGTAGCTGAGACACAACAATATGTTATTCATCACTCTAGTGCATTTTGAAGTCAATGGACAAGACACCATTTAATTCTGGCTTTTACAATAGATGTGTATCTTTTTAAATTTAAAGTGCAATTTACATGCAATATCATGTTTAAGTATACATCCTGGAATTCAAAATGTATATACATTTTGAAGCAGTCACCACAGTAATTCTAATTATCATCTGTTACCCTAGTTAACTAGTTATCATCTGTTACCCTACAAAGTTATTACAATATTATTGATGCTCTTCCCTGTGTTGTAAGGACCACATGCACTTGCCAGCCCTAGCCAGGGGCCAGGGTGTGTTATAACTCAGGAGCTGATTGACTTCAGCAATGTGAAGGGAGGGTGCCACTGTCCTTTGCACCATACTCAAGCTCACTAGCCTATGGAGTATGTCAGGTTGGGAACGCAGCATTTGCATCTGCCACTGCCCCCATTTCTGGGGAGTCTTTCCACCATCCTGTGCCCCTCTGGCCAATTTTCTACTTTGTATCACATGATCTAACAATCACAGTAAGTATATTGATAGAACTATGATTATATCTTGAGTCTTCTAATATCAACAGAAGCTTTTTATGCCCCACGTATAAATTATTTCAATAAAACTCTATTTGATAAGGAGAGTAAAAAAGTTATACCTATTATATAGATAAATATAATATTCAATATTTTATACAGATTTAAAAAAATAGAAAGTTTTGATAAAGTCATCTTGAAGCTAAGTAAAAGACACCCTGTCTAGGGCTCACCCTGATGCATTGTGATTTAAATTTTATTTATTTATTTTTGAAGTGTAATATTTAAAGATGTTTCTCCCCATACTCAGTATTGCTCTTAGAAGGAACCACTTTAACTCTATTAGTTCATCTTATTATATGCTGTGATCATCAATTTTACATGGCCAGATGAAAAAATTACACTGCTAATTCTTGAGATACAAGTTTTAAATGTTGTTGACTTGTGTTATGATAGATGAAGATTTATCACACTTACACTTTCCTCATGTCTCAAGATGAAGGAGGTTCTCAAATGGGACAAGTTGATACAGGTCTCCTTCTGGATCTTATAGCTACTTTCTCTTTTTGAATTCTTGAGTTATTCATTTCCCTGATTCTCTCTTTTCTTTTCATTAAAATGAGGTTAACACTACACTAAATTCTATTTCTCAATACTTCAGTTCTCTGAAACTTTAATGTAGTCCCAAATTATATATAATCTTCCCAAATTCAAGTTGTCTCATTTTTATTCTTTTTATTTTTTAATTGGAGTATAATTGCTTTACGATGGTGTGTTAGTTTCTGCTGTACAGTGAAGGGAATCAGCCATATGTGTACATACACCCTCTGTCTCTCGGACCTCCCTCCCACCCTGCCGCATGCCACCCTTCCAGGTCACCACGGGGCACCAAGCTGAGCCCCCTGTGTTACACTGCAGGCTCTCACTAGTAGGTATTGCACACACGCTGATGTGTATATATGTCAATCCCAGTCTCCCAATTCATTCACCCCCTTCACCCCGTACTGTGTCCACACACTGATTCTCTATGTTTGCATCTCTGTCTGATTCACAAAAAACTAGGCATTGGCCAGAATGTAAAAGTACTTTTTTCTCCCTTTATTCTGGATTCCACAACCTCAGTGCTATACTCTCCCACAGTGATGGTACCTCCTAGACAGAAATCAAACTGGATAGGTTGTCCCTTTTCACGACCTTCTCCTGTTTCTTTTGAGTCCTCAACCTCGATTCTTTAATGAGCCTAGCTCTGACTCTGTAGAATTCTCATGGTGCCTAACAGTGTTCCCCTTGGGAGATTAAGGGATGGCAGTGCAAGCGCTTTTTAAGTTGATGTTATTCACTGTAGGCTGGCAGTGATGGAGCTAGTAATATTGTTGTTACCTTTGTAATTTGGTGCATGACTTCTCTAAAATTCAAAGCTCACACTCCAGCATAGGAACCATCTTCATACTTTCCCAAGGTCAACAACATGGATTCTAATAGTACATTGAATCCAAGTTCATGTCAACTTCAAATTGTCTACCTTGGATTCAAATTATGTGTTATATTTTTTTCTGCTTCCTTCAAAGACTCAGTAGCATGATGCACCTGTATTTTCTTAAAACATTATGAAGAAAGAGGATTTGATAGCATCTTCAATAAGTTAGTATTGGCTGTTGTGTATCATCTGATCTTCCTCTTAGAAATGAGGTGATTTCCTGGGAGAAAATTCATGAAGATGTGCCTGGTTTGCTTTTAAATGATTCAAAGGCTTGTTCTAAATAAATCTATCTGGAGAAGACTCTGGCTTGAAATCTGACCACCAATGGCTGGATTTGCTGTGATTTTTCTGAAAAATATCCACTTACAAATAATAAATGCAGTGCTGCAGAATTTTGAAGAAGGACTGGGGAATTCCTGTTGCTATCGCTCAGTCCTTGTAATCCTCAAATCTCTGGTTTTCTGCCTGTCATGTTCTCAGTGGCTGGGTCAGTCACTGCTTCTTACAAATGGCCTGAGCTTTCAGCAAAGCCCTGGGGTGCCTGCACTGCTTTTGAGTTACTGTCAGCTTTCTCCTTGCAAGGTACATGCTGCCTATGTCCCCGTAAGCATTAGACCTTAACCAAAACTGCAGAGGAATGATATAGCTTCCTTCCTTGCAAGAAATGTTATCAGTACTAATGACCTTCTCAAGTACTCTACCAAGTAAGACTGCTCTGCTTTGTTCCACAATTTCCATGGAGAAATATATATTTTTGCCATATAATTATGAAAATAATCCTTACCCGTACCGTATTTATATAGTATATTTGCCAGGCACAGTTATATGATTTATGTTTGCTGCCTCTAGTCCTCATAATAATTATTATCCCCATCTACAGATGAAGAAATTGAAACTTGCATAGGAAAAATAACTTTCCCAAGGTCACATAGTCAGAAGCAGTCTTTAAGAAGAATGTGTCAGTCTGGTCTCACGTGCTGTTCTTTTTCTATTACTCCTTTTTATTTTGATTCGGCTAAGGGAAAATTGATACAAAACAGGGGGCTTTGGTTTCATTTGGGAGTAAATCTCATTTGCAAAGAATTTGGGTGTCACTATAATTATTCATCCATTCTCGTCATACCAGATGTATCAACAATTGTACTAGGGGCTGAAGATTAAATTAGCCATAACACTTGCCTTTAAAAAATAATCATAGTTTATTTGAACATGGAGCCAGGGCTCACATGCTCTCACTAAATGATTTGTTTGAGTCAGGATATGGTAAATTGCTATTACGGTTATTCCTCAAACCCCAATGACTTAATGAAATAGAAGTTTATCACTCAATCACACTTCAGTGTGGGTGCTGGTTAGAGGGCAGAGATTCTACTCTAATTGGTTCTTCAGGGGCACAGGCTTCTTCCATCTTGTGCCTCCCTTCTTGTGTAGATTCTCCAGACTCATTTTCATTTACCCCGAACTGAAGAATAAGACCAATGGTTGTATGATGGTGGTGGTTTAGTCACTAAGTCGTGTATGACTCTTGAGACCACATGGACCACAGTCCGCTAGGCTTCTCTGTCCATGGGATTTTCCAGGCAAGAATACTGGAGTGGATTTCCATTTCCTTCTCCAGGGGATCTTCCCGACCCAGAAATTGAACAAAGGTCTCCTGCATTGCAGGCAGATTCTTTACGGCCTGAGCTATGAGGGAAGCCCTGTGTATGGGAAGTTTATATGGGTTAGAAATAGTACTAGAAGCAGTCAACATCACTTCTGTTCATTGCATTACATTGGCCAGATAATAGTTATATGACCATATCTAACTGCAAGAGATGCTGGGAAATGTAGTCTAACTCTGATCAGGAAGAAGAGGACATGAATATTGGTGAGAACAGGTAATCTCTGTCATATCCTCTGGAGTCTATTACAATGAGAATTCAAAGATGAAAACAAGTTGGCCAATTAGAAGCAATAAAGGCAATTGGAGAGGAATTTATTTATTTACTTATTTAATACAATTTGGAAACATTTTCCAGATAATTGTGAAGATTCCAGGATAGCATGATTAAATAAGACAGCATTACAGTTCTTATGGAATTGATATTATGGCAATATATAAACAAATAAATGAGAAAATATCAGTTGGATATACATGTTATAAAGGTAATGAAACACAGCGATGTGATAAAGGGTCTGGTTAATTTGGACTGGCTGGTCAGGAGTTACATGTACAAGGTGACAGGTACACAGAAGCACTAAGTTCAGAGAAAACAGTTGTGACTAGGTACATGGAACTCAAAGAATGGTGATGAAAAAGTGACTGCATAGGTAGGTAAAGACTAGGTCTTTGTTGTTGTTCAGTCGCTAGGTTGTGTCCAGTTCTTTACGACCCCATGGATTGCAGCATGCCAGGCTTCCCTGTTGTTCATTCACTATCTCCTAGAGCTTTATCAAACTCATGTCCATTGAGTCAGTGATGCTATCCAATCATCTTATTGTCTGTCCCCCACTTCTCCTTCTGCCCTCAATCTTTCCCAGCATCAGGGTCTTTTCCAATGAGTTGGCCCTTCACATCACATGGCCAAAGTATTGGAGCTTCAGCATCAGTCTTTCCAGTGAATATTCAGGGTTGATTTCCTTTAGGATTGACTTGTCTGATCTCCTTAGTGTCCAAGGGACTCTCAAGAGTCTTCTCCAGCACCATAATTCAAAATCATCAATTCTTCAGCACTTAGCCTTCTTTGTGGTCCAACTCTCACATCTGTACTTGACTACTGCAAAAAAACCATAACTTTTACTATACTGACCTTTGTTGACAAAGTGATGTCTCTGCTTTTCAATATGCTGTCACAGCTTTTCTTCCAAGGAGCAAGTGTCTTATAATTTCATGGCTGCCGTCACTGTCCACATGATTTTGGAGCCCAGGAAAAATAAAATCTTTCACTGTTTCCACTTTTTATTCATCTATTTGCCAATCACTGCAGATGGTGACTGCAGCCATGAAATTAAAAGATGCTTGCTCCTTGGAAGGAAAGTTATGACCAACCTAGATAGCATATTCAAAAGCAGAGACATTACTTTGCCAACAAAGGTCCATCTAGTCAAGGCTATGGTTTTCCAGTGGTCATGTATGGATGTGAGAGTTGGACTGTGAAGAAAGCTGAACACCGAAGAATTGATGCTTTTGAACTGTGGTGTTGGAGAAGACTCTTGAGAGTCCCTGGGACTGCAAGGAGATCCAACAAGTCCATTCTAAAGGAGATCGGTCCTGGGTGTTCTTTGGAAGGACGGATGCTAAAGCTGAAACTCCAATACATTGGCCACCTCATGTGAAGAGTTGACTCATTGGAAAAGACTCTGATGCTGGGAAGGATTGGGAGCAGGAGGAGGGACGCCAGAGGATGAGATGGCTGGATGGCATCACTCACTCAATGGACGTGGGTTTGAGTGAATTCTGAGAGTTGGTGATGGACAGGGAGGCCTGGCATGCTGTGATTCATGGGGTTGCAAAGAGTCAGACACGACTGAGCGACTGAACTGAACTGATCTGTACTGATGGGACCAGATGACATGATCTTAGTTTTTTGAATGCTGAGCTTTAAGCCAGATTTTTTACTCTCCTTTTCACCCTCATTAAGAGGCTCTTCAGTTCTTCAAGTTCACCCATTTGGGTGGTGTCATCTGCTTATCTGAGGTTGTTGATATTTTTCCCGGCAACCTTGATTCCAGCTTGTAAGTCATTCAGCCCAGCATTTTGTGTGATGTACTCTGCATATAAGTTAAATAAGCAGAATGACAATATACAGCCTTGATGTATGCGAAGGACCAGGTCTTAAAAGATCTTAAATGATAGGTTAAAGTTTTGTTTTATAAAATTTATTTTACTAAAGTATACTTCTTTTACAATTATGTTTTATAAAGTTTATTTTACTAAAGTATACTTCTTTTACAATTATGTTTTATAAAGTTTATTTTACTAAAGTATACTTCTTTTACAATTATGTATTAATTTCTGCTATACAACAAAATGATTATATATAATATAAATATATATTATATATATATATGTATATGTATATGTATATATTTAAGCTTCCCAGGTGATGTTAGTGGTAAAGAATCTGCCTGCTAAAGCAGGAGACCTAAGAGACATGGATTCAATCCCTGAGTTGGAAAGATCCTCTGGAGAAGGGCACAGCAACCCACTCCGGTATTCTTGCCTGGGAAATCCCATGGACAGAGAAGCATGGCAGGCTTCAGTCCATAGGGAGGGTCGAAAAGAGTCAGACATGGCTTAAGCAAATTAGCATGCACATGTGTGTGTGTGTGTGTGTGTGTGTGTGTGTATACACAAACATATTTTCTCCATATTCTTTTCAATTATGGTTTATTATAGGATATTAAATATATTTTCCTGTGCTATACAGTAATGGAGAAGGCAATGGCATCCCACTCCAGTACTCTTGCCTGGAAAATCTCATGGACGGAGGAGCCTGGTAGGCTGCAGTCCGTGGGGTCGCTAAGAGTTGGACACGACTGAGCGACTTCACTTTGACTTTTCACTTTCATGCATTGGAGGAGGAAATGGCAACCCACTCCAGTGTTCTTGCCTGGAGAATCCCAGGGACGGCGGGGCCTGGTGGGCTGCCGTCTATGGGATCGCACAGAGTCGGACGCGACTGAAGCAACTTAGCAGCAGCAGCAACATACAGTAGGACCTTGTTTATCCATTCTATATAATAGTTTGTATCTGTTAAACCTAAATTCCCAGTCCGTCCTTCCCCTATCCCTATTCCCCTTGACAATCACAAGTCTGTTATCCATGTTTCCAAGTCTGTTTCATATATAAGTTCATTCATGTTATATTTGAGATTCCACATATGAGTACTAAGTGGTATTTGTCTCTTTCTTCTTACATCATTTAGTATGATAATCTACAGGTCCATCCATGTTGCTGCAGTTGGCATTATTTCATTCTTTTTATGGCTTAGTAGTATTCCATTGTGTATATGTACCATATTTTCTTTATCCATTCATCTGTTGTTGGTCATTTAGGTTGCTCCCAAGCCTTGGTTGTAAGAAATAGCACAGCTATGAACATAAGAGTGCATGTGTTTTTTTGAATTAACTTATTTCCAGATATATGCCCAGGAGTGGGATTGTTGGTTCATATGGCAACTCTATTTTCAGGTTTTTAAGGAACTGCTATACTGTTTTTCATAGTGGGTACATCAATTTTCATTCTCGCTAACAGGGCAGAAGGGATCCCTTTTCTCCACTCTGTCTCTAGTAATTTTTATTTGTAGACTTTTTAATGACTGGTGTTTGAGGTTGTACCTCATTGTAGTCTTGATCTGCATTTCTCTAAAAATTAGTGATGTTGAGCATCTTTCCATGTGCCTGTTGGCCAGCTGTATGCTTTCTTTGGAGAAATGTTTATTTAAATCTTCTGCCCATTTTTAATTTTTTTTCATGATTACTATTGAGTTGTATAAGTTGTTTATATATTTCAGAAATTAAGCCCTTGTCGGTTGCATAGTTTTAAAATATTTTCTCCCAGTCTATAGGTTGTCTTTTTGTTTTGTTTATGGTTTCCTTTGCTGTACAAAAGCTTGTAAGTTTGGTTAGTTACTGTTTCTTTATTTTTGCTTTTATTTCTATTGCACTGTATTTTTTTAAATTTAATCTTTATTCAACAAGAATCCATTGCTATAGAGAGTAACACAATACAATTTTGAAAAGTATTGATAGTTTTGATGCAATTGGATTGGAGAAGCTAAGATTAGAAGCAATCTAGTTAATAAGAAGTCCTGAAATGCTGAACTGATAAGGAAGCAGTATGGGTTTAGGAATGGTGTGGTAGATTGCAGAAACATTTCAAAGATAAAATGGGAAGGGCTCCTTGACTAGCAATCAGAGTCAACACTGCTTAGATTTATTTCTAGTTTAAGCTTCTACTGCTCTATTCACTAGCTAGACAATACACAGCTTTAGAGGCAGATAGTTGGGAATGCAGCAGAGAAAATTTAAGTTTACTGTTCACTTTTATCATTTCTTTATCTATTTTACTTAGAGGTGGAAAATTCTTCAGAGCATTAGAGCTGGAAATTCATGTCCCATTTTTAGTTAGGCACTGTGTCTAACAACTTTTAATATTCTTTTCATTCTACTGTGTCCTGGAGAAAGAGAAAGGACAGATGCAATAGTACAATATTGAGTCTACAGTGTACACTTTGCATGCAGCCTCTCATTTTGTCCTCATCACACACTTTTGAAGTTACTCAGTTCAGTTCAATGGCTCAGTCGTGTCCAACTCTGCAACCCCATGGACTGCAGCACACCAATCTTCCCTGTCCATCACCAACTCCAGGAGCTTACTCAAACTCACGTCTATTGAGTCAGTGAGGCCATCCAACCATCTCATCCTCTGTCTTTCCCTTCTCCTCCCACCTTCAGTCTTTCCCAGCATCAGGGTTTTTTTTTAGTGAGTCAATTCTTCACATCAGGTGGCCAAAGCATTGGAGTCTCAGGTTCAGCATCAGTTCTTCCAATGAATATTCAGGACTGATCTCCTTTAGGATGGACTGGTTGGATTTCCTTGCAGTCCAAGGGACTCTCAGGAGTCTTCTCCAACACCACAGTCCAAAAGCATTAATTCTTCAGTGCTCAGCTTTGTTAATATGTCCTTTTTGTTCAAAATGGGGAAACAGAGGCCCAGAGAAAAATTTGCCCTTAACCCCACAGTAAGGAGCAGAATTCGTATCTGGACATGGTTTAAGTGGAAATAGGGGTGCTTTCATTTGTTGTACCATGTACAAAGCATCAGGAAATGTGCCCAAGAGTGAAGAGAGCATCAGACCAAGACTCCAACACTGACTGCCAGCCTACATGTCTATTCTCTCTCAGTTGTATGTTTCAAATACTCATGGAAATAAGCTAATGCATGAGTGAAAACTGCGCTAAAGGTATTTGGTTTTCATTCCTCATTGTCATCACTGAAAATAAAGTTGCCATAAAAGTCACTTTTGTTGCTTATTTAAAAGGCACTTTTATTTAAATTAAAGCACTATTTAGCTATTTATAAGTCTAGCAAGCTATTACAGCTGTTTTTCAAATGTTTTCAGACTGAGAATTTCACCTGTGTAAAAAGAGATTTAATGACCTTTTAGGGAAAAAGAAAAGCAAAGAAGTTTGACCAGCAATTATTTTTAGTAGCAAATGCATTTTGCAGAACAAATTTTGCCAGCTTTGAAAATAGGGAAGTCATGTAGCTACATAGGTAAGACATATAGTTGTGTGGGCTACCAGAAGGGGCACTGGAATGAAAATCCCTAATCCAGAACTAGATAAATGGCTCTTAGCTATTTTTTTTTTTTTAACTCATTTGTTTATCCATTTTATCACTCCTTCAATACAAATTCACTAACCAGTATTATAGGCCCTGAGGTAAAAAAGGATGGAAGATTTAGATAACCTACAAGTTTCCACAATTTAATACTAGCTATAATGCCATCAATAACTATAATCATTAATACTCATTAATTTTTTAAAAAGTGAACACATATTTAATTAGTCCCAGATATGTTTCAAGCACTGTTTTAGGCACTGGAAATACAATGGTATCCAAGAAAAAAATGAAGCCTTGCATTTACTAAGCACACATTTTGAGCAGGTACAACAGATAGTGAGTTGTCCATAGATTCTCAGACCCTCAGACTGGGATACCCTCTCCCTCCTCCTTTTTCTCCTTCTCCCCATCCTCCCCCACCTTCCTCCTCCTCCTCCTTCTTCTTTTTCTTCCTCTCTCCATCTAGAGAGATGTTTATTATACACATGCACACGCGTACACACCCCCCCCCCCCACACACACACACACAGACAAGAGAGGAGTTTGGTTCTGTTGCCCTGGAGAACCCTAACTGGTAAAAGTGGTCAGGAAAGAAACCAAAACGAAGTGCAAGAGTGAGACCCATGGGTGTTTAGGGGGAGAATATTCCAGACGGGTGCAACTGCAAGCATGGTGGTCTCTGAGGTGGGAGAAACAGCAGGGATGCCAGTGTGCTGGAGTGCATTGAACAAATGACAGGTGGTTAGAGGGAAAGTCTGTGGCCAGTTCTCATAGAATCCCATTGCCATAGCAAGGATATTAGGGTTTATTCTAGGTAAAATATGCAGCAAGCCATTAGAAGGTTTTTGGTAGCTCATTCTCAAATGGTTCATAAAAAGACTGATGATAATGGGGTTATGCAGAGGGACAGAGAGGAGAACAAACGCCATAGAGCAAATGCAACAAACTTGAACACTTAGAGAAACTGCTTTCTGGGATATGAGAATTCTGTGTAGTGTACTTGCAGCTTTTCTATATATTTGAATTATTTAGAAATAAACCAGTAATGCATTTTTGGAAATTGTAGCTCATGTAAATATGCCTGTCTTTTGAATCAGAGAGAACTGAAGTCAGTTGTCACTTGGTTTACCTTGGACAAGTCACTTAATTTCTGAGCATCTTCATGTTTCTTACCTGACAATTAGTACACAGATGATTTCTGAGAGTGTCAGTGTTACATATATGACATCATTTTATATATATATATATATATATATATATATATCTGAATCACCTTGCTGTACACCTGAAACTAACACAACATTGTACATCAATGATAGTTCATTTTTTAAAAAAATTTGGAGGTTATTGCTAAAGAAGTGCCTAACCTAAAAGACTTGTTTCTAAGGTAAATCCCTATCATATTTCCTTCAATTTTTGGAACACTATTTGAAATACTTGATGTGCCAGCCTGGTTTGTTTCCTCCTCAACTGATTGTTCTAATTCCACCGTCCAGCCATCTAAGCACCCACTCCTCTGCTCACTTGTGTGCTTTCATGTTCCAGAAAGGCTTGATATGGCTATTATTATCATTTTTTTATTTTTTTGCTTCTCAGATCTTGCAGTACATGATTAGAAAGTGAAAGCAATTACGTAAGAAATGGGTCGTGTCTCACTCATCCTTTGTAAAAGTCAGCTTGGGGAGACTGATTACTCTAATAAGGCTCCAGATCTTTTTGGATCATGTACTGAAAACTGCCATTTATGTTTCCTTAGCCTCCACCCACAGTAAGAATCAGAGAATCAGGTTACTATGTGTAGAGTTACACAGCATGGCTTTTATGAATTGACAAATCTTAGTATTAAAAGGGAGTATAGCAGTATTGGTAGATAACTTCTTCCACCACATTCTCACAACTTTGCGGTCTGGCCATCACAGACTTGGCATGACAGCCACTTGCTTCTAGTACAAGACCTCATGTGAGTGCCCTGTTAAATCTGGGCCTAGTTTTGTCAATGTCTATGCATATGTTGCGGAGAAGGAAATGTCAGCCCACTCCAGTGTTCTTGCCTGGAGAATCCCAGGGACGGTGGAGCCTGGTGGGCTGCCGTCTATGGGGTCGCACAGAGTTGGACATGACTGACGTGACTTAGCAGCAGCAGGAGCTGCATGCATATTTGACCTATATGTGCATACGTATAGTGGTTTCTACCTACCATCCTAATCCTGGCCTCTACAATTGTGTGTACTTCACATAATTTCTTTCATAGGACAATTCATTTCATATTCAAACATGTGGAGACTGATACTCTCTAAAAGACTGCATGACAACATCAACTTCCTTAATGTCATTGATTATCTCTACTATGTCAGTGTTTTTCTTACCTTATGTTAAGTATCCATAGTCCCTTAGTTTAGTTCTTATGACATGTTTTCAAGACTACTATCGCTATGCTTCTTGCCATCTTCAGGATACTGTCCAAGTTATTAATGACCCTCTTCATTAATAGATAAGCTTATTTGAATCCCCAAACTTAATACAATTATTAAATTGGATTCCAACCAATATTAAATAAAGAGTAACACTGACCTTGATCTGAACACTGTGATGCAGGATCAAATTCTAAATCAACAGAACTATGGTGAGTCACTTTGCAAAGCTAAGTTTCTTTGGAAGTCCCTCAGATATACAAATCTGATAAATTAATATTTTTTTACATATTGGGTTTATTTAAATTGAGGTTTTCTTGTTTTCTATTTGGAAGATAGAAATTCATGCACCCAGTCTTTTCTGCAAGAAATAGGTACTTCCAAATCAATTAAGCCACAGAATCAAAGAAAATGAGGAAAATAAGACTTCTTGATATGTCATGTTCATACTATTAGTTTTTATAATGTTCCATAAGCTTCTTCATTCAGTAAATACAAATAACATATTACTAATACTATTGCAGTTTCTTTAGTGAATAGAAATATTGATTTTCCATAATTTTCTTTGGAATGGCATTCACATATTTCTGTTAAAAATTGTAATAAAGCATCAATTTAGGTAACCATTTATTATACCATATTCATTTTCTTCTCTGTGCTTGACAATCTATTCTGTGCCATTTAAGCAAATCCTGTATTATGGCAAGCATCATTTTAAGATTTGGGGGGAAGTGAGTACTGTGTCCTGTTCATGACAACAGCCATTAGCAGTTTGCAAATATTGTCCAACTGAATACCTCTCTGAGTCTTAGAAATTTCCATGAGAAGCTAATAGATCAGAAGTATTTACAGGATTACAACAATTACATTGTTAAAGTGTACCTACAGAACCATTTCCTTACCGGATGACACCTTGGCCTCCTTAATTCATCCTCTCACCTACTGACTCTCTGATTTTTGAAAATTTAGTTATACCATAAATTTCTCCTTTGAATAAACTGTAATACCTAAAGGAAATAATAATGATAATAATAATAAGAATGCCATATAACCCTCAAGAATTTACTATGTATCATTTATTACGTTAGACAATTTCCTGCATAATTGCTGAACCTCATAACAACTCCATAAAGTAGGTATCAGAATCCCCATTATACATATCAAGAAAGTGAGACTCAAAGATTTTTAAGTAGGTTTTTCAGCGAAGTCCATAGATTAAGATAAATTTGAACCTGCATCATGTATCCCATATTCCATGGCATTCAAGGGCTTTTGTAATTCATCCAGTAAAATGCTCTGAGCATCCAGTATGTCTAAGGCACTCTTCCAGACATGGGAAGTGGAACAATCGATGAGGCTAATGGCTTACACATTTAAGAAGCTAAAACATTTTCAGGGATTGGAAGTGAGATGATATAGGCTATCAAATAGATAAATATACAAGACAATTTCAGGTAGTGGTGAATGCCAGGATTAAAACAAAGCATGGTGGTAGTAGATGGAGTGTTTAGCTGTCAAATCCAAGTAACCAAGGATGACCACAGTAATAAAGTGAGACCTGACTGACTAATAGGGTAAGCCATGTGGACATTAGGGAATTAAATTTTACAATCAAAAGGAATAACAAGATCAAAAGCCATAAAGAACAAATATGAGGGAGTCTTTAAAGAAAAGAAAGAGGAAGAAAAGGGCCACTACAGATGGAGTATAGCAAGGAGTGGGGATGACTGAAGGTTTGTTATACATGAGAATGTAGGATGGGGAGAAGTATTAGGTTGGTGCTCCCATGGTTTCAGTTTCAGACTGTGAATTTTAAATCACTATAACTGGGCCCAAACACATCTTTATTAATCAAAATAGGTGCCATTACAATAAACAAAATTTGCCAATGAGAGATGTTTGTTTATTTTCGTAACATAAAAATCTGTGCTTTAGAATTGAGCAAATTCTTGAAAAACATTTTCTGCCTGCTGCTAGTTGTCGAAGCATTTTCCCTGCAAAAAGTTGTCGAGATGCTTCAAGAAGTGATAGTCAGTTGGCAAGAGGTCAGGTGAATATGATGGATGGGGCAAAACTTCATAGCCCAAAACTTCAAGTTTTGAAGCTTTGCTTGTGTGACTTGAGATCAGGCGTTGTCACGGAAAATTAGAACCATTCTGCTGACCAGTGTCAGTTTCAGGCATTGTGGTTTTGCATATCTCATCAATCTGCTGTGCATATATTTCTCAGATTAAATGGTTTCACTTGGATTCAGAAAGCTATAGTGGATCAGACCAGCAGCAGACGATCACACAGTGACCATGACATTTTTCTCCTGCAAGTTTGGCTTTGGGAAGTGCTTTGGAGCCTCTTTTCAGTCCAACCACTGGTCATCAACAGTTCTTGTATAAAATCCATTTTTTGTGTCATTTCACAATCCAATTGATAAATGGTTTGTTGTTGTTGTATAGAATAAAAGAAGATGATACTTCAAAATGATAATTTTTTTTTTATTAGCAGTCAGTTCATGAGACACCCACTTACTGAACTTTTTCAGCTGTCCAGTTTGCTTCAAACGCTGAACGACCATAAAATGGTCAATGTCAAGATCTTCGGCAACTTCTTGTGTATTTGTAAGAGGATCAGCTTAGATAATTGCTCTCAGTTGGTTGTTGTCAACTCCCAGTGGCTGGCCACCATGCTCATCTTCAAGGCCCTTGTCTCCTTTGCAAAATTTCTTGACCCACCAGTGCGCTCTGCCCATTAGCAGTTCTTGGGCCAAATGTGCTGTTGATGTCATGAGTTGTCTCTGCTGCTTTACAACCCATTTTGAACTCAAAAAAGAAAATCACTTGAATTTGCATTTTGTCTAATATTTCTCTAGTCTGAAATAAATATAAAATAAACAGCAATTAAGTCATTAGCAAAAAAAGCATAAAGTGAGAAATGTGCATTTAAATGATGTATAACATAATCACATTTATTTAAGAATGCATCCCAATATAAAATGCAAATTTCAACAGTGCAAAAACTGCAATTACTTTTGCACCAACCTAATAGCTCACTCAGGAATCAATTTTGGAGCTTCTCAATTCAGGTAAAAGTTTATCTTAATTTTAACATTTACTTTTTCATGCACTCTAATTTCCACTTAAACGAAGTAACTTGTCAAGCTGCACAAGGTCCCTGTGCTTCTTTTCACATTCATTCCTTTCTAAATTCTATAGTACCCTGGTCCCAGATCTTTCTCTGGGATACTTCTACTTTCTGGTTAAGTTACAAATGAAGTTATTTTTTACATTTAGTTTTATTTCCCAAGCCTCTCTATTCTCTTAATCAGAATGTATTGCTTCTTTACTCTTTTGACATTGGTAAGCCAATCTGGATGGGTTCATGGCTTCAGTTTTACACTTTGACCCCTCCCTTACTAGACTAAACCTCTTGAGGGAAATATCACCTCATCTGTTTTACAGACTACCAGTCTGATTACAAATGGGACACAGGAATTGTACATTACCTTAAATTAGGTGCTCAAAAGAAAAGATGATGTCACCTATGATTGCCAGTGATTCCTCCACTCCTTTCCTTTATATACCACTCAGTCTTAATCCTTTATCTCATATGAATACATCTCAATATCTTTAATAATCATAAAATTAAAAAAATCACAATACTAGTGGAGCACTCAGTACCCACTAAGATGGCTATAATCAAAAAGTCAAATAGTTGTAAGTATTAGAAAGGATGTGGAAAAGTCATACCCTCCTACATGGCTGGTGGAAAAAAAAAATGGTATGACTGCTTTCAAATCTTTTGTCAGTGTCATAAAAAAGTTAAATATAAATTTAGCATATTATCCTGCAATTCCATTCCTAGAAAACTACCCAAAGGAAATGAAAACATGTACACACAAATACTTGTATATAAATGTTCATGAGAATATCATTCAAATTAATTGAGCATTTAAAATAATCCAAATACCTATAAGCTGATAAATAGATAAGCAAAATGTATTATACAATAGAGTGGAAGTGATGGAATTCCAGCTGAGCTATTTCAAATCCTAAAACATGATTCTGCCAAAGTGCTACATTCAATATGCCAGCAAAATTGGAAAACTCAGCAGTGGCCACAAGCCACAGGACACAGGAAAAGGTCAGTTTTCATTTCAATACCAAAGAAGGACAATGCCAAAGAATATTCAAACTACTGCACAATTGTACTCATTTCACATGTTAGCAAGATCAAGCCCAAAATCGTACAAGTTAGGCTTCATCAGCGTGTGAACCTAGAACTTCCAGATGTACAAGCTGGATTTAGAAAAGGCAGAGGAATCAGAGATCAAATTGCCAGCATCCGTTGAATCACAAGAAAGCAAGAGAATTCCAGAAAAATATTACTTCTATTTCATTGACTATGCTACAGTCTTTGACTGGGTGGATCACAACAAGCTGTGGAAAATTCTTAAAGAGATGGGAATACCAGATCACCTTACTTGACAACAGGGAATCCCAAGAATAACTAGAGTGGGTAGCTTATCATTACTCCTGGGGATCTTCCCAATGCAGGAATCAAACTGGGGTCTCCAAAATTGCAGGTGGATACTTTACCAGCTGAGCTACAAAGGAAGTCCACGGACATCTTTGGGGGACCATTATTTCATCTCCCACAAGTATAAGCAATATTTAAAAACATTTATTTTCTCTACAATGGCAGAAACAGTTTTAGGTGACCTATATTTAATATACCTCCACAAAATTGCCACCATCCGTTGGATCATAGAAAAAGCAAGGGAATTCCAGAAAAACATCTACTTCTGCTTCATTAACTATGCTAACACCTTTGACTGTGTGGATCACAACAAGCTGTGGAAAATTCTTAAAGAGGTGGGAATACCAGACCACCTTACCTGCCTCCTGAGAAACCTGCATGCAGGTCAAGAAGCAACAGTTAGAACTGAACATAGAACAACAGACTGGTTCAAAATTGGGAAAGGAATGTGTCAAGGCTGCATATTGTCACCCTATTGATTTAACTTTTGTGCAGAGTACATCATGAGAAATGCTGGGCTGAATGAATCACAAGCTGAAATCAAGATTGCCAGGAGAAATATCAATTACCTCAGATATGTAGATGACACCATCCTTAAGGCAGAAAACAAAGAGGAACTAAAGAGCCTCTTGATGAAAGTGAAAGAAGAGAGTGAAAAGGTTGGCCTAAAACTCAACATTCAAAAAACTAAGATCATGGCATCTGGTCCCATCACTTCACAGCATAAAAATGAGGAAACAATGACAACTTGAGAGACTTTGTTTTCTTGGGCTTCAAAATCACCGTAACAGTGACTGCAGTCATGAAATTTAAAGATGCTTGCTCCTTGGAAGAAAAAATATGACAAACCTAGACAGTGTATTAAAAGGCAGAGACATTACTTTGCCGACAAATGTACCTGTAGTCAAAGCTATGGTTTTTGCAGTAGTCATGTATGGATATATGAGTTGGTCCATAAAGAAGTTTGCATGCCAAAGAATTGATGTTTTTGAACAGTGGTGTTGGAATAGACTCTTGAGGGTCTCTTGGACTGCAAAGAGATCAAACCAGTCAATCCTAAAGGAAATCAACCCTGAATACTCATTGGAAGTATTGATGCTAAAGCTCCAATATCTTGGCCACCTGATGCAAAGAGCTGACTCATTGGTAAAGACCCTGATGCTGGGGAAGATTGACGGCAGGGGGAGAAGGGGACAGTAGAGAATGAGATGGTTGGATGGCATCATCAACTTAAAGGACATTGGTTTGAGCAAGCTCCAGGAGATGGTGAAGGACAGAGAGGCCTGGTGTGCTGCAGTCCATTGGGTTGCAGAGTCAAACACACCTGAGCAACTGAACAACAATATAAAAAAAAGGAAACAGTGACACATGCTAAAACATGGGTGAACCTCAGAAATATCTGGCCTTCCCTTGTGACTCAACTGGTAAAGAATCTACCTGCAATGTGGGAGACCTGGATTTGATCCTTGGGTTGGGAAGGTCCCCTGGAGAAGAGAAAGTCTACCCACTCCAGTATCCTGGCCTGGAGAATTCCGTGAACTGTATAGTCCATGGGATTGCAAAGACTTGGACATGACTAGAGACTTTCACTTCACTTCAGAAATATCTGTAAAGTGAAACTAGACACACAAGACCACATAGAGCATAATTCCATTTATACAGAATATCCAAAGCCATCAAATTGGTAAAGATCAAAAGTAGATTGATGGTTGCCTGAGGCTGGGATGGGAACAAAAGTGGCAGGATGACTTTTTTTGGAGTAATTGAAATGTACTAAAATTAAATTATGCCATTGGTTGCAAAAATTGAAATTGCTGAATAATTGTTTAATTGTATGGTTTAAATAATAAATTTTATTGTAGGCAATTTACACATTTCTTAAACAATATATATGTATATAAATGTATATATTTTTTAATGACCTAAATTTTTCAGATAATTAGTGGCAATATGAAGACTCACATTTAGTGTGCTGGATGTAAATTCCAGATTCTATAAATAGAAGTGGTCTTCCCTCGTGCTTAGTTGGTAAAGAATCTGCCTGCAATGTGGGAGATCCAGGTTTAATCCCTGGGTTGGGAAAATCCCCTGGAAAAGGAAAAAGTAGAATTCCATCATATGCACTTTAAATGCAAAATCATGTCAAATCCAGGTATTTAAACAGCCAAAAACATTCAAGTAAAACAGGGGGAGTGATAGAATTTATTTCTTTACTTTATCATTTTTCTAGAACTTGGCTATCTGTATATTGAGGTTTGGGGGGCAGACAAAGGGAATTTTGAACTGTAGCAGAATGCAGGAAAAAGCAAAATAAACTATTTTCAAAATAGTTTATATATATATGTATATATATAAGCTATATATATATTTGACTATATAGTATTTTCACTTTTTGTGTTAATTTAGAATATAACACAATATAAATGTGATTTGTTTAAAAATTCTTCAAACCTTAAGACAAACTTTCAACAACTATAAATATTCACTTTTAAGATTAAAAAAAAAAAGGTTAGGAAATTACTTCAAATGATAGAATACATATGTTGTTGTTGTTGTTGTTCTTTAGTCATTCAGTTGTGACCTACTCTTTGTGACCCCATGGGCTGCAGCACACCAGACCTCCCTGTCCTTCACTATCTCCCGGAGTTTGTTAAAGTCATGTCCATTGAGTCTATAATGCCATCCAACCATCTCATCCTCTGTCACCCTCTTCTCCTACCCTCAGTCTTTCCCAGCATCAGGGTCTTTTCCAAATAGTTGACTGTTTGCATCAGGTGGCCAAAGTATTGGAGCTTCAGCTTCAGCATTTGTCCTTCCAGTTAATATTGAGGGCTGATTTCCTTTAGGATTAGCTGGTTTGATCTCCTTTGTGTCCAAGGGACTCTTAAGAGTCTTCTCCAACACCACAGTTCTAAAGTATCAATTATTCAGTGCTCAGTCATCTTTATGGTTTAACTCTCACATCCATACATGACTACTGCAAAAACCATAACTTTGATTATATGTACCTTTGTTGGCGAAGTGATGTCTCTGTTTTTTAATATGCTGTCTAGGTTTGTGATCACTTTTCTTGCAAGGAGCAAATGTCTTTTAATTTAATGGCTGAAGTCACCATCCACAATGATTTTGGAGCCCTTCATTGCTTCCCCATTTTTATGCCATGAAGTGATGGGACCAGATGCCATTATCTTAGTTTTTTGAATGTTGAGTTTTAGGCCAGCTTTTTCACTCTCATTTTTCACTTTCATCAAGAGGTTCTTCAGTTCTTCTTTGCTTTCTGCAATAATGGTGGTGTCATCTGCATATCTGAGGTAATTGATATTTATCCCAGCAATCTTGATTCCAGCTTGTGATTCATTCAGCCCAGCATTTTACATGATGTACTCTGCACAAAAGTTAAATCAATAGGGTGACAATATGCAGCCTTGACACATTCCTTTCCCAATTTTGAACCAGTCTGTTGTTCTATGTTCAGTTCTAACTGTTGCTTCTTGACCTGCATGCAGGTTTCTCAGGAGGCAGGTAAGGTGGTCTGGTATTCACATCTCTTTAAGAATTTTCCACAGCTTGTTGTGATCCACACAGTCAAAGGTGTTAGCATAGTTAATGAAGCAGAAATAGATGTTTTTCTGGAATTCCCTTGCTTATTCTATGATCCAACGGATGGTGGCAGTTTTGTGGAGGTATATTAAATGCAGGTCACCTAAAACTGTTTCTGCCATTGTAGACAAAAGAAAACATGCTCTTAAATATTGCTTATACTTGTGGGAGATGAAATAATGGTCCCCCAAAGATGTCCGTGGACTTCCTTTGTAGCTCAGCTGGTAAAGTATCCACCTGCAATTTTGGAGACCCCAGTTTGATTCCTGCATTGGGAAGAGCCCCTGGAGAAGAGATAGACTAGCCACTCCAGTATTCTTGGGCTTCCCCTGGTGTATCAGACAATAAAGAATCTGCCTGCAATGTGGGATACCTGGGTTCGATCCCTGGGTTGGGAAGATCCCTGGAGGAGGGCGTGGCAACCCACTCCAGTATTCTTGCCTGAAGAATCCCCATGGACAGAGGAGCCTGGTGGGCTACAATCCATGGTGTCACAAAGTGTCAGACATGACTGAACGACTAAGCACAACAGCACAAAGGTGTTCACATCCTAATCCTCAGAACCTGTTAACATGTCACCTTATAAAAAGATGTGATTTTCAGATATAATTAGGAGTCTTGAAATAGATTATAGGGACAAGGGTCTTTATGAAAGAAAGAGGGAGACAGGAGATTCAGAGACAGGAAAGGAGATATGATGACGTAAGCAGAGTTCAGAGAAAGTGAGAGATAGAGGTTTGAAATTTGAAGATGACTCACTGCTGGAATTAAAGAGGAGAATCACAACCAGGGAAAGCAACTGTCTTCCAGAAGCAGGAAAAAACAGCAAATAAGACTCTCCCTAAGCCTCCGGATGAAATATAACTTATCAGAACCCTTGATTTTAGCCCATTTTAGTCTTGTCTCCAGAACTCTGAAATAATAATTTTGTATTGTTATACACCACTAAATTTATGGCAATTTGTTATATTCAGCAACAATAGGAAGCTGATAAAACACCTTATCTCGTTTTTCTCACAAATTCCCACCAAATATTTAGTAATGAAGAAAAATAACAAAATGAAAAATAAACTAAGAAATTCTAACTCAAGTTAAAGTTCATCTAACATGATAAAAATTGATTTCAGATCATGCTAAAGGATGCTTTCCAGGAAAAAAAGAAAAAAAAAAGAAAATCGGTGGGCAGGTGCTTTTCTTGGTGGTCAGGGTAATACTAACAAGTAGTGTGAAGATACTGTATTCGGGTGTTTGAATGTTGTTAGGTCACACTCAGGGGAGGGCAAGAAGAGGTACTCGCAGCCTATTTGTGGGGAGGTTTCAGCATCAGAATATATAAAGTTTTGAAAAATTACAATTTTCACCCCTTATAGAACTGCCTAAAAGCCTACCTTTGCTTCTTTTCCTTTCTTTTGGTGCTTTCCCTACCCCCTTACTGGTTTCTCCTAAGAGTGATTCTTAAATACATCATTTGCCGAAGTCTCCATGTGTCAGAATCTGCTGAGAGCACAGTCATTTCAAATATTGCTGTTTTAGAAAGATCTGCCATGTGGACCTATATTCCTCTTGACCTCTCTTTTGGTCACATCATCAAGTCTGTGAAAGAAAGGACCCCAGGTCTCTCTGGAGTTATCCAAATTATAATTGTAGAGTGAGCAACCTGAAAATGTTTGTTAGAAAAATGTCAAAAATACAATTTTATAGATGTCTTTAAAAACCCACGTTTTCCCAAATATGAAGCATCTTTTTTTTTTTTTTTCAAGTTATTGTGCTTTAGACAAGCATACTATGGACAAAGTTCCTAAATTATCCCTTTATTTACAGTGGAATTGAAAGGTGAGTCAGCATGAAGTAAAGATATATATATATATATAGGAGAAGGCGATGGCACACCACTCCAGTACTCTTGCCTGGAAAATCCCATGGATGGAGGAGCCTGGTAGGCTGCAGTCCATGGGGTTGCGAAGAGTTGGACACGACTGAGGGACTTCACTTTGACTTTTCACTTTCATGCATTGGAGAAGGAAATGGCAACCCATTCCAGTGTTCTTGCCTGGAGAATCCCAGGGACGGGGGAGCCTAGTGGGCTGCCGTCTATGGGGTCGCACCGAGTCGGACACGACTGAAGCGATGCAGCAGCAGCAGCATACACACACACACACACACACACACATATATATATATATACTTTTTTTTTTTTTGGTCAAGGTGGTTGTTTTGTTTTCCTTTGTAGGGAAAGAAAAACAATAAAACTTGACTTTGTCAAGGACTGTCTCTACAACATCTCATTTTTAGGCTTAGAATGAAGGTCACATGAAAGTTCAAAGGTATTTCTCCTCATTCATTCCCTTGTCCTCAAAGGGGCAACCTGGGGACAATCAGAAGTGTGAAAAGTTCATGCTTATCAAAGAACATTCATGACAATTCCTGAAAAATGACTTTTTTTTCAGGAATTTAAACAAAATGGTTTTTCTTCCCCCATTCTCCCTCAGCTGACAATCATAGATGATAGTTACCCATGTCAAAAAATATTTTCTTATTGGAAATAAAACTAGAAAAGGAGGGTCTGTCATTCTCTTTGTTCATGATTTGCAATTAGGAGAGAAAAATGATTTATGATTACTATAATTATCTCTCTCTTTAGGAGAGCTGTGCAAATTATGTAATGTTTTAGCCATGTTTTTTCTACAGGCTGTTCATTAATCTAAGAAGTAAGTATATTAACAATTTTGTACCTCATTAATTTTCAAACCTCTCTGTGGGTCACAAATTGAATGGTCCAGGGTCACATAATGCATCAGGTCTCTTCACTGTGTGCATGATGTTTGTGGGCTGAGAAAGTCGCAACCGTAATATAGATTTTCCCTCAATAGATAGTATCTTCATAGATATTTTGAGGGAGTGTACAGAAAATGAGTTTTGGGCAAAATGTTTTGTAATCTGTAGTTTCACCATAATGACAGTGAACCTTAGGAGTCAACCTGAAATGTGTTAGCTGAGTTAATATTACCAGCTATCTATCCCTTTCATTTTTTTTTTTTTTTTATGATTCCATTTGCTGTTGCTTCAGTTCAGTACAGTTCAGTTCAGTTGCTCAGTCGTGTCCGACTCTTTGCGACCCCATGAATCACAGCACACCAGGCCTCCCTGTCCATCACCAACTCCCGGAGTTCACTCAGACTCAGGTCCATTGAGTCAGTGATGCCATCCAGCCATCTCATCCTCTGTCATCCCCTTCTCCACCTGCCCCCAATCCCTCCCAGCATCAGAGTCTTTTCCAATGAGTCAACTCTTCACATGAGGTGGCCAAAGTACTGGAGTTTCAGCTTTAGCATCATTCCCTCCAAAGAAATTACTCTCCTGCAAAACTCCTTTGGGCCATAGAAATAATAGAGCATTGTTTTGAATTTAAAATTTCCTTGAAATGAAATTTCTCTGTTTACAACATATATTTTAAGTACTGTTTTTCTAAGATAGTTTTATTTAGGCAACATCAGAGCACTTGCATCTAAACATTTTTTATTTTTGTTATGGTAGATAACACTGAAATGTTAGGAAATAAAATGCCATCCCCTCAAATACCTCCAAAGATAAGTAGCCCTATTGAAGCAACTGAGTTAATATTTTTACATGCTGCTACTTAATATTTAAATGATTTGGTAGTCTTGGAAAGCATTGAAGTGGGTCTTCTTTATCATCTTACTCAATCGTCCCAACTCTGAAGTGGGTACTGTTATTTTTCACTGTAAATATGAGGGAACTGAGACTCCAGAGAAGTGCAATGGGCTTCCCAGGAGCCAAATAGCTATTAAGTGGAAGAAGCATTTCAACTGATATCTCCTTGCCTCTGTAATATTCAAGTTCTCCCCTTTGATCCTCCTTAGATCTATATGAAGTTGGGATCATTCCCCATTTACATATTGGAAAACTAGTTATGAGAGATTAAGTGAAATGCCAGTGAACTACAGAACCAACACATGGAACCTCCTTTTTCCAATAAATGATAGTAATCTTCATTAAATATACCTGAAAAAAAATGCTCATATGTGTTCTGAATTTGAAAATAAAAAAAAACTAAACCCTTGTAAACTTTTTTAAAGAACTCTATCTCATGTAGAGGCCCAGGATTGTATCTAATTTAATAAATGGCTAAAAAAAAAAAAATGGGAAGGGAGGGCAGCTTGGATTATCTCAAATAAATGAACTGTTTAGTTTGCCAACAGGAAATGAAGACAAACAAGCAAACAAGGGGACAAGTCCAGAGCTAAGTCCCACTGTTGTCAAATCAAACAGTAACAGCCAAAGTGAGGTTGATTCATTCTGTTGTCTAAAATAAATTACCATGTCACCTTGAGTGACTCATTTGAGAATAACAAAATCACATGCTCATGAATATATTCATCCATATGAATTAAATGTTGAAAAGTATTAAGCCTAGCACAATATTTCATGCTAACAAACAATGAGAAAAACAGCTTTTTTTTTCCTCTAGTTTTTACATTGCCTCTCCATGTTTCTATTTGTATTGGCTTATGACCTTGTGGCCCCCACCAAATGAATGGATTGAAATGCTATTGTAGCTTTTCTTTAAGATTGAGAGGATGGCAGGAACAGGATGGCTGGAGTATTTTATATCCATCATTACATAGCAAGAGTTTTATACACAATAGTTATTTCTTACATTTTTTCCTATACACAAAGTTTATCTCTGACATGTGTTTTATAAGAAACTCAACAGAAAGCAATTTATTTAGGGCAGTTTTCATTGTAAATAAATAATGATTTTGACTATTCATCTTGGAAAAGGGTAAAAGGACAATTTAACAGGCATAAAAGGAAATTCAAAAAAATAAGAAAATGGATTAATAACTAGAAAATTAATTCAAAAACTAATGGAAAAAATATTCCTATCCATACATGTTAACAGTTTTTTTAAAACACTAAATTTATAAAAGTAGCATTTTAACTCTATTTCACAAAAATGAGCTTTACGGGCATTAGTAAAATGTTCTGCAGAAAGGTTAAAAAAGGAAGAAGAAGCCTATCATTTTCAAGACATTTATAACTAGGGGTCGTGGAGACAACAGTGTACTTTTCAAAGTAGTTCAAATAAATATATCACTTAACCTTTCAAAATTACTATCTCACTTATTATGTCATATTGCCCTCTCAACAACCCTGAATAATAGGCTAAAAACTTGATGTTTTCACCCACTTATATACAAAAAGGAATAGGTGAAGATGGGAGAAATTAAAAGATTTGCTTAAGTCACTTAGTAGAACCACAGAATAGAACAAGGACCGAGTTAACTGCTCTCATTGCAAAGATTACAGACTGGTATAGAGGAACTCAGCACATGTGGATGGCTCATAGGGTCAGACCCTCCTTTCCATCTCACAATAAAAATCTCTCGTCTTTACTCTCTCTCCTGGCATGCAGGATCTTCAGCAAGCATAAGTACAACTGGGTCAGAATGGTGATAATTTTCCTTGATGAAAAGAATGAAAACCCTGAGAGATGAGTAAAAAGTGAAAGTTTGATTATTGAACCAAGTCAGCACCATCAGGGGAATGGCTTATTGGTGTCTGCAGTGTGCCTTAAGCGGGAGGAGCTGCTCTGCTGGGAAGCTGACCGGGGATACACATGATGGGTGGGACAGAGGTTTGATTAACCTCTCCCTCAATGTATATCCACTGGAACCTCATAATAGGGCTTCATTTGGAAACAGGATGTTTGCAGATGTAATTAGCTAAGTCATTTTCGATTTGGATGAGCCCTAATTCGAATGCCTGTTGTCCTTATAAGAAGGGAAGAGTAGTGTAGAAACACACATGAAGATAAAGGCCATGTGAAGATGGAGATAGAGAGAGAGGAGTGAATCAGCTACAGGACGGAGAAAGCAAAAAAAATTGCCGGGAGACCCCAGAGAGTAGGAAAAGGCAAGAGAAGATTCTTGTCTAGAGTTTTCAGAGGGGACATGTCCCCGAATATCTTCACTGCAGGCTTCCAGCTTCTGGAATAGTGAGAGAATCCATTTCTGTTGTTTTCAGCTACCCAGCTTGTGGATCTTGTTATGGTACCCTGGAAGCTAACACACTTGGAGGCTTGTAAAGAAGCAAAGCAGTAATATCCTCCCCCAGACATTCAGAAAGTGTACTTTCCCCGGGAAAAGTGTTAAAAGGAGGAAGTATGTGAGAAGCACAAAAGGAGAGAAAGGGTCTTTATCAATGACTGTAATAGTCCAAACTGTTTCTCTATAAGACTGTGTGTGTTTTCTCTCTTCATTTTCAGCACAGTCCTGTGGAAAAAGTTTGACACCACTTTTTAAATTGAGGCTTATATACCCGAGGTTCCTAGCTCAAACTCACAAAATAATAAATGACAAAATCAGGAATCAAAACCATTCTTCCTAATTCCTGTACAGGTGTTCCTTAAGCTTGTAATTAAATAGCTCTCCAAGAAAATAGTATTTTTTTTTTTTCTGAATACTTTTAAAGCTAGTCAGGACACAGCAATAAGAAAGTCTCAGGAGAAGCAGTCCTCTCGGGGCAGAGAGATGAAATTAGATACCCTAATAGGTCTTTTCCAAGTCTAATTGCTCTCACTCTGTGTAAGGCACCGACTAAATGCAAGTTCATTATCATTTTTTTTCTAAGTTAACTGAAAAACAACATTGATTGACATTTTGGAGATATTCAACATTTATATGCAGGAAATTTAGGAGACTTTAAAAACATTCAAAAAAGCTTTTCTTAAGATAGCTTGTACCTTTTTTTTTTAAACAGTGAAATATTCTGCTCAAAAACAGATGCTTTCTAAAATTTCTTACTGCTGCTCTTCCCAAGCTAATGATCTTGAGGTACTCAGGACCTTGTAGGCAGAATGCAGGCTTCCTCAGCAGGAAAAGAAAAGAAATACTGTGCGTCTTCACTAAATGCCCCTGTGTTCACACACAATTTGGCTTATTGTCTTTGCCTCTCAAGTGTATTGATTCTGACCTCTATTCACAATAGAGAATAAAAATATTATATAATGTGATTGTAGTTAAAAGTGTCCTTATAATATGTTGCTTCATCCAATGCACACTACAATATGTAGTATTCATGTTTGAAAAAGAAAGAGCATCTGACAATGAAAGTGATGCTGCATAAAAACACGGGTGATGAGGGTTAGGACTGAACTCACAGCTTGGAAATATTTCTTTAATCCTTTACAAATTATCCCTTAATTTTAACTGCTGCTGCTGCTAAGTCACTTCAGTCGTGTCCGACTCTGTGCGACCCCATAGATGGCAGCCCACTAGGCTCCCCCGTCCCTGGGATTCTCCAGGCAAGAACACTGGAGTGGGTTGCCATTTCCTTCTCCAATACATGAAAGTGGAAAGTGAAAGTCAAGTCGCTCATTCCTCTCTGACTCTTAGCGACCCCATGGACTGCAGCCCACCAGACTCCTACATCCATGGGATTTTTCAGGCAAGAGTACTGGAATGGGGTGCCATTGCATTGACTGTTTCTATGCTAAAAAAAAAAAAAAAAAAAAAAAAACAAAGGAAAACAAAATAAATTAAAACAACTTAGTAAAATTATGAAGACTCCATTTCTTTTTTAAAAAATTTTATTGGAGGATAATCACTTTACAATGCTATGCTGGTCTCTGCTGTACCATTTCTGTTTCATATCCCTCCTCGATATCCTAAGCATGTTGATCTTCTAGAAAAGGAAACACATCTCAACAAGAATAGATTCTTTAAAGTCTTATCTTCCTATGAGAGAGGTATTTATCTTGCCTATTCATCCAGGATAATGATGTTTTACAAAAATAAATTTTGTTCACTTAGATTAAATAAATCTCCTTAGCCAATATAATTAAGTCCTAAATAAAACCTGAAGTACATTTTCTTCTTGGAATTTTTAAGAGCCAATGACAAAACTAATTATGAAATTGACATCTTTCACCACATCTCATCTTGACATATTAAAAAAATCTAAAATTAATATGTAGGTAGGTATACTTTAAGAATGCTTTGAAACACTTCTGATCCCTACGGACTAGAACATGGAAACCACCCAAGAATGAGTGGGACCCAGCCAATCTTTTTAAGACAAGGGCCGATCAATCCATTGTCCCTAGAACCATCCTTGTTTTTATCCCTTCTAACACCAAGTCATTCAGTCCTAGCTTTTCCTCTGATGGATTCTGTCCACAATTCTCTCACTTGGACCACAGAATCTTGTCTCTAAGTCTCTTGCCTGTCCTCCACAGTCAGGTAGGCTCTCTAAAGCTCAAATGTGATCACATTGCTCAAGTAGCTTAAACCCTTCAGTTGCTTCTAAGCGCTCTCAGGATAAAGTCCATGCTCTCTAACATGATGCCTGGGTCCTCTCCCAGTCTGGCCCCTTCCCGCCTCCATATTTTTCATCTTCCCTTGCCTTTCTCTCCCTCTCACCCAACTCGTATCCCCTTCCACTTATTGCCCTAGTAATAGTGAACTATTTTCAGTTCAGTGAAGACCCTGGGCTCTCACATCACTAGACTTTTGTATGTATTGATTTCCTTGCCCAAAATATTTATTTAACTATACAATTTATAACCTTTATTCATGTTTCAGGAAAGAGACCATTTCCTCCGGGCAGCATTCTCTGAATCCTGACCCAAACCTGACTACATTATGAAACTTTAGTTGTCTGTCTGCCTATGCTATTCCACACTACCTTCGTTACTAACGGTTCTTATTGGAATTATGGATTGGACTATAGGTAAATTTGAGAGATGTGCCTTGCTCTTACATTCATTGTAGCATCAAGATACTCCATTAATATTTCATGTATGAATGTATGAATAAATTAGAGAATGAATGACTAGGTATGTAACATATTTCAGACACAGATATTCAATATGACATAAAAACATTTAAGCATATGTATATTTGCAAGACATAACTTTACAATATAAGACATCCACCTTAATATGAATTTAATTCCGTACTCTAAACAGGAAAATGTTCTCCTACACTATGTTCTTTTAACTAGGTCTCTTATTCTCCATTGATTATTTCTTCAAAACTTCACCCAACCACCCAAACACCACTTTTTCAGTGTCTGTACAATTATGAAAAAAATCCTCTGAAACTGGGGTACTGTATTTGAATAGAGGAGACTGTTGTTACACGGATGCAATTAGATTCATTGAGTGGAGACATTTGCTCACCCTTGGTCAAGATGCTGCCAGAGTTTGACAGATGTGGTCAAAGGAGTACCTGGCACTTTAAAAGGTCAGAGAAGTTAGGCATGACCAACTTCTTCACAGATGGCTGAGGCTGTCAACAGTACTTGAAATAATCTATCCTGAAGGTGCTGGAGATGAGTCGGCCTGCCTTAGCCCTGGGGAGTTCTGTGTTTCTAATGACCTGAGCATTACTCCCAGCCTCTGCTTGCCCCACACGTCTCCTGTAAAGACACTCACACAGCCATGTGGTGCCTCACCTAGAACTCTGCAGGAATCTCAATGGGATAAGCCTAGCAAATGAAACTCAACTTCTCAGTGTAAAGAAAGGTCATGAGAAAAGTCTGCCAGCGTTTTAAATCTTGGTTCTGTGCACCTTCTCTTTAAACTTGGGCATGTCTTTAAAAAAAAATTATTTGTTTTTAATTGAAGGATAATTGCTTTACAGTATTGCATCAATCTGTCTCCTCTAGGAAGACAGATTGTCTCCTGTCAATCTGTCTCCCAACCTATTTCCCTAGAGGGATCTCTTGCTATGACCATGCTGCCATCCCATCCCAGTGTCAGAAACAGCTTCTGCTTTTACTTTCTTCTCTCTTTAAAACACATCACACTATGACTCCCCCTTTCAAGGCACAACCCACGTTTCTCTTACCTGAAAAGTCATTCCTGACATTCTGAGCCAGCCTAAGTGCTTCCTTCTTTATGATCCCAAAGAATACACTCTAAGCCTGTATTGTCAACACATATTTCTCCCAAGTGGGAGAATAGCACCATGGCTATGTCCTTGTATCTTTGTATTTAAATGCCTAATAGTTATTCTGGCAATGCAGTAGATATTCAATAAATGATTATTAGGTAAATGATGTTTAATCCATTTTGAGTTTATTTTTGTGTATGGTGTTAGAAAGTGTTCTAGTTTCATTCTTTTACAAGTGGTTGACCAGTTTTCCCAGCACCACTTGTTAAAGAGATTGTCTTTTCTCCATTGTATATTCTTGCCTCCTTTGTCAAAGATAAGATGTCCATGGGTGCATGGATTTATCTCTAGGCTTTCTATTTTGTTCCATTGATCTATATTTTTGTGAATGATGAGGAATGGGTAGTCAGTTCAGTCACTAGGTTGTGTCCGACTCTTTGCGACCCCACGGACTGCAGCACGCCAGGCTTCCCTGTCCTTCACCAACTCCCAGAGTTTACCCAAACTCATCTCCATTGAGTAAGTGATGCCATCCAACCATCCCATCATCTGTCGTCCCCTTCTCCTCCTGCCTTTAATCTTCCCCAGCATCAGGGTCTTTTCCAATGATTCAGCTCTTCACATCAGGTGCCCAAAGTATTGGAGTTTCAGCTTCAAAATCAGTCCTTGCAATGAACACTCAGGACTGATTTCCTTTAGGATGGACTGGTTGTATCTCCTTGCAGTCCAAGGGACTCAGGTACACCATTATCAAAATCAGGGCATACTATCACAGTAGGAATTTGGTCCCAAGACTGATTTAGCACCAATGTTGGAGACTTTGGGGAGTTGGATAGCTTATTAAGAGAAAAAAGAACCAGTTATAAACTGAGTCTCTTAACATGTGGGTCAAAAAAATTTAATAAAAAGTTGGATCTGATGTTGATGTATCCCAATCCAACTAATGCTTGCAAATATATCCTATTATATAGGATTGTTCTAGATTCTGTGCAAATGTAGCAGTCAAATGGCCACAGAATGTGAACAACAACAACAAAAAAAATAGAACAGGAGGATATCCAGATCATTAAATGGAAAACACGTCATCTATATTTGTAAATTTTCTAAGTTCTTACTGAACATTCTTCCTCACCTCCTTTCTCAGCAAACTTTGGGTTGCACCTTTCTCCTACATAAAGTATTTCCTAAATGTGGGATGAATATAAAATTGCTCATAGTTCTTTGCTATGAAAATCTTATATCCAGGTGATTGTTGAATCCATGATGTCCCTGGAAACCATGGCAAAGAACAAATATTCAGTTCAGTTCAGTCACTCAGTCGTGTCCTACTCTTTGCGACCCCATGAATCGCAGCATGCCAGGCCTCCCTATCCATCACCAACTCCCGGAGTTCACTCAGACTCACGTCCATCGAGTCAGTGATGCCATTCAGCCATCTCATCCTCTGTCGTCCCCTTCTCCTCCTGCCCCCAATCCCTCCCAGCATCAGTCTTTTCCAATGAGTCAACTCTTCACATGATATGGCCAAAGTACTGGAGTTTCAGCTTCAGCATCGTTCCCTCCAAAGAAATCCCAGGGCTGATCTCCTTCAGAATGGACTGGTTGGCTCTCCTTGCAGTCCAAGTGACTCTCAAGAGTCTTCTCCAACACCACAGTTCAAAAGCATCAATTCTTCGGCACTCAGCCTTCTTCACAGTCCAACTCTCACATCCATACATGACCACAGGAAAAACCATAGCCTTGACTAGACGAACCTTTGTTGGCAAAGTAATTTCTTTGCTTTTGAATATGCTATCTAGCTTGGTCATAACTTTCCTTCCAGGGAGTAAGCGTCTTTTAATTTCATGCCTGCAGTCACCATCTGCAGTGATTTTGGAGCCCCCAAAAATAAAGTCTGACACTGTTTCCACTCTTTTCCCATCTATTTCCCATGAAGTGATGGGACCAGATGCCATGATCTTCGTTTTCTAAATGTTGAGCTTTAAGCCAACTTTTTCACTCTCCTCTTTCACTTTCATCAAGAGGCTTTTGAGTTCCTCTTCACTTTCTGCCATAAGGGTGGTGTCACCTGCATATCTGAGGTTATTGATATTTCTCCCGGCAATCTTGATTCCAGCTTGTGTTTCTTCCAGTCCAGCGTTTCTCATGATGTACTCTGCATATAAGTTAAATAAGCAGTGTGACAATATACAGCCTTGACATACTCCTTTTCCTATTTGGAACCAGTCTGTTGTTCCATGTCCAGTTCTAACTGTTGCTTCCTGACCAGCATACAGATTTCTCAAGAGGCAGGTCAGGTGGTCTGGTATTCCCATCTCTTGAAGAATTTTCCACAGTTTATTGTGATCCACACAGTCAAAGGCTTTGGCATAGTCAATAAAGCAGAAATAGATGTTTTTCTGGAACTCTCTTGCTTTTTCCATGATCCAGCAGATGTTGGCAATTTGATCTCTGGTTCCTCTGCCTTTTCTAAAACCAGCTTGAACATCTAGAAGTTCACAGTTCATGTATTGCTGAAGCCTGGCTTGGAGAATGTTGAGCATTACTTTACTAGCATGTGAGATGAATGCAATTGTGCAGTAGTTTGAGCATTCTTTGGCATTGCCTTTCTTTGGGATTGGAATGAAAACTGACCTTTCCAGTCCTGTGGCCACTGCTGACTTTTCCCATTTTGCTGGCATATTGAGTGCAGCACTTTCTCAGAATCATCTTTCAGGATTTGAAAGAGCTCAACTGGAATTCCATCACCTCCACTAGCTTTGTTCAAAGTGATACTTTCTAAGGCCCACTGGACTTCACATTCGAGAATGTCTGGCTCTAGGTCAGTGATCACACCATCGTGATTATCTGGGTCATGAAGATCTTTTTTGTACAGTTCTTCTGTGTATTCTTGCCATCTCTTCTTAATATCTTCTACTTCTGTTAGGTCCATACCATTTCTGTCCTTTATCGAGCCCATCTTTGCATGAAATGTTCCCTTGGTGAACAAACATTAGCTTCATGCAATTACTGTCCTTTTTTCCTTCAGTATTTAGCACTACAAGATTAAGAGAAAATGTGATATTATATGAAATAGACTAATTAATATCTAGAGCCAATAAGGATTTTAGTGATAGGCCACATCTTCCATGGACTTATCTCCAGAATCATAAAATGGGATTTGTGTGTGTATGTGTGTGTGCTTATAATATACACTTAAATAGCACATTCACTCTAGATGTGCATAGCCATGTGGACATATCAAAGAAAAAAGGACTGGCTGGGATGCAGGGGGCCTAGGCATACAGTCTAAAGCTACCACCAGGGCCTGATGCAAGATTAAGCTCTCTTGTTAAACATTGCAAGTGTTCTAGATCGGTAACTTTGGCTCTCCTCTCTCTTATCATGAGTCTAAAGATCTATTTGTTTCAGAATAAATCCATCACATATGCAGAATTATTTCTCTTTTCATATAGTATAAGTTATCATATCCATAAGCCTATGTTAAAAGACACGTTTTCTCTATAACATAAGCCCTATTGTTACTGGACATCACCAAAATTCAGTTTTGGAGCCAAAATGATAGACTGGGGAAAGAGCATTTAGTTTTATTAGCTTCTCTTAAACTCAAAAGGTTACCACCTCCCCTATAAAAAAAATCATTCATTCAATCAAGCATTTGATATGGACATAAGTGAGAAATGCAATTTTATAAAGTCTTAAAAATCAGGTAGCTTAAGAAGAAAGGTTTCACATTTCCAAATGCTTTATGAAGATAATCAGAATTTGAGGTAGTTCTAAAAGAAAAGAATGAAGTAAGAGAGAATTTTTTTTATTTTTTACAATAAATGTATAAAATGGAAGGTTTTGCAACTTGAACCATACCATTTTCTACTAAAAGGGATTAACTGATCACAAAATATTAATACAATCAGGTGACAGTTTTTGTAAGCATTGTTTATTTACTTATTGCTATATTATTTTCAATAATTTTTGAAGACTGTTGTCAATAAGCAATAGTGATCCTATTCTTATAGAGCAACATTAAACACAGTTAGAATTAATATAGGTAGTTAATTACTTAGGGGAAAAAAAAACACCACCAATAAGTATGCATTGTTTAGACATGCTGGACTTCAATATTTTATAGAAAAAAAATTACATGTATTATTTATATTTTACTAGTAACCCTGAAAATAGACACTAGAATTTCACCCATTTTGAGATGAGCAAAATAAGTAGGTTCCTAAATGTTCTAAGATTGTTCAGCAAATGCAGGAGGTAAGAATTCTGAAGCCCAGACATTTTCTGTTTCACACTGTTTTTCAGAATGTTTTATCCACATACTTCAATCAGGGAGCAGATTTCCTTAGTATAAAACACTAGAAAATCCATTGTAAGTCATCTTTGGATGACAAGTCTTTAAGATATAATTAAATTTTACTGTTTGTCTTCAACGATAGAAATAGAATTGAAGATAGGTAAAGCTTTTTTTTTTTTAATGTCTTCTGTTAATGTACAGTAAGGTAAAGCAAGTGGAAATGCACAATTTTATTCAAGCACTGGTTTTTCTATAATTTTATTTCACAAATAACCTGCTATCTAAAACCATTTCCTTGAGGCTGTCCTGTTTCCAGCTCTGAGTTGTATTCCCCAGTTATATGGCCAGCTAACTCCTCCTCCATGTTTCACACCCTTCCTATTCTTAAACCAATCTTGTCTTTAGTAAGGTCCTGACAATGCCTAGTTGAGCAATCATAGAAATGTAGCATCAAGTCACCCTTTTAGAGGGGAAATAGCATGTGTAGTTGAACTTAATCAACTTGTATTTAGATCAGCTTGGCACGTAGAAGCTGTGCCTCTTTGGACAAGTTATTTTCTACCATCCAAACTATTTTCTTGTAATGTAACTCATATGTAAAGTTAAGAAGACATGACCCATCAAGTACTGAATAATGTTTGTTTTCTTCTCTGGGTATTTTTGCAAAGATTGTCAAAGAAAATTACCATCAAACTTTATTGCCCCATCAGTTCAGTTCAGTTCAGTCTCTCAGTTGTGTCCTACTCTGCAACCCCATGAATCGCAGCATGCCAGGCCTCCCTGTCTATCACCATCTCCCGGAGTTCACTCAAACTCACGTCCATCGAGTCGGTGACACCATCCAGCCATCTCATCCTCTGTCGTCCCCTTCTCCTCCTGCCCCCAATCCCTCCCAGCATCAGAGTCTGTTCCAATTAGTCAACTCTTCGTATGAGGTGGCCAAAGTACTGGAGTTTCAGCTTTAGCATCATTCCTTCCAAAGAACACCCAGGGCTGATCTCCTTCAGAATGGACTGGTTGGATCTCGTTGCAGTCCAAGGGACTCTCAAGAGTCTTCTCCAACACCACAGTTCAAAAGCATTAATTCTTCGGTGCTCAGCTTTCTTCACAGTCCAATTCTCACATCCATACATGACCATTGGAAAAACCATAGCCTTGACTAGGCTGAAATTTGTTGGCAAAATAATGTCTCTGCTTTTCAATATGCTATCTATGTTGGTCATAACTTTTCTTCCAAGGAGTAAGTGTCTTTTAATTTCATGGCTCCAGTCACCATCTGCAGGGATTGTGGAGCCCAAAAAGACAGTTTCCATTGTTTCCCCATCTATTTCCCATGAAGTGATGGGACCAGATGCCATGATCTTTGTTTTCTGAATGTTGAGCTTTAAGCCAACTTTTTCACTCTCCTCTTTCACTTTTATCAAGAGGCTTTTTAGTTCCTCTTCACTTTCTGCCATAAGGGTGGTATCATCTGCATATCTGAGGTTATTGATATTTCTCCTGGCAATCTTGATTCCAGCTTGTGCTTCTTCCAGCCCAGTGTTTCTCATGATGTACTCTGCATATAAGTTAAATAAGCAGCGTGACAATATACAGCCTTGATGTACTCCTTTTCCTTTTTGGAACCAGTCTGTTGTTCCATGTCCAGTTCTAACTGTTGCTTCCTGATCTGCATACAGGTTTCTCAAGAGGCAGATCAGGTGGTCTGGTATTCCCATCTCTTGAAGAATTTTCCACAGTTTATTGTGATCCACACAGTCAAAGGCTTTGGCATAGTCAATAAAGCAGAAATAGATGTTTCTCTGGAACTCTCTTGCTTTTTCAATGATCCAGTGGATGTTGGCAATTTGATCTCTGGTTTCTCTGCCTTTTCTATAACCAGCTTGAACATCTGGAAGTTCACAGTTCACATATTGCTGAAGCCTGTTTTGGAGAATGTTGAGCATTACTTTACTACCATGTGAGATGAGTGCAATTGTGCAGTAGTTTGAGCATTCTTTGGCATTGCCTTTCTTTGGGATTGGAGTGAAAACTGACCTTTCCAGTCCTGTGGCCACTGCTGACTTTTCTCATTTTGCTGGCATGTTAAGTGCAGCACTTTCTCAGCATCATCTTTCAGGATTTGAAATAGCTCAACTGGAATTCCATCACCTCCACTAGCTTTGTTTGTAGTGATGCTTTCTACGGCCCACTTGACTTCACATTCCAGGATGTCTAACTCTAGGTGAGTGATCATACTGTCATGATTATCTTGGTCGTGAAGATCTTTTTTGTACAGTCTTCTGTGTATTCTTGCCACCTCTTCTTAATATCTTCTGCTTCTGTTAGGTCCATACCATTTCTGTTCTTTATCGAGCCAGTGTTTGCATGAAATGTTCCCTTGGTATCTCTAATTTTCTTGAAGAGATCTCCAGTCTTTCCCATTCTGTTGTTTTCCTCTATTTCTTTGCACGGATCGCTGAGAAAGGCTTTCTTATCTCTTCTTGTTATTCTTTGGAATTCTGCATTCAGATGCTTATATCTTTTCTTTTCTCCTTTGCTTTTTGCTTCTCTTCTTTTCACAGCTGTTTGTAAGGCCTCCCAGGACAGCCATTTTGCTTTTTTGCATTTCTTTTCCATGGGGATGGTCTTGATCCCTGTCCCCTGTACAATGTCATGAACCTCAGTCCATAGTTCATCAGGCACTCTGTCTATCAGATCTAGTCCCCTTAAATCTATTTCTCACTTCCACTGTATAATCATAAGGGATTTGATTTAGGTCATACCTGAATGGTCTAGTGGTTTTCCCTACTTTCTTCATAGTTACTCCTAAATGGTCTGCTTGTCTGTTCCTCAATGACCCACATTTGGGATCTGAAGAAGCCTCGATAGAATTCCAGAGCAGAACTGTCTTGATTTCTGCATGGAGTCTGTGCCTCACTCTCTCCTGAATATCCCGGGTGTGTTCTGCCCAGGACTGTGGCTCTGCTGCCTCTTTGTCCTCGGACCATATGTGGACCCTGAGGCAGATATGATCTGAGAACCTGGTTTCTTTCAAATGAAAGCTATATCATGGGAGCATGATAAACAAGGGAGAGAGTGGCCTGCAGAGAGGTTAGACGAGGAGCAAGTTCATACTGGTGGTCATGGAAAGGAATTAAGATTTCATTGTGAATGCAGGAGAGCCTGGGAAGCCATAGTGTGTAATTTGACTCAGTTCACATAAAAGCTTCAAGCCTCATTTTCCATATTGAGGAAGAGAGAGTCTGACACCCTAGCAACTTAACTCACCAGGTGATTGTGACAATCACATTGTCAGAGAATATACATGAAAAGCTTTGACAACTTGTAAAGATATATGAGCAAAATATCATAATGGCTGTGGACAACTTCCAGCAAAATATTATCGCTATGAAAGCAGAGACAGAAGATGGACCCCTTGATTATTTGTCTTCATTTCACTTTGTTTTATATCACAGGATATTGGGAGGAATAGACACCTGCCACCATGACACTCTAGCCATGGATGGTAGTTCAGCAGAGGGCAGATCCATCCAGGGCATACAAATGATTAGGGCTGGCACTTGACACAGGAGCTGAGGGACTTTGTAACATTTGTAAAATGACCATGTCTCTGAAGCTAATAAAAGAAATTTCTTTTCTTTGCTGTCACCCCTTGGAAATAAGACTGAGGAGAACTTTCTTCATTAACATCTGTGTATTCATTCATTCATGTGTCCCTTCATTCCACAAACTTCACTGAGCACCTGACTGATGTTTCAAACCCTCTCATTTCTCATCTGTAAAAGGAAGACTAGTAATTACAGGTAATATTTATATATACATTTAAACATATTGTGAGAATTATACTAATAATTTGCATGCATTATCTTGTTTAATATTTTCCAGTGTCCTCTGATGTGGATAGTCATTATAATTACATACCTTTTACACATCGAGGATTTGAAGGTCTTGGGCTGACCCAGGTCACATAGCAATTCCACTCCTGGGTATGTGTCCAGAAGGAATAAAAACACTCATTTGAAAAGATACATGCACCCCAATGTTCATAGCAGCACTATTTACAATAGCCAAGATATGGAAGCAACCTAAATGTCCATCAACAGATGAATGAATAAAAAAGCTATGGAATGTTACTCAGCCATAAAAACATATTGAAATTTTGAATTTTAAGCAACATCAGTAGACTTGCAGGGTAGTATGCTAAAGTGAAATAAGTCAAAGAAAGAAAGACAAATATTGTATGGTATCACTTATATGTGGAATCTAAAGAAATACAATGAACTAGTAAATATAATGAAAAAGAAACAGACTCACATTTATAGAGAACAAATTAGTGGTTACCAGTGGGGAGAGGACACCATAAGGGCAGGGGATTAATAGGTAAAAAATTATCCTGTGTAAAATAAACTACCAGGAAATAAATTAAAAATAAGCTTCAAGGATATACTGTATACCACAGGGAATATAGCCAATAGTTTATAATAACTATAAATGAAGTATAACTTTTAAAAATTGTGAATCACTATATTGTACACCAGTAACATATAATAGTGTGCATCAACTATAGTTCAATAAGAAAAAAAATGTAAAACATGAATGGACATACACACTAAATAAATAAATGGCATCAGAACTGAACTTGAGCTCAGCTCTCTTTGACTTGAAAGCCAAATTATGAGCATCACATGGCCATCAATAACAGTTCAAGTGAGGATGAAAGTCGAGAGTTGTTCTGAAAGGTGTCAGGTGTCTTAGCACCGTGGTATCCAGCCTCGGAAGGTTGTTGGATGGTGTCTTTTTCCTTCAGTCTTTCCCTCATTCATACAGGCAGGGACAAGCAGTTTAGCTTGCTAGGTAATTTTCCCATGGAAAAAGAACATTGAATAGACACACTGTAGGAAGAAATTGCAACCCACTCCAGTATTCTTGCCTGGAGAATCCCATGGACAGAGGGGCCTGCTGGACTACCGTTCATGGGCTTGCAAAGTCCGACATGACTGAAGCGACTTAGCACATAAGGAGATATGACAACTCCCAGTGCCATGGTATCCCATTGGTTTGTCTTGAATTCACAAATGTCCGGTAGCACAGCAGTGGCGAGCAGGCTCTGGGGCCAGGCTGAACTGTAGAATTCTGGCTTCCATATATTACTAGTTATATGAAATTTCTTATTTAAATTCTCCATTCTAGGGATACTAATAAGAGTATTTCTCTCATAGAGTTGTTACAGAAATTCAATTTCTTAATATGGTGATGAATACATAGCTAGTTCTCATTAAATATTAACTATCAGCATAGCTGTTATTTATGTAATACATATGCTGTTCTAGCAGTACTGGTCTCAGGCTGGAAAGCAACATATGATTTCTTCTGGCTGCTGCCTTTACTCATGGTCAGTCTTCAATGCCATGAATGTGAACTCTATTACTATTCTTCTGTAAGCTCAAACTCGCATGCTCCCCAGCCATGTGATAAACGGTCATTCAATAAACATTGACTCTACAGACCAGAGTACATGACAGGTGCTAGAAGACAGATCTCTGCTTTCAAGAGGTGCAATGTTTAATGAATGCTGGGTGACCAGTTAGCGATTTGTCAAGTCTTTTGTGAAAGGAATTGCGACATTGAGTGGCACTCGCGGTATTTGACTTTCAGCCCCTATGTTAAAGAGTCTGCTTTCTATCTTTCTTTAGCTCAGAACTCTCTGACAGGTTGGGTCAAGCATACAAAAATGAAAGCTTTTATTACTGCCACAGAGAGGCAACTTGGTCAGTTGGGAAGAGATCTGGTTTTGGGGGTTAGCGATCTGAGTTCAAATCTTAGCTCTTGAGGAGCTTTGACCTTGGGTCAATTCCTTCACTTCCTTGAGCTTTTATCTTCTAGGAAGGGGAGACTTTGTAGAATTAGGAAACATTTTAACTAAAAGAGGTTTTATATAGCTAAGTCAACACATATGCAAAACCCCAGCAGAGTTCCTGGCACAGAGTAGGGGCTCAGCCAATGCCAGCTGTGGGGGTCACAGCGGGGGTGGGTACAGCAGACAGTAACAGTAATGCCAGCCGGAGGAGTGGCCTTGACCACAGCAGCAGATGTGGTGGGCACTTTCTTCCTCTCTTTGTTTGTTCAGATGCTGCCTTTATAATGGTAATGGATCACTTGAAAATTCAAAGTCCATTCTAGCGATAAAGAAAAATGATAGCGGATTTCCCTGTAATTAATGGCATTTTTAAACATTGCAGTCTGATTATAAATAGGATATAAGATGCCTTCTGTGGTGAGTAACATGTCTTTCTAGTTTTCTAGATTTATGAATTTAGTCCGTATCAAATTAATTATTGTGGGCGTATTACATGGATGTGAAACATCTGGAATAATAGGGCTTTATTGTTAATAGACCTCTCAGGAGCTCATGACAAACATCCTTATAATAGCAACATATGCTGCGAGTTTAATGAGAACCATCACTGACAATTAATGGTTCTTGTGCTTTCAGTAAATTACACATTTTCAAATGTTATATTCTTTATTTTCATCTTTATGGTTTCAGTTTGTGACTTGTGTGAAATTAAACCCAAAACTCCTTATAGAGGAAGAAAATATTTATTGAATGTATACTGTGTGCCAAGCTTAGTGTTATATATGTGAATATATATGAATATGTAATTATTTTTGAATTACAAAGTAATTAGACATCGCTTTATGTACAAACAAGAAAACTTGAGATATGATGAGACTCATGATTTATCAATGTGAGTGTCCACACTAGAATTAAAGGTTGTTTGTTCTTACATTCAGTAGAAGAAAAGAAATCAGAGTATTGCAAAAAAAGGCTCTCCTTTTTATCAATCAAATTTCTGCTTGCAGTAGACTCTTCAACTTTACATATAATAACCTTCCAGTGGTCCCTGGTCATATTGGGCTTAGGCATTGTGCAAAAGGCATTTATAAAGAAATCTGTGAATTTAATGTCTTGATATATTTTGGAGCCTAGTCTGTATATAATGCAAGGCCAAGAACTATGGATATGTCTGGAAAAAGAATACCCCGTGCTTCTTTGTCTCTTTGTGAAGGAAAAGGACTTTCTATTGGGGACCACCTACGAAAAGCTCTATCTTGGAATTGAATAACCTGATGCGCTGAAGTGGAAAGTTCTGCCTGGACACCAAATATACTGCTATTCTTCCACATGTGTAAATTTCATCTATTATATAATTTTCAGATATATAAAGGAAACATCATTGATATATTTTAGACAAACAACATGGGATTTTTTTAGGGACAATAGAAAGAAAATGTGATATAGCAGACAAACCAGAAAATATGATTAGGAAAAGGAAAATAAATGATAGACCTATCATTAGAGCTAGAAGCAAGAAATAGACCCCTTCACATTTTATTAATCTGAATTTAGTCATAATTGCATTTATTGATATGGAGGCAAAATTCTGACCACAGTATCCAATTTTATTATGTCCAGGGCATTCATATTATTTGAAATTATCCTGTTTAACTGTTTGAATCTTGAGCATGACCTTCTCCCTTCACATGAATGTAAGTTTCATAAAAGTAGATACCTTTTCTGCTTTCTTTTCTGCTCTAGACCAAAGGCTAAAGTAATGCAGGCACGTAGTTGGCACTCAACACGTTTATTGAATGACTGGCTATCTTTCACGTTTAAATCATGTGTTCATTCACTATACCATCATTTAAGGAGTGCATACTGTGTGCCAGAGTAGATATATATATACACACATAATACATGCACATACATATGCAACAATGAGGCAAAATTGCATAACAGGTAAGTTTGTAAACTCAGAATAGTATCTGAACCGTTTGTTACATAAACTCAGAATTTTCACAACTTTCCTGAGCCTCCTTTATTTCATCTATACACCATCGATGACATATGCCAGCTCCATCCTGCCCAATAGCTGCATGCACTCTGCCATTCCTGCCCGACTCACCCCTGGGCTCCCGTGAATCTGACCTAATAGAAGAAGGGATTCTCTCTTACTGTAACAAGGCATCTAGATATAGTCTGTGGATTACACACCACATGCTCAAGTGAATGGTTAAGAGTAAAGTTGGGCACTTTCAGGACCCCTAATCCACTACCCAGGTGACAGTGTTCATACAGGCTGCTGTCAGACTCTCAGGTTCTGTCTCCAGTCCCCACCGGGAAAGGACCCTGGAACTAAAGACTCTGGCCTGTGAGGGGACTGGAAGCCTCCTCTTGGTCCTGTCAACCCTTTCCCTGGAGGCTGGGCCCTACTTGCTGCTTTCCAGTTATAATCTCAGGATCTCCCAATCCCCTGGCTTGGCCAAATCTCAGATACCCTCAACTTCCATCATCTGACACCTTACATCTGATGCATTAGATGTTAATATCTCAAGTCAATATCAAGTTCTTTCCTCAACTCTTCTCAATCTACCAAACTGAATAGTTGAGCCCTCTGTAGCCAACCTAATCTAGTGAACTTCCCTCAGTTACTGTACCGTACTTACCAGTCCAGGTTCGATGCATGATACTGGATGCTTGGGGCTGGTGCACTGGGATGACCCAGAGGGATGGTATGGGGGGGGAGGAGGAAGTGGGGTGCAGGATGGGGAACATGTGTATGCCTGTGGTGGATTCATTTCGATATATGGCAGAACCAATACAATATTGTAAAGTTTAAAAATAAAATAAAATTTAAAAAAAAAAGGGAACTTACTACTGATTCAGGGCTCTGACAAGAGTAAAATGTGGATATAAGTGTACAGCTTTGGGTTTGTGTGTATTCAGATCAAATCCAACAGGAGTCACTGAACATACTTGCAAAAAAAACTCCCCTGGATATATGAGGAGAGTAATTTTCAAGGTCAATTGTAAACAGTCTCTGTTAATCATGAAATATAAGTGCATTCACACATCAAGTGACTATTTTCTGCTTTTATAACCTAAGCTAAATACAATAAACTGAAGACAGATCCTCACTAATCATAGAAATTATCCTGTACTGAAATTTAGCAAAAGATATTCTTACAGAGCAAGACTGGAGCTACATTATAAATTTGGTCTGGTTTCCATACAATTGGGACCAGAGACTTTAAAAGTTGGGATGGTAAAGATGTCCAATATAATATAAAGTTTCATAAATATGTGATCACTTTACTGACCACTTTCCAAAAAAAAAAAAAAAAAAAGAGAGTGTGACTATTAAAATGAGTAGATTATATTTGGCTTGCTATTTATTGAGTGAATAAATTCTTCATAAGTATCTTCAGCCCAGCATTATACCTGGCACCTGCAAGTACCCAGTAAACATGGGATGAATGAAAGAATGCCAGCTGCTAACCTTTTTCCTCATGGGTCATGGGAGCTGAGAAAGACCAAGGTCAGAGATACTGAGACTTCACAACCTCATGGCCACAGTGAGGATTATGGAAGTGCTTTAGAAGTGAGTTATTTGAAGCTCAGTAGGGAAAGATTCTTCATCCTCCCAGATCTCTGCTGTCACTTTACAAAGAGAAATAAAGACTTATCTTGATGACAAGGGACATTTGTGGATAAAGATGCCAAATATGGCCTGAGTCTGGAGCTCTCAGAGGGCAGTGGGTGAAGCAGTTTGAGTAACAGAAGAGTCAATCTTTAGAATCCTCCACTGAGGCTCAGAGAGAAGTGTAAAGCACTTGGGATTTGATTTTACTTTTCAGGATTTTCTATTTTGTTCTTACATTTGCTGTTACTGGGCAGAACAGAGAGCAAACCCAGTAGAGTGAGGTTGCATAGTTTTGCCTTTTTTGTTTTTAAGAGGAAAGAGAGAAGGTCATGGGAAGGCTTGTGAGAAAGATGCCTTTTTTTTCTGATAAAAATATCATACAATATTACAATATTTTTAAATGGAATATAAAACCAGCTCATCTTCCCTGGGGAATTTTTAATGTAAAAAGAATCTGAAGATTTTCTCTAAGTATCTAAAGAAGGGAGTGAGCCAATTTTGTAATCTATGAAAATTATTTATCTTCTTATTCCCCTCTGTTCTTAAAATAGGTAGCCCATTAAAAAAAAAAAAAGTATTATTGATACAGCCTCTGCCCTTTAAAGAAAGTTGGAAAAAAGACATTTATCACATGTCTACCACCTGTCCAAGTCTCCGATATACATAGTCCTACCTCACTTAGTACTCATAGCAACCTTATGAGGCAGATGTAATTATCCTTGTTTTACAAATTGTGAAACTGAGATCCTGAAGGTTGAAGATGCTTGTCTTTTGCCTCTGTCAATCCCTTATCACTTACCATGAACACTGACTCTCCTGGAAGTTTCTCCACCCTAACCTGAGAAGGCTAACCCTTCCCTCCTCTGTGCCAGAGCTGTATTCTGCACATGATTTTAATGTTATATCTCTGCATTTGAATTAATTTCTTTTCAGGTTTTGCCCCCCTTTACTAGAGTATAAGTCTCTAGATAGTCAGGATTGGGGTTTTCATCTATTCTTTGTACCAACCACAGAAATGTTTCTTTTTTGAAGTAAATGCCACATTAACTAGTTAGGCATGGAATCAGAATTTAAATTTAACATCTTATTGATTCTGAAAGCTCATGTGTTTTTAATTATACCATGATGTCAAAACTTGAAGACAGACAGAAAGATTAACGCAGTTGTGTTATTAAGTCATACACTTAAGTAATACTATTATATCCCATTTACATACTTAATATAATTATAGCGGGGTTAAGGAATAGATAGGCAATTCATAGGTGATGCTAATTCAGAAAATGTGAAACCCAGGGAGCGTGTACAACTCAAATGATAAATCTAAGAATGTTCATTTTACTTTACCAATTTATTATTTTTATTATCATTATATAACAATGACACCATAGGTCCTATGAGAGGTAGAAAGGTAAGGTGAAAAGAACAGGAAGCCTGCCCTTCCTAAGTTGCTGGGTACCAGGCACATGCTGCAGTATATTTTGTTGTGAGTTATCTCTCTGAGCTGTACTTTTTGAATGTCTAAATTGGTGCTAATTGTCCCACTTAGGATCATTATAAAAATTAAAACAGAGAACGTATGCTGTTGGCCTAGTGCCTAACATAGATGAAGACAAATCAGTCGATGTTCCTCCTCAACTTAAAAGTAGATATGAATATGGATGTGAAGGAAGACTTAAATTGAAAGTTCCCAATGGGGGAGAGAGGGAGGTTTGTTTCTCCAGGGGACTTCTGGCAATTTCTGGAGATGTTTTTAGTTATTGCAACTGGAGATGTTCTACTGGTATCTGATGAATAGAAGCCAAGAATGTTGTTAAACATCCGCTAACGCACAGGGAAGTCAGTCCTGCAACAGAGAATTATAAAATTATCTGGCCCAAGATGTCATGGGGTATAAACGTGGATATGGGCTGTGCTTTTCTTCGTAGCTCAGTCATGTCTGACTCTTTTGGGACCTCATGGACTATAGCTCGTTAGGCTCCTCTCTGTCCATGGGATTTTTAAACAATAATACTGGAGTGGGCTGCCATTTCCTCTTCTGGGAGATCTACCCAAGCCAGGGATTGAACCTGTGTCTTGCATTGACAGCCAGATTCATTACACACTGAGCTATTGGGGAAGCTCTGGATACAGACAAATGCAGATATAAAAAGAAGCAAGAGTCACTAGTATAGGTCTATTTTTGTGAGAATGTAGAGGTAGAAGAGAGATGACTCCTCATTCCAAATCTGAGGAGAACTTGTGGAAGAGTTGACTTACCTAGGCTTTAGGGTGTAGCCAGGCCGAGAGAGAGAGAGAGAGACAGAGAGAGAGAGAGAGAAAATGGGGTTCTAGGAGGAGTTTAATTAATGGTAAAAATAGTGTTTGGGGGATTAGAGTTGACAAAAGGGTTTTCCAATCTGATGAAATCTGAAAGAATAAGTGGAGAACTTAGCAGAACTGTATAGTAAGGATGCTGGCATAGGAGTGAGTCTTTGTGTGGAGGATTACAATGAGGACCATTAGAGACAAAGGACCAGGAGCAGTGCCAGGGAGTGTGTAAAGAGACGTAAAGAGCATACATTGTTTTCCTTCACTTTTGAAAAAGAAAAGGGCATTTAATAGAGCAAATGTCCCATGGCTACCAGGGAGGGGTTTATCTAGGCAATGGAAATAAAAACGCAAATAAAGCACAGTTCCTAATTTCACAAGACAAAACTTGAAAATTCTGACAATAAAATGTATAGAGGGTGGGACGAATTATGTTTCAGTAGCACTGAAACATATACATTACCATACGCAAAAATGATTGTCAGTGGAGATTCGCTCTGTGTCGTAGGGAGTTCAAACCTGGTGCTCTGTGACAAGCTTGAGTGGTGGGATGGGCTGGGAGGTGGGAAGGAAGGGACATACACATACCTATGGCTGATTCATATTGATGTATGGTAGAAAACAACATGATGCTGTAACACAATTAACTTCCAATTAAAAATAAATAAATTTTTAAAACATATAGATTGAATATGGAGAAGACAATGGCAACCCACTCCAGTACTCTTGCCTGGAAAGTCCCATGGATGGAGGAGCCTGGTAGGCTGCGGTCCATGGGGTCCCTAAGAGTCGGACACGACTGAGCGACTTCCAATGTTCTTGCCTGGAGAATCCCAGGGACAGCGGAGGCTGGTGGGCTGCCGTCTATGGGGTCACACAGAGTCGGACACGACTGAAGCGACTTAGCAGCATCAGCAGCATAGATTGAATAAAAAACAACTGGGAAATTAAGTATGAAAAAGAATTCATCTCTGGTATTAAAGAAAATTACAATCTGATTAATTTGTAATTGCCACACTCAAAACTGGACTTTAGATGCTGGATAACTATTAATATACCCAAACTAGGTCACTGATTTGTTATGTTAACCTAGGTGAGGTTCTTAACCTCTCAGATTTTCATTTAGTTGTTTGTGGAATGTAATGACTCCTATGAGTAGAGCAATGCTATTACTTGATAATCAGTATGTATCCATACATATACATAGAAGGAATCATTATTTTGCCTATATTCTCAATTTATAGCTGCATTTATAAGTTATTCCAATGATATTTTAAATTACTTAGCTGTTTTTAATCCATGGCTAAAAAACCAATACCAAAAGTTAAACTGAAATGAGATTAATATGATTTTGATGTCCATATCTAGTCATTATTAATTTATATAATTTACTAAGTAGCAATTAGCTTTGTAGTACCTCAGAAACCAGAGACTAAGGAGATAAAAGCCTAATCTTTGGCCTGAAGGATATTGTAATCTAAAATGGTAAAAGGGATATCCTTTGACAAACGTATAACTAGCATACCTAGATGAAGTAATAACACATTTCTGTTATATATGTAATACTGTTATACATTTTATCTCATTTGCTAATTACAGCTATCCTGTGAGAAGGACTTATGTTATTACTATTATTTTTATTATTATTATTCCCATTTTATGGTTGAAGAAACAGAAGATCAAGAATTATCCTGGCTTCTGAGTAAATGAAATTGAATCAGACAAGATTGCTGTTTCTAAAAGTTTCTAATCTATCAGGGAGGCAAAATTCCCAACAACCAGGGGAAAAAAAAAAGTATTTTTGTTATTATCAACTTCACAATGGTCGAAATATCCGGTTTGTAACAATGAATGTTAATTACTGGCACAATCATGACTGTGGAGAAGCTGAGTTCTGGAATTGCTGGTAGCTATGTGACCTACAGGCTTCTGTGGCATATAAACTTGAATATTCTGTAGTGTTTCATAAGTAAAATCAACAAATGATAAATATGAAAGAAAAAGACCCCAGAGATCATATAATTTGTCTCTGTTTTGAGGAGACTGTCAGAAGGAGGTCACGTGATTTTTGTGGGAGTCGATCTTGTGACCAGGCACATGGCAACACAAGATAACCCCAGCAGAGCATATGCTTCAGGGGAGTGGCATTCTTTCTCTCTGACAACATCCTGAGCAGTTACTTCCACATCTTCTCTGTGCTGGGAAAAGACCTACTCAAACAGCGAGGGCATCTATTATTCATGAGTTTTATACCATGAGGCAGCAGAAAAAATTACCACTCGTGGCAAAAAATGGTAGCCCCATCATGAATGATTCTGATTCTCCAGGTATCCTTCCACAGTGTGTTTGGAAATAAGACAGGACCCTCTGGAATGTATAAAGCCCCTGATTTATTGGATAACTTAAGGTATGATTATGGTGGTGGGAGTGGTCGTCTACCAGTGGTCCCCAACATCTTTGGCACCGGGGACCAGTTTCCTAAGGCAGTTTTCACAGGGACTGGGCTGGAGAGGGGCGTGGGTCAGGTGGTAATGCTGGCAGTGGGAGGTCACAGATGAAGTTTCACTTGCACACCTGCCACTCACCTTCTGCTGTGTCCCCCTTCCCTCACAGGACAGGAACCTGTACCAGTTTGCAGCCTGGAGGTTAAGAACCTCTGCTCTAAGCCAAGGAGAACTGGAATAATTAACTTAAATAGCGAGAGTAAATGTTCAGTTCAATTGCTCAGTCATGTCCAACTCTTTGTGACCCTATGGACTGCAGCACGCCAGGCCTCCCTGTCCATTGCCAACTCTCGGAGTTTACTCAAACTCGTGTCGATTGAGCCAGTGATGCCATCCAGCCATCTCATCCTCTGTCATCCCCTTCTCCTCACGCCTTCAATCTTTCCAACTTCAGGGTCTTTTCAAATGAGTCACATCAGGTAGCCAAAGTATTGGAGTTTCAGCTTCAGCATCAGTCCTTCCAATGAATATTCAGGACTCATGTTCTTTAGGATGGACTGGTTGGATCTCCCTGCAGTCCAAGGGATTCTCAAGAGTCTTCTCCAACACCACAGTTCAAAAGCATCAAATCTTTGGTGCTCAGCTTTCTTTATAGTCCAACTCTCATCCATACATGACTACTGGGAGAACCATAGCTTTGACTAGACAGATCTTTGTTGGCAAAGTAATGGCTCTGCTTTTTAATATGCTGTCTAGGTTGGTCATAACTTTTCTCCCAAGGAGGAAATAAATAAATGTTAACTTCTTTATATTCCAAGAAGATGAGAATGCAGTGTCAGTGGACAAAATAACAATAGTAACTACCATTTCCTGAACTTCTACTATGTTGCTAGGAGACTTCTAAGCAGTGGTTTATAGATTTTTCTCTTTTAACCCTCAGAATAGACACACAATGGAGGTATTTTTATCTTCATGATGTAGATAAAGAAAGAGAGATTGAAGCACGAAATGAATTGCCTTACACTCCAGCCAGTAAGTAGCGTATTCTGAATTTTAACACGGTGGCTTCCCTGTGGCTCAGACAGTAAAGAATCTGCCTGGAATGTGGGAGATCTGGGTTCGATCCCTGGATCAAACTGATCCCCTGGAAAAGGAAATGGTTACCCACTCCAGTATTCTCACCCGGAGAATCCATGGACGAAGGAGCGTGGCAGACTACAGTCCATGGGGTCACAGAGTTGGACACGACTGAGCAACTAACACACACACTATTCTCCTGGACAGTCCTGCACATTCCTGCATCAATGTGGTTTCCTCCTACTTTCCTTTGCTGGATTTCTTGGTAGAAGAGGCTCCTGGCTGTAGGGGAGGCACAGACATGTTGTGGATGGAGTGACTATTAGTCATTAGGTAAATTGAATGAGAAGGAGAAAACGGTAGTATGCAAAAGCGACTGCAGCATAAGCGACCACAGATGTGACCATAGTTTAACATCATTATTTTTGAAAGAGTGTGTGATTTGTATTAAAGGAGACTGGCATTCACTGGGGACCCAGTATATTTTAAGGTATGTTCTTGGGTGGTTGTTTTACCTTCATTTGTAGATGAGAAAACTGAGACTGTGAAATTCCAAGAGGGTTGGCTAAGGTTACTCATGGAACAGGGGTTCAAGCAAAAGTCCAGCTTCAAAGTCTTCACTGTTTACTTAAACTGCATTACCTTCAGCAGGAAAAAAAAAAAAAAAAAGACAACATAGAAATGAAAAATACAGGTTAGTTGTATTTTGCTTGAATGGAAGAAAGAATTTTGGCCAGTTGGAATCATTTAATAATGAAAGGACCAACTTCAACACTATGAGCTCTGTGTCCTTAAAGACATTCAAGTTGAATCTGAAAGATTATATATGAAGGTAGTGCTATAGAAACAATTCCTACCCTTGGTGAATTGTTGAGATAAAAAAATTTTCCATTTCCTTCCATGTCATAAGGCTGTTCTAGGAACCTATGACTAATTTGGATGGGTGATAATACCATGCAGTTTCCAAAGAGAATCACATTGCCATTTCTGTTAAGAGGATTGATACACTTGGAATGAAGTGTCATTGATGCTGGGTAGTTGTAATTATTCAGAACTGTATACATACTGATTTTGCACATCTTACACTATTAAGTAGGGCAAACAGATAAGGGCACTATACGTCAAAGGACAGATTGGTCAAGGATTTCTTCTATCTGCTGGTCTTATCAGTGGTTGCAAAATTATAAACAGGACCAGTTTAAAGTCAGACATAGAGAAAGATAGAGAGATGGTATGTCAAAGTATATTACATGGAGCAATATCAGGTTTGGAAGGAGACTGAAATCCAGAGTCAAATCAAAATAGGAGATTTCAGATAACACAGAATCCAGGCCATGATCAGAAATTAGAATGGATGTGAATTGATGAGTACAACTCAATTAAAAAAAAAATGCATTGACTGCATCTGATGTGTTGAGCACCATGTTAGGTGCTTGGGAAATATGGAGATTACAAAGATAAATTTCAAATGAATTTGTCCTCAAAGAACTAGTAGTCTAGGGGAAAGATACCCAAATAAAATAGTTTAAATAGATTGCAATAAAAATAACAGCATACTACTATATGTAGTCTGTTAACAGTTTGCTTTTTCATTCAACATTATGTTGCTAAAATTTATCCTTGGTGTTATGTGTAGTTTATTTATTTTCACTATTAAGTCATTATATATTATATCATTATGTTGCATGTTAAAATATCCAAATTCATGCAAAGTAAATGGTACATTGCTAAAGAATAAAAGCACACATATTTATAGTAACAAAATGTGGATGACTATAAACACAATTTCAGGCTAGTGATACCTCTGGGATAAAATTAAAAAATAGTCCAAGGATGAAACATATAGACTGAGGTAATAATAGCAGTAATGTTCTAGTACTTAAGCATAGTTGTGAGTTCATAGCTACGTATAATAATGCTTCAAATATATACATTTAAAACATATATATATATAACACTCCACATATATATGGTTATATATCTATACACATTCACATATGTATATGTATACAGACATATATATCCATAGATTTGAAATTATTTATATTTTTGATATATAAAAGGCATTTTAAATTTTAAAATGCTTAAATCTATAGTGTAGTATAGAGACATACACACACGGAATACAATGGCCCAAGAAAAGAATGTGGAATCACTCATCGTGGCTGGGTGGATAATAGATGGAATATTTTAGAAGGAAGATATAGAGTATGCTCTATCTCAGGCAGGTGGTTTTCTGAAAAAATGCATACATGTTTACCTCATTCAGAAACAAAAAGGGCATGCCAAGCAGAAGAAAAGCTTTGCCTGTCCTGGAAGTCTCCCTGTACATTTCTCTTATCATATTTACTATTCCCTATATCCCTAACCACACAATATATGTGTGTAACAATATATAAATGCTAAATAAATGAACACATTCAGGATAGACTGTGGTATATAAAGGTGGGTGGAACTTCTAGGGGAAAAAAGAGAAGCAGAAAGGAGCTGTCTCAGAAGATTTGATGGGCATGCAAAGGATTTTAGAACATAGTATGGTGTTTAAGTAGAGGAATAATAAATTTTGATTTGAATGGTAGATTAAATGAGGCCTCAGTGAGAAAGACTGCTTAAAGATGGGGTATGAGAACCTTTGTAAGAAACAGGAAGGACCTTTAGGAGATGGTGATCTAGTCCCATCTGGAAATGATAAAGTAGAGTTGGGAAAACAACCATGGGGATGGCTGGTACTGGAGTTGGTTGACTTCCTTCTGCAGGGGATCTTCCCAACCCAGGAATCAAACCTGGTACCTCCTGCATCTCCTTCACTGGCAGGTGGGTCCTTTACCATTTGATCCACATATCTTGGCCCAATTTTTAAACAAGGATTATATTTTTCTTTCTTTCAGTTTCTTGGATTTTATCTTGAATGGATATACAGTAGCCGTTTGGGCAATATATTTTAGAAGGATTTATAAAAATATAAATAATTTTCTGGTGGTGACAAAGTATGTTTGATGGTTTTAGGGCTGAAATTCAGAATTCAGAGTCAGTTTGTTCTTTGCATATGGCATAAAGTAATAGTCCCCCTTTTCATACTCATTAGAAAAGACCCTGATGCCAGGAAAGATTGAAAGCAGGAGGAGAAGGGGACGGCAGAGGATGAGACGATTGGGTGGCATCACTGACTTGATGGACATGAGTTTGAGCAAGCTCCAGGAGTTAGTGATGGGTAGGGAAGCCTGGTGTGCTGCTGTTCATGGGGTTGCAAAGAGTTGGACATGACTGAGCAACTGATTGGAAATGACTCTGAAGGCATGAACTGAATTTCTCTGCTCTCTCTTTTTCACCTATGGCACAATACCAGTGCACATTTATTCATTTGTGCCATAAATATTTGACACCTGTCCTGGTGGGTGCTGTGGGGGGCTGCCCTTTTCCTCCCATCATGATAGAGGCACACAGCCCCCCAAGTGTTGGGAATGGTGGCAGCTGATGGCTCTCAACTGACTCCTTCTCTGGAAACTGCCTGTTGCTGAAGAAAGTGGCTTTGCTCAGCTCACATCTATTCCCAGGGAAGAGCTTACCTTACTGACTGCCCAGTGAGTTGGTTAAATCCATTAATCTCTCTCAAAGTGGGACAACTCTGAAGGAGCATTCTAATTCCAGAATCCACCATGCAATGGAAGGAGGCTTCTAGTACAACTGCATCATAATTCCACTCCGTTCAAAGCTCTATGCTACTTTGCTTGCCTCTAGGTATTGATCACTTATAAGTTTCCTGTACATGAATTCTCATCTCAGAGTGTGTTTCTCATGTAGCTCAAACCAAGTTTCCTATTAAGTGCCTGGCATAGGGGATTTCATAATTTTATAGATACTGAATAGATACAATGTAAAAGTTAAAGGTGATATTTAAGAGTGTATGAGGGTATTTGACTACTGTTTGAACGGTAGACTGGTGCCCTTGAAAATCGGTAACACCCAAGAAGTTGCATGATGACATAACAATTTTTTGAAACCACTAGAGTGGTACAGTATTAATTCTTAAACAACAAAGATGTGATGTGGAGCCTGGCAACATTTTCAGTCCACAGATATGAGTGAGGTCTTAGTTATCACGCTATGGAGGATTTACTGTGCCTCGAAGCTTTAATCTTAGAGAACATTGATTTACTCTTCAAAAAATGTAGGGGTTCTGCTGACATCCAGGCTGAGAGGAGTTTAAATTTGTATGAAGACATTCTGTCTTTCCTGCTCATATACAAGGCAATAAAGGAAGGGAATATATTAAAGGATGGCCAAGTTTCAGGTTTGCAAAGTGTAAAGGTCACTTGTTTTCATATAACAGGCCACAAAGCAAAATTAAATAGAGAATCCCATTTTCTAGCCAAACTGTGTGGGCTTTGGCAGCCTAATCCAAGGGGCAACTCTCTTTCACAGAGAAGTCAATTGAAACTTAAATGACAACACAAATCAGATGCTGATTAAAAATTTAAAAATAAATGCAATATTTGAAACTGCCCTACACCAGCAGCATATACACATCCACTGACATTTGGAAACAACAAAAATGAAGAGTTTTCCTAGTTTCTCTTTTGTTCATGATTTAAAATGTCAAAGGAGTAAATGAAGCTTAGCTCTTAACAATGGGGATTGTTATATAGTTGAATATAAAGGATGTTATTTTTTGGCATAAATGAAAAACAAAAACAATGCAAAATATATGAAAGTGTATACTTTATTAAAGACAGACTTAGATTACTACTCCCCGTGTCCATTAACTAGATGAATGTACTTGGTTAAATTGCTCAATTTAATCTGTTTTGTCATCTGTAAAATGGGAGTCTCAGTTCAGTCGCTAAGTCGTGTCTGACTCTTTCCTCCCTTATGGACTGCAATGCCAGGCTTCCCTGTCCATCACCAAATCCCGGAGTCTGTTCAAACTCATGTCCATCTAGTTGGTGTTGCCATCCATCCATCTGTCATCCCCTTCTCCTCCTGCCTTCAGTCTTTCCCAGCATCAGGGTCTTTTCCAATGAGCCAGTTCTTCCCATCAGGTGGCCAAAGTATTGGAGTTTTAGCTTCAGCATCAGTCCTTCCAAAGAATATTCAGGACTGATTTCCTTTAGGATTTACTGGTTTGATCTCCTTGCAGTCCAAGGGACTCTCAAGAGTCTTCATTACCACAGTTCAAAAGCATCAATTCTTTGGCACTCAGCTTTCTTTATGGTCCAACTCTTACATCCATACATAACTACTGGAAAAACCATAGCTTTGTCTAGACAGACGTTTGTCAGCAAAGTAATATCTCTGTTTTTTAATACACTATCTAGGTTTGTCATAAGTTTTTCTTCCAAGGACCATGTGTCTTTTAATTTCATTACTGCAGTCACCATCTGCAGTGATTTTGGAGCCCAAGAAAATAAAGTCTGTCACTGTTTCCATTGTTTCCCCAACTATTTGCCATGAAGTGAGGGGACCAGATGTCATGATCTCAGTTTTTTGAATGTTGAGTTTTAAGCCAGCTTTTTAACTCTCCTCTTTCACTTTTATCAAGAGGCTTTTTAGTTTCTCTTCGATTTCTGTCATAAGGGTGGTGTCATCTGCATATCTGAGTTTATTAATATTTCTCCCACCATTCTTGATTCCAGCTTGTGCTTCATCTACCCTGGCATTTTCCATGACGGACTCTGCATGTAAGTTAAATAAGCAGGGTGACAATATACATCCTTGACCTACTCCTTTCCCAATTTGGAACTAGTCTGTTTTTCCATGTCCAGTTCTAAGTGTTGCCTCTTGAGTCACATACAGATTTCTTAAATGGGAATAGCAAACCATTTTTTGCTGGATTGTATGATAATCACATAAGTGAATATTTATAAAGTGTCAACATTTGTAAAATATTTATAAAATTGTATATAGGAAAAGGGCACATAGCAGGTTCTCAAGTGTAGTTATCTTGAGTATGTTCTTAATATACTTTTAAGTATATGTGTAGAATAAATTCAAGATCAGTTACACAATAAGAATTTACTGGCAAATTTCTTAAATCATAAACTCTAGGGAAAGACCTGTGGCTTCTATTTTTTAACTAGTGTTTAAACTTTTGCCACCATTAGAGTTTGAACATTTTGATTTAAGTCCTTGGTCCTTATGAGAGTAGGGCTATGCTGGGAAAAGAGTAATATGGTGTGCAATGAAGAGCCCTGGGGTTGGGGGTACAGTAATGAATCCTGAGTGGTTATTCTAGTTCTGTCATCAGCTGGCTCTGAGATTTTGAGGACATTATTATATCTCCTCACCTGTAAAACTGAGATACTAATTTGATTTTTGTTTCCAATACTCTAAATTCAACACACATTGATCCTCAAAGTGGATATTTTTATTGATTTTCTCTGGGAACTTAGAAACAGACACACATCAATTCCTTTCTATATCTAAAAGTCTAGGGAGACTGGGAAGAGACACCGGGAAAAAACAACCAAACAAAACCTCCAGGCACTTAAAGTGCAATAAGTACGTAAACGTACAGGGAGAAACACCTAACATGTTTGAGGGCTATCAGGGAAGACTTCCTTTTTAGGGTAGAGGACAGAAATGAAAAGGTGTCTACAGGTACTCAAAGACCTAGAAATGAGAGTGAATATGACATATGCTAGAAGCTAAAAGTATTTTAGCTTTATTAGAAGAGATTGTACCAAAAGTAGAAAAGGAAATGTATGTTGAGAAGTAAGTACTGATGAAATAGTACATGTTCTCATTCATTTTTGCTCTCATAGTATTTTAAGTCAGAAATGATTATTAGACCTAGAGGTATCATCCAAAGTGAAGTAAGTCAGATAAAGACAAATGTGATATCACTGACATGTGGAATCTGAAAAAAATGATACAAATAAATTTATTTATGAAACAGAAATAGAATCACAGACATAGGAAGCAACATGCTGATTACCAAAGAGGAAAGGAAAGGAGGAATAAATCAGGGGTTTGGGATTAGCAGATACATACTGCTATATATAAAATAGAAACCAACAAAAACCTACTGTATAGCACAGGGAACTATACTCAATATGCTGTGATAACCTATAATGGAAAAGAACATGGAAAAAGAAATATAACTGAAAACAGAAACATTCTAAATCAAATACACTTCAATAAAAAGTAAAAAATAATAATAATTAAAACATTTTTAAAGAAGTAAGTATTAGATATTCAAATTCATGTGATAAATAAAGGTGTTATTGCATCCTCTTTCTTATTGTGAATTAAAACTCAGAGCAAGTTTTAATAAAGAATTAGTGTTGAATCTAGAAATCATTTGAGAGGTTAAGTAGATGTTGAAAGGTACAATACCTTGAGAGAAAAGAGCTGTAATAAGAGAGTTCCATGAAGTGGCACTCATTCCTTGATTCACTAAACATATACTTATTGATCAACGTGTCACATACCAATTATTGCTCTAGCTCCTGGGACTACGGTAGTGAATAAGACATTAAAGTTCCTTTTGTCCATGGAGTTGTCATAAACTATGCATCTTTTTAAAATTCATTTATTGTTAATTGGAGAATGATTGCTTTACAATATTGCATTTGCTTCTACCATACATCAACATGAATCAGCCACAGGCATATATATGCCCCCTCCCTCTTGATCCTCCCTCCCACCTCCCACCCCATCCCCCGCCTCTGGGTTGTCATAGAGCACTAGGTTTGAGCTCCCTGCATCATACAGCAAATTCCCATGGGCAATACTACTTTGCATATGATAATGTACACATGTCAATGTTACTCTTTCTATTTGTCCCCTACTGTGTCCACAAGTCTGTTTTCTATGTCTGCGTCTCCACTGCTGCTCTGTAAATAGGTGCATCTGTACCATCTCTCTACATTCCGTATATATGTGTTAATATATGATATTTGTTTTTCTCTTTCTGACTTACTTCACTCTGCATAATAAGTGAATCAACTATACATCTTGCATATGGAGCTTTTCACATGCTGCTCATGGAAGGCAGTTTGGTACAGAGTTATTTCAGGATGGGCTGATCCCTGCAAGATAGAATGCATCTCTGCAAAATGGAAATCCCCCCTATTTTTCAATCAGTGCCAAGCAGTCTGTTATTTATGACTATGTGAAGGGTAATTAGCTCTCCTGGTTGCACTCAGACTGCATGACAGCATTGTCATTAGTTGCTATATTCACAGGAAAAATAAAGCTCCTTCAACGTATGTGCATGTTGAAATGGCATTAGTATTACATTTAGAAAGTTTACCTATTCACTCAAGTTATAGACATGTGTGGCAAATAATTATTAATACTAGGATGATTTTCCTTTCCTTTGGCCACTATGCAATGAACATTTGTAGGTTTACATGAAAAGATCTTGTAAGATGAAGAAAGTACCATATTTGGGTTGCAATACTACAAAATAATTTTATTTTAATTGCAATCTCAGCAAGTATTATGGATAGCACCAAGGAAGAAATTCAAGTCTTAAGATAATTGAGCCAGGTCCAAGTTTTAAAGATCAAGAGACCAGATATGCAAGAAGGAATCATGAGCTGAGAACTAGGGTTTTGTTCTCATTCCAGTATTGAGATTACCTTGGGCTGTTTCGTTAAGAAAGTGATTCAGACAGGACAGTACTGGCCTCCCATAGAAGAATACCTATATGTTGGATCATATATTAGAAAAACTTTCAAATGAAATTGCTCTGTACAGGTCCTGTAGAGTAGAACTGACAACAATTAGGATTATGACCATAGTGAGAGAAATATATGATCACTACTTCAAGTATTATTACCTCTACTACTGTTACTACCATACTGTTAATAGTTAAAATTTATTACTGTATTATTATGGTAAAGGTTATTTATGTTTATATCTGCCTGAATATATTAAAGATAGGATTCTAAAATGTAGAATCTCATTCTTCAGTTCAGTTCAGTTCCGTCGCTCAGTCATGTCCAACTCTTTGCGACCCCATGGACTGCAGCACGCCAGGCTTCCCTGTCCATCAACAACTCCTAGAGCTTACTCAACCTCATACATACATACACATACATGTTTTCATCCACCCAGCCAATCTTGGTGCACTTAATCCTTTTATATTTAACGTAATTATTGATATGTATGATCCTATTAGCTTTTTTTTTTTTTTTTTTAAAGAATCCTCCTGCAATGCAGGAGACCTGGGTTCAATCCCTGGGTTGGGATGATCCCCTGGAGGAGGGCATGACAAACCATGCAAGTATTCCTGCCTGGAGAATCCCCATGGACAGAGGTGCCTGGGAGGCTACAGTCCATGGGGTTGCAAAGAGTCAGACACGACTGAGCAACGAAGCACAACACAGCACACATGATCCTGTTACCATTTTCTTAATTGTTTTCGGTTTGTTTTCTGTAGGTCTTTTCCTTCTCTCGTGTTTCCTGCCTAAAGAAGTTCCTTTAGCATTTGTTGTAAAGCTGCTTTAGTGGTGCTGGATTTTCTTAAGTTTTGCTTGTCTGGAAAGCTTTTGATTTCTCCATCAAATCTGAACGAGAGCCTTGCTGGGTAAAGCATTCTTGGTTGTAGGTTTTTCCCTTTCATCATTTACATATATCATGCCAATCCCTTCTGGCTTATAAGGTTTCTGTTGAGAAATCAGCTGATAGCCTGATGGAAGTTCCATTGTATGTTATTTGTCATTTTCCCCTTGTTTCTTCTAATATTTTATCTGTCTTTAATTTCTGTCAGTTTGATTACTGTTTCTCAATGTGTTTCTCCTTGGGTTTATCCTTCCTAGGACTCTCTGTGCTTCCTGAACTTGGTTGACTGTTTCCTTTCCCATGTTTGGGAAGTTTTCAGCTATTTATCTCTTCAAATATTTTCTCAGGTTCTTTCTCTCTCTTCTTCTGGGAGCCCTATAATGCAAATTTTGGTGCATTAAATGTTGTCCCAGAGGTCTCTTAGGCTGGCTGAATTTCTTTTTCATTCTTTGTTTCTGTATTCTGTTCTGTGCCAATGATTCCCACCATTTTGTCTTCCAGGTCATTTATCTGTTCTTCTGCCTCAGTTATTCTACTATTGATTCCTTCTAGTGTATTATTCATCTCTGTTTATTTGTTCTTTAGTTCTTCTAGGTCTTTGGTAAACATTTCTTGCATCTTCTAAATCTTTGCCTCCATTCTTTTCCCAAGATCCTGAATCATCTTCACTCTCATTATTCTGAATTCTTTTTCTGGAGGGTTGCCTATCTCCACTTCATTTAGTTGTTTTTCTGGGATTTTATCTTGTCCCTTCATATGGGACCTGAGTTTCTGCTCTTTCATAGTGATTAACTTTCTGTAATATGTTTTTTTCTTTGTTTGTTTTAGCTGCTGTGAGACTGTTCTTTCTTCTTCTGTCTGCCCTCTGATGGATGAGGCTAAGAGGCTTGTGTAAGCTTCTTGACAGGAGGGATCTTTCTCTGGTGGGCAGGGCCTTGCTCACTAAAGCTTTAATCCAATTATCTGCTGATGATTGGGATTGCACTCCCTTCCTGGTAGTTTGGCCTGAGGCAACCCAGCTCTGTGGTAAGGGTTAATGGTGAACCCCAAGAAGGTTGACACCAAGGGGGACCTTCCAGTGCCCCAATCCCTATGGTGAGCCCCCACCAAGCCACGCCTCCACAGGATGCCCTCCAACACTAGCAGGGAGTTTTGGTTCAGTCTCCTGTAGGGTTGAGAAGGCAATGGCACCCCACTCCAGTACTCTTGCCTGGAAAATCCCATGGAGGGAGGAGCCTGGTGGGCTGCAGTCCATGGGGTCATGAAGAGTCAGACATGACTGAGCGACTTCACTTTCACTTTTCACTTTCATGCATTGGAGAAGGAAATGGCAACCCACTCCTAGTGTTCTTGCCTGGAGAATTCCAGGGACGGGGGAGCCTGGCAGGCTGCCATCTATGGGATGGCACAGAGTAGGACACGACTGTAGCAACTTAGCAGCAGCAGGAGCAGCAGCAGCCTGTACGGTTACTGCTCCTCTCCTCTGGGTTTTGATGTGTACAGAATCTTATTGTGACCTCCAAGACTGGACTGTCTGTTTCTCTTAGTCCTCTGGGAGTCCTATAATCAAATCCCACTGACCCTCAAGGACAGACTCCCTGGGGATTACCAGTCCCTTTGTCAGATCGCCATGCTGGAAAGCCTGACGTGAGGTTCAGAACCTTCACAGTAGTGAGAGAACTTCTTTGGGCATCATTGTTCTCCAGTCTGTGGGTCACCCACCCGGTGGGTATGGGATTTGATATTATCATGATTGCCCCCCTTCTCCCATCTTGGTGCAGCTTCTTCTTTGTCTTTGGACGTGGGGTATCTTTCTTGGTGGGTTCCAGCATCCTCCTGCTGATGGCTGTTCAACAGCTAGTTGCAGTGTTGCTGCTCTCACAAGGGCAGATGAGTGCACGTCCTTCTACTCCGCTGTCTTGAACTAGAAGCCTCCTAAATCAACTTTTATATTGAATTCTAAATTTATTCCATGGACCATAGTTTACTAATTTCTGCCATAATGGTACCAAAATTCTTGACATTCTTTTGATGCTATAATAGTAGATGTAGTTGTCAACTGTAATGGCAATTTAAAGGGATTTCAACCATTTGAAAATGTTTGGCATTTTTTTTAAGTTAAATCTGCATTTCATCCTCTCTCTATGGGAGAATGGAGGAGATATTAATGATAGTGGATATATGCCAAGGAGATTTCTCTAAAATGGGATTAAACATACGTAGCTTTATCCTCTTCAATTATTTTAACAGGAAATATATAGCCTATATATTTATGTCCAAAGTATTAGTTAGATATTAATACTTCTATTACATTGGTGACTTCAACTGTCTCATATGTGTTGATCTTATGTAACATATAGGAGAGAATATATTCTAGTTTTCAGCCCTGGTATAGAAATAAAAAAAAAAAAAACTTTGAAAATTATAGAAACTCAATATAGTCCAAAGATAGGAGAATTTAGACAGGAGCTGGAACTGCAGGAATCCTCAAGTCTTTAGGTAAAAATCAGAATGAGAAGAAAAGTGCTGAAGGAGAAGCAAGGTCCAGTATGGGCACCTTCATTCAGGGCACATGGTCAAAGTTACATAAATGCCCTGGCAGGTCTCACCTGAAAGGCTGGAGAGCTACTGCCCAAGTGGGGATGGTGGCGGGGGCTCTTCTGAGCTTAAAGATGGGCGCTCTGGAGTCAGCCTCTGTGTGGCAATGAGAGAGATGGCTTACATGACCTCAAAAATGTCTTTCAAAGCTAACGTTCTGTAAAGTCTGCAGCTGTGCTGGCTACCCTGGGTCACCATCTCAGGAGGACGCCCAATGCCTCATAGCCACCATGCTCCGAGGAAGCACGGTCACCTCCATGCCTCCGTGAGCTGCCTCCTGGTCCATGAACTCCATCTGTGGCCACTGTCTTTATGCTCCAAGGGGAGCACAAACCCACCCTGGGTCCTGACTCTGAATTGCCAGCCTGAAAGGCTAGCTTTTTTCTTATTGGCCAAGAAGGTCATCTTTCTTCCTGAGCTCTTTTCTTCTCTTGTCCTTAGAACTAGAGATATGGTCATGGCCCTTCCCTCTGCTCACATTGAACTCCCAGTGCATTAAAAAGACAAAGTCTGCAAGAATATAAAATATTAAAAAACAATCTGCTTGGGGCTGGTGCAGTGGGACGACCCAGAGAGATGGTAAGGGGAGTGAGGGGGGAGGAGGGTTCAGGGTGGGGAGCACGTGTATACCTGTGGTGGATTCATGTTGATTTAGGGCAGAACCAATGCAATATTATAAAGTTAAAAAATAAAATAAAATAAAAATATTAAAAAACAATCTACCTAGAAAGTGCCATGTAATGATCCTAAAAGCCTGGTGAGGAGCTTTTAAAATATACAAGTTAAAGATGAGAAAGCTGAGGCTCAAGAGGTAATGACTTAAAAAGCCCCACAGTAGTAAAGTCTGGACCCAAATTCATGGCCTCCGATGCTAGCAAAGTAGAGGGGTTTTGTTTTATTTGTTTTGCATTATTCCACTAGGATGGTTTTCTAAATTCTATACAATAAAATTTAAAGCTGAATTTTGAGTAACTGAATAAATAATTGAAAAATTGATAGATATCTAAGAAATATAACTGAATGTTTCAATAATTTCAAATGTTTTAAGATAACTTTCATTTTTGTTAAGAGAGGATTTCCTTTTCATGTATCAGATCATTTACTCTGCATTCACATTAGGCACTGATACAGTTGCTGCTAAGTCGCTTCAGTCATGTCCGACTCTGTGCGACCCCATAGATGGCAGCCCACCAGGCTCCATCGTCCCTGGGATTCTCCAGGCAAGAACACTGGAGTGGGTTGCCATTTCCTTCTCCAATGCATGAAAGTGAAAAGTCAAAGTGAAGTCACTCAGTCGTGTCTGACTCTTAGCGACCCCATGGACTGCAGCCTACCAGGCTCCTCTGTCCATGGGATTTTCCAGGCAAGAGTACTGGAGTGGGGTGCCATTGCCTTCTCCATCAATGGATACACATGTATACCTGTGGCGGATTCATTTTGATATTTGGCAGAACTAATACAATTTTGTAAAGTTTAAAAATAAAATAAAATTAAAAAATAAATAAATAATTAATTAATTAAAAAAAAAGGAAACTGACATTTCAAGATGCTGAGATATCAGTCACAGAGCTGGTAAGAGAGGAAGCATTCTTGCCTTATTCAGTGGACCTGTATCATTGCTCCTTTTCACCATCTTCCTTGGGAAATAATTCTGTATGCTTTGTAAAACCTGTCTATCTTCTGAATGTCATTTATTTCTGAATCCTCAATGGACTGAGTGTAATGCACATAAGTATAACAAAACTGGGAAGAATGTAGTTATTTGCAAATGTTTAAACCTTCACTATTTAAGACTGCCCCACCCTTTCTCTGCCTTGATGGAGAGTTAACAATGATAGGAAGCACCATATTGAGCTGTAGGAAGTCTATAAGCATGGGATAATTCACAAAGGCAATGGCATCCCACTCCAGTACTCTTGCCTGGAAAATCCCATGGACAGAGGAGCTTGGTAGGCTACAGTCCATGGGGTCGCTAAAAGTCAGACACGACTGAGTGACTTCACTTTGACTTTTCACTTTCATGCATTGGAGAAGGAAATGGCAACCCACTCCAGTGTTCTTGCCTGGAGAATCCCATGGACAGAGGAGCCTGGTGGGCTGCCATCTATGGGGTCATACAGAGTCGGATACAACTGAAGTGACTTAGCAGCAGTAGCAGCAGCATGTGCGTATATATACATCACATATATTGCAGAAAGCTCAGCTTCTCCATGGGCTTCCCTTGTGGCTTACACAGTAACGAATCTGCATGCAATGCAGGAGACCTGGGTCTAGTCCCTGGGTCAAGAAGATCCTCTGGAGAAGGAAATGGCAACCCACTCCAGTATTCTTGCCTAGAGAATCCCCTGAAATGAGGAATCTGGCAGGCTACAGTCCGTGGGGTTGAAAAGAGTTGGACACGACTAAATGACTAACACTTTCACTTTTCAGCTTCTCTGTATGCTAAATCAAATCTCAGTGACAAAGTTTTGAGTGAAGTAGAAAAGGATAGCCTTATTAACTATACTTTGACAGGCCAAGAGGGACACAGCAGACTCCTGCCTCAAAAAGCTATGTGTCCCAACCTGGAAGAATTTGATGAGGGTTTTTATAACAATGGTTCAAAAGTTGGGTGCCTGACAAGATTAAGGTGTGTGTAAGAGATCCCTTAATCTCAAATCAGGTGGTCAATCTCCTAACCTTGAAGAGCTTCTCTTTTCCCTTTAATCTTTCTTCAGGTGGGTTCTTGGCTACTCTTCCCTCAAAGGCCATGGAGGCTGGAAAGTGAGTTGCTCAGTTGTGTCCTAGTCTTTGCAGCCCCATAGACTATAGTCCATGGAATTTTCTAGGGCAGAACACTGGAGTGGGTAGCCATTCCCTTCTCCAGGGGATTGTCCCAATCCAGGGATCAAACCCAGGTCTCCTGCATTGCAGACAGATTATTTACCAGATTTCCTGAGCCACCAGGGAAGCCCAAGAATACTGGAGTGGGTAGCCTATCACTTCTCCAGTGGGGGTCTCCTGCATTGCAGGTGGATTCTTTACCAGCTGAGCTACTACGGAAGCCCATGGAGGCTGGTGTCTTGCCTGAAAGAAATGGGAACTAAAGGGCCTCCATTCCCCAGAGCCCCACAAGCCTTCACTCAGTTTCACAAATAACAGATAAATCCAGAGCAAGCCCCATAGAGGTAATGGGATCTATCCTTTTCCAACCTCATGTCACTGAGGAGGAAAACTCCTTCTAACTTAGGTTATTTACTTGCATTGTGTCCTGAAGTCAGGAGCTCTGCCAGATCACAGCATCCTGATCCATTGCTAACATTAATCTGCAGGAGACAGATTGTTCTGTGGTGATAACAGGGAAGATAAGGAGTAGTGTGTGAATAAACCACCTGCTTGTAACTAAACTTTGCTCCATCATCTAACCTTTGCTGTTCTTCTTTCTTAATAAGTGGTAAGTTAAATTCCCTAAGGTAAGTCAAATTCCACAAATTCTATGAAGTGCTTGCTTCCTATAAGTAAGTAAACCCTAGGCAACACTGTAGGTTTCCCAGGTGGTGGTAGTGGTAAAGAATCCACCTGCCCATGCAGGAGGCACAAGAGATGCGGGTTTGATCCCTGGTTTGGGAAAATTGCCTGAAGTAGGAAATGGTAACCCATTCCAGTATTCTTGCCTGGAGAATCCCATGGACAGAGGAGCCTGGAGACTACAGTCCATGGGGTCACAAAGAGTCAGACACAACTGAGCGCATGCACACACACACACACACACACACGTGCACACACACACAACATAGTGGGTGCTGGCATTACCTTCCATGGAGATTATGGGTATCTAAAATAAATTCAGAGGTGTTGAAACATACTAAGAGCAAAGGTAAATCCTACAACCCCAGGGCTATAGGATCTCAATCCAGCCATTTATTTCTTCTATGACTGTGAGAAAATCATCTTTTATTTGTCACCCTAGGAACTTCTAGTAAATGGGGGTAATATACTCAGTCCTACAGGATTGTTACAAGGCTTCATAAACTTAAAGCATGTGAAGGCCACCTAGTGCAGTGCTTAGAAAATAAATTGTTTCCAACAAGTGGGAGAGAGTGTTATGCCAACAACAAATGGGCTTTCTCATATGGTGCCAATGGAAGGAGAGTGTTTTATTTTGGAAAACGGTTTTTCAGTGCATTTCAAGAGCCTGAAAGGCATCATCTTTGTCCTGGTAATTCAGCTTCTGGGAGTATAACCTTAACAAAAATCTCATAGTATCACTTCTTATCGAAAATGCTTCAATAGCTTCACATAGCCCTCAAGGTGAAGGTCAATATCTCAGACAAAATCTTAAACTTGTCCTGTATGATCTTGTTCTTGTTAACTCCTTAGCCTCATCACTTTCTCACCTTGAATTCTAGGTTCCAGACTTAATAAATGTCTTTCAGATCCCCTAAAGAGCTGTTCACACACTATTCTTTATCTCTAAATTAGACTTTTCTTTCTCTGTTTACGTTCTTCCTTTTTGTTTTAAATGAAGTATAGTTGGTTAACAATGTGTCAGTTTCAAGTGTACAGCAAAGTTATTTGGTTATATATGTGTGTATGTATATACACACATATATATGTTCTTTTTCAGATTCTTTTCCATTATAGGTTATAGATATTGAATATAATTCTCTGTGCTATATGGTAGTTTCTTGATGGTTATCTATTTTATATATAGCAGTGTATACATGTTAATCCCAAAATACTAACTTATTCCTCCCTTCCCCCAACCCTGTTGCTTGCTATTCCATATATTCTTCTTATCTTTCAATGCTATTTACTCCAGGAAGCCTTATCATTAACTTCACTTCTGAGTTAGTTGCCCCTCTTTGCACTCCTGAAGCATTCTCTACATTTCCACCCTGACACTATTACACTAGAGTCTGTTCAGCGGTTGATATTTACCACAAGATGTAAGCTCCATGTAACATGACTTCTGCTTCTCATTCTGCTTCCAATGCCTAATATAACCCTGTTTATGATAGATATTCCATATTTGTTGAAGAAATGCAGGACATAAATCCAAAACAAAGGGAAAAAAAGCTCTGGATACTAAGACACTCATTACTGTGTGAAATAAAAGAGTAAAAAATGAGAAGAAAATGCCAACACATTTTCTGAATGGAAGGTCTCTGGAAAATGGAATGGCTGCCCACTTCAGTATTCTTACCCAGAGAATCTCATGGACAGAGGAGCCTGGCAGGCTACAGTCCATGGGGTCTCAAAGAATTGGACATGACTGAGAAGGAAATGGCAACCCACTCCAGTGTCCTTGCCTGGAGAACCCCAGGGATGGGGGAACCTGGTGAGCTGCCGTCTATGGGGTTGCACAGAGTTGGACACGACTGAAGCGACTTAGCAGCAGCAGAGGAGCTAACACTTTCACTAACAGTGATTTCCAACATTATTGAATATAAAGCCAGTGCACTTTACATAAAAAGAGTTTGCAACAGCAACTGAAAATGCCATTGTTTATTATAAAGTTAAGCAAAAGCAAGATACAAACTCATGCATTAAATTATCTCAATTATAAAAGAAAGAATTATTCTCAAATACTAACAGAGCTTGCTTCTGAATAGCAAAATTATGAAATATTTTTTGTTAACATTTTTGACATTTTCCAGGTGTTCTAAATAAATACGCAATTGTAGGTTTTGTTTTGGTTATTGTTGTTTTATAAATACATTTTAAATTTTTTTAAAGCAATAAAAGCTATTGAATACTCAGCATTGGGAAAGTTTCCTGGGTCCTGAGGCTGGTGGGTGAGGAACTTAAGTCATGAGCTGGCAGTAAATGCTGGGCAGGAGCCACACAGATTAGTGTTTTTATTTATAAAGCTGCAATTTCCCCGAGCAAGACGGGCGCATCCTGTGCTGATTTATACCCCTTGTCAAGAGAAGCCAAAGCACGATAATTCTCTGATGCTAAGCTTTCCTTTGGGATGATGTTCAGTCACTTCACGCCCCAAATACTTGATCAATTATATAGTTCCTATTGACACCCTAGGACACATTTAAAACGAATGTCATTCATGCAGGAAAACTCCACAAATCCAGTGATAGATACACTTTCTCTCCAAGTTCACAATAGCCTTCCCTCTTTGGCTTTGAATCAAGGTGCTTTCTGAGTGAATCAAGGATCTGGAAGATCTCTGAGAGCTCTGAGTCCCAAGAAGGACCAAGGTCTTGCAAGCTGTTTGCCTCCTGTGATCATGGGCAGAATATATGTTGTCTCCCAGCCTCAGACCGTTCAATTGTGAAATGAAAATAAGTCACTAATTTATACATTATGTAACAGCTTATTATTTAACCCAGATATGAAATGGCTATTATAACACTTTTTTAAACTGTGAATTATTACACCAGTGATCTACTTTTTGAGAGAGACTGTCTTTCTCTGTATCTGGCTCTTAAACAAAACTAATCCTAAAGACTTGGAAAACAAGACATCAGTTTTCTGCTTTGTTTCTAGAGTATGTAACACAGTGTGTGCTGCATGGATAGTTTTTTAAAAATGCCTATTAAATTGACTCTACTTTGCTGTCAATCAGTCTACATGGCACAGTCACCAAATGGTTAAGTCCCAGGATAAGCTAGTCATTGTACTAATTCCAAGGCGAGTTAGGATATTTTCTGGTTCTCACAGCCTATAGACCATGGATGAAATCTACATGGAAGAAATGAATACATTTGGGATTGTGTTACATACAGCATTACAAGGGCATTTAAAATACTTTAGACTTGCCTGGAGGGAATCAGACCATGCTTTCCTTTCCTTTGGAGACGATTTTTAAATTGAATCCTTAAAGGTTCCCTCGTAGATCAGTCATTAAAGAGTCCACCTGCAATGCAGTAGACCCAGGTTTGATCCCTGGGTCGGGAAGATCCCCTGGAGAAGGAAATGACAACCCACTCCAGTATTCTTGCCTGGAGAATCCCATGGGCAGAGGAGCCTGGCAGGCTACAGTCCATGGTGTCACAAGAGCCGGACACAACTTAGTGACTAAAACCACAAAGATGAAAAGGAATTCCCCAGAGGAGAAGTTAAGTGTGGGAATCACTCTGGAGACTGAAGAAATGGTACTCAGAATCCTGTTATGAAATTTATCACTAGTGTTCTAGAAGGAGTCAACTAGACCAAGAGTTGATCAACCAGAGACTGCATCCTCCTTGTCTTTGTGTTTCTAATATGTGTGTATGGGAGGGGACAGTGGACACAACAGAACACAAGATTTATGATGATGTATTGAATGTGTCAGTGGTCTCAGACTTGCAATAGTTAGTTGAGGTGTTCTGCAAGTTCACCTGGAGAGAAGGACAGGGGTATGGCTCTGAGGCAACAGCCTGTGTAGCAACACCAAATCACACTACTCCTGATGTACCCCACTTTTGACTCAGATGTGGACTTTTGCTTGCGAGACAACCCGACAGCATATACTATTTACAATAATGGCATATAGACTCACAGAGACCTGAAATCAAGTCCTGATTCTGAATGCTTTTGTACTTTGGGCAAATTATTTCACCTCCCTCAATTTCTTCAATTTCCTCCTTTGACAAATGGAGGTAATGGTATCTTTTGGAAAGAATTTTTGTGAGCTTTAGATAAGATAATGCATATAAATTGCTCCAGGTAGTTAGTTGGCAGAAAAGTTGTAGCAGTTTGTTATCATCAGGATAGAATTCTTCATGGAAAAAAAAAATGAACAACAACATGGAAAGGGCTGAGAAGGAATTTGCAGTGACCCGTTATGGTAAGGAGGCTAACTCACGTAGGACAGCAGTGAGAGAGAAAAGTCAGGGGATCTCAGCTTACAGTGACCATAAAAATCAGAGGTGAACTGGGTACAGAAGGACTTCTACTATCCTATTATACTAATTCAATGATCTGGGAAATTTCCTTACATTAGAAAATATTGGTTGTCACATCTATATTAGGGGTACAGGTTAGTGGTACATTCTACTGTTCTAGTAGTAATTCTCGATAATGAATTATTTTAGAACAAGCCTCAACTTTGGAGCCAGAAGATAGGAATAGGTCTTTATCTAAATCTCTGTCCATGAGAAAGTGACCTAACTCTTTAGAATCTTACTTTTCTCATTCATTAAATGAGGTTAATGATATCTACTGTGCAAGATTATTATAGTAAGATAACATAGAGGGCAAGCATGCTAAGTTGTGTCTGACTCTTTGTGGCCCCATGGACTGTAGCCCACCAGACTCTTCTACCCTGGGATTTCCCAGGCAAGAATACTGGAATGGGTTGTCATTTCCTCCTCCAGTAAATAGTGATATAGTGAAGTCGCTCAGTCGTGTCCGACTCTTTGCAACCCCGTGGACTGTAGCCTACCAGGTTTCTCCGTCCATGGGATTTCCCAGGCAAGAATACTGGAGTGGGTTACCATTTCCTCCTCCAGAGGAGCTTCCTAACCCAAGAATCAAACCTGCATCTCCTGCCCTGGCAGGCAGATCCTTTACCACTGAGCTACCTGGGAAGCCCCTAATATAGAGGAGGACCCTAGTAAAATATTGACATGAAAGATTCTCTCTAAATATCATTCCACTGATAAATATGATTCTATCCACTGATATAATGCACATTTGATATAATGTTTCAAAATATGAGGTCTTAGGAAGAAAGCCAAAGTAAATGTTCCTTTATGCTGAAAATAAAAACAGATCCTTATCACACATAGCAGCCAGAAAACTATGGTTCTAATGAGGAAAAGGATAGGCTGGCAACTTGTACCCTATAGATAGTTGTCTGGAGAGAAAGGAAAGCCCGTTTATAAGAAGGATTTAGATGGAAGTAATAGCAGATATTATTAGTGTCATCTTACCTTAACAGGACTGGAGATGACCTGGATTTTGAACCCAGATATATCTGACCCCCAAATATCTACCAGAAAACCACAGAGCTTCCCTCATGTTCTCCAAGAACTAAAACATGTCTTATGTAAGTGTAAACCTTACATAATATCTCGTACAAAAGCTTTACTGACATCCAATGGGAGAATGGATGAACAATTGGCTGAGTGGCTGGCTGGTTCAATATATGGCAAGAAATGACTAGTCACTTCATGTGGAATGTGGGGTTATTCGCAGAGTCTATTTGAAAGAAAATAAATTGCATGGTTCTTGTTATAGAGGAATAGATATTAACTTGGATAAGCAGAATGACTTGAGAAAGAACCCATCATGATAAGAATCTGGCAAAGATGGTAGAATCGTTGATTTGAACATGGTTAATCCTGGAAGGGTGCTCAGAAATGCAGTGGCCCAGGCCTCTTGACTTAGAGATGAAGGTAAGAAAGTGGCAGCACCTTGGTAAGAACTGCCCAGATAATATGTGACAGAACTATATTTTAAATCTGGTTCTCATAACAACTGTCCATCTGTTGCACTTTTTTATAAAGTCAGTGAATAAAGAAAATTGGGTTTCCCAGGTAGCTCAGTGGTAAAGAATCAGCCTGTAATACCAGAGAAGTAGGGTCGATTCTTGGGTTGAGAAGATCCCCTGGAGAAGGAAATTGCAACCCACTCCAATATTCTTGCCTGGAGAATTCCATGGACAGAGGAGTCTGGTGAGCTACAGCCCATGGGGTCACAAAAGAGTCAGACAAAGCTTAGCTACTAAACAAACAAAAGTAAAGTATCTTATAAAGTATTACAAACAGTAGGATGATTATATATGTATATGTAAAAAAGAAATGCAAAACAGCAAAATGGCTGTCTGGGGAGGCCTTACAAATAGCTGTGAAAAGAAGAGAAGTGAAAAGCAAAGGATAAAAGGAAAGATATAAACATCTGAATGCAGAATTCCAAAGAATAGCAAGAAGAGATAAGAAAGCCTTCCTCAGCGATCCATGCAAAGAAATAGAGGAAAACAACAGAATGGGAAAGACTAGGGATGTCTTCAAGAAAATTATAGATACCAAAGGAACATTTCATGCAGATAGGCTCGATAAAGGACAGAAATGGTATGGACCTAACAGAAGCAGAAGATATTAAGAAGAGGTGGCAAGAATACACAGAAGAACTGTACAAAAAAAGATCTTCACAACAAAGATAATCACGATGGAGTGATCACTGACCTAGAGCCAGACATCCTGGAATGTGAAGTCAAGTTGGCCTTAGAAAGCATCACTACGAACAAAGGAGGTGATGGAATTCCAGTTGAGCTATTCCAAATCCTGAAAGATGATGCTGTGAAAGTGCTGCACTCAATATGACAGCAAATTTGGAAAACTCAGCAGTGGCCACAGGGCTGGAAGAGGTCAGTTTTCATTCCAATCCCAAAGAAAGGCAATGCCAAAGAATGCTCAAATTACCACACAATTGCTCTCATCTCATACGCTAGTAAAGTAATGCTCAACATTCTCCAAGCCAGGCTTCAGCAATATATGAACTGTGAACTTCCTGATGTTCAAGCTGGTTTTACAAAAGGCAGAGGAACCAGAGATCAAATTGCCAAAATCCGCTGGATCATGGAAAAAGCAGGAGAGTTCCAGAAAAACATCTATTTCTGCTTTATTGACTATGCCAAAGCCTTTGACTGTATGGATCAAAATAAACTGTGGAAAATTCTGAAAGAGATGGGAATACCAGACCACCTGATCTGCCTCTTGAGAAATTTGTATGCAGGTCAGGAAGCAACAGTTAGAACTGGACATGGAACAACAGACTGGTTCCAAATAGGAAAAGGAGTTCGTCAAGTCTGTGTATTGTCACCCTGTTTATTTAACTTCTATGCAGAGTACATCATGAGAAATGCTGGACTGGACGAAACACAAGCTGGAATCAAGATTGCCGGGAGAAATATCAATAACCTCAGATATGCAGATGACACCACCCTTATGGCAGAAAGTGAAGAGGAACTCAAAAGCCTCTTGATGAAAGTGAAAGTGGAGAGTGAAAAAGTTGGATTGAAGCTCAACATTCAGAAAATGAAGATCATGACATCCGGTCCCACCACTTCATGGGAAATAGATGGGGAAACAGTGGAAACAGTGTCAGACTTTATTTTTCTGGGCTCCAGACACTTACTCCTTGGAAGGAAGGTTATGACCAACCTAGATAGCATATTCAAATGCAGAGACATTACTTTGCCAACAAAGGTTCGTCTAGTCAAGGCTATGGTTTTTCCTGTGGTCATGTATGGATGTGAGAGTTGGACTGTGAAGAAGGCTGAGTGCTGAAGAATTGATGCTTTTGAACTGTGGTGTTGGAGAAGACTCTTGAGAGTCCCTTGGACTGCAAGGAGATCCAACCAGTCCATTCTGAAGGAGATCAGCCCTGGGATTTCTTTGGAAGGAATGATGCTAAAGCTGAAACTCCAGTACTTTGGCCACCTCACGCGAAGAGTTGACTCATTGGAAAAGACTCTGATGCTGTGAGGGATTGGGGGCAGGAGGAGAAGGGGATGACAGAGGATGAGATGGCTGGATGGCATCACTGACTCAATGGACGTGAGTCTGAGTGAACTTTGGGAGTTGGTGATGGACAGGGAGGCCTGGCACTGCGATTCATGGGATCGCAAAGAGTCAGACACGACTGAGCGACTGATCTGATTTGATCTGATATGTATATGTATGTTTTTCTTCTCTTGCACTTTCCTAAAGAAATAAAGTATTAGTTAAGGAAGGGAAGTGCTCAGTTGAGTCCAACTCTTTGTGACCCCGTGGACTGTAGCTCACCAGGCTCCTGTCCATGGAATTTTGCAAGCAAGAATATGGAATTGGGTTGCCATTTCCTACTCCGGGGGATCTTCATGACCCAGGGATCGAAGCCATGTCTCTTGCATTGGTAGGCAGATTCTTTTCACCACTGTGCCACCTGGAAAGCTGAAGGGAAGAAGTTTGCGTTTTCTAAAGACGTAGCTCCTTCTGGATGGTGTGTTACATTCCCAGGCAGGATTCGGCCCTATAAGCTGAAGGCGATTAAAGAAATATTCTTGCTTTTTTTATTTATAAAGTCACACTTCTACCTAACCAGAATAGAAATATATATTTCTTACATTTACGTTTTTTCCCTGTTAAAGGGAAAAAGAAGACTAGGATTTATAAGCATTCTATAGGGATCAGAGTTAGTCACACTTTCTAAAAGTACATGATTGATTATGAAACATACATGAAAATCCTGAAACACCCCAAATTTATGTGCATTGCATTGGAAAAAAAAAAAAATATATATATATATATATAAGCAGAGAGTTTACAAATCATGTAATAAAACCAAAATAAAGGGATTTGATTTTGCCAATCTTATTTTGCACTTAAGATGTAAATGATTTATGTTATAAATCAGAACTCTAACATCCCACCATCATAATAAAGTTTGCAAATCCCAACCCTTAAATTTGACTTACAGCTCTAGTTAGAAATTCTATCTATCTTTTATAATTTTGGTTCTTTCTCAAAATAAAATTAGGTCATGAGGTTTCAACTTATAAGTGAAACTATCCATAAGTAAAGTGTATTTGTGTCTTTTTCTCCACTTAACGTAACAAAACTATCAGTAGACACAGTTTCTCATTAACTGGCATTATCATGGCTATTGTCTCACAAGCATGTATTATGAGCCTGGAAATATCTGATATTTTTATATATGTTTTTTGACCCTCCTAACAATGCCATGGATTAGGCTGAAGATCAGGAAACTGGATTTCTGAAGATGTGCATTTCTTCCCCAAGTTCACATAGCTCATCTGTAAACGGAAGAAGCGCTGGGTGCTGGGTCAGAATGTCTCCTGGCATCACGTTCTCTCAAGGACTTGGGTTAGAATTCACAAACCTGAGTGCGTGCTGGGGCCAGGTGAGCCAGGTGCACGATTGAGTGGCGCCTGCCAGATGCATATTCTAGAAAGCTCTGACAATGCTCTACAACAGCCAACTGTTACCTGTGCTAACAGAAGTTCAGAAGCTCTAGAACAGTATTTCAAGAGGGGACTAGGTTCAGACCTAGTGCTGTATAAGAAAACTCCTATTTTCAAGTAACTACTGTTACTTTGGGAGTTTCCATTTTTCTTAAACACTGTGCTGACCATATGATACATCTAAAGACAAGATATGACAAAATCTGGCAGTTTAAGACTTCTGCTACAGATATTACATAATTTAGAATGTCCTCTTCATGTCCAGATATGTAATTAATTTTTGGAGGGTTTGGGTAGTGTGATTCTTTTCATCTGGGGAGGGATTTTTCTGTGTTTCTGTTATGTGAAATTAATTCAGTCAATGTAATGTAGAAATTAATTTATGACATATCCCAATGTTCTTCGTGCTATTTCCAATGGGATCAATTATTTTTTTCTTTTTTTCTCTTTTCTCATTCCTACCAAATCTTATTGATGTTTTCATCCATCACTGTAGTTTTCTCTGTGGGCATTATTTCTACCATATACAGTTCTTCTGGGTCAAATCTCATAAGCTTAAAGCTTACGTGTATATTTTAAGTAAATGCCAGATTCCCTTTATGTTAATTATTTTTTTCTAGTAATATTCTTAATTAATTATTTTATTATTTGTTTAAGTCTATCCATTTGTATTTATGTCTTAGCAAACCCCTGAAAACTTGATGATTGATTCCTCTTGAATAATTCAAACTTGCTTCATCTTCTAAGAATTTTATAAAGGATTTCTGATAATTTTGCATATCTTGTCCTAGACATCCAACTAACTGTGGGTGGTGTGTGTGTGTGTGTGTGTGTGTGTGATTTATTAGGGGAGGGAGAGCTCAGGTTTGGTGGAAACAATCTTATTTATGTAAATTTGAACACTCATGTATTCTGTTTCATTCTACTGCCTGAGTAGCTTAATAAAAATGTTCCCAAAGACTTGCTGAATGAAGACACATTGTAAAATAATTCTCACTTAACAAGCCTGACAAAAATAAGGGGTCTGAGATTCACAAAGAATATGCCAGAAATTGGTAATTGACTCTGCCCTATAGTCCATTTCCTTTTCTTTGACTAGGCTATATTTTGTTTTAAATCCAGTCCATCTTGTGCATCAGTGTTATTGAAATATTGCCTGTAATAACTATATCGGCTTTCTGAGATAATACCTAGCTGACTTAGCACTAATTCCCTGTCAAGTCCTCTTAAGCCTGTATGTTTAACCTTTTTTCTTTGAATTTTACAAAGTTTTGTGTCTATATATGACTGAATTAATTGAAAGAAAGAGTTCTATTTCTTGGAATGTATTTAATACTTATTTTTTTTAAGAGAAAATGGGACTTTTAAAAAGAGTTTGAATCCTATGACGGCCTAGAGAAATAATCAAAATTTAATACCACAGGTTTCATCCTTGTTCTGTGGGGAAAACAAAATTTGATGCTGTATCTGAAAATCAAGCCAATTTAAATGGAGTGTGTCCAGGGTCGGTCTCCTTTATTTTCCCTCCAATCACACTGGTATTGTGCTCCCAGCCTTCATGGGGCTGATACATTATTTCACAGTTCTCAGTTTGATGTTTTGCTAGGGTTTGCCAGTTCCTTCAAAAGAGCATGTCCAGTCTCCCTTACTTCATAGAAAAAAATGGCCTAAGGGGCAGAGACTGTCTACTGTTGTCTCCTGCATCCCATCCAGAGCATCCCGTCATCATCATCACCATCATCATAGTACCAATAATAGCTCCCACCCAGAGTCTCTAGTATCCTGGGAAAAGTGGAAACAATGTATTTATATTTTCTCAGGCCCTACAAACTAGTCTTCATGGAAGGTAGAATCTCCCGTCTTCTCCACAGTGCCAACTTAAAATCTCAGAGTCTAAGTATTTGCCTAAGGTCTTCTAACTCCATGACCCTGCTCTTTTCCTAGCACCACCCCTGAATATAAATGAAGCTGTTTTTCACTTGATCCTGGGGTAATGCATTTTCCTTTAGGTGGTAAAGGGGAGATTGTTCTACTTTTCTCACATTTTAGTTTTGGGATATCAAATCTTAAGCTTAGGTGTAGCTTGAAGAAATATAAATAGAAAGATGATAGATTTGATGTTGTTCAGTCATCCAGTCATGTCCAACTCCTTGCAATCCCACAGACTGCAGCATGCCAGGCCTCCCTGACCCTCACCATCTCCTGAAGTTTGCCCAAATGTTCATTGCATCAGAGATGCCATCCACCCATCTCATCCTCTGACGCCCTCTTCTCCTTCTGCCCTCAATCTTTCCCAGTGTCAGGGACTTTTCCAATGAGTTGTCTATTTCCATCAGATGACCAAAATACTGGAACTTCAGTTTCAGCATCAGTCCTTCCAGTGAATATTCAGGATGGATCTCCCTTTAGATTGACTGGTTTGATCTCCTTGCTGTCCAAGGGATTGTTCAGGAGTCCTCTACAGCACCACAGTTTGAAGGTATCAATTTTTGGTGTTGTGCCTTCTTTAAGGTCCAGCTCTCACAACCACATATGACCACTGGGAAGACCATTGCCTTGACTATACGGACCTTTGTTGGCAGAATAATGTCTCTGCTTTCAACACACAGTCTAGGTTTGTCATTGCTTTCCTGCCAAGAAGCAATCGTCTTCTGATTTCATGGCTGCAGTCACTGTCTGCAGTGATTTTGAAGATAGATAGAAAGATAGATAGGTACTAATAGATATAGATACAGATACAGATTTAGTTTTGCACTTGTCCTGAAGAAATTTTACCTTTTGGAGAGAAAAAGGCACTATTTGAATTTTTTTTTTTTTTTTAATGTACCTGGTCCTCTGGAGGCACCTGGACATTTAGTGTGTAAACTAAACTAACAGTTAACATTCAGAGAGCAATCAGCAACCTGTCAGCCACTGTTTCAAGAGCTTTATATTCATTCACAAGCTATCAAGTCCTCACAATAACCTTACAAAGTAGTTACTCTAATTACCCTCCTTTTCAGATGGGGAAACTGAGGCATAGAGAATTTAAATGGTTTCTTGTTGAAGGCAGTACAGCTAGGAATTGAACCTAGAGCCTCTGACCACATAGCCTGGGTTGTTAAACACTATATTATGTCTCCTGAATATTATGGTTTCTACCCTCAGAGAGCTCATGCAGTATGAAGGAAGACAGATGTACCAAAAAATAAATATTATGTCCTGCCACATGTGTATTAATATTGATTTACACAGAGCACTAAGGAATAAGAAAGAAACTCCTAATAGAACCTGGCCAATATTTAGTGTGGTGAACAAGAGAGAGGAGTCAGCCAAAGCAGGTTTCTAAGAGAAGACCTTAAAATAGGAGGGGAAAAAAAAGACAGATAAGCTCTCTAGGCCAAGGGATCCATGGTGTGAAAAACTTTTTTTTTTTTGCTTTTAACTTTAGAGGTTCAAATTATCTAATATTCATTTGTTTTATTGTTGACCATACCTTGTATTTGAGTTGTGCTTCACACCTGCCCTCTCTCTTGTTCAGGTAGGCAAGGCAGAAAACAAAGATTTTACTTCTTTGTAACCAAACAAGATGCTGAAATTGTATTAGAAGTGGTCCTGCTCTTGTTCTCATAGGTATAGTGGCAAAGCCAGGATTCTCAGATCCCAGTTCCGTGATCATTCCATTAGAATTTATCTTCTGCCAAGAAGTCAAGTTAACATCACCAAGTCCTTAATTTTTTGTATATAAATAACAATGATGATTACTAATTGCTGAATGCTCATAAAAGACAAGAGATAGTGTTAAGCCCTTAATATGCATGATTTAAAAAAAAATAGAAAATCTCTGTGTTTATAAAGATTTATAAAGTCCAATTTTATATGGAAGAAAAGTGAAGCTTGGGGGGGTTATATAATTTTCCTAAAAACATTGTTTTTTACGAATTAACAAAGTAATGAACAAAGTGAACACTTCAGTTAGCAAACAATTGCATTTAGTGGCCAAATCCAAATCAGCATTAAGATGTTTGTGCTAATACATAGTCACTAGTAATATTTGGCCTTGACTATCTCACTTGGCGGTTCTGTAATATTTTTCCTGTTTTAGAAATCTGCGTTCTGCCTCAGTTCCTGGCTCCATCACAAAGAAACCCTCAATATTACATCTTCTCCAGTGTACCATCACTGATTTTCGTAACTGACTTTGAGATCAAAGATTCATTATAGGATAATGCTTTTGACAAGTATTCTATTTTCTGATTTCTATTTCAGTCTGGGAGCAATATATGGGCAACATATTGGGTGGTAGTAAGAAAAGAGACTGGGTGTTATTCCACCAACCAAACTTTTTAAATAAATAACCTACCTTGGAACCAGAATACAAAACTTAACTGTTACTGAGTGCATATCATGTTCCATGAATTCATTCTGTCTTCAGCACACCAGATGAAGCCAAGTATTATCATCTCTGGTTCACAGAAGAGGAAAGTGAGGCTCAGAGCAGCTAACAGAATATTGAATGTGGCATGATTTGAGGTAGAGGCAGGGTTCAAAGAGAAGTTTTCTCATTTACACCTTACTCTGTGTGTGTGTTAGTTGCTCGGTTGTGTCCACCTCTTTGAGACCCATGGACTGTAGCCCGCCAGGCCTCAGGCTCCTCTGTCCATGGAATCTTCCAGTCAAGAATACTAGTGTGAGTTGCCATTCCCTTCTCCAGGGGATCTTCCGAACCCAGGGATTGAACCCTGGTCTCCCACATTGCAGGCAGATCCTTTACCATCTGAGCCACCAAGGAAGTCCTTACACCTTACTACTCAGTTCTATTATGCCTTTATCACATTCTCATCATTGTCATTTTCTTTCCCATCCCATCACTGGAATATTCTTGATACTTTTGTTCTCTTCATTGTTGGAGTTTGATTTTTCAGAAGCTAATTGTCTAATTTTAGAATATTTTTTAAATGATGGGGACTTTCCCCCCACCTCAAGTTGCTATAATCATTTCTTTAGCAATTAAGGGCTAGTCAGGAGACCTGGATACTACTGTGATTTTAGAGGTATTGTCTCCATCATAGTACTTGGTTTCTCTGAGTCTCAGTCCCCTCATCTATAAAATAGAAGGAGTAGGCTCCATCTGTGTATCTCAAACCTGGCTGTACATTGAGTCACCTAGTCACCATTGTTAGTTTATGAGATTGTACATAGCATGATGATTACATCTTGAAAGTTCCATGTCAGTTTGAGATTTGTATTAAAATATATGTGCATAACACTGTATAGTCCTTTGAGTTTTCTGTAAAATAATGTAGCAAAAAAAGTTGTGTAGTAATGATAGCTTAAACAAGGCTGGTAAAATTTCAACAACTGGTAAATGAAGTGATTGTTGGTTGGTTCGTTTAGTCGCTAAGTCATATCTGACTCTTGCAATCCCATGGACTGTAGCCCACCAGTCTCCTCTGTCCATGGGATTTTCCAGACAGGAATACTGGAGTGGATTGCCATTTCCTTCTCCAGGGGGTCTTCCCGACCTCAGGAATCGAACCCAGGTCTCCTGCACTGCAGGCAGATTCTTTACTGACTGAGCCACCAGGGAATGAAGTGATACATTATATGATTATCTCAACTTTTGGTATATGGCTGAAAAGTTCATGTAAAAAAGTTAAAAAAACTTAATGAAGCATCTATTGGATTACACCTTAGCCTTACCCTCAGAGATTCTAATTCAGTTCTTGTAGTGTGGGGTTTATGACTTTTCAAAAGTTACCAGGTGTTTCTAAGTAGGTACTCAAGTTTGAAGATTTGCCTAGAACTCTAGATAATTTCTAAAGTTCCTTCCATGTCTAACATCATATGATTATATTTATTCCAATATCTTCAGAAAGAGATAGTCTATCTTAGTTTGGCTTTGTTCTTTGGCATAGTAAATGCTGCACACTTGAAAGAGATGGCTTTGAATCCAGCATTGTCTCTGCCAAACTTATCATGAAGAACACACAGCACCTTCTTAACCTCCAGATTCCTTATCCATGAAATTAAAAAAAAAAAAAGATGGACTCAATCAAACTACAATCACATAATAGAGCTCTAGCCCCAGGGGAAGATCAGAGAAGGTAGCTGGTACCTCTGGCCAAACTCAATTATAGGTGAGATGTACCCGCCCTTGCTCTCTCTGTCCTTTGTCCAGGCTTGAAAAAGAAAGACATCTAGACATTAGGCTTTCCATCTCTCCTCCCACTTCATGAAGTGACCTGCATAGTCTTACTAGGATGATACTCTTGGATGACCTTGTTTATAAACACATCTTTTCAAAGCTCACTCACTCATCTCATATTTACACAACTTCCTTTGAGAAACTACTATAAGTTAGGTTTTTGTCAATTTGTGTAGAAGGGAAAAAAAAAAAAAATACTAAAAGATCCCTGGTGGTTCAACAGTAAAGAATCTGCCTGCAATGCGGGAGACATGGGCTTGATCCCCAGGAAGAGCCCCTGGAGAAGGAAATGGCAACCCACTCCAGTATTCTTGCCTGGGACAGAGGAAAATGGCAGAGTGCGGTCCATGGGGGTCACAAAAGAATAAGATGTGACTTAGCAACTAAACAACAGCAACAGCAACATATTAAGTACACTGGATTTGGCACTATACATACATATACCATGATTTTTAAAACAACAAAAATGTAATAAAATGCTATAGCTATATCTAGTATTCAAATGGAAACTAAAGATTGGAGAGCTTGGATGATTTTTCCAAAGTAACAAGAGCAGCTAAGGGGAAAGCCAAGAATGAAGAATGAACCAAACATGTGAGTTAAGCTGTTTCAGTCGTCTCTGACTCTTTCTGACCCTGTGGACCGTAGCCCATCAGGCTCCTCTGTCCATGGGGATTCTCCAGGCAAGAATACTGGAATGGGTTGCCATGCCCTCCTCCAGGGAATCTTCTCAACCCAGGGATTGAATTCACATCTCACACATGAAGTTTAGACTTCAGTTCCATCTTGGGCTTCCCAAGGGGTGCTAGTGGTAAAGAATCTGCCTGCCAGTGCATGAGACATAAGAGACGTGAGTTCAGCTCTGGGTTGGGAAGATTTCCTGGAGGGTGGGGGGTGGGGGTGCTCAAGGGAAGAAGAAAGGAAGAAAGGATTGAGGAAGGGGAAAAAGAAGAGTGTAAAGAGCTGATATATCAACATCTCTACAGTCATAGAGAAAGTCTTTACACTCTTCCTTTGCCCCTTCCTCCATCATCCCATCCTTTCTTCTTCCCTTGAGCCCTCCCTGCCTCTCTCCCTGTTTCTTATTCTCTAAAACCCCCATCCATTCTCTAAGCCCTATTTACTCTGAAATTCTTCACTTATCAAACCTATCTGTTGATGTTTCTTTAAACTCTTATCTCTCCACAGGCTCTCTTTTTGTTGTTAAGCCCTTACCAGCTACCATCCCAGAATCTTACCTGTTGCTGCTGCCAGATTGTCTCAATGATAACAAATGCAAAGGTATTAGAAGATCAGATTGGGCAATTCCAAGGGAGAAAGAGGCGGTTTCAAATGGGAATGAACCTGAGTTTTGAGTGCTCCATAGACAGACGAGTCCTGCACTTGTGGATGAGAGACAGATTTCTTTCCTTGCCCCTACAAAGCAGCATTAGAAAAGTCATTCAGTTAGTAGTGAAATTCACCCCCAGCCTGAAGTCTTAGGCTTCATTTCTTGCATGGCCCTTGGCCCTATGAGGAAACACCGTTCAACCACTATGCTATAAATAATTCCCAAGTGATCTAAGACATTGGCCTTCTGAACAGTTGGAAAGCCTGGGGTAAGTGGGACTACGGTCCACAGTTTTTTCTCTTTACCCGGGCATACCTCATAAATGGCATTGTGTGCTCCAAGGGGTAAACATGGTTAGAAGTATCTTCCAAAGCTTGTTTGCTTTTACGCTTTGGTTTTTGCTTTCTTTCTTATATCATCTTTCCTCTCTGAGATTTTTAAAGTGATTATCCACTCAGTATTTGGAAATTTTTGTTTGTATTTTTTTGCTTTTCTTCACTTTTTAACACGTTTAGTAAAATATACCACAGACGTAGAACACACAATTAATCCAATATACAGTTTAATGAATTACTACAAGGTGAGCTTTCCTACAACCATGACTGATCAAGAAACAGAACTTTTACAGCCACTCGCCTCACAAAGGGCAGAAGATAGGTAGGTTGTCTATATGGTTCTGGTACTCCTTTGTGGGTGGAGAGGATGTTGTAACCCTGAATTGGAGATATTCCATTACACATCTGTTTCTGAGTGTTTACTTCTATAAATTCATCTAAACTATCATCTAATGAATTACTCTGAAAGCATGCATTTTTGTGAGAATTTTAACATTTAAGCCCGCTGAAATTTTACATTATGTTTGGCTGGTTCCCAGTTGTATCCCCCAAGTTTAGCACAGAATCTCATATATTATACACAGCCATTAAATGATCTGGTCATATGCTAGGAGCAATCTTCTATCCGTAATATTTATTCATGCACAAAGTATTGACTGGTGAGGGCTATTCTATGGCTGACCCTATTCTATGTATCAGGGATACAAACATACCTAAGACGTTATCTCTGTCCCATGAAGTCTACTCTCTTCGAGTGATAAATGTGTAAACAGACAATCACGATGGAGTACTGTAAGTACTGCATATATATAAGAGTGACATAGTCACATAAAGTACAGATGGGTTCTTCTGGGAAAGTTAAGTGAGTGACATTCATGATATGTCCTGGAAGATAAATAATAGCATACAAAACTGAGCAAAGTTGCCTATATATTCCAAGCCAGTTGGAGTATGGCCACCTCACCTGTCTTGGGGGCTACACAGAGTTGGCTGCTGCTGGAGTTTTGAATATTAAAGGCAGTGGTGTGAGGTAGGCAGGGAAAAGTTTTGGGGTTTAAAACCTAGGGTCTCCTTTTGTCTTCCTAAGGGAATTGCTTCACATCATTTCTGCAACTGGACTTCCTGAAAGCTTGTGAGTAGAGAACTGGCATGGAACATTTTGCCTTTGAGAAAAAGCACTTGTGTTTCAGTGGCAAAATTACTAAAGAGGTTCAGGTGAGAGGCAAGCAGAGGAGTTAGGCAGTAGTTAAAATTTATTTGGAAGGTTAAGGAATTACTGTGGGTGTGAAAAAGAGGATTTGGATTCCTGAAGAGGTTGACAAAAGAGAAGTAGCAATTTTTGAAATGGATTAGGTAGGTAGAGAAAGGGGGAGGGTTTGAGGATGGCATTGTAATCTCCTAATACAATATCTTTTCTTTTCTTTCTTCTGTGTTTTTCTGTTACAGATAATAAAACAATAATAATAATATGCCCATAAGGAAATCTTTTTCTTTGAAAATGAGCACTTCACATAAAGTAAATAAAATATATTCAAGGGCATAAGTTGCCATTAACTGAGATGATCTGTATCAAAGCTTCTACTTTCCAATTAACTTCTTGTCTTCAATTATGAGAGCAGTATCAGCAGTGTTTTTAAGTGTGTGTTTTCTGAATTAACTGCACTACCTACAGGCCATAACTGCTGCTGCTGCTGCTGCTGCTAAGTCGCTTCAGTCATGTCCAGCTCTGTGCGACCCCATAGACAGAAGCCCACCAGGCTCCCCCGTCCCTGGGATTCTCCAGGCAAGAACACTGGAGTGGGTTGCCATTTCCTTCTCCAATGCATGAAAGTGAAAAGTGAAAGGGAAGTCACTCAGTCGTGTCCGACTCTTAGCGACCCCATGGACTGCAGCCCACCAGGCTCCTCCGCCCATGGGATTTTCCAGGCAAGAGTACTGGAGTAGGGTGCCATTGCCTTCTGTGACAGGCCATAACTAGGGGATCCTAAATAGTCACTCCATCACTTACCGGGGGCACAGCTTACCGTGGGGGCCAGTGGGGTGGGGAGCACCTTGGGCTTCCACCCAGATACCCCTTTTGCAAAGTAAAATAGCACAAAGAGCCTAGACTGAAGAATCACCCAAGAAGGCTTAGATTCAAATTCTGATTGTACCACTTAGAACTGTCCCTTAACTACTCTGAGCCTCCACTGCCTCATTTTATCAATGGATGGCGTTAACTATCACACCACTGTTTGTAGCACTGTTCTGCCGGTTGTATGAAATGTACATCGAGGGCCGTGCCTAGTACTCTGGTGGATAATACGTTCACATCTAACTCTCCTAAGAATAGTTTGGCACATTAATATTCCCATTTTACAGATGTGGAAACTGAAAAACCAAAGTATATTGTTTACTTAAGATGACACAAGGAGGAAACAGAGGAACAAGGATTTGAACCAAACTATAAAACATGGCTGGCAAGTCTCACCTTGAAAAGAGAGTAGCTCCCAGCTACTCTGGGAGCTTCTGTCTTGAATCGTTCTCTTGACAATGTGAATATGGTGATGTTGTTCTCATCTGAGAAATAAATATGCCTACTGCTAAATGGAATCATGATCATAATCTATGTAATGTGATATTACCGATACAAAAAAAGAAATAGAAATGCAAGGAGGGAAAGAAAGGAAGACAGGGAAAAGAAAAAGAGAGTGTAGAGAGAGGGATAGAGGAAGAGAAAAGAGAAGAAAAGAAAGCTTTGCAGAGAAACAAGATACAGTTGAACTGCTGTTGCACTTCTGAATTTCTTTAATTCATTCGTAGATCAATGTCTGCTTCAGGATTTGCTGGAGGCAGAGTTTGTAGTCCTTGATGATAATGGTTCTCATCCAGAAATGTGTATTACCCTATAGAGAATGTCCAGTTCCTTGAGGGACTATCACCCATGGCTGCTGTAACAGGAAGGTAGGTACTTTGAGGTAGACCAGTTGCCAGAGATACTCTTTAGAATAAAGCAAGAAAGGTGATGGTATTGATGGTGATGTTGATTTTTCTTAGTGATGTTGATTTACCTTTTTGTTTAAAACTCACACCCAGCCTTCCACTGGATGTGAGCAGTTTGTTTATTAATTTGTTCAACACATATTCAGAGGTCTTCATGTGAAACATATTTATAGACACTGCTCTAGCTTCTGGAGATTATAGATGAACTGTTCTAAATTCTGGTTTAATAAGAGAAAAGATTATGCATTCTTGATATTACAATCAAGAAGACAGAGGAGGATAATAGAATTTAAATAATAAAAATACTATTTGCAGAGAAACAACATGATGGAACAAAAAAAATATGATAGTGTTTGAGAATGTATACTTGAGATGGAGTGATCAAAGGAAGCCTCTTAGAGAAGGTAAATGTTCAACAAGATCTGGATTAAAGAAAGAACCAACCACATAATGTTCTGTAGGAGGAGAATTCAACTGGCCAATAAGACCAGAGTAAACTGGAGTGCTTGAGAAATATCAAGCCAATGCTGCTGAAATACAGAGAGTGGAAGAGTGAAGTGAGAGAAGGTTAAAGAAATAGAGGCCTTATTCATAAAGGCATATGTAGGGACTTTATTTAAATTTGATTTAGCTTTAAGCAGAGGGAAACATTTTAAGCAGAAAAGGAACATGATATAAGATTTGAAAGATTGTGTATTGTTTGAGGAATGGATCTTGGGAGATTGGAAGCATCTGGACTCAGTAGAATGTTGTTGTTGTTGTTCAGTCGCTCAGTCACATCCAACTCTTTGCGACCCCATGGACTGCAGCACACCCAGCTTCCCTGTCCTTCACCAGCTCCTGGAACTTGCTCAAACTCATGTCCAGTGAGTCAGTGATGTCACCCAACCCATCTTATCCTCTTTCCCTCTTCTCCTTCTGCCTTCAATCTTTCCCAGCATCAGGTTCTTTTCCAATAACTTGGCTCTTTGCATTAGGTGGCCAAAGTATTGGAGCTTCAGCTTCAGCATCAGTCCTTCCAATGAATATTCAGTATTGATTTCCTTTAGGATTGACTTGTTTGATCTTTCTGCAGTCCAAGGGACTCTCCAGAGTCTTCTCCAACACCACAGTTTAAAAGCATCAGTTCTTTGGCACTCAGCCTTCTTTATAGTTCAACTCTCACATCCATATATGACCACTGGAAAAACCATAGTTTTGACTATACAGACCTTTGTTGGCAAGGTAAAGGCTCTGCTTTTTAATATGCTCAATACACTTTACTATGCAGTAGAATAGACCCTTGGAAATGTGATCATCAAAGATGGCAGGTGGCTTGAACTAGAGTAATAGTGAAAATGAAGGAAAGTGGATCAGTTTGTGATTTATTTTGGCAATAGATGGGGTCAACTGAAGGATTAAAGTGTACTTTTTTGTTTTTTTTAACTTGAGTAAGTGAATAGGTAGTGGTGCCATAGACTGAGATGGAAAATACCAAGAGGACAGATTGTGGGAAGGGATTCAGAGGAAATCAGGAGTTTATAATATCTAGTGTCATAGTTGATAGCATAGGGTTTAGAGTCAAAAATCCTTCCCTGCTTTCACAGGGGTAAAGAATCTGCCTTCCAAGCAGGAGATATGGGTTCAATCCCTGGATCAGAAAGATCCCTTGAAGGAGGAAATGCAACCCACTCCAGTATTTTTGCCTGGGAAATCCCATGGACAGAGGAGCCTGGCAGGCTACACTCCGAGAGGTCTCAAAGAGTCAGATACAATTTAGCAACTAAGCAACAGTAACAACAATAGAGTCAAACACTCTTGGGTTCAAATCTGAGCACTGTGTTATTTCCAACATGAGAAGAAAATTAAACCCTGTCTCATCATGATGTCAGGATATTTGAATCAAGAAATGTATGGGCCAAAGCTTTCATATGTTATCTCTTTTGTTAATTCCACCCCCTTAATTTTAATTGACTAACTAATGGATTTTATATATATATATATATATATATATATATATAATGATTTTATGTGTATGAGTGTGTATATACATATATGCATGTATGCACACATGTGCATACACACACACACACATTGTGTCAATCGTAGTAAAGTAAGAATTATCTGGTCCCACTACTCATACTCTCCCCAGCTCTGTTCTAGTTCCCTTATTTTTAACCATTTAAGCAATACTTCAGGTAATTATTATTCTAAAGTCTAAAAGATACAATTAGACAAGTTTTTTTATTTAATTGATTTCATACATCTATTGATTTCTCATGTGGAAAGATTATCTAATTTTCCAAAACTCTATCACCATAACCTAACATTTGCATTTTTTTTAATGTCTCAGTTGTATTCATTTAAATCAAATAATTTGACCTTTCTTATTTCATTAACATCTCAAGAACCTCCACCCCTTACCCTCGGTTATGTGTTTTTCTACCTCCTTCTCACACTCTTGTTCCCATGTTCTGGGATAACTTCTTTCCTTTCATCCCATCAAGGTTGATGACATCTGTATTTTCTATGTTGTATCTTTAGATGGATTTCCCAGGTGGCGCTAGTGGTAAAGAACCCACCTGCAGGAGATGCAAGAGATGTGGATTCAATCCTTGGGTCGGGAAGATCCCCTCAAGAAGGAAATGGCAACCCACTCTGGTATTCTTGCCTAGAGAATCCCATGGACTGTGGAGCCTGGCAGCCTACAGTCCATGGGGCCACAAAGAGTCAGACATGACTGAACACGGAATATCATCTTTAGATTGATGTAAAAACTAAAATCCAATAAACATGTGTTATTTGACAACATAAATATCCCTCTCTGCCAAGCCATGGCTTCCCAGGTGGCACTAGTGGTAAAGAACCCGCCTGCAAATGCAGGAGACATAAGAGACCTGGGGTACGATCCCTGAGTCTGGAAGATCTCCTGGAGGCGGGCATGGCAACCCACTCCGCCTGCAGAATCCCATGGACAGAGGAGCCTGGTAGGCATGGGGTTGCAAAGAGTCAGACACAACTGAACCAACTTAGCATGCACACACACACACACACACACACACACACACACGCCAAGCCAAATATTGGTGTTTTGATGTTATTTTCTTCCTTTTGGGTCAATTATCACTCCACCTGTGCCACTTGAAAAAGTTCCTTCCATGCAGGTCAAAGATCTATGTTTTACTATCCTCCACCAACAGCTAAAAATCATGGCATGCCTCATAATCTCCATCTATGGAAGATAGGTGTGTCCTCTGTGGGCCAAATTCAGTATTGGAATAAGACCAGGGGTTCTGGGGCGGATTACACAGGTACTTGTTCTGAGTCTGATGCTGACTCTGGGTCCTGGGCAGCTTGGCTAACTAAGCTTAAGCCTCTTCATCTGGTAGATATGCACGAGGGCAGCACCAAGAATGTAGTATGTGAGATTTCAGTGAAATGCATGCACAGGACTTAGCCAGTGTCTGACACATGGGAGGCGTTGCATAAATGTGTGGGGTTTTCATTATAAAATTGTATGCTGCTGCTGCTGCTAAGTCACTTCAGTCATGTCCAACTCTGTGCGATCCCATAGACGGAAGCCCACCAGGCTCCCCTGTCCTGGGATTCTCCAGGCAAGAACACTGGAGCGGGTTGCCATTTCCTTCTCCAATGTATGAAAGTGAAAAGTGAAAAGTGAAAGGGAAGTCGCTCACTCGTGTCCGACTCTTAGCGACCCCATGGACTACAGCCTACCAGGCTCCTCCATCCATGGGATTTTCCAGGCAAGAGTACTGGAGTGGGGTGCCATTGCCTTCTCCAATAAAATTGTATAGGAGTTGCTAATTGACTTATTATTTTTATTGAGAGAAGGAACATCGGCCAAATGTCCCACATCACTAATAACATCTAGCTCTGTAGTCATGTTGTCTGTTGTTTTAATTCCTTTCTTTCCTCTTGAAACATCTTTTTGGATTTCTAACTCTGATTTGGACTCCTGTTGTTTAGGTGTATTTTACAGCTGTTTTTCTGAGCTCATCCAGGGAAACTACTCTCTCCTCCACAGATGCCCAGTCCTCATTATTTATTCTCTTCCCTGGTCTGTTCTATTCACCAACTTTCACCTATGCTCCAACATAGACGTTCACCTATGTTCCAATATCCTGCAATTTGTTAGCATCTCCTAACTATTGAGAGTCTCCTCCAGTGCCAACACTGTTGCTGGTTTAATTCTTTCCTTTCATTTGACTGAGTCTTCTGGACCCCTTGTACTCATTGCATCATTCCCATATGGACACTTTCATTGAATCTTGGTTTTTAAAAAATCCATCATGCGAGTGCTATGATTTACATCTTAGAGAAAGGAAAACTGAGGTACACAGAGACTAAGAAACTTGCCCAGGTCTCCCAACAGCAAGTAGCAGAATCCTGATTATGTTTCATGCCCTTCAGATATCCAAACCCTTCTTGAAAGGACAGCAGTGCTTTTTGCTTGCTTCAGAGGGATCTGGGAGCTGTCAAAGCTTTCCTTGGGTGTAAAGAGAGCAGGAGAGACTGCAGGGAAGACAGGGCCAGGTTCAGATGTGTACCTTGTGAGGTTAGCTTATGTGAAAGAATAGATTCAAGAGCAACTGCCCTGCAGGCTAGGTGATAAAGGAAGGAGCAGCAGAAAGAGAACCAAAAACAGAGAGACATTTTTGTTGCAAATCCTTGCCTTTGTGATGAAAGCAAGTACCTGAATTCCAGCTGTGATTGTACACATTTTTTCAGAGAACAAAGCTTTATAATAGTATCCTTGTCCCAAATAGACTGAGAAATTAATACTTAATTTCTCTCTCTCCAACACCTTCTCCCACATGGGGATTGGCAGCTCTTGCTAACAAGTGCACTGGGGGAGAATTGCTATAGATTTCTTAACCAGAAGATGCTCTCTTACATCCTCTATGTGTAGTCATTAAAAAGACAAATCAATGTTTGTATACAGTAATATAAAAATATATTGCTCAATGCAGTTACAGATCTGCTTATTGATTCACCCAAAGTTTTTCTTAATAAAATGCTAGATGTGTGAATAAACGATGTGCTTTGAAAGTAGAAAGAGACATTTACTTTTCTATATACAGTTATAGATATACATTCACATAATTATATATACTCACAATATATTACTATTCAATAGGTAAGCATTTATGATATATGGATAAACGTGCCTATACATTTTATATATAGTGTATGTGCATTTGTCTCTCTATAACTTGCTCTCTCTCTCCATCTGTCTGTAACTGTGTTTGTTGTTGTGTATGTGCCTGCTCAGTCGTGTCTGACACTTTGCGAGCCCATGAATCGCAGCACGCCAGACCTCCCTGTCCATCACTAACTCCTGGAGTTCACTCAGACTCATGTCCATCGAGTCAGTGATGCCATCCAGCCATCTCATCCTCTGTCGTCCCCTTCTCCTCCTGCCCCCAATCCCTCCCAACATCAGAGTCTTTTCCAATGAGTCAACTCTTCACATGAGGTGGCCAAAGTATTGGAGTTTCAGCCTCAGCATCAGTCCTTCCAATGAACACCCAGGACTGATCTCCTTTAGGATAGACTGGTTGGATTTCCTGGCAGTCCAAGGGACTCTCAACAGCCTTTTCCAACACCACAGTTCAAAAGCATCAATTCTTCGGGGCTCAGCTTTCTTCACAGTCCGACTCTCCCATCCATACATGACCACTGGAAAAACCATAGCCTTGACTAGAAAACTAGCAAAGGGTTTGGCGCATAGTAAATCGTCAACATATATTGACTGTGATAATGGTGATAATTAAGATTAAAAGAAAGGATATACTCATAGGTTCAACCCAGCATATAGTTACCAAACTTGTATCTTATTTTATCTCAGTATACATATATGATATATATACATATAAGATGTTTATTTGTTTGCATGTATGTTTAGAATCATCAATTATAACTTGCCTACGTATTTATACTTTTATGCAGGAGATGTACATAAATATATTTAACAAATATTTTTAATTCAACATATATTAATTGAGAAAATTTTTGGAACTAGTCTCCATGTTAGTCCCTGGTTTGTTTAAATAAACTCCATGCACTTTTTTTATGCTGTACTCTTAAGATATTCAGAAAGAAAAATACACAAAGAAATTGTTATAGAGCTGTAAAATGCAATAGCATCATATGTAGAAGGAGAAGTGTGAGAGAATCAATTCCTTTTGCCTTGAAGGACTGAGAAAGGGATTCGCAGGATAGGAGACAATTGAAACAAGCCTTACAGGATGAAAGGGAGCTCATTAGGGGAGAAATAGCAGGGAAGGGCAGCAACTAGTGCAAAGGCATGGTGGAAAATGAGCCTGAAAAGAATAGTTTATGAATGGCTTTCTCTGTTTCATGACAAAGTTTGAACTTCATAGGCTATGAGTCTCATAACCCATCAAATACTTTTAATTAAGAGGATAAAAACCTGGCTGCATCTGTGTTATTGAAGACTCAAAACAAAAGGTAGGTTAAGGAGAAAGTATGGAAAGGAAGACCATTTAGGAGGTTATTGAAAAATTACCAAAGAATTTTATTTCCATCATCTCTTCTATTTTGCAAAAACATCTTCATTTTGTAATTGCTTCCCATGCAACACTATAAGGTTACCTGAGTCCTCTGGAGGGATTTAGTTTGCCTGTTTCTAACTCCCTAATCCTTTCTAGAGTGTCAAGAGAGAATACATGCAGATAAATGTAAGTTTATGTAAATATAAGTTAAGTAAATGCAAGATAAATAAAAATGATTTTTTTCCAATTTAGAGGTGAAAACGGAGATTCAGGGAACTGATACTTTTCAGCAGCCATATCTGCCTGTTCATATTACAAATATCTCCCTATTGAAGTATCTAAATAGCACTATGTCCAATGCTTATATGGGCAACAGAGGATGAGATGGTTGGATGGCATCACTGACTCAATGGACATGAGTTTGAGTAAACTCCAGGAGTTGGTGATGGACAGGGAAGCCAGGAGTGCCGCAGTCCGTGGGGTCGCAAAGAGTCAGACACAACTGAGCAGCTGAACTGAAACTGAATGCTTATAAATTATTGTGAAAAGCAGCAACAACAAAAAATATTGTTGGCCTAGAGGCAAAGCACTTTTTATCATCTTGCTATTCCTCCAAGAACAACGTATATTGTATTGCACAAGCTTATTATTATATTTTTTCTCTTATAAACGTATTTTCAAAATATGCACCCTGAAAAACACTACAAATGTGGCCTAGAAAGGGGTACTGCCAGAGGTAAAATCCAGATCTTCTGATAGCAGGCGACTATCCATAAGTCTTGGGCAAGTCATCCTATGAAGGATTCTACATTTTTGCAATCATTTTACAAATGATAAAGGGATCATTTGCTCTTTGCTTTTATAGAGAGGATTTCTGGAATTCATAAAGTGAAATATAGAGCATACTTAAAATGCAGATAAACATCGGCTAATTCTTTTTTAGTATGAGTGTGTTTCATGTGATATTGACAACCTTTCACTCACACTTCTAAATTCATCCTCTCCATGCTCTATTTTAAAACCTTTGAAATCCCACATCAAATCCTATGTCAATATTCATGACATTCTCAATTTTATCTCTAGAATGTACCTCTCTCTTGAGCTCTTATTACAGTAAGTAGCCTATACTGTCTTTTGAAATATCCCTCAGTTTCTTTACACTCAATGAGAATAATAATAGCAACAATCTCATGGGGTTACTGTGAAGATTAAATTGATGCTTATTTTTTTTTAAAGCCCAAAGAATAATTTCTGGAATATATTGTCTTCAACTGTATGAAACTGCCATTATTTCAAAATCAAATACTGACGAGTTCTAACACTGAGAATTGCAGGATTATCTGCCATGATTATCAGTAGTATTATTATTTTCACTTCCATAAGCACCTATTTTATTGCCTCACACATGTGACAGCACCATAACTTTCTGCATGAATGACTTTATATGCCTGTGTCCAGTGTCCTGGCTCACTCCCTGAAACAGGTGGTGTTGGTCTCTCAGTTGTGTCCTACTCTCTGCTATCCCATGGACTGTAGCTCACCAGGATCCTGTGTCTATGGGTTTCTCCAAGCAAGAATACTGGAGTGAGTAGCCTTTCCCTTTTCCAACAGATCTTCCTGACCCAGGGATCGATCCTGAGTCTCCTGCATTGCAGGCAGATTCTTTACCATCTGAGCAGGGACTCAATTTCACTTCTTCAGCTTCTTTGCAAATAACCACCAAAATAATCTTCCTAAAACTCAGGCTCTCCCATATCACCTATGGCCTTACTTCTGATTGCTGTAAAACAGAAACAGCCCTGATCTGCCACTGACTAGCTCTGGGACCTTGGATAAGTCACTTCACTATGCTCTCAACATGCTTTGGGGTTCCCTGTCCCTTCCTATTTTCTCCCCCTCTGGAATCTATCCGCACTCCCATTCTGCTCCATAACTCACCTATCTAAATCCCCTCATCCTTCGATTCCAAGCTTAAGAACTCTTTTGCATATTTTTTTTAAAAATTTATGTAAAACTCTGTCAACATCAGTCATATTTCAGACCATGGATATAAATCTCAGGCTACATGGCATGTAGTACAGACACTGGAATGTCAGTGCATTTTTTGCTAGATTCTCCCACATGCATTGTTGCATTGTAGCCATGCTATAATCCTATGTAATAGCTGAGCCATGTCCCATCTTTTCAGCTGAGGAAATTGAATTTCATAGAAGCTAAATATTGCTTTCCCAGAAACTCACCCTTACTGATAAAATTAAGATTTGAACCCTGTTGTGACCCTGTTGTAATCTCTGAAAAGAGTTTTCATATTCAAGGTGAACCTTAAAAGTGTTCTTTATAAATTGCTCTGTAGTCTGTTCTTTACTTAGTGGTTTTATTTCCTGGATTAGATTAGGAGTTTCTTGAGGCTTAGAATTACACCTGATTTAAGTCATCCTTGTTTTACAGGGAATAGTATTTATAAAAGTTACAATTATTGACTAGCTACAAAGTATCAATACTGTTCTATCATTTTTAATATTAATTCTTTAAAATGAAATAAATTAAAACAAGCAGAAAACAGATCTATCATCATTCAGCTTATAATTATTAACTAGTAATAACTTTTTTATAGGTAAGGAATCTGAGAGAGAAAGCCATTTAACTACAGAGTGAAGAACTCAAGAATTTAAAGCTCAGAACTTTTCTTTAAGCTTTGCGGCTCCTTAAGCAGCACCAACTGAGCACCACTTTATATGCCCCACAGGTGCTCAGAGTTACGGACAAATTGATAACAGATTGCCCATTTGCTTTGCCTTTGGAATTCTGGAAATAGGCACTGAAAAAGTTGTTCATTTAAAATGAACAACCATCTTTTCATCCTGACTTTCTTGGGACACATTCATTTCTTGTTTCAACAAATATTTGAAATTCTAGTATGCATCAGATACTGTGCTAAAAGGCTAAAAATGTTTCACAAGCTGCACCTGTGTCTAATCTACCTGTGTTCATAGATCAGTGGGAAAGACGATCAAAAGCTGAGTAATTCTAGGTGTGAGCAGGGCTGGTCAAAGGGAAAGGCAGGGATGCGCGGCCTCCACCTAGAAAGACGGGCTCAGGGTGGCCCCAGGCAAGAGGAATGTGGAAGCTTCTGAGACCCCGACTACATGGGAGTATCAAGAAGAGCACTGGAGATGGAAGAGAGAGCAGATACTAAACCACTGAGGTGGGAGGGAGACTATCACACTACTCTGTAGGAAAGAAGAGTATCTTGAAGTATCTGGTGAGAGCAGATGGGGCTACAGAGGTGGTCAGAGAGCAGAGCACAAGGGCATCACCACCACGTTAGGCAGTTTGGACTTGAATGAAAGGCAATAGGAAAGCTTTCATGGAAATGCAAACTCCAGGAGTTAGTAAAGGACACGGCAGCCTGACGTGATGCAATCCATGGGGCCCCAAAGTGTCAGACACAACTTAATGAATAAACAGCAAAGAAGCACAAGTGTCTTGAGTCATCCTAACCTTGCAGAGCTCACATAATCATTTAAAAAAAAAAAAAAAGCAACTATATTTGCCTGTTTAACATGACAAGGCAACAATGCTTACATATATGCATGTATTTGTACATTTATGCGTGTAAAAATATCTAAAAGATTTAGAATGAACTGATCAGGTTTGCAAGATTTTAGTGAAGATTTAAGAGAGAGCAACAAGAGCCTTCATTTTCTCAGCCCAAGGTGAGTTTTCAACTTCTCTCAAAGAGCAAATCACCTCCTTTTTTTATGTGCCCTGAATACATTTTCTGGCCAAGTTATGTAAGAGAATGGGAAGGGAGACTTAACAATGCCATCGTCACAATTGCTTTCGTGATTGTAATCACACCACAAGATTTTATTTCAAAAAATAATGATTTTAATGCTACTTTGTCATTTTCAAAGTGATAGCAAATACCAAAAAAGAAAGTAAGGCTCATGTGAGCACAAAGTTGGTTTCACAGAGACCTACAGGGGAATGTGGCTGATATTTTTTTTCTCTTTATGCAATCAATGCTTCCTTTAGTTAGAGAGGGGCTCCAATCTATCAGACTGCTGAGAGTGCCCCCTTTGAAATCTTCAGGGTGATAATTTAAGTGAAATAGAAATGGAGAGAAGGAAAAGGTCACATCCTTGGAAATCTTTTGTGATAAAGGATTTCCCTAGCTGCTTAATAAGACGGCACAGAGGGGATCAGCTTTACAATTAGGTTTGCAATCTTGTTGTACCTAGTGACTCCTTCTAAATATTCTCTCCATTCTCCTTAGTTTCCTTGTAACAGTAGGGGTGATAAATTCCTCCAACACCCCTCACCTCGTGAGAAGCCTTATTTAGCCCAGTAGTTCCCAACTGCATCTAACGGAAATACTGTTTTATTACCTGACTCTTTCAGAATCATGTCTGTATTGCATGAGATATACAAATTGCTTTCAAAATTCATTAAGATTCCTCGAATTCCCTTAGATCATACTACTTCTTTTGGGTGGAGAATAGAGATGGGAAAAACACAGATTTTACAGAGGCAGTCTTAAATCTGAATTGCAATGCTGCTACCATTTAACTGTAAGTGACTTAGCCCCTCAAGCTCCATTTCCTCATGTTGGCTTGTTAGTTTTGTGTTAGATAACATGTAACTTGCTAGTAAGTGCCCCTATGCAGAGTTTACTCAGTTTATAGAATTGCCTTCCCACTCTTTCATTTTCACCTTTTCTGGGAATATCCTACATTTTTTTCCCCTCCAAATTCTAGTATCTTTTATGCTTAATTAAACCCTACTCATGATATAGAGAATCTCTGTGAGTATGAAGGAAAAAATATGAATAAGGCATTTTCTGACCTTCAAGTAGCTCTCCATTTAGGAAGGAGAATAAGTACATGTACATCTAAATCAAGCATAGTACTGAAAATGTCGTGAGCTATTAGAGGAACTGAGCCTGGTGGGAGTAGAGAACTGGAAGAATTTCAGCTTTAAGAAACAGGGTAAACTTTCTGTGAAGATGCTTTGAGGCCTTAACTCTTGAGATACAGGTAACGGTAGGCCAAAAAAGGTATAAGGAGACTACAGGCCCATAGCATTTATTCTTCAATTCCAAAAACCAACATTCTGAAGGTGAAAGTTTTACTTTCGGATTTTTGGTAGCTCAAACGGTGTGGTGGTGGTGGTTTAGTCACTCAAACGGTAACAAAACTAAAAGTAAACTGATGTACTAGAATATTCATTAATCTCTTTTAGTGTGACTATTTCCTTGTTGTGCTCCAGAAATATTAATATATTTTAATTACAATACACCACAGGCCCTACTGAGGGCATTATTTAATACGCAGTTGCATTGGTTTATCTTCATAAAATACCTCTCCCTATCTCCTCCCTCTGATTACCAGTTCTACCACTCATCTGACTGCATAGGTTTTAGATAAGGGATTGTGTCATGGTACTTTATTATAGGCAGAGAAAAATACAGTGGTGTTGACATAAGAAGCTGTCAAGTAAGTGAAGAGAATATCAAACCATCCAATGTTGCTGGAAAGTTTAATGAGCAGACAAGTAGGCTGGCAAAGATAATGAAAGGATTTCATTCAGTAAGTCAATAATATGTATTGAGCATGTATTTTATTTGGGGTATGATCCTAGGTACTGAGGTGGTATTAATAGCTCTGAGCATACCAAACCAATGCAACATGAGCAGACTTCAAAGTCCCTAGTTGTTCCAGAATGATAGTGATCTATCAGGGGTCTGGCGGGTGGTGCCAGGATCAAAGGGTAACAAAGAGGTGAAGTACCTCATTCAAACTTTTGCACCCAGTTGAAGTATCAGAGTCAAGAAATTAACTGGTCTAAGAGTGCATGCTCACAGTCCCACTTCACTATTCCTCTTGCATTTAATTAAATACATGCAGCAGAGTCGACTTTCTCTGTGGAATTTTTGGATGGTGTCACCAAAGGCTTATCATGAACAGGATTGTAAGAGATAATCAAGATGTGTTGTATTAGGAAAGAGGATCAGGTTATTAGGTTGAGATTAGCTCTTCTGGGTGGGCATAGCACAGTGGCTGAGAAATGTCCTTCTAAAGCCCAAGCCGAGTTTCTACTCCTGATTTGACCACTTAGTCAGTGGATGATCTCTGGCATACTACTTGCCTCTCTGTCTCATTTTTCTCATCCCCCAAATAGGAGGAACAGTAGTACTCACACATGAGGATTAAATCAGTTGCTGTATGTCAGGGGTCCTTGGTGTTGAGGTTATAGTTCTGAACATACCAAATATACAATATGAGCAGACTCGGGGCAGTGTCTGATGCATATGACTGTGGCAAAGATAGATAAAGGTCTTGTTCTCACGTTTGCTATTTGTTTTGCTTCTACGTAGTATTTGCTGTAATTTTAATTTTTTAATCATTTGTATTTGTTTAACATCCACCTTCTCTCTTCTCCGGTATATTGTATATACTCTGAAGCACCAACTTGGCCTGTTTTGTTCATCACTATCTCTCACATATCTCATACATAGTGTGTGTGTGTGTGTGTGTGTGTTAATCACTCAGCCGTGTTTGGCATTTTGTGGCCCCATGGACTGTAGTTTGCCAGGCTTTTCTGACCATGGGTTTCTCCCAGCAAGAATACTGGAGTGAGTTGTTCCAACCCAGGGATTGAACCAGGGTCTCCTGCATTGCAAGCAGACTCTTTACCATCTGAGCCACCAGGGAAGCCCCTCATATGTAGTAGGTCTCAACAAATATTCATGAAAAATGGATAGAGAAATGCATGAATGATATAAACAAATAGATAACTAATCACTGTATATCCTTGACTCAAGCAAATCACTTAACTTTTCTTCTTTGTCATCATGCTTTTTTTTTTTTTTTTTTTTTCTATTTTTCTTTGTTGTTTTCCATTGGAAATCTGGAGCACTAAATGACTTAAAAAAAAAAAAAAAAGTTTTACTCAGAGTGGTCTATTTTTGAGCTGAGTTCCTGCATTGACTTAACAAGAAATGTTTCCTGACATAGATACTCGAGACTAATTGCATTGTCTAGGCACATTGGATAAGGATTTAATTTCACACATCATAAAGGATCAGCACCAAATTGTCAGTCGTATTTCATGCCTTTCTCATGGAGATCTTTAATCTTCTTAGCCCACTTTCACTGTTTCACAGTCCACTACTCTGAATCAAGGCTCAGTTAAAGATTAATGTGGAAAAAAAGAAAGGTATAAAAAGAGAAAGTAAGTGGTCACTCCCTTCACTGATTTCAGGGAGTCACTTGTGTCTCCAGAAGTTACTGCAACTTTGGACCCAGCGTCATGCAGTGTCCCAGGAAGCCAAACTTGGGTCTCTGCAGCTTCTAGCACCTTGATTTTATCTACAAAAGGTCTAAATGCAGGCTACACAACAGACCTAAACCCACTTACCAGTATCTACTGAGATTCCATATTCTTTACTTTTTAAAAGCTAACATTCTTTAGAAGTTCAGGGGCTAAATCCTTTTATCAAAAGGACACAGTAGGTTTCTAAGAAGCAGTTGCAACAAGAGAATTATCAGTTCTGTGATATGCTACCTTTCTGCTGAGTGCTTCTGCACTGCAAACAAATGCAACAATTCCAGCCATAGATTGTACTTCCTGATACTTCTCAAGCCATCTCTTAATCTTCATCCCTGTTGACTGTTTATCTTAGTGAAATCCTCATTATCTCTTAGATGAATGATTCCTAGAATAGACATCAGTAAACCTCACTCCTTTCTTCTCTCTCACAATTTAGCTTCTAGCTCATCCTCAGAGTATTATTTGTAAAGTGCAAGTCTGCTTACATTTTGTCAACCCACCCCCTCCTCCAAATAGCGCACGTGTTTTGGCAGAAAATCTCCCTAAATTTAAAAACCTGCTACATTTCCAGCAAGTTCTATTTTTCTGAATTCAGTTCTAATAGGGTCACACTGAAATAACTCCCATGAATCTCCTGGATGCCAATGATCTCTCTCTCCTCTACACCCCTTGCTGCTGCTGCTGCTAATTCGCTTCAGTCGTGTCCAAGTCTGTGTGACCCATAGACAGCAGCCCACCAGGCTCCCCCGTCCCTGGGATTCTCCAGGTAAGAACACTGGAGTGGGTTGCCATTTCCTTCTCCAATGCATGAAAGTGAAAAGTGAAAGTGAAGACGCTCAGTTCCTACACACTTTACAGTCTGTGTTTTGCCTCCATTGCGTAAGTCATTACTGTGACCTAATCAGTTTATTTATTAGCCTGATTGTATTTCTAAACTTATTCCCCTTGGGATGCTTGACATATTTTGCTTATGAGTATATAGATCAATTTCTTTATTGGAATTGGCTAAGCTCCCTACTAATCTGCAATAAGAGGTCCCCCCATACCCCATCCTTCCCATGCTGATCTAATGTGGACTGTCAGATTTTGGGTGCTCAACTGACTCTAGCAAATCAAGAAGTGCCTTGTCTGGCACAAGTCTTCCAAGTGGATTCCCATCCTCCAGTAGTTCAGTCCAGACCTACCTAGTCTCATGGAACTGGCAGAGTTCCAAGAATATAGAAATATATGCAAGGTTTCCTGAGGTCTAGACTCAGACCTAGCCAAGTATCATTTCCATCACAGTTTACTAATGAAGAAGAGCTCAGAAGATCAGTCCAGATAAGAGCTGGGGAAATATATTTCAATAGAAAGAGCTACAGAGTCACATAGCAAAGAGAATGGCTACAGAGAGGAGTGGAAAGTTAGAGCTACTTTGGTAAAGGGTCTAATATATGTTATAAGTAAACCAAAACCTGTTTAAACATCACCATGCTTCTTCCTTGAGAATTTAGGACAGTACTTGGCTTAGAGCAGTAAACTATCTATTATCGTTTGTTCAATTAGTGTTCGATTTGTTCATTGTTGTTCAGTTGCTAAGTTGTGTCCGACTCTTTGCAAACCCGTGAACTGTAGCACACCAGGCTTCCTTGTCCTTCACTGTCTCCCAGAGTTTGCTCAAACTCATGTCCATTGAGTTGGAGGTGCCATCCAACCATCTCATCCTCTCTTGGCCTCTTCTCCTGCCCTCAATCTTTCCCAGCATCAGGGTGTTTTCTAATGAGTTGACTCTTAGCATCAGATGGCCAAAGTGTTGGAGCTTCAGCATCAGTCTCTCCAGTGAATATTCGATTGCTTTCCTTTAGGATTGACTAGTTTGATCTCCTTGCTGTCCAAAAGATTCTCACATGTCTTCTCTAGAACAGCAATTCAAAAGCATCAATTCTTTGGTGCTCAGTCTTTTTTATGGTCCAACTCTCACATCTGTACATGATCACTGGAAAAATCATAGCTTTGATTAAACATAATTGGATTGATAATTGCTAAGAATCCTTAAAGCAGATGAAAGATTTGAAGAAAGGCTTAAAGTAAGCTAGTCAGCAGTTTTATAAAATAATTAAGGAAAGAAAGATATTCTAAATGATTACAAAACTATAAAATAGCTACAATTTCATAGATTATATGCCATAGATTATAGATCCTTTGGTCCCTATTTTGTTTATGAGGAAAAGGAGGCTCTGAGAGGTTAAAGAGAGGTCCAAGGACATGGAGGTAGTCCTTTGGAAAACCCAGGACTCAAAAAATATCCTTCTATTTTACTCCAAGTGCTGACCTTTCTCCCATATCCCTTTGGTACTTAAAAGTCTATTTACAGTGACTTAATATCTAATCATGGCACCCCACTCCAGTACTCTTGCCTGGAGAATCCCATGGATGGAGGAGCCTGGTAGGCTGTGGTCCATGGGGTCGCGAAGAGTCTAACACGGCTGAGCGACTTCGCTTTCACTTTTCACTTTCATGCATTGGAGAAGGAAATGGCAACCCACTCCAGTGTTCTGGCCTGGAGAATCCCAGGGATGGTGGAGCCTGGTGGGCTGCCGTCTATGGGTTTGCACAGAGTCGGACAAGACTGAAGCGACTTAGCAAATATCTAATCATCACCAACATGATGGCCATTGTCTTATGCTAAAGGTTTTGGTGGAAGGGACTTCTATATAAGATATTTCATTTATGTGAAAGTCTTTTCCAGTTTATTCATCCTTGCAAGGACAAAGCCCAATGCCTTTCACAGCCATAGTTAGTTTATACTTTCAGTAAATTTCATGTTCTCCACACAGTTGATCAGATGCTACTTTAGGCAGGAATGCCAATCAAAAATCTAAAAAGTTCATTCCTCTAAATAAATACTGTCTGGAAGGAGGGGGAGGGGAAAGTTCTTCTTATCCTTAAAATTTTCAGCTCTTTGTTAATCCAAAGAGCTGAAAATATTTCAAGTCAAACATGACCACCTACCATCTAGCAGAGTTAGAAGTTTGTTTAGTAATCTCCTTATCAGTCAAACAGCTGAAAGTCTAGATAAGTCCTATGTGTAAGAAGTCAGTGTCAACTTGTTTCCAGATAATAGCAGTGGTGGGAGAAGAAAAATAGAAGAGAGTCATCAGAAGGAATTAATTTGGGAGTTTTGCTGGTATGTGCTGAACTCTCACCACTGGTGAGTTTATCATTCATTAAATCTACTGAAGAACGGAAGGCTACTCCATGTATCATCTACAGGGATACATTATTTCTGTGTGTGGTTTTCAAAGTGTGTTCTGCCCAAGAGTTTGTTCGAATCTCTAAAATGAGATGTTACTGTATTTTACTTTATGCAATAGCTGTCTCACTGCAAACTTGCACACAAATTGATTTTTTTTTTTTTTTTTTTTGTAAATGAAAACCTAATCGAAATACATTAGGGGGGAATTTGCTAGTTAAAGAAATCCTTGTGTAGTGGGAAAATTGCTTTTGCTCTTAAGAGTAAATACTCTTTAATATATCTGTTTTGTGAATTTGAATTTGTATGCCATGAGTTCCAAATATGTGAGATTACCTATGTACCTTAAGGTACCTGGAAAAAATGCATTAATATCAATTTAGTAATGTCTTTTCTGAGTAATACCTCCTACACCCCTAAGCCATGTGAGAATTTCATAACTTGAAAACATCATACTTATTAAGTGATTAAATGTACTCCTACACCATAACTAGTTGAGACTCAAACCACTTCCAATCCATCCTCTGTATTACTCTGAGAAGTCACGATTAAAGCAGAAAAAATGGTAGGGTAAATTGATATATTAAAAACCAGCTCCCTCGTATAGAACAGTCTTCTGGACTCTGGGAGAAGATGAGGGTGGGATGATTTGAGAGAAGAGCATTGAAATATGTATATTATCATATGTGAAATAGATTGCCAGTCCAGGCTCAATGCATGAGACAGGGTGCTCGGGGCTGGTGCACTGGGATGACCCAGAGGGATGGGATGGGGAAGGAGGTGGGAGGGGGGTTCAGGATGGGGAACACATGTATACCCGTGGCTGATTCATGTCAATGCATGGCAAAACCACTACAATATTGTAAAGTAATTAGCCTCCAATTAAAATAAATAAATTTTAAAAAAGAAGAAGTAAAAAAAAAAAACCAGCTCCACATGGCCATTCAGATATTTCCTATATTCGGATGTGGAAGGCAGTTCTGCATAAGAGAATGAACTTTGGAGTTAGACAATGAGTGACAAGTCACATCAAATTCTTTGTGTACCATTTAGCTCATGTTTAAATGGCTTGGTACAAATCTTGGGACATAGTATTTATCCAATAGGCAAGTTGTTATTGCCACTTTGTCTGGTGTCATTGTGCTCATACCCTGGGAGAACCCCTCATTCTCTGATTGTGTCAGGCAGGTGGTGTTAAAACCAGACTCTATAGCTCTTTACAGCTTCCTAGAGAAGTCATTTCTTCTTGATCTTTAGGTTGTCTGACTTTATTCTCTGGCTTACTTTTATCATAGCAGTAATGTTTTCCTGTTTTCTTGGGGTATAATGTCACTCAGTATATAACAGGCAGATGACATCCTCATCTTTAGAGCAATGATGTGGGTTCCATTCCTTGTTTGCATTTACATGCTCAGCCTTTGAAGTAATACTCTGTTCCATTTACTAATTTTGTGATTTGAGATGAATTATCTATCACCTTTTAGTTCTCAAATTTCTTATCCCTGAAAGGGAATTCACACAGTCGACTCTTAAAAAGAGTTAGAAAGAGTAAACAAAACAGTGAGTATAAAATGTTTTGCAAAGTATGTAACACACAGCCAACATATGATAAATGATGGTATTGGTAATTACTATATTCAGGAAAGACTGCTTATCATACTCCAGACCCAGATTTCTAGCCTCTTAAATGTCCGATGACTAATTCCTTAAGGAGATTCTGAGATTCCTTTGTTTTTATGTCACATTTTCACCTTCAGACATCTATATATTACATATATTCATATACATATATTAACATTTACATGCAGAGTGATTTTTTATTAAAGTATAAGTGATTTATTTACTTTAGTTTTAGGCACACAGCCTAATGATGAAATATTTTATAGATTATAGTCTATTTAATATTATTACAAAACAAAGGTTATGTTTTCCTGTGCTGTACAATATATCTTGGTTACTTATCTATTTTAAATACAGTAAATTATACCCCTTAATCCAGCACCCCTATCTTGACCCTCCCCACTCCCCTTTCCCTACTGGTAACCATTACCTTGTTTTCTATACCTGTGTGTCTGATTGAGTATTGTTATATAACTTAGCTTGTTTTTATTTTTTAGATTCCATGAATAAGTTATAACATAACTGGAGAATATAATATTGTTTGTCATTCTCTGTCTGACTTACTTCATTAAGCATAATGCTCCCTAAGTCCATCCAAGTGGTTGAAAATGGCAGAATTTCATTCTTTTTATGGCTAAGTAATATGTATGTGTGCATATGTATGTATGCGTGTGTGTGTGTATATATATATATGCACATAATATACAGATGCAAAGAAATAGAGGAAAACAACAGAATGGGAAAGACTAGGGATCTCTTCAAGAAAATTAGAGATACCAAGGGAACATTTCATGCAAAGATGGGCTCGATAAAGGACAAAAATGGTATGGACCTAACAGAGGCAGAAGATATTAAGAAGAGGTGGCAAGAATACACAGAAGAACTGTACAAAAAAGATCTTCACGACCCAGACAATCACGATGGTGTGATCACTCACCTAGAGCCAGACATCCTGGAATGTGAAGTCAAGTAGGCCTTAGAAAGCATCACTATGGACAAAGCTAGTGGAGGTGATGGAATTCCAGTTGAGCTATTTCAAATCCTGAAAGATGATTCTGAGAAAGTGCTGCACTCAATATGCCAGCAAAATAGGAAAACCCAGCAGTGGCCACAGGACTGGAAAAGGTCAGTTTTCATTCCAATCCCAAAGAAAGGCAATGCCAAAGAATGCTCAAACTACCGCACAATTGCACTCATCTCACACGTTAGTAAAGTAATGCTCAAAATTCTCCAAGCCAGGCTTCAGCAGTACGTGAACCATGAACTTCCTGACATTCAAGCTGGTTTTAGAAAAGGCAGAGGAACCAGAAATCAAATTGCCAACATCCGCTGGATCATGTAAAAAGCAAGAGAGTTCCACAAAAACATCTATTTTTGCTTTATTGACTATGCCAAAGCCTTTGGCTGTGTGGATCACAATAAACTGTGGAAAATTCTGAAAGAGATGGGAATACCAGAACACCTGATCTGCCTCTTGAGAAATCTGTATGCAGGTCAGGAAGCAACAGTTAGAACTGGACATGGAACAACAGACTGGTTCCAAATAGGAAAAGAAGTATGTCAAGGCTGTATATTGTCACCCTGCTTATTTAGCTTCTATGCAGAGTACATCATGAGAAACGCTGGGCTGGAAGAAGCACAAGCTGGAATCAAGATTGCTGGGAGAAATATCAATAACCTCAGATATGCAGATGACACCACCCTTATGGCAGAAAGTGAAGAGGAACTAAAAAGCCTCTTGATGAAAGTGAAAAGAGGAGAGTGAGAAAGTTGGTTTAAAGCTCAACATTCAGAAAACTAAGATCATGGCATCTGGTCCCATCACTTCATGGGAAATAGATGGGGAAACAGTGGAAACAGTGTCAGACTTTATTTTTCTGGGCTCCAAAATCACTACAGATGATGACTGCAGCCATGAAATTAAAAGACGCTTACTCCTTGGAAGTAACGTTATGACAAACCTAGATAGCATATTCAAAGGCAGAGACATTACTTTGCCAACAAAGGTTTGTCTAGTCAAGGCTATGGTTTTTCCTGTGGTCATGTATGGGTGTGAGAGTTGGACTGTGAAGAAGGATGAGCGGCGAGGAATTGATGCTTTTAAACTGTGGTGTTGGAGAAGACTCTTGAGAGTCACTTGGACTGCAAGGAGATCAGCCCTGGGATTTCTTTGGAGGGAATGATGCTGAAGCTGAAACTCCAGTACTTTGGCCACCTCATGCGAAGAGTTGACTCATTGGAAAAGACTCTGATGCTGGGAGGGATTGGGGGCATGAGGAGAAGGGGATGACAGAGAATGAGATGGCTGGATGGCATCACTGACTCGATGGACATGAGTCTGTGTGAACTCCTGGAGTTGGTGATGGACAGGGAGGCCTGGTGTGCTGCAATTTATGGGGTCGCAAAGAGTCGGACACGACTGAGCGACTGAACTGAACTGAATATACAGATACCCCATAGCTTTTTTATCAATTTTTGTGTTGATAAACACTTAGGTTGCTTCCATATCCTTGTTATTGTAACTAATACTTCTGTGAACAGTGGCATAAATGTATCTTTTTAAATTTGTGTGTTTGTTTTCTTGGCTTTATACCCAGGAATTGGTGGTTTTGAAAAACCTCCATATTATTTTCTATAGTGAATGCATCAATTTATATTCTCACCAGTAAGGTACTAAGGTTTTCTATTTGCACATCCTTACCCACATTTGTTATCTATAGACTTTATGATCGGAGAAGGCATTGGCACTCCACTCCAGTACTCTTGCCTGGAAAATCCCATGGATGGAGGAGCCTGGAAGGCTGCAGTCCATGGGGTCGCTGAGGGTCAGACACAACTGAGTGACTTCACTTTCACTTTTCACTTTCATGCATTGGAGAAGGAAATGGCAACCCACTCCAGTGTTCTTGCCTGGAGAATTCCAGGGACGGGGGAGCCTGGTGGGCTGCCGTCCATGAGGTCGCACAGAGTCGGACACGACTGAAGTGACTTAGCAGCAGCAGCAGCAGCAGCAGCAGACTTTATGATGATAGCCATTCTGACAGGTGAGGTGATATCCCATTGTGGCTTTTATTTGCATTTATCAAATGATTAGATTTGCATTTATCTAGTGACACTGAACATCTATCATTTTATATGCCATTTGCATGTGTTCTTTGAAAAAAGGTCTATTCTGATATTCTGCACATTTTTCAATCACTCTTGTTTTTGTTATTGAGTTGTATGTGCTGTTTATATGTTTCGGATATGAATCACTTAAAAGTCATATCTTGCAAATGTTTGCTTGCATTCAGTAGGCTGTCTTTGTCAAAGATTCTCCTTGCTGTGCAAAATCTTTTGCATTTAATTATGTCCCATTTGGGTTTGTTTGTTTGTTGTTGTTGTTGCTTTCTTTTTCCTAAAGGAAAGTGAAAGTATTAGTTGGTCAGTTGTGTCTGACACTTTGTGACCCTATGGACTGTAGCCCATCAGGCTCCTCTATCTATGGGGATTCTCCAGGCGAGAATACTGGAGTGGGTTGCTATTCCTTTCTTCAGGGGATCTTCCTGATTCAGATTGATCCCATGTCTCCTGAATTGCAGGCAGGCAGATTCTTTACCATCTGAGACACCAGGGAAGAGATGGAAAAAATATTTCTATGAGTTATTAAAAACAGTATTGATTTATATTTATGATTCTTTTGTAGGATTTTTATAGTTTCTGGTCTTGTATTTGGGTCTTTGAAGCATTTTGAGTTTATTTTTGTATATGGTGTGAGGAAATGTTCTAATTTCATTCTTTTACATATATTTGGTGGTGATTTATTCACTCAGTCGTGTCCAACTCTTGTGATCCCATGGACTGTAGCCCATCAGGCTCCTCTGTCTATGAGATTTTCTAGGCAAGAATACTGGAGTGGGTTGTCATTTCCTTTTCCAGGAGATCTTCCCAAACACTGGATTGAACCTGGGTGTCCTGCATGGCAGGCAAATTCTTTACCAACTGAGCTACCTTTTGGCTGCTGTATTGCATGTATTTATCCACTATTAACAGCATGACTTACTGAAGAGACTGTCTTTTTTCCATTGTATGTTCTTAGCTCCATTCTCACAAATTAATTGACCATAGCTATATGGGATTTTCTCTTCCAGTTTAGAGTCATTTTATTTTTCTTGTCTTATTGCTATGGCTATAATTTCCAATATTATGGTAAATAGAAGTGATAAGAGTAGGTATTCTTGTCTTGTTCCTCCTGATTTTAGAGGAAATGATTTCAGGTTCTCACCATTGAGCATAATATTAGCTGTGGATTTGTCATAAATGGTCTTTTATGTTGAGATATCTTCCCTGTATACCAACTTTGAGAGTTTTTATCATGAGCAAATGTTGACTTTTGTCATATGCTTTTTCTGTTTCTATTGAGATGATCATGTTATTTTTATCTTCCTTTTATTAATGTGGTATATCATGCTGATTTATTTGCAATATTGAACCATCATTTTATCCCTGAAATAAATTAAACTTGATTACTGTGTATGAACCTTTTTATATATTGTTGGATATGTTATATTAAAATTTTGTTGGAGATTTTGCATCTATACTCATCAGAAATAATTGGTCTATAACTTTCTCTCTCTTTCTTTTTTTTTGTAGTGTCTTTTTCTGATTTTAGGATCAAAGTAATTGTAGCCTCATATAATAAATTTGAAATTAGGTGAAAGAGTTACCTATGGTGATTTTGAAGGGCTGTCGTTATGTGGAAGCACCCCACTATAACCTGCATCTTCTAAGTGGTTTTGGTGAGACAGCTGAATTTGATGAGAACAAAAGTTTCATGTTTCCTCAGGGTGTGCTGGCAGCTATTTCACCTTGAGAGGAGATGGTGCTGGGGATGAAGGGACTAGGGACAGAGCCAAGTGTAAGCTGAGGCTTTCCCTCTGCTCAGTGGTCATCATAAATCTAGAAGGGGTGGAATTAAGATCCAGATTGCTGGAGAAGAAGCCCTGAGGTTCAGGTCTGGGCTGGCTCTGTTCCCTTTAAGTGTGAGTACATTTTATTTCTGTCATCAGCCACTTTGCCCCAGTGGGGACAGTGCTGGAGCAAGATGGACTGTGTCGGCTCTCAGCGTATGCTAGAGTGAGGGCTGCAGCAATCCAGCCATAGTGTTCAAGGATGCTTCTGTGCAAGTGCTAGCAATGGCTGCCCTTGCATACAGATGCTATTTTAGGTCTGAGTATCCTTTATGGCCAACCTCGCACCCCAACCCCTGCCATTAAGCCCTGGTGGAACTGTGCTGCAATACAAGCAGGACCTGTGTGGGCTGTCCATGTGTTATGAGGTGTGGGCTGTGGTGGTATGGCTGCAAACAGAGGCCAGGGTGCTCCCCGAGTACTGCCTATGTAAGCACCTGTGATAGCTGCTCCCACCCTGTTCATACACCACTTTAGGTCTGAACCACCTTGGTGTCTCATAGCTAAGTTCTTTTCTCAGTCATGGTGGCCCTTGCTACAGTATAGAACTGCAAACTGGAGAAGCAGGACTGGAGAGTTTGTTGGGCTCAGGCTGTGGTCCACATGCTAGGGTGGTAATAGGGAATGAGTCAGCCACCTACACAATTTTAATCTGCTGTCTCCCCCCTGGTTTGAAAGGATTCAAACACATGCACGTTCCTTCTGGGCAGAGTCCAGGCTTTCCATGGCCCTCCTGTTAATACCATTGGCCCACCAACCAGACATGGGGGCTCCTCTTGAACACCAGGACTCTGGCTCCATATATATGCCTTGAGCTGCTTACTCCCCAGGGAGGATCTCTGCATGTGTAATCTCCTTTTTCCTCTGTCCCCTCCTGGGAGACAGGTCCTAGCATTGTTTCTCTTCCCTCCCTACCTGATTCTGTGTGGATCACCCTGGGTTGTTTTACTGGAGTTTTACTGCCAGTTTCCAGTCAGCTTTTATCGAGAATTGTTCCTCATGTGGATGTTCTTCTGATGTGTTTGCAGGGGGAGGTGAATTTCATGTCCTATTATTCTGTCACCTTATTCTCTTCCTGCAGTGATTTTTAAAAAATACTTATTTATTTGACTGTGTTAGGTCTTAGTTGCAGCATGAGGGATCTTTAGTCTTTGCTGTGGCATGCAGAATCTGTAGTTGCAGCATGCAGGGTTTTTTTTTTTTTTTTTTTCCAGCTGTGGCATGTGAACTCTTAGCCATGGTATGCAAACTTCTAGCTGAAGCATATGGGACCCAGTTCCCAACCAGAGATAGAACCTAGGTCCTCTGCTTTGAGAGCTCAGAGTCTTAGGTGCTGGACCACCAAGGAAGCCCCTGCAGTGATTTTTGAGCAGTTCTTATACATCATCTGGTCCTTTTAAAACAGAAACCTATTTAATCTCCCCAGAGAAATATATTAAAAATAAAAAATGAATGTGCTGTTCCTGTACTCAAAACTTCCTCTGATTCAGGGGCTATTTTTTATCCTGTCCTTCTTATCTCTCTAGCCTCCTTGCTTGCATGTTATGCACCCCTGCTCCAAACTCATTGAATAATGTATATTTCTCCAAATATGTCTTTCTCTTTCAGACTTCAGTGTTATGCATAGTTTGCTTTGAATATATTTTCTGCTCCCCTTCTCTGAACCTTCTTAAAAGCTCACTTTTTTGTGAACTCCTGTTTACCATACAAACCTTGGTCTTCCTCCTGGAGCTCTTCCTGCACCATTTACAGATTTGCTTTACAGCACTATTCCAGTGGCATTGAACTTGACCGTTCATTTCACTCTCATCTTATAATTCAGGAACTATCCTTTATTAGATTTTATATTGCCAATGACTAGCACAGTGCTTGACCATACTAGGTTCTCACTGTCTTTTTTTTTTTTTTCCCTTTTATTTCAGTGTATATATATATATGCCTGTTTGTGAATACTCACATGCATACACTTTCAATAAAGAAGTTGTTCAATGTCATGTTGACTTATTTTTTTTCCCTCTAACAGTCACCATACTCCAGGGCAAATACCACATAATGTAAGCAAATCAGAGCAGTTCTCACCTTACTATTTAGTTTGTGAACACATATTCCCAGGGAATAGGCAGATACTGGAACAGACATTTTCTCTGAATAGTACAATACGCATTCACAGCTGAGAAATCAATTCACCATTTACTGAAAGAGAGTTAGCTTTATCGGTTGTGTGTGTTGTATTACAAATGACTTTACAAAAAAAGAAAAATGATTGAGCCTGACTTCCCAATTTGTGAGTATTGTTCAATAAAATCATTTCTCATTCATACTAAGGAATACAACCTCACTAAACAGCATGATCTTGAGATTTAGTTCAAGAAAGACTTTTTAATGAAATGCCTTTGTTGAGATTCTTGGGAATTTCAGGGAGTCATCCATTCATTGAAGGTTAGCATATGTTAACATGTTTAAATGAACAGCTACTGCTAGAAATATCATTGAAAATTGATAGGTTCAAAATCTTTCTAAGAGTTAGTTTCCTATTACAGTTCTTAGTTTGTTTTTGCAGAAGGATATTACTATTTTTAAAATTTTAAACAGGGTATGGATTTGTATAAAATATTCCCATAGATTGATTTATAATTTCTCCAGGGATGGGGGAGCCTGGTGGGCTGCCGTCTATGGGGTCATAGAGAGTCGGACACGACTGAAGCGACTTAGCAGCAGCAGCAGCAATGACATTTTAATCTATAAGTGATCTGAAATATATATATATATATGTATGTATATGTATATGTAAGAGTGACTCACTTTGCTTTTTACCTGAAACTTAAACAACTTTGAAAATCAACTATGTGAAAATGAAAGTTGCTCAGTAATGTCTGACTCTTTATGATTCCATGAACTGGGCCCACCAGGCTCCTCTATCCATGGAATTCTCCAGGCAAGAATACTGGAGTGGATAGCCAATCCCTTCCCCAGGGGATCTTCCCAACCTAGGGATCGAATCCAGATCTCCTGCATTGCAAGTGGATCCTTTACTGTCTGAGCCACCAGGGAATCAACTGTACTTCAGTTTAAAAAATTAAGATATCAGGCACAACCAAGGAAGGTTTATATAACACAAAAAATATTTCATAGATACAGAGGAATTTTTCTGTCATTCTATCACTACCTGAATAAATAGAAAATTAAAAGTACTATCAAACTTTACTTCTGAATTATCTTTTGTTTACCTTATTTAGATTCACTGAATATATATGCATTTTTAGAAAATTTATATGAATGTGTCATACTGGCTATAATTTTCTCTACTTTTTTCAACTAGTACTAGCTTTTTGAGATTCTCAGATGCTGAAACATGTTCATTTATTATCAACAGTATCCAGAGCTTGAACTTTACACAAAAACAGAAAATTGTTTTCTAAAATGGTTACATCAAAATTATACTAAATACACCTCCACCAGCATAACATAATTTACTGTGGTTCTGTAATCTTGCTAATGCTGAGTATTAGCAAATGCACTAAAGGAAAATGAGTGGCATCTATGTTTGGTTTTGATTTTTTATTTCCTTCTTGTTAATGAAGGTAGATACTTACATATTTAGTTATTATTCTGTAAAATATCTTCATATATTTTGCCCATCCTTCTATGGTTTGGTTACCCTTTTTTGACACTGCTAGCAGGACATTATATTTTATGAGTAATAATCTCTTAAGCTCTTCTAGTTTGAAGCTTGCATTTTCATTCTCATAATGATAGCTTTAAAAGTACACATAATTTTAATTTTAAAATAGCTGAATTTATCATATTTTTATAAACTGTGCTTTGTGTGTCTTAACAAGCATGTGTGTCAAACCATGCTTTGTGGTCCTCTACACCAGGGAGGAAAAAAATTGCCTATATTTTCTTTCATAATATTAAAATTTTGCTTTTCAGATTTTAACTTTGTGATCTATATGGAATTGCTTCTTTGATATGTGGTAGGGATTAATTTTTTTCATAGTAACCAATTTTACTTGAACCATTACTTCACTTACTAAACAATGTACTATTTCCTCAAATACTTGTTTCTGTATTTCTACCTTAATGATTCTAACAATGAGTCTATGTGTCAATTAAGGTTTAAAATAAGGCTTGGTATGTGAATGGGGAATATCCATCTATCTTACTTTGTCTCAGAATTGTGCAGGTCATTCTAAGGGCTCTGCTATTTTATATAGTTAGGGCATTCTTGAATAAAACATATATGAATTTTGTTTGAAATTGTATTATACCCATTGAATTTCTAGAGAACTACTGATACTTTCTGAATATGCCACAACTCTCCATTTGTTTAAATATTTTGTAGTCTGCTTTTTTATTTATAATGAGAAATATATTTCACATACATTAAATTACATATATCTAAAGTGTGAAAGTGAAAGTGAAGTCACTCAGTCGTGTCCGACTCTTTGCGACCCCGTGGACTGTAGCCCACCAGGCTCCTCTGTCCATGGGATTCTCCAAGCAACAATACTGGAGTGGGGTGCCATTTCCTTCTCCAGGGAATCTTCCCGACCCAGGGATCAAACCCAGGTCTCCTGCATTGCAGGCAGATGCTTTAACCTCTGAGCAACCAGGGAAGCCCAAACTAGATAATGTTGGACATACATACACCAAGAAACTGTCACCACAACCAAAATAATGAACATATCCATCATCCTCAAAAGTTTCATCATGACACTTTCCATCCTTCCCTCCTGTCTTTAATAAGTTTTTTACTTTCTCTGTATAAGTTCCATGCTGTTAATGTAAAATGTTTTGTATTTTCGTGGTTTGCTTTTTATTAACTCTATTATTTAGACATACAAGTACATATTATCATCACTAAAATGTTTAACAATAATGTTAGATTTTACTTCTGTGTATGTTTGTTTCAGTTTTCTTTTCTTCCTTTACTCTTTTTTAATATAACTTTTCCTTTACTTCTTCCCTAATTACGTCACTTTAGAGATTTCTTCAGTGAAATCATGCTGGTTTCCTCTGAAAATATTTTAAATCATGCTGATGTCCCCTGAAAATATTTCATTTGCCCTTTTTCTTAATGATAGCTTTTGCTGAGTGTTCAATTTTTAAATATTTAGTATCTATGTCTCTTACTATGGTCAACATATGTATTCTGATTTCCATTGCTGCTGTGCAGACTACACTCACTCCAGTCATGTTTCATTTAGATGACCTGTCTCTACTTTTTGTCTATTTATCATTGTCTTTAGTGGTCTACAGTTTTATTCTGTTGAATATAGACTTGGATTTCTTTTTATTAACTCTATTTGAATTTTTATTGAATTAATAATGTGTGCTTTTTAATACATTTTGAAATGTTTTCAGATTTTGATTCTATAAATGCTCTTTTGTTTTCTTCTATTACCTCTTCTAAAATGCATATTAACGTGTACCTTTTAATTCTATACTATGTACCCCATAATGACTTTTATAAAATATTTTTTTGTCTCTGAAACTCCTTGAACTGTACTTTTTTATTTTTTATAGTTAGTTTTCATTTTGTTAACATTCTCTTCAGCTATGTTTAATCCACCATTTAATCCCCTTAGTATTTAAAAATTCATATAAAAAATGAATTAAAAATTCATATAAAAATGTATGCAATTAAATATAAGCTCTATTTTTTTCTTTAGGTAGTTAGCCTGTCTCTCTTTACAGTCTACTGTCTCTCTCTTTTGAATCCATATTTTATATGTTTAAATGTTTTATCAGTGGATATTTTGTTTTCTGTATCTAATATTTCTAATACCTGAAGTCCTTAGGCTCCAAACTTATTGCTTAGTGTTTCAACTCATAGTTATTTACAAAGGCTCTTTATTTTCTCATATATCTGGTGATCTAATATTTTGAGCTCATCTTTGACTGACCTAATATGTACAGATCCTGAGGGTCCTCACATGAGATTTCTTTCCTTCAAAGAGAATTTGCATTCATTTTTGTTATGATGCTTAAATTATAGCTCCTAGGACCACTGTCTTGTAATTTTCTCATGTGGTCTTTCTCAGACCATGAAGCTGTGATGAATCTTATCCCAAGCCCCATGCACAGTTAAGGCTATAGATATACACTCTCAGAGGGCCCCACTAACATGGGTGTTCTACTGGTTATTTTCTACCTAGTACTAAGAAATTACAGACACCGTTTTGCTCCCTATAGTACCCACAATAGATCTTTTCCTCATAGCATATTGTTTTGCTAAAGGTAAGACTTTTATGGGTCTGATTTATGTGGAGGTAGGGGTAGGGTGTGGATTTATGCCCCCTTCCTCTCTGCCATCCTAAAAGCTCAGGGGCCTAGTCATTCACTTCCAGTGTAGCATTTGTTCACAAAAGCTTGAATATTCTGGTATTGATGTATGACTCGAAGCCTACCTTGCTAAATTTGCTTACTCTGTTGCTTTCAGCTCCTGATCCTCTTCATCCTCACTTTCCTTTTTTTACATTTATCTTTTTCTAGATCTTGGGGGTGCTTCTTTCCTCTTTATCTGTGAGTTCAGCAGTACAGTTAAAAGATATGTTTAAATATCTAACATCTAGATGTTCTGAAACCTAAGGTTTTTTCAAAAATACATTTTCTTTAATACTGCCTAGATATATACATTTTCAAACTGTTAATATTAAACCACTGCTGCTGCTACTGCTAAGTCACTTCAGTCATGTCTGACTCTGTGCAACCGCATAGACGGCAGCCCACGAGGCTACCCTGTCCCTGGGATTCTCCAGGCAAGAACACTGGAGTGGGTTGCCATTTCCTTCTCCAATGCATGAAAGTGAAAAATGAAAGTGAAGTCACTCAGTCATGTCCGACCCTCAGCGACCCCATGGACTGCAGCCCACCAGGCCCTCCGTCCATGGGATTTTCCAGGCAAGAGTACTGGAGTGGGGTGCCATTGTCTTCTCCGATTAAACCACTAGTATGTTCCATTTTATAATTACTGTATTTAATAGCTTAAATATGTATTCAATTGACCAAATTATTTTCAAATGCCTATTAATAGATCTAATTTGTATATTGTGTAATAAAATTGCTATTACTGATGCAATTTATGTTTTATCATAATTTCATCTGAAATGTCTTATGTTTTCCTATTGTATCACTTCCCAATATAAAAATAGCACTTTCTGTCAATTTTGAGAATAGTATGAGCCACTATTTTAAAATTTTATTGGAACATAATTGATTTACAATTTTGAGCTAGTTTTAGGTATACAGCAAAGTTAATCAGTTTTATATATATATATATAAATATATATATATATATTTATATATATATATATTTTTTCCTAGATTCTTTTCCTTTATAGGTTGTTACAAAATAGTAAATATATTTCCCTGTGCTAAACAATAGATGGCTATCTAAACATCACATCCTCTGCCACCTCCTCCTACCCACAATCTTTCCCAGAATCAGGGTCTTTTCCAATGAGTCAGTCCTTTGCATCAGGTGGCCAAATTATTAGAGCTTTGGCTTCAGCATTAGTCCTTCCAATGCATATTCAGGGTTGATTTCCTTTAGAATTGATTGGTTGGATCTCCTTGCAGTTCAAGGGACTGTCAAGAGCCTTCTCTAACACCACAGTTCAAAAGCATCTATTCTTGAATGCTCGGCCTTCTTTATGATTCAACTCTCACATCTGTCCATACAGGACTACTGGAAAAAACATAGCTTTGACTATATGGACCTTTGTTGGCAAATTATGTCTCTGTTTTTTAATACTCTGTCTAGGCATCATAGTTTTTCTTCCAAAGAGCAAGCATCTTTAATTTCGTGATTGCAATCACTGTCAGTGGTGACTTTGGAGCCCAAGAAAATAAAGTCTGTCGCTGCTTCCACTTTTCCCCCTTTTATTTGCCATGAAGTGATGGGACCAGATACCATGAGCTTAGGTTTTTGAATGTTGAGATTTAAGCCAGATTCTTCACTCTCCTCTTCCACATTCATCAAAAGGCTTTTTAGTTCCTCTTCATTTTCTTCTTTCTTCTATATATATATAAGCATCTTCTTTGTTGATGGACCCTTAGGTTGCTTCTGTATCTTGAAGATTACAAATAATGTTACTATAAACATTAGAATGTGTTTCTTTTCAAATTAGTGTTTTTGTTTTTTTCAGATACACATCGAGGAGCTGAGTTGCTGGGTCATATCATAGTTCCATCTTAAGTGTTTTGAGGAACCGCCATACTTTTTCAACAGTGACTGTACCAATTTACAATCCTACCAATAGTGTATGAGTATTCCCTTTTCTTCACATCTTCACCATATTCTTTTTGATGACAACTATTCTAAGAGATGTGAGGTGATGTCTCATTGTAGTTTTTATTTGCATTTCCCTGATGATTCCTGGTGTTGAATGCCTTTCACGTGCTTGTTGGCCATTTGCATTTCCTTGGCAGAAAATGTCTGTTCAGTTATTCTGCCTGCTTTTAAATTGGGTTGTTTGTGATCTTCATATTGAGTTGTGTTTAGAAAATGTGTAACAGTTTAATACAACTCTCCTCTGATATCATTTTGCATATTTCAAGGTAGCTGCCTGGTAGATGTCTATCTCATTTGATTTCACCATGACTCTCTAAGGGGTCATGTGATTTCTCCACTAGACAGATGTGAAAAATACAAGTTAAAGAAACAGCATACTTCCAAGCAAAGTAAGCAAGGGCTAAATTATATATATATACAGAGAGCTCCTGATTAAGGAAAAATTAATTTCATTTTTACTTCTTAGATGAAATTGGTTAACAGTCATGAAATAGGAAATGTCTCTAGCATGCATAGGGTCATGGTGGATAGGACGTTTTTCAGGACCATTTTTTCTCCCAAAGTCCGATAAGGTTTTTTTTTGTTTCTCCAAATTGTTGTCATATTTCTGAAAAAGATATGTGTCATATCCCACACAGGCAGCCCAATTCCCATCATAAAGTCTCTATAAACTGTGTATTGTCTTGAAATTTAAATAAGTATATATTGAAACTATCCACTGTGCATCATATTCCAGCCTGACTCTAAAATTGTAGTGCACATGGTTATTTTATTTTATAAGAATTTATTCCTCAAGAGGCTCCCAGCTTTAACCTTGTATAAAGTCAGACCACGAGAAGTTACATATCTGGGCCACATCATCCTCTCCATCCTCACAAAATTGCCTTAAATAACTTCATTTTCCGCTCTATCATTGTGTTTTACTATGCGCCTGTGATTTAAGAACCAGTGATAAAAGAAGGCCTTCACCTTTCTGGTAAAACTGTCATCCAGGATATTGGCTGTTACTTTGCCGAGTGCTAGTTCATGCATCAACCCCCAGCCAACACTTCTCAGGGCTCCGAGCCAGGAAATGGATAGTCTTTTCTGACAAACAAGCATCCCTTCCTTGATTAGACAATGAAAGCAATGTGTGATAGAAAAAAATGTATTGACTTTGGAAGCGATGTGCATGTGTTTCCATCCCTGATATATATGATGTTAACCAAATTATTAACCCTCCCTAAGCCTCAGGTTCCTCTTTTGTAAAAATCCAAGTTATGAGTCTTAAACTGCAAGAGTATTCTGGGAAATAATTCTCACATCGGGTAATATGGGATAACTACAGAGATACATAGCAACCCTTAGCTGTATGAAGTTTCTACTGTGTGTAGGGCACTGTGCCAGTCCCCTCACATATGTGATCTCTAAACTTGTCAGTAACACAAAGAAGTTTCATTATCTCCATTTCTTAGTTGGCTCAGCTGAGTTTCAGAGAATAGCAGTAACGTAGCTCCACTACTCACTAACTTTGACTTCAAGTAAATGATGTAATTTGTGTGTCTATTGCTTCACATGTAAAATCAAGATAATGAAAATTCTCATAGAGAAGTTATGAAGATTTAATTAAATTTATAAAGTGCTTGCTATTGCAAGGCTTGCCACAAATAAAAGTGTGAAAGCTTTAAAGACTTTTATCTTTATTGTCATTATCAGGGAGAAAATTGTTGGGTAGGAATTCCAGAGCAGTGTTTTCCTTCCAGTGCTCCTGAAATGAAAGATGAAAGTTTTCTGATTTTTAGGAATCATCGGGTCTCAGATGAAAACAGTTGGTTCATCTATAAGTGTAAGAGGCTTCAGTGAAGAGGTTATAAACAGACAGATGAGGAGGGGTATGAACACCAACAGGAGGTGGGAAGTCATTGCCCCCCATAGGCTTGAAGGGGCAGAGGAAGAGAGATGATCCCCAGAACCCAGTGATCTTGAACCCTGGAAGAAGATTACCCAATACAAACTGACCACAGCAGTGGGACTAGGAATAAAGGCCCCAGCGAGTCCCCCTCCAGCCATCATCTCCTGCGAGTGTCACCCATTTTTTTGAATCCCATGGAAAAGCAGAAGTGGGGCGGGGGGGAAATCAAAGGAACTTGGGAAGTGTAATTTTAATTGATAAAGGTCAGCCTCCCAGGATACCATCAGAATAGAGAAGAATCAAAGGGGGAAAAGGGGAGAAGAATGGATACAATCAAATATCAGAAAAACCACCAGTGACTAGAGATAGTCAGGTACTAATTTAAAAGTGAACCTTAGATTGAATCCATTCTCAACTACTTACTAATTAGGTAAGATTAGATAATTTACTTAAATATTTTAAGTCTCAATTTCACCATGGAAAAGGAATAATAATAAATCCTGAGCGTTCTTCTGAAAAATGAGATATGTATAAATAATTCATTGAAAATTAGAAATAATGAAGTATGAATTGGTTGTGATAATGATATTTGTTATTGAGGCTCTGGAGGCTTTTATAGTGCTGGTGTCTAATTTAAAGATCCCTCTAAACTTCTGTATTCATTCTTTAGATAAGTATTTAAGTAATGAGTGTCTATCATGAGTAAGGTGCTCCTAGATACCTAGAACAGAACAGCAAACCAAGGCAACCTGGGCTCTGCCATGGAAAGTTTATAGTCTTCTAGACTTAAGCACAGAGAAAGCAATGGCAACCCACTCCAGTACTCTTGCCTGGAGAATCCCACAGACGGAGGAGCCTGGTAGGCTGCAGTCCATGGGGTCGCTAAGAGTCGGACACAACTGGGCGACTTCACTTTCACTTTTCACTTTCATGCATTGGAGAAGGAAATGGCAACCCACTCTAGTGTTCTTGCCTGGAGAATCCCAGGGACGACGGAGCCTGATGGGCTGCCGTCTATGGGGTTGCACAGAGTTGGACAAGACAGAAGTGACTTAGCAGCAGCAGCAGACTTAAGCACACAAATAAATCTTTTAAAGTGTAAAACATACTCTGAAAGAATAGTGTTATACTGGAACATAACAAGAGGGCTGTAATTTAGTCTAATTCAGACTAGACAGTTAGAAAATACTTTTCTATGGAGGGACCATGTAAGCCAATCTCCATAGATTAGTGACTTTTAAAGGTTGGGTTGAATAGGAAAGGGTCGGGATTGGGGAGAGTTCAATGCAAAAACAAACAGGTACTAAGGTCCCGAGGCTAGAATGAGTTGATTAACATGAGGAACTGAAAAGCAGCATGAAAATAGCATATGGGACAGAGATGGGTGGTAAAAAGAAGAGTCTGAAGATGCAGACAAAGACCCCATCATGCAGTGCTACACTGTTGGCCACTGAAAAAGAGCTGAGAATGCAGTCTAAGTAAAAAGAGTAATCACTGAAGTGCATCAAGCTTGGAAGTGGTGTGGCCTCTTTTATATTTGGAAAAGGTTACCTTGGCCACCTGATGCAAAGAACTGACTCATTGGAAAAGATTCTGATGCTGGGAAAGATTGAAGGCAGAAGGAGAAGGGGTTGACAGAGGATGAGATGGTTGGATGGCATCACTGATTCAATGGACATGAGTTTGAGCAAGCTCTGGGAATTGGTGATGGACAGGGAAGCCTGGTGTGCTGCAGTCCATGGGGTCACAGAGTCAGACATGACTGAGCCACTGAACTGAACCTTGGCTTTCAAGTACAGTACGTATTAGATAGAGGCAGAAATTGAAAAATGGAGAACCATTAGGAAGCTGAATGGATAAGACCAGAGATGATGATGACTTTGATCAGGTCAGTAAAATTTAATCTCTTGCATCTATTTTCATAGCTAATCTGATCAACCAGATGAAAATATATTTTCTAAAAATAATATAGCTGGGCCCTGGGTTGTGGGTTGTTGTGATGATTGTGTAAGACCTATGTAACTACATGTCAAAGCCCTAGGTATACAGTAAGAACTTAAAAAAAAAAAATACCAGATCCTCCTCTTCACGTATACTAGACTGTTGGCTTCTTGAATACAGATATTTGAATTATTCTTGTTTCCATCCACTCAGACCTAATATAGTGCTTTTAGAATGGCTGAATATTTCATAGTGGCAAAATATTAATATTAAACCTTTTGGAAAGAACATTAGAAATCAGAGAGAAAAGGCCTAGCAGAAAATTTAAACTTCTAGAATCTCAATTTTTCCTGTCTCCTCTTTAGACTTAGATATCATAACTCCAAGGGGTCCTCAGAGGCTGCTTTGTGCTTTGCTAAAGGGCATCCAAAATCTAATTTGTTGTTGTTGTTTTGGGAATGAAACATCATCCTGCACTTGCAGAATTATCCTTTAAGAACGGCAAAGTGCTTTTCAAATGAAGATACATCCTCTTTATGAACTAGAAGGGGAAATGAAGGAACTGGATGATTTATATGTCTTTTGGCAGTGAGAAAGTGAACTGGTAAGATGGAAAAGGATGAAATACTAGAATCTGCACAATCCTACAATCTTTCTGTTGTAAAAGTTAGCTTTGTTTTCCTGTAGAACTTCTTGAAATGTCAGGGGGAAAAAATGCAGCTGGATCCCTGGCTTTAGGGTGCTTGCATCATAAGGGTATAAGATAGCCCTGAATCTGAAAATCCATACCCCACGCTGTCCTTTTGAAAGGCACTGACACGGAAAGGTAGCTGGAGGTGTTTCTTTAATGAGGAATCTTGAATCTACCCTGTAAACTATTTCATCAAGCTGTGCACTTTAAACCAATTGATAAACCTAGAAAGCATTTCCTTAAGTAACATGTTTTAGTAATTGTTAATGTGTCCGACAAGAAAATAAATCCCATGGTGAATCAGACCAGTAACAAACTCAGAAAATTACTCTGTCTCTGCGAGGGAGATGAAAGAATTTTTCTGAATAAATATAATATGGTGGAATTATTTGTTATATTGAGGTATGACGCTAAAGTCAATATGAGAGGTCAAATTTGGGTATAATCAAGACTCTTTTTGAAAACAATTGTCCATGAAACCCTGTATGCATGGTTTAGTTTAGCTGTGAACCCTGAGCAGAACAAAAAAAAGCTTACATACCAATTTCTGGCATTGTCCTTTCAAGCTATATAAATAGAAGGCCAGTAGAACAGTTTTCAGTAGTCCTGATGGCGTTTGGGGTTTGTGTATTCCTTGATAATGTACATCTTCTTTAAAAATTACAATGTTCATATCAATTTATTATTGTGAGGATTGAATAAGAGTAGAAAACAATCTAGGCTGAAGTTAAGGTCAAAGTCAGCGCAACGTCTACAAACTATGACTGTAGTCTTTTTCTGTCCCAGTATTCTCACATAGAGATACACAACATTAATAAGTTAATTAATCAGCAAGTAATGATTTACTTGGTGCCAATGTTATACTTGCTCCCATTTTAGGTGCAATGAGGTTCACAGGGGGAAAAAAAAAAGCAACCTAGAAACAGTAGTTGGTCCTTGACTAGCATTTACTAAACTTGCTGACTTTATAAATGAATAACTGAAGGAAAGATTTATAAAATTATTGCCTCTGCAAAAATAATATTATGCCTTTTCAAAAGCCTTTTTTTTTAGTATTTTCCTTTCTCTATAAAATCTTTGCTATTCTACTACCATGCCAGACATCATAGACACACCGTACTGGATGACACCAACAACTCATGCCTACTTAAAAAATTTCTCCTACACATTACATTTTTTGCAGTTAACTGTATATATGTCTGTCTCTTCTACCAGATTGTAAGATCCTCACTGGCAGAAACCATTTCTTATTCAGGACTTGGCACAATAATTAGAACATATTAAGTGCCTTATAAATGTGTTAATTCACTCATAAATGTGTATGTTCATATATTCATTGAGATGTTTTTGTATATGAGTCATTATACTATTGAGAAGGTACCTACCACAGTCCCCAGCACTCTACAGATACTTAATTTAACCTTCCAGTGTTAATGCACTGAAGAAGGCACCATCGCTCATTTTGACAATCCACTAAGAGAAAAAAACTATGTAGGTACAACTGGTAGCTTGCTGTGGCAGAAGTCAGATTCCTTAAGACAGATGAGAAAGAGAAACTGCTCACTTATCCTTGTTCATCAGTGGTATTAATGGCTTAACTCTGCTATACAGATATTCTATTACCTATGTATCTGACTAGCCAGCTAACTAATAATGATCAAGTAAGCTCAGACCATGAACTCCTTATTGTCAAATTCAGACTTAAATTGAAGAAAGTAGGAAAAACCAATAGACCATTCAGGTATGACCTATGGAGACTACAGCCATGAAATTAAAAGACACTTGCTCCTTGGAAGAAAGGTTATGACCAACCTACACAGCTTATGAAAAAGAAGAGACGTTGCTTTGCCAACGAAGGTCCATCTAGTCAAGGCTCTGGCTTTTCCAGTAGTCATGTATGGATGTGAAAGTTGGACTATAAAGAAAACTGATTGCCAAAGAATTGATGCTTTTGAACTGTGGTGTTGGAGAGAACTCTTGAGAGTCCCTTGGATTGCAAGGAGATCAAACCAGTCCATCTTAAAGGAAATCAGTCCTGAATACTCACTGGAAGTACTGATACTGAAGCTGAAACTCCAATACTCTGGCCACCTGATGCAAAGAACTGACTCATTTGAAAAGACCCCGATGGCTGGGAAAGACAAAAGGTGGGAGGAGAAGGCGACAACATAGAATGAGATGATTGGATGGCATCACTGCCTCAATGGACATGAGTTTGAGTAAACTCCAGGAGTTGGCATTGGACAGGGAGGCCTGGTGTATTGCAGTCCATGGGGTCACAAAGAGTTGGACATGACTGAGCAACTGAATTGAAATAAAATCCCTTACAATTATACAGTGGAAATGACAAATAGATTCAAGGGATTAGATCTGATAGAGTGCCTGAAAAACTATGGACAGAGGTTTGAAACATTGTACAGGAGTCAGGGAGCAAGATCATCCCCAAGGAAAAGAAAAGCAGAAAGGCCAAATGGCTGTCTGAGGAGGCCTTACAAATAGCTGTGGAAAGAAGAGAAGTGAAACGCAAAGGAGAAAAGGAAAGATATACCCATTTGAATGCAGAGTTCCAAAGAACAGCAAGGAGAGATAAGAAAGCCTTCCTCAGTGATCAATGTGAAGAAATAGAGGAAAACAATAGAATTGGAAAGACTAGAGATCTCTTCAAGAAAATTAGCGACACCAAGGGAACATTTCATGCAAAGATGGGTTCAATAAAGGACAGAAACAGCACAACAGGCCTCCCTGCCCCTCACCAACTCTGTTAGGTATGAAGCTAACAGAAGCAGAAGACATTAAAAAGAGGTGGCAAGAATACACAGAAGAACTATACAAAAAAAATTTTTACAACCCAGATAATCACAATGGTGTGATTACTCATCTAGAGCCAGACATGCTGGAATGTGAAGTCACATGCTGGAATGTGACACTTTAGGAAGCGTCACTACAAACCAAGCTAGTGGAGGTGATGGAATTCCAGTTGAGCTATTTCAAATCCTAAAAGATGATGCTGTGAAAGTGCTGCACTCAATATGCCAGCAAATTTGGAAAACTCAGCAGTGGCCACAGGACTGGAAAAGGTCAGTTTTCATTCCAATACCAAAGAAAGGCAATGCCAAAGAATGTTCCAACTACCACATGATTGAACTCATCTCACATGCTAGTAAAGTAATGCTCAAAATTCTCCAAGCCAGGCTTCAGCAATACTTGAACCATGAACTTCCAGATGTTCAAGCTGGTTTTAGAAAAGGCAGAGGAACCAGAGATCAAATTGCCAACATCTGCTGGATCATGTTCCAGAAAAACATCTATTTCTGCTTTATTGACTATGCCAAAGCCTTTGACTGTGTGGATCACAATAAACTGGAAAATTCTGAAGAATATGGGAATACCAGACAATCTGTATATTTATAGTATTTCTTACCTAAAACTAAAGGGTACCACTGGCATGGTGGAATTTCAGGTACAGGCTGGGCTTTGTAACTGGGCAGCATACTTTCCATTTTTCTCATATATTTCCACATCCATGATATGCTCAGCCTTCAGGAAAACCCAGAAGAGAGTAGTTCAGTTCAGTTCAGTTGCTTAGTTGTGTCTGACTCTTTGGGACCCCATGGACTGCAGCACAACAGGCCTCCCTTTCCTTCACCAACTCCCTGAGCCTACTCAAACTCATGTCCATTGAGTCGGTGATGCCATCCAACCATCTCATCCTCTGTCGCCCCCTTCTCCTCCTGCATCAGTGACTTTTCCGAGTCAGTTCTTTGCATCAGGTGACCAAAGTATTGGAGCTTCAGCTTCCCCATCAGTCTTTCCAATGGATATTCAGGACTGATTTCCTTTAGGATGGACTGGTTGGATATCCTTGCAGTCCAAGAGACTCTCAAGAGTCTTCCCCGACACCACAGTTCAAAGCATTAATTCTTTGGCACTCAGCTTTCTTTATAAAACTCTCACATCCATACATGACTACTGGAATAACCATAGCTTTGACTAGACTAGATAGACCTTTGTCAGCCAAGTAATGTCTCTACTGTTTAACATGTTGTCTAAGTTGGCCATAGCTTTTCTTCCAAGGAGCAAGTGTCTTTTAATTTCATAGCTTCAGTCACCATCTGCAGTGATTTTGGAGCCCCCCAAAATAAAGTTTCCATTGGAAACAGACACTGTTTCCATTGTTTCACCATCTATTTGGCTTGAAGTGATGGGATTGAATCCCATGATCTTAGTTTTTAGAATGCAGAGTTTTAAGCCAGCTTTCTCACTCTCCTGTTTCACTTTCATCAAGAGGCTCTTTAGCTCTTCTTCACTTTCTGCCATAGGGTGGTATCGTCTGCATATCTGAGGTTATTGATATTTCTTCTGGCAATCTTGATTCCAGCTTGTGCTTCCTCCAGCCCAGCATTTCTCATGATGTACTCTGCATATAAGTTAAATAAGCAGGGTGACAATATACAGCCTTGACGTACTCTTTTCCCAATTTGGAACCAGTCTTTTGCTCCATATCTGGTTCTAACTGTTGCTTAGAACTGGGATGAGTGGGTGCTTTTCGATTACAGATTTGATTTATTTGTCATAGTATCATTAAGAGAAGGTTATCTCTTTTGGTGTGGTTGAGTTCAATAGTTTGCATTTAGGGAAACTGAAGCTAAGCTGTTGACTTTATGAGCATAAATGCATTCACAGTGAAGGCAGAATCTGTACCCTTGTAATGTTCCCAATAGCACTGATTTGTGTTGTCTCTCTTCTTTCAGTTTTCCTAGAGGTTTATCAATTTCATTGACTTGTTTTTTTAACAAGGAAATATTTTGGTTTTGTTGATTTTTCACTATTTTCCTATTTTCAATTTCTTTGATTGTGTTCTAATTTTTTTTTCTCTTTCTTTCTTTCTCTTCGTTTTGGGTTTATTTTACTCTTCCTTTTCTAGGTTTTTGAGATAGCCAGGACACTTTTGTGGATGAAAATGTTCCTGTGCATAATTTCACTCTGAGAACAGGTGTCATCTGCAAGCCTGGATTTCCTGGGCAAATTAGGATGTATTGTACGTCCAGGGACAACCCTTAACCAGGGAGGCTGTAGGAAATGCATCTATGACCTCTCCATGTGCATCATGAAGATTCTGTCCTATGAGGTAGGGGTGGCACTGAGCTTGTCACCTTTTGCTTTGGGCTACTTATCCTTAGGACTTCCCAGATGCCTCAGTGGTAAAGAATTCACTTGCCAAGCAGGAGATGTGGGTTTGATCCCTGAGTCAGGAAAATCCCCTGGGGATGAAAATGGCAACCTATTTTGGTATTCTTCCCTGGAAAATCCCATGGACAGAGAAGCCTGGTGGGTTGCAGTCCATGGGACTGCAAAAGAGTCAGACACACATTAGCTACTAAACAGCAACTCACCACTAGTTGCAAAGATTACAATACATTTTTCTGCCACAGTCTGTAGTCTTTTCATTTCAATATGCACAAAATGGGTCTGCATTGCTTCTTCTGGCACCAGGAGACAGTAAGCTAGCTCTTACAAGTTTTCAGAGATGGTAGCTAAGTTTTACAGTGTAGTTTTGTGTGCCAGATTCTATTGTGGGGTATGTTCAAATTTATCATTCTCTTCCTGACAATATTAGGAATTAAGTACCTAAATTTATGTTGTTTTAGAAAAGGAAACTGAAGCCTGGAGAGGCTACAGTACTTTCCTGGGAGGTGTGTAGTATGTGAAAGAGACTGGAGTTGAGATGAGCCTGACTCTGTGATACTGTATAGCTCTCCAGCTTTAACTGTTTGTAGCAACACCTATCAGAGAAGGCAATGGCACCCAACTCCAGTATTCTTGCCTGGAAAACCCCATGGACAGAGGAGCCTGGTGGGCTGTAGTCCATGAGGTTGCTAAGAGTCGGACATGACTGAGCGACTTCACTTTCACTTTCCACTTTCATGCATTGGAGAAGGAAATGGCCGCCCACTCCAGTGTTCTTGCCTGGAGAATCTCAGGGACGGGGGAGCCTGGTGTGCTGCCGTCTATGGGGTCACACAGAGTCAGACACGACTGAAGTGACTTAGCAGCAGCAGCAACACCTATTGATGGTCTTTACTGATGGTGGGGGAGGGGGTTGGGGGAGGTTGGTGGTGGTGGTGCTCTATTAATGTAATCTGAGCTGCAGTTTGTGGGAGGCTCATGTGTGTATTTGATTATGAATGAGGTATGGTGATGTCAGAGTAATATATGTGGTTGTTTTGATGAATGAAAATATAAATATGTTTAAATTGTTTTAGGAAAAGATGAGATTTGTTAAATGTCTTTTGTGTAACCATAAGATAAAGATCCAATGAAGTAATATTCAAGCTACATTACCTCAGAAGAGGGAATTGACAGTGTCCTAAACAACTCATTTCTTAATTGGAAAATATCATCAACAAATATTTTCTATCTTTAATCATGTATTTATATGCACACAGAACTATAGATAATGGGCATGATCAATGAGATATATGGGTAAAATTGGGGGATTGAAATACGATGGAGATAATCAACAAAGCTCAGTAGAAACTGAAATGAAGGATTTTCATATGCGATTGTACTTGCTGCTGCTAAGTCACTTCAGTCGTGTGCGACTCCGTGTGACCCCATAGACGGCAGCCCACCAGGCTTCCCGTCCCTGGGATTCTCCAGGCAAGAACACTGGAGTGGGTTGCCATTTCCTTCTCCAATGCATGAAAGTGAAAAGTGAAAGTGAAGTCGCTGTCGTGTCCGACTTTTAGCAGCCCCATGGACTGCAGCCTACTAGGCTCCTCCATCCATGGGATTTTCCAGGCAAGAGTACTGGAGTGGGGTGCCATTGCCTTCTCCAGCGATTGTACTTGGGCTCTCACCAAATCCATTTACTGCATTTTATCTGCCTTAAAAAGAAGCAAATTATTTATTTTCTTTTCTTCCAGTCAAGCTCAAATGTAAAGGAAGCAAATTCATTTATTCATTCAAGAAAACGCATTCCATAGCCTTTACTAAGAAGTGTTATCTGTTGATCCATCTTTGTTAAATATATGGAACTTTTACAGTTCAACAACAAAAAGGCAAATAGCTTAATTTAAAAATGAGCAAAGGCCTTGAGGGTTTGAATAGACACTTCTGGAAATAAGATAGTCAATAAGCACATGAAAAGGTGCTTACTTTACTAATCATTAAAGAAATGCAAGTCAAAACCACAAGATACCCCTTCACACCATTAAGATGACTATCATTAAAAACAAAATAAAACAAAACCAAAAAATGACAAGTTTTAGTGAGAATATGGAGAAACTGGAACCTTTGTGTATTGCTGCTGGAAATGAAAAATGATGCAGCTACTATGAAAAATAATATGATGTTCTTTCCAAAATGAAACATAAAACTAGCATATGATACAAAATTCAGCTACTGGATATATACCTAAAAGCAGTGGAATTATTCACAATAGCCAAAATATTAGGAAAAAAAAACTCAAATGTCCATCAATAGGTGAATGAATAAATAAAATATGTTTACACACACACCATACAGAGAATAATTACTCAATCTTATAAAGAGATGAAATTCTGACATATACTACAAAATAGACAAATCTTGAAGTCACTGTATTAAGTGAAGTAGCCACTCATAAAAGAGCAACTGGGCTTCCCTGGTGGCTCAGAGATAAGAATCTGCCTGCCAGTGCAGGGGACCTAAGAGACTCAGGTTCAGTCCCTGGGTCAGGAAGATCCCCTGGAGAAGGAAATGGCAACCACTCCAGTGTTCTTGCCTGGAGAATCCCATGGACAGAAGAGCCTGGTGGGCTACAGTCCAAGGGGTCGCACAGTTTCTGACACAACTGGATCATCTTAGCATGCAAAAGAACAATTATTGTATGATTCCACTTAATACACTTATACATGTCTAGAGTAATCAAGTTCAAAGATAGGAAATAGAATGATGGTTGCCAGTGACAGGAGGGAGGGGAGGTGGAGAGTTATTGTTTAATATTTGGCAGTTGCAATTTGGAAAGATAAGAATATCTGGAGATGAATTATGTTAATGGATGCACAACAATGTGAGTGCACTTAATGCCATTGAACTGTATAGATAAAAATGGTTTGAATGGTAAATTTTATGTTTTGCCACAATAAAAAAAAAGAAAAATAATAGTGTGGGGTGTGTAGCACCCTTTCCTAATTCTCCATGGCAGAGATTATTAACCCATCAGAAGAGTGCAGCAAACTAGTACTTTATATATTTCCTTAAAATGACCTAAAATTAGCATTTGCTAAGTTGCTAAGTCACTTCAGTTGTGTCCAACTCTGTGTGACCCCACAGATGGCTGCCCACTAGGCTCCCCCGTCCCTGGGATCCTTCAGGCAAGAACACTGGAGTGGCTTGCCATTTCCTTCTCCAATGCATGCAAGCAAAAAGTGAAAGTGAAGTCGCTCAGTTGTGTCCGACTTCCTGACCCTTCCTGACTTCCTGAGCTGCATCACACCAGACCTCCCTGTCCTTCACCATCTCCCAGAGCTTGCCCAAGTTCATGCTCATTGCATCAGTGATGCCATCCAGACATCTCCTCCTCTGATGCCCTCTTCTTCTGCCCTTAATCTTTCCCAGTGTCAGGGGCTTTTCCAATGAGTCATCTGTTTGCATAAGATGACCAAAATACTGGAGCTTCAGCTTCTGCATCAGTCCTTCCCATGAATATTCAGCGTTGCTCTCCCTTAAGATTGACTGGTTTGATCTCCTTGCTGTCCAAGGGACTTTCAGGAGTCTTCTCCAGCACCACAGTTCATAGGCATCAATTCTTTGTCATTCTGCCATCTTTACGGTCCAGCTCTCACAACCGTACGTGACCACTGGGAAGACCATAGCCTTTCTTCCAATGGGAAGATCAAAGACTATAGGGACCTTTGTTGGCAGAGTAATGCCTCTGCTTTTCAACACACTGTCTAGGTTTGTCATCACTTTCCTGCTAAGAAGCAATCATCTTCTGATTTCATGGCTGCAGTCACTGTCTGCAGTGATTTTGGAGCCCAAGAAGTGGAAATTCAGTCACTGCTTCCACCTTTTCCCCTTTTATTTGCCATGTAGTAATGGGGCCAGATGCCATGAATTTAGTTCTTTAATATTTAGTGTTAAGCTGCTTCTTTCACTCTCTTCCTTCATCCACATTAAGAGGTTCTTCAGCTCCTCTTGCTATCTGTCAATACACTGATATCATCTGCATATCTGACGTTGTTGATGTTTCTCCCACCTGTCTTGATTCCAGCTTGTAACTCATCTGGCCCAACATTTCTCATGATGTGCTCAGCGTTTAGATTAAACAAGCAGGGTGACAGCAGACAGCCCTGTTGGACTCCTTTCTCAATCTTTAACCAATCAGTTGTTCCATACAGGGGTCTAACTGTTGTTCTTGACCTGCATACATGTTTCTCAGGAAACAGGTAAGATGGTCTGGTAGTCCCATCTCTTTAAGAGCTTTCCACAGCTTGTCAGGATCCACACAATTAAATGCTTTAGTGTAGTCAATGAAACAGAGATAGATGTTTTTTTCTGAAATTTCCTTGCTTTCTTTATAATCCAGCAAATGTTGGTAATTTGAGCTCTAGTTCATCTTGCTTTTCTAAACCCAGCTTGGACATCTTTAAGCTACTAGTTTGCATAACACTGAAGCCTAGCATGCAAGATTTTAAGCGTGACCGTACTAACATGGGAGATGAGTGTGATTGTCCAATGGTTAGCACATTCTTTAGTAATACCCTTCTTGGGAACTGGGATGAGGATTGACCTTTTCCAGTCCTGTGACCACTGCCGGGTCTTCCAGATTTGCTGACATGATGAATGCAACACCTTGATGGCATCATCCTTTAGGGATTTGAATAGCTCTGCTGAAATTTCATTGCATCCGCTAGCTTTATTAATAGCAGGGCTTCTTAAGGCCCACTTGACTTTGCACTCCAGAATGTCTAGCTCTGAGTGACTAACCGTACCATCATAGTAATCCGGTTCATTAAGATCTTTTTTATACAGTTCTTCCATGTATTCTTTCCATCTCTTCTTGATCTCTTCAGCATCTACTAGGTCTTTACTATTTTTATACTTTATTATGCCCATCTTTGGGCAGAATGCTCCCTTGATATTTGATGTTTTTCTGAAGAGATCTCTAGAACCTTTCTCCTTTTGTTGTTTTCTTCTATTATTAAGCATTGCTCATTGAAGAAGGCCTTCTTGTCTCTTCCAGCTCTTTTTTGGAACCCTGTGTTTAATTGCATGTACGTTTCCCTCTCTGCCTTGTTTTTCACTTCTCTTCATTCTTCCACTATTTGTAAAGCCTGCTCAGACAACCACTTTGTCCTCTTGCTTTTCTTTCTGTTTGGGCTAGGTTTGTTTGCCACCTCCTGTACAATATTACAGACCTTTGTCCATCGTTCTTCAGGCACACTGTTAACTAGATCCAGTCCCTTGAACCTATTCGTCTATTCTACACATGGATATTACTCAGTCAAATTATGAATGAATAAATATCAGCTCTTGAGTTTTCCCAAGTTTCTTATTTTCTGATGATCCTTCATTGAGGTTAACATTAAAATGGGCCAGCTTCATATGAAGATGGGGTGCCAGGGGAACTGTGTACTGATCTAAGACAGAAATCTGATAAAAAAAGATTCCATTGTATTATGCAGGGAAATGCCATATAAAACTAAATGCATAAACATACTTTGAAATGTGATTTGAATGTTCAATATTAATTTAATGGAATGCTTCTACCTCTAAAAGAAAGCTCATAGAAGCCTGCATAATTCTGTGGAAAAAAATGTTCTGAAACTTTCTATTGACATATTCCTTTAATAATAACATAATGTTAGAGTGTTAGTCACTCAGTCATATCTGACTCATTGTGATCCCTTGGACTGTAGCCCACCAGGCTCCTCTGTCCATGACATTGCCCAGGCAAGAATACTAGAGTGAGTTGCCATTCCCTTCTTCAGGGCATTTTCCTGACTCAGGGATCAAACCCTAGTATCCTGAATTGCAGGAGGATTCTTTACCATCTGAGACACCAGAGAAGCCCAAACATAACTTGTGAAGGTGCTATTTTAAAATAATAATTCATGAATCAAATGGAAATGTCACAGATATTGGCCCTGGTCTTGGTTTAGTTTCTGCTATGGGTTAAGTGGGGGACCATTTTCACATTTGCTCAAGAAAAAGAATGAGTTATTTTATTATTGATGGTAAAACTAATGAAAGTTAAATGGAAAACTAAAGCAATTTTGCCTCACCTCACACCAGAGAAAAGAAAAGTACATACAGACAATCAAATGAAAAATAAATATTTTGCTTTAGTAACTGGATACTTGAGGCAAAAGCAATTCTTTATACCTTCCTCAGTGTGAAATTATCCATCTCATTCAGTTAGAATTGGTTTTGTTACCATTATCAAGATACTTAAGAAACAATGGTTTGTATTTTCGGGAGAAAAGTGGGTTTGTTCCTATTTATTTGTTGTTGAGTTGGTTGGTTGGTTGTTATGAGGGAGCAGGTGTGAAGGCTGGCTAGATAATTGTCCCAATCAATTACTTCTCTGCAGTGTGCTGAGTTGCTCTAAATAAGGACAGGAGAGTTGCAAGTGACCAGGGTTGCCTGTTTTTTAGGTAATAACAAACTTCAAATCTAACAAATAGCCAGGGGCATCTCGCTAGAAACTCCAACAAAATTGATGGTGTTCATCTTGTTGACTGAATGTTCCGCATTTACAAATGAGACAGGATTTGAGTATAATTCTGAATTATTAAAACAGAAGATTTATTCCCACATGCTGTATAAACAAGTATACTAACAGGGTGCATTCTGAAAAATGTAAAACAGACTTGAACATAGCAAAGTGATCATGCCATTGGTCAAGAGAGACTTTACTTTTATTCTATTTTTCTAATTTATATGAAAATGTAATGCATATATTGTATTATTGGAATGAATTTGAAGTATACATATCATATGATGATACATTTAGATATTTGAACATATATGCATGTGTATAAGAAAAAAAGTCTAGCATTAAGTACGTCCATCTTACTAGTGCTAATTTCTGGGTTGTAGAATTATGAACGGTTTTTCTTTTCACACTTCAAATTTTCAAAATATCCTATACAGAGAATGATCATTTTATAATTAAGACTGTAAGTTTGTTTTAGAGAGAGGCTCATTTCCCCCACATGACAAATGAATGGGCCTTGAGCTAAATGCAGGTAGCTCAGCTAGAGCTAAGTTCACTTTCAGCTTTGAACTTGCATCAATCTCTTTTATTTTTTTGAAAAGCATATAGTATGCCCCAGGTTCTCAAAGAATGACTAGTATCACTGTTTTTACACACTGTAGTCTTAAGTCAATAAACTAAAGAGAGAGTTTTTATTGTGAGAGACATGGGTATTTATTCCATAAATGTTTATTGAGAAACTATTATGTGCCCTGAATTACTGTAGATGTAGGAATTTACCCATTAGTGAACCAAATAGACAAAAATAACTTCCCTCAAGGGACTTACATTCTTGTAGGAGAAAGAGACATTCAAATATTAGTTATACTCTGTATTAGAAGGTAATGAGTGCTATTGAGGCTGTACAAAATAGAGCTGGGTTAAGGGAATGGAAAGTGTTAGGAAAGGAGTGGAATTACAAGATGGCTAGTCAGTGTAAACCCTCTTGAGAGGGCATTTGAGCAAAGACTTGAAGGAGGTGAAAGTGGGAGATGTGCAGATATCTGGGGAAGAGTGTTCTAAGCAGATGGAACAGCCAATGCAAAGACTCTAAGGCAAGTGTGTGCCTGACATGTAAACAAGGAAGCCAGTGCCCCTAAAGCAGAGTGAGAGAGGGGGAAAGTAAGAGGTGATGAGGTCAGAGGTAACCCGGACGAGATACCATGCCTTGAAGCTTACAGTAAAACATTGGACTTTTATTTTGGTCAATGAGATCTAACTCAACATTTATAATTATTCTGGTTGCTGTATGAAGAATACATTTTTTTTTTCAGGACAAAGGTAGAAGCAGGAAAACCAGTTAAGAGTGTAATGTAACAATCCAGGTAAGAGCTAATGATGGCTTGAACAAGGATGCTAGAGGTAGAAGCCCCATGCCACCCTTCTAGTTGATATAGATCCCCTGTTTGAGTTCCCTGAGATATATGTATACCTAAGGCTGACGCATGTTGATATTGGACAGAAAACAGCAAAATTCTGTAAAGCAATTATTCTTCAATTAAAAAATTATTTTTAAGTGGAAGCAATGAGAAGTGGTACAATTTGGGATGTATTTTTGAAGGTAGAGTCAAAAGTATTTCTGAGCTGTGGAGAAGCAACCTCAAGGATGACTCCAAAATTTTTGACCTGTTCACCTGCAGGGATGGACATGTTCTGATTGACTTTCAGCCAATCCATTGAAAATATTAAGTGACTGCACAAGTCTGGATTTCAGAAAAGAGGCTTGGATTGAACATGTCATTTTGGAAATTGTTGACGTAAAATACTTTAAAGCTTTGTGGACAGGCCGAGGAGTGAGCCATGAAGCGGACCAACTTTTGGAGTTAAGGGAGATGCAAAACAACCAACAAAGGAACTAACAATGAATAGTCACATGGGTAGTAAGACGACTAGAAATGTCACTTAAGACAGAAGGAATGATCAAATGTGCTAAAGAGTAGACTAGGTAAATTAAGATGACTCAGAATTAACCATTGATTTTAGCTACATAGAAGCTATCCATGACCTTGGCATTCAATAAAATGACAGGGATGAAAATCTGACTGCTGACTATTTAATAGAAAATAAAAGGATACTGGAGATAACCAGTAGAGGCAACCCCATCAAACATTCTGTTTAAATAGCAGGTGAGTAATGTGTCTGTAAGTAGAATAGTAAGTGTAATTAAGGGAAGGTTTTGTTTGCTTGTTTGGAGATGAGAGAAGTAACATTTGTTCCCCTTGGGAACGATCCAAAAGACAGATAAAATAAACAGTAAAAGAGGAAACGAGAAGAAAACACAGACAAGTTCTTAAGTCAATGCCCTAGTACTCAACTAAGGCTAGGCTGAGTGTGAGGGCAGAGATTCATATACTTTTTAGAGATGGTGCTGGAGCAGGAGACCTCTTTTTCTGAGTACTTCAATAATCTCAGCAAATTAGGAGACTAGATTTCAGACTGTATACAATCATATAGCTAACCAAGAATATTTTGTACGCCAGATAATGTGTTCCTGCTGCTGCTGCTGCGAAGTTGCTTCAGTCATGTCCGACTTTGTGAGACCCCAGAGACGGCAGCCCACCAGGCTCCCCCATCCCTGGGATTCTCCAGGCAAGAGCACTGGAGTGGGTTGCCATTTCCTTAGGTCCTGAAATAAACATAATATACATTCCTTTGCCTTCACAGAATTTGTGCTCTTGTAGAGATACATAATTAAGCCTAAAAAAATTATGAATTGATGCTATGAGAAATACAGGATTTCTATGAAATTACATAAGGGAATATACTCTAGGGCATTTTGGGGCAAGTGACACCAGAAGAAGTGTCCCTCAGAAAGTAATCTCTAAGTTGAAATGCAAATGTTCACGGGGATAGTGGTTTTAGGGTTGCACAGGGAACTTCAGTGGAGAAGGCAAAGCCACCCCACTCCAGTACTCTTGCCTGGAAAATCCCATGGATGGAGGAGCCTGGTAGGCTGTAGTCCATGGGGTCGCTGGGAGTTGGACACGACTGAGCAACTTCCCTTTCACTTTTCACTTTCATGCATTGGAGAAGGAAATGGCAACACACTCCAGTGTTCTTGCCTGGAGAATCCCAGGGATGGGGGGCCTGGTGGGCTTCCGTCTATGGGGTCGCACAGAGTCGGACACGACTGAAGCGACTTCGCAGCAGCAGCAGCAGCAGGGGACTTCAGACAGAAGGAATGGTGTGTGAAAAGGCTGGAAAATGAGAGTTAATCAGTCCAGAAAATGGCTGTGATGGTGGGACAGAGGATGAGGCTGAAAAGGTTATCAGAGGCAGACTTAGGTATCCATGTTGAGTAGCTAAAATTATGTTTTAGACTCTTGAAATTTTAAGAGGGGTGATATGGACAGGTTTGCATTTGCTCTCTAGAAAGATCACTGGGTCAGAGGTGAAGGACGGCATGGAGGGAATTGAGAGGTCAATTGGAGACTGTCCCGTTCAATTCATGGAGGTGGAAGGAGGGGGAGCAGACTATGATAGCAGCTTTCAGGGGGAAGTAGATCCACATCAGAATATCCAGGAAAAGGAGTCAACTGAGTGTGAGTAGTAACTGGATGTGGATGGTTGGTGAGAAGGACCTGAAGGGTCAGTGACAGGGTATGGTTCGATGGTAACTTTTTATTTCTTTATGTTTGTGGTAGCTTTATTTTATTATTGTTATTATTATTATTTTGGTATTAATTTAAATGACATAGAAATAAAGGAGATTCTAGGGGAAAGGTGTCAAGTTCAACTTTCAGCAATGCTTTGTGACACCCTAGAGAAATTTTGAAGAAGACAGGAATGAGTTTGGAACCCAAGGAAATATAATTGATTGAATAGATAAATTTGAAAGTCATCAGCATAGAGATTTAGTTGGTTTGCATGCAACTAAAAAAAAAAAAGCCTTCAATGAACAAACTAGGCCGACAAGTTGACATCAAGGTCACCATTAACTGTTTTTCTCACTAAACTTGAAGGCCATTGTCCTTTCTTTTGTTTTTAGAGGTTGAATTTCCATGTTCCTTTAACGTTCCCATACAAAATTCTCATGTATTTTTGAATGAAAATGTGTAAATGTCAAATAATTATCCTTGGACACTTTTAATTTCTTCAAATAAAAAGTGTATCATGTAGGGTATACCAAAACTTATTTTTTGGTCATTTTCTCCAGCCACTAATTTTCCATAAAAGCATGCATAGGAGGAAAAGAAAAGAAACAAAGAAAAAAAAGTTAGATTTTGGGCTAAACTGAGCTAGATTGTCTAGAGCACACACAAAAAAATTCACTGACTGTTGATATGAACTCTGCTCCTGTTGGTATTTCCACACAAATCTAGCAAATTCTGTAAAAAGTTAAAGCTACAGTTTAGCAGCCAATGCATCTGAAATGTAGTATGAATTAGCACATCGTCTTAAAAAAAGAAAAAAAAATATGTGTATATATATATTATTTAGTTATATGTGTTCCTCTCAAGAGTTGGTCATTTTAAAATCCAAGCTCCAAATCACCATAAAGTAACAGAAATTTACTATATGCCATGCTTTAGCAGAGACATTACTTTGCCAACAAAGGTCCATCTAGTCAAGGCTATGGTTTTTCCTGTGGTCATGTATGGATGTGAGAGTTGGACTGTGAAGAAAGCTGAGCAACGAAGAATTGATGCTTTTGAACTGTGGTGTTAGAGAAGACTCTTGAGAGTCCCTTGGACTGCAAGGAGATCCAACCAGTCCATTCTGAAGGAGATCAGCCCTGGGATTTCTTTGGAAGGAATGATGCTAAAGCTGAAACTCCAGTACTTTGGCCACCTCATGCGAAGAGTTGACTCATTGGAAAAGACTCTGATGCTGGGAGGGATTAGGGGCCGGAGGAGAAGGGGACGACAGAGGATGAGATGGCTGGATGGCATCACTGACTCGATGGACGTGAGTCTGAGTGAACTCCGGGAGTTGGTGATGGACAGGGAGGCCTGGCGTGCTGCGATTCATGGGGTTGCAAAGAGTCGGACACAACTGAGCAACTTATCTGATCTGATCTGATGCTTTATGTTAGACTTTTATACTCCTAAACTCATTTAAGTTTCTCAATCATACTTACTATCCAAATGGTATCACCATCTTTGATGTCAATGAAAAGCTAGGTGCTTTAGGGTAGGTCATTTTTCAGAAGTGGCAGATAAAAAAATGAAGATTTAATATCCATGTATTTTCTGTCACAATATTCTACTTCCCCAGGTCCAAAAAGTAAACAAAAATATAAGACATTATGTGTAAATAATACTCCAAGGAGGTATGGAATTCATCACTATGCCATTGAGAACTGGCACCAAAGAGGTACTTATCTTTTGTATGGAAAGAATCCCATGAATTCTTCTTCTTAGCTTTTTGTATGTTATTATTGTGTGCATTTCTCTGATGCTTTGGGAAGAATTTGGAGCCTTTGCAATGAAAGATGAGACCTTTATTGTGATATAAAAGCTATCTAATTTATCTCTGACAAGATTTCCCCTTCACCCAGCACAAATTGAGTTCCAGCTTAATGATGTCATTCCCTATAATGTAGAATATAAAACTAGAAGAAGTCGCTGGGGGCCTGCCCTGGGGAGAACAATGAGTGATGTCTTTTAGTTTCTTGTTAGCACCACACTGAAGATTCCTAGATGTATCCCCGGAATTTCCATAAGCCAGACAACTGGGTATTGAGTGGAACTTCTGACACTTGTCTCTCAGGATCATCCCAAAGATAAAATGAGATACTTTGAGTAATGAGGTCTAGCATAGTGGCCAGCTCTTAACACATTGCCCTTTTATTTTCCTTCCCCTTCTTTCTATTTCTAAGGTTGATTGCTACAGACTTTGCAAGAAAAGCTCTCTGTTTTTGCAATGGATTTTTTAAGTTGGGTTCCCTAAACTAAAATGAAAAAATATCACACAATTTTCTTGTTTCTGTGTTCTAAATGCTAACATCTAATTTCCCTCCAGGCCTGGAGGGAATAAAATAAACTCAGAGATCTGCTGAGGTTAAAATATTGAAGTATTTATCTTCAAAGTATATAAGCAACATCAGCAACAACCACAGTATTCCAATGACATGACTGTAAAAATAAACATATTTATTGTAAAAAGGGAATAGAGAGAAGGGAATAAGTGAGCAGAAGTTTTTTCTAAACTTGACCACCGTGATACTAGATTGAAGGATTTTTGGAATTTTTGAGAATATATATATGTACGCATATATCTATATACATACATATATTTGTAAATATATATCAATGCATTATATATAAATATGTGAGAGATATATATTCATATGTAAATATATATATCAAAGTTATACATAAACATGTGATATACATATATGTAGATAGATAGATATAAATGTAAATCTAGGAAAGGGAGAGGAAAGCATAGAAAGATATATAAGAAACAGCAAGCAGTGTAGCATGTTTGAACATCACAGAATTCGGGAAAGTGAAATAAAAAGGCCAAGAAGTGAAGAGCAGAGTTTGGGTCCAAATGATGGCTTCCTTCTTTGCTAAGTATCTGGACTTTATCCCTGAAACAAAAGGAAACCACTTCATAGTTATAATCATAGAAATGCCAAGATTTGACCTGCACCTAAGGAATAATTCTTGTATCAGCTGTGGAATTCCTCAGATTTCAAAGCCAAATTCCATCCTTGACTCCTTCCTACCTCTCATACCTTCCCCATGTCCAGTGAACACAAAACTCTGTACATTTTGCTCTTTAAATATCTCTTCAACCTGTCTATTACTGTAGATCCCCTCTGACACTCCTGATCTGAACCAGCATTACATCTTGCTTGGATTATTTAATGAGTTTTGTTAGTGGCCTCCCAACAAAGCCTTTTTTCTCAGTTCCAATCCATCAACACCCAAGCATCCTTTCGGGCTACAACTGGGATCATGTCACACCTCTGCTGGCCTTTCCTGGTGGCTTGGTGATGAAGAACCCACCTGCCTATGCAGAAGTGGTGGGTTCCATTTCTGGGTCAGGAAGATCCCCTGGAGAAGGAAATGGCAACCGGTTCCAGTATTCTCTCCTGGGAAATCCCATGGACAAAGGAGCCTAGTGGGCTGCCATCCATGGGGTCGCAAAGAGTCAGACACAATGTAATGACTAAGCAGAAACAACACACTTCTGCTGGAAATCACTGTGTCATCTCACAAAACTCAAAACTACAAAAGATAGTGTATAAGACCTGGGAAAACCTGGACACATTCCATCTCTTTGGTTCTATTCTCTGGTTTTCTAAACCAGAGCCCTACCAGAGCATCATTCATTGGCCCAGACCAGACTGATTCAGCTTCTGGCTTCCCTCAGTCCCCTTCCTCCTTGTTGGAGAGTGCATGACCAACATCACCTAGCAACATGAGCCTTTCCTTCACTGTCGCTGCAGACTCCTCTCCAATACTACTCATCACGCCTGCAGTTATCGTGTAGGGCTTGTTTTCCTGGCTAGACAGGGAGGACGCAGGTCCACATCATCCTTATTCTCTGGTGAAACCCAGATCCTAGCACAGCACCTGGCCCACTGCAGATATTCAGTGAGCTTTTGGCAAACCAACTTGCTGGATAAATGAATAGAATGAGGAGGTCTCACTGTGCTAAATGTTCCTGTACAAAGACACATAAAACACAGTCCCTTCTTCTCAAGGAACTCACAGTCTGTTAGATAAGAGGGAATAATGAACAAAATACAGTAGTCTACAATTCATCCTACTGGATTGGGAAAAACAGAGGCTATGATAACATGGTGAATGAAGAAAAGTGTCCATGGTAGGGGTAGAATCTGAAGTAGTTCTGAGAGGAGGGATTGACAACTTTATTCAGGCTGCTAGAACCACAGGGAAAGGGAAGACAAGGCGAGGATGCATGCTATATCAAAGAGATGGTGGATCGTTGGTGTCTGTGCATCCAGTAATCACAGGTTTGAGTATTTGATAGTAACCCTGTAGATACAGATGGAGAATAGTAATAGATTTAATTTCTCTGAGGCAGGAATGAGACTGTAAGACTGATGTACAGGGCTGTTTCTTTGCTAATAAGTGGGTTCAGCTGCCCATTCGGCATCCTTATTGCTTAATAGCTTCATGGTTTTAAAATGTATTGCTGGACATACAGTAATAGTTCAAGCTACTACATTTTATAGGTTATATATGCCACTGAGGGTAACTTTCAGGGTTCTTGAACATCTTGAGACATAATCCTTATGAATTTGAAGAAGCCTAATATTATAATGTTAAACAACATTCATAAAATGAAGATCATGGCATCTGGACCCATCCCTTCATGGCAAAAAGATGGGGAAACAGTGGAAACAGTGTCAGACTTTATTTTGGGGGGCTCCAAAATCAGTGCAGATGGTGACTGCAGCCATGAAATTAAAAGACGCTTACTCCTTGGAAGAAAAGTTATGACCAACCTAGATAGCATATTCAAAAGCAGAGACATTACTTTGCCAACAAAGGTCCGTCTAGTCAAGGCTATGGTTTTTCCTATGGTCATGTATGGATGTGAGAGTTGGACTGTGAAGAAGGCTGAGCGCTGAAGAATTGATGCTTTTGAACTGTGGCGTTGGAGAAGACTCTTGAGAGTCCCTTGGACTGCAAGGAGATCCAACCAGTCCATTCTAAAGGAGATCGATCCTGGGATTTCTTTGGAAGGAATGATGCTAAAGCTGAAACTCCAGTACTTTGGCCACCTCATGCCAAGAGTTGACTCATTGGAAAAGATTCTGATGCTGGGAGGGCTTGGGGGCAGGAGGAAAAGGAGACGACAGAGGATGAGATGGCTGGATGGCATCACCAACTCGCTGGACGTGAGTCTGAGTGAACTCCGGGAGTTGGTGATGGACAGGGAGGCCTGGCGTGCTGCGATTCATGGGGTTGCAAAGAGTCGGACATGACTGAGCGACTGAACTGAACTGAATAACATGAGCATTGCTGCTGCTGCTAAGTCACTTCAGTCGTGTCCGACTCTGTGTGACCCCATAGACGGCAGTCCACCACGCTCCCCCATCCCTGGGATTCTCCAGGCAAGAACACTGGAGTGGGTTGCCATTTCCTTCTCCAATGCATGAAAGTGAAAAGTGAAAGTGAAGTCGCTCAGTCGTGTCCAACCCTCAGCGACCCCATGGACTGCAGCCTACCAGGCTCCTTTGTCCATGGGATTTTCCAGGCAGGAGTACTGGAGTGGGATGCCATTGCCTTCTCCAAATATGAGCATTAAAGTATAGTGAATGATTGCCTAGTACACATACATACCCACATATGTATAGGTATGCATGGGATATATAACAATTAAATAGAAATAGCTATTATGTAAGCCCCACACTAAGTGCTTTTTACATATTATCTAAATTTATCCTCATAATAGTCCCCGAAAGATATATCTTAATACAGCCCTGTACAGATAGGCGGGGTGGTGGGTCTTCCCTGATAGCTCAGCAGTACACAGTCTTCCTGCAGTGGAGGAGACGCATGCTCAGTCCCTGGGTCGGTAGGATCCCCTGTGGAAGAGCATGCCAACCTACTCCAATATTCTTACCTGGAGGATCCCATGGACTGAGAAACCTGGCAGGCTACAGTTCATTGGGTCACAAAGAGACAGACACGACAGAAGCGACTGAGCACGCATGCATGCATACAGGTTAGGAACCTGAAGACTTGCTGGGTTAAGTAACTTGCCCCTTATCTTAGGGTAAGAACAAGGATTTGAAGTCAGGTTTTTGCTTCCATAGCTCATTTCTTAAACTATTAGCAGTATGATATACTGTCAAAATAGATATGCAGACTTTCCCTGACTGTCACTGGTTCAGCTTATAACATTTGACTTTATAAGGGTGTGAAAGCGTTATGCATTCAGTAGAAACTATACTTTGAATTTTAATCTTTTCCCAGGCTAGCAGTATGCAATATGATACTCTCCTGTCATTCTGGACAGTTAAAACAAGGCTCAGCTCCCAGCTAACCACCTGATCATGAGGGTAAATGACTAATACACCCACAACCATTCTGTACCCACACAGCCATTCTCATTTTCAGCTCTAGTACAGAATTCAATAAATTACACAAAACAGTCAACACTTTATTATAAAACAAACTGTGTATTAGATGATTTTGCCCATCTGTAGGCTAATGTAGGCTAAGTCTTGCAGAGTCAGACACGATTTGGCGACAACAACTACAAGGCTAATGGATGTATTGTGAGCACATTTAAGGTATGCAAGGCTAAACCATGATATTTCGTAGGCTGATTGCATTACATGCATTTTTAATGTATGGTATTTCCAGTTTACCATGGGTTTATCGAGATGTAACTCCATCATAAGCCAAGGAAGATCTATAATTAATATTTAATTAAACCATAGAGATGAGGAAAAATATGAAGGTCCTTTAATGTAAAAAATGAGTGTGACCATTATTATGGCTTTGTTATGGCAAACAGAGAAAATAATCCTTAAGCTTCAAAGGCAACCTCCTGCACGTGTTTTGAGTTTGTTGATTTTGCTTTCAGCAAGATGTGCAGCCTGCATGACTAAGCTTTTCCACTGCTGCGGGATTAATTTCAGGTATCAGACGTGTATTGGCGTACACTGACGGCTAGGTCTAAAGCTCCTGGAGGCACACCTCATCCCTCATACCGTGATCACTCTTCTCTGTTGCCCTTCCATGTGTAAAATAGATTAAGCTTCCTTGGCATGGTCTTATAAAATATATTACAGAGGACATAAAGTGGAATAGCTTTGTTTCACAGAGTGAAGGGAAGAAAGGGAGCCAGAGCAGTCCAGGCACAGATTTGCGTATCCTTTCAGTGTTTGAGAGTTAGCTATTATTTCATTTTATCTAAAAAGCTTCGCATCTGCTCCACTTTAGGTTCTTTATGTGAGCTGGCGCACCCTGGTAGATCAGAGGCACAGGTGACAGGAGTATAAACACAGGGATTTTTAGGGCTTTGCCCAATAGTTTCTGTGTTCTCTACACTTCTTGCTCCTTACACTTTACATGTTCATGTCCATGGGCCCATTTCTGTTTACCTCAGGAGTCATCCCACTGAACTCGTGATCTGATTGGTCCCCTTCATAGGAAGCAGTTATCAGTCCCATGGTGTAAATGAGGGAATTGAGTCTCAGGTTTAGTTAGCAGTTTGAATAGTACTTCTCCTTTGGAGAAGGAAACGGCAACCCACTCCAGTATTCATGCCTGGAAAATCCCATGGATCCAGGAGCCTGGTGGGCTACAATCCATGGGGTCGCAGAGTCAGACACGACTGAGCAACTTCTCTGTGTGTGTGTGTGTGTGTTTGAATAGTATATAATTAGTAAACATCCATGACATGACTTTGACTCACATCTGACTGATTTCAAAGCCCATTTTCTTTCTACTCTGTCAGATTTTCTAAGCTGTAACTTGCTATTCAGTTCAACAAACGTTGAATATCTAACCCTCCAGAACCCAGCAGATCACTGTGCTAGGTTCTATAGTGGTACACTAATAAAAAAGATAAAGTATGTAAAATCTAATGAAGGAACCAGACACAGAGATGTGACAAAGCATGAAAAAAGGCATGCTATATGGTGATAAATCATTTTATAATGGATAGAAATATCAAGTCACTCTGGTGTGTACCTGGAACTAACAGTGTTGTAAGTCAATAATGCTTCTTAACAAAATAAATAAATAAAACCTTACCACCAGTCTTGTCTTCAGCAGCTCAGGCTGAATGACTTGATGTTTAAAATTGGTTAATCAATCAATTTATAGTGTAGCAACAATATGTGAATGATGACTTCTTGGAAAGGTGGACATTTATTGCTTTGTGGTTCTTTAATGGACCTGGATAACCCTGGCCCTTCTTTGTCATTCTGTTCCTCTCTTAGACGCAGCAGAGGAAGTATGTGCCTTGAAATTGTCACTTTACTGCTAATAATACATATTGACCAGGACTATTTCATTTGATATATTTTGCTTACCAGCTGATCTTTGAATTATCCCACTGAAATGATTCTATCACAAAAATGTTTTTACTTTTCATCTATAATAATTTAATTAATAAGCTTTTAAAAGGATATATCAGAGTTTATTGACAAGGCTACCTTCAAATAAAGACCCATCACTGGTCATGATATCAGGCACTTTTTGGTTCATTTAGGCCCAGTTTTGCCCACAGTACTTAACCACCTGAGTGCATTACGGAGCCTGCTGACCTGGAGCAGGGTCTTTCTATTGTCTGTCAACTCCAGGGTTAGCTGGGCCTTTGAAGAGGAACTCAGTTTGAGTTCTTTAAAATCTCCAGTCATTTGTATTTGAGAAGAAATAAAAAAATTAACAAAATAAAATCCATTAAATAATCACGCATTAAATGTCCATGAAGTATGAGACATTTTTCTAAGCATTATGAGGGACAGTGATTACAAATTGTGTGTCCACTGAGGGCTCATGATAGTAATAGATGACTTTATTCTATTTCTTTAAAATGTATTACTCACTAATCCAAATGTCCATCCCATGACATCAGATTGTGAAGTATTCTTATTTAATAGATATAGAAATTTAGACTCTGAAAGATGAGCTGACCTATATAAAAGGTTCAGATCAGATCAGATCAGTTGCTCAGTCGTGTCCGACTCTTGGCGACCCCATGAATTGCAGCATGCCAGGCCTCCCTGTCCATCATCAGCTCCCGGAGTTCACTGAGACTCACGTCCATCGAGTCAGTGATGCCATCCAGCCATCTCATCCTCTGTCGTCCCCTTGACTTCTTGCCCCCAATCCCTCCCAGCATCAGAGTCTTTTCCAATGACACAACTCTTCGCATGAGGTGGCCAAAGTACTGGAGTTTCAGCTTCAGCATCATTCCTTCCAAAGAAATCCCAGGTCTGATCTCCTTCAGAATGGACTGGTTGGATCTCCTTGCAGTCCAAGGGACTCTCAAGAGTCTTCTCCAACACCACAGTTCAAAAGCATCAATTCTTCGGTGCTCAGCCTTCTTCACAGTCCAACTCTCACATCCATACATGACCACAGGAAAAACCATAGCCTTGACTAGACGAACCTTTGTTGGCAAAGTAATGTCTCTGCTTTTGAATATGCTATCTAGCTTGGTCATAACTTTCCTTCCAAGGAGTAAGCGTCTTTTAATTTCATGGCTGCAGTCACCATCTGCAGCGATTTTGGAGCCCCCCAAAATAAAGTCTGATACTGTTTCCACTGTTTCCCCATCTATTTCCCATGAAGTGGTGGGACCGGATGTCATGATCTTTGTTTTCTGAATGTTGAGCTTTAAACCAACTTTTTCACTCTCCACTTTCACTTTCATCAAGAGGCTTTTGAGTTCCTCTTCACTTTCTGCCATAAGGGTGGTGTCATCTGCATATCTGAGGTTATTGATATTTCTCCCAGCAATCTTGATTCCAGCTTGTGTTTCTTCCAGTCCAGCATTTCTCATGATGTATTCTGCATATAAGTTAAATAAACAGGGTGACAATACACAGCCTTGACGAACTCCTTTTCCTATTTGGAACCAGTCTGTTGTTCCATGTCCAGTTCTAACTGTTGCTTCCTGACCTGCATACAAATTTCTCAAGAGGCAGATCAGGTGGCCTGGTATTCCCATCTCTTGAAGAATTTTCCACAGTTTATTGTGATCCACACAGTCAAAGGCTTTGGCATAGTCAATAAAGCAGAAATAGATGCTTTTCTGGAACTCTCTTGCTTTTTCCATGATCCAGGAGATGTTGGCAATTTGATCTCTGGTTCCTCTGCCTTTTTTAAAACCAGCTTGAACATCAGGAAGGTTGTTCTTGACAATTAGAAGGTTACTCTTGACAATTAGTTGTTGTTGTTCAGTCACTAAGTCTTGTCTGACTTTTTGTGACCTCATGAACTGCAGCATGCAAGGCTACCCTGCCCTTCACTATCTCCCTGAGTTTGCCCAAACTCATGTCCATTGAGTAAGTAATGCCATACAACCAATCTCATCTTCTGTCACCCACTTAGTACCTGGGATTCAAATACAAGGAGTCTGGCTCCAGAGTCTAAGACCTTAGCCATGACATTAACTGGAAGAGAAACAGTCAGCCCTGATATCTTTGAAGTAAGGAAAGCTATGTAAAGTGCTAGAGTAGAGCAGAAACAGATACTGTCCTGTGACAGAGGAAGACATTAATTCTAACTTGGGGTGGGGAAGGATGTGTGGAAAGGAAATTGTGATGAGATCAGGTCTTGACTTGCTATAAACTGTGAAAGTAGCTCCTTCTAATGAAGATTAAGTTTTAGTAACAATTTTTATAAAATATTAATATGCTCAAAGATTTCATAAAACAATGAAAACTCAGTTTTGTTTCTGATGATAGATATTCACTAAGTCTAGGATTTCTATGTAACCAATTAAAGTTTTATGATATTTCTTAATAATTATAAATAGTATTTATCCAGTTGCTCAAGGCAGAAATTTTGGTAGCAACTTTGACTTCAGGTTCATTCTGTCTTCCCTTTAAGACCTACCATAAGTCCCTATCAAATATATATCCTATAATCCTTCAACATGTTTCATAAATCATGTTGCCTTCTACCTTGTACCAATGCTATTAATATTTTACAGTCTAAATACAAGATGGTACAATTATCCTCAATAAATTAAATCCTGTGTTTCAGTTTTTCTTTTTCTAGAGACATTTCTGAATCCTGATTGCTATATCCAATAGCTTTGTATAAAGCACATACTTAATAACTCTTCAGTGTCTTCATCTAAGAAAATTATTGACTTAAAAAATTAAAATTGATGAGTAAAAGGAAGTCTTTAGAGGGCTAAATATGAAAAATATTAAAAATTTAATCAGAAACTTGGGACCATAATTATTTTACAAACTGAAGATCCCAACTGATTATTTCTTCTTGTCCATACAGATGTGAATGAGAAATACATTGTAGAGGAAATCAAAATAATATTACAGTAACACAGTTCTACGTATAGAAAGTTTCATACCTTTGGCAGTGAAACACAATTTGTATTAATTTGACAGGATTTTCTTTCCTTTTTTTTTTTTTTTTTTGGATAAAACATGCTTGTGCCTAATGATCACCTTTTCTTTATACATAGGAAACAGCTCTGAATAAACGAATACTTGCAGGTTTCTTTTCTGCCCTATGTATAATAATTTACAGTGGCTTTAGAGAAGCTATTGAACACAGGCAGATCTCATCAAAGAAAATAATTAAGTATGCACTATCCGACTTTCTTTACTTTGAAGTTTTTTCTTTGCCACCAATTTTGCGCCCCCCGCCCCCTCCAGAGTGGTATTTATCTGCAGCAGGCATGCTGGTGGCATGCCCATACATCCCCAGCCCTCACTTTTGTTATGCGTGATGAAAACTTCTTCCTGCAGGCACTGCACCTCTTTCCCTAAGGGCTTTCTATGGCCCTAGGCTCACTCTCTACCTGCTTACAAGGGAACCTGAGGCTATTAGCAGGCCCTGTGATGTAGGTCTCAGCCCAGATGAACAGGGGTTGATGGGCAAACAGCCAGCTTCCTTGTCCTTCAGGTGGAAACACTCTGGAGGATGCTCTGCTTTCCACTAGAAGTCCCCAGTGTGAATGAGCCCCAGTTTCCCACAGCAAGGGCTTCCCTGGTGGCTCAGACAGTGAAGAATCTGCCTGCAATGCAGGAGACCTGCGTCCAATCCCTGAGTCAGGAAGATCCCCTGGAGAAGGGAATGGCTACACACTCCAGTATTCTTACCTGGAGAATCCCATGGACAGAGAAGCTTGGCAGGCTACACTCTGCTGCTGCTGCTGCTGCTAAGTAGCTTCAGCCATGTCTGACTCTGTGTGACCCCATAGCCGGCAGCCCACCAGGCTCCCCCAACCATGGGATTCTCCAGGCAAGAACGCTGGAGTGGGTTGCCATTTTCTTCTCCAATGCATGAAAGTGAAAAGTGAAAGTGAAGTCGCCCAGTCGTGCCCGACTTTTAGCGACCCCATGGACTGCAGCCTACGGGGCTCCTCCGTCCATGGGATTTTCCAGGCAAGAGTACTGGAGTGGGTTGCCACTGGGGTCACAAAGAGTCAGACTTGACTGACTGACTAACATAGTTCCCACAGTGATAACCTGCTTAATTTTTGTTGTTGTTGTTGAAGTATACCTGAGGCTGATTTATAATGTTGTGTTAGTTTCAGGTGCATGGCACAATGATTCAGAGAGATATATATATATATATATATATATATATATATATATATAAAATGTTGCTGCTGCTGCTGCTGCTAAGTCACTTCAGTCGTGTCCAACTCTGTGCAACCCCATAGACGGCAGCCCATATATATATATGGGCTTACATTATATATATATATATATATATATATATAATGTAACATATATATATATATAAAATGTAAGTGTGTATATGTATATAGACACACACACACAAGCACAGAAGTTTAGATTCTTTCTCCTTATAGGTTATTGCAAAATATTTAGTATAGTTCCTTGTGCTATACTTATTGGTTATCTCTTTTATTTGTATCAGTGTAAACATGTTAATTAATGTGTGTGTACATATTAATACATACATGTTAATGTGTACATGTTAAGCAGTGTGTACTGTGGTCCTTATTGGTTATCTTTTTTGTATATAGCAGTGTGCATGTGTTAATCACAACCTCCTAAAATAACCTGTATTAATGGACTTTTACTGCTTCCCTTGGAGAAGGCAATGGCACCCCACTCCAGTACTCTTGCCTGGAAAATCCTATGGGCAGAGGAGCCTGGTAGGCTGCAGTCCATGGGGTCGCTAAGAGTTGGGCATGACTGGGCGACTTCACTTTCACTTTTCACTTTCATGCATTGGAGAAGAAAATGGCAACCCACTCCAGTATTCCTGCCTGAAGAATCCCATGGTCGGGGAAGCCTGGTGAGCTGCCCGCTATGGCGTCTCACAAAGTCGGACACAACTGAAGCGAATTAGCAGCAGCAGCAGCAGCATTGCTTCCCTTTCCTTCTCTGTCTAGCTTCTCTGGCTTGGAGTCACTTCTTAAATAAATATCTAGGTTCAAGGTTGGCTATTGGAAGAACACAACATAAGACTTTACCAATCACATCAGATGAAGATTACAAATTCCAAGCTTCTACTTTATAACTGTGGTCCTTTCCACCAGAATACCCTCCTCTTACTTAAAGGAGGAAGACAGAGAGAGAGGGAGGAAGGAGCAGGAGGAGGGGAAGGAAGAGGAGAAGGGATTGTGAGCAGGAGCTCTGGGCATCTCTACCCGCTTTTTCCCCGCTAATGTTATGACTTGACTTTTCATATATGGAAAAATCCTACTAGGCTACTAGGCACCACATGTTTTTGCAAACTTTGCTGGTATACACCAATTTCTAGGAAAGCTGCAAGCTTTTGTGGGACCCCCGACTCCTATCACAACAGGATTGGATAAGAGGACCTGCAAGCATCATAGTAAAATACATAAATGGTCTCAAGAAAGTGTTTACAGCCTTCTGAAGTAATTCACCCGGCAAAGTCCCTTTGCAGTACCTGTATCTTGCTTAACCCAGGGTGCTGGTAACAAAGACAAATGATGCCATGACAGTTGGCAGTACAAGCAGGATGACATGTCAGAGGAAAAAAGCCATCAGTTCTGATTGTTTGCTAGCAGTTTATTTCTCTCTCCCTCATCAGACTGAAAGTGGCAGCTATAGTAGGCGTGTGATTTACACAACCCAGCAGTGCTCCTTGCACAGATCTTTTTGCAAAGGAAAATGATGAGCAATACCTGTGACAGATACCTTCCACTCAAACATCAGAATCATCTGATGATTTAAAGAAGAAGGCAAAGGGGAGTGTCTGGGCTCTGCTTGGCAGGCAAATAAAAGAGAGGAAAGATTGTATTGCAGACATTATGTATTCTGTGATGCTGGTAATAAACCCTGGTCAAGCTTTTGAGGGAAGAGAAGGAAGCCTCATTGATATTGGAGAGAATGGGTCACAGTTTCTTGTTTCTGTTGAGCTTTGTGGAAAGGAGAATGATGACATGGGAAGAACATGGTCTTTAGAGGAAGAGCTGGGCTAGAATACCAACTTTGCTATTTTCTGGGTTGGCAAGCTATTTTACCTCTATACAGCCCAGTTTTCTTAGTTGTAAAAAGTGATTTTAATAACTTTCATAGTGAAAGTTGCTCAGTTGTGTCCAACTCTTTGCGACCCCATGAACTATATAGTCCATGGAATTCTCTAGGCCAGAATACTGGAGTGGGTAGCCTATCCCTTCTCCAGCAGATCTTCCTGACCCAGGAATTGACCTGAGGGTCTCCTGCATTGCAGGCGGATTCTTTACCAACTGAGCTATCAGAGAAGCCCAAATAGCTATCATACCAACTGACTATGTGAATTAATCTTGGGATTATAGGCTATTTACAGGTACACAGATACATATGACTTAATCATGTTGCAGGAATGCAGGAATTTCTGGTGAATTACTTTCACATTGATCTTAATTACTAAGAACCTCCCAGATGCTAGGGCTGTGTTGACAACAGAAAATCAAAGGTAGGTAGAGCTCCCAGACAAGTTTGAGAAGAGAAGCTGATTTAGCACAGGAGTGCTTGTATCTTTCTGATAAATACATGTCCTTGTTTTGTCTGTCTTGGAACAGAGAATTATTACTCTGCTTTTTTCCACAAACAGCTAGTTGAGGGATTTTTGCTTCCATGCCACAGAATGAAACATGCTTGCATGAATCTGGAATAATTATATATATATATATATATATATATATATATATATATAACATTTAACCAAAACCTGTTTTGATGGTGATAAGGAAAGGTGATCTTTCATCAGATAAAATAGGAACTTTCTTTTAGTCTAGTTAAGACGTTACCAGTAGTATAGTCTTACCTACTCTTATGACCTGATGTCTCAGTTTTGTCTTCTGTAACTGAAGCAGAAACCTGAGGCGTACTGAAATGTCAGTGAAACAAGCAAGAGAAAAGACTCTGTGATGGGATAGAAAATAAATGCAGTGGGGAGCATTTCAGTGATGGTCCCTAAGGAGGAATCGGTGGGCTTGGTTGCCCGGGGCTTGAGTCAGGAAGCAAGGGTGGTGATGCTGTGTATGAGGCAGGGTGAGAGGGTCCACCCTGCAATGGTAAGGCTCAAGTCAGCAGGGTGGCAGACTTGTGTTTGCAAAAAGTTTGTCAAATTTAGAGAAGAAATCTAATCTCTGAGTGAATATATGCAGGAAGTGGTCCATATTCCCTGGGGTGGATTTGAAAAATGTTGGTGCAGTTGTTCTTGAGTCTACTATTCATTAAATTAACCTGGAAAGCTTTCTCAAAACAAAAGGAAACAAAACAAAACCAATGTCTAGATACTACTCCCAAATGAATGAAGTCACAATCTCAGGGTAGAATCATATTATAAAAAGTTGTATGTACACAAAAATCGAAAGGAGTTTACACTGAACATCTGTATATTTTTCATTTGGATTCTATGTTTAAAAGTTTGCTAGATTTACTTTATCAAATATCTACCTGAACATCATCTAGTAATGCATTCCGTTGGTACATTTTGAAGCAGATTGCAGATCTTTGCACACTGAGTATGTCAGCTTGCATATCATTAACAAAAATACAATAGTGTTTACATTTGTCTTTTGTTATAAAATTTACATACAATGAAATGCACATGCTAAGTCACTTCAGTCATATCCGACTCTGTGCGACCCCATAGATGGCAGCCCACCAGACTCCCCCATCCCTGGGATTCTCCAGGCAAGAACACTGGAGTGGGTTGCCATTTCCTTCTCCAATTCATGAAAGTGAAAAGTGAAAGTGAATTCATTCAGTCGTGTCCGACTCCCAGCGACCCCATGGACTGCAGCCTACCAGGCTCCTCCACCTATGGGATTTTCCAGGTAAGAGTACTGGAGTGGGGTGCCATTGCACATACCTTAGTCTATTTGCTGAGTTTTAGTAAATGCATGAACCTCTGTAACCCAAGCTTCTATCATGGTATAGAATGTTTTTGTCACTCCAGAAAGTTTCCTCATGCCCTTTCCCAGTCAGTTCCTTGCCTCCACTCCCCAGAGGCCATCAGTATTCTGAATTTTTTCCTTACCACAGATTATCAACTTTTTGAGAATTTCACACAATTTGAATCATTTGCTATGTATTCACTTGTATAAGGCATTGTTCACTTTGCATAACACTTTAGAGGTTTATCTAGGCTAATGCCTCTAATAGTATATTTTTTCTTATTGTTGAGTTTTGTAGTGCAGTATTGGATAAACATACTGCATTTTTTTTTATTGTCCATTCTCTTTTAAAGGGCAATTTGGCTGCTTTCAGTTTTTAGCTATTATAAGTAAACCTACTATGGGCATTCTTTCACAAGTCCTTTTGTGAACGTATGTTTTCCTTTTGTAGGAGTAGAATCACTAGGCCTTAGGGTAAGCTTAGTGCCATCTTACAAGAAATTGCCTAAACTTTTTTTTCTAGAAGATTGCACCATTTTTTGCATTCCCTCCAACAATTTACAAGAGAATCCCAGTTTGTTCCACAACCTCACCAGCATTTGATGACATCTTTTTTTTTTCTTCCCCTAAAGAGAAAACAAATGCTTTCTTAACTTTATTTTCTTGTTCTTCCAGTATTTTGGAGATAAAATTGGCATGCAGCACTGAATACTCTGATAAGTTTGGTGATCAATATTTTTAATTATAGTCATTCTGGTGTACATACATTGGTATTTCATTGTATTGACAAGTAATATCAACCACTTTTTCATACACTTACTGACCATTAATGTATCTTCTTTTGTGACTTTTAAGTTGTTCGGCCACTTACATTAGGTTCTTATCTACTTACTGTTAAGTTGAAGGGTTTTATTGTCATTTGCTTGTTTTTACATATCCTAGATCCCAATCTTTTGTCAGATATATGTTTTATGGAAACTTTTCTCTCGATCTGTGTCTTGAAAATTTATTTTCTTTTTTTTTTAATTTAATTTTATTTTTAAACTTTACATAATTGTATTAGTTTTGACAAATATCAAAATGAATCCGCCACAGGTCATATTGTTTAATGAGAGAAGTTTTACAATTTGCTAAAATCTAATTTATATTTTTGCAGTCATTGCTATTTTAGCTGGTCTAGGGGCTTCCCTTTAGCTCTGTTGGTAAAAAATCCACCTGCAATGCAGGAGACCCCAGTTCGAGTCCTGGGTCAGGGAGATCCCCTGGAGAAGGGATAGGCTACCCACTCCAGTATTCTTGGCTTTTCATTGTGGCTCAGCTGCTAAATAATCTGCCTGCAACGCAGGAAACCTGGGTTTGATCCCTGGGTTGGAAGATCCCCTGGAGAAAAGAAAGGCTACCTGCTCCGGTATTCTGTCTGGGAGAACTCCATGGACTACACAGACCATGGGGTTGCAAAGAGTCAGACATGACTGAGAAACTTTCACCTTCACTTTTAGGGTTCCCCAGGTGGTGCTACTGGTAAAGAATCCATCTGCCAATGCAGAAGACCTAAGATGTGGATTTGATCCCTTGGTCGGGAAGATCCCTGGAGGAGGGCATGGCAACCCACTCCAGTATTCTTACCTGGAGTAACCTGGCAGAGTAACCTGAGGAACCTGGGGAAGACTGAGATTCCTGGTCTCTAAGAGTTGGACATGACTGAATTGACTTAGCATGCATGCAAGAAAAATTTGGTTTTCATACTTTTTTCAAATGATTCTAATTTATAGCCAAAAGTGAGACCATCTGGATTACAGAGACCAATAAAGTTCTCTGACAAGCTACACAGCTATTAAAAAAATTAAAACATCAAATTTGGAAAAAAATTAACATATTTGGGAGAAATATTATCTTGAGAAAACTTGAGTATCCAGTCTTCATACCAGGGCACTGAGCTTATGGTAGCTGGTTAATTCCAGGCCCTCTCAGAGCTTATAACATGCTCCATGACTAGACCATGATGATTTTAGGTACTGGGTAATGTGTGTGTGTTAAGTAGCTTCAGTCTTGTCCTACTCTTTGCAACCCCGTGAGCTGGAGCCTGCCAGGCTCCTGTGTCCGTGGAATTCTCCAGGGAAGAATACTGGAATGTGTTGCCCTGCCCTCCTGCAGGGGATCTTCCTGACCCAGGGGTGAAACACACATCTCTTACATCTTCTGCACGGGCTCGGTGGTAAAAAATCCATCTCCCAATGCAAGGGTACGTGGGTTTGATTCCTGAATCAGAAAGATTTCCTGGAGAAGGAAATGGAAACCCACTCTAGTATTCTTGCTTGGGAAATCCCGTGGACGGAGGAGCTTAGTGAGCTAAGGTCCATAGGGCTGCAGGAAGAGTAAACAAAAACAACCACAAGATAGAAGATGTAATATTGGGGGCATTGGTGATTATACTTGAATAGGAAAATGGGGAATCAGGAGTTAACATTCTCAAAACTGGAATCTTCAGTGTTCTGTCCCTACCAGGAATAGACTAGTACATTGGTTCATATAATTTTCCTATAATACTTGTATGGAAGATGTTATGGAAAAAACAGAAACTAAACCTACTACATTTGTTGGCAAATGCTGCATTAGTTTGAGCTTAATTTGGATTAAGACTACAAGATTAAAATGCTCAGGAAGGGAAGAAAAATTAGTTCATGGAAATACTGGTTCCCATTTATTTAGTGCTTAATACACATCAGTAGTTGCTAAACTAGCCAACAGCTAAATCTGTCTCACAATTTTTGTGACACAAATTGTATTGGAATATAGGCACCTCCTTCATTTACTTATTGTCTATGGCAATTTTCACACTACAGGGGTTGTTGAGTAGTTTGCCAGGCGGTATGGTCCACAAAGTCAGAAATATTTCCTATGTATCTCTTTATCGAAAAGTTTATTGACACTTTATATTCATTATTTTTAAGCTGCATGATATGTCTGTAGGGAAGATGTTTTCTGTCCATTTTAAATATGGAGAAACTGAAGCTTAGTGAATTTAGATTACTCATCCAAGATGGTAAAAGGAAAAACTAGAATTTAAACTCTTGTATGTATAGCTTCAATGCATATGCTCATTCTGTTGTACAATCCTCTCTCCCTCAGTTATAGAGATGAATTTAAAAAACACAAATACAATAATTATGGTCATTGAAAGGATTTGTCATGCATTAGATACTGGAAAACAAAACTGGTTAATAAACTGAATAATTGGTATTGAAAGATTACAAGGAAAGCTGGACATTTAATGAGTCATATACAAGATTAATTTACATACCATGAGCAGAGTCTGCACTACATCATGTAATCATCTGGTTAGCATCATTTCCTTGTTTAGGACAAAGCATTAAGACCCATCGCATCCGCATCAAAAGCCATATTCTGATACTGGAGAGTCTGTGGGTAGAGAAAGGCACATGTGGTGAAAGAAAGAACATTTTAACTAGCCCTTGACAAGCAGGAGGGATTTAGACTTGCAACACTGCAGGCAAGAAAAGCAGTGCATGTGTAAAGAGCAGGCTCTCGTTTATTTTTTCTAGAAAGTAGACTGAAGGAAGCTTTGCTAAAAATACAACAGAAAAGAAAATCAATGTTAGATCATACAAAGTCCTAAATGCCTGGTTAAAACACTGCATGTAAATGAAGCAGGTTTATACCTAAGATGACCAACTTAACTTGCCCAGAATTGAAAGTGAGTCCTGGGATACAGGACTTCTGATGCTAAAACTAGAGTGGTCTTGAGAGAATTGGGAGGGCCAGGCTCTGCATTTACACACACACACACACACACATACATACACAAACACACACACACCTAAAGTAGCATATGTTCCTACACAAATAATGCAGAACCATAATCCTTCCTAACTCCTATTTAATATTTAATAATATTCATCTAAGGGATTGTGAGAGAAAGGATGAATTGAGTCAACTGGAATTCACCTGAGAATAATGTGAGAATTGGCTGCTGAATTCATTATCAATTATATTTCATTTTAGCAGATCCCAGCATTACTGAAACACAGTATGATAACTCTAGAAAAGGGATATGAACTAGAAAGGCTAATTAATAAAACATCCTTTTCAGAGGAAAAAAAATAAAGCAACAAATAATCAAGCAATCTCCTTTGTGAATCGGTTTTAAGATACAGGATTTTTAATTAAAAATCATCTCATTTTTTGTTCTATGTTAATAAAGAGTTTTAAATTGTGACTAACATATTGGGCATTGCAAACTTTGATTACTTAAGGGTACTTGATACAAAATAACATTTGATTTATTCATTTTTTGCTCATACATGCAATCACTCAAGGAAGAGTTTTCGAGAGCCTACTAAATGAGGGGAAAATGAAGATAAGACAAATGCCCTGTCTTCAAGTAGATCAGGAATCCCTTAGGAAAGGAGATATATAAAACAAATACTAACAAAGCAGAGAGGTAAAAAATAAGTAACAGATTTGTGGAAGAAGGGGATTATTTTCACTTTCAATGAAGTAGTTAAAGAATTCTTTACAGAAGAGACAATATGTGAGAGAAGCCTAGGTAGATCTTTGGAGGTGAGCTAGCATCCACATTTTACTTACAGGGGAATGAATGAATAAAAGGAGGAAATTAGATATGACAGTCTGTACTAACAAGCAGACAGGCAGCCTGGGCCCGGCAGAACTGGTGGAATATTTATTGAGAAAACAGAGGAAGGTGGTGGCAAAATCAGTGTAACCAGAGGACGGATATAGACCATGGAGAAAAGAATGTGAATTGCAGAGCTGGAGGTGTATTGGTACAAAGTGAGTCTACGGAGTAGGGCTGAGTCAGAAGGATCATAACTGATCTGAAGCTGTATCCAAAGACTAAGAAGAAATGGCAAAGAAGGGAATGTATGATAAACAGGCAAAAATTAGAATGCTATGAACTCAGGTAGTCATTAACATGCTTATGCTTTGTTGTGGAGACGGTAGACCATTATATGAGTTCTTGAAAGCTAGTGGGTACTCTAGGATAAGTAAGGGTTTGCTCACATGTCACTAGCAATTCTGCTTCTGGGTATGTGTGAAAGAAAGTTTTTGTGAATCTGTAAAGTTTCTTTTGTCAAGGTTGTTTATTTTAATGGCATTTATAGTAGAAAATATTGGGTACCCATGGGAGAATGGATAAAATGTGGAGGAGTAGTATGCAGTAATTAGAAACCATAAGATCTGAAAGCATAGTGCTCAGAATAATAACAGATAGAAGGAAGCAGAATGACATTTATAACACAATATGGGTTTCATAAATGACAAAATAGTTTTTCATAATACAGCATATTCTTTTCTAAAATCATCTTGCTGTACAAAAATACAACACTTGTGAGACTGTTTGGGGGAGAACATGAAAACCTTTGTCAGTGACATGAAAAAGAAACGATAAAAACTGCAGCACAATTAAACATGCACAATTTTAAGCTTTTAACATTAAGTTAAAAACATATGCACTGCGGTGCATACATACTCCTACTTTTACTTTCAAAGGGATCAGAAGTTTTCTTGTGAAAGTGGGCTTGAATGTGTGAAAGGTTGCAGTTTGTGAGTTATTATGGGATGATGGAATGATGCTTATCTGGTTAGAAAGTTGTTAACACAGTTGTGAATATATGGTTTATAACACACGTAGTGACTTGCGGTAGTTGGTAGATATTTAAGGGGTGTGTGTGTGTGTGTGTGTGTGTATGTGTGTGTGTGTGTGGTGTATTCCTACCAGGCTCTAGTCAGCAGGGTGCAGTTTACCTCACTCACCTATTGTTTTTCCTGGATGGAATTACACATGATATGAAGTTTGAACCATGCTCAATTTTTTTTTCTTTATATCCTTGGCATTGGAACAAATTCACTGTTACAAAACAAGTATTACAGAAGAAATGACTATATGAACACATGCAAACAAATGAACATAAGACAGTGTGAAAAAAAAAGAAATACAGAAATTTATAAAATAAAGCAGGAGACTTTGATGAGCCAATGATGATAATTGATAATGTTCCTGGGTTGGCAAGTATGACTGATCCATTCTCTTCTGACTTTCATTCAAAGAAAAATAAAAGTGGGCCCAGAGAGAGGTGCCATATGTTCAGGGTGGATATTTCAGGGAAGATTCTGTAAGAAATTACAGGGTGCCTGAGATTGTTTTTATGTGTAAAATGAGTTTATTAAAAAAGACAAAAAAGAGGAAGGGGCTAGAAAGAACTTTAAATCCAGATGTTGACAGTGAAGAATGGTCTTAGAGATAGAGGAATAGTATTGCAAGGCACAGGAAACTCAGCCACATGGTCTTATGGAACTACAGAAAGACAAAGAGGATTGAAAAAAAAAATCAACACAGATAATAGTTGATCATAAACAGAAAGTTGATCTCTAAATCAGCCAAAGGCACTATTATGAGTAAGCTCCCTTCCATTTTGAACTTTGTGAGTAGTAATACCCATATATCCTTCCCAATATATGGCTCAGTGAAAAAAGCAAGCAGATTATATAGCCGTAAAACACTGATGTTCGGAAGCTGCAGAGAATACCCAATAATTTAGTGACTGCCACTCAGCTTGATCACAGGACATGGAGGCATGGTTTTGGAGGTACACAGAAACTGTAAAAGGAGATATGAAAAGTAGTCTGTGGAGGAAATAAAAACTGCAGATTCAAGGGCAAAAATGAGAAACCAGCCTCTGGAAGGTAATGAACAATAAGATAGTCGGTAAAAATGAGGTGATAATGAATCACTTTTACACAGATGAATATTCATTGGGATGATGTGGCTTGAAAAGAGGGAAAAAATAAAGTGTGTATTTGGAAGATTGAAAGACACTGTAGCGGAACAGACAAGCTAGTATTTTCCCTTTGAAATGAAGCAGGCCAGAGTACAATGTAGAAGTGTGCACTTCAAAGTACACCTAGAGCATTTTTATGCAAGGTTACATAAGGATGCAAAGGATGGAGGGAGAGAGTGAAGGAGGGAGGGTCTACCAAGAGACAGATAATGTGACAGAGAGATTAAGTCATTTATCTTCCGTGTTAATATGATTTTCCTTGGGTAGCCTAGCTCTCAGTTGGGATCCTCCTTACCTCTCAAAATCTATATAACTTTGCATTTAGCTCTCCTCACCAACCTGCCAAGGCTGTGGACATGCAATGCTTCCCAAAGTATATGCAAAGTTCTATTTCCATGACCACCTAAGTGTCTGGGTACCTTCTCTTGGGTCATCTTTGTTGACTGAAAGTTGGAAATCAGGCTCTTTCCTTTAAAAAAAAAAAAATCAGTCCTAATAAATTTGTCTGAGTCTGTTATTACACGGTCCTGAAATGTAGTGTAAAAGAGAAGGGTTTGCATCGTGGTCATATGAACAAATTAATATGGAAAATTAGGAAAGCATACTATTATAAGCTTACTCTTATATATGACTTCCCTGGTGGCTCAGACGGTAAAGCGTCTGTCTACAATGTGGGAGACCCGGGTTTAATCCCTTGGTCGGGAAGATCCCCTGCAGAAGGAAATAGCTACCCACTCCAGTACTATTGCCTAGAAAATCCCATGGATGGAGGAGCCTGGTAGGCTACAGTCCATGGGGTCACAAAGAGTCAGACACAACTGAGTGAATCCACTTACTCTTATAATGCCCTTCAGCTACCACACTACTGTAGAATTTCATAAATCTTTTACCCTAGTGGAACGTAGAAACTCCCCTGGATCTTTTATGGCCATTCCTTTCCCTCTTTGCAGTTTTTTCTCTCCTCCTCTATTTCAAGTTGATCTATTCCGCACAGAGCATCTTATGCCTCTTCCCTGAAGCTGGGGTGACCACTCCCTAATGCCAGAGCTTATCAGTTCAGCTGCTCAGTCATGTCCAACTCTTTATAACCCCCCAGACTGCAGAACGCCAGGCCTCCCTGTCCATCACCAACTGCTTGAGTTTACTCAAACTCCTGTCCATTGAGTCGGTGATGCTATCCAACCATCTCATTCTCCATCATCCTCTTCTCCTCCTGCCTTCAATCTTCCCCAGCATCAGGGTCTTTTCCAATAAGTCAGCTCTTCGCATCAGGTGGCCAAAGTATTGCAGTTTCAGCTTCAGCATCAGTCCTTCCACTGAACCCATTCCAACACCACAGTTCAAAAACATCAATTCTTCTGTGCTCAGCTTTTTTTATAGTCCAACTCGCACATCTATACATGACTACTGGAAAAAACATAGCTTTGACTAGACAGACCTTTGTTGGCAAAGTAATGTCTCTGCTTTTTAATATGCTGTCTAGGTTCATCATAACTTTTCTTCCAAGGAGCAAGTATCTTTTAATTTTATGGCAGCAGTCACCATCTGCAGTGATTTTGAAGCCCAAAAAAATAAAGTCAGCCAGTGTATCCACTGGTTCTTCATCTATTTGCCATGAAGTGAAGGGACCAGATGCCAGATCTTAGTTTTCTGAATGTTGAGTTTTAAGCCAGCTTTTTCACGCTCCTCTTTCACTTTTATCAAGAGGCTTTTTAGTTTCTCTTTGCTTTCTGCCATAAGGGTGGTATCACCTGCATATCTGAAGTTATTGATATTTCTCCTGGCAATCTTGATTCCAGCTTGTGCTTCATCCAGCACAGTGTTTCTCATGATGTACTCTGCATGTAAGTTAAATAAGCAGGATGGCAATATACAGCCTTGACATACTCCTTTCCCTATTTGGAACCAGTCTGTTGTTCCATGTCCAGTTCTAACTGTTGCTTCCTGACCTGCATGTAGATTTCTCAAGAGACAGGTCAGGTGGTCTGGTATTCCCATCTCTTTAAGAATTTTCCAGTTTGCTGTAGTCCACACAGTCAAAGACTTAGGCATAGACAATAAAGCAAAAGTATATATTTTTCTGGAATTCTCTTGCTTTTTCAATGATCCAGTGGATGTTGGCAATTTGATCTCTGGTTCCTCTGCCTTTTCTAAATCCAGCTTGAACATTTGGAAGTTCACTGTTCATGTACTATTGAAGCCTGGCTTGAAGAATTGTGAGCATTACTTTACTAGCGTGTGAGATGAGTACTGTGAGATGAGTACTTATATGCAGAGTACATCATGAGAAACGCTGGGCTGGAAGAAGCAAAAGCTGGAATCAAGATTGATGGGAGACATATCAATAACCTCAGATATGCAGATGACACCACCCTTATGGCAGAAAGTGAAGAGGAACTAAAAAGCCTCTTGATGAAAGTGAAAGTAGAGAGTGAAAAAGTTGGCTTAAAGCTCAACATTCAGAAAACGAAGATCATGGCATCTGGTCCCATCACTTCATGGGAAATAAATGGGGAAACAATGGAAACAGTGTCAGACTTTATTTTTTTGGGCTCCAAAATCACTGTAGATGACTTCAGCCATGAAATTAAAAGACACTTCCTCCTTGGAAGGAAAGTTATGACCAACCTAGATAGCATATTGAAAAGCAGAGACATTACTTTACCAACAAAGGTCTGTCTAGTCAGGGCTATGGTTTTTCCTGTGGTCAAGTATGGATGTGAGAATTGGACTGTGAAGAAAGCTGAGCACCGAAGAAGTGATGCTTTTGAACGGTGGTGTTGGAGAAGACTCTTGAGAGTGCCTTGGACTGCAAGGAGATCCAACCAGTCCATTCTGAAGGAGATCAGCCCTGGGATTTCTTTGGAAGGAATGATGCTGAAGCTGAAACTCCAGTACTTTGGCCACCTCATGCGAAGAGGTGACTCATTGGAAAAGACTCTGATGCTGGGAGGGATTAGGGGCCGGAGGAGAAGGGGACGACAGAGGATGAGATGGCTGGATGGCATCACTGACTCGCTGGACGTGAGTCTGAGTGAACTCCGGGAGTTGGTGATGGACAGGGAGGCCTGGCGTGCTGCGATTCATGGGGTTGGACACGACTGAGGTACTGAATTGAACTGAACTGAGATGAGTACCATTGTGTGGTAGTTTGACCACTGCTGAGTTTTCCAAATTTGCTGGCATATTTAGTGTAGCACTTTCACAGCATCATCTTTTAGGAATTGAAATAGTTCAACCGGAATTCCATCACCTCCACTAGCTTTGTTTGTAGTGATGCTTCCTAAGGCCCACTTGACTTCACATTCCAGGATGTCTGGCTTTAGGTTGGTGATCACACCATCGTGATTATCTGGGTCATAAAGATATTTTTTTGTGTAATTCTTCTGTGTATTCTTGCTACTTCTTCTTAATATCTTCTGCTTCTGTTAGGTCCATACTGTCCTTTATTGTGCCCATCTTTGCATGAAATATTCCCTTAGTATCTGTAATTTTCTTGAAGAAATCTCTAGACTTTCCCATTCTATTGTTTTCCTCTATTTCTTTGCACTGATCACTGAGGAAGGCTTTCTTATCTCTCCTTGCTGTTCTTTGGAACTGTGCATTCAACTGGGTATATCTTTCCTTTTCTCTTTTGCCTTTCGCTTCTCTTCTATTCACAGCTATTTGTAAGGCCTCCCCAGACAACCATTTGGCCTTTTTGCATTTCTTTTCCTTGGGGATGATCTTGATCCCTGCCTCCTGTACAATGTCAGGACCCTCCTTATCAAAGTGTGAATTTTTTTTAATGTAAAACATGGTTCCCTTCCTCATAGAAATTCTGCTTGTCAGAATGATAAATTCTTTCCCTCTTTACCTTGAGTTTTATGGATAGCAGTGGAGGTTCAGCCAGGTTAAATGACATATACAAGATCACAAAACTACTAAGGAGGATGAGCCAGAACTCAAAACCTGCTTAAGTGAATAAAAATGAGAAGCTTGTTTTGAATGTCCCTGGTGCAGGAGGCATGCCACGTGCACCCCACAACTGATAATGGAACTACCTGTGAGGTCTCATTTATCCCCCACGTTTTACAGATGAGGAGACTCAGACCGCAAGAGTGTGAGACACCGTTTAAAAGTCAAACTTGCATTTAACATATCTGTTTTATGGGCAATAGAAGCATGGAAGGGATGAAGAAAAGGACAGATATTTGAAAAGGAGAGTCTGCCATAGATAAAGTTTGGTGAGTGAAGGGCCCTGGGGACTTCCTTTGAGTGTGATAGTTTGCTCTGAGAGTACGCAGAGCCCTATATGCATTTCTGATATTTTTCTAGTCCGTGAAACAGATGCATTTTTTCTTCCTCACACTCTTCTTTGGGGTTTTCTGGCTTTTGGTAGGCCCAGTTATTTTTGACTTATGGATAATAGCAACTCAGAGAAGATCCTCCCCCGGTTGGACCAGCGGGGCTCTCATTTCCTCTGGAAGCCTGGCAGTGTGAGGGCAGTTTTGGACTTGCCTGTCAGAGATGGGGTTTTGTCATCAATCTTCCTCTGCATGTGGAGCAGAAGTGTGGTGAGGGGAACTGCTGTCTGCAAAAATTGCTTTTAAGGTGGGGAAAGATTATTTACATGCCCCCTTCCTTAGAGATGGGTACTCACAGAGGGCTGTGATAGGCCTGGAAAGTGAAATTGGAATTAGGTTCTCACAGCATCCTGGCAGGCAGCTCATGCAGGCCTTTCTCCTGACCCCCAGGCCGTATTTCTAGCACAGCAATAGCTTAGTGTCCTCCTTTCCTTTCAAGCCAAGAGCTTGGAGTAAATATTGTTCCCCCATCTTATACTTTCCCAACACAGCAGAATATGACACAGTGTTCAGGTCTTCCTTCCCAGATCTTTTGAGAGGTACCTATTTTAGCAGTAAGAGCGCAGCCTCAGGGTCCCTGCTGAGTTGCATGACCTTGGGCAGGGAAGGTCTCAGTTTCCTAGGACATCAATTGGGGCTGATGATGGTAGCATCTTCTTCATAGAGTCAACATGAAGATAAAAGTAGTTAATGTTGATAAAGCACTTATAAGAGTACATGGTGTTTATCAAGTGTGACATAAGCATCTGGGAGACTGAAGATATAACATGGAATCTCTGAGGATGTGTGCACATAGGTGTCAAAAGTTAGGACTTTGTCCAGCCCTATGCATCTGGGTTGTGTTCCTTCTCAGCTCTCTTATGGCTTCCTTTCCTGTTATGTATCCCTCTTTATTGAAATGACTTCTGTTCATGATAAATGGCAGGGTTTGCGAGTGAAGAGCTGTTTATCCTGTTTCTTATTTCATCCCCACTGCCGCTGCTGCATAATTGAAACCCTTACAGTTTCAGTCTCCTGTCTACATTGGATATTCACTTTTGGACAAATAAATGAAGGAAGGATGGAGAATCTGACCCCTGCTTTTTAAATCTTTGATCTCTTCTAATAGAAAATCATGCTTCTGGGTGGTGCAGTGGTAAAGAACCCGCCTGCCAATGCAGGAGACATAAGAGACACAGGTTTAATCCCTGGGTCAGGAAGATTCCCTGGAGAGGGAAGCAGCAACCCACTTCAGGAATCTTGCCTGGGAAAACCCATGGGCAGAGGAGCCCGGTGGGCTACAGTCCACGGGGTCACAAAGAGTCAGACATGACTGAGCGCGCGTGCGTACACACACACACACACACACACACAACCAGTAGTATCCGGAGGATACTACTTCTCAAAAGAGCCCCCTCCACATCATGAGTGATAAAGCTTTTCAGTTGGAAAAATGGAAGACATGAGGCCCCTGTACCAGGCCTGCATCAGCTTCTAGAGGACCTGTCGTGTTTAGGAATCATCCTTCCCTCTCAGTTTTTCCTTCTGTTCCCTGTGGTGATTTCAAATTTGAGTGGATCAAGGTCATTCAAAACCTTCCACCACTTGTCCAGGGATCAGTGAGGTGGAACTGAGGACTTTGGAAGTGGTCCAGGTTATTTTGAAGAAACTCGAGGATAAAAGATCTGGAAGTGCTTAGGGCTGCCTAATTTCCCCAGGGAAACTTGCTGGCATGTGTTAACACTGCTGGTAAGACCAAATAGCTGAGGCAATTTGGCATGGCCAAGAAGAAATGTGCTTAACAGGAGATAAACTCGTTGCCAGAACCATTCTCACTGGGAAAAGTATAATAGAAACTTGCAGTAAACCACTCTGCATATAATCACTTATGTTGTAACCCCTTACAGCAAGGGAAGCTTCACAAAGGGAAACTGAAAACTAATTCTCACTAACAGTAATAATGAATAGTAGAGTCAAAACAGGAATTGCAGAACTTCACAGATGAAGTGCAGAATTTTTCATTTAGAGATACCTGAGAAATGTGCCTGTGTGTGTATGCAGACACATATATGTATGTACATATGTATTTGAATTTCCATTTATAGAAAAACATATTTTTATAATACAAGTTTCACTCCAAACAAAGGCAAATTATTGAGTTCAGTGATGCACTGACTCCTCCCAAGCCCCTCTTACCCATTTTCCCCAAGACTAGAGACACCGTGGCCCTCACTTTGATTCCAGAACATTCCAAAGTACTACAGAAAGAGCATAGATTTTTCAGTCTTGTAGACTTGCACTCACATTCCAGCTCCTCCATTTCCTGGATGTGTGACCTGAGACAAGTTAAATAGCATCTATCAATCTCAGATTTTCTGCTCTAATAACTAAGGGATAATGAAAGTATCAAGCTTTCTGAGTAGTTGGGGAACCAAATGAGAAAATACCACTTAAACCACATACCTCAATGTTTATTATCTAGTGAAATCCTCTAAATGTTTACTGGATCTGCTAATGGTGATGGAGCAGATATCCTGGAACAGTAACAGTAGTTGGTATGCCCTTGAAAAGAAACAGCATCTGGAATGATCCCCTTTCGTTATGCTGGAAGATACATTTCATTAGGCTTTTTATAACACAAAGAGGAGTTCCCCCCAAACAAATAGACATCCTTAAGGATTGCTACCAGAGTTATTTTATATTCCATCTTACAAAAGATCTTTCCTATAGGAAAATGCCAGTAAGTATTTGTAGAATGAATTAATTAAAAACTAAAAAGCCTAAATCCTCAACTAACAAGGTGTTGTTATTGTATTTTCCTACACTTCATTGCAGAGAAGGCAATGGCACCCCACTCCAGTACTCTTGCCTGGAAAATCCCATGGATGGAGGAGCCTGGAAGGCTGCAGTCCATGGGGTCGCTGAGGGTCGGACACGACTGAGCAACTTCACTTTCACTTTTCACTTTCATGCATTGGAGAAGGAAATGGCAACCCACTCTAGTGTTCTTGCCTGGAGAATCCCAGGGATGGCGGAGCCTGGTGGGCTGCTGTCTATGGGGTCGCACAGAGTCGGACACAACTGAAGTGACTTAGCAGCACACTTCACTGAAGAGGAAAAAAAAAAAACCCAAGTAAACAAACGATGACAAGCTAATATTGGAATTTAAGGGAGTTTAATTGTGTATGAGCATGCATGTTAAATCCTTAGGTAGGTTCTAGGGTAAATGGAAAGTTATGACCAACCTAGATAATATATTCAAAAGCAGAGACATTACTTTGCCAACAAAGGTCCATCTAGTCAAGGCTATGGTTTTTCCAGTGGTCATGTATGGATGTGAGAGTTGGACTGTGAAGAAAGCTGAGCGCCGAAGAATTAATGCTTTTGAACTGTGGTGTTGGAGAAGACTCTTGAGAGTCCCTTGGACTGCAAGGAGATCCAGCCAGTCCATCCTAAAGGAGATCAGTCCTGGGTGTTCATTGGAAGGACTGATGCTGAAGCTGAAACTCCAGTACTTTGGCCACCTCATGCGAAGAGTTGACTCATTGTAAAAGACCCTGATGCTTGGAGGGATTGGGGGCAGGAGGAGAAGGGGACAACAGAGGATGAGATGTCTGGATGGCATCACCGACTTCAGGGATATGAGTTTGGGTAAACTCTGGGAGTTGGTGATGGAAAGGGAGGCCTGGCGTGCTGCACTTCATGGGGTCACAAAGAGTCAGATATGACTAAGTAACTGAACTAAACTGAGGGTAAATATTCAATAGGATACAAATTTCCTAGTTATTCTGCATCTATATCATCCACTCTAGACTATGAGAATCCATCTTCAGGTAGGCTATTCAGATGTTGTAAATAAATAAATGCATACATTTCTTGGTGTTAGAGGTTCTTATCAAGGGGAAGGAGAAGGAACATTGGATTTATATGTAGACATTTGACTTCTGGTCTACCAGTTAACTGTGTGTGAATTTGGGACCGTTATTTCCCCTCTTTGAATCAATGTATAATGAGAAGATTGAACTTTATTCTCATCAAGGTATTTTCCAATTCTGACATCTTTATATGTATATGACTAGAAATTTGCTTTTGATTCTTTAGAAGTACTTGTGAATTCCTCTGTTATGGTACTTGATGCTATATACATAGAAATGATTTACTTATACATATGCATTTTGCTAAACTGAACTTTTTTAACACCTGTCTTAGAACCTAGAACAGGATAAATTTAAAGATTAAGAGGGATGGTATGGGGAGGGAGGAGGGAGGAGGGTTCAGGATGGGGAACATATGTATACCTGTGGCAGATTCATTTTGATATATGGCAAAACGAATACAATATTGCAAAGTTAAATAAAATAAAATTTAAAAAAATAAATAAAATAAATATGATGTAGATCTCTACCCCCCAAACAAAAAATTAAAAAATAAAGATTAATTGGATTTTCATTAATGATACTGATCAAATATAAGAAGAAATTTCCAATCTCCAAATTTGAATTGTGATTTATCTTTTTAAAAAATGACAACTAGGGACAATGTCAAGCATTCCTAGAGCCTATGACATTGAATTCACTTCAGGTAAATGTAGTGACACAGAGGGTTAAAGTAAAGTAATTAAAATGGTTCAGCCTGTCATTTTGCAGTCAGTGTAGATGTACACTACTAAGAGAAGCTCTCTTCCTACTCACGTTGGCTGATGCACAGCATATGCACCTCTATCTTTGAATTTGCTGCAGTTAATGTTTTTATCTGTGGCTTTGCTGAAGGTACAGTTGACAGCTCATCAAATGCAGGGGTGACAGGAATCTGGGAAGGAGAGAATGTGCAGTTTCTGAATGAATCAGGATCTTAAGAGATAGTAATGGGCTACAGTGATAAGACAATTTAATTCTTACAAAATGCAGCTTAACAAGGATGAATGTTGTACCCAGAGATCTAAAAAGCTGAACGTGTTTGGATAGGATCAGGAAGATATGGCTTAGTGGTTGAAAATGTAAAATATCTTCAGGAGTCTAAAATAATTACAGTGATAACAGTAGCCATCATTTATGGCATACTTATTATATGCCAGTCACCTTCCAGATGTTTCAGCTCTGAGTTCCAAGACTGATACCTTTCAGGTACACCATGTCAGAAGTTCACTGAAGATAAGTACGGATAGGACTGCTACACAGCTACCTGATCTTAGAATGGATTGAAATGATTAGATAGGTGGAGTCCCTTGTTCTGTGCTCATTAAAACTGTCTGGCTGAAATTTGTGTTCAGGTTTAGGTTTTACCATTTACTACATCCATAGAGAGCAAGTTCCAGGATAAAATGAGGAGTCTGGTAACCTTATTTTCCAAGGGCTAGTTGGAAAAATGAAGAGAAAAATTGGGAGAAATGGAGAGAAAAGATGATGAAGTTTATTAAATCTTGAAAAGGTTATATGTGAATTTTGAGTAAAGCCTCTTTATCTCGATCCTGATGAAAGAAGCAGGATGAAGAATGAAAAGAACAGAGAAATAGCTTTGTCTTCACAGAGTAAAAAGGACTAATGGTGAGTTCTGTTCTGAAACAGAGGAGCTACTGCTAAGTGAAAGAGGGGTGTATTGTTCAAAGCACACAGAGATAAATGGAATATCCACTGATGGGGTAGAAAGATTAGGCTTCGATTGATGATAGATAGATGTTTCAAGTCAAATTCTAGCCGGTAATTTCATTATTTTATGATTATCTTTCAATGGAGAGTGCTTTATACTCTCTAATCAGAAGCTTTTATTGTTTATCTAAAGCTACTCCATACAAAAGTCTGCTGGATATTGTATAAATACACGTATAATCCCTGACCCCTAAAATAGTATATTTAAGATATTTCTGAATTGCTTGCAATCTCTTCAATTTACTACTCATAATAATCCTAACATGTAGGCATTATTTTACACTTTATCAAAGGATAAAACTGACACTCAGAGAAGTGAAGCATGTCCAACATGCTGTTAATTAGCACTTGCACACAATTCACGTATGAATGATTAATAGTTCTAAACAATGCCTCATGCTTGAGATTTTCCTAAAGATCTGCAAATTAGAGCAATTTTTAAAAGAACTGAAGCTTTGGATGTTTTTAATAATAAAAGTCATACATATTTATTGTGGAAAATTTAGAAAATATGTACAAATAATAAAAAAAGTAGAATAAGTCAATAACCCCATCATTCATCAGTAAGATCATTACTCTTAATATTATAGTATATAATTCTGTGATATTTTCATACATTTATTTCAATAACTCTATAGGGAAGCCCATTAGTTCAGTTCAGTTCAGTCGCTCAGTAGTGTCCAACTCTTTGTGACCCCATGAATCGCAGCACACCAGGCCTCCCTGTCCATCACCAACTCCTGGAGTTCACCCAGACTCACGTCCATCGAGTCAGTGATGCCATCCAGCCATCTCATCCTCTGTCGTCCCCTTCTCCTCCTGCCCACAATCCCTCCCAGCATCAGAGTCTTTTCCAATGAGTCAACTCTTCGCATGACGTGGCCAAAGTACTGGAGTTTCAGCTTCAGCATCATTCCTTCAAAAGAAATCCCAAGGTTGATCTCCTTCAGAATGGACTGGTTGGATCTCCTTGCAGTCCAAGGCACTCTCAAGAGTCTTCTCCAACACCACAGTTCAAAAGCATCAATTCTTTGGCGCTCAGCCTTCTGCACAGTCCAACTCTCACATCCACACATGACCACTGGAAAAACCATAGCCTTGACTAGACTGAAATTTGTTGGCAAAGTAATGTCTCTGCTATTCAATATGCTATCTAGGTTGGTCATAACTTTTCTTCCAAGGAGTAAAAGTCTTTTAATTTCATGGCTGCAGTCACCATCTGCAGTGATTTTTGGAGCCCCCAAAAATAAAGTTCTTACACTGTTTCCACTGTTTCCCCATCTATTTGTCATGAAGGGATGGGACCAGATGCCATGATCTTCGTTTTCTGAATGTTGAGCTTTAAGCCAACTTTTTCACTCTCCTCTTTCACTTTCATCAAGAGGCTCTTGAGTTCCTCTTCACTTTCTGCCATAAGGGTAGTGTCATCTGCATATCTGAGGTTATTGCTATTTCTCCTGGCAATCTTACATATATATTTAAAATAAATATTATATCTAAATGTTGTACACACACACAAATATAGATAATATTTAAGATGAAATGAGACCAACTGCCCTGTGGTGTCCTTTGCCTTTGTCAGGAAAGAAAATGTTGTGAACAATATTTGATATCACTAAATATTTTGTTAAAACATAAATTTAAATTGCATCAGCCTAAAGAGATAGTGAGAGGACATAAAAATGCATTGTTACTGACAAGCTGGTAGAATCATTCCCTTGCACAATGGAGGCTCATGGGCAGTCACTTTAGGCAATGAAGGGCATGTTGCTTGCTCTGCCCTGAGGCCTGACCTGGACTGTGTGTTTTTCAGTTGCTAAGTTGTGTCCAGGTCTTTTGAGACCCTATGGACTGTAGCCCGCCAGTTTCCTCTGTCCATGGGATTCTCCAGGCAGGAATACTGGAATGGGTTGCCATTCCCTTCTCCATGGCATCTTTACAACCCAAGGATCGAACCCACGTCTCTTGTAATGGCAGGTGAATTCTTTACCACTGAGCCACCAGGGAGCTGGACTAGGAATAGCTCAAAACAATCCTTTGTTTCCTTTTATTCCTGGGGTGCCCAATTTAGCCCCTGGCCAATACTAACCTCTCTCTCTGCTGGAAGCACTGTGGCCCCATTCTCTCCCCTGAAATTGCCAAAGGTCTTCCAGCCTCAGATCCTGTGCTCTAGACATACCCATGATCTGGAAATCTTCCCTAAGAAATTCACTTAGACCTCTACTCCACGATGACCTCCTTAGGGGTCTTTCCTGACCGGTTTATCACTGATTGCCCTGCCCTTTCTTTCTACTTTTCTGTCACCTACCTTCAGTTCAGTTCAGTCATTCATTCCTGGCCAACTCTTTGCAACCTGATGGACTAAAGCATGCCAGGCTTCCTTATCCTTCACCAGCTCCCGGAGCTTGCTCACACTCATATCCATTGAGTCTGTGATGCTATCCAATCATCTCATCCTCTGATGTGCCTTCTCCTCCTGCCTTCAATCTTCCCAGTATCAGGGTGTTTTCTAACGTGTCAGTTCTTCGAATCGCCAAAGTATTGGAGCTTCAGCCAGAGTCCTCTCAATGAATATTCAGATTTTATTTCCTTCAGGATGGACTGGTTAGATCTCCTTTCAGTCCAAGGCACTCTCAAGAGTCTTCCCCAACACCACAGTTCAAAAGCATCAATTCTTCGGCAGTCAGCTTTCTTAATGGTCCAAATCTCACATCCATACATAACTCCTAGAAAAACCATAGCTTTAACTAGACTGACCTTTGTCAGCAAAGAAATGTCTCTGCTTTTAAATATGCTGTCTAGGTTGGGCATACCTTTTCTTCCAAGGAGCAAGCATCTTTTAATTTCATGGCTGCAGTCACCATCTGTAGTGATTTTGAGCCCAAGAAATAAAATAAATAAAGTCTCTCACTGTTTCCATTGTTTCCCCATCCATGTGCCATGAAGTGATGGAACCTGATGCCATGATCTTAGTTTTTTGAATGTTGAGTTTTAAGCCAGTTTTTTCATTCTCTTCTATCACCTTCATAAAGAGGCTCTGTAGTTCCTCTTCACTTTCTGCATAAGGGTGAAGTCATCTGCATTTCTGAGGTTATTGATATCTCTCCCAGCAATCTTGATTCCAGCTTATGCTTCATCCAGCCCAGCATGTCACATGATGTACTTTGCATATAAATTAAATAAGCAGGGTGACAATATGCAGCCTTGATGTGCTCCTTTCCCAATTTGGAACCAGTCTGTAATTCCATGTCCAGTACTAATTGTTGCTTCTTGACCTGCATACAGATTTCTCAGGAGGCAAGTAAGGTGGTCTGATATTCCCATCTCTCTAAGAATTTTCCAGTTTGTTCTGATCCACACAGTCAAAGGCTTTAGCATAGTCAATGAAGAAGTATATGTTTTTCTGGAATTCTCTTGCTTTGTCTATGATCCAGTGGATGTTGGCAATTTGATCTCTGGTTCCTCTGCCTTTTCTAAATACAACTTGAACATCTGGAAATTCTTGGTTCACATACGATTGAAGCCTAGCTTGGATAATTTTGAGCATTACTTTGCTAGCATGTGAGATGAGTGCAATTGTTCAGTAGTTTGAGTATTCTTTGGCATTGCCTTTCTTTGGAATTTGATTTAGATCATACCTGAATGTCTAGTGATTGTCTCTCCTTTCTTCAATTTCAATCTGAATTTTGCAGTAAGGATTTCATGATCTGAGCCACAGTCAGCACCCAGTCTTGTTTTTGCTGACTGTAGAAAGCTTCTCCATCTTTGGCTGCAAAGAATATAATCAATCTGATTTCCGTATTGACCATCTGGTGATGTCCATGTATAGAGTCGTCTCTTGTGTTTTTGGAAGAGGGTGTTTGCTGTGACCAGTGTGTTGCCATCTCCTATTTGACCACTAACTTACCTTGATTACTTACTGTATCCCACTTCACCCCCTGCAGTTCTATCATGTGTATATTTGCTCCTTCCTAATTGTTTCTCCATTAAGTATAGGGAGGTTTAAAGCTTCCATCTTTTCCACAGTAATTAAAAGAATGTCTGGCACAGAATGGGCACCCAACATACACTTAAGTGCATGAATGAATGAGCGAGAGCCTAGCACAGCATGCCTGGCAAGTAAATTATGTTTTTTGTAGAGCGTGTTAGGAAACCAGGGGAAGGTTTTGATCAGCTTTTGCTATGCCTTCTTACCTAATTTAAGAGACATTATTTAAGGGGCCTGGAGTTTAGCAAAAAGGTGGATTTGTTCATTTATATTGGAGTTTTGTGGGAATAACAGAAATCAGAAATCATCCTGGAGAAAGGCCAGGAAGAACAAGTCAAAGTGCCTCGAGGAAGGGTCTGTATGGAGAATGGGAGAATGAGACAGAGCTAAATGAAGAGTCACTTCACAATGGCACCTAATAGATAAATCTGGGAAATCTCACAAGACCAGGTACAAGTGCTAACACTGTCTTTCACACTTGCAAGGTAGATATATTTAAAGGACCCAGAATAAGCAGGAACTCTTGTTTTTATCAGAAGAATAATGGTAAGCCCATTGACTGTCTATGTGGATAAGTGATACGAGCCTCAGGAGATATATATATATACATATTTTTTTTTGCTTATATTTTTAAGATCCCATGAAAAGAAATGAACTCAAATTGTGATTTTTGAGAAGAGAGTTATCCATCAGCGTTAGAGTCTTGTTGAGGCTCTATAGATTTCCTAAAGAAGACACTTCTGCAAAGGTGATAACATAGTTATCTCCCTGTCAGGCAGTATAATTGATAGTGCTATTCAAAATTAATGGACTTTGGTGTGTAGTAGATTAATGAACAGTATGCTCACAGCGGAAACCAGCTACTTCTGGGATCTCAACCCACACCTCGAATTAGACTAAAGTAAAAAGGGAGGGAGGGGAGTGACCTCATGACTGAGGATATAGTAAATCAGAGAAGTTGTATAACAGTTCACTGGTCATAAAATTAGGTTTCACAATCCCATAGTCCTGAAAGTAAGACAGAAGGGTGTTCAAAGAAAGCCCACACCTATGGGAATCATCTCTCATATTTATTTCATCACTCTGAGCTTATAGTTCTCATTAGTTGATCTGCTTGTGGTAACATATGGTAGTTAAGAAATAATACATTATTAGGGGATTTCTCGGAGAAGGTGATGGCACCCCACTCCAGTACTCTTGTCTGGAAAATCCCATGGACAGAGGAGCCTGGTAGGCTGCAGTCCATGGGGTCGCGAAGAGTCGGACATGACTGAATGACTTCACTTTCACTTTTCACTTTCATGCATTGGAGAAGGAAATAGCAACCCACTCCAGTGTTCTTGCCTGGAGAATCCCAGGGACAGGGGAGCCTGGTGGGCTGCTGTCTCTGGGGTTGCACAGAGTCGGACACGGCTGAAGCGACTTAGCAGCAGCAGGGGATTTCTATTGGTTTTGTATGACCTACATTAATTAGCATCATGATAGTTTAATTGAGGCAAGGTAGCAAGTGTAATAGGAACAAACTTATAGCGTATGTAGTCAAAAGGAACAATCTCTTTCTGGTTGGATTGTGGAGGAAGACAGGGTATAGACAGAGAGTCAAATCATGGAGAATCAGAAACATGGAGAAGGGCCCAGAGAGTCTGCCACTCATTGAGAAGCTGATAGAAAAGCAGGGGGTTGTCTTTTCTCCTTTGAAGACCAGACTAGGAGAAGAACACACTTTGTCAGGATGCTGGAGGAGAGCTTACGGAAAGGATGGAATAAGATTTGTTTCCTTTTTTCTGATTCCAAAGAGGCAGATAAAGAATTTTTGAAGCCATTGAATTCTTGGTTCAGATCTTGACTCTTTCGTGTGTTATATATCATTTGGGGACAGTTGTTTAAACTTGTAGGACATAGGTAGATTTTATCCATGCATCAGAGGCAAGTAAAGCAATTTGTAGAATCACTGTGAGGAATAAGTCAGGTAAGGTATGTTAAAGACCTAGCAGAATGACTGAAACTGGACTGTCACTGACAGTGCTCACGCCTGCATTAACAGGCACCTGTGACATGTACAGAAGCATCTTGTTGTTGCTTAGTCACTCAGTCGTGTCCAACTCTGTGTTACTATATGAACTGTAGCCCGTCAGGCTACTCTGTTCATGGGGTTTCCCAGGCAAGAATGCTGAAGAGTGGGTTGCCATTCCCTTCTCCAGAGGATCTTCCTAACCCAGGGATCGAACCTGAGTCTTCCACATTGCAGGTGGATTCTTTACCACTAAGCCACCAGAAATGCATACAGATGTGTAGGACAAAATGTCAGCACCCCTCCATGACACACACCTATGTCTCCACCGAGCACTTTGGAGGAGCAGCTTTGTAGGATGTGGGATCTATTCAGCATCATCCCTCAAGGTGTCCAAAATCCAGATGGGAGTGCAAAATCAAGATGACCAGCCATTTCTCACACATGTTCTAGTGAAAGCAGGGATGAGAAAGATAGACTAGGACCAAGTTCTAGGTCAGGTTCCATTCCCTCCGTCTAAAATATGACTCAGACTGTTTGTGACTTGTTGGGAAGTATTCCATGATGCCTTATATGCCTTTTGACTCCAAGCTGAACTGGAGACCCAACTTACCGGAGAACAGTAGCCTTCGTCATGGTTCCCACAGGATCTGTCTCTCAAAGAAACTGCTGCATTATATCTTCTGTATTATTTCCCATGACTGTATAGCCCCAGACTATGAATTCCCTTAAGTTTGTATTTGTTCTTGTATGTTAAGGTCCTGGTACAGTGTGTGGCACAGTTATTGTTCAGCATGTACTTGTTACGTGAATGAATATACAGAATATTGCATGAAATATATTAAACAGTGACCTTGAAAAAATTACTCATCCCTCTGAGCCTCAGTTTAGTCATGTGTAAAATGGGAGAAAAGGCAAGCGTAGCAGTAGAGTGAAATACCTGGGCCAGACTGTGCACTTAATAAGTGAAACACTGGTTCATTGTCATTGCCTTAATCATCATATTCAGGTATAATCCAAATTACATGATTACTGAACAATTTTTAAACACTTAGTATAAAAAAGTGCATGTCATGGAACCCCTTAATTCTTGAGATTTCTGTCTCTCTACAAGAAGCAATTTGCCCTTTTCACCACAGGGTTCCATTTCAGTCCCTTTTTGCTCTCACTCAGAAGTTCTTACATTTATTCTGTCTGACACACTCAAATCCATTAAGTCTAATGAACATCCACTCTGACATCGCACTGCTTAAATATGGCTAGAGCGCCTAATGATTTTTGCTTCTCACAATGACTCTGTGTATTCTGTTTTTCTAAAATTTAGCAGAGCTGAACATCACTTTAATATTCCTGAAATCCAGAGAGTAACAGTTAAATCTCTTCTAACACTTTTGAGCTTTCATCATATAAAAGATGCAGTACCAGTTACTACAGGGGGATATACACATGAGCATGGCCCGGCCTCTACCTTTGAAGGTCAAGGCCTTAGATCAAATAGTCTCCCATTAAATATGCAGAGAGGGCTTCCTTGATGGCTCAGAAGGGAAAGAGTCTGCCTGCAATACAGGAGATCCAGGTTTGATCCCTGGTTTGGGAAGATCCCCTGTAGAACGGAATGGCTACCCATTCCAGTATTCTTGTCTGGAGAATTGCATGGACAGAGGAGCCTGGCGGGCTATAGTCCCTGGGGTTGCAAAGAGTCAGATATGACTGAAGCACACACACAAATATGCAGAGAGGACTCTTCACAGTGACATTCTGCACCACTGAATCAGCTCTGCTAGGTCAAGCGAACACTGAGCGGGCATCATCTTCTCATGCAACAGAATAGGGGCTACATGCTTGGAAAATGGAGCTGAATAAGACAGAGGCTCTGTCCTTATGGAGCAGGGAAGTTACTGATTAAGGGAAAGCGGAGAACAAAAATGAACTATTTCAGTACAGTAGGCTAAATGTTTTCTCTGAAGTCAGCACAAGGAGTCTTGGTGCTAATAAGGAAAGAAATGACCTATACTAGAGATTAAGGAAAACCCTGAGGGGAAAAATGACCTGACCGAGGTTTGTTAAGAAGATTGCTAAGGGAAGTGTCCACGTTTTGATCCTTGACAATCAAAAGGAACCTTGAACTCAATGTTTTAACACAGAGAAAGAACTCAATCAATGTCAGATAATATGATTATAAAATAACATTTGTAACACTTATTACTGTTATTGAGTAATACTTTTATAAGTGGAAATGATTGAGAAGAGGGAGTTTCAGGCAGAAGAAAAACAGGAGACTTTTGAAAAAGTGTGGTCTATGTAAGGTTACTACAAACTGTTATATTAAAAGTCTAGAGTCAGGGTGAAGATTGATGGAAAATGAGTATGTGCCTGTATGTCATGCCAGACAATCCTGCAGTCAGATTTAGTCAGATTTAGCTTTAGAAAGACTACTCAGCAGCTACTTGGAAGGTTGATTTTACAAGTTTAAAACAAAAGACAAGAAGAGTAAGAAGTCTGTTAGGGTGGAACAGCGGAGAGTGATGAAGGCCTGAAATTTGGACAAAGCCAGAAGGACAAAACAGCAAGTATCCCAGTGGAGATGAAGGAGAGATGACACAGCAAGTTAATTTGATGACTTACTTGATAAAAATTATAGGAAGGTAGAAGGGTAGATGAAAATATTAGGATTTCTGTCCAGATGGGTGGTGGCAGGCATAGTTCAGTTTGGGATGTATTGACATTAAGGTACCCAGTAGAGAGATCCAACAGATATTTTCAGAAATGAATCTGAAGCTCAGGTAAAGCATCACTGTTGAAAAGACTGGTTTGGAATTCTTCTGCAAATAGAAAAAATAAGAATCTGAATGATGAGTGAAATTGAGCAGGGTATCTAGATAAGTAGAAGAAGAGAGCTACATATAAAACTGAGTAGAGATTTGGAACATATTTATTGTCAGAATGACTTTGAGTAAAAAAATAACAAGATCAGAGTGATCTTGAGGAATCTAAAGCTGATAGCTGTCCATGCTGCTGCTGCTAAGTCACTTCAGTCGTGTCCGACTCTGTGCGACCCCATAGACAGCAGCTCACCAGGCTCCCCCGTCCCTGGGGTTCTCCAGGCAAGAACACTGGAGTGGGTGATAGCTGTCTATACCAGTTACCAAACAATGATGTATATAATGAACACTGGGGGCCTCCATAAAAGTAAAGATTTCCTGGCCCCAGTAAGGGAATCAGATTGAGTATACCCAGTATGTGTGTGTGTGCGTGCTAAGTCGCTTCAGACGTGTCTGACTCTTTGAGACCCTATAGACTGTAGCACGCCAGGCTCCCCTGTCCATGGGATTCTCCAGGCAAGAATACTGGAGTGGGTTGCCATGCCCTCCTCCTATAGGGCCTAGAAAATTGCATTTCCCAACAAGCATTCAGATAATCAGATACAAATGTTCACAGATCATGCTTTGAGAAAAGCAGCTGTACTGATATTCCTGCATGAGTGGGAGAAGCCTGGACAGACCCAGGGAACTTGATCATCACAGCATTCTGCTTAAGGAACTAGATATGAAAGTTCTCTCGATTTGATTGGTGGATAACCAAGAAAATAAAATCCTTGTTACCAATCTTCAGTTATTTACTGAGCCGAAGATCTCCCCCAAATCCATGTCAAAACTTCACCCACCCAGAGCAGAGTTTGCAGACACGAATAAAAGTCAGGCTGGGGAAAATGAAGGAAATCCAATGCAATATATTTGTATTCTGTCACTGAGGCACTGTCTAATGTTGCTGTAACTATGATGTATAGGTCTATCAAAGCATGTGTTACCATGGTCTGAATTCCCCGACTGGAGAAAAATGATTAATGTAGAGATTTGCATTCGATGTGGGCTTGGACATCAATATTTCAGCTTAGGTAAACAGGAGCTTTACCTAATTTATTGGCTCTCATTATGGATGGCTTGTAGAAGCCAAATTCCCCCTCTGCCTCCAAAATGACCTTTCATGCTCTACAAATCAATCTAGTAGAAGTGAAGCAAGTTGGTTAATATTTTAGTGAGGAAAAAAATGACTTCACATGTCAGAGACTTAATTGTTGTGATTTTGACCCATTTTGAAATTAGTTAACATTTGCTTCAGGCCTCTGACTTCATGCATTATTTATTTTCATCTTCGCCTTGCTTAAGTTTCTCCATGTGCAGCATGCCCATAACATGTAAGAAGCTTTTTCTAAATACTGCACTTGAATAACAGTATTACAAGGCAGAGAATGTGAAGGCCAAAAAGTGTCCCCTCTGCCCACATGTGTGCATATGCACACAAATGCACATGGACACACACACACACACACACACACACAAATACATTATCCCAAGCTGAGCTGCTTCTGGATATATTTTAACTCTTATTGGCAAAGTTTGTCGATGTTACAGCCGGCATTAAGGAGCAATTTCCCTGTAAGAATTTTATGTTGCAAAGTGTGTCATAAGTTAATCAAAGGATAACAATGCAGAAGGCCATGCCTGTGCTTCCTGGAGGCTGGGGCCCGCCCATGCTGTCGGTCACTGTCAAAGCTACAGCAAGCAGGGGGGTAGTACATCTTTTTCTCTCCTTGGAGAAACTGTTCTTGCCCACAAAGGTCAATGCCTTTATGGCATCAATCTATTAGCCTATTGTTGTGGTATGAATCCCAAGAAGAAGGCATCTCATCAGTTGTCTGGCTCAGATGCCCCGGCTCCACAGCTTCCTACAGGAAGGGCCAAGCCCTGCACCTTGCCTCCGACTGGCAGCATCAGCTTTGGTCTGTCATGTCACAACCTCTGCATCCTGGTGAGTAATGAGTTAGACTTGACTCTCCACGCCTTGCTCTGTGCCATCACTGGGGAAGCGTGCTTCAGGAATCATTAAGCAAGCTATTTCTTCCAGCCAGTCTAGGTGCTCTCAGAGTTTGGATTTGGAAAGGTAACCCAGAAGAACATTCTATCATACCAGTTCTGTGAGGGGGTGCGGGGGATGGATTTGGAAGCTCCATCAGGGGGAAAAAAAAAAGCTTGCTCAGAAACTCCTGCATATTTCTGGGATATTTACTACAATACCTTCTAATCACCTACATTCCTTTCCATCTTGACACTAATTCAGAGTTAAACAAAGACCAGTGTAAAAAAATGAGGCTAAACAGCTGTTTCCCAGATGTACAGAAATAACCATTGCAGCTGTCTGAAACTAGGGCATTTGCATTTGCATCGGTTTGGATTAAATCTTTCATTGATTTGGGTCATCATTTATGTAAGAAGTTCACAGAACAAAGAGCGTGCCTGTCCAAGGCAGCCATTTTAAATCTTCAAGCAAGAATATAGAAATTCTGGGGATTACATTTGCCTAGTAAAAACGATGTCTTATTTAAGATGATTTTCATTAAGAATCTAATTTTCACAGTACGTTTTCTCCAAGTGCTAAAACCACACTCATCTGTCCAACTTCATTGTCACCTCTTCCTGGAAGCTGTTTCCAGTTCCTGGAGTTAAAATTAATTGATATTGTCCCTCTGGATTTTGGAACCAAACTTATCTAGACTTGAATATGAAGCTCTCATTTCCCTGCAAGTGCTCTTTGAAGTAAATGCTCAATAAATGCTTATGGTATCTGAAAGCCGATAGGAATGATGGGAGGGAGGGAAGAGGAAGGAACATTTATGTTTACTCAATATATCTATTTTAGGGCAAATATATATGTATCATCATTTAGAATTCAGAAACACTTTTACTTTGTAACTACTGAAAAGATCATTTTAATATTCCTACATGTTCTTCACTGTGTTTATCAATATCCCTTGATAATTTTCAGATGTAGACAATGAAAGTCTTCTAAGTCAGTATCTTGAATTCTCTTTCCCCTTTATTTATTTTTTTTAATGGAAAATACACACTTGATTTTCCTTGAACTTCTTTTCGATTCAGATTCTTAGATCCTCTCAGTATCTTGGCTTTCCTCTTCATTTTCAAGATCCATCCTTAGCAGTTCTTGCTTTCTCTTCAATACTGTTCCATCCTTCCTCCCACACCGGGGTTTTCACCTCAGCTTGCTCTCTTTGTCTCATGTCCATAAGGCGGACCTCGTTGTATCAACAAAGCCAGGATATCTCCTTAGTGCAGAAAATACTGTTTATGGCTAAGAGCCCTCGGTGTCTTACAGATACTTCAAGTGCAATGTGTCCAAGACCGAAGGTACTGTCTTTCCCCTCAGGAGCGCTCTCTCCACATATCCCATCTTGGCCAATGGAGCCACCACCATACACTCCCTCTGAAACCACAAGCCTCTGTGCCTTTGTCTGTTTCTCCCTTGTCCTCACCCCTCACATCCAGTCAGTCATCGCATCCTGTCAATCCTGACTCTAAAAATGTCCTTCAGTTCTAACCTCTCTTCTTGTTCCCTGGCCATCTTTCCCATGGACTACTGCTCAACACCCACACTGTATTCATTTTCACCAGCTATGTCTACTATAGGCTCATCTTTCTGCAATACCACAGACTTCCTCTACCTGAAGATAAACAAATAAGTGCGAGCGTTATGTGTGTCAGTGTGTCTATATAAATCACCCCCCTTTCATCTTCAGGAAAGTCCTTTCTTAATTAATCACGCATTTATTTATTCATGGCCTTCCTCATCTGAGCTAGACCTCCATCCTCAGCCACTACCATCCCAAGCCCCTCACTTCACACCCTCCCATGAAAAACACCACAGTTTCTAAACTTAAAGCCTTCTTCAAATTTCCAAAGATAACTTGTCTATCAATGCCCCCAAATGCTTACATATACAGGTTTCATTTGTTTGTTTAGTCTTGTTTTCTGCCAGGCATACGTTTCTCTCTGCTTTGTGGACTATGCCCATCCTTGAGGCGTGAGTTTGATGAAGAGTCCTGACCCTTAGAAGGCTCTTCCTTTGATGTCTCTGTAGCATGTGAGCTTCCCTTTATTAAGAATGGTATAATTGCTCTGGGGCCTCCTTTCTCTCACCCACCATCAAGCCTCCTCAGGAAAGTGTCTTTTAGTCTTCAGTACCTAACAATTTTCTCCAACTTAATTTGTATTAAATAAATGAAACTTTCATTTTGTCTAACTTGAAACTTGATATTTCATTATTTTCTCTGCTTCCATTCTAAGACTTATATTGTGTCCATTTAATTATCTTTTTAGCACAGTTTTTATTCATGATTAAATAAAGATGAACAGGGTTATTATGTGTACATGATGAGGTATTAAATCTTTTACTTATCTTATATTCTTTTACTTTTTTTTCCCTTAGTGGAAAAATTAACTGTAAACAATTTTACTCATTCAGTGAATAATTTTTCTCATTCAGGCATTCTTTTCATTCAGTGAACTCTCATCAGAAATATAATTTTACAGTGCAAGATGCATAAGTAACTGTAATGTCATTAAATTTAAAGATCCATTGATCAATGTAGGATATTTTCTTATTGAAGAAGTCCGTTAATGCCCACATAGACTTCAGTCATTTTTAATCTCTCTCAAAGACCAATGAAGAAAGTTGGAGAACCTTATCCCAAAACGTCTGAAAATTCTCTTCTACCCTATTCTTTAGCACCACTTATCCCTAGAGTCTCTTTCTAGGCCAGAAGCTAACCAACTCTGAATAATTAATTAGCTCGCTGTCTCGCCTCCTCCCCTTCTTTGTCTTTTATTTACCCTTTTCTGACCTCTGTTACTGCTTCCCCTAGATTCACCAAACTCCCCCCACACTATATAATCTCCATCTTAACAATGCATGTCCTCTTCTCTCTGTTTTTCTCCTGAGAATCAGCCCTCTTGGCCCTGTCCTTCCACTTGTCAGCTGTGTTCTCTATCAGTTATTCCAATTCTATGTCACAGAAGCCTAAAAACTCATCTGGAAATGAAAAGAATTGTGTTCCAGTGAAAGGGGAGTGGTATAGGGAAGATGTGGAGCAATCCAAGTGGCAAAGCCTACTGGCGTTTTGCTTGTTTTGTTTGCACAGAATTGTGAATACATCTGTTAATATTTTTGCCTCATCAGTGATTAAGATGTGGCCACTTCTCTTACACACTGCAGTATAATGAGGAAGAAAGACATACTAAACCATCAATCATCATATTATATGAAACATACACTATGGTAGAATTGGGCTCTCCTGGTGGATCAGACAGTAGAGAATCTGCCTGCAATGCTGGAGACCTGGGCTTGATTCCTGGGTCAGGAAGTTCCCCTGGAGAAGGGATAGGCTACCCACTCCAGTATTCTTTGGCTTCCCTGGTGGCTCAGACAGTAAAGAATCCACCTGCAATGCAGGAGACCCGAGCTCGATTCCTGGGTCAGGAAGATCCTCTGGAAAGGGGAATGGCTACCTACTCAATTAGTAATCTTAGTAGTCTTGCCTGAAGAATCCCACAGACACAGCCTGGCTGTCTACAGACTTCCCTTTGACTATGTTTATTATCATTGTTATTATCATGCCCCCGCAGAGGGGGGCATGACTGAGTGAATAGCACTTTCACTTTCATGACAGAGTTATGTGAAGGGCATTCTGAGGACATCTCCTAAAGCACTTACTTTAGCCCTCATCTGAGAGAAACAGTAATAAGAGTATCAGAAAATGATTACTGGTTTTGATGAATAATTTTAAAATTATATACATAAATTGGCTTGGCGATTGTCTGTAAATATGAGTTGGAACCTGGAAGCTAATTAAATGATGAATTTAACATGTATGGGACTCACCATAAAATATATTTCATCAGTTTAGTTAAAATTTAGTTAAGATTTTTGTATTAGGTGTGTTGGGAAGATGCTAACCTAGATGAATTATAGCTAGCACAGTGTCCTTTGAAAACTCAAGAAACTGTTTTCCCTTTCTAGTGGAACTTCCTATGTCAATTTGTCTTTTCACATGATCTTAATGAAGACTGATTTCTAATACTGCCATTTCATATGTCTTATAACTAGTAAAGCATGAAATATGTTCTTTTGAAATGTTACATAGAGCTTAGTAGCAGAATGGTACTGAAGACAAATGAAATGTTAAGATTGTGTATCTGAATAAAAATGTTTATGTTAATAATTTCAACACACATAAATGAAAATAATTTTCACCTGACTGCTCTGAAAGTGAGTTTGTATCTTAATGTCTGACATTGTTGGCATATTAGAATGAAAGGGTCACAATCTTAAATCATGATATTTAAAATTATCTGAAGGGGTAGAGTTCTAGAATCTTAAAGGAATCGTAAGGTTTCTGTTGAAACTACTTGTACTCTTAGTTCCTTCATAAAAATAACAAAGCACATCGATCATGATGAATTATGCATTTCTTTGTAATGATAATAAACATAGTCAATGGGAAGCCATGTCTATTGCATATTTTAATTAAAGAATCCTATTGCACCAGAAGATCAGGAAAGCCTGGTGTGCTGCAGTCCATGGGGTCACAAAGAGTTGGAGATGACTGAGCAACTGCACAATAACAATTGCATCAGAATTCCTTTATACTGAGGAAAGGAATTCATGTGGATGATTACAGATTTAGGATTAGACCCATCACTTCCACACAGGGGTGAATTAATGTTGCTTATCAACACAGGGAAATACCTCTGGAGAAGTCAGATCATAGAAGAACGCAGACATGTTTCACTTGCCATCTCAGAGGCATTTTATAATTAGATTGGATTGATTCATGAAACCCCTCCATGAGCTGAAGAGATGGGATACTTCTGTGGCTCTTTGCAGCCACAAAATTGAAGTTAAAGAGATTACATGAGTCTACAATGACTCTTGTTTCATCTTGCTAGATCATTTCTTAAGGCTAGACTCATCATGGGTCTAAATTCTCTAGGTGGAATTGAAGTGACTTGGTAGGAACATTGTTCTCTGTTATAGCATTTTTGTTCTTCTCCTCAATTATGGAGTGTGGTTCTGTTTTTTGTACTGAAAAGCAATGAACTTATATGAATGTGCTACATTATGTATCTTGTTTTAATTTATATAATCCTACTAATTCTTCCATATTTCCTCTTTCGTAGATGAATCTCATCTTCGATGGATTCATTGAACTGAAAAACAAGCTTGAATAAGGTAAGCCATCTGGGGAGCTGCTATTAACACTCACATATTGTAGCCAGCAATCCCGTGTTGAATTTAAATTTAACCAATCTGGATTCAGAGTGCAGTTAGGTTTGATTCTCTGCCCTCTTTGGTGAGAATCCCATAAAAGACTGTGTTCATAAAAGCAAAAACTACAGATGGGAAAAGCAGCTACTGTTGAGGTCTCTTTGTTGCTGTTGTTTTTGGGGTCTCTTGACCTTAAATTGGTCAGCATAGTGTGTCAGCATGTACACATTCAGAAAATACATAGACAGTTTCTTTGGGTTTGCTGGAAATTGTCAAATAAAGGTGAGATGATGAGAAGACATAGCCAAAGTAAGATTATCGCCTAGGAATTTGTCCACTGGCATGAGAAGATGAAACTCAGGAGGTTACAGTGTCTCAGGATGATGCTTCCTACTCATACTCATTGGTGGGGGGGGTGGGGGCAGATGACATGGCATTCTTCTGAGTCTGCACAGTAGAAACAGCCTAGAAATGATGCATGCTTTGCAATTGATTCTGGATCAAGAGAAGTAAGAATGGATTGGGCAGGGCCAGCATAAAGTATAGGTCTAGTGAGTCCTGACTTCTTTCACTGGTAGAATCTAGATTCTGGGAAGGGCCTTTAAGTACTGGCTTTATGGGTCTTATTGTCTCTGATTTTAAAATTGCTTTTCTAGTATAAATAAAATGACTTTTCTCTGAGGCACTTGGGAAATATAGAGGTAAAGTCTTAAAAAAATGTATGTCTATTAATTTACAAATTTGATTTGTGGGAATCCCTTTTAAGGAAATCATCAAACATGAGTACTAACATTCATTAAATAGATTCAAAAAATTTTTACTGTGACATTCATTATAATAATGAAGCATGAAGAAATAAACCTAATAACACAGATTATTAAATTATGGCTTAGCCTCATGATGAAATATTATGTAGATGTTAAAATTATGATTTTCAAAAATTTCAATTCCAATAGAAAATGTTGAAGCAAGTGAAAAGCCAGTACACAAAATTATCTATATTGTGGCATGTCCTCAATTTATACATAGAAATTAGATGAGAAGAAAATATTCATTTAGGATACAGATGTATTTCCATTTTAACACCTCTGAAATCAGCATGTGTCCTACAATTAATGGCACTTTCTACCTATAATTGGAAACACTTTTTTTTTCTATTTTAGTGGTACATAAACTAATGTTGCATCTCTCTGTCAATGACAAACATCTTGGATTTGAAAAAAAAATCAGTATGCTAATATAATATGGTCAACTTTTTTCACAATGAGTATTTATTTTATGTATATTTAGAGAAGAGGCAACTCTATTTCAATCCACTTATATATGACATTCTTCATATTCTGACCCAGAAAATTTTATTTTCTCTAGGATTGTTTATTCAACATCCTAGGCAAATTTCTAAGATCTACTTGGGGTGAATAAATTCATGGGACACAAATTAATTTTTCCCATACTTCTGCCTGGAAATCCAAGATACTTAGGTATATGTATGTACTTCACCGTCCAGCGTGGTGAATCCTTCACTCAACCGAGTTTACTCAGAGTGCCCTTGGTCAGTGTATGCTTTCTCAGCAATTTCTCCTCAAATCTGGGTCCTTTTCTCCTGGTTTCTCTACTGCTGTCCTTCACTGACGTACCTAAAATATGGTAACAGTTTCTCAAGGGCTAGGGGCTAGATGAGAAGATTATGACTTGGAATTTGCAAAGTCTTAGGTTGAAACCCTGGTTCTGCCCCTCATGGATGATATGACCTTGGGCAAGTCACTTACCTCTTGCAACCCAGTTTCTCTTCTGTCAAGTAGAGATGGTTAACGTGTGTCTCATAAAGATACTATGTGGATTTCCTGAGCTGCGTATACAGCAATGGGCACATGTCACATGTGTAATGAGTGTTCATTTCACTCATTCTTTTTGCATTGATATATGGTTTTCCCAAATAAATATGATTTTCCTGAATTTAACTCAGAAGACCGTTATATCTACTACTGTGGGCAAGAATCCCTTAGAAGAAATGGAGCAGCCCTCATAGACAACAAAAGAATGTGAGATACAGTTCTTGGGTACAATCTCAAAAACGACAGAATGATCTCTGTTTATTTCCAGGGCAAATCATTCAGTATCAGAGTAATTCAAATCTATTCCCCCCAGCCAGTAATGCTGAAGAAGCTGAAATTAAATGGTTCTATGAAGACCTACAAAACTTTCTGCTGCTAAGTCGCTTCAGTCATGTCCGACTCTGTGCAACCCCAGAGATGGCAGCCCACCAGGCTCCCCCGTCCCTGGGATTCTCCAAGCAAGAACACTGGAGTGGGTTGCCATTTCCTTCTCCAATGCATGAAAGTGAAAACTAAAAGTGAAGTCGCTAAGTCATGTCCGACTCTTAGCGACCCCATGGACTGCAGCCCACCAGGCTCCTCCGTCCATGGGATTTTCCAGGCAAGAGTACTGGAGTGGGGTGCCATTGCCTTCTCCAAAACCTTCTAGAACACCTAAAAAAGATGTCCTTTTCATTATAGGGGACTGGAATGCAAAAGTAGGAAGTCAAGAAATACCTGGAGTAACAGGCAAATTTGGCCTTGGAGTACAGAATGAAGCAGGGAAAAGGGTAACAGAGTTTTTCCAAGAGAATGCACTGGTCATAGCAAACACCCTCTTCCAACAACACAAAAGAAGACTACACATGGACATCACCAGATGGTCAACATCAAAAGCAGATTGATTATATTCTTTGCAGCCAAAGATGGAGAAGCTCTATACAGCCAACAAAAACACGACTGGGAGCTGACTGTGGCTCAGATCATGAAATCCTTATGTAAAATTCAAACTTAAGTTGAAGAAAGTACAAAAAAACCACTAGACCATTCAGATATGACCTAAATCAAGCCCCTTACAATTATACAGTGGAAGTGAGAAATAGATTCAAGGGATTAGATCTGATAGACTGAGTACCTGAAAAACTATGGATGGAGGTTCATGATATATTACAGGAGGCAGTGATCAAGACCACTCCAAGAAAAAGAAATGCAAAAAGGTAAAATGGCTGTCTGGAGAGGCCTTACAAATAGCTGAGAAAAGAAAAGATGCAAAAGGCAAAGGAGAAAAGGAAAGATATACCCATTTGAATGCAGAGTTCCAAAGAATAGCAAGGAGAGATAAGAAAGCTTTCCTCAGTGACCAATGCAAAGAAATAGAGGAAAACAATAGAATGGGAAAGACTAGAGACCACTTCAAGAAAATTAGAGGTACCAAGATTTAATGCAAAGATGGGCACAATAAAGAACAGAAATAGTATGGACCTAACAGAAGCAGAAGATATTAAGAAGAGATAGCAAGAATACACAGAAGAATTATGCAAATAAGATCTTCATGACCTAGATAACCACGATTGTGTGATCACTCACCCAGAGCCAGATATCCTGGAATGAGAAGTCAAGAGGGCCTTAGGAATCATCACTATGAACAAAGCTAGTGGAGGTGATGGGATTCCAGTTGAGCTATTTCAAGTCCTAAAAGTCATGCTGTGAAAGTGCTGCATTCAATATGCCAGCAAATCTGGAAAGCTCAGCAGAGGCCACAGGACTGGAAAAGGTCAGTTTTCATTCCAATCCCAAAGAAAGGCAATGCCAAAGAATGTTCAAACTAATGCACAATTGTACTCATCTCACACGCTAGTAATGTTCAAAATTCACCAAGCCAGACTTCAATAGTACGTGAACTATGAACTTCCAGATGTTCAAGCTGGATTTAGAAAATACAGAGGAACCAGAAATCAAATTGCCAACATCAACTGGCTCATTGAGAAAGCAAGAGAGTTCCAGAAAAACATCTATTTCTGCTTTATTGACTATGCCAAAGCCTTTGACTGTGTGGATCACAACAAACTGTGGAAAATTCTTAAAGAGATGGGAATACCAGACCACCTTTCTGGCTCCTGAGAAATCTGTATGCAGGTCAAGAAGCAACAGTTAGAACTGGACATGGAATTATGGACTGGTTCCAAATTGGGAAAGGAGCATGTCAAGGCTGTACATTGTCACCCTGCTTATTTAACTTCTGTGCAGAGTACATCATGAGAAACGCTGGGCTGGAAGAAGCACAGGCTGGAATCAAGATTGCTGGGAGAAATATCAATAACCTCAGACATGCAGATGACACCACCCTTATGACAGAAGGCAAAGAGCAACTAAAGAGCCTCTTGATGAAAGTGAAAGAGGCGAATGAGAAAGTCAGCTTAAAACTGATATTCAAAAAACAAAGATCCGGCATCTGGTCCCATCATTTCATGGCAAATAGATGGGGAAATGATGGAAACAGTGAGAGACTTTATTTTCTTGGGCTTCAAAATCGCTGCAGATGGTGATTGCAGCCATGAAATTAAAAGACGCTTGCTCTTCGGAAGAAAAGCTATAACCAGCCTAGACAGCGTATTAAAAAGGTGAGATATTACTTGGCCAACAAAGGTCTGTCTAGTCAAAGCTGTGTGTTTTCCAAAGTGGATTTGAGAGTTGGAGTATAAAGAAAGCTGAGTACTGAAGGATTGACGCTTTTGAACTGTGGTATTGGAGAAGACTCTTGCGAGTGCCTTGGACTGCAAGGAGATAAAACCAGTCCATTCTAAAGGAAATCAGTCCTGAATATTCATTGGAAGGACTGATGTTGAAGCTGAAACTCCAATACTTTGGCCACCTGATGCGAAAAACTGATTAATTGGAAAAGACCCTGATGCTGGGAAAGATTGAAGGCAGGAGGAGAAGCAGATGACAGAGGATGAGATGGTTGAATGGCATCACCTACTCAATGGACGTGAGTTTGTGCAAGTTCCAGGAGTTGGTAATAGACAGGGAGGCCTGGCGTGCTGCAGTCCATGGGATTGCAAAGCATCAGACATGACTGAGCGACTGAATTGAACTGAACCACCCAAATAAACACCACCCCCTACACAGTACTCCAAATGATGTTCATCAGCTCACACTTGGTTCATTTCAAGCTTGGAAGAACACTCCCCACCCCGCCATAATCATTGCTACTTAGGAAACCTTCCCAACTACACTTTTTCCACTTTCATATAGAAGCTTCTTCAGAAATCAGTAATATCCAGTGTACACTCCACAGTCTCCATTTGTCAGCCCTGTTGTCCTTATAACCAAATTAATGTCCTTGAATTATTGGCTCACTTCAGCTTTGTTAAGCAGTTATCTTCTCTGGATGACTCTGCTAGGATTGAATTGGATGGAAAGCATGGGCTGGTAGACAGAGACACGGGTGAGACTAGAAATAAACTGCTGTATTATTATGAAGTTAAATCTGGGGGTAGACATGATGGACTAAAGGAAAGTGGGTTCTCCCTCCATAGCTCCAGTACAGTTTGTGGGCTTTGATGGTCTAGGGCTTAAAACGATTATCACTGCTCTTTATCACTACCTGAACCAGAACTGGCACTGGTAATGACCTGCAATTATTACCTCTCTGAAAACTGATTCACTAACTGATTCACTACCTAGCCTTTCATATCTCTAATTTTCTAATTTTATCATAATATCAGCATTCTCCCCAGTTGTCAGTCTTCTTACCTTCCAGCTTTCACCTTATTTTATTTTCTTTCATACCTATGTTGGCTTTAATGATTTACATTTTAACCCTACTTCCTCTTTGCCGCACCTATCTGATTCAACCATTATCAGTTCAGTTCAGTCAATTCAGTTGCTCAGTCATGTCCGACTCTCTATGACCCCGTGGACTGTAGCATGCTAGGCTTCCCTGTCCATCACCGACACTAGGAACCTGCTCAAACTCACGTCCATTGAGTCAGTGATGCCATCCAGCCATCTCATCCTCTGCTGTCCCCTTCTCCTCCTGCCTTCAATCTTATATTTCCTTATAATTTGCTCAAAGATTATTCCATATATTCAGCCTCTAAAAAATTTCAGTTTGGTCTTCAGATCCCCTTGCTATGATGTTAGGCTTGAATTATTCACTCTTTCTCTAAAATTTGCCCTCAGTCTCCTGCTGCAACAGAGGTGAAAACTTCCTAGCTTAGTCAGGAGAGCAGACATCTATCTTTTGCCAGAAGGAACTGGACAATTTAAATAGTATCAAAATTTGAAAAATTAATTCCTTATGTTCTGATTTATTTCTATTCGAAAAGTCTGAATGGTTTTCTACATGGAGTGGCATTGTTCTGTCCAACAAGGACTTCCATTTTCAAATCAAGGTCTTTTCTTTCAAAGGGGATTTATAACCCTTTACCTTTAGTGGAAAATGCTGAAGGTGAACCAGACTCCATGAAAAGCATCACAAATCACTTCTCAGTTATTAAGGGTTGAAGTAAAAGTGAAAGTCACTCAGTTCTGTCTGACTCTTTTGAGACTCCATGGACTGTAGCCTGCAAGGCTCCACTGTCCATGGAATTCTGCAGGCAAGAATACTGGAGTGGGTTGCCATGCCCATCTCTAGGAGATCTTCCCAACTCAGGGACCAAACTCAGGTCTCCCACATTGTGGGTGGATTCTTATTAAGGGTTAACAGTCCACAAAAACAGAAAAACGTGAGTTTAGGAATAAGTCCCCTGGTAAGAAGCAAAAACTGTGGTGTTGAAAAAGACTTTTGAGAGTCCCTTGGACTGCAGGGAGATCAAACCAGTCAATCCTAAAGGAAATCAACCCTGAATATTCATTGGAAGGACTGAAGCTGAAGCTCCAGTACTTTGGCTACCTGATGCAAGGAACTAATTCATTGGAAAAGACCCTGATGCTGGGAAAGATTGAAGGCAGGAGGAGAAGGGGATGACAGAGGATAAGATGGTTGGATGGCATCACCAACTTAATGGACATGAGTTTGAGCAAGCTTCGGGAGTTGGTGATGGACAGGGAAGACTGGCATGCTGAAGCCCATGAGATCGCAAAGAGTCAGACATGACTGAGTGACTGAACTGAAGAAACAAACATCCTGGGGTAGAGAACAGGGGAAAGTGAAAAGTGGGATATAAAGGAATGCAATGCCATTTCTGGGCAAAGTAGATTTACTCTCCAAACCACAGATGGTTCAGGATGGCTAAATTCGTTAATGAGAAGGAACTGGAATTTAGTAACAAAGCCTATTGGATAGGCTTCAAAGTAACCTCATGTTTTACTTACAGCCTCTTCTAGGGAGCCAGCATTCTTTAAGTGAAGAGAAGCAAATGAAAGGAATAAAAGCAATATAAGGCCACGGAAATGATAACATTCTCTACTACGTATTCATCATTGTCAGGCAGTACATTGAACAGATGGATTCTTTCATTTAATGCTATAGCCATCTCTGCAACAGACACTACTGTTTCCATTTTTTCTTTAGTTCAGAAAGCCTCAGGCTCAGAGAGGTAAATTAACTTACCCAAAGCCCCTACACTAGCAGCTAATAATTTTGGGATTTGAATGCAGTGTCATTTAACTCTACATATTAAGAGATCACCTTGCCTTCCATGTGAACAAGATGTAAAGAGTGAATGTGGGATTTAATGAGCTGGTTAGGGAGGATAAGGAGGAGCTGGGAGTTCTACAAGGTGGGAAGTATCAAATATTTTTGGAAGATGCAGGAAGCAAAAACAGTTCCTGCTATCCCATTTCTGCATTTCACATGTTTGTTCATCTCTACTTCCCCCAGTCCTATCTTCCAACCCTCAATATTGGTCCCAAGGAAGCCATATCCATCTCCCCTAATTTCTCACTGAGTGACATGTCTATATTTTTTTAGGTAGTAAATAAATCTCCCCCAGAAGTCTCCCGGCACTCTCCCCCACCCTTAAGAAAAGCAAAGACACCTTGTTGGCTGCTTGAAATGTATGAAATGTGATTGTGTTTACTTTTTGGGATTGAAACCAATCACACACAAAAATGCCTTTTTAGGGGAGAAAGATGTCAACTCTGCCTTGCATTCAAATACCTAATCTTTTCTGACTCACATTGAACAACCTTGAGCAAATCACTCCCTGGTTTCTTTTTGCTGCTTATGCTGTACAACAGCAGCAAGAGAGGCGGCCCCCGGTGCTGCACGCTCACTCAAATATTAAAGCTTTTTACACTCTTTGCTTCTGTTCATTCCTTCTTTCTTTTTGATCTAACAAAACTTCTTAAATTATAAATTAGAGAGTTAGAGTGTTTGTTTTTTTGCTTTTTTTGGTTCCAAGATAAGAGAAAAATATCTGACTTCACAAAAACCGTTAGCAGTGTGGTACAGCAGACCATATCAATATTTTCATTTGACATGTGGCATGTGATACCCCCAGAAAGATGCCACATTTAGAATGATTTCTTAAAGAGAAATTCACTGTTTTGAATATGGTGAAATAAGCTAGTTATTTTACTTGGAAGGTGAAATACCATGGCCCACCCCTTTACAACAGCATTAAAATCTATAATCAAATGTTTTACAAAACCCAAATCTCAGTTCTGCATTCTGAGACTTTTTTTTTCTAATAGATCAGCTGGTAAATAAGTACTTTTTCCCTTGAAACAAATGCAAGAAAATTAGTATGAACTCAATCAAGGTATAATAAAACAGAGATGGAATTGTTTTCCAGAATATTTTCTGCAGTAAAACCAGCTAGTTGCTTTGAGAATTTGTCTTGCTATCTTTTTAATTTTCTGATGCTTAAGAATACAAACTCCTTCTAAAAGTCTTTATTTAATTAGCCTCCTCAGTGTAAGTGGCCATCCTCTGAGCTTTTCTGTCTAGCTGTGCACATTTACATCCAAGGATTCATCACACTGAATTGTAAATAAGCATGTGTCTCTCAGATTAGCCACTGAACTTCTTGGGGACAGGGAGCCTTGTCATTTCCCCTCTTTATCTCCTAGCAAAGTGTGAGGCAGAGTTGATACTCAGTACATAGTTTTGAAAATGAATTGAATATGACTGTGCTTTAATGGAAATATGATTAATGATGGGGACACTTGTCCAGGATATTTTCCTCCCATTCAGTGAGATAAAAAGTTTAGAAGCAAGTTCCAACATACAAATAAAATGAGAAACATGAAAACAGGACCCCAAGTAGTTCTTCCCTTCCTGAGCCAAGAAACAGTGCCAAAATCTCATAAAAATAAGCTAGCTCAAAATATGCGTATGTTTGAACAAGTCAGAAATATAGTGAAGTTGGATTCTTTTTCTTCCTGTGTCGTCCATGATCCAGAATGAAGAAAATAGTACAAACTTGGGGAGTTAACAACTTCCAGGGGAAAAACAGCAATCAAATCACCACCACCACCATACATACCCTGAGGTGGTCTTTGCATTATGATCTCAAGCACCGAGATTTATCCTCTTCTTTTGGTTTTGATTTTGCTTTGCTTTTATAAAAATATTGTCAGAGGATCTGCATTCATAGCCAAACAGCTCATCCATGATTCACAAACACCATGAACCATTAAGATAAGATGTGGTAGTAATAGCGATGCTTCTCTGTGTTGAAATAACTCGTTCGTTTATAAACCTGAAATGGGTGGATTCAGCCGCATCAACATCGTGTATGGCAGAAAGAACATGTCCTATATCTATCCCCATCTTACAGATGGCAAATACCAAATACCTTACCAGGATTATAAAGCTGTAACATTCAGCTATAGCTCTCAACAGCAGGATGGAAAGTCAACCATGAGAGCTTCCACTGTTGTCAGGCTGGACCTTGCCATCTCAGTCATTTGGTCCACCATCAAAGCGATCCAAAATGTATATTTGACTTGCACCATTTAAGACAAATAGTTGGATGCCTGAAATTCTACATATGCTTATTGAGATGTTCCATGAGTCCAGGGTCACATCGTAAATGGGCCTGCTAAGTCACTTCAGTCGTGTCTTACTCTTTGCAACCCCATGGACTGTAGCCTACCAGGCTCCTCTGTCCATGCTATTCTCCAGGTAAGATTACTGGAGTGAGTTGCCATGCCCTCCTCCATATATTATTTATATCATAAATGTGTAAGGCACAATATAAATATAACTTACTGATTTTTAAATACAATTTGGAGCATCACAAGAAAGGTTTTTATTGAACTTCTCATGAAACTCTATGGACCTACATTATTCTGTTCATTTTCTACAATATGCCCAAGGAAATAAAGCTAAAAAAGTGTTGGTGCTGGAATTTGAAACTGGTTCTGCCCAACTCCAAAACCCATTTCATGGCATCATCTTACCTCCCTGAGGATGCAGTAGGGGATATTTCTTATTAACAGGACTGGGAGAGTTTGAGTAGGTCTTTGAGGCAAAATATGGTTGAAACTAAAACACTCTTTCCAAGCGGCAATCATTATCAGCTCGTAATTGAAAGTAAACTTGAAGAAATGCTGCAAACTGGTGTCTTCTGACACAAAAAGCCGTCTGCAGATGTGTAGCTGAGGTTCCAATTCTCACTTTGTAAACAGTCAGGCTAACCTGATTTGTTTCTCCCTTGCTGCTGTTTCTTTGAAATTGATGTCAGTTTCATTCATGGTAGGAAATTGGTTGTTCCATGGTTAAAAAAAAAAAAAAAATCACATGTTTGTCTCACCTGTTCAACTGAATTTAGACTGGCAGGAGTTGCCTTGTGGCAATTTTATATATGATTTAGATAAATCATGTCTATTTGAAGATAGATTAATTTGGTCTAAAGTTATTATAATGGCAGCATTCCTACATGCCAAGTTCAGGATATGATAATGGAAAGAATATGGAGCTTTAGAATCCAGCTGTGCTCTTTTTTTTTTTTTTTTAAGTTAAATGACCTTGAAGAAATCATTCCTTTACCCTAAACCTTGGTTTGTTTTCATGTTGTTCCAAAGCTCAAATGAAAGCTAAAGGACTTTAAATATAAATCTGAATTATTATACTACCACAGTTATTCTTTATATTAACAAAACAAGTATCAAGATAAAATCTCTTGATGAAAGAAAAATTATGTTCTCACTTAACATTTTTATGAACATTTAGATCAATTTATCCAACGGGGGGGAAAAACATAGAAATAGCATTCAGCAAAATGGAGAAATCTGGAGAAAATTTCTGTAGGATCTTAGGTCTCCACTTTCTCTTTCCTCATCTCTCATTACTTAAGAGTTACCTCTTCCTTTTCCCTTTCTTTTCCTCTCTAATCCCTTCACTCTAACAGAAGAGTAAAGAATGAAATGAGTAGTCTTTTGTACCCATTGCTGTTTTGTAGGGTTATTGTGTGGTCGAAGAGGGGATGGGAGCTGAGTGAAGCCAGAACTTAACGAGCAGTTGACAAAGGCTCCCAGGGTAGACTCGGAGATCAGAAGGGAGAATGTGGGGCAGAGGCCCTGTAGAGGTCATGGAACGGCAGACCTTAAAGAAAGATCACAGCACTGCAAGTGTGGTCAGAGCCCTCGTCTCACAATCAGAGAATGAAAGCTTTTCAGCCATCACAATTCTCGTTTAAGCAGGCAATGCATCTCTTTATCCCTCATAGGGGATTTTGGGATTACATGAAATTGTGTACATAAAATTGTTTTGAAACTATACAGTTCTGTACAAATGTTATGATGAATACCTCTACCCCCTTTACCTTCATCCTTGTTTTTCCAAATAGGGCCTGTTGGAGCATGGGCTGCTCATAATGATTTGCCTTTTCAGGTGTGGTTCACTGGACAGCATGAGGATTAGTTTCATCATTATTTTTTAGGAAACTCTCTGCAGATCAGTACAGTAACATGCTATTCTACACTCCTTGTTAAGTAGTTTTTTTTCCTGTTCTGAAAAATCAGGTGCGCTGTCAAAAGAATCTTAGTTATCCATTTCTTTGCCTTTTATTTATACAGCTATATAATGAAAAGCCGCCATATGCTAGGTATTATGCTGAGATAAAGGAACTGCCATTGGCAATAGCCAGCAAGGGATATCAGAGAATACTGACTTCACATGATCACGTTATTACACATATAAAACATTTTTCTTCCTCCCTCTCTTTCTTTCATGGACAAAACATCTCTAAAATTGGGAGGACATATCTGCTTTTTGGAGGTGCTGAGGATTACTTGAGATGCTATAAGAGAAGTTCTTTCAGTGTTTCATGGCTGGAAATAGAGAATAATCACATGGAAGTAATTATGATACAAAGGGAGTGCATGGAAGGAATCTGAAGGCATTGCACAATGCCAGGCCTCTTCCAAAACATGGTGTGCATCTTTTATTTTTTTTTATTAAATCTCAAAATACCACAAAATGATATATTATCATTCATCATTTTCATCACCATCACCATCCTCATGATTTTCCACTATAATTCTTATATTATATGAAGCAAGGAGATTTAACTTATTCAGCGTTGCCCAGCTACTTTACTGCAGGCCTAGGAAATAGCTCCGCATCTGTTTCTAATTCCACTTTTTTCCTCCTTCAGGAGAAAGTGTCTGATAACAGCATCCCACAGAGTTGTACCTCTTTTTCTCTCAATGTTTTTATCATGTTCTTAATGTGATATTTAGAGTTATATATTTTTATTAAATTCATATGGGCTTGGAGCCAAATTTCCTGCTTGGTGGTCTTATCCCCCCAATTGGATTGCAAGAATCTTTTGGTCAGGACTTTTATCTTATTCTTATGGATATGTCCTACCCTCTCTCTATGTCTGGCTATGTATGAAGATGTCAATGACACAGACTCAGAACACTTGTTGAATACATGGCTTTTCAGGTGAGCATTGTGATGTGGCCCTAGTATATAATCTCTACCTGTAAACTATGAGTCTTTGGAACTCAACCCTTTGCAAGTCATAGAATCACTCAGAGGACAGTCTCCTGGGCCCCACTTCCAGAATTTCTGATTAAGTAGGTTTCAGACAAATTTGTGTTTCTAAAAAGAGCCTGGGGGGTGCTGATGCTAGTGACTGGGGGCTTTTGAGAACTACTGTTAAGGACCGTTGCTATAAAGGATGCATTTGTAATATGCAACGTGTTCTTCCTACATCATAAATTTCATTAATTAATGAGAAGAATTTTTCTTCAACCTTGTTAAAGTAGTAAAGTCTGAAATGTTGCAATAAATCCTACATTTGCTTATCCACTGTTGAGGACTCTCTTGTTGAAGCTAAGGATGAGAGTTATAGAAGTGAAGTCAGAAATGGATCCACCTGCACTTTACCAGTTTAAATTCTAAACTACCTAAAAATCAAAGGTGAAAATGGATTATTTCCACCTGGGACCCTGTCTGGCTGTAATAAGAAAGGCTGTCAGACAAGACTAGATTGATTTCTTGGTCTTATTACCTGCTACAGACTTTACCCCTCTGAGCCTCAGTGTCTTCATCAGTATTTGCAAAGTGGGCCCATAACACTGGTCTGAATAGCAGATTATTAAAGGAAATGATGAATATGAGCTTGACCAACACATGGCACTCAGGAAACATCCAAATGCATGAAAAGTCACTCAATATTAACATATTTTCAAATTAAAGGGCCACGATCTTTTAAATTCCTTCACCAGTTCAATTTCTACTCATTAATAGGATGAACTTGAAAAGTAGGTCATTTGAAAAGCTGAGCATTCTGATTCTCTTAATTTTGCTGAATCTTCCTTTAAAAAGGTCTTGAGTGCCAAAGAAAATTTGAAGATAGCAGGTCCTATGAAATTTAAGGCATTAGTATTTATTTTTTAAAATTTCTTTCTCTCTTTATATATATTTCACACACTTGTCTCTGATATTTAAAACTTAGGGAATAAATAGAAAAACATAAACATTTTCCATTTACTTATACTTAAATTCTAAAAAGGAAAAGGTTTTCCTCATTAGAATCAACTATTCTCATATAATAAAAGAACTGCATATAAAGTAATAAAATGTTACAATTAGTGAAATAATAATGGTTATAAACAAAGTGATAGGTAATATAATTTTCAAATGTAAATATAGCGACTGCAGTGTCATTTACTGCAATATTTAAACAGCATGTTTTACCTCCAAAACATCTTCCCGTGCATCATACCAAATAATAATCTTAAGGCATAAGCAAAGCAAGTATTATTCTACCCATTTTACAAATGAGGAAACCAAGGCTCAGAAACATGGACATCACTAAATGCAGGAGGCTGGGTATAGATTCTAGTCAACAAATCTGTTTTGTTTTTATTAAAAATAATCTTGTAATAATCACAGTATTTTAATTCCAACTCTTCTTCATTCCCCGTATGCAATTCAGAATCAATTTAGAACAAGGACACATTTTCAGAGAAATGTATTACAGAACAATTTTACATAGAAACCACTGTAGGGTTTATTTTTTTTATTCTTAAAAAAAAAAAAAAAAGACTGCTATTCATGGCAGTCCTCCATGAGCCTTAAATAAAGACACGATAGGTTAGCAAACCGATAGGCAGTGAGCGCCTAGTCTGTGCTAGCCACTGCGTCTGTAGGCTTTCATTCTTAATCCTTGTACAGGGTTATCATATATTATCCCGATTTTACAGATGGGAAATTCAGGTAGAGAGGGGGAACTGTCCTGCCCCAATAGATTGGGGGATAAGAAGACTTAAGTCTTAGAAATTTGATTCATGTGACTTAAAGGTATTTTTCACTTTGAAGCCTCCTACTTCCCAAGAGAAAGACAAAAGATTCATCGGGCTGCTGTTCTCTGATCATTTTAATGTATTGTTGAATTTGGCTTACTAATACTTGCTTGAGGATTTCTGTATATGCATAAATAGGGATATAAAAATTATAGACCTGTGATTTTCTTTTCTTGTGTTGCCTTTGCTTAATGTTGGTATCAGATTAATTCTGGCTTCATAGAGTTAGTTTGGAAGTCCTCCCTTCTCTTAAATTTTTTGGAATAATTTGAGAAGGAGAGAAATAATATTTGGTACAATTTCTTGCGAAACCATCCAGTCCTGGGCTTTTTTGTTTGTTTGTTGGAAGATTTTAAATTACTGATTCAATTTTAAAACAAGGTTATGTATTTTTCTCTGACTCAGTCTTAGAGGATTGTGTGTTTCTAAGAACTTATCCATGTTTTCTAGGTTGTCCAATTTGCTGGTGTATAACTAATGATAGTGTTTTCTTGAGATCATTTGTATTTCTGTGAAATAGGTTGTAACTTCTCTTTTAATTTCTTTGCTTATTTTAGCTCTTTCTCTTTCCTTCTGGGTGAGGCTGGATAAAAGTTTATCAGTTTTATCATTTAGTCTTTTAAAATTTAAAGTGATTATTTTTTAAATTTATTATTATTATTATTATTATTTTTACTTTACAATATTGTATTGGTTTTGCCATACATTGACATGAATCCACCATGGGTGTACATGTGTATTGATTGGTATGTACTTATTGCCATTTTGTTGTTTGCTTTCAGGTTATTTTTATGGTTCTATTAATTTTATCTTCTTTTAATTTCTTCCATTGTGGTTTGGTGCTTTTCTTTAGCATTATGTTTGGATATCTGTCTCTTTCTCTGTCTTTTTTTTTTTTTGTATTTATTGTAAATTTTTGATTTGTGGTTACTGTGAAGCTCATATATGTCAACCTATAAATGTATTTACTTATTTTAAACTGGTACTCATTTAAGTTCAAACACATTCTAAATATCTACATTTTTTGCTACTTTCTACCATATTTTGTGTTTTTGATGTCATGTTTCATATCTTCAGGTCTATCCTTAGCTATTCATTATAATTATAGTTGATTTTATTTTATTTTTTAACCTTTGGACTAGCTTAAGTGGTTAATACACTGTTTTTACTATACATTTGTCTTTACCATTGAAATATTTTTCCTTCCTTTATTTTCTTATTTCTTCTTACAGTCTTGTATTTTTCACTTAAAGAAGACCCTTTAACATTTCTTGTAGGTTCAGTTTAGTAGTGATGAACTCTTTCAGTTTTTGTTTGCCTAAGAAAAATCTCTATCTCTCCTTCAGTTGTGACCAACACCTGTGTTGGATAGGTTATTCTATCTTATAGGTTGTGGGTTTGTTTTGTTTTGCTTTGTTTCAGTGCTTTAAATATACCACTCTCTTCTGACTTGCAAAGTATCTGCTGAAAAAAATCCTCTGGTAGCTCTATAGCAGTTCCCTTGTGTACAGTTTTTTTTTGTTTCCTTTTTTTTTGTTTTTTGGGTTTTTTTTTGCTCTTGCTACCTTTAAAATTATTTCTCTACTTTAATTTTTGCTCTTTCAATTGTGATATGCCTTGGTGTGGGTCTCTGGGTTCACCTTATTTGGGAATACCTGTGCTTCCTGAACACAGACTTTTGCCTCCTCTCTCAAGTTAGTGAGGTCTTCAGCTATCACGTCTTCAAATATGTTCTCCATCCCTTCCTTGCTTCTCCTGCTGGAACCCCCATGACGCAAATATTTGTGCACTTGATGTTGTCCTAGAAGTCCCTTCAACTATCCTTGTTTTTTTATTATTTGTTTTGTGGTTGTTGTTGTGCTGAATGAGTGATAGCCTAGACTCATGCATTCTTCTCTTTCACCTCATCTGCTGTTAATTCCTCCTAGCCTATTGTTAATTTTGGTTCTTATATTCTTCAGCTCAAATTTTTTAAATATGCTTTCTAACACTTTGTCTATGTTCTCTCTTCTTTTCCCAAGTTCATTTAGTGTTTTGATTGCTGTTGCTTTGAACTCCTTATCAGATAAATTATTTGCCTCTGTTTCAGTGAGAATACTTCCTAACATTTTCTCTTAATTTGAAACATAGTCCTCTCTTTTGTCATTTTGTTTGACTTTCTCTCTTTGTCAATATGAAATTAGGCAAAGCAGTCACCTCTCCTGAGGATATGTTCTCGTTTGGGAGCATCCCTCTGTGGTCTCCATGTACCCAGTGGCTTTGATGGGAGCCCTGGATCTGAAATGAGTGGGTGTTACATCTTCTCCTGGGGATGTGTTGGCAGATGCCACCTTGGTAGGGATGGAGTCAGAGGAGCTAGAGCTGGAGCCAGGTTGGGGCTAATGGTGTTTGCTGCTTTATGAGGGGGTGGGAGGCGTGCCTGAGGTGTTAGAGAGGGGCCCTGAGGGGGTTGGGTGTCTCCGGGATGTGATGGCAGTCTTCCCTTTGCTTGGGAGTTTGTGGGGCCTGTGGGCTTTGAATGGTACTTCTGAGATGGCTCTGAGTTCTCACTCTGGCAAGAGGCAAGGCAAGGCCCTGATCTGGTTTTGCTCCTTCCTCTGTGTATGGCACATGTGCAATGGCAATGGCAGTCTCTGCCCTGGCCAACAGCAGGGCCAGGCCCCAAGCTGGCCCTGTTCCTTCTCTACCATGATAATAGCACTCTCTGATTTAGCAGGAGCAGTCCAGAGCAGGGAAGGCCAGAGGAGGGCCTGGTATGGGCTCAGAATTATGTCACATATACTTCTAAAGCAATCCTTTTCAGTAAAAACACCCAGAAAGCAAGAAAATCAATCTAGAATTTGACTGCCTACAAGATAATGCAGGAAGATGGCTAGACAAAATTGGATAAGGTACCAAAGCGAAAATAGTTGCTGGGTGGTGCCTGCTACAAGGTGCCTTGTGGGTGTGTGTTTAGTTTTCAAGAAGCTGCTTTTCTCCATCATCTTAAAGTTATTATTGTAATGATAGAACAATATGCTTTCATGTTGATATACTATAATTTACTAGTATTTCCCATAATTGTTTCAATTTCATAGGCTTATAAACAGTAAGATGCTGATATTTTTTAACCTCCTCAATTTAGACATCACCAATTGCTAGGGAAGTAGTGAGAATAAGGTTATGGTAGCTCAGGTTTTAACTATGCTAGAATGATATATTTTAGACAAATTGAATATTAAGGAGATGGCTTCATTATTTAAAAATTTTTCTTGGAATCTTAGTAAAAAATCAAAATAAAAAGATTATTTGCCCGAAATTTGAACATACATAATACCTTCAAGGTCCATTATATGCCAATCACTTTGCAGTTAATCTCTGGTAGCATTTAGTTTATTTATGCTAACTTACACTTCTAAACTTCAAGGCATATTTCCTTTGGCAAAATCCCTAAGCTTTTTTTTTGTTTTTTCAGTATTTTTAAGATCAACAAGAACAACACACTCTCCTAAATTTATTGAGTACCTATTATTGCTATATATTATCTCTTATTGTAATTAACCCTGTGAAATCAATATTATTATCTCCACTTTCCAGATATTAGCTTTAAGTGGGTTACAAAAGAACACTTTCTAGAAAGCAGTGAAAATGGATTGCAAAAGAACACTTTCTAGAAAGTGGTAAAAATGGAAATCTAAGTGCTCTAACTCAAACATCCATAGCATTTCACTGAGCTAAATTGCCCAGAATAGTAGCTACTCAATAAAGAGTTATTGAGTCAGTAGATGTACAAATGTTAAGCTCAAATGAGTGTTTTTGCTCTCCAGGATCATTAAAACACCATTTTAAAATGACACCATACATTCTCTACTAATTAAGGTACATTTAGCAGAATATGGTCTATTCGGTTTAAATTGATTCACTTGACTGGGTTTGGTTTGTTGTAATAGGCCGTGGTATGGCCCTCCCTAGAGCTTTAAATAATGTTCCTAGCTCACCCCAATCACCGTACCTAAAGTGCAGCTAATTAAGTAGAAAAAAGGGAAAAAAGGACTTTCTCCACAGGAAAGTCATTTTGTCAGGCTGACTATTTTTGATGGCATTTATTAGCAGAGTGGAACCAGTAGTGAACGAATGGCTAAAATGGGCGAACTTGCTCATTAGTCACAAAGACTGGAAGGTGTAGATTGTTCAGAAGCCTTTACAATCCTTCCAACTTTGTTGTAAAGATTTGGGGATTCGATCCATAAGCTCAGGAAGCCATCATCTTGAAGTAGAAAACTGCCAGTTCCTTTTTGAAACAGGTGAGCAACAAACGAGCTGGCTTCTGTTCCCCGTGCTTACTGACACAAATGCTGTCAGGATCTGGAGTGCGGTGGGTGTGTGTGTGTGCCTCTCACACACTAATGGTTGTGCTATAATGGGCCAGTGGAATTCCTGAAGTCCCTATACTCATCTGAGAACCGCTGTCAGCGATGCTAGATACCACGTTTCAGTTATTGCCAGAGATGATAAAACGGTTGATCCTTCCTAATTTTGGTCTCTTTCTCTCTTAAGCCACCAAGTATCTACCATTGTTTCACTCACACCTCCATGTAGAGTTAGAAATGAACAAGAAAGTTGAGAAGCATAAGGAAAGTATACTTATCAAATTTCTATTCTTTGTGCAATAAAAAGAATTGTGTGTACATCACCCTGCCTAATTCTGCTCATGTTGGTATTGTTTTAGTTTTGTGTGCATGGTGGAAAATTAGGACCTTAGAAGCTCAGGATCATATCTGGGATTATAAAGTCAGTACGGGCAAATTCCAACTCAGGACTCAGGGAGGGAGAAAAAAAAAATCTAGAGATTCTTATAAGAAATCATATGATATAACCACTTGGGAAATTAATCATACTGTTAACTCTTTTAACAGATGCACAGCATTCAGATGACAGCTTTTAGGTATCATGTCCTCACTTCCAGTGAACACACATCTGAAACATTGAATTTAATTCATATAGCCATATTTATGAAACATTTATAGACTTCTATGTATACAAAATGTATAATAAATAAAGGGTTCAGAAATCATATAAGATAATTTTTTTATCAATGAAGGTATTTATTCATAAAATACCTTAACCTAACTCTCATTAGAGAACTTGATGCTAAAGGCCAAGGATTTATTATAATTCCTTTGCTAAAGATCACTGACCTTTCTACTACATCAAGTACAAATAATTAAACAATCTTAGAAAGAATTTTCTCACAAGAACTAAAATCTCAGGCTCATTTTAAGGCAAAAGTCTTACTGCCAGGATTCATGTAATATCTTCCCCGAAGTTAGAAGAAATCTTCAGAGAAAATAGCCATAGTCCATGAAGTCCAGGAAGAGAACAGGAGGATCAGTGAGAAGGTGTTGCAGGAGAGCAAATACCGATTCATAAAAACTCTAAATGTCTGAGAACAAAAGGGAAAAGAAGGAAAACTAATACTCTCTTTCTCAAAACAAATTATGCTACCAAAATAGTGTTGTGGAATAAAACTATGTCTTAACCATCTTAAAAAGGGAAACTAATGCCCAGATTTTTTTTTAGATTACAAATAATAAATGTCAGAGATTAACATTAACCCAAATCTGTTTGGCTGCAAGCCTGTATTCTTGATTTCCCACCATTGACTTCCAGAAGGCATTTAAGTAAAAATTATTCAGTTGCCTGTCAGGGGTGTGTTGAAAGGAGCCTCACACTGGGAAACAGACTGGTCCTCATGACCTCTTAGATCTTTTGAATTTCTAAGCTTCTTTGATTTTATGATGCAGCTGGATGGCATACGTATAATACTCACGTAAGGCTGAAGTTGGAAATTGGTGCTTAAAAATAGAGCTTTGGAGACTTTTCACTTACCTTGATCTTCTCTGCATCGCTCTGTGGATGACTGGCATTTGGCTCCATTAAAGGTTCCTACACCAGGGGCAAAATGTTAGAAATTGCTCCCTCCGACCTTATTATAACATGGTTCTTGGCAGGTAAGCCACTTGCCAGCTCCAGAGAGGTTTGCTTGGTGTGAGGGTAATTACTCTAGAGTTAATTACAGAGTCCTTCAACTTCATTACACAGAATCCTCAGAGCTAGAGTCTCTTTATTTTTTCTTTTGGATTTAGTATGCAAGACTGACTACATATAAACATGCAGATCATTTGCAGGCATCATCCTATATAACTGAATAAACTTCCAAGGAACTGAATGGCAAGGTTTACGTGATTCTTCCATTGCTACCTCACATCCCTTCCCTTAGTACTCTGGGCATTTAATGATATGTATTAGGGGTTTCCTAGATTCATCGTGAGCTGGCTGGGCAAATGATTTAGAGATCAGAAGTTTATATCTGTTTCGTGAGACATTTCACAATTATAATTCCTCTTTCTAAAACATCTAATACTGTTGAACACTCCTTTTTATTTTTTTAATTAAATTTATTTATTTTAATTAGGGGCTAATTACTTTACAATATTGTATTGGTTTTGCCATACGTCAACATGAATCCAGCACAGGTGTACACGTGTTCCCAATCGTAAATGCTTTCCTGTGTTACCTCCAAAGAGACATTTTTTTTTTTTTTTTTGCTTCAAGTAGCAGAAAACTTAACTCAGTGTGGCTGAAATAATGAGGATATTTTTGTCCTATTATTTTCAAATTGTGAGAGGTTTAGAGGTAGGAACACAGCCACTGGTGAGCACAGCAGGTGTCTGGCTCTGGCTCGTTGGATTCTCTTTGTTCTGTCCTTTTCAACATCCCGTTTGTCTCTGGTATCTTGTTGGGAAGCAAGAAGATACAGAAGGTACTGTACAGGAAGAACCATGTTTCCTTTACTCTTCTACAACCTTCTCAGTCTCATTCTCAGACCAGACTCCAGTCACAGACACTTCAGTGCTCACCATGTTCTATCTCTAAACAACTGTTTCAATCTAGAGATCATTTGTGGGTTATTATGTTACAGAGCAGACACATTCTACCATAGATGCATGGTATACAGTGATTAAGGGAGCAGACTTTGGAGACAGGCAGCCCAAATTTAAATTCCAATTCGGTCTTTTAGCAATTTTTATAGTTACTAATCAGTAGACATGAGAGTCTTCAAACCCCATGACACTCTTTCTTCTATGATACTCAGAACTTCTGTCTTCTCTTTAGGGAAATATACCAAACTGGGAGGGAGGGAGGGAGGGAGGGATTGATAGATTTGATAAATATGGATATATATTCTGTAAATATATATAGATTCTAAAGATATAGGTTCTATAGACATAAATATAGAAGTAAATATAGATAGATGTACTCTATATAGTATGGAGAAGGCAATGGCACCCCACTCCAGTACTCTTGCCTGGAAAATCCCATGGACAGGGGAGCCTGGTGCGCTGCAGTCCATGGGGTCGCAGAGAGTCGGACATAACTAAAGTGACTGAGCACCAGCACTGTATATAGTATAGTGTATAGTGTTTGTTGCTCAGTTTTGTCAGACTCTTTGTGACCCCATGGACTGTAGCCCACAAGGTTCCTCTGTCCATGGAACTCTCCAGGCAAGAATAATGGAGTGGGTTGCTGTTTCCTCCTACAGGGGCTCTTCCCAATCCAGTGATTGAACTCAGGTCTCCTGCATTGTAGGCAAAATCTTTACTGTCTGAGCCACCAGGGAAGCCCATACACTAGAGATGTATTTATATATTCTGGAGATTAGCGAGCTAAAGCTCCAAAAGACCTCAGCACCTTAACTTTTACCCAGCCATGCCTAAGGTTTTATAGATGGGCCTATTTTACATATGGTCCAGAGAGAAGTAACTGATCAAGATCCCTTTATGAATCCTTGCAAGAAATGAGTGATATATCCATTCTTATGGCTCCTAGTCCAGAACTTGGCACTCAAACCGAGACTTTCATTTTAAATATTTCTACAGGGCAGGCATATCTGGTCCTATCATTTTGGCAGATCATTTGACTTTCCTTTGTACAGAAGACGAAAATCTTGAGAAAGCTTCAAATGAAAGAACAAATTAAATGAAAGAACAATGTATATGTATATATATGTCTATTAACACTGAATACAAATCTTGCAGTTTCTTGTCACTCCTTTAGCATTTTTTTTTCTTTTTCAGAATTGCTTTCCTTTTCTTTGCTACTACTAAACAACCATTTTTGAAGGGCATATATATTATGCAGAATCAGAAAATCAGTTTAAAATAGGGCTAACAGTTAAGATATTTTATGGGACTGGGGAGATGAGCTTCAATGTAACATAATTATTTTTTAAGTCAATGTAAAATATATAGAAAATTGAAAAAACATAGCACTTTTGATTTTCACAGTAAGAAAGTAAACACTGACTTTCTTATTTAAATAGCTCTTCAGCTTTCTTTGGAAGATGAGTAAGGAACAGTTCATAAAAATAAAAGTTTATGAACCTTATTTATTGTTTACATGTTCAATTATTCACATATCTATTAAACTCAGATGGTTAGTTAATCTGATATTTACTAAATGTCTTAAAAGCATTAAGTGTTTTGCTGAGTCATCACATGAATCTTAGTCAATATTCTTAAGGAGTTTATCATATATAACACCATCCCTATGAGTCTGAGCAAACTCTGGGAGCTGGTGATGCACAGGGAGGCCTGGCGTGCTGCTGTCCATGGGGTCGCAAAGAGTCAGACACAACTGAGCAACTGAACTGAACTGAACACCTTCCCTGTGGATCATGTACCAGTTTATGAAAGTTGTTTTCATTTTTGCTTTTATTTACATTAACACATGCTGCTATTTATAATAGTTTTATAGGTAAGTTTTATAGGTAAGTTGTCTTCTTTTCATTTTGCAGACAATAAAATGGAGGTTTAAGGATATTAAGTAACTTGGCTCCAAATTTGCATCCAAAGCACCTAACTCCAATCCCAATGGAATTATAACCATGCCAGGCCTCAGGTATTAGTAATGAGAAAATTTGTATCATTTCTACGTTTCCCATTTTATAAAACTGGAGCCTCCATCTATCTTATTAGTAGTAATGCTCTAAAACTGAGGGAAAAGCAAAGTAAAATTGGCTACTGGATAGTCAATTTTGCTTATAAAGCACATTATTTACTTCAGTATTGAAGTCCCTTTTGTATATACCAGGTCCCACCTTGAATTATATGTTTAGGTTTCACTTTATTAGTATTTTCACTTTTCCCAAAACAAGCAAAACAAACAAAAATTAACTCTTGATGTTTTTACACATGATGCTTATTCAACAGCAATGTGTTAAGCTGAATTATATGCATCTACCAGAAAGAGGAAACTATATTGACTGCACAATTAAAACCCCTCACGAGATGGGCTTTTCCCTGCTGGCTCAGTCAGTAATGAGTCCACCTGCAATGTGGAAGACCTGGTTTCCATCCCTGGATGGGGAAGTTCCCCTGGAGAAAAGAATGGCAACCCATTCCAGTATTCTTGCCTGGAGAATTTCATGGATAGGACCGAGGAAACTTTCAGTTTTCACACTTCATCAAAGTGGTTTTGAAAAAGCTCCAATATGGTGAGCAGAGACAGAAACTTAACATTTTGTGTGTGTGTGTATGTGTGTGTGTGTGTGTGTGTGTGTGTGTGTGTGTGTTCTGCAATGGGGACAATTGGCAGAAACATCCAGGTTTTCTGCCAACATACAAAGAGGTGATATGACACTCTAGCTTGGGGCCAGAGTCCCTTGGTTTAAATCATAGCTGCCTCCCTTACTAATCTTGTGGCCTTTGAAGTTATTTCAGTGATTTGAACTCCATGCACCTCTTGTCTCTCTTGCTTTTCTCCTGTATCAGGAGGATGGTAGTATCATTAACTCTTTGGACTGACATTAAGAGTCAGTCAGTTCAGTTCAGTTGCTCAGTCGTGTCCGACTCTTTGTGACCCCATGAACTACAGCATGCCAGGCTTCCCTGTCTATCACTAACTCTCAGAGTCCACCCAAACCCATTTCCATTGAATTGGTGATGCCTTTCAACCATCTCATCCTCTGTCATTCCCTTCTCCTCCTGCCCTCAATCTTTGCCAGCATCAGGGTCTTTTCCAATGAGTCAGCTCTTCGCATCAGGTGGCCAAAGTATTGGAGTTTCAGCTTCAACATCAGTCCTTCCAATGAATACCCAGGACTGATCTCCTTTAGAATGGACTGGTTGGATCTCCTTACAGTCCAAGGGACTCTCAAGAGTCTTCTCCAACACCACAGTTCAAAAGCATCAATTCTTCGGCGCTCAGCTTTCTTTATAGTCCAACTCTCACATCCATACATTAAGAGTAAATAATTTTAAAGTATGAAAAGTGCTTATATCACTTTGGCAACACATATACTAAAACTGAAAGGACACAGAGAAGATTAGCATGGCACCTGCATAAGAAGGACGCACAAATTAGTGAAGCGTTCCATATTTTTAATGAGCTTTCTTAGTGGCTCGGACAGTAAAGAGTCTGCCTGAAATGCAGGAGACCTGGGTTTGATCCCTGAGTCAGGAAGATCCTCTGCTGAAGGGAATGGCAACCCACTCCAGTATCCTAGCCTGGAGAATTCCATGGACAGAGGAGCTCCAGTCCATGGGGTCACAAAGAGTCAGACACGACTAACACTTCACTTCAAAGTGCTTAGAGTTAAACACATAATGACCACTCTTAAAACGTTTGTTTCATTTTTATATCTGTATCCTTCTTCAGGCTGAGTTTCATGAGACCACATCTAATTCCTGGGCCTTCAGTTTCTAGCACAGGACTTGGTTGTGAGTTGAATAAACCAGTCAGATGATTAAGGCTTTATACTGTTTCCTTTCTTACCAGACTCATTCCACTCAAAAGCATGATGGGAGAGCTCCTGAAGAGTTCAGGGACATGCCAGAAAACAGGGATTAGAGGTGTTCTTTGTTTGTTTGTTTGTTTTGTTTCTCTTTTTTTGTCTCTTTAACCTTATAGCTCAGTCAGTAAAGAATCTGCTTGCAGTGCAGGAGACCCAGGTTTGATCCATGGGTCGGGAAGATCCCCTGGAGAAGGAGATGGCAACCCACTCCAGTATCCTTGCCTGGAAAATCCCATGGATGGAGAAGCCTGGTGCACTGCAGTCTATGGTGTTGCAGAGTCAGGCATGACTGAGCAACTAACACTTACTTAACCACATCCAGAACATAAACCAAGTCCAAAGAAAGAAATGGCAATAAAGTATTACTCAGCCATTAAAAAGAATACATTTGAATCAGTTTTAATGAGGTGGATGAAACTGGAGCCTATTATACAGAGTGAAGTAAGCCAGAAAGAAAAACACCAATACAGTATACTAATGCATATATATGGAATTTAGAAAGATGGGAACAATAACCCTGTGTACGAGACAGCAAAAGAGACACTGATGTATAGAACAGTCTTATGGACTCTGTGGGAGAGGGAGAGGGTGGGGAGATTTGGGAGAATGGCATTGAAATATGTATAATATCATGTATGAAACGAGTCGCCAGTCCAGGTTCAATGTATGATACTGGATGCTTGGGGCTGGTGCACTGGGACGACCCAGAGGGATGGTATGGGGAGGGAGGAGGGAGGAGGGTTCAGGATGGGGAGCACATGTATACCTGTGGCGGATTCATTTCAATATTTGGCAAAACTAATACAATATTGTAAAGTTTAAAAATAAAATAAAATTTTAAAAAAATCTTAAAAAAAAAAAAAAAAAAAAAGATGGGTAGAAGTAGAAGGAAAGAAGAAAGACAGGGAGAGATGCCAAGGTAGAAAATATTTATTGCAGTCACTGTTGTCTGCCCTGCAGCAGATAGTATCTCCTTTAATACAGAGAGGTTTTGTTTTCCCCACTCCTTCTTCAAGTGTTTATTTCATTTGAAGTACTCTCTTTAGTGCTTCGAGTAATGAAAGCAGTCACATTCCTGTTAGCGCTTGGAAACCAAGTACACATTCGTACACACACACACACACACACACAGTTTGAAAGGAAAGGAAACTCTATTTGAACATTTTTACCTGTCAATAGAAGTGTTATGTAATAGTAGCTATCTTGATGTGGTCTTTCTATTCTTGGGAAGAACAGAATGAATGTGCTTAATAGGAAGTCATTGCAACTCACATTCTGTCTCTGAGCCAAATCCCCTTTTCAACTTTCTAAAATTCTCCTTTTTACTAATTTTTAATTAATGGACTAAGCAACTATATGTATGATTCCTAACTGGTTCTTATGATTGAATGAATGAATGAGTGAGTTTTACCAGTGCAAGAAATACACTCAAGTGAAATTTCTAGAGCAAGAAGGCCAGGGAATTAATGAACTCTGCCTTCTGAAATCAGATAAAAAAGGAGGTTTGTTTCAATTTTATCACAACCAAGAGTTAAATCATATGATGTATTAAAGAAGGCAGTTAAATCCCACCATTGAATCCTATATCATGTACTTCAATGGTACACTTTACAAAGAAAACTCTCCAATCATTCTTTCTGGGTGAACATTTGCTAGGGAAAATCTATAACAAGGTCTGATTATTGGAAGCTTAAAGTTTCTTCTCTGGCATACATTTTAAAAATAATGAAGACTCGAAGCCACTTTGACAATAGTTCTGATTTGACCCAAGTGATTAAAGGGGTCAACGGGAGTTCATTTTCTTTCCCCTGAGGAAAAGTTTAAGAAAAATAAGCCCTCTGTGACTATCTTAGAATGTCTTTGTGATTAGAAGACTCTCAATTCAGCAACAGCAGAGCAAAAGAGTTCTTTAGTGAAAGAACTGACACTGCCAGACTCTAGAGCTTAATAATAATGCCTCCTTGATACTAAAATGCACCTCTCCAGTGTACTCTCTGATTGAAGGTCTTCTTGCTGTTTCTTTAACTGATATAGACCCATAACATAAAATCATATGATGTGTTCTATTTTTTTGGATATGGAAATGTGACCAATAAGTTTCACATCAGACCTGAAAAGATTGCCACTTGCACAATTTTGTTTTGATAAATGAATGCCTACATGTCTGTGTGAGCACAAGGTAACCTATGTGCATGCCCTACTCAGGAGAAAAGAAGTGACCTTTATTTCAGTATTTTGAAGTGTCAGTAAAGGTTGTTTTGGGCTTCCCAGGTGGCACTAGTGGTAAAGAACCCACCTGCCAATGTAGGAGATAGACGAGATGCAGGTTCGATCTCTGACTTGGAAAGATACCCTGGAGGAGAGCATGGCAAACCACTCCAGTATTCTTGCCTGAAGAATCCCATGGACAGAAGAGCCTGGCAGGCTACTGTCCGTAGGGTTGCAAAAGGGTGGAACATGACTGAAGTGACTCAGCACACACACACACGCAGGCACAGATGTTGTTCTGGAAGAGTATAACCTTAAATGGCTACCAGCTGTGTATTTCTAGTCATCTGAGATCAGGTGGGAAGCCTTTTCTTCCTTGTGTATTTTATTGGCCTAAGTTATCTCTTTTTTTACATAGCACACACACGTTTTTAGAGTACACACTGTTTCATTTAGCTTAAGTTATCTTTATGGAGGGACAGTTTTCTTGATGATACTGCGAGTAGTTGGGAAAGCTTCCCATTGGTGAGCATGTTGGCTAGGGTTAGCCTCTAATAAAATACGCACAAATAGCAACCTGGACTAAGTTTTGAACAAGGGGTTTACAGCCAGAGTGCCTGAAGTAAGTGACGATTCTGCCACATGTGATTCTGCTGTGTGATCTTGGCTGAACTCCGTTACTACTTGAGCTTTTGATTTTCTCATATGTTTAGTGAGGTGAGTGCTAGTACACAGCTCAGATACTCATATATGGAAGGTGGTGTTTGTTAGTATTCCTGTTTTACTATTTGACTCTTCTGCTTGCTTGGCTTCGTGCCTATTTCTAACCCCATCTACTATGTCAAGTATTCTATTCCTGCCCACAAAGATGAGCAGATCAATCCCAACTTATAAATATGCTATTTATTTAAAGCCCAATTGATGAGTCAGCTGCCAGAACATTGATATGATTTTCCTCCTTACGTTAATAGCAGCCAACTCACTTTAAATACCTTATCTTTGCCAGAGCTAGTGTGAATACCTTACATGTACTAAGCCATTAATCTCTATGGAAGTTCCACAAAAGTTTCCAAAAGGAACAGCTGAGATTCAGCATGGCTATTTTCCAAGGTGACACAAGTCAGTTTATGACAGCACCATGCCCAACACCAATTTTTGTCATTCAGAACTCCCATCCTTTTTTATTGTACCACTCTGCCCTTCGGCAGTAAGAAAAAGAAAAAGGGCCAGGTACCTGAAGTCTGCGACATGGTGCTAGCTTGCAAAAGCCCACCAATCAGAATGTAGCTCCTATCTAAACTTTGTCTCTCTGTGTTAGTGTACCTCTTACAACGCCTTCAGTTTTAAGTAACAGGAAAACCTGACTTAAACAAGCTTAGAAGATAAGAAAATTAATCACCTCAACTACAGGACTGCAAGGCCGGGGATAGAAGGAGTGCTAATCTTAACACAATGCATAGTGCAACAATTCTTTTAAGGTCCAAGGTTCTTTCCACCTCTCCTTTCTCCCTGTCTATGGTGAGTTTCATGTTCCCTATACTAAGATGGCTGACGCATGTTCAAATGGAACGTATGGATGCCTCTTTCTGTATCTCTGTCTAAGGAATAATGACTCCTTTTCCACAAGCTCTGCTGCTGCTGCTAAGTCACTTCAGTCGTGTCCGACTCTGTGCAACACCAGAGACGACAGCTCACCAGGCTCCCCCGTCCCTGGGATTCTCCAGGCAAGAACACTGGAGTGGGTTGCCATTGTGTGTGTGTGTGCGCGCGCGTGTGTCAGTGTGTTTCTGTATACTTAGAGCCAAACAAGGCAATTTTATAGTATATTTCTGTACACGATGGATAGCATCTCAGCAATATCTCTGCAGATATGGGAACTTCCTATTCTTCCTTGTGGCATCCACTCTTACTTGGAAATAGCAGATAAATGACTAGCTCTTACAGAATTAAGAATATTTCTTCCTGCTCTTTAAGTGTAATATTAGAGTCCGTTAAGATAGAAGTCAACAGTCTATAAAGCCAGGAATCCCTTGACTTTAGCCTAATTTCTTGGCACTTTCTGATTTGTAATTAAACTAGAATGGTGATCAAATAATTAGATAAACTCATTTGGGTAAATCACTTGGATAGGATGCATGCACAGCCATTACAGTTAGACAAGACAAGGACAGCTGTTGCTACTGCTGATTCTAAGTTGCTTCACTCATGTCTGACTCTTTACAACCCCATGAACTATAGCCCACCAGGCTCCTCTGCCCATGGGATTCTGCAGGCAAGAATCCTAGTGTGGGTTGCCATTTTCTCCTCCAGGGGATCTTCCCAACCCAGGGATTGAACCGACATCTCCTGTGGCCCCTGCACTGCAGATGGGTTCTATATCCCTAAATCACTGGAGAAGCCCAACGCCAAAGTTTTATTTAGAAGGGAGTCATTAACAATGCATTTTAAGAACTATTATTGTTTTTCAGTCACTAAGTCATGTCCAAACTTTTAGCAACCCCTGGACTACCGTAGGATGCAAGGCTCCTCTGTCTTCCACAATCTCCCAGAGTTTGTTCAAATTCATGTCCACTGAATTGGTGGTGCTATTTAATCATCTCTTCCTCTGCTGCCCACTTCTCCTTTTGCCTTCAATCTTTCCCAGCATCAAGGTCTTTTTCAATGAGTTACTTTTTACATCAGGTGGCCAAAGTATTGGAGCTTCAGCTTCAGTCCTTCCAATGAATATTTAGGGTTAATTTCCTTTAGGATTGACTGGTTTGATCTCCTTGCTGTCCAAGGGACTCTAAAGAGTCTTCTTCAGTACCATGATTCAAAAGCAGCAATTCTTTGGTGTTCAGCATTCTTCACAGTCCAACTCTCACATCTGTACATGCCTACTGGAAAAACCATAACTTTAACTATTTGTACCTTTGTCAGCAAAGTGATGTCTCTGCTTTTTAATATGTTGTCTGGATTTGTCATAGCTTTCCTTCCATGGAGCAAGTGTCTTTTAATTTCATGGCTACAGTCACCATCTGCAGTGATTTTGGAGCCTAGGAAAATAAAATCTGTCAGTGCTTCCAACTTATCACTGTTTGTCAAAAAGTGATACAGAGCTGATTTGTGTTGCATGAAAATTTCAGTGCACTCGTATGTCTCAGTCAATATCTTCATTTCTTTTGTATAAGTATTTAGGATTGCCACTTCAGAAGCACAGGACTAAGTATATTTTTCACACTGATATAACTTTCACACTTTTACTAGCAAACTAGAAAAAATGTTTTCTGAGCATTTGGTGTTGCTTTACTTAAAAAAATGTTTACCATTCTAACAGATAGGTAGTGGTATCTTTTGGTTTTCATTTACATTCCCTAAAGATTAGTGATGTTTCGTATTTCTTCCTGTGCTTATTGACCATTTATATGACTTATTGATTTGTACCAATGTTTTATCCATTTTAATTGGATTGTTTGACTTTTTTATAACTTAGTTGTAGGAGTTCTTTATATATGATATATACAAGTCCTTTATAAAATGCGTTCTGTGAATAGTTTCTCAGTTTATGAGTTAACTACAGTGCCTTATGATAAAAGTTTTAATTTTTATAAAGCCTAATATATACATTTATTTTTAATGGTTAGTGTTTAATGTTTTAATCTAAAATATTTGCATATCCCTGGGTTGCAGAGATATTCTCTTATGCATTTTTCTAGAATTTAAGCTTTTATGTTTAAGCATGTGATTAATCTCAGAATATTTTTGTGTGTGCTGTAAGGTAAATGTCAAAATTATCTTTGTCCATCTTCTGTGGATGCCCATTTCAAGTACTAGTGCCATTTGTGGAAAAGATTTTCCTTTACCTCATTGATCTGTTTTGATGACTTTGTAGAAAATGAATTATCTCTATAAGTGTTGCTTATTTATAATCTTTAGTTCTGTTGATTGATTTGATTCTTTCTGCCAATCTCTCAAATACCTTGATAAATATAATGCTTGGAAATTAGCATTATTAGTTTAACAAATAATTAATTTAATTATTTTTTAACATTTAAAAATATATAATTAAAAAATTTAGATCCTTTGCCTATAAATTTTAGAATCTATTGTTGATCATTATAAGAGTTCCTGCTGACATTTTGATTGATATTACATAAATAGAGACACAGCTATAGATACAGCTCAAATTAGAAATAAGTGGCATCATCATTATGCAATCTTAATAAGGTAGTTTATAAACATGATATACTTGTGATATATTTCAATCTTTTAACATTTATCTGAACAGAATATGGTAGGCATGTTGTAAAATTTTCATATATTTTGGTAAATTTATTTCTATGTAGTTTTTGATTGATAATGCTATTTTAAAATAATAATTATTTTCAATTTTGCTCTTAGTCACTTATAGGTATTCAGCTGATCTTTGTAAATTAGCCTGTTATTCTATGATATTGCTAAATTTACATACTACTCAAATGAGTATTTTTGGTAGATTTCTTATCAATTTCTATTTGCCTAGTCATATCATCTGCAGATATTCAAATTTCTCATGTCTTTATTTTTCTTACTGTATTGTACTGGCTTGGAACCTATTAATTTAGATAGAAATGAGGATAAGAAATCATAAGAGATGGAATGGGGAGGGAGGAGGGAGGAGGGTTCAGGATGGGGAACACATGTATACCTGTGGTGGATTCATTTTGATATTTGGCAAAACTAATACAGTTATGTAAAGTTTAAAATAAAATAAAATTAAAAAAAAAAAGAAATCATAAGAGAAAGCATTCATACTGTCACTATTACATATAGTGTTATTATGAGATTATTAAAAATGCCCATTATCAGATTAAGAAATTTTATTTCAATTTCTAGTTTACCAAGAGTTTTAAAAGGAATAAAAGTTGAATTTTGACAGCTCCTTTTCTGTCCACACCTCTTCTCTTTCCTTCTGGGACTCCATGTATGAGTTTAGTCAGTATTGCCCCACAATTTACCTGTCCTCTGTTAACTTTATTTTAGTGATTTTTGTTTCTAATTTTGTGCTTCAGGGTAGAATATTTCTATTGCTATGTCACTGGGTTTTTCTGCATTATTAGATTGGAAGTTTATGCCATCTAGCCATCCAATGAATTTTTCATTTGAGATATTTCTTTTCTGGAAATTTTGAGTCTTTGTTTAATATCTTGCCTTTCTCTCATCATGCGCTAGCTTTCCTCTACCTGCTTGGATATTTGTACTTAAAATAGCTATTTTATTATCCTTGTCTACTGATTCCATGATCTGGATTTAATATGTTAATATTTTTTTTCGAAGATTTTTTTCACCTATGTTTATGAAGAATGTCATTCTTTGGACATAGATAGGTACATCTATGTACCTGTCTATCTTTGAATGTTGATATCGATGTAGTACTAATCAGGAAAAAGTTGGCAAACTATTCCTTTATTTTCTGGAACATTTGAGTAAACTTGTTGATATTTTTCTTCCTTAAATATATGATAAAATTCACCTTTTAAATTACTTGCAGTTTTCTTTCTGGAGAATAGTTTAATTATAAATTGATTTATTTTAACTTAAAACCATGCTGCTTTAGTTTACTGTTTCTTTATATGTCAATTTTGGCAAGTTGTATCTTTCAAGAAAACTTTATTTCTTCTAAGATTTTTAAAAAGTTATTGGCATAGATTTGATTTAAAAAAAAACCTTAATATCTCTTCAATATCCCTGTAAATCCAACAGCGATATCTTTTTTTCATTCTTGATATCGGTTATTTGTGTTTTCTCTGTGTTGACCACTTTACTTATTATTATTCTTTCAATTTATAGATTTTTCCAGATATATTTGCTTACTATTGGGTTTCCATGTTCTACTTATTGATTTCTGGGTATTGATTTTACTTCTGTATCCTTATTTTGGGTTTAAATTGATCTATTCTTCTATATTTTCCAATGAAGTTTATTTCTTTGATTTGACACATTTCTGTGATTTTAGTAGAAGCAAGGTCTCAAATAAACCTTGCTTTAATTGAATGCCACAAATTTGGATAAATTATGTTTCATTTCCATTACATTCAGAATATTTTCTATTTCCATTGTGATTTCTTCCTTGTGCCATAGGCTATTTAGAAATACGTTGCATTATTTGTTAATAATAGTAGTTTTACAAAATGTCTTTTGGTCTTGATTTTTTATTTAATTTTGTTATGATCAGAGAGCATACTCTATTGTCAACTCAGTCCTTTAAGTAAGCTGTTCATTGGCATATGACCTCTTGTTTAATGATTCATGTGTTCTTGGAAAAAAGAACAGCACATATTTGCTACTATTGAGTAAAATGTTCTATAAAAATAAGCATCACCAAATACTGTTCAATGATGGTGTTTTGGTTCAAATTTTCTCTAAATTTACTGAAATTTGGAGGCTACTAGTTATATCAATTATTAAAATAGAATTTTTTAAAGTTCCCAGGTATAATTATGTGTCTCTATGCACTTTTTTTGGAGAAGGCAACGGCACCCCACTCCAGTACTCTTGCCTGGAAAATCCCATGGATGGAGGAGCCTGGAGGGCTGCAGTCCATGGGGTCGCTAGGAGTCAGACACGACCGAGTGACTTCACTTTCACTTTTCCCTTTCATGCATTGGAGAAGGAAACGGCAACCCACTCCAGTGTTCTTGCTTGGAGAATCCCAGGGACGGTGGAGCCTGGTGGGCTACCATCTATGGGGTCGCACAGAGTCGGACACAACTGAAGTGACTTAGCAGCATCATGCACTTTTTTCAGATTTTGCCCCTGCTTCATGGCTTTTTAAGATCTATTTTAAGGTACTTACACATTTTTGCATGTCCCTTGATGAATTGATCTTTTTATCATTGAAGTGAATTTTTCTTAATACTGATACTATTTCTCTGTCAAGACTAGACACAGAAAATTACTCAAGGACCTTTTGAAAAATACTAATGCAGAGTCCCAGGTCATTTTCCCTAGATAATTTCTTTGATTTTTGAAAGCCCACAGTTCTTATCTATTTGGGATCGTTGTAAAAAAAAAAAAAAAAAAGAACTGTGTCGCTATACAATCCACTTCTTACTTTAGCAAGTTGGGAGGAGAGTTTATGGGTGAAGGTAGAAAGACCAGTTAGTATTCATTGCAATAGTATGCGATAAGAAATAAGAACTTGTATTAAGGAAGTAGACATGATAGATATTAGGGATATTTAATAGGTCACCATATTTGTTTACAGATTACACATGATGGAGAAGAGAATGGAAGATATCTAACATAACTGCTAGTTTTCTAACTTTAGAATGTGGTTGATAAAAATATCATTAGAGAAGAAGGTAAGTATGTAAGTGGAACAATGACTTCACTCAAACATGTATTTTATGTTGTAATGTCCTGAGAAACTATGATAAAGACCTGAATTGAGACCTGTATTAAGGCCGTAAAAAACAGAAACTGGAAAAAGATAATAAACACAATGCATCACTAACAATATTTGTGTCCTATTTGATATAGATAGGAGAGAGATTTCAGGCATTACTAAGAAGTTTCTGGATTGGATAGAAATGCAGTAAGTATGATTGAGAACTTTCATCAGTGTGCAAAATTTAAGATGGAGAGGAGAGAGAAGGGCAAGTGATGAATTCTAAATTTCCCATAATGACTTTGAGGACATACAGGTAGAAAGTCTACTTAGTGGTCAAAGGTGTAGACATTGTGCTGAAAAAGGGGTATAGTTTAGAAATTAAGATTGGAAATTAAAGCTACAGTAGATGAGATATCCCCAAAGAGGCAGTAAGTTGAGAAGAAAAGGAAGAATTAGGAAGGCCAAAAGGAGGAAACAAAAGCTTATAGACTATTTTAAATGTGGTTCACCGTGTTCTTTTATTGACATAAAAAATGTAATATCTCAAACCATTTGTTGAATAAAGTACCCAGGATAGAATTGTTAAGACTTTGCATGAAGAATATCTTTGAAAACATCTATTGTTTATCATTACAGTAGGTTTTCTCCCTCTATGAGCATCATAAAATCAAAATCTGATAATATATCTGGTGAACATGAAACGGTCATTGTCTTTCTTAAATTATCTTCTAAATTTGAGAATATAGAGCATACATTATGTTCATTTTATTAACATTTTTTTGGTGCTTGTCTAATTCAACCAATACTTTCCACATTACAGAAAAAAAAAAAGAGAGAGAGAGAGAGTTAATGATTAGTCTAAATGATGAACAGATTGCAATACAAAAAAAAAAAATTTGGAAAAAAATCTAAACAGTGTGTGTATTGTATGTGATTAGCTCTTTTTCCAGTGTTGCCATTCTATGTCATTGCAGTTGATGTAATTGCATCCTGCGAGTACGTTACAACATGTGTTTTGCCCAGATGAAGAGTAATCACAACAAGTAATTTGAACTTGTCATTTGGTATCATTACTATAAATGGCAAGAGAATATTTCGTTAAATCTTTATGACTTGGATATGCATTTTTGTAACCATTCCAGAAAGTTACTGGAGATGGCAGATGCCTGACAGAAATCTTTCTGATAGACTGTTTTTGTGGTTTAAAAAAATATCCGTAATGAACTTTTTGCCCTACCGCTCTCCGGTGGACTTGTACTTTAAATGCAGAATCATCGGGAAGCAAGTCCCCCACTGCCCTACACACATATGCAGACGCACACACCCCATAGGTAAATGATAATCAGAGCATAATGAGTTCTGTACTTCTTTTGTATTGAGGTCACATTAAGTCACCAGGTCTCCTTTGCAATGAGCTTGCAGTTTTTCAAACACTCTTTTATATCTGCCTTGCCTCTCTGTCCTTGGTTCACTAGGGTTCCTGTGCTTGGAATGTTGCAATGTTTTTTATCCACTTTCCCTCCCTTGTTCCAAGGTCATGGTTTCAGTGTTGTTCGAGATTCTCTTGCAGTTTGATAGCCTTGGTCTGGTGTAGGTGCTCCTCATGGGTGCCTCTGATCTGATTACCATAGAATACTATGTATGCAGGCATTTGACCTGCTTTTAGATTCTGTTATGTCAATTACCTTAGCAGTTTGACAAATGACTATCATTTCCCTGGAATCAGGAACATTGTCTTACTCATCTTTGTTTAGCCCCGGTATCTTACACTGTGCCTAGAACATGATAGGCATTCAACCCCACCCCCTACCTTCACTCCTAACCCTGGCCCAATTTGTCCTTTTATTAAGTTAGAAAGTCAGAACTCTCTCTTGGGTGGGAGTAGAGAGGAAATAAGTATGTGTTGAGCTCTATCCTAGACACTATAGGCGATTACTAATCCCATGATGAGCCCCACTGGAACTAAGGCAGAATAAAATAGCTGTTTCATCCTGGTAGAAAACAAATCATCTAGGAAGAGGAGAAAAATGGAGTGGTAAATTCTCATGAAGGTCTTCATAGGTGACATATCATTTTGTCTGTGCTCTAAAAGTACATACAAGTTTGCTAGGTAGAGAAGGGGGTGGCAATGATTGGGTGAAGGCAGGGAAGCAGGAGGACACAGTGGATTTGTGGGGGTGGGGGACAGCTCTCTCAGGAGGAAGATAACCAGGGCAGTTAGCCACAAATGTTAAATATCTTTATCAAAAAAAATCATCAAAATTGCTCTGTGTGTGTGTGTGGCCATCAGGAAAACATAAACTTAATGCATGTATTTATTAGGTTGGTGCAAGCATAATTATAGTTTCGGCCTGTGAGTTTTAAATCATTATACTTAGGCTCATCAACCATCTTTATTAATCAAAATAGGAACCATTACAATCCAAACATTTTTGCCAATGAGAAATAAGTTCATTTATTCCTATAGCGTAAAAATCTATACTTTGGGATTTGACAAACTCTTGAAAAGGATTGTCTGCTTCTTGCTGGTTGTGTAAGTTTTTTCTCTGCAAAAAAAAGTTGTCAAGATGCTTGAAGAATCTTGTCAGTTGGCTGGCGAGAGGTCAGCTGAATATGACAGAGGCAAAACTTCGTAACCCAATTTGTTCAACTTTTGAAGCATTGGTTGTGCGATGTGCGGTCAGGCATTGTTGCAGAGAAGAATTTGGCTCTTTCTGTTAACCAATGCCAGCTGCAGGCATGGCAGTTTTCAGTGTATCTCACTGATTTACTGAGCCTACTTCTCAGATGTGCTGGTTTCGCTGGGATTCAGAAAGCTGTTGTGTATCAGACCAGTACCAGAACACCAAACGTCAACCATGACCACTTTTTGGTGGAAGTTTGGCTTTGGGAAGTGCTTTGCAGCATCTTCTCAGTTCAGCTACTGAGTTGGTCATTGCCAGTCATTGAATAAAATCCACTTTTCATCGCACATCACAATCTGATCAAGAATTGGTTCATTTGTTGCATAAAATAAGAGAAGATGACACTTCAAAATGACAATGTTTTGATTTTCAGTCAGCTCATCAGGCACCCTGGGCTTCCCTGGTGGCTCAGCTGGTAAAGAATCTGCCTGCAATGTGGGAGACCTGGGTTCAATCCCTGGGTTGGGAAGATCCCCCGGGGAAGGGAATGGCCACCCACTCCAGTATTCTGCCCTGAAGAATTCCATGAATTGTATAGTCCATGGGGTCACAAAGAGTCGGACACAACTGAGCGATATTCGCTTTTATCAGGCACCCACTTGCTAAGTTTTTTCACCTTTCCAATTTGCTTCAAATGCCAAAGGACTGTGTAATGGTCAATGCTGAGTTCTTTGGCAACTTCTCTTGTAGTTTTAAGAGAATCAGCTTTGATGATCCTCTCAGTTAGTTATTGTCAGCTTCCAATGGCTGGTCACTACACTCCTCATCATCAAGGCTCTTGTATCCTTTGCAAACTTCTTGAACAACCAATGCACTATACATTCTAGCAGTTCCTGGGCCAAATGAATTATTGACGTTGCAATTTGTCTTCACTGCTTTAAGGCCCATTTTGAACGCAAATATGAAAATCGCTCAAATTTGTTTTTTGTCTAACATCATTTCCCTAGTCTAAAATAAATATAAAATAAACAGCAAGTGGTAAGTCATTAGCAAAAAGCAAACTGAAAAATGTGCATTAAAATGATGTGTAACACATAATTTAACCACATTTATTTAAGAATATATTCCAATATCAAAGAGCAAAGTTCACCAGTGCAAAACTACAATTACTTCTACACCAATCTAATATAATTGTCATCTTTTTTGAACATGTACAGTATACCAGATACGTGGTAAAAAGGCTAGTTGAACCAACCTGTAGCAATCTGAAGTTATATTCAGTTCAGTTCAGTTCATTCGCTGAGTCGTGTCCGACTCCGTGACCCCATGAATTGCAGCACGCCAGGCCTTCCTGTCCATCACCAACTCCCGGAGTTTACTCAACTCATGTCCTTCGAGTCTGTGATACCATCCAGCCATCTCATCCTCTATCGTCCCCTTCTTGTCCTGCCCCCAATCCCTCCCAGCATCAGAGTCTTTTCCAATGAGTCAACTCTTCACATGAGGTAGCTAAAGTATTGGAGTTTCAGCTTCAGCATCAGTCCTTCCAATGAACACCAAGGACTGATCTCCTTTAGGATGGACCGGTTGGATCTCCTGCAATCCAAGGCACTCTCAAGAGTCTTCTCCAACACCACAGTTCAAAAGCATCAATTCTTCAGCACTCAGATTTCTTCAAGTCCAACTCTCACATCCATACATGACTACTGGAAAAACCATAGCCTTGACTAGACAGACCTTTGTTGGCAAAGTAATGTCTCTGCTTTTGAATATGCTATCTAGGTTGGTCATAACTTTCCTTCCAAGGAGTAAGTGTCTTTTAATTTCATGGCTGCAATCACCATCTGCAGTGATTTTTGGAGCCCCCAAAAATAAAGTCTGACACTGTTTCCACTGTTTCCCCATCTATTTCCCATGAAGTGATGGGACCAGATGCCATGATCTTCGTTTTCTGAATGTTGAGCTTTAATCCAACTTTTTCACTCTCCTCTTTCACTTTCATCAAGAGGCTGTCTAGTTCTTCTTCACTTTCTGCCATAAGGGTGGTGTCATCTGCATATCTGAGGTTATTGATATTTCTCCTGGCAATCTTGATTCCAGCTTGTGCTTCTTCCAGCCCAGCGTTTCTCATGATGTACTCTGCATATAAGTTAAATAAGCAGGGTGACAGTATACAGCCTTGACGAACTCCTTTTCCTATTTGGAACAAATCTGTTGTTCCATGTCCATTTCTAACTGTTACTTCCTGACCTGCATATAGGTTTCTCAAGAGGCAGGTCAGGTGGTCTGGTATTCCCATCTCTTTCAGAATTTTCCAGTTTATTGTGATCCACACAGTCAAAGGCTTTGGCATAGTCAATAAAGCAGAAATAGATGTTTTTCTGGAACTCTCTTGCTTTTTCGATGATCCAGCAGATGCTGGCAATTTGATCTCTGGTTCCTCTGCCTTTTCTAAAACCAGTTTGAACATCTGGAAGTTCATGGTTCATGTATTGCTGAGGCCTGGCTTGGAGAATTTTGAATATCGCTTTACTAGCGTGTGAGATGAGTGCAATTGTGTGGTAGTTTGAGCATTCTTTGGCATTGCCTTTCTTTGGGATTGGAATGAAAACTGATCTTTTCCAGTCTTGTGGCCACTGCTGAGTTTTCCAAATTTCCTGGCATATTGAGTACAACCCTTTCATAGCATCATCTTTTAGGATTTGAAATAGCTCAACTGGGATTCCACCACCTCCACTAGCTTTGTTCATAGTGATGCTTTCTAAGGACCACTAACTATATTAAGTGGCTGCTTTTCTGTTAAAAACAAAATATGTAGATGAGAAACAATGTAAGAAATCTTAGAGGAAATATACACCCATTATTGGTACATTATGTGAACAATAAATATATAAAATTTAAGATTCCAGTATATTGTTCTTGTGGAGAAGGAAGTGGCACACACTCAAGTATTCTTGCCTGGAAAATGCTATGGACAGTGGAGCCTGGCAGTCTATAGTCCAAGAGTCACAGAGAGTCAGACATGACTAAGCAATGCAGCACAGGTTGTTCTTGATAAGTTGAATATTTTTGTACTGTCCATTTCCTTTGTGTGCATCTTCCCTAATTTTCTATCATTGTGATTACTGGCTACATGTCTATTAGAAATGATGTCAAATTTGTAATTAGTACATTTTTCTGTGACAAACTAGGAAAAAAATCCTGACTACTGCCAATGCCTATTAATTGACAACAAGAATAGCATACTGGTATTTGTTCTAGTATCTAGTTGAAGCGTTATAGGAGCACACCAACTGCCTGGGAATGTGATCTTAGCAAACAAATCAATCATAACAAAGCATTATACGAAGGTATAAATATCAGCACCTTTAACCAGTACCTATGATAACAATAAAGGTTTATTCAAGTCTTAACCCTCAATACCTGTGAATATGATCTTATTTGAAAATAGGTCTTTGAAGACATAATCAAGTTAAGATGTGGTCACACTGGACTAGAGTGGGCCCTAAATCCATTAACCGGCATCTTTATAAAAAGGCCATACAAAGGCACAGAGAGAAGAGGGTCATGTAGCAGAGATGGGAAGGACAAGTCAAGGAGTGCCAACCATGAGGAGGCAAAGAAAGATAGCACCCTAGATCCTTCAGAGAAAGCATGGCCTTGCCAGAATCTTTGTTTTGGACCTCTAGCTTCTAGAACTGTGAAAAAAAAATGCATTTCTGTTATTATAAACCACTTAGTTTGTAGTAATTTGTTGTAGTAATCTAGGAAAATAAAACAGTGTTTTAACACAGCAGTCTTCACATTCACTGGAGAAGTGAGAAGTGATAATCCATGAGCAGCATCTCTACTAGTTTCTTTTAGGAGAAACGAACTAGAGAACTGATGTGGCATGACAGTCAGGAGTATAGGCTTTGATGTCAGATAGTTGTTGCCAGTTCCAGCTCCAATCTGTTGCGTGACACTAGGTAAAATCTTTACTCTTCTCCTCTCCATTTTCCCAACATTTAATGATAACAATAGGCCCCTTTCTAAGGCTCAGAGAAATTAAATAATATTACCAAATTAGTATGATACAGAATTAAGAGTTGAGTCTTGGTCCTTATGACTTTAAGGCTTCTGGTGTATTCCACAAGGAAACACATGTATGATACACTCCTGCTCAAAAGACGTGTGAAAATTCTTAAGGAAGGTAAATCATTTAATAGGGGAAAAGGGTAGAACTTTCTCAAAAGAGGTAAACTTTGAATAACTATTTAGAACCCAAGTAGAATTCTGATGAGTGAAAATGTCAGGGGCCAGATAGGCAGGTCACATCTCTGAAAAATGTTAGACTGGGAGTCAAAACTATCAAAGATCCAAGGCCCCAGAGTGGGTGACTTGTTTTAGAAGAACAGCAAATAGACCCATGGGATTAAATAGATGTCATAGAAAGTGAGGTCAGAGAAGAAAGTCAAGCCAGTTCTGCAGAGTCTAATTACTTGCTGAGTCTTATAATGTATTCTTGTTAATGAGACAGCATTGAAGCTTTTTAAGCAAAAAAATATGGATTCTGTAAACATCACTAATAATTCAAATTTAGCCAATTCAAAGTATAAAGAGTTTATAGGAATCCAGTAATGTATAAAGCAATAAAATATAACACAAATACATGGACATCACTGGTGTTTCATGGTGTTCCATGCATAGCTATATCATCATTTATAGTTATATTTGGATTTATCTGCAAGGATATGTACTAAAATTACAACAGTGATTACTTCCGGTAATAGACTATGGGTAATGTTTACTTTTACTTTCTACTATTTTCTTTGATGTTTCCATACTTTTCAGTAATGAATTACTCTTTATGGCAGTAATGTAGAAAGTCAAGTTAGGTGGGTTAAAGACCAGAAAGGAGAACTTAGCAGTCATACAGAATAGAAAATATTAGACCTTATGCTTTGACTGAGCAGGAGACAAGCATGAAATATATTTCTCTGGTAAGAATGACAGAATTTGGTGATGATTCATTGGAATGAGACATTAGAGAGAGCCGAAGATGACACAAAGAATTCTACCTAAGGTAACAGGAAGGATGGAGCTTCCATTAACTGAGGGAGTTATCCCAGGCGGAACCAGTTTTGAACAGGGGGTCAAAAGGGGTACAGATAATGAGCTTAGTTTTATACATGCAGAATTTGAGGTGACAGCTAGACCGCCATGATTTTGAGAAGTCACAAGGCCTGTCCCAGAGGACTGAAATGTTGAGATAGAAAGGAATAAAAGACATGGTAAAATATTTCCAGAGGAGCTTGAAAATGCCAAATGAGGATGAGTATAATCGTTTTACTGGTAATAAAATCTCAGAAGCCTTCTCATGTAGGTAGATTCACATGAATCGTTTTACTAAGAGATATAAAGCAATGCACTCTTAGAAGATGGATATAATTCACAAATTATAGTTAATGTGCTGTGGGATTATTAGATGTTCAAATATAGCTAAAAATGTGGTAAACTCAACCACCTTATAATAAGAAGCTGACAAGTGACGCAGAAAATGCTTGAAAAACTACATCCCTGCCGCTTGTCACGGAGTCGTCCGGGATGAGGTGCATAAATAAACATGTCACTCATGGTGTTTTCACTTCCTCCCACAAGACTGTCAGCAAAGTGGGATAGGAAAACAAAATCACAGGCCTGGCTAACCGAATTAAGCAAATAATAGTCACAAAAAGTAACCTGCTGCTGCTGCTGTTGCTAAGTCACTTCAGTCGTGTCCGACTCTGTGCGACCCCATAGACGGCAGCCCACCAGGCTCCCCCGTCCCTGGGATTCTCCAGGCAAGAACACTGGAGTGGGTTGCCATTTCCTTCTCCAAGGCATGAAAGTGAAAAGTGAAAGTGAAGTCGCTCAGTCGTGCCCGACTCTTAGAGACCCCATGGACTGCAGCCTACCAGGCTCCTCCATCCATGGGATTTTCCAGGCAAGAGTACTGGAGTGGGGTGCCATTGCCTTCTCCGAAAAAGTAACCTAATAGTAAATAAAAATAACAAAAAATAATGTCTCCACATTATGCTGCCTGTAGGTTATGAAGGAAGGGTGCATGCCCGAGCTCCATGGCACGTCCAAAAGCATGCAAAAAAGTACTGCCCATCCAAGTGGGACCACCATCAGTGTCTAGTAATCATTTTGCTAATTGTGGCAGCCTCTTGAACACAATATTTAAAGAGAAACAGACTACCAAATTAGCATCTCAGCATCAGAGACTCTTACTCTGCATTGTCTCTGTTACATTATTTCAATCTGTAATTTTATTATCATTCGTATTGTGTGATCCTCTCTGCCAGGTGCACGGCCAGAAACCATGATGCAGACAGATGAGAGTAAGATCCATGTGGCTTTCGTCAAATTGTTCACGTGTTTGAAGCACAAATTGATGAGGATAAAGAAAGTAGAAAGAAAGCAGAACGGCAGCTGGAAAATAGACAATGAGTAGAAACATTTCGTTGATGTAAGCCATTGGTGGAAAAACTGAAAAGCAATTTTGTTTGTAGCAGAGGTGTCAAATTACTCAAGAATTCCCAATAAATAGGAACCCTGAAAGTGGGAGTAGGGATAGTGGGAAGCATAGGCTCAGTTGAAAGCCTGTTTAAGTGGCTGGATCCCATGTCTTGTCCTTGGGGCCATGTAACCAATCAACACTGCTTCATTCTTTTCCTTCCCATCAAAACAGAAGATTGATGATTTCTTTAGATTGGGTAAAATAAGTGTGTCTGTGCTTGGGGATGTTGATTCTACACTGAAAATAGTGAAAATTTGCCTATCAAAATTGAGCTGAAATCCAGCCCTCCTCCCCTTCTTGATTCTCAGAATCCAGATAGCTAGCTTGTACTTCAAGCTGGATCTTGGAATTTTTTTCTCAGGTGAAATGGTCTAGATCAAGGGAAACATCTGAAGATACTAATGTTGGGTTACTAAACATATAGAAAGTATGTTCTCATGTGGAAGACAAACACAAGCAGAAATGAGCTAATCTGAGGAAAAAGGAAAATGAAAAGTTTAAAACTTCTATAATTACTGTTGCTTATGAATTTAAGGCACAAAATAGGCTGCCTCAACATAGTAGCCTTAGCCCCAAATGGTTATTGAGTTTAAATGAGTAAATTTAAATAAAATTAAACATTCTGTGCCTATTGGTTACTATATGGAGTAACACATGCTACAGAATATTTCCATCATAGCACAAAGTTCTATGAGAAGTGCTGAAAAACAGTTAGGAACATGAAAAGCACTTTCAGAAATTAAAACAGTAAAAAACTCAATAAGGAGTAGGAAAATAAAGATAAGAAAATTTAAGAGAAGAACAAATTACAAAGGAGGAGGAAAAAATTAAATGTCCCCAGGAGGCCCAAAGCCAAATTAAAGCAATATTTATAAATGGAATCAGAAAGAGAGGGAAAATTATCTGAGATATATTTTTCCTGATGAGAAGTCTCTGTTTATGGACCAACATAATAGATGAATTTGACCTATATTAAGGAACACATTATAATGTTTCAGGTAACTGGAAAATGGAAAATTCTAAAATATTCCAAAGGCAGGGAGGGAAACAGATGGCATATACAAGTTCAGAAATCCAAACTATTTTGTGATGTCTCAACATGAGCCCTGAAGCTAGGAGAGAATAGGACAACACCAAGAATTCTCAGGAAAAATTATTACTAATTTATAATTCTACATATAGCCAAATGTATTAGTTTTGTGGGTAAAATAAGGTATTTTTAAACATATACATGCTAGGACTAAAATATTTTCAGTTCAGTTCAGTCAGTCATGTCAGACTCTTTGCGACCCCATGAATTGCAGCACGCCAGGCCTCCCTGTCCATCACCAACTCCCAGAGTTCACTCAGACTCATGTCCATCGAGTCGGTGATGCCATCCAGCCATCTCATCCTCTGTCGTCCCCTTCTCCTCCTGCCCCCAATCCTTCCCAGCATCAGAGTCTTTTCCAGTGAGTCAACTCTTCACATGAGGTGGCCAAAGTACTGGAGTTTCAGCTTTAGCATCATTCCTTCCAAAGAAATCCCAGGGCTGATCTCCTTCAGAATGGACTGGTTGGATCTGCTTGCAGTCCAAGGGACTCTCAAGAGTCTTCTCCAACACCACAGTTCAAAAGCATCAATTCTTTGGTGCTCAGCCTTCTTCACAGTCCAACTCTCACATCCATACATGACCACAGGAAAAACCATAGCCTTGACTAGATGGACCTTTGTTGGCAAAGTAATGTCTCTGCTTTTCAATATGCTATCTAGGCTGGTCATAACTTTTCTTCCAAGGAGTGTCTTTTAATTTCATGGCTGCAGTCACCATCTGCAGTGATTTTGGAGCCCAGAAAAATAAAGTCTGACACTGTTTCCCCATCTATTTCCCATGAAGTGATGGGACCAGATGCCATAATCTTCATTTTCTGAATGTTTACTTCCTTACAAATACTCATTTCTAAGAAGCTTCTGGATATATTCCATGAAAATAAGGAGTAATTCAAGAGGGAGAAAAAAATGGGATTCTGGAATTGCACAATCCAGTTCAAGGGAAGAAAGCTGGGACAGGTCAGGGGAAGAGAAAATAGCATGAACGTGATGACAGATTCCAGAATGACAGGTGCCCACGAAAGACAGAGAGTGAAGGTGTGTTTGAAAAAGAAGCAGAGAGTCAGAGAGATGTCCTCAAGATATGAAACTAGATAATTCTGATATATTTGAAAATATTGAGGGGAAATATAGACAAATGAGAGAGTTTGAAATTGAATTAAAAAGTAGTGCCTAGAAAACTAAATAAATAGAAAGGCTTAGGTTTTACTAATTTAAGGAAAAACAAAGAATTTGGTAAGAAAGAAAAAGTATAAAATTCTACATGGCTAGGTGGTAAATTGATTTCCCACTGTCAAACAATCATGAAAACAACATTGAACTAACAATATTGGGGATAAAAGCACATTGGGTGGATGTGAACCATGGGAATTGTGATTGTCTATGTTTAGGGGATTCTGGAATTTGTGTGAGAATTATATCCTCACTTTCCATCGTTGGAAGGAAATAGGTGACACCGTAAACTAAAAAGGGCTTCCCTGGTGGCTCAGACGGTAAAGCATCTGCCTGCAATGCGGGAGACCCGGGTTCGATTCCTGGGTTGGGAAGATCCCCTGGAGAAGGAACTGGCAATCCACTCCAGCACTCTTGCCTGGAAAATCCCATGGACAGAGGAGCCAAGAGTTGGACACGACTGAGCGACTTCACTTTTTAAACTAAAAAACAATAAGTAGCAATATAATAATGTAATTTAAAGATATGCATAAAATTAAAGTTATATTTGCTTCTATGGAATATGAAATGCAAGAAGGGGAGTTCAGAGTAAACCTCATAAAACAATTTGACTTTTTAGCTATGTGCATTTATTACTTTGATGACAATTTAAAATATTAAGAAAATAATTTAGCATGTTGCATGACCCATATCAATTCTCAGTATATTTCAGTTGAGTCTGAGTCAGGAATCTAACCAACCTTATATTTACTATTATTAAACTTTTTCTCCTATTGGGCTATCCTCAAATATGCACAATCATAAGGGCTTATGAGTATTTATTGGGGCTTCCCTGGTAGCTCAGCTGATAAAGAATCCACCTGCAATGCAAGGGACCCTGGTTTAATGCCTGGGTTGGCAAGATCCCCTAGAGGAGGGCATGGCAACCCATTCCAGTATTCTTGCCAGGAAACTCCCAACGGACAGAGGAGCCTGGTGGGCCACAATCCATGGGGTGGCCGAGTCAGACATGACTGAGCAACTAATTTGTCCTAAATGCCTGAGTTTGCACACATCTTTATCCAATGCCTATCAATCTGTAGATGTTTTCCTTCTCGTTATCAACTTTTTTTTTCCTATTCTCTGCCCATCCTTGTTTTTCTTTCACTTTCTTTTACTCTTTCTTCCCCTCCCTCTTTACTTTCTGTCTCTGGCCTGTCTTTAATATATTAATCAAGACTTTTTAAAGCATCTCTTGAGAATTGGAAGCTGTAACATTACTGGACCACATTTCCACATGGCAACAATCAGCAAAAGATGAGTAGTGGCTTTCCCCTTTAAACAAACCATTTGCTCTTCAATTAGCCACAGTCTTACAGCTCCCTTTTATCTTTCCTTGAACCCCACTTTATGAAATTGCATTACTCATCTGACATTGACACATGGGTGGGGGGTTGTCTTTTCAACTCTCTCTTAACAACTGAGGAGCCATTCTTACCCTAATAATATTTGCTATAGGTTATATTCCAGAGCCTATTTGCATTCTAGTGCAAATGTCAGTTTGATAGTTGGCAATGTGTGGGATTTGCAGAAGAGACTGAGACTGGAGACTTAAATGTGAGGACAATCATCGCAGGGTGATACATTTGGCACCTGGAGACTCGATAGGATTTCTAGGAGCAAGTGTGTCTAGAGGTGTGGAGTATTGGCAGGTGCAGGGAGATTGTGTTATCAGTGATTTTCAGCTTGGGTTTATAGAGGATCTACTAGGTGGCAGCTCATCATCGTATGGATGATATGTAAATGAACGATTACAACACAGTAGAAATGCCATTTTTAAAAACGTTGAGAGAAAGAAAGCACCAAGTGTAGAGCAGGACTAACTGCTCCTTGGCAGGAAAGAAAGAAAACTCAAAGGAGTAACATGTAAAGGGGATCTTACTGAAGAATTTAATAGGTGGCCTAAGAAAGGCTTCAGGCTGAAAATACAGTTTTAGAGATTCAGTTCCCTCATTCATTTATCATTTTCAATTTATTTTATTGAAGTTGATTTGCAATGTTTTATTAACTATATATATATATTAATATATATAGTATATATATATATATATTTGCACAATCTTTTTCATATTTTTCCATTATGGTTTATCAAGGACATTGACTATGGTTCCCTGTGCTATAGAGTAGGACCTCGTTGGTTATCCGTGATATGTGTAATAGTTTGCATCTGCTAATGCCAAACTCTCAATCCATGTCTCTCTCAATCCCCACCTTGATAACAATAAGTCTCCTCTCTATGTCTGTGAGTCTGTTTCTGTTTCATAGATAAGTTCATTTGTGTCATATTTTATATTCCACATATAAGTGATATCATGTGATATTTGTATTTTTCTGATTTGCTTCTCTTAGTATGCCAGTCACTAGGTCCATTCATGTCCATTCATGTTGCTGCAGGCGGTATTATTTCATTCCTTTTTATGGCTGAACAGTATTCCATTGAATATATATGCCACCTTTTCATTATCAATTCAACTGGCAATGGCCACTGAGGTTTCCCTGTCTTGACTATTGTGAATAGTGCTGCTATGAATTCAGGGGTACAAGTATCCTTTTGTATTATAGTTTTGTCCCATACACACCTAGGAGTGGGATTGCTGATTCATATGGCAACTCTATTTTTAGCTTTTGAAGAACCACCACATTGTTTTACATAATGGCTGCACCAGTCTACTTTCCCACCAATAATATAGAAGGGTTCCCTTCTTCTTCATTGATTTAATCATTTATTCAATCATTCTATTCAGTCAGTGTTTACATAGGACATACAGAGCTAAAATACAAAACCTGCTCTCCAAGAGCTTGCCATCTAGTGAGAGAGAAAGAGAGAGAGAAATATATAATACACTAAAAGTTGGTAGGTAATAAAATAGCAATAACTTAAAAATAACCAGGATGTCTGATTCTATAGGGAAGTCTTCAGGACTGGAGTAATTGTTGAATTCCAGAGAAAACATGATTTTTTCTGAGAAAGCATGACATCATGATTGCACTACTAAGACAACCTATAATGGTTGCATAAGGAAGAGGATCAATCCAATGAGCTACAAATTCAAGATATAAGGAGTAGAAGGAAAAAAGACAAACATAAGCATAGTGAGAACTATTGAATCAAGTAAGAGATTGGTTCTTCATTAATAAAGTTTTTAAAAATATCATTGTTTAGTGATGTTGATAATACAGGGAATATTTTGTGGACTTTAGTAAATCTCATATGCTTCAGATTGTTTGACAGGGATTTAAAATGAAAAGAGACTGATCTATATCAATATTTCTGAGAATATACAGTACCGAATATTGATTTCTTGAAATGCATTTCAAATATAAAGTTTCCCTTAGTCAGATTTTGCTTGTGCTATTTGTGGTTATTATGTCTTATATGCCTTTATTTAACAGTGGAGGACAGGCAAGCCTGGTATGCTGCAGTCCATGGGGTTGCAAAGGGTCGGACATGACTTAGTAACTGAAAACAACAACATGTCTCAATTTCTAGTGTCTTTATTTTATTTTTTTAAATTACCCTAGGTTCTCAAGAAAGGCAGAACTATAAGGCATGTAAATTCTGAGAGACATTATAGTATTTGGTTTTATAATACTATGGAAAAGACCTGGATTTCCCTGGTGGCTCAGACAGTAAAGAATCTGCCTACAATATAGGAGACCCAGGTTTGATTCCTGGGTGAGGAAGATCCCCTGGAGAAGGGAATGGCAACCCAGTCTGGTACTCTTGCCTGGAGAATTCCATGGAGCCTGGCGGACTAAAGTCCATTGGGTCGCAAAGAGTCGGACATGACAGTAACTAACACATACATGGAAAAGACCTCCTTAATCCACTTAGAACCATTTCAGAGATAAAGAAGCTTCTGTGCGGTCAACATGTAGAAATATCTTTTTAGTCATGATTGTGTTAAAGCAAATAATCATACAATTTTCTTTAGGCTAAAACCTACAATCTTTGCTTCAGTATCACAACATAAAAATCTCAGATTGCAGTTTTACTGGTCCTTTTACCCTCAGGCAACATAAGATGTGGAAAGAGCAAGGGACTGAGAGTCAAGCAGAACTGTATCCAAATTCTGGTGTCCCCATTTAACAGGTAAAATATAAGTCCCTTTTTTCTTTTGACCTTAGTTTCCTCATTTGGTTAAAGCGTCTGCCTGCAATGCGGAGACCTGGGTTCTATCCCTGGGTCAGGAAGATCCCCTGGAGAAGGAAATGGCAGCCCACTCCATTATTCTTGCCTGGAGAATCCCATGGACGGTAGAACCTAGCGGGCTATAGTCCATGGCGTCGCAAAGAGTTGGACACGACTGAGTGACTTCACTTCACTTCACTTCTTCACTTCCTCATTTGTGAAAAAGAGTGGGTTTTTATGAGGCTCAAAATAAATGATGAATGAAAAGCCCATTGCTTCAGCTCCCTTTTCTGTCACTCCCTGGCTTGTACCTGTCCCTGGGTTAATAGTGAAGGACTCTAGATGCTTTCACCACACTGCTTCATGGTTCTGTACCTTGGCTTGAGCAGTTTCCCTATCTGGAGGCCCTTCTTTTTGAACAGATTACTTCCTATTCATGGTTCAGATGGTGAAGACTCTGCCAGCAATGTGGAAGACCTGGGTTTGATTCCTGGGTTGGGAAAATCCCCTGGAGAAGGGAATGGCAACCCACTCCAGTATTCTCGTCTGGAGAATTCCATGGACAGAGGAGCCTGGTGGGCTGCAGTCAGTTGTGGGGTCACAAAGAGTCGGACACAACTGAGTGACTAACACTTGTCACCTCATTAACGTTTGTTCAGCTGTAACTCATTCTCAAATCTTTCTTCTTTGTGTTCTGTCCACAGCCCATGCTTAAAGTTACTTGTTTATAGTTTGATATCACACCCCTTGGGCTTCCCGGGTGACACAGTAGTAAAGAATCAGCCTACCAGTGCAGGAGACACAAGAGATGCGGGTTCGATCCCCGGGCAAGAGATGCAGCCTTGATCCTTGGGTCAGGAAGATCCCCTGGAGTGGAAAAGGGCATCCCACTCCAGTATTCTTGCCTTGAAAATTCCCTGGACAGAGGAGCCTGGCAGGTTGCTGTCCATGGGGTTGCAAAGAGTCAAACCCGACTGAGCACATGCACACACACACACATCCCACCACCTAACTCATCTTTTCTGGGAGCCAGGAACTACATGTCTTATTTTTCCTTTTCATATATTCAGTGTTCATGTGCCTGACACAAGACGATGTCAGTGGCCTCATAATAAAATCCACACAAATGAGTGAGTTATAAGAAATCTCTGCCTTGCTTTTGGTATTATCTGTCCCACCTGGTACACACACACAAACACACACACACACATACACCACACACACCTCACAGGCCCAGCATGATGCTTTTTCAATAAAAATAAACTCAATTAATACTGAGATACACAGCAATGATATGGACTGGTGAATGCCATATCAATTAATACCATGGCTCTCCTATTAGCTGCCTCATAACAAGCCCCCTTGTGAGCATTCAATTTAGATTTTAAAAGACCAAGGAGGAAAGCTATTGCATGCTAATTAGCTTTAACTTCCACCTTTACATGGTTTATTAGAGATGACAGGATAACTGCCGAGCAAGCAGAAGAGCTTCATGAGATGAAGGGGGCTAGAAACCCCAGGGTCCCTTCTTCCATCCTTTCTGGTCCAACAGGTTCCAACCATTTCACTTTCTATGTCTCCAATGTCACAGGGTCAGAATGGCCTCATTGTTAACAAGGAACAATCCGACAATGTCACTGATGAAACAGATTCTAGGTGTGACAGGTGAGTCCTACCTTGGTAACATGGTGTATGTTCCTTGTCCCCGGAATTGTCCCTCCTTGCTCCTCTATGTTCCTGCACTGATATGAACCTCCCTCATAAAAATCTCTTCAATGTCTACTTTATTCACAAAGACTGAGTATGTTGAGAGCAGAGATTGAGTTTGTTACATTCCTTTATCCCTAGGTCTAACAAAGAACTGTTGCTCAGTACATGTTCATTGGTTGAATAAATGAAGGATTCAAACCTTTTTTGGACAAGCACATGATAGGGAGCATGTATGGGAAAGTAAAATATCGGGTATATACAAGTGATGTGAGTTCTCAACTTGATGCTTGATTTGTACAACTGCCAGTCACAGGGCTCCAGAAATGCAAAGCGAAGGGCTTCTTCCTGCTAAATTCATCTGCCATTCTTGACAAATTATTCTACTCATAACCCCTGCATGTTTCTGATGCCATGGACTGAAAGAAATCAAACAAGTCATTTTTCTTGTTTTCTCTTAAAGCCTGAGTCTAGATGCATCATATGACCTAAGTCTCTTTTCCTTGTCTAAGGTTAAAGAGACTTCTAGATCGAAGGCATGTATAGATTTCAAAAAAGGCTCCCAAATCTCACTACTCAAGATAACACAAGAAAGTGAAGGGGAGGAAAAAAATGTTCTTTCTACTGTCCTTTGCTTCTCTCATCAAAATTCCCATCTGAGTTGCTTCAGTAGACTGGAGGAGCAGTTCAAAAACACATAGGCCTAGGATCCATTATTGCTGTGATAAAGGGCAGAGCCCTCCATGAGGGGTCTGGAGAGAAGAGAGAAAAGATGGGATTGATGACACACAAGGACTATAGGAGATGCTCTATCTTGTTTAGCCCTTGGAACAATTCTATGAGTTAGGTGTTACCATTATTTATCCTCATTTGACAGATAGGCTATAGAAGGTGAGAGAACTTCAGTAATTTGTTCAAGGTCATACAGCTTAGTAACGAGTAAAACCAAACTTCAAATCCATCCATGGTTGGCTTATTCCAATATGCAATTATTAACTGCTACACCATATTGCCCCAGGCAGATGTAGATGATCTGAGAAGCATTGCATTTATATAGCACATTAGTATTTTTTTCTATCATTATTCTGGCTAAGTTAGTGCTAAATTTGCTTTTAAAATAACTGTAAACTCTAATCCCCAAGCCTAACATCTGCCAGAGCCTTCTCCCCACCCCCTTTCTTTTCCTTTATCATTATTATTTTGAGGTTTTTTTTTTTTTACAATATCCCATCTAAATATTTCTAGAACAATGTAGTTTTGGGGTGGGCAGAATTGTGAAGGCTGATTACATATCAAAGTACCAGCTGTGGGTCTCACTTCTGTTATCCCCTTTCTTGGAAGCCAATAAGATTTAAAAAAAAAGAATGAAAGTGAGATGGCAGTATTTTAGTTGTGCTCAGAGAAAAGCAGACAGACTTTGCATATCTCCATCATGTCTTTATTCCACTGTGTTGCGGTGGGGTAGTGAAAGAGCACGGCAGCATGTGGGCATCACTAAAGATGATCAAACGAAGGGAGAGGTTGTGTGTAGCTCTTCCTCCTGCATGGAGTGTTTATGACAACAGAGACACCACAAAGGAGAACAGAGAGCCACAAAAGCTCTGCATCAACTCCATGATCTTTCTGACTTGTTGAGCTCTAGAAACATTGGATAATGCCAGGAATGAGGACCCCCACTGCAGCGACATAAGCAAATACATGACCAAGGACAGATCTGTGAAAGAGGAAGATGGCTTCCGTTAGCTTTCTTATGATCACCTTACAGGTTTTTCTCCCCATGGTGATCTTAGTGAGAAATCGTATTTTGAATGGTGTGTATTTTAACCAGCCCCTTAGTAGCCAAAGAATGAAGCATGCATTTTTTACTAAAGTGGCTAAACTCACCACTACCCACCCCCAACTGGCCTGCTCTCTTGCCACTCCTCATGTTCCTTATGGACCCTGTGTTTCCCATGCTACAGACACCCTAAGCATCTCCTCTTCTTTGTAGTAACTATTCTTAGGGGAAATGGGAGTTTCCCCTATTCAAATTGCCTTTTTTCCTTACTTTCTACCTGCTTTGCTATACTTTGCAAATGACTTCTCATTTTTCAAAGACTTGATTCATATGTAATGTCTCCCCTGAAGTCTTTTTCAACTCCTCCCTCTGAGTAAGACATTCTCTCCTTTGAAGAACCACTGCACTCCGCTAGCATATGACACATAACCTACCCAAATAGAAACACACTTTATATAATGTGCCCTGCGTGCATTCAAGATATCAGGATCACTAATGCAGATGAATAACACAGAAACATTAACTGTCTTCATGGTGTTTAAAATTGTGGTGGAGAAGACAGACAATAGACATTAAATATTCAGTAGAATGCTAGATCCATATACATTATAGAAACAAAAATGAAATAAAATATAGAGTAGAGACTGGCAGAAGGAAGGTGGTCCAGGGAGGCCTTCTAGAAGATGAACTGAACTGAGACCTGTAGTGAGAGAGTTGCCCACATGGATATCTGGAAGTGCAATTTCCTGAGGCAGGAACCTTCCTGGAATATCTGAGGAACAGTAAGGAAGATAGCATGACTGGGGCTGAACGTTCAAGGGGCAAAGTGCAGAAACGAGGTCAGAAAGTGAGTTGTGGATGTAATGAATATTCACTTCTAGGTCTTGCAAGGACTTTGAATTCTTCTAAATGTGAGCAGAAACCAGAGCAGGGCCAAAGGCAGGAGGCCACTATCATGTGGTTGGTTTGGCTGCTGGTGGAGACCAGCTCATGGGAGTGAGGATGAAAACAGGTGAGGAGACTGCCATGCTCTAGAAAGAACTGAGGAAAACCAGTTTGAACTGTGCCCTTCAGTGGATCAGCTTTCACCAAGTTGATTCTCTGTGTCTCACTCAAATGCACACAGCCTGTTCCCACTAAGGCCTTTGCCATCCATCATGAAGAACGTTCTAACTTTTCAAATGGTGGCTTGTTCCCATCCTTTAAGTCCCAGTGTGCTTGGCATTTCCTCACAGAAGCCTTCCCTGTTAATTCTGTCTGAAGTCAGCCACCTCAGAAAGCTTCACCCACCACTGAGTTTCCTTCACAGCACTCAACACAATCTGTATTTCTCTTGTTTATTGATTTTTTGAAAACATTTATTCATTATATTTCTCTTCCTTTTGAATGAAGGGGCATGAAAAGACAGGGGCCTTGTCTGTTTTGTTCACTGGTATATCCCCACCTCCTAGCAGCCCTGGCTGGTACATAAAAGGTACACAGAAAGTATTTATCTTTTGATGAATAAAAAGATAAATGAAAAGGAGATTAAATGAAATAGCCAAATAGAGAAGTCACTATGGTGCCCATGGGGGATGTGGTTAGCCCTGTCTTGGAGACTTAGGAAAGGATGCTTAAAAGAGAATTTTAGTTACAGATTGCAAACCCTGATTGAAAAAGAGTGGATTCCAATTTGGTTTCTGTTTGTCTTCATTTAAGGATCTGTGAAAGCAATTTTTTTTTCAGATGTAACATAAAGACTATCCCTTATTTAATTTTATACTCTAGTCTTCTTATTCTTGGGAAGGTCTAAGAGTTTCTGAGCCTTCCATTGTATTCCTTGTCTGTCCTTGCCTCACATCAGTCTAGGCTTGCCTGCCATGTTGAATACTTACTGCTATTTATAAAAACTATCTGCTTATGCATTGGTCGAAAATCTTGTATGCCAAGTTCAAAAGTCTTTGCTTTTTCTCAATAACTCTTCAAGGCATTGGGTACCATATTATCTAGGGAATGGCTGGGACCACTGCAGCTCCGTCTCATTCTACATTCTAATGTAGATTATTGTGCTAAACTTCAGTCATGTCTGACCCTTTGAGACCCTATGGACTGTAGCTTGCCTGGCTCCTCTGTCCATGGGATTTTCCAGGCAAGAATACTGGAGTGGGTTGCCAGGCCATTCTCCAGGAAATCTTCCCGACTCAGGGACTGAACCTGTGTATCTTATGTCTCTGCATGGCAGGCAGGTTCATTACTGGGAGCACCACCTGTGAAGCCCTGTATGACTGATTACTTTCCCCAAATCTCTGTGCCCAGAGTCACACCACTGGAAGGGAGCACATCTGCCTCATATGATAACAGATGCTTTTTCCCCCTTATACCATGCTACGCAGTGAGATGCTATTTCCCATCACTAACCTTTTGTTGTCACTTTTTTTTTTTTGAAGAGGAGGCCATATGTGAATTTATTGAATAAAGCTCCTTTAGTTAGTTAGTTAGTTCAGTCACTCAGTCGTGTCTGGCTGTTTGCGACCCCATGAATCGCAGCACCCCAGGCCTCCCTGTCCATCACCAACTCCCAGAGTTCACTCAGACTCACGTCCATCGAGTCAGTGATGTCATCCAGCCATCTCATCCTCTGTCGTCCCCTTCTCCTCCTGCCCCCAATGCTTCCCAGCATCAGAGTCTTTTGCAATGAGTCAACTCTTCGCATGAGGTGGCCAAAGTACTGGAGTTTCAGCTTTAGCATCATTCCTTCCAAAGAAATTCCAGGGCTGATCTCCTTCACAATGGACTGGCTGGATCTCCTTGCAGTCCAAGGGACTCTCAAGAGTCTTCTCCAACACCACAGTTCAAAAGCATCAATTCTTTGGCATTCAGCCTTCTAAACAGTCCAACTCTCATATCCATACATGACCACAGGAAAAACCATAGCCTTGACTGGACGGACCTTTGTTGGCAAAGTAATGTCTCTGCTTTTGAATATATTGATGTATTAAACATTTAATAATTTATTATATGACCCTTTATCCTCACCTGGTCCATAGTTGGGTATTGCTATGCTCATTTTTCTGTTGAAAAAGGTGAGAAGCTACATATCCAGGATAAAATCTCATAGCTATTAAGTCAGTGAAGGTGTGTTTCAAACCTATGCTTGTCTAAGACCACAAAGTACATATTATGTTCTAATTACTTTATGACCATCACCAGTCCAAGTGAAATGGCTGAACAGTGAAAACAAATCTTGCCAAAATTCTAGTGCCTGTTCTCATCTTTTGATACTTTGTCCAGTATACCAATTCCCTTTTATGAAAGTGAAAGTGAAGTTGCTCAGTCATGTCCAACTCTTTGTGACCCCGTGGACTGCAGCCCACCAGGCTCCTCCATCCGTGGGATTCTTCAGGCAAGAATACTGGAGTGGGTTGCCATTTCCTTCTCCAGGGGAATCTTCCCAACCCAGGGATTGAACCCAGGTCTCCCACATTGCAGGCAGACACTTTAACCTCTGAGCCACCAGGGAAGCCCACAATTTCATCATGTTTATTGTTTGCCCTTTGGAAAATTAAGAATGATGTATGATTTTTCTCTAGGTGTGTTTAAGATATAACGAATCCCATTTCATTTGTTAAATATTTATTGAGGATTAATTATATGCCAAGCAAAGCATCAGGTAGTGAGTACAGATATTTAGATGAATGAGACATGGTTCTTCCTCTGGAAAAGATCGTACTGAAAGAGACACTCATTAAAGCAATGAATTACAATAGTCCCCATGCAATAATTTAAATAAAGACATCCCAGTGTAGGAAAATGGAGAAGAGTAATTAATTATTCTAGAGGAACTGGGAAAACCTTGATGGAGCAGGTGATATTTGAATGTCCATTTAGGGATAAGTAGGAGTTTTCTACTAAGTGATTTTACAGCAGCAAGCTGTGACTATATGAAGCATTAGCAGTATTTAGGGACTATCGCTGGCCCCACAGTGATCGAATTGTCTGTGTATGAGGAAATAGTAGTGAAAGAGACTGACGATACTGACAGTTTCAGGGTGTCGTCTACACTAGCACTCTAAGTTTAGCTAAAGAAGTTTAGACTTCACTAACCATGATGAAATATTACCTCCCACCTGTCAGAATGGCTATTATCAATATAATAATGAGATAAGTACTGGTGAGGATGTGGAGATAAGGGAACGCTTGTACACTGTTGTTAGGAATATAAATTGGTACAATTTATATTGGTACAACTAAAAAAGGTATGAGGTTTCTCCAATATTTAAAAATGGGACTACCATGTGATTCAGCAATATCACTTCTGGGTATATATCCCAAGAAAGTGAAATCATGATCTCAAAGAGATCTGAACTCTCATGTTTGTTGCAGCAATAAGGTGTCATTCATTCCTAAAAGTCAAGTTATGGAACCAAATAAATAACTGTCCATTGACAGATGAATAGAGACAAAAATTGTGATACACACACATATATACAATGACAATTATTCAATGCTTCACTGTTCTCATCTATAAAATGATCATAATAACATCTACAACAGTGTTGTGAAAATTAAAGGAGTTAATACATGTAAAGTACTCTGGACAGTATCCATCACCAAATAAATGCTCAGTGTATATTTATTATTATTATGGTATTTAAAATTGGTAATGAATTTAAAAATGCCAAGCTATTGTAATTCTTACTGGGAAGATTCATGTAAGAAAAATTGATGAGTATGAAATATGGCTCTTAAACTGAGGCCAGTGCTTTAAGCTACTTTCTCAATGAAGGATAATTGATAACATTTTGGGAGCATTTATTGTTATGTCAGCGCATTTACATGTGTTATATAATTTATACTCACAACCACACAATGATTAGGCCATACATACATACATGCATATGTGTGTGTGTGTGTGTGTGTGTGTGTGTGTGTGTATACATGCCATATAATCTATTGTTTCCCCATCTATTTGCCATGAAGTGATGGGACCAGATGCCATGATCTTAGTTTTCTGAACGTTGAGTTTTAAGCCAGCTTTTTCACTCTCCTCTTTAATTTTCATCAAGAGACTCTTGAGTTCCTCTTCACTTTCTGCCATGACAATGGTGTCATCTGTATATCTGAGGTTATTGATATCATCTATATTGATATAGATGAGGAAACAACGGAAACAGTGATAGACTTTATTTTCTTGGGCTTCAAAATCACTGCAGATGGTGACTGCAGCCATGAAATTAAAAGACACTTGCTCCTTGGAAGAAAAGCCATGACAAACCTAAACAACATATTAAAAAGCAGAGACATTACTTTACCAACAAAGGTCTGTTGAGTCAAAGCTATTTTCCAGTATCATGCATGGATGTGTGAGTTGGACCATAAAGACAGCTGAGCCAAAGAATTGATGTTTTTGAACTGTACTGTTGGAGAAGACTCTTGAGAGTTGCTTGGACTGCAAGGAGATCAAACCAATCAATCCTAAAAGAAATCAGTCTTGAATATACATTGGAAGGACTGATGCTGAAACTGAAACTCCAATACTTTGGCTACCTGATGCAAAGACCTAACTCATTGGAAAAGACCCTGATGCTGGGGAAGATTGAAGGCAAGAGGACAAGAGGACAACAGAGGATGAGATGGTTGGATGGCATCACCAACTGGATGGACATGAGTTTGAGCAAGCTCCTGGAGTTGGTGATGGACAGGGAAGTCTGGCATGCTGCAGTCCATGGGGTTGCAAAGAGTCAGACACAACTGAGTGACTGAACTGAACTGAACTGAGTGCCATATAATCTAAAAGGAAAATGAGGCATAAAATAGTTAAGCCACTTGTACAAGGTCACACAAGTAGGAAGCGTTGAAACAAAGATTACAAATAGGTTAGACTGAGTGCAAGTTTATTTTCTTTACTATGGGGTCCTATGTTTCAAGTTAGAGAGATCAAATGATTGTTTTTATCTTCTATGGTTAAAAATATTATGGAGCTAATACAAAAAAAATCTGCTTTGTATATTTGCTATGATTTGTGATCCTTATGTTTGTAAAGCAGGTTTTTCTCCTAAATTATTTCATACTTCCTGTCCTAAGTACTTCCCATAGAAACATGTATTATATATTACTACTGTAATTTTATGCATGGCAACACTAAGGAACCAAGAGATAGCTCCTTTCTTTGCCATGATTTGTTCCAAACTGAGTCTTCTGGGCAAGTCTTAGGCCTCGCAAAGCCTTTTTTGATGATGGGCCATCCTTTACCTCTAATGTAAGCTCTCTACTTCCTTGGTATTTTATGGCAATCTTCTACATTCATATATTGTTGTTTGCCAGGGGCTCTAGACTTCATAGCAGAAAGATCTGAGTATCAGCATGAACTTGAGTAGTACCTGTGAACTTGATATAAAAGTGATTGAAAGATTCTCTGGGTCAAACTCATCAAGAGCCCGCATAAGAGTCAATAGGCATAGGCTGACATTTTCATTTCATAACCTCATGATATAGGCTTGAGATGTGACCCAATGCATTTAATAGACTGGTAATAAAGGATAATCCAGTTTCACCTTATAGGTAATTATCAAACACTTCAAACCTATACCGTCAAGGTCTAAATGCCTGCATTGGGAGAGAGGAGTGTGCATTTAGCAATATCATCTAAGTCTTTCAATATTATTTTATCTACTAGTCAATGTCAAGTAATTTGATTTTCTAGAGCACTATGAAATTCACCTTTTATGACATGCATTAAGGAAAAGAAAAGAAAATCATTTGGGCTATAGAAAGAAACATTGATTAGATTAAGAAAGACACATTAAATATCTGACTCTCATTCATCTCCCATGCCAGTCATACCTATTTTGTATGGATAAATCAATGTAAAATCCAACTGTAGAGCATATACAATGTTCCTCTTGTGTGTGTCTACCAAATTGGTTGTCTCTTGTCATACACTTGAATCAAGCTTTCATATTTCTCTAAGATATTGTCATATGATAATGTGAGTATATGGCTTACATGGTATAAGCAAAATGATAAATATGTGTTGGATTTTACATAAGATGCAAACCAAAATGACTTTAATAAGTATTTTGAATATTTAATTTATTTTCCAATGAGATTTCTGTGAAGTGAAGTGAAGCTCTTAGTCACTCAATCATGTCTGACAATTTCCATGAAGTGAAGAGAAAGTGTTAGTTGCTCAGTCACATCCAGCTTTTTTGCAACCCCATGGACTATCGCCCACCAGGCCCATGGAATTCTCCAAGCAAGAATACTACAGTGGGTTTCCATTCCCTTCTCCAGGGGAACTTCCCAACCCATGGATAGAACCTGTGTCTCTGGCATTGCAGGCAGATTCTTTATCATCTGAGCTACCAGGGAAGTCCTGTTAGACATATTTAAAGTATACAGGCTAAATCATTCATTCATTTATTGCTTCATTCACCTAAAGTGTAAATGTTTATTTACTAACTTCCACTACAGAGTACCTAATTTATGCCACAATTTTCTTTAAATTTTGTTTGATTCTTCAAAAAATAAATTTAAGTAGACATTATACTCACTTTGCAATTGCATAAACTGACTTCCAGTGAGGTTTATTTTTTCTTAATGTGTAATTGAAATTTGCTAGTGTCCAATTTATGATCAGATCAGATCAGTCGCTCAGTCATGTCTGACTCTTTGCGACCCCATGAATCACAGCATGCGAGGCCTCCCTGTCCATCACCAACTCCCAGAGTTCACTCAGACTCAGTCCATCGAGTCAGTGATGTCATCCAGCAATCTCATCCTCTGTCATCCCCTTCTCCTCCTGCCCCCAATCCCTCCCAGCATCAGAGTCTTTTCCAATGAGTCAACTCTTCGCATGGGTGGCCAAAGTACTGGAGTTTCAGCTTTAGCATCATTCCTTCCAAAGAAATCCCAGGGCTGATCTCCTTCAGAATGGACTGGTTGGATGTCCTTGCAGTCCAAGGGACTCTCAAGAGTCTTCTCCAACACCACAGTTCAAAAGCATCAATTCTTCGGCACTCAGCCTTCTTCACAGTCCAAGTCTCACATCCATACATGACCACTAGAAAAACCATAGCCTTGACTAGACGAACCTTTGTTGGCAAAGTAATGTCTCTGCTTTTGAATATGCTATCTAGGTTGGTCATAACTTTCCTTCCAAGGAATAATCGTCTTTTAATTTCATGGCTTTAGTCACCATCTGTAGTGATTTTGGAACCCAGAAAAATAAAGTCTGACACTGTTTCCACTGTTTCCCCATCTATTTCCCATGAAGTGGTGGGACCGAATGCCATGATCTTCATTTTCTGAATGTTGAGCTTTAAGCCAACTTTTTCACTCTCCACTTTCATTTTCATCAAGAGGCTTTTGAGTTCCTCTTCACTTTCTGCCATAAAGGGTGGTGTCATCTGCATATCTGAGGTTATTGATATTTCTCCCAGCAATCTTGATTCCAGCTTGTGTAGTATTTAAAAAAGGAAAAACTGAGATGTGGCTCCTAACATGGACATTTTGTGTGAAATTTCTAACAATAAAGCAGCTGAAGACCTGAAAAAATAAAGAAAAGCACTGGAATTAAAGGAAAGAGAGTGGGGCCAGAGAGGAACAGTTTGGGAATTGGGGATTAGTGGGATTCAAACAACTATATATAGAGTGAATAGGCACTAAGGGCCTGCTATATAGCACAGGGAGCTATATTCAGTGTCCTGTGATAAATCAGAAAAGAATATGAAAAATAATACAGGGCTCCCAACGTGGTGTGGTGGTAAAGAAACTGCCTGCTAATGCAGGAAACACAAGAGACATGGGTTCAATCCCTCAGTCAGGAAGATCCCTTGGAGCAGGAAATGGCAACTCACTCCTGTATTTTTACCTGGAAAATTCCACAGACAGAGGAGCCTAGCAGGCTACAATCCAAGGAATTTCAGAGAGTTGGGCATGACTTAGCATACACATGTGCACACACACACACACACACACACACACAATCCTGAAAATAAAACTGAATCACTTTGTTGTACATCAGAAACTAACACAACATTGTAAATCAACTATACTTCAATTTTTAAAAAAGGAAAGAAGTAGCTTTCCATGACTAATTCTTGACATTTTTGAAATTTTTATTTAAGGTAGTTATGCAATTAGAATATGTTTTTTGGCAAAGGACATATGTCAAACACCTCTGCATTTAAATCCCCTATGATGAAAAGGACATCTTTTTTTGGTGTTAGTTCTAGAAAGTCTTGTAGGTCCTTATAAAACCATTCAACTTCATCTTTCTTGAATGCAGAAGCACCCATTTCACATGCTAGAAAGGTAATGCTCAGAATCCTTCAAGCTAGGCTTCAGCAGTAGTGAGCTCTAGATAGTCAGTGTAGTTGTCTGAGACAGGTTTGGGGGGACGTTAACTGTGCATAGGACAGTCTGAGAGGTTCTCATCGGGAAAATGACATTTAAGCCCAGACTTTCAGGAGTAGAGAAGGTGGCATAGAAACTAGTGAGGACCACAGGGAGAAGGTTTTTCCAGGCAGAGAGAAGGGGCATCATATGGACCCCAAGTCCAAGTCAAGTATGCTCTGGTAAGCAAGGAGACCCCAGTGAATTAAAGGAGAGCAGCAAACATAAAATCAGATTGATAAGTAGGGGGAAATTGAGAAGGTGCGTATAGTGGAAGGTAAGAAAATAGGAAGCCACTGGAGAGTTGTGGCCAGATTTCATTTATGTGGGGGATTACTCTGGCTGCTCTTAAGACCAGAGGGCAAGTAGGCAAGAGTGGAGGCTGGGAGACTGCAGGTATCAAAAGGCCAGAAATGAGGGAGTCTGGTGGGACTGACAAAGGCTGTCAAGTTCTGAATATGTTTGGAAATCAAGGTGATAACATTTCATGATGGATTGGAAGTGGGGTGCGACCAAAGTGAAGGAAGAAGGATCAATTTATTATTTTTTGACCTGAGAAACTTGCCCAATCAAAACCATGAGTTCAGCCTGGGGTCTGTTTGCCTTAAGATGGCTATCTTACAAGTGCAGGCATTGACTAGGTGGTTGGATGTATGAGCTTGGAGTTCAAGGAGAGGTTTCTAAGATGACACGATACATTGGAGAATTATCCCCATAAGAATGATGTTTAAAGCCATGAGCTTAGATAAGATCACCAAGGAAAGAGGGCAGATGGAGAAGAAAACAAAGGACTAAGCCTTGAGATATACTGGTTTTCTGAGATCAGAGAGAATGAACAAAAGTAAGGTAGGAGGAAAAACAAATGAGAAAGCATGGTATTATTATGGATGAGGTGGTAATTAACTGCTTCAAATAATGCTGATAGTTGATGGAAGATGGAAGGACTGAAATTGACCATTGGATTTGACAGCAAGTAAGTCATAAAAGAAAGTGAAAGTGAAGTTGCTCTGTTGTGTCCAATTCTTTGCAACCTCGTGGACTATAGCCCACCAGGCTCCTCCGTCCATGGGATTCTCCAGGCAAGAATACTGGAGTGGGTTGCCATTTCCTTCTCCAGGGGATCTTCCCAACCCAGGGATCAAATCCAGGTCTCCTACATTGCAGGCAGACACTTTAACCTCTGAGCCACCAGGGAAGCACAAGTCATACGTAGCTTTCATTTAAACACTTCTGGTGGCATGGTGAGGATAAAAATCATCTGGATTAGTTTAAAACTGAAGGAAAGTACTGGAGATAGGTACAGGTACAATATATTAAATTATAAAGCCAGTAAGAAGAAGAGTCATAGTTGAAATGTGAAGATGGGTTACAAACTTTTATTTTTGTTTGTTTCATTATGAAAGAAATAAAAACAAGAAGTTATGCCAATGGAAGTAGGATAATATTTTTTTAGAAGAAGGATTATATAAGAGGGATGATAATTGCTAGAATGTTGGGAAAATAAATGTATGAGGAATGTGTAAGTATGTCTGACAATTGCAAGAGCTAAGCTGAACTCATAATCATAATATAAAAGGAGAATAACCAGGGACTTACCTGGTGGTCCAGAAACTAAGACTCCATGCTTCCACTGCAGGGGCTTAGGTTCTATACCTGGTCAGGGAACTAGACCTCACGTGCCACGACAAACATCAAAGACTCTATGTGCTGCAACTAAGACCTGCTACAGCCAAATACATACATACATCTATAAAATATTATAAAATAATGAAAGACTGATCAGCCTGCTTTGTTTTTTTTCTTCCTCCTAGCCACAGCCAGCTGCCAGTTCCTGGTATTTAGATTAAGTCCAGAGTAGTATTTAACAATGGCTTTCTAAATAGATTTTGCAAATAGTGAGAAGGATCTGAGAACTCAGGCAAAGAAGTGATTAAGTTGGAATTTAAGATGTGTAAGAAATGGCAACCCACTCCAGTACTCTTGCCTGGAAAATCCTATGGATGGAGGAGCCTGGTAGGCTGCAGTCCATGGGGTCCCGAAGAGTCAGACACAACTGAGCAACTTCACTTTCACTTTTCACTTTCATGCATTGGAGAAGGAAATGGCAATGCACTCCAGTGTTCTTGCCTGGAGAATCCCAGGGGCAGGGGACCCTGCTGGGCTGCCGTCTCTGAGGTCGCACAGAGTCCTACATGACTGAAGCGACTTAACAGCAGAAGAAAGGGATAGAGGGCTTGAAATGGACAAAGGACAGAGATGAAGTAATTAGGGAAAGGGGTAATAAGTCCTGGAGAGGTGGAAGGATTATTGGGACTATTATAGGAAGTAACCTGGAAATGATGTTAGAAAATGGTGTCAAGGGGTAACGGCATTGGAATTATAGTAAATAGGATTTATGGAGACCCAGGGAGGGAGTGGATAAGGTAGAGTGGAGGAGGACACTGTGTTTGGAGGAGAAGGTTGAGGTCACAGAGCTGAGACGAGATTAGAGTGTTAGAAACTTTGTCGATCTAAGTGTATATTAAAGTACTCAAGTGATAAGACAGAGTGATACTGGAGAGAATGACAATGAATGAGAAAGGAAAGTGGTAGGATCTCAAGTTGAAGGTTTACAGGGAATATGACAGTGTTGTGCCCATAAAGGTATAACAACCAGGTCTTTAGAGAATAAAGCAAAATATCCTGAATTTTTAGTGTATGCCAATTTTCATGATAAAAATTACATCATGGTGTCTTCAAGCTACTAACAGACAATTACCAAGGACAGAGCTGGGTAGGAACGTGCACAGTTAACTCCCATGAGTAGGTCCAGGTCTGCTCCAGCACACCACTGAAGTGGGATATGAGAACAGTCTGAAAATGAGGATCTGGGAGGCACTGACCCCAGCTTTTAATTCAGTGGTGTCAGGTCTACGTGTGAATAAGAAGATCCCCACATGTGAGGTCTGGATGAGAAGCAGAGGCCTTGGAAAGGGGAAAGTCAGTTTTCTGAAAGAGCAAAAAGTTAAAGAAAACATACAGAGAAGAGTTTGAAGATATAAGAAAGTTTGCTAATGACAACTTACCCCTGATGATAGAACCTGCTGAATTCCAGAGGGTTCAGTGGAAGGAATTAAAGGCAAGAAAGGAAGGGAGCAAGACATTCTGCTTTATGGAGATAAGAGTGTGTCAGAGGAGCAGTGATCTATGCATCTAGGATGCCTTGCATTGGAACATGAAAGTAGCAGTGGAAGATATTAGGAGAGAAGTTATCTTATTTGATAAGATTTTCTTACACACCTATAGCGGCAGCAGGGGTGTGTTAACGAACCTTCAGTTTGGTTCAGTGTCTCAGTTGTGTCCAACTCTCTGCGACCCCATGGACTGCAGCATGCCAGGTTTCCTTGTCCATTACCAACTCCCGGAGCCTGCTCAAACTCATGTCCATCAAGTTAGTGATGTCATCCAACTGTCTCATCCCCTGTCATCTCCTTCTCCTCCTGCCTTCAATCTTTCCCAGCATCAGGGTCTTTTCCAGTGGAGTCAGTTCTTTACATCAGGTGGCCAAAGTAGTAGAGCTTCAGCTTCAACATCAGTCCATCCAATGAATATTCAGGTATGATTTCCTTTAGGATTGACTGGTTGGATCTCCTTGCAGTCCAAGGGACTATCAAGAGTCTTCTCCAACAACACAGTTCAAAAACATCCATTCTTCAGTGCTCAGCTTTCTTTATAGTCCAAATATCACATCTATACATGACTACTGGAAAAACCATAGCTTTGACTAGATGAAGCTTAGTCAGCAAAGTAATGTCTCTGCTTTTTAATATGCTGTCTAGGTTGGTCATAGCTGTTCTTCTAAGAAGCAAGTGTCTTTTAATTTCATGGTTGCAGTCACCATCTGCAGTGATTTTGGAGCACACAAAATAAAGTCTATCACTGTTTCCATTGTTTCCCCATCTATTTGCCATGAAGCGATGGGACTGGATGTCATGATCTTCATTGTCTGGATGTTGAGTTTTAAGACAGTTTTTTCACTCTCTTTTCTCACCTCTTTCATCAAGGGGCTCTGTAGTTCCTCTTTGCTTTCTTCCATAAGGGTGGTGTCATCTGCATATCTGAGGTTATTGATCTTTCTTCTTGAAATCTTGATTCCAGCTTATGCTTCATCCAGCCCAGCATTTCTCATGACGTACTCTGCATATAAGTTAAATAAGCAGGGTGACAATATACAGCCTTGACGTACTCCTTTCCCAATTTGGAACCAGTCCATTGTTCTATGTCTGGTTCTAACTGTTGCTTCTTGACCTGCATAGAGATTTCTCAGGAGACAGGTAAGCTGGTCTGATAGTTCCATCTCTTTAAGAATTTTCCACAGTTTGTTGTGATCCACACAGTCAAAGGCTTTAGTGTAGTCAATGAAGCAGAAGTAGATATTCTGGAACTCTCTTGTTTTTTCAATGATCCAGCGCATGTTGGCAATTTTGTCTCTAATTCCTCTGCTTTTTCTAAAACCAGCTTGAACATCTGAAAGTTCTCAATTCACATACTGTTGAAGCTTGGCTTGGAGAATTTTGAGCATTACTTTCTAGTGTGTGAGAAGAGTGCAATTGTGCAGTAGTTTGAACATTCTTTGGCATTTCCTTTCTTTGGGATTAGAATGAAAACTGACCTTTTCCAGTCCTGTGGTCACTCCTGAGTTTTCCAAATTTGTTGGCATATTCAGTGAAGCACTTGCACAGCATCGTCTTATAGGATTTGAAATAGCTCAACTGGAAGTCTATCACCTCCACTAGCTTTGTTCATAATGACGCTTCCTAAGGCCTGCTTGACTTCACACTCCAGGATGTCTGGCTCTAGGTGAGCGATCACACAATCATGGTTATCTCAGTCATTAAGATCTTTTTTGTATAGTTCTTCTGTGTATTCTTGCCATCTCTTCTTAATATCTTCTGATTCTGTAAGTTCCACAACATTTCTCTCCTTTATTTTGCCCATTTTACATGAAATGTTCCCTTGGTATCTCTAACTTTCTCAAGAGATCTCTAGTTTTTCCCATTCTATTGTTTTCCTCTATTTCTTTGCATTGATCACTTAAGAAGGCATTCTTATCTCTCCTTGCTGTTCTTTGGAACTCTGCATTTGGGTGGATATATCTTTCCTTTTCTCCTTTGCCTTTCATTTCTCTTCTTTTCTCACCTATTTGTAAGGTCTCCTCAGACAACCATTTTGCCTTTTTTGCATTTCTTTTAAGTGAACCTTAGGGATATATGACTAGGGTTTCTCTTGACCCTTTTGAGGGATGATATATCCTCATTCTCAGTAGGTGGTTGTTCTTTTGACTCCCATTGATGAAGTTGAGGATATGTGAAGAGATCAAAGTTACTCACATTGTGTGGGTAGCCTCTCTTTCTTAACTCATCTGGTTGGGTGATTTTTCATCTTCTGTGCTCCTCTACCCCCTCTATATTGCTGCTGCTGCCACTGCTAAGTCGCTTCAGTCATGTGCAACTCTGTGTGACCCCAGAGACAGCAGCCCACCAGACTCTCCTGTCCCTGGGATTCTCCAGGCAAGAACACTAGAGTGGGTTGCCATTTCCTTCTCCAATGCATGAAACAGAAAAGTGAAAGTGAAGTCGCTCAGTTGTGTCCGACCCTCAGCGACCCCATGGACTGTAGCCTTCCAGGCTCCTCCGTCCATGGGATTTTCCAGGCAAGAGCACTGGACTGGGTTGCCATTTCCTTCTCCAATGCATGAAAGTGAAAAGTGAAAGAGAAGTCCCTCAGTTGTGTCTGACTCCTAGTGACCCCATTGCTAGCTGGTCTCAAATTACCCTTTAAATTTATCTTGCTCTTGTTCCAACATGACTGAAAGCCCTAGGGGCAAAAATCCCTTTGGTCATCTCTAATTTCTAGTTCTACGTCAATTCCTAGCACAAGTCTAGGACATAGCCTTCAGAGGACGTTAAGTTGAATCACCACTGTAATAAGATTTATCATTTATCGTTTACTGTAATAAGATTTTAGTATGTGCTCAGTACTACACTAAGGACTTTATAAACCTCATCATGTAATCCTCACAAACAAGTCTATTTTATCCCCCATTTTACAGAGGCCGAAACTGCAGCTCAGCGGATTAAGTGACTTGACCAAAGTCAAAAACTTAATAAATGCCAGAACCAAGGTCTTTTTGATTCAAGAGTGTGTATTTAACATTTTTTTTTTTTTACTAACTCAGTTCTGGAGGAAGCTAACGATGTTCATATGCAAATAAAAAATAAGAGTATTAGCACTTCTCAAATATATAATGAATTTAGTAGCTCTGATTATACTCTGAAATTCTCAAGCAGGATTAAATTTAGTATTTGTAATCTTAAAGGCACCTGGTTCAGATGGAACCAAGAGCATTCAAATGGAGAGGGGCTGCCAGCTGTTTCCCACACATCTGGTGGGGAAGCAATCTGATAAATTAGCCTACAGATAAGCCAGATGTTAGACTAAATCAAGTAGAGGGACAGACACTTAGCAGTTGGGAAAAATACATTGTCAGTATCCAAACGCTAATGCATCATTGTGAAGTGTTCATTGTAGATTTTTTTCTTTAAAGTCCAGAACAGAACATGATATCACTCCAGTTGAACAGTATAACTGAGCACCTACTATGTGATGTGCCAAACATAAAAATATATGTATATATTTTAAAAGCTGTATTTCTGTCCTTGTGAAGGTCAGAATTTAGAAGAGATAAACATGTGGTAACTATAGCATGGTGTAAGAATTATTTAACTGGTGGGGGCATCAGTGTGGATACTGATGATACACACTGGTAACAACTGGTACTACTGAGGATTTACAAAGTAAAATAAGATTTTATCTAAGTCTTGAAATAAGAATCAGAGGTTATAAGTACAAAATCTAAGTGGTATCTTCCTGGTAAAACAAATTCTGCTCATCAAGGCAACTGGCATGAAAGGCAGAGCGTCCGGGAGTTCTTCACTCTTTTGTTTCTTTTGTTCTGTGAGAATGGTGATCATACACCTACAAAGGTAGCCAGAGCTTTGCATGCTGAGATAAGAATTTGGATATCAGAATCAGTTTAAATCTTAAACTCTGTCAACTAGGTACTCATTGAACCCCTAAGCACTGCTTAGGTATGGGGGAATATTCAGTTGGATAGGAAATGACACTTCTCTATCTGCAGTGAGCTCAGGTACAGCTTAGGGAGGAAAAAAAGAAGATGCAGAATACTTAGAGAAAAAGTTGATTACTATAAAGTATGTAGTGTTCAGTAGGAGCTCCAAAGGGGGTAAATTATTATGCTTTGGAGTCATCAAGGATAGCTTCAAAAAGAGCAGTGTTTTGAGATGGAACTCCAAGATAGGTAGAATTTAAATAACTATATTTATGGTTAATATTTACATCATGTTTTCAGTTGATGACCTCAGCATTTTCCATTTTACTTCCTCGTCCTTACACTTTTGTGATAGACATAAAGCGAAGATCAATGCCATGATTTCACATGTGCAGAGGCTCACAAGGGCTCAGTGACCATCATCAAACAGTCAGAGGGCAACAGGGATGGGATCTCAACAGGGATGGGATCTCAGTACACATATGTCTAATTCCATGGTCAGGCAGCTGATTCTTGTTAACTGGGAAATTCTCAAAATAATTGATTGGAGCAGAGTGAGGAAAATACCTCTTTCCCCAGGAGAAAAGGCCAAGTTTGTATCAAAGTGTCAATATGTGGATAAGGGTGAGCAAACCTTCTTCACTGAGAGAAGCCCTAGGACTCAGGGTGACTCAGAGAATGCCTGCAGGCATGGCTGGATGTCAACCAACTGCCCTGAGGGAATAAAGTTAAGGATATTGAATCAGCTTTAAAAAAGAAAAGAAAAGAAAAAACTTATTTTGTATTGGAGTATAGCAAGTTAACAAACGATGTTGTAATAGTTTTAGGTGATCTGTGAAGGGACTCAGCCAACCATACACATGTAACCATTCTCCCACAAACACCCCTCCTACCCAGGCTACCACAGAACGTTAAGCAGTGTTCTCTGTGCTATACAGTAGGTCCTTGTTGGTTGTCCATTTTAAACACAGCAGGGTGTGCATGCTTTATCTGCTTGCTCTATACCCTCTTGTGGCAACAAAGCACAGTAGCAGATTTGGCCAAGGCTGCAGCCAGCAGGAGGCAGGCCTCTGGTGGCTCAGCTGGTAAAATATCTGCCTGCAATGCCGGAGATCCAGATTCAATCCCTGGGTCAGGAAGATCCCCTGGAGAAGGGAATGGCTACCCACTCCAGTACTCTTGCCTGGAAAATCTCATGGACGGAGGAGCCTGGTGGGCTATAGCCCATGGGGTTGCAAAGAGTCAGACATGACTGAGCAACTTTCACCTCACTTAGTTTTTTTGGAAAACTTCAAAAGATTTGGGGACTTTCTAACCCTAGTGATGTATCCCTCACTATAATCATTATTGGCTTGAACTGACCTTCTCACAGCCTACATTTCTCATTAGCTAATTGCTTCTGGGCTACATTCTGAGAATCATTTTCTAATGTAAATGGGAGAGGAAGCACACACACACAGGTGCTTGCTGGATATGATGTATATCATCTCCACTGCAGTCCTGGAAATGCTGTGTGTTTATTTCTCCAGCCTATTGCATGGCCCTTCTTGATTTCGGACTATCTTTGGAAATGGGGAAGTAAGCCTGTATAGAGGGCTAGTATATTTTAATAATCCATGATGATCTGAGACCTTTACCTGCCTTATCCAGTTTAATGCCCAGAATAACCCTGAGAAGCAGGTGCTCTAATTATCCCCATTTGCACAGATTAGAAAATTAAAGTTCAAGATTTAAATAACTTTCCAATGGTCGTTATGGCCGGTAAGTGGTAGAGCTCGAATGGAACCCAAGTGAACTGGTTCTTACTCCATCAGACTACAACACATGTTTTCTCATAATACAAAAGGAAAAACAAATGCCTTTTGGAGGAAGACACTTAGAAACCGGAACCCAGGCCAGCATGTTTTGGTTAAATGATGCTAAAATGGAGAATTCACTCCCTTGCTATCAAGATACCCACATGCTTTTATTCCTGGGTTAAAGAAGTAGCCAGTTAGTCTCCTCACTATCCCTCATTCCCATTGGCTCTGTAATAAGCCACGTCCAGCTACCAGGTAGGATATGCTATCTCTTAAAAAAATGTGTTTACACAAAAATTTATACATAGATATATAAATATAGACATGACTATGTTATAGCATATATTTTAAATTATTCTAAGTATATATATCTATGTATGTATGTATATAATTAGATTTTTTTAACAGGATATGGTGTCAAACAGACTCAAAGACATTGATTAGATAGCCCATTTGGCTCTCATTTTGAAGATGCCCCTTAGTCTGATTCTTTTAGGGTAAAGAAACTATGCTTACAGTATTGCGCCTGAGTGCAAGGGATTTGTTGAAAGGGGGGCATTTTGTAAATTCTTGGGATTTCTCATTCTTACAAGAATTTCAGAGAATTAAATGATCATAAAATAATGCACCAGACAGACCTGTGGTCCAGTCTGGTTTCAGCTGTTTGTTAGCCTCAGGATTCAGGACCTCTTCTTTGTAAAATTATAATGTCTACCCCTCATAGGGTTGTTATGTAGATTAAATGAGAACGTTTCCACAAGACCTCATAAAGTGTCTAGCCCATTTGGTCATTTAAGTATACTTTGATTGTTGTTTCAGTTTGAACCTGAAAATGTTTACAATATTTCTAAAAAGACACCTGAGTATGGATATGTATATTATTGAGAATTTCCATGTGCCAGACATTTTGCAGACTGCTAGCTTGTCACCAAAATGAAGATAGGTGGGGCCCCGTGTCCCTAGTGTAGAAAAGGCAAATATAATAACAAAGATCAATCCTAAATTGTAGATAACCTTTTCAACTCAGGAATAGGATGGAGTCAGCTAAGTCTTCTCTGGAGAAAAGTGAAACAGGAAAGGAAAATGAGAATACATAGGGCCTTCTGCTGCTGCTGCTGCTAAGTCGCTTCAGTCGTGTCTGACTCTGTGCGACCCCAGAGATGGCAGCCCACCAGGCTCCCCCGTCCCTGGGATTCTCCAGGCAAGAACACTGGAGTGGGTTGCCATTTACTTCTCCAATGCATGAAAGTGAAAAGTGAAAGTGAAGTTGCCTTCTAGGCAATGCTAAAACCTGCATGCGTGTGCTTTATCAACACATGATGGAATGTTTCTGATCCTCGGTAATCCAACTTAAAGAGTTTGAGATAAATTTGCACCCCTTATTTCTGGCTGTACTTTCATCTCTTATTATCTTTCCTCTTTCTAAGCCATGTGAATATATGATGGAAAGCCTCAAATACAAGTGGCTAAATATAGTAGACTTTTTTTTTTTCTCTCTCATTCACAAAGCTGTCTGGACACAGGTTGTTCAAAATAGCAATAACCTTCTATTTTGTCTTCTATAACACATAGTCTTTTATCCCATGGTATCCCATTATGCAATATGGTATCTGTAGCCCCAGCCATCACTTCCCCATTCCAGCCAGAAGAAAGGAAAAATGGGTACTGTAGGACATCTCACCCTCATTTCAAAAGGCATTTTTCAGAAATAATACGTCTATGCACAAGGAGGATGATAAATGCAGTATATATTCCAAAAGTCCCCATAGTTTTTAGATGGGGAACCTGAGGAGCAAAGAAGTTAAATAAGATAACCAAAGTCAAATAAACAACAAATGGCAGGGCTCACATTCAAATCCAAATAATCTAGCCACAAATCACACTTTCTTAGGCACTAGTTCTACATACTTTTTCTCTATATTTCTAAAAATGGTTACATTTGTGTTAAATTCTGAAGTTTATAATGAATAAGGAACTAATCAGCACAAAAAAAACTGGAGAAATGAGCACCTCTGAGCAGGAAGGATATTACATATGAGGGAAAGAGTGCAATACTCAATGTGCTCGTCTATAAATGGGAAGAGTTCACAGAACTGTTCTAAAGAATCAGTGAGAGCAACAGTGTAAGAGCACATGTCCCAGAGCCTAGCGTGTTGAGACCACTCAATAAAATTGTGTTTAGACCTCAATCATGTCTACAAAAGATTACACAAGAGCCTTCTAGGATCAGCTAACCTTCTGTTAGGGGACAGCATAATTAAGGCTGTGCTAATGATGTAAGTGTTGATTTTACCAAAGCATCAGATGTGGTCTTTTGTAAAAATTCAATTGCAGACTAAATTCCAATTGTCTTGGAATTGGATTGAAAGGTGGCCTGAGGAGAGCAAGATAGGGAAACTCACACCAGCAATGTGTTTTGTAGAAAGGTATTTAAATGGAGGGCAATGATTCTGAACTGTGTCATTACATTAAAAAATCTGTATGGATGGCTTAATATAGTTTTGATCACTTAAAACCACCAAGCCTATATTAAGCATGCTAACAAGAAGACTTCCCTTTTCACCACCTCTATCTAACATTAACACACTTGAGCAAATTTATCGTATTTATCCTCGGCTTTAAATCCTTTCCTTTTCCTGCAGCTGTCCAAGCCATACATTGGAGCATAGAATCCTAGAAGTTTAATCTCTCTTAGAGGTCAATGTTATCAGCTCAATTATTAAAGGTGACCTTACATGAGTTCCATAAAGAGTAACCAACTTCTAAACATCACCCAAACTCATTGAGGTTGAGACAACAGATCAGTCTTTGGATCTTTGAATTATAGGTGACTCAAAAAGTCAGTATCGAAAGTGGTTATTTTTACCATAGTTCAGGGCTCTTGCAATGTTTCAGTATTAAAGAACCCAAAGAACTTCAAAGACATGAAATCATGAACACCAAGCAGAAAATAATTTTGAGGAACATATAGTTAAGTTGTCTTCATCTGTATCCCTATAACATTTTAGCTATCCCCTTACTTTCAACTTATCCCAATGCAGTAATGCTACCTCCTTATTTGTGTTAATGACCCTCCTTGTATGTTTCATTTGCCTCTGTAGATCTGCTTTCACTGTCTGCCTTTTTGTGTCCTGCTCTGGCAAACTTTTCCTTTGACCTCTGACTTTAAGTTGGGTTCAGCCAATGGAAGGTGCTGGGAGTAGGTGAAAGGGCACTTAGAGGGTGAATTCACATCACCATGGTTACCTGCATCCCTCTACTGAAGGCCACATGTCTGTCAGGCTCTTCCCTCCTTACAGCCATGCTCTTCAGGTTTCAGTTGTGCTTCTTCCATTTATCTGTTCATGACCAGTAAAAACTCCTCCGGATTACTAGCCTTGGTACACAGCACTGTGCCTATTTGCTTTCCTTAAATTCAGTCAATTGTCCTTTCCTTAAACTTTCCTAAATTTATACCATCTTATTCCTTGAGGACCCTGGCTGACACAGGTTATAACATACATTGTTTCTTTAAACAATGTGATGTGCCTTTTAATGTAAGGCATAAATAAAATCTTCAAGTATATTTAAGATCATTTCTCTACATGCAGATTATTTTTTTAGCAAGTAAAATCTCAGTGAATTTATTTGCAGTTTCTGGTACATATTGGTACCCCATACTATTTCCTAAGTTAAAAATTATATATTCTATTAAATTAACCTACATTTTGTCCAAATCTATTGAACTTGAAAAAATGTGGTGATTTTTCCTTAAATTATTTTATACGGTCTTTAAAACATTCCTGAAATAGATATTATGCTCTCTGTTTTAGGAAACTAGGACTTTCATAGGGAGGATAAGTGACTCTTCGAAGTGCATGGAACTAAGAAAAGTATCAACACCGTGCCATTTAGCAAATATACAACCCACTGCGATGAGTCACAGAGTGACTAGCATTGTAGAACTTCATCGGCAGTCTTGGAAAGGGTCCTTATTCTATTCTCTGTATCAAGAACTCTAAGGGAAATGCTGCTGCTGCTGCTAAGTCACTTCAGTCGTGTCTGACTCTGTGTGGCCCCATAGACGGCAGCCAACCAGGCTCCCCCGTCCCTGGGATTCTCCAGGCAAGAACACTGGAGTGGGTTGCCATTTCCTTCCCCAATGCATGAAAAGTAAAAAGTGAAAGTGAAGTCGCTCAGTTGTGTCCAACTCTTAGCGACCCCATGGACTGCAGCCTACCAGGCTCCTCCATCCATGGGATTTTCCAGGCAAGAGTACCGGAGTGGGGTGCCATTGCCTCCTCCGCTAAGGGGAATAGAAGGAGCAAAATGCATTCCCCCAATATGCATATGCAAAATTCAGAGGAGCAAGCTTTCTTTAACTGCTTTGAATGGTATATATCATTATCATTAGGAGAGAAGGAAAAGTTTCAAACCAATTCGTGCAGATGTTAGAGAGGTTGATGACTTAGAAAGAGTCTAGATTTGAGCTCAGGACATGTGCTAGATGGATGCATTGGGGATTCATTTGAATACTTTCGGTTCCCAGTGTACCGCCTCTGCATGAGATGTCTATGTTGCCTTCCCTTCTGTTAACTCGAGGACAAGGTTTATATTGCATTATTCAATTTGGGTACCTAGCACTCTATACACATAGAGCATCAGTAAGTACCATAAGTTTGGGGAGAGAGACAGCTAGCAGACAGGTGTATCTCGCAGACTATCTCAGGTTAATTGCTCCAGCTTAAAGATAAACTACCATATGGAAGACTAAACTTTAGGCCTGCTACTCGACTTTGTGATGGAATTTCCCTTTTTAAATAGTGTGCTTAGTCACTCAGTCGTGTCCAACTCTTTGCAACCCCATGACTGTAGCTCACCAGGCTCCTCTGTCCATGGGAATTGTCCAAGCAAGAATACTGGAGTGGGTTTCCCTGCCCTCTTCCAGGGGGTCTTTCCAACCCAAGGATTGAACCCAGGTTTCCCACATGACAGGCAAATTTGTTACCATCTGAGCCACCAGGGAAGCCCTTTTTAAAGTAGAGACTGGGATAAAACTCATTGGCTATGGTATAAAAATAAAGAACAACATGACTAATAATTTTAAATGGCATGCACGTGTTTTAAGTACTCAGCCACTTCAAACTAAGGTATTAGAAAAAAGGAAAATTAGAATCATTCTTTAAAAGGCAAGGAATAGTTTCAAATACTTTATGGGCAAGATTGTTGCTAGATATGAATAAATCATACAGTCCTGAATTTAAATCTGATTGATTTTCAAAAAATTCTAACCCTTCTTTATCCCCACCCCATTCCTCTCTCTCTCCCTCTCTTTCTCTCACTTTTCCTTTTTTTAATTTTTAAAATGGGGATGATAATAACAATGTTCCTGCTCCTATAATATTGATTAAATAAGCTAATAAATGCAAAGTATATAAAGTATAATTCTAAATAGGTGGTAAATAATATGTGTTTCTATTATCATTAAAGGCATCACCATTATCATCATTCAACAAAGCATTCAAGTATTATAGTAGCTATTATTTATTATTACTTTAGTATTAAAGTAACTATTACTTTAGTATTAAAGTAGTATTTATGAAGAATCTACCATACACTGGATCTCATACTAGATATTTTCTAGATCACTGCATTAATGCTTAGATCAGCTGTGTAACAAAAGATGGTGTAATAAAGCCAGAGATCATGGCTTTATAGCCAGAAACATTTAGGTTCAGATATTAGATCTGCCACTTATTCTCTATGTGACTTTGGTAAATTGTTCATCATGTTTGTCTGTTTCTGAATGTATTTGTAAAACTGAAACAACCATTATTAACTTGGAGTGATGATATGTAGGGTAATACAAGTGTCTGTTAACATGTGCCTATGTGACTACATGGATACAGTGTATGTATGTGTGTGTTTAGTTTAAGAGCTTAAATCATTCCTTAAATTTTAATTAATCATACTATTATGACCTTCTTATAATCATAAATGAGCAAACTAGACTTGGAGAAATTTCATGATATGCCCATGTTCACATCAAGTTGTACAGCCAGCATTCAAGGTCAAGTGAACTTAAATATCAAGGCTTTTGTTTTCTGCACTTCACAATAATGGTTCAGACAGTGTCTTTGCAGAGAATTCAATGTGGAATGAAGTTGAAGAAAATCAAATGAATACTCTCTACTTTTTACAAACTTAAATTTCACAAGTCCCAGTCTGTCTAAAAATAAAGTTGCTTTATATTGGTTATCTTTTTGGGTCACCTACTGTCCTTGATCCATCATTATTTTGTGGGACTTCCCAGGGCATAACCTACTTACTTCACCAAAGGGACTGCTGTTTTTTGGTAAAGGCTAGCAGGCAGCAGGGTAGATCTACAAAGGGAAATTTATAAACAAATTAATACATAAATAAAATTCCACTTTTCCATATTTAACCTAATTTCCAGGGGAAAAAAATCAGAAAAAATCAAAGCAGAGGGTTTCATAAAAGTACAAAGGCCTAGGATTTGCATTGATCTTAATATATATTGATCCTGTATCAAGAACTTTACATATATTAATTCATTTAATCCTCACAAGAACCTAAGATATAGGTGTAATTTTCATTTCCATCTTCAGTTCAGTTCAGTCACTCAGTAGTGTCCAACTCTTTGCAATCCTATGGACTGCAGCATGCCAGGCCTCCCTGTCCATCACCAACACCCGGAGTTTACCCAAACCCATGTCCATTGAGTTAGTGATGTCATCCAACCATCTTATCTTCTGTCATACCCTTCTCCTCCTGCCCTCAAACTTTCCCAGCATCAGGATCTTTTCCAGTGAGTCAGCTCTTCACATCAGGTGGCCAAAGTATAGGAGTTTCAGCTTCAACATCAGTCCTTCCAATGAACACCTAGGACTGATCTCCTTTAGAATGTACTGGTTGGATCTCCTTGCAGTCCAAGGGACCCTCAAGAGTCTTCTCCAGCACCACAGTTCAAAAGCATCAATTCTCCAGTGCTCAGCTTTCTTTATAGTCCAACTCTCACATCCATACATGACTACTGGAAAAACCATTGCCTTGATTAGATGGACCTTTGTGGACAGAGTAATGTCTTTGCTTTTTATGTTGTCTAGGTTGGTCATAACTTTCCTTCCAAGGAGTAAGCGTCTTTTAATTTCATGGCTGCAGTCACCATCAGCAGTGATTTTGGAGCCCAGAAAAATAAAGTCAGCCACTGTTTCCACTGTTTCCCCATCTATTTGCCATGAAGTAATGGGACCGGATGCCATGATCTCAGCTTTCTGAATGTTGAGCTTTAAGCCAACTTTTTCACTCTCCTCTTTCACTTTCATCAAGAGGTTTTTTATTTCCTCTTCACTTTCTGCCATAAGGGTGGTGTCATCTGCATATCTGAGGTTATTAATATTTCTCCCAGCAATCTTGATTACAGCTTGTGCTTCTTCCAGCCCAGTGTTTCTCATGATGTACTCTGCATATAAGTTAAATAATCAGAGTGACAATATAGTCTTGACGTACTCCTTTTCCTATTTGGAACCAGTCTGTGGTTCCATGTCCAGTTCTAACTGTTGCTTCCTGACCTGCATACAGGTTTCTCAAGAGGCAGGTCAAGTGGTCTGGTATTCCCATCTCCTTCAGAATTTTCCACAGTTTATTGCGATCCACACAGTCAAAGGCTTTGGCATAGTCAATAAAGCAGAAATAGATGTTTTTCTGAAACTCTTTTGCTTTTTCGATGATCCAGCAGATGTTGGCATTCCCATCTTAGAGATAAGCCTATTGACACATAGAGAGGTATCTTATTCAAGATTATAGATCATATAATATTACCAAACCAAACTCTGATTCATTTGCCCAAAGTGCAACAAAGTCAATCTACTGACAGTGGGTTGTGATGAAGGAAAGTACTGCATTCATTTGCAGGGCACTAAGAAAGGAGAATGGGCAGCTAGTGCTCAAATGATCTAAGACTTCTCAATATCTTTTGGGAAAACATTTTTAAGTGATAACACTGGGATTGAGGGGCCCAGGATGCATGATCAGCTCATGGATTTTTGTTGTTGTTTTTTTGATTGCTTGGTGGTAAGGTAACAAGACAATATTTCAGTCATCAGTCTTCTGATTCCAAACAGTCTGAGGTCTTCACGCTTGTGATCAGCATGTAGTCACCATCTTCCACTGCGTGGGTGGGGTGAAGGAGGTCTTGGTTTCTGCAAAGCAACTCAGAGATATGCATCAGATTGTTACCTACATTCCTTGAAGAGGGACTAGGAATCCTGTGACTCTATTGTTCAAGCTATTATTGCTTTTCTTGCTTGAAACTGCTTTTCCTTTGTTTATTCATTTTCTCACTTGTCTAATCTGTTTGAGTCTGCACTTTGAAACTTAGGGAAGGCCTGGGAGACTAAATTGTTTCTTCTTACAAGCAAGAAGCTGGGGACAGCAAGGTGTCTGTCACCAGGAAGGCCCTGAAGTATACCCATCTATTTGAATAGCTGGTAAAGCTAGAACCTAAACCTAGGCAGTTATGCTCGGTATATACTAGCCATTGGGGTAAATTAAGAAAAATAGGTTTATGCAATTTTTATTTCTGACATACTCTTTGCATAATTATAGCTGTCATTATTTCAACTCTGTTTGACTACTATTTGGTAGGTACTTGCTAGAAGCAAAGCACAACTTCACACACCAGAATAGGGAAAATAAAACAGTACTGCTTAAGAATTGGGTAGAAATGTACATATAAACAAAGCAATGAACTTCAGAAGGATCAAAATTCTCAATCCCAGGGTTTTCTCATCTTACATACTTTGTACCATTGGAAAAAAAAATTCTAGTTTGAAAAGCTATATTGCTTTCAACTAAAGCAAAAATTGATTGGGAGATTTCTTTTTTATTTTGGTAAGACAAGTTTGAGTCAAAATCAATATCCAAAAGAGCTCCAAAGAGAAAGAGATGTTCTCTAAGTACAAAAATCTGTGAAAGGAGAATTCATTTCAGTGAGAATGGAGTCATCTCTAAGTGCAGCTTTAAGCAATTCAAGTTGTAGTTAAGCCTATTCAAAAGAGTATAGGGTTTCAGGAGAACCCAGGAGAGGAGAAAAAAGTCAACGTGAGTCATAGTCTTCTCATGGCCAGATTCTCAATCCCTTTTCCCTACCAGAGCTGAATCAGTTGATTTCTAAACTGCGAGATACAAATAATTTCTCCACTCACCCTCTCATAGCCTCATTCTTGGCAGCTGGGACTTAATTAGGTTGTATTCTAACACAGGGACTGGAAAAAAAAAAAAAAAAAAAAACACCTAGCCTTTGCTTCATTTTTTTTTTTTTTTAAATTTATTGGTTTGGCTGTACTGGTTCCCAGTTGCAGCACTAGGGGGTCTCAATCCTCAGGGCAACATTCAGCATCCCTAGTTAAGGCACATGGATGCTTCAGTTGCTGTATGTGGGCTCCTTTAAGAGCAGCACATGGAATCTTTAATTGTGGCATGCAGGATCTTTAGTTGTGGCATGCAAATTCTTAGCTACAACATGCGGGATTTACTTCCCCAACCAGAAATGAAACCTGGGCCTCTTGCTTTGAGAGCGTGGAGTCTAGACTTCGCCTGGACCACCGGAAAAGGCCCTAACGCCCCTGGCTTTTGCTTCTCACAAGCTTTACCCCTCTTTTTGTATCCCCTAGTTCTAATACCTGATTACTGTCTGATAAGTTTTTGTCAATCACCTAATATCTTTGTCATTCTGGAGTAGTGCTAGATTCTACTCCTAATGGTGTATCCTCACAGGTACCACAGTCTTGGTTGTTCATTCTGGGATTAATTTATCTATTCATCATCCATTTGATTAAACCACAGGAATGAAATAAAATATAGACCCGTTCTCCTAAGAGCTCAAAGTCATGTTGGCAAGATAGACCAGTACCAGGAACAATTTGAGGATTTCATAGTTACATGATAGAGGGGTGTGTAGAGAGCCAGAGGATCATAGAGCAGGGATGCCTGATTCTGTCCTGGGGTTTAGAGAAGACATGTTGTAGAGGGGGGCTCTTGGGCTAGATTTTGGAAAACTGGTGGAAATCTTATGAGCAAGAGCAGGAACAAAGCAAATTTCATGTGGAGCGACAGTGTATGGAAAGTGTGTTAGCCACTTAGTCATGTCCAAATCTTTGCAGCCCTATGGACGATGTAGTCTACCAGGCTCCTTTGCCCATGGGATTCTCCAGGCAAGAATACTGGAGTGAGTTGTCATTCCACTCTCCAGGGGATCTTCCTAACCCAGGAATTGAACCTGCATCTCCTTTATTGCAGGCAAATTCTTTACCATCTGAGCCACAATGCAAGGAAGCTCTAGTGTATGGAAAAGCATGGAAATGATAAGAAATTTAACACGCTCAAGGCAAATAGACTTCTGTTGTGGACTAAAAGAAACTTTAAGAGGAGAGGCTAATATAAATCTTTAGAAAGACTAGATTTAGTCAGGGACCAAATTCTGGAGGACTCTATCTTGAGATATGAATTTTGGAAACTTATTTCAAAGTCACAGGACAAATTTAGTTGAGGAACTAAACTTGTGTGGTCATAGCTTGTATCAGGATTCTGCTTCTCCATATCCCACTGTCATGACAAGAGACCTCTGAGTGCACAATAAGAATTAGGCAGAAGTGATCTTTAATATTGGCTGTCTCTTTCATTAACTATGCAAGCATAACCCACTATCTTAGCCTTTTAAGACCCAGTTTCATCAGTTGTAAAATTTGAAAATGTTCAGCCTCCTAGGCTTGCTATTGTAAAGTTAGTTAGCATTAGTGTAAGTTGCTCAGTTGTGTTCGACTCTTCACAAAATAGTAGAAGAGAGTCTACTACTTCATGTAGCCTTCCAGGCTCCTCTGTGCATGGAATTCTTCAGGAAAATATACTGGAGTGGGTTGCCATTCCCTTCTCCAAAGGATCTTTCTGGCTCATGGATCCTCACTTCCTGCACTGCAGGCAAATTCTTTACTGTCTGAGCCACCAAAGTAGTAAACTTAATTATTTTAGGATTTGAATTCTCAATGCCTTATATTGATCTGTTTATTCAGTTAAATAATATAGTAAGGACCTGTGATGGTTACTTTTGTATGTTAGCTGGACCCAGCTAAGGGATGTCTAGATAGCTGATACAACATTATTTCTGAGTGCATCTGAGGGTGTTTCTGAAAGGGATTAGCATGTGAATCAGTAGACTGAGTAAAGAAAATTGCCTTCACCAATGTGGGTGGGCATCAACCAATCCACTGAAGAAGTGGATATTAATAGAGCAAATTAATAGAACAAAAAGGTGGAAGAAGTCTACATTGTCTCTCTGAGCTGAAACATCAATTTTTTTCTACCCTTGGATATCTGTGCTCCTGGTTCTCAGGCCTTAGGGCTTGGACTTAATTATACTAGTCTTTCCTGATTCTTCAGCTTACAGATGGAAGATTGTGGGGCTTCTTAACCTTCATGACTAGCAGGCAAGTCCTATCATATCCGTGTGTGTGTGTGTGTTTGTGTATGGCTTCCCAGGTGAGACAGTGGTAAAGAATCTACCTGCCAATGCAGGAGATGCAGGAGACATGGTTTTAATGCCCAGATTGGGAAGATCCCCTGGAGTAGGAAATAGCAACCCACTCCAGTATACTTGCCTGGAAAGCTCCATGCACAGAGGAGCCTGGTGGGCTACAAGTCCATGGGGTCTCAAAGAGTCAGATATGACTCAGTGAATGTGCATGCACATATTAATATATGATTATTAATGTTTTAATATATGATATAGATATGATATTAATGTTTTAATATATAATCTTTTAATATATCATTATTAATATATGCTATTATTATATTGGTTCTATTTCTCTGGAGAACCCTAACTAATCTAGCATCTACCCTGTGCCAGCTACTATTCTAGAGGGTACAGAAGTGAACAACAAAAAGTCTCTGTCCTCGTGGGCTGTTATCCCTGCAGTTACTAGCACATAGCAGGTACCCAAGGAATATGTGACAAATTAATGAATATGCATTATCAAGTTCCTTCATCATCCAGATTCATAAGTATCCCTTTGTCCATATAAAATAAGGACAGAGTAGCTCCCTTAAGCAGTTTGCTCTGATCTGAACATTATGTTTAGCTTTGACAGTGAGGGAGGGACCCATGTACATGCTCTGATATCGTGAGCTATCTTTGCACTCTTGCTTTGGCATAGGCAGGGTAGTCTGAAGACTGCAAACATTTTCAGAGAGCTAGTTTTAACTGTTATTCAACCTTCTTTAATGTTTTCTAGTGTTATAATTCTTTAAAATCATTGCAGGTTTTTTTTTTCTTTTGGCTTACCTTTTAACCATCTGTCTTTTCCACTGAAAGTTTCATAAAAGCAGGTGTGATGTCTGTCTTATTATCCATTGTATTCCTAGTGCAGTATCTGCCTCATGGTGGTTTCTCAATGCACACTTTCTGAATGTAAGGACTTGTTGCCCCTGCTCCCAGGTACAAGTCAGCTGAAAGCCGCTGTTATAGAAGACATTTAAGCAGCAGATACGTGATAGGATTAGATGGCTTTAAAACTCCCTTCCCACCATGAATGCTCTGATTTTAAATTGCCAGCCTCTAAAAAGACTTCTTTACCTATGAGAGCAATGCCATTGTTCTAGATAGTTAGGAGATGGGGTGCAATTCCCTATAGTCATTTGCCTACATAAAGTGGATTTTGGACAGGGGAAAAAGCAATGGTTAGGTGGTAAATAGCAATATTAGTAATGCTAAGCCAACTTCTAGGTTCCTGCATTAAATCAAATTGGTATAGTTTATATGGAAAGTCTATCTACTATGCTTAACTACTTGTAAACTGTTAATATTTGCATATCACCATTAAATATAGACTCTAGAAAGATCATTTAACAGTTACAGGGCAGAAAGTTTCCATTTTGCTAATCACTTACAACTCTAATTTCACACTACATAAGTCCTTTTACCCTGGTCCACAGCCCTTCAAATTCCATTCTAAAACTCCACAGGAAAACATCTGTTCACAATGGGCTACAAAGAACGGCCACTGACTCTCTGCTAAAGTCAGAAAGTTAACGGCCAAAGTAAAACTTTGCACCATTTTTCTAATTCTTACCTCTATCTACCAGGACCTGACTGTTCTTTCCCTCTTCAGCTATCTACATGCTCAATCGCTCAGTCCTGTCTGATGCTTTGTGAGCCCGTGGACTGTAGCTCACCAGGCTCCTCTGTCCATGAGGTTCTCCAGACAAGAATACCAAAGTGGGTTACCATGCCCTTCTCCAGGGGATCTTCATGACCCCAGGATCAAACCCTGGTCTCCTATGTCTTCTGCATTGGCAGGCGGGTTCTTTACTGCTAGTGCCACCTATCAGCTATCTGCTATTTGCCAGTTTCAAGTTTTCTTTCATTCTGTCTTCTGATGACATCTTCACTGCTATTGTGTCTCAGTCTTTTTCTTTTTGTTCTCAATGGTGCCTATCAACTCCAGCTCCAGGGCTTCCCACAGCCCCTGGTACGAGTAATCAGTTGGAAACAAGTCTCTAGTTATGACACTCAACACCACCACCACCACCACTTAAATTCTTCCAGTTCAAACCATGAATAAGAATCTTCACAGACTTCCAAGCAATTTAATGCCTGATGGTCTTCCCCATAGGGAGAAAAACTTCACAGAGAAGGAGAGATCCAGAGGGCATGGGGCTTCTTCATGACACTGTGTCCATTTAACAGATAAAAGCAAGTTGAGTCTCCTTTCCAAACACTTAAAGGTCTCATAAATTATGCAAACTCTCCTCTCAGCCTTAGCCAAAGAATTTGAATGCTGCCTATTTTCTAGGTGGGAAGCTTTGATACCATTTCTTTTGATGGAAGATGTGATGACATGGCAAAGAAAAAGCTAAGTCAAGGAAATCAGACCAGTAAATCCGACCATAAAGTCAATAAGCATCCCATTTTAGCATTAAAACAAAATAAAACAGCCCTGCACCCTGTTCTCACTCTGACATTCTGCCTCACTGATTTCATTTTCTTGGTTTTATTCACTGTCCTAAGGCAGGGTCAGGGTAAGACAATTCATCTGTTTCTTATTAAAGTACATTTGTTTGCAGCTGCATCATGCTTCTGATTCTACAGTGATATTCTAATGTAATCTGATTTCTCAAATATATATGAATATTATCAGTTACCAATGAAATATGGATTGTGAGAAGGCCGTAACACTAAGGCAAAAAGTCTCATTCTTTCTTTCCTTCTCCACTCTGAATTTTTGAAGTTTTTATACATTTTTGGCATGTGGGCTAATTTCCTCCAGATCACATCACTGGTTGTTTGTATCAGAGCATTAACTGAGTTCTGAGCTCATGCTGGTACTGAAGAGGGTCCCTTTAATGAGGAATGGAAGCCAGATATAGAAGGGGTTTCACCACCAAGATCACGACACTGACAAATAGATGGAAATACAAAAAGCAAGACAAAAGCAGTTTTCCGGTAGTTTTCAAAACATGGCTGTGATAGTCATTCTTCTTCCTAGACACCAATTCATGGCCAACTGTGATAAATATTTACTACTCCCTTCTCAGTCTAACTTCAAAAATCTCCTTCACCAAGAGCAGGTATTGTTAATCCTGTCTATAACTCCGTATCAAATCTCTCCTTTTCTTCATTCATTTGATTAAACCCTTGTTTTTAAACACATTCATTACCCAGGAGCCTCTCACTCACAAGAATAAACTTCTCAGAAACTTCTTTCATCTCTCTAAATTCACTGCCCACCTATTTCCATAGTCTTTGGCTTGTGATTGGATTTCATCCACAGGGTACAGCAACCAGGCACTGAAGGAAGGAGAGGGAGTTTGCTGCTGCCTGTGGGGCTGCTGATAGCTGTCTGATTATTTCAGCTCAGCTCCTGTTGGCAGCTCTCTCCCTACAGCCCTTTCCTCACCAGGTTCTGTAAGAGATGACATCGTTCATCCTTCAGTTCAGAATGGTAATGGGTTCTACTGTTTTAAGCCCTGGGTGCTTCCTTATCCTTTGTAATTTTCTCATATCTGTTAGGTAGTTAGAATAGGAAAAAGGAGTCCAGAATGGCGGTGGTTAAAAGACACAGAAGGGAAAAGCCCAGGAAAATAGAACAAAGGTAGGTCCGAGGACCACAGTGAGGACCTCAGGTAAAACAAACAGCACTCGTGGCTAGCCCAATTTACATAGGGCAGGCCCAGGGGGAGGAGAAAAGAACATATAAAAAGAGCCAAAACTGGGCTGGGGCCTCTCTTCTCTTTGCATCTTTTGGGTTGGCATGCCCTCACGCCTCAAGAATGTATTTTCCTTTACTTTCTAAATAAAAATGAGCTGTAAAACGGAGCTGTAACACTGGTCCATCTGAGGGGCGTGACACTGGTCCTCCCGAGGGCTATAACACTGGTCCGTCGCTTCAGACTTTTGTTGCTACAAGACAGAACCGAGGAAACTACAAACTTGCCCAACATACCCCTTCTTCTACCTTTATACCCATATTTCTTTATTAAACCCGTTTCAAATAACCCTGATATATGTCATACGTTTCCTATTTCATTATGGTTGATACAGTTCTTCTTTGAGTTCAGGATCCTATGACCTTACTGATAGTCCTTCCGCCTCAACTTGATAGTCCTTCTGCCTCAACTTCCATATTCTTGCACCCCTTTCATTCCAACCACCTTACTTGACATTCCCTCCTGGTCTGCCAGTTAGGACTCAGCACTCCCAAACACCCCCAGTTTTTCAAAGATCAGAGATACTTTAAGTATTTCCAACACCTACCCATTACTCAACCACTCCAAATACCTAACTTGCTCTACATTATTTTTCTTTTTAATCCATAGCACATGCTATGTTCTGACATACTATATAATTCAATTATTTATAACTATGATTTCTTTCCTGTATCCCAACACTAAACCCTCAACTCTACAGGGTATGGATCTTTGTCTTCTGATCACAGATCTATCTCAAATTGTACCTGGCATATTGTAAGTGCTCACTGTATTGAATAAATAAGGTTTCAGCTTAGAAATATTTACTTCAGGTCTTCCTAAATCCTTGTCCTTTACTTATTCTCTGTTCTCCTCCATCCAAGCTAAATGACCTCCCCACGAGCTTGCTTAAGCATCATGTACTTCTGCCATCATAAAATTTACCAGACTCTATTGCACTTGCCTATTTATTTCTCACATGAGATTGTAAGATCTGTGAAGGCAGAAATCATGTGTCTTTTTCAAAAAGCCTAAAGTAAGTTCTCAATATATTTTTTTTAATTTTATTTTATTTTTAAACTTTACATAATTGTATTAGTTTTGCCAAATATCAAAATGAATCCACCACAGGTATACATGTGTTCCCCATCCTGAACCCTCCTCCCGCCTCCCTCCCCATACCAGCCCTCTGGGTCGTCCCAGTGCACCAGCCTCAAACATCCAGTATCGTGCATCGAACCTGGACTGGCAACTCGTTTCATACATGATATTTTACATGCTTCAATGCCATTCTCCCAAATCTTCCCACCCTCTCCCTCTCCCACAGAGTCCATAAGACTGTTCTATACATCAGTGTCTCTTTTGCTGTCTCGTACACAGGGTTATTGTTACCATCTTTCTAAATTCCATATATATGCATTAGTATACTGTATTGGTGTTTTTCTTTCTGGCTTACTTCACTCTGTATAATAGGCTCCAATTTCATCCACCTCATTAGAACTGATTCAAATGTATTCTTTTTAATGGCTGAATAATACTCCATTGTGTATATGTACCACTGCTTTCTTATCCATTCATCTGCTGATGGACATCTAGGTTGCTTCCATGTCCTGGCTATTATAAACAGTGCTGCGATGAACATTGGGGTACACGTGTCTCTTTCCCTTCTGGTTTCCTCAGTGTGTATGCCCAGCAGTGGGATTGCTGGGTCATAAGGCAGTTCTATTTCCAGTTTTTTAAGGAATCTCCACACTGTTCTCCATAGTGGCTGTACTAGTTTGCATTCCCACCAACAGTGCAAGAGGATTCCCTTTTCTCCACACCCTCTCCAGCATTTATTACTTGTAGACTTTTGGATCGCAGCCCTTCTGACTGGTGTGAAATGATACCTCATAGTGGTTTTGATTTTCATTTCTCTGATAATGAGTGATGTTGAGCATCTTTTCATGTGTTTGTTAGCCATCTTTATGTCTTCTTTGGAGAAATGTCTATTTAGTTCTTTGGCCCATTTTTTGATTGGGTCATTTATTTTTCTGGAGTTGAGCTGTAGGAGTTACTTGTATATTCTCGAGATTAGTTGTTTGTCAGTTGCTTCATTTGCTATTATCTTCTCCCATTCTGAAGGCTGTCTTTTCACCTTGCTAATAGTTTCCTTTGATGTGCAGAAGCTTTTAAGGTTAATTAGGTCCCATTTGTTTATTTTTGCTTTTATTTCCAATATTCTGGGAGGTGGGTCATAGAGGATCCTGCTGTGATGTATGTCAGAGAGTGTTTTGCCTATGTTCTCCTCTAGGAGTTTTATAGTTTCTGGTCTTAAGTTTAGATCTTTAATCCATTTTGAGTTTATTTTTGTGTATGGTGTTAGAAAGTGTTCTAGTTTCATTCTGTTACAAGTGGTTGACCAGATTTCCCAGCACCACTTGTTAAAGAGATTGTCTTTAATCCATATATTCTTGCCTCCTTTGTCAAAGATAAGGTGTCCATATGTGCATGGATTTATCTCTGGGCTTTCTATTTTGTTCCATTGGTCTATATTTCTGTCTTTGTGGTGGATGAATAAATAAATGAAAGGCTGAATAATACTCATACTCTACTCTTATAACAAATAATGTCAATAATCCAATTAACTAACTGTAAGGAGAGATAAGAAAGCCTTCCTCAGTGATCAATGCAAAGAAATAGAGGAAAACAATAGAATGGGAAAGACTTGAGATCTCTTCCAGAGAAGGCGATGGCACCCTACTCCAGTACTCTTGCCTGGAAAATCCCATGGATGGGGGAGCCTGGTAGGCTGCAGTCCATGGGGTTGTGAAGAGTCGGACATGACTGAGCGACTTCACTTTCACTTTTCACTTTCATGAATTGGAGAAGGAAATGACAACCCACTCCAGTGTTCTTGCCTGAGAATCGCAGGGATGGGGGAGCCTGGTGGGCTGCTGTCTTTGGGGTCACACAGAGTCGGACACGACTGAAGTGACTTAGCAGTAGCAACAGAGCTCTCTTCAAGAAAATTAGAGATACCAAGGGAACATTTCATGCAAAGATGGGCTCAATAAAGGACAGAAATGGTAGGCACCTAACAGAAGCAGAAGATATTAAGAAGAGGTTTCAAGAATATGCAGAACAACTGTACAAAAAAGATCTTCACAACCCAGCTAATCATGATGGTGTGATCACTCACCTAGAGCCAGACATCCTGGAATGTGAAGTCAAGTGGGCTATGGAAGCATCACTATGAACAAAGCTAGTGGGGGTGATGGAATTCCAGTTGAGCTATTTCAAATCCTGAAAGATGATGCTGTGAAAGTGCTACACTCAATATGCCAGCAAATATGGAAAACTCAGCAGTAGCCACAGGATGGGAAAAGGTCAGTTTTCATTCCAAACCCAAAGAAAGGCAATGCCAAAGAATGCTCAAACTACCGCACAATTGCACTCATCTCATATGCTAGTAAAGTAATGCTCAAAATTCTCCAAGCCAGGCTTCAGCAATACATGAACTGTGAATTTCCAGGTGTTCAAGCTGGATTTTAAAAAGGCAGAGAAACCAGAGATCAAATTGCCAACATCTGCTGGATCATCAAAAAAGCAAGATATTTCCAGAAAAAAACATCTATTTCTGCTTTACTGACTATGCCAAAGCCTTTGACTATGTGGATCACAACAAACTGTGGAAAATTCTGAAAGAGATGGGAATACCAGACCACCTGACCTGCCTCTTGAGAAATCTGTATGCAGGTCAAGAAGCAACAGTTAGAACTGGACATGGAATAACAGACTGGTTCCAAATAGGAAAAGGAGTACGTCAAGGCTGTATATTGTCACCCTGCTTATTTAACTTATATGCAGAGTACATCATGAGAAACGCTGGCTGGAGGAAGCACAAGCTGGAATCAAGATTGCCAGGAGAAATATCAATAACATCAGATATGCAGATGACACCACCCTTATGGCAGAAAGTGAAGAAGAACTAAAGAGCCTCTTGATGAAAGTGAAAGTGGAGAGTAAAAAAGTTGGCTTAAACTCAACATTCAGAAAACGAAGATCATGGCATCCAGTCCCATCACTTCATGGCAGCTAGATGGGGAAACAGTGGAAACAGTGGCTGACTTTATTTTTCTGGGCTCCAAAATCACTGCAGATGGTGATTGCAGCCATGAAATTAAAAGACGCTTACTCCTTGGAAGGAAAGTTATGACCAACCTAGACAACATATTAAACAGCAGAGACATTACTTTGCCAACAAAGGTCCACCTAGTCAAGGCTATGGTTTTTCCAGTGGTCATGTATGGATTTGAGAGTTGGACTATAAAGAAAGCTGAGTGCCAAAGAATTGATATTTTTTAACTGTGTTGTTGGAGAAGACTCTTGAGAGTCCCTTGGACTGCAAGGAAATCCAACCAGTCCATCCTAAAGGAGATCAGTCCTGGGTGTTCATTGGAAGGATTGATGTTGAGGCTGAAACTCCAATACTTTGCCCACCTCATGCGAAGAGCTGACTCATTGGAAAAGACCCTGCTGCTGGGAAAGATTGAGGGCAGGAGGAGAAGGGGACAATAGAGGATGAGATGGGTGAATGGCATCATCGACTCAATGGACATAGGTTTGGGTGGACTCTGGGAGTTGATGATGGACAGGGAGGCCTGCCATGCTGCGATTCATGGGGTCACAAAGAGTCAGACACAACTGAGCAACTGAACTGAACTGAACTTGTTAGAGTGCTGTGGGAAAATACAAAGAGTGTACCCACTTCGGTTTTCTAAAGCAGGGAGATTAACAGTGGTGTTCAAAGAAGTTTTATCAAAGGAGGTAATACTTGAGCAGACACTGGAGGACAGTCAGGACTTATGAAGGCAAGTTTGGGGTTAGAGAGAGAGAGTCCCAGAGAGTGGCAAAAGCCCTTGCAAATTGAGTGGCACTCAGATAAGAGAAGTGATGTGGCAGTAGGGCACAGGGGCATCCCAGCCAGAATCAGAAGTGAGGCTGCAGAGGTAGAATGGTAGCAGTTTACAGAAGGCTCTGCAGGCTTTTAGACTTTATCTTAAAAGTTAAAAGGAGGATGTGAGATTTAAAATAACAAAAACTAATCTTTACTGTCAAAATAAATCATAACCTCTTTAATTTTCATAATTCGCAAAGGATTTCTTGCTTCATAATCCTACAGAAATTTGGCTTTTACTCTCTTGTGCTCCCCCAAAAAGAAAAAAAGAATGATGTCAATTGAACCAATTATGATAACCTTTTCACAATATATATAAATATGAAAATCAAACCATTGTGGTATATGTTTTAAACTTATATAGTGATCCAAGCTAATCATTTATTAATAAAACTGGGACAATGATAAATCGTTCACTAATTAAAAAAAAAAGATAAATACTGTCCCCATATGCAGGAAACTCCTTTGCTTCTCTCTCATACAGACACTGCTTTTGTCAGTCTGAGAGGTTTTACGTTTCGCTTTCTCTTTATGCTCCTCTTGTAAGCGTCTTTTTTTTTTTCTTCTTCTTCAGTTGTACCTTCCCACATGCATGCCTCTTATCATTCTATTTCATCACCTGGAATTCTGTGTCTTCAAGGTATTTTCCTCACAGAAAACCTTTGCTTATCATGACTGAATTCTTTTGCAAAGTCTTCCCCACACCTGAAGGAACCATCAGCTGCTCTGTCTTCTGTGTTCCGGCAGCATGTTTCTGTCATAGCTCAGGACGATAGAATGGAAGTTATATGGAGACATATTGGTAGGTGTAAGTGAAGACGAATACCACCCTGGGATATTCAGCATGCTATCACATGGTAGATGGTAAATAAAAGAGTGAAACATGAGATGCACAAGGTGCGATCAGGGGAAGACATGTAAGTAAATGTCTGAGACAGGGTAAGTACCCACAATCATCAGGAGTATTCAGACAGCCCAGAAATCACTTAGGATGTCTTGATGAAGAAGTGAATAGTAAGCTTCTCTTTCATGTTCAGGTTGACAATTTTCTCACCTAAAACATGGGCAGAGGTAGAGTCTGGAACCAGGAAAGACAGTTGAGAGTGAATGAACCCTATTTATTCTTTATTGTATTTTGGAAAATGCCTTTAAGATCTCTTAAGGCTGCACAATTTTAAATAAAATCAATACAGAAATCAAAAGAACATTGAGAAATAGAAGCAATGATAGTCAAAGAAGTGTGCGTTGAGTCGGGTATGAGAAAATTAAGATGTGGGAAAATATATGTATGCAAGTTTCATCCAATATGAAGATCCTAGGAGAAAAATAAATGAAAGACAAAATTCTCTCCCAAAGGCTCCACAGGGTGGCTAATGCATTTGAGCTTTGGGGATGACTGTGTCTCTTGGGGGAAGAAAATGTAAAGAAGAAAAAGGGGAAAAAAACACATATATTTGACTTACCCTTCACTTGCTGACTCAGTTTTCTGTCAGTGTTATCTTAAAACACCATTTTTTTGATTGCAGTTTAATGGAGAAAGAGAACATTTAGATTCCAAAACATTTACTGAGTGTGGGTGCACCAAGCCTCATGCTGGGAGCTTTCTAATTCATTGTAATCTAATCTGTACAGTGGCACAGTATGCATGTGTGTGTGTGGAGGGGGTGGGTGGTGGATATCATCAGCCCTATTATTCCTGTAAGGGAACCTTCAGTGCAGTTGCTCAGTCGTGGCTGACTCTTCGTGACCCCATGGGCTGCAGCACGCCAAGCTTCCCTGTCCATCACCAACTCCCGGAGCTTGCTCAAACTCATGTCCATGAAGTCGGGGATGCTGTCCAACCATCTCATCCTCTGTCGTCCCCTTTTCCTCCTGCCTGCAATCTTTCCCAGCATCAGGGTCTTTTCCGATGAGTCAGTTCTTCCCATAAGGTGGCCAAAGTATTGGAGGTTGTGTAGAAAGAATTGGAATTTAAACTCAGATTTACTTCAGAGTCTGCACTCTTAGCAATTTTATTGTTTCTTGGTATTTTATGTGCTCTGACATGCAGGGTTTTCATGGGGAGAAGGGATTAGCATAGTTTTTGGCAAGAAATTATGGCTTAATAAATAGCTGTTATTAGTATTACTGTTTTCATCTGTTTATTGACTTTCTCTATATATACACATACACACTCACATATATATGTATATATACACATATAGATATATTAATATACACACACACACACACATATATATATATGTGTGTACACATATGTATGATATTACACAAAAGCTAGAGGGAACTTTTTGGCCAACCCAATGAAGAAAGCTGAGCACCGAAGAGTTGATGCTTTTGAATTGTGGTGTTGCAGAAGACTCTTGAGAGTCCCTTGGACTGCAAGGAGATCCAACCAGTCCATTCTAAAGGAGATCAGCCCTGGGTGTTCTTTGGAAGGAATGATGCTAAAGCTGAAACTCCAGTACTTTGGCCACCTCATGCGAAGAGTTGACTCATTGCAAAAGACTCTGATGCTGGGAGGGATTGGGGGCAGGAGGAGAAGGGGACGACAGGATGAGATGGCTGGATGGCATCACCGACTCAATGGACGTGAGTTGGAGTGAACTCCAGGAGTTGGTGATGGACAGGGAGGCCTGGCGTGCTGCGATTCATGGGGTCACAAAGAGTCGGACATGACTGAGTGACTGAACTGAACTGAACTGAACTGAATATAATGTGTAAGAAAGCCTAGGATAGTGGATTGCTTTTGTTACTTTTACTTTTAAAATTATTATTACAATTGCTTCCAGAATGTCTTCAGTAAAACTCTCATCTCTTCAGATCCAAAAAATTTAAAAAATGTTTCATGATATGCACTTTAGCATATAAAATGTTCTATGAAGTCCTGCAGGAAGAAAAGCCATTTAGTTATTCAGCCTAGGATTTTGTGTGAGGTCTTCAGCCTGACAGCTGCTGATAACCTGAATATTATCAGTTCCTCCCATCCTCAATCAGCTGAGGCTTATCTGCATGCAGGGCACTGCTGTGTTTTTCACTGAGAGTGTAACGTGGAGACCAAAGGCCAGTCCTGAAATCTGTGTGTCTCTTTCTGGGATATGTACTTTGAAAGTATGTTGTCTATCAGGTGGTTTCCCGAAGAGCAGTTAGGTAGAGTAAAGGCAATGGCATTGGCTCCTCTGTAGAATATCTGGCTTCTATTCTGCTGGCTTTGAGAAGGGACAGTTTTCTGTAGGGAAAGAGCACTTGGCCTCTACTCTGGGTCTTGTCGTTATTATCTCTGTGACCTGTGGTGACATACTCAACCTCTTTGAACCAAATCCTGACATGATGCAGAGTTGTTAGAGGGATTAATCAGGACAGTGAAAAATGTTCTTAGCACATGTTGCATGTATGGCAACTATGCAAATAATTTTAGACTTCTTTCTCTCCGTACGGAAAGATATTTCTGGATAAGCTGCAAGAACAAGTAGATGGAGGCAGAAAGACTTGTCACCTACCTCATACATGTATGAAAAGAGAGGTCAAATTTTCAAATGTTTGAATTTACATCTGGGTCTGTCATAATGGTAAACATTGACTAATCTGATAACTGAACTAAGCAATTGCAAAGAAACTGGGTCTTCTAAAGGAAGAAAATAAAGCCATACCTAAGAAACACAGCACTTGATCCAGAATTTATATTTACATATGTTTTTCTGTTTACCTCTTGATTCCACTAGTGACCTAATCTCCACCCCAACTTTGGTTTGCTTTTAAATTAATGGTTTGCTTCTGAGTTAATTGAATAATACCACTACTCATGTGTCAAGAGGTTACACACAGAAATCTAAAGCCCTGGCAGAGCCATGAACTACTCCTTATGCATTTGAACAACAGTCACCTCTTGTGAGCACCTAACATGTGCCACCACTAAAGTAGGACCTCTAAGTAAAACTGATCATCACATCCTCATAATTGCCTTTGTAGATGATGAAACTAAAGCTGAGAAAGGTCAAGTAGCTTGACCAAGAGTACACAGGCTTCAGTTTAATTTTTAGGCGGTATTATTTTCCAGCTTTGAAAATAAAAGATGAAGGTGAAGCTACAGGCTATGTCTCTGCCACTAGAATAGATGTGCCCTTTAAAGGCAGAGGCTTCATCCTATTCACTTTTCAAAGTCCATTGCTTATTATTCAACTTAACACAGAGTAGGTGTCATTAAATACATGTAGGCAGCTTGGACAGCAACTGGACGACAACATCTCAGGGCAAATATTAGCACTATGCCTACCTTGTCTTACTTAGGACTAAAAAGAATCATGCACTTCAGAGATATCACACATATAATTAATGAGGGGGGTGGCGCGCAGCACGTTCATAGCAATCTATACAGACCCTAAACTCTCATCTCCAAATCCAGGAATTCAGTTCTCATTCTAAAATTTCAGTTTGCTTTGACTTGTCTGTCAGAGACAGTATTCACAGACTACCATCAGTAAGCACTAAAACTATTTTCTTGCCCTCTTTCCCACCCATATATTTAGAGTTGTAACTGACGAACAGTTCACTTTACCCAATATGGTCATGGAGGAAGGTATTTCCTCCTTGACCTTTACTTCTTTCTGAAGATAACTTATCATCCTGTAACCTTTCCTGTAGTAACCAGGAAAGAGCACAAAAACATTCATGAACTCAGAGGAAGGCAAAGGGGGAGTTCAGAGAGAGCTTTTAAACTACAGCAAGATCTTTGGGTTTCGCACTGAGCAATGAAACGAAATTGGAGGGGTTTGAATAAAGGTATGGCATGACATGGCTTACCTTTCACAAGGACTATAGAGCCGCTTTATGGAAGATGGACTTTAGAGCAACAGGAATAGTAGGGAACTCCATGGAAAGCTACTACAAAGCTCTGGGCAAGAGACAGTGCTGGCTTGCCAGATTCCAAAGTGGTAGAAGCAGAGGGCAGGGGACGGGGCCCTTTCCACTGTTCTCTAAGCTTTAGAAAGGACTTTTTCTCTCTAGGACTTTGGAAAGGTGCATGTAACCACTTCCTTCTTATAGCCTTGCTATACGGTTCTGTAGGGGCAATAAACCCCAAATGTACTTAAACTGTTAAATTGAGGGTAGGTAGGAAAAGCAGAAAATCATTAGAAAACCCAGTATCTGGAAATGATTTGCCCACTACAACAGTGTGATCACTGAAAGCAGGTAACTTGCTTGTGTTTTTATTGTTTATCCAGAGCTTGGCATGAGGTAGACATTCAACAGGTACTTGCTAAATTGAGGTCAAATGACTCAGAATGTCATGAAGAAACAAACAGTTTATCAACATAAAAGATATATAGTCTAAATGAACTTCAACTCTCTTGGCTTCTGGCTGGAGCAAACCCACGGATTGTAGCCCACCAGGCTCCTCTGTCCATGAAATTTTCCAGGCAAGAATACTGGGATGGGTTGCCATTTCCTACTCTAGGGCTATACAGTGGGTTCTCATTGCTGTTGTTCCATATGGTTATGCAGCTCATTCAGTCATATCAAAGGTCAGATTAAATTGGTTGTGAATAAGAAAGAAGTTTCTGAAATTTATGGGCCTAGAATGTCTGATTATTTAAGAAACATGGCAAAGTGGAGTGGTGGCCATCTGGTATTCTGCTGAAATGCCCTTTCAATTCATCTTGCCATTATCATGGTTGGAGTTTAAATTTTAAGGCAAAAGTACTAAGTATCATAATGCATTGTTTATTTTTCTGGGGTAATTCAATGACTAAATAAATGGAAATCCCTTTGCTTTTAGTTTACTTTCTTCTTAGGTTATTTGCAGCATTTGGGATTCTAGATAGAGAAAATATTGGTGCTTAAGATCCCTTTTTGATGAAGTCTAGTGTTTTTACACTTCGTGAAATACAGCTCAAAAATGGAAGTTAAAGACAATGTGGAAAGATAATTGGATATAAAGATTTATTAAGCAATTTCATTATTTATGGACACTGCATAAATTTTTACAACTTAAATAGAGATCACTGTTATCCTTTTTATTCTTTCTCCAATTTATGATGTGCTGATTCCTCTCCATGTGAGAATGTTAATGTGATTGTAACTTAAAATCTTGGGAGAATATTTCTATTTTATTGATCTCTGCTTTAAAATGATTTCATGACTTATGCTCTCTTTCGGGAAATGACCCGTGGGGATTAGACATCATTGGCACACTTCATGTTTATTTTCTGACTTGATCGCACATTCTAATTAATTCAAGGCTATTTATGCTTTTAAAATAACTCATCATGGAAAGCAGTGACCCAAATTGAACACAGGTTTTCAATTCAGTGACCTAAGATAAAGTTCCAACCCTGCCATTTACTAACGAGGTGACCTTGAACAAGCCATTTTCCATCTGAGTTTCTCAGTCTGTTAAATGGAGAAAATAAGGCCTATGATGCAAGGTATTTTTAAGGAATAAATGAGATGACCTCGGCACATAGTAGGAACAGAATAAGTTCTCACCCTTCTCCCCTAAAGCTATCCCACAAAGGGTACATATGGGTTCCGGTCATTTTTATAACTTTTGAACAAGCAATTAATGGCCAAAGACCACTAATTCAGTTTGCTTTCCTGGTAATAAAAATTATTTAAATAAAGAGGGAGAAAAAAAGTCCTGCTTGTGACAGTGTGAAAGGATCAGGCCATGTTAACATGAAATCAGAGCAAAGTGTCCTCATTTGGTCACTAATTCATGAAGTCCTTGAGCCAGAAAAATGCTTAGTACTAGGTCTCAAAAATGTATGTAATAGTTACTGCAAGCTCTCAGCTTGATCATGCAGAATTCTCCATTAAAATGGAGAATTCAATTCTCTTTGGTTTAGTTCAATAGATGAATGCCTGAGTGCTTATTCAACACCAGTGAGACCCTGGGCATGGCTCTAGTCCTGCAAATTCATTTCTGCCTTTAAGAAGCTCCTAATGTAATCATGAGGGGACTGAGAGTGAAACCCTCTGTGGTTCAGATACATATCCACGCTCCGCCAGGCCAGAGAGTCACAGCGTTTAGAATCGCCCTCCTCCACAAGGAGGGTTGGGTAGGCTAGCAGTGACCCGAAGACAGCAGCAGCAAACGGTGGCCCGTATGCAGACATTCATCTCATAAACCAAGTCCCTGTGCAACTTGAGGAACTGCTGCCTTAAGTGGCCGTGCCTCCCTTTCCAAGTTCCCACAGAGACTCAGCATTGTCTTTTCTCAGCCCTTCCTCCCTGACTTTGCTTTCCTTTCCTTTTTTTTTTCTTAATCTTCCAAAGTTATTTTTAATTTATTTTTATTTTTTATTGGAGTATAGTTGCTGTCCAACATACAGCAAAGTGTATCAGCTACCCATATACTGTATCCCCTCTTTTTTGGATTTCCTTCGCATTTAGGTCACCATAAAGCTCTGAGCACAGTTCCCCGTGTTATACACTTCATGCGTGCTCCATTGTGTCCCACTCTTTGTGACCCCATGGATTGTAGCCCACTAGGCTCCCCTGTCCATGAAATTTTCCAGGCAAAAGTACTGGAATGGATTGCCATTTCCTACTCTATAGCTATATATACAGTGGGCTCTCATGAATATCTATTTCATACATAATATCTATAGTGTGTGTGTGTGTGTGTGTGTGTGTGTGTATATAGATAGATAGATAGATACCGATCTCCCCATTCATCTCATCCCACGTCCTCCTTTCCCCCTTGGGGTCTATATGTTTGTCCTCTATGTTTACAACTCTAGATTCTCTGAGTTGGGATTTGGAATCTGCAAGCGTGTTTTGATTTTCCTTTTGCCTGTTCATGGCCTTGGAGCTCATCACCTTTAGCAGAGAATCATTGGATGGTATTTCAGGATCCCGTCACCTGTCTATATAAAAATCTATACTGGAAGGCATCCTCCAGGGCTTGATGTCCTCTCATACGGGCCCAAATTTTGAGACATATGACAAGTTATCATTTTTGAGTCTATTTTCCTTATTTTATTGAAAATAATGTTGCTGAATTTTCCTCTGTAGTTTGTCCTTTGGTTGTTCTCGGAGTGTTTCAATGGAGAAGAGTAGAGACAAGACACGTTCATGCCACCATCTGATGGACTTGAATTTCAATTCTGGCTTTACTCTGGATTATCTGCATTTGCATTGGCATAAATCATAAATCTGAATCTCAGTTTTCTCATCTGTATTCTGAAAGTAACCACATGCATTTTAAGCTTCAATGAATAGTACATTTGCAATGCACATAGGCACACCCAGCATTGCTTATTTACTTCGACAAACAATGTAGCAATTTCTCTGAAGCAGAATGAACTAAATTTTACCACAGAGGCAAAACTTATCCTTCATCAGAAATTAGCAATTGCAAAAACTTGAGTGGTCTTTGATCTCATCTGTGTAAGGCTGGCTTCTAAAAGAACCTTGTTTTTTTGTTTTTGTTTTTATAAAAAGCGACTTTTTTTCCTAGCATAGCACCGTACAATAATAGTTTTCACTATATTAATTCATTTAACATCTGAAAAAATGCTCTTGGGGAGATTTATGCTCCATTTTGCAGGTGACAAAACTGAGGTATGGACAGTTTTAGCAAGATCAGTCACTTAATAAAGGTCAGGGAACTGGAAGAGGGATTTTGGATTTCTCTAGTATTATTGGGCTCTTTTAGCCATGCCACAGCTAGATTCACAGCTGGGATTTTACTAACGCCCTTGGAGGATTTCCTCATGAGAAAATATAAAGAACTCTAGGGCTAAGAAATGCTTTTTCACAAAAAAAGTTAAGCATTTTGATTATTTTGTTCACATAAGCCTGCCAACCCTTGTAAGAAACCATTTCCTGCAATCCTCTATCTCTCCCATGACCTCTGTAACTACAAGACCAGGGAAGGTTCAGAAGAAATATCCTAAAATGCTGATTTTCAGTTTAATTATGCTTCTGGTAGTGTGAAATTTGGACTATTTTCCTGCTCACCCAGTTGTGAGCACTGGCTGTCAAGTTTAGAAATTTGAATGAGCTTAGATGATGGTTCTATAATTTAAGCTCCTGTTCACAACCTCGATTCATTAGTGTTCAGTCAGTGTGGAATATTTATCGTGGTGCCAGGCACAATGTATATTATCAATCAAACACAGAAGGAAAACAGGGATTACAATGTGCAAGAAAAAAATCAGAGCCCTCGGGAGATTTACAGAATTCTTTTTTTTTTCCATGCTACTTTCTCGAGCCCAGCTATAATACAAGAATCGCTTTTCTTCTCCTCTTCTAAGTTCAAGCATTGTATAAGAAAAATAAACTCGTAAAACTATTCAACCTCTAGGAAAACTTTCTTGTCAGCTCAGGTTTACTACTTTATAACATATTTTATTTCCGATTCATATAAGTCAGTGCTATATTTACAACCAGTAGTTTTGAACTCACAAAAAGCAACAGATAATAACTACTATTTACCTACAGGCCTGTGCGTGCTACGTTGCTTCAGTCATGTTCCACTCTTTGCAACCTTATGGATTGTAGCCAGCCAGGCTCCTCTGTCCATGGAATTCTCTGGGCAAGAGTACTGGAGTGGGTTGCCATGCCCTCCTCCAAGGGATCATCCTGACCTAGGGATCAACTCGAAACTCGTATGTCTCCTGCATTGATAGGTGGATTCTTTGCCAGTAGTGCCACTGGGAATCCCCACTATTTACCTAGCATTTTAATATTTATTAAGACTCTTTTCAAATATTTTGTTCTTTTGATTCAAAAAATTCATGTGAAATGGATATTATTAAAATTCTAGTGTAAGGTGATGGAAGCCAGGGCTCACTTGGCTCAAGGTCAAACAAGAAGTGAGAAATTTGAAGCCATCTCATGGCTGTATTTTCTGTTTTCCTATACCATATATCTCAGTCTAGGCCCTTTCCCACTAAACAAGTATTTCCTGATTCTGTTCATCACTGGGTTTCCATGTGGAATCTGAAATCTGTAAATGAATAAAACAAATTTAAATTGCTATTTTTCTTTATTTGGTTTATATTTAAGAAATATTTTAAAAATCCCATGCAACATGCAATCCTTTGAGTATAATCTGTCATTATCTACATTTTATAGTTGAGAAAAATAGGTTGACAAAAGTTCACATACCCATAACTCTATAGCAAGTGGATCAGTTTGGTTCAGTCACTCAGTCATGTCCGACACTTTGTGATCCCCTGGACTGCAGCACGCCAGGCGTCCCTGTCCATCACCAACTCCTGGAGCCTGCTCAAACTCATGTCCATCCCCTCGGTGATGCCAGGCAAGTGAATGATTAGACCTGAACACACACACAGGCAGCTGGCCTCCTGTGTCCCCAGCACCCTTGACCCCAGTCTCCCCACTGCCACCTGTTCACTCCACGTGTGTTTTCATCACACCAGACTTTATCGTCACCAGGAAGATGAAGAAAAAGGCAAACCCCTCTGACAATGAAGGGATCAGAGTCCAATATAAATTGTTAAGATTTTCATATTTCATGTGTAGGGCCACCATTTGGTCTGTTCAAGTACCAAACTTCCTGAATCTGAGACAAAAGTGGAAAAAAAAAAAAAAAGACTGCTTCCAGCAAAACATTATAATTGTTCCCACATTGAGTCATGCATTAAAATTACATGGGTGCTTTTTACAGTACCCCTCAGTCGGCTTTATTTCTGACCTAAAACTCTAGATGTGGGGTTTGGGAATTTTGATGTTTAAAATGCTGCACAAATAATTTTTCTATAGGGTGACCAAATTTTTAGAAAGCTGACGCAGGATATAGTCATACCAAAAAAAAAAAATAATAGTATACATATGACTTATATATATGAGCATTATTACTTTGACATATAAAACGTATACATTATTTATTTGGAATTATATATCATTCTGTATATTTGCTGCTGGTAGTTTGAAGTCAAAGTAGAGTAACCATACTTCAGGCCTACACAATGGAGTCAGACGGCCATTGAGGGTCTGGTCTCAGACACGTTTCTGCACTGCTGAGAACCTGAACTTTCTAAGCTATAACAAACCACAGCCTCCCAAATATGCCATCAGTCCTTTCAGAACAACACGTGCTAGGTGCCACCTTATACTCTCAAAATTCCCCCCTGCAATCATGTAACATTTTGGACCACAACAAATTCTTGCTTAATAAGTATCCTTACTTCTTGCCAGCTTCAATCATAATTCTTGACAAAAATTTATGCAGTCTTACAATTTTTGCCTTGAATCTCCTTCCATTTTGCAGTCCAAAGGAACATAACTGAAGAGTTTCATGAATCTATGTTTTCTAGACCACAGTCCTAACAAACTTCAAATATACACTTCTTTATCTCAGTAAGGTTTTCATTTCTGAAATTTTGGTTACCGTTGCTTTCTATTACATAAACACTATTAATTAAACAGTACAACTGTAGAATTGAAACAGTGGAAGTTAGTAGTAATTAATAGTATGACAAGTTAACCAAATAGTGTGCATGAGAAAAAAACATAAATTTATTTTTATGTTTCTGTCTTCTGATACAGCAACTTATTTGAACACTTATTCACTCTGTATTAGAATTTTAAATTTTGTAGTCTCCATTATTGTAGTCTCCATTTTTAAGTTACATAAATGTACATAAATATGAGTCCTTATAAACAGAGCAGTCATAAGAGTCTTATAAATGTCATGCAATCACAGCCACTAAGACAACTTTCTTCCATTTAATATGATGGTAAAACTGAATACAATCAAAGGTCAAGTTTACTTTGATGTACAGTTTTGTTTTTATCAAGGCCATGTAACAATGATACAATGGTATGAATCAGTTGTAGTGATATCAAGCTAAAATCCTCAGAATATAGCATTTGGACGTGAGTGATCAGAATTTTACCAACAGCAGACTTTCTGATTTGTAGGAATTGTTTTCCCTCATCTCCAGAAGTATCCATCCAACTTGCACAGGCATACCACAGATTCCAGGGGACCCAATAAAGCAAATATCACAATAAATTGAGTCCCACTATTTTTTTGTTTCCTAGTACATATAAAATTTATGTTTATACTATACCATACTCTATTAAGTGTGCAAAAACTTTATGTTTCAAAAATCAGTATAAATATGTCTTAACTAAAAATATTGCTAAAAAATGTCATCTGAACCTTCAAGTAAACGTGTTCCTTTTGCTGATGAAGGACTTTGTCATGACATTTTTGATTGCTAACAGATCAGGGTGGTGGCCGTTGATGTTTGAGGTGGCTGCAGCAATTTCTTAAATAAGAGAGTAGAGTAATTTCCCACCTCAGCTGACTCATGTATAATATCTCTGTAGCATGCAATGCTATTTGGTAGTATTTTATCCACAGTAGATCTTATTTCAAAATTGGAATCAATCTTCTCAAAGCCTGCTACTGCTTTATCAACCAAATTTGTGTAACATTCTAAATCCTTTTTTGTCATTTCAATAATCATCACAGCATTTTCCCCAGGAGTAAATTTCATAAAGCAACTCCTCAGGTGTTCAAATTTGATCATGACATTGCAGTGATTCAGTCACATATCCAGGTTCCACTTCTAATTCTAGTTCTCTTTCTATTTCTACCACATCTGCAGTTACTTCCTCCACTGAAATCTTGAACCCCTCAAAGTCATCCATGAGGGTTGGAACCAACTTCTTCCAAACTCTTGTTAATGTTGGTATTTTGACCTCTTCCCATGAATCAAGAATATTCTCAACCCCTTCTAGAATGGTGAATCCTTTCAAGAAAATTTTTGGTTGAATTGGCTCAGATTCATCAGAGGAATCACTACCTGTGGCAGCAATCAGTTCAGTTCAGTCGCTGAGTCGTGTCCGACTCTTTGTGACCCCATGAACCTCAGCATGCCATGCCTTCCTGTCCATCACCAACTCCCAGAGTTTACCAAAACATATGTCCATCGAGTTGGTGATGACATCCAACCATCTCATCCTCTGTCGTCCCCTCCTCCTCCCGCCCTCAATCTTTCCCAGCATCGGTGTCTTTTCAAATGAGTCAGCTCTTCGCATCAAGTGGCCAAAGTATTGGAGTTTCAGCTTCAGCATCATTCCTTCCAAAGAACACCCAGGACTGCTCTCCTTTAGGATGGACTGGTTGGATCTCCTTGCAGTCCAAGGGACTCTCAAGAGTCTTCTCCAACACCATAGTTCAAAAGCATCATTTCTTCTGTGCTCAGCCTTCTTTATAGTCCAACTCTCACATCCATGTGGCAGTAGTAGCCTTAGGAAATTTGTTTCTTAAATACGAAGACTTGAAAGTCAAAATTACTCCCTAGTCTCTGGACTACAGAATGTAGTTGTGTTGTGTAATAATGTTGTGTTAGCAGGCTTGAAGTCATTAATCTCATTGTAGATCTCCATCCGAGCTCACAAGTGACCAGCTGTATTTTCAACAAGCAGTTATATATCAAAAGGAACCTTTTTTTCTGAGAAATAATTCTGCACAGTGGATTTAACATATTTAGTAAACTGTTTTGTAAACAGATGTGCTGTCATCCAAGCTTTATTGTTGTGTTTATAGATCATGGGAAGAATAGATTTAGCATAATTCTTAAGGGTCTTAGGATTTTCAGAATAGTAAATGAGCACTGGCTTCAACCTAAAGTCACCAACTGCATTAGCCCCTAATAAGAGATCCTTTGAAGCCAGGCATTGACTTCTCTTCTCCAGCTATAATTCTTAAATGACATCTTTTATCAATACAAGGCTTTTTCATTTACATTGAAAATTGTTAATTAGCTCAGATTTCTGGATAACTTGCAGCTTCTACATCAGCACTTGCTGTTTGACCTTGCTCTTTTGTGTTATGTACATGACTCCTTTTCTTATACATCATGACCAACTTCTCCTAGCTTCAAACTCTTCGGCAGTTTCCCCACATCCCTTAGCCTTCATGGAATTGCAGAGAGTTAGAGACTTGCTCTGGACTAGGCGTTGGCTTAAGGAAATGTGGCTGGTTCAACGTTTTATCCAGACCACTGAAACTTGATCCCTAATAGCAGTAAGACTATTTCACTTTCTTAGCGGTCTTGTGTTCACTGGAGCAGCACTTCTAATTTCCTCCAGTAACTCTCCCTTTGCATTTACCGCTGGGTTAACTGTCCAAGAGGACTAGTTTTGGTCTATCTCAGCTTTCAACGCACCTCTTCACTAAGGTTCATCCTTTGTAGCATTTGCTTTAAAATGGAAAACATGTGACTCTTCCTTCCATTTGAACATTTAGAGGCCACTGTTGGATTATTAGTTGCCTCATTTCAGTATTGCTGTGTCTCAGGAAATAGGAAGACCCAAGGAGGGGGAGAGAGGCCAGTGAACTGCCATCAATACATGAACACATGTGTTGATCATGTTTGCCATCGTCTACATTCATGGTTCAAGACACCACAAAACAGTTATGGTAATAGCAAAGATTTGATAGTAATACCAAAGATCACTGATCTCAAATCATTATAACAAATATCATAATAATTAAAAAGTCTGAAATACTGAGAAAATTAACAAAATGTTATACACAGACATGGTGGATCCAAATGTTATTGGAAAAAATGATGTTGATAGACTTGACCAATGCAGGGTTGCTACAAATCTTCAACTTATAAAAAAATGATATCTGCTAAGATTAAACAATGCTTAGTAGGATGAAGCCTGCCTCTACTCAAAGGTTTATTTTAATAAACCATTTGTTTATCAGTTAGTTCTTCTGCTTTGTATCCATTCATCATAAAGGCTGTCCACTTCAAAAAATATTCATTATTTTTAAATACTGAGAAGTACATTGAATGTCATCCCCAGTTAAACCTCTTTTTCTGGGAGAGCGATTTTAGGCACAGAGGTAATTTGAACTTCTGAAAGTGCAGTTGAATTCCAAAGAAATTATAGTTTTCATAAAGCAATTGAGAAACAACCATTTAACTTGGCTTTCCTTTCCAGGTGAGGGTTTTTTTTTTTTTTTTCCTGGTAGCTCTTATGCAGTCTTATTTCCAAAATGTGAGTCATTTTTTTTTTTCACTGTATGAATTTTGTTGAAGCCTAAATATGACATTAAGTAACTTGGGTGCAGTCAGGTCATACTCACCTAAACTACTTACAACCTCTTTAAAGATCATCACACAGCTGTGGATAAACGATAGTTACATTTCTGTTTTACTGTAACCTTTCTCCAATTTTATCCTCAATATATTATTCACATATTATAGAAGGATAACCTTCTTGTTCAAAATTTTGATAACAACAGAGTAGCCTTTTATTTTTTTTTAATTTTATTTTATTTTTAAACTTTACATAATTGTATTAGTTTTGCCAAATATCAAAATGAATCCACCACAGGTATACATGTGTTCCCCATCCTGAACCCTCCTCCCTCCTCCCTCCCCATTCCATCCCTCTGGGTCGTCCCAGTGCACCAGCCCCAAGCATCCAGTATCGTGCATCGAACCTGGACTGGCATCTCATTTCATACATGATATTTTACATGTTTCAATGCCATTCTCCCAAATCTTCCCACCCTCTCCCTCTCCCACAGAGTCCATAAGACTGTTCTATACATCAGTGTCTCTTTTGCTGTCTTGTACACAGGTTTATTGTTACCATCTTTCTAAATTCCATATATATGCGTTAGTATACTGTATTGGTGTTTTTCTTTCTGGCTTACTTCACTCTGTATAATAGGCTCCAGTTTCATCCACCTCATTAGAACTGATTCAAATGTATTCTTTTTAATGGCTGAGTAATACTCCATTGTGTATATGTACCACTGCTTTCTTATCCATTCATCTGCTGATGGACATCTAGGTTGCTTCCATGTCCTGGCTATTATAAACAGTGCTGCGATGAACATTGGGGTACACGTGTCTCTTTCCCTTCTGGTTTCCTCAGTGTGTATGCCCAGCAGTGGGATTGCTGGATCATAAGGCAGTTCTATTTGCAGTTTTTTAAGGAATCTCCACACTGTTCTCCATAGTGGCTGTACTAGTTTGCATTCCCACCAACAGTGTAAGAGGGTTCCTCTTTTCTATGGCAGGCAACAATGGCCACCTTGTAGCCACATGTCTATAGAGATTATTTCTTGCTATTTCTATAAGGTCAACAATTTCATTAAGTAATCCTTCATGATCTGGAGAGGGCTGAGCAGTGATCATAAACTCCAATTATGAATGTCTCCATTTCACAGATCAATAAATCATACTTCTTCTTATCAATGGACATGTGGGGCACAGGATATTTAGCAGATCTTTTTGGGGTTTCTTTGATAAGTGTATAAGCATAAGTTTCTTATACACATAAGTGTATAAGCATAAGTTTGATAAGCAGTTTCTTTGATAAGTGTATAGACATAAGTTCAGTTCAGTTCAGTCGCTCAGTCGTGTCCGACTCTTTGTGACCCCATGAATTGCAGCACGCCAGGCCTCCCTGTCCATCACCAACTCCTGGAGTTCACTCAAACTCATGTCCATCAAGTCGGTGATGCCATCCAGCCATCTCATTCTCTGTCTTCCCCTTCTCCTCCTGTCTTCAATCTTTCCCAGCATCAGGGTCTTTTCCAATGAGTCGGCTTTTTGCATCAAAGGTGGACAAAGTATTGGAGCTTCAGCATCAGTCCTCCCAATGATATTTGGGGTTGATTCCCTTTAGGATTGACTGGTTTGATCTCCTTGCTGTCCAAGGGACTCTCAAGAGTCTTCTCCAGCACCACAAGTTGAAAGCAAATTTTTGCTATGATTCACTATATCACTCATCACATTAAAGAGAAAACATGGATCGCTGGTAAAATCTCATAGAAGCAGCTCTGCTCTGGGAGAAGTCAACTCACCTGTTATCAAAAGGTCCTCTTCTGTTTGTCATGAGGTCATTTAGTTGTGAATCTGGGAATGTAATTTTACTAAGTCTCTTAGAGCAATCAAGGGAACAATAAGATAATGTATGTTCCTTCATGTGGTGTCCCCAGACTAATTCAACAATCCTACTGTCTCCTAAGCATTGATGTCTTTTGGGGGAGATAAACAATAACCAACAGCAACAAAATCCTTTTTAATTTTTTAAGATATACTTGCCTGGCTAATTTCAAATAAGAGATTAAGTCTCAGAAATTCACATCTCTACCAAATTCTGTGTATTGTGTATATCATGTCTCTATTTCTTTCTGTATATTGCATGCTATGCTTCATTTGGATCTTTTCCCTCCCTAATCCACTGTGTGTTCTTCAAGCAGTCATGAAAAGAACACATTTGTTTAATTCTCTTTGTTGGTGTGTGGGTCATGTTGGCATTTCTACTGTCATCATTTTGCTTTGCATCACCTGACCTCTTGGAAAACATGCCAGAAATATTCACAATGTTAAAATTCAGCTGGCGTTGTCTCAGTCCAAAGCACTACAGTCGTTCTATAGTAAAGCCAGAGATAAACTGTTAAAACTCATGACTACAATGCACTTAAACTGCACACTTACATCAATACAACAATGCAAATTTTAAATCATGGCGGCCCCCATTAATGCTCAGAGATAGAGACAATAACTATGAAAGAAATAATCTACTGCATATCTATTTGACACTAGCAAATACATTGCTTTTTGCTCCCTAGTTAATTCTACCATGTGAGTTTTGTACTTTTTTCCCTGACCTTTTGCACCCATATCTGTATGCTGTGGCTTTCTGTTTCCTGGAAAAAGGTTTCTTGGATGTGAGATTTCTGTGCTAAACTGAAATAGTCCTGGGAGACTAGCATAGATGGTCACCCAACTTTTGGTTAATTTGGTATTGGAGCCTCGCTGGAATGTTTATCTCTAAACATTCATGCCTCCCCAGTAGCCCAGACTGAGCTCCTTGTCTGACAGTTTGAACTGCGGTCTGATTCCCTAGTCTCAAGTAGCCAGACAACTCCAGCTAGGAAAAATGAGGTTGTCAGGAAAGAGTTGTTTTGGGTTGTGAGGCTTAAAAGATAAATTTGGCTGCTTCAAACCAAGGTTGTCTAGGAGATTGTGAAGGCACTCAGGATATGTCATTACTTTCAAATTATGATGCCTCAAAAGGTCAGACATGATGAAACAGCAGAAAGTAAAAACCATACTCCTTAGCAAGGTGCCTTATTGTGCATTGAGTTAGCATCTGTTTAACTGCAGGTTATTTTTTCAGTCTTGAGACTTTTGCTACCAAACATCAAACTCAGCATGCTTTCATTTCCCCAGGATGCCGTGTGCTCTCACTGCCCTGGAATGGGACTTGCTATCTTTCCCTCCAAAATGCATTTTCTTCACCTTTTCCTTGGTTACCATCTAGCTATCCTTGAATGATGGATGAGATCTATTACTTCTTCAGTTAAATCCCTCCTTACTTCCTGCCTGGGGGGATGCCTCTTTTACTCTCCTAGCATCCTTGCTTATTCTCATCCTAGGACTTATATGCCCTATGCCAGTTGCATCTCTCTGTTACTAGATTTTGAGGGTGTGCACTCTGGTCCTCACCTCTGTATCACAAGCACCTGGGATTACTTGTGGTGTGTAGTTAGGTCTTAACAAATGCTTGATGACAGTCTAGATGAATGAATGCATTAATGAATGTCAAATACTGTTACCAACTGCCATAGTAATGTGAGATATTTTCATTTCCTGAAAACATATGAACTGTCCCGTAACCTACACATATCTTATTCTGTAGAACCTTTCAGCCATTATGACTAACCTTATTAAAAAAGTAAAAGCATTTTTTTTATAGTTTTTGTAGTTTGCAGGATGGTTGAATATCAGCAATTTGATGTAATCTAAGTGAAGAGGAACCAAAAAGCCTCTTGATGAAAGTGAAAGTGGAGAGTGAAAAAGTTGGCTTAAAGCTCAACATTCAGAAAACAAAGATCATGGCATCTGGTCCCATCACTTCATGGCAAATAGATGGGGAAACAGTGGAAACAGTGTCAGACTTTATTTTTGGGGGCTCCAAAATCACTGCAGATGGTGATTGCAGCCATGAAATTAAAAGATGTTTACTCCTTGGAAGGAAAGTTATGACCAACCTAGATAGCATATTCAAAAGCAGAGACATTACTTTGCCAACAAAGGTCTGTCTAGTCAAGGCTATGGTTTTTCCAGTGGTCATGTATGGATGTGAGAGTTGGACTGTGAAGAAAGCTGAGTGCTGAAGAATTGATGCTTTTGAACTGTGGTGTTGAAGAAGACTCTTGAGAGTCCCTTGGACTGCAAGGACATCCAACCAGTCCATTCTGAAGGAGATCAGTCCTGGGTGTTCATTTGAAGGACTGATGTTGAAGCTGAAACTCCAATACTTTGGCCACCTGATTCAAAGAGTTGACTCATTGGAAAAGACTCTGATGCTGGGAGGGATTGGGGGCAGGAGGAGAAGGGGACGACAGAGGATGAGATGGCTGGATGGCATCACTGACTCGATGGATGTGAGTCTGAGTGAACTCCAGGAGTTGGTGATGGACAGGGAGGCCTGGCGTGCTATGATTCATGGAGTCGCAAAGAGTCAGACACGACTGAGTGACTGAACTGAACTGAATCTATTAGATGCTATTTAGGAAAAGTAACTTTAACCAACATTAAAGTCACCATACTTAAAAAAATAACCACTCCTACTTAAAATTTCCCAGAACTTTCAAAGTAGAATACTGCAAATCCACTTGCTACCCTAAGAAAATCACTCATATAAAAAAACTGACACCTTTCCTTTTTATATTATAATTTCTCAGAAAGACTGTTACACTAATTACAAGATTGTCCAAAATCTTAATGATAACATAGACATTGGGTGTAACCTACTACAAGGCAAGCACTATATGATTGGGTCTAGATGTAGGGCTGAAGATCACCTGACATGGTTAGTTTTCATTCAGTGGGTGCCATGTATCACCCAAAACAAAGAACATGCTTTAGACATTCTGGAGTTTCAAACTCTAGACCACAAAGAGAGAGCACAAGTTTATTTTCCCACTTAACTATTTAATCATATCTCATTAGATGATTAACAAAGGAAACAATTGTCCCTTTGTACAAAATGTAACTTTGTTACAACAATCTGTCTTCTACTATTGCAAACCAAATTACCATAGACATAGTGATTTAAAACAACATCCATTTGTAATCTTCTAGTTCTGTAACACAGAAATTTGAGCCGGCTCAACTGAGTTTTTTGCTCATAGGCCCACGGGATTGAAATCCAATGCACACATCTGAAATTTGAGGTTCTTTTTCAAATTCATTCAGGTTGTGAGAATTCAGTTTCTTGTGGTTGTAGGACTGAGGTCCTGTTTCCCTGTTGACTGTCAGCTGGGGTCACTCTCTGTCTATGCTTATCAAAGAGTGCAAGGCCACCCAGTTTCCTGCTCACATGACTCACTCCATTTTCAAATTAGAAAAGTCACATGCTGCCTTCAAAAGCAAAGGTCTTCTGTTTTGAATCTCTTGGATTGCCCTCATGCTATCAACCAGAGAAAGACTTTCTGCTTGTAAAGGGCTTATGTGATTAGTTCAGACTCACCTAAATAATCTTATTCTGATTAACTTAAAGTCTGCTGCTGCTGCTGCTAAGTCGCTTCAGTCGTGTCTGACCCTGTGCGACCCCATAGACGGCAGCCCACCAGGCTCCCCTGTCTCTGGGATTCTCCAGGCAAGAACACTGGAGTGAGTTGTCATTTCCTTCTCCAAGGCATGAAAGTGATAAGTCGAAGTGAAGTCGCTCAGTCTTTGCAACCCCATGGACTGCAGCCTACCAGGCTCCTCCGTCCACGGGATTTTCCAGGCAAGAGTACTGGAGTGGGGTGCCATTGCCTTCTCCAACTTAAAGTCTACTGATTATTAACTTTAATATCATCTTCAAAATCCCTTTGACCATATAACAGTAACGTAATCAGTGTGTAATAGCTCATGATATTCACAGTCCCAGAGAGTTGAGTGAAAAATTGCAGGGGTAGGGGTGAAGGCACTTAATGGTTATGGATGGCAATATAGGGTCCTGAGACTCCAGGAAGACAGGCAAAACCGGCAGTGCTCTACAGAGAACTGGACAGAACAGAGCTGCCCTGTTTGAGTGAATATTGTATTTTTAGTGGTGAACATAAGATGAAATGGAGTTGGCAATTTCAACAACCACAAAAGAGGATGGCAGGACATGGAGAAGATTAAAAATAGAGAATTGCTGCTAGTTACAGGTCAAGTGTTCATTGGTGTAGTGACCACTGCCTGTGAGAATTATCTATCTGCTTAATATATGTTCATCTTTCTCTTTCTTGTTTTTAAGCTTCTTGAGGTTTAGGACTACTTTCATTTATCCTATATCTCTTCCACTAAGTATACTACTGGGCACTAATGGGTAAATGGATAAGTGAGAGTACTAGTGCATGATTTGATGAGCCACTGGATCAAATGAATACATGAAAAAGCTATACTCAGAGGAAAGTGCAAGGATGAGCCCAAGACAGGGGTTGCTTTGTCCCAAACATTCTGAAATATAGCTCTCTTAAAAGCACCACTGTTCAAGGCTGACTGAAACTCCGTAACTGAGAATTTTAACGGTCTTTTTCACCTATAAACTTCCCTAATGTAGGAAGAGTGGAGAAGGAATGGCAATCTCCTCCAGTATTCTTGCCTGGAAAATCCCATGGATAAAGAAGCCTGGTGGGCTACAGTCCATGGGGTCACAGAAGACTCAGACACAACTTTGTCATTAAGCAACAGCAACGGCAATGTAGGAAGAAAGAGGCTGCCTCTACCCTGAAACCACTGATACCTAAAATAGGAGTGAATACATCTCCAGAGTGAATGTCTTTCTCCTTTTGTTCACTTTAATGCCCTTCCGTGCTTCAGTGGGATGATGCTCTAGGTTCATAAATCTTTCTTAGTGGAAATCACTTTGGGGACCCCTCTCTTTTATATTATTTTTATATTTACTTTTATATTATTGTAATAACAAAGCACTGCACACTTAGTGGCTTAAAGCAACACAAACTTATTATCTCATAATTTCTATGAGTTGGAGTCTGGATGGGTTCCTATCCTCTAGATCTGTAAAAGTCAAAATTAATGTGTTGACCAGGCTGGGCTCTTACTTAGAAATGTTGCTGGAGAATCTGCTTCCAGGATCATTCAGGTTGTTCCTTGCAGATTGGGATGCTTTTCAGTTCTATGATCTCTTTCTAGTTTTTGGACAGGGACCTCAACATCTCAGACAATTATATGTCTAATTCTTCTAACACTTGAAATGTCTTTAGCATTCTTCTCTGCCACTTATCTCTTGCTCTCAGCCTGGGAAAGTTCTTGATTAGTGAGGCTGTTATTCAGTTAGGCCCACTTGGATAATCCAGAGTATTTTTCCTATTAAACATAATGTTAATTATATTTGTTAAGTCCATTTTGACATGGATTATAAAATACAGATGTATATCTTTGGGAAGCAGTTCTTTGTACCGTATCCTCTATTTTCTGGAGCAGAGATACTGGGGAACAGGTAAAGAGGATGGAGTTGTCCCACTCCAGGTCTCATACTGGCTATAACTCGTGTCTCCTGTCTGTTGATATTACTCATTGATGAAATCTTTGTATACTGGCATCCAAGAATCCTGTGGTCAGCTTTTCTCACCCAGTGTCAAGTTAAACAACTTAAACATTATTTCTCTTATTCATTGATTTGACCAATATATACTGGAATAGCTGCCACGTTATCAGGCACTTTGAGAAACCCTTTGAATAGTCTCTGCCATCCGTGAATTTATCATTCAGTAGAGAAACATATGAATAGCTACATGTTTGACATGGTGTATTAAGTGATGTGCTAGAGTTAAAATATGGTGGAACAGAGGGGCACACAGCAATGGTAGATAAGTCAGAACAGTATTGTGCTGGGTGCCAATCATCATGTGTCTGTGTCAAAAATATTTTTGTTTTGGCAGAAAGTTGGCTATATTGTAGTGTAGCTGGTTAAGAGAGGAACCTAACAGATTGTAGAGGGAGTATTAACCAAATATTTTATGCAGTGTCAAAGGCACAGAAAAAAAGTGATAAGTGCATAGAAGGCAAAGTTTCTGCTCAGAGAAAAGGCAAATGTATTTGAACATATGATATTTCTCTCCTTTGACAGAGTGTGCACGCATGTATTCCAGTCACAGAGAACCCAGATTGAAAGGGTGACTTTATGAAGATTTGTTTACGAAGTAATTGGATTCAACTTTTCTCACTTCAGCAAAGTCTGAACCTTCTTTTTTTAATCAGTTCATTCCAGTTTGTGCTTTTCATTTTTTCCTCCAAATTATTTTGACTTCCTTCTGTGCAGAATTTCTTTGTTTTAGGAGTCTGACCAATATACATATCCAAAAGTTTAGTGTGATTGGTGACTCTTACTAATACAACATGTGGCAGAGGAATACTTGTTGCCAGCTCTAGTTTCAGGTTTCTTTCAGTTCAGTTCAGTCACTCAGTCGTGTCCGACTCTTTGCGACCCCATGAATCGCAGTACGCCAGGCCTCCCTGTCCATCACCAACTCCTGGAGTTCACTCAGACTCATGTACATCGAGTCGGTGATGCCATCCAGCCATCTCATCCTCTGTTGTCCCCTTCTCCTGCCCCCAATCCCTCCCAGCATCAGAGTCTTTTCCAATGAGTCAACTCTTCGCACGAGGTGGCCAAAGTACTGGAGTTTCAGCTTTAGCATCAGTCCTTCCTATGAACACCCAGGGCTGATCTCCTCTAGAATGGACTGGTTGGATGTCCTTGCAGTCCAAGGGACTCTCAAGAGTCTTCTCCAACACCACAGTTCAAAAGCATCAATTCTTCGGCACTCAGCCTTCTTCACTGTCCAACTCTCACATCCATACATGACCACTGGAAAAACCATAGCGTTGACTAGACGGACCTTTGTTGGCAAAGTAATGTCTCTGCTTTTCAATATGCTATCTAGGTTGGTCATAAATTTCCTTCCAAGGAGTAAGCGTCTTTTAATTTCATGGCTGCAGTTACCATCTGCAGTGATTTTGGAGCCCCCAAAAATTAAGTCTGACACTCTTTCCACTGTTTCCCCATCTATTTCCCATGAAGGGATGGGACCAGATGCCATGATCTTCGTTTTCTGAATGTTGAGCTTTAAGCCAACTTTTTCACTCTCCTCTGAGGCCACCATCACCCTAATACCAAAACCTGACAAAGATCCCACAAAAAAAGAAAACTACAGGCCAATATCACTGAAGAACATAAATGCAAAAATCCTCACTTTCATCAAGTTTCTTTAGGTAGTCTTTAAACCATTTTTGGTTTTAAAGATAACAGTTGGTTATCTGAGAGTTCCCAGGAAAGTGTCTTCCTAAGATGGTACCTTAAGAAAGTTACTTGATGTCTATGAATCTTCACATCCTTTAGGGGTTAGGACAATCTTAGCCATCTTTCAAAGCTTGCATTATGTTGAATATTGTAAGTAGTATAATTATTGAAAGAAGAAATTCTTAACAAAGCCTTTATTGACATTTTATTGGCACAAAAGGATTGAATAGTATGCACAAAAATGCAAAATAAAATGTGTCATACAAAAGAGATGCTTGTAAATTTATATGCATATAAATATGTAAAAGTTTATTGTGACAGACAAGTCTGTTATGATACACACTCTCTCCCAGTCCTTCTGGCAAATTTTTCAATTATGTTAGTGCTCTCACATTCTGGGCATAGATTTTCAGAACAGATTTTTTTTTTTTAATTTGAAAAAAAATTCCCAAAGGCTCTGATGTTGTAGATACACTCGAATAGAATGTTTACTGAATCTGTCCTATATACACCAGTCTCCTGGGCACTGCAGATACAAAACTGAATGAAGCAAAACCTCAAAGGAAGCTGCAGGCTGGAGCCGAGGTTCTCTCCACACACACACGCATGCACACACACACACACACACACAATGAGGTTTTTCACTAATAATTGGTAACTTAAGGTAGTTGTATATAAGTCCAGAATTTCCTAAACACATATATGTTCCTTTTATAAAAAAAAATTCAAGGTTTTTCCCTAAACTTCTTCTCATTCTCATTCCGTGTTTCAACATGCTTCTGCACAGAAGTAAATGTTAAAGATCCATCTGGTGGTCTATCAGCTGTACAGGGATTTCCAGGGCAAGAGCATGGAGGTTTCCTGACCTATGAATGTAATCTATTCTGCACGAGTCAAAATTGGAAACCACATCCTAGTGAATTTGTTTTAAAAAAGATTAGGATGGCGAAAACAGAGTCCCTTTCCACTGTCTATCTTATTTAAATTGTCTTCATAATCATTAGTCACTTCAACAATTATATATCCCAAATATTTCAAGTCAGCGGCCATCCTGCATCCTGTGGTCTGTGTGTGTGACACTGAGTTACGATAATGGATAAGAGAGGCATGTTTGTGGACTGTATAAACTTTTTTGTGCCTTTTTAAAACTTTCCCTCTGGCTGTTAACCTCCTAGAAAACCACATAAAAGGCGGATGCTCAGTAGCAGGTCCAAATTTTGCAAAGGGAGATCAATGGAAGGTAAATGTAGCTTTATGTTCCTACCATGAATGTGTTGTTTTGATTCCTAGCTGTCCAAACCTGAGGCAGAAACTAGATCTGGTCACTTTCAGATAAACTGAGCATAATGCCCTGGTTTCCTAGTCTATCAGGTACAGCATTCAATCACATTCAGCTTAGACTCCCTCTCGGGAGAGCCTTCCTCCTGCTCCCCTCTGGGATTGATGGCAAGCTCTTGAGGGCTTCTTTGTTGCTGGTCCAGTGATGTTGAGGAGGATACCTCAGTTCTAAAACTTCATTTGCATTCATCTCACATTGGTCTTCCACTCCCAAGGAAATCTACTGCATACTCAGTGTAAATAGCTGAGGAATTCCTGGGAAGCCTTCAGTACCCACGAGGTTCACTGATCCATCTCTTGTGGTGATGTCTTGGTACCCTCACCTGAAACCCAAAGAGAACTAGTTCTATCAGGCCTTTTTGATGAACATTCCTTTGGCTTGTCCGGCCATGAACCTCCATCTCAATCCCTCCTATGTCATCCAGTCACTCATTTGCTGCAGAAGAACTCGGGCTTGTATGAGTGAGTCATATCCTCCTGTGCTGTGCTGTGCTGAGTCACTCAGTCGTGTCCAGCTCTTTGGGATTCCATGGACTGTAGCCAGCCAGGCTCCTCTGTCCATGAGGATATCCAGGTGAGAATACTGGAGCAGGTTGCCATGCCCTCCTCCACATGTCCTCCTTACATCCCTCATTGACATTGACCTATCAGAGGTCCACATAGGGCTAAAAGGAGCCAGGTCATCTCTGCCTCATCCCCAGAATGTCAAAGGGAGATTTTCTCACCCTCCTGTACCCATCCCTGCTCATCTACCTTTAAGCCCACTGTGAGCAACGCTGAGAAACGAGCCTCTGACACAGCTCTCTCATGTCCTGTCTAACTTGTTCCTCATCCCAGCCTAGAAGGCTTCTCTAATCTGATATGGTGAGAGGAAACACAGCTTTGTTGACTCATCTTCCTTGTCACACATTTTCTTTCTTACATCTGGATCAAAGCTTTTGATTTTAGTAGGTCTCTTATAAATTAAAAAATATGTATATTGCTCTAGTTTGATGGCTTCTTCATTATCCCATCAGGAATATAGATTGCCACAGAGAGGAAGACATCCTTTAATGTCACAAATTACTATAAAAAGTTGTGCAGAGATGGGGACTAAATGATACTTTTCTATGTTCCCATACACTGTGTTCACATTTCTGTTAGCCATTTATGAAGAATTATTTGAAAACCTCTTTATATGATTTCCACCACTAAACTATAATTTCCTCAAGGACAAAGATGCCCATCTTATTCATTTTTGTATCTCAGTTCCTGGAACAGTGTTTGGCGTGTTGTAGGTACTGTAATTGATAGCTTTTGTTGAATGCTCTGCATTAGGTTGAAGGCTTTACAAACCTGATGTCTTTTGATCCTCATTACCCCATGAGGCAGGTAGTATGGCTGTTTTACATCTGAGAGACTAAAGATCAGAGAGCATCCTCAAGGCAAAGAGATCACAAGGAGGGAAGGCAGAAATCAAACCCAAGCTTAATCCTCTTGTCACACAGCCTTTAAGTTAACATTTGAATCTATAGAGCCCATGTTCTAAATTCATCAAGTTCTGAACATCTGTCCCATCAGAACAGACATTGGCCAGATCTGGGAACTCGACTGCAACAGGTGCACTGCCTGATTATAAAAGCTTTTATCTCCATACATAGTGAAATGGTTCGATGGTAGACAATTCCTTATTAATTCAGTTAAACTGATTTACTTCATTGATATATTAGAAATTGCATTTTTTTATTTTGAATCCTTCCATAAATTTTAATTTTCCACCCAATTTAAATTATTTGTTTGTTCCAAAAATCACATATGAAACACCTGCTATACTCTAGGCTTTGTAAGTAGGAGATATTTAGGCAGAAATATTAGTGAGGATCTTGGGAACCAAGACTCTTCTCATCAGTCAATTCCCTTAGGGATGTACTCAGGGAATTTAGGTGCTGCCTCTTGTTTGAGACTAAGTTATATTTGTGTGTATGAGCTAATGACTCTAAGAAGCTCAGGCTCAAATCAAAATTGCTGATGTTGACTTCACTCACATTCAATTATTAATAGTAAACAGACTGTTTGTTTAAGTTTTATTTATTCCACATCCAGCTTCAGCCATCATTTAAGGTAACTTTTATAAAGTATACATCAGTTTAAAATATACTTATAGGAAAGAAGAAAAAACAGAGAATGAGAACTGAGATAAAATATGAAGCCGTGCATAATATTGACCTATAAAAAAAATCTTCTTTTAAGTCTTATGCCATTTCTAGAATTAGGTCACAGATTTCATTATAAGTTTTCTAGCAGTCGGTTCAAAGACATTATCATAAAATGCCCAGTGCCCATAAAGTAAAAATAAAACAGATATTCAGAAACAGCATCATTATTCTGGAATAGTGACCAAAGAAAATTCCAGTCAGTATATAATGCAATGGGAATGGCTTTCAACAATATTCTAATGACAGATATTCAGATTACTTTAATAGTTTTTTTCTTTTTTTTTTTTTTGTCTCATACTATTTGACACAAGTATTGATGACATCATCTGAGCCACCAGAAGGGCTTCTTGGTGGCTCAGGAAGTAAAGACTCTGCCTGCAATGCAGGAGACCTGGGTTTGATCTCTGGATCAGGAAGATTTCCTAGAGAAGGGCATGGCAATCCACTCCAGTATTCTTGCCTGGAGAATTCCATGGACAGAGGAGTCTGGCAGGCTACAGTGTATGAGGTCGCAGAATCAGCCACGACTGAGTAACTGACACTAACACATTGATGACATCATGCCAAGTCACAGTGTGTAGAGATGAAGGAGGACAGTTCCTGCTATACATAGCCTCAGCTCCATCAGAACAATCTAATAATGGGCCTCAGAATCCAGTAATGGTCTTTAGGTTACCCTCTACAAGCACTCTTTCCTTTATTCAAGCTTTTGGTAAATACTGGCAGGCAGTATATTTGAAGTCACATCTCCTGAATAACCAACCATCTGTACACAGCTATTTTGTTTTTGGATGAGTTCAGATATGGGCTCAACAGGGAGTTGAGAAATTTATGGGCCAATATGGGCCATTAATTTTGGCCCAATATATTGGCCCAATTTATGGGCCAATATAATTTTTACCTCTAAATTCAGATTATGGAACAGAATTCAAGGGGAGTGATAAAGACAATCAATATTATTCTCAACACTTTGTGTTGGATCAAGTCCAGTGTTTAGGCAAATACATACCTGAGAATCCAGAGAATTCAAATCTTCAGCCTAGTCCAACAATTCCAGTATTCGTCCATTCATTCAACTAGTCATTCAAAAGTGATGTGCTTTCTGCATCTAAGATCTTTAAATTAGGAACTAAGCACTCCCCACTCAGGCCATTCTATGTACCCATAGAATGATTTGCCTAAAAATAAAACAGCTTAGTATGCCTATAAAATAAATGGATTGCAAAGTGCACAGAAAGGCAATCTAATCAGTTACATTTCTGAATAGGATTATGAAATATGAGTCCTCTAAATGTTGGAAGATATCGACCTAAACTGGGCCTTTTTACTGTAGATCACTGATCTACAATCATTCTTTCCGGGAATCAATGGTCATTAAGCCAGGTGTCCATTTAGATCCCTGTAGTTGCTGAGGATAGGACGGCAAGTGGAAGGCCTGCTGGTGACCCAGGTGCCCCCTGCTGGCGTTGTCTGGGAATGCACTGCTGCTGCTGCTACTAAGTCGCTTCAGTCGTGTCCGACTCTGTGCGACCCCATAGGCGGCAGCCCACCAGGCTCCCCCGTCCATGGGATTCTCTAGGCAAGAACACTGGAGTGGGTTGCCATTTTCTTCTCCAATGCATGAAAGTGAAAAGTGAAAGTGAAGTCGCTCAGTTGTGTCGGACTCTTAGCGACCCCATGGACTGCAGCCTACCAGGAACTCTGTGTTAGCCAAAACTTCTGCTGGAAAATTACAGGCATCTTATACTCTTTCTAGTGTTTGCATAAGCCATTCGCTCTAAAGACACAACCAAAATCATAATCCTATAGGTCTTCAAAACAAGGAGTAGTACATCAGCTTATTGGAGGTAGCCACAAGTTAAGGCAGCTTTTTTTAAATGCCAAAAGAAATTTGATTTTCCTTATGCAAAAGTGTTATATAATCTTCCAAAAATTCCTTATTCTTTCTGAGAATCTAAGCAATATTAGGGGTCAGGTTTTTGATAAGTATCAGTATACTATTGGCACATCTTAGGCCATAGCCAGACTCTCAGAGGCTTCTTCTGTTCAGATGCCAAGATAATCTTAAATACAGCCATAAGCAAACTATCTTTATTTTTCCACAGACCCTTGCCAGGTGGCATAGTAGTAAAGAATCCACCTGCCAATGAGAATTCCCTGGATTGGGAAGATCCCCTGGAGGAGGAAATGGCAACCCACTGCAGTATTTTTGCCTGGAGAATTCCATGAACTGAGGAGCCTGGTGGTCTACAGTTCATGGGGTTGCAAAGTCAGACATGGCTGAGTGACTGAACGCACACACACAATTTTTCCACATGGTTGTAAAGTGTGTGAAGTGGTCTGTAGTATAATAGCCAAGTTCCTGACCCACCAGTTTCTAAAATATGTTGATCTGCTAATCCCAGGCTTTAAGAAACACACATTGTAAATACACTACCTAATGTCAATAGAATAATCATTTGCATAAGGCAAAGAGCCACAGATGTAAACAAAACAGAAAAAGGGAAAGGAAATATTCTGAGTTTAAAAATATATGGAAAAAAAAATTAAGCATTAAGACTTACCGTGGAAGGTGACTCATGAATTGTTCTTGGGGCAAGGAAACCAAACCTGGTTTTGAAACTTAATTTATGCTATGTTTTTTTCTGGCTGTTTTCTTCATATCAGGATAAACTATTTTCAAGACCCAGAAAGAAAGGGGTCCTGCACGATAACCATCTTTACCATGTCAGTGGAGTGAAGGAGGTGGGAAGAATACAAAATGTAGGTCAGTTCAGTTCAGTTCAATCGCTCAGTTGTGTCTGACTCTTTGAGACCCCGTGGACTGCAGCATGCCAGGCTTCGCTGTCCTTCACTATCTCCCAGAGTTTGCTTAAACTCATGTCTATCAGGTCAGTGATGCCACTAACCATCTCATCCTCTGTTTCCCCTTCTCCTCCTGCCTTCAGTCTTTCCCAGCATAAGGCTCTTTTCAAATGAATCAGTTCTTCTCAACAGGTGGCCAAAGAATCAGAGCTTCAGCTTCAGCATCAGTCCTCCCAATGAATATTCAGGACTGATTTCCTTTAGGATGGACTGGTTGGATCTCCTTGCAGTCCAAGGGACTCTCAAGAGTCTTCTCCAACACCACAGTTCAAAAGCATCAATTCTTTGGCACTCAGCTGTCTTTATAGTCCAACTCTCACATCCATACATGACTGTTGCAAAAACCATAGCTTTGACTATACAGACCTTTGTCAACAAAGTAATGTCTCTGCTTTTTAATAAGCTATTTACGTTGGTCATAGCTTTTCTTCCAAGGAACAAGCATCTTTTAATTTCATGGCTGCGGTCACCATCTGCAGTGATTTTGGAGTCCGAGAAAAAGTCCATCACTGTGTCCATTGTAAATGTAGGTGGGACAGGAAGTAAGAATGAGAGTCCTAAAACAAGATAAAGGGGAGGCCCTCTGAAACATCCTACAAAAACTATGGCGTTTTATTTATCTAAACTTCTTTATGTATGATGCTCCCCTGACATGAGAGAGGAGTGAGAGAGAGAGAGGGGCAAGAAGAACCCAGGAAGAATATAGCATCACCACAATGATCCTATCCCTGCATCCCAGCTTTCTCACATTGGAGAAGTGATTCATAAATCCTCAAACAAAATGTGATTCTTCATTGCTTCCCCTACCCCCAGAAGTTATTTTCCTTCAAGAACAAGTTCTTTATCAGCAATTGTTGTGCAGATCAAAGTTAGACCACACGAGGAGGGCTGAGAGGATTGGGGTTCAGGAGATCTGGATTCAAGTTTCCTCCCTTCCAGCCTGAGAGCTATGCGACTAGAGTGGAGTGCTTTGCCTTGATTGCAGGGAAGGCTGTTTTGAGAAAGAGTCATATGACGGTTGCTCCTGAATTTGCTTCAGAGATATTACCTAGTAGAATTTGCAATGCCAGTGCTTCTTTATGGAAATCCATAGAAGAAATGTCTCTCATATTTTGGTATGAACACAATGGGAAGATAGCTGTGATTCTCAGGGGCCAGTTGAAAGCAGACTTCAGGCAAATTTGACTTTGACAAGTTATTTAACCATTTTGAGACTCAATTTTCTCTTCTTAAAATGGAGAGATACCGATAGATGACATTGAATTGTTGTGGGCAGTAAGTGAGATTGCATTACATGTGATGCTTAGCTCCATGCCTAATGTAGATCAGCTGTACCACTACTAATACCTGAAATGATATTGGCCATCATTATTTTTAAACTATAATTTATTACAGAAAACAGATACAAACAAAGTTATCAGAAGAAAAAGAAGCATGGAGTGAAGTCTGGGGAAGCCAGACACGAACTTCCAGGGGTCCTCTCCCAGTGGAATCACTCATAAGACACACTTGATTCCTCCAGGAATGAGTTGTGACTAGTATGGCATGTTTTCTATTAGAGAAGCTCATTAAAGATTCAATGCCAAAGGTTTTCACTGGGTGCTGGTCACAAAAACACACTGTGTCTAGCAAGGGTTCAAATTCCACATGCCCAGAAGGAACACAAGTGTTTAGCATAAACACATTTTTTACAAACATGGTTCAGGCACTCTTCTCAAGGTGGAAGTGAAAATGAAAATGTTAGTCTTTTAATCATGTCCAACTCTTTGGGACCACATGAACTGTGGGCCACCAGGCTCCTCTGTCCATGCCTGTGGAATTCTCCTGGCAGAAACTGGAGTGAGTAGCCATTCCCTTCTCCAGGGGATCCTCCCAACCCAGGGATCAATCCTGGGTCTCCCACATTGCAGGTGGATTCTTTACCATCTGAGCCATCAGGGAAATCCTCCTGAAATCCAAGTTCCCGGAAGCCAACCTAATGCAAGCTTCCTAAGGATTTAGCCTGAAGTCTGTTATGTTTATGTGAAAGTTAGACTGTAAAGAAAGCTGAGTGCCGAAGAATTGTTGATGTTGAACTATGGTGTTGGAGAAGACTCTTGAGAGTCCCTTGGACTGCAAGGAGATCCAACAAGTCCATTCTAAAGAAGATCAGTCCTGGGTGTTCTTTGGAAGGACTGATGCTAAAGCTGAAACTCCAATACTTTGGCCACCTCAGGCGAAGAGTTAACTCATTGGAAAAGACTCTGATGCTGGGAGGGATTGGGGACAGGAGGAAAAGGGGACGACAGAGGATGAGATGGCTGGATGGCATCACCAACTCAATGGACATGAGTTTGGGTGAATTCTGGGAGTTGGTGATGGACAGGGAGGCCTGGCGTGCTGCAATTCATGGGGTCACAAAGAGTCGGACACGACTGAGCAACTGATCTGAACTGAACTGAACTGTTATGTTAGCCCTTTTATCAAAATCTTTTCTTACAAAGATTTAATTGTTTACAGTTAATTAAATGTATGTTGAGTACTGGTTTTTATCTTGGTTCGATTCTATTTTCATGTTGCTTCTATTTCCTCATATTTTATTTTTGTATCTTGTTTTGCATGTATCGCCAAGGCATTGTTGGTGATACATTGTTGTTTGTTTTTGTTTTTGTTTTTTTTTAGTAGTAGGTTTATAACAAATCATTGTTGATTGACTATATAGAGTAAAACTATGCTAAATAATAGTTAGATGTGTGATTTGGGGGTACTTCTAACCTCTGTTAGTCTGTGCTCAGTTGTGCCTGACTCTCTGCAACCCCTTGGACTCTAGCCTGCCAGGCTCCTCTGTTCTTGGAATTTGCCAGGCAATAATACTGGAGTGGGTTGCTATTTCCTCCTCCAGAGGATCTTCCCGACCTAGGGATCAAACCTTAGTCTCTTGCATATCCTGCACTGGCATATGGATTCTTTACCACTAGCGCCACCTGGGAAGCCCAACTTCTATTGGTCTAAATTCTCTCATATGTATTCAGGACCAGAATATCTCTTTGATCATTTCATAGGTTAATAACAATAGTGAATGTGATGATGATGCTAATTATTATTTTTCCTTTTTTATAACCTGTAGATTATTTGAACATTACAAACAAAATATGTTTTATATTTTATATCCATAAACATTTGCAAACTGTTATAATTATTTATAATGTGATGGTCTGAGAGCAGCTAACCCAAGAAAGCAGAGTAGCTGCTCTAATGTGGGGTGGCTTTGCCTGAAAGTTAGAGAAATGAGTGTCCAACTTAGCACATGGAGGTTCAGAGACCAGTTCTTTCACTTACTTGCTGTTGTTAACTTTGGAACATTTCTTGACCTTTCTTCTGTGTCTGTTTCCTTATCTGAAAATGAAGATAATTATACTTGTCTAACAGGATGATTTTAAGGAATAAATAAAATGTTACTTGTAAAACCCTTAGTTCAGTGTCTGACATATAGCAAGCACTCATTTAATCAGGTTATTTCTATGCTATGTCTGCTTTTATCAGTCACTTTACCTGTTGGTTCTTAAGCCATGCACTTATTGTTCTCCCAGCCTCCATAGCCCAGCTGTTGTATCTGCAGAGGTGAACACCAAGATGCCAGCTGGCTCTTAAATACAGCGGGATGTAACTGAGATTCAGACAACTGCCCTTGTCTCTCTATGAGCTTTTGCAGCCCACTTCCAGGGCCAGAACACTGCAGAGTTTCAAAGGGCATGCTTAGGAATCTCCCGCTACAAGACTGAATGCTATTACTACTCCTCACCTGACTAAAATACTGCATCTCACTAAACCCCAGGCTCCAGTCTCTACGATGAGAACGATCCTTCATTAACATGTTACAAACTGAAGTGAGAAAATGTGTGTGTTTTATCAGCTCACACAACACCTAGGACGTTATAAATCCTTAATAAATAAATACTTGCTGGTTTTGATATTATCTTTTCCTACTGAGACTAAAACATTCTGAGATTTTTCCTTTCAGTTATCATCATAATTTTTAGAAATGATTACCTTCCTCTCAAAATGAGAATCTCTCCTTATCCCACATATAGGAAAATAAGTTTAACAGGAAGCTTTGGTTTATTAAATTGCTTCTCAGAGTGAATTTTTAACAAAAGCAAGCATAACATCCAGAAAATGTTTCTTGTGGGAAGGTAGAGGAAGTTGTAGAGTATCAGAACTCATCCTGTGAATTTGATATAAACTTGAGAAGTTAACAGCTGTGTTTTATTTGATCGGCCAAATGCTTATATATAATTGGAGCAGAAATTACATGAGCATTGGAAGTAATATTTGTCTTTCAATACTTGCTTGATTCAAACATTGCCTCAAGAGCCAAATCCCTTAAAACCTAGTCTCTGACTTTCCTCTCAGATTCGCACCAGTCTTTGATCTGTCTTCCATCAGGCATGGTCCACAGTCTATCATTATTCTCATTGTCCTAGGGTGAAAAATAGAGGTTGAGAATTCTGCCATTTACTTTTAGTAACTTGAAGCAAGTTCCCAAGCTCACAGCCTCAGTTGCCTTATTGTAAAAGGGAGACACTTAATAGAGGCTCCTTTTAAGAATTAACTGCAAAGCAATATAAATGTGTGCAAATAAATCTAGATTTTAGTGACAAAATCTATTTATTCTTCAATGTCTTGTTGACATCCCTAAGGTAATAGCTGCTCACAATCTCCTAGCACAGGTTTTGCATATGGGATCAGATCAGAAAATAATATCTCTTTTCTCAGGTCTACCTCTCTTTGAGAAGACTGTGACCATTTGGAGGACTGTGATTGTCTCATTTGTGCATCCCCACTAAATCCCTCTATGACTGCTGCTCTGGACTAATTATGACCTTGGCCAAAATTCACTTGTTGAAGCCTTAACCCCAAATATGAGTGTCTTTAGGAAGTAACTTAGGTTAAACGAGGCCATGAGGGTGGGACACTAATCCGACTGGATTGGTCCCTTTATAAAAAGAGGGTATACACACCCGTTTGAGGACAATGAGGCCATCTGCAAGCCTAGAAAAGAGCTCTCACCAGAAATCAGTCCACCTGGACTTTGATCTGGGGCTTCTAGCCTCCAGAACTATGAGGAAATGAATTTCTGTTATTCAAGCCACCCAGTCTGTATACGGCAATTTGTTTTGCCACCCCAAGCTAACTAAAGAAAACACAGTCTTGAGAGGTAAATAAATACATGATCAGTGGAAGATGAAGCCAGGGCTGAGGCCAAGCTCCACATTTCTAGAGAGATGACAGGTGCATTTAGTCCAGACCCTTCATCCACTCACTTGAGAATCATCATTGCCACAGTAGCTAACCAGCTTCTATTGCTAGATGCTTAATAAATTCAAGTCCTATATCAAGTGCTTTATAAGCATCCTCTCCTTAAATCTTCTGTGTAATACTCAAAATTATTTATTAACAGAACCGTTTCATAGTAAACATTCACTCGGAGATGTTCTATATCCTGTCCAGTATCACACAGTTGATAACAGAAAAGGCGTCTAAATCCAAGTTAGTGTGTGCCCCAAACTCTTGTCCTTAATCATTATGCTAAGCTAGTTATTCTAGAATAATCAAATCATCATTATCATCACAACCACCATCATTATCGCCACCAATTTTGTAACCTCTGAATGGAAGAAACAGGTTCATTTGCATTCCCCATCATCTCTTTGGAAGGCATTCATTAAGAATTATCTTTTCTCACACTGTTAGGTGAAAAATAAGTATGCCCAATGACTGTTTTTCTCATAATCAAGTCATGTGCTTAGTGGCTAGGTCGTGTCCAACTCTTTTGCAACACCATGGACCATAGCCTGCCAGGCTCCTGTGTCCATGGGATTCTCAAGGGAAGAATACTGGAATGGGTTCTCGTTTCCTCCTCCAGGGGATCTTCCCAACCCAGGGATCAAACCTGCATCACCTGTGACTCCTAGATTGCAGGCAGATACTTTACCCACTGAAGTCACTTTAAGTTACTAGTGTTTGTCTGGTCCAAGAATGTTTTTTACGAAATTCACGTGTAGTTCAGCATTAAGCTTTATCTTAAAAACCTAATTTCAGTGCAAGAAGGCTGCAGTTGGAAGTAGTAACATAGCTGGCTTCTTTATTTCACCACCCAGCTTGTTTTTCACCTTCTGACTATCAAAGTGATGGAGATGAATTTTACTCCAACTTCTGACTTTTTTTCAATTGGCTTCATACTCTTCAGACTTGCAAATATTTATAAGAGATGCTTTCTCTTGTGGACGCATGTGTTTCTTCAGAAATTTGCTTCACTGAGGAATTTTGTCCTAGAGTTTATTTAACCCAGACAAACCACATCCCTCTTCCTGATGGTCATCTGGGACTTTTTAACTCAGCACTAATAAGTCAGCCTCTAGCCAAGCAACTAGAGGCTAAAGCCTCTTCACTTTCTTTGTGAGCTTGTTAGACAGACCTCAATACCACCCTCACTTGAACATTCCCTCATCTGTGACCCACATCTATCTGGACCACAGGATACTCCTGAATATCCTTTGCCCTGATGAATTTGGGATGTGTAGGATAAGCCCAATGCAGCACTAGTCTAAAAAGCAGAGACATTATTTTGCCAGCAAAGCTCCGTCTAGTTAAGGCTATTGTTTTCCCAGTAGTCATTTATGGATGTGAGAGTTGGACTGTAAAGAAAGTTGAGAGCTGAAGAATTGATGCTTTTGAACTGTGGTATTGGAGAAGACTCTTGAGAGTCCCTTGGACTGCAAGGAGATCCAACCAGTCCATCCTAAGGGAAATCAGTCCTGAATATTCATTGGAAGGACTGGTGTTGAAGCTGAAACTCCAATACTTTGGCCACCTGATGCGATGAGCTGACTTATTTGAAAAGACCCTGATGTTGGAAAAGATTGAAGGCAGGAGGGGAAGGGGAAGATAGCGAATGAGATGGCAGGATGGCATCACTGACTCAATGGACATGAGTTTGAGTAACTCCGGGAGTTGGTGATGAACAAGGAGGCCTGGCGTGCTGTGGTCCATGGGGTCGCAAAGAGTTAGACATGACTGAGTGACTGAACTGAACTGAATAATTGACTTACAATGTTGTGTTCATTTCAGGTGTACAGTAAAGTGATTCTAGTGTGTGTGTGTGTGTGTGTGTGTGTGTGTGTGTGTATGAAGTAATTTCAGTCGTGTCCCATGCTTTGCTACACTGTGGACTGTAGCCCACCAAGCTCCACTGTCTATGGGGTTCTCCAGACAAGAATACTAAAGTGGGTTGCCATGCTCTCCTCCAGGGGATCTTCCTGACCCAGGGATTGAAGATTGAACCTAAGTCTCTTAGGTCTCCTGCATTGGCAGATGGGTTCTTTACAACTCGTGCCATTTGGGAAACCATATATATATATATATGTGTGTATATATATATATATATATTCTTTTTTTTGCATTGTTTTTCATTATAGATTATTACACAATACTGAATATAGCTCTCTTGCTATGCAGTATGTCCTTGCTAGTTATCTATTTGATATATATAAAATTTGTATTTTAATTCTAGACTTCTACCGTCATTCTTTTTCATGTTTTCTAAGCAAGTAAAAGAGTTCAAGTGCTATTCAAGTGCTATTGAACAGATTTTTTCTTTTCTTTTTTTTTTTTTTACGTTTTCCACATGATGATCCATTCCTCAGACATTTTGATATCTAATGTTGATCATAGTAACACTTCAACTGAGGCTATGATACTGTATTAGAACCTGAACATTTACTAGCATAGATTATGTGCTAAACTTTGAAGTAAAAAGATGGATCCTGATTATAAGGCATAATCACTGTATGATGTTCTTAAATTACTTAAGCTTTCTGTGCTCATTCTCTTCATCAGATTGGTAGAGATAATGCAAGTCTCTTGCTTATTACATGATGGTAAGAATTAAATAAGCTACCGTAGATAAACTGATTAAAATAGAAAATAATATATTAATGCAAAATAAGCATTTTAAGGGAACAATGCATAGTTCTTTCATAGTGAGGAGAAGGAAAGATGACTATAACTTTTATGGAAAGTTAAGAGTGATCATAGAGTCAGGGTCTTAATACTCAAATGCTTACCCATCCTTCTGTAAACACAGAATGAATGAAGTGGGTCAAATTAAAAAAGAGGAGGGAAATAGTGCCCTGGAGAGCCTGTCTCCTCTGAAGTGGATGGGAAATTCTCAGTCCCAGATGATTGTTCGTTCAGAGGCCAGCCAACCCAGTACAGTCAGATACTTTCTTTTTATATTGTTTTCAAAAGAAGTGGAAATCTAGGTTTTTACGTGTAATCTCCCCACTCTAAAACTGTTGCAAACTTTTCCATCTTTCTTTAACATTGAATGTTTACTAGTCAAATCCCTCCATGGGCTGATAGTTTGAGATTTTAAACATGAGAAAATGTGGATGTTACCTAGGACCCCAGAGGGAGTAATAACCATTTCTTGAAGAAAGAAAAAAAAAAATCCTTGATCACTTTCAGCCATATGTGTTTTGTTCTCTTTGTTAGTGTTTCATGGAGAATAGGACTTTGTTAAGTGGAGAGATCTTTCTTCCAAGATCCTTCCACATGTACTCAGCACAGCGTTCAAAGTCTTTGAATCACAGGCTCAGAGTCTTGGAGACAGGAAAAAGCATAGCTTGTTCAGAGATAGATTGTTGAGAGTCGGAGTGAGTTATATTTAGATTTCTGACATACAAAAGCAGTTAAATTTCCTTGGTTCTTCCATTTAGGTGAATGCCCTTAATTATTGTTTTGGTAACAAATGCAGAATAGAATGGCAGAAGCAGAATCCCTGTGATATAATAAAGCACAGGTCTACTTTATTTAAACAAATGATTCTATTACACAAGTACTCAGCTATCATTTCTAAAGGAAAATGTTTAACTTGACTCCAAGATTTTCTCTTAGCAGACAATAATTCTGATACTCATAATATGAAAAATGGTGACATAGGCATTAGGAAAATATTGTAGTTTATATACTCAAATTACACATTATAAAAACAAAGAATTAAAAGGACAACTTAGTGTTTAAAAATAATTTCATGTCTGATTATCCTGGCAGATCTGATTGTCAGTGTTGCTTAGCACTTATAAACATCGGCCTTTATAACTTGTGTGGGTTGTCAAAGTTTTAGTAAGAACCATGACAGTATATGCCATTTACCTTTATAAGCTCATCACTAAGAAATGGTACAGTGCCACTCAGCACACATAATGGAAGAATAGTTACATAATTAATTATTTTAGCATCAAAGCTTTTCTCTTTGTTGTGAAGAAGAACTTACAGAAAAAGGTTATTTTAACTCATGTTTCACTAGTGTTTCATTTCTAGCCTGAGATTCATACAAGACAAGATGTCTTGTATGAAAAGGGTTTCCCAGGTGGTGCTAAGAGTAAAAAAAAAAAAAAAAAAAAACACCTAGCAATGCAGGAGACGCAGGTTGGATCGCTGGGTTGGGAATATGCCCTGGAGGAGGGCATAGCAACCCATTCCAGTATTCTTGCCTGGAGAATCCCCATGGACAGAAGAGTTTGTTGGGCTATGGTCCATATGGTTGCAGTCGGACACAGCTGAAGCAACTTATTATGCAGCACATATGAAGAGTTAATACTAGTTCAGCTCAGTTGAGTTCAGTCATTCAGTATTGTCCAACTCTCTTTGACTCCACAGACTGCAGGACACCAAGATTCCCTATCACCAACTCCCGGAGCTTGCTCAAACTCGTGTCCATCCAGTTGGTGATGCCATCCAACTGTCTCATCCTCTGCCATCCCCTTCTCCTCCTGCTTTCAATCTTCCCCAGCATCAGGGTCTTTTCCAATGAGTCAGTTCTTCACACGAGGTGCCAAAGTATTGGAGTTTCAGCTTCAGCATCAGTCCTTCCAATGAATATTCAGGACTGATTTCCTTTAGGATTGACTGGTTGGATCTCCTTGCAATCCAAGGGACTCTCAAGAGTCTTCTCCAATACCACATTTCAAAAGCATCAATTCTTCGGTGCTCAGCTTTCTTTACAGTCCAACTCTCACATCCATACATGACCACTGGAAAAGCCATAGCTTTGACTAGACAAACCTTTGTTGGCAAAGTAATGTCTCTGCTCTTTAATATGCTGTCTAGGTTGGTCATAACTTTTCTTCAAAGGAGCAGGCGTCTTTTAATTTCATAGCTGAAGTCACCATCTGCAGTGATTTTGGAGTCCAAGAAAATAAAGTCTGTCACTGTTTCCATTGTTTCCCCATCTATTTGCCATGAAGTGATGGGAACAGATGCCTTGGTCTTTATTTTTTTGAATGTTGAGCTTTAAGCCAGCTTTTTCACTCTCCTCTTTCACTTTCATCAAGAAGCTCTTTAGTTCCTCTTCACTTTCTGCCATAAGGGTGGTGTCATCTGCATATCTGAGGTTATTGATATTTCTTCCTGCAGTCTTGATTCCAACTTTGCTTCATCCATTGGAGAAGGAAATGGCAACCCACTCCAGTATTCTTGCCTGGAGAATCCTGTGGACAGAGGAGTTTTGGTGGACTGCTGTCCGTGGGGTTGCAAAGAGTCAGACACGACTCTTTGCATGCGTTGCTTCATCCAGACATGCATTTTGCATGACGTAATCTGAATATAAGTTAAATAAGTAGGGTGAGGATATACCGTCTTGACATACTCCTTTCCCAATTTGAAACCTGTCCATTGTTCCATGTGCGGTTCTGATTCTAGCCATTGCTTCTTGACCTGCGCACAGATTTCTCAGGAGGCGGATAAGGTGGTCTGGTATCCGAGTCTCTTTAAAAATTTTCCACTGTTTGTTGTGATTCACACAGTCAAAGGCTTTAGCGTAGTCAGTGAAGCAAAAGTGTATGTTTTTCTGAAATTCTCTTGCTTTTTTGATGATCCAACAGATGTTGGCAATTTGATCTCTGGTTCCTCTACCTTTTCTAAATCTAGCTTGAATATCTGGAAGTTCTTGGCTCACATACTTTTGAAGCCTAGTTTGGAGAATTTTGAGCATTACTTATATGAAAAAAGACCTCATTCAGTCAGGCATATCTGGGTTTCAGTATTTATTTCACTGCTTATTTGCTGCATAGCATTAGGCAAGTTACTAAAATGTTCTGAGCATCGCTTACCTCTTCTGTAAGATGATGTTTATGATAATAACTTCCTCATGGTCTTGATAAAAGGATCAAATTAGATTATATTTATAAAATGTTGGTAGGCTGCTTAGCATTACCAGAAGCTTAGCCGTGGAATATTAATTGCTATGGTGATGATGAAGATTGAAAAGAGGAGTAAAGGAAAACAATCAATGAACCTTGAAAATAAATGTATTCTAAAGAGCAGAAGAGATGGGTAGTCCATGGGAGGTGAGGTTGAGCCTCGGCTAAGATTCATGTTGTTTGTAACAAGGATGAACAATGAAAAACATGCACCATTTATTGCAATAATCAGTGGCTCTGCCAAGGCTTGGGTAACCTTTACAAATGAAACAAGGCAATCTGGATATTGAGTACTGAGCAATTGGTAGTCATAAATTCAGAGATAGCTAGTCCAACTCATTTATTTTGGGAACGAGAAAACTAAATCTCAAAATAATGGAGTGAGTATCATTCATATGAACAGTGGTGGATATGGGGATAATCTGAGCCTTGATGGATTCCCTCTCTGTGACACTATGCCCTATATATTGTGTGTTTTGATCTATTTAATTAATTAATTTATCTATTAAGTATAATTTATCCCAGGTGCTAGTCTTGGTGCTGGAAAAACAGTTATGACTAAAGCAGATGTGGTCACTATTATCATGTGCTAATACAGCTGACATTCCAAATCTATACATTTCTCATCCATGGGTTTTACCAACAAAAGATCAACAAAATCAGGGAGAAAAATCCAGAGAGTTCCAAGAAGCAAAAATTGAATTCGCTGCATGCCAGCAACTGTGTACAGTGAACTCTTGAATAACGTGGGTCTGAGCTGTATTGGCCCACTTTTATGCAGATTCTTTTCCACTAAATATGTTCTACAGCACTACATGAACCAGGACTGATGGAGTTTGTGAATGCTGAACCACAGTTACAATGGACTGACTTTAGATTATAAGCAGATTTTTGAATGACTGAAAGAAGGAGGTTTGAAATCGTTTTTCTTGACCTCCATATTGTTAAATTCTATTTACAGCTGTTTACATATATTTTATGTGGTATTATAAATTATAAGTATTCTAGAGATGATTTAAAGTATATGGGAGAATGTGAGTATGCAAATATCAATACTATATCATTTTATATAAGACAATTGAGCATCCCTGGATTTTGGTATCCAAGAGAGATTCTGTTACCAATCCCTCCCAGATACTGAGAGATGACTGCAGCCTAAGTGGAGGAAACACACTATAAAGATGAATTTTAAGAGTTAGTGTAATTGACAATAGTAAGATTAGATGTTCTACAGAAACTAAAGGGGATCAGTCTTAACCTGAGTTTCCTTTTTTATTGACTCTGTAGCTTGAACAAGCCATTTAAAGTAACTGAGCATTAGTTACTTTATTTACAGAAGAGGAATTTTAATATTTTTTCAAGACTTTTATATGGATTTTAGATAATGTATGTAGTGTATGTTTATTATAGAGCATGCATGAACATATCATGGTTATTAGTATTATTACAGGCATATATTGGAGATGTTGCAGGCTTATTCCAGACTATTATAATAAAGTGAATATTGTAATTGACTGTAATAAAACTACTCACAATTTTTTTGCCTTCTCTTTGCATATAAAAGTTATAGTTACACTACAGCACTAAGTGTGCAGTAGCATTATGTCTATAAAAAAGCAATGCATATACTTTAATTAAAAACAACTTGATTGTGAAAAATTCTAACCATAATTTGATAATGTGGGGATGCTACAAACTTTCAATCTGTGAAAAAAAAGAAAAAAGCAATTTCTGTGGATCTCAATGAAGTGAAGAACAGTAAAATGAAGTATGCCTGTATTAAGCACTGGTTATCACTTGGATCACATCCTTATCTAACTCTATGAAACTATGAATCATGCCCTGTAGGGTCACCCAAGATGGACAGGTCATGGTGGAGAGTTCTGTCAAAATGTGGTGCATGGGAGAAGGGAATGGCAAACTGCATCAGTATTCTTGCCTTGAGAACCCCATGAACAGTATGAAAAGGCAAAAAGATATGACACTGAAATATGAACTCCCCAGGTTGGTAGGTGCCACATATGCTACTGGAGAAGAGTGGAGACATAGCTCCAGAAAGAATGAAGAGACAGAGCCAAAGTGAAAAGAATGCCAAGTATGGATGTGACTGGTGATGGAAGTAAAGTCATATGCTGTAAAGAACAGTATTGCATAGGAATCTGGAATGTTAGGTCCGTGAATCAGGGTAAATTGGAAGTGGCCAAACAGAGACGGCAAGAGTGAACATCGACAATTTAGGAATCAGTGAACTAAGATAGACTAAAATGGGCAAGTTTAATTCAGATGACCATTATAACTACTAGTGTGGGGAAGAATCCCTCAGAAGGGATGGTGTAGCCATCATGGTCAACAAAAGAGTCCAAAATGCAGCACTTGGATGCAATCTCGTAAATGACAGAATGATCTCTGTTCTTTTCCAAGGCAAACCATTCAATATCACAGTAATCCAAGTCTATGTCCTGACCAGTAATGCCAAAGAAGCTGAAGTTGAATTGTCCTATGAAGACCTACAAGACCTTCTAGAACTAACACCCCAAAAAGATGTCCTTTTCATCATAGGAGACTGGAATGCAAAAGTAGGAAGTCAAGAGATACCTGGAGTAACAGGCAAGTTTGGCCCTGGAGAATAGAATGAAGCTGCTGCTGCTGCTGCTAAGTCACTTCAGTCATGTCTGACTCTGTGTGACCCCATTGACGGCAGCCCACCAGGTTCCCCCATCCCTAGGATTCTCCAGGCAAGAATACTGGAGTGGGTTGCCATTTCCTTCTCCAATGCATGAAAAGTGAAAATGAAATCGCTCAGTCGTGTCCGACTCTTAGCGACCCCATGGACTGCAGCCTACCAGACTCCTCCATCCATGGGATTTTCCAGGCAAGAGTACTGGAGTGGGGTGCCATTGCCTTCTCCAACAGAATGAGGTAGGCAAAGGCTAACAGAGTTTTGCCAAAAGAATGCACTGGTCATAGCAAACACCTTCTTCCAACAACACAAGAGAAGACTCTACACATGGACATCACCAGATGGTCAATACTGAAAGCAGATTGATTATATTCTTTGCAGCCAAAGTTGTAGAAGCTCTATAGAGTCAGTAAAAACAAGACTGGGAGCTGACTGTGGCTCAGATCGTGGACTCCTTAATGCAAAATTCAGGCTTAAATTGAAGAAAGGAGGGAAAACCACTAGACCATTCAGTCTAGTGGAATGATGTAAATCAAACCCCTCATGATTATACAGTGGGAGTGACAGACAGATTCCAGGGATTAGATCTGATAGACAGAGCGCCTGAAGAACTATGGATGGAGGTTCATGACATTTTACAGGAGGCAGTGATCAAGACCATCCCCAAGAAAAAGAAATGCAAAGAGGCAAAATCGTTGTCTGAGGAGGCCTTACAAAGAGCTGAGAAAAGAAAATAAGCTAAAGGCAAAGTAGAAAAGGAACGATATATTCCTCTGAATGTAGAGTTCCAAAGAATAGCATGGATAAGAATAGCAAGGATTTATCACTTCCTAAGTGATAAATGCAAAGAAATAGAGGGGAAAAAAATAGAATGGGAACAACTAGAGAGCTCTTCAAGAAAATTAGAGATATTCTTTATTTCATGCAAATATGGGCACAATAAAGGTCAGAAACAGTACGGACATAACAGAAGCAGAAGATATTAAGAAGAGGTGGCAAGAATACACAGAATAACTGTACAAAAAAAATGTTCTTAATGACCCGTATAACCATGATTGTGTAATTACTCACCTAGAGACAGACATCTAGGAGTGTGATGTGAAGTCAAGTAGGCCTTAGGAAGCATCATTACAAACAAAGCTAGTGGAGGTGATGGAATTTCAGCTGGGCTATTTCAAGTCCTAAAACTCGATGCTGTTAAAGTGCTGCACTCAATATGCCAGCAAATTTGTAAACTCAGCAGTAGCCACAGGACTGGAAGATCAGTCTTCATTCCAATCCCAAAGAAAGATAATGCCAAAGACTATTCAAACTACCGTACAGTTGCACTCATCTCACACACTAACAAAGTAATAATCAAAATTATCCAAGCTAGGCTTTAACAGTATGTAAACCAAGAACTTCCAGATGTATAGGCTGGATTTAGAAAAGGCAGAGGAACCAGAAATCAAATTGCCAGCATCCGTTGGATCATTGAAAATGCAAGAGATTTTCAGGAAAAAATATACTTCTGCTTCATTGTCTACTTAAAGTCTTTGACTGTGTGAATCACAAATAACTGTGGAAAATTCTGAAAGAGATGGGAATAACAAACTACCTTACCTGCCTCCTGAGAAATCTGTATGCAGGTCAAGAAGCAACTGTTAGAACCTGACATGGAACAACAGACTGAATCCAAATTGGGAAAGGAGTATGTCAAGGCTGTATATTATCACCCTGCTTATTTAACTTATATGCAGAGTACATTATGTAAAATGCATGACTAGATGAAGCACAGGCTGGAATCAAGATTGCAGGGAGAAATATCAATAACATCATATGTACAGATAACATCACCCTTATAGCAGAAAGGGAAGAGAAACTAAAGAGCCTCTTGTAGAAAGTGAAAGAGGAGAGTGAAGAAGCTGGCTTAAAACTCAACATTCAAAAAACAAAGATCATGGCATCTGTTCCCATCACTTTATGGCAAATAGATGGGGAAACAGTGAAACAGTGACAGACTTTATTTTCTTGGACTCCAAAATCACTGCAGATGGTGACTGCAGCCGTGAAATTAAAAGACGCCCGCTTCTTGGAAGAAAAGTTATGACCAACCTAGACAGCGTATTAAAAAGCAGAGACATTACTTTGCTGACAAATGTCTGTCTAGTCAAAGCTATGGTTTCTCCAGTAGTCATGTATGGATGTGAGAGTTGGACTATAAAGAAAGCTGAGTGCCAAATAATTGATGCTTTTGAACTGTGATGTTGGAGAAGACTCTTGAGAATCCCTTGGACTGCAAGGAGATTCAACCAGTCAATCCTAAAGGGAATCGGTCCTGAATATTCATTGGAAGGGCTGATGCTGAAGCTCCAATACTTTGGCTACCTGATGGGAAGAGCTGACTCATTTGAAAGGACACTGATGATGGGAAAGATTGAAGGTGGGAGGAGAAGGGGTGACAGAGGATGAGATGGTTGGATGGCATCACTGACTGGATGGATTTGAGTTTGAGCAAGCTCCAGGAGTTGGTGATAGACAGGGAAGCCTGGTGTGTTGCAGTTTATGGGATTGCAAAAGTTGGACATAACTGAGTGAGTGAACTGAACCGAACTGAACTGATAATTCAGACACCATTCTAAGGACTTCATTTTTATTTTATTTTATCTTCACAAACATCTTATGAAATAGGTATTGGTATTAATCTAGTTCTCTAAATGGTGAAACTGAGGACCAGAAAGATTAGTTTTCTTGCCCAGAGACACAGAATTAATAAAAATGGTGGAATTTGAACTGAGGCTCAGGGAATCCAGATCCATAACTCCTAATGAGAGCTTGAAGTTCCTTCCTGGAAGTGACCCACATGAGCATGTGGGTGGTGGGTGGTGGGTGGTGGGGAGAAATCTGTTTTCTAACTTTGATTTAACAGGGACTGAAGATTCTAGAAGCTATACAAGGTGGTTTTTCTATGTCCCAGAGACTTTATTATTCATACAATAGGATTAGTCACAAAAGGTAAATTAATTTCAAGCACATTGTACAGCAGATATTAAGGGCTAAATATGTATCTTGTCCCTTCTCCTGGTCTTCCTTTCTGACTTCCCACATGTTTCATTGCTTGTTGGATCCTTCAATTGACTCATCAAACAGTACTTAAAAAATCAAAACCACAATAAGTTATTACCTAATATTGGTCAGAATGGCCATCATCAAAAAGATGAAAAATAATAATTACAGAGAGGGTATGGAGAAAAGATACCCTTCCTGTACTGTTGTTGATGGAGAATGTAAATTGGTGGAACCACTGTGGAAAACCAGCATAGAGGTTCTTTATAAAACTTAAAATATAGTTACCATAAGATGCAGCAATCTCATTCCTGGGTGTATATATCCAGAGGAAAACAAAAACTGTAGTTTAAAAAGATACATGCACTCCAGTGCCGTAGCAGCTCTGTTTGTGACAGCCAAGACATGGGTGCAACCTAAATTCCCAACCAGAATTCCCAGCAGACAACTGGCTTCAGAAGAATGTTTCTCAGCCATAAATGAATGAAGTATTCCCATTTGCATTAACATCAATGAACCTAGGGAATATTATACTCAGTGAAGTCATTCGGACAGAAAAAGGCGGATACTATATGATATCACTTACATGTGGAATCTAAAAAACAATACAAATGAATCTATATACAAAACAGAAACTCACATACGTAGAAAACAACTTATGGCTACCAAAGAGGAGAGGGAGGGAAGCAGGGATGAATTAGGAGTATGAGATTAACAGATATAAATGAGTGTACATAAAACAGATAAGCAACAATGATATACTGCATAGTACAAAGAATTATGTTCGATACCTTGTAATAATGAACTGTAATCTGAAAAAAAATATTAATCATTTTGCTGTACAGTTGAAACTAACACAATTTTGCAAATCAGCTGTGCTTCAAAAAGGTTTATGTCTCTCAGATACAAAATATTGATCTGGCACAACAGGGTCAAGGAGAAATAGAAATGGTATCTAAACTGATCATACACTCTAAGGAGAATTTGTGTGTGTGTTTTGCATCTCTTCAGTCCAGTAGTAATTGCATTTTAAAATGACTTAGTCCAACCATTTTAGGCCTATTAACAGACTGTAGTCAAAGCCCCAGTTCTGTGGTGCAGCCCCAGTGAAAAGGTGGGGAGAAGTACTTATGCGCACATTCATTGTCTACATGACTAGGAGCAGAGAAAGCTGCCCCCTGGGCAACTACAATGTTATTTGATAGGAAAAGCAGCAGCTTCATTTTCAGGACTCAATGGTAATTTGTGAAGCCCCCCTCCCCCAACTCATAAAGAGCTTTCATTTTTATTATTTCCACAGCTGTACATATTTTATCCCGGCAGATGCAACTGGAACTTCCAAATCAGTCACCATTAATTACAGCCAGTGTGCACTGTGGGGGAGGTGAAGGCAGGAAGCAACAGTTATGGTTCCATCACAAAGCCCAGCATGTTTGATGCTTTCCTGAGCCCTCTCGCTCAAAGTGATATCTCTGCTTTTAAATACACTGTCTAGGTTTGTCATAACTTTTCTTCCAAGGGGCAAGTGTCTTTTAATTTCATAACTGCAGCCACTGTCCTCCGTGATTTTGGAGCCATTTATTTGCCCTAAAGTGATGGGACCAGATGCCGCGATCTTAGTTTTTTGAATGTTGTTTTAAGCCAGCTTTTTCACTCTCCTCTTTCACTTTCATCAAGAGGCTCTTTAGTTCCTCTTCACTTTCTGCCATTAAAGTGGTATCATCTACATACCTGAGGTTGTTATTTCTCCTGGCAAACTTGATTCCAGCTTGTGGTTCATCCAGCCTGGAATTTTGTACTTGTACACAGCAGATTTCTTCATCAGTGACAGTCCTCACCCACTTCCCAGCCATAGAGTCAGAATCTTTTCAGATGCCTGGGTTTTGTGTTCCCATCCCCTTTCTGCCAAAGGTTATACACTTTAATCCTTTTATCTGACTAAGAGGGCAACTGGGAGAGTGCATACAGGGGGTGTACACTGAACAGAGAAGGCACGTTGTTAACTAGGTATTAAAAACAACAAATAGATGGGGGAAAAGTGGAAACAGTGGCAAATTTTATTTTCCTGGGCTCCAAAGTCACTGTGGATGGTGACTGCAACCAAAAAATTAAAAGACGCAACAGAGGATGAGAGGGTTGGATGGCATCACTGACTGGATATACCTGAGCAAACTTTGGGAGATGGTGAAGGACAGAGGGGCCTGACATGCTGCAGTCCATGGGGTCATAGAGAGTTAGACACAACTTAGTGACTGAACAACAAGACTTTTTTATGAGATAACTGAAAAGACAAAAGGAGAGCCTTGATGTTTCATGGAGGTGGTGAGTACAGAAAAGGAAGGGAAGAGATTAGACGTCTTAACACTGAGAAGCTTGGAGGAGGGGCACTAAAGAGCTGAAGTTAAGGCATCTGAGGAGGGGGCACTGCTCTGCTTGTTGTTCAGCCTCAGCCCAATGCAGGCGCCCTATGGGGCTGTGACCCTGTGCCCTGGGTGAAGGATTCTGCTCTGCTGATGCTATTGATTCTGAAGGGGGAATGACTAAGCTGCAAGGGCTTGCTGCAAAAGTGGGAAAAAACTGCAGATTGGTCTTAACTGCTTTTCTGGGAAGGAAGTGCTGTTGAAAGTGTGAAGATGTATACCCAGAATACCTGCAGGAGCACCAAGCAGGCAGGGAACTCGCTGGAAGGGAAAGGAGCCAGAAAGTCCCTTCTTCCTTCTCCAACCCTGTAGTCTCCTTCTAGCACCCGCTACTGGTGGGCTACCTGGGAAGAACAGGGAAATGGAGACCATGAAATAGGAACATCGTTTTTCTCAGGTGCGGATGTCCTTGTGATGAGTTTCATCCCACTTTTCCAGAAATGACTTTCCCACTCTGACTTCCAACCCATGTCTACAAACACTTCCTAGATTCCCTTGCCAAGGAGCTTGGCATAAACAAGGACAAAAACAGGACTTACCTTTCAGTACAATTTTATCCATAGTAGTCTTGAGAGTGAGGAATTGCCCCTCACATACCTACCTGTGGACAGCATCAATGTGGTGACTATATTAAAATGTAAAAAGGGGAGGAAGTAATGGAACAGTGGGGGCAAAGCTCTTCTGTATCCTGGTGAGGGAGGGGCCAGATATTTTTGTTAAAATGACAGGAGTAAAGTAACTCTTGCAAAGGATAAAAATAGCCTTATCGTAAATTACATAATGTATTATCTTAGATAACACCTATTTTTATGTATTATTATAGTTGATCCACAAATAATTGTGTAACCGAGTTAATACTAAGAACTATACAGATGAGGAAACAGAGGTTTAGAGAGTTTATATGACCCAAACATGATTAACCATGTCCGACTCTTTGCGACCCCATGGACTGTAGCCCACCAGGCTCCTCCATCCGTGGGATTCTCCAGGCAAGAGTACTAGAGTGGATTGCCATTTCCTTCTCCAGGGGATCTTCCTGACCCAGGGATCGAACCCGGGTCTCCCACATTATAGGCAGCCGCTTTACCATCTGAGCCACCAGGGAAGTAAACATGATTACCCATATAGGATAAGAGTGGGGTGCCGAGTGACATCTGAAAGTGCATGAATTTGAAGTCAGACCAACCATGTGTGAATCTTGGTTCTGTCATTTACCATTTGAGACACCTAGGTATTGATATGATTGCCTGAGACTCAGTTTTTGACCTAAGGGAAAAAAAAGATATGATATATTCTTCTTTATATTATTATGACATTTAAGTGATATAAGATATTTAAAATGGCTAATACAAGTGCTAACATGAGTACCCATATAGGATATGAGTGAGGGTGGGCTGTGTTGGTATGACAACTGTTGTCTTGTTTATATTTGTAGTTTTTGTTGTAATAATTCTCATTTTGGTGATGATAAGGAAAATGATGATGGTTTGCTTAGCTAAAATTTGAACTCAGGATTTTTGTCTTTAGATATTACACTCTTCATAAACGCACCACTTCCCCTGCTTCACTCCATTTTTCTCATGCATTATCCAGAAGAGTTTAAATTTGATTTTTATCTGCTTTTAAATATAATCAACATCTTTATGTCCTTACCAGTTGCTACATGTGGATCTGCAACACCATCAAGCAGTCTTTAGTGTCTAAGGAAAGACTGAGGGCTAAGTAGTTATATTACATACAAGCTAAAACCAAAACTGCCCTCATTTCTTGCAAGATAAGCAGAGAAAACCCCATTAGCAACAATGCTCAGTCAGGCAGACAGGCCTAGCACATCAGGGTGTGCAATTGAAAGAGCTGCTGATACGGAAACCAAAAGGTATGTGACTTACGTTATTCACTTCGTGACTGCTAAGCACAAAACAAAAATCACCTGGAAGGTACAGAAGCATGCAGGGAACTCTTTGGAACCATAGCAAAGAATTTCGCCTGAGCAGTAAGGAAAGGAGGCATGAATGCAACTCAGGCAAATTCTGCTTTCTTTTCAGGACTTAACTGATTATGCATTGTGAAGACCTTTGTCCCAAACAAAATTAGAAGTCAAGTTACTGATATACCAGACCATTCGCACTAATAATTAGCTCTTCTACAGTCATGACTTTTTAATGCCAGAACCTTCATTTTCCGTTTGCTCGTTAGAGGTTTCAAGAGGTTAGATGTGTTGTTTCACTTTTGAGAAGCTGTTTAAATGTTTGTGTCATCGAGGCTACCATTTACAAAATATTTAATCAGCATCTATAGTCGTGATAATAGCTAATGTTTGCTGAACACCAGAAGGCATCAGGATTATGAGAATACTCTGTGCATATTTTCTCTAATTCTAAGAAAGACCTTTCTAGGTATCGTGAGCCTTATTTTGCAGGTCAAGAAACTGCGCCTTGGTGTTAATGATCTTGCCCAATGTTATACAATTACTAAATAGCAAAGGTAGGAGTTAAGTCTATTTCTCTAACCTCAAACTCTGCATTTTTAAAAATGTATTTATTCTTAATTGGAGGACATTTGCTTTACAGTATTGTGTTGGCTTCTGCCATACATCAACATGAATCAGCCATGAGTTATACATATGCCCCCTCCCTTGAACCTCCCTCCCACCTCCCACCCTATCCCACCCCTCAAGGTTGTCACAGAGCACCGGATTTGATTATGCATTGTATCATACAGCATATTATCCCTGTATCGGACAGCAAATTCCCACTGTTGGTGGGAGTGTAAATTGTTATAGCCACTATGGAGAACAGTATGGAAATTCCTTAAAAAACTAGGAATACAACTACCATATGACCCAGCAATCCCACCACTGGAAATATACTTTGAGGAAACCATAACTGAAAAAGGCACATGTACCCCCATTGTTCACTGAAGCAGTGTTTACAATAGCTAGGGCACAAAAGAAGCCTAGATGCCCATCGACAGATGAATGGATAAACAAGTTTTGGCACATATATAAACAAGGGAATATGCCTCAGCCATAAAAAAGAATGCATTTGAGTCAGTGGAATGAATGAATGAGTCAGTCAGTGAATGAAGTGGATGAACCTACTGTCCATTGTACAGAATGAAGTAAGTCAGAAAGAGAAAAACAAATATACATTAAGGCATACACACAGAATCTAGAAAAATAGATCTATATTCAGGGCAGCAATGGAAACGCGGACATAGTGAAGAGACTTGTGGACAAAATGGGGGAAGGAGTGGGTGGGATGAATTGGAAGACAAGCATTGAAACATATTTATTCATTGCTGCTGCTAAGTCGCTTCAGTCGTGTCTGACTCTGTGCGACCCCATAGACGGCAGCCCACCAGGCTCCAGGCTCCCCTGTCCATGGGATTCTCCAGGCAAGAACACTGGAGTGGGTTGCCATTTCCTTCTCCAATGCATGAAAGTGAAAAGTGAAAGTGAAGTCGCTCAGTCCTGTCCGACTCTTAGAGACCCCATGGACTGCAGCCTACCAGGCTCCTCCATCCATGTGATTTTCAAGGCAAGAGTACTGGAGTGGGTTGCCATTGCCTTCTCCGTATTCATTCATTACTATATGTAAAATAGATAGCCGGTGGTAATTTTCTATATGAAACCCTGCATTCTTTAAAGTCTATTGTACTATCTCTAGGCACATAATGTTCCACAGAGAGTAAAAGCAAATTTGATAATTTTGTTATACCTATGCCATGAGAAAGTGGCTTTAAGTTCTACTTTTTCCCCCTCAAAAATGAGCTTTGTATCCATTCACATTCTTTCCTCGCTACTTACCAGCTAGGGGCCCTCGGGCAGCTTCCCTTTTTCTGGTGTGGTTCCTGCACCCTCTAACAGAGTGGCCTGTACTGGGCTTTAAATAGGGAAGCTCTGCAGTGTGTGTGTTCATTCACCCCTTTAACAAGCTTTCTGTGAATGCCTGGGGGCCACATCCTGGGCTAGGCTCATACAATGTTTAAAAAATGCTCTTTCCCTTTGTGTTTCCATCTCGGAAAGTTTTCATCATATCCTAAAAGTTGTATTACTCAGTTTGGTGCTGAAGTCCCCAAATCTAAGATAAAAGAAAGAGGAGTTTTAATGAACAAACTTCTGTGAAAGGGAGAATACTTCTTTTAATGTTTTCCCCTTCATGGAGAAAAAGTGCCTTCATTTTGCATTGTGGATATTGATATTAAAAAATAAAAATCAGATGAGAGAAAGGACTTAGATATTGTTCCACCAACTTGAGAACTGTGCCATATTTAGTAACAACAATTTGTGGTAAGGATCAGTCACATATGAAAGTCTTTTGAACATTTTTGTTGGTTCAGTTTTGAGATAAAAATGTTCTAATGACTATTCAGCCATTGTGTCTGGCATGGTGTTGCTTTTAAGTGTTTCTAATGTCCCATTAGTCACAGGTTTATAAATACACCATGGTGTTTCTCTCTGGCCATTTGAACACAAATGAAAGCTACTGATGAGAAATCCAAAGCTGTGACTTGCTGAATACAGAGCAAAACTTGCTCTTCCTTGGATCCTCGAAAGTCAAAGCTCTCAAGGGAGTGGATTTTGAGGAATATAAATTCTCGCTCATAAAGTCAGAAGGCCCAAAGGGAGGTGTGAAACCATCTGTTCCAACACCTCATTTCATAAATGAGAAATCTGGGGCCCAGAGTGGCTGACTGGCTTATCCAGTCCCAAACTAATTGGCCAGAATTGGCAATTTTGGTGACAAGAGTGAACAGATTGAAATATACAGTTATGCTAATGAAGTAGGTGGGAGGGGTAAGAGGGAAAGCGAAGAGAAAAGGGAGAGGGTGTGACCCTGGACTCCAGCCATCAACCCCATTGCCAAGAGACTCTGTATAGAGCAGACGGTGGACTGATACATCAGCTGGTGTTCATGCTCTTTCCATTATACCACACTGCCACTCCATATGGGAAAACTCCAAGTCCTAATTGCTTTATTTAAGATCTAAATGCAGTCTCTCATCCAACTCCGTATGCCCACTTCTTCTGTTAAATATCCTTGGAAAGTCAACATGGCAAAGATGCTCAACTTCTTGTATGTTTCAATAACTACATGATTGACATTCAATGGCTATTTCTCCCTGCTGCTCATTGTAGAGTGTAAGAAATGACAAATGGCATTGACACCTGCAGCAGAGTACAACGTTAGAGCATAAAAGAATAGATTCAATATGGAGTCGGGTTTGTTCTCCTCTGTAATATTACCTGTGGTCTGAAGTGTCTCATTCAGGACATATTCCAAAGGCCTCTTATGTGCCTGGGTATATGGCATTCCCTGTTTTGGTCAGTTTTACAACTGATGATAGACTTTCTTCCCATCCTCACCACCTCCCTTATTAAAGTCCCCATTAGGTCCAGTTTGAGTAGCCAGTTCCTGCTTTTTTTCTGGTCATGTTGCTTTTATGCAGCAATCTTTAGTCTCTGTGATCTTTTCCTCTGATGGTGCAAGAAGGAAATGAGTGAATCTGTAGAAGAAGAGACCATTGGCTCCATGTCTTTTCTCATGTCATGTCTCTAAGTCTGTTCTCACTGCTGCCTCTAGTTTCTAGTACCACATGACCCAGTTGTAGCCCCTAAAGGCTTGATAATTGTCATCTCTGGCAAGAGCCCCATTTTCACAGCAGCACATAGTGCGTTTCTCAGAGGAGAGCAGGGAGGGGAGTAGGCCTGGGCGGCAGAGTTTAACTATTAAACACGTTATCCGTTGGTCACTGCCAGAACAGGGAGGCACTTAGCATCAGGGATACTTAGCATTTAGAAATCAGTACAAGAGCAACACCTGTACACTTTGAAACAACAAAAGCATCCTGACTGCAGGTAGCTCCATCTCGAGTCCTGGGTCCAGAGATGTCTTAAATCTTGCTTCAGAAGCCCCTGACTTGGCCTGATTAAAAATGTCTTTTAGGAAGCCATGCATTGGTCTTGGTTCCCAGACGTCTGAGTTAGATATTTCCTGAGGTCTGAAAGAGCAAATAAACATATAACAATAAAACTGAAAATGCACAAAGTAAAAATTTTATTTTGTGTCACTTCTTTCAAAGGTATGAGGTATAAAACAGCTTGGTATGTTTTAGGGAAGAACAGTTGGCTCAGAGTTGCAGAAAAGGTCACAGAGAGAGGGGAGTGTCAGTCGATATAAAAAAAAAAAAAGATTGGATTATGAAGTCCTTGGAAAGCATATTAAGAGGTTTGGGCACCATCAAAAATCAATTGGTATTAATATAGGTTTTCAATGAAGAAATTTACATGATCAGATCTGTATTTTATAAAGACTAATTGGGTACAATGTGGAGAATGGATTGCAATGTAGCTGGAAAAGAGGGGATTTAGAGTTCAGATGGAGAAGGAAATGGCAACCCACTCCAGTATTTCTCCTGGAAAATCCCCAGACATGGAGCCTGCTGGGCTACATTCCACAAGGTCGCAAAATAGTCGGACATGACCCAGCAACTGAACAACAACAAGAGATGGTATTGGGAAACCTGTGGAGTGAGTGAGGCAAAATATGATGAAGAGAGAGACTGCAGATGAGGGAGTGAGGCTGATGAGAAGAGTTACACACTCGTTAGGGTGTTGGGTGGATGAGGTTTGATGAAATGTGGCTTAGAAGAGAAGAAACAGAGGACAGAGACTAACTTCAGCTTCTTAGAAACAATGAAGGGCTGGACCACAGACAGCAGGGGTTTAACTGAGCAGATGTCCTAGTCCCTGGGCAACATCAGCTCCCACCTTTGTGCAGCCTGAGAGTCAGAGGGATGGGTCCTGAATTTTCAGCCACTTCCCTTGATTAGAAATGTAGTTCATTCACCGAGGGGGTAAACTGCCAATCAACTACCTCAAGGAAATGTTTTAACTGCAAGTTGAAGAGTGTTAATTCCAAACTCAGGTACAGGAACCCCGAGCTTGCTGTGATCACCTTCATGTGTTATAGAAAACTCATTCTCCGATCTATGCAGTCACATGGACATTCTTCCTCCAAGTCCATTTATTTAGGCTGTCTTTGATACATGTCTCCACTTTTGCTCCTAGTCTGCCCTCTAATTTTAGAAGTAATCCACGAAGAAGACACTAGGCCCTTTTTGATATACTAACGTTGTCAAAGCAGTGATCGTGTGAGCTTGGGTTTTTTTCAAGGGGACAATATGAAGTCAGGATAAAGTTATCGTGCATCCCTAAATGAATGCCACTGATACCCTGGAGTCTTATTCTTTCTTTTTGGTTATATTTCACTGACTGTCAAGTCACTGAATATTACAATTTCTCTTTTTCAAGTATAAGCATCAGCTTTGGAACCAAATAGATCTATGAGCGATGCATTGCCCATTAGAGGTGACCTTGGAACTCGGATGACCTGAATTCAGTCCTGGTTTACTGCGCAGTTATTGATAAGCTTAGGCAAATACTAGAAAAAATGTAAAATCTTACTTTTCTTACCTGTTGAAGGAAGATGGAAATGCTTATCTTTTCTTCACAAAGTTGTTAGGAATTTTAAATGAATATTAAATAAGTAAAATATTTAGAATAGTTTCAATTACATTTATAAATACAGTTGTCTATCAGTAACCACAAGGGATTAGTTCAAGGCATCACTGCCTATATCAAAATCCATAGATACTCAACTCCCATAGACTTCCCTCTGTATTCACTCTTTTGCAGTCACAAATAGAACCAACCACTGACCATGTAGTACTGTGTGGATTTATTGAAACTCAAATCTGTGGGTAAGTAACCCACATAGTTCAAACCCGTGTTGTTCCAAGGTCACCTACATATAATATAGATATAACTACACCTTATTACTTTATTATTATAGCTGTTATATAGATTTGGAACCTGTGGTAATTAAGCTCATCCATACAATGAGAGCTAATATACCCATCTCATATGTTTGTTGTAAGAATTACATGAAAGTAGTAAATGAATTTAAAGTCTAGCTAACTGATTGCATTGAAATGCAACCTGTATTAAGAAGGAATTTTTGTCAGTTTTTTTTAATTGCTCTATGTTTTGTCTAGAAAATTGCTGACCCAGAGTATACACTCAGTAAATATTTGTTAAATGATTCAGTGATGGGCCCATAGCCCTTTACTTCCTATATGTCTGCTATCCCTGGTCTAGTTTGGATGTAAAGCAACTCTCTTTTCCCTCTTTAAATCACTTGATTACTCTAAGACCAACATTGTTAATGTCCATTTTGACCACCTTTTACTTAAAATTTGAAAAAGGCAAAATAAAACCCAGTTTCTGATGTTTTCATGATTTGATTCTGACTTTTTTCCAATATTACTTCAGTCATTTACCTTCAAGTTACCTGCATAAGCTGAAACATTTGCTCTTCCACAAATATATGACCTAATTTCTGATGCTTGAGTTTTTTTTTTCCTTTTTTTCCTAGTGCTTTTCTATCTAAATCCGTCTTGTTCAATGGAACAAGATGTCCTTCTGGGATGAAGGACATATTCAGTCTGTACCATTACATAGGAGATCCACAGTTCACATGTAGCACTAGAAATGAGGTTAGTTCTGAAAATGAACTAACCTTTGAAAATGAACTGAATTTTAAATTTTCTCCTATTTTAATTAATTTCAATGTAAATATTTACAGAGTATAAGCTATTTGTACCAAACAGTTTAGGAATAGACTGTCTCCCTTCATATCCCAGTCCTCCACAGCTCTATTCAAATACATCATCTTCCCATGAGCTTGAAGTCTTTAAGTGGTCATAGCTGTTTATCTATAACCTGCTTATGATATATACTTTTGTATATTTAATTTCAGTTACATAGTTACTCAGTGTATAGTATAGGGTCTTCCACAGCATTTGAATTAATAAATATTGTTGATGGACTGACTGAGGGACTTGTTGATTGAATAAATGAGTAGGTTATTCCATTAATTAATACAATGAAAGAGACTTTGACTTCTAGTACTACGTCTGCTAGATACCACTCTTAAAACTGGAGGGAAACTTAGCAATCACTTTTTAAGTGATTCATCACTTAGCAATCACTCATATATCTTCATTAATGTGATGCCCATACACTCTTCCTATTGTTAGTCTGTCAAAGTAAAAAACTAAACCTCATTCTACTTTTCCAAGATAAGTCAAAAGTTGATTATACGTAAAAAAGAAATCAATAGGACTAAAGGAAATTTGTGTATCAGAAAGCTTTGGAATCTTTTCAATAAGGGCCTATTTGAATATAAAAGCTACTTAAGGAATAAGCAATCTTGCTCATAATAACTTAAAAAAAGAGTTTATTATTTATGAACTACTCAGAGCATATATATCCGCCCAATACATATTTAAAAAATGTGTTTCCAACATATAATTTTAGAGCTATTTAACATTCAAGTTGGAGAAGGCAATGGCACCCCACTCCAGTACTCTTGCCTGGAAAATCCCATGGACGGAGGAGCCTGGTAGGCTGCAGTCCATGGGGTCCGAAGAGTTGGACACAACTGAGTGACTTCACTTTCACTTTTCACTTTCCTGCATTGGAGAAGAAAATGGCAACCCACTCCAGTGTTCTTGCCTGGAGAATCCCAGGGACAGGGGATCCTGGTGGGCTGCCGTCTATGGGGTCGCACAGAGTCGGACACGACTAAAGTGGCTTAGCAGCAGCAACATTCAAGTAAATCCCTGATACCTATGGTGATAAAGAATATTAGACCTGCAAAAACACGCTATAAAATAATTTTAATACTCCAAATGTCTAGATGAGAGATTATTGGTTTTTCAGAGGCAGGAAACTACCATATTTCTTCAGAGTTAGCCATTTCTTATTATAAAACTTACTAATGTCCTTTTCTTATAAAATATCTAATTTATAAAATCAGATCAGATTAGATCAGTCGCTCAGTCGTGTCCGACTCTTTGTGACCCCATGAATCGCAGCACGCCAGGCCTCCCTGTCCATCACCAACTCCCGGAGTTCACTCAGACTCACGTCCATCGAGTCAGCGATGCCATCCAGCCATCTCATCCTCTGTCATCCCCTTCTCCTCCTGCCCCCAATCCCTCCCAGCATCAGAGTCTTTTCCAATGAGTCAACTCTTCGCATGAGGTGGCCAAAGTACTGGAGTTTCAACTTTAGCATCATTCCTTCCAAAGAAATCCCAGGGCTGATCTCCTTCAGAATGGACTGGTTGGATCTCCTTGCAGTCCAAGGGACTCTCAAGACTCTTCTCCAACACCACAGTTCAAAAGCATCAATTCTCCAGCGCTCAGCCTTCTTCACAGTCCAGTTCTCACATCCATACATGACCACAGGAAAAACCATAGCCTTGACTAGATGAACCTTTGTTGGCAAAGTAATGTCTCTGCTTTTGAATATGCTATCTAGGTTGGTCATAACTTTCCTTCCAAGGAGTAAGTGTCTTTTAATTTCATGGCCACGGTCACCATCTGCAGTGATTTGGAGCCCCCAAAAATAAAGTCTGACACCGTTTCCACTGTTTCCCCATCTATATCCCATGAAGTGATGGGACCGGTTGCCATGATATTCGTTTTCTGAATGTTGAGCTTTAAGCCAACTTTTTCACTCTCCACTTTCACTTTCACCAAGAGGCTTTTGAGTTCCTTTTCACTTTCTGCCATACGGGTGGTGTCATCTGCATATCTGAGGTTATTGATATTTCTCATGGCAATCTTGATTCCAGCTTGTGTTTCTTCCAGTCCAGCGTTTCTCATGATGTACTCTGCATATAAGTTAAATAAACAGGGTGACAATATACAGCCTTGATGGACTCCTTTTCCTATTTGGATCCAGTCTGTTGTTCCATGTCCAGTTCTAACTGTTGCTTCCTGACCTGCATACAAATTTCTCAAGAAGCAGGTCAGGTGGTCTGGTATTCCCATCTCTTTTAAAATTTCCCACAGTTTATTGTGATCCACACAGTCAAAGGCTTTGGCATAGTCAATAGAGCAGAAATAGATGTTTTTCTGGAACTCTCTCGCTTTTTCCATGATCCAGCGGATGTTGGCAATTTGATCTCTGGTTCCTCTGCCTTTTCTAAAACCAGCTTGAACATCAGGAAGTTCACGGTTCACATATTGCTGAAGCCTGGCTTGGAGAATTTTGAGCATTACTTCACTAGCGTGTGAGATGAGTGCAATTGTGCAGTAGTTAGAGCATTTTGGGGCATTGCCTTTCTTTGGGATTGGAATGAAATAGCCTTTATTAATCCTTTAAAATTGCATTGTCTTTAGAATGTGTTGAGAGGTGAAAGTGAAAGTAGCTCTGTTGTGTCTGACTCTTTTTGACCCCATGGACTATACTGTCCATGGAATTCTCCAGATCAGAATACTGGGGTGGGTAGCCTTTCCCTTCTCTAGGGGATCTTCCCAACCTAGGGATTGAACCCAGGTCTCCCTCATTGCAGTTATTCTTTACCAGCTGAGCCACAAGGGAAGCCCCAGAATACTGGAGTGGGTAGCCTGTCCCTTCTCCAGCAGAGCTTCCCAACACAGGAATCAAACCTGGGTCTTTTGCATTGCAGGCAAATTCTTCACCAACTGAGCTATGAGGGAAGTTAAAGTGTGTTAGATTTACAGTAATTTTTCACTTAATGACTTTAAAAATGAGTAGGAAAAATATATTTGTTACATACATGTGAACATATATATATATATATATATATATATATACACATATATATAAACTCATATCCAGAAAGTATTAGGAATTCCTTCCTACAAGTCAGTAAGACAATTAGTGAAGAAGTGTAGCGAAAGTCACTTGAGTCATGTCCGACTCTTTGCGACCCCATGGACAGTACAGCCCATGGAATTCTCTAGGCCAAAATACTGGAGTGGGTAGCCTTTCCCTACTCCAGGGGATCTTTCCAACCCAGGAATTGAACCCAGGTCTCCCACATCGCAGGCAGATTCTTTACTGACTGAGCCACAAAGCAATTGGTACAACTCAGTTAAAAAAAAAAAAAAAATGGGCAAAAGACTTGAACAGACACTTCACAAACAGGACATTTGAATGGCCGGTAGGCATGTAAAATGGTGCTCATCATCATCACTCATAAAGGAAATGAAAATAAAAACCACAATGAGAGACCACTGTAGTGTGTATTGAATCGCTCAGCGATGTCCAACTCTTTGCAACCCCATGGACTATAGCTCACCAGGTTCCTCTGTCCATGGAATTATATCCACTTAAATGGCTAACATTCAAAGATAATGCAAGGTGCTAGACTTACAATGGTAAGTAATAAAATGCAATGCCTGCCCTCATGATGCCTAAAATACATAGGATGATTCTGAACCTAAAGAGGCACTAAAATTACTGTTTTATGATAAGGAAGTAGCAATTGCTGTGAAAAGTGGAAGTGAAAGTATTAGTCACTCAGTCATGTCTGACTCTTTGGGACCCCATGGACTGCAGCCTGCTAGGCTCCTCTGTCCATGGTATTTCCCAGAGAAGAATGCTGGAGTGCGTTGCCATTTCCTTTTCCAGGGGATCTTTCCTACCCAGAGTAGGGATCTTCAAACCCAGGTCTTCTGCATTGCAGGCAGATTCTTTACCGTCTGAGCCATCAGGGAAGCAGAAAACAACATTATTTTTCTTTGCTATAAAACTGTGCAATAGACAATTAAGCACAAGGGTAGACAATTGCCAAAAGGGGATGGATCTAAGTATAACATAAAAAAATATTTTTTGCAAGAATACTACCTTAGAATTCTCAAACCATTAAAATTCATATGCAATTCCCTAGTATTATTCCAGTAAAAGAATCTTGGTAATTTTAGCCCTCTACCAGATTTTTTTTTTTTTAACTCCACTACAGTTGCAAATGTGTTCAAGGAAATTAAATGGCAGGCTAATTACAGCAGTCCCCATCGTGGCAATTAGCTTGCATTCATACCTCCCTGATGCTTCCACCATGCATCTGGGTCTCCCTTGAATTGAAACTTCTTTTATATTCTTCTCAGAATTCTTATTGGTTTGAACTTTGATGTCATGTAGGTAAGAAACATTGTGTAGAGAAAAGAGGAAATTTTCTTTGTACTTTCAGACTTTTTAAACTAATTTCATTAGTTGGATGAGGTTTCGAGTCCATTCTCTTTGGGGAGGGAAAGTGCTACTTATCAAGCAAATGTTTCTCAGAGTTTACAAAAGCTAGAGGCCCAGTGAGGAGAAGGCAATGGCACCCCATTCCAGTCCAGTACTCTTGCCTGGAAAACCCCATGGGTGGAGGAGCCTGGAAGGCTGCAGGCCATGGGGTCGCTAAGGGTCGGACACGACTGAGCGACTTCACTTTCACTTTTAACTTTCACTTTTCACTTTCGTGCATTAGAGAAGGAAATGGCAACCCACTCCAGTGTTCTTGCCTGGAGAATCCCAGGGATGGGGGAGCCTGGTGGGCTGCCGTCTATGGGGTCGCACAGAAGTGCACACGACTGAAGTGACTTAGCAGCAGCAGCAGAGGCCTGGTGAATGTTGTCCTCAAACCTAGGGATGTTGGGCCTGGAGACCTAGAAAGAAATTTGAAATTCATTCATCTGACCCTATGATCTTCCGTATACCCTCCCAAAGCCATTGCGTTGGTCTCTTCTGCCATCCAACCTGGCCAAGTGGGGTTCTCAAAGTAAAGTTGTCATACTAGAGATCTTTGGTCCACCTTCCTCATTTCTCTAGGAGATTCTGAAGGAGAATTAAGATTATTCATTGAGTGCTAGTCACCTGTGCTAGTTTATTTAATTCTCACCTTCATCCCAGACTAGTATTTCCATTACAACATACAACTTGCAGAGGAGCCATAACTTGAAAACATTTGGTCACTTTCTCCACAGTTAGAAAGTCCCCCTAGATGTTCCTCTCCAGAATGGGTTTGAGAAATAAGACACTTGAGACTCCAATATATAGAGGCTGGATTTTAAGACACACGATGCAAGATCATTTCTCTATGAACTTTGACTCTAAATTATCGTGGTACCCCACCCAGATTATATAGCTGGAATATTTAAGCTTTCTGAAGAAAGTGTAAATAAATTAGAGATTTATATTAGATTTCATAAGGGATTTTGAACATAATTGAGGACATATTGGAAAATTAAATACTACTTTTAATCAATTACTTCCATTTTTGAAAGAAATAGCAGAGCTTTTCTTTTCAAACAAAATGCTATGCAAAAAATCTCAGTTTAAAACAAAATAAGGCAGAGCAGCTCCCTGGGAAGAGAGTGCCCTCTCTTTCCCTGGCCACTCCTCCTCATCCCTAGCTCCTTCTAATATGCTTTCTTTGAAACCTTAGGGTCTCCATGGCAACAAGAGTTTGAAAACTACCTACTAAAATCAAGTATAACCTAAAATTAGAATGTCTTAGAAGGACCAACCAATAGTATCTACTGTCTTAGCATGATTATCTAAAGATTCACTCACTCTAAGGATTATTTTTATCAGAGTTTGTTACTAATCATAGAAACACGCCTTTTATAATGCCTCTCTCTCTCTTTCTGTATGTGTGTATGTGGGGAGGGAGGTGCATTTAAACTCAGTCTTCTGAAGCTTAGGATGTCAGATAGGCTGATAAGCTCAGTTGCCAAAATCTTTAATTCTCCTATTGTCCTATTTCAGATGTAAAATCATTATGCAATGGAGATTCTCTTTTTCTCACACTCTGTATTTATCTCACCTGAAACTAAAACTGAGACCTTGTAACCCACCCCAAGTCAATTGACATCGCTCCCGATAGCCTCATGCCACTACTTCGGATGCTCACCAGTACTTAGTTGATATCTACACCCTCTCTTCTAGCTGCCGTCCCAAACCCTCCAGCTCAGGACAGCAAGACAAGAGTTTTCAAAATCTGTTTCCCTAAACCCAGCAGGTTTTCAGTCTGCCCATCTTTAAATCCTGCTTTTGTCTTTTTTAAAAAAAACTTTATTTAATATGATCACCTTAACTGAATATAGTCAATGACTTTTTGATCAATCTGATTAATCTTTCCTTATTAAGAAAGAATGTAAAGAAACTAGGAAGAATAACTCTCAATACACAATTACTGAGCTATCTGGGTCAAGTCTCGACTTCTCTAAACTTCCTTTCTTACTCTGACATTATTAGTGTCCATTCCACACCTAGACTTTCTTCTATAGGCTGCAAGATGAGGGAATGTATCCAAATTGAGAATTCTTAATCTTGTCTGAAGCCTCCAAAAGATGCCTAAATGGACTGGAGAAACTCCATGAGCCCTCAGATTATATGTAAAGTGTATACTTTATGCAAATATTTATACATTAATGGGAGAGGATCCAAAACTATCATTTTTCTGAAAAGTAATAGGTATTAATATAGACAGTGGATTCTTAAATAAAACATCAGGAGAAAAAATAGAGTTCTTTGGACCCCCTCCAAACGTATTGATTCAAACTTTCTGGATATAAATGCAGAACAGAAATCTGTAATTTTAATACATTACCCAAGAGATTCTGCTCCTCTGTCACTGGTTCATGTAACCAGTGAATTGTGAGCCACTGATCACAAACCACTGATGTCACAGCTAAAATGATTAAGATTCAGCATCTGTGAACAGAGGCTGGAGTAATTGACCTCATAGATTTGTTTATGAGTCTCAGATGAGGTGATTTTTGATTTTTGAATACCAGGGGGAAAAAAATGGGGAATGGGCACTAATTCTTGTCTACAAACCACCCCTTAGTGTTCTGTATCTTTATTCATGGCCTTTGAATCATTTGTGTTAAATGTAATTGATGCTCAATAAATATTTATTCAATAAACGAATGAATGAGTGACATGTGAGGAAAAACAAAATCCAAATTGTATCAATGCTGTGATTAAAATGAATAGTCTGTCCTTTAAAAGACCCTCCTAGAGGACAGATTTCCTATGCAGATGAATTAATGAATAAACAGCATAAACATTTGTGGCTCACATCTGAGATAATGAAAGAATACTGGTTATAAAAGGTTGAGCAGCAGTGATGAAAATCCTTTGTTGATGCCCCAAGCAAATAACTAATTCCTCAGCTTGGTCAAGTTGTCCAGTCTTGGCTTCAGAGACTGGTTGGTATTTATCTCCCTCTCATATCACAAAGAAGCAGTATGTTGGCATAAAGTCATAGCACTATAATTAAATTGCATGTTTCTCTGAAATTATTCAGAATGAGTAACATTTGTTGCCATATTTTTCTCTCCCTCTGTGAAGTTACTCTGGGCCATTGGTTCATATAAATTAGGTTATCACAGAGAAGGAAAAATGTTATTGACAAGTTTATGACTTTGGATAAGTTATTCAAACAATTAGCCTCAGTTTCCTCTTAGGCAAAGGGAGGAACATTTCATTCACCTCTCAGTGTTGTACAGAAGATAGTGTATGTAAATCTAGCAAGCCTAGTGCCCTGAAGAGGAATGTGTACATCAGTCTAGTAAATAAATCTGTCATAAATAATAGTACTGTAAGTGAATTACATCTATATCTTTATAAAATTATAGTTTAAAGAGGCAAGCATTAGCACCTACTTTTGTCTTCACTGGAGAAGGCAATGGCATCCCACTCCAGTAGTCTTGCCTGGAAAATCCCATGGGCAGAGGAGCCTGGTAGGCTGCAGGCCATGGGGTCGCTAAGAGTTGGACACGATTGAGCGACTTCACTTTCACTTTTCACTTTCATGCATTGGAGAAGGAAATGGCAACCCACTCCAGTGTTCTTGCCTGGAGAATCCCAGGGACGGAGGCGCCTGGTGGGCTGCCGTCTATGGGGTCACACAGAGTCGGACACGACTGAAGTGACTTAGCTTAGCTTTTGTCTTCACTATAAACCTGTAGTATGAGCAGATTTGCTAATCTACATTTTTTATATTGATAAACTGTGGCTTAGAGTGGTTCATTGATTTCTCAAGTGATTTTTGCACACAGATAATAGCAACAGAATATGATCTTTAACCTAGGCCAGGCCAGTATTTCAATGTCTTTTGCCTTATTATACTACTGTCTAGAGGGCTGGATTCCATCTGGGAATAAAATGGAAAATAATGTAATGTAGTAGTTATTCCAGAGAGACTCAAAAAAGCAGAGAACAATGCTGAAATGAAGTGGAAGAAGGCAGATGAACTAATTGTTTGCGTTAAGATGGCAGTATGGTCGCTTATTCTGAGCAAAAAGGACCAGATAAACCGGTGTTCAAATGCAACTTGATAGCATTTATTGTCTGATTTTAAGCAAATCTCTCCACTTTCTCAGGTTTAGTCTCTTTCTTCAAATGCAAAATAGTACCTGCTTGATTGGCTTATTATGCAGTTTTAAGTTAAGTGTCTGCCTGCAATGCGGGAGACCCGGGTTCGATTCCTGGGTCGGGAAGATCCCCTGGAGAAGGAAATGGCACCCCACTTCAGCACTCTTGCCTGGAAAATCCCATGGATGGAGGAGCCTGATAGGCTACAGTCCATGGGGTCGCAAAGAGTCGGACAAGACTGAACGACTTCACTTCACTGGTATCCATGGAGTATATTAGAAGACCAATAACTGTTAGCTATTTTTCTCATTGCTATTTGAGTGGGCAGTTTGCTTTACTTAGAAACAACAAACCTGAATTTAAGATCACACTTTACCTTGTATAACTTTGTGATTTTGGATAATTACTTTTTTTGGACACCTTGTTTCCTGAAAAATTATCAACAATAAGAACAAAGCAACCATAATAATACCTGCCTTAATAAACTGTGAAACATTCTGAAAGAGATGGGAATACCAGACCACCTGACCTGCCTCTTGAGAAATCTATATGCAGGTCAGGAAGCAACAGTTAGAACTGGACATGGAACAACAGATGGATCCAAATAGGAAAAGGAGTCCATCAAGGCTGTATCTTATCACCCTGCTTATTTAACTTATATGCAGAGTACATCATGAGAAACACTGGACTGGAAGAAACACAAGCTGGAATCAAGATTGCCACCAGAAATATCAATAACCTCAGATATGCAGATGACAGCACCCTTATGGCAGAAAGTGAAGAGGAACTCAAAAGCCTCTTGATGAAAGTGAAAGAGGAGAGTGAAAAAGTTGGCTTAAAGCTCAATATTCAGAAAATAAAGATCATGGCAACCGGTCCCATCACTTCATGGGAAATAGATGGGGAAACAGTGGAAACAGTGTCAGACTATTTTTGGGGCTCCAAAATCACTGCAGATGGTGACTGCAGCCATGAAATTAAAAGATGCTTACTCCTTGGAAGGAAAGTTATGACCAACCTAGATAGCATATTCAAAAGCAGAGACATTACTTTGCCAACAAAGGTTCGTCTAGTCAAGGCTATGGTTTTTCCTGTGGTCATGTATGGATGTGAGAGTTGGACTGTGAAGAAGGCTGAGTGCCGAAGAATTGATGCCTTTGAACTGTGGTGTTGGAGAAGACTCTTAAGAGTCCCTTGGACTGCAAGGAGATCCAACCAGTCCATTCTGAAGGAGATCAGCCCTGGGATTTCTTTGGAAGGAATGATGCTGAAGCTGAAACTCCAGTACTTTGGCCACCTCATGCGAAGAGTTGACTCATTGGAAAAGACTCTGATGCTGGGAGGGATTGGGGGCAGGAAGAAAAGGGGACGACAGAGGATGAGATGGCTGGATGGCATCACTGACTCGATGGACGTGAGTGTGAGTGAACTCCGGGAGTTGGTGATGGACAGGGAGGCCTGGCGTGCTGAGATTCATCGAGTTGCGAAGAGTTGGACATGACTGAGCTACTGAACTGAACTGAACTAACTACATTAAACATTAATAGTATACATAATGCAAGTTAATACTTGTAAAAATTGCTTTTGAACAGATAATGACCATACACACATAAATAGTTATAAAATATATCCTAGCATAGAAATCTTTTACTTTTTTTTTTCAATTCTTCCTACCTCTGGGCTGCTAGGCTGCTGGAATCAGAGTGTGTCTAAACCGGCTTGTGTTAAATGGTATCCTCTTGCCTTTCACATAGATCCATGCAACATATAAATGAAATTGTCCTTTGGAGAAACAATTTCCTTATCAAGCCTAAACACACCGGGCCACTGAAATGGGAGCACAAATCACCTGTGCTGGGAAAAGCTTTGCTAATTATTTTCAATAATACTTAACGGTTTCTTTGTGACTGCAAAAATAATATATGTTCTGCTTAGAAAACTAGAGAGAATATATATATATATATATATATATATATATATATATATATATTTAGTATATATATATAGTATAAAAATCAGCTGAGCCCCCCAAACCTAGAGAATATCTATTTTGCTCTAAATCTTCCCAGGCATTGTGAAAATACTTGGGCTTAAGGAATTTAAATGATTTACCTTAGTTCTCAAGGTCAAAAAATTAACAGTAAAGTTACCTCTTGATTGAGTATAGCATTTAGTAATTTGTATGTCATGTGTTCCAACCAGTCCCAGCTATGAAACAGTTGTGCCTCTCAGCAACTCTAAAGCCAGTGAGAGAAATCCTGTTTGTTACCTCATGGAACAGAAGAGTAAACTGATTCTCAGTAAAGTTCCATGACTTACCTGAAATCACACAGCCTATAGTGGAAGGCTCAGGATAGAAGTCTAGGTCATTTGACTCTACTTCCTAGGCCTCTCCACTGGGTCATCCTACGGAACTTACCAGCATGGTGGACCAATATGGAAGTCATTAAAACATTATGACTAGATTCAGAATTTGATAATCACGTCTGAGGAAGATCTATTTCTATTTATTCAGCTAACAAACCGTACCTGATATCTAGCTATCCTATTTATAGACTTAGGTTCAACAGTCTAAATGTAGCCATTTCCCAGAAAAGGGCCTCAGTTTAAACATCTGAAAAATGGGCATAAGCTCAATGGATCCCCTGTCATTTTGGATGTCTTCAGATACATAAAAGAAAATGCAGCGTCTGCAATAGTTTAATCGATAACAACTTTTCTTTTCTTACTATTACATTAGTTTGTACATTAGAGTAGTTCCAAGGCTCACCCATGTCCCCAACCCTCTCACCTTACTGCTCTGTCAAACTAGAATAGCTTTTCTCATGTTTTCCCAACACCTACTTAAGAAACACTTCAGGATAGGCCATTCATTGACAGAAGTGCAAATGTCTTTTCTGTATGTCCCCTCTTACAGAAATTATTTCTAGATACTTCTCGGCATATTTTCTCTCTGGCCTTATTGACTAAGATTCAATCACATTTTATTCCAAAACCAACTACTGCCATGGCAAATGGTTGTCTTAAAGTATATACACACTCAATTTCAAAAAGTTATTCAATTGTGTGCTCTAAAATGCCTGCATCTTTTTCTAGCTGATAATACTCTTCGAAGCAGAACATAAAAGCATTTTTCCTCACATTTATATCATAAAAATTTATAATTATTGCACACTGAATGACTATCAAGTGGTAACTTTTAGTTGTGTATGTGTATACATACACGGTACTAATTATTTTAATGCTTCAGTATCTTCTGTCAGCTTCAGAAAAATAATGACATTTTAAAACACTGTTAGTAAATCTGTGAGGAAAAAAATAGCCTCATCGTTGTCGGTATAGTTATTAGTGCAACATATATGGAAGCAGTTTGGCAATACCCTTCAAAACTCTAATTCCAGACCCAACCATTTTAATCATAGCAATTAATTCTCCAGATTCACTTCTACACTGTGAGTTGTGGTTGGTATCAGGATATTCATTTTTTAAAATACTTGTTTGGCTGCATAGGGTCTTAGCTGTAGCATGCTGGATCTTTGCTGTGGTGCGTGGACTTCCCAGTTGTGGTGCGTGGGCTTCGATAGTTGTGGTGTGCAAGCTTAGCTGCTCTGTATCATGTGGAATATTAGTTCCCTGACCAGGGGTCCACCACATGTCAGATTCTTGCATTGCAAGGTGGATTCTTAACCACAGGAGCATCAGGGAAGTCCCCAGGATATTGGTTTAAAAATATTTATTAAGAACCTGCCATTGGGACTTCCCTGCTGGTCCAGTGGCTAAGACTCCATGCTGCCAATGCAGGGGGCCTGGGTTCAATCCCTGGTCAAGGAACTAGATCCCACATGCCACCACTAAGACCCAGTACAGTCAAATAAAATAAATGAAAAAATAATAATAATAATTAAAAACAAAAAAGGGAACCTGCCATTGACAAGGCAATAAATATCCCAGTTGTTGAGGGGGATACTAGGAACAACATAGAAAAACGTCCCTGCTTTTGTGGGGCTTGTATGTTGGTGCAGCATTCTATGTGATGGGGAAGCATTGAAAGGTATCAAAGACAGAGGCCACCCATCATGCATAATACAAGAAGCTATTGACTAAGCAAGGGAGAACTTCTATGTGGAAATAACACTTAATTTAAAAAAAAAATTCATAACATTTTCTTACATAAATATACCATAATTGAATCAATCAGGTCTTTTTTTTTTTTTAATTGAGAAAAAATAAAAGTGCTGTCTTGGCAAAATTTGATTGTATGCTGACCATCTCAGCATGTAGCAACTAGACCCAATTTTGAAACATAAGATGAAGAAGCTTTCTGAGTACTAATATGGAATTATCTTCTAGAAGTATCGTTAAACTAAAATGTAATATTTTTATTTGCTTCTATAATGCATAAAATGTTTCCAGAAGGAGATATAAGAAATTAACAACCACTGTGTCAGGAGGCAGTGGTAGGGGAACTGTGTAGCTGTGGAAATGGAAGGAAAGGAAGACTTTCCACTATGATTATCTCTGTGTAATGTGATGATTAGGCCTAACAGTTAGACTATGGGGTCGTAAAGAATCAGACACCACTGAGCGACTTAACAACTTTACGATAAGTGAAAATATGTATTTACCACTTAAATTTAAAATTTAAAAATAGGTATCATTGTGTGTCACTGTAAAAATATAAATTTATTTTACTGTTATTAATATCTCAGCTTATTATTTATCCTGATTCATAAGAGGTACTTTATTTTCTCAGTTTTATTTCTATTAAATCTAGTTAATTCAAGGACTTTCAGCAGCTTCTTATCTATCTATGATGTTCTTTGTCCAATAGAAACATTCACTTTTAATCAAATCCTAAAACTTTTTCTTTACACCTTTGTGTGTGTGTGTGTGTGTGTGTAATTTGTTTGAGAACTCTTTCCAAACTCCAGCGGTCTTAAAGACGATCAGACATTTTCAGGAACGAGCTATTACTTTGAATCTATTTGAAGTTTATTGTCATAAGTGGTTTAAGAAAGGCTTCCAAATTCATTTTCTTAACACATTTTAATAAACAACTGAATATCGACTCACTGATGTGGAATGCCTGTTCTTGGTCTTGTATGAGCCCCAGGATGGTGGTTAAGCCATGGTTAATCCATCACCATCACCACTAAGCCCCAGAATGGTCTAGTCTTTCATGGTGGTTCTTTCCCAGGCTTCTGTGGTTTCCTTATAAGCATGTTCTTACCAAAACTCAGCTAAAGTGACAAAAAAGATACATTTTAGACAATACTCATGTGTATGGGCAAAAAACCTCAAGGAATGTACTTGTGACTAACTACGTAGCAGGTCACTTTAGTTTCTGTTCTGTGGCCAGAAACTCTTACTGAAACTTTTTGTCTCTCTCTGATAACTTGTTTCAGGCAGGATAATAAATCCAATTCCTGTTGTTATCTTGGCTGAAAGCAGAAGTGTCTTGTAATATTTCATAATACATGGCCAGTCTCCCATTTTGCTCTTCTTATTCAACATAATTTTAGTATTTGGTATACTTTGAAGACATGTTCCAAGGTGATCCCTGGAATTTTGAGCAAAATTGCCTTGAATTAATAGATTAAATTAGGGAGTTTTCCTCTTCACAAGATTAAGTACTTTTATACCAATATATAGTATTTATTTATTTAGTCTTATTTAAGCTCTTTATTCGGAGAAGGCAATGGCAACCTACTCTAGTACTCTTGCCTGGAAAATCCCATGGACGGAGGGGCCTAGTAACCTGCAGTCCATGGAGTTGCTAAGAGTCGGGCACGACTGAGCAACTTCACTTTCACTTTTCACTTTCATGCATTGGAGAAGGAAACGGCAACCCACTCCAGTGTTCTTGCCTGGAGAATCCCAGGGACTGGGGAGCCTGGGGGGGTGCCATCTCTGAGGTCGCACAGAGTTGGACACAACTGAAGCGACTTAGCAGCAGCAGCAGCAGCAGCAAACTCTTTATTAGAACTTTGTTTTTTATCTTCTTAAAGTGATTGTCTATTTTCAGTTCAGTTCTTAGATACTTTAGAGTATTTTTTGTAATATAAATTAATTGTCTTTTGCACTTCATGGTTGCTTACTGGTATAGTGAATGACTCTTGATTGCATAAATAGACATGTCTTAGCATCACTGAAGATTCAGGTCCAGACAAGCACAAGAAAGAGAATATCATGATCAAGTAAGTCCCACAGATTTTTTGGTTTCCTATTGCATATAAATTGATGTTTGCTATATATTGTACCTTGTTAAGTGTACAATAGCACTGTGTTTTTTAAAATGTGCATGCCTTAATTATAGAATGCTTTATGGCTAAAAAATACTAACCATCATCTATGAGCCTTCAGTGAGTCATAAGCTTTTAGCTGGAGGAAGGTCCTGGTTTGACTTTTTAAAAATTGTTAAAGTTTTATCAAAGTACACTTGATTTACAATGTTGTGTTAATTTCTGCTGTGCAGCAAAATGACTCATACACATATGTGTATATATCATACATACGTAATTTTTTATATTCTTTCCATTATGGTTTGTCACAGGACATTGAATATTGTTCCCTGTGCTATATAGTAGGACCTTGTTACTTTTATTTTCTATATATAAGGGTTTGCATCTGCTCACCCCAGACTCCCAATCCTTTCCTCTCCCACCCTCCTTCCCCTTGGCAACCATGAATCTGTCCTCTGTCTTTAAGTCTGTTTCTGCTTCATAGATAAGTTCATTTGTGGCATATTTTTAGATTCCATGTATAAGTGATATCATATGGCATTATCTTCTTCTTTCTGACTTACTTCAGTTAGTATGATAATTTATACGTCTATCCATGTGGCAAATGACATGACTTCATCTTTTTTTATGACTGAGTTGTAGTTTATTGTAAATATGTTTTGCATCTCCCTTATCCATTCATCTTTCAGTGGACATTTAGGTTGCTTCCATGGCTTGGCTATTATAAATAGTGCTGCTATGAACATAGGGGTGTGTGTATCTTTTCAAATTATAGTTTTGCCCAGGAATGGGATTGCTGGATAAAATGGCAACTTTGTTTTTAGTTTTATGAGGAACCTTGAAACTGTTTTCCATAGTGGCTGCATCAGTTTCAGTTCAGTTCACTTCAGTTCAGTCGCTCAGTCATGTCCAACTCTTTGCGACCCCATGAATCACAGCAAGCCAGGCCTCCCTGTCCATCACCATCTCCCGAGTTCACTCAAACTCACGTCCATCGAGTCAGTGATGCCATCCAGCCATCTCATCCTCTGTCGTCCCCTTCTCCTCCTGCCCCCAATCCCTCCCAGCATCAGAGTCTTTTTCAATGAGTCAACTCTTCACATGAGGTGGCCAAAGTACTGGAGTTTCAGTTTTAGCATCATTCCCTCCAAAGAACACCCAGCACTGATCTCCTCAGAATGGACTGGTTGGATTTCCTTGCAGTCCAAGGGACTCTCAAGAGTCTTCTCCAACACCACAGTTCAAAAGCATCAATTCTTCAGCGCTCAGCCTTCTTCACAGTCCAACTCTCACATCCTTACATGACCACTGGAAAAACCATAGCCTTGACTAGATGGACCTTTGTTGGCCAAATAATGTCTCTGCTTTACATTCCCAGAAATAGTGTAAAAGGGTTTCCTTTTCTCCACACCCTCTCCAGCATTTATTATTTGTAGATTTTTTACTGCTGGCCATTCCGACCAGTATAAAGAGGTACTTCACTGTAGTTTGAATTGTCGTTTCTCTAATAATTAGCGATGTTGAGCATCTTTTCAAGCGCCTGTGGGCTATCTGTACGTTTTCTATGGAAAAATATTTAGATTTTCTGCCCCTTGTTTGATGAGGTTTTTTGTTTGCTGTTGTTAAATTGTGTGAGATGTCTATATATTTTGGAAATTAAGCCTTTTGTGGTCACATGATTTGCAGATATTTTCCACAGTCTGTAGGTCATCTTTTAATTTTGTTTATGGTTTCCTTTGCTGTGTAAAAGCTTATAAGTTTGATTAGGTCCCATTTGTTTATTTTTGCTCTTATATCAATTTCCTTAGGAGATTTACCTAATAAGACATTGGAACTATTTATGTCAGAGAAAAATAAATAAAAGATATTCAAATTGGTACTGAAGAGGAAAATTGTCATTATAGCAGATGGCGTGATACTATACATCAGTTCAGTTCAGTTCAGTCACTCAGTCGTGTCTGACTCTTTGCGACCCCATGAATCGCAGCACGCCAGGCCTCCCTGTCCATCACCAACTCCCGGAGTTCACTCACACTCACGTCCATCGAGTCAGTGATGCCATCCAGCCATCTCATCCTCTGTCGTCCCCTTTTCTTCCTGCCCCCAATCCCTCCCAGCATCAGTCTTCTCCAGTGAGTCAACTCTTCACATGAGGTGGCCAAAGTACTGGAGTTTCAGCTTTAGCATCATTCCTTCCAAAGAAATCCCAGGGCTGATCTCCTTCAGAATGGACTGGTTGGATCTCCTTGCAGTCCAAGGGACTCTCAAGAGTCTTCTCCAACTCCACAGTTCAAAACCATCAATTCTTTGGCACTCAGCCTTCTTCACAGTCCAACTCTCACATCCATACATGACCAGAGGAAAAACCATAGCCTTGACTAGACGGACCTTTGTTGGCAAAGTAATGTCTCTGCTTTTGAATATGCTATCTAGGTTGGTCATAACTTTCCTTCCAAGGAGTAAGCGTCTTTTAATTTCATGGCCTCAGTCACCATCTGCAGTGATTTTGGAGCCCAAAAAAATAAAGTCTGACATTGTTTCCACTGTTTCCCCATCTATTTCCCATGAAGTTATGGAACCGGTTGCCATGATCTTCGTTTTCTGAATGTTGAGCTTTAAGCCAACTTTTTCACTCTCCTCTTTCACTTTCATCAAAAGGCTTTTGAGTTCCTCTTCACTTTCTGCCATAAGGGTGGTGTCATCTGCATATCTGAGGTTATTGATATTTCTCCCCGCAATCTTGATTCCAGCTTGTGCTTCCAGCCCAGCGTTTCTCATGATGTACTCTGCATATAAGTTAACTAAGCAGGATGAGAATATACAGCCTTGATGTACTCCTTTTCCTATTTGGAACCAGTCTGCTGTTCCATGTCCAGTTCTAACTATTGCTTCCTGACCTGCATACAAATTTCTCAAGAGGCAGGTCAGGTGGTCTGGTATTCCCATCTCTTTCAGAATTTTCCACAGTTTATTGTGATCCACACAGTCAAAGGCTTTGGCATAGTCAATAAAGCAGAAATAGTTGTTTTTCTGGAACTCTCTCGCTTTTTCCATGATCCAGCGGATGTTGGCAATTTGATCTCTGGTTCCTCTGCCTTTTCTAAAACCAGCTTGAACATCAGGAAGTTCACAGTTCACATATTGCTGAAGCCTGGCTTGGAGAATTTTGAGCATTACTTTACTCGTGTGTGAGATGAGTGCAATAAAAACCCTAAAGACTCCACATGAAAAGTACAAGAACTGATAAGCAAATTTAGCAAGTAGCAGAATACAAGATTACAGAAAATACAAAAATACAGAAATCACTTTCATTTCTTTACACTAACAATGAAATATCAGAAAGGGAATGTAAACAAGCAATCTTTTATAAAATCACATCAAAAAATGAAATAAAATACTTAGAAATAAACCTCACCAAGGATGCTAAAGAGTTATATGCTGAGAACTATAAAATATTAATAAGGAAATTAAAGATAATTCAAAAAATGGAAAGATATTTCATGTTCTTGGATTGGAAGAATTAATAATTTTAAAATGACCATACTACCCAAAGCAATCTACAGATTTAATGCCCTTAATAAATTACCCATGGTATTGTTTACAGAACTAGAACAAATAATTCTAAAATCTAATGTTGTTGTTCGACTACTCAGTCATGTCGGACTCTTTGAGACCCCATGGACTGCAGCATGCCAGGCTTCCCTGTCCATCACCATCTCCCAGAACTTGCTCAAACTCATGTCCATTGGGTTGGTAATGCCATCCAACCATCTGATTCTCTGTCACCCTATTCTCCTCCTGCCCTCAATCTTTCCTAGCATCAGAGTCTTTTTAATGAGTTGGCACTTCCCTTCAGGTGGCCAAGTACTGGAGCTTCAGCTTCAGCATCAGTCTTTCCAATGAATATTCAGGGTTGATTTCCTTTAGGATTGACTGGTTTGATCTCCTTGCTGTCCCAGCACCATAGTTTGAAAGCATCAATTCTTTGGTGCTCAGCCTTTTTTATTGTCTGGCTCTCACATCCATACATGACTACTGGAAAAACCATAACTTTGCCTACAAAGGTCCATATAGTCAAAATCTAGATGGAACCATAAAGATTCAGAATTGTCAAGGCAATCCTGAGTAAAAACAACAATGCAGGACACATAAGCCTCCCAGACTTCAGGCAATACCTCAAAGTTACAATCATTAGAATTGGAACACAAACAGACATATGGATCAGTGGAACAGAATGGTGAGTGTAGAAATAAACATGCACACCTATAGACAAATATTCTTTGACAAAGGAGAGAGGAATATACATACAATGGGGAAAAGACAGTCTTTTCAGCAGTGGTGCTGGGAAATTTGGACAGCTGCGTGTGAACCAATGAAGTTAGAACACACCCTTACATCATACGTAAAAATAAACTCAAAATGGCTTAAAGACATATGTGACAAGATACCTATAAAACTCAAGAAGAGGATGTAGGCAAAGCTTTCTCTGCCTCAATGTTGATGGCTGTTGACTGATCAAGGTGATGGTTGCTGGAGGTTGGAGTGGCTGTGGCAATTTTTTAAAGTAGGACAGCAGTTAGGCTTTGCCACATTGATTATGTTTTTCATGAATAATTTCTCTGTAGTGTACAATGCTATAAATATTTGATAGCATTTTACCCATAGTAGGACTTCTCTCAAAATTGGAATCAATCTTCTCAACCCTGCTGCCACTTTATCAACTAAATTTATGTACTATTCTAAATCTTTTGTTGTCATTTCATAGCATCTTCATCAGGAGTAGTTTTCATCTCAAGAAACCACATTCTTTGTTCATTCATGGGAAGCAACTCTGCCTCCATTAAAGTTTGATCATAAAATTGCAGCAGTTGAGCTATATCTTCAAGCTCCACTTTTAATTCTAATTCTCGTGCCATTTCCACCACATCTGCAGGTTATTTCCTCCACCAAAATTTTGAAACCCTGAAAGTCATCCATGAGGATTGGAATTAACTCCTTCTTCCAAATTCTTATTAATGTTGATATTTTTGACATCTTCCCATGAATTCATCTTTTTAATGATGCCTAGAACTCCAGAACTCCAGACACCACTCCAGTGTTCTTGCCTGGAGAATCCCAGGGATAGGGGAGCCTGGTGGGCTTCCATCTATGGGGTTGCACAGAGTTGGACACGACTGAAGCGACTTAGCAGCAGCAGCAGCAGAATGGTGAATCCTTTCAGGAAGGTTTTCAGTTTACTTTATTGACCTCCATCAGAAGAATTACTATCTATGGCTTCTATAACCTTATGAAGTGTATTTTTTAAATAATAAGACTTAAAATTTGAAATTACTCCCTGATCCACAGGCTGCAGAATGGGTGTTGTGTTAGCAGGCATGAAAACAAGATGAATCTTGTTGTACATCTCCATCGGAAGTCTAGGGTGACCAGATGCACTGTCAATGAGCAGTCATAAAAGAAAGGGATCTTTTTATCTGAGCAGTAGGTCTCAAGTGTGGGGTTAAATACTCAGTAAACCATGTTGTAAACAGATGTGCTGTTATCCAGGATTTGTTGTTCTACTGATGGAACATGCACAGAGTAGATTTAGCCCAATCCTTCAGGGCCCTAGAATTTTTAGAATGGTAATGGAGCCTTGGCTTTACCTTGAAGTCAGCAGCAGCATTAGCCTCAAACAAGAGAGTCAACCTGTCCTTTGAAACTTTGAAACAAAGCATTGACTTCTCCTCTCTAGCTATGAAAGTCCTATATGGTATCTTTTTACAATGTAAAACTGTTTTCATCTACACTGAAAGTCTGTTGTTTGGTGTAGCCACTTTTATTAATTATCTCAGCTAGATTTTCTGGATAACTTGCAGCTTCTACCTCAGCATTTGCTGTCTCGCCTTACACTTTATGTTATGGAGATGCTTCTTTCCTTAAATCTCATGAACCAACCTCTGTTAGCTTCAAACTCTTCTTCTGAAGTTTCCTTTCAGCTCTCAGCTTTTATAGAAATGAAGTGAGTTAGAACCTTACTCTGGATTGGGCTTTGGTTTAAGGGAATGCTGTAGCTATCTGGAGCACTAAAACTCGCTCTCTATCAGCATTCAGCTGTTTCCTTTTCTCATCATCCCTGCGTTCACTGGAGTAGCTCTCTTAATTTCCCTCAAGAACTTTTTCTTTGCATTCACAGCTTAGTTAATTCTTTAGCATATGAAATCTTTCTTTTGGCCTATCTTGACTTTCAGCATGGCTTCCTTACTAAACTTAAACATTTCTGGTTTTTATTTTTAATGAGAGATGTGCAACTTTTCCTTTCACTTGAACTCTGAGAGACCATTGCAGGATTATCAATTGGCCTAATTTCAACATTGATACATCTCAGGGAATAAAGGATGTCTGAGAAAAGGGAGGGATGTGTGTGTGTGGTGGTGGGGACATCTGACTGGTAGCGCAGTCAAAGCACCACAATATTTATCTATTAAGTTGACCAACGTATACGAGCCTTGTTCATGACACCCCCAAATAAGTACAATAGTAATATCAAGGATCGCTGGTCACAGATCATCATAAAAAATCATAATAGTGAAAAAGTTTCAATACTACAATATTATTGAATGTGGCATAGGGACAGGAAGTGAGTAAATGCTTTTGAAAAAGTTGGAACTGAGAGACTCTATGCAGGGTTGATACAAACCCTCAATTTTGTAAATAAGGTAATATCTACACAGCATAATAAAGCAGAGTGCTGTAAAACAAGGTTATGCCTGTATTGAATATGTAACCAGAAATTTTGTTTACATTTTGAAATTAGTTTCAATGTTAGTTCTGGTGACTCCTGGTATCTTACATACATCATTCTGTCATCTGTATCTAATTATACTTTTGACTCTTTTCAGTCTTCCAGGTTTTCATTTCTTTTTCTCTTACATTTTGCATTCTTCAATGCACACTGAACAATATTAGTGAGAGAATAGGTATCATGTCTCTAAGCTTAAAGTAAATGTCCTGTAGTATTATATTTAAGTGTAATTTATGTGTTTGTTATTAGTAAGTAGCCATTAAAAAGTAAAAGAGTTCCTTACACACCTTTTCATATTTAATCAGATAAAGATGCTGAATATTGTCATTTTTTTCTAATTCTATTGAGAGGCTTCTTTTTTTAATTTAATCGCATCAATAAGCTTTCTAACATTGAAATATTCTAACTGAACATTATCTGTGGTCACTTCTATACTTTTGTTTTCATTTTGTTTATTAGTTTTTGTAATATCTGTTTTGAGACACCAAGTTGTTTTCCTCTTTTCTTAATTTCCATCAAAAGGGTATGAAGGATATCATGCTAGTGTGGATTTAATCTTCTATCACAAATTTGTGCTCATATCCAGCACCAGCTACCACATTCTGGAGAGTGGTTTAAGCTCTTTGGGTATTATTGTTCACTTCTTTAAAAATCAGGATGGAGATGAGAGTCAGGAATAAAATTCTTGATGTTTTGACTCTTCAGCTCTTAAGAAGATTGCACAAGACATCCAATCAGAATTTCTCTTCTGGTCTCTCCAACTTTGTTTCCCAATAATTCTATCCTGACATCCTCACCTCTTTCCTCAAACCTCATCCTCCAGAGATACATTCAGGTTATATTGTCCCTCCAGGTTTTCACACACGTATATCTGCACAAATATGTATGTGTGTGTATATATAGATAGATAGGTAGATCGGCTTCTCAGCATCCCCTGGAGGAGGTTATGGGGACCCACTTCAGTATTCTTGCTTGGAGAATCCCATGGACAGAGGAACCTGGCAAGCTACAGGCCATGGGGTCACAAAGAGTTAGACACAACTTAAACAACTTGGTAAGCACACATGCATATATACACACACACACACACACACACACACACACACATATATATATATATATATATATATCTTCTCTGTTTCATAACCTTTATGTTTCAGTTATTTACCTAAAAATGACTGATTTTACCTCTTGCTAGATTAAAAACAATTGAAATGTATTGGAAAGGTGTTGCATAACTCATAGTATTAACAAAACCAGAGCAGCGCTGTGAATATGGACAACACGAAACCCTTGATCATCTATTCCCTCTTATGTAAGTTACACAGTACAAATCTACCCCAGCCCAAATTCAGCAGCACATACACTAAACTGGAAGGATAGAGAAATTTGCAATGATCGCTGGCAAAGATGCAAATTCATGAAATGTCCCAAATGTTTCTGTATCATATACTTAAAATTGCTAACAAACTGGATTTAAATATTCACAAACAATATACATGATAATAAAGTGATATGATAGAAGTATTAACTAATATGTAGCAGTAATCATATTACAATATGTAAATGTATCAAATCAGAACACCTTATACCTTAAACTTACATAATACTGTGTATCAACTATGTCGCAATGTGCTTTTTAGAAAGATTTATTTATTTGCTTGTTTATTTGTTTTTGGCTGTGCTGGGTCTTTGTTCTTGCTCATGGGCTTTCTCTAGTCACAGCAGGTGGGGGCTACACTTCATTGTGGTGCTCTGGCTTCTCATTGCAGTGGCTTCTCTTCATTGCAAAGCAAGAACTCTAGGCAGGCAGGCTTCAGTAGCTGTGGCACAGAGGCTTAGTTGCTCTGCAACATGTGGGATCTTCCTGCACCAGGGATTGAACCTGTGTCCCCTGCATTGACAGGCAGATTCTCAATCGCTAGACCGCCAGGGAGGCCCTCAATATAATATTTTTTATTTAAAAATATCTACTTTAAAAGATTTCTCTATCACTTTGTTACTCTGATTAAGATTCAGAATACCTACAGAAGGATTGTAGTTGGCCTTGCTCATATCAGTCATTCGCCACCCCTTGGAGGATTCTGGTCACCTTGATTTGATGATTCACAAAGGTGGAAAGATGATTTTCTAAAGAATTTTTTTTTTTTTTTTTTTGGTCAAAGAAATGAATTCTAGCAACCCGACCCTCCCCTAAGAAATGTCCACTGAATTTCCCCATTGTTTGATTAACCCATATGTATTAGGAGACAAGGGGTTGAATGCCGTTTCCATATTCCCATAGCACCGTGTTTCTTCTCTGCGTCAACATATACAGGATTGTACTTTCTGCTATCACTACAAAGGTTCAGATATTTGAGAGCAGAAACTGAAACTTTAATCCTGCCCTTGGGTATGACTTCCTACATTTTAGCACCTAGCACTTGGTATCGTTATTCATTTTTTTAAAGAAAGAAAGGAAGAAAAGGAAGGAAGGACAGAAGGAAGGAAGGAGAATACAAGGGAAAGGAGACAAGGAAAAGAGAGGATGAAGAAAGGACGGCAGAAATGCATCTAGATGAGAACAAAGGACAACCATTCAAAGAACTAGACTATCCTGAAGGTGATACAGCCTTAATCATGGCAGGTTCTTAGTTATCAGTGAAATGAACACGTGACTCATAGTGTATAGAGGGAATTGAAGCCCTGAAAGGTTTAGTTTAAATTAAAGTTCCCTTTCAGCCATCAGTCTCTATGACTCTTTAATACAAGATCTTAAATTTTGGGGACTGAGGGAAAACAGCAAGACTAGGTCTGAGGGAACAATGAGATCTATATGAAGGTGAGAAGTGTGGTTAGAACCTGTGTATCCCCGAACTTTGCTGAGCCTTCCTGATTTGGTCAAACTCTCCAAGGAACAGCCATGTTTCTTTGCAGCAGTGTCTTGAGAGCAATTTGACTCATTTCTATTCATCAGTGCACTAAGACATTAGAAAACTTCTACAATAACATAGTCTTATGATTTTTGGATGGGCATCTCAAGCCTCAAAAAGATAAGAGAATATATATGTCTAAGTCAATGTCCCTCAGACCTCCTGGGATCTCAGTTTTCAACATCATCAAACCTTTGATATTTGGATTTGTTTTGCCATTGGCAAAACAGTACTATTATTTCTAAAGGGAGACTGTGAACTTCAGATGGCCTTTTTCAAGACAAGTCAATTTTTAAAACTTTTTTGTTTGTTTTTTAGTATAAACAAGGTAGGACTTTACTTTTTTTTTTTTTTTTTTTTGAACCAGACACGGATATACTTGCTGGTGTAGGACTCTATCAAATAGCATTTTGGTTTGCTTTAAATGCAAACTTTCAAAGTCAAGAACTGAATTCTTCAAATGCCAAATTTCCCAGAAGTTTTAATCCTTTGGCTTGCTCTGATATACAAAATCCTCATGATATATGACAGAAAATGAGCTGCTACCAAGTATAAAACAAGCTGTTTACCCATTGTAAAAAAAAAAAAAAAAAAAAACAACGAAACAAGGAGTATCACTCCAGAATGACTGTGTGAAATTGGAAAGATTAAGAACAAAATCCCACAAGATAACAAGATACAAATGATAATTTTAACCATTTCTCTTTGTGAGATAACACATCCTAGTTAATATTCACAGATACTTGGAATGTCATCAGTATTCAAAGCACAAATACTGCAGTTGTGTCTGTATTTCCAATAGATAGGTAAACAGTCAAAAATTGAGATGTGTAGATGTAAAAACCACAGCATAGAGCAAGGATGGACTAAGGAATTTCTAATTTAGAGGGACCCAGAGGAAGCTGCATCTGAAAGGCATTGCACTTTGTATTAACATCATATGTATTTTGTGTGGCTTGCAGAGGGCGTGGCAGGACTGACAAAGACTAAAGTTCCCCACTCCCACATCATTTCTTGGTTAGCTATTGTCACAAATACTAAATAAACAAATTTTCTAAAGTTACTAGGTACATTAGGGTATATGTATCTGCGTGTGTATGTTTGTGAAAGTTTGTGCGCACGTAGGTATAGGAGGAGGTATGATTATACCCAGATACCATTTTACAAAGTAACTTCATGTTTATTCTCTTAGCTAAACTTGAAACTTACCCTAAGGAATCAGGAGGACCTATTTGATAAATGAATATAAAGGGGTGTATTCTCACTGCAGCAAAAAGACACACCCATGGTGATCTACCTACTTTTTCACACAGATTGAACTGAAAACTATATTCTCCCTCCACAGACTTGTCACCGAGCCTCTGTCTTTCTGGTCTACACTACCTCACAGAAGTATTAAAAGATTACATGAGAACACATATAAATAAATGCTTGGCACTTCTAAGTGCTCAAAAAAGAGACTATGAAAGTACTCTTCTTTCTAGGCTCTCTGCAAAATATCAGATTGCATTTTCTAGAAAGAATGAGGCTTCCATTCTATTTCATTTTATTGAAGCTGTGTAGACAGTCACTCTGAATGCACTCTACCTACTTGGTACTTGTCACACTGCGAACCACATCCATGAAATCTTTTTTCCAGGTTTGCCCTGTCCTTCTGCCACCAATGCCACTAGCACAGCTCAGATGTTCTCCTTGCAAAGGGAAATCTAGCCCCACAAATATACTCTGCATGCGAACAAATGACGAGAGGAACTAAGAGTCTACTTAAGACAGAAAATCTCTGCCCTTGTGCCATTTTTCTCTGTCCAGCAGGGTCAGTTTGACTGCAAAGTGACTGTGCCTAGTTCCTTTAAAAGTGAACAAAGGCACGAGGTAGAAGGTGGGAATTTAATTCAAATGTCTATTACAGATGTACATGATTTGTTGTTGTTCAATCACTCATTCATGTCCAACTCTGCGACCCCATAGACTGTGGCCTGCCAGGCTCCTCTGTCCATGGGATTTCCCAGGCAAGAGTACTGGAGTAGGTTGCCATTTCCTTTTTCAGGGCATCTTCCTAGATCAGGGGTCACACCCACATTTCCTGCCTTGGCAGGCGGATTCTTTACCACTGCGCCACTAGGGAAGTAAGCCACTCCAATAGTCTTGCCTGGCAAACCCCAAGGACAGAGGAGCCTGGCAGGCCACAGTCCATGGAGTCACAAGAGTCAGACATGACTTAGCAACTAGACAACAACGACAACAATGATTAGTTGGGTCTAGTATCTCACCTGCTGCTGAATCTAATTCTCACTAGAATTGACCACATATCCTGGTTTTTCAGTGCCAAGTTTCCCAGCGTGTGACACTTTAAGTGCTAAACATGGAAATATCCCAGGCAACTGGGACCAGCATTCATCCCATACGTGGCCCAGTTTGTTAAAACTCACGACCTGGGGCTTCAGACCCCACTGAGAAGCTCTTTATCTATCTCTGCGGGCAGCCTCAGCCCTGCCTTCCAGAAGCCCAACACAGGGGGCTCATCTGCATAACGTGATTGGTTCCCTGAGTTGCATTTTCTTACTCACATCCCCCCATAATTTGCATGGGAAAAAAGAGTTAATGAATAGATAGTTATAATCACATTTGAATTTTTTCTCCCATATTTTCCCTTAAACTTTGGCACCTGTTACCACTTGTCTGCTAGCAAAAACAAAAGGAATCAAAAAGAGCAAACAAATGTTAATGAGAAAATTCAGAAACAGCTGAGATGTTTATTTTTCAACAGCTCTCTTTTTCCACAAATATGTGGACACAGAGTTTTGATTTTTCTCATGCATATTTAAACCATGGTGATATTTTTTTGACAGTTGACCTGTTTCTCCTTCTAATGGTAGACTGAAAAATAAGAGCTAAAAATTATACTAAGAAATGCTAAGATTTATTGAGTACCTACTATGTGCTAGTCACTGGACTAAGCATTTTAATCTGATTAATTTGTTTGTTCTTTACATGGTCTCTGTGAATTAGGGTTACATCCATTTTATTATTAGAGCAAAATGAAACCTAGAGAGCTGAAATAACTTACTCAAGTTCAATCACACAGCTAGTAAAGAATACAGAGTGGTGTTTTTAAATAAAGGGGGTCTCAATGGTCCAGCTCCAGAGCCCAGGCTGCAATATGTTTCCTAGATGATCACTTCAGCATCATCATCTTGAGGCTCTTGGACTCCTGTGCAACCATGAAGAATCTTGGCTTGGAAAACACTGCCTCTTAACCTTCCACACCCTTAGTCTTTGAAAGCTGTGAACATTTTTCCCTGTGCACCTAGAAGCTCTCAGAAGAAACATCATGTGAAAAAGATAAAGGCTCTCTATCTTGTTATCCTCCATATTTCTTGGAAAATTTAGTCTTAAGCCTAAAATATACAATGAGAATCAAATTATAAAATATCTCTCTTCTGGGACATTGGCTATACCCCAGCTGAAGGGACCAACAGAAAAGGGATATAGTCATTGGATTAGATAGCCCTAGACTTAAATCTTCAATGATGACTCTTTTCAGACCATCTCAACCTAGAGAAGTGACTAGCCTTATCAAATCTGTTTTCTCAGTTTTTAAATTGGGGGCATAGTATGTATCACTGTCTCTCTCCTGATGCTGAAGCCTCTAGTTTTTATCTCCTGGTTTTGTACCCTAATTGGTTACTACTCTATTTATAATCAAGACTGGTGCAAATTATTCCTTCCTTCTGAACAGGGCTTCAGAGTGTTTAATGCAAAGATAAGAGTTGAGATTACAACCTTGAACCTATGTTTTTTAAAATTAATGTGTTTCTTCCATAGACTCAGCCTCCCAGATCCTTCATAAAGGAGCTTTCAGGTAGAATATACAGGGAAGTTTCACTTTGTGAAATCGTATTTTTATTAAGCAGTATCTAAATTAACATCTAATTTCTTTGCCAATCTTATTCAGGACTTACTCAAAACACTCAGATTTCTTTCCTTTTTAGAAAAAGAAAGAAATTAGTATTCAACTTATTAAGGAAGAAACAATTACACACTAACGAATCACTTGACATTTTTTAAATTAATCTTTTGCTGAAGTGAGTGTCATTATATTAAAATAGGTAATTAATAACTAATTGAGATTCATATCAAATATTTTTTTAAATGTTCAACATATTGAAAATAGAGTCTAAGGGCTCAGTCAGCATCCTTGTCGCTAGTATTACTGACAGAGATTTGTTGAGCACCTACTGTGAACAGGACCTTTGAGTATACCCTCAAAACAAACATGTATGTTTCTACTACATTGTAGATTTCCTTCACTGTCATGTGGAATATAGTGTCTTGCACACAAGTGTTTATTGAACCAAAAAGCAAATGAAGGAAGGAAAAAAGGGAGGATGTACTCATTCATTTGAAGAAAGGTCTTCATTCCACTCCTGATGTATGTTGTTAGGGTTCCCTGACCAAAAATTTGCATAACAAGACACGTTATCCCTCTCTTCTGAGCCTAGCTGAGGGTACACTGCTTGGATTATATTCAGTATATTGTTGCTGGATGAATAAGCGCTAAGCCACTTCAGTAGTGTCTGACTCTTTGTGATTCTATGGACTGTAGCCTGCCAGACTGCTCTGTCTATGGGGATTCTCCAGGCAAGAATACTAGTGTGTTGTCATTTCCTCCTTCAAGGCATCTTCCCCACCCAGGGATGAAACCCACATCTCTTATGTCTCCTGCTTTGGCAGGCAGGTTCTTTACCATAGCACCACCTGGAAAGCCCTGCTGGATTAACAAATGAGTGACAAATACATATTTCTATACCATTCATCTTTCTCACTGGTCTCCTTCCTGCCCAGACCCCTTGCTTTCAGGGAATGCTTCCATATTTTGTCACGTGTGGTTGGTTAAAAGATTTTGAGATTAGCCCATCTGAATGTGACTTCAATCTTGCTTTCACATGCTCCTCGTAGTCCAGCCTACTCACCGAGCAAGGGAACTGGGAAGTAGATAGCATGGTAAGGAAGCACAGGTGTGCTAAAAGGGTGGGCATTAGGCACTTCTGCAGGCTGCTGACTCCTCCCTTTTCCTCACTTCTCTTCCCACCAAAAGCCCTTTTGTGCCTCCCTCCTTTTGACCACTTCCAATTTGTCTTGATTCATGGACCTAACATTCCAGGTTCCTATGCAATATTGCTCTTTACAGCATCAGACTTCACTTCTATCACCAGTCACATCCACAACTGGGTGTTGTTTTTGCTTTGGCTCCATCTCTTCCTTCTTTCTGGAGTTATTTCTCCACTGATCTCCAGTAGCATATTGGGCACCTACCAATCTGGGGAGTGCATCTTTCAGTGTCCTATCTTTCTGCCTTTTCATACTGTTCATGGGGTTCTGAAGGAAAGAATACTGAAGTGGTTTGCCATTCCCTTCTCCAGTGGACCACGTTTTGTCAGAACTTTCCACCATGACCTGTCCGTCTTGGGTGGTCCCACATGGCATGGCTCATTGTTTCATTGAATTAGACAATGGTTAAAAAGTATTGATATGCCCCTTTGTGACCTTTCATAAATTAATCCCTCATGAAGTATCTTACCGTGGCATAAGAACAAAAGATTGCAAGCTTATTACCGTTTTTATTATTAGGATCCAAAAAAGGAAAAATGCTTCTCCTGGGATTTCTTTGCCACCTTTGGCCAAAGCTTGATTTCAGAGCTGGAGACTGTTGGCCTAGTAATATATTTCAATGTTAAAGGAGATAATGAACAATATCAGGTGATTAGAATAGAAACTGTAGGTGATAAAGAGGAATTTAGTAGAAGCATTTCCTTCCCCTAATTCTTCAGAAAATTGAGCCATTAAACTGTTGGACATTTCAAGTACAGTCAAGGATGCCTTAATTTGAGCCTGAGACCTGACAGAAGTAAATCTTTGGGAATAAATAAAAACAACATGCAATATTCTAAGATAAACCTTTAAAGCAGAAGTAAAGAGGCTCTTAGGAACCACAGATGTCATCCTTTTCTGAGACCCACTCAAAGTCACACACAATTAAGAAGATACATACACAGAGCCCCACATACACATGTAATCATATATGATTATATATATATGCAATCATTATTCCTTAATCATGTGAGAGAGTACTGCTGTGTTTATCATATTTCATCAATTCTAAGATGCATGTTTTTCATACTTTCACAAATTGAAACTTGGAATGGATCTTAAAATATATTAAAATCTCTATGGACTGTTATTAGTTTTTCTAGAAAAGTTGGCTTCCACTTGTCATATGGGGGCATCAAGCCAATTTTAAATTTTTTGCACCAGGGATTTTTGCTCTTTGTTGGAAATGGGGGGCTATACTGGCAGTGTAAATCCAGAAGGCATGATGGCCTGAACACGTATGATTTAAGTTCTTAAGAAAGATGCACCCTCTGCCACCAGGGCTGAGGTATACACACTTCCTGGGAATGTCATTATTTCACTTACCTGGAGGCCATAACCCTTTGGTATCCCAGATTTATGTGGGGGGTCTCCTATCAAACTCCTTAGCTAGAACATTTTTCTTTCTTAGTGGAACATAAATTATTAATAACTGCATGGCAGAGACAAGGCAGAGCAGCATCATTAACCCCTTATATCCATGAGAAAATGAGGCTTAGAGAAGTTAAGCAACTCTCCTAACATTACATTGAAAAATAAACTTCGAATTTAAACCCATTTCTTCTTGATTCCATGTGTTTTCCAGTGTACCACTTTTTACCAAAAAACAACTATGTAACGTTGGTTAAAAACATTCATTCTCTCTTCTGAGCACTGATTTTCTCATGTAAGAAATGAAAGGAGATTAAGTAGAAGAATTTTAAATGGAAGTAACATGTGTTGCTTACATTAATCTAATATAGGTGCTTATGCTTTGCTATATTGAGAGAAGGCAATGGCACCCCACTCCAGTACTCTTGCTTGGGAAATCCCATGGATGGAGGAGCCTGGTAGGCTACAGTCCATGGGGTCTCGAAGAGTCGGACACGACTTAGTGACTTCACTTTCACTTTTAACTTTCATGCATTGGAGAAGGAAATGGCAACCCACTCCAGTGTTCTTGCCTGGAGAATCCCAGGGACGGGAGCCTGGTGGGCTGCCGTCTATGGAGTCACACAGAGTCGGACACGACTGACGTGACTTAGCAGAGATATGTTTTGCTAGTCATCTAGCAACCAAGTTAACTCTAATAGATAGGTTTCATGTAACCTACTTTTACAAATGATGAAATTAGGACAGAGGTGGAGTAACATGCCCAGGGTCACACAGAGAGTTAGTGGCAGAGCTAAGAGTTGATTTCTAATAAGCCTGACTCATGAGACTTGCTGAGACATACTGTTTCTCAGAACTCGTGGTCCAGCCCTCTTCCCTAAAAAGCATAACTTCTTGCTGCAAAGTTTGATTGCCACAGTGGTAGTTTTGAGAGATGCCCTTGTGGCAGGTGCATTATCAGTGTGCTTTGTCCTCTTTTGCAAGTGGCCCCCTGGCCATGAGGGGCTCTCTTTGTCTTATAGCTAGATTTGGCCCCACAAGCAAAGCCTAGGCAGAGGGACTAGAGAATCCAAAGGAAGATGGATGGTAGGTTAGCTCCCAGTAGTCTGCCAGTTATCACCACAGACTTTCCCTTCTCTTCTGTACCGTAAGTCCAGGCTGCTACTGCACAGGGCCATGATCTAAGGTCCCAAAGACTGGGAGCTGATTAAATGTTTACTCTCTGCCTCTGATAGATGTTTACAAATTTGGGAGCTGTTCTGCAGATTTTCCCCTTTATTAGGAAATGTTTTTCTGAGGGCTGAAAGATGTCATCTGTGCTGACATTTCTTACGCTGGTCAAGAAATAGGGTGGTGTGTACAACCATCCTTACTCATGGACATGCTCTCTCCCTGGACAGGCCAAGTCCTAGACATCATCCCACTGGAAGTGAATAGTCCAAAAGAGGAGCCCCAGACTAGGGGGATGGAAGGGAGATTCCTAGAGGCACCTAACCAAGTTTATTATCTGTGTAGGTGGAGTCTTCTTTCCGAAACAGATTTGCATAAACCAAGCTCATGGAGGTTGTTTGTAGGGGTGCAAAACTTGCTACTCCAAGATATCTCTTTGGCATGAAGAGTATTTTGAGCTGAAGATAATCAAGGTCCAAAAGACTCAAGAGCAAACTTTGACCTTCCCCCTAACAGCCTGAAGAATTTAGATAGAGGAATCTAGCTATCACTAGAGATACCTTCAAGCATGGACTGGGTGTGGTAAAGGAAGCTCTTAGAGATCAGACTTAACTCTGTGGCCCGTTATCTTTGCATCACCCAGCAAACCTTTATTACCAAACATTTGATTTTTCCTCTCAATGCCAATTGCCTTCCTCCCCTTTGAAATTCCAAAGCACTACTCTCAACATTCTCTTTTGTCGTCATCTAGAGATAACATTTAAATGAAGATTTTTGACCATCTGACAAGTTAGTTTCCGTGAACCTCTCCCGTGTATACATGTTACTGAACATGGGTTTATTTTCTCCTGTTAATCTGTCTTATGTCACTTTAAGTCTTAGATCAGCCAGAGGAGCCTAGAATGGTAGAGAAAGTGTTTTTCCTCCCCAGCAGTGTTTAGGATCAAATGCATTAATCCTCAATGACAGATGCAGTTACGAGAAATTCAAATCGGCATAAGTCAGGCCACAACTCATCTTTCACTGTGACCTATTCTACAAAATATTTACTAGAAGGCTGGTGGTGGGAAAGGCCAGAATGAGGTACATTAAGAGTGTGATATTCAGTCAGATTCTTTACCAAACCAAATCTGTGTCCATTCACCCATCGCACAGGCAAAGCCGAGCCATTGACACTGGTTTGTGGTAGATTGCCTGTCTGATCATGCCATATTCAGGGGTTATGGAATACTGATCTCTTCATTCAAGAACCTACACAAAAACTGCTTCAACATATGGGAGCAGTTTCTATTCCCTGAAACACCCTAGCTTTGGGACAGTTAGTGAAATATCCTGTTTTCAGGGAAACTTTGTTTCCCTAGACTCGGCCTTTATATGGAAAAAAGGTGTCTCCCACTGTGTTCCACCATGAAATCTCCGCTGTCTACACCCCATTAGGTGGCTACCTTTAGAGTGGTGCTCACAGCCCACTTGCACAGAATTGCGAATTCTGTGAGCCAGGCTGAACTCATCAGGAATGCGCCTTTTATCCATTGTGCTTAAGGGAGTTCCACTGAACAAGCGCTTCAGGATATTTGCTCTTTAAAAGTGTATTTTAAAATTCATAAAATCAATGTAATCCAATTCAGAAAATTCACTAGATAAAACAAATCCCCCATATAGTAAATACCATAAGATAGCCCCACTCTCATTTTATGTATTTTATTATATCATTTACCTTACGTATAATACAGTTAAAATTGTAATGTACACATAAATATTTCAAAATTGTTTTTTATTGTTACTTAATATATCATAAACATTTTTCTATATTGTCATGTAGAAACTTCCCAAATGCAACATGCAAGCCCTTTATGTTCAGCTATGCAAAGCCCTTTATGTTCAGCTTCCTTCTTTAGTCTCACCACTCTCTACCACAATGTCATACTCTACTCCATCCATGTGGAACAACACACGCTTACTGGGCATTACACCCTTCCCAACCCACCTCTCACTCTGCCTTCACCTGGTATATCCATCAGCCAGCTTATAGGTAGGCAACAGAATCCACCCTTAATTGTTCACATGAAGAGGCTTTTAATATAAGAACCACTTATGGAACGGAATGTTAGGCTGGTTTAAGAAAAGGATGCTGAGGAAATTAATAGTGAGATGTTCAGAAACTAGCAAGTCGGGAAGTTCTTATCCCTGTAGGGCCAAGTAGTCTGGGGCCAGCTGAGGACCAGAACCTAGAATCCCAGAAGAAGAGCCTCCTGGCAAGCGCTGTGATCATGGAGAGATGAAACTGATGGAGATGGGATATTCCAGCAGGGAGGGAGCAGGGTAGAAACACTCCATTTCTCTCTCCACTGGGCCTCTTATTTCCTATCAGTATTTTCTTGCTGGCCAAGACCCAAGCAGAGATCAAAGAGCAAGGAAGCAACAGTACTACACCATACAGATGTCAGCTGCTGAGTCTGCAGCAGCAGTTCAGAGGAGGACAGAGAACAAACAGGAAAGGGGAGGCTGAAGAGAAAATAACCACCCTTCCTGCCTAATTTGGGTTTATCCTCTGGCCCTCAGCATAGATGCTGCCTTATCAAGGAAGTGAGAATGGGCTGCTTTCCCCTCTATGTTCTCACTGCTTCCAGTGTTCACCTCAAGATATTTTATACTTGATTAAAATTACGAACAAGACAACGCCATCTCCCACTGAATATTTAAACAGTAGCAAGCAGAGTCTTGCAAATAATAGGCATCCCGTAAATATTTGCATAATCGCCATTTCTAAAGTCTTCATAATATTTGTTCTTGGAGCTGGGCCGTAATCGACTTCGTCTTTCTATTGCATTTAAAAATTCTTAAACTGTATCTTGTTCATTATTTCAGTGTTAGCCAGTTTCTCTGGTTGAGCTGTAAACTCTTTGAAGGCCAGAGGCTATGTTAAAACACACCTCTCTGGATGTCTTTACTGCTGAAGCCAAATCTGGCCTCTGTACCTCAACACTGAATTAAATCAATCTCAGAGACATAGTTTTGGGTGAAGTGAAAAGAATAGCTTTATTGCTTCGCCAAAGAGGGCTACAGGAGGCTAATGCCCTCAAAGCTGTGTGTCCCAACTTGGGGTGGGAATTGAAAGGTTTTGGAGTAGTGATTCAAAGAGACATATTAGCTTGTGGACATTTTCCTGACTGGTTGGTGGTAAGATAAGTAGGAGTCAGTATCATTAACCTTCAGGGGTCAACATTCTTGTGGGCAGCATACCGTCATTAACTATTAACTTCTTCTACCTACTGGGGGTTTCAGTGTCTGCAAAACAACTCAAAAATATTGTTGTGCATGGTCCTTGTTGGGGAACCAGGACTTTGCCGGAAAGCTGCAATGTTTTCTCTCTTGACCTTTCATTTCCTCCTGGTCTCACATCCTCCATTCCCTAATAAGCAACTCTTGAATCAGCCCGTTGGAACTCAGGGAAGGTCATGGGGGCTGGATGAAGGCTGATTCCTATGATCAGAGAAATGGGGGAGGCTTTGTTTCCAGGAGCCCCACAGGGCCCTGCTCAGTATCACTACTAGTGCTTAATGCCCATGTGCACTAGCACAGATACACACACACTCACACACATATGCACACACACACATACGACCTGTCAAGGTTTGGTAGACATGGGACAGAAACCCCTTAAGTGAGAAGGAGTCTCCAGTTTCCCCAAAATATCCCCATGTTCTCCTCATAGCTCCCACCCCAACAGCTCTGTGTTTATATGCACAGAAAAAGGAGGATTCACTAGACCAACAGTTCCAAAGCTTCATGGCAACAAAGCAGCAAACCAACAGAAAATTACTGTCTGCCGTCTTTCTGACACTAGGTAAGACTATGTCCCTACCCTGGAGCCACTTCTAACCCTGCTAACATTCTCTTTGACTAGACCACAATGATTCCTACTTAATATGCTGCTCAAGGAGGTTTTGTGAAAAGGGATAAAAAGAACAAGGCATCGGGGGTTGGTAAGTCTGACTTCCTGCTGTTCCTCCCCTAGAGACTCACTGAGAGGCCTTAGAGGCACACTGTTCATCTCTGGGTCACCCCCCTTCTATGATGTGACACTTCATTTATGTTGATTCATCCAATTCTTCCCAGAGGGCAAGGGCTGGGTTCAAATCCTACCTTACTCGCATGTGAACTGGGTCATCTTCATCATCTTATTTTTCTCTCTTGACCTTTAGTCCGCTCAGCTTTAAACTGGGATCTTGAAACTGAGTACACAGACTTTTGTTAAAGTTAACTAAAGATAGATGGGAGAAGTCAATGGCACCCCACTCTAGTACTGTTGCCTGGAAAATCCCATGGACAGAGGAGCCTGGTGGGCTGCAGTCCATGGGGTTGCTAAGAGTCAGACACAACTGAGGGACTTCACTTTCACTTTTCACTTTCATGCATTGGAGAAGGAAATGTCAACCCACTCCAGTGTTCTTGCCTGGAGAATCCCAGGGACGGAGAAGCCTGGTGGGCTGCCGTCTGTGGGGTTGCACAGTCGGACACGACTGAAGTGACTTAGCAGCAAAGATAGATGGCAAGCTATCTGTTAAAAAAAAAAAAAAAGATTGGTGATATGATCGTAGACATTGTTGAAATAGTAAGATGGTTCTGGGAGGTTATTGTGAGGATGGACATGGGACATGACAAGATAAGGAAAGGAGGTGGAGAAGGAGAAAGAATCAGGGTTGGGGGGAAAGAAAGGAGGGAAAATGGGATGGAGGAAGAAAGGAAAAAAGGAAGGCGAGCACAAAATTCAGGGAATGAATGAGCAGAAAGAGGCATTTGGAGACAGTTTATAGATATCTAAGAAAATATAATCTAAGTCAATGCTTCCCAGTCAGAATAGTCACACTCCAATTTAGCTACCTAAACTTTAAGGTGGTGTGACTTCAGCATTTAACATTATAAATAGGCATGTAAATGTCTCAGCATGGGAGCTGAAAGTTGGAGGCAGCTTTTGGCAGAGGTAATAATGAAGTGATTCCCATTAGTGATGGAAAGGCAATTAAGGAAAACCTCAACGAAGCTCCAGATCTGAGCATTCAACTAAAAGACTGGGATTTTGGAGGAAAAAAGGTTAAGCACCAGGAGGCTGTTTATAATGACTTTAATTAGACTGAAAATGAATTGTTTCACTTATTTTTTTTTTTCCTCTCCAAGTTTGCCTTTTAGATAACAGAGCATCTGTATTAACACTGAGATACACTTGTCAATTGTAGGAATGATGTATGTGTAGGAGGTGTTTCATGAATGACACTGATTTCATAAAGTGATTATGTTCCCTGCAAGAATGTGGAGATTCTAGCCATGTCAGTCGCTGCACCCCGGAGGATAGACAATCGTTAACGAGGATCTTTGTTTGACTCAGTTTGAACATTCCCTCAACCTTCAGAAAAGTGTAACATACATGTCACAGGTTTTGGCAACCTGAATTATTGTTTTTGTTTTGCTCTATTTTTTTTAATGTTTATTTATTTGGCTGCTCCAAGTCTTAGTTCCAGTACCTGGGATCTTCAATCTTTGTTATGGTATGTGGGTTCTTTAGTTGCATGCAGCCTGTGAACTGTTAGTTGCGGGATGTGAAATCTAGTTCCCTGACCAGGGATCTAACCCAGGCCACCTGCATTTTGAGCACAGTGTTTTAGCCACTAGACTACCAAGGCAGTCCCCTGAATTATTGTTAAGCACTGTGATTTGAAAGAGAAGGGAGTGCACATTGGATGCTGATATTTAAAAACCTGGTAGAATGAAGGAAAGCTAATAAATAAATTGCCTTTAATCTTAAATTTATGTACATCTTTATTGATATCAACAGACAGAAGAAACATCTATTCCTATGATAGTGAAAGTCACTCAATTGTGTCTGACTCTTTGCAACCCCATGGACTGTAGTCCATGGAATTCTCCAGGCCAGAATACTGGAGTGGGTAGCCTTTCCCTTCTCCAGGGGATCTTTCAAACCCAGGGATAGAATCCAGGTCTCCTGCATTACAGATGGATTCTTTACCAGCTGAGCCACCAGGGAAGCCCATTGTTATTATAGATATCATATTATATAATAATTGAAATTGACAAATTGACAAATGTCTTATCTCATTCTATCTTCAAAAACAAATTTCAGATATGAGTGTTTCTATTATGCAGATAAGAAACTGCAGGTTAAGTGATTTCCCCAGTGTTGTAACAGCTAATAAAACAGCAGGAACAATACATAAGCCTATTGTCCACATCACTCCCAGGTAACATGGAGGTTAACCTTGGAGGTTAACCTTAGAGGTGGTTCTATCCAGCAAATTAGAAGCAAATGTCCAGTGACTTTTCTGGTGCTGTTTAATGCATAGCTAGAACCAGAGCCTAACTCGAGTTCTCTGAGTTGATCTAAATGGGTCCATATAGAGAAAAAGTGGGTCCTACTGCAATACTTTTAATTTGGCTGTGGATCATAAGAAGACTTTGTTATCCCAATGACTGAAAAGTGTATCAGCTATTTTTAGAATTAAAGTAACCTGGAGGTTTTACAACCCTCACCAAACTAGTGGATAAATTTCCATGGCAACCAATTATTAGGCAGAGATTGATTCCAGAGGCAGGCAGTCTACAGAGCACTGATTTTTCAGTCCTGACTACACATTAGAATCATTGGGAAGAATTTAAAAAAATATTGAGACCCAGGGTCTACCCCTTGAGGCTCTAACTTAATTGGTTTGGAATATAGTCATAGCATCAAGATTTTATAGGTTACTCAAGTGGTTCTAATGTGACACTTCATTGAGAACTGCTGTTATAGAATGTGGTTTTTAAATACTGTATACAGTTACAAAGATTATACACTACCTGGGAGAATTTCAAGGGGTTTCAGCTAATTCTGCTCCCCGTTCTTTCCTTCCCTTCCTTCCTTTCCTCTTTCCAACCTTCCCTTCCTCCCTCTTGCTCTCCCTCCCAACTTCCTTCCCTTTTAGCCACAAATATTTACTGAACACTCATTTTGATACATTGCTCAAGCCCACCCTTATAACCATCGTTGTAATTTAAGCCTCATCTTCTTGGGTCTGGGCCTGGAATATTTGCTAGCTTTCCATCTGGCCTTCCTTACACCACTTACGGTCTCTACAGCCCAGTCTCACACAGTTCTCAGCGTATTTCCTCAAAAATGTTTCACTGCTTATAAGAAATAATGTAGAGTATTTGCCTTTCTCTGTCTCACTTATTTCACTAAGCAAAATACTCTCTAGGTCCACCTACTTTGCTGCAAATAGCATTATCTCATTCCTTTTTATGACCATTCGGTTCAGTTCAGTCGCTCAGTCGTGTCTGACTCTCTGCAACCCCATGCACTGCAGCACGCCAGGCCTCCCTGTCCATCATCAACTTCCAGAGTTTACCCAAACTCATGTCCATTGATTTGGTGATGCCATCCAACCATCTCATCCTCTGTCATCCCCTTCTCCTCCCATCTTCAATCTTTCCCAGCATCAAGGTCTTTTCCAATGAGTTGGTTCTTTGCAATATTAAATTGCATGTGTATACATATACAATGGAATATTAGAAATATTATATATATATATATATATACTTCCAAGGAGGCTCAGTGGTAAAGAATTCACAAGCAATGCAGGAGACACAGTCCCCTGGAGAAGGAAATGGCAACCCACTCAAGTATTCTTACCTGGGAAATCCCATGGACAGAGGAGCCTGGCGGGCTATGTCCATGGAGTCACACAAGAACCAGACACAGCTTAGTGACTAAACAACAGTATATATATATATATATATATATATCTATCACATCTTCTTTTGTTCATTCATCTGTTAATAGACACAGGTTGCTTCCATATCTTGGCTTTAAACATTGGGGTGTATATCTCTTTTTGAATTAATGTTTTTGTTTTCTTCAGATATAAACCATATATATATATATATATATATATATATATATGCAGGAGTGGAATTGCCTGATCATATGATAGTTCTATTTTGAGGAACCTATTTTACACAGTGGCTAACAAAACAGACTCACAGATATAGATCACAAACTAACGGTTACCAGTGTGGAGAGGGACAGGGGGAGAGGTAAAATAAAGATGTGGGATTAAGAGGTACAAACTACTATGTACAAAATAAATAAGCAACAAGGATATATTATGCATGAGAGAAATACAACCATTATTTTGTAATCAATTTATTCACAAAGTACAATCTATAAAAATATTGGGTTATCATGTTGTATACCTGAAAGTGAAAGTGTTAGTCATTCAGTCGTGTCCAACTCTTTGTGACCCGATGGACTGCAGCTGACCAGGCTTTTCTGTCCATGAGATTCTCCAGGCAAGAATACTAGAGTGGGTTACCATTTCCTTCTCCAGGGTATATCTTTCCAAATCAGGGATCAAACCTGGGTCTCCTGCAATGGAGGCAGATTCTTTACCATCTGAGCAACCAGAGAAGCCATATATACCTGAAACTAACATAATATGGTATATCAAGTATACTTCAAAAAATGCTTCACTGCTTAAAGCTTCCGAGTAAATCTCACAGAGGTTAAACATGAAACTTTATAGTATGGCATAAATAGGTCTTAATCATCTTCCTATTGCCTGCTAAACTTTAACCCCCAAAATAAGCAAGTGATACTGAGTTTGGAGCCCAGGAGGGAGACCAAGCTATCTTAACATCCATGAAAGTACATGCACCATTCTGCCTGTGATTTCATGAAATGTAGAATTTAGCTTTGAAACCAGTTGCATTAGGAAATAAGTCAGTGATTAAAAAAATGCTTCTGACTGCCCTGAAACTCAGTCATTTGAGGCAAATAAGTAACAGACATTAATCATGTCTTGGCAGAAGCTGTTTTCCTGAAAGAGTGAGGTGACGGTTGGAACACTTGATCTTTTCTTTCATTAAAAGGTAAGGGCAATATTGCAAGTGACAATTCTTAGGGATCTGATTTTTGGTCATTTTTTATTTTAATTTCTCTAGACCCTTTGTTAGGACATACTGTAATTGGCTTCCCGCAAAGCACTGGAAAACTTGTAGGTTGTGTTGTATTCCTGTATTTTAAAAGGGAAAATGTCAAAAGAAAATTAAATCTCTTTTTAGAGAACAGCACTGGTTCCTGAAAATTATGCTATTTGAGCTGAAGCTTGGCCAGGCTTCAGAGAGAAGCCTGTGACGTGCTCAGTCATGGGGAGAGGTGCCATGCTTGACTTGATGGGCACAGGTTCTGTATCCAGAGGGATTTGAAAACTTGTGTTTGGTCTGGACAAGCTTTGACATCCAAGGGTGTCTGATCTAAGGTATAGGCCGTTTTTTAAAATAGCATTGCTTTAAGGGTAGCATCTAATCTTTAGCTGCCAGTTTGAAGTTGAGGACTGGAGACTTAAACTGCAGGGAAGTAGGTTAAGTTTAAATGAAGGACTATGGTCCTGAAGAAAGGAATTAGACCAAATGCAGATCAAGAAAAAAGTTCAGTCATATGTCTGTCTGAACAGCAAGGCAGGCACTGGAAAAATGCCTAGAGGATGGTTTCTCTAAACTCATCCAAGAGTTGTTTATCAATCATAGGATAGAAAACTAACTCAGAATCCTATTTGCTTGGGAGCCCTGAAACTACTAACACACTCCATTGAGTGATTTGTAGTGTTGAGGGGATGAATTTTCTTTATGTCCAATGTCCTCGTCTATAAAACAAGATTGGTGATGAGGGTACCTACCTCCCAGACCTGGATGCTGGGAAAACACGTCCAGGCATGGCCACTGATCCTTTCAGTGACCAACTGGCCACACTGAATGACTTGAACAAAACTTCTTCCATTTGGTGATATGCATTTTGTTTGTAAAATATTACTTGGAAATAGTACAACAGCATGACATACAGTATACAAAAACAGTATGCATATAAATTGACCATTCATAACATCAGTTTTATTTCTTTCCACACATTTTGCTTTCTGAAATGCCAAATCTGTCATCAGTCCTCTGGGTTATGCTCGGTATAATTATATGATTTTTTAATTCAAGGAAATTGCTTCTTATTTATGTTGTGTGAGTGTCAGGTTTGGGCCTTATTTTTGGTTTGCTTTAGGTTGATTTTGGACCTTTTGACTCTTATTAGCAATTTCCATTCTGAAAAGAAATGCAGTCAAGTGAGACTAGATTTGCCACCAATGAGCTGTATACGGCATATGAAAGTAATATCCTAAGTGTTTTTGAAAGTGTTTGTGATAACTAACTACATGGCTTACACCAACAAATGTGCAAAAATAGTCCTATAAGCTCCTGTGTGCTGTGACCCTTAGAAACTAGGTATTGTAAAACCACCCTTGCAGGTGAAGAGTTTTCTCCTACCATTAACCAAGGCTGGAACTGCATTGCTCCTAGAAAAAAATAGGGAAGCCTTCAGGTATCTAGACAATCTGTTGGGATGCAACTAGGCTGCAGGCTCTAGCATGTTCAGAGGTGGTGGTGAGTATGAAATGAGAAAGAGTCTATGGGCACATTACACTGTGAGTGGAATATACATATAAATTTTGCAGTTGAGGATGGGGAGAAAGTTAAGATTCCCTAGGATGGGCATGAAAAAATCTCCAGGTGAGTATGTATACTCAGGAGCCAAAACCATGTAATGGATTATTGCATTGATTTATTTTATGGCATGGTTTCAGGTATGCTTGCTGCTGCTACTGCCAAATCGCTTCAGTCGTGTCCGACTCTGTGCGACCCCATCGACGGCAGCCCACCAGGCTCGCCCGTCCCTGGGATTCTCCAGGCAAGAACACTGGAGTGGGTTGCCATTTCCTTACAAAACACCAAAGGGAGGAATAACATTCTTTAGGTTCAAACAGAGCATTAGATGAGACACACTGAAGTAAACACTGCTCCAGTGTCTGCCTACAACCCTCTCTATTAGGCCATAGGCATGAGGCCGAGGGAATGGGCAAGAAGCCGAACTCAGACAGTACAAACTATCCGCTTCATCTCAGCTTGCTTCTAGGACTCTGGTTCTCATACTTGAGTCTGTATCAGAGTCATATGGAGGGTCTGACAAAACGCAAGTGTGGATCTCCATGCCAGAAGTCATAATTAAGTCTGGGGTGGGGCCTGAGGATTTGATTTCTAACAGGCCCCCAGGAGAGGCTGGTGCTGAACCATTGATCTGGGATACATATTTTTTTCAAACTCTTCCCCCTACCATGTCTCATTCCTTAAGGCTACATAGGGGTAGATGGAAATCTTTCTGTTAATTAGCTAATAAGGCAAACTCCCAGCAGACTTGTAACTCCAGTCTTTCACGTATGCAGACATCTGAATTCTAGCTGAAATCCCCAGATTATTATAGACATAAAAACTGAGGCTTTGTAGAGATGAAGCGAATCATCCAAATTCACGGTGGGTGGAGAGGCAGGGTTTAAGCCCACATCTCTTGACACCAGATCCAGGACTATTGCTAAAATACTGCTTATGGTTGGGAGTTCTAGGCTGAGTGACTCTTTATGACCAAGATCATAATGAAAACAGGAATTTACACTATAGAGAGATTCTCCTGTAGTGTACACAGTAGAAAGTGAAATTAAGAAAAATTCATGGCCTTTATTGTCAGTAAGAACACTGACAGATCTGTTTCAGAGGCACTCAATCTAAGCCTGGACAGACTTCTCTCTCTTTCTTGTTTTTATTTCACCTGGGCCATCTGGCTGCATTCTGCTTTACCAGGGACTTAAGGGTAGTTTGGGTTGTTTTTCTCTATTAAAAAATAAACCAGAAAAGTATATTTTATTGATGAAGAAAGAAAAATTTGCAAAATCAATCATATTTAGTTTTTATTTTTTTTAACGTATTGGTCTATAGTTGATTTCAATGTTGTGTTAGTTTCAGGGGTACAGCAAAGTGAATCAGTTATATATATATACCTATATGGACTCTTTTTTGCATTCTTTCTCCAGGTAGGTCAATACAGAATACTGAGTAGAGTTCCCTGTGCTATACAATAGGCTCTTATTACGTATCTATTTTATATATATATATAATATATATTAGTGTATATATGTCCATCTCAGTCTCCCAATTTATCCCTCTGCCCTCCTTACCCTCTGGTAACCATAATTCCTTTTCTACATCTGTGACTCTATTTCTGTTTCATAGATAAGTTCATTGGTACCCTTTTTCAGATCCCACATGTGATATCATATGATATTTGTCTTTCTCTGCCTGACATTTCACTCAGTAAGGCAATCTCTGGGTCCGTCCTTTACAGCCATCAGCCTACTTGTGACCATATCAAATACTGGCTTTTCTTTTCCCAGTACAATGGCTAAAATAAGCAAACAACAAATACCAAGAAGAGTGAATGGAAGCAATTATATTTCTTGTTGGCACTCTGCAAATTTCATCTTGGTTCATGTTTCCCCATAGACCTTTCTCCAAGTTTTTTTTTTTTTTTAACCCAAGATAATTTAATCCTTAAGGGAATTCCAGTGCCACCTCTTCTAATAACATTTGTTGGACATCTACCATCTTGAACTTGGAATGGCTAGGAGGTACAGTAAAAGGGGACCTGGGACCAAGACATAAGACCTTGATGCTGAACTGGGGTCTTTTGCTAACTAGTTTCTGCTAGGATGTCATTTCTCGGATCCTTGATTCTTTCATCCTGAAGTTAAAATAATTATATTGACCCTAGCCAGGGTTGGAAGGGTTTACACTCACATAAAATGAGCTGCGAACTGTCAATAATATACAAATGGAAGGTATGATTAATAGTTCTCAGTAAGGAATGAATAGCATACTTTCCCTCTCCTTCACTCTTCCGCCCCCACCCCCCAAGCCCCCACATCTGGACAATTTTGGCTTGTTGTTTTCTCTTGCAAAGGAATCAGAATTCCATTGCTAGTTTATTCTCCAGGAGCAGTTAATATTTCTCAGGGGTAGGGAGCTACTTAATTCACAAGAACAGGCATTGGCCTGGAAGGAGACACAGACCTCCCACACTGAAGTCCAGCCATAGGGTGATGACTCATCTTATTCTTCAGCAAATTCTCATGGAGTAAAACACTGTCTTCTCTCTTAACTTGAATCTAAGGGACATGGGATGAGGTAGATTGTGGAAAATCTATGAGACGATAAACTCAAGGCTACATTACTTTAAATTATCAAGGCGATCGTGTAACTCTGGCCCATAAGTCAGTTTCTCTGTTAATGAAATGCAACCCACCAGAAAAAGGGATGAGCACTTCATGTTCACTACTGATTTGAATTATTGCTGCTGCTGCTGCTGCTAACTCACTTCAGTCGTGTCTGACTCTGTGTGAGCACATAGACAGCAGCCCACCAGGCTCCCCCGACCCTGGGATTCTCCAGGCAAAAACACTGGAGTGGGTTGCCATTTCCTTCTCCAATGCATAAAAGGGAGGAGGGAAAGTGAAGTCCATCAGTCGTGTCCGACTCTTAGCGACCCCATGGACTGCAGCCTACCAGACTCCTCTGTCCACGGGAATTTCCAGGCAAGAGTACTGGAGTGGGTTGCTGCAACCTTGCAAATTACACTTTGGTATTTTTATATCACTAGTGCAAAAACTAGGTTTCAGTAAGACAAAGCCCACAGTCTCACAGGCTTTGCCCCATCTCAGGGACCCCACTGATAGAAAAGCAGTGTTTAGAATAGTTTGGAGCTACATACCGTGGGAGCAAATTATGTGGCTTTCAGTCCTTACTTTGCAATTTAAGAGCAATGTGTTTGAGTGTTTTTGGTTTATCTGTGCCTCAGTTCCCTTTGTTGTAAGATGGGATGGTGATATTTCACAGGGTTAGCAAAGATTAAATTAGCTAAAACTTGTAAAAGGCCCAGTACATACAAGCCCAAAATTTAATCAGCTATTAGTGAGCATGGACACAACTGAGCAACTAACACTTTCACACTTTCACTCTTATAGTAGTTTGGTCCCCCAACATCTGAGTTCTCATGACGTTAGTCAGAAATGCTTCACAGAGCATTTTCTTTTTGGCCAGGCACTGTCCTGGGAACCAGAGGTCGATCTTCTTAGAGGTGATGTGATTCTGATGAGGTGACCTCATTTTTGTTAGTTCAGAGTTTTATAAGGGGTCAGAATATACTACCACACGTTAATTTCTCAAGTAGAGGCATGATTGTAGAGAAGCGAGGAGAAAGGAGGAGAGATTAAACAGATTTGGAGGGAGGATGGTAAATCCCAACAGAAATGATACTATTTTTTTTAAAAGTTGGAACTTAAAATATTTATTCAATGCAGCCTAAAGATGGATAATGGATATTACAGAAAGACCAAGCACATCAATGAAGCCACAAAGGCACACAAGCACATGGCATGTTTAGATAATTTACAAAAGGAGAAAAGCAATGAACAGAAAAAGAAATAGAGGTGAGGGTAGAAATGTTAGTTGAGGCACATTGCCAGCCATGCTAAGGAATTAATCCTAAGAGCCAGGGGTAAACGCTGCATTGTTTGAAACAGAGGAATACCACCTTCAGACTTTCATTTTCCTTCTTAATTGTTCTTGTTCTTTCACTTTCTACCACACCTCTTCCCCTCTTTCCATCACGAATAAAACTTAAGGCACCAGTTCATTGCATGGGAAGATTATGTCAATGTGGGAGACATGACTGGGGTAGCGAATTATAGGGGGATAAGTGGTATTTGAAGTGAGTTTAGAAAATAGATGGTAGAATTAGCAGAATTTTTTTAATTAATTAAATAAAGAATGGGAAAGAAAATGAAAAAAAATAACTCCAAGGTTTTCATGTTATTACAAATGGGTAGGTAGATGGGAGCGTCAATCATGGAGACAAGGAGCATAGGAGATAAGTGAGTTTGAGACGGGAAGATGCTCTTTAGGGCATATTACATTTAATGTACATTCAGAGGATCGAATAAGCCTTGGGAAATATGTTATAAAGCATTTCACTTTAGACAAACTGGAATGGCTAGGTCAGTGTTTTTGCATATTTGCAAGTCCCCAAACAGATGCAGTAATTAATGAGTTAATACTTAAATGGATGAAATTATGCATGTGTATGACTGTAGTTTGAAAGAATATGAGAATGAACAAATAAACATTAGAAAAAATTCATGGGCATAACATTGCTATTCCTAGCAAAAGTCCTAAAGCAGATTTGAGAGCTGGTTTGTATATTTGCAAAAAACCCATATATTAATATAACTGCCTCAGCCTAACCAGATATGGAAAAAAAGCCTTAAACCCACTTGTTTGACTTAACTGACCTTTGTTGAACGCATCTTCACATACTGATCACAGCAATTCTGCAGCATGTCAGTCAGAATAAACTTAGACAGAGGACTCCAAAAACATCCAGCACAGTTTCCATCTCCATCACTCAAAATCAATGAGGAAAATATAAAAACTGAACCAGGCATATTCAAGGGTAGCCTCTGCAGCTCTCTGATGGCTTCTCCTGTGAAGCAGTCTGTCCATTGTCTTCCCTTCTTATAAACCAATAAATATCTACATGGATTTAAACATCCCCAGCCCACGGTCAGAGTACTAAAGTTTTTGCCCTGCTCTGACATTTCCATGAGCCAATTCAATCAAGTCCTCTATGGTCTGTGGAGTTCTTATCTTTAAGAAAAGATAGGTCAAGTAGCTATGTTGTAATCAACCCAGGGTTTTGATAAAATCTTAAAGGAATATTTTCTCATTGCTTTTTTAAAAATGTACTCATTCAGTAAGTTTTTATTGAGGACCACTATGGGCTTCTCTGGAGAAGGCAATGGCAACCCACTCCAGTACTCTTGCCTGGAAAATCCCATGGACGGAGGAGCCTGGTAGGCTCCAGTCCATGGGGTCGCTAGGAGTCGGACATGACTGAGCAACTTCACTTTCACTTTTCACTCTCATGCATTGGAGAAGGAAATGGCAACCCACTCCAGTGTTCTTGCCAGGAGAATCCCAGGAATGGGGGAACCTGGTGGGCTGCTGTCTCTGGGGTTGCACAGAGTCGGACATGACTAAAGCGACTTAGCAGCAGCAGCAGAAGCATGGGCTTCTCAGATGATGCGAGTTATAAAGAATCCACCTGCTAATGCAGGAGACCCAAGAGATTCGGGTTCAATCCCTGGGTCAGGAAGTTCCCCTGGAGGAGGAAATGGCAACCTACTCCAGTATTATTGCCTGTGGACAGAGGAACATGGTGGGGTACAGTCGATGAGGTCGCCAAGAGTCGGATGTGATTGAGCAGAGAACATAGTACTGGATATTGGAACTACAGAGACAAACAAAATCAAGTACAGTGCTTGTCCCCACATGACTTAGAGTTTCATTCTAAGTCCAAGATATTTGGGAGGTCAAACCACTCCATTCTAAAGGAAATCAGTCCTGAATATACATTGGAAGGACTGATGCTGAAGCTGAAACTCCAATACTTTGGCCACTTAATGCAAAGAACTGACTCATTGGAAAAGACCCTGGTGCTGGGAAAGACTGAAGGAGTGAAGAGAAGGGGATGACAGAGGATGAGATGATTGCATGGCATTACTGACTTAATGGACATGCATTTGAGTAAGCTCCAGGGGTTGGTGATGGACAGGGAAGCCTGGTGTGCTGCAGTCCATGGGGTCGCAAAGAGTCAGACACAATGGAGCAACTGAACTGAACTGAACTGAACAACAGCTTAATGAGTACCATCCACCTGTCCACGGCATTCTCATTGACAACTCATTGACTTTATTGCTTTGAGGCCAAAATTTAATCAACTCAGTCAATTCTACTCACTCGGTTAATCTCATGGTATCTGTAGTTGAAAATTTTGAGTTGCCTGCATGCATATTGTATATGGATAAGATGGTAGCAAAGGGACCATGGTGCATACTGTATTTAGAGCCCTTGGACTATTTATGTAATTGCTAAGGCTGTGAAATATGCCTGGTGTACAGGGCAGTTGGGCTCCAATATCAGGATAACCTGGGTTGAAACCTGGCCCTCTACTTCCTAGTTATCTGGCTATGAACAATTCACTTAACCTTAGCAAAAAATCCCCAAACTAACTTTTATGTACCCTTTGGTGGAAACATCACACATAAGACTTTTTTACTTGGCTCTCCCAAAAACTGGGAGAAAGCAGAGTATTTCTCGGGACAGGTAAGGAAATTGAGATTTAGAGAGGTAAATACAGAAGACTCAGGGCTTACAGGAGAGGGCAATGGCAACCCACTCCAGTACTCTTGCCTGGAAAATCCCATGGATGGAGGAGCCTGGTAGGCTGCAGTCCATGTGGTCACGGAGGGTCGGACACGACTGAGCGACTTCACTTTCACTTTTCACTTTCATGCACTGGAGAAGGAAATGGCAACCCACTCCAGTGTTCTTGCCTGGAGAATCCCAGGGATGGGGGAGCCTGGTGGGCTGCTGTCTCTGGGGTTGCACAGAGTCAGACACGACTGAAGTGACTTAGCAGCAGCAGCAGCAGGGCTTACAACTGGAGGAGGAAGGATGCAAACATAGGCTTTTGACCTCAAGTTCAGCTTCCCCCTTACCATTGTCACTCCAGCTATGGAAGCTTTAGAAACTCATCTCCTTTGCCGCCCCTGCCGTGCCTGGTGCAGTGTCAAGCAGCGGGTGGTGTCAGTCCTCCCGACACTGATGGGGAAGCAGCTCCTCCTTGGGGAGGGTCCATCCCCAAGGGTCCATCTGACCTCTCTCTCTCTCTCCAGGCAGGCTGGCTTCCCTATCACAAGTGTACTTCTGCAATACCAATTAACCTCTCCCTTCTCTGAATTCCAAAACTGCCCAAGCCTATCCTTGTTGTCAGCAGATATCTTAGAAACTACATTTTCGACGTGCTTTCCAATAACAGCAGCAATTACTCTTAATCATCATTTATACTAATTTGATGCTTCAGTGATATTATGTATTATGCGTGTCCTTCCTAATTTTTTCATTTTTTTTTAACTGTAAGTGAGAATCAATGTAAGGGATTGATGTCAAGCTTTAGGTAGTTATTAACATGACTAGGGTTATCTAACCTTATTAGGTTGATTGTAGTTTCTATTTTGTATCTTCCAGCAAACCCTCAAATGGATTTTAAAATGCTTCTATTGACCTAAAGATTCTTAACAACAGGAGGTTTAAATGCTTTTCATTGTTATGCTTCCTGCCTATAATACCAATTACTGTTCAAAGTCTGCAGTAGGGAACTGCATTTTGCTGTAGATTTCCATTCATAGTCAGGGCTTGGTGTCTCTTAAGAGACAAACATTGGGAAGAGGAGCCATCATCATTCAGCCCCATCTCTCACACCCAGAAGAAATCCCCTTACCTGCAACTCCTGCTAGACAGCCAGCCAGTCTCAGCTTGAATGATATCTGGGAGCTGCTGGGAGCCGGAGAGGACTTGAGCTGAGTGCTCAAAGGACAGTTTAAGACCTTTTCTGCCACTAACTCATTTTGTGGCTTGGATTATAGTGTATGATCTATTGAAGGCTCAGTCTCTCCATTGGCAAAATCAGGATATTAGACTCTGTCTCAGGAAAAGTAGCATCAATCTCAATGTGTCATTGCTTGAAAAGGGTCAAATTAAATACATAATTCACAACTATGTATATGAGTATGTGCTTCTGTTTATGAGCATGGGATATGAATGCACACCTCAAAGACCCTACGCATATATCCCAGCTTTGCATAAATTTTTTCTCAGGACCTCTAATAAGTCTAATAAATATCTTCATCCCTTCAAGTCATGCCTGGCTTGCAGCTGGTCCAAATACAGGAACTGTGGCTCTTCTTCCTCCTTCTCTTTCCTTCTTTCTTTTTCTTCTTCTTCCTTTCATTTTATACGAGAAGAGTGCACTTACATAGCCAGAACTCTTTGGCTGAAAAAAGAAGGAACCCAACTAAATCCATCTTGAACAAAGAAAATAATTATTCACATAGTTCAGGCTCTCTTGGAGGAACCACACTGCAGGAACTGAGACAGGGGTCCAAACAACATCACCATTTTCCCACTTTGTGTTTTCTCCCCCTGGTAATTAATTCAAGTATTTTCGTATGCTGCAGATTTGCATTCTTCGCGTGTTAGAAAATGTGTGCTCCTAAGTTTGTACCTTCCAGGCTCAATCACCAGGGACATTCTACATCCATTTAGAATATCACTTAAAGGTACAAGTTGTCCCAAAGATGATCTGGTAAACAATAAGTCACTTCACCGATTGATGGCTGCTCCTGAGCTCATGCAGAGGGTGATAAGCGGGGGGCACAGTCTTCTGAAGAAAGATGAGAGGTCAAAAAACCCTATAGAGGGACACTATATACCGAAGTGGTTATAAAATTCTTATGCTGTGTTTCAATTTACTGTCCTTTGAAAACTCTCCACCAGCCTGATTTTGTTTTGTTTTCCGATTATGTTCTGTACAGTGTAAGTCTAACCCCACTTCAACATGAGGAGCCTCATAAAATCTGTTTCTTTTTAGACTTTGATGTGTTTCAAGTGCAAATATGCCATGCACTGTAATTGTGCTACAGATTGAAGTGATTAGGTGGTGCAATTCCAGGGTAGCTTTTGAAAAAATGATTCTGGCATCAGGCCCTCTGCCTGCATTTGCTGTCCTCTGCTCAAGCGCCCTCACTGGAGAGCATGCAGAGCCCCGAGTTGCCCAGTTGCTTCCTGCCCACTTTCAAAACCCTGTTGTCATCTTGGGCGATTCTCTTCCACCATCCTTCATACTACTTGGTGAGGTCATGATAAGGTCAGCAGTCATGGCCCACGGAGAGCTGTGTGACTCCCTGCAAGTTCAGAAACCTCTCTGTGGCTAGTGCTCTCATCTTCAAAATGAAGGCTGAAGAGGAGGAGAGACATATACTTAACTTGTCCCATTTTTCCCAGGCACCTTAAGTGCTTCCCTCACTCATCCTGCAAAATAGGTATTATGTGTTGTGAACTTATTGCACATTAGAAATGAAGGAAACACGAGCTACAGAATGAAAAGAGTTCTAGGCTTCAATCAGAAGGTCAGGATTCAGATTTCAGTTCTACAGCTGATCCCTGAAAGTTAGAACAATTCATTTACCCCTCGAATTTCAGTGTGATTCCTGTAAAATGAGTACAAGCATACCTTCCTTGCAAGGCTTGTGAGATAAAAGCTAAAATGTTAAGCACCTGACCTGTCTGTCATATGGTAGGTGGTTAGCAATTGTCTGTAATGTTTCTGTGTGTCTGTTTATTCATTAATTCAAGAGTCTACCAGTTATTAAGGAAATAGATCTGGTTTCTACTCACCCTGGCACAGCCCTGAAGAGTTGCCTAAGCAAGAAGGATTCAACAGCAAACAAATCCCATAATTCCTAACATTTAACTTTGTAACTTCTCTTATGCAGCTGTTATTTGAAAAGACTGTTGTTTTCTTGTACCCCTAAAGGCCTGATGTGTATGATCCACAGTAACATAGTCTATCCCTCTAGCTCAGATCAGTTGTTGTGGAATACGAGTGCCACTCACGGGGAATTCCTCATACATCCTTCTATGAGGAGTAGCTTGTATACGGAGACCTCATTTCTAAGGAACCAAAAGTGAACTTTTGATATATCTTATAGTTGTTCTATATACCATACCACACCAAAAATATGTCCCAAATTTGGTAAAAATAAAGTTATTTATACCTGTTCTCTTGATGCAATGACTCAAGTCAGTCAGTTCAGTCGCTCAGTCATGTCCGACTCTTTGTGACCCCATGGAATGCAGCACACCAGGCCTCCCTGTCCATCACCAACTCCCAGAGCTTGCTCAAATTCATGTCCATTGACTTGGTGATGCCATCCAACCATCTCACACTCTGTCATCCCCTTCTCCTCCTACCTTCAATCTTTCCCAGCATCAGGGTCTTTTCAAATGAGTCAGTTCTTTGCATCAGGTGACTAAAGTATTGGAGTTTCAGCTTCAGCATCAAGTCCTTCTAATGAATATTCAGGACTGATTTCCTTTAGGATGGACTGGTTGGATCTCCGTGTAGTCTAAGGAATTCTCAAGAGTCTTTTCCAACACCACAGTTCAAAAGCATCAATTCTTTGTCACTCAGCTTTCTTTATACTCCAACTCTCATATCCATACATGACTACTAGAAAAGCATAGCTTTGACTAGATGGACCCCTGTTGGCCAAGTAATGTCTCTGCTTTTTAATATGTTGTCTAGGTTGGTCATAGCTTTTCTTTCAAGGAGCAAGCATCTTTTAATTTCCTGGCTGCAGTCCCCATCTTCAGTGATTTTGGAGCCCCCCAAAATAAAGTCTGTCACTACTTCCATTGCTTCCCATCTCTTTGCCATGAAGTGATTGCCATGCAATGACTAACAGATAGTTATTTTTCTCAGTTTATATAAGCTCATACATTTATTATTAATTAACTTGATAATTAATTTTCAAATGCTGAAGTAAGCAGGGGAAATAATTAACATCTCAAATTATTCAATTGAATAATATTAATTGAGCAGGCAATAATCATCACATGCCCCATGAGCCCTTCCCTGGTACTTTACGTACATTTTATCTTTCATTAGCACAATAAGTGGAGAAGGCAATGGCACCCCACTCCAGCACTCTTGCCTGGAAAATCCCATGGACGGAGGAGCCTGGTGGGCCACAGTCCATGGGGTCGCTAAGAGTCAGACAAGACTCAGTGACTTCACTTTCACTTTTCCCTTTCATGCATCAGAGAAGGAAATGGCAACCCACTCCAGTGTTCTTGCCTGGAGAATCCCAGGGACAAGGGGAGCCTCATGGGCTGCCGTCTATGGGGTCGCACAGAGTCGGACACGACTGAAGCGACTTAGCAGCAGCAGCAGCACAATAAGATCTATGCTACAGAAGTTGGGTCTACTGACAAGGACAGGTGAAGATGATTAAATTAAGAATGTTCAGAGAGATTAAAGGTTAGAAAGTAAGTGGCAGAGCCACTTTTTCTGATCTGTCTGGATCCAGAACTCTTTACCACCATGTTACACAAAACCTCCTTCTATTGCAATAATCCTGTCATAAGTTATGACAGGTCTTGAGGCTATAAAACCTAAAAAACAGAATTATTATTTGAAAGAGCTTAGGATTTAGAACTGTACCATTCAATATGGTAGCATATTCAGCAACCATATGTTGCTAATGCGAATTGAGATACGCTGTAAGTATACAAGGCACACTAGATTTCAAAACTTTGTTCAAAAATGCAACATACTGATAATTATATATTGATTGCATGTTGAAATTATATTGGTTATGTAAAAATATATTACTAAAATTAGTTCTGTTTTTTTTTTTTTCTTTAATGTGGCTATTGGAAAACTTTAAATTGTATAGGCGACCTGCACTATTATGTTTATATTTGACAGGGCCAGCCGAGGAGGCAAAGTAAAAAGATGATATTAATGCAGTTTGATTAAAGATTCCAAAGACATGGGCACACAGAAAAGACTTTAGAATCCTGGAAGCTTCCTTTCAGGAGAGAGGTGTGAGTGACAAATAAGTAGTTATTACAGAGATAAAAAGAAGCAAAAGGTATTTCAGGAGAAGAAAATGAAACAGCCCAGCCCATTTAGGGAATATCAAGACATTCAGTAAAGTGCAAAGAATAGGAATAGAGAAGTGGCAAATGCCTCCGGGATTACACAAGGGCAATTTTCATTATGAAGGCTTGGAGCTACTTAGGACTGGGGATATGGAGTATAACAGATTGCACTTCTATCTGCATAAAGGATCACACTGTGATCCTTTGAGCGAATACTGGCCCTTTGGTCACAGCTAACCCTGACCTCGGAAAAGTACATGATGCACAGCTCCTAATAGTGTGATTGACTGAGATTTTTGACTTACATCAAACACATCTTCTGCTTTTTGTCAAAGACATTTCTTGGTTCTAGTTGTCTTAAAACTATATACAAGTGACCCAAGCAAAAATACCTTCTTAAATCAAGCTCCTGAAACCTATTGAAATTGACATGTGCATAAATGTTGGGGGACTATTGTATCTAATTCTGAATGCTTTTCTTTCATCTTCCATTTAAGTACTCTGATTCCAAATTACTCATGGTCTGGGCACACTCATTGCATTCCAAAAAAGAGGCATGCCAATGTGCTTCTAAACCTGGGGTAGGGTAGGACAGGATAAGCCTGTTATTTTTCTCAGGAAATCAGGAAGATTTCTGCTCCTGGAGTGTCCTTCAAGAGGGTGGGGCTAATCGGAGACTAAAAAAAAGCAAAAATTTTTATGGATAAGGAGTCTCACTAGAAGAAGAAAGGACAAAAGATCAGAGAAAACAGTAAGGGCAAAGACACACTTGAGAGCTAGGACCTTGCTCAAGCGTCCACGTCTCTGTGATTAACAAAACACCCAGGACATCCCCAGTGACCCACTGGCAATGTCTCGGTGGTGCTCATGTTTGCATGAGTGACAAAAAAATAAAAATTTAATGAATCAAACAATCAGTCATATAATGCATTAAAATCTAATTCTATCATGGAACTTGCTAAGTGTCCTTGGACAAGTAACTAATTTTTTTTGGAAGGGGACATTTTTATTTCTTCAGACTATATATGGACTTAGAATTTCCTTTTAAGACAACATTATGTGGTTCCACACATTCAGGAATATAAACTTCTGAGAATCTCGCTCCTTACAGCAGGTCAATTAGGAAAAAAAAAAAAAAATACACCAAAGAATAGCAGTAGCAGCAATACACTTATATGTCAATTTTTTAATCTATTTAATAATACAAGTATGCCAACGATTTTTCTCCCTTTGTTTTATTCAAAAGCCCATCCTTTCATGAGCAAATAGACAATGCATCCACTTTGTTTTCAGTGTGTAAGAGCATAGTATATGTCCTTGAAGATATTTAGATACTTGAAAATATAGAGAGATAAGGGTACTATGAAGTCACAAAAAAGATCAAGTTTTTGAATCACATTTAATTTCTAAGACTCTCAAGAATTTTCATGAACTATATAGGCATAGGCCACCTCTGTTATATGTCTGAAACATAAACACTCAAATGCGTACTATCTGAGAGTATGTGAAATGAAGCAGGTATGCTTGAAGTTAAGGAGGGAGATTCCCTATGCTGTATGTAGCTTTCTAAATTAGTGTGTATTTGTAGAGTCCCTAAGTGAGAATATTTTCTTTCCTTTCCTTTCTTTCTTCCTAAAGTTCCTTGGGATAATTCTAACTAGCATTTATTCAAAATCAATTTTAGAAGAAATAACTTACTATAGGATGCAAACTTGTGAAAAATATCGTGTCATTCTTTTCATGTTGACTGCTTCCAAATTCAGAGCTACAGTTATTTTATACACTGCAATTAAGTTGAAATGGTGACATAGTGGTTTAATACCTTTTATGAAATTGCCATACTTCTGACATATCACATATTTTCATGCTCTGAAAAATGCTAGCACAGTAAATTACTCTGAGAATCACACTGCACCTTTATTTTGCAGAGAGAAAATTTTCATCAATTTTTGTTTTTATTCAGACAATGCACATTTACTGATCAACTAGGATGTGTCTACACACTTTGATATAAAGAGGAATACCGGAGTTCCTGCCTTTACGATTGCACAGTTTCACTGGGCATGTGCACACACACACACACACACACACACACACACACACAGAGTGTTAATATATAGTTTGTAGGAAAATTAATAGAAATTTGTAGAAAGGTAGAACATTGCATTAGATAAATTGCTCAGAGAGGCAGGGCATCAAGGCAGCATTAGACAGAGAAGAGATTTATCGGTAGAAGAGACCAGAGAAAGACTTGGATAAGGCTTTAGATCAGAATGTGATCTGACACTGATGGAAAGAAAGGGAGGAAGTAGACGTGGGCTAGGAAGCATCTCAGACAGCATCGTAATTCCCAAAGCATTTAGCCAGAGCCACAGGGAATCCTCGGGCCAAAGATATCTGGTGGAAGATATTTGATTCTCATCAGAACGGGCCTGCTTTTACCCCAGAACTGCTCCATCATTGGCTGGGAACAATCTTCACACAGCATGACCTTGACAGGAATGCACTGGTAAATCCAAAGAAAGAAAACCCGGAGCCATGAATCAAACATACTCCCTGGAGCGGGAAGTGTGTGACCCACTTTCACGGTTGCCCCAGATAACTAGATTGTTACAGGAGATCAGAAATGTTCTGCCTAGAGCTGTGATACCTGATCTAAGACTTAAGAGCTGGATCCATAGACAGTCAGATAGAAGCTGATAAGGGACCAGTTATTCCAATGAAGAGGTAGAGCTTGAGTTAAATCACAGAGGAGTGCAAGGTGCTGCTGACAGAGGCAATTATTAGCAGTGTAATATTTGTGGGACATAAAAAAATAAATAAAGCAGGAAGTGGTAAAAGATGAGGCTGGCGAGGTCAAGCAAAAACCAAATAAAAAATGAATTTATGTTGCAATATAGTTATCCAGTGGGAAATATGGAGCCATCCAAAGGATTTAGTTAAGGAATATCATAACAAAAAATGAATTATACTAAATCACTATGGTAGCTGCTGAAAAGGATGAATAAGGAGAGAGAAATCTGAATCTACTTGTTAATTGTTTTAGTAAGATAAGGACCTATATTAAAGCAACAGTCAGAGAAATGAAAAAAAAAATGGAGAGGGTACATGATATAATTAAGATGTGAAGTAAGATGTGATTGTGGGATATGAAAGAATGAAAAAGATTCAAAGATGATTGCAATGGTGTATCTTAGTTGGGTGGATGATGGTACCATTAACCACATTGAAATAGGAATTCAGAAGTAGTATCAGAGAGTGTGAGGAAAAAAAGCAATGGGAGAATTTCAGTGGACTGAGTACATAACTTTTGGTCACACCAATATTCTCAAGTGGAAAGAAGAGAAAGAATTCATGGAGAACAGCCACAACAATAAATGTTATTTGGTAAATATGAAGAGACTTTATGTAGATTACAGAATGTATAGAAACATCAAGTTTCAAAAAAAAAAAAAAAGCAGGTACATGCATAATGATGTGCTAAAACTGTTAGCACTGGCTTGAGTAAACTGATTATTACATTTTTCAGAAATTAAAAAAAATAAATTTATTTATTTTTGGCTGTACTAGGCTGGGTCTTTGTTGAGGCACATTGGCTTTGTTGCCTTTCAGCAAGTGGGATCTTCCCAGATCCCAAACCTGTGTCCCCTGAATTGGCAGGCAGATTCTTAATCACTGGACAACCAACAAGACAGTTGTTAAGCAGAGTCATTATTAAAAATGAAATGATCTAAACTTAAACATCATTTAAAAACAGAGGCAATAAATATACCAACCTTGTCACGTCCTAATTTTACTGCATTTTACTCTTATATATGATTTTGAGGTTATTGATATCTCATATCCATATGGTGGAAGTATTATAATAGTGTGCTATTGAGTATCTCTCCCTAACTCCATGTCCAATGCCATTATATCGAAAGCTTGAAATCAGTCATGGTAGGAATATTTTTATCCTGGAAATTGGCAAATGCTATAAACAAAGTTGTTTTTCTTTTCCTGAAGAACCATCTGTTGATAGGTTTCTGGTCACGGATAACCTAGGAGGCACAGTTTTAATCTAGAAACTTTGCATGAGAGCAAAAGTAGCTCATTCAATGCAATTGATGCCTGAGGGTTTTGAGCTTTGCTCTCTCAGGGATGGATTGAGACCAGCTACAAGAGACTTGAGTTTCTTATAGGCTCAGGCAACGTAAGAGTCTAACACTACTGTAGAGCTAGGTAATGATTGAAGTATTCGCCTCTCAGATGAATGAGAGCTATTGTTGAGTAAAAGAATAGCCTTCTCTCTGGGGTTGGAAGAGGTATTACAAGGTATGGATATGATGGTATGGTAGAAGTTAGAGTAGGGAATGGAAGTAAATGGAATTTGAGGTCCTTGGGTATCCCCAGTGAAGTAAGAGACTCTAGTCATTTTCTAGGATTGAGTTAAACTGGATTGTAATAAGCAGGTGTTGATAAGCACAAAGAAAAAAAAAAAAAAAAAGCAGTTGGCATGGCCGAGGACTCAATTGAGGTTGGAGACCTTAGGTGTAATGAGTGATGGTCAGAAGAGTTGAACTCAGCTGTAAGGTGGAGGCATAGAGGAAGTGGGTGCTCTCTCAGGTGGGGTTTTCTAGGTAAGAAGTGGTAGAACAGCAAGGATGAAAGAGATTTGAAGGTGCTTAGGTGAAGATTTTAGATTTAGATGATCCACGTCAGGACCAGGCTGGTTAGTGAAGGAAGGAAGCCCAGGAGGAGAAAAGTCCCACAGAGAAGAAATGGTATTTGACCAAAAATTTACCAAGAGGCCCTGAAGAACCTGGTGTAAGCAAGGATCATTGTCTGGAATGTGGACTCCCAGGGTGGACATGGTTGTTCAGAGTGGTTAGAGCCCCAGTTATGATAAAGGCTCCTACTATTTCCATGCGGGGCCTGCAGGGCCCTAATTCAGTTGGGAGCCTCTCTCACAGAATGGGTTAATGGCTGATTTGTGTTAATGTTTGGTAGAAACCAACACAATGATATAAAGCAATTATCCTTCAATTAAAAATAAATAAATTAAAAAGGAAATTAACAAAGAAAAAAATAAAATTTAAAAATAAAGGCAAAATAAGCCATGGTGAAATGGCACTCCTGGGTCAGATCATCATGGAGCTTGTTTCCTAAAGGTCAGTTATTGGCCTAAGAATTCAAGGGAGCACCATGGATTGATAAATGGTCTTGGCCCTCTAAACCTTGATGACTAAATGCAATTGTTTTTGATCTGTAGAAATAACAAGTAATAGATGTTTTAATCAATAAGTGAAACTATAGTCACACATACACACTTTTCTCCCCAACAACTCAGTGACTAAGCATTGGTTCAGAACTTGGACCATGGTGATATTCTATCATCTCCTTTGACACAGATGTGCATTATAGACCTGGAACAGGGAGTCAGAAGAATCACCACCACCCACCTCTTCCAAAGCTGATTGCTCCTCTACTGAGAAATCCAGCTTGTAGCATAGGAAACCCAGATCTGTATGCCTGGCCTGATTTTCTCACTAATTAAGAGTTTAAATATCATCTTTCTTTTCTAGGACTGTTTCCTTTCTGAAAATAAGAGATTTGAATGGCATGACCATCTTAGCCAGGGTTCTTATTGGATGAAAAAACAAAAACCCAATTTCATCCACCTCATTAGAACTGATTCAAATGTATTCTTTTTAATGGCTGAGTAATACTCCATTGTGTATATGTACCACTGCTTTCTTATCCATTCATCTGCTGATGGACATCTAGGTTGCTTCCATGTCCTGGCTATTATAAACAGTGCTGCAATGAACATTGGGGTACACGTGTCTCTATCCCTTCTGGTTTCCTCAGTGTGTATGCCCAGCAGTGGGATTGCTGGATCATAAGGCAGTTCTATTTCCAGTTTTTTAAGGAATCTCCACACTGTTCTCCATAGTGGCTGTACTAGTTTGCATTCTCACCAACAGTATAAGAGGGTTCCCCTTTCTCCACACCCTCTCCAGCATTTATTACTTGTAGACTTTTGGATCGCAGCCATTCTGACTGGTGTGAAATGGTACCTCATAGTGGTTTTGATTTGCATTTCTCTGATAATGAGTGATGTTGAGCATCTTTTCATGTGTTTGTTAGCCATCTGTATGTCTTCTTTGGAGAAATGTGAAATAAGCCAGAAAGAAAAACACCAATACAGTATACTAACGCATATATATGGAATTTAGAAAGATGGTAACAATAACCTTGTGTACGAGACAGCAAAAGAGACACTGATGTATAGAACAGTCTTATGGATTCTGTGAGAGAGGGAGAGGGTGGGAAGATTTGGGAGAATGGCATTGAAACATGTAAAATATCATGTATGAAACGAGTTGCCAGTCCAGGTTCGATGCACGATACTGGATGCTTGGGGCTGGTGCACTGGGACGACCCAGAGGGATGGAATGGGGAGGGAGGAGGGAGGAGGGTTCAGGATGGGGAACACATGTATACCTGTGGCGAATTCATTTTGATATTTGGCAAAACTAATACAATTATGTAAAGTTTAAAAAAAATAATAAAATAAAATGAAAAAAAAAAAGAAAATAAAATTAAAAAAAGAAAAAACAAAAACCCATTGATACAACCATAAACAAAAGAGGTTTATTGGAAAAGTACAGGGGAAGCTTATAGACCACAGTATCAGGCAACATAGTGGGAACTCATGTCTCACAGCTTTTTGTGAACCTCACACATCTTGTATGTGGGGGGATGGGAGACCCCTATTTCTCACCCCTGCCTCTCTCCATCTCTGCTTCACCGGCACCTTTCCTCTGCAGACTGACTTTCTCCCCTTAGTTACCTGTGACAATGGCTGTCACCTCTGAATCTGCCACGGTCTTACAGGTCCCCACCCAGAATCTTTTGTTGAGTTTTTGTCTTTTGATCCCAGTACTGAGGAGGGAAAGAATTTAACTCGATTAGCTTGGATCAGATGTTCACGAAGCTGTGAGATGGTAGCCAAACATCACTGGACACAAACATGCTAGGAATGCAACCATGAAGGCTCTTCCCAAGAAAGATGCATGAGCTGGGCATGCTTTTTAAATATATCATACAGTGGGCTTTAAGACTACTTCAGTTTATGAAAGTACACAATTGTTTGACTCCTTAGTCCTCTCCATAGCTGTATGCTGAGTCTCTGCTATATTTTTGTAGGTACTTCTAGATGAGTGAGTCTATAAATCTGTTACCTTTCCCCATCATAGCTTCTGTCTAAATAACTTGTATATTTCCTTTGTTGATATTATGCATTCAGTGCCAAGTTTGCCTGACATGTAGTTTGTGTGACGGGGAGCTGATCGTTGACTTCATGAGTCCCTCCTTCACCTGTAGTCTCTAGATAGCCCTGAGACCCAGCAAGGATCCCACTGCCCTGAATTCCTTAATTTCAAAGCATTCAGTTAGGTAACTGTATTTACAACAAACACCTGTAGACTGTATGTGTTGAGAAATGAAAGTGAAAGTAGCTCAGTTGTGTCCGACTCTTTGTGACTGCATGGACTATAGAGTCAAAGGAATTCTCCAGGCCAGAATACTGGAGTGGGTAGCCCGTCCCTTCTCCAGGGGATCTACCCAACCCAGGCATCAAACCCAGGTCTCCCATATTGCAGGTGGATTCTTTACCAGCGAGCCACAAGCAAAGCCCAAGAATTCTGAAATAGGTTGTTTATCCCTTCTCAGTGGATTTTACTGACCCAGGAATCGAACTGAGGTCTCCTGCATTGCAAGAGGATTCTTTATCAACTGAGCTATCAGGGAAGTGGTTGAAAAATATCCAAACATTAAAAAAAAAAAAAAGGGAGAACATGAGCTAAGAGTAAGCAGTGAGAAAACCACAGAGAATAAGTAGTTGGGTGAATCAGTGGCTGTGATTTCTTTTTCAACTTCTGCCTGTGACCTTATAGAATATTACCATTTTCTTTTCCTTTTTCTTTTATCCCATCAGATTTGCTGTACACCAAGAGTATAAACAATAGTATTACAGAAGGAATCAGAAAGTTCAGGAGTAGGACTCCCAAACCAGCTTGGTATAGATACAGTATCAGGGAAAGTGATAAGTGATGCACAGGAATGAGCCAGAATTTTTTTTTTTAATTCCTCCTAACATATTAAATGAGTCCTAGCTGCTGAAGCCAGGACAGAAATCACAGAAACTGAGCATATTATTTTGGACTGAACATATTATTTTGGATGTGTTTTCCCTGTGCCAGATTTCATAGACATGCAATCACCCTCTCCCCCTCATCCTCCTCCTCTGCCCATCCATAGACCTCCTGTACCCCCTGCAGGCCGCTTACATCAAACCCTGGTCCAGCTGAAGAGGGTGATCTCGCAATTACCCAGACTCCCCATGGGCAACCCCTGTGCAAGTTCAGACTTGCTTCTTGTTCTTTACTTGATAAATTCCGACAGCATGTCAGCTCCATCCTCTCTTCAATAGCCATCAAATATTGATGGATGGAGCAGGTGTGCTTCCCAGGGTGCAAATAAAATGATGGTCTAAAACTCCAAGTCCTTTACAAGAGCATAATTCCACTACAATCTAGATGGAAATGTAGAGCTGTCTCTCTCATGTCATATTACGATTCTGGTGTGAGAGAGCAATGTGCTGGTTCCTGACAGACCCCCTGGCAAACTTGGCTGGAGCCAAAAACAGTGGCAGAATCTTCCTTCAAAGGCCTCTACAATTTATCTGATGAAACACAAGTAAGTGGAAATAGTTCCTCTGGTGGGTCTCAGCCAGGGAAAGGATTGCTGTTCAAGGAGATAGCTGGAAATATGTGGGTTCTTTGAGGTATCTTGTTGAGGAAAAGGAATCACCACTAGTATTTAGTATCTGCAAGCCAGGGGTGAATAGCATTGTTTTTCACCCTGAAAATTGCACTGGACAAAACACCAATGTAACTTTGTAGCTAAACCAGGCTTGGTCTCCTAGGATGTGCGCAGTTCAGTTCAGTCGCTCAGTCATGTCCAACTCTTTGTGATCCTATGAATCACAGCATGCCAGGCCTTCCTGTCCATCACCAACTCCTGGAGTTCACTCAAACTCATGTCCACCTAGTCGGTGATGCCATCTAGCCATCTCATCCTCTATTGTCTCCCTTTCCTCCTGCCCCCAATCCCTCCCACCCAGCATCAGAGTCTTTTCCAATAAGTCAATGAGGTGGCCAAAGTATTGGAGTTTCAGCTTTAGCATCAGTCCTTCCAAAGAACACCCAGGGCTGATCTCCTTTAGAATGGACTGGTTGGATCTCCTTGCAGTCCAAGGGACTCTCAAGAGTCTTCTCCAACACCACAGTTCAAAAGCATCAATTCTTCGGCGCTCAGCTTTCTTCACAGTACAACTCTCGCATCCATACATGACCACTGGAAAAACCATATCCTTAACTAGGTGGACCTTTGTTGGCAAAGTAATGTCTCTGCTTTTGAATATGCTATCTAGGTTGGTCATAACTTTTCTTCCAAGGAGTAAGCATCTTTTAATTTCATGGCTTCAGTCACCATCTGCAGTGATGAGATGCACAGCAGAGCCCAACACATACCCTCTCCTCCATCCCAAATAGGTGAATAGGTCACCAAGCCCTCTGAATCTATCATCTAAATCAATAGTCTTCAAGCCATTTGGTTCACACACCCTGTGGGAGAATTAAGAAAAATAGCTCAGTACCCTCTCACACATTTTTTACTTGACATCTACAATTTTTCATCATAAATGTAAATAGTTGCAAAGAATATAATTTATAGCACATTGTAAAAACTAACATTTAAATGTAAAACTGCTACATCACTCTTCTAAATGTATTCAATGGACTCTAAATACTATGGTGATTTTAACATCCACACATAATCCATTTTAAAAATACTACATGAGCAAGCTCTTCTTTAACAATTACAAATCTTGCTTTGTTACTTTTTTCCTTGAACTTGTATTTCCAATCCATTTCCCTCAGAGAGTTTTATCCTAATGTAATATATTTGCTATGCTTGAAAATCTTTTATTGATCAACCTATCAAATGTCTCTGAAATAAAAATATGTATGTAAATTAGATTATTCTCATTTCCTGGGACATAAAATTTCAAGTGTTAATTTTTTCTTCTAGATTCAGTTATTATTACAATTATTATTCATACATTGACTAAAGCTACATACATATATATTTTAAAATTAGCAAATAATTATTTGAGATAAAAGCAAATTTTTTTTGAAAAATGAATCTCAATGAGAGATGATTTTTTTCAATCAGTGCATATATCCATGGATGAATATTACTTATGGATAGTATGAAATGGTATTTAATATCAATTTTATTATTTTTCTATTTTTAAATGTAATCACTGAAAAAATTTTATTTTACCTATATAGGTGGTTGGGATTGAACAGATTTCGTTATAGCAACTTCCCTGATTTTTATCTCCTTCTGAATAGTATCCCAAAGATAATATTAAGATCCTTCATCAAAAATTATGGTTAATGCTACATCAGTTGCCACTTTTTTAGGTCTCTTTCAATGTCATTGAAAGCAGAAAATCCCATTGTCAGAGGAATTATTACCTGCGTGCTATCCTTTCACTTTGCAACTTTTCACCAGTCTTTGCAGTTGTCCTTTGTTTGAGGGCCCTGAGGTTTTTCCTGCTGGAACAATGCGCTTTATAAAAAGGTAAGGTAGATGAGAGGTCCTCTCCTTTCTACAGGAAAAAAAAAAAAAAAAAAAAAGTTTTCTCAAGGAAAGGTAAAATAAGAGAACTGGTTTGATTTTTCCCTTAACCCCAGGAGTTTGCTTAGGCAGTGGCATTTAGGAAAGACCTACAGGAGAGCTATGAGAAAGCATCTGTGTACCTTCCTATCTTTTAAAAATTTTGGTCCCCCAAGTATATGCAAAACCTAAAGCTGACTGTTGTAAATAGATGTGAATTAATCCACTCTCTCTATTTCATCCTCATGCATGTCTTTTATTCTGTTTGGGCTTCAGCCATTTTACATCTCTACCAGAATGAGAGATGCTTTTCAGAAACATGTTTGGTCATCCAGGCATATATAAATCCTAGTTTAAAGCTCACTGTTGTGTTGCACGTGTGCCTGGGACTGGTCCGTGTCAACGTGTGGCAGGCCCACCAGTGTTGTGAAGTGATTGTCCTCCAATTAAAATAAGTAAAAATTTTTAAATGTATTTTAAAAAAACAGTTCACTGCTATAAATAAACATAAAATAATCCAATCACTCTACTTCAGCCTCATGCATTTTGCTATGTCTAAGCCTCACTCATCTCTCATCTATACCTCCAGGTTTTGAAACATATTGTGAGAAGTATAATACAGGGCATATATGTAATTTCTAACTTTATAGTAGCCATATTAAAAACAAACAAACAAACAAACCCAGGTACTACTAATATAACATTTATTTAGCCCACTATATTCAAGACTTTCACTTCACTCACTCATGTGCAAGATAGTATCATCTATAAAATATGTAAAATATATCCCAATCCCAACTAGTCACATTTTAAGTGCTTAATGGGACTGCTGTCTGTGTTTACGTGTGCTAAGTTGCTTTAGTTGTGTCCGACTCTTTACAACCCTGTGGACTGTAGCCCACCAGGCTCCTCTGTCCCTGCAATTCTCCAGACAAGAATACTGGAGTGGGTTGCCGTGCTCTTCTCCAGAGGATCTTCCCGACCCGAGGATCAGACTGCTGGCTATCATATGCCGTATTATGGCTCTCTGTTGCTGCTGCTGCTAAGCCGCTTCAGTCATGTCCAACTCTGTACGACCCCCGAGACGGCAGCCCACCAGGCTCCCCTGTCCCTGGGATTCTCCGGGCAAGAACACTGGAGTAGGTTGCCATTTCCTTCTCCAATGCATGAAAGTGAAAAGTGAAAGTGAAGTCGCTCAGTTGTGTCAGACTCCTAGCGACCCCATGGACTGCAGCCTACCAGGCTCCTCCATCCATGGGATTTGCCAGGCAAGAATACTGGAGTGGGGTGCCATTGCCTTCTCTGTTGCTAACAATCGTTTAAAAGCTTCATTCATTCATTCAAGTTTGAATGACTCCATTTCTCTCAATGCAAAGTCCATATTCCTTATATGGCTTACATAAGGCTTACATTCCAAGATGATCAAATCTCAGCTTATATGTCTAGTCTCACTGCTCACCACTCTGCAAGCTCCAGAATAATTCCCATTTTGCTTTCTTATTTGGTGCTCACTTCACAGATCTTGTGTTTCCTTGCTCCACACCTTCACCTCCATTCTTTGAAGTTTATGCTTAGTATTAAATATGAATCCTGGAGCAGAAGGTGGACTGAATAAATACATTTTTTAATGAATAAATTACTTATTAAGTATATTCAACAAATTTATCCTACAAAGGTTGAGGGCAGTGATTACATTTGCAGAAGGAGGCTAAGAGAGCTGATAGTGGAACACAAATGATGTTTTATCTTGCTAAAATACAAAGATTAAATGCTTCTCTAGAGGGAAAAAATGGAACCTGGCTGAGTAATTATGTCTGTTCCTCCTATCATATCAGAAAGGGGACTATGAAACGAAAATGAGAGGGAACAGGAAGGTGGTACCTCTACTCATGTGAGCAAAACAACTTGCCAAACAGCTCTCACAAGCTGCTCGAGGCAGTCAGCAGATTGTCTTTAAAGCAATAGTCATTCCAAAGGGTTAATTCAAAAAATGTAAGTTTTTTTTGAGTATGTTGATATTTGCAGAGGTGAAACATACCTCTCCAATATGGCTTTTAAAATGTAAGACAAAATCCATAGTCTCAATTTTGGAAATGAATAACAACGGTTGTATGCCAGTGTCCACCAGGCTGGCTTAGGATATTACCAGAGCTTTGCCCAAATTAAAAAATGTTACTATGTTGCAGAACTGGCCATAGTAGGATTCCAGCTCTCTGGATAATCAAAATGCCTATTTCTGCTTTGAAGCTTTGTATAAGCCCTAAGATTTCAGGAATCTGTTTTTGCTACCTGCACTTTCTTCTGAGTCTTTGTTTTAAAGCTATAATATGTGGGTATTTTAAAATTTGTTGAAGTATAGTTGATTTACAATGTTGTATTAGTTTCAGGTGTATAACAGAGTGAAATGATGTCTTTTGCAGCAAGATGGATCAACCTAGAGATTATCACACTAAGTGACATAAGTCAGACAAAGACAAATACCATACAATATCCCTTATATGTAGAATTGTCCTAGTCTTTTGTTCTTAGCTGTGTACCTTGAGGGCAAGATAGTTGTTAAATTTATTTTTGAAAATATTTAATTTTTCATTAAATTAAATTAAGTTTAAGTTATCTAATAATTACCTAAATACAAGTGCTTGAAAATACATATCCCAAGAATAGTAACAGCTATGTATTAATTTATTTAAACAAATTATTGAATCTTTAATATGTTTATAGCAATGTGTCAGGTTTTAAGGCTACAGCAATAAATTTTACCACATCCTTAGTCCAAGGAGTTTGAAATATACTGAGGAAGACTTAGGCCAGTACCTGACAGAAGAGAAACTCAAGTAGTATTTGTTAAATAGTAATTCAGTTCTGGGATTTGTATATATTCCAGCTGTAGTCTGCGATTATTATATTCCAAACAGTTAACAGGTGATCAGTACAAACCATGTATCCCTGCTGCCTCTGACAGTAAAGAATCTGCCTGCAATGCAGGAGATTCTGCATTTGGAATCTCTGCATTGGGTAAGGAATGGCTATCCACTCTAGTATTCTTGTCTAGAGAATCCCATGAACAGAGGAGCCTGGCAGGCTATATAGTCCATGGATTTGCAAAGTCAAATGCAACCAACCAACTAACACTTAACACAGACCACACACACCATGAATGTTTGCTGAATGAATGATTGAAGCTGTGAATTTTTCCCTTCTTTTCATAATACCAATCATAGCTCTCCTCTCTTCCCAAAAGGCTTAAGGAAAAGAAAATAAAAGAGGTGGGGGGAAGCAGAGAGAGAAGAAAATTGGATTTCTAGCTTACTTTATCAAGCCAGTCATCTAGCAAACCCACTCCCCTTGGGCTGTTCCATTGCAAAGTCTGACTTAAATTCACCCTCTCAACACACCAAATACCTCCCACCAGAATTATTCCTTAGGATCCTTTTTTGATTCTAACATATTCCTTGGGGAAACTGAAAAAAATCCATTTCAAGAGAACACTTCAGTAGAGGGAACTAAAGGGTCCTTGTACCCAGCTGACTAGCTGGGAAGTGTCCAGGCATTGAGGAGATCATGACTTTATTGTTTTAGAAATTCTGCACGTAAGTCATTCACATGCACCTTTTTATATTTGCCTAGAAAGCCATATCTACATATGGCAAATAGAGAAAATATAATATTTTGCTAAATTTGCTATTAAAAGCCAGGGTGTTTGTTTTCCATAATTATTAATTGCCCTGATATTTGTGAGCAAACAGAAGTTTTTGTCTCTCTTACTTAATTGAAATTTCATGATAAGCAAACAGAAGTATTGGAAATGACCACATACGTATGCATGCACACAACTATAGGCTTTTACATGATTTATTTATTTAAGAAAGGTGATTGAATTCTTTCTAAGCACAATGCACACTGATTGGTACTGAGGAAAGAGAGCCTGAACAAGCTCTAGATGAGGCCCTGTGGTGTGTTTGGCTGTTTTTATACATATGTCATACTATTAAATCTTCCTGACTTTTAGTCGGTTTTGTATAGTTTTCCTCTTTTAAAAGTGAGAAATCAGAGACTAGGAGAGTCTAATTGATTTACCCAAGATCACATAGTAAGTGGTAGAGCTGGGATTTGATTTCCTTGGTAGCTTAGATGGTAAAGAATCTGGCTGGAATGCAGGAGACCTGGGTTCAATCCCTGAATCAGAAAGATCCCCTGGAGAAGGGCATGGCAACCAACTCCAGTATTCTTGCCTGGAGAATCCAATGGACAGAAGGGCCTGTGGGATACAGTCCATAGGATCGCAAAGAGTCGGACTGAAGTAACTTAGCATGCATGCATGCAGAGCTGGAATTCAAACCTGTTTGTCCAGTTTTAAAACGTGAATTCTTACCAAGGACTTTGCTAGGCCAAATGATACAAAAAGGTATTAAATAAATAGTATTTTTTGTACACATGTAGCTTCCTCTTAATCTAAATCAGTGGTTTTCAATAGGGGGTGATTGTGTTCCCTACAGTGACATTTATCATTGCTTGGAGAAATTTTTGATTGTCATGACTGGGGGTTGCTACTGGCATCTAGTGGGTTAAGGCCACACATTTGGCTAAACCTCTTACAATGCATAGGGCAGCCTCTGCCCCAATCACCACACCCAACAAAGAGTGATCCAAAATGTTAGTAGCACCAAAGAAGAAGGTCTGGAATAGATGAGAATAGAAGATATCATATTAGCTAAATTCTTTTAGTTTGCTAGACATAATACAATAGCTACTTTACACTTTTAAAAACAATTTAACAGAAGGGTATTAAAATATCTTGTGTCATTAAAAGTTAAACAACTCCAGACTCTGAAGTGGAAAGTTGTTCAGTGGTCTCAGTAACCAGAATTCCTGGGCTTTTCTCTTGAAAATACTGCAATAAACATGCCCCACTTGGTTTCTAGGTCACTCAATCTCTCCCTTTAGGGAGAATACAAAAAAAAGAATCAGAATAGCTCAGTTTGGGTTAGGGGACTTTCTCTGCATATTCTGGCACAGTGTGACCCATCCATTTCTACTAAAGACCATTTCCACAAAAGGCAGCTGACCCAAGAGAAGTCCAGCACCTACCTGTGTTCATTTCCTTCTGGCCAGAGTCAGTAAACAAAGTCAATTGAAGACAGCTAATATATGTCATGTAAGTTCAAGGCGAGAGAGCATATGGATATTCTTTAGCTTCTTTGTGCCAAAGATTAAATATAGAGCTTATTGTTTTTTCAAACTCTTGGTTGGAATCTTTGGATTCCAACTAGATGATCCCTAAAGGCTTCACTGCAGTGAATCTAAAGATCCTAGATCTTTAGGTCTGAAGTGTAATTTAGCTGTTGAGGAACATTAATCTTTTCAGCTTAGCTCTGTCGGAAATTGGAGCCTTGTGCCTGGATCTCACCTTGCTACAAGGCGGTCAACCCAACTCTTCCATCCCAGGGCCACAGGCACTACAATTTCTCTTTTAATCGAGAGCTAGTATGTTTATTACCTCTAATGATGGCAAAAGCTACACTAGGAAAACCTCCACGTGTGCACAGCAGTTGTAACTCAGGTTTATATTTGGCAAATGTTTACAGAACACCAGTTACGTTCTCATCAGTTAATGTTCATGTAAAATTCTTCTGTTATATTATAGTTACCCATTCTAGAGAGTACGATTCAGATAGGTGAAGTAATTTGCCTAATTTTATAGTGAGTGAGGAGCAGTAAAGACTCTTAAGGCTGTTACGCTGGTTATTCTCCTCCCCTTATCAGTCTTCTGTCCTGTTCTATGACCTGGGCAGGCTCAATATCTTCAGGGGATCTTTGTTCTCTGGTCTCTGGTACGGTTTGGGCCCTGGAACACAATCATGGGAGACGGTCTGTTAGAGGGAGAGAATGGTTAAAGTATATCTCTTGCCTCTCTCCCTGCGCCTGAGACCTGGGTTTAGCAGTGGCCTCACCTTCTGTGGCTATAGCTGCTGGCGAGTAAACCTCCACACACCCACCACGGCTCTGACTCTCACAGGAACCCTCTTTTGTCCCCTTGATCTCTCTGACACAATCATGGGAAAATATCCTTGCTTTTCCTTGTCCTTTCCTGGACACCACAACACTCTCTTATCATTCCAATTAAACCTATTTCTTTGAATATTCTCTGCATTCAATTCCATTGACTTAAGATCTTTAGAGAGGAACCCTTCCTGCTATATTCTAGAGCTTTGTCTGACATATCCTAGTCCCTCTGAAGCTGAGGGTGAGGTAGTCTTCTGCCTGGATCATCTCTCACCGGGGCTCCAAATGGGCACCCCACCCAGGTATCTCATTTAAAGTTGAGCTGAGACTACAACTCAGAAAATATCGCTTATTTGTAAGACGTTCCTGAAATATCATTCCTCAAAATATTTGTCTAATGTCTTTTAGCAGTATCAGTGGTTCCTAAAATTTAAATTCTGCTTTTCTTGGCAGCTAGGATGCTCAGAGCAAAATTTAATAATCAATGACAGTAATTCTTATTTATTTTTTGAGCATTAGTATTACCGTTTATACTATTTATTGTTGTTGCCATTTTAACATATATTGCTATATATATTATATTGCTAGTTAATACATTGTGTATGCTTTGTGAGGAAAGGTGGCTTATGTGCTATTTATAATAAAATGACGAATTAGTGCAAGAGAAAATGGTCTTGGGTTAGAGATCGTTTCAACATGAAATTGCAAAGCCTCTTTAAAGTCAAATTTTCTCATCTGTGAAATGGATTAATGTTTGCCTTACCCTAATTTGTATAATATCATTTAAATTTGAAATAGGTTCACAAGTGTAGGTTTTACTTTTAAAGTTACAATTGTTATTGCATATTAAATGATGCCAATGAGGGTAATGTTGCTAATGATATTCTTACACCTAGTTAGTGGACAAGTTATGTTATGGGAGATGAAGTTCAAAGCCTTCAACATTCCTGGTAGCACTGAAGCCGACTAAAGGGAAGCAAGGTAGATGGGAGTGCCCAGGAACATCCACTGGGCCAGCGCAAAGATGGAAGTAGAATATTATGGTACTATTACAGTATAGTATATGGCAGGTGCTCCATAAATGTGTTCTGAATCAATGAATGATTAAATAAATAAGAAGTATTAGAAATTCTTCCATAAATAGTGGAGAGCCTTCTGCATTGATATCTGGAAATGTCCCTGCTAGTTATTAACATCATTTCCAATAATTTTCATGCAACTGGAACTCAGGATTCAAGCATGTGAGTAGGCTCCATAATTGAAGAGATCTAACAGCTTCCTAGTTGTCTAACAGACAACTAGGTTGGAGAGGACAAAGGCAAGGTTAGGAGAGTGAAGAGTGGCAGGGAAAAGTCCAGCTATTAATATGGAGTTCAAGCTGATAATTCCTTCTATATTGTCAAGAGCAGTGGATATCATGTCAGTATACTAGGAGGTAGAGCAGATAGGGGTGCGTGTGTGTGTGCGTGTGTGTGTGTTTCTTACTGTTTTTCTACTTACTACATTGTGACCTTGGTGAGTTATAAGCCGAAGTGACAGCTTTTGTTTTTGTTTTGATGTCTAATCTGAAAATGGAGATAATGATAATATTTATAGAGTTGCTATAAGGATTACACTTGAAAATGCCTGCCATGCATGTAATGATCCAAAAGTTCTTGTAGTTAAGGTTATTCTTAATAATAAGAATATAGTTTCAAGCCAGAATTGTACAAGACATAAGTTTGACCTAATGCCAAGTTCTTTGAGTTGTCTCTGACTTCAGGACTTCTAGTAAAAGGTGTGAAGGACAGAGTTGTTGTGTCAGAATAAAGGCAGCAATGATGCAGCTTGAGCTGACACCTGAAGGTTCGCTGACAAGTTAGGTTGGAGGCTGATACTGAAGACTTCTCAGCTAGCATCCTATATTGTAAGAGGACTAACCAGAAGTGCTCCCATTAGTGGGACCAACACCACCAGAAGTGGCCCATTGATGCTGGAGGGAGTAACTATTTCACAGAGAAGAGTGAGGACTCAGGCAGAAGGCTGCCTCTGGAAAGCAGGGTTCAGAATCCATAAGAAAGCAAGGTGACTGTTTTTGTGGCATCTATTGAAAAAAAATTCACAACTCTTTGTTTATATTAAAATAAACATGTACATTTGTGGAAGAAAATGTACATTTTTGAATATATGCCTAAACAATACCCAAAACTATAAAGGTATTTTGAATTTGAAGTTTGCCTCTTTGGTCTATAGCCCCAGACCCTCAGTGTACACCTCTGCACCCCTTCAACATGGGAATGCTTTCAATGATGCATTTGAGAAACTCTGGTTTAAGAGCATAGGTTCTCTTGACTTTGGAATCAAATATATTCACCAAATGAATAGTCTTAAACACATCACTTAACCACTGTGAACCTATTTGTTAAATGGAAATAAAAATGTCAAACACATTGGGAGGATGAAAGTATGTAACTTTGAGAAGCTCCATGAATTTAGTCCAAGGTAGGGGATCATCAAAAAAGCAAGAGAGTTCCAGAAAAACATCTATTTCTGCTTTATTGACTATGCCAAAGCCTTTTACTGTGTGGATCACAATAAACTGTGAAAAATTCTTCAAGAGATGGGAATACCAGTCCACCTGACCTGCCTCTTGAAAAACCTGTACACAGGTCAGGAAGCAACAGAACTGGACATGGAACAACAGACTGGTTCCAAATAGGAAAAGGAGTACGACAAGGTTGTATATTGTCACTCTGCTTATTTAACTTATATTCAGAGTACATCATAATAAACACTGGGCTGGAAGGAGCACAAGCTGGAATCAAGATTGCCAGGAGAAATATCAATAACCTCAGATATGCAGATGATACCACCCTTATGGCAGAAAGTGAAGAAGAACTAAAAAACCTCTTGATGAAAGTGAAAGAGGAGAGTGAAAAAGTTGGCTTAAAGCTCAACATTCAGAAAACGAAGATCATGGCATCTGGCCCCATCACTTCATGGGAAGTAGATGGGGAAACAGTGTCAGACTTTATTTTTGGGGGCTCCAAAATCACTGCAGATGGTGATTGCAGCCATGAAATTAAAAGACACTTACTCCTTGGAAGGAAAGTTATGACCAACCTAGGCAGCATATTAAAAAGCAGAGATATTACTTTGCCAACAAAGGTCCGTCTAGTCAAGGCTCTGGTTTTTCCAGTGGTCATGTATGGATGCGAGAGTTGGACTGTGAAGAAGGCTGAGTGCCGAAGAATTGATGCTTTTGAACTGTGGTGTTGGAGAAGACTCTTGAGAGTCCCTTGGACTGCAAGGAGATCCAACCAGTCCACCCTAAAGGAGACCAGTCCTGGGTGTTCATTGGAAGGACTGATGCTGAGGCTGAAACTCCAATACTTTGGCCACCTCATGCGAAGACTTAACTCATTGGAAAAGACCCTGATGCTGGGAGGGATTGGGGTCAGGAAGAGAAGGGGACAACAGAGGATGAGGTGGCTGGATGACATCACTGACTCGATGCACATGAGTTTGGATGAACTCTGGGAGTTGGTGATGGACAGGGAGGCCTGGCGTGCTGTGATTCATGGGGTCGCAAAGAGTTGGACACGACTGAGGGACTGGACTGAACTGAACTGAACTGAGGGTGCTAAATCAGTTTAAAGCCCCCCACCTTTTCACACATTATTATAAAACAAAATGGAAGCCAGTGATACCTCCCTTGTGTGTTTCTTTTCAGCAGCATATCATTAGGTGAGCACAGAGTGCAACCAAAAATTGTGAAATGTAATCAATCTCTTTAATAAAAACAGAAAAATTACAAACATAAAATTCATTCATAAAATATAGAAATAATTAGTTCACTGCACACAATACCCTGTTTTTAAAATGCCTTAAACCAGAATATTCCTCTGTATCTTGTGACATTTATTGATCTAATTTATAGCTTTTTGTTGTTTGCCAAGACCATAGATTATCAAGGCTAGACAGTATTAGCCAAGGAAATGAGGACTCATCTAATGAAAATACAAATTTCACTTATTCTCCACATGTCATGGTTAAAAACACAAGTTTATTTCAAGTTCAAATTAAAGTATTGAAGAAATTTACAGATTGGCATTTACAAATACATGTGGTAATTAGAAGGAGCAAATACCATCTTGTTACTTAAGAAAATTCTAAATGAAGCTCAGAAGAGGTGAATTTAGGATAGTTAAACAAATGTGCTGCTTCACCTGGTAGGTAATAAAGTTAAGGAGCTCATTAATCCCAGCAGTGTTATTAGTTAAAAATATAATAAAGAAGAGGCAGCACAATTTGCTGCAAAGAATTAGGTGTACCTGGGTTTCAGTCCCAGCTCCACCAAATATTACTCAACTGTACAGTTTACAACTTCTTTGTTTATGAAGATGGGCATAAAAATGCTCACCTTATAAGACTGGTGTTAAGACAGAAAAACAGATGTTTGCAAACACAGTCCTTGCACATGGAATGTGTTTCGTAAATGCTATTTTCCTTTGAGTAAGTTTTAAGAAAATAATGATCATCTATATGTCCTTGTTTTCCAACTTTTTTTTTCTTTATTTTATTTATTTATTTATTTATTTTTCTTAATTTTTTTTTAATTTTATTTTATTTTTAAACTTTACATAACTGTATTAGTTTTGCCAAATATCAAAATGAATCCACCACAGGTATACAATTCCCCTTTTCATTTTTTTCTCCCTAACGAACCTGAATGCAGTAGTTTCTTATAGAGATTTCTGCCAGATAAAAGTGTAAATATGTCTGTTTGTATGTATACAAAACACACACACATACATTTGCTTTAAAATTGTTGAATGGTGAAGAGTGAGAATGAGGAAGCTGAACATATTATTAAGTTTAATGAGAAATAACTTTTCAAGATGGGGAAATGCAATTGAGGTTACTACAGCAGCCAGATTGTGTACATTGAGGTACAAAAGGGAGGGGAGATGCAAAGCCTGCCCCAGGCCCCAAGCACTTAGCTGCTATGCTCTGAGTCTCAGTTTAATTATGTGAGAACTAGATACCTTGAGATCACCACTTGCCTATGCTATTATGTAAAGGAAGATATATTTTCATGAGCTATCAAAATCTCATATTTTCAACATATAAAAGACTTTTTTTAAATGGTTTTCTCCCTCTTTTTCTTCCTAGACTAGGAAATTTCTAAACGTGGTCTTTCATTAAGGATCTGATATCATGCACAGGTAACCAGTCACAAATAAAATCATTGCCAAAGACACCATAATTATCTGAATCTATTAGGAATTTATATGATGTTATTTCTCAGGAATATGAGTTCAACCTTGTAATATCTTAACAGTCTATGAAATAAACTATTGTCAAACCCAAAAGTGTTCACCATTTGGATTTGTGGATTCTTTGCTGACCTGTCACATCTCACCATGGCTAAGGCAGATGAGTGATAAAAGATGAGATTTGGGGAAAAGATCAGAGCCCTTTAAAATAAGCCTCTCTCTCTCTTTTTCCCTCTCTCGGTCTCTCTCACTCTCTTTCATCTCTTTCACTCTTACTTTGCTCTCCTTTTTACTGTTTTAAGTAATAATAATTTATTGAAAACTTTGTATGAAACTGTAGGTGATCTGAAACCTAGAGATCAGATCAGATCAGATCAGATCAGTAGCTCAGTCGTGTCCAACTCTTTGTGACCCTGTGAATTGCAGCACACCAGGCCTTCCTGTCCATCACCAACTCCCGGAGTTCACTCAGACTCGTCCATCGAGTCAGTGATACCATCCAGCCATCTCATCCTCTGTTGTCCCCTTCTCCTCTTGCCCCCAATCCCTCCCAGCATCAGGGTCTTTTCCAATGAGTCAACTCTTCGCATGAGGTGGCCAAAGCACTGGAGTTTCAGCTTTAGCATCATTCCTTCCCAAGAAATCCCAGGGCTGATCTCCTTCAGAATTGACTGGTTAGATCTCCTTGCAGTCCAAGGGACTCTCAAGAGTCTTCTCCAACACCACAGTTCAAAACCATCAATTCTTTGGTGCTCAGCCTTCTTCACAGTCCAACTCTCACATCCATACATGACCACAGGAAAAACCATAGCCTTGACTAGACGAACCTTTGTTGGCAAAGTAATGTCTCTGCTTTTCAATATGCTCTCTAGGTTGGTCATAACTTTCCTTGCAAGGAGTAAGCGTCTTTTAATTTCATGGCTGCAGCCACCATCTGTAGTGATTTTGGAGCCCAGAAAAATAAAGTCTGACACTGTTTCCACTGTTTCCTTATATATTTCCCATGAAGTGATGGGACCAGATGCCATGATCTTTATTTTCTGAATGTTGAGCTTTAAGCCAACTTTTTCACTCTTCACTTTCACTTTCATCAAGAGGCTTTTGAGTTCCTCTTCACTTTCTGCCATAAGGGTGGTGTCATCTGCATATCTGAGGTTATTGATATTTCTCCTGGAAATCTTGATTCCAGCTTGTGTTTCTTCCAGTCCAGGTTTCTCATGATGTACTCTGCATAGAAGTTAAATACATAATCTTAATTCCTCTAGCAATCCTAGAAGATAGATTTGTATTATTTATTTTTTGAAGTATCATTGTTTACAATATTATACTAGTTTCAGGTGTACAGCATAATGATTCAGTATTTTTACAGATTATACTCCATTAAAGCTTATTATAATAGCTGTAATTCCCTGTGCTATACAATATATCATTTTTAGTTATCTATTTTAACCTGGTGGTTTGTTTCTCTTAATCCTATACCCCAACATACACCTTACCACTTCCTCCTCCTCACTAATAACCACTAGTTATTTTCTTATTCCTGTGAGCCTATTACTGTTTTGCTTTGTACATTTGCTTTATTTTTAGATTTCACGTATAAGTGATATAGTATTTGTCTTTCTCTGACTTATTTTACTAAGCATACTATTTTCTAGGTCCATAAACATTGCTGCAAATGGCAGAACCTCATTATTTTTATGGTTGAATAATATTCCAGTGTATATTCTTCTTTATCCATTTGTCTGTTGATGAACACTTAGATTAATTTAACATCTTGGCTATTGTAAATAGTGCTGCTATGAACATTGGGGTTCATGTATCTTTTGGAATTAGTTTTCATTTTTTCCAGATATATACCCAGGAGTCGTATATGCCCAACCGTCACATGGTAGTTCTATTTTTAGTTTAGGAGGAAGTCTTATACTAATTTCCATCAGGGCTGTACCAGTTTACATTCCCATCAACCACATACAAGGGGGCCCTTTTCTCCACTCTTCTCCAATATTTGTTATTTGTAAACTTTTTTTTTAATTTTATTTTATTTTTAAACTTTACATAATTGTATTAGTTTTGCCAAATATCAAAATGAATCCGCCACATGTATACATGTGTTCTGAGAGGTGTGAGGTGATATCTCATTATTGTTTCTTTGTGTTCTTCCAATGATTAGAGACATTGAGCATATTTTCATGTGCCTGTTGGCCATTTGTATGTCTTCTTTACAAAAATCTCTATTCAGGTTCTTCTGCTCATCTTTTCAATGCACTGTTTGATTTTTTGGTTTTGAATTGTATGAGGTGTTTATATATTTTTGATATTGGCCACTTTTTCATCATCTCATTTGCAAATATTTTCTCCCATTCAGTAGGTTGCCTTTTAGATTTTTTGATAATTTTTTTTTTTTGCTGTGCAAATGCTTTTAGTTTAATTAGGTTCAATTTGTTTACTTTTGCTTTTATTTATTTTGCACTAGGAGACGTATCCAAAAATATTGCTGCAATCTATGTCAAAGAATGTTCTACATATAGTCTCTCCTAGGAATCTTATGATTTCAGGTCTTACCTATAGGTCTTTAATCCATCCTGAGTTTCATTTTATATGTACTGTGAAGAGTGTTCTAATAGCATTGTTGTGCAAAGAGCTGTCCCAGTTTCCCAGAATTACTTGCTGAAGAGACTGTCTTTCCCCACTGTGTATTTTGCCTCCTTTGTCATCGATTAACTGACCATGGAGGTATGGGCTTATTTCTCGATTCTCTGTTCTGTTTTTGTACCAGACCAGTGTTGTTTTGATAACTGTAGCTTTGTAGTATAGTCTGAAGTCAGGGAGGATAATACGTCCAGCTTTGTTCATTTTTTTCAAGATTGCTTTGGCAATTCAGGGCCTGGGCAAGCACAGCTCTGCTCAGAGGCAGCCTCCAGTGCAAGTCCTCTTTGTCCCATAACCAATCATAGCCATTCACTGCCCCTAGCTCTCACCACCTCTGCCTAGATGTAGAATCAATCTACAGTGCAGGTAGGGCTCACAGCTACTCTGATCATGGTATCAGGGAGATGAGCTGTGGTAGCTGCCCTCAGGTCTGGACTACTTCTGACTTGCTGCTTGAGTAAATGCCAACACTGGTCGCTGCTGCCCCTCCCAGGCTCCACCCACAGAACAGATCACCTCTATGCCCCCCAGTCAAGTCCTTCCTACAGTTCCAGTGCTGCACCATAACATGGAGTGGGATAGTGGTAGAGCGTTCACTCCACTCGGGCTGGGGCCCATGGTGGGCAATAGGAGGAAGCCAGGAGGCCAGTAGAAGAGACTTCTCTCCTCCCTGCCTTGGGGGCTAGCCTGCAAGCACAGTCTTCTGTCAAGTGGAGTTCAGGCTTTCTGAAGTTCTTATGTGAGTCCCAGTGGTCTTCCAACCATGCCAGGGGGTAAGTTTTCCTCATATAAGACCTCAAGACTGGGGCATCCAATCTGTGTCTCAGACTGTTCACTCACCATGACAGGTGTCCATTCATGGGGTTTCTCCCCCAGCTTTTTTTAAAGTCCCTTCCCAGGGGCCAGGTTCTTAATCCATTTACTTTTTTGTTTTCCCTTCCTGCCTGATCACATGTGTATCTTTCTTATAGTTTTAGTGGTGCAGGAATCTTTTGGCCAGTTACCAGTTAATTTTTAGTGATAACTATTCCATGTGTAGGAGAAGGCAATGGCACCCCACTCCAGTACTCTTGCCTGGAGAATCCCATGGACGAAGGAGTGTGGTAGGCTGCAGTCCATGGGGTGTATTTTTGATATGTTCCTGAGGAGAGATGAGCTCTACATCCTCTTATCCACTATCTTGATACAAATGTCTATTCTCTCTTCCTTAAAGCTGTTTTACTCATAGTAGAAGAGAAAAATGTGTTGATATAGAATGCCGTAGAGTCAGAATTAGAAAAATATAGTGGTTCATATAGTGCTTTCTGTCTCTGTCTCTCTTTCTCTCAAACTGTGGCGGGGGGAAACTGTTGGTGAATAATGTTTAAAAACCTGGATTGAAATCGGAGATTTCAGAAAACAAATTTATAAAGAAAAGGAAACAGTATAAACATACTTAACCTTCTAATGAAAGTGGTCTGGCTTTGACTTTTAGCCTACCTGAAGCAGAAGGCATCAGGCAGGAACCTAGCTGCACTCCGTATTTATTACTGTATCACATATGTAGCACCAGAAGTGCCATTTGAATTGCAAATTAAATGTTCTCTATGGTTTTGCTGATTCTATAAACTGCATCAAGTGTCTTGAATTATCTGCCTTTTCATTTTCCAAGTGGTTTATAGCAAAAACTGCTTTAAATGACTAAAAAAAGAAAGTCTTCTCAACACAAAATGAAAAAAGCCAAAGTTGTTGGTAAAATTATAACCATAACAATAACAATAGCACAGCTAATTTTACAAAGGACAGAGCTATTTAAGAAGCAGCATTATGGATTCTGGACTGTGGGGTCATGCACATCTGGGTTAAAATCCTGTGGTGTGACCATGGGTGAGTTATTTAACTTTGGCTTACTTTTGCATAAAAGATGAACATAAATAGTATCTACTTAATGGTGTTGCTCTAATAATTAAATATGGTAATATTTATATATTGCTTGGTACCAAACAGGATGATAACTATTAGCACTGCTTGCCTTATTTTCACATTTTATAAAGAGCTAAGTACATTTAAGGAAACTGAAACATAGATCTTGAGTTATTAAGTTAATAAGAGATAGAATCAGAATGTGAATTTCAGATATCTGGCTTCATCTTATTCTCATTCTTTATATACCATCACAAATTGATTCATGGTAATGCCATTTATCTACCCAGCCATTTATCTATTTCATTATCTATTTCTAGCCATTATCTATTTCATCAGTAATCCCTTTTAGTTCCATTTATATTAGAAGAGTAAATTTAACTGCACTTTTTGGGAACTCTTAGTACGTTCAAAAAGATATTCTAAAGAGAGTAAAGCCTAGGCATAGTGTTATAGCTAGAATCCAAAAACTAATTCCATAAAATATAGGGTTGCACCATTGTGCACTTATTGGAATGACCAGCAATTTTTCTGATGAGAATGACTGGGCAACTAACATATCTTAACTTATCATTATGCATGACACATCATTGCAATATTTAATATAGTTAATCACCTTTGGATAAAAAAAAATGAAAGTTAATGTAGATGTGATGTAACTCAAAAAGTAACAATACTAGAACTATGGCAGGGAAAATGCTGCCATAAACACTGAAAACAATGGTTTACCATATCATCTCATTCCTGGGATACACATAAGATGATTACATTTCCCAGCATCCTTTGCATATGTAGCAAAAACAAGGAGGGCTACATTTCACAGCTTCCCTTGTGTGTGTTTATTTGACGTCTGGCAGATAGAATGAGGGTAAAGCAGATTCAAATAACTTCCAAACTGGGCTTGGAAAAATCCTATACAGTTCTTCATTCCTCTTTTTACTTTCTGTGGTGACCTTAGAAGACACAATAGAGATGGTATATTGATTGGGAGCAGCCAGGGTGCCTGAGTCATCCGTCAGAGAAATGCTGGGAAAAGCCTCCCAACTCACACCAATTGTACTTGACCGAGATACAACCCTTTGTTGGGTTAAGACTGAGATTTCAGAGGCTGTATATTTCCACAGCCTAGCCTACCCTATCCTATCTTGGCTATTACAGCAACTAGCATTGAGGACTGACTTTATACCAGGCACTATATCAAGCACTCTTTATATCTAATTTAATTATCTTGAAGACAGAGAAATAAAATAGGTATTACATTTGTAGCCATTTTTCAGATGAGAAAGATGAATCTTAGAGCAGTTAAGTAATGTACCTGTGATTAAAGAAGCTAGAAATGACTGAGCTGCAATTTGAATTCATATTCTTATCAGTGTGTTTCCACAGACTGCCAGGTGAATAAATAGGAGAACTGTCCATGAATTAGGTAAATAAACCATAGTTTCCAAATAAGAAATCTCAGTAGGCTGATCTGCTAATCTGTTGGTCATGAGGTCCAGTGCTGTGAGGGACCTCTGAGGAGAAGGACGTGAGTCACAGAGCAGAGCATGGTAGTGGGCAGCTTGGAAGCCTCCAGGGTAGACTCCAGGATAAATGCAGAGACAAGACAATCTTCAGTGACAGTGCAGAAGATGACTGTATGATCTATTCTATGAAACATTTCTGTGGGTGGAGAGAATCTTTTGACCTAGATACTTAGAGGAAGTAGAATCAAATTTGTAGAAATATATAATGTGAAAAATATTTTCCATTAATCAGAAAGTTTGTTAGGCAGGAATGATGAAAGATACACATTCCCCTGTCATCACTGTGCCATATTTCAGGTGACTGCTGCCAATTTAATAACAATGATTCTGTGCATATGTAGGGATCACCTGGTAAGACTTTTTAAGATGAAGATAACCAAGGGAACATACAGTGTAAGTTAATGGTTTAGGTTTTTAGAACCTCTTTGGTTTAGTTTTACAGAGCGACTTTTTATGGATGGGTATGTTAAAGAAGTTCCTCTAGAGAAGGGAATGGCAATACATTCCAATATTCTTGCCTGGAGAATTCCATGGACAGAGAAGCCTGGCGGGCTACAGTCCGTGGGGTTGCAAAGAGTCAGACACGACTGAGCAACTCACACACACACACACACACACACACACACATTAAAGAAAAGATGCTACACACAGTATCAGCCATACTTTTGTGTTACAATAAATATATACACATGTCAATTAAAAAAGAGTCACAACCTAAATGTCGAGAGTTATGTTTTATTCAGTGGGAATTTTTAGGACTTCAGGCCCAGGAGATAGCATCTTAAGTAACTCTGAGAGAACAATCTGAGGAGGTGGAGGAGAAGTCAGGTTATGTAGAAGTTGGCTACAAAGGCCAGGTAGTCTGAAATTAAAGAAAACCAGATATCCCAACTTAAGGAATGTAGTGCTTTGCTATGTGTGGGAAGATGCAAGAGCCTGGGATCACTGGAATCACTCCTTTCATATGCATCTCAGCTATCTGGAGCCAGTATCCTGCATTTTCACATCCTGAGTTACTCAGAGCTTACTGTAGGGAGTGGCTGCAGCCTAATGGCTGCCAGATTGCAGGTATTCTTCTCTTTTGTGAGTGTCCTTAGGGCTTAGAAATGCACATTAGGAGGGTCTGGATCACTGATGACCGTGGCACACTTGTTTACGGATATGGCAGGAATACTCCATTTCTCACACACATAAAATGTATATGTGAATACATATAGAAAATATATGTATATATGTACATGCCCATACATGTATGTGTGCATGCACGTGTGAGTATGTGTGTGCTCTTGTATGTGTAGTAACTAACGTAACCTTAAAAATACATTGTCTCCTCTATGAGGAAAGAATTGACAAATCTTTCAGGGACAGATGTTTCCTACAAGATGCACAGCTTAATTCACTGATGAAAAAGCTCTAAGAAGCATCTATGACATCAGGTTCTGTTTGAGCAAATAATTTTACTAATTTCACAATAAACAGTTTTTGAGTGTTTACTAATTGCCAACAGCTTGATACAAGATTAGGACAAGATTTAGAAGATACTAACACTCAAATATGGGCTTCCCTGGTGGCTCAGTTGGTAAAGAATCTGCCTGCAATACAGGAAAGCTGGGTTCAATCCCTGAGTTAGGAAGATTCCCCTGGAGAAGGAAAATGCAACTCATGGCAGTATTCTTGCTGGGGAAATCCATGAGCAGAGGAGTCTGGCAGGCTACAGTCCATGGGGTCACAAGAGTAGGTTTACTTGGCGAGTAAACCACGACCACCATCGCAACTCTCAAATACATAGGTTATATTTTTTAATAACAGTAAACTTCTGTTCCCAATCAATTTTCTTTGAAAAAAATAAATATTGAGTGCCTTCCATATGTTTGAGCATTCTGCCATTACAGAAATTCACGAATGGATTATATAAAACTCCTACCTCAAAGGAATTGACAAGCTAGTGGGAAGACTAACTAACCTGGGTGTTTGATCTGCTTTTGTTTTCCCTCTTTCATTTTATGGAGAAATCTAAGTTTCCCACTAAGGTGCCTTAGGTGATGCCTTGCACCATGCATCCCAGAAATTTGCCATTACTGACCTCTCCGTATGAGGCTCCAAAGCTCTGAAGGATGGAGATTCAACTGCATCTGGCTTGCAACATATCAGAAAGAAGGTGTTAACTCACTTTCTTAAGATTGCTAATTAGATGTACAATATTCTACTTCATCCTTTTCTTACAAGGGGAAGCTGGCTCAGTGCATATTTTAGAAAAAGATTTTAAGATGTCTTTCTGTTTAGTCATTATTGCTACATCTTTTATATTTCAGGTTGGAAATATAAGGTTTGGGGAAGGCAGCAAGATGTGTTTCCTCCTTGATTTTCAGGGTTAGGATTTGAGTCAGGGAGACCCGTGGATTTGAACTCATAGTTTCCTCACTCTTGCCAGAGTACAGATGACCTAAACCTGTTCTCTCCTCTGAGGCTAAGACACAGTATAATGTGCGATTAAACAGCATAATACATAGAAAGCAATAAACAGTAACTGTTAACATTCTTAATATCATTTCTTATTGATGCATCATGGAGAAGGCAATGGCAACCCACTCCAGTACTCTTGCCTGGAAAATCCCATGGATGGAGGAGACTGGTAGGCTGCAGTCTATGGGGTCGCTAAGAGTCAGACATGACTGAGTGACTTCACTTTCACTTTTCTCTTTCATGCATTGGAGAAGGAAATGGCAACCCACTCCAGTGTTCTTGCCTGGAGAATCCCAGGGACGGGGGAGCCTGGTGGGCTTCCGTCTCTGGGGTCACACAGAGTCGGACACGACTGAAGCGACTTAGCAGCAGCAGCAGCAGCAGCAGCATTAATGCATCACAGAAATTAATTCCTTTTGCTCCCAGAAACACTTCAATCTTCTCACAGTGTTTTCTGAACTATTTAAAATTATCTATCAGACTTGAATTCCATATTGATAGACTCAAAGTATGGTTTGGTTTATGGGATGGAAGGGGAAGAAGCAATTTATGAATGTACTATTCCGTAGGATATCATAATTAAAGTCTGGTTTACTTTAAATTTTTGAAATATTTTTTTCCCAGAAAATTTGCTTTTAATGAATGTTTTAGAGGTTAAATACATAATACATTAGTAGTTTTCTTTGGGTTTATATTTTTACCATCTAATGATCCTTTAAAATTTATTATTGGGTTATTTCCCTTTAGGGTTTTTAAAATATTTTTATTTTATAAACATTTTTATGCAAACATTTATGAACGTATATACAGGATCTGCTGTGCTTTACACTAAGATAAGACATCTCAAAATGTGACCTGTAGACCCATGAATGTCCTTGTGGCTTTCAGGCTCTTCATGAGGTCAAGACTATTTTTATAATTACTAAGAAATAGTACTAATTACCGGAGAAGGCAATGGCACCCCACTCCAGTACTCTTGCCTGGAAAATCCCATGGACGGAGGAGCCTGGTGGGCTGCAGTCCATGGGGTCGCTAAGAGTCGGGCACGACTGAGCGACTTCACTTTCACTTTTCCCTTTCATGCATTGGAGAAGGAAATGGCAAGCCACTCCAGTGTTCTTGCCTGGAGAATCCCAGGGACGGTGGAGCCTGGTGGCCTGCCGTCTATGGGGTCGCACAGAGTCAGACACGACTGAAGTGACTTAGCAGCAGCAGTACTAATTACTAGAAAATATTGCTAATACAAAGAAATCATTTGCCTTTTAAACTGTGCTGACGCTTGTATAGCTGGTGCAAAATCAGTGGTGCTTAAAGTCGGTGACCTTTAGCGTGAAGCAAGGCAATGGTACCAAACTATGCAAGTGTCATTGTGTCCTTTTAGCATCGTTTTTAGTCGCTCTTATTTTTTAAAGTTAATTCACTTAAGTATATCCTTGATGATGTAGTAAAAATCATTAGTTTCATTAAATCTTGAATCCAGAGAACGTACGTTTTGCTTATTTACACAATGAATTAGATACTTTCCTGTTGTGTTTTGAAGTGTGATGTTTGACTCAGTGATGAAAGCAGGGGTTTGATTGACTTATGAGTTGAATGAGTCATGTTTTCAAGGGACATCATTTATCCTTGAAAGACCAACTGGCAAACAAAATTATAGTTATTTAGACTTATGTATTTGGTAGACATTTTCATGAAAATAAAGAAGTAAACCTGTCATTTCAAAGAAAACACTATTTGTTGCCTTTGGTAAAATTCAAACTTCCACGTAAAAGTTGGTATTTAGGAAACTTGTTTCACTACCGTCAATTTGACGTCATCTAATACCAGAAGACTTTCTGTTGAGATAACAGTGTTGCTACTAAATGCAATTTCTTCATCTTATATAATGTCATATAGACATTTAAAAGATCTGCATAACTCAATGAATCAATATTTTTCTAAATGCCTAATGTCTAATATAAAATCATGCATGGGTCAAAAATCCGTCAAAGTACAGAACAGACCAACAGATTTTAATGTAACACTAAAGGTTCATTGACATGCTTTTAGATGCTACACTGCAAATAACCTTTTAAAAATTCCACTTGTCTAGTTTTGGGGCAGTATCAATTATCTGAAAAAAGCTATTAAAATATTCTTCCATTTTCCAACTATGCATATTTGTGAGGCTGAATTTTCTTCATATAGTTCAATGCAAACAACATATCAAAACAGATTGAATACAGAGGCAGGTATGAGAGCTTAACTGTTTTATATTGTTATATTTTTAAATATTTTATATATATCATATCATATTTTTCAAAAGTGTGAAAATGTAAACTAGTCCATTTTATTACGTTTTTTAAAACATAGTTATCTTTCATAAAATTGCATTATTCATGCTGATATAATAGGCTGTTGATTGTTATTTTAAAATATATTAACAAATTATTTTTAAATTCTTGGTTTTCATCTCTAATATAGCAAATATTGATAAAGCCCACATAAACAAAAGATTTTTGAAGTTTTCAATAGTTTTTAAGAATGTAAAAGCATCTTGAGACCATAAACTCACAAATTTTGAGAACTGGTGCTTTAGAGAATTTGCAGCAAGTGCAGATGAGAAGTAAAATCTATACATAATAGCTTTATTCTCTATTGACTGAATGGCTTTAGGTCAGTTAGTATGTCTCAGTATCCTTACTAATAAAATGAATGTTAATACACTCAATAAGTTATTTTGCCACCTAAAAGATTTATTGGCTATTTATTGTAGCTATTATTATTATGGACAAATCCAGGAATAATAAAAATATAGACCCAGATTAATTATGCTGAAGGAAATTGCTAATATTGTCTTTTTAAACCATTCCAACCATAATGATTGTTGCCTCAAACCCTGGGCATGTTAAAAGCAGCTAGTGTACATTTTCCATAATTTTATTATTTCTTCTTTTATCTCCAAAGTCTTGAGGAGTAACTTCTTCATAGAGCCTTTATGTTAATGCCCAACAGTAATCTCTTCTCTCCTGTAGATATGCCCTACTGGTATTTCTGCTTATTCATTCAGAGGTCAATTGTGTGTGTTCCTTACGAGCAAATGAGATGTGTCTAATATCGTTTGTGTTCCAACACTTTTTGCCATAGTTGCTAGATCATTCAGGCTGCCATAAAAAAAAACTATCATACCCTGAGTAGCTTAAAGAACAGAAATTAATTTTTGACAGTTCTCAGGACGAAGTCCAAGATCAAGGTACCAGTAGACCCAGGGTCAAGTGAGAGAGCCTGCTTCCTAGTTCATGGATGGCCCTTTCTCTCTGTGTCTTCACGTGGTAGAAGGGGCCAGGGATCTCACTAAGGTCTCATACAAAGGCACAAATCTCATTCAAGAATCCTCCACTGTCATGACCACATCATCTCCTAAAGACCCCACCTCCAAATACCTTTCCTTTGGTATTAGATTTCAACATATAAATTTTGAGGGAAAACAAACATTCCATCTATCAAACATGGGTAGAAATTAAAATCTGTGGGGTTTGATCAAAATACCTGACAATATCAATTATTTCAGTATATCTATGACTGATTAAAAAGGTCCTGATAAAAAACAGTCTTTTGGACTCTGTGGGAGAGGGAGAGGGTGGGATAATTTGGAAGAATGGCATTGAAACACGTATAATATCATATATGAAACGAGTCGCCAGTCCAGGTTCAATGCACAATATTGGATTCTTGGGGCTGGTGCACTGGGATGACCCAGAGGGATGGTATGGGGAGGGAAGAGGGAGGAGGGTTCAGGATGGGGAACACATGTATACCTGTGGCAGATTCATTTTGATATATGGTAAAACCAATACAATATTGTAAAGTTAAAAAATAAAATAAAAATAAATAAAATTTTTAAAAAAAGAAAGAAAGAAAAGAGGAGCTTTGTACTCTTCCTTCTTTTTCTCTCTCCCTCCCATCTATGTTTTCAGCAGCCTGATAGTCTATCTTACATATATTCAACATTAATATGAAAAAATTTATTTATTTAATTCTAAGATGCCAGTACTTCTGAAATTCACCATCAATTTAACCACAACTCAGAGCAAAGGGATTGAGAAAAAATATATATATATATATGTATATAAATATATATAATGAACTTAATTTTTATCAAATGAAACAATAGTAGTATAAATTTATCTACACAATTACAAACAATACTCTTCTTCAGAATGACTTTTAACATTTTAGTCTAAATCTTCTTTGCATTGTAAAAAGTCTTATGCAAGAATCACTTTTAGACACCAATCACTGTGCATAATATCATAGTGACAGTATATTGTTTTTCATAAATTCTGCTTGTCATCCAGACTATTTTGTCATATTTCAGGCTGATATAATAATTTTGAGCCAAATAAAAAAATACCTGAGATTTTCCACATTTGGATGGACTTGACATTCTGAAATTTCTGAAACTAGATTACACATTATGGGAAGTGAAATAGTACTTCTGCAAGTCAGCCAGAGGCTTTTGACAGATAGATGTTATGTTCCTGAGTAGGTAGTCCTTCATGGTGCATAAATTGGTCACACTAACCTCTCCTTGGGCTGAAAATATGATTATCTATTCCCAGAAATTTAACTGGTTCTACTGACTCTAATTGCAATGCCTGCTGTATGATAGACAGTCTTTGACATACACAATAACTTTTCATTTCAGTCAAACTTTGTAATACTGTATAATCTTTTTGAAAACACTTTAAATGACAATTAGGTATCCAAATTTAAGTCAGAATTTAACTGTGCAATGTTAGCAATCAAAGTAATCCAACTCAAGTAACAATAATATGAATATAACAAACTGGTATGCTCACAGGCAAGACAAAAATTTCACCACACACTACTCTACCTAATGGCCGCATTTTTATTTTTAACAGAAATTATAAATAAATCCCAATTTCAGATATTTTAAAATGAAAAACAGGTATTTTTAAATCAAGAAACTATGGTATATGTATATATATATGTATATATATATATAATTTTATTACTCTATGTTTATATATACATGTGTGTTTACATATAAACACACTTTATAGCATATATGTAGTCTATATAGTTTATACTGTATATAGCATATATTTAAATTTAAAATATGGGTCTGTTAGGGATTGTATATTATTAGTAACACTGTAGACAGTGAGTATGGAATCTTTCCTAATAAGTAACACTATTGCAATAAAATGCTGAATGAATAGAGATAATTGATACTTTTTTCTAAAAATACATATCTGTGGCTTCTCTTTAAAAAAAACAAAAACAACAACAACAAAAAAAACACCCTGATACATTATTTTGGAGAAAAACAGCACTTAAGCACATGGCCTTATTAAAGAAAAAAATTTCCTGATGAGTTAAAATGGTAAGGCAGATTTTATTCAGGACTATTGCAATAGGTATAGAGACTACTAAGTTGGCATTATTCCGTGTGGTAGAAAGATTTCACCTCAATTCTGATTACAACAAGGAGAAGTGGGAATCTATTGCCAATGAATGCAATTGAAGGTAATGGCGAATTTCTAGCTTGACCAACCTGACTGGATTCTTACTGAAGGCAGGCCAGAATTATCAGACATTACTTGGGGGGTGGGTATGAAACCTGATCAGATATGAAGAGTGATCTGATATTGTGTATGTGGGGAATCAGGTTAAGTCAACTTTGCAGAATTCTGGCTGGAACTGGGTGATGTAAAAACTGACACAAAAGTCCAAAAGTTTAGAAGAGAATTGGGAACAGAATTCAGAGGAGCCTGACTACGGTTTGGCCAAGGATAGACTTTGTCAGCCTATCATTAGAGGCAAGAAGAGATAGTAAAGTTAGATTAAATGGTGAAGTAAGACAAGTTTTCAGTTTTGCATTCAGGTAGCACAGAGGTGAGGGAATCAAGGAAATGGAAAGAAAAGTGATATTTTGATGAAAAATATAAAGCAAGATGCTAAGAGATTAAATCCTAGGGGACACTGGTAATAATTGTCAAGGGCAAGTATACACAAGGGACTTTGCAAATAGGAACATCTAGTGTTTGAAGTTGTGTGTTAAGATGTATAATAATTATCAAAATTCCCTGTTGTTTATCCCTTACCACTTATGAACACTGCTTTGGCAAAATCAAGAAAAGGTCATTTTGCTGCTTGTTTGACTCAATAAACATGTTGAGTGGAGAGATAAGAATACCATCTAGAATGGGTGGTGAGAGAATCAGGGACCTCACAGAAGCGTAAATATGAAGTATGAGGTTACTGGAGAAACACGAGCTTCCTGAGAATTATGAGGTCAGTAGAATAGGGATATTTGCATTTCTCATTATGGAGAAGACACTTCAAGGAATGTTCACTTCTTCTACTTGAGGTATAATGCAGTCATAGTCAATGTACATTACTTAAGTATACAATCTGATGAATTTTTGCATATGTATATATCCAGACAGCCATCACTTGATTCAGGATATAGAACATTTTCAGCAACATGAAGGCTCTTTGTCAATTAGTAACACATAGGACATACCACTGTTATGGCTTCTATTATTAAAGTTAATTTTTTTGCAAGGCATTTTATTTATTTTTAAATTAATGTGTGAAATGTAAAGAACTATGAAGTCAAGTAGGCCTTAGGAAACACTACTATAAACAAAGCTAGTGGAGGTTGGAATTCCAGTTGAGTTATTTCAAACCCTAAAGATGATGTTATAAGTGCTGCACTCAATATGCCAGGATATTTGGAAAAACTCAGTAGTGGCCAGAGGACTGGAAAATGTCAGTTTTCACTTCAATCCCAAAGAAAGTCAATGTCACAGGATGTTCAAACGACCACACAATTTCGATCATTTCATATGCTAGGAAGGTAATGTTCAAAGTCCTTCAAGCTAGGCTTCAACAAACAGTACATGAACCAAGAACTTCCAGATGTAGAAGCTGGATTTATAAAAGTCAGAGGAACTGGAGATCAAATTGCCTACAACCATAGAGAAAGCAAGGGAATTCCAAAAAAACATCCATTTCTGCTTCAATGACTCTATTAAAACCTTTGGCTGTGCAGATCACAACCAACTGTGGAAAATTGTTAAAGATATTGAAATACCAAACCACCTTACCTGCCTCCTGAGAAACCTGTATGCAGGTCAAGAAGCAACAGTTGGAACCAGAAATGGAACAACAGACTAGTTCCAAATTGGGAAAAGTTTATGTCAAGGCTGTATATTGTCACCCTGCTTATTTAATTTACATTCAAAGTACTTAATTTGAAATGCTAGGCTGGATGACTCACAAGTTGGAATTAAGATTCCCAGGAGAAATATCAACAATCTAAGATGTGTACATATACCCTAATGTTATGTATTTATTATCACCCTAATGGATGAAAGTGAAGAGGAACTAAAAAGCCTCTTAATGAAGGTGAAAGAGGAGAGTGAAAAACCTGGTTTAAAACTCAACATTCAAAAACTAAGATCATGGCATCCAGTCCCATCACTTCATGGCAACTAGATGGGAAAAAAATTGAAACAGTGACAGACTTTATTTTCATGGGTTCCAAAATCACTGTGAATGGTGATTACAGCCATGAAATTAAAAGATGCTTACTCCTTGGAAGAAAAGCTATAACAAACTTAGAGTATTGGAAAGCAGAGACATCAGTTTGCCAGCAAAGGTCCATCTAGTCAAAGCTATGGTTTTTCCAGTAGTCATGTATTGATGTGAGAGTTGGACCATAAGGAAAACTGAGCACCAAAAAATTGATGCTTCTGTACTGTGGTGTTGGAGAAGATGCTTGAGAGTCTCTTAGACAGCAAGGAGATCAAACCAGTCAATCCTAAAGGAAATCAACCCTGAATACTCATTGGAAGTATTGATACTGAAGCTCCAATTCTTTGGCCACCTGATGGGAAGTACTGACTCACTGGAAAAGATCCTGATGCTGGGAAAGACTGAAGGAAGGAGAAGAATGGAGTGACAGAGAATGAGATGGTTGTATAGCATCACTGAATTAATGGAAATGAGTTTGAGCAAGCTCCAGGAGTTAGTGAAGGACAGGGAAGCCTGGTATGCTGTAGTTCATGGGTTTGCAAAGAGTCAGACAAGACTTAGCAACTGAGCCACAACAAAAAAGTTTTGCAAAACATTTTTCTTATTTTTAAGTTAATTTTATTTTAGGTATAATGGAACAAGTTGATTCCAGCAAGGTGGAAGCTTTGACAATGACAATCTATGTCATCACCATCTGTGATATACTGTAACCATACAGTTGACCCAAAACAATACAAGATTGAACTGCATGGGTTGGATATACTTTTAAACAGAACTTTTTTTTCTATAGTAGATATTACCATACTATAAGATCAATCTTTGGTTGAATCCATGGATATAGAGGAATCACTGAAACAGAGGAACATGGTATTGAGAGGGATGATTATAAATTGCATGTAGATATGCAACTGGACAGACAGTTGGCATTCCCTATCCTCCATGCTGTTCAAAAGCCAACTGTATTTGTGTGAAGCATTTACTCTTGGCTCGTATTTTTTCCAAGCACTTTAATAAGAGAGAGATTGGTAGATAGATAGGTACTGATAGAGTATTTATAGATTTATAATTATAATTGAGGGAATTGAAGACCATGCATGTTAAATAAATGGCCCAAGGCCACACAACTGGTAAGTAATGGAGACAGGATACAAATCCAGGTAATTTGACTCAAGCCCGAGAGTTTAGCCAATATTGTCTTCCATAAATTCTCTCTTCTGATTCTTATGGTTTTCAGATTTTAACTACTTGCAGTATGTTTTACTGAAACATTGAGCTATAATAGTCTATAGACCAGGATTTCAGCCACGGCTCTGTATTCTCAGAACAGCCTCTGACCAAGGGTCATCTTTACATCTCTATCTTTGGTGGAGGAGTCATGATTTAAATACAATTCTCTCTTATAGAGAAACTCTTGTGCTTTCTACAGAGAAGATGAGGCTGTATTTGGTGAGAGTTTCTCACAGAGGATAGGATTTTCTACCACTGCTGGATAATCTATCACCATGACATTCCAACTAATTCATTTACATGAAGTTTTATTTCACAATACCCACAGAAAATCAAATCAAGTATAGTATTCAAGTTCTACCGAAATTATTCATAAAGTTATCCCAGATTCAGATTTGATTCTCCAGAACCTATAAGTATGCAAGATGACAAACACTGCTTACTCCTGTGTTTTTTCGTATACTTGGAGACCAAATGGTGTAACACTGGAGGGGAATGCAAATGTGTGCCTAACAGTGAGATTATTATACAAGGTTATGCTCAGGAAACTTCCTTGTTGTCATCCAGAGCTGTGTGGCCTTCCACTTAAGGCTCATATCCGGTGGGTTATCCCAGTTTCACCATCTAAGTAAATGTTGTCACCATCCATTCTGTCCTTTTGCTTCTGTTAACTGAAACCTAATTCGTTAGGGGCAGGAACCCCCTTGCTGCTTCTAAAAACAGTTCATACATTCTTCATAATTTAAACTATCTCCTACAGATTGGGCTTCCCAGGTTGCTCAGTGGTAAAGAATCCACCTGCAATACAGGAGACACAGGTTTGATCCATGGGTTGGGAAGATTCCCTGGAGAAGGAAATGGCACCCCACTCCAGTATTCTTGCCTGGAGAATCCCAAGGACAGAGGAGCCTGGCGGGCTACAGTCCATGGGGTCACAAAGGAGTCAGACCTGACTGAGCAACTAAACAACAACCTACAGATTACTATATGAAAACAAACACAGACTGTACACTTGAGGAATTTCCAGGGTTATCAATTCCTTGCAAATTCTCCCCTCACTGTTGTTCCTTCACTTTTGCCTTAGCCCCTGCTCTCACCAATAGTGAAAGTCTAATGAAATAGACTGTAAAGAAAGCTGAGCGCTGAAGAACTGATGCTTTTGGACTGTGGTGTTGGAGAAGACTCTTAAGAGTCCCTTGGACTGCAAGGAGATCCAACCAGTCCATTCTGAAGGAGATCAGTCCTGGGTGTTCATTGGAAGGACTGATGCTGAGGCTGAAACTCCAGTACTTTGGCCACCTCATGCGAAGAGTTGACTCATTGGAAAAGACCCTGATGCTGGGAGGGATTGGGGGCAGGAGGAGAAGGGGATGACAGAGGATGAGATGGTTGGATGGCATCACCAACTTGGTGGACGTGAGTCTGAGTGAACTCCGGGAGTTGGTGAGGGACAGGGAGGCCTGGCGTTCTGTGATTCATGGGGTCGCAAAGAGTCGGACACAACTGAGCGACTGAACTGAACTGACTGATGCTAGGTAATGAGTATAAAAACAATGAACAAAAATGTCATGGTCATTGACAACAATTCAAGGGGGAAGACAGATATTAGCCAAATTATCATCTCTGTAGGTCACCTACCAGTGACAAGGAGAGGTCCATTCAGCTATGGAAACATGTGATAGAAGAAGATGAGCCAGACTGGTAGTGTCAGGAAGCCTTCCTTGAAGAAGTAACAACACCACTGACAGCTGAAGGATGAATTGGCCAAGTTGGAAGGAGGCAGGAGAACATTTCAAGACAAGGGACTAGCATATGCAAAGACACTATGACAGACAACCTTTCACAAGTTGAACAGAGAGGGCTATTTGCCTCATCCACCATATTCACAGGACCTCTCACTAACCAACAGCCACTTCTTCAGGCATCTTGACAAGTTTTTGCAGGGAAAACGCTTCCACAACCATCTGGATGTGTAAAACGCTTTCCAAAAGTTTGTCGAATCCTGGAGCAGAGTTTTATGCTACAGGAATAAACAAAGCTTATTTCTCATTGGCAGAAATGTGTTAGTTGTAATGGTTCCTATTTTGATTAATAAAGATGTGTTTGAGCCTAGTTATAATGACTTAAAATTCATAGTCTGAAACCGTAATTACATTTGCACCAACATAATGTGAATAGTAAACTGGTGAAAGTGAGTCGCTCAGTCGTGTCCAGCTCTTTGCGACCCCACGGACTACACAGTACATGGAATTCTCCAGGCCAGAATACTGGAGTGGGTAGCCTTTCCCTTCTCCATGAGATCTTCCCAACCCAGAGATCAAACCCAGGTCTCCCTCATTGCAGGCGGATTCTTTACCAGCTGAGCCACAAGGAAAGTGGTAACATGAACCAAAAATCACCTGTGGGTTGGGGCAGACAATTCAGGAGTACTGTTTCATTGGGCCATACCACTAGTTTTAAACTCTAGTCCTTTTAAACTAGTCCTCTCTAGTTTTAAACTCATATCAGTCAAACACCAAAAAGCTACACAGTTTTGCTGCACCATTCCAAACTGCTTTCAGTTTAGTAATCAAAACATTTTCTGTCAGGACATAAACAATACTGAGTGTAAGGAAGACATTGATAACTTTTACTACATTTGGATTAAGAACTTTGATACTTAAAGTGAAAAGGCAAGCCATGGAGTGTGAGGAGTTATTTATAATACATAAACCTAAAAAACAAAAAACAAAAAAACCTTGAATCCAAAATACAACATTTTTCTTGTGCATTATTAGGAAAAATGTAAGCAATTCAATCAAAAAGGAAGGAAGAATGTTTAACAATCATTAGTCATTAGAGAAACACAAATTAAAGCCAGAATGTACTACCATTATTAATTATTAGAATGACTAAAATAAATAAGACAAATGATACCAAGTGTTGGAAAACATATAAAACAGCTGAAAATATTATACAGTGCTAATGGCAGTGTATTTTGCTATAACCACTTTGTAAAATTTGTAAAACTATCTGTCATTTTCTCCTAAACCTAGACACATGCATACCCTGATTTGGCAATACCATTCCTAGGTTTATACCCAACAAAAATCCACACATATATTCATCAAAAGACACATGCAAGTACTTTCCTGGTAGCACTATTTTTAATACTCTTAGACTAGAAACTACCCTGTAATAAACTGCCTTATGGGCTCCAGTTCTTCGCTCCTTGCCACATCCTTTCCCATGTGATTTAGCCATTTGGACCATATACATGGGCAAAGGGTACTTCCCTGCTCCTTGACCCTGGACTTTTTCATGTGGCATGCTTTGGCCAATGGGGTGTTGGTAAAACCAAACTGATTAAAGGTTTGATGCTTCTGCCATTGTGACAAGACAATGTTCCAGATTAGCTCATTAGTCAAAAAAGGATGAAAGGCACAGGGGAAACATCACCCAGCAACGCACAGACCCAAGGCTTGAAGCAGAATGACCCATATGAGCCAGCAATGGAACTGAAGTGGTCCTTCCTGGGCTACCATTCTCATTAGGCCCAATGAGTAAGTTAAGCATCTCATTCTCCCAATGACTTCAGCTCAGTTCCACTACCAAGATGAAATAAATATCGTATGCCTGGAAAATATGTATCAAATCCTGTTCTGAGTAGCCAGGTTAACCCAAATCAGCCTTTCTTCCCAAGATCCCAGAGGACTGAACACAGGATTTAGTAAAGATCACAAGTTTGGAGTCTGACAGTTTTGTGGAAAAATCCCTGAAGTATCCCTTATCACCTGACCCTGGACAGATTTCATCACTGTTCTGAACCTCACTTTCCCTGCACTTAAAATGGACACGATATCATTTAAATCAGAAGTTGTTGTTGTCCTCAAAGGCATCCCTTGCCTTACTCAAGTAACAATTTAAACGCCTTCTGCATTTACATCCAGAATCTAATTATTTCCTTAAAATGACCCTTAGAGACAGATACCATTATCTCCACTCTTTAAAAGAAGTGTTTGGACTTCATGTGTAAGGCATTTGGATTTGCAACATGATTTGAAGTATGGAACAGTTGGAAGATAACCATTATCACCCCAAGTAAGAGAAAAATATGATGTACCCTAGAGAAGGAGAGGGAAGTGAACAAACTATGAAGACATTTGGAATATAAAATTGCCTGAAAGTGATGAGTGATTGGACATCAGAGTGGTGAGAAGCATAAAAGAGGGGAGGTTGTAACTTGATTCCCTTGGTGTTTGGAGATACCATTCACTAAAATTGGGTACCCCCAAGGGGAGGAACAGGTTTGGAACATGGTAACAAGTTCATTTTTAGACAAGTTGAGTGGGATGTAACTGTGGCATGTCTGACTGAAGGTACTTAAAAGGCAATTGGATAAGATTTCCATCTAAGAGGAGAGTCTGGGCTAGAGTTGAAAGTTATCATTATTTAGTTGATAAATCTACTTTAGAAATACACCATGAACTCCACTTGAGTTACATGTACTTCAGAAACGCATGCACTTAACCCTTCTGAACATCAATTTCCTCATCTTTTTAAATGGGAAAAATAACATGCCTTACCTTGCCAAATAAATTCTGATAAGAATCCAATTGCAGAATGATTATGTAAGTAATTTGTAAACATTAAATTGCTACTTAAAGGAAAGATTTATTAGTCTCATTGTCATTAATGGCTGGTTGGAGATAACCTTCTAAGTACCTGTTCAATCTCTCACTGAGAATTGCTGGAAATTAAATATATATATATATATTTCTTTGAATTACTCCAGTATTTTTAACAGCCAAATCAGGATAAAGTAAATAAAATGTAAGATTATTGAATGAATAAATTGTATTAGTACCTAGATAAAAACAAATATTTCAGACACATCCAGGTAATTTTGTTTTTAAAAAAGCTATATTTCCATGTTCATGTGATAAAGAAGCTGACACTTGCCTTCTCTTTATCAATAACAGGTTGGTAAACAGTAAAGATTTTCCTTCTTGCACATCTTTATTATAATACATACTCCTAGGTAACTAAGGGAATTGATTTGCTCTTAGGGGTATTAGTCAAAGCTATTAAAGTTTGGAAGATATCTACAGCAACTGAAATTTTTCACTATGAAGGAGTTAGTCTAAACTCTTCTTTATGATACTCATTAGATAGTAGAATCAAATGTCTATATGGCTACTTTTATCTATAATAATAAATATAAAAACTCAATGGGAAAAAGAATATATCTAGGTTCTCTATAACTAAGGTCATGTGTTTTACTCATTCAGAGGTATGTTATCCAGTCATGATGTAATTTCAAAAGAAAGAAGTTACTAAACACATATCTGTCTAACTTGGCCTGTAATTATCATCTGCTCTTTCAGAATATCATTTCTGAAGAATATATTTCAGAATATCATTCGTCGACCTCACTGAGACCTTAAGATACAGACTCTGACTCTATAACCTGGCTATTTGTGCAGCTTGGACCACAATCCATTCACATATGTACAGAGTCAAAGGGTTTGGAAAATCAATCTCTTCACTGAATTTAATTCAATTCTACCTGCATGCATCAATTTCCTTTTTGTGCCAGGTCTTGAAATACTGAAAAAAGCTATTGTAGTAAAAATCTCAACGAACAGGAATGCTTAATAGGCAGAAATGGAAAAGCACAAAGGATGCTTGGAGATCAATGGTCAAGTAGAAGCTCTAATTGGAGTGCGCTCAATAGTTCAGCCATGTCCGAGTCTTCGCAGCCTCACAGACTGCAGTCCACTGGGGTCCTCTATCCATGGAATTTTCCAGGCAAGAATATTGGAAGGGATACCATTTGTTCCTCCAGGTCTAACTGGAGAGTCCTGGGAAATAACTGGAGAGTTAAGTCAGGGGAAAACTGGACAGAATGAAGACTGTGAGAAAGGCCTAGATTTAAGTGCTGGGCAAATCCTTACTAGCTACATGACATTGATTACAGTTATTTATTACTTGTAAGCTTTAATTTCCTAATTTATAACACATCCATTATCACCGCCAGCAGCATCATTACTGTCCTTGGTGTGGACATTGTCATCATTATCACTGGTACATCACAGGATTTTTTTACAGTTCTGTGATGAGAGAATGTTGGTACAACATAACTCCAGTGCCTACAACACAGAAACCTGACTGGTTCCCTTCCCATCTTGGAGGCCTAAACGAGAAATTTTATCTGTGACATGCTTGCAGGTCTTTGGGCATACTTTAAAAGAAAGGAAAGTGGGCAGAAATAAGGGTAAATCACAGAACCCATCCATCTCCAAATCTGTTTTTAGACAACACCACGTGATAATCAAAGTACCACATAAGAAATTAATCAGACCAGCCCTGTTAAGATCATAGAAAAATATGGCCGCAATCTTGAACAGTATTCTGGGGATCTTGGGGGTACTTCTCAGGATGGGGAAGGTATTGGAGTACTTTTGCTGTTGTTGTTGTTTGGCTGGATTTTTTTTGTTTGAAAATAAATGAAACAAATATGTGTTTTTAAAAAATGAAATAGCACATTAAAGACATTTGTGTATGAGCTAGTGATCAGATCGAAAGCTTCTCCTGGCTTCCGGCATCCTCGATAGTGAGATATCTTCCACATCTGTCAGGAAGTGCCGCTGGAGCAGGTTACATCTGAAATAGGGACAAACCTAGGTTCCGCCTGCCGTGGGGTTGAAAGCACCTTTATCCTCTGAGCCCTCCGTCTGGTGAGTGTGCTGCGTGTGTATGTGTGTGTTTTCCTTTCCATCTCTCCCAGTCCATTTCCAATACTGAAGGTGATGTAGGAACTGATAATGGAATGACCTTGAGGCCAAAAAACGCAGAGTGAGTAACGTTCAATAAAATAGACTATGACAGGTATTTCATAAAAGAGGTTTGTGAACAGATGACTTTTTACAAAGAAAATAAACTAGCATTGCTTTGTTGCTCGGGTGCCAAAGTGATTTGCTTTTCTCTGCTCTAGCAGATTCTGATTGACTTTTTCTCCTGTGAAAAATGAGGAAAAGGGAAAAAAAAAAAAAAAGATTGTTCTATGTGATCCATTCAATAAGAGGGCAGACGATTACTAGTTACCTTTTTTTTCATTTTGCTACTTCTTTTAATGCTAATGGAAGAGAACTTCAACTTGTAGAAACTTCAGATGTATTAGCCATCATAATCATTAATACATATTGAGCACTTATAATGTGCCAGTTATACATTACTAACTACTTTGTAGGTGCTATATAATTCACACACAATCTCTGGAAGGAAACTAAGACAAAAGGAGTTTAAGCATTCTGCCTAACATTTAGAAATAAAATTGAAATACAAACTTATCTCTGAAACCAAACATCTATGTTTTTAAATGTTGCTTCTCTTTTGAATTCCTCTCTTCTTTAGTGAATTCCTCACTATATAACAAATGAAATAACAAATAAAAGAATAACAAATGAAACAAGAGTTCCTAAAAATAAACTCTTATGGGAAATCATGCAAATCTTTAGACATCAGAATGGTACACCATGGAGTGGGCAGAGAGGGAATCACAGAAAACTAGAGGACCTTTGCCCATGTAGAGCATCAGTAAATAGATTAAACCAAAGGGCATCACAGGGGAAGGGATACGGAAGCAAAGTATCTATATGTTCTGAATTTTTTCAAAAAAATCTAAAAATACGGGTTTTTATGTGTTCTTGTCGGAGTTGAGAAATAATTAGATCTCTGTCTATCTCTCCACCCATTCATATATTCCACATATCCTAAAGAATTATGAAAGTCAAACTAAAAATATCTGTGGAACAGATCACAGTATTGGTCTTCTAGTAAACATATGTGGAATAAAGTAAAGATTGTATACTTGAAATTAGGTTGGCCAGGATTATATTTCCATGCTACCACTTATTAGAGTTAGGAAACTGGGCAAACTTGGTCTCTCTGAGTGCCATTTTTCTCACCTGTAGAATGTAGAGAGAGTATTACTAAAACTCTTAAGTTTATGGAGAAAATTAAATGAGAAAAAATAATACAAGTTTAGCACACAGTTGACAATATATATATATTTTTTTTCTCTCCTTTACCATCCAACCTATACACATGTGCTAAGTGACTCCACTTATATCTGACTCTTTGTGACTCCATGGACTGTGCCCACCAGCCTCCTCTGCCCATGAGATTCTCCAGGCAAGGTTAATAGATTGGATTGCCGTGCCCTCCTCCAGGGGATCTTCCTGACCCAGGGATCAAACCCACATCTCTTATGTCTCCTGCATTGGCAAGCAGATTCTTTACTACTCTCACCACCCAAGCCAGAGGTAGATATATCCATAAAAGCAAAGTGTTGCTTGGTTGGTAGTATCTAGAATCTCTTACAGACATTCTAATATCTCTTACAGAGAAAATGGTCCATTTTAGGTGGACTTCAAAGGGGAGTATTATTTGCAGAAAAGTGACCCTTACGAAGATAATGCTCCAAGTGCAATCTAAGTGCTGAAATTATTTAGACAGTGTACAAGTCTTTTTTGAATTAAATAGAGTTTGATATAAGTCCTTTGCTGAAGATAAGACTTGGAGCATATACTGTAGTCATATTATAGAAAGCTTAAAATTCAAGACATGGAGCATAATCATAACTGAGAATGCCTCAAAGAACCACTGTGATTTTTATTATTATTTATGAAGAAATATAATCAAGTTTACTTACGGAGTTTAATCTCACAGCACCACAAATAATGGATGTTAGGGAGAGTCCAGCAGTGGGAAGAATAGTCAAGAGATCACTCAGTTGGTTCAGGATATGGTCTATGATGGAGAAGGAAATGGCAACCCACTCCAGTATTCTTGCCTGGAGAATGGACAGAGGAGCCTGGCTGGCTACAGTCTATGGGGTCGCAAGAGTCGGACTCGACTTAGCCACTAAACCACCACCACCACCACCATGGTCTGTCAGCTGCTGTTAGTGGAAATGGAGAGAAAATCTAGGTAAGAGCACCCTCAGAGATTAGCGGGAGAGATGTAAGATAGTCGACTTTCTCTGTTGTTGGAGTTGCTGATTTGAAATGGGAGGCGAGAAACAGAAGGATCAAATGTGAACTGAGACCTGGGAGGACAGAGGAATGCAGGAACTCTAAAGTCAGCTGGGTTTAAATCTTTATTCTCCCACTTGCTTCCTGTGTCACTGAGGATAGGGTACTTCACATTTTCAATGTTGGCTTCTCCATGTGTCAAATAAAAATACCTAATTTCAGTGCTGTCTTGAAAAGAGAATGAGGTGCAGTGTTTCATTAGGATAGACTAAGCAAACACATAGTCTCTAAGCAAACATATACACTTTCTCCTTTGTATTCAATAGTGTGCTCCTTGGAACAGACATGTTTCTTTCTTATTTTTTTCCTACCACTTTTGTCTCCATAGGAGATAAGTCCAGTGTTCATTGAAAGCAACTAGAAATGTATATGTACTTCAGTCAGTTCAGTCACTCAGTCATGTCTGACTCTTTGCGACCCTCTAGACTGAAGTATGGCTAGCTTCCCTGTCCATCACCAACTCCCAGAGCTTGCTCAACCTCATGCATCGAGTCAGTGATGCCATCCAACCATCCCATCCTCTGTTGTCCCCTTCTTTTCCTGCCTTCAACCTTTCCCAGCATCAGGGTCTTTTCCAATGAGTCAGTTGTTCACATCAGATGGCCAAAATATTGGAGTTTCAGTTTCAGCATCAGTTATTCAAATGAATATTCAGGACTGATTTTCTTCACAATGGACTGATTGGACCCCTTGCACACCAAAAGACTCTTAAGAATCTTCTCCAACACCTCAGTTTAAAAGCATCAATTCTCCGGTGCTCAGTTTTCTTTATAGTCCAACTCTCACATCCATACTATCCACATCCATCCATCCACTACTGGAAAAACCATAGCTTTGACTAGATGGACCTTTATCAGTAAAGTAATGTCTCTGCTTTTTGATATGCTGTCTAGGTTTGTAATACCTTTTCTTCCAAGGAGCAAGCATCTTTTAATTTCATGGCTGCAGTCACCATCTGCAGTAATTTGGGAGCCCAAAACAATAAAGTTTCTCACTGTCTCCATTTTTCCTCATCTATTTGCCATGAAATGATGGGACCAGATGCCATGATCTTCGTTTTCTGAATGTTGAGTCTTAAGTCAGCTTTTTCACTCTCCTCTTTCACTTTCATCAAGAGGCTCATTAGTTCTTCTTTGCTTTCTGCCATAAGGGTGCTGTTATCTGCATATCAAAGGTTATTGATATTTCTCCCAGCAATCTTGATTCCAGTTTGTGTTTCATCCAGCCTGGCATTTTGCATGCTGTACTCTGCATAGAAGTTAAATAAGCAGGGTGACAATATACAGCTTTAATGTTCTCCTTTCCCGATTTGGAACCAGTTTGTTGTTCCATGTCTGGTTCTAACTGTTACTTCTTGACCTGCATACAGATTTCTCAGGAGGCAGGTAAGGTGGTCTGGTATTCCCATCTCTTAAAGAATTTTCCACAGTTTGTTGTGATCCGCACAGACAAAGGTTTTGGTGTAGTCAATAAAACAGAAGTAGATATATACCTAATAAACAATAGATTGGTTTGAAAAGTGGTCTCTGGGGGCTTTGATCAATGCCTCAGTGAAATATGCAAAAGGTCAAGAAGCCAGAAACTCCAAAGAAAAATAAGATATTAGACTATTCCTGTAACTTGTATACCACCCAAACAGTAAATGAACATTATTTAAAGTTAGTCCTATAAGATCTGGGCTTCCTTGGTGGCTCAGTTGGTAAAGAATTGGCCTGCAGTGCAGGAGACTCAGGTTCAATCCCTATGACTCTGTATAGACTTTGGAACTGCTTCTGGCTTAAAGGGGGCAAACAAACACAAAGTAACCTCATGGTGGATTTGTAATTGCCTAGTATCTGCCATAGTTTCTGGCATATGGCTGCTGTCTCTCATCCATTCTTCTTGCCAGGGAGACCAGACATGAAAGGGCCCCTCTCTTGGTGGAGTGGCGAGAGGGGAGAGCGATTCTGCTTTTCACATCTGTTCCTCTGGCCTGAACCATTGGCAGTGACCAAAGGATGGAAAATCCACTCGTCCGTCTCAACAGCCAAGAGGACACAGGGAAAGCAGCCTTCCAACCAGAGCACAGAGCCAACTGGCAGGAGGCTTCCCTTCTCCTCTTCAGAATACAAGTTATACTGCCAGATAAACTATACTCAGGGTACTGCTTAAGTCAACAGCTGGGGTTTAATTAGTTTTGTTTTTTAAAACCTCTTGAACTTATCAACAATGCTGTAAGGAAGGCTACTTGGATAAAAGGACTCAGCTGAACTTATGATTGTGTTATGAATAATAAAAATATTAAAATGTACAATTATTAGGTACTTACCATGTAGGGGCAGAGTGCTAGGCACTTTAGTTACTATATTCTGTTTAGTCCTTACAATAAGCGAGCTGTAACTATTACATTACCTCTGTGGATGAAGAGCAGACTAAGAGAGGAGAAATGGCTTGATTAGGTGTTTACTCCAAGATGATGTATAAATTTTATAATTGTTTCAGCATTCTAGTAGATGCTGAAGGTGCTTTTAAGTTATATAGGAACCTATGCAATAGCCAAGAGAGATGCCAATGTGTTCATCTTACTGATGAGGAAACTGAGATGAAGAATATGTGAGTGATGTACCCCAGATTTCACTGCTAGGACATCTTGGAACTGAAGTCATACCAGGCCTTCCAATTTTAAGTGAATTTTTCACCCAGTATAACTTCCCAGATGGCTCAGTGTAAAGAATCTGCCTGCCAATGCAGGAGACTTAAGTTCAGTCCCTGGATTGGGAAGATTCCCTGGAGAAGGAAACGGCAAACCCCTCTAGTATTCTTCCCTGGAAAATCCCATGGATGGAGAAACTTGAGGGGCTACAGTCCATGGGGTCACAAAGAGCTGGACACAGCTGAGCACAAGCACGATGATGACCCAGTATAGCCTATGTAACTTTCAAAGTCTTTGTAAGGGGAAAGATAAAGGAGAAGGTTCATGAGCAAACAGTACATGTTAGAAGGGACCTCGGTTAACTTGGATTCAGCCAGATTTACCTCTCCGAACCTGGGCTTATTCATCTGGAACAAATAAATAAGTAGATAGATAAATAATTATAAAGTCCTAAAGGAAATGGCAACCCACTCCAGTGTTTTTGCCTGGAGAATCCCAGGGACGGGGGAACCTGGTGGGCTGCCGTCTCTGGGGTCGTGCAGAGTCGGACACGACTGAAGCGACTTAGCAGCAGCAATCAAGATTAACAACAGTTTATCAAAGTTTCTATTCCTACTTCTTTTTTTTTAATTCTTTTTTTATTTTTTAACTTTACAATATTGTATTGGTTTTGCCATATATCAACATGAATCTGCCACAGGTATACACGTGTTCCCCATCCTGAACCCTTCTCCCTCCTCCCTCCCAGTACCATCCCTCTGGGTTGTTCTGGTGTACCAGCCCCAAGCATCCAGTATCGTGCATCAAACCTGGACTGGTATATATTAGACACTCCAAAAGTAGGAGCATCTTCCAAGTTTAATTAAAGTAAAAAAAAAAAAAAATGCTGAAGAAACCAGAAAAAAATGTGAATGCACTGTTGGGCATGGAACGAGCTCACTTGCTCATTTATTAATATGTGAAGTGGTAGTGAGATTTTTATCATAAATCTGTCCCATTCCACCCAGAATTTACATTTACACTGTGGAAGCATGATGTAAGATTTTGATAGCACCTTTTTCTCTCATTGCAAGATGGGTTCTCAGAAAAACATGTTTGAACAAGTAGGAACCATTATTCACTGTATCATTCAAAATGAAGTACAGAAAACAGGTTCCACTAGAGATGTTTTAAGCAAGAATGGGTTTAGTATGGGGAAGTAGAGGTTTTAAATTCATCAAGTAGAATGAAGGGATGGAGTGTCATCTGGGTCTCCAGCAAATACCCCCAAACAATGTAATTAACCCACAGGGAGGTAACACTGGGGTTACTTTTGGAACTTCATACTTTGAACCTGTCACCATTGGTGTCCTCACTGCAGACACCCAAATTATGGAGAGAGTTACCCAGTGTCTTCACACCAGGGAATAGGAAATTGTGTCGAGGAGTATCGGCCACCACTGTTTTTGCTGCTCCTCCCAGCCACCCAGGAAGCTGGGCATGGAATGCAGCTGCATGGAACCTTCATGTCCCCACAGTGTTCCCCTGCAGACACGGCGAAAGACAGATGAAAAATGCCTTCTGTCTCAATCCTGACTTCAGACCTCAAAATACATCCAACAGCACTTCTTTACACCCAGAATACTACAGGTAAAGAATTGTCCTTTTTGGCTTAGTTTTTCAAACTCGCCTGAGAGAAATAATTTGAGATGGAGGTTGAAGTGACACACCCAAAAGTCCAGCGCACTTATTTTTCTGGGCCAGTATGAGGTTCACAGTGGCATAGTAAAGTATCAACCTATCACAGCAGGAGATGGAAGAGACGCGGGTCAATCCCTGAATCAGGAAGATCCCCTGGAGTAAAAAATGGCAACTCACTCTAGTATTATCGCCTGGAAAATTCTGTGGACAGAGGAGCCTGGGTGGGCTACCACCCACAGGGTCACACAGAGTTGGACATGAGTGAACGACTCAGCATGCGCACATATGTGTGATGATGTTCATATATGAGAATTATTACATGATTTGGGGGAAAGTGATGTCACATAACTGACCTTCAGTTTCCTCATTCCCAATGAGGAGTTAGGTTCTAATGTTCTACTGTGAGATTGATATGAGATAAATCTCTAAATTGCCTCACATAGTGCTTGACACAGTATATTCCCTCAGTAAATAAAAATTCTGTGTAAAACCTAAAGCATATACAAAACCACCATAGTATACCGCACATAGTAAATGTTTAGTAAAAATATATGTTGCAAGTGTGAATTGCATTATTTGGGGAAAAATTATGTTCCAATATTTAGTCCAAAAAAATTATGTTCCAAGACTTATGTCCACTGTTTCACTGACTTTTTCACTTAATCTTTTATAAATAGGACCTATTATGGTTTGGTTTAAAGAACAGAAGTAATCTTACGTGAAAACACAGGAGTCTCAAGCATTTCTTGAATATTGAATGTTCTTCATAGCATTTGGGGGGACTCATACCGTCACTGAGCATGTGATTGTAAATTGAATACTGGCTGCTGTTACATCCATAAACTTCCCTAAGGGGACAAGATGCCCTGCTTTTGTTAGAAAGAAAAAGTTATACAGGGCATGAGGTTCAAACAAACTTAATCTGCATGAGGATTCGTTTTGACCCTATCAAATAATTGACAGTATTTGTTTCCTCACTATGGGACTGAAGTAACTGACCTCTCATATATATTAATACTTTAAACACAGGAATGTGTAATTAAATTTATAAGTCTGACACAAGGCCCTATGAGTCCATACTGGATACCCAACTAATACATTACTCAACCATGACTTTGTTCAGTCTCCTAGAATGCTCCTCTGTCTGCTCAGCATGGAATAGGAATATGTAGAAAGAGCAATAATTTTGATTTTATATGAACCTGAGTTCAGTTCTCACCTTGGCCACTTATCTCTGTGATCTACTACCTCAAAGCCTCAATGTTATCCTATGAAAAATGGGTACACTTATTTCCTAGGTTGTTGTGAGGATTAGAGATTGTAATATTGATAAAACAGGCAGTGCAGTAATGAGCATATAGTTCATAATGTTGCTTTTGCTATTTTTATCAATAAAATACTGCAATAAATTTTTTGACATTATATTTTCCCATTTCACTTAGAATTCTACTTATTTAATATTTAGTTAGAGTCCCAGGTAAATGTTAGAGACCTCTGCTTCAAAGAGAATACTTTGCTGCATTTTTGTTTGAGAGTGTTTAGCCTGGCAATGGTGGAGAAAGAGTGCTCAAATCAATTGGCATGTAGTCTCTAGAATATAGTATCTTAACCTGAACAATTTAATTTGCATTCTCCAGAAGTAGTATTTATCTGGAAAATGCTTACTATTTCATAGTGGCAAATGATCTTAGTGACATTTTAAAATAAGGCCGGTAGTCCTATTTGGGATGTGTAACTCCTTAATGAAGTCACTCACCTCCAAACCAGTGAAACCAGAATTAATGTGTTCTTTTGGCTCTCTGAAAGATGCAAAAATGTATACAAAGGGATGTGCTAGTGGAAATAAGGTAGGACTTAAAATCAAAGGAGTCTACTTTGGGTTTGAAGGGCTTCCCTGTCGGCTCAGAGGGTAAAGCATCTGCCTGCAATGCGGGAGACCTGGGTTCGATCCCTGGGTCAGGAAGATCCCTTTGAGAAGTAAATGGCAACCCACTCCAGTACTCTTGCCTGGAAAATCTCATGGACAGAGAAGCCTGGTAGGCTACAGTCCATGGGGTTGCAGTGTTGGACACGACTGAGCGACTTCACTTTTACTTTTTCACTTTGGGTTTGAGAGTAAGCTTGAAATGTTCCTGAACCCCTTTGAGCCAGTTTCTTTGCCTATGAAGTGATAATAAAATGAAACCAGGTTCACAGATTTTCTGTGAGAATTAAAAATAAGCCAATATCTCTCAAAATGATGTGAGTGATTGAAAGTAGAGACTCTGGAGTCAAATAGCCAATATTTGACTCTTAGCTTCACCACCGACCACCTGACTTACCTTGAGCAAGCTACCTAACCTTTCTGTAGTCAGTTTCCTCATATGAAAAAAACAAATAAATAAAGGGGAGGAGCAAGTTTTATGACCCATACGATATTTAAAAGAGTGTTAAGAATGTTAAATGAGATCATGCACATGAGTAAGTGGATAGTGACTACGAAGGATTCCTGTAATTGTTTTGATAAACTATTGGTTTCATTATGAACCTTCTTATGCATGCATGCTTGCGGGTATGCTCAGTCACTCAGTCCTGTCCAACTCTTTGTGACCCCATGGACTGTTGCCCATCAGGCTCCTCTGTCCATGGAATTTTCCAGGCAAGAATACTGGAGCATGTTGCCATTTCCTACTCCAGTATTACTCTTCTTGTATTGCACCAAATGGTGATCTGCTTCCTTGTCTGTCATCCTAGCTAAGATACAGTTCATTGAGGACAGGTGCCATGTTATATTCATCTTTGTCACATCAGTACCTAACATGGTAGTTTGCACAAAATAGTTCCTCTGAAATACTTGAAAAATAAAATTTGTATCATTTTAGGAAGAATTCAGATCAAGTGAACCATGCATTCAATGAGCTTCCTTGTTAATGCACTGTGATAAACCAGTCTTTGTGGAACATGGTACAAGACATAGAAAGAATGAGTGCAACTACGCACTTGCCTTGAAAATGCTTACTCTAGTCAGAAACTAACAATAAAACAGGTCTGTGAAATGTGAAAAGTTCAATGCTAACTCAAGATAATTTTCATATTTATGGTGGCCATTTAGGAGCACAGATACATGGTCTCAAGTAACTCATGTATCTCTTCATCCATGTAAAAGTGAACTAGGCAGGGAACCAAAAGTCATGGCTTCTCATCTCAACTAGCCATATATTTCCTGCATCGTCTTGGTAAAATAATCAGTCTCCCTTGGATTAAATTACCAGACTATGAAACGATCTGTGATTTTATACCTTTATACCTAGTCTTTGCATATCATTCATTTCAAATCTGTTCACTTGGAAATTCCAGAATAGGCTTCCAGGGTGGTTTGTTAAGAAGCGTATTCAAGAAATAAATATTAGAATCTTGGCATTCTTTACTTAAAACCCTCCAAGTGCTAACTGCACTCAGAACAAAATCTAAGCTCATATCATAGCCTAGAAAATGCTGAGTGATCTAACCCTAACCTCTCCCTCTCCCGCTCTGCTCATTGCTCTCTAGTTATGTTAGCCTGTCTATTGCTTTCTCCAACCTCAGAAGCTCCACCTAATCCCTCTGGCTGGACAACTCTATTCCCTGATATGTACATGGTTCACTTTTGCCTGCTTTGAGGTCATTGCTCAAATGACACTTCCTTATAATTTTCATTCCGGACCACTTTATCTAAATTTCCTCCTCATTTTACCCTTCAGCACAGCTTTATTTTTGTTCATGAATCGTTTTTATTATTAACTAATTATTCATGCATTTAACAAATTTGTGTTGAGTTTCTAATCTGTGCCTTGTTTTGAGAGGGGTCCTGTGGATGTAATAATAAATAAATGAGGCACAGGAACTGTCCTCAAAAATCTGAATAGAGAATATAGAAATGAAAGAGACCTGCAATTCAGTAAGTTAAGCATTACGATGGGAGTGAACAAGGAGTGCTATGGAATAAATAAAGGAATCACATAATCTGGCTGAAGATTTGAGGAAGGCTTCCTACAGAGTGATTGTTAAACTGATCCTCTAAGGTTGAGTTCAGTTCAGTTCAGTCTCTCAGTCATGTCCGACTGTTTGAGACCACATGGACTGCAGCACTCCAGGCCTCCCTGTCCATCACCAACTCCCAGAGTTTACTCAAACTCGTGTCCATTGAGTTGGTGATGCCATCCAACCATCTCATCCTCTGTTGTCCCCTTCTCCTCCTGCCTTCAATCTTTCCCAGCATCAGGGTCTTTTCAAATGAGTTAGTTCTTCGCATCAAGTGGCCAAAGTATTAGAGTTTCAGCTTCAGCACCAGTCCTTCCAATGAATAGTCAGGACTGATTTCCTTTAGGATGGACTGGGTGGATCTCCTTGCTGTCCAAGGGACTCTCAAGAGTCTTCTCCGACACCACAGTTCAAAAGCATCAATTCTTTGGTGCTCAGCGTTCTTTATAGTCCAACTCTCACATCCATACATGACTACTGGATAAACCATAGCTTTGACTAGACTGACCTTTGTTGGCAAATAATGTATCTGCTTTTTAATACACTGTCTAGGTTGGTCATAACATTTCCAAGGAGCAAGCATCTTTTCATTTCATGGCTGCAACCATCTGCAGTAATTTTGGAGTCCAAAAAAATAAAGTCAGCCACTGTATCCACTGTTTCCCCATTTATTTGCCATGGAATGATGGGACCAGATGCCATGATCTTAGTTTTCTGAATGTTGAGTTTTAAGCCACCTTTTTCACTCTACTCTTTCATCAAGAGGCTCTTTAGTTCTTCTTTGCTTTCTGCCATGAGGGTGGTATCATCTGCATATCTGAGGTTATCGATATGTCTCTCCCAGCAGTCTTGATCCCAGCTTGGGCATCATCCAGCCCAGCATTTCTCATGATGTACTCTGCATATAAGTTAAATATGCAGGGTGATAATGTACAGCCTTGAAGTACTCCTTTCTCTATTTGGAACCAGTCTGTTGTTCCATGTCCAGGTCTAACTGTTGCATCCTGACCTGCAGAGATTTCTCAAGCGGTCAGGTACTCTGTTATTCCCATCTCTTTAAGAATTTTCCAGAGTTTGTTGTGATCCACACAGTCAAAGGCTTTGGCATAGTCAATAAGGCAGAAGTAGATATTTTTCTGGAACTCTCTTGCTTTTTTGATGATCCAATGGATTTTGGCAATTTGATCTCTTGTTCTTCTGCCCTTTTCTAAAGTTAAGGTTGAGTAGAAATTACCAAAGTGAAAGATGAGAAGTACACTTCTCTGGGAAAAATCAAGACCTGGTTCAAGATACAGTGGAGGAAAAGGAGCATTGGCACTTTTGAAGAATTGAAGGACATTCATGGCTAAAATGTTCTTTTTTTAAAAAGATTAGAGTATAGTTGCTGTACAGCATTGTGTTAGTTTCTGCTGTACAGTGAAGTGAATCAGCTAAATGTGTACATAATGCACCCCCCCCTTCCTCCCACCCCACCTTCCATCCCTCACGCCATCTGCATCACCTCAGAGCACCAAGCTGCGCTCCTTGAGCTGTACAGGTTGCCACTAGTTACCTGTTTTACCCTTGGCAGTGCACATTTGTCAATTCCAATCCCCCAATTTATCCCCCTCACCATGTCTACCCTTGTGTTCTCTATGTCTGCATCTCTATTCTTGCCCTGCAAATAGGTTCATCTGTATTGTTTTTTCTAGATTCCACATGCACCCCAGTGTTCACTGGAGCACTATTTACAATAGCCAGGACATGGAAGCAACCTAAATGTCCATCAACAGATGAAGGGATAAGGATGATGTGGCACATATATACAATGGAATACTACACATTCATTAAAGGGAATGATATTGGATCATTTGTGGAGACAAGGATGGACCTAGAGTCTGTCTTATAGGAGTGAAATAAGTGAGAAAGAGAAAACAAGTATTGTATGTTAATGAATATATATGGAATCTAGAATGTTGTATTTTCAAGGGGAAAGGAAGTGAGGCAAAGGAAGAGGTTTCATGTGGTTTGAAATGCAAGCAAGGGGCAGACCGTGGACCATGATGGCAAATTTGACATTATTGCAGGGGCAATAGTATTGAAGAGTTTTAAGAAGATCTTATCTTTTCAAGATTTGTTTGTTTCTTGTTTTCCTTTTAAAGAGCCCTCTAGTTATAGGGTATTAAATGGATTGGAGGGGTTAATGCTCAACTGAGATACTATTGCAGAAGCACAGGTAAGACACAAAGAAGGCCGTGATGAGGAACACAGTGATGAGGATGAAGAGAAGTGTCTGAAAGAAGGAGGCTTGTGAGGTCTGTTTAGCACTGTGACATTAGAAAGAGGCAGAGTTCAAACATGGCGCTGACATTTCTGGTTTGGTCCATAAGAATCATTTTTTGAGGTGCAAGACACAGGAAGTTAGGTGACTTTTAGGTGAGTTTGTGTAGAAAGATAATGAGTTCTGGTCTCAAACTCATTTGAAAACAACTCCAAAAGGAGATGGGTTAAATATCTCTGGTTTCTCACTCCAATTTAAATTATTGCATTGCTTTTTTTGAAATGTTGAAGATGTACTTATTTGTGTCTAATAAATCTTCCATACCAGAAGATTTATAAAACTTATATTATCAGTGCCTTAAATATTTGCTAATTTATTTATATGCAGATATTTCTGGTGAATACTTCAGCTGCCTTAGAATTTAGAAACTTATCATTTAAACAGATTCACATATATCACACTAATGCAACAATTAACCTTGCTAGGCTTCAGGGATCTAATGGAAAACAAGATAAAACACAGCTGAGTGGACTTAGGGCTAAAAGAATTAAACATAGTATGCAATCACTTGGTAGCACTATACACTGTAGTTAGGCTGGTGGGATAAGTACATAAAGACTTCCATGCATTGAAATAGCATCAATGTCACACAAGTCATCTAAGGGAGTAACACCATGTCACATATTCCCCTCTGCTTTCTCACTGATGCATCCATCCTTACCCTCAGCTCTATCAGTCATTATAACTAACAATTACTGAGCAAATATGTCAGGCATTATCTCTGTTAAGTCCTCAAAACAGTCTATGAGTAGGTGTTGTATCATGCCCATTTGACAGATGAGAAATCTGAGACTTGGAATGTTTTAAGTATATTTACAAGGTCAAAAGATAATGAGTGGTGGCACCTGAACTTAAACCAAGTCTGTCTGAATAATTTTGTATAAAAAATATCATTGCCCATGATGCTACAAAGAAACAATTACAGATAATAATGTACAGCACATCAATAATTGCATAGAATTTTCCATGAATAAGGTATTTAATTCTACCTGTGAAGAAGACATCTTTGAACTGTGCAGGAAAATGTCTTTTTCAAAGGGTTGATGTTAATAATAATTTCATATAGAAACATAATTCTACCTGAAATGACTTAGCATTGTCTGGCATCATAAGTAAGCACCATGGGTGTGGTAGTTGATATATAAATATTATCATCATTATTCCAAATTTTCATATGAACAAAGGAAGACAAGGTAAATAATTTGCTCAAGATCACATAATAATAATAGTGGAGACAGGGTTTCATTCTGAATCTAGCTAATCATAGGGTTAAATGTTTTTTACACAGAGCTTCATCTTAAAAAATCTAGCTTCCTGGGGAATAAATGACTTATATTTGGCAGTCATTGCCAAATGACAAAACCCAAGTTTTATTATTGTTATTTGGCTCCTTGTTTGATGATTGTCAGATTATAGAGTTATACAATTGTATTAAATATACTTCTATATGTATCCATTTTCTATGTAGTCCAACTCAGAAGTCTAAGTGATATCCAACTCACTGAGCGATTTAAACACACACACACACACACACACACACACACTTAATAAAATGTCTACTTATAGACCTGCAATGCAATTTACATTGAGAGTTCATAAAGCTTTGAGCTTTATGGGAAAGGGCAGACACCTGTCATATTACATAATTGGAATTCACACCACAGCATATTACAGTTGTCGTGCATCTGGTAAAGGCCAAAAATTTATTAGAGCAAATTAGAGATTATAGACATTCCCTTTGGATACAGGAATCCCTCAATAATATGCAACATTACTAGGAGAAAACTGTTGGAGAAAGAACAATGATGGCATAGCACAGGCTGTGACAGGCCTTAGTGCTCACGCAATGCTGAATATCATTTGAGAATCAATATATCACTTTGTTCTTTTATTCAATAAAGATTTCTTAGTGATTGCTGCACATTGACTGTATTCTATGTAACAGAGATAGTAAAGTACTCAAAGCCCCCATCTGCATGGAATTTATATTCTAGTGGTCATTAACTTGCTTTATCATTTCACTTGTTATGGACATCCTCCAAATGGGAAAACTTCAGCTGACCATATGGAGCTTTTGGAAAATAATTAAGAACAAGCTTGTATTAAGAACCAGCTTATGTGCATTCTTACAGATGATGACACCAATATATACATATAGAGAGGTTAAATATCTTATAATATTAATAATAAAAATACACAATAATAATTGTAATTATTTTAAATAATTAGAGTAACATCTACTTCAGGGGAATTTCTGCTCCTGAGAAAATGATGTAAACATACTTTACCTGAACACGCCTGCTAAGCAAAACTAAAAACCCCAGACAATGTAAAACAAGCAAGGAGACCCTAAAGGATGGGGAGAAGAAGGTAGGCTAGCTAGGCATTTTGGGATACAAAAGAGCAACACAAAGGTGAGGTCCCTGGGTTTTAATTTTATCTCATATATCAAGACTTAGAACTGAAGGAGCTGGCAACCTCAAAATGTTATCAATGAAGACCAAATAGTGAAACAAAGCCTGCTCTCTCTTGGCAAAGGACCATGAAAGGTGCAGCCTAGAACGCTTTTAGACTGTAACTGCCCTACTCCAGACAAATACCACAGAAAAAACAGCGGATCCTAGATTCACCCACGCCAGCAAAAACCAAATGGGAAGTCTAAACCTTTATCATTTTGAGGCTGTAATGAGGTGCACTAATATCCCTGCTGGGTAGTAGCTTTCAAATGTTCTCAATTTTTTTTTTCCACATAGCTTGATAAATCAATGAATGGACACATGAAAATAACTAAGAGCACCCAGAGATATTTCCTGCTGCTGCTGCTGCTGCTAAGTCGCTTCAGTCGTGTTTGACTCTGTGCGACCCCATAGACGGCAGCCCACCAGGCTCCCCATCCATGGGATTCTCCAGGCAAGAACACTGGAGTGGGTTGCTATTTCCTTCTCCAATGCATGAAAGTGAAAAGTGAAAGTGAAGTCGCTCAGTCGTATCCGACTCCTAGCAACCCCATGGACTGCAGCCTACCAGGCCCCTCCGTCCATGGGATTTTCCAGGCAAGAGTACTGGAGTGGGTTGCCATTGCCTTCTCTGGAAATATTTCCTATAAACCATAATTATTCAAATTTTGTGGGATAGGGAGTTTGTATTATACTAGTTGGTAAATGCTGTTTGAAGGACTGAGCCTGTTTATTTCTGTTCCCTTTCATTCTACACCACTTCAGTAATAAAACAGTCATTTATTAAGCAGATCTTTTATGTCAGCTCATGTGCTATGATGTTGCATAAGACTCACTGTGAGAGAACTTACTTATTTATCAAAGTGTGTGTGTGTGCTTATGTATGTGTATATTGGGGGAGATGTGTTCTCAGCGCTTGAGCAACATCAGTTAACACAACAGACAATAATCCCCCATCCTACTGGAATTCTCATTCTACTATCTATATTCATAGCCTAATAGGAGAAAGATATAAGCACAAATAAATTACATTATAGGTAAACAATAGATGCATATAGGCGGGAATAACAAACTGAGAGATTACCTCTAATGTTGGAAGCCAGGAAGAAGAGTATTAGTCTCTGAAGATGGTACCATCAGGTTAAGTTTTGAAGGATGTACAGAACTTTAGTAGATAGACTAGACAAGGAATGGGTTTTGTTGTAGAGCCAGAACCAAGTGTAAAGACATAGCTGCAAGAGAGTCTGCACAAAGTCAGAGCAGGCGATCCAAGACAAAGCCAGGAAGATTAGACAAGAAAAGAAAGGGAACCCACAGGGAAGAATGAGGGGGAAAGGGGAGAGAAGAAATGTAATAAACCAAGTAATGGAAGACCTTGAAGGTCAACTCAAAAGAGGCATTTTAAATTGATTTAGAGGCAATGTAGAGCCAATGGTAGAAAAGGCAATGGCACCCCACTCCAGTACTCTTGCCTGGAAAATCCCATGGATGGAGGAGCCTGGAAGGCTGCAGTCCATGGGGTCGCTGAGGGTTGGACACGACTGAGCGACTTCACTTTCACTTTTCACTTTCATGCATTGGAGAAGGAAATGGCAACCCGCTCCAGTGTTCTTGCCTGGAGAATCCCAGGGACGGGGGAGCCTGGTGGGCTGCCGTCTATGGGGTTGCACAGAGTCGGACACGACTGAAGTGACTTAGCAGCAGCAGCAGCAGAACCAGTGGAGCACGTATGACAGGAATTGAGCAGCCAATATCAAAAAAAGCTATCAAAATGTTTGGGCATGATCTGTTCTTAGTAAACTTGGGGTACTCTTGACCTGTGATTCCACTGTCCTCAGAATGGTCGTAGATTTAGTTGGTCTGTAATTTTCCATTAGCTCCCTAATTACTGATGCATTCTAGAAGACATTCTCTCAGACAGATAAGCACCTGATTATCAGAGACTCAAGCTGATTTACAGTGTTTGCAAAATGTCCTCTGCCTCTATTTCTTCCTTGATGCACTGGGGACATTGTTAGCAAATCATGAAAAAAGTATTAGAAAAGCTGGCATTTGTAATAGGTTAATTTTTAAAATGTCTCCTGTTTTTCCTTTCTGGTTAGGTTTTATATTCATTTCAGGCTGCAGTGTTCAGTGCATTTATAGATGCCTTTCAGCTAAGTTTTATGAATGTTTGAAACCCTCACCCTGTATTTTTTAAACTATGTAGTGCATTCTAAATTTTAACATTTTTCTATAAACTGTTGCATTTGTCTATTTATCATTCCACAGGCAGCACTAAGTGCTAGATTTCGTTATATGCTCAGGATGCCCTGACAGAGGGTAGAGACTTATTTTCAAAAGACCTACAGTCTTGGGTAAAGAGAGACAAGAAAACCTGATATGATGTGTACTATAATGGATGCAGTGTGGCCTATTTGGGAGCAAAGACCTGGTCACCTATCTTTGAATGAATGCATTGAGACTACAAGTGAAATTTGAGTTTGCCAGGTTATAAGGCAGAGTACAAGCATTCTGAGTGTTCTGGGCAAGCTGGTGGAAAGGCGGAAGCCCTGAGAGCATTGCCATTCAAAAATTCACAGGAAGATATATGTGGCTGATAAGGCTGAACTTGGGGGTAAGAGGAGAAGTGATGGAAATAGGCTCAAGAGGGAGGTAAGGATAAGATGGTCAAGAAAATTATATTCTACTCTAAGGAGTTTGGACTTCAACCAAAGGAAACGAGGAGCCAGTGAATGAATCTGCCAGGGAAGTGTAGGCTAGAAAGTTGGACATTAGGGCAATCACTCCAACTTCACTTTTTATCTGATTAACCTTCATCCTCCTGTCCACACCCCTCATCATCTACCAAAATAGAGTCTCCCAGAGGACAAGGGCTCAGTCTCTTTGCATTTTAGCGCCCGGTAGTTCTTTTGCACAAACCTCAGCTGCTTTTCCAGTGAGAGGCTTCTGAACTCCCGCTGATTGTAGAGCCTGAGAAATTCCAAGCTGCTGATTGATTTGACTTCATTCCGCTGTAGTGCATGTAATTTCATGCTTCCAAGTGAAAGACATTTTCTGAAAATTCTTCAATCTCCCCAAATTACTTAGTTTTATATATTTATCCCCAGCTTCATTGGACTCTAAATAACCCAGTTTGGGAGAAAATGCTTGGCATGTGAAGCTCTGGTCATTAAGATTCAGCAATTACTCTCTCAAACTGTTAAAATCTATCCTGATGGAATGAAAACAATTAAAGCTAGGGTATGCTACCAGACTAAAAACAGTTGCTTGTTAGAGATGCCAATGCACCTTTCTGCAAAGAAAAAAGGGACTGATTCTTTTTAATAATTAAGAAAACTACACTGTAAGAGGAAAGTGACAGATTGTCTCTAAGAATTAGATGGACAGTAGATGATAGATAGAATAGCTTTTTTAATGTAATAATACATGTTTTAATAACATTTTAAAAATAATCAAGCACAATAAAAATAAGTGAAATACTTTCTTAAATCATATCAATGCCAATGTTTTCAAGAATATCCTTTAAGACATCTATGGGTATATAAACAATAACATAATTTTATGTAAATAGAGCCACATTTGTTTATTTTAAAAATAAACCTTGTTATTTTAGTTTTAATTTAAAAAAAAAACTGCCAAGTTAATATAAAGAGTTCCTATATACCCCACCTCTGGTCTCTCCCATTATTTAAATCTTATTGCTAATATGGTACATTTGTCACAATTAATGCACCAATATTGATTAACTAAAGTTAACTAAAGTCCTTCTTTTATTCAGATTGACTTAGTCATTCTTTGTTTTGTTTTGTTGTTGTTGTTGTTGTTTTCATAGTTAAAGTCTTGTCTGTTTCTATTCCAGAATGCTATCCAGTACCAGTTCAGTTCAGTCACTCAGTCATGTCCAATTCTTTGCTGTCCAGTATACATTGTGTTCAGAGAAGGCAATGGCACCCCACTCCAGAACTCTTACCTGGAAAATCCCTTGGACAGAGGGTCCTGGTAGGCTGCAGTCCATGGGGTTGCTAGGAGTCGGACACGACTGAGCGACTTCACTTTCACTTTTCACTTTCATGCATTGGAGAAGGAAATGGCAACCCACTCCAGTGCTCTTGCCTGGAAAATCCCAGGGATAGGGGAGCCTGGTGGGCTGCTGTCTATGGGGTTGCACAGAGTTGGACATGACTAAAGCGACTTAGCAGCCGCAGCAGCATACATTGTGTTTACTCATCATATTTTTTAAATCTCATTTTGGCTATGATAGTTACTTAGACTTGGGAAACATTGCTAACTTAAGGAGTTCTTCTAAGGTATTTTATAGAATGCCCCTTAATTGCCATCTGTCTCACATTTTATCACGCTTAGACTGGAGTTACGGGTTTTGAGAAGGAAGGCCACAGAAGTTAAATGCATTTTCATAACCTCACAGCACATCCAGAGTACATAATATCAACATGACGTGATTATTGATGTAAAATGTAATAACCTGGTGGGAATAGTATTTATTCAGTTTCTCTACTATAAAGTTGGAGAAGGAAATGGCAACCCACTCCAGTATTGTTGCCTGGAGAATCCCATGAACATAGGAGCCTGGTGGGTTACAGTCCACAGGGTCACAAAGAGTAGGACACAACTAAGCCACTAATGCAACAATAACACACAACTATAAAGTACCTAGGAAGCCATGCATTAGGAAAACACGAATTTGACTGCAATGCAGGAGACCCGGGTTTGATCCCTGGGTTGGTAAGATCCCCTGGAGAAGGAAATGGCAACACATTCCGGTATGCCTGGGAAATCCCATGGACAGAGGAGCCAGGCAGGTTACAGTCCATGGGGTCACAAAGAATAGGACACAACTAAGCCACTAAACCACCACTATAAAGTTACTATTTCTCCCTCCCTCTTTGTGTATAGTACTCTTTGGATGAAAGTTATGGCATAGCCCGCACAGTTAAGGAATGTGGAGTAATGCTCCACCTCTTGAGGCTAGAGTATCTACATGAGTTATCTGGTACTTCTCTACATGGGAACTTTGTTTCTTCTTCCTCAATTATCATTTATCATATAGGTTTGTTGTATTGTTGTTCACTCACTCAGTCATGTCCAACTCTTTGTGACCCCATGGTCTGCAGCATATTAAGCTCCTCTGTCCTCCACTGTCTCCCAGAGTTTGCTCAGATTTATGTCCCTAGAGTTGGTGATGCTATCTAACCATCTCATCCTCTGCTGTACCCTTTTCCTTTGGTCTTCAATCTTTCCCAGCATCAGAGTTTTTTTCCCACTGAGTCAGTTCTTTGCATCAGGTGACCAAAGTATTAGAGCTTCAGCTTCAGCATCAGTCCTTCCAATGAATATTCAGGGTTGATTTCCCTTAGGCTTGACTGGTTTGATCTTCTTACAGTCCAAGGGACTCTCAAGAGTCTTTTCCAACACCACAGTTTAAAAGCATAAATTCATTGGTGCTCAGCCTTCTGTATGATCCAACTCTCACATCCATGTATAACTACTGGAAAAACCATAGCTTTGACTATATGGACCTTTGTCAGCAAAGTGATATCTCTGCTTTTGAATACACTGTCTAGGTTTGCCATAGTTTCCTTCCAAGGATCAAGTGTCTTTTAATTCCGTGGCTGCAGTCACCATCTACAGTGATTTTGGAGTCCAAGAAAACAAAACCTGTCACTGTTTCCATTATTTCCCCTTCTATTTCCCATGAAGTGATGGAACCAGATGCCAAAATATTAGTTTATATACTTAGTTTTTCGGAGAAGGCAATGGCACCCCACTCCAGTACTCTTGCCTGGAAAAATCCCATGGATGGAGGAGCCTAGAAGGCTGCAGTCCATGGGGTCGCTAAGAGTCGGACACGACTGAGCAACTTCGCTTTCACTTTTCACTTTCATGCATTGGAGAAGGAAATGGCAACCCACTCCAGTGTTCTTGCCTAGAGAATCCCAGGGGCGGGGGAGCCTGGTGGCTGCCGTCTATGGGGTCACACAGAGCCAGACACGACTGAAGTGACTTAGCATACTATAGCATAGCATTTAGTTTTTACTATTGAATTTAAAGACAGCTTTTTTCAAGATTTTTGTGTGGGATTTTGTATTTTCAAGTCAGTTTTTTTGTATGGGATTATGAATATTTATTTTATATGTCTACTTTATTTTTATAATACCACTTTAGTTTTCCTTGCTCGGATTGTCCCAGCTTTGGTCATTGAGTCACTCTGTCAGTTAGTTGGCTGCTGTGTCCTATTACCATACCCCCATCAATGGGTGTGTGTGTGTGTGTGTGTGTGTGCGCGCGCATGCACATACACATGTGTGTATATTTTAGCACTTCCTCCTTACTGGCACTATAAGATACCCCAAGCATATTTTGTATATTTCTAGTGGTTGTCCTAGAATTAGCCATTTCCCCAATGAACCCTGATTCCACTTATTGAATGATGCTATGAACCATGACTGGGTAATAGGTCTGTTTTTTGCTACTAGCATGTCATTGCTTCCAGGCCCTCCCTGAAATAACAAGAAAATTTTAGGTTAGCCACAAAGTTCATTCAGGTTTTTCTGTAAAATGTTACAGAAAATCCAAATGAACTTTGTACCCAACCAAATATATGTGTTTATATATATATATATATATATATATATATATATATATATAATATATATATATATAAAATTATATATACAATAAGCCATTATATATATATTTCTATATGTAGCTATCTATCTCATGTATACTAAACTAAATGATCTCACAATGATGTCTCCAACTCTAATTCATTACCAGATACATCTCAGAGCTGCCTCATCTTCTTGCTTATCTCTGACCCTCCCACTCTAAAAATTACTCCAACTTTCCTCCATCCATTTGTTTAAATTGTTCAGTTTTAGTTTACAAGTATAGTGCTTTTATAACTCTTGCCCCCCTAACTCTGTATGAAACAACTTTATCAACTTTATTATCTTATGTGCAATCCCATGCTATTTTCTTAATCTGTTATTTTTTAAGTAAAAATAACTATGTTGAAGATATCCTTTCAGTTCAATAAATGGAAACCTAAACTATTGTTCCAGTATACACGTATAGACTGTGTTTGGATAGAGTATGCCATGTCTTGTTGGCCATTGTAAGAATTTTGGCAGTTTCTCTAGATGAGATGAAAAGCTTTTGAAGAACGAGGGTCTTCTAAACTTATAACTTAAAGAAGGCAAGGGAAGATGCCAGAAGACCAGGACAGGGCTATTGCCTACAGCCAAGAGTTGATGGTGATTGGAGTCAGAGTGTTAGGACTGGATTACTGGGAACTGGTCATATTTTAAAGATTAAGCCAACAGAATTTGCTTATAGATTGACTGTGGGTAGGAGAGAAGGACTGCTACTGAACCCAAAGCTCCAATAATTTGGCCACCTGATACGAAGACTATATCACTGGAAAAGCCCTGATACTGAGAAAGATTGAAAGCAAAAGGAGAAGAGAACAGCAGAGGATGAGATGGTTAGATAGCATCACCAACTCAATGGACATGAATTTGAACAAGCTGCAGGAGATAGTGAAGGACAGGGAAGCCTGTCGTGCTGCAGTCCATGGGGTTGCAAAGAGTTGAACATGACCTAGTGTTTGAATGACTACAATAGGAGAGAAATAGAAAAATCAAAAACTTTTGTTTTTGTAGTTACGTGAGTAGTTGACATGAGTAGGACTGCAGGAGGAGCAGAGTGGTTCATTTTTGTCTTGGTGAGTGTAATGGTGGTCAAGAAATATGTATTTGTCACGCTAAATGTGAGATATTATACTTGTAGTCAAGAAGAGATAACTATTGGGCAATGGCTGACTACCAGATAGAAGAAATGAGGCCTCAAGTGTCAAATAATCTTCTTTAATGACTGAAAACACATTTGTGGGCCGCTGAATAGGTCTTCAGAGCCATAATGCTCTCCATTTTCATAGGCTTAACAACTTAAGTGTACACTCTCTCATCAAAGCATCATTTGTCCTGTGCATAAAATCCACCTCAGTTTATTTCCATACTTTCTCTCAAGCTGAACAGACTGAGACCACATGAGACTCAGTGGCTTATCTTGGGGTAATATTATAATGAGCTGGAGTCCCATATCCTGAAGTGGTACTGGTATCAGTTCATTTCAGTTCAGTCGCTCAGTCATGTCTGACTCTTTGCAACCCCATGAATCGTAGCATGCCAGGCCTCCCTGTCCATCACCAACCCCCAGAGTTCACTCAGACTCACGTCCATCAAGTCAGTGATGCCATCCAGCCATCTCATCCTCTGCCTTCCCCTTCTCTTTCTGCCCCCAAACCCTCCCAACATCAGAGTCTAACTCAGCCTTATTTATCAAATCTCTCCTCTGCTTTTGGCTTACCTCATTCTGTCAGATCCTCTTTCATTTTTATTTTATCTGTTTATCCCAACATCACAAGTTGAATACATTTTGTTTCTTACTAATAAATGTACATCTTCCCTACCTCTAAAGTAAATTTTCCTTCAGACCTACCTTGTTTAAACCATACTTGATGTATTGAAATTTGGTAGATAGTTTTTTTAATGCTCTACTTAATATTTAACACTGGTGAACTTTGGACATGCCATTTAACCTCTCTGGCCTCAGGATTCTCATTTGTAATACATGGCTGATGGTGTCTTTCCTGCCAAAATACTGTGTGTTAACAGCAATTGATGCTTTATATCAATGTCTTCAGGTAACTTTCATATCTGTCATCTAATTTTCAAAGCAATTGTTTGTGGCAGATATAAACCCCTACTTAAACTTAAGGAAATAATGGCTTAGAGAGATTTAGAAACTTAAAAATATGTCATCAGTTATTCACTCAACAAACAGGTACTTCATGCATATTAATATATGAGGAGCTGTCCAAGGTGCCAGTGTTAAAAGAGAATGACAGAGTCTCTCTTATTGCCTTGTTTGCCTGTGTTAAAAGGCAGTGGAACAAGTAGATCAGATTCTAGTATAACATAAAAAGCATCCATCAGTCTGCCTTACAAGAATTTTGCAATGATTTAAGATATTATAAAGCTCTTGCACCAATCAAGTAGGAAATATTCAAAAAATGTCAACCAGTACAAGTATTGTTTGGGCAATAGTATTTGAGGTAAGCATAATTATATCAATCTCCATTTACAGTGTGCCTACTATGTTCTATCAGTATTTCAAAATATACTTTTAGTTAGAATCCTTTCCTTGTAAACGATAGACACAAAAAGCTAGTTTCTGCAGGGAAGAGAACTTATTATAAAGGATACAGAACTATCTCACAGAACCAGCTCAAGGGCAGGCAGGCAGCCAAGATGTACAAAGGAAACAGAACTAGGAGAGGGGAGAGTCAGAAGGAAACCCAGGGACTTTTCTCTCTCCATCTCAACTTCTCTCTCCACCTCAACTTCTCTCTCCACCTCAACTTCTCTCTCCATATTTGTGCTGTTGTTTTATTTTTTCTGCATATCAACTTTCTCCACTATTGGCTCCAATGTCTGGAAAACGTCCACTTCTCTACTTCTCTAATTTTAGTTTTGGCTTTTGTTTCTGCTGTTGTGCTTATAGATATAGATATACCCTATATTCAAAAATGAGTCTAGAAAGAATTGGCATCTCTTAGGCTTAATTCCAAACTCCTGATGAATGGCTCCTGATTGGCCTAGTTTGGGGTTCACCCAGCAGTGATCTGAGTACAAAAATGACTACTGAAAATGGACCTCCCTGAAAATATTTCATCAAGAGACAAGAGGGGTAATTTGAAGAATAGAAGGAGGTGTCACTGTGTCCTGAGTGTGCACCTCAAAAGGGTATATGGCATGTCCAGACTTCACAAGACCCCTGCAAGGTAGCAAAGTAGAAATCACTTCCCATTTCACAGATGTGTGTAATGAGAGTGTTGATTTCATTATTTAAACTAACACTCATTGAGTGCTGACTAAGTGCCAGACATGGAGCTAAGGGACAGAAAATGACAATTTTTAACTTGTAAAGATTTCTTTCTACCAGAGATTATAGTCAGGTAAATAATCACATAACAAATATGTAATCTTAGTTTTTACAAGGGCTACAAATAAGGTCAGGGTATAGAACATATAAAAGGGGGAATGGATCTACCCAGAGTTTGCTAAAATTCATGTCCGTCGAGTCAATGATGCAATCTAACTGTCTCATCCTCTGCTGTCCCTTCTCTTTTTCCCTTCAATCTTTCCCATCATCAGGGTCTTTTCCAGTGAATCAGCTCTTCACATCAGGTGACCAAAGTATTGGAGCTTCAGCTTCAGCATCAGTCCTTCCAATGAATAAGCAGAGTTGATTTCCTTTAGGATTGACTGGTTTGATCTTCTTTCAGTCCAAGGGACTCTCAAGAGTCTTCTCCAACACCACAGTTCAAAAGCATCAATTCCTTGGCATTCAGCCTTCTTCATGGTCCAGCTTTCACATCTGTACATGACTACTGGAAAAACCGTAGCTTTGACTAACAGAGTGATGGCTTTGCCAGCAGAGTGATGTCTCTGCTTTTTTAATGTGCTATCTATGTTTGTTATAGCTCTCCTTCCAAGGAGCAAGCATCAAAAAATAGGTAGCAATTAATTAATAAATGAGGGATAGGTCCACCAGCTTTCCAGACAGATGGGACATCATGAGAAGTCAGAAAAAGCAACATGGCCAGTGTAGACAGAGTCCTAAAGAGAAGATGCAGAGAAAGATATAAAATTAGAAAGGGCCAGAATAAGAATGATTTAAATACATTGTTCTTGAAATTCAATGAATATCCACCTTTAAAATATTTAAATTGAAAGAGTGACATGATGAAGTTTTGTGTTTTGTAAAGTCAATTGCACCATAGTATGGAAAAATGGGTTGAAGGAGGGCAAGTGTGATGTAGGAAAATAATTTAGAGGCTATTTCAGTGTCTCAGAAAAAAAGAGGATGGGATCTGGGATAATGAGAATGAATAATAAGGAGACAGAATAGCACAAACTCTCTTCTTTAGTCTTATTTGATTTTGTGTAAGTAGCTCATTATAATAGGCCAGAGAAAAGCAACTGAGATATAAGAGCAAAGGTTGAGCTTAAACTTAAATCCAGGCTGCCTGACTATAAGTTTTATCCCATCCTATGGACCAGGATAGGTCTGAGATAATGTCTATTTTATTATTTATGATCATATAAAGAACATGGAGCTGGTGAAAAGGCAAATAATTTGCATTACAGTGTTTAATAGTAGTGAATCAAAAATGATATAAAACAGATCTCCTGGGACAGAAAATGTTGAAATCAAATGCGGAAGACTAAATATTTTGCATTCCCTCAATATTCTCTTTGTTGCTATTTTATTTACTTTACCATGAAACATTATGTGTACACATACACATTCCTTATAAAAGAGATACCACATTTTTTTTTACTTAAAAAACAGCTTTCTCTTCCAGCTTTTTAAAATAAGGGTGTATGTGAAAGACTGAGAAAAAAATTATTTGCCAACCTAGAGGAAATCCAGGAGCAGGCAAATGCAGGAGCACGCACCATATATTTTATTTTGCAGCTGTAGCCAAGGTTTTCATCTCTGCAGGAATCTGCTCAGAAAATCTCCTGATCTCTAATGAAAACTATCCTACTTCTGAACCCACTATCAGAGGAAAGTTGGTGAAGATGAAGCTGTAGCCCCAAGGGACAAAGAAATAGAGACCCCCAAATTTCCCAAATGCCCATCCTCCTTTAGAAGGTGGTGGTACTTCTTCATTATGTGACCTTGGGCAAATTACCTCAGCTCTTGGTGCCTTTGTTTTATCAGTAGTTTCCTTATTAGGCTGTGGTTAAAAATATAATGGGTGCCAAATAAATGAATATTGAAATGGGGAGAAACTATGATTTTTAAGTTCTTGAATATATTAGAGTTCAGAAAAGGATGGAGTGAATTATGGCATCTTAGAAATAAGTTCTTTGTCTCTAAGATGAATTCATAGGTCACATATAACTTGTACTCCTTGCATTATATTGCATATTGAATACTACATACCATATTGTTGTTTTAGCCACTAAATTATGTTCAACTTTCATGACCCTATGAACTGTAGCCTGTCAGGCTCCTTTGTCTATGGGATTTTCCAGTCAAGAATACTAGAGTGGGTTGCCATTTCCTTCTCCAGGGAATCTTCCCCAACCAGATATTGAACCCATGTCTCCTGCATTGGAAGGTGGATTCTTTACTACTGAGCCACCAGGGAAACTCTACAACATATCATAACTCCAAGAAAAAATGATTAAGATATGGTGACCAGTTCCTTCTTTGCATTGTCTGTTGACCAATTTCAATTAGATATCCATCTTATTGAATGGATATCTTTCAATAAGATAGATCCCACCAGTGTCACCAGGAACTGCATGTTCTAAACCCAGAGGTCCCTCTTTGGTCCTATTTTGACTTGAACTATCAGCAACATTTAACCCAGGTCATTCTTCTCTGTTCCATGAAACATCGCATTCACTGCTTCTTCTCAAGACACCATTCTTTCCTCTCTTTTTCATTTACTTCCTTCTTTGCTGGCTCATCATAATGCTCCAGTTCTCTAAAAGTTGGAATGTTTTAGAGTTTTTCTCAGGTTTCTTCTACTTTCTACCCATGATTACCCGTCAGTTCAGTTCAGTTCAGTCACTCAGTCGTGTCCGATTCTTTGCGACCCCATGGACTACAGCACGCCAGGCCTCCCTGTCCATCAACAACTCCCAGAGCTTACTCAAACTCATGTCCATTGAGTTGGTGATGCCTCCAACCATCGTATCCTCTGTCATCCCCTTCTCTTCCTGCCTTTCAATCTTTCCCAGCATCAAGGTCTTTTCAAATGAGTCAGCTCTTCGCATCAGGTGGCCAAAGTATTGGAGTTCCAGCTTCAACATCAGTCCTTCCAGTGAACATTCAGGACTGATCTCCTTTAGGATGGACTGGTTGGATCTCCTTGCAGTCTAAAGGACTCTCAAGAGTCTTCTCCAACACCACAGTTCAAAAGCATCAATTCTTCGGCGCTCAGCTTTCTTTATGGTCCAACTGTCACATCCATACATGACTACTGGAAAAACCATAGCTTTGATTAGATGGACCTTTGTTGGCAAAGTAATGTCTCTGCTTTTTAATAAGCTGTCTAGGTTGGTCATAGCTTTTCTCCTAAGGAGAAAGCACCTTTTAGTTTCATGGTTGTAGTCAGCATCTGCAGTGATTTTGGAGCCCCAAAAAATAAAGTCTGTCACTGTTACCACTGTTTCCCCATCTATTTCCCATGAAGTGATAGGACCGGATGCCAGGATCTTAGTTTTCTGAATGTTGAGTTTTAAGCCAACTTTTTCACTCTCCTTTTACTTTCATCAAGAGGTTCTTTAGTTGTTCTTCACTTTAAGCCATAAGGGTGGTGTCATCTGCATATCTGAGGTTTTTGGTATTTCTCCCAGCAACCTTGATTCCAGCTTGTGCTTCATCCAGCCCAGCATTTATCATGATGTACTCTGCATATAAGTTAAAAAAGCAGGGTAGCAATATACAGCCTTGATGTACTCCTTTCCCAATTTTTCTGGCCCACTTCTGCCAGCTCTTTTGAACAAAATTATTTTTTATTAGTCCCTGTGTCTTCTTTTGGCCTCCCTGAACCTCAGGGTCTGATGCCACCTCTGGCCTTTTGCAGGAACTTAGAAGTTGAGTATCACCCATGGTTCTCTTTCTTTAGAGCACATCAAAGACACTGAAAGGGCTTGTTAAAATACAGATGGCTGGGCCCCACTCTCAGAGTTCCTGATTCAATAGATATCGGTACAGGGCCTGAGAATATGTATTTCAAAAAGTTCCCAGGTGATGCTGCTGCTGCTGGTCTGGAGATTACACTTCAAGGGTCTTTGTTGTAGAGGTCTCCTGCAAAGTCTTCTCTCTTACTATCTCCCAGGCACTTTCTCAACCCCAGACTGGCTAGCTGTTTACCTGTCTCCTTGCCCACAGACCCCATCCTTTCCTTATCTCTGCACTCTAACCATTTTACCGTCAGTAAAAGCATCCCAAAATGAGTTAATGGTTTGTCAACTGAGTGAACCTTGCACTTAAATGGGAAATGGGCTGATAAAAGTCAAGGAAACAGTCTGGTTAATCACACCCTACAGTGCTACCCAGCCTGGCCTGTCTCAGCCTGTTACACCCTGACCTTCACAGGACCTCCCTTCTTCTCCTGCAGCCATGCTTAGACTGTCTCATGCTACCAAATCCACAGTCTGCCTGCAGAGTGTTAATTCTTTTCTTGGAATGAAAAGGGCCCTTGATTGGTAAGAGAACTGCTAACCCCACACAAATTCTGCCAATGATGTTTGTGAAATATTTCACTTGAACTAAAAGATTTTCTCCAGGCCAGTAATTATCGTCATTAACATTTAGATAAGTTGGCTGTTGTCAGCTCTGTGTCACTCTGCGTTCCATTCTCTCATAATAGAGTAACAGAGGGAGGATGGAGGAATCTCAACGCAAATGTTCTTTGCTGACAAAGCCGACCACTTCATTTCAGATGGGTTCAGATTCAATGCAGCTAGCGTCAGCCAGACTCACCCTGCATCCTTCCTTCCCCTGCATTCTTCTTCTGTCCCCTGACCCCTCACCATCCCTACTTATAAGAAGGTTCAGTTCTGCTGCTGCTTTTGAGCAAGAATGACTTGTCTGGGACTCCCAACCTGCCTGGTTATCCTGTGTGACTCCCTGACTCCTCACCCTGGTTCCATCTGCTGTGACCGGATCTGTAGTCAGGGATGCTAGAGTCAAGCTCTGGGCACTCGCTTTGATCTCCAAGCACAACCAACCTCACCCTTGCCCACATTTCTCCAACACTGGAATCTGTATACTGTGTCTGCCACTTAGCATTTTTTCCCCCAAGTGGTAACCCAGTGTGTCTTTATCAGAAAACCTAATCCAGTGGGATGCAATGGGCTTTGGAGTCAAACAAAATGAGTTCCACTGTTATATACATCAGGGGCAGCAGGCTGAGAAAGTGGAGAGGTGGATTCAAGCTTGCAGAGTGGTGAGGGCTGTGCAGAAGTCATCAGAGGCCAGCTGGAGACACCGGGAGAGGCAAACCCTTCTGAGGTGCTAGCTCTCGTGGGCCTGCCACTTTACACATGTGACTGGCACATGAGCCACCTGCCTGCAAGCATAAAGGGCTGTCTCATTAATTTCTAACTGCCCACACAAGAATGGGTGACTTCACAGCCCAACCCCGAGTAATTTTATCCATGTTTAATTTTCAGTATTTTTTTACTTTTTGGTTTGTATTTTGATAGTATTCAAATCTATAAAAAAATATTGAAAAAAATAGTACTTTTGTTTTCACTTAAGTTTCACTCATTATAAACATCTTGACATACTTGTTTTAAACATTCTTCTCTCTCGTCTCTCTTTCTATCCACACACAACACACATATACCCAAACAAACTTTTTTTTTTTCCCGAACAATTTGAAGGAAGTTGTAGAGTTCAGATCAGGTCAAGCTCCTTCTCTGTTCACAAGCCTTTACTGACTACTGAAGCCAACCACTGGCTAAACATAAGATCGCTTCCACAGCTTTGTGTGAATGTGTTCTCCTGGACCATGCACTCCACGGGAGGAGGCTGGAAACTGCTTCTTGAAGTTTGGGAGTTGTGTCTCTAGGCCACTCTGACCTTTCCACCACTCCTCCTACAAGTTAGGAAGAACTCACAAAAGTCATGTCTGCTGGGATAGGCAGGTGACCAAATAATCCATCACGCACACCAGGACACTTACACTGAATATTCAGCAAGGTCATTCCTGGTGAATGGAGACATTAAGTTCACTCTCAGGCACTTTTTGTGCCCACAAAGCAGTAAGGTCAGGAGCCAGGAGATGTGTGGGTTCAAGGTCTGGATATTGATCAGTTTGCGGCTCTGACCACACTTTTCACTCAGGCCTCATTTCTCTGGGCTTTACAATGACAAATCAAAGCAAAAACAGATGTGTTAATACATTTTGAACACTCTGAAATACTAAACAAATGTTAGGAGCCCTTCCTATGGAAATTCATGCTTGAGTCAGCCAAGCAGCCTGACTCTATTTTAGTTTAATATATTGCATTGGGTTGACCAAAAAGTTCATTCAGGTTTTTCCATAAAAGTGTAAAGAAAAACCAGAACAAAGTTTTTGGCCAGCCCAGTATAATGTCAAGCACAGTGGTCAGGCCTTCGCCATTTTCAGGGCACCTACCTGTCCTTTCCTGAAAGGTGGAATGTTACCTGCATCATGAGATGCTGAGAACTACTGTAGATGGCCTGAGGCCTGGTGTTAGAAAAGAGAGCAGATCCTGCCCCAGATGACCGGAGTTGTACACCACCTTTGCTGGTGACCTGGAATATGACTTTGACCTTGGGTGACTTAGATTGTCTCTGATCCTTCCTGTTCTTATCTGTATAAGGAACCAAAACAAACAAACATTTCACAATATAGAAAATTTAAAGCATTGTGAAAATGTAAAACACCTGTTTCTATTCCTTACTGTTCCTATCTAGCATCCATTTATCCCTACATTGATTTATTTATACATATTGATTGTTCATCGACTATAGAGGCAATTCTGCACAATGTACCAGGCTTACAGAAATAGCAAAGGGCATAGTCCCTGACCTCAAGTAATTGACAGTCTCAGATAAGACATAGAAAACTGTGAGCACAGAGATAGGGCCGACTAGGGCAACATGAAGAAAGTGAAAGCGTTAGTGATGCAGTTAATAAATGCTTTCCGAAGTGAGTCTTGAGAGTTGAGTAGAAATTACCCAGACAGTTAAGGGTGAAATAGATTCCAGACAGGAGGAAGAGCTGTGTGTTTACAACAAATCTTACTTTTGTTTTGCTTTGTTTAAAGCAAAGAGCTGACTCATTAGACAAGACCCTGATGCTGGGAAAGATTGAGGGTAAGAGGAGAAGGGGGCAACAGAAGATAAGATGGTTGGATGGCAGCACCAACCAAATGGACATGGATTTGAGCAAACTCAGAGAGATGGTGAAGGACAGGGAAGCCTGGCATGCTGCAGTTCATGGGGTCACAAAGAGTCGGACATGACTGAGCGACTGAACAACAACAAAAACACAGAGAAGTATAAAGCTTATTGCCTGCTTTAAATAAAACTCCAGAAGCATAGAGCTTTCATTCCTTTCACTTTGTCTATAACGCCATCTATTTAGTTCACTTGACAACTGACAGAAATGAAATTTAGGAAATTGCACCAGCATCCTGAAGGTCACACAGGTTGTTAGTAGCAAAACTCACCTCTACTAACACCCGGTCCAGCCCTCCCTGCCTCGCATCAGGCTGCCTCTCTGACCCAGGGGCCAGGTGACAATTCAGCATTCCTGTTAACACTGACACGTTTGACAACACCAAACACAAGTGACCAACCAACACTCTCAGCTGGATCCAGGTCATTTGTCAATAGGATCTGTGTAGTGAATGTTCGCTATGAAGAAGAATTTTAAAAATTAGATCTGGGAGTTCCTGGCATAGTCCCACCTGGCACCCACACTCACTTAGCTTCCCAGAACTCTTAGGCTTAAAGAAAACTTAATTAAAATCAAGTCAATGGAGAACTCTCTGAGAAACTAACAAGACAACACAGAAATAAACTAGGCTTTTTATCTTTCTCTCCCTTTTTGCTGGCCTGTCATTCTCAACCCAACACTTGAATCATCTACATCAAATACATGTGTATGTATAGATATATAGATACAGATAGGAATCTGAGAAAGACATCACAAAATCTCATTCAATTATCACGAAAAGCTAGAAGGAATTTCAAAAGGTAACAGACAAAGATCAGCTTTAACATTATGCAGAAATCTATGAGCTGCCTTCTTCAAGCAAAAAAAGAATTTTTTGGAATTCCCTGGTGGTTCAGTGTAGCACTGCATGTTGTCACTGCTGAGTGCCTGAGTTCAATCCCTGTTTGGGGAACTAAAATTCCACAAGCCATGTGGTGACGCCAACAAATAAATGAGCAACAAGGATATATATTTTTTAAAAGAAAGAGTTTATTTAAGCATCAACTTAAATACTTGCAGTAATGGAATAGTTTATATATATGTGTGTGTGTGTATGGTGTGTGTATGTGTGTACAGAGAGACATATATTTATCCATAAGTGTGTGTATATATATATACATGCTATGCTACTCTAAGTCACTTCTGTCGTGTCCGACTCTGTGCAACCCCATAGACGGCAGCCCACCAGGCTCCCCCGTCCCTGGGATTCTCCAGGCAAGAACACTGGAGTGGGTTGTCATTTCCTTCTCCAATGCATGAAAGTGAAAAGTGAAAGTGAAGTAGCTCAGTCGTGTCCGACTCTTAGCGACCCCATGGATTGCAACCTAACAGGCTCCTCCGTCCATGGGATTTTCCAAGCAAGAGTTCTGGAGTGGGGTGCCATTGCCTTCTCCGATACATATATATATATATATATATATATATATATATATATGTATGTATATTTTGTTATATATATATTATATATATATACAATTATACATATTGTATATATATATTGTATATATATACAATTGTGTGTGTGTGTGTATATATATATATATATATATACAATTATATATATATAATTGTAAGTTCCTTTATTTTCTGACTGTGTATAAACCAGCCAAGATGAGTGATATTTTGAAAACTTAAAATTTTGTGTAATTATGTTGACACCAGAGGAGATGGTGGGTGGAATTATTGTTAGACATGAAATCAAAAACTTGGTTGTGAGGTCCTATAACAGAGATAACAAATTGTATGTGGTGAGGCAGTGGAAGTGCCCATCAGGAATTTTGAGCCCATATTGGTCTACATTTACTAATTTTCTATATTGACTGCTAAGACATCCTTCTTAGCCTCACTTTCCTCATCGGTAAAATAGAGATAATGCCCGCTCCTTCTATTTTCCAAGTGATTATAAAAACCCACAATCTAGTGTATGTTTTAAAATCCAATTTGAAAACGCCAGAGTTGATGGTGATAGCTGCCATTTGGGTTGGAAGGAGGGTGGTAGACTGTCATGAGCTTATTCCAGACTGAGTGGCCAAGAAGCCATCTCTGAGAATATGGCGTGAGCAGAATTGAAGTAATCAGCCATGGAAAGGACCAAGGATGCTCTAGGCGAGAAGATCAGCAAGCACAAAGGTCTACGAGACACTTATGAGCAAGGCACAAATGAAAAGCCAAAGGCTTGTCACTGGCGTAATGAGAGCACGGTGATGAGACAGGAAAGCAGCTACAAGTAAAGTCGTGGAGGCCCCCAGAGCCATTTGTGAATGAGGGAACTTACTCTAAGGGAATGGGAACCCACAGAGGGGTGGAACCCAACATGTTTACTTCTGATGTGACCTTGAACAAAACTGGAAGCACAGAGGTGGGTCCCACTTCTCCAAGATTGCTTCTTGTATAAACTGGACATACTAATGCCCATCCTGAAAACTGACGTTGACAATCACATTCCCTCTTCTGTACAATGTCTTTAGTATTTGACCCCTGATGAGATGCCCTCTCTATTATTGACTGCCATTGCCGCTGTGGTTGACACTGTCACATTATCATTATTATTATCTGATCTATGTTAGCTCCAGGATAAATATTTGTAAGGAAGAAGGGTTGCAGAAGAGACAAGGTCAATATGGCACAAGAGCAGCTCTAGAATCACAAAGTAATATTTTATTTCCATAAATCAAGTCAATAGCCTTATTTTGTTCACATAGTTCCTTTTCCTTGTAGTCACACATCTACCATAGCATCTGACTTCCAGCTCTTGTTTAAGCTTGTGATGAATGGTGCCTGGCTTCTGAGTAGCTCAGTGCTTGGGTCTCCAGGCCAATGAATTCAATGGTCAGGCAGGGAGCCTGCTTTAGCAGACTGTGTGGCAAGCGCCCAGATGGCAATCCAGGAGGTCAGGCAACCCTTCTGGGACCTGCCGGGACTGATAACTGGTTGGATGTGGATAGCAGGTATTTTGACTCATCTCTCTTGAAAATAACAGTAATAGAACCAAGCACATTTACTGCAGCTGCTCTCTCACTGTGGTTTGTATGGAGGATGCCCAGCAAGCCTTGGTTTGGCTTAAGTGGGACAACCAGAGAAATGAACTGGAGGTGCTCCAGGGTTGATAACTACTCAGACATGCTTTGCAGATCTCATGCTTGCCTTCCTCTTACTCTCAGAACAAGAGTGGCATTCTTATAATGTAGGCAGAGTGATCTTGACTAATAATCCTACAGTCTGCCTGTCTTTCCTCTTCCTCAACTTTCCTTTCTCTCTTCCTCTACTTCTACCTCTTTCTCCTCCATCTCTCCTCCTTTCCCATCACTATCTATATTTTCCCTTTGTCTCTTCTTTCCTTTTCTCTCCTTCTTTGTCTTTCTTTCAGTGTGGATGTTGAATATCTATTGGTTCCAACTAAGAGCCAGAGACTTTTCTGGGCATTAGTGATCCAAACACAAATATCACTGGATAACTCTGGATGCAACATCCGGTGATACATGGTTTTGTAGAAGCACAAAGGAAGATGGGTTGATCTTAATTGCGACATCAGAAAGGCTTTACTCTTTGATTCACTTTGGCAGATAAGTAGAATGACAGGGAAAGAGAAATAAGTAAAAGAGATTTTAAGCCAAGGGAAAAGCAAGTGCAAAGGCACAAAAGTGTCAAATGCCAGAAAGCATTGCAGTAAGGCTGCAAAGAGGAAGTCAGGGGGCTTCTCAAACCATGCTAAGGGGATGAACTTTATAAAGGAGGAACAGAGAACCACTAAAGAATATTAAATGTGAATGGATGATAGCATCAAATCTATGTGTTAGAAATCTCACTTTATGGTATGTGGAGCAGGAAATGAAACAAACCAATTAGGCTTCTATTAGATTTTTCAGAACGGGTGTTGATAAATGTCTAAATCAAGCCAGTGACAGAGTAGATGGAGGAACGAAGATGAAGAGGTCAAATATATTAAGATGGCAGAAACTTTAAGATAATATGTGCTTAGGTGGAAGGAAGCAGTACAGTATGATTACAAACTTTCTAAGCCTATGATTTGATTGACAATAATCTAAACCTATAATTTGACATCCACTAAAATGGGGATGAGGAATGAGAATATTCTGTACAGAGAAGGGTAGACATTTGGGGTTTGAAGTATCTGTGGGACTTCAGTAAATGTATAAGTATATTGAACTGAGACTCTGGAAGTCTCAGTAATTACTGAATTACCGATGGAGAGATTGCGTCTAGTTGCATTAATTTGGAAAATGTGTGTAAATCTTCTAACAGTCTCTAGCACATAAACTCTTCTAAAATATTAGTTATCCCTGTCTTGTTCTTTTATGTACCCAGAGTGCTCTGTACTTTTTAAGCATCCTCTGGGGCTGCACATAAGCCATAAGAACTTTGACAGATGGGAAGTAGACTGCCTCCTAGGAATGAAACCCTGAGACCAACCACACATAGTTCAGAGCAGAGATAAGCAGGAGGCACTTGCTTGTTTCCATGGCTGCCTGATGAAAGGCCATCATATCTAAAGGGCACCTCGTCACATGTTTTTCTATATCTGTAAATGGGTTTCGTTCCAGTCATCCCTTCTGCCATTAATTCCAGAAGCAAGGTGAAAACTAGAGCCACAAAGGAGAACAGATGGAGGCTAGCGGGGAGGAGGACTAGAGACCTTTCTAGTCCTAGACACCACTCCTCGTGGTGCCAAAAGGATAAAGAGTTGGAGGTTCTTCAGGTGAATGAGATATGCTGCCCACCTTCCTCAAAGAGTTCTGACCAAAGGGGAGGCTAGAAAGGGAAAACAGCAAAGAAACCCCAGAAAGGCGGTGGGAGAATAGAAGACATGTCTTCTGCCCTCCCTGCTCCATCTGGATGGTCTGGGGATGGGACAGGGCTAGAGAGCAGCAAGCGGATGAGAAGCAGGGAGAGAAAAGTCTCCACATAAATTGCAAAAGCCCTAGGGGTTTCCGAATGGGCAGGGACCACCAGAGGTGTTGACTGCATGGTGGACCCTCACAAGTCTGTGGCCAAAATGAGTCTACCCATTCTGGGGAACCTCAAGATAAGAGATGATGCAATAGTCTAGCATGACGATTTCAACAGTAGGTGCCAACATCGTGCTTAAAATGAAGACATGCCTATATACATACTTCTTTTCAAACTGTGATAGAGTTGCTTTACAATGTTGTCTTAGTTTCTGCTCCACAACAAAGTGAATCAGCTACATGCATACATATATCTCCTCCCTCTTAGACCTCCAACCGCCCCCCATCCTACACATCTAGATCATCACAGAGTGTAGAGCTGAGCTTCCTGTACTATACAGTGGCTTCCCACTAGCTATCTGGTTTACCTGTGGTGGTGTATATATGTCATGGAGGTTCCTTGTGGTAATAGAATTACCACATGACGCAGAAATCTCACTCCTGGACATATACCCTGAGAACACCATAATTCAAAAAGAAAACACATGCATCCCAATGTTCATTGTACACTATTTACAATAGCCAGGACATGGAAGCAACCAAAGTAGCCATTGACCGAGGAATGGATAAAGAAGATATGATATATAAATATCAGTTCAGTTCAATTCAGTCGCTCAGTCGTGTCCGACTCTTTCAGTTCAGTTCAGTCACTCAGTCGTGTCCGACTCTTTGCAACCCCATGAATCACAGCACGCCAGGCCTTCCTGTCCATCACCAACTCCCGGACTTCACTCAGACTCACGTCTATTGAGTCAGAGATGCCATCCAGCCATCTCATCCTCTGTCCTCCCCTTCTCTTCCTGCCCCCAATCCCTCAAAGCATCAGAGTCTTTTCCAATGAGTCAACTCTTCACATGAGGTGGCCAAAGTACTGGAGTTTCAGCTTTAGCATCATTCCTTCCAAAGAAATCCCAGGGCCGATCTCCTTCAGAATGGACTGGTTGGATCTCCTTGAAGTCCAAGGGACTCTCAAGAGTCTTCTCCAACACCACAGTTCAAAAGCATTAATTATATATATATATATATATATATATATATATAAAATTCATGTATGACATATATATATATATATAATGAAATATTACTCAGCTATAAAAGGAATGAAATTTGGTCATCTATAGAGACATATGTTTTCTTTTAATTTTAAAGACAAAAATCCCAAAATAAAACAGGTGCATAAAGACCAAACCAGCCACACCAAGTGAGGGCATGATGCCAGCCAGAATGCCCTTTTGATAGACATTATGTGAGTTTCTCTTGCACCAAAATGCCATGCCATGGAGAGGGAGAGAGGAAAAACAAAAAACAAAAAAACAGCCTGATTGGATTGTTTGAATTTCATCCTTTTATCTCTCCAAAGAGAGTAAGTTTAGTGGAAAAAAACCCACATTATCTCAAATAAGAAAGTAGTGATTATTGGTCTCACCCTTTCACCCCCTCCACTTCTGAGAATAAAAGCTTGTAAGAATATTTTGATCATTCATAGAAAAAAAAATAATAGCTCCATTCTTTTTCACACCTAGGGAATAATGGGTAAATTTTAGGCCCTACTGCACAATCATATAATCATCAAATTGTAGTAATAATGAGAGATTATTAGCTCTGGGAGTACAGCAAAACAACATTTTAGGTTGCAAACATGCTGGCCACTCTAAGCAGTGATCGGAAAGGCAATTGATTCCTGGTGTGGAGATGGACGCATAGCAATGTGGCCCCTAAACTTCATGTACTTCCTTGGCAAGACCACTGTTACTGAGAACATACTGAAGAGGGCTGTTTCCTGGTGTTCCCCAGCATCTAGTTCCTTTCACTCACTCCAGATTTTATGCCCACAAACCCACCTTCTAGACTATCTCTAGGCTCATCATGTTTGACGTCAGGAAGTCATGTTCCAGTCACAGGAAGTTCAGATCGCATCAATGTAATCATTCATAGAAAACTAGGGAGGGACTTCGCTGGTGGCTCAGCAGTAAAGAATCTGCCTGCAATGCTAGAGACGTCAGTTTGATCTCTGGGTTGGGAAGATCCCCTGGAGAAGGGAATGGCAACCTACTTCAGTATTCTTGCCTGGAGAATCCCATGAACAGAGGAGCCTGGAGGGCTATGGTCCATGGGGTCACAAAGAGTTGGACACGACTGAAGTGACTTGGCACAGCACACGTGGAAGTGATTCCTGATGATGATTTTGTTTCCCATGTAGCTTGATTCCAGGGAGAGACTTTGATGATGATTCCAGTGCAAACTTCCTAATCTCAGAGTATTACCTCTCCAACTCCTCTCCATTTCCACGGCTATGGCACTAGTCCATGCTACCGGGCAACCTTCGCCTAGAGATCTGCATGGCCTCCTGCCCCAAGGTCCTGCTTAGCCAAGCTGAAATTTTTAAGCTTGCCTCAGATCATGTTACCCTCCCGCTCAAAATGCCCCTAAATGGTTCACACTCAAAATAAAATTCACAGCCCACAGGACATTTAGGTTTGGCCCCTGCCCATCCCCATATCCTTCTCTCTGCCTTTTCGGTCACCCTCATCCTCTGCTACATCATTCGCACCATGTCACCCCCACACCTGGCTCCTCGTGGCCTCAGAGACTTGGCCTTTCCCGAATGTTCTCCCTGTCCTTCATTCAGGTGCTTCCTCCGGTGTCGTCTCATTTTTGTTTTCTAACAAGGCTCTGCTTCCCTGCTACTTTGGAACACAATATCCTGTTTTCTTCTTCTTCAAAGCACTTATCACTGCATCATTTATTACATGGGCTTCCCAGTCAGCCTAGTGGTAAAGAATCCACTTGCCAATGCAGGAGCCACAGGAGATGGAGTTTCAATCCCTGAATCGGGAAGATCCCCGGAGGAGGAAATGCCAACCCACTGCAGTATTCTTGCTGGGATACTCCCATGGACAGAGGAGCCTCCTAGGCTACTGTCCGTGGGGTCACAAAGAGTTGGACATGACTGAACACACACAGAACATACACATATAGTACATACTGTATCTTTTTACCCTTTCACTATGGTTTACAACTAACATAGCTCACAGTTTACCACTGTGTCCCTAATTCTTGAAACTGTTTTGCACATAAAGAGGATTCTGTACATGTTTATTTAATGTTGAATAATTGAAGAAATTAACTTTCTGATTCCAGCATTGACTGTACATTCTGTACATATTAGTAACATTTCTGTCAACCCAGGGTACTGTAAGGAGACTGTATTTAGGTACCTTAAGCCTGTAGTGAGATTCTGGAACATACCTAATAGAAAATGGTGGCTTTTCCCTCCAACCCTAGAGTCAAGATAGGTTTGAATTCCATGACTTCCTAGCTGTGTGACTATGCATAATGCATTCTCTCTTTGAGCTTGTGAAATTTTTGTTTCCCCATTTGTAAAATGAAACAGTAACAGTCCCTACTTCTCAGGACTCATGTGAACATGCATAGAATAATTACCCGGAGGGGTGGGAATGGGAGCTGCTGCAGCTGCTGCTAAGTCGCTTCAGTCGTGTCCAACTCTGTGCAACCCCATAGACGGCAGCCCACCAGGCTCCCCCATCCCTGGGATTCTCCAGGCAAGAACACTGGAGTGGGTTGCCATTTCCTTCTCCAGTGCATGAAAGTGAAAAGTGAAGGATAAGTTGCTCAGTCGTGTCTGACTCCTGGTGACCCCATGGACTGCAGCCTACTAGCAGGGGAGGGATAAATTGGGAGATTGGGACTGACATATTCACAATACTATATATAAAATAGATAACTAATAAGGACCTACCATATAGCAGAGGAAACTCTACTCAGTACTCTGCAATGACCTATATGGGAAAAGAATCTATAAAATCTATAACTTATTCTCTTTGCTATATAGCAGAAACTAACACAACTTTGTAAATAAGCTGTACTCCAGTGTAAATACAATTATAATACATATGAAAAATAATACCTGTGAAGGCCTAGCCCAGCACCTGGCACAGAGTAATAGTAGAGACATAGATACAGATTTTTTTTTCTTTTTTTAATCTCATGGCCTCTTTTGAGGATACTGCTACCACCTCCTTCTTGGCACCATTTCTTACTCACATGCACAGTTCTACAGTCATTGGATATTCGCCTAGGATGCCTACCAGACAGAGAATTTCTTTGTAAGAAGAAACTTACTAAGCACCAAGCAGTGCGTTTCTTGTCTGTCACACATGCTCAGAGGTAAGCTACTCAGCTGAGTTGACTGTCCTTATATGTTCAACTTATCCTTATCCCTCTTTTGCTTATAGAGACAAAGGTGTTTAAATCTCCTCTTCTTTGTCTTTACCACTTTATCATAAAAATGACGGGTACTTAAAAAGTCAAAGCAAAGGTAGCAAGTGTATGGTGTCAACTTTTGATGCAGCCTGAGCTTGAATCTCAGCTATATAATTTATGATTTGGGTGGCCTTGCACAAAATGGTCATCCTTTCTGGTTCTCTCCTTCCTCTTTCAAACATGGGTGATACTAGCTACTTCTTAGAGTCGTGATAGGAATCAAAGAAAATATAGGTAAAGGGTCTGTCAGATACTTAGAAACCAGTTTAACTTTCCTGCCACATTCAAGAATCCCAAGGAAGGTTCTATGAATGGCAGACAAGGATGTGGTTAGGAGCACAGACTCTGAAGCTGGGTTTCTTGGCTTAATGCCTACACCCATCTCTCATCAGCTGTGGAACTCCTGTGTGTGCCGCTTAACCCAGAGGTGCCTCAGTGTCCTGACAAGTCAAAAGAGAATAATATTTACATCACAGGATAGAGCCAACAATTAGTAAATTCTAAATGTGCCCGACCCCCCCCCACACACACATTTTTACATATTAGTGGTCACCATGTCCCTTTTAGTTTAAAAACACTGTTTAAAAAGTGATATTTTTCTTCATTCTGGAAACTATTCCTTCATCTTTCTCCTCTAAAACCTCCTTCCTCCCTGATCATTCAGTCTGTGTCATCACTTTAATATCTCACTAGAAAATACATCTTTCTTCTCATATTCAATAGTTTTTGTTCCTTTATGACCTGTAAATTGAGGCTCTAGTCTGCGTGAATGATTCTTTACCAAATAAAGCTGAGTTATACTATACTCTAAGGAGCAAAAGCTGAACTGTGGTGTCTTTTTTTATCAAATTGTATTTATTAAGGTCCTGTGTTGCTGGCAGTATGCTCTTCTTAAAAATGTTCCAAATACAAATGCCCTCCATGTGCTTGACATGTTATCTGATCAGTCAATTGGGGAAAATGAAACGCTATGTTTCTATATCTCTTCCATAGGTCTGATTCTTCTGAAAGAACAAAACACAGCAAATCTTTTACTGTCCAATCATTCCACGTTTTCTCTAAATTTAAATTATTATGAAGTACTTCATATTTTCCAGTTGTTAAGAAGGTCACGGGGATGACTAATTCCTTTTCAAAATGTGGTTGCAATATAAACATCACCCATCATTCTTCTATTAAGTTTATGTTAAGTGATTTTCAAAATATATCACTGTTAATTAAGCCTCTTGCAGACCTTGAGTCTCATAAAAAACAAACACAACAAAACAAAAAACCTATGTCTAGCTTATCTCTGAGTGAGGAATTACAAACAGCTATATTTTTGTTCAGTTTGCTGTTTCTCTATCTTTCCATTTGCCAAGTGGTGTCCAGGGAATGATACAGCCTTGGGGGTCATGGAGTTCTGGCTGTCAATCCTGACTCACTACTGAAGTGAGCTACATTGAGTACTTACTTGATTGCCCTAAGCCTTACTTTCTCCATCTGGAAAATGAATAAATGATTCCTCGCTTTGTAAGGTTGCTGGGAAGACTAAAGCTTATGGAGTATCTAAAGTGTCTTGCTCCGTGCTGTGCTGTGCTCCATCCCTTCAGTCGTGTCTGACTCCTTGTGACTCTATGGACCCTAGCCGCCAGGCTCCTCTGTCCATGGGATTCTCCAGGCAAGAATACTGAAGTGGGTCGCCATGACCACCTCCAGGGAATTTTCCCGACCCAGGAATCAAACCTACATCTCCTGCATTGCAGGAGGATTCTTTACCACTGAGCCACAGGGGAAGCCCCTTACCTTGCTCATAGAAGACAATAAATGGTAAGGTTTTTAAAAAATATTTGCATACATTAAATTTTACATAAAAATGTGAACACCTACTTGCTTGCCAGAAGACCTCTTTGGCAGTTACTCAATGCAGCCCATATGAAAACAATGAAACAGAATATCTATGAATGAGAAGAGAAGTATTCTAACAGGAAACATTAGGTGTCGAATACAGATCATCTTCCAGGCAGGCAGAGCAATAATCATGGGTCTCAGGAAATAACAGAGAGAGAGTGTAGTAACAAAGAGAGAAAACAACATCCGGATAAAATATTCTAGACCAAAATTAGCACTAGATCCTGAAACAGAGAGAGAGCACAGAAAACCTTAGGAGTAAATGCCTGAACTACAACTTTATAAGAAACTTGAAGCAGCCTTATAGCATTTGATTTTGCCCATTTTATAGCTGAAAGTACTGAGTCTCAAAATCTTAAGTAATGTGATCAAGATTATACTGCTATAAGTGGCAGAGATGGAACTTTGTCCTAAGACAGTTGTTTATTGCTTTTTTATGCATTTTGTTTCTTTTTATCTTTTATATTATTCCCAGAGATACATATATATGTATTAAAATATATAATTATTGATATGTACATGTATGTATATATACAGGGCTTCCTAGGTGGCTCTAGTGCTAAAGAACACACCTGCCAATGCAGGTAGAGATTAGAGACATGGGTTCAATTCCTGGCTCAGGAAGATCCCTTGCAGGAGAGCATGGCAACCCACTTCAGTATTCTTGCCTGGAGAATCCCATGGACAGAGGAGCTGGTGGGCTAAAGTCCATGGGGTCACAAAGAGTCTGACACAACTGAAGTGCTTAGTATGCATGCATGCATGTGTGTGTGTGTATATATATATTTATGTGTGTGTGTGTGTATATATATTTGTGTGTGTGTGTGTGTGTATATATGTATATATATGTATTAGTTTTGAAGGAACTACCTTTTTTTTAGAGAATGACATTCAGTGTTGGTTTACCTTTCATTAAGGACCCTGATATAGTGAAATATGTCATCTTGGACCAGCAATAGAATTCTTTTCTAAACATCTAAATGCTAAGTTTCAATTTGGGATGGATGTCATTGTTAGAAAACTTAAATATGGTATGGGATGTATTTCAGTGTATTTAGTGAAATTCCTTTAAAAAAAAAAGAAAAAGAAAATGTGATTTAGATAAATGACCATGTATAAAATGTAGGTCTGCAGAAATAGGTCACCTACTAGAACATGGCCATGACCATCCGGTATTAAAATAGCTATGTGCTGTGCTGGTGGGCTGCAGTCCATGGGGAGTCGGACAAGACTGAGCAACTTCACTTTCACTTTTCACTTTCCTGCATTGGAGAAGGAAATGGCAACCCACTCCAGTGTTCTTGCCTGGAGAATCCCAGGGACGGGGAGCCTGGTGGGCTGCCGCCTATGGGGTCGCACAGAGTTGGACACGACTGAAGCGACTTCGCTGCAGCAGCAGTGCTGTGCTTAGTTGCTCAGTCATGTCTGATTCTTTGCAACCCCATGGATTGTAGCCCATCAGGCTCCTCTGTTCATGGGGATTCTCCAGGCAAGAATACTGGAGTGGGTTGCCATGCCCTCCTCCAGGAGATTGTCCCAACTGAGGGATCAAACCCAGGTCTTCCACACTGCAGGCAGGTTCTTTACTGCCTAAGCCACCAGGGAAGCCAAAGAATACTGGAGTGCGTAGCCTATGCCTTCTCCAGGGGATCTTCCTGACCCAGGAATCAAACCTGGGACTACTGCATTGCAGGCAGATTCTTTACCAGCTGAGCTGGTAAAGCTACCAGGGAGCTACCAGGGAGGTCCATTAAAATAGATATAGGTTTTAACAAGAACATATTGAGTGTCCATAAAGCTACAATTATAATTATGAATCTGAGAGGAGACACAGACATGGTGACGAATAAAACACAATGAACACTTTTGAAGACATTAGAGTATATGTACAAAACAGTGTTCAGTTCAGTTCACTCATTCAGTTGTGTTCAACTATTTGCGACCCCATGGACTGCACCACGCCAGGCTTCCCTGTCCATCACCAACTCCTGGAGCTTGCTCAAACTCATGTCCATTGAGTCAGTGATGCCATCCAACCATCTTATCCTCTGTCATCCCTTACTCCTCCTGCCCTCAATCTTTCCCAGCATCAGGATCTTTTCCAATGAGACAGTTTTTTTGGATCAGGTAGCCAAAGTATTGAAGTCTGCTTCAGCATTAGCCCTTCCAATGAATATTCAGGACTAATTTCCTTTAGGATTGACTGGTTGGATCTCCTTGTAGTCCAAGGGACTCTCACGAGTCTTCTCCAACACCACAGTTAAAAGCATCCATTCTTCCGCACTCAGCTTTCTTTGTAGTCTGGCTCTCATATCCATACGTGACTACTGGAAAAACCAGTAGTTTTTTCTAGCTTTGACCAAAGGGACAAAACAGTGTGATGAATGCCAAATAATCATAGTTGAAGCCATGGGATAAATTTTAGCTTACTAAAATATAGATGGTTCATGATTTGTTCAGTCAGCCAAAATAGCCATAGGGACTATTTGAGGTTGGTTTCCCCAGAAAGCAGACTCAGATTATTTTTAATTTATCAGAGATTATTAAAGAAATTATTTTTGAGATCGATGTTGTGGAGAGGAAAGTAAAGAGGCACCACTGAGCAGAGGCCCAAGAGCACCCCCAGCTGACCCCATGAGGGGTCTGTTGGTTGAGTGAGCTCTCACAGCTATCTTCTATTACAATGATAAGGCTGGGATTGTACAGCCTCTGAGCCCCTCAGTCAAGGAATGCTGGCCACCCTAGGAAAGGGACGTGGCTTTAGGCAAGGTACCTGTGCACTTGACATGTCTCAAAGGAACTGACCAGTGAGTGCCACCTGTCAGCAGCTTTCCCAGTAACAGAGGCAACTGTCTTTCAATCATCCCTTGAGATCTGAGCAACATTTCCCAGCATCCACCATGGAGACATGAACACTGCGCCCTTCCCTTCCTCCATCCTCAGCATGTGCCTTTTGTCCTCAAAAGATTTCAGAGTTGATGAGATACCTACCCAGCTCCAAACACGACATTTCCACACAAGAGCACACAAAAACAGGAAGCAAAGGGACTATCATCTAACACTAGTCTTTGATCAGAGAAAAATCTTTCTTAATGGCCTTTCAGAAGAATTTCCCCTATATTTCACTGGCCAAAAATACTTCTAGAATGCAATCAACGTTCATTATCCAGGAAGAAAGGAAAATGGCATTTTGTAGTGTTATAGACTGAATATTTGTGTCCTCCACAGTTCTTGTATTAATGCCCTACATGATGGTATTTGGAGGTAAAGCCTTTGGGAGGTGGTTTTAGCACAGTTGGTAAAGAATCCACCTGCAATGCAGGAGACCCAGGTTCGATTCCTGGGTCAGGAAGATGCCCTGGAGAAGGGATAGGCTACCCACTCCAGTATTCTTGGGCTTCCCTTGTGGCTCAGCTGGCAAAGAATCCGCCTTCATTGTGGGAGACCTGGGTTCAATCCCTGGGTTGGGAAGATCCCTGGAGAAGGGAAAGGCTACCCACTCCAGTATTCAGGCCTGGAGAATTCCATGGACTGTATAGTCCATGGGGTCGCAAAGAATTGGACACAACTGAGCAACTTTCACTTGTCCATGAGGGTGGAGCCTTTATAAAAGAGACCCCACAGTGCTTGCTCACCTTCTGCCATGTGAAGACCAGCGAGAAGACAGTCTCTTTAAACCAGGAAGCAAGGGATCACTAGACATTGACTCTGCCAGCACCTTGATCTTGGATTTTCCAACATCAAGGGCTGTGAGAAATAAACATCTGGTGTTTAAGCTTGTGTCTATAGAACTGTCTAAGCCCAAATGGGCTGAGACAGGTAGGTTGGGTCAGAACTGACCCTGGTGACACAGAGGCATGTCCAAGTTACATCCGGGATTTGGGAGAGGGGTCCTTTGTAGGATGTCACAGGGGAGAGGAGGATGCTCACACAGTAACACTTAAGGCTTCTGTGTTCACGTTTATTCCCAGGATTTTGAGTCTGAGGCAAGCCTGTGAAGGTTAACATTGCTCAGCCTCAGTTTCATCCTCTGTAATGGAAATAATAATAAAAAAATAAGGTAGTTAAAAGATGTGGGAGCTAATGGAGTTAAAAGCATGCTATAAACTGAAGAATTAGGAAAGAAGTAGGTATTAGTAGTAAGCAGTGCTAATAATGCTACCTATTGAAATTCACTAATGTAAATCCACAAAAACAAGAGGAGCTTAATACAGATAGATTCTAATAAAACATGCCATTAATTTGAAGACATGGTAAAAACACTCCTTAATACTTTTTGTGCAATGATCTTTGCCAAGCAAAGTTGATCCTGTTTTCTTGCTGGTTAAATATTTTCAAAGACTCCTGAAGCTTTCTCGTTAAATGTCAAATGCTTCACATGAGTGAATAAAGGTTCCCCGGTCATGCTCTCATTTTCCTCTGTAGTTCCTGTATTGTGAAAGAAAATGAAAGGGTTAGTCGCTCAGTCATGTCCGTGTCTTTGCGACCCCATGGATTGTAGTCCACCAGGTTCCTCTGTCCATGGGGATTCTCCAGGCAAGAATAGTGGAATGGGTTGCCATGGCCTCCTTCAGGGGATCTTCCCTCTTCAGGGATCAAACCCAGATCTCCCACATCCGTGGGCAGATTCTTTCCCATCCCAGCCACCAGGGAGTCACACGGCCTCATTTAGTCTTCGCCAGCCACAAAGTCTCACCGAGCCCCATGTGCATCAAGGCTTTTATTACATATTGTCTTTCTGCCTCGAATGTCCCTTCACAGTTATTTATCTGCTACTCTTCATGCTAGCCACTGCTGAAGACTGTCATCCTTTCCCTCACCTCCTTGACCTTCCCTCAGACTGAGATGCTGGTCATTCTGCTTGACCTGTGAATATCACCATCAGAGCACACCGTGCACCTTGTCATTTTCATCTTCATATTCTCACCATGATCCTTTGATCTTCTTGATGGCAAGTGCTATTTGATGGCAAGTCTCTGCCCCCTGATAATGTGCTATATGTGTATGTTGAACGGAGACTCTGCATGCTGCATATCGTCATATAGTCTATAGACATACAGTGTTCTTAAGAGCATATTGGAGTCAGACTGCCTGTATCCAATCTTGACTTTACCATTTTCAAATTATATGACCTTTGGCAAATAGTTTACCTTTCTATAAAATGAAAACTACAGAAAAACTAAGAAAAATCATGAAAGATACCCAAGAGTGCCAGACACAAAGAAACACTAAAAAGTTTAGCCATGATGGTGATAATGATGATATTAGGAAGAAATCCCATGGAAAGGTACCAAATCCTTCATAGCCTCCACTAACTTCTGGATGTGAAGATAGTGAAGAACAGGGCAGCCTCACATGCTGTAGTCCATGGGATTGCAAAGAGTCAGACACGACTTAGCAACTGAACAAAAATTACTTAATGCAAGTGGGATTCCTCATATTATGTTAGATATGTAACAGGTAATCAATAACTATAGATTAATAATAGTATATAAGTATATGTGTGTGTGGCTACATGCTACATGCCAAATAGTGTTCTAATAGGTTTCATATACACTAACTGATTAATCATTTGAGGAAGCTACCATTATCATCCCCATTTTTGCAGACAAGGAAACTGAGGCACACAGAGGTTAAATGATTTACCCTACTGGTCTGTGGCAGAGATGGGATTCAAACTTAAGAAGTCAAGCTCCAGAATCTGTTCTCTTTCTTTTCACAATATCATGAATGAGTAAGTGAATGAATAAACTTTATCACTTAAACACATTTAGAAAAGGCGTCTACATGTCCTGTTCTTAAACCCAGAATAATTTGAATTTACCAGTTCTATCTCCCTTTTTTCTGTAGCAACTTTTTGTGTTGCTTCTGCTTTTGGTTTCCTCAATGAATATACCAGGAAGTGGAAATTAATCACATGGAATGAGATGCTAGCATTGAAAACATCAGTGTGTCTGCATCTCTGTGTTTAACAATTAAGAATATAAGGTTGGTATATCAGATTAGACTGATCTTGCCATCTAGGGCCCACTCTACAGTCAACTAAAACTATTCTTGTCCCCATTTCTTATTTTCTGTATGACCCTGAGCGAGGCTGATCAGGTGAAATGTTTAACTACAACACCCAGCAGCAGCAAAGTCAAAGAGCAAATTTAAAACATGGTAGGGATCAAAAGTCAAAGAACAAGTTGGTGAAGTAATAAAAAGGAGGATAAAGTATAATCCTATGTGTAGAAGTGATCAAGTGTTGGAAAGTCATAGAGATCCACACCAGATTGTGAAGTGAACAGAAAGCAGGTCAGGGTAAGTGGTAACGCTGAGCCTGCTGTGGTGATTCTTCTGTGATGTCTAATTAAGACGTTAGGGATTTTCAAGCATCCTAGCTTCCTTATTAACCCATTATAAATTGGTTTTCAATTAATTTATCTAAACTTTCTCTTAAGATATTAACAAATTTAGTTAGAAACTAGACAGAAAAAGGAAGATAATTTAGAAATTGTCTATTTCTTTCATTTTAAAATAAGTCAACTGTACCTAAAAAAGTCAAGACATTGGTCTATAATCATTCAATGAAAGCAACATACTTTACAAGTTTGCAGCCCCTGCAGAAAGTGAAATTTCCTGATTCATCCTAAACTTAGTATTTTTAATTTCCAAAGGTACCTCCCCCCCTCCCAAGAAAGACCCATTTTGGAGATACTACAATTGAGCAGTATGTCAAAACTCCCATACAGATATAATCTCCAGTCTTGCATGTAAAAGTCTTTAAGAAAAAGATTATTTTTCACTATTTTTTGGAGGAGCCATCCATTCAGGATTGAGTGATTGGACATACATTATGAATTTCAGTTGAATGAAATCAGAGCAGCATCATGAAAACAGTTACCTTTTGATTGCAACTGCAGGATGTCAAAATGTGTGCTGCAAATAGACATAGCACAGGGAACTGAGGTTGGATTTGCCCCTGCAGAATTCCAAACTCTCCCTTACAGATAGAAGAATTAAACAAGTCAGTATCAACAGCTTCTCAGGGTAGTACACAGAGAATACATCATCACCTATGTGTGTAATGTTCAGGAAAAATAGAAGTTTAACCTACATCCAATCATGAGAAAATAATCAAGCCATACTGAGGGGTAGTCTACAAAATAAATGACCTGGAGATTTTGAAAATATCAACAATATCTTTAAAGTTTAAAGAGCTTCTACTGCCTAATGTTTATCTTTCTGGTGACCAGCCCCATCATGAGACGAGCTAGAGGTCTCCTTGGATGTCGTTGCATTAGCTGAAACTCAAGTGTACCAAATAAGTTCCTGATGAACACTAAAAGACACTCCTATCACTTAGAAAATTTCAGTTGCTTTATGGCAAGATCTGAGGATAAAGACCAGATATATTCCTTTGGTCTTCTGGAAGCCTGCAGGACTTTTCTCTCAGGAATGGGTCATTTGGCAAGTAATTTCTGAAGCTGGTAAAGGACATGGAAAGGCAGTTGTGGGGCAAAGAAAATGATCTTAACCTTTTATCAAAAACGTTTTGAAGTATCTTTCAGGAGGAGTTTGGGTGCCTGTATGTTCACTGAGTGACTTCCCAGATTCAGTTCAGTCCAGCCACTCAGTCATGTCCAACTCTTTGTGACCCCGTGAACCACAGCACGCCAGGCCTCCCTGTCCATCACCAACTCCCGGAGCCTACCCAAACTCAGGTCCATTGAGTCAGTGATGACATCCAACCATCTCATCCTTTGTTGTCCCCTTTTCCTCCTGCCCTCAATCTTTCCCAGCATCAGGGTCTTTTCAAATGAGTCAGCTCTTCACATCAGGTGGCCAAAGTACTGGAGTTTCAGCTTCAACATCAGTCCTTCCAATCAACACGCAGGACTGATCTCCTGTAGGATGGACTGGTTGGATCTCCTTGCAGTCCAAGGGACTCTCAAGAATCTACTCCCAACACCACAGTTCAAAAGCATCCATTCTTCAGCGCTCAACTTTCTTCATAGTCCAACTCTCACATCCATACATGACTACTGGAAAAACCACAGCCTTGACTAGATGGACTTTTGTTTGCAAAGTAATGCCTCTGCTTTTTAATATGCTGTCTAGGTTGGTCATAACTTTCCTTCCAAGGAATAAGCACCTTTTAATTTCATAGCTGCAGTCACCATCTGCAGTGATTTTGGAGCCCCCCAAAATACTAATTCCCAGGTAGCACCAGTGGTAAAGAACCCTCCTGCTAATGCAGGTGATGCAAGAGACGAGTTGGATCACTGGGTCGGGAAGATCCCCTGGAGTAGAAAATTGCAACCCACTCCAGTATTCTTGCCTAGAGCATCCCAGGGACAGAGGAACCTGGCAGGCTATAGTCCATGGGATTGCAAAGAGTCAGACATGACTGAGCAGCCACAAAGTTCATTGGATATCCATGTTGCTATCATTCGAAGTGTAAGGGCAACCATTGTAGCAAATTTGCTACAATTTCCATATTTAGCAAATTGTAGTTTAAACTATTCCACAGAGTGTTGGAGGGAACATTTTTCAAACAGACCCACATCAGCAGTCATCAAAGGGCTGAGATTCCAAGATTTAAAGGTGAGGCACTCTGAGTAACTTGAATGTTTTGAATGGGCTTCTGTTTTGGGTCTTCCCTGGTGGCTCAGATGGTAAAGTGTCTGCCTGCAATGCAGAAGACCTGGGTTCGATCCCTGGGTCAGGAAGATCCCCTGGAGAAGGAAATGGCAACCCACTCCAGTACTCTTGCCTGGAAAATTCCATGGATGGAGGAGCCTGATAGGCTACAGTCCATGGAGTTGCAAAGAGTTGGACATGACTGAGCAAATTCACTTTATCCTTTTCCCAGTTCCAAGTGGAGATCCTCCTACTGGTTCAGTTCGGGTAGGTAATTGCTCCAAAATCAAGTAATCATGCCTATGAGTACAGGGACAAATTCTTAGCAGCTTGTCATCCCTCTATAGTAAGGGTCTAATGAGCCTGGAGAAGAGAAAATATGTCTGTCAAGTAAATAATAAACATGCTAGTAACTTCAACTTCTAAAAAAAATAAACAATTGAAGAAACTATTTTTATTAGAAGAAATTATTATTTTCAAAATTGATGACAGGATAAGAGTTGAAATTACTTATGGTTTTTAAATACCCATGAGTGGGGGGATGTGTGTGCTCACATGTATGTACAAACATGTTTCAAAGAGCATAAAATGATAAGATAATACTGGAACTATGAGTTATTAGTAAATCCAAGCTGTGATTGACTTGATCAATGTCAGTGTTGTTTCCTTGCTGATGGTTTCCATTTATCAAAAATTAATGGGAACAGAATGGACTACTGCAGGTGATGAATTATCAAAGATGGCTTTCATGCCAGTTGGCCAATCGGACACCCTACCTTGGCTCTGTTGGGCTTATTACTGATCTTTCAGCTATTTGAAAATCTCTTGACAATTCTCCTTCACACAAAACGGAGCCAGCACTTTCAAAAAGATCTCATTAGACTTCTTATAAAACTGCTACATGCTAGAAAGACTTTCCATCCCAGAAGGGTTTCTGCATTTGAACTTACCAAGCCTCTATACAGTTCTAGTCCTGATTAGTAATTTGTCCTCCTAAGAGCTTTAAAGATACACCTTTCTATGTCTGTAATTTCATGCCTTTCCCATTTTTTTTTCTTTATTGGCACATTCAAATGTATTTTACTCTCATCTTGGATCTGTCACTCAGCATATGTCAACTTTAAGAGTGCTGGACTGTAGCAGTGACTGTCAGTAATGTTTTAGGGAAAAAGAGAAAGAAAGAAAAAAGAAAAGGAATACATGCACCGGATCTCAGAAAGCTGCCTGCCTTGATATATAACATCCTGGCAAGTTATTCTAAATTATTTCCATCAGACAACCAAATGCCAATCTATACCCTTATCTGGGAGGAACAAAGGAATATTCTTTGACTGTAAGCTAGGAAATGCCATGTCTAATCTATTCATATCATCTTTTCCTTTTAAATTTTCCCAACACTTTTATGTAAAGCTCTTCTATTTCTGACCCCCTTCTCACTAAACCCCTCATCCTCAGCCCCCCATTTCTTCTGTGAAGTCTTCCTAACAATCCCTGCTTCCTGTCTGATGTAACCATCCCTCCACTCCCCTTTCTTTCATTCTCTGGTCAGACCTTGATCACTGTATTTGCCATATTTCTTTGAAGATTTTAATCATGTATCTGGCCCCAAAACTCAGACCCTCTCTGGGCAGAGACTGAAAATTATCATCTGAGCCAGGGTCTAACACATACATAAACAGCCCAGATTAGTGATCCAAGGATGCTTGCCTGTTGAATCAATAATCAGATGGGTATAAAGATGGATGGATAGATAGATGGACAGATAGATGAATGGATAGATGTATGGATAGATGGATGAATGGATGGACAGACATGAAAAACTGGGCTGCCTTCTGTAAGTATATGGGATGACACCTATACATAGTAGACATTTAGTAAAAGTTGTGAGTTAAGTTGTGTATCCCAAATATGAGGCAGAGATAAATAAAGCAATAGAAAGCCTTTAGAAAGATTACCTACTAGATGATTCAAAAAGTAAAGTGTGAGAGCTCGAAATAATTATTAATATACAAATTAAGCAGGAAACGAAGGGATTCTAGGCAGCTATTTACATTTCTTTCAGCAGAGAAGGAATGAACTTTGACTCAAGGTAAAGTTAGCTTTTCTAAAACCACAAAGTGGCAGAAAGTAGCATTTTCCTTATGTAGTGATCACTTTTAAAGACAAGGTAAGAAATGTTGGATCACACTATATTCAATCTGTTAACTGATAGTTTTTCACCAACTTCCTTGATAGTGGATCTGGAGTCAGAAAAATGTGTGTTAAGTCCTGACTCTGCTACTAACTGTATGACTACAAATGTAGGAAATGCAAGCATTGAATTATCAGATATTTACTGAGTGCCTGCTGCATGGCAGACAACAAAGCAACTCATTGATTTTCACAACAACCTGATGAAATTTTCCTTTTTCCTACATAACAGATGGTAAAACTGAAGCACAGAGTGATTAGGTAACTTTGCCAATGGCACAAAGCAGCTGTATTAGTTTCTCATTGATGTAAGAAATTACCACACAGTTGGTGGCTTAAATCAACACAAATTTATTATCTCACAGTTCTGAAGGGCAGAAGGAAGGTTGCAATTCATTTCTGTAAGCTTGAGTTGGAGTGTCTACAGGGTGAGTTCCTTTAGGAGACTTAAGAGAAGAATCTGTGTCCTTGTCTTTTCTAGCTTCCGGAGGCTTCCTGCATGCCTTGGCTCATGGCCTCTTCCCTGCATCACTCCAAGCTCTGCTTGCAACATTACCTCTCCTATGATCTTCTCCATGTCAAATCTCCCTCTGTTCTCTTCCTATTAGAACACCTATGGTTATATTTAGTGCCTACCTGAAATAATCCCCCAATTTCAAGGTATTTAATCACATCTGTAAAATCCTTTTTGCCACCTAAGGTAATACTCATAAGTTCAAGCAATTCAATTCCAGGTATATTGGGGAGCAGCTATTCAAGCTATCATAGCTACTGAGTTTTGGACCTAAGATTCAATTCCAGAAATTCTGGTTCTACAGGAAGCTGGTCCTATCACTACTGTGTCTAGCCACCTCTCTATAATGGAGTGTAGCTGTTCAGACAAGAATTGTAAGAAAAAGAACCTACTCCATGTAGTCTAAGAAAAGTAGGGTATGGGGCTTCATGGAGCCCAGGGGCTAGGATTCAACAGAAGTTCAGGAAAGGTCCAAGTATATTTATGATGAACTCTTAGGACATACATTTCTGGGTTTGTCTGCATGTCTCATCCATTCTTCTCTCTCTGAAGCTCATCTTTCTCTGCACCCTACATGACAGGAAACTGTCATAGCTCATTTTTACAAGTTTAGGGTCTATCCACACTACAAAACACAAATCTGTCCATCTTCCCCTCTGTAAGTGACCATGGGTTCTAACTAGCTATGCTGAGGGCTCAATCACAGAGCACAAATATACTTTCTGGGTGAAGTGAGATTAGAACTTGAGCCAATAGGACATTTTTTTAAGAGTTGAGGCTTAGAAGCTGAACAGAGTCCAAATAAGTCACTTCTACAGCTTTCATCTTAGTAAACTCTCTAAAAGCAGGGACTCTAGATTCTACTTTGATTTGAAATCCAGGAGAAATGTGACAGAATTTATTCTAATTCTGCAAGAAATGATAGCAAAATTACGAAAGCAGCAGGTCCCAATATACAGAGGGAGAGGCCCTAGGAGACTTCAGCCAGTGACTTGCAGCACAGCTGGAAGGTATTCCCTTCCTTCCCCCTTCCTACCTTCTTTCTTCTATCTTCCTTTCTCCTTTTCCCCTCCTTCCCTCTCTCTCTTCTTTCCTTCCTTCCTTCCTTTCTCTCTCCCTCGCTCACTCTGCCTTTTTTTTGGTTATATATTTGTTTGGTTGTTAGCATATATATATATGTGTGTGTGTGTGTGTGTGATAAGTGAAAATGGCTCAGTCATGTCTGACTCTCTGCGACTCCATGGACTATACAATCCATGGGATTATCTAGGCCAGAATACTGGAGTGGGTAGCCTTTCCCTTCTCCAGAGGATCATCCCATCCCAGGGATTGAACCCAGGTCTCCCACATAGCAGGCGGATTCTTTACCAGCTAAGCCACTATATATATATACACACACACACATACATACACTGGGAAAAAGTTATTGACGTGAAGGAGAAGCACTAGGTTTCTTCCCAGAGACTTTGGGGAGCTGTGGGGGTCAGCTGGGCCTACACCTGGGGATGAGTATCACCTCAGACAAAGCATCGAGGGACTTTCCTGGCTATCCCATGGTTAGGATTTCCCCTTCCAATGCAGAGGATGTGGGTTTGATCCCTGGTCAGGGAGGTAAGAACCCACATTATTTGCAACTGAAAAAACCAAAACATAAAACAAAAGCAATATTGTAACAAATTCAAAAAGACTTAAAAAAATGATCTACATAAAAAAAATATTTAAGACAGAACATCTATGATTACACAAAGTTAGAATCAGTGTACAATCCAAGGCCTTGAAAGAGGTCAGGAACCATAATACTGAGCATTGGTAAATAATAGCAGATATTATTCAGTGGGTGTGGGTTTCCTCAATCACGTTTTCCACCTAGGCAGCAACAGTGAGTAATTTTACAAACACTTGAAAAGCTAAGTTTGGGTGGGGCAGTTTCTAAATGATGTCTATTGACAATGCTAATGATGATATTAGAAGAAGACAAAACAGCTGGGGAGCACATGTAAACCTGTGGTGGATTCGTTTTGATGTTTGGCAAAACTAATACAGTGTTTCAGGTTTAAAAATAAAATAAAATTAAAACAAACAAACAAACAAAAAACAGCTGCTATCATAATGTGCACTGGTCAAAAGTCATGGAATGCCACTTATACAGGTTCAAAGATTTTCCCAAACATTCTGAGCATTAAACAAATTAAGATGCTCTTAGAACCCTCAATATGGACATTCCATGGCAATGAGAATTAAAATGCAAATTACCTAGAACTATACTATCAACCAGTCAATCCTAAAGGAAATCAACCCTGAATATTCATTTGGGTTGGATATTGGAAGGACTGATACTAAAGCTGAAGCTCTAATACTTTGGCCACCTAACGCAAAGAGCCAACTCCATTGGAAAAGACCCTGATGCTGGGAAAATTGAAGGTGGGAGGAGAAGGGAATGACAGAGGAGGAGAAGGTTGGATGGCATCACTGACTCAATGCACAAGGGTCTGAGGAAACTTCAGGACATAGTGACAGACAGGGAATACTAAAGTCCATGGGGTTGCAGAGAGTCGGACAGGACTTAGTGACTGAACAACAACAATATTGACCAAAAAGGGGCAGGCGAGCCTTCAGTTCAGTTCAGTTCAGTTCAGTCGCTCAGTCGTGTCCGACTCTTTGCGACCCCATGAACCGCAGCACGCCAGGCCTCCCTGTCCATCTCCAACTCCCGGAGTTCACCCAGACTCACTTCCATCGAGTCAGTGATGCCATCCAGCCATCTCATCCTCTGTCGTCCTCTTCTCCTCCTGCCCCCAATCCCTCCCAGCATCAGAGTCTTCTCCAGTGAGTGAACTCTTCGCATGAGGTGGCCAAAGTACTGGAGTTTCAGCTTTAGCATCAGTCCTTCCAAAGAAATTCCAGGGCTGATCTCCTTCAGAATGGACTGGTTGGATCTCCTTGCAGTCCAAGGGACTCTCAAGAGTCTTCTCCAACACCACAGTTCAAAAGCATCAATTCTTCGGCGCTCAGCCTTCTTCACAGTCCAACTCTCACATCCATACATGACCACAGGAAAAACCATAGCCTTGACTAGACGAACCTTTGTTGGCAAAGTAATGTCTCTGCTTTTAAATATGCTATCTAGGTTGGTCATAACTTTCCTTCCAAGGAGTAAGCATGTTTTAATTTCATGACTGCAGTCACCATCTGCAATGATTTTGGAGCCCCAAAAAATAAAGTCTGACATTGTTTCCACTGTTTCCCCATCTATTTCCCATGAAGTTATGGGACTGGTTGCCATGATCTTCGTTTTCTGAATGTTGAGCTCTAAGCCAACTTTTTCACTCTCCTCTTTCACTTTCATCAAGAGGCTTTTTATTTCCTCTTCACTTTCTGCCATAAAGGTGGTGTCATCTGCATATCTGAGGTTATTGATATTTCTCCCAGCAATCTTGATTCCAGCTTGTGCTTCTTCCAGTCCAGCGTTTCTCATGATGTACTCTGCATGTAAGGTAAATAAGCAGGGTGACAATATACAGCCTTGACATACTCCTTTTCCTATTTGGAACCAGTCTGTTGTTCCATGTCCAGTTCTAACTGTTGCTTCCTGATCTGCATATAAATTTCTCAAGAGGCAGATCAGGTGGTCTGGCATTCCCATCTCTTGAAGAATTTTCCACAGTTTATTGTGATCCACACAGTCAAAGGCTTTGGCATAGTCAATAAAGCAGAAGTAGATGTTTTTCTGGAACTCTCTTGCTTTTTCCATGATCCAGCAGATGTTGGCAATTTGATCTCTGGTTCCTCTGCCTTTTCTAAAACCAGCTTGAAATCAGGAAGTTCGTGGTTCACATATTCCTGAAGCCTGGCTTGGAGAATTTTGAGCATTACTTTACTAGCATGTGAGATGAGTGCAATTGTGCGGTAGTTTGAGCATTCTTTGGCATTGCCTTTCTTTGGGATTGGGATGAAAACTGACCTTTTCCAGTCCTGTGCCCACTGCTGAGTTTTCCAAATTTGCTGGCATATTGAGTGCAGCACTTTCACAGCATCATCTTTCAGGATTTGAAATAGCCTTGGGAGTGCACAAATCCAGGCATAAGTCAGACTTTGAATCATGCCTTCCTCACGTTCTAGTTGTATGGCTTTGGATAAGACTTTACTTTTTTAAGCCTCCATTTTGAAGTAATAGATTTCATATGGATGTTCAAAGCATTCACTGAGTTAATATAAGTAGGGCCTGCCACATGGTAAGGCTAACCAAATGCTTTTGACTGTCTATTTTCTTCTGCCTTAATCACTCTTCGCTTGGACTCTATACTCATACCTCTCTGTACAGTGGAGCATGTTAACCAGCTGTCACCAATCCACCTCCTCTCCACTGAACTAAATTTACCCTTCACATGGATTGCTCAAAAACCAAGTTCCACAAATACCAAACACTTAATGCAAAGTCCTTCATTGTCCATATGTTCTAAAAGTAAATGACCCAATTCTTCAGGCTATCTGCAGAAAGTAGAGCTCTTTGACAATTGTAAATTTTAGATTGTTTCTGTATCCCAGAAAATATCCAAGTGGCTTGGTCTTAATACAAACCATCACAGACTGCACAGGCCATAATTATAGGAAATTACATTTCCCATCCCACAGAGTGACTGGAGGCAGCCTGTCATCAGAGAGAGAAAGGTGGCGAGAAAAGATCTGACCGAAATGAGGACATAAATTAGGAACATGGGAGTTGGAAAGCAAAAGAGACTCAGCAGCAATGCAAGGCAGAGAGGGGTTAGAAGGGATGGCCAGTGGCATGGATGAAACAGAAGAGATAGTTAAATGATATTTTCTAACACCCTGATGGGATTGCAGAAGTAAAAACATGAAGTGAGTTTTTATTGTTTTATAAAGAGTATAAAGGGTGTTCTATAACTAAGGAATCAAATTCAAAATTTTATATATATATATAGCATAATATCTGAAACTAATATACACTAAATGATAATTTACTTGTAAATATGCTTATATCATATTCAGTTCAGTTCAGTCTCTCAGTTGTGTCTGACTCTTTGTGACCCCATGAATTGCAGCATGCCAGGCCTCCCTGTCCATCACCAACTCCTGGAGTTCACTCAGACTCACGTATATCATATTAATAAATGCTATTTATTTATTGTATACTTTACATGCTTGGTACTTTATAAAAGTTCAAAACTTTGTAAAAAGTTCAGATACACTAGGAGATAAAGATAGGTGGTAAATTATATATTAGAAAACAGAAAAATAATAAAACCAACAAGCAAATTTAAGAATCGGTTTCTTTGAAAACAAACAATTCAAAATTACAGAAACTCCAGTGAACCTGGTAAAAGCAAAGAGAAAAAATTCAAATATTCAAAATCTGAATGAAAAGGATGGGAGTGGAGGACATCAGAGATATCAAGGAAGTAAAAAGAATCCTAATAAAAGTGCTTTGCAAGACTAATATTTTTGAACATCTGGATGAAATGAATGATTTTCTAAGAAAATATGTCAGCAAAGCTGACTTCCTAAGGACCAGACAACCCAAGCATACAACCCAAAACTGTCAAATATCTACACCCAGCGTGAGCTGGTGCTGTCTGGCCCTGATTCGTGAAGGAGGCTTGTGCACTTCTTCCCACCTTCAAGTTCAATGACATAGTGTTAATAGACTTGAAATCAGCCCTGGTGGGAATATTTACAATGGAAATTAGGAAATGCTACAATTGAGAATTTTTTATTCCTTCTGAAGAAACATTTATTAAACATTTACCACCAGCACACCCCTAATTATGTAGTTCTAACAAATATCAGGGTCAGATGACTTGACTCAAACTTTTAAGAAGCAGCCATTTCAGTTATCTGAAATATAGTCAGCGGAGGATGCCGGTGTAAAGTTCAAATCTTTGTTTGACAAGCCTTATACTGATACTGACACAAATGCAGAAAGCTTTGGACAAATCTTTCTCTTGTATATTAATGCAAAACAAAACCAATGTAAATTAAAAACAAAGAGAATTCCATGGTTTATCACCGGCTAATACATCAGAGCCAACTGGGGTGCATTCCCGGAGACAACGGTGGTCTGTAGTAGGAACTCCATTAATTCAATGCATAATAATGTGTCATCTGAGAAAATATGACTTATGTTCTCATGTGACTGAGGTGAACAAATGAAGAAGCAGACAAACAAAATACAATATAGTTTAAAAGAGAAAGAAAATTTGCATGATCAGGGAAGAAAATCTGAACTCTGTTCATCAGAAGGACTTGGCTACTTTAAACTAATTCAGCTACCAATATTTTTATAAATATAAACAGGAACATGTATAGAAACCCCCTTTGCTTTAGTTTGGAGTCACATATGATGAATATCTTGGGATATTTCCAACAACTTATACTCGAGATAATTATTTTAATGAAAGGGAAAAGAGAAAGATTGAGGAAATAGGGTGAAAAAGAATGTCAAGAAAAAAGGGGGAAGGGAGAAAGGAAGATAAAGAGAAATAAGAGAATGGGAAAGAGAAAGAAGACGAAGGAAGGAGGAAGGGAGAGTAGGGAGGAAGGAAGGGGAGAAGAAAACTACATTCAGCCTTCCTTGTCCCCCTTTGTGATTTAAAAACTCCTTAAGGAGCGTGGTCAGGTTTGGTTCCTTGTAAGCAGCATCTCCTTCCCCTTCAAGCAGGTTTATTAAAGCACAAAAGGTCTGACTTGGCCCAGGCTCTACCAGTGAGGAGGCAGAAAATGAGGGGGACGAAAAGACCAAAGCTCTGAGGTTTGCGCTGGGGTGGCCAAGCCCTTGCCAAGTCAATCAAGGCCACCAGGGTCACAAGTGGCTGATCTGGCCACCCATGGAATGTGCTGCTGTGCCTCTGAATGCAGAGGGTAATTGTCCTGGAAAGGTCTGGATGAGGGCAAGGGAGCAGGTTCTTAAAAATAGCTTAACAGCTCTGAGTTGGCCAGACGCTTCCATGGGGCCTAAAAGTCACGGTAAATAACCCTTTCATAAGCCAGAAACCAAAGCAAAGAAGGAATGAGACATGAGAGAGGGATAAACTGTCTCCTGAATTTTTTTTTTTTCTTCTTCTTTCACTCATTAGAGAAGATACAGACATTTTTGGCTAGAGTACCTTAAGTCTCTTACATGTGAACAAGTTCCATTCCAACAGTGTGTTAATAAGTCCAATTTTTCATAAGTCCAACAGAGGTAGTCTAGACACCCAACTAACACAATCAACTGTATATTACTATACTGTAGTAAGTTTGTAATACTTCTCACATGAATAATATATATTAAAAAAAAAGCACACAAAATAAAGGAAACATTTTTAATCTTACAGTACCTTGAAAAGCATAGTAGTATAATACAACAGCTGGCATACAGGGGCTGGCATTGAGTGAACAGATAAGAAGGATTATGGACTGGAGGGAAAGAGAGGGGGTGGGAGATGATAGAGCTGAAGGATCATCAGCGATGGGAAATGGAGGCCAACCTGCAATTTCACTCATGCCTGACGTTGATGGCACAGGTTCTGGGTCCTTGCTGGATTCAATTCCATCTACCCTCACGATTCCAGACATCCTGGGCTTGAAATAAAGCTACTGTACTACTGTACTCTATACAATACTGTACAGTAAAGTACACAAAAGCACAGTCACTTTTGAGGATGCACACGTGTGACAGTGTAAGCCAGACGTGAAATAACGTGATTGAACATGCAAATGCATATTCACATCTTTGAAAGTTTGCAACCTGAAGGTTCCTATGTAGGGGACTTGCTGTACTGTAGGAAAAATAGTCATGTCCCAAGGTCTCAGGGGGCTTCCCTGGGAGCTCAGTTGGTAAAGAATCTGCCTGCAGTGCAAGAGACCTGGGTTCAATCCCTTGGTTGGGAAGATCCCCTGGAGAAGGAAATGGCAAACCACTCCAGTATCCTTGCCTGAAAAATCCCATGGACAGAGGAGCCTGGTGGGCTGCAGTCCATGGGACTGCAAAGAGTTGCGCATGACTGAGTGGCTAACGTTTTCACACTTTCACGAGGTCTCAAGTGAATCCCTGGGACAGGTCACCAGTGAGAATCCTTGGCTTTATGCATGTAAGAATTTAAGAGGAAGCCGTAGTAGACTGCAAGCAGGTTTATTCAGGGAGATGCACATGCCATAGACAGAGTGTGGGCCGTCTCAGAAGGCGAGAGGCAGCTCTGAAATACTGGATGCTTAGTTTTTATGGGTTGGGTGATTTCATATGCTAATGGGTGGGAGGAAGATTCTGTGCTGGAGAAGGGGCAGGGATTTCCAGGAACTGGGGTGCCCAGTTTGGGGCATTTTATGGTTGGCCTCAGAACTGTCATGGCACCTAGCAGGTATGCCATTTAGAAGTTAATGTGTCACAGTGAAGGCATAATGAGGCTCATGGTCTGCCAGAAGTCAAATTTTCTACCATCCTGCGGCTTGTAGGTTCTAACCAGTTTTTGTGGAATCCTATTCTTTTTAATTGTTGTTTCATTTGTTAAATGGTTGTGCTCTACCCCATTCCTTCCTGTCTTGGTATCCAGGCAATTAAAAAAAATTGTGCACATATTGTTCTGTTGTATTCTGACAGCATTCCTGAGAGATGTTCTTATCATCGGAGGAAGGAGAGGAGGAGAAAAAGAGGAAAGAGAAGTAACAGGGGAGTAGTGGTTGTATAAAATGGCTGTGGTGATGGTAATAAGCTGCGCTATCACTGTGGTTATTAGAAAGTATTTTGACTAAATACCCCAAGTACTAGGTAATAAAAGCAACTGTGATAAGAGTTATCAGATGTACATAAAGCAAAGAGGCAAGATGGAAAATCTTTCTGGGAAGATCTTAAACCCTCTCAAAAGCTTCTGAGAGGAGCTCTTAGGAAACTAGAAAGACAATAAAGAGAGTAAGAAAAGAAATAAGAAAGGACATTATGTGAGCTCTTTTTAGGTGCTTGTCATGGACTGAATTGTGCTCCCCTCCATTTCTTTGTTGAAGCCCTAACCCCAGTAGGTTAGAGATGTTATTAACTGGATAAGGTGGGGCCCTGGTCCAATCTAACTGTTATCCTTTTAAGAAGAAGAGATCAGGACATGCAGAAAGACACTGTGGATGCATGCTCACAGAAGAGAGGCCATATGAAGATGTAGTGTAAGAGTGACCACTTGCAAGCCAAAGAGAGAGGCCTTGGAGGTAATCAGACCTGCTGACACCTGACTTGAACTTCTAGTCCAAACTGTGAGAAAACAAACACTTCTACTGTTTAAGTCACCCAACTTCCTATTTTGTTATGGTAGCCCTAGGAAACTGAAACAGAGCTCAATTAAAGATGTGGTGTATAAAGAGAAGAGTCAGGGAGGGGTGGAAGAAAGGAAAAGGGAAGGAAGAAAACAAATGGGAGTGAACAAATCTCATGTTTCTTTACTTGATCAAGATGGTAAATATCACCATTTACTTCCAACTGCCTTACATAATTTTCTAGACCAATATTGCTAAATATGATCATAGGTGTTAAAACTGGGGGAATAAGAGACGCCTTCTAGAATGTGCTTAATTTTGGATGTTTAAATTAGAGTGTTTTTTTGTTTTGCTTTGTTTTGTTTTTTCATTTTCATATTCCTGTCTTCTCACATAAAGGATTATTTGGCATTGCAGAAGTTATAAGTCAGGGCCTACTTTGTTGATACACATGTATTTGCTTCTCCCTGTATTTATCCAAATCTTCATACACTGTCTCACACACACAGGATGTTACTAGATATATGAGTAATCCTTGGGATTAGTATACTGACTGCTTAATAAAACCCAGACGATTTAGCAATTTCCCCATTTACCTTTCCATCCCTCACTGTTCTCTTTTCTGAGGGGAAAAAAATTAAGATCGTAATAACATTAGTTTGTTGGTTCGAAAAGTTTCCACTTGGCAAATTAAAAGAGGGATTTAAACATCATTAAAGCATTAACACAGTGGTTACTCATTTGCTGAGCATTCGGGGGCAGGTCAGGAGACATAAAGATGCCACAGTGATTAAAGTTGAATAATAATTTGCTAAGTGTAAAGAGTCCAAACCATGCCTGCAAGGGCTCATTCACTCCCAGGCCATTGCTCTAAAGAATTCTGTGATGAGATGGGACTAAACAGCTTCCTAAGAGGACAGAAGGCTAAAAGTAGAACTCCCCCACCCCCCAAATAAGCAGGGGCTACATGAAAAGTAGTTGCGTGGGGGTGTCTCTGGCTGCCAGAATCCAACCCATCCTTCAAGGTCTGGCTTAAGACAAGGGACCTGGCTCTATCAATCCCCAGATTTGGGGCATCCCTGAGCCCCATTTTCTAATCTGTAGAATAGAGATCATTGTATTTATTTCACAGAATTTTAAACTAGAGATTGTAGGGGAGAAAAATAATGTTTCCTCTCCTTTCTAGGTTCTTGTCTGAGACCCCACCCCCAGCTATAGTACCAAAACAGATTAACAGGAGGAAAAAAAAGTATCTACATACATACAGGAATCCCTCAAAGATGTGAGACTCAAGGAAGCCAGACTACTGAGGTTTATCTATAATCCTGAATTAAGGAAGGGAACTGGGCCCTGGGGCTTCAAAGGGGAGCAGGCAGTTTGCTGGAAGGTGAGGAGAGGAAATGTTTGATAGGCAAATATTGGCCCTGCCTGCCCTGGGGCAAGTCTCTCAGGCAAAAAAGTGAGGGATCTCTGGTAATAGCTCCCTTCCTGGTTATAGGCCCGCTTTCTAGTGTAAATTTCCCTTACAAAAGGGTAATTGCTACTCTTTTTCAGATCTTCTAGTGTGTCTGCAGTTTCTCAATCAGCTGAAAAAAATAAAATGCCAAACAGATATACTTTGGGGTGGCATGTTCTGCTATATAAATGCCATAGAGACTAGAAAGCACAAGCTATTCAGTGTAAAGTGCTGTGTAAATGCAAGATGGCTGCAGTGGTGTTGTTGACAAGGAAGAAAGCTTGATGAGGAAAGTGTGTTATCTCCAGAGATCGGAGTCATTGCTACCCTCAAAAGTGTCTCCTCTCCTCTTGCCCCAACACACCCCCACAGCTCCATTACCTTCCAAAAGGAAGTCCAAAAGCTTTTCCTGGTCCCCACCACTTATATCCCTTCAAGGATACACACAAGAAGTGAGTTTCTTTTTTGCTATTGCAAATGGGAATTCAGGCCTTATTGATTTCAGGCTTTTTTTTTTTTTTTTTCTTCCCCTTTCCTGCTTTCAGAAACACTTCTTTCTTGAAATGGTCCTCAGATCTTCAGCTTCCCCGCACCAAGGCAGTGAATGGTTTTAGGCTCAGGTACCTCCCTTATCTCTAGTTACAAAGCAAGAGAATGAATCCCGAGGCATTAACGATAATGCAGACCTGTTCACAGAGTCATTGTGTCTCCTGGCGTTCACTGCCACAGGCTGTTACTAACAACGTTGATGGGAAACCCTGAAAGAGGGAAGCCAGTCAGGTAGACTGAATGTGTACTCTCAGAAGTCATATGTTGAAACCCAGTCCCCAGTGTGTGGGTGTATTTGGAGGTGGGGACTTTGAGAGGTGATTTAGATCATGAAGTAGAATTTTCATAAATGAAATTAGTGCCCTTATGAAAGAGACCTCAGAGAGTTCTCTAGCCCCTTCATTCCACCATGTGAGGACGCAGCAAAAAGATAACCGTCTTTGATCTAGGAAGATGGCTGTCACCAGACACCAAAACCCCAGCCTCCAGAACTATGAGAAATAAATTTCTGATGTGTATAAACCACACAGTCTATGATGTTTTTTGATTATAGAAGCCCAAACAGACTAGGACACCTGTGAGTGTCGTCCATCCAGCATACTCCCAGAGCCCTGACTGGATGCCTGGCTCTGCACTGGGTGCCTGGGGAAGAAGTGGGTAAAGATGCCAAGCCAGGATCTGCCCTCAGGAAAGGAGGCTTTCTTGAGGAAAGAAGGCTTCTGTATAACTTTGAGTGGGGGCTTAGAATATGGGAGCGAACACAGGGACAAAGTGTTTCTGAACCACTCAAGTGAAAGAAACATTTCCTGCTGAGATTAAGGAACTCTTCATGGAAGAGTGACTTATGGGAATAGGGCCTTCAGTTTGGGAACATTCAGTCTTGCTGAGGGCAGATAAGGAAGTACAGTTTAGTTGGGCTGAGAAACTTCGACACAAATCCCAGGTCACATTTATGCTTAAATATAGGAAACCAGAAGCCATAGTTATGAATATATATTTTTGACTAATGCTAGCCCATATTCTAAGTACTTAATATATGTTTACTGTAATCCTTGTAATGGCTCTACAAAATAGACACAATTGTGGTCTCAATTTAAGGTGTGAAGAAATCAAGATCATACCACTATTTAAGTGTCATTTTTCATGATATTTGGACTTGTACGTGTAGATACTGAGAAGAAGTTCAATTAATGGAGTTTCATGCAAAATGCTACAGGAATACAGAGGAAGTCCCTGCTGTTGTATTCAGAAGAATTATAAAGGAGGCAGGTCTTCACCAAAAACAGAAAGAGATAGCAGAGAGAATGGAGTAAGAAACTTCTAGGTGGAAGGAATCACCATGTGCAAAAGTTGACACAATCACGGGATTTAAGGGGAATAGGAGGAACTTCAGAAAACCAAGTGTGGGGGCCAGTAGTCCATGGGAAAGTGTGAGACGGGGCTCTGGGGATATGCAAAGCCTACCACCGTACACATTTCCTTGCCAGGCTATAGAACTGTGCCTTAATTCTCAAGGCAATAAAGTTTTTTTAAATGCTTTAAATGTAGGAGGGTTCTGATTGTTTTTCCTTCCCAAAAACCACTTTAGCTACAGTAAAACCTGGATGGTAAATAGGACAGGCAGCAGGAGACAATTTGGAGACTCTTACAGAAGTCGCTCTATGATGTATACAGGCTCAAATGGCCTAGGGGTGATGTTTAAGAAGTCAAATGGTCCAGACTCAGTAAATGCTTAGATGGGTTGGATGAAAGAGGGAATAAAGTTGAGGATGACTCAAGATTCTAGGGCTTCCCTGGAGGCTCATTTGGTAAAGAATCCGCCTGCAATGCAGAAGACCTGGGTTCAATCCCTGGGTTGAGAAGATTCCCCTGAACTGGAGGAGGGCTTGGAATCCCACTCTAGTATTCTTGTCTGAAGAATTGCATGGACAGAGGAGCCTGGCAGGCTGCAGTCCATGAGGTCAAAAAAGTTCAGATACAACTGAGCGACTAAGCACAGCACAAGATTCAAAGGCATCTAGTCCTAAAGACTAGTTAGATAAAAGAACCATCATCCATGTTAGGAAATTCCAGTGTAATGGTGATGTTCATAGTCTCTTAATGAGCCTCACTACCTCCAGTCTTTTTCTGTTTCAATTCATTTTCTATAATATCTAATTTAGAGTATTATTTTTAAGGATGCTACAATGCCATAACAATCGAAGTACACTGTTTTCTTTTAAACATGGCCTGAGACAGACAGAGAGAAGAAGAAGAAGAAGAAGAAGATAGGGGAAAGAAAGGAAAAGAAAAAGGAATGCTTGATTCCAATTTTAAGCAAGAGATTGAAAATTTTACGACAGCCTGATTTGCTGCTGCTTGAAAGTAGAAGTAAAAATATTATCAATTCATAGTTAGAAGGTTTTTACTAGTAGCCAAGATTATTATTAGACACTCATCACAAATTGCTTAATTTAATCCTTTTATTTATTGTGTAATTATCCCCATTTTTCATATGAGGAAACCAAGTCTAAGAGAAGTCAAGTAATTGGATTAAGGACAGGCACCTAGAAAATAATAATTCTAAAATTTGAACAAAGTATTTTGGCTCCAAAACCATTCTTCCACTGTGTCATGACAAATGTATTTTATAGACACACTCAAGGGACAAAGAGTTTATGTCCATCAAAGTGTGGGACTGATTTACTAAGGAACCAGAGAGAAAATGTGCCTCAGTATTCTCGTCATAACTCATGGCCCACCGCTGACAAGGTATGAGGACAGATTGATTTTCACATGTTAACTGGATGCTCACCAGCTGTATAAACACAATTTCTGGAACCTAGGAGTGGTCCAAAATAGATTCCATTTTTCATTTTGTGAAACAAGAACTTGGCGACTGTACAACAGTAAATGTTGACAGTTGGGCAGCAAAGTCTTGAAGTGACAGCACGGGAAAGCGTGGTCAGTATTTTCCAAATGGCACTGGACCCGAGAGACCTGACTGAGACTGCAGTAAGTCCATGTGGAGAGTGGGTCATTTTGAGGATGACTTCCTAAATGGCTGTGCTCATTATTTTGTCTCTTCTCCTTTGCCAGTCATGCAAAATCCTGTTTTCAGCTTGTTCTTGATGCCATTCCTTCTTTACTTGGCTTGCAGCAGCTCCCATTGATAATACTGGACATGCCCACCTCTTGGATGACTAACACTGTTCAGTGATCAGTTACTACTTTTCTGGCACTGACATCTGGCATGTGCTTCTCATTCAGTCCTGTGCTAATCCTGTGCAATAGAATGAGACTTTGGCATGGGTGTATACTGGGAGAAAATGTGGTGGGAATGTAGATTCATTGTCCAACAAACCTTTCCTGAATTCGCATACAAAGCTATATATTATTATAGATCAATAGGTAGATGCTGCTACTGCTGCTAAGTCACTTCAGTCGTGTCCGACTCTGTGTGACCCCATAGACATCAGTCCACCAGGCTCTCCTGCCCCTGGGATTCTCCAGGCAAGAACACTGGAGTGGGTCAATAGGTAGATAGAGAGACTATAATGCCAATGAAATAAAGGTCCGTGTGGTATTTGGGAGGCATTAAAAAGAAAACTCAGAGCACTGAGTCATGAGAATCCCCCGTTTCAAGTCCTCCTCATCTTTCTCCTTCAAAGTCCAACACTGATATTATCTTCTCCATGACATTATGCATGAGTGTCCTAAGCAGTATGAAAGCACACTCATTAGAAACTCAACTGACTCATTTACTAAAATAACTGTGGAGTTCTGAGCCCAGCCTTGTACTGTAAATTGGGGTGCAGAAATGAAAAAGGCACATTTTTATCCCTCCAAGGAACCAAGCCACATTTCATTCCCCAGTGGCTCAGACAGTAAAGAATCTGCTTGCAATGCAGGAGACCTGGGTTCTATTCCTGGGTTGGGAAGATCCCCTGGAGAAGGGAATGGCTATTCACTCCAGTATTCTTGCCTGGAAAATTCCATGGACAGAGGAGTCCATGGGGTTGCAAAGAGTCAGACACAACTGAGTGACTACTAACACACACAAGGAACACAAGGAATTCTCATAGGTGAGATGTACAAATAAAAAACTAACTAAGGCTGTGGCTAGGTGTAGGGATGAATAGGCAGAGCACAGAGTATTTTTAGAGCAATGAAATGACTGTATGATACTATAAAGGTGGATACATATCATTATGCTGCTAAGTCACTTCAGTCGTGTCCGACTCTGTGCGACCCCATAGATGGCAGCCCAACAGGCTCCCCCGTCCCTGGGATTCTCCAGGCAAGAACACTGGAGTGAGTTGCCATTTCCTTCTCCAATGCATGAAAGTGAAAAGTGAAAGTGAAGTCTCTCAGTCGGGTCCGACCCTTAGCAACCCCATGGACTGCAGCCTACCAGGCTCCTCCATCCATGGGATTTTCCAGGCAAGAGTACTGGAGTGGGGTGCCATTGCCTTGTCCAACATATCATTATACAATTATCTACTCATGGAGTGTACAGTGCTGAGAGTGAAGCCTAACATAAACTATGAATCGGGGGTTATTATGATATTTCAGTGTAGGTTCACAGATTGTAACAAATGTACCACTTGGGTGAGGAATGGTGATAATGGGGGTATATAGGAAATCTATAGGTCTTCCCAGGTAGCTCATTGGTAAAGAATCTGCCTGCCAATGCAGAAGGTATGGGTTCAATCCCTGCATTGGGAAGATCCCCTGGAGTAGGAAATGGCAACCCACTTCAGTACTCCAGTCTGGGAAATCCCACAGACAGCAGATCCTGGTGAGCTACAGTCCATGGGGTCACAAAAGAGTCAGATACAACTTAGCAACTAAACAACATCAAAATAAGAAATTTATATCTTCTGCTCAGTTTTGCTGTGAACACAAAACTACTTTTTTTAAAAATAAAGTCTTACAAAATAAGAAGTAACCAAGATAAATAAACCTTCAAGACCCCATAGTTGATGTTATGACATAGGAAGAAATGAGTTTCATTGATGATTCAGACAAAGGCTGATAGTTTTACAGCACCTTTGCTGCCCCTTCTCCAGACCCTGAGCATATTCTTCCCTGTACAGGCAAGCAGAGAGAATCTGCTGGAACTGTGGTCAAGAATCCTGAAGATGAGTCCTTCTTTCACAGCTGACCTGCTCTGGGCCTGTGGGAGTCACTCAATATTCTATGGTTCAGTAAAGTTGTGGTGATAATGGTAAATTAAGAATTATTGTGAATGTTCAAAACAACGTATCATTTTTTAGAACTTGCCAGACAATTGAAGATGAAAGAACCTAGAGAATAGTGGTACGAGGATGGACTCCAGAGTCAGACTGCTGTATGACTACCTGTGGGGTCTCAGATATGTTGCTGAAGCTCTCATGCCTTAGTTTCTTCATCTACAAAATCAAGACAATACCTACTTGAGATACTATGGGGAGAGCTCTTACAATGGTGTCTGGTGTGATGAGTATTCACAAATGCAGGGTGTTATAATTGCTGGTATAGTGATATCAATTATATTTAGTCCTATTGTTGTTGTTCTTGTTATTATTCGCTAAAGCCCATTGGATTTAGGCATATGTGCCTAGTGTATTCACACTTTTTGTTCTACATCCTTCTGTCCTTCCTTCTGTTGTTTTTCTCTTCTTCTTTTCATCTGTCTTCTCCCTCCCTCCCTCCCTTCCTTCCTTTCCTCTCTCCTTTCCACAAATATAACCTGATGTTATATTGTGCACACAGCCATGGTCTAGATATAATGAGGGACAAAATAGATCAATCAGATCACATCCTCAAGGAAAATACAGTTTTTATAGGAAATAAGAGAAAATAACAAATATAGTATAAACCAGTGAAAAAATGCTGACTCTCACAGGATCAGTCAGTTCAGTTCACTGGCTCAGTCATGTCTAACTCTTTGCAACCCCATGGACTGTAGCATGCCAGGCCTCCCTGTCCGTCACCAACTCCTGGAGTTTACCCAAACTCATATCCGTTGAGTCGATGATGCCATCCAACCATCTCATCCTCTGTCATCCCGTTCTCCTCCTGCCCGCAATCTTTCCCAGCATCAGAGTCTTTTTAAATGAGTCAGTTCTTTGCATCAGGTGGCCAAAGTATTGGAGTTTCAGCTTCAGCATTAGTCCCTCCAGTGAACACTCAGGACTGATCTCCTTTAGGATGGACTGGTTGGATCTCCTTGCAGTCCAAGGGACTCTCAAGAGTCTTCTCCAACACCACAGTTCAAAAGCATCAATTCTTCGGCGTTCAGCTTTCTTTACAGTCCAACTCTCACATCCATACATGACTACTAGAAAAACCATAGCCTTGACTAGATGGACCTTTGTTGGTAAAGTAATGTGTCTGCTTTTTAATATGCTGTGTAGGTTGGTCATAACTTTTCTTCCAAGGAGTATGTGTCTTTTAATTTCATGGCTGCAGTCACCATCTGCAGTGATTTTGGAGCCCCAAAAATAAAGTCAGCCACTTTTTCCACTGTTTCCCCATCTATTCCCCATGGAGTTATGGGACTGGATGCCATGATCTTAGTATTTTTTTAATGTTGAGCTTTAAGCCAAATTTTTCACTCTCCTCTTTCATTTTCATCAAGAGGCTTTTGAGTTCCTCTTTACTTTCTGCCATAAGGGTGGTGTCATCTGCATATCTGAGGTTGTTGATATTTCTCCCAGCAATCTTGATTCCAGTTTGTGCTTCATCCAGCCTAGTGTTTCTCATGATTTGCTCTGAGTTAAATAAGCATGGTGGCAATACACAGCCTTGACATACTCCTTTTCCTATTTGGAACAAGTCTGTTGTTCCATGTCCAGTTCTAACTGTTGCTTCCTGACCTGCATACAGATTTCTCAAGAGGCAGGTCAGGTGGTCTGGTATTCCCATCTCTTTCAGAATTTTCCACAGTTTTTTTGTGATCCACACAATTAAAGTCTTTGGCAAAGTCAATAAAGCAGAAATAGATGTTTTTCCAAACTCTTTTGCTTTTGCAATGACCCAGCAGATGCTGGCAATTGATCTCTAAAGTCCTGCTAAATTTCTTTAGAATCCTGTAGGTGGGAGTCCTCGCTTCTACCTATAAAGAAGCAAGACTATTTCCAAGGAAAGTAGAATTGATGTAAATAATAGTAATAGTGATACATACTACTGACCTTTTTGAAAGTTTCAGTGTATTAGACACTTTACATTTTCTCACTTCATCCTCCAACTGATTATCTATCCCAACAGTTTCATCTCTTACCTACCAAGAGATATTACCTGCTGTAATCCATCTGGGCTTTGACAGAATGAAGTACAGTATGCACATTTGAGGATGGCAAAGAAAAAGGGAGAGAGAAATTCAGTGGAGTAGTAAACAATGGAAATTTAAGACCCTAAAGAGAGAAAGCTTATGGCATATCAGTAAATCAGAAACTATTTCATCAAGATGACCTGAAAGCAAATCAGGTAGGGGCATCATAGAAGCACACATGTATCAACTCTATTCTGGGGTCTGTAATTTCTTCAGCTTAATTAACCTGGTTCTTGCTTTGGGTCTCTAAGTCACAGAGGACTTGTCTTCAATCTCAGCTTTACCAATCCCGTCAAGGGGCTTCCCACAGTCATTCAGCCACTCCAAAGCTTCATTTTCTCCTTGGCACAAAGTGCAGAGTTATGTCTTCTTCTAGAATTGCTGTGAAGATTGAGATGAAGTATGAGGCCTGCCTGTCAGAGAGCTTGGCACATAGAACAGAGTCAACAAATGTAAAATGTCAAATAGTGCTACCAACCTGAAGGTTTGTTGTGAAACTGATGTATCACCCAGGAGTGTGGCTGACAGATGTTGGGACTCAGTAAATGTAGACACCCTTCTTCCCAGAGGAGGCCATGTCAAGGAAATAGGTAAGGGCTCTTGGAGCATCTGTAGTGAATATGAGGCCCTTTGAGGAATCAGATGCCTCCAGCAGTGCCATCTTGCCCGATATGGCAGGAGAGGAAGGACCCTTGCTGTTCCCACTGAAACCTCCCTGTCAGGACACCTGTCTGTCCCCCACCCCTACCCCACACAACCTAGACTGGGGAGGAGGGGCAGCTCGTGCTCTGTAGAGTTTAGTGCAAACCTCCTTCTGTGGAGAGCAAATATTATGCACCTGTTCTATGTGCATACTTGGGAAGTTTCTTTTCTTTCTTTCTTTGTTTTAATTAGTTTAATATACTCAAGATTGGGATTGAACAAAGCTGGAATGTCCTTTGTACCTTACTTTGCCTGGAAATGAGGAAAAAAGAAAAACGAATTTCTGTACTCAGTTTATGTGTTCTTCAATCATTCTATACATCTTTAGCTAAGGTTTCATGAGTTCAATAACTTGGTTTATTATACTTTACAGCAGAAAAAGATGAAAGAACTTGAATTTCTGGATTGTTCACATATGCTGGTCTCCATGCATGGACAGAGGAGCCTGCCAGGCTACAGTCCATAGCGTCACACAGAGTCAGACACAAATGAAGCAATTTAGCATGCATGCACACACACATGCTAAGTTTTCCCATTGTTTGTCTAATTCTTACCCCTCTTGGGGTAGATCGGTCTGTCAGTTCAGGCGCTCAGTCATGTCTGACTCTTTGTGATCTCATGGACTGCAGCCCACCAGGTTTCTCTGTTTCTCTATCACCAACTCCTGGAGCTTGCTCAAACTCATGTCCATTGAGTCAGTGATGCCATCCAACCATCTCATCCTCTTTCATCCCCTTCTCCTCCTGCCTTCAATCTTTCCAGAATTAGGGTCTTTTCCAATGAGTCAGTTCTTTGCATTAAGTGGCCAAAGCATTGGAGCTTCAGCTTCAGCATCAGTCCTTTCAATGAATATTCAGGACTGATTTCCTTTAGGATTGACTGGTTTGATCTCCTTGCAGTCCAAGGGACTCTCAAGAGTCTTCTCCAAGTAGATAGGGTAGGGTTAAGTAGATTCCCAAAGACTTACACTGAGTAGGACACAAAGCCAGTATTCAAAAACAAGGTCTTTCTGGTTCCATTGTTCATGCTACAGCCATTATGTGGCTCTATCTCTAGACTAACTGATTAGTTAGTTTAGGAAAAGAAAATGAGTGCCAGGAAAATAATGTACTCAAGGGCCATACCTTGAAGTAGGTGACAAAGTTAGGACTCAAATAACGTATTTCTCACCCCTAGTTCAAAGTAATTTATTTTTATATCTGCCAACTTTTCTTTCATTTCCCCCCTCATTTTTATAAATGCTATTTTGTCTCTACAATGTGCAGAGTACTGCTTGAGGTGCAATGAAAGATACAACAGTGAAAACTAACATAAACCCTGGCCTTAACCAACTGAAAGTCTGGGGAGAGAAATATTAGCACATTAATCATAGAAATGAGGAAATAAAAGTTTTCAAACACTAGTGCCCTGAGAAAGGTACAAAAGCTTTTTAAGAGAGACACCAATGAAAATATATTAGGGTGTCTCTTGAGAAAGTGGTTGGGGCTACTTTATATTAGATGACTAGGGAAGGTCTCTTTGAGAAGGTGACCTTTAGTCTAGCACAACAGTTCTAAAGCAGAATGGAATGACGGCAAGTACACTGGAGTCCAGTGAGCAAGGGAGAGTTGCTGGAGGTGTTAGAGAGATGGGTCAGGTAAGGCTGCTGCTGCTGCTGCTAAGTCACTTCAGTTGTGTCTGACTCTGTGCGACCCCATAGATGGCAGCCCACCAGGCTCCTCCATCCCTGGGATTCTCCAAGCAAGAACACTGGAGCAGGTTGCCATTTCCTTCTCCAATGCATGAAAGTGAAAAGTGAAAGTGAAGTCGCTCAGTTGTGTCCAACCCTTAGTGACCCCATGGACTGCAGCCCACCAGGCTCCTAAGGCTACTCAATTTTATTACAAAAAATGGGAAGTGTTTGTGAAAAATACGCAGAGTTTTCACAAGATCATTCTACTGCTATGCAGTGAATGGCTTATAAATGGGCAAATATGGAATCAGGGGAAGAATAAGGCCAGTGTGGTTGTCCCAAGGAAAGAGGATGGTGGTTCCGAGTTGAAGTGAAGATGGAGAACAGTGAACATATTCAAGATGGGGTCAATATGCAAGTATGTAAGCCCATGAGGGTAAGAATGTTTATGTTTTGTTAATATCTCTATCCTTAGTGCCTACTAGGTTATCAATAAATATTTACTGAGGAAATAAATGAAAGTATAGTATCTTAGCTGACTCAGGCTAGTGCTGCAAAATGACAAAGGTTGGGTGGCTTAAACAACAACATTTTAACAACAAATAAACCACAATTAAACAACAACAACAAATAAACAATGTTTATTCCTCACAATCCCAGAGGTTGGGAAATCCAAGATCAAGGTGCCAGTAGATTCTGTGTCTGGTGAGAACTCTCTTCTCATTTGCCAATAGCCACCTACTTTCTGTATCCTCACATGGCAGAGAGAGAAAAAAAAGAGAAAGAAATCCTGTCTCCTCTTCTCTCTTTATGGTAGCATTAATTTCATCACAAAGGCTTTTGATCCTCATGACCTCGTACATACCTGCTAAGTCACTTCAATCATGGCTGATTCTTTGTGACCCAATGGACTATAACCCTTCAGGTTCCTCTGTCCATGGGATTCTCCAGGAAAGAATACTGGAGAGGGTCTCCATACTCTCCTCCAGGGGATCTTCCTGACCAGAGATCAAACTTAGGTCTCTTGTATCTCCTGCATTGACAAGCAGGTTCTTACCACCTGGGAAGCACCCCCACCATTAACACCACTGCCCTGTGACTTCATCTAACTCTAAATATCTCAGAGATCAAAGGTCCCACTTCCAAATACCATTACACTGAGCATTAGGACTTCAATGAATTTTGAGAAAACAGACATTCAATAGATACCATGGAAAGAAAGAAGAAATGTGACAATCAAGAACAATTCAGGTACATGTAAGCAGCTAGGTAAATGGTTCTGCCATTTGCTAAGGATTTGGAAGTTACTGGGAACACATGCAGGAGTTGTTAGTGATTCTGTCAAGTCTGAGATGCATTTTAGACATTCAAGTGGCGCTATCAAGCAAGCATTCAGTGTACCAGTGCTCAGGAGAGAATTCACTTAGAAGCTATAGTCACATACAGATTATTTAACTTCATAGGCTTATACGAGATCACCAAAGGAGAGAGTGTGTATAGAGATGAATAGAATTCTCCAGAGCCAGGAGACTTCTATTAATACTTGTAGGTCAAACAGAGTTAAGAGCTGGGAAAGGTTTGAAAATGCAAGGAGGGCTACTCCATTTTCTGAGATGATACTTAGTGGTCAAGGAAATGATTTTAATATTGCTACTACCATAGAGTCAATAGCAGTCAATACCATCATCATAATATTGCCTACATTAACTTAGCACTTACTCTATCAGGCACAGTTCAAATGTGGCATGTATTTATATATTTAATTATCATAAGACATCTAAGAGATACGGTACGATTGTTATGTTCACTTTTTGGATGGCAGAATCAAGACATTGAAAGATTAGGTAACTTTCCAAAGGTCACACAGCTGTTCAGTTAGCAATACTGGGACATAAAGCCAAAGGTTTACTATCTCAAGAGCCCACCCACTTAACTCTTATCCTGTGTAAAACACAGGAAGAGGAGGGACACTAGAATGGCGATGGGAACAGAGATTGAGAACAGCAACAAAGAAGGTGCTGCATCATCAGGGAATGCAAAGGACTGATGGGGAAGCAGGCAGCTGGCAGCAGTAGGAAGGAGGGCAGGTGACGTAATCTAATCCTTTCCATTTCAAAGGAGTCAGGTTTCTGAAGGAGGGGGAAAAGGGAAATGTTTGGAAGAATGGAGTGAAAGAAGGACAGCCAAGACCCAGTTCTTGACCTTGGGAATAAATGCAAATATAGCCACACTAAAGATGGTTCTGGGGAAAGCAGTGAACCAGTGAACCAGTGAAGGTGTTGTCATGTCCGACTCTTTGCGACCCCATGGAGTGTAGCCCACCAGGCTCCTCTGTCCATGGAGTTTTCCAGGCAAGAGTACTGGGGTGGGCTGTCATTTCCTTCTCCAGAGGATCTTCCCAACCCAGGGATCGAACCCAGGTCTCCCGCATTACAGGCAGACGCTTTTACCATCTGAGCCACCAGGGAAGCCCAGGCAAAAGCAGTGCTAGTAGGTAAAACAAGAGGTGAATGGAATGAGAACTTTGAGAAAGTAGTCTAAACAATTAGGGAAGTATGCTGCCGGCTGAATATGGGTCCCAGAATGCACAAAGGGAAACATAAGTGATTGTAGAACTTGGGGTAGAGTTGGGGTGCTCTGGTGATAGCAGACACAAAGAAGAAAGAAGAGCAGATAGATGCTGTCAAGGGTCTTAACAGTATCAAGAAGGAGGAGGATAATTGTTTACCTTGGAAAGTGTGGGGGAAATCTTCCCTCCAGCAGCTCTTGGAGTTGTGATAGTCCAAGGGATGAGAGAAGTCCTCTTCTGAACATACTGCTTTCTCAGGCAGCTAGGAGCCTCAGTAGCCACTGAGGTTCTCCTCCCTTCCAGCCAAAACAAGTGTGCCAACTCCACAGAGGCTAGGGCAGGACCACAGGTTGGAGCAGGGTGATGTGTTGGGCAGGACATTGAAATGATCCGTTCTCTCCTGCAGTGAGTGATGGTTGGAAGGGAGGAAACACACCCATCTTTACCAGGTTATGACCTCAGTGTGTGCTGAACACTTGCCCGTTTTAGTACTTTGTTGCATATGCACCATACAGATCCTGAATACAGACTGGCAGACATCTTCTGATTAGGTTTATTCCTGACCTCTCTGCAGGCATATGATATTGCACATGATAGGAGAATCACTGTAGGCTTTGGAGCCAGATCCTCCTGGGTTTGACTTCCTTTTCCGGTCCTTATGAGTTAGGTAGGTGGCTATAGCAGACCCTGAGGCCCCCTGCGTTCCTTCTATCTTTTAGGCCTCACTGCTTCTGTGGGTACCCACTGACTCCAGACGACTGTATGTGCATTTCTTTGAAACACAATTTTCTCTAAAGTAGAAAAAGGAACACTCTTCCCAGGTTTTTGGCAGACTAGAAGGGGCAGGAAGCTACCTCTCTGGGAGTAAATCTTAAGCAGTGGTTGACAGAGGTTTATGAATGATATTCCAACTGCCATATCCCTCAGGTGGGACAACACAGTGAAACCAGAGTTTCACCCCTGGATGGAGCTCCAGTGAGCCCCAGTGGACCTTGGTGACAGCTGGCTTCATAAAGTGCCTTTCATCAATGCCTCCCTCCCTTGAGTCCCTTCTCCATTTCTGCAGAGGTTTTCTGTAAAATAATCCACCCGTAATCAACTCCTTGTCTCAGCATCTGCTCTGGGGAACCCAAACATAAACACTGGCTTATAATCACCTGAATTCTTTGAGCCTCAGTTTTCTTCTCTGAAAAATGCCATCATTTCAGATTTCAGTGAAAGACTATGAATCAATCACTTAGTATACTCTGTGGTACAGGCAGGTATTAGGTCAGGAAGGGATTCCTCCTTTTCCCCACCCACCTTACCCCCTCAGGAGGCCTCGCAGCAGCAGAGGGAGGCAGGAGGCAGGAGAGGTGACTTAGTCCACAGTAACCTCAAAGATAGCTTTACCCACCTTGCCACAGCCCTGAGCTTCCAGCTCTCAGTAATGGGGAATTTGGCAGGGGTAAACTTAAGGTACTTGATAGACTTGTGTTGACTGAAAGTTGGTTTATAATAATCAATAATGAAATAGTTTAACTTAACATGTGCTCAGTAGCTCAGTCATGTGTGATTCTCTGGGACCCTATGGACTTTAGCCCAGCAGGCTCCTCTGTCCATGGGATTTCCCAGGCAAGATTACTGGAACAGGTTGCCATTTCCTCTTTCAAGGGATCTTCCTGATCCAGGGATCAAACCTGTGTCTCTTGCGTCTCCTGCATTGGCTAGTGGATTCTTTACCAATTGCGCCACCTGGGAGATAGTTTAACTTAATCGTATTTTAATTAATGTTGATCCTTTAAAGCAATTATTAATTAAATCATAATAATTTAAAAATTGCATTTGTGGTGTTTGACACTGTACCAAGCACATAGGAAATAAAGGCCAGCAGCAACCACAGTGACATGTGGGAAGAGAAGATTCTCTATGTACCTGGGTAGAAGCTACTGGTGCTTTTTACAGAAAGGATATTGTCTTAGGTTGAGGAATTTGGTTTCCTGAAGGCAGGTCTTTTTTTTTTAAATAAAAGTGTTGCTTAAGGCCCATCCTGCCAGTCAAAATATCAGAAATGAGCCATAAACAGACAAGGGAGTTGAGTAGCTGATATGTTTATAAAGCCTGAAACTATGGTATAATGAGCTAGTTTTATCTAAATCTCTTCTAACTGTGGAGCTGGACATTTTCAAAGGCCAGTGTCACCTCTCAGGAATGCAGGAATGAGTCTCTTTTCCCTCATTTCTTTGTTATTGAGGCAATTTGCATAAAAATGGGATTCCTATTACTTCTCTGCTTCTTGGGCTTGTTTTCTTCTGCAGCAGAAAGTTACACCCTGGCAAGCCAGCTGCAGGCATTCATAATTAAAAGTAAGCAGGGACTTAAAAGAATTCACTGCAATTAAAAGAGTAACCTCTGCATTCTGGGATCCGAGAAGTCAACCTGAGCTGTAATTATGCGACATAAAGTGTGACCAGGAGCTCAAAAGAGAAGGCGGCCAGAGCAGGGAGCGTTTGAGGAAGAGAGGCCAGTGAGATGGATCATTAAATTGTGGCATGCGGACACTGTGGAATAAGCAAGCTTTGTCTGATGGCTGGGGAGGGGGAGGGACAGGATGTGCTAGCCACAGAGTTCCTGCTTGATGGAGGAGAATGCCCTGGAACAGACTCATTTTTAATGGGTTCCATCATTGGTGCCTTCTCCCTTCCTTCCTCTCTCTCTCTCTCTCTCTCCTTCTCTCTCTATCTCCTTCTGCCCATTTAATCTGGTTCAGCCTCTCTCACTCAGCACTGTGAATCTGCAAGGTATAAAGACAGCCAGACCAAGGGCTTCTGGCTCTTCCTCACTGGGCCAGTTCAGCTAATATTCACTGAACATCTACTAAGAACCAAGCACTATGAACACAGAGATGAATAAATAGGATTGGCCATGAGGTGTTCATACTTCAGAGTGAGAGAGAAGAGGAGAGCAAAACACTTCTAAGAGATCAAGATGGATACAATAATAGACAGATCTGTGATGCTCTGTAGTTGTCCTGGAGTCCATGCTTTCTGTCATTGTCTTTGTTTCTTATAATATCTCCATTAAATTAAATGTATTCATTCTAACTACATTTATTTAATTCTTAGCAGGCATCACATACACTGGTTGGTTTCTCTGATAGCTCAATGGTAAAGAATCCACCTGCAATGCAGAAGACCCAGGTTTGATCCCTGGGTTGGGAAGATTCCCTGGAGAAGGGAATGGCAACCCGCTCCAGCATTCTTGCCTGGAAAATTCCAAGGGCAGAGGAGCCTGGTGGGCAATACAGTTCATGGGGTTGCAAAGAGTCAGATATGACTGAGCAAGCTAATACACAACAATGCACTATCACATACATTATATATTATTACAAAATATTATTTTTCTGAGATCTTAAGTGGTTTGCCATGGTTATACAACTACAACACGGAAGCCCAGGATCTTTCTAGTTCTGAGTCCATGCCAAGTACAGAAATCACATAAAGACAATATGTGTATTTCTTTCAGGAGTGGGTGTGGGTTGGGGAAGATTGAAGGGAAGGAAAGTCAGGTAAGACAAGACCTCAAAACAGAGGTGATGACTGAGCCGAGTTTTGGAGGGTTTGCCAGAAAGTCCAGAATTAGATAAAATAATGTAATGGCCCTCTCACCTCTGTAATTCTGTCTCATTTTATTTCATAACATTTTATCATGCTTCTTCTGATCCATTTTAATGATAGGAGAAAATATCTATTTATTTCTGTTACATACCCATACCCTGGATAGTCTGAATAAAGAGGTTGATCATAAATATGCCCAGGAGGCAGTGCATTTAGATACTGCATTCATGGGTGAGCATACCATATATTTGTTACAGAAGATGAAGCTCATATTTTCAAAAGCAAGGACACTGTACTTTAACATGATCAGTTATTCCATCTTCAGCTTCATTTATGGGGTTCACTCACCCTAGGCACTAGGCTTCCTAGAGTTCAATACTGTAATCTCAAACTACCCACTGGTCAGCTCCACTTAAATTTCAAGAGCCTTCAACATGAAGAGTTCTAAGCCTGGCTTCATCATAGTCATCCCAACCTACTTCCCCTCTCAAGTTTCCAGCTTTGATTGGAGGTATGTCCATTCACAGTGCCACCTGACTCATGTACACATCCCCCTTATCCTCAGTGGCCCATCTCAGGAGTTGCTATGGGACTCAGTCTCCCTTTTCAATACATATTACGTTTGTTCAGACCATCCCACATCTTACCATCTGCAGAGCCTTTGTACCAGTATCTCGGACTCCAGGCTTTCCCCACTCCAGTGTTTCCTTGCCAGCACAGTGGACAATGGAATTCTCTGTGCCTGGCTGTTTCCTCCAGAAGATTCCAAGTCACTTGAGGGACAGGATGGTATCTTCTTGTTCATCATGTACTCCAAGGCATGGTTTCTAGCATGGCCTAAGGGTTCAGTAAGGACTTCCCTGGTGGCTCAGATGGTAAAGAATCTGCCAGCAGTGTGGAAGACCTGGGTTCAATCCCTGGGTCGGGAAGATCCCCCTGGAAGAGGGTATGGCAACCCATTCCAGTATTCTTGCCTGGAGAATCTCCACAGACAGAGAAGCCTGGCGGGCTACGGTTCATGGGGTCACAGAGTCGGACTGAGCACCTAAGCAGCAGCAGGGGTTCAGTAAGTGTTGCTTACTGGACTTAAAGGCGGGGCAGATGGAGAAGAAGAGTTCAGCCAAGTTGGTCTTTCCTGAGCCAGCCCCTTTTATAAGACAGCATCGTTCAAAAAGGTATGGTTTGAGAGAAAAAAACTGGTTTTTGTTATCTGCACACATTTAATACCTCTATCCAAAATACCTGTTACGCTCTGAAAATCCTAGAATAACTGTTTGTTGTTGGCAGAATTTAATGGAAATGGTTCATCTCAGGATCAGAAGAGGAATAAGAAAGAGAGTGCTCAGAGAATAAAAGCAGAAGTGATAGAAAGGACCAGTCAGGGTAGGGGCAGAGGAAACAGCATGTGGATTCCAGGCAAAGAGTGAAGAGACTTTAAATCCTGATGCACCAAGTGCCCACACAGACAAAATACACTAATAGTAGATGAATTACAAATGCAAATGCTGCGTTTGTGCTACAGTTTTACCTTAAAATATATAAGAGTCTCTTCTCAAGACAGATAAAGAAACTAAAAGTCAGGTATCTATCCATACCTACAGTGCCTGACCTAGCACAGGACTATCCATCAGGGATACAGTGTGAAGATGGTGAGTGTAATCCCAGCTAGTGGAAGAAATAGAAAAATAAAATAGTGGCTGACAGGAGGGGGACTGGGGCTGTGAGACAATGGCTAATTCTCTCCAAAGAAGACAGAAATGCGGGGGATGACTAAGGTGACCATGCTGAATGGAGGGCATAGAGCAGCTCTGAGGGACTGGAGGTCGCTATGGCTGGTCAGTGGTAAGAAGTAGGCCAGAGAGAGAATTTTCATTTCACAAATGAAGAAGCAAAAGAGCTGCCTGGAGGGTCATTCATTGGCCCTCCATACATTTTCTATGACATCTCTACAAGAGTTGCTTCCTTTTTGTTGCTCACAAGGCTGGCCTTCAGATTGCAGACCAATCATTTCTGAAAAGAAAATGAAAAAAAAAAAAGAGAAAAGAAAACAGTGCATAGCCCATGGATGGCTTTGCTATAGACTCCTAAATTTATTACCAGGTGTTCTAGACTCAAGTTCTGGCCCCAGTGTTGTTATGGGCAAGTCATTGAAAGTCACTGACTTTTAGTTTCTTTACCTGTCAAATCTGTTAAGAGAACACAAACACATGCACCTAATCTACGCTAACATTAGAGAAGAGGTTGGTACGGAAAGTTGATATCAGATGACAGGTAGTGGTAGTAACAGCATCAGTTTCCATGAATAAGAATATCCATGAGTTCCATATACCCAGCCATTTCATCCTTCAGCAGAATTTTTTTTTTCAAGCTCCAGACTGGAATCAGTGATCTTCCCCACACTTCTGTATCACCCAGCCGAGGCTTAGCCTGTACGACCTTGTATTAGAATATTCTCTCTCGCCATCTTTTTCTTGGACTGCATTGGCCTTCTGGAAGGAAAACGTTTTGTCCAGTTCATCTCTGTAATCCCACAGCCCCAATACAGAGGGTAGAGTTAGTGCTTGGCCACTTATGAATCCCATCGAACTTTAAGTTCATCAAGAAATTCTGTGATAACACAGACTAGAAGTGAAGAGGGGGTGAAATACTAGCCTGTCCCATGCTTTCCTGAAGTAGCCAGAAGTGTAATTGAAACAATATAGACTAGAGAGGTCAGTACATTGCCTCTGATTGAGACACAGAGCGGTACCAGGACCTGTGCGAATAGCCAGACATATTTCAGAGCACTAGTCACATGGAAACGCTGGGCTTGTCATCTGTTATCTATAGGGTTTGTGTGTATGTGTGTGTGTGTGTTACAGAAAACCTGGAACTATCCCAGATGGATGCCCACTGACGGGAGAATTTTATAGTGTGGACTTTTTTTTTTCCCCCTCCAGAGTGATTTGTGTGATTATCATAGTCTCTCAAACATAGTAATCTGCTTTCCTGAATTCAGCTTGCTGAAGTAACTTCTGTCATTTCCAAGAAAGAGCCCTCTTTGCCAGCTTTTTCCTGGCCTCCCAGAGACACTGGAATGTTACAAGCCATTGGTCAGATGGTTAGACAATTCATTCTCCCCTCTGGTTTCACTTTGTGTTTCCATTTTCATTTCTCTAGTATACTTTTTCCATAATAGAGAAGCTGGTGATTGATGGAGCAAGGAAGCAGGAGTCTCGTACATCAGCTGCATCAGTGATGCCTGGTGAGTGGCATGTTCCGAGCAAGCCACATTCAGCATTCTTTGGGACCCACTGTCCTGGAGACACAGGGCTTAGTGAGACCAGAGGGAGACACCAGGGTCAAAAGGGTGAGCCTATCAATGCCACAGGCAATTCAGAAACATATTGTTCTCTAGGTGGCTTTTTGTTTTGTTTAAGTCTATATATATATATATATATATATATATATATATATATATATATATTTATTTACCATTTTTTGTATGCACATATAGCTGGGATTGGAGGTAGATGAGGGGATATTGGAAATGCAGAATCTCAAGAATCAAAGAGAGATTCAAGGTTATATAGGACAAAAGCCCATCTTATTTTGGATCTCCTCAATAACATTCATTTTAAAAGTTCTCCCAGTTTCTCACTGAATCTATCCAGAACAGGAAACTCATTACCCAACAATGCACCCAGGATCATCTCTGGGCACCTCTGAGCAGCATAAAACCATGGGTCTCATTCTCTCACTTCTACCTACTACCTATACAGCCCTCCTGACAATGTAGAGACCATGCCTTTCCTATAAGCTAAGCATTCCATATGTGGTATGGTTTGGGTTTCCTTTAAGATCTAGTTCATCCTCTCTGAGTATATTCTAACTGGCCCTGAAGATCAAGCTTACTATCATCAGGAAGTGCTCTGACATCTCACTGTCATTATGTGCCTCACTAGAAGCTAGGTAGTAACCCATCAGAATTGATGTGGTTCGTGCCAAGAAGCCTTGTGGTCCAGTTAGTTACAGCATCTACTCGTCCCATGGAGCTATTGTTAGTTTGTTCCTCTGGGCTGCCTTTGATCATGGGCTACAGATCATATGAACAAGGATGGTTTTATCGATTCTAATCATAAATACCCTAGCAGGACTTTGTTCGCTCTTCGTTACTGCTGGGACACAGAACGGCTACAGCTGTCCACAAGGCAGAGGTGAGAGCCTGCCTAGATTTTAGAGGTGGGTGAGGAGAAAGACAACCTCTAGAAGGTTCAGGAAGGCAGGCTAACCAGGCAGAGGAGGTCCATGGGAATCATCTATATCTTGGAAAATAAAAAAAGAGGTTTTTGTCGTGTTTGTTTATTTACTTAAAAAAATATATTGAGACTGCTAAGGATGCAAGTTTGCATCCCACCAAGTCAACTAAGGCAAATAGGTTCTATAAACCTGAAGAGATAAGGTCTATGAGATCAGTCAGGATAGAAGTTCCAAGGGGATAAAGGTTATGAAATGTACTGTAACGTGCTGGACAAATGTAAAATTATTATTCATTTTCTTATTTTTATTGTTGCTTTGTTTTGTTTTGCCTGAGACAGAAGACTCAGGAAAAGTATCTGGGAAACCAAACAACCTGGAATTATGAACTGCCATTATCAGAACATGTTACTTGTTATTCCCAGCACTTTGTACATTACCTGGCACATAAATTTGAATAGCTATTTAATAAGCAATAATTTTTAAAAGCATCTTTTGAATAATAACTCATAGTCTACTTTTCTCTTCATTTGAAAATGCCCAAGAGAATAACTGTGAGGTGGAAATGCTTTTGATTTAAAAGATAATAAATTCATGTGTGCTCAGCTGCTTCGGTCCTGTGCAACTCTTTGTGACCCTATGGACTGTAGTCCACGAGGCTTGTCTGTCCAGGGGATTCTCCAGGCAAGAATACTGGAGTGAGTTGCCATGCCCTTCTCCAGGGCATCTTCCCGACCCAGGGATCAAGCCCCCATCTCCTGCGTCTCCTGCGTTGCAGGTGGATTCTTTACCACTAGTGCCACCTGGGAAGCCCCTTTAAAAGATAATAACATATTTTATCACTCTAGGGCTGTTGACATATAAAAAAGATCTGTTTCTATGTTTCCTAGTACAGAGATCTTAAAATCCTTGGAATTTCCTGAGTGTTAGGAGAGTCTTTTGTTATTCATAATCAGTGCCTTTGGAACATAGCTAAATCAGAGCTAATGAGATGTCTCAAGGCGAGGGCCCCAGAGAGCTTCAGGATGTTGGCTGGTCATCAGAGACCAAACACCAGATTATAGAGTGAGAACTCTCAGACTCTTTCCCCACTCAGACCTCCAGGGATCGGAAAGAGCTGAAGATTAAGTTATAAAAACTCATGAGCAATAAAGTCCAGTGAGCTTCCAGGTTGGTGGGTCCATTAGGGGCTGGGAGGGAGCTGTGTGCACAAAGAAAATCACACTGCTCCATGGACCGTCTGCTCATCTGTCCCCCTCCACCCATTCCTTGTCCTGTGCATCACTTCCAGTTAGCTGGTCCTGAGTTGCTTCCTTTAAAATAGACCAATGAACATAACCAAAGTATTTTCTTGAGCTTTGTAAGTTGTTTTTAGCCATTATTTAACCCAAGTGAGGGTAGTGAGAATGCGAGATTTGTAGCCAAGTAAGACAGAAGTATGGGTAGCCTGGGGGCCCAGAACTTGCTTTGGCACCTGAAGTATGTAGGGCTGAGCCCTTAAATGTGTAGAGTTTGATGCTAACTCCTGGGAATATCAGAAAAGACTGAACTGTTGAACACCTTATTGGTGTCAGAAAATCAGACAGCAGCAATAAGTATAGGAGAAAGATAAACTTCTTAAAGTTCAGAAGCCTTAGATTCTATCCTTGGCTTTACCACCAACCTTAGTTGTGACATCTGTCATCAAGGAGAGTGAAAGTTGTTCAGTCGTGTCCGACTCTTTACGGTCCCATGGACTGTATAGTCATCGAATTCTCCAGGCCAGAATACTCTTCTCCAGGGGATTTTCCCAATCCAGGGATTAAACCCAGGTCTCTCACATTGCAGACAGATTCTTTACCAGCTGAGCCACAAGGGAAGCCCAAGAATACTGGAGTGGGTAGCCTATCCCTTCTCCAGTGGATCTTCTTGACCCAGGAATTGAACCTCAGTCTCCTGCATTGCAGACAGATTCTTTACCAATTGAGCTATCAGGGAAGTCACTAAGGAAATTATACCCTAATTTAAGATAAAACATAATAATGAATGCTAGAGAGATAAGGCACCAACTATAAAAGTTTGTTTTGTTTTTTTTTTTTTCTGGGGAATATAGACCTTATTCAATACTTAACCATCAGTTACACATATTCAATTATTTCACTTACTTGCTCATAAATCTTTCATAACACCTTCCAGAATTAATACCAAACATCTCTATTTGACTTTCAAAACTCTGTCATTTTAGCGCTTACCTACATTTTTAGTGTCGTGCACAGATCTGTCAGGTGTCTATGATATTGGAATTGCAGACTCTATCAGTGTGTTGGAAAATGTGATGACTTCATATATTGGTTGTCTCATGGACCAAAACAGTGCCCTGTATACAGCTAATACTCATTTTGTATGCCTCACATACATCATATATTGTGAGTCTCAACTTTCATGCTTGTAAATGGGATACTGTTGGGGATTGAACTGTGTATTCCCAAGATTCATATACTGAGGACCTAATCCCCAGCACTTCAGAATGCAACTGTATTTCAAAGTAGGTAGTTTCACACCAAATGGTTCATTGGAAAGACTGATACTGAAGCTGAAGCTCCAAGACTTCGGCCACCTGATACAAAGAGCCGACTCACTGGGAAAGACTCTGATCCTGGGAAAGATTGAAGGTCATAGGAGAAGAGGGCAGCAAAGGAAGACATGATTGGATGGCATCACAGATTCAATGGACATGAACTTTGGTGAACTCAGGGAGATGGGGAGGCACAGGGAGGCCTGCTGTGCTATAGTCCACGGGGTCACAAAGAGTCGGACACAACTTAGCGACTGAACAACAATGAGGGTCCTTGTAAAATAGCCAGTGAAAATTAAGTCATAATGGAGTAGAATGGTCCCCAAATCCAATATGACTGGTGTCCTTAAAAAGGGGGAAATTTGGCCACACGCAAAAGCTCAGGGAGAACATCCTTTGAAGATGAAGGCAGGTACCAGTGATGCATCTACAAGCCAAGGAACACCAAAGATTCCCAGCCAACTCTCAGAAGCTAGGGGAAAGTCTGGCTCAGATTTTCCCTGATAGCCCTCAGAAGGGACAAACCCAACCTTAACCTTGGACTTCTAACTTCCAGAACGGTGAGACAATGAGTGTGTGCTGTTTAAGCACCTCAGGTTGTGGTACTTTGTATAGCAGCCCCTATGAAACAGTGTGGTTATTAATATTACATTATCAGGCTTCATTTGACTTTTTTAAAGTAAAGTTTAAATGAAAATGAAGAACTGGGTCTAGAGTCTAACACAAAATAAGAACTCAGTATAAATAACTTGGTTAAATAAATAAATGAACTAATGAATTTTTTTTTAAAAAGTGTTTCCATTGCATTGTCACAGTTCTTGCAAAGAAAAAAAAAAAACAGAGATGCTGACCTCGAGAAGAATGATAGCAATTATTGTAAAGGTCAAGTCTGTCCTTGGAGGGTGAGAAGGTTTGATGTATGCTTTTCTAGGCTGTTCTGAACTATCCACACTCCAAGATCAATGCCCCTGATGTTGTCTTTTGTTGCCTTTTATTTTGAGGATTTCATGCAAGGAGAGACAGCTTTGATTTGGAAAGAGAGGGAGGCTATCTAACCTAGCTGTATTTATTATTTTCACCGGACTTGTCTGTTCTTCCTGAGGAATGCCAGAGAAGACATTTAAAGTTGGCAGGGGGTAGAAATAAAGAATCTACAGAAAGCACTGGATCTCTGCAAATGTGACCTCTTTAAACTTATCTACCTTGAGAGTTTTTATTGGTCGTCTTACAAAAATCAAAGAAAGCCATGAATATTGACCCTTGAGAACAATTAAAGCCATTTTGTACATAAAACTTGTAATGACTAAAGAAAAAAAAAAATCCTTACTAATGAGTATGTGGGAACATGGGCTGATAGGGTGTTAAAATATAGATCAAACTTTCAGGAGAGCAAATAGAGAGTATGTATCAAAGCCCTCACAACATGTATTTTCTGTAAAACTCAGCAATTCCAGTTTTAAGAGTTGATCCCAAAGAAATAATATTGGATGTGAGCAAAAACACTGTCCAAGGATGTTTATAGCAATGTTACTTATAAAAAAAAAATTAGTTAATTTAAGGGGCTAAGATTTGAGGTTGGGTTAGTTAATTATACTGATTGTTAAGAGTAATTTTTTAAAAACCCACATAATGGGTATATATGCAGACAATGAAACATATTCTATAAAGGAAAACTAATTAATTTAAAAGTATAACATATTATTTATTTTAGTTGTCTATATCTATTGTAAAGCAATTATATTTTATTTCACAACATGTAAAAGTAGGACGTGCTACAGTTCTGTATTTCTTTATATAAAATTAACCCTGCAACAACATCCACCACTTACATGGTGCTACATTCTTTCTCAGACATCAGTGAATGGCACCCAAGAGATGCTACGAGGACTTTAGGTTTCTGTGCTGTTGTAAGGTTCCTGCACCAGTTTAGAGATGCTCGCAATCCAAGCTCATTTCTTCTTACAAAAGCTGGTGGTTCTACAGATTCAACTTGAGGCTATTTTGCTGCCACTTCTAAAACCATGGCTCTGGGTGGGAATTCCCTCCTGCATCTGTACCCCACAGGCTGAAGTCCTTTTTTTGCTCACAGGAGTTCTATGGAAAGAAGGGCTTCCCAGGTGGTGCAGGTGGTAGAGAATCCTCCTACCAAAGCATGAGACTCAAGAGTTGTAGGTTCGATCCCTGGGTCAAGAAGATCCACTGCAGGAGAAAATGGCAGCCTACTCCAGTACTCTTGCCTGGAAAATCCCATGGACCGAGGAACCCGGTGGGCTACAGTCCATGGGGTCACAAAGGGTCAGATGCAACTGAGCACATGTGCACATGGAAAGAATTTGCAAATCCTTAAGGGTTTAGTCTTCTCCTCAGCTTCAGGGCGCCTTAGTCTCCAAGGTAGGGACCTCTTGCAAACTCTCAACTCCAAGCACTAGCCTCTATGTCATAGAAATTAAACTACCTAGAGCAGTGTTCGGAGAAGGCAATGGCACCCCACTCCAGAACTCTTGCCTGACAAATCCCATGGATGGAGGAGCCTGGTGGGCTGCTATCTATGGGGTCGCACAGAGTTGAACACGACTGAGTGGCTTCACTTTCACTTTTCACTTTCATGCATTGGAGAAGGAAATGGCAACTGGCTCCAGTGTTCTTGCCTGGAGAATCCCAGGGATGGGGGAGCCTGGTGGGCTGCTGTCTATGGGGTCGCACAGAGTCAGACATGACTGAAGTGACTTAGCAGCAGCAGCAGCAGCAGCAGCAGAGCAGTGTTCCTCGCTGAGTCTGAAATCCTAAAGCTAGAAAGCAGTATCTGTAGGAGTTGTGGGGTAGGAGAAAGTGGAAGAAGGTGGAAGGGAGAAGCTCATACCCCAAGAGACACAATTCTGTCTTTTCTATTTAGATAGGAAAAATTGATGCTAAAATCAGTTCTTTTCTTAATTATTGAACTGGCTTGTTGCAATCCTGGATCTCAACAGTCAGATGATACTGGAACCCTATTCAGCCCTTTCCTTTCACTAGGACCAAGAGTAACTTGCTTTTGTCTTTCTGCTTCAGTTTCATTATCTATAAATTGGGAATTTAAAATATGACCTAATAATATTATCTACCCCTAAGTAGTAATCCCAGGTTGGGAGTTCACCCGGGAAGCCAACTGGGACAGACATAAGCTTGTAAAATTTTATTGAGGATTCCTCTTAGAATCAGCACCTTTGGAGGAAAGATGGCACAAAATTGACCGCCAGGAGGAGCTCCCAACCTTCTCTTCAGAGTGGTCCCAAGTTGGGGCAAAGAGAGGATAGCAGTTTATCCCCCATGTTGGTCACTATTGGAAGTAGACTGACTCTGGAAAATGGTGAGTTTGGGAGGCAGTTTTTTTTCTTTCTTGGGGGAAGTCACATCACACAGCTTGCTTTTGAACTGTAGTGCTAGAGAAGACTCTTGAGAGTCCCTTGGACTGCACGGAGATCAAACCAGTCAGTTCTAAAGGAAATCAGTCCTGAATATTCACTGGAAGGACTGATGCTGAAACTCCATTACTCTGGCCACCTGATGTAAAGAAATGACTCACTGGAAAAGACCTGATACTGGGAAAGATTGAAGGCAGGAGGAGAAGGGGACAACAGGATAAGATGGTTAGCTGGCATCACCAACTCAATGTATATGAGTTTTTGCAAGCTCCAGGAGTTGGTGATGGACAGGGAAGCCTGGCATGCTGCAGTCCATGGGATCACAAATAGTCAGACACAACTGAGCAACTGAACTGAACTGAACTGAACTGAACACAGCTTGCAGGGTCTTTAGTTCCCTCACCAGTGATTGAACCTCAGTGAAACTGCTGAGTGAGTCCTAACCATTGGATTGCTAGGGGGTTTCCTGGGTGGCAGTTCTTTACTGCTAAGCACTGTCCACAAGCCACGCTTCCCAGCAGTAAGAAAAAATCTGTCCTTCAATTCTGAAGGGATGCTCTGGAAGGTACAGCATATCTATGACAGAAATAATACAATACTTGCAAAGAAAAATAACACCCAGTGTCCAACCCATCTTAAGAGTTCCATTAACATTACCATGTATGTACTTCTGCTTTATGAAAATTCTTGGAATTAGATGTACTAAAATGTCAGTGATGTTTAACTTTGCGGTGGGACCATGGCTGCTTGCTTTTTTTTCTTGGTGTTTTTCTGTGCTTTTGATTTCACAGTTCTCTATTACACTAGGCCACCTTCCAACTACCTGATATAGATATGGACAGATGTCAGACTCACTGGGTACCTGAGCTGTGTCCTGTGAAGTAGAAGGAAGCACACAGCATCCTAGTCATATACTTTTATACAACTTTGGTTACACTTGACTCCTGTGTCCAAACACTGCCCCCAACACGTTATAGAAAAGTTGGCATTTCAGAAGCACCTCTTAAATGTCTGTACAATGAATGAAAATAAAATACGGCATCATCTCATATACTTTTTGCATACATTCCTTCCTCTATTCATTGGTAATTCATGAGTTTATTCATTTATTTGTGCATTTATTCAAGAATCATATATGAAATTAATACCCTGAACCAAATATTCTAAGGGCAAAGCTACTGCTAATAGGAATAGCTTTAGACTGGCATGAAGAACATTCCAGGCATCACTTGGGTAGGTCAATCAAGTTTGGATTATCTAACGCATAAAAGAAAGTCGGTGCAGTAAAGATGGTAGAGGAATCAGCAGCATTACATAGAGGGTTTACAACTTCAAAATCTTGGAAGAAGCACAGTTGCAAATGATATTTGAACAAGTGGAGTTAGATCCAAGCTATAGAAAGTTCGATTATGCCCAATCTACAGCCCAAGTTTAGCCAGTCAATCCTAAAGGAAATCAGTCCTGAGTATTCATTGGAAGGACTGATGCTGAAGCTCCAATACTTTGGCCACCTGATACAAAGAGCTGACTCATTAGACAAGACCCGGATGCTAGTAAAGTTTGAAGGCAGGAGGAGAAGGGGACGACAGAGGATGGGATGGTTGGATGGCATCACCAACTCAATGGACATGAGTTTGAGTATGCTCCGGGAGTTGGTGATGGACAGGGAAGCCTGGCGTGCTGTAGTCAATGGGGTCACAATGAGTCAGACATGACTGAGCACTGAACCAAACTGATGTATATAAGATTAGTGTAGTTCTGTGCAAAATAGGACTATGCAACATAGAGCATGACTAGCAAAGTATAGTATGGCACTATACTCTCAGCCTTGTATATAATTCTCATTTATTACCCAGTCTTCTCGTGCTGACTACACCAGTAAATGGGCATTCCTAACCTTTGATCCGGAGAATTAGATTAAGGGTCAGCCACCTGTGAGGCTCTGGGGGTCATGATAATAGGACCTAAGCCAGTTACAGGGTGTATCTTTCAAATAACCAATAAAACTTAAGATACCCAAAGTCTTCTTGGTCTCGTTGATGAGACAGAACAGGAGAAAAGTGATATAAACGAGTCTGGAAAAGATAAGAAGTTGAAGTGGACGTTAGTGTCCAGTGAGACCTGGATAAAAAGAAAACTAGGCGTGCAAGGTGATAAACTAAGCAAAGTATTCCAAATAAAGCTGACAATGTGAACCAACACAGAGAAACATACACTGCCTGTGAACTTTTGGAGGCAAGCCATGAAAAAATGTAGGTCAGATGGTCTTATAACCTTTAAAATGTGAGGCATCACATCAGGTATCAGTTATTGTTATCCACAAACTCCATCTTATCTGTGGGACAATATTTCAGTGTCCTTTTTCTTGGGAAACATACAGAAGAACATGTCTTTTTTTTTTTTTCTCTCACACACACCTACTAGTCAGCTTCTTTCCAATACTGTGTCAACAGTCCTTCCCAAGCGCTCTTGACCTCTTCAGATTACATTGCTCGCTTTCTTAAGCATTAAATAACTGGAGGAGAACCACTGGCTGAGGTCAAATCATTTATCAGGATCAATAGCTTTGACTGACTCTGGGTAGATGTGGTACACTTTCCATATTGAAAGGTCAGAATCTGTCAACTAGCAGGAAATGCTCTCAGCTCAAATAACGCATGTCAGGATAGCATAAAATGTTGATTGTACTGTCCAGGGGCCATCTTGAAACATCCTTATGCTTTGGTGTCTAAAATAACCACTAGATGGCACTGCGATTTCAAAATGGATCATCTTAGACAAGAAGAGATACATCATCTGCTCTCCAACCCTATCACCACCCCCACCATATTAATGTATACATTATGCATGCATTATAGATTGAACTCAAGTATCTGTTCTTCATTGCTTATGCTGTCAGTTTTCACACATAAGATATGAAGGTGGTGATAACTCTTGGTGTTCTTGTGAGGGTCACATTCAGTAATGGATAGTAACATATTTTATATGAAGAGTAAGGTATTCTGTGGACTCTAAAGCACTAAATAGATATTAATTTGTCTAGTTAATACCGACCAGTGTAAGTCAAATGAATATAAAGGTATAAGAATGGAGAATGTACTGATGATGATTCCAATAACTGAGCTTCATAAATCATAAGATAGGCAGAGTGGAGACACTGAAAAGCACCTTAAATTGTCTATCTCAAAAGCCCAACTGAGAAAATAAATACTGAAGGAAGCTTACCTAAGTACTGCATTATGTATCTATATCTTTAAGTAGTCTCAATTCTAGGTACTGTTTTGGTCTTCAGCAAACATCGGAAGAAAAATCCGTATGCGTTAGTTGTAAAATACGTTGAAAGCATTATTCATTGTCTTACCTAGTGACCCCTTGTATAACATCTCAGGAGATAAAGTTTCCAATGGAATTTAGTATAAGAAAAAGGAAAAAGAACAGGTCTATGACACTTTATCAGATAGTAAGAGATTATGTAACATATCATGTGTTTATCTCCTTGTCTACCAAGAGACTCAGAACCAATTTTCATGTTCATCCCAATATTAACCCTCCTGGCTAGCATACTTGATGCTTCCTCTTTTCCACAACTTGAGATGGATGTCTACTTCTTTTTCACAACGTGAGATGTGTGTCTATTTCTTTTTCAGAAATCTTTATGTTTGACATTTTAAAAGGGTCTATCTCAAATCCTTTCTGGAAGGAGTGGCAATATTGATAAATAACATATAATATAGTAAATGTATTTTTAAATGCTTTGGCTTGTCAACCCAGTAAAAAACACATGCATGCATGAATGCCAGGCTTCAATTAGAAAGTAGTGTTGTTAGAGAAACAAAATATATCATATGTTGTTTTGAACAAAATATATCACATGTTGCTTTCAATGGCATTATCTAATTTAGTGCTAAGGTGAGTCTGAGGATATCAGAAAAGATTCGGAAAGATCTCCAGGTTGGAGAGATCTGGAAAGGTCTCCTAGAGAAGTATGGCTTAAGTATGTTCTAAGGGTGAAGGAATGTTTAGATGAGCATAAGGAAAAAACACGTGGGAGAGAGGTGAACATAACTGAACTGAACTGATATGTATACATGTATATATTTATTATAATACTTACTATATATGTTTGGAGAAGGCAATGGCACCCCACTTCAGTATTCTTGCCTGGAGAATCCCATGGATGGAGGAACTTGGTAGGCTACAGTCCATGGGGTTGCAAAGAGTTGGACACGACTGAGCAACATTTACCTTACTATATATGTTAAGTATAGAAACAATATCTGAGCACAAAGAGTGAGCAAGGTCATCCTTTTTATTATTATTTTAGTAATTATTCATTCATTCACATCCAGTCATTCAGTAAATATTCATTAAGCACCTGGAGTGTGCCAGGCATTTTACTTAGAAAAGTGTGTGTCCTCCCATGGAGCTTGCAACCTGAAGGCAAGAAACCAAACAAACAAAAGCTATCACTGCATTAGTGATAATTATGTGAAGACTACTTTGACAGTGTTGCAAGAGTTGGGATGTGGTGGTCAGGTCTGTCTTCCTTCAGGAAATGATCTTAAAAGCTGAGACTGAGAGAAGGAATAAGAGTTGAAGCAATGGAGAAAAAATAAACAAAAAGCAATCAAGCTGTCTGGGATGGAGTAAGCTATTAAAATTTCTGTGCCTTAGTTTCTACATCTGTTAAAAGGGAGCAATAACAAAACATATTAGAAAGAGTCTTGGGAAATAAATGAGATAAGGAGTTAGAAGAGGACGGGATTGGAGACGCTGATGATGAGGGTGGTGGCGGTGATAATGACAGTGACAATGATGAGTGTTATTTTACGAAGAGGGAAGAGCCGTTGGGAGAGCCCCAAGGGAGGCATATGCTAGGCTTTGGTCAAGAAGCTGAATGAGGAACAAAGGGGACACATGGCAGAAGAGTGGGAAGAGAGCTATATGTGAGACAGGGGAGGCTCTTGGAAACTGTGTCTGCCCTTTGATAGACTTAAGCCTACTATTGAAGGGAGAGCACAGCAAACTCCTACTTTCCCCGTTTTTCCTTGGCTGCTCTTATTTGTTATGTTGTTGTTTGTTATTCAGTCGCTTAGTTGTGCCTGACTCTTTGTGACCCCATGGACTGCAGCACACCAGGCTTCCCTGTCCTTTACTCTCTCCCGGAGTTTGCTCAAACTCATGTCCACTGAGTCAGTGATGCCATCCAACCATCTCATCCTCTGTAGCCCCCTTCTCCTCCTGCCCTCAATCTTTCCCAGAATCAGGGTCTTTTCCAATGAGTTGGCTGTTCGAATCAGGTAGCCAAATTATTGGAGATTCAGCTTCAGCATCAGTCCTTCCAATGAATATTCAAGGTTGATTTCTGTTAGGATTGACCGGTTTGATCTCCTTGCAGTCCAAGAGTCTTCTCCGGCACCACAATTCAAAAGCATCAATTCTTAGGTGCTCAGCGTTCTTTATAGTCCAACTTTCACATCCATACATGACTACTGGAAAAACCATAGCTTTGACTATGGACTTTTGTCAGTAAGTGATGTCTCTGGTTTTTAATATAGTATCTAGTTTTGTCATAGTTTTTACTCCAAGGAGCAAGTGTCTTTTAATTTTGTGGCTGCAGTCACCGTCCACTGTGACTTTGGAGCTCAAGAAAATAAAATCTGTCACGGTTTCCAGTTTTTTCCCCATCTATGTGCCATGAAGTGATGTCATGATCTTAGTTTTCTTAATGTTGAGTTTTATGCCAGCTTTTCACTCTCCTTTTTCACCCTCATAAAGAGGATCTTTACTTATTTGCTTTCTGCCATTAGAGTGGTATTATCTGCATATCTGAGGTGTGGATACTTCTCCTAACAATCTTGATTCCAGCTTGTGAGTCTTCAGACCTGGCATTTTGCATGATGTACTCTTCATAGAAGTTAAATAAGCAGGGTGATAATATACAGCCTTGACATGCTCCTTTCCCAGTTTCCCAGTTTTGAACCAGGCTATCGTTCCATGTCCGGTTTTAACTGTTGCTTCTTGTCCGGCATTACAGGTTTCTCAGGAGGCAGGTATGGTAGTATTCCCATCTCTTGAAAAATTTTCTACAGTTTGTTGTGATCCATACAGTCAAAGGCTTTAGGGTAGTTAATGAAGCGAGATAGATTTTTTTTTTTAATTCTTTTGCTTTTTCTATGATCTAGCAGATCTAGAAATTTGATTTCTGGTTCCTCTACCTTTTCTAAATCTAGCTTGAACTTCAGGAGTTCTTCTGTTCACATACTGTTAAAACCTAGATTGAATAATTTTGCACATTACCTTGCTAGCATGTGGAAATTTTATAGGACCTTGTTGTAATATGAATTTTAAGTAATAATTTTATGATTTTTTTAAACTTTGATTTTACTTCTTTTTCTTCTAATCTGTTCTTTGACTTAGGTGTTGCCTAAATTATACAAAACCATTCTTGTCCTGCCACCCCTTGGAATGACCTTGCACCTTTCTAAGTGTGGATATATGTTGGTGTTTCATTTTCCCTGTTGCCTTCACCAAGCTCAGCTATACAATTAACTACTTTAATCTTGTCTCACCCAGTTAGTCCCATTTTCTTAATCATTTTTGTTCCTCCCCTCACTATTCCCTTGAAAATTGCTTTATCTCATGGTCAATTTATCACACAGCCATTAAATTTTTACCAGGCGTATAAACCCCTTGGTAGAAATAGCACTGAGAAGCATATTAGCACTCACTGAAGCTCCTGCTTTTCTGAGGGTATTGCTCACTCTTGTCTTATAAATTAGTTTATCTACGATCTCCAAGAGGTGAGTGCAATTAACAGGTGTCTGTCTGCTGACGACACTGCCATTTTGACAATTCAGTCTGAGGCAGGCTGATGCAGAGAGTATAGCTGTTAAAAGAACATGGACTGGACCATTAGGAGACCCACCTAAAAGTTGTGTGACTGACTTAAAACTCTCTGAGCTGTAGGGTCTTCTGTGTTAGATGGTGGCTCAGCATACAGCTGCAGCATTAGACTGCAGGGTGTCAATATCCACTCTGCTCTACTGTGATATGACCTCAGCTCAGTGACGTAACTGCTCTTTACCTTCGTTTTTCCTTGTATGTGAACCAAGGATGATGGCCATACTTCTGTGAGAGGGCGTCTATGAAAGATGAATAGCAAAGTGCTTGAAAGAGAACCTTGCAGAAACCGAGGGCTCAGTGTATTTTGGCATTATTTCCTATAAAATGGGTACAATAAAACCTAACTTGCGAAGTCACTGTAGCCATTACATATCTATGACTTGTAAATCACCTGGTTATTGTAAAATTGTGTAGAGGTACACTAAGGGTTCATCTCTTGATCTTTGCCATTTCTTTCATGAATGCACAGTGTGAAGTTTTCAAAAGATATTTAAAAAATCATCAGGTGATGAGTAGAAGATACAATGAGTGCATATACTTTCTTGGAGGATGGATGGCTTTCTGAGGTTTGAAATAAGAAAGGAAATCACAAAGAAAAGATTGACATATTCAATTGCATATGATTTTAAGATGTATGCACAATGAAAATATTATAACGGAAATAAAAAGGGAAACAACAGATTGAGAAAAGTATTTCCTCAAATATGCCAAAGGAAATTGCTGTGAAGATTAAATGAGATGATGTGTATGGAAATGCTTAGTCAACTGTAAAACATAATAAAAATGTTTATGTTGTTAAAAATGGCGCTTCAATTTACTGAGCAAGTCTTATGCGCTGAGTACTTAAATTCATATAATCCCAGTGCTAATGGAGGCTTCCCTGCACCTTAATATCTCTCTAAAGATGACCAAAGCCTTTTTTTGTTTGTTTTTTTCCTTTAGCTGTGCTTTATGTGGGGTCATAGTTCCCTGACCAAAGATCAAACCCATACCCCCTGCAATGGAAGTACAGAGTCCCAACCACTGGACTGCCAGGGAAGTCCCAACAAAAACCTAAATGGGGAGAAATCCATCTTTACATGCCATCTTAGCAATGTTCTAAGGGCTCTCTATTGTCCCATGTCAAGCTCAGTCCTTCCCCATAAAATGAACTCACTCCATATATTTTGTGAGTATAGGATTTTTTTTTTAAACCCACTGTGATCATTTTCTCAGGAAATAAATGTAAAAGAGGCTAGAGAAAAGGAAAGGAGACTTCCCAGAGGAGGAGTATCAGAGCCTGTTTTGGAGGAAGACTTGGAGTTGTCCAGGTGGGGACCTGCTGGCAGGGGAAGGCTGGGAGATGGCAGGGCAAGAAGCCGCAAGTCCAGAGTCCCAAATCTTGAAAGAGGATGAGCCCAAGAGCAGCCAGGACTGGAAAGGAACATCTGTCATCTGTTCCAGTGAACACGAGCATCCTTGTTCAGTGCCTTTGCAAGTGAAAAGCAGCTCATGATGTTTGTTTATCGAGGCTGATGGAAAGTTATGACAATAGCAGGTTCCAAGTCCTTCCACAAACTGGGGGTCATGGCACACGCTGGTCTGGGGATCAGGTGGACCATGTGTGGGCATTTTGCGAGTATAGGATCTTTAGGGAGATTGTGGAATATCAGCGGGTGACAAGGATGTCACCACAAAGCCTTTGTTGTATTTTTTTCCTGCTTCCTCCATCACTCTCCTCTCTCTTCTTCTCAGAAACAATTTTCTCCCTTATCTCATGAAAAAATGGTTTCTTTTATTTCATTAAAGCCTTGAAGCCCACCTTAAGTGGGCTTATTATGGCAATTTTTGAACAAAGGAGGCCTTCTTCCTGAGGTATTTCCTACATTAGCCTCTAAGAGGATTAAATTTTCTCTGTTTAATTATGTACATTATTTCAAATCCTCACAAAAGTCGTGTAAGTTATGTCCATTCTTGTATTTGTTGCTAGAAGAAATGGAGACAAAAAGAGACAAAGTACCTCCTTGAAATTATCCATTAACAGGTAGCCAGCTACATGCCCTTAATAATAATTAACACAGTAATATGTAAATATATTGGTAATGGCAACCGACTCCAGTGTTCTTGCCTGGAGAATCCCAGGGACGGGGGAGCCTGGTGGGCTGCCGTCTGTGGGGTCGCACAGAGTCAGACACGACTGAAGCGACTTAGCAGCAGCAGCATGTAAATATAGAAATAGTATTTATTCGAAGAGTATATATATAAATAAATTATGGAACTATAGCCCAAATGATCAGCACCATCAATCCTCATAATAGGAAATAGAAATCCTACTCCTCTACATCTATTGATATAAAACCACTACTTATCCTCCAGATAACAGCAACGACAATAATAATATGTAACATAAGTTCAGTGATTATCATGTACCAGGCATCCTTCTAGGTGCTTTATATGTATTAATTTATTTAATCCTCACAACAGTCCAACGAGATAAATTCTATTATCATCCCCATTGTGTCGATACGTATAAATAAACATCTTGTCTAAGCATGCCACCGTACAGAGAAGCCTGTAACCCAGTAAGTTCTCATAACCTCGACACCAACACAGAATGAAAACTTCACAACTGCAATGGAAGACCTTAAAAAATCACACGCTACAAGTCATACTTTTGCATTCTTTAAAATTAAATTTAAATAAAAACCCAAAACAGTACAGGGTAATCGTGACATTATTATGAAACTCCATATAAACATGTGTTGAGTGATCATGGAAATTTGACCTTTTTGAGAGACAAGATGATGATTTATAGTTCTTGACTCAACAATCTGTTTCTGGGTAATTCATTATTAAAAATGAGGGAAGTATAAAAAGAAGATATATTGGGTTGCCTATGGCATGCTGTAGTCTATAGGGTCTCAAAGAGTCAGACACAACTGAGCGACTGAACTGAACTGAAAAAGTCATTTGGGTTTTTTGGAACAGCTTGTGGAAAAATCTAGATGAATTCTTTGGCCCACCCAATAAACCATATTACTCATTGCAGTTGAACTGTCTCACACTGGGTAAATAAATTATGGTACATCAATTCAATAGATGCTTTAATGCAATCATTAAAATTTCAACTATGGACTATGTATTTATAGGGGGAAATGTGCACGTATGAAATAACAAAGATCAATCAAATAATCAATGAACAGAGTGCCTATATATACTATTGTTATTTTTTTTAGCCATGGTGGGTCTTTGTTGGGCACTTGGGCTTTCTCTAGTTGCGCTGAGTCGGGGCTACTCTTTGTAATGGTGGGCAGGCTTCTCATTGTGGCGGCTGCTCTTATCGCTGAGCACAGGCTCTAGGCTTCAATAGTTGCAGTGTGTGGGCTGAGTAGTTGCAGCTCTCGGGCTCTCCAGCACGGTCTCTGGAGCTGTGACTCATGGGTTTAGTTGTTCCGTGGCATGTGGCATCTTCCCATACCAAGGATCTAGCTGGTGTCCCTTGCATTGCTCGATCTTAACCACTGAACCACCAGGAAAACCCATATTGTTACTATTAAATAAGATATATGCTTATGGACAAAGACTTAATAATCAATACAAAGTGTATGAAGTTAAACTGGTGGAAGATGAATGTTTGGTTTTTTTTTTTAACATTTCTACTCATATTACTTTTGTGTTACAACATTTGCACACTAGAATACAAGTGGTAGACAATTTGGGGTGTCATTTGCATTATTCATAGCCACTCTTGGAGAGGGATCTAGTTTTAGAGAGTGACCTGATACGAATCTTTCACTCAGCCTAAGTCCTTAAAATTCTACAAACCAATTAGTTTTTCATCAACCTTGCTTACTCAGTGTCCCTCAAGCATTCCCTTCCAAAGAGCCTTTCTCTGCCAAGAGTTCTCAAGGGGAAACTGACATGCTCAGTCTCCAGTTTCCTCATGAATTCTTACCCTTCTGTGTCACTATTATGATGAAATGTGTCTGTTTTGTGCTGTGCTATATGCTTAGTCACTCAGTCATGTCTGACTCTTTGCGACCCCAGACTCCTCTGTGTGTGGGGATTCTCCAGGCAAGACTACTGGAGTGGGTTGCCATGCTCTTCTCCAGGGGACCCTCCCAACCCAGGGATTGAACCCAGGTCTCCTGCATTGCAGGCTGATTCTTTACCATCTGAGCCACCAGGGAAGCCTGAAATGTCTCCTACTATTCAAATATGTTGGGATTGAGGAAAAATTTAGAAACCCGTGTTGCTGTTGTTGTTCGGTTGTTCAATCATGTCCTCCTGTTTGCAACCCCATTGACTGTAGCCTGCTTGGATCCTTTCTTCATGGGATTTCCCAGGCAAGAATACTGGAGTGGGTTGCTATTTCCTCCTCCAGGAAATTGCCCCAACTCAGGGATCAAAGTCCTGTCTCTTGCATCGGCAGACGGATTCTTTACCACTGATCCACCTGGGGAAACCCTGAACCCCTGTAGAAATAACTAAATGCTCTTACTCAGAAAAGTTCTTGTCCAAACCGTCATCGCCCCTTTTAGCACCTACATTGTCTTCTTTGTGTAGTTGAGTGTCTTATGTTTGCATCCTCTTCTGACATTGGTTGGGAGCTCCTTGAGGGCAGATAGGACCAGGATCTATTCATTTTGGTGTCATCAAGTCACAATGATTTGCCTAAATTGCCCCTCTAATTTCAGATGCTTTTTTTTTTTCTCCTTTTTTCACCTCTAAGGAAATACTATTCAGATTTCTAACTATGCCTGGGAGATCAGCTCTCTACAGAGTTTCCCAAACCTGGTCCAACAGAGAAAGGAGTTCCCACTTCTCACTCACAGTGACCTTCTGAACACCCTCTAAACTAATATTTCTGAGAGTGGATGTTAAGTTCCACCATGATAATATCCTCGTAGTTATTGCCAGTTACGCAAACAGTATGTCCACTTGGAAAATGTTTAGATATAACTACATAAAGAAAAAAGGGAAAGCCTATACCTTTATCTCACCCCCTGATAATCATTTCAGTGAATATTAAGTTCAGTTATGTAATTGTATTCAATTATCCACTACACTTAAATAATGCTGTAGTGAACATATGTGTGTGTGTGTGTGTGTGTGTGTATGAAAAAGGCAATGGCACCCCACTCCAGTACTCTTGCCTAGGAAGTCCCATGGACGGAGGAGCCTGGTGTGTATTTCTTTCCGTGTTTTTCTAAGACAAATGCCTAGAAGTGAAAGTGCCATGTAAATCTATACATATATGTTAAATTTTGATGTATTATTGCATTGCCCACCAGAAAGACTGGACCAGTTGGAACTCCCATGAGACTGTATTGAAGTCCTTGATTTCCTATGCCCTTGCCTGCACTGATTATTTTTATATTATATTTTAAGTGCTTGTTTATTTCTCTGCCTTCCTACTAGACTGGTTTTATAGAGATCAAGGGTGGATATTTATCATCTTTCGATATCCTATTAAGTTTTTTTTTTTTAATACATATGAACACTTGGCTAATGGAAAGCATTTTCTTTCTAAAATAAATGTGAAAACCTGAAAGTGCTAAATCATGAAGCAGATTATATATACTCTACCATGTGTTTGAGGGAAGGTCTGAAAGGACATTGGACCGAGAGAGATGGCAGATTCAATTCTGGCTCTGTCTCTTTGTCACTAAATCCCAAGCCAGGGAGCATAGACTATTTGAGCCAGTCTTTTCTTCAGTAAAGTGAACACAATAGTTTCTCTAAAATTATTGTAACAGCATTAATGTGAGGATTAATTTTAAAATGCTGTAAAATGTTGCTCCTCTTAATAAAATTTACAAAAGCACGGCAATCGCATCAGCTGGGAGCTGATTGTAAATGTAGACTCTCAAGCTATCCCCAGACCTCCTGAATCACAATCTGCATTTTTTGCAAGAGCATCAAGTGATTCTTACTCAGGAAAGTTTGAGAAACACAGAAAACATTAGGCACAGCATCAGACACAAACAATCAATAAAATAAGTGATGACAATGATGCTGATGATGTGATGTATGTCAAATATTCAGCATTTACTAAGCCATAGTTACTCTAATTTTTATTAACTGTTCAAATTTGGCTTTAAAATAACAACCTGGGCTTTTGTAAAATGTTGCCATTTCTTTAATGGATGCAAAAGCCCTATTTTGGGATGTTAAGTGATGTGCTTTACAGCAGAATGAATGTGATTTACACTTGGTGATTCATTTGGGAGGCTGTGGAGCATGGTCTTGGGAAGCAGAAAAGGCTGGATTAGAATCCCAGCTCTGCTTCTTGTGAGCTATAGGTTCTGAGCAAATAACTTAATACCCTTGAGCTCTACTCTCTGAGGCTGATTATACTGAGACTTTTAACTCTTTACCTGTACAACACTATGAACACTAGCTGGCATCTTTCAGGAGTCAGGGATAACATCTACTGGTTGTCACTGTGCGAAAAGTGCTCAACAGTGTTCTAAATGCCTTATTAGTGACTTCATTTCCCCCTTGTGAAAACCTATGAGCTAAATATTTGTCATCATCCTCATTTTATGGAAGAGTAAGAAGTCTCAGAGTTAGGTTAAATTGCTTGGTATAACCTGTAAATGGCATAGCTGAGGTTATAATCCCAGACAGTTTGATGTCATAGCCTAATTCATTTTTTTCTTTTTCCTTATCTTTTCTTTTTTCCCCCTTTAACAAAGCTACCTTCAGAAAGTGAAGCCTGAGATGGGTTTTTGAAGATTAATAAGAGTCTGCCAGGTGCCAATTCTTATGGAACATTTTCTAAGTAACTGTTTTTTTCTCTCTCATATTTTTCATATTTTCTGTTTGTTCTCCTTTCTTCCTCTCTCTGGAATTCATTCTTTGATCAACTGATGATACTGAAGAGTTTAGTGATACTGGCAGATGTCAAAGATCACTGATTTGAGGAATGTCTTCTTTTTTTTCTCTCCTCACTATCTCATGTTTGACAAGGCTTGTAACAGCTTTGAATTTCTTTAAATAATATTTAACACATTGATGTTAAGTGTCAGACACTGTTCTAAGCAATTTACCTGTACTAACTTAGTCAATCCTCAAAACAACTCAATGGTATAGGTACTATGAAAAGTGAAGTGAAAGTGTTAGTTGCTGAGTCATGTCCAACTCTTGCAACCCTGTGGACTGTAGCCCACCAGGCTCCTCTGTGCGTGGAACTCTCCAGACAAGAAAACTGAAGTGGGTAACCACTGCCATCTCCAGGGGATCTGCCTGACCCAGGGATAGAACCCAGGTCTCCCACATTGCAGACAGATTCTTTACCGAGTCACTGGGGAAGCCCCATCCCCAATGTACAGATAAAGAAGCTGAGGACAGAGAATGTATGTCACTTGCTCAAGGCTATACATTTGGTGAAGCAGAGATTCACACCCAGGCAGCCTTGCTATAGAATCCATGCTTTTAACCATTACATCTATTGCTTCCCTCTTGACTCTCAAGACAGTATTGAGACATGAGTAGGATGGAGCTAGAATAACCACTTTATAGATGAACAGATAGTTTCAGAGTGGTATATGATTTGCCTGAGGTCACACAGATTGCTAATTGAAAAGCTAGGTTTAAAATCCAGGTCTCCTAACTCCAGGCTTGCTGAAGCAAAAAAGACCACTCAGGAGAAACAGCCGTAGAGAAAGCCACAAAGGAGTCTGAATGGGAACTGAGGCCTATAGCATGCCCAAAAGGAAGGGACCTCTGAGTTTCCTCTGGGTTTGATTTGTCAGTAGTGACTGAAGCAATATTTTTTCTCCTTCCCAGCAAGTCTATTCTGCCACCATTTGTGTGACATCAGGAATCCTGTTTGACTCTGAATTTGCAATGCAAAACAATGTGATTTTGTTTTTGTTTGTTTTTCCTGTTCAGTTTCTCCGATTCCTTTATTAGCAGTCTGTCCCTTCCACTTTTTGATCTTCCCAGATGCCACTAATGGTAAAAAACCCACCTTCCGATGCAGGAGGCATAAGAGACTTGGCTCTGATCCTTGGGTCGGGAAGATTCCCTGGAGGAGGGCATGGCAACCCACTCCAGTGTTCTTTCCTGGAGAATCCCATGGATAGAGGAGCCTGTGGGCTACAGTCTATAGGATTGCAAGAGGAGCCTGGAGGGATACAGTTCATAGGGTCACAAAGAGTCAGATATGACTGAAGGGACTTAGGATGCGCACACACACCTCCCTCCCTTACCTCTGTCCCCTTCTCTGTGTTAAGAGGAAAAAAATTTCCCCTAATGAATCCACCATTGGTCCTATTCTCTGTGGTGGGCTGGTAACATGTCGTTTCTGTTTTCTAATTATTCACTCAATTGTTTCATCCCTTCTTTTTAAAACCTGAGTCTCTCTTCCCATTTTCCAGATCATGTAGCTTGTAAATGCGTTCCATTTATCTTTGATTCTGGGCTCTAATTTGTTCCCAAAGTGCCAGCTGTCAGCATTCTGAGACTCAATGTGTTGATTTAAAATATTAGATCCTGCCTTTCTCGTCTAGTAAAAAATAAATGGATGTTTGTTTAGAATTACTAGAAAAAAGTTATTTTTAAAATGTGCAAAGCATGGTTTCCGTTTAATCTGCCTTCTAGCATAAAATAAGCAGGAAAGATGATATCCTTCTTTTTTAATGGAAAAAAGCCTGAGGTTCAGGGAAATTAAACCAGAGAAACTGAATGAGTGACTACAAGAAGGGAGCTGCCATTCTGCTAGACCCTAGTAATTTCTTTTTCTGCATGATCTAGGGGAAGAAAACAGGCTAACCCTTGGGGTGATTCCTCATTTTTCTTAGTTCTGTGTAAATTTGGGCATGCTACAGATCTTTTCTAACTAGGGATGACTATCAATTAGAATAGACATGATTAAAGATTATATTACCCACATTTGAAAACAAATTCAATACTGGGGAAAGTCAAATATCTAGAGTGCTTCCAGTTCGGTCAAGTAGGCGGATAGTGCTACTTTTAATGGAGAGAGGGAAGGTGAGATTGCTCATCTGGCACTTGAACTTATGAATCTGAGATTCAGCAGACAGCCTGGGTGGGAGTGGCAGGCTCCATGGTGTCTCTGTTCTGCAAATGATGTGCTGCCTTCTTTTAAGAGCTCAGATTTATTTGTTAGTCCAAAGAGATTTCATTGGCCTCTACATGTGGTTTCTTTAAAATTTTCCATTGCAACAGCATTATTCCAGCAAGTGCCAGAGGTAGCTTTGCGATCTAAAGAACACTGCATGAAACAGAACACTGTCTCGTGTCCCCTACATGCTCAGTAAAAAGTCATATGGAAAGAGTGAATTAGGCAGGGTGAGGACCATGGAGTATATTAGACACAGTGGTTGGAGAGAGCCTTTGTGTTGAGCCCTGGAGATTCAGAGAAAATGGGCTGGTGTGGTGAGAAGCAGAAGTCAGGAGACCCTCAGCTGAGACCGTCCCGCTCTCCGTATCTCAGACTCCACGAGCTGAAATTGAGGAGCAGTCCTAAGAGTCTAGCCATCTAGTTGTGGGAATGTGCACAGTATAGAGTAGGCATATCTGGGGGCATCTGTGGCATGGGGCAGTGTCTCTACCTCCTTTTCCCTTTAATGCAAAAGAGAGACAATAAGGATTCTATAAATGCATAGTTTGTCATCCCCAGGGAGAAAACAAAATATTAAAAGGCTTTACTGTTGCAAAGAAGCAGATAACAAGACAATTAGGACCATTAAATACTGAAAAAGCTCCAAGACCAAATGAATTACATGGATTTATTCTGAGGGCAATGGTAAGAGGATGAGAAAAACCCTTGGCAGAAACTTCTGGAAGATCAAGAGATCCCAAACACAGACATTAATGCTCTCTGGAGTCCAAAGTCAGAAGCAGGCTCACCCATGTGCTGAGTCGCTGTGGTGCTAAAGGGTTGCACCCTTCAACTGGGTCTTCTCTCTGCCCTGGAAGACCTCTATCATGGCACCCAGGAACTTCCTGATCCAGGGACTGAACCCAGGTCTCCCGCATTGCAGGCAGATTCTTTACCATCTGAGCTACCAGGGAAACCTCTCATTATGCCACCAGTAATACTTTTTCTTATAGACTTGCTTGTCCCCCATTAGAATATCAGCCTCTTTGGAGCAAAGCTTTGTTTATTTTTTTCATGTTAAGCCTGGTGACTGGCACAGAGCAGACTTCCAGCAAGCTTGTGGAATGAATGAATGAATGAATACATGAAATGTGTGGGGGATGCGAGCTTTAGTCTCAGTCACATAGAAGCTCCCTCAGAATTTATATGTTCAGAGGAAGATTATCTGTAACACCTTCCACAAATTAAATGTTTTGAAGTATCTTGTTTCTGCAAGAAACTGGCCAACTCCTGAGGGGTCTTGAAAATAGTGTGATCTTTGGGCAAGAAACTTGAGAAGAAAAGGCATATGACCAAGAAAGGCTAGCTATGATATGTACATGGCCATTCTTAAAGGCTTCATTTTTCAAATGAATCCAAAATGTGAAACTATGGATGATAAATATTGTGACTGATTTTCCTGTATATCTTGATTTATGTTGTTGTTGTTCAGTGAAGAGGTCACATTCAGAAAGGTGATTTCTGTAGGTCAAAATCACAGAGCACAACACACAGATTGGGGCTTTACCCACATTATGTCTCAGTCCAAAACCTTTTCTCTGTCCATTATACCCAAAGCCTCCCAAATTTATGAGTCACTGTATTTTTATGCCCCAGGCACAGAACAATATTAAAATCATGTCAGACAAGTCTCATAACCATGATCCAGCTTTACCGGTTGTGCATATCAAATGATGGTGAGTATAAGACTGCTGTCCTATAGACATGGCTTGCCGATTCTTTTTTATTTAACTTCTTTAAAAAAATTTATTATTTTTCATTTTTGACTGTGCTGGATGTTCATTGCTGTATCTAGGCTTTCTCTCATTGTGGCTCATGGGGTTCTCATTGCAGTGACTTCTCTTGTGGTTCATGGGCTCTAGGCATATGGGTTTCAGAAGTTGTGGTACACGGGCTTTTTGCCCCATAGCATGTGGAATCTTCCCAGACTAGGGATTGAACCTGTGTCCTCTGCATTGGCAGACAGATTCTTAGTCACTGGGCCACTAGGGAAGTCGGTGTGCCAATTCTTAATCGGGATCTCTGCTCTGGAAGTCTGACCAGTATCTCTAGACACACCCTCTTCTTCAGGGAAGATGCTCAGATGGAACTTTGACAGTGTAGAGGAGAGAGGCATTACTATTCCCATTGAATAATGGTGAAACTGAGATTTAGAAGATATGTAACACCCCAAACTGACCTAAAAACAGAAAAGCCTGGAATTGACACCCAGGCTCTGTCTTCTTGCCCAATATCATTGCCACTAGCCCTCAGCTCAAATCTGCCCTGAGACATCACAGGTCTTAAGAAAGGCAAGGGAGCATCTGCTGTGGAGATACATTGTCTTGGAGCTAATTCCTGACACTTATGTGTTGTGTGACCTTGGATGAATTGCTTAATATCTCTGAGGCTCAGTTTCCTTTCCCATGTAATGAGGGAGCTAATACCTACCTCACTGTGTTGCTCTGAGAATTAAATGAATCTGTGAATTAATTAACTTATTCTCCGCCTTGTTCCAGAAAGGATTCAAGGTGGCTTACAAGGGCACAGTAATATGATTTAAGAATGGGGGAGAAAAGAAACAAGAGCAAGATGGGCAGATGGGGGAGTTGGTCCAACTCCATGGCTAAAAACAAGGGCTCCATTTTGCTCAAAGCTGTCCAGTAGCCAACCCTAAAAGGGAAGCCCTGGCAGTCATATCCTGTGCCATACCATGTTCATGAGGTTATAGAAGATCCACGACTCAAGGGAAGCACAGCTAAGTTTAAGATATGTTATATTTCATATTCATAGATTTGGGATATAGTTGCATATATTCCAGATTCCAGGCACTAAAATACGCAGTGGGGATCAGTACTGAAAAGGCAGACATAGCCCCTATCCTAAAGGAGGTGAGAGTCTTTGTAACTCAATGGTGTCAATGTGATATGTCACTTCCGTGAGATCAGCTTTACCAAAAAAAAAAAAAGGCAAAGAATAAATCAGTTACACAAAATTCCACATATCAAGCTCTGAGTACAGTGTCTCAGTTCAATTCAGTTCAGTTGCTCAGTCATGTCCGACTCTGTGACCCCATGAATTGCAGCACGCCAGGCCTCCCTGTCCATCACCAACTCCCAGAGTTCACTCAGACTCACATCCATCGAGTCCGTGATGCCATCCAGCCATCTCATCTTCTGTCATCCCCTTCTCCTGCCCCCAATCCCTCCCAGCATCAGAGTCTTCCAATGAATCAACTCATTACAAGAGGTGGCCAAAGTACTGGAGTTTCAGCTTTAGCATCATTCCTTCCAAAGAAATCCCAGGGCTGATCTCCTTCAGAATGCACTGGTTGGATCTCCTTGCAGTCCAAGGGACTCTCAAGAGTCTTCTCCAACACCACAGTTCAAAAGCATCAATTCTTCGGTGCTCAGCCTTCTTCACAGTCCAACTCTCACATCCATACATGACCACTGGAAAAACCATAGCCTTGGCTAGACGGACCTTTGTTGGCAAAGTAATGTCTCTGCTTTTGAATATGCTATCTAGGTTGGTCATAACTTTCCTTCCAAGGAGTAAGCATCTTTTAATTTCATGGCTGCAATCACCATCTGCAGTGATTTTGGAGCCCAAAAAAATAAAGTCTGACCCTGTTTCCACTGTTTCCCCATCTATTTCCCATGAAGTGATGGGACCAGATGCCATGATCTTCGTTTTCTGAAAGTTGAGCTTTAAGCCAACTTTTTCACTCTCCACTTTCACTTTCATCAAGAGGCTTTTTAGTTCCTCTTCATTTTCTGCCATAAGGGTGGTGTCATCTGCATATCTGAGGTGATTAATATTTCTCCCAGCAATCTTGATTCCAGCCTGTGCTTCTTCCAGTCCAGCATTTCTCATGATGTACTCTGCATAGAAGTTAAATAAGCAGGGTGACAATATACAGCCTTGACGTACTCCTTTTCCTATTTGGAACTAGTCTGCTGCACAGTAAATATTTGATATTCATTTTTCCACTTATTTAATGAACATTTATTAATCTCTGATATCTATTTGTTGTTCAGTCTCAAAGTCATGTCCAACTCTGTGACTCCATGGACTGTAGCCTGCCAGTCTCCTCTATCCAAGCGAATTTTTCAGGCAAGAATACTGGAGTCAGTTGCCATTTCCTTCTTCAGGGGATATTCCTGGGACCAGGATAGAACCCAGTTCTCCTACATTGGCAGGTAGATTCTTTACCACTGAATCACTAAAGGGAAACCCCATGATATCTATCTGTATGTCTTTTTAGGCTCCAGGCTTATGCAGTAGATGAAACAGTCAAACATCCCTACCTACATTATGGTTGAAGAGAGAGACAATCAAAAAGTCATTCAGTAAATCACATGATATAGTCGGTATTGATAAGGGAAGTATGGTAAAGTGTGAGCATAGTTCAGAGAGAATGGCCAGGGGAGGCCTCACTGAGAAGGCGGCCTTTTAATCCAACTTGAAGGAAGAGAGGGAAAGAGTCATCGAGCTTCTGGAGAGAACATTCCAAAGAAGAAGAAGAGCAAGAGCGGATGCCAAAGGCTGGCAAGGCCTGGCAGGGTCCACAGAGTATTAGGCGGGACTTTTTCCACTGAAAGTAGCAAAAAGTCAACTCCAAAGAGATCAAGCAAAAGAGATTTACAGAAGGGAATGTGGGTGGTTCATAGAATCTGAAGATGAGATGCATGAAAGCAGAGGACTCCATCTGGGAAACTCTAGGGGAGAGGCAGGCCCAGCTCCCCTAGCATGCTTCCTCTCTCCTCTTTTTATGGGGGACATGATGGGAGGCTGTAATCACATTCATTCAGCCTGCCAGCAAGTGGTGTAATAGACAGACTTCTCTTTGCCTGCTCTTGCATAAAAAATGTCCAGGCCCAAAGGTCACTGTGGCTGTGATATGGGACATTCTATAATTGACTCAGACTGGGTTGTGTGCCCATCTCTGTGGCCTGGTAAACAAATCTGTCATTGAAAGGAGGTAGAAAAAAAGAGAGTTGGGCTCCCTAAGACCCATAGCCCCCAAACGTCCTCTTCACAGTAAATGACTTGCCCTAAGAAAAGCAGTTCATGAATGTCACAGTAGAAACTGTAGTCTCCTATCTACCATATCAGAAATCATTAGCATCCTAGTTAGTGTGACAGATGAATGAATTATTCTATGTTCTTGCTGACTCCTGGGAGATGTTTTGTGGTTTCTCTCATCTGTACAAGGACATTCTGTTCGTTGTCATATGCAAATAATGATCCCATCATCTAAAATGCTTCTTGCTTATGGTGGGTGGTGGGCTCTGACGACCTCCCCTTTGTTGTCATTAGGAAATGCTGTGAGGTTTCAAACAACTGGAAAAGTAGGCCACAAATATGATCAAAATATCCAGTAATGCACTAGTTCATTTTAAACATGGTCATTTTTGGTAATAACAGTAATTATGATTGAAAAATCATTTAAAGAGAAAAGACAAAAAATGCATGATCTATGTTGAGGGGACTTTTGTAAGATGTACTGGAGGAAATAGGCATAGATTTATAATGGAATGAAAGAATTACAAGCATCTTCTTACACTGCAGTCATTTTCCTCGACCCATGCCTATCTGTCCCTAAGGATGGGCAGCCTCGGTTCATGCATATGTCCTCAGTTAACATTTCTGGAGGATGTACTTCATGCCAGGAATTGTGTTAGGTGCTAATTATTTCATGGTCATAAAATACCTACCAATAAGAAGTATATATTCATTGATTCTATAAATTCATAAAAATATCTCTCATTGATTTTAATTTTTAAAGCCACCTGTATCAAAATATATAGGGTCCTTAGAACACATCTTCAGTAACCCCTCCACTCTGATTTTTGCAAGCACTGCAGTTAACACTACTTTCTCAATAGTATCGATAGCAGTGTCAACCTAAATACAATTTGCATTTACATACAGCTGTAAGACAAACTTTGCTAGCTATAAGAAAACTTTGCTAGCTATAAGAGTTTTAAATATAGATAAATTCTTGTCATATTAGTCATCACTTCCACCTGTTAGAGGGACATTAGGGTTGAGAGTGAATCTTACCACTTTCTCACTTCCATCTTCCTCCAATTTTGACACTGCTAACTAGGCATTTGTCCAAGGATGGATGTGCAGGAACTGTTGTTTTAAAGTAAACCTCAGTTATATAGAATCCTTGTATGGAAAATAAAAAGTTTGTTATGCATTTAATAGATGACAAAATAGAGGTTCCAATATATTAAATGAACTGGAAAAAGAAATAAATAAGCATTTTGCTAAAGTAGGAACACTGAGGCTGAATAACATTACTAAAAGAGGCTTAACCATGGACACTGTGATGGCAGAATAGAAAGCCCTAGACCATCTTTCCTCCAAAAAAGACATTAAGTCAACAATACCTAGATCAGTTCCATTTGTGAGAAATTAAAAAAAAAAAAAACCATTTAAGATTATCTGTACCCCAGGCAAGCTTAAAGCTAGCTGGATCAAGTATGTAGAAAAATTTATGGCTTTCACTTGTCATTATCCCTCCCCTAAGTTCAGCATGGAATAAATGGAAGAAAACACCCAACTCCAAGTATCTCCCTGGGAAGGGAAAATATTGAAGCATTTGTCCAATGTTTCAGATTTTCAGAAAACTGGCTGTAGGACTAATTTCTTTCTCACCTGTCTTGGAGCACTGATGGAAACTAGATCCTTGGAGTCTCATGAGAACAAAAGAGAGCTGGGCAGTTACTGCTGCTCCAGAGGACCTGTAGTGGACAGAAACTGATGTTGTTTGGTGGCCTCTCCTTTGTGGGAGGGGGGAAAAAGAAGAGTGGAGTGTGTATTCAACATTCTGTGTGGGTTGTCTTGTTTCTGTCTCACTTGACTCAGAGTGGAGACTGAGCCCAGCATACACTAGAAGCTTGGGGGCCTCCAAAAATCAGAGCTGGCTGGTTTGGGGCAGTTTCAGAGAACCTGCAGTACTGCAAAAACAGACACCAGAGAGAATAAGAGGAAACTGGCAAATTCCTCTACTTGGGAATTTAGCATAAACCCAAAGAAAATGTTTGAGTAGCCCCCAGAATATCTAGCTGGGCTGATTGGCAAAGCTTTTCTTCTCTAAGAAACCACTCTATAAAGATTGAAGAGATAACTGGTTTTTTCAAATGCAAGAATACAACCACAAAGTGTGAAGCACATTAAGAAACAGGGAAATGTGGCCAATCAGAGAAAAAAATCTCTGAAAATCAACTCTAAAGAAGCAGAGGACTGTGAATTATCTGACAAAAAGTTCAAAATAATCATCATAAAGACACTCAGTAAATTCAAGAAAATGATATGCAAACAAAATGATATTATCAACAAAGTTGGAAAATATAAAAAGGAACCAAACAGGAATCTTGGAACTGAAGAAAGCAATAGCTGAATTCTAAAATTTGCTGAACATGTTCAACCACAGACTTGATCAAGGAAAAGAAGAGATCAGCTAATCCAAAGAGGTTATTTGAAAATATCCAGTGAGAGAATTTAAAAAAAAAAAAAAGAAAGAGAAACAGTGAAGAAAACCTATGAGACTTATAGAATATCATAAAATGAGCCAGGATAGGCATCATGAGGGCTTCCCTGGTGTCTCAGATGGTAAAGAATCTGCCTACAAGGCAGGAGACCCAGGTTCAATCCCTGGGGTGGGAATATCCCCTGGAAAATGGAATGATAACCCACTCCAGTATTCTTGTCCTCTTCCATGGACAGGGGAGCCTGGTGGGCTACAGTTCACAGGGTCACACAGAGTCAGACACAAATAAATGTTCAAGAAAGAAAAGAATAGGCACTATGGGATTCATAGAAGGAGAAGAGAGAGAAAAGGGACAACACAATTATTTTAAGAAATTATGGTTAAAACTTTCCAAATTGAGGGAAGGTAATAGATACCCAGATTTCAAAGGCCCAGAGAACTTCAAATGAGATGAACTAAAGTTAAGACCACATTGAGGCACATTATAATCAATTGTCAAAATTCAAAACAAAGATAGATTCTAAAGCAAAACACAAAAAAGCAATTTGTTATATGGAGTGGAACCTTGATAAGACAGCACATTTCTTAGCAGAAGCCTTGCATTTCAGAAGGAAGTAGGATGATATAGTCAAAGTACTAGGAAAGAAAAAAACAAAAGAAAACAAAAACCTGCCAACCAAGAGCACTTAACCTGGCAAAATTCCCTTCAAAAATGAAGGACAGATTGTCTTTTTCCAGAAAAACAAAAGCTGAAGGATTTCATCAACACTAGACCCACTTTACAAGAAATGTTAATGGGAGCTGTCCAGTTTAAATGAAAAGACACTACTCAGCAGCACAAAAAGCATTTGAAAGTACAAAGCTTACTGAGAAAGGTGAATATATAGACAAATACAGAACCCTATAATACTGCAATGTAAGTGTATAAATCACTTTTAATTCAGGCATAGAAGTTAAAACACAAATATAAAAACAATAACTATTAAAATGTTAATGGATATAAAATATAAAAATGAAGTTTGTGATATCAATAAAATAAACTGTGGGAAGAGGAGCAATAAAAAGTAAAGTTTTATACATAATTTGTTATCAACTTAAAATAGATTTTTATGAGATGTTTTATGTTAAGTCCCAAAATAACCACAAAGAAAATAACTGTAGAAGATTCAGAAAAGAAAATGGGAAGAGAATAAAAGCATGCCACTACAAAAAATCAACAAAGCACATAGGAAGATAGCAGCAGAGGAAAATTAGGAGAAAAATGCTGCAGGACAGACAGGTAATAATAAACAAAAGGACAAGAGCAAGTTCTTTCCTATCAGTTATCACTTGAAATGTAAATCAATTAAACAGTTCAATCAAAATCCAACTCTATGGTATCTAGCCATCTACAAGAGAATAACTTCGTATTACCAAAGATGCATAGACTAAAAGTGAAAGGATGTAAAATGATATTACATCTAAATGGTAATAATGGTAATCATAAGAAAGCAGCAGTGTTCATACTGATATCGGATAAAGTAGATTTTAAATCAAAGTTAGTCACAAGAGATAAAGAAAGACATTACTATACAATGACTAAAAGGGTTAATTCACCAGGAAGATTTAACATTTATGAATATATATGTACTCAGCATCAAAGCATTCAAATACATAAAGCAAACATTGACAGAAATGAAGGGAAAATTTACAGCAACACATAAATAATAAGAGATTTCAACATCCAACTTTTAATAATGGGTACAACACCAAGACAGAAGATTAGTAAAGGAACAGAGAACTTGAACAAAACTAGAGACAAAAATGGACCTAACAGACATATGCAGGATATTTACCCAACATCATCAAAATATGAGTTCATCTCAAGCACATAGAGAACATTGTCCAGTGTAGATCACTTGTTAGGACACAAAGCAAGTCTTTACAAAGCCTTTATGATGATTGATATCATATCATAGATCTCTTCAGACTACATTGAAATGAAGCTACTGAATCAGAAGGAAAACTGGAAAACTCACAAATATGTGTGAATTAAACAACATACTCTTCAACAACCAATGAGTCAAAGAAGAAACAAAAGAAAATATCTCGATACAAATGAAATGTGTATACAACATTCGAAGATCTATGTGATGTGGCTAAAGCAATAAGAAGAAGAAACTTAACAGTGGTAAACATCAACATTAAAAAAAGAAAGATCTGGGATGAATTGGGATATTGGGATTGATGTATACACACTACTGATACCATGTATAAAATAGGTAACTAATGAGAACCTACTGTATAGCACAGGGATCTTTACTCAGTGCTCTAAGTTGACCTAAATGAGAAGGAAATCCAAAAAGGAAGGGATATATGTATATGTGTAGCAGATCCACTTTCCTGTACGGTAGAAACTAAGACAACGTTGTAAAGCACCTACACTCCAACAAATTTTTTTAAAAAAGGAGATCTCAAATGAACAAATTTTACACCTCAAGAAACTAGAAAAAAGAACAAACAAAGCCCAGATTTAGCAGAAGGAAGAAAATAATGCAGATATACTAATATAATAAAGTCAATATATTAAAAAAAAAAAAAAAACAACTATAGTTAACATCATACTCAGGGTTGAAAAGCTAAAAGCTTTTCCACTAAAATCAGGAAGGCAAGTACGTCTACTCAGCCACACCCATTCAACATAGTACTGGAAGTCCTTACCAATCAATTAGACAAGAAAAAAGAAATAAAGAGCATCCAAATCAGAAAATAAGAAGTAAAATCATTTTGTTTCAGATGACGTCATTTTATATGTAGCAAGCCCTAAAGTTCCACAAAATAGCTATTAGAACTAATAAATGAATTAAAAAGTAGATGGAAACAAGGTCACAGGCTGCAAAATCAACATACAAAAGTCAGTTTCACTCTATAACCTAACAGTGAGCAATCTTGAAAGGAAATTAAGAAAGTGATCCTGTTTACAATGGAACCAAAATAATAAAAAAAAAATCTTAGGAATAAACAAGTAAAAGAGTTGTACACTGAAAGCTACAAAATGCTGCTGAAAGAAATTGAGATACAAATAAATGGAAAGTGCCCTGTGTGCATAGATTGGAGACTTAATATTGCTAAAATATGCACAGTACACCATGTAATTTGTTGATTCAATGCAATATTTATCAAAATACCATTGGTATATTGTTTAGAAAATTTTAAAAAACCAGAAATTCACATGGTATCACAAATGACCCCAAATACTCACAATAGTCTTGAGGAAAGAAGAACAAAGTTGGAGGCTTCATACTTCCTGATATCAAAGTATATCAGTAATTAAACCAAAGCCTACAGTAATTAAAGCAGTAGTGTTGTTGTTCAATCATTCAGTTGTGTCCAACTTTTTGCAAGCCCATGGACTTCAGCATGCCAGGCTTCTCTGTCCTTCACTATCTCCCAGAATTCACTCAAGTTCATGTCCATTGAGTTGATGATGCCATACTGGATAAGGACAGGCATACTGATTAGCAAAGCAGAATAGAGAACTCAGAAATAAACTCACATATATAGTCAAATGATCTTCAACAAGGGTACCAAACTGCAAAATGAGTAAAGGACAGTATCGTCAACAAATGGTGTTGAGAAAACTGCATATCTAACTAACAGCACAAAAAGGCCACCTATGGAATGGGAGAGAACATATGCAATTATATATCTAATAAGAAGTCAATCACCACAATATAAAAGGAACTCCTGGAACTAAATAGCAAAATTACTAATAGCTTAGTTTAAAAATTGGCTAAGGACATGAAGAGATATTTTTTTCAAAAGAAGTATATACATAGCCAACTGATATATAAAAAAGATGCTCATTGTCACTAATCATTAAGGCAATGCAAATGAGAACCACAATAACATATCATATCACATCTTTCACGAGAACTATTATTTTAAAAATACAACAGAACTTGGTGAAGATATGGAGAAATTAGAATCTTTATACACTGCTCATGGGAAGGCAAACTGGTGTTTCTGCTAAGGAAAACTGTAAGGAACCCCCTCAACCCCCACAAAATCAAATTGAGAATAGACCTACCATATGATCTAGCAGTTCCACTTCTGAGAATTTATTTGAAAGAACTGAAATCAACATCTAGAAGATATATTAGCAGTGCTCTGTTCGTTACAGTACTATTTACAATAGCCAAGATGTTCATCACTGGATTAATTGTTAGAGAAAATGTGGCATATGTATTCCATGGAATATTACTTGGCTTTAAAAATGAAGGGAATCCTGAAATATATGATAACATGGATGAACATTTTAGACACTGCACTAAACAAAATAAGTCACAGAAGGACAGATATTGCATGATTCTACTTATAGAGGCAGATAACAGACTGGCTGGTGCCAGGACTGTATGGAAAGGAAAATGGGAAGTTGCTGTTTGATGGATATAGGCTTTCATTCATGAAAGATGGAATCATTCTAGAGATCTACTGAGTGCCGAAGAATTGATGCTTTTGAACTGCGGTGTTGGAGAAGACCCTTGAGAGTCCCTTGGACTGCAAGGAGATCCAACCAGTCCATTCTGAAGGAGATCAGCCCTGGGATTTCTTTGGAAGGAATGATGCTAAAGCTGAAATTCCAGTACTTTGGCCACCTCATGCGAAGAGTTGACTCGTTGGAAAAGACTCTGATGCCGGGAGGGATTGGGGCAGGAGGAGAAGGGGATGACAGAGGATGAGATGGCTGGATGGCATCACTGACTCGATGGACGTGAGTCTCAGTGAACTCTGGGAGTTGGTGATGGACAGGGAGGCCTGGCGTGCTGTGTGATTCATGGGGTCGCAAAGAGTCGGACATGACTGAGCGACTGAACTGAACTGTATAATAAATCTGTATAATTAACACTATTGTACTGTACACTTAAAATTGTGCTAAGAGGGTGAATATCGTGTCATATTTTTTTAACATACACACAAATTATGCCCAATCTTCTTAATCTTATCATTAAAGGGAAACATAATTTGTGACTAAGCTGAGATACTAATTTGTACCTACTAAACTGGCAAAAATTAAGAATTCGAATATACACAGGCTTGAAATAGATGGGATTTAAAAAGAATTCCTATGCTGCTGTGGGAATACACGACAGAACCATTTGGAAAACAATTTGGCACCATTGCGTAAAGAACTTTTGCTTTCTTCATAATACAACAGTTACAATTCATTGATCCTTACCTATATGCACCAGATAAATTTTTAAAAACAAAAGCTTATAGGAGCATTGTTCATACAAAGTAGAAACAACCCAAATGTCCATCAACAACAAAATGAGTTTCTGTATAATAAGCTGCAGTATACTTACACAGTAGAATATTATCTGCAGATGAAATGAGAGACTGACAGTGATTGCAAAAAAATGGATAAATTTGGGGGACATAAAGTATAAGGTAAAAAGCAAATTGCTAAAGATTACTTACCACATGGCACCATTTTTATAAAGCTTAAAATCAAACGAACAACATAGATATGGATATAGATATGGTAACACTATTTTTAGCAGTGATATTATAAATAATTATGAAATTATGAAATGTCTGAGAGTAGTGATGGTGTGGGGATGAACAATTTGGATGAGGAAAAATGTAAAGAAAGAGCAAATGGTCTATTCTTAAATAATGTGGATTTGTCTGTATTTATTACTTAATAACATATATTTGCCATTTATTCTTCTATACTTATCAAATATCACACTTAAAAAAACAGTAAAAAAAAATAATGCTTTATGACAAACAGAGAAAATTTGCAAAACGATGAGAAAGTGGTAAGGAAGAAGGCAGAGTAGTCCAGCAAGGAGTTGGTGCACAGGCAGGCAGAACCATTGGAAAAAGCGTGGATTCTAGTCTGACTTTAATGAGAAGCCTATGAATATTGTTAAAAAAGAGAGGAACATCATCCAACATCACCTCTTTAAAACATAACCCTGGCTGCTCCAATGACAACAAGCAGAAATACTGACACCATTTGAAAGACTATTGTCGTATTTTAGGGGAGATAAGATGGTGGTAGACACTTTCTGACTAATGGTTAAATGAGAGATGTGGAAAAGGAAATTGTTCAGGTTGAGCACTTAGGAAGAGAGTGGTATTACTGATGGGGGAGTCTAGGTGTGGAAGTGGGGGAAAAAAGCAATAGCTTGAATTTTTCTGATTTTGTAAAGGTGTATGTGAAATAGTTAAGTGTATCCAGTTGAATCAGTAAGGTAGTTGACTATATAAATCCTGAGTTTCCATAAGGAGAATATGTTAGTGATTAAAAATGTGGAAGTCTTCAGTCACTACAAATAGTAAATAAACAAATGATAGAGCAGTAGCAGAATCAAATATTTTCATATGAGCTGCTTCTGTTCAGCCTATGTGTTTGTTAAAGGATTATGGAAAATATCATTGAATTTAGAGTGAGAAAACTGGGATCTAATTTCAGTGCCGTTTTCCCACCCCTATCAATTAACACATCATAATTCACAATTTTAAAAGTAATCAAATTTTCTTCTTGAATTTCCCACTTTAAAATAGAGGGAGTCTCATTTTTTTATAGCCTTTGGTTAACAAAGAGATTCCACATGCATTAATTCCCTTAACCATTGCAACTATATGCAGAGGAAGTCATTGTTCATATTCCTCTATGACTGATAAAGAAACAGAGTCAAAGAGTTTAAGTACCTTTCCTAAGGCCATGTAATTAGATTTGCTCGCATATCCCCTGAATTAGGTATACCAGTGATTCTCAAAGTGGGGGTTCCTGGACTGGCAACATTAACATCACCTGGAAAGTTGTTAGAAATGCACATTTTTTGGCCTTACCGCAGAGGTACTGCAGCATCATTTCTGGGGTTGGAGTAGTCTGTTTCAAAAATCTCACCCGGTGACTTGCGCTGGTAAGGTTTCAGGCTTATTACAAAAATCAAATTAGACGAGAGATCTGAAAGGAATAGATCAAGAAATAGACAACACATAGCAACATGGTTACTCTGCTCTTTCATTTTTATATTTTGCCTTCTAATGATGGAGATATTGAAGACACAAATGTCAGCAAAACTGACAGGACGTAGGACAACAAGAAAAATCACAAGGTAGCCACCATAGTAATAACTAGCTATTAAAAATACAAAGAATCGATGGCTTGGCAATAGAAAACATTACTTTGTTTTCCCTCAAAGATTCTTGATTGTGAAACTAAATTCTCATAAATGTGATCAAGAAAGTGTGCAGTGAGTGACTTCCCTGGGAGTCGCATGGTTAAGATTCTGAGCTTCCAATGCAACGGGCCCGGGTTTGATTCCTGGTTGGGGAACTAAGATTCCACGTGATGTATGGCACAGTTAAAAAAATAAAAAATAAAAATAATTTTAAAAAAGTATCAGTTAAAAAAAAAACTGTTTTCTGTGGGAAAAATATCCTCTACCATAAGCACTGCTCTGTAGGGTCTGATTCTGAGGAAATTATCCCCTCGGGATGTTCCCTCTCAAGGACACCTCTGACGGAAGCCTGCTTTATCTTCCTTCATCTCAATCCAGGTCTTTGCATGTAGTGAGCAAACATCCCAGGCCTGAGAGTAAAGAGGTTCAAATCCTTCTAGTTGCATAGAGCTCCTCCCTAATCATTACTTCTCCAGGGAAGCCCCATGACTTCCCCACCCTCCTCCAAAGCTACTTTTACTCTGCCATCTAGGATATCTTCCAGGGTTATCCAGTGTCTTCCTGGTCATTTCACTACACTCATCAGAGATTCCTGGTACTTGACTCATAATTTTACTCTACACCCCAAGTCTTATTATCCTATGGGGTACTTTTTTTTTTTAACAGAGACATATTTATTAGTGGCTAACCCACACAACATCCTGTTATCATCTCTTAAACTTCCGAAATTTCAGTGACATTGGTTCCATTTAACTCCATCCATATGCATCTTCGCTATCTGGATCTGGACCTCCTCACCACTGGAACTTCTCTATTCTGTTGTATCAAATCCAGACATTGTACACTCTTTAGTTTTTAGTTCTTAGTTCTTTTGCTGAATGATGTTCGTTTTGTTCTTATGCTTTTAGTTCTTGTGCTGAATGATGCTTACTGTCCTAAACTCACTGACAATCTCAACAGGGGTTCTTAGTCAATCAACACCTTCTGACTTCACCTGTGACCAGTGAAGACTATAGACTCATTGAATGCATCACATTGGTCTCATGACAGTAGCCCACACTTGATGGTTTAATAGGGTGATTAACTTGGGGATGAGTAGCAAAATGCTAAGCGTACTAGAAGGTGAAAAATCCAAGGTTAGGGAGAATTCTAGCTGGCTGTGTACAAGTTGAGGTATGGGGCTTTAAGGTCCTGTCTAAACTTCGTGAGATGATACAACAAGGAAGTAAAAGAGGATGCTTAGGAGAGATGGTGTAGAGGGAGTCAACTATGAGCTCTCTGAGAGCAGCAGTCTTATTTGTTTCATTCCTCATTGTAATACATGGCTTTAAGATGTTGTCTCTTTTGTACTTAATTCACTCATTCATAGGAATGTGGTAACGTTAAATGGAATTGTATAAAGCTTCATAAGAGATGCTCAAAAAAATACCAGCAGAAACTGCAAGGCTTCTCAGAATCACAGAGCAACACTCCTCTTGGATCCTACTGGTCAAGAACGAGTCATGGTGCCAGCCTAGATCTAAAGTGAGGGAACTATACAAACACAAGAATCCTGGGAGGCATGGTTCACTGAGGAGAGGCACATCCTTATAAACCAGCTCTAAGTTTAAACAAGAGCCTTAAGAAAAGTGTTTTGTTTTTAATTCTGTGTAAAACAAAATGCATGGCTCACTTCTGGAGTATCAGCATATGTAAAGAAGCTTATCCTGGACAGAAATTCCAAGATTTACTTAACTTGCAAACATTTAGAGGGATTGTAGGAAAACATAGCTCACGCAACCTTTTTTTATAAGTCCTGTGTCCCCAGACATTCTCAAGCACCCTGAGACTCATGAGAGAGCCGCATCTTCCTCTGCCAAAGACTTCCTTGCTGCCACAGATGCGGTTCTGTCCCCTGTCTTGGTGCTTCTGTCAGTCCCCTCTCACTGCTGCATGCAGCCCCATGGTGCTTCTGTCAGTCCCCTCTCACTGCTGCATGCAACCCCATGGTGCTTCTGTCAGTCCCCTCTCACTGCTGCATGCAACCCCATGGTGCTTCTGTCAGTCCCCTCTCACTGCTGCATGCAACCCCATGGTGCTTCTGTCAGTCCCCTCTCACTGCTGCATGCAACCCCATGGTGCTTCTGTCAGTCCCCTCTCACTGCTGCATGCAACCCCATGGTGCTTCTGTCAGTCCCCTCTCACTGCTGCATGCAACCCCATGGTGCTTCTGTCAGTCCCCTCTCACTGCTGCATGCAGCCCCAGGGCACTGTCATAGTCATCCTCTCTTCTGCCACGTGTAAAACCCTGGACTTCGAGTTGTTCCTGAAGGAACTATCTGCTCATCAGGATAATTTAAATGCCTTCAAAACTAGTATCTTATTATTTCCTTTAAAGATAGACTTTTTTTTTTTTTAGTACAAAATATCTGTTGGGACAATGCAGGAATTGGAATTGAAACAACCATTGATATGGAGGAATCTCAGGACACTAAATATTTTTGCCAAACGCTCTTTTGGCCAGGATAGGATTCCACATCAGACTTGTCCTTGCCAGAGGGACCTGATCTCCCTCTTCAAGTGTTGAGGGAGTGGAAACTAGAAGTCCTGCCCCACTTCGTCATTGTTAAGTGGTTATAGAAATACTTGAAGAATGGGCTTGGAAGGGAAAAGAGCATTGAGATGGAAAGTCAGGAGATCAGTGTCTGACCATTGATCAGCTATGTGGCCATGAGTATGTTGCTTGAATTCATAGGCAAATGTCTCTCAGACTTAAACAGGCTGATAAATTGTGTGTTCACTCGGGATCTTGTTCACAGAAACATCCTGATTCAGTAGCTCTGAGCTGGACCTGGGATTCTGCATTGCTAAGCAGCTCCACTTAATGTTGTGTTGCTGGTTCATGAACTCCACTTAAAGAAGCTGTTCTAGATCACCCTTCTCTCATTTGGGAATAGGAATAGCAGCATGTATTCATCTTTCTTGTTGTTGTTCAGTCGCTGAGTCTTGGCCAACTCTTTGCAACCCCCTGAACTGCAGCATGCTGGCTTCTCTGTCCATCACTATCTCCCTGAGTTTGCTCAAACTCATGTCCACTGAGTCAGTAATACTATCCAACCATCTCATCCTCTGTCACCCACTTCTCCTCCTGTCCTCAATTTCCCCCTGCAACAGGGTCTTTTTCAATGAGTCAGCTCTTCACATCAGATGGGCAAAGTATTGGAGCTCAGTCCTTCCAATGAATATTCAAGGTTGATTTCCTTTAGAATTGACTGGTCTGATCTCTTTATTGTCCAAGGGACTCTCAAGAGTCTTCTCCAGCACCACAGTTTGAAAGCATCAATTCTTCAGTGCTCAGCCTTCTTTATGGTCCACCTCACATTCATGCATGAATATTGGAAAAACCATAGCTTTGACTCCTACTTTAAAACACCTTTATGGTTGTCTGTTTTCTAAAAAAGCTAACGCCCAAATTCTCCTCTAAGTACCTTAGCATGGAGTATACAACACCTTGAATCAGGTGTCAACCTCACTTCCAAACAGCTCTAAATTCCTCTCTTTCTAGAAATGACCACATGATCAGCTACTAGACTGTGAGCCCCTTTGATAGTTCAGACAATGTCATGTTAATGTTTGTAGCTCAAAAGTTAGCACATTGTCAATATATATTGCCAGTTGCTCAATAAATATTTATTAAATGAAACAGGTTCAACTCCTACTCACTCTCCAAAGCAAGAAACAAATGTCACATCTTTAATGAAACCTTTCCTTACATGGCCAGAGAGAATTCCAACTTATATGTTCTCATATAACACTTAAGTGAATTTTAATATTTCTTTGTTAGTCTTTTCTACTAAATTCTGAGGTCCTTGAGAGCTGAGATAGTGCCTTCTCCATCTCTAATTCTTCATCACTAAGTACAAATCTAAGCCTATAGTGCACCCTCAGTTAATGTATGGTGAATAAATTATTGTATATGATGAACAAAAAAATGAATACTTGAAGAGGCAGATTGTGTTTGGTTTAAAAGAAATTTAAAGCCACACACCTCCCAATTTCCATTCCTTGGGTGAGTTTCTGCTTCCTTTTGTAACTTTGATTTTGAAGACACTGATGCGATATGCCCTGTCGCTGATCACATCTTAATCTACCTCTCAGGGAACCAATGTGTGGATGCAGTCCAGTAGGTGGGGGCCACAGTGGATATTGTGGTACTTGACTTGCCAGGAGTTGGAATAATGGTCTTGTTTTACTCTGTGATAAGGACTAGTCCATCAAGTGTTTCACGATAGTGCGGGAGTCTGAGATGACAGCAAGACTGAACTACTGCATGCAGAAACCTGGAGAAAGAGAAAATGATAAGGTGGTCAAGGAACTCCTAAAGGATCCCCTTTAGGAGCTATAATATGGCAACTACCCTGACCAAATGAGTTACTGGGAAAAAAAAGAGGAAACCTAGCAAGTATTTAACATCTGCTATGTGCTGGATGCTTCATCCATTATTCCATTTGCTTTTCACAGTGATTCTGTAAGAACAATATCAGTATAAGAATTCTAAAAACAGTTTCCGTATAAGAAGTAAGTTCATCATCCACATGATCTTGCTTGGTGTCAAAGCAACACTGTGTAATACTGGATCACCCCACTTAACAAGTAAAGAAGTGAAGAGTAGAGCAGCTGAGGAACTTCTCCATGCCACCCAGTCCTCAGGTGACAAGCATTTTATTCTGTATCTGCCCAATATTTGCATTTCAACAGCTGTCACACTTGCAAGACTTTCTAAAGGTTGATTTCCCTCCCTAGGCTTGTAAACTCAAGACTGATATTTTACCCCTCTTCACTCCCCAGAACTAGATATGCTCAATCAATTGTAAATGAATTGGATTGAATTCTTTCTACACTAATTTGTTCATTGGAAGGACTGATGTTGAAGCTGAAGCTCCAGTACTTTGGCCACTTGATGTGAAGAGTTGACTCACTAGAAAAGACCCTGATGGTGGAAAAGATTGAGGGCATGAGAAGAAGGGGGCAATGAGGATAAGATGCTTGGATGGCATCACCGACTCAATGGACATGAATTTGGACAAACTCTGGGGGACAGTGAAGGACAAGGAAGCATGGCATGCTGCAGTCCATGGGGTTGCAAAGAGTGAGCCACAACTGAGCATCTCAACAACAACACCACCACCAAATTACCTCAGTACCTCTTGGAGGGCTAGGAAGGTGTGCTATTGATATTATTTTTATATTTTTATCATCTGGCACAGTCTTTTGCATTATAGGAGAGTGACAATCAATTATTGGATGGATGAATGGGAAGGTCCAAGGAAGAAATTAGCAAACTTCTTCCAGTGGATTTGAATATGAAGGAGGGGACATGCATGGTGAGAAACAAAGAAACTAAAATGAAAAATGATCTTGAAAGTCAGTATTAGGTGAAATACTTGTGGAAGGTTGTTCTTGCCATAGGATACAGTTTTCATCAGAACAAGCAGGTTGGGAAGTGACACAAGGTGTTAAGGCATATGTCTTCATTTTTAAGGTCACTGGAGGTCACTGAATTTCTATGGCAGCACCCATGACCTTTTCCATGCTGCCTATGTCTTGTGGGACTAAGTCAACTTGATCAGTGACTTGATTAATAGTAATATCACTTGAGTTGTTCCCTCAAGCGGCTTGTAGATTAGCAGAAAAGAAGCATGTTAACTTCCTAAACAGCTGTAAACCAAGGTAAGAGAAGAGATAGATTGAGATAGGGCTATGAGTAGTCAGAAAAAAAGAGACATTGTATAGTTGTACACTGGAGTTAACTTTTGAGTCTGAATGAGTGTATAGAATAAGGTTAGACAGAATCAAGGGATAGCCTGGAGTTAACAAAGTGGAAGAACATCACTCCAAGACAGAAACAAAATCTATCTTCAGTTTAAAGATGAAACTAAATTCAGAAAGGTAAAGTAAGATCACACAGTGGATGAGTAGTGTGGCCAAAATTCAAACCTAAATTTTCTGATGCCAAACCCAAGATTTTAAGTATTTACCCAGAGGCCTCTCTGAATTAAAGTGGTGTCAGGATAAGAGGAGAAATTTGCAAAGAAGTTGATATAAAGCAATAATATCAGTAGCAAATACTTACCAAGCTGTATACTCTTCTAAGAACTTTACATATATTAACCCATTTAGTCTTCACAGCAGCTCATCTATAAAGGCAAAAAGGTAAAGCCCACACAGGTTAAGTGATTTGCTCAAGGTTGTACAGCTGGTAATGATCTGAACCCAAGCAATCTGACTCCAGCATCTGCTTTGAAATAAGAACTAGAGAAAGGGGGAATTAGAGATGATGAGGGATTAGTATCTTCTCGATATACTAAGCACTTCCAGGAATGAATGTCTCAGAACCAGAGCCAAACGTTCTAACCTCCTTTCTCCTTTCTACTGAGGGTTTATCTTGGGTGAGAAATATGACCCTTTCTCCTTTCCTTTACTCTTAAAACAGGGATGGGGGGGAAACTGAAAAACAAACTGTAATTAAGATCCTTATCATTTGAATTCAAAACAAAAATTATAAATTAGCTGAAAGGACTCCTTTGAAACAGGAAGGAAACTATTTAAGGTTACAAAAAGTATGCTAATTAAAAATGATTGATATGTTATTTTTTTTAGTGACTCATGTTACCTTGTTATAGTTTCATTCATTTCTGTTGACTAATGAGCTCATTGAAATAAAGGAATCTAGATGGAGTTTTAATTTTCTTTAGTTTCATATATGTTTACATTTCATTTAAGTTAAGCAACCCCTAAAATTTGCTTCTATATTTGATTTAATTTGAAACTAAAAAGACAAAGAACTTGCAGTCTTGCTGAGACAAAGGGCCCTGTTTATTGGTGCATGTTGATCGCTTAAAGTAATGGAAATGTTCTTCCCTTAATAATAAGCAAATTATCTTCAAAGAAACAAAATCATTCTTGGCCAAGAATAATCACTAATAGATGGTGGGGAAAAGTCTTCAGTACTACTTTTCTGACTTTTTTTTAAAAATATGAAAATAGTTAAAATGTGGTCCTTGTTCTGCCTTAGTATTTTTTCAGATGTTTGAACTTGTCCATGAAACTGGAGTCTCTGAACCTCCACTAGCTTCTCTGTTAGATGGAAATCTGCTCTTCTTTCTTTGCAGGTGAACTATGAGCTCCACAAGGGATGATGTAGAAGAGTGATCTAGATGTATGATGTCAGAGAAGTTCAGGGCCTTATTAGAATTTTTTTTTCTAATTTTGCATTTTTTGTCCATGGGGAAATATCTTGAGAAGTCATAAGCCATTAAGGAAAGTCCTGCCTCCAGATTTCCTTCTCCATTAATGAGATAGATCGTGTAGGGGAAAAAGCAGGGGGTATAAAACCGTCTCATTAACTTATTTTTTTTTTTAATTTTAAAGTCAGTCTTGATGGGGGTTTATCAATTTGATTAATGTTTGCTAAGAACTGAATTTTAGTTCAATTTCTCTTTTATTTTTGAAAATTTCATTGATTTCTGTTTTGTTTTGTTTTGTTTTGGCTTCTACATATAATCTTTTTGGTCTCAGTTGGATGCATAGCAATGTCTGCACACTGCAAGGGACAAAACTTTAACATCCTCTGTCCTGTGGAATCACAACAATTTGTATTTACTTCTCATATCTACAGCAACAGCTACTCCTCTAGGCTTGTATGCTTGTTCTGATCATGCACAGCCTAACATATAATGAGGAACTCCCCCACACACTTTTGTGGTTCACCCCTGTACAAATTCAGGCTCTCAATTACCATGAGCCTCATATATACCTGCTCAAATAATCAGCCCCAAATCTGGTCTTTGCCTCCCCTTAGCCATGCTCTATTTTGGACTCCACTTTGCTGGGTTCAGTGCAGAAAATGTACCTAGGCAGACATCTAGAGCAAATATTTGCCCCCCTCATCTCTCAAGGACCACAGTCTTGCATTACCTATTGTCCAGTGTCTGAGATCAGTGTCTTTGTAAAACCCATCCAGTTTTGTGTATGTGTGTCCAACTCTTTGCTACCCTATGGACTTTTCAGTAGGAAGACAGATTTAGTACCAGTTAGTCTGTCATGGCTAGAAGAAGAAGAATGACTATGTTTCCAAGAACTGGGAGACTTAGGGTCTTGTTATGGATTTCCTCCAACCTATATCCTATGCTTTATTTCTTTGCCCAAATGGTATTAGAATCTTCATTTGAATCTTCATTAGAATCTTCATTGGCCTTGGTGAAGACCAATTTAGATTATGATGTGGAAGTGTTTCTCACACTAAATAATGTGTTACATAAAAATCATGTAACATTAAACATGAATCTTACTCATTATGTGCAGATGTTTAAAAGGATTAGTCAATGGGCATGATAAAATAAGTATTTCCTGGCACCTCAGAAAAGGAGATCGAAGCAGAGAAATAACATTTACGGCTAATCACTATATGCCACATGCGAGTGTGTGTGCTGTCACGCAGCCATGTCCGACTCTTTGCGACCCTATGGACTATTGCCCTCCAGGCTTCTCTTCCCTGGGATTTTCCAGGCAAGGAGACTGGAGTGGGTTGCCATTTCCTCCTCCAGGGGATCTTCTCCACCCAACGATCGAACCTGCATCTCCAGTGTCTCCTGCATTACAGGCAGATTCTTTACCGCCAAGCTGCCGCAGAAGCCTTGCCACATGCTATACCTGTGGTTTTATTTGAACACCATTGTAATAAATACACATGTTCCCAGGTGGCTCAGTGGTAGAATCCACTGCCAAAGCAAGGGATGCAGGTTTAATCTCTAGGTCAAGAAGATCCCCTGGAGAAGGAAAAGGCAACCCGCTCTAGCATTCTTGCCTCTGAAATCCTGTGGACAGAAGAGACTGGCAAGATACAGTCCATTGGATTTCAAAAGAGTCAGACACAACTTAGTGAGTAAACAATAAGTTCAGTTCAGTTCAGTCGCTCAGTCATGTCTGACTCTTTGCGACCCCATGAATCACAGCACGCCAGGCCTCCCTGTCCATCACCAACTCCCAGAGTTCACTCAGACTCACGTCCATTGAGTCCGTGATGCCATCCAGCCATCTCATCCTCTGTCATCCCCTTCTCCTCCTGCCCCCAATCCCTCCCAGCATCAGAGATTTTGCAATGAGTCAACTCTTCACATGAGGTGGCCAAAGTACTGGAGTTTCAGCTTTAGCATCATTCCTTCCAAAGAAATCCCAGGGCTGATCTCCTTCAGAATAGACTGGTTGGATCTCCTTGCAGTCCAAGGGACTCTCAAGGGTCTTCTCCAACACCACAGTTCAAAAGCATCAATTCTTCAGCACTCAGCTTTCTTCACAGTCCAACTCTCACATCCATACACTACCACTGGAAAAACCATAGCCTTGACTAGATGGACCTTTGTTGGCAAAGTAATGTCTCTGCTTTTGAATATGCTCTCTAAGTTGGTCATAACTTTTCTTCCAAGGAGTAAGCGTCTTTTAATTTCATGGCTGCAATCACCATCTGCAGTGATTTTGGAGCCCCCAAAAGTAAAGTCAGCCACTGTTTCCACTGTTTCCCCATATATTTGCCATGAAGGGATGGGACCAGATGCCATGATCTTAGTTTTCTGAATGCTGAGCTTTAAGCCAACTTTTTCACTCTCCACTTCCACTTTTATCAAGAGGTTTTTTAGTTCCTCTTCACTTTCTGCCATAAGGGTGGTGTCATCTGCATATCTGAGGTTATTGATATTTCTCCTGAAAATCTTGATTTCAGCCTGTGCTTCTTCCAGCCCAGTCTTTCTCATGATGTACTCTGCATAGAAGTTAAATACGCAGGGTGACAATATACAGCCTTGACGTACTCCTTTCCCTATTTGGAACCAGGCTGTTGTTCCATGTCCAGTTCTAACTGTTGCTTCCTGACCTGCATATAGGTTTCTCAAGAGGCAGGTCATGTGGTCTGGTATTCCCATCTCTTTCAGAATTTTCCACAGTTTATTGTGATCCACCCAGTCAAAGGCTTTGGCATAGTCAATAAAGCAGAAATAGATGTTTTTTCTGGAACTCTTTTGCTTTTTCTATGATCCAGCAGATGTTGGCAATTTGATCTCTGGTTCCTCTGCCTTTTCCAAAACCAGCTTGAACATCAGGAAATTCACGGTTCACATATTGCTGAAGCCTGGCTTGGAGAATTTTGAGCATTGCTTTACTAGCGTGTGAGATGAGTACAATTGTGTGGTAGTTTGAGCATTCTTTGGCATTGCCTTTATTTGGGATTGGGATGAAAACTGACCTTTTCCAGTCCTGTGGCCACTGCTGAGTTTTCCAAATTTGCTGGCATATTGAGTGCAGCACTTTCACAGCATCATCTTTCAGGATTTGAAATAGCTCAACTGGAATTCCATCACCTCCACTAGCTTTGTTCATAGTGATGCTTTTTAAGGCCCACTTAACTTCACATTCCAGGATGTCTGGCTCTAGGTGAGTGATCACACCATCGTGATTATCTGGGTTGTGAAGCTCTTTTTTGTACAGTTCTTCTGTGTATTCTTGCCACCTCTTCTTAATATCTTCTGCTTCTGTTAGGTCCATACCATTTCTGTCCTTTCTCGAGCCCATGTTTGCATGAAATGTTCCCTTGGTATCTCTAATTTTCTTTTAGAGATCTCTAGTCTTTCCCATTCTGTTGTTTTCCTCTATTTCTTTGCATTGATCGCTGAGGAAGGCTTTCTTATCTCTTCTTGCTATTCTTGTAACTCTGCATTCAGATGCTTATATCTTTCCTTTTCTCCTTCTCTTTTTTTCACAGCTATTTGTAAGACCTCCTCAGACAGCCATTTTGCTTTTTTGCCTTTCTTTTCCATGGGGATGGTCTTGATCCCTGTCTCCTGTACAATGTCACGAACCTTAGTCCATAGTTCATCAGGTACTCTATCATATCTAGTCCCTTAAATCTATTTCTCACTTCCACTGTATAATCATAAGGGATTTGATTTAGGTCAGACCTGAATGGTCTAGTGGTTTTCCCCACTTTCTTCAATTTAAGTCTGAAATTGGCAATAAGGAGTTCATGATCTGAGCCACAGTCAGTTCCTGGTCTTGTTTTTGCTGATTGTATAGAGCTTCTCCATCTTTGGCTGCAAAGAATTTGATCAATCTGATTTTGGTGTTGACCATCTGGTGATGTCCATGTATAGAGTCTTCTCTTGTGTTGTTGGAAGAGGGTATTTGCTATGACCAGTGCATTTTCTTGGGAAAGCTCTATTAGTCTTTGCCCTGCTTCATTCCATATTCCAAGGCCAAATTTGCCTATTATTCCAGGTGTTTCTTGACTTTCTACTTTTGCATTCCAGTCCCCTATAATGAAAAGGACATCTTTTTTTTTCTTTTCTTTTTTTTTTTTTGTGACTAAACAATAGCAACAGTAATACACATGTCAAATCTATCCTCATTTTACAGATGAGGATACAGAGGCTCAAATGGTTCAACCACTAGCACAGCTAATGAATGATAGAGTGAAAGCATGATATATGGATCACAAAACCTGTGCTTTGTTTTCCAAAGGTTTATTTCTCAAACTGAAAGGCTTCATGTAAAATATCTAGACTAGATTACTGAACCTCTAAGATTTCAGTTCAGTTCAGTCGCTCAGTCGTGTCCGACTCTGCAAGCCCATGGACTGCAACATGCCAGGCCTCCCTGTCCATCACCAATTCCCAGAGTTTACCCAAACTCATGTCCCTTGAGTCAATGATGCCATCCAACCATCTCATCCTCTGTAATCCCCTTCTGCTCCTGCCCTTAATCTTTCCCAGCCTCAGAGTCTTTGCAAATGAGTCAACTCTTCATATCAGGTGGCCAAATTACTGGAGTTTCAGCTTCAACATCAGTCCTTCCAATGAACACTCAGGACTGATCTCCTTAAGGATGACTGGTTGGATCTCCTTGCAGTCCAAGGGACTCTCAAGAGTCTTCTCCAGCACTATAGTACAAAAGCATCAATTCTTCAGCCCTCAGCTTTCTTTATAGTCCAACTCTCACATCCATACATGACTACAGGAAAAACCATAGCTTTGACTAGACGTACCTTTGTTGGCAAATAATGTCTCTGCTTTTTAATATGCTGTCTAAGTTGGTCATAACTTTCCCTCCAAGGACTAAGTGTCTTTTAATTTCATGGCTGCAGTTACCCACTGCAGTGATTTTGGAGCCCCCCATAAATAAAGTCAGCCACTGTTTCCACTGTTTCCCCATCTATTTTCCATGAAGTGATGGAACTGGATGCCATGATCTTTGTTTTCTGAATGTTGAGCTTTAAGCCAACTTTTTCACTCTCCTCTTTCATTTTCACCAAAAGGCTCTTTAGTTCTTCTTTGCTTTCTGCCATAAGAGTGGGTGTCATCTGCATATCTGAGGTTATTGATATTTCTCCTGCAATCTTTGCCAACTGCCAAATGAAATATAGCTTATTACGGTGTCCTGTTTTCTTTCCAGTGTGGGTGTTTTTTTGGGGGGATGGAACTTGTTAGAAGTTTATTGTATAAGTGATTCTATGAGAATCATTAATGATGGTCACATCCCCAAATAACATTCATTCATTTGTGTACAGGTACATGTATAGTAGAGTTTGTGTATGTATATTTCTGGAACTGCTTCTAAGTAAATCCTTTCCTTCTTTTTTACACCAGAAATCTGGGTTGAAAGAAAACTATTAAATGTACTGTAATCATCACTAATTTGGGATGTTAACATTTAAAAATTGTTCTGTGCCTTTTTAATGTGTTTTGCTGTTTTCCCTGGATAATTATCATTCTTTTCAATATTTATATGTTAACATGACCTTTCTCTGATTGAATGACTTCAGCTGGGTCTCAAGTACACACAATATCTTACTTTTAAAACTAAATCATGTTCCAAAATGACTACTGAATCATATCGCAAACAAGAAGCAGAGCGATAGAAAGGTCAGGACATCTGTCAGAGCCTCGGAGCCATTGTTTTCACAAGAAGGACTCAGGGAACACGAGAAAAAAGTCAGGCCACAGATAGTGTCTGAATCGTTTCCATGTAGGCACTGTGTGAGGGATGCTTTCCTATCCATCACTTCATTTAACATCCACAAAAATCCAACAAGCAAGAAATTGTTATCACTCTTGACAGTAATTGACACAGAGGGGAAATGAGCTTGCACAGCTCAGCGTGGAATGGAGATGGGATTTGCTTCTGATCTTTCTGATACACAAGCCCAAGCCAATTTTTGCTGTACAAAGGGTCATTAAATATCTTCTTAAAAGTAGAGCCTTTTGATTTCAGGAAGGACTCTAGTACATTAAACACAACTCCTTGGTGACTGTGGAGTCATCTCATTCCCTTCTAGTTTGGCTTCTCCTTCCTCAACTCTCCATTCATCCCCAGATCTACCCACAGCTTATTCACCTTAATTGGCAAAATGGCCATTTCAAATTTCCCAGCTTCCTCCCCCGAAATAAAAATGTACTCTCATCTAAGCAAATAATGATCTGTGTTTCAAAATCCAATTATGATTCACCAAAAAGAGTCTAGCAATACCTTGCACAAGGGTGGATCTTTAGAAAGAATGTCTCGTCTCCCATAACTACTTTTCATTCATAGTATGTTTGCCAAACCATCTATGTCACTTTAAAGTTAATTGTATGTGGTGTGTAACACAAGATGGGTGATTCTTTTTTTTTTTAAGATGGGTGGTTCTTTATCATTTTGGCTTCAGATTCAGCAAACATTTATTGAGTTCCAGTGATGTGCCAGAAATGACCCCACTTGCTTCTGTGTTCATTACTTTATGTGACTCTCTGAAAGGCTTAGTGTCATATCATGCAAAGAATACAAATTTTAGAGTCAGACAATCTAGACTGTCCATTTAGGCTCTACCATCTGCTAGCTGTGGGACTTTGAAAGTTATATGACTTTCAGAACCTCATTTTCTCATATAAAATCCAGAAATAGGGATAGCTATCTCAGACATTTATTCAGTGACACCATATATAAAAAAATACCTGAAAATTCACCATAATAAGCACCAAAATAAATGGTCACATTCTGTATTATCCTCATTTTATAGATGAGAAATAAACGGATGAGAAATAATAGGTGAGGTTCAAGAGGCTACAAAAGTCATAGTGATTTGAAAAGGCAGAGTTGGGGGTCAAACAAAAATCTTAAAATTCCCTGATGAGGGCTGTTTCTTGTACGTTACATGTGCACTTCAGGTTTCTGACCTTCCTTGTTAAATTATGTTGGGATGTAATCACTCCTATTACTCAGAAAGTCTTCTTCCACTTTGTCTCATACCCTATAACCATGTTTCACTGATTGAGCTGTCTTTACTTCTATCTATTGTAAACAAGTTTGGCTTTCTTCTTAGAATAACTGCCCATGTATTTAAGGATAGCCAAGAAATTCCTGGTACCTCTTCTCTAGACTTAATGTTTCTTGAAACTCTCTTTTCCCTTGAATTCCATTTATTAACTCGGGTCTTTATGAAGCCTTCTCATGAACTTTCTGAAAAACGATCTGGACATCATCTCATCCATCAGCTCTCATCTTCAAGTGCATGGGAAGGCTATCTTTGGGCTCCTCATTTGCACAGCAAAATAGACCTTCCCAGGAAAATCCTATACATACCTATTTTATTTGGAATGATAATTTGCTAAACTTTTCTACAGACAAAGAAAGAGCTGGTTCTTGACCTCTTGTGACTTAAGACCTTGGAAAACTGGAACTAAGGACTAGCTACCACCAGAAACAATTTCACTTGCTTCAGTGTTCATTACTTTACGTGTCTACCCATGATGAGTTAGACATGCAACCACCCATGATGAGTTACACATGCAACAGCATTTATCTCATTTGTTTCTCACAGCGTGGTTAGAGAGTAGATAATTGCTTTATTGCTGCAGATGGAAAAGCTCTGGCAGTGGGTCCTTTGTGTGACTTCACTCTCCCGAAGTGAAGTAGATCGAAGGGAAAAGAGTTATGAAGATGCTGAAAACTTTGCCCAACCTAGAGCCAAGAGTAAACATCAGAGGCATTCCAAATGAGGTTGCTTTGCCAAGCCTGCCAATAGTATTTTTGGTGTAACCTAGCAAGTATGTGGCACCACAGATTCTTTCAAGTAAAAAACTGCTATTAACTCCCACTTGGAGGAAAAAAAGAGTTCCTCAGTAACAGATCCTGTCTCCCATCAGGACTGCCTACAAAGCTAGTCTGAGAACTCAAAATCCTGTTGACTAGCTCCAGGGAAAATGATGGTGTGATCAAAACCATTGCAAGCATTACAGAAGTGATGTTTAGATAATAGGTTATTTTTTTTTCTTCTAGGATTCTCAAGAGGAATAGAAGGAAAATGTTAGTATTTCTTGAGTACCTACTTTGCGCCATCCACTCTTCCAGCACTTCCATGTGTGTTAGCTATTGATCTTTGTGTACATTATCATCCTGTTTCAAACTGGGGAAACCATGTCCTTGAGAAGCAGGCTAAATAAATGGTTCTAAGTCATCAAAATTATATAGGAGACTCGTAATATAATGGTTAAATGAGTGAATTCTAAAGATGGATGAGACTGGATTTGAAATTCCACCTCTTTACAACTGTGTGACTGGAACAGTTTCTGAAGCCTCTTGAACACAAGACTTTACATCTTCAGCTACAAAAGAGGGATAAAAACAGGGTGGCTGTGAAGATTAAAGAAAACGATACCTGGGCTCTGAACACTCTTCCTGAAACAGTGTGCATGTTTGGTAAATGTTAACCAGTTAGTTAGCGGACAGTGGCGCTGGTATTAATACAAGGACTGGCCATTTGCTTCAGTTTCAATTCCAAGTCCAGGTCTTGCATTACACCAGAGAATCTTCTAGAACCACCATTTCTTACCCTGGAAATTTGTTCTTTCCAGACACTAGTTATTTACTTGAGAGAGGCACCTTTAATCATCTGAAATTGGCTTTAGAAAAATGACATGTGGCCCCAGAGTCAGTCTACCCATGGGTCATTAAATTGTTTGCTTTGCTAATTTTTCCCTCTCTTGGTAAGTCTTCCCATAGGTTAAAGTATTTCAAGTTCCAGGAGTGTGAAAGTGAGTCACTCAGTCATGTCTGACTCTTTGCAACCCCATGGACTATACAGTACATGGCATTCTCCAGGCCAGAATACTGGATTGGGTAGCCTATCCCTTCTCCAGTGGATCTTCCTGACCCAGGAATCGAACCGGGGGTCTCCTGCATTGCAGGGGGATTTTTTACCAGCTAAGCTACCAGGGAAGCTGAAGAATATATTTATCTCTTAATGGAAAAAGAAAACCCAGAACTATCAACTCAAACTGGGGAAAAGAGACTGGTTATCCAATTATCTGGAGACACAGTGCCCAGCATGATGGCAAAGCAAGGTGTGTACAGAAGCTGGTTAGTGCCGACTAGCAGAAGCCGCACTTCCAACTTTGGGAGACTCACGGATTTGTAGCACAGAAAGCCATGCAGGAGACTTCTGAAAAGAAGAGGGCTGGTAACCATGACACATCAGGATGTAATCTGACTCCCTTACCCTCTGTGCATACCTAGTTCTCAAATGAGATCTTAGATGTGAACTGAAAAAATGTGAAGTCAAAGAATTGAGTCCTCTTTGGCTGAAAAGTGGGTGCATGTTAGAGTCCTAAGACCTGAATTTGTGATTTAGTTACAGCAGCTACTAGCAGTATCCTTTCATGCAGGGTATTTTCTCCACCCAAATGTTGACTTTCTGCAAAATGGAAGAAGATAGTAATAAGAATTCAAAATCATTTCTGCTCTTTTTTATTTCTCAGAGGTGTTGGAAATATCCCACGAAATAATCACGGGCATAAAAAATATTTTATGTTGATTCAGTCAGTCAGCAAATATTTATTAAGTACCTATGTATCAGATTCAGTTAAACTCTATAATAATATACACAAAGAATTGCTTTTGTTGTGATTGTTGTATTAGGCATTAATTATTTCCTATCCATCAGAGAATAACAGTTGAATATTCATCCTGGCTCCTAAGTCCTATTTCTAATTTATCTTCTCAGTTTGGGAAAAACATCAGACAATTTGCTGTCCCTTGAACATGTTAAGTCCAGTCACACCTCTGTACTTTCACCCAAAATGCTATTTCTCCCTGAAATCTATTCCCTTTCTTTCCTAACTATCGAAATCATGGTCATGACTGATGTTCATGTTGAGATGTCAATCCAGATGAATTTTACCCCAAAGCCTATCTTCTTTTTATAGCATATGTCATTTATTCTCAGGGCTCCTCAAACTGTAATGTACACAGGCATTACCTGTGGATCTCACGAAAACACAGATTTTGGGTATCTGCATTCCCAGCAGGTGCCCAGGTAATGCTACTACTCTCTGGACCACTCTTTGAGTAGTAAGATCCTTCAGTACTAATTCTGGGCCTAAACTTTTGCACAGCTCTTACCTAAATGATGTACAACCACATTTTCCTGAATTAAAATTCACCAGCAAATTTCTTTCTGCTAGTAGATATGAAAAAGGAAGTGCTGGTGGTTTTAATCAAGCAAGAGATGTGAGCTGAGAAGAGTTAATAGCTTCCCTGAGCCCACTTTTCTTATCCAGAAAATAAGTGCTGCACCAGTTCCTGCCTGTTTCCCCCACAGGGTCCCTGTGTGTGGCTTCAGTAGACCACAAGTCTAACGGTGCTCGGCAGCTCTATTTTTTAAATAATTCTTTTCCTTTCACTAATGTTACCTCTCCTTTTATTTTTAAGTCTCTTTGAAAGCTTTTTCTACAGGGATTGTCATGGAACTTAAAAAACAACGTCAAGAGGCAATTGGTATTTTTTGGTTGTCAAAGCCTCTGCTAAATTAAAGGTTAAATATTCCAAAGTCAGGGCTTTCCAGAGGAAATAGGTACCCCTGAGTGCCACTGATTATCAGCTCTTCCTCAAGTGCCATGTTTCTGGTGCATTTCTTTCTGTCTGCATTTCATAAATTTGCATTTTCTCACTCCCTCATGACATAGCAACAAGAGCACAGGAATTTAATCAGACACTTGGTTGAATGTAAGCATTGTTGATTCCAAGTGAGTTAACCTCACCAACAATTTCCTCATCTGATCATCTAAATAGTCAGATTGACAGTAATGGTAATATTAATTAAAAGGAGGAGGGGAGGAAAAGAAAAGGGAGATGGAGAAGAAGAAAAAGACACATACAACAGGCTTGCTAAGTTTTTAAATGTCAAATATGATCAGAAGTGGTGTCCCCTAGCCTGTCCTTCACCATCTTTGCTCTTTCTTATTCAGTCTTTTCTAAATGTATTATTCTTTACTGGGCTTCTTTTACCTACTAGATCACCAAAAATCTGTGTGTAAAAAGAATAATGCTTTGCATTCGACATCTACATCATTCTATGTCTTGTCAAGCCTCTGAAGCATTTTCTTAGTTTGGCTTATAGCGTCCTTATACGGGATTGTTTTGCCTCTTATAGTCACATTTTCCTTTACCTGTGGGTCTTGTGTTCTTATGGCTTCTCAGCATGGCTACATGGAGAACTTCCTCAGGGTAAGAAGTCATTCTCATGCATCTCTGCATCAGCTGTGTCAAGCAGAGTGACTGGCCTGCATGACTCCCCGAATACTGTTGTTGAATGAATGGGTAAAGGAAGGAGGGGAGAAAGGAAGAAAGGAAAAAAGAGAAAAAGGAAGGAAGTAAAAATACATTTGTTTTTCTCACTTGAAATTGGTTTATTTTCCACAGCGCCTGGCACATAGTAGGTGCTCAATGTATATTCATCAGAAACATACAAGTGTTAATCTAACACCTAGATAGATTCTGAAATGCCAGGTAGATGATAAGAAGTGTTTTCTTTTGGGGCTTGCAATGACAAACACATAAAATAACCAGGGAAAATAGAAGAGAAGCTGCTTTTTTTTTTTTTTTTTAAGGGCAGTGGTGTCAAGTTTTCATGTCTGTGTCTGCTGGGCCTCTGCAGGTTGATGGTTGCCAGGGCAACCGTAATGCCAAGACTTTGCATTCGTGTAGTTTTCCAGTGATAATTGCTAATGGGAACAAGTGCTGGCTTGCACTTTACACCTGCCTGGCTTGTAAGTCTACCTTAATTGGATGTGCCAAGATTGAGGAAAAAGTAATCTGCCCTTTCAAGACAACTGACAGGGAGATGAAGTGTTGTTTGGGCCTTTATTGTTACAATTTTGCTGACAAAATTACTATGAACTGTCTTCTCTAGATGCATAGCCTGTCTCTGTCGACAGAACCCTAGTGTTTGTCTTCTGGGGGTGATATATTAAGTCAGGGGGAAACTCTGATGAAATGTTTGGAGCAGTTTGGTGGAAATTCACTTGCTCCTTTCAGACACAGTAAGGGGAGATGTGGCATTGGGGGGGAAGCTGAGGGCGTGAAGAATTCGGGAGGAGTGAAAGGGAACTCCAACTGCTCCTTGAAGGACGTTGTGTTAGTCTTTCTAATGTACATGGTCTTACTCTTTCCAATATTCCTATCAGGCAGGTGTTAAAAATCTCCAGGAGAGAGATGAGAAAACTGACTCTAATGGTGAATTCCTTTGTTAAAAGTCTCAGATTGAAATTCAGACATGTGGTCAAGATTCAGTCAGGTCTTGATGATAACACCAGTCTCTTTATTCCTGATCATCAATAGGAATTCGGACAAATCGTTTCATTTTTAACTATAACTTTCCCTCTTTGTTCTCATTTTTGCTTTCTGAAAGCTTTTCCCAGCACTCCATTCCCTCCTGCGCCAACAGTTGTACTAATATTTGAACATATTTACCCTGGTTTAGCAAACATTTTCTAAGAGCCCACCAGGTTCTAGGCCCAGTGTTAGAAATTAAAAAGATGAATAACTTGTGTCCCTATGCTAAAGGAACTTGTCTAGACTCCTGATTCTAGAAGGAGAGCCCATGAAGGAACAGATGCTTTAAATTAGGTTAGATCACTTAAAAATAAAAAAATTCTGTGAGTATGCCACTGAGCTAAGTAAATAGTGGGAAAAACTTGAATGTCAAGGGAGGGTGACTTTTACTGGGGAGCAGCACCTATGAAGGCCCGTAAGAGTGAAACAGTGCTCTAGGGCTAGAGAACTGCCAACTGTCAGTATTTCCACGGCAAGAGATGGCGCTGGCAATCTGGACAAGGTAGCAAAGGGAAGGGGACTGGGAGGCACGTCAAGGAACGTGAACCTAAATCCAGAGGTACAGAGATCATCTTCTCCTTAGAAGTGGCAATCACATTCCTTTATGGCCAGAATCAGCAATATATATATATATATATATATATATATATATATATATATATATATATTATATATACATATATTTTTAATAAAGGGCCAGAGTGTTGCCATTTGAGGTTTTGCAGACCACATACAAGATATGCCGCTTAGTCTTCTTCCTCTTCTTTATCTCTTTTTTACCACTTTTTTAATAATGTAAAAGCCTCTGATTACTGGTAGGTGTACAAACATAGGCTGCTGGCCATATACTGCCCACAGGTCATAGTTTGCTGAACCCTGCTTTAGGACACAGCCCCCAGTCCAACCCAACCTTGTACACCAGTCTGACTGATCAAATTACCTCTTAAAATTTGATGATTCGTTAAGATCAATACATATTATCTCACTTAATCTGCACAACAACCTATTTATAAACTAGATTAATGATTTTTTTTAATTGAGTAAAACTTTAAGACAAGCCGTAATACTAAAATCCTTCACCCATTTCTCATTCTCCGTTAGAATTTTGTTAAACTTTAAAAAGTAAAGTGGCGGGGGGATTCCATTCCCTGGTGGTCCAGTGGTTAAACATTGGACTCCAGACTCCCAATGCAGGGGCCCAGATTCAATCCCTGATCAAAGAACTATATTCCAGATGCCTCAACAAAAGACCCCACATGTGGAAACAAAAATTGAAGATCCCATGTACCACTACTAAGACCCAGGACAACCAAATAAATAAATACTTACTTTAAAAATTAAATAAATAAAAATAAATAAATTTTTTAAATCTTTAAAAAAAAAACAAAGTGGTTGCACTTTTAATTTCAGCATAATTTAGTCATGCAGGGCTTTAATTCTATTGTGCAAATGAATTGCCTAACATGATTGTATGCCCTAAACAATGCATATTCTATGTTATGTGTAAAATTTAGTATTTTCAAAATTAATTTTGGCTATATGAAATTTTTCACTTATAGACTGGCTTTGAAAGGGAATTTTCTCCCAGTAAGATGCACATAATATAGTGGGACAATAAGACCCCAACCTAGATCCTGAACCTCTAAATATGCAATATAGCCTAAATAGTTAGGGTTATTCTTTGCCACTGTGTTTGTTTTAGAAATCAAGTCACACGTTAAGTTAGTGATCAAAAGAAGATCCAAGCATATTCTCACTTGCACCATGATCGAACTCTACTTCCTCATTTTTTTTTTTTTTAACATTTAAATGCAGAGCTTCTCTTTTCATGTTTGGTGGTGGTTTAGTCCCAGAGTCGTGTCCAGCTCTTGGAACCCCACAGACTGTAACCAGACAGGCTCCTCTGTTCATGGGATTTCATAGGCAAGAATACTGGAGTGGGTTGCCATTTCCTTCTCCCTTTTCATGTTTACTTCTGTTCAATTTTGTAGCCTTAATGTTAACACTCTGATCTAATTAGTAAGATCATTTTTTTAAAAAAATCATCTGTTCTTCCTAATTTTGTAGACTCTTAGACCTGGAGGTTTCCCAAAGTTCTTCTATCCATTGAAGTTTAAGTTGGCATTATAGAGTCCAATCATTTTACCAACACACCTTTTGCTTACACACTTCCATGGGCAGAGAATGGAAATATGAATCATTACCTCCTACTGCATTACTGAACAGCTCCAATTGCTTAAAAAAATGGGGTAAATGGAAGGAGCAAACACAGGCTGGTGATCAGCAATTTGCATACATAGTCTTATTCTCCCAACAACCAAGCGAACTAAGGATTCTTATATTAACGTAGCAGAAGAGAAAACTGAATGTTCGAGAATGTCGGTATATGTATTGTTTCCAAGCTACTAAGAAATGGAGGCAAAGTTCAATGCCTGTGTGATTCCTTAAGGTAGTTCCCTGATTTCACAGGTGCCTGTGTAGAGCTAAAGATCCTGTCTAATGTTGAACTAAAGTTCCTTTCTTATATACTCTGTTCATTCTGCTTTCTGGAATGACACAGAATAAATTAATGTCTTCTTCCTCTGCCTTTGGTTTCTGAGAAACCAGGAGGAAGGAGGGGACCTGTGAGGGGTCACAGCATGGTGCCACGGACACCAGCTTCTGCACAAGATAGATCTAGGTCTGCATCCTGTGCTTACTTACTTTGTAACCATGGTCAAGTCATATCTGTCCTCTGACCCTAATTTTCCTTGGTGTAAAATGAACAGTACAAATTCTAAGAAAAGGTTTAAAAGTGGCCTCTCTCATAGTGGCCCTGTGAGGATGAATAAGGTGAGGGTGCTGAGAGCTTGGCTCAGTGCCTTGTAGTGAGTAAGTGTTGCCTAATTAGCAGCTGCCATGTCCTTCCTGAATATTCTGCTTCCACAATAAATAACACTTCCAGGATCCCTTTAATATACGGATAGTTTTCCTCTTTTCTACTAACCCTCCTCTGGTCAGGCCTCAATTTGTCTGTATCCCCCAAGGCAATACTCATTATTTAATGTGTAACTTTGCTTCTTTGTTCCCGATGAAAGCGTTGATTTGTCATAGTTCACACCCATAAACCTTCTAAGTGCTGAGGACAAGGGAAGCTTGTTTATCCTCATTCCATCCTCATAGTATCCCCTTGAAGTAAGTGTTACTATCATCATCCCCATTTTACAGATGGGTAAACTGAATCTCAAAGAGGTTACTCAGTTTCCAAGGTCACATATGTAGAGAGTGGTAAGAGCTAACATACGAATCAAGGTGGGCTGGCCTCAGTCATTATGCTCTTAACCCCTATGCTCACCTGTCCCATAGAGAAACCAGGGCAGGGGAGCAGAGATTTCATCCTAGACTCTCTCTCCAAATGCTGCTCAGCATCACTTCATCTTATTGTTATTATTTTAAATCTCTCTCAAAATCCCCATTTCCCCATGGGAAAATACTCTTTTCCCATGACATGAACTGTCTTCCTAGGAAAACTAATTCCTGTCTATTGCGAATAGTTTATCTTCTTTGAGCCTGTTTCACTCATCTATTAAATGGAAATAGAGGAACATACTAAAAAATGCTAGTATAAATACTGCCTGCATGCTCAGACGTGTCTGACTCTTTGTGACCCCATGGACTGTAGTCCGCCAGGCTCCTCTGTCCATGGAATTCTCCAGGCAAGAATACTAGAGTGGGTTACCACTTCCTCCTCCCGATTTTCCTGACCCAGGAACTGAATGTGCGTCTCCTGCGTTATCTGCCTTGCAGGCGGATTCTTTACTGCTGAGCCACCGGGGATGTCCCTTATAAATACTACATGTAGTCAGTCATTCAAGCAACATGTCCAGAGCGGGGTTTGCCACATCTTAATAAGTATATATTTCTGTTCCCTTTACTTACAACCTGGCAGCCTTTGCGTTAAAAGAGAATGATCGAAAAAATAATTCACTTGCTTATTTGTTCAACAGCTATTAATAAACACCCTACTAAGTGTAGGGCTTTGATTTCTGCATTGAATGAAACAAAAATTATGCTATAATATTTTGTAAACTGTAGGAAAGAGATGGATGTGGTAGAGTAGGACCCCAGAAGGCCAAGAAGGGCTTTGCAGTCTGAGAGGAATCTGATCTGGGTGTTGAAAAATGAATGGGAGTTATTCAGAAAGCAGGGGAAGAAAGAAGGCCTTTTAGTCAAGGTCAAGGAGGGCTTCCTAGGCGGTGCTAGTAGTAAAGAACACATCTGCCAACACAGAAGACATAAAAGAGATGGGTTCGATCCCTGGATTGGGAAGATCCCCTGGAGGAGGGCATGGCAACCCACTCCAGTATTCTTGCCTGGAAAACCCCATGGACAGAGGAGCCTGGCAGGCTACAGTCCATAGGGTCACAAAGAGTCAGACACGACTGAAGTGACTTAGCTCACACACAGGGCTAGTAATAGAAAAAGTGTGAAAAATACAAATATTGGCTTATTTAACCACCTTGTTGGTCAGTCATTCCTAGGAAATTACCTCCCATTGCTTCCCTGTTCCTGCTAATTTTCGTGTAATGTAAGGCAACATGACAAAAACAAAGAAAATTGAAACAAAAAGCAACTGTAAAATGCATTCTAATGCACTGAGTGCTATCTTTTTTCTGTATTATATTCTAATCATTATTAATGAGATTCCACCAAATTTTGTATTTTTATTTAATCATTTTGTTGTTTAGTCCCTAAGTCGTGTCTGACTCCTTTGTGACCCCATGTACTATGGCCCACCAGGCTCCTCTGTCCATGGGATTTTCCAGGCAACAATACTGGAGTGAGCTGTGATTTCCTTCTCCATGGGATCTTCCTGACCCAGAGATTGAAACCAGGTCTCCGGGCATTGCAGGCAGATTCTTTACTGCTGTGTCACTGTGTAAGCCTCAATTAACCATTAATTATTCTTAAAAATTCTATGTCTTTATAATGTTTACTATAACTCATTTCATTTCAGTGACAATTATTTGTAGATATTATGTTGTAAATGTTTAAACTTTAGCAAGGGTAACTACCTTAAAGAACATATCAAAAAGTTGCTAAGTATGTAGGCTTTGAGTAAAATACCCAGGTTCAAATTCCAGCACTGTTAACTATTACTTTTGTCATCATGGATTATTTATCTAAACTGCCCTGCCTTTTTGTTTGTTTTTGTTTTTGCTATTGTGTTTTGTCTCAAATGGAGTTAACAATAAATACTTTGTATTTGTTTTCATGAAAATGAAATAGTTTGCATATATGACACTGAGCCTGGCACCAAACTATTAACGGTGGCTATAATTACTAAAATGTAATGCCTATCTATTTTTACATAAGTGTAAATTTATATGTAAATATATCAGATTGATTTGATGCTTAGCCAGGAACAAAAATGCTCATTTCTTATTTTACTCCAGTCTTATATCTATCTTTCAATAGCTGCTGCTGCTGCTAAGTCACGGCAGTCATGTCCGACTCTGTGCGACCCCATAGATGGCAGCCCAACAGGCTCCCCCGTCCCTGGGATTCTCCAGGCAAGAACACTGGAGTGGGTTGCCATTTCCTTGTCCAATGCATGAAAGTGAAAAGTGAAAGTGAAGCCGCTCAGTTGTGTCCGACTCCTAGCGACCCCATGGACTATAGCCTACCAGGCTCCTCCATCCATGGGATTTTCCAGGCAAGAGTACCGGAGTGGGGTGCCATTGCCTTCTCCGGATCTTTCAATAGAATCGTATAGAATTACAGTGTTTTCAGATGCCATTTGTTCATTCAGTCCATTTGCTGAATGTGTGCCTTGTCCTGAGCACTTTCCTAGGCTCCTAAGAAGTTCATGGTCTTGTAGGGGAAACAGATCCATAAGCACGTGAGGACAGTGAGATGTGAGAATGACCTTCTGCCAACAAAGGCTGCCCGAGGTTGTGTAGGACTCAGAACCCAGCACTCACAGTGGCCCACTGGACCCTGAATGTTGTGGCCTTAGCCCATTCCTCCAACTTCTCCCACCAATCCTTACCCCATCTCCATCCTCTTCTTTTCCTTTCTCCCATGCTTTCTTCTGGTTCCCATGCTCCTGTTTGTCCTGGCATCTATGCACACTCTCCTCCTCTGCCAGGAACCCCTCACCCACTCATCATCACATGTTGCTTCCTTCTCGTTGTCATCTCAGCTTCAATGCCATTTTCTCAGAGAGCTCCTGTACCATCCACTGGCCCATGGCCCTCAATCTTCTCCATCCTTGCATCTTTATCATTTCCTTCTTAGGACATTTCAAGTGTGTAATTGTAGATCACCCCCTAGGCTGTGAGACTGATGCAGAGATGGTGTCTGTGTTCACCTCTGCCTACACAACACCCAGTGATGTGGAATGTAGAGAGGGTTCTGTAAAATATATATTCACTAGGTAAAAATTAGGGACAATGATTACACGGGTGGGTTGAAACTCACCTAATGTTTAAAAGTTCGTCTTGGGGAGACTGTCCATAACACCACTATTTACAGTATTCAAGACATGGAAACAACCTAACTGCCCATCAACAGATAATGGATAAACAAGTTGTGATTATACACCAAGTGGAAAGGAATGAGTAATAGAATATTATGCAGATATAGGGCAGTAGGAGAAGGGGACGACAGAGGATGAGATGGTTGGATGGCATCACCAACTCAATGGACATGAGTTTGGGTAAACTCTGGGAGTTGGTGATGGACAGGGAGGCCTGGTGTGCTGTAGTCCATGGGGTCACAAAGAGTCAGACACAACTGAGCAACTGAACTGAACTGATAAAAAATGAAATAATACCATTTGCGGCAATGTTGGACCTACAGATTATCATACCAAGGAAAGTAAGACAGACTAGGAAAGACAAACATCATATGATATTGCTTATATATGGACTTCTCAAGTGGCTCAGTGGTAAAGAAGCCACCTGCCAATGTAGGAGACATGGTTCCATCTCTAGGTTGGGAAGATCCCCTGGAGAAGGAAATGGCAGCCCACTCCAATATTCTTGCCTGGGAAATCCTATGGACAGAGGAGCCTGGTGGGTTACAGTCCATGGGGTCAGAAGAGTCCAACACAACTTAGCAACTAAACAACAACAAAAAATAATACAAATGAGCTTATTTACAAAGCAGAAAGAGACTCACAGACACAGGAAACAAACTTCTGGTAACCAAAGGGGAAAGGAGGAAGGAGGGATAAATTAGGGATTTGGAATTAAAATATACACCTACTACATGTAAAATCCCTGACGGAGGAAATGGCAACCCACTCCAGTGTTCTTGCCTGGAGAATCCCATGGACAGAGGAGCCTGGTGGGCTACAGTCCATGGGGTCACAAAGAGTCAGACACGATTGAGTGACTAAATAACAATGACATGTAAAATAGATAAACATGAACCTACTACATAGCATAGAGAACCATACTCAATATCTTATAATAACCTATATATATATATGCACACATATATATATATATATATATTCACTTAGCTGTACACCTAAAACTAACACAACATTGTAAATGAACTTTATTTCAATAAACATTTTTAAAAAAGAAACTCAAGATCACAGAGCTAGGAAGAGAGAGACCTGGGACCTCAAGTCAGACAGCATGACGTCGAAGTCCACGCCTTGAAATAGTGCATCCACTCACTGCCTGTATGAGGCAGAGAAGCCTGTGGAGTTTGAAGTTATACATGAGTTTGAATCCCTACTCCAGCTCTTACTAATTGTGTGACCTTGGGCAGAACTGTTAATCATCCTGGGCCTCTGTTTCTCATTTAAGAGATAGGAAGGCAATGATGTCTACCCTGCAGGGGGTTATGACGTTTAAGTAAGGTGGCATGTGCAGTGGGTAGTTGCCAGCCTTGTAGCTGATACTCTCTAGAAGATAACTAACGTGACAACACAGAGTCAATCTAAAATCCACTCCTGGGTCCTGACAAGGTTGAGATTTTACAAGCTTTGATGGCTTGTAATTGAGAAATATGCATCTGTGACAGGTAATCAATATGCTCATTTGGCAGCCAGGTTCCAGATGAAATAAAGCTAAACGATGATGCAATTAGAATATACAAACAAATTCCCCGAAGAAGCCAAACAGACTTGACTGCCTTCTCCATCCTAATCATGCCCTCGTGTTCAGAATGCATCTGGAAAGCAGTTTTTTCTTGACAAATCTGGATCTGGCTGCCTAAAGAAGGTTTCTTTCACTTATTGACTACTTCCTTTATGTGCTCTGTTCTTGGAGCTCGATGTCCCCCTGCCCAAGGGTAGACAGCACAGAGGTCTGACTCCCTGAGTGTGAAGGACGTGTTGTACACCTCATTGACAACCAGCCTCCCTTGAAATGCACTTTGTTGCTTCTTTTCTCCTTGTCAGACAGAATGACAACGGCTGGCGATTTTCATGGGGAGACGGTGCAAGAGACAGGGTCCCAGCAGTCTCTGGCTAATCTTTCTAAATCAAGTCTTGCTCTTCTCCTTTGCTGGAGTCTGAATTCCTAAACGACAAGGCTGTGTTTATGGTCACCCTCACACTAACTTTCTCTACTTTCTCGTCTGGTATTCATAACTGCAGCTTTTAAACTTGATAAGTGCAACCTAACTACCACATGCCAGTGAGCATAAATCATAACATCAGTGTCCGACTCTTTGCAACCCCATGAACTGTAGCCTGCCAGGCTCCTCTGTCCATGGAATTCTCTAGGCCAGAATACTGGAGTGGGTAGCCATTCCCTTCTTGGGGGGATCTTCCCAACTCAGGGATCAAACCCAGGTCTCCCACATTGCAGGCAGATTCTTTACTGTCTGAACCACCAGGGAAGACCCAGCTAGCTTTTTAGTCACTCTTGATTCAAGAGATCCCCTACTTATTAGCTCTATATCTTGGGCAAGTAATGTTAGTTTGTGCCTCAATTTCCTCATTTATCAAGGGAAGGTGATGATTTTACCTGGCATTTGGTTTGATGCGAAAGATGAAGTGAGATAATATATGTAAAGTTCTCATATCTCTGCTGGCACTTAATACACTCACAGTGCATACTGGCTATGGTTATTATTGCCACCCTAAGTTTTGAGTCACATCTTAGAAATGAGGCTAATTTGGGTCAGTACTTGGTCTGGACAGTACTTTCCTGGATATTGCAAAGAACATGGGCTTTAGACAGATGAACTTGGCTTCAAATTTTGACTCTTCCATTTCTGTGTGGCCTTAGGTAAGTTCCCTATCCTCTTTGAGCTTCCATATTCTTATTTATAAGCTCTGTGAAGAGTGTATGTAAATATAAACATCTCCCCCTAAGCTTATAAGTATGTTAGAATTCATAATAGTTACATATTTATGAAGATTCTTGACCAGCCTGCTCTAAGACTGCTTCCAAGGAGCCAGTGAAAGGACCAGTAAACAGGAAAGGGTCTTCCGGTATCATCTTGTCTGATGCATTCATTTTACAGAGAGAACAGACTCCAAAGAAGTTAAGTGACTCATCTAAGTGACATGGCTAGTAAAAGTCTGACCCCAGACAGATAACTCAGTTTACTTATAGTGATTAATATTCTGTCCCAGTTGGTCAGAGCAAAACAGAGGAACAAAATAAGCAAAAGAGTGAATTCAGATCAAAAATAAAGGTTGAAGGAAACAAGAGAAGAGGAGAGAAGGTAAAGGAAGGAAAGTGAGGGGAAGGGAAGAGAGAGAAGAATCAAGTGTGTGACGTCACTTGGAGCATATGCCAGTCCTGTGATGCAGAGAGTCTCCTAGTGGCCAAGCCAGGGTGAAGGGGTGGTGAAGGCGGCGATTCTGAGGTGAGATCCCATGGACTCAAATGCCAGTTCTGCAGAACCTAGGAGCTGTGCGGTCTGAACAGAGGGGCTTAACACTTCCACGCTTCAATTTTCTAACAGCACCTTCTCTGTGGTTGTTGTGAGGACCAAAGAAATCATTGACATACAATCATTAGTACAGAGCCTAGAGCATAAAAAACATTCAATCCATTGAGCTGTTCTGATTGGTAAGTGTGAAGTTGACATCATCTCCTTTTTGCTCACTTTTATTTTTTTTATTTTTTTTGAACATAATACCATTTATTCATAGACTACAGTGGACATGTCTCCATTGAGTTGGCACTGAAAATTCTCTCCTCTTCCAGCTTATATGTAGAAGGATTTATAATTTATTGTAATTTATAATTATTTTGTATAAACATTTTGTATTTATAATTATATTGTATTTATTTAGACATTACCTAATCCTTTTTTTTTTTTAATTTTATTTTATTTTTAAACTTAACATAACTGTATTAGATTTGCCAAATATCAAAATGATTCCGCCACAGGTATACACGCGTTCCCCATCCTGAACCCTCCTCCCTCCTCCCTCCCCATACCAGCCCTCTGGGTCATCCCAGTGCACTAGCCCCAAGCATCCAGTATCGTGCATTGAACCTGGACTGGCAACTCGTTTCATACATGATATTTTACATGTTTCAATGCCAGTCTCCCAAATCTTCCCACCCTCTCCCTCTCCCACAGAGTCCATAAGACTGTTCTATACATCAGTGTCTCTTTTGCTGCCTCGTACACAGGGTTATTGTTACCATCTTTCTAAAGTCCATATATATGCGTTAGTATACTGTATTGGTGTTTTTCTTTCTGGCTTACTTCACTCTGTATAATAGGCTCCAGTTTCATCCACCTCATTAGAACTGATTCAAATGTATTCTTTTTAATGGCTGAGTAATACTCCATTGTGTATATGTACCACAGCTTCCTTATCCATTCATCTGCTGATGGACATCTAGGTTGCTTCCATGTCCTGGCTATTATAAACAGTGCTGCGATGAACATTGGGGTACACGTGTCTCTTTCCCTTCTGGTTTTCTCAGTGTGTATGCCCAGCAGTGGGATTGCTGGATCATAAGGCATGTCTATTTCCAGTTTTTTAAGGAATCTCCACACTGTTCTCCATAGTGGCTGTACTAGTTTGCATTCCCACCAACAGTGTAAGAGGGTTCCCTTTTCTCCACACCCTCTCCAGCATTTATTACTTGTAGACTTTTGGATCGCAGCCATTCTGACTGGTGTGAAATGGTACCTCATAGTGGTTTTGATTTGCATTTCTCTGATAATGAGTGATGTTGAGCATCTTTTCATGTGTTTGTTAGCCATCTGTATGTCTTCTTTGGAGAAATGTCTATTAGTTCTTTGGCCCATTTTTTGATTGGGTCATTTATTTTTCTGGAGTTGAGCTGTAGGAGTTGCTTGTATATTCTCGAGATTAGTTGTTTGTCAGTTGCTTCATTTGCTATTATCTTCTCCCGTTCTGAAGGCTGTCTTTTCACCTTGCTAATAGTTTCCTTTGATGTGCAGAAGCTTTTAAGGTTAATTAGGTCCCATTTGTTTATTTTTGCTTTTATTTCCAATATTCTGGGAGGTGGGTCATAGAGGATCCTGCTGTGATGTATGTCAGAGAGTGTTTTGCCTATGTTCTCCTCTAGGAGTTTTATAGTTTCTGGTCTTACGTTTAGATCTTTAATCCATTTTGAGTTTATTTTTGTGTATGGTGTTAGAAAGTGTTCTAGTTTCATTCTTTTACAAGTGGTTGACCAGAGTTCCCAGCACCACTTGTTAAAGAGATTGCTTTAATCCATTGTATATTCTTGCCTCCTTTGTCGAAGATAAGGTGTCCATATGTGCGTGGATTTATCTCTGGGCTTTCTATTTTGTTCCATTGATCTATATTTCTGTCTTTGTGCCAGTACCATACTGTCTTGATAACTGTGGCTTTGTAGTAGAGCCTGAAGTCAGGTAGGTTGATTCCTCCAGTTCCATTCTTCTTTCTCAAGATCGCTTTGGCTATTCGAGGTTTTTTGTTTTTCCATACAAATTGTGAAATTATTTGTTCTAGCTCTGTGAAGAATGCTGTTGGTAGCTTGATAGGGATTGCATTGAATCTATAGATTGCTTTGGGTAGTATACTCATTTTCACTATATTGATTCTTCCAATCCATGAACATGGTATATTTCTCCATCTGTTAGTGTCCTCTTTGATTTCTTTCACCAGTGTTTTATAGTTTTCTATATATAGGTCTTTAGATTCTTTAGGTAGATATATTCCTAAGTATTTTATTCTTTCCGTTGCAATGGTGAATGGAATTGTTTCCTTAATTTCTCTTTCTGTTTTCTCATTATCTGAAGCCATTCAGTTTTGTTTCCAGTTAAATAACATGAAGCAAATACTGATAAGGTGTTGGAAGTAATTATAAGAGAAGCAAAAGGCTGCAGGGGAGGGGACTGTAATGGGAAGGAGCTCTAGTGTATATGTAGTGTCTGCTGCGTGCAAGGCAATGTGCGGCCACTTTGCACATCTTCTACTTAATCCTCATCACAGGCCTATGGGGCAGGTATTATCACCTTCATTTTACAGATGAAGAAAATGAAACTCCAAGTCATTAAATCATTTGGCCAAGGCATTTCTGACATAGAAAAATTCTTTCCTCTCTTTTCCAAGATATAGTGATTGCCTGCCAGGAATTCATAGAATATGTCTGTTTCTAAAAGAACCAGCCTATATTCCAAAATATCTTTAGAAGATCAAAGAAAACACCTATTACTGGTTTACTTAGCTTTTAGGCAAACTATCACTGTTCGTTGTTTTGACCATTCCCGTGAAGAACTTTCCTGCATTTCCCATTACTTTACTTCTTTCTATAAATTGTGAATTACTAGATTTAAAAGTAGGCAGTCTCTGAGTTTACGTATTTTTCTTTTTTTTTTTTTATCCTAGGATAAACACTATTGCTGCTCACAAGAAATTTGAGTCATAATGTTCTTGGACACTGATGGGAATGCCTAATTAAGGTAAAAAATCATATATATATATATATATATATATATATATATATGATTAAGTTTTCTTATACTTACTCCAAGTTTGTGTTTGAAGAAGTCTTTTGGTGGTTGGAGGGAGGTGGAGAGCAGTAACTGTTGTATATTGTTCTGTTCTGCTCTGTCTTGAGCAAAATCTTGTGGATTAGAAATGGCATTCTCCACAGACATTTTTTAAGTAAGGTTCATCAGAGTTGGTACAGGTGACTCATATTAAATGTGCAGATCTCTTTGGCTTGAATGGGTTGATTTTCTTTGTGAAGCATTGTTTTTAATCTGTGGAGACAGCCAAAGAAGGAGCCTTTATTTGCAATGCATAGTGAATTTCTGACACTTTGAAAATTCTTATAAATCAGAGTTCCTCTGTTTAACTGAAATAGTTATCATTGAACATAGGATGGGCTATATTTAAGTGAACTTATGTAAATTGTTTGGTATATGGGAGGAAAATCTTCTCCTCTACCCTCTTAGGTATAGTGCTTGGGACTTGTAATTTAAACAGACTAACTGGAGAAAAATTTGGTGTACACATTCACTCGGTATACATGTGGATAATTAATTCAAAGAAGTGATTTTATTTTGGGCTTCTATACTCAACTTCATAGGAAAGACTCCTATGGGAAGACCAAGTAGGTTTCTTTAAGAAAAACAAATGAGTTCTTTTAGAAGAACAAATAGGGGATAAGAAAGTTTGTGATAATGTTTGCCTATACAGGTGTGAGTAGTCTTTCCATCTTCTTTTGGGTCATAGAACTCCCCAGGAGAGGAGATTTATGGTAGGTTTACTCTTGGCCTCTCTCCTGGAAGCAGACACACCCTGAAGAGGGAATTGATGGACGTCCCCATTTTCAGACATTTTGCTTTATTCTGATTTTTCCCTTTTTCTGTTAGGTAAGGAAAGCTCTAAGATGGCTTTTTTTCTGAATCTTTTAAATCTCAAATGTCTTCAGCTTAAAATAATCTCTATACCAACTTTGGTGTTCCTAGTGGGTCCCCTTACAATTTATCAGAAGATATTCCTTTGTTGGTCTTTTATTCTGTTAACCTTTTATAGTCTGTGACCTTTTTGGCTTAGGATGGTCAGTATTTTCTATGATATATTTGAAAATACAATATCCTATTGTAAGAGGAGTTCATGAAGATTACTGGGTGTTCTCTGGTTTTTCATATTTCAGCTTTTGATTTAGACTTCAACTTACGTCTAAGAAACACAATTCCAAATGAGACTTCGTCATATGTCCCTTTGATGCTGACACTCTCGGGTTACAGAGGAGAGAGAAATACTTAAGTTACATGAGCTGATGGGGAATTATTTTAAAAACATCTTGAAAAATAAATAATGCAAAAGAGGAAACATCTGAACAATAGCATAGTCAGACTTCATGAAAAATGAGAACATTCAGCATATAATTGTGATCCAAAGTTATAGCCAGACCACTTCATCTTGCCAAACCTTTATAACCACTGGGAACTAGCTTGGACTGTAACAAGTTCTCTATACTTGTTATGGAAAGGGATCTTGCCCTCCTCTCCCACTCCTACAGCGGCCTCTGCTGCTGTCTGTTTTGTAGCTTTTGTGCCATGCTGAAGTGATGCATCAGACTATGGATAGCTGATTCCCCTTGCATTGCAATGTCTTTTAGGAATACCACATTGGCAGAATTCCCTTGATTTATAGTGAGGATCTGACTGAAACCTTTGTATACTAGCCCAGTAGAAAGTCTTCCATTGAATAGGAAAACACAAACTTAGGCCTTGAAGAATAAAGGCAAGCTACCACTTTATACCATAAGGAGCAACATAAGAGACAAATTAAGAAAAAGGAGGGCTATTCATGAAGGAACAAAAAGGAGATGCTTAAGAAGAGAAAGGTCCAGGGAGTGTGCAATGTTGGCAACCTTGTGCTTTCTGTAGGATTAACTTCAAGAAGAGACTCTTGCATTCTTTGGGGGAGAATGGAAGGAACAATGAGATGTCCTTTTCTACAAATCAGAGGTCCATAGTCTGTGAGTAGCCATGAAGACAACTTCAGTTAGACCAATGTGTAATCCAAAGGCTCAGAGAGTGACCCACAATAAAAGAGACTTGAAGGGGAAACACAAAGCAGAGAATGAGTCAGAACTTGATGACGATTACCCTGCTCCCATCTCTTCTGCCTCTACCCCACCTTCGTAGGCCATGAAGCATTCTAAAAGGGCAAATACTGCTGTTTCTCCTCTTGTTCTAAAGTATTCCTCTGTAAAAATTGAATAATACCAGACATTTTCTTTTGCATAAAAAATAAATTAATGCAGAGACAGTTTTCTCATTTCAAAACTTTACCCTCCCCCTCTTTCTCTTGAAACTTTGGGACCTGCTCTTATTCAGCCTTTCCTGCGCACCTGCCAGTGACCAAATTAATGACAATTTGCAAATGATGTCAGTGGAAAGACTCAGAAATAGGTGAACATGCTTAGGTCATGATGTATTTTTTTCTAAATAGATTTGTTTTACCTTGCTCTGTTTTTTTTGTTGCATTTATACACAGCAATCTAGTCATATTTTCTGCTCATAAAAGCCATACCTGGTTCAGATGCTGGGGTTAACCGTGTCTCTGCACTGGGGCTGTGCAGCATTCATGGTATTCTGTGATCTCCAGGTGTTCTGCCACCTGGACGGTGTATAGAACCACTGACCAGGGTCATAGTTTCCATATGTGACTCCCACCTGTGGATACAATATTTGTTATTGTTGATTGTGTTTTCTAGAACATCTTTCTATAGTGCTTTATTCAGAGTTCTCACATGCCAAGGGTTATATTTGCCTAGGTTTACCAGATAGGGAGCTGAAGCTTGTGAGGTGATAGCCAACAGGCAGCCAAGCCCACTGAGACAAGGTGTGAACTCAGGGTAATGCCACCTTGATGAGTTGGCAAGGATGCTCAGGAAGTGACTCTCCTTCACAAGGAACTGTCCCCAGCCAGAGGTCAAATGAATAACCTGATACTTCTTTTACAAATCAGAGGCTGAAAACACTTTGCAACCAGTTGACTAGGTCTAGAAAAGAAACCAGAGAGTTAGTCAAAGCCATTTATTAAGCGCCCACCATGTGCCTTAAGAATTAAAGCAGTTGAGACGTCTCCAGGCTGATCATTTGAATCAGAAAAAGCCAGTTTATGGGAGAAAGACCCCAAGATGTGACTTATGTCAAGAAGCCTCCAAATGAATAGACTTGGGTTAGAGTTCTCCACCACAGATATCTGGATGGTGAAACCTGTGTCTGATTTCATGGAACCAGCTTGTCTAGAAGGTTAATGCTGGAAATCAGATCTCCCAAAGGCAGTGTAGAAAGAGAGGGGGATGTTATCTTGGTAATCAAACTGTGGAGCTCCAAGAAAACATCCTTGAGAGATAGTCAGGCGTTCAACAATAGAAACCAAAAAAGAGCCTAAGTCTAAAGGGCAAGACTGACCTTTAGAAGCAGAAAGAGGAAGCAGAGCCCAGGGTCAGAATTAGAATGTCTAACATTGATGAGAACTTACCACTTAAGTACCATGCACTGATCGATATTTACAAATTAACTCATGTAAATGAGAATGATACTAACAAGGATCCCCATCCTGCATCTGAGAAAACCTAGGCACAGAGTGCTCAAATCACTTTCCCAAGGTCACACAGCCAGAAAGCTGTGAAGGTGGGAGTCCGACTGGGGTAAAATATGGCTCTAGAGACCATTTTCACAATGGTGATGCTATATGTTGCCCGTGCAGTTTCAAAGGAATGGGTTTGAACAAATAAAGAGAACCTAGGATGATTCACCCAAATAAAGTCAAGTCCTTACTTTGCCGCTCTGGTTCTGTGTGTGTAAGGAAGGCTTGATATCAGAAGAAGGGTACAGGAAATCAGCCGGTGGAATTCTTGGACAACGATCCCTTGCCAATTTGGTGCTTATCATAGTTCTGAGTATGAGATGCCCTCTCTGAAGATGCCTGCCTTATTTGCGTTTTCTGTCACTGGAGTATCTGTCAGGCAATGCGTCTGGGAGTCAGTCCCAGCAGACACATTCAAAGGTAGCATCTACATGGTTCAGACAGAAGCTGAGCTGCATCCACTTCCTGTCTGCCAACCTCAGGGTATTCTCGGCGCCAGGCTGGGGCTAGCTCCATGGCCCCATAGCCGGCAAACAGAAGCCATGATTCAATCACCTCCAAGCTGGCGCCGAGTGTCCTCGACCTTCAGTCGCATTTCCTGGCCTTGTCTGAGGGCAGGGTGGGTGGAGGTGAGCCCCTCTCGCTTTTATGAAACAGAAGGCCTCACAGAGCTCTCTGGCCTGGCTCCCGGGAGACTGAAACTCTACAGAGGAGTCTCTGTGACTCTTGTCCTAGAAGAAAAGGCTTCTAGAATTGTGACCTGCAGGCAAAAATCCTGAAGTCAGACTAGGGAAATAAGACTGACTTACCACTCCCTCCTCACCCAGCACAACTACATAAGGAACCAAATAGGCCCTTTTCCCCCCTACCCCATGCGAGGTGCTGCCCCTTCCCTCCTCTGCATCCAAGGAGGCAATCTTCTTCCCCGGGAATCATCAGGAAAGCTCTGGCTGACAGGTTGTGTGATTGCTTCTGATCCCCTTGGTCACATTGTGTAACATCTTAACTCCTAACCTAATGCGATGGATGCAGTTTGACAGGGCGTAGCAGGGGTGCTGGCCCAGCTTCCCGCACCTCCACCTCCGTTTAAGACCCCGCCTCCCTGCAGGCTGCTGGAGACTCTGCACAGCAGTCACAGCGCTTCGGGGCATGTTTCTCACTCCAAATAGATACAAGGGCAGCAGCCTGTCCCTAACCATAGGATTAGGTCCTGACAAATTCCTGTGGCCATTCCTGATTCCTTGTGTCAACAAGGTTCACCATCTTAAGTCAGTACAAGAAAAAAAGTAGTGTGTAGGGGACTGAGGTTGTAGAGGCCCTCAGAAACACATTGCTATGCTATGCTATGCTAAGTCACTTCAGTCGTGTCCAACTCTGTGCGACCCCATAGACGGCAGCCCACCAGGCTCCACCATCCCTGGGATTCTCCAGGCAAGAACCCTGGAGTGGGTTGCCATTTCCTTTAGAAACACATTGTATTCAATCAAATCATTAAATCAGCCAAAAAAGGGCCATGTCAAAGGCATCTTAATTATCTCCAACTTAAAATGGGAGGATGGAACAAGTCGATTCAATGTATCATGTCTTCCACAGGAGCAACATTTAAATTATGTGTTTGTTTTCTTCACTGTGGGCTAGTGCATGCAAAGCGGAACTTAAGTCTTTCTGTGTCAGTCCTCCACCTAGATATCCAGGACCCTTCTGATCTTATGGCTCAGAAATGATTATGCTGACCTCCTGGGTCCCATATGTGCCCAGGATACAGGCTCAAATCATGTGCTATCAGCTTCTTGACGTCATCCCTCAGTACTTTACTCCTGCCCCTTGAAGGTAGAGCAGGGTAAGTTACTCTCAATTTCCTTTTTCTCTCTCAACACTTATTTGAAAAAGCCATCATTCTTATTCCGCCTCGAAGTGAACTCTAGCTTTGTAATCTAGCCCAGCCCCCAGTGACTTCCTCATAGCTCTGGAGTTGTGGGGCCCTCACTTTGAGCCCTTCTCTGACATTTACTAGCTGTGAATTCTTGGACTTCCCTGGTGGCTCAGACAGTAAAGCATTCACCTACAATGTGGGAGACCCGGGTTCGATCCCTGGGTCAGGAAGATCCTCTGGAGAAGGAAATGGCAACCCACTCCAGTACTCTTGCCTGGAAAATCCCATGGAGAGAGGAGCCTGGTAGGCTACAGTTCATGGGGTCACAAAGAGTCAGACATGACTGAGTAAACTTTCTTTCTTCTTACTTATCCACAGAGAGCCTCAGTTCTAGAATCTGAAAACAGGGGAAATACAACTTCAGTTCCGTTGGGTGGTTGTAAGAATTAAGTGACAGAGTGTATACAAAGTTCTTAGCAAAATGTCAGACACGCAGACTCTGCTCAGAGATCATCCTGTTTAGGAGTCATGGTGGTTGGGAAGCCAAAGAAGGAGACTCACCCACTTTGTTTTCCGGACACACTATTTACAACCCATAAGACTTTGAGCAAAGCTACTGCTCTAAACCTTGCTTTCCTCAACTATAATAGGAGGCTAATAGTACAGTAAGTCCTGGCCTAACAGGATAAGTGGGGCATGAAAATTCAATCGCATAAAACAAGGGCTGCATTTTTGAAATTATGGGGGAAGAGCCTTTTTTGTCGGCTGGCCAGAAGGTCGGAGGGTTTATCTGGGCAACTTTAACCCGTCAGGCTTCTGACGTGATCTGGCACCCTCTGGTGGCTGGCATCATCCCCTGTAGCTGAAATATGGATGGGGGCTCTTTCACTTTCACTGTGGCCTGTCTTGGGTCAGCTTGTTGAGCCAAAGAGCATGTTGCAGATTCAGGGATCCATCAACCTTGCTAGTTTCAGAACAAGGCTGACTGGCATTTCACTGCCCAATCTTACCTCCATATGCAGAAAACAAAAACTTTATCTGACCCCTGTGGCTGTCTCGAAATGGGGTTGGGCAGATAATGAGAGCTAATAACCAGTCATATTATATGAAAATGTGTTACCATGGGGAATTTTTGTCATGAAATTATACTGTATGTATCTTTAAATTTTTGTAGAGTTACATGAGATTAAAATACATCTCAATCTATATGAGCTGCTATAATAAAATACTGCAGACTGGGTAGCTTATAAACAACAGAATTTGAATTCTCACAGATTCAAAGAATGGGAAGTCCAGGATCAGGGTGCCAACATGCTTGGGTGAGGGCCATCTTACTGGTTCATAACTGGCACCTTTTCAGTGTCCAGACAGGTAAAAGTAGGCTAGTGCTCTCTCTGGAGCCTCTTTCATAGGACACTAACTCCTTTCAGGAAGGTTCTACTTCATGACTTAATGCACCTTCCAAAGCCTCACGTGCCAGGACCACATTTGGTAATTATGATTGCAGCATCTGAATTTGGGAGGACACAAACATTTAGAACATAGCATGCCCTTAATATGAGTTTCCCTGGTGGCCCAGATGGTAAAGTATCTGCCTACAAAGCAGGAGACCCAGGTTTGATCCCTGGGTTGGGAAGATCCCCTGGAGGAGGGCATGGCAACCCACTCCAGTATTCTTGCCTGGGAAATCCCATAGACAGAGGAGCCTGGCAGGCTACAGTCCACGGGGTCATAGAGAGTCAGACTTGTCTGAGCAACTATACAACATATGCCTTTAATACAGTTCCTGGCACATTGTTAATAAATCATAAGAAAATTTATTATTGACAAGTATATAACATATAATTTAAAACAGAGGTTCTTGAGGTTTTTTTTTAGAAAGTATAAGGATGTAAATTGACATTGTATTTAATAAGAACTTCAAGCTGGGAAGAGATTACTGCAATTCTATAATGTTAGAATTCATGAAATTTACCACCTAAAATAAATACGTCTACAGCCCATGAAGCAGATTTGAATTGAATACATATGATGAACCTGTAGATGCTTTGCTTCATCAGGCTAACAGGATGGACACTTCTCGGACCTTCGCAGCTCCTCCAGCAGAGCTTGTGTGCCTCCTTGTCACACATTTAATGTTTGATGTTTACTTAATAGAATTTTGCCTGGAGAGAATTGTGTGATTTCCCCTGTGTCTCTATATCCAGGATGAGCCCTGACTGGCAGAGAAGAAGGGGAGCTAGGATGACGGGGAGGATATCGCTTAGTATGACCTGCAAAATTTGTCTTCATCAGAAGGGGCTGGTACTGTACTGAGTTCCCTGGGACACAGTTTTACTCAAAGGCCAACCATTATAAGATGCTCTTTATTCTTTGAATAGTAATTTTAATTCCACTCCGTAGCATTGTGCCATGTTCCATGCTAGGTTCTATAGGTAGAAACTAGGAAACATGGCTGGTCCCTAATTGTAGAGAGTTCGTGGTCTTAATGAAAAAAAAAATAATAATATAAACAGACAAGTAGGTGAACAATAATAATACTGAGCAGAGCACAGCTTGGAGGGAAAAGAGCTTTGAGTCAGAGAAACCCACATAAATGTTGACAGCATTCTCAATGAGAAGAGGAAGAAGGAGGTAGATAAGGGCAGGGGCAGCAGAAATGGAGAGAAGGGGATAGGGGAAGGGGATATTTGAGCTGGGGGCTCAGGGCAGTGTCAGGAAGGGGACCGCTAAGAAATCAAGGCTCTACTAACTCAAAGAATAGCTCTGAATTTTCCATATCAAATGGTTGCATTTCCCCTACTGTCAGATCAATTTCCAAGGAGTTTAAGCCCCTGGTAATGCATGTCAGCACCTTTTAAAGCATCTGTGGTGATCAGTTTCCTGATGCATTAAGAAACAAGCTACCGATGAAATGTATTTGTTATTTTTTTTATGGTTTTATTTCTTTCCTTTTTGGCCCCAAAGTGCTTTCGAAGTTAGAAGGAAGCTGTGAGTCATATGCTGCTTAGCTAGGGAAGCTGGAGGTGGGTGTGCCACTACCAGCTGATAGAAAATCAGGTTGTAAGTCTTGTTTCCCAGTATCTCCATGATGTGGCATTAGGAGACGATGACTGCGATTATGGGCAGACATTTGTTCCAATGATGTTCATAAATACACTTTGTTAGGCAGTTATGTCGAATTGTCTGCTTTTCCCTCCCTCTCTGGGAGCAGTCTGCTTCTCGGTGGCTTGATTTCTCTCTCTGAAATAGGACTGTGCTCACCGAGACTCTGGAAGTCAAGTGTGAGGTATGGAATATTAAATCTACCAGTGCTGTTTATGTAGGAAGGAAAGGCAAAATGCAAGTGGAGAGGGAGGGGACCCCAGAGGGAATTCTAAGCCTGTAAGACGACCTTTGCTTTTCAGCCGAAGACTGGGCCTGGCAGAGATAGAGAGGGCTATTCTAGTCTGGCAGAACAGAGAATTGATCATTGAAGGATTGAAAAGAATCTTTCCTTACTGGGGTAGGTTCCTGTATTTTGGATCAGTTGAGATAGTGGATTCATGCTTCTTGGGGTTCACAAAGAGCTGTGGAGAAAAAAATGAGTGAGGTTAGTGATCCTGGCTGTGTGGTTCTAGATGCTCTGAGCTTCACTTTATTTGTGAGCTGAGAATGCTGTTAATCCCCCAGCAAGATTGCTAGAAGATAAAATAACATGGAGTGTTTCTCCCCACAAACTTCAGGCATTAACTAACCTGGTTCACAGGATGTCAGTTTCCTTCCATACATCTGTCCTCTTCTCTGTGAATGCCTGGTGCATGAGAGATGGGGTTCTGTCACACTGCAAACAAGCTCCATAGTGACACCTACTTAGTTCACTGAAACACACCTTAATGGGTACAGGACTCCTGAGGGATCTTGTTAAAATTCAGATTCTTACTTGGTAGCTCTTCAGTGTGGCCTGAGATTCTGCATTTCTAACTAGCTCCCAGGTGAAATCAATGTTGGTGGCTCCTGGACCATACATTAGTATTAAGAACTGACTCAAACTGGGTACCAATATGGCACTGGCAAGAGGGCAAGGAGAAAAGTCTCTGCTGCTGAGTCTGGCCTTAAAGGAAAGCTGGGCCATTAAGAACACAGTGTCCAAAGGCTATTTCCGGCCAAACCAGGTGTGGTGTGCACAGAAAAGGAAATTCCATGCTATTCGTGAGACATGGTTGATGTCAGACTCAATATGAGCTTGAAGCAGGAAGACCTGTATAACCATCTCTATGTGCAAAATCTCAGTGGCTACTGATTGCCCTTACCTTAAAGTTCAAATTCCTCAGCATATACTTATTTTGAAGATTGAAGCAATCCCATGTTGTGTGTCTTTCTCTCTGTAACTGAGATACCTTTGGGAGCTGGGTCTTTGTTTTTAAATTGTCACCATTTTCTTGGGACATAGCACAGTGTTGGAATGTGGCAGTCACTCAGCAGATTCTCCTGAAGGAACACTGAAGAGTGGTGGGAAGCAACGGGATGGGATGGTTACAGCTGCTCTGGGAAACCATCAGGGAACAGGAAGGGATTTTAACCAAGAGGGCCTGGGACTAGATCAGGGAGGACCCTCCTCTGAGAAGAGGGCTATGCACTAAGCAAGGAAAATCTGCATGCATACGGTATAACAGGGGTTGTGGGGCCTCTGTAGGTGAGGAGGGATCCAAGTCTTGCAGATTAACTCATCACTGGGTAGAGAAGAGAGCAAGCAACACTGTAATTGTCAGAAATGCTGGTTCTAGGTACCACTGCTGGGCCTACTTTAACTATCCAGCTTCTTTAAGAAAGCATAGCCTTTTCCCTCCCACAGGCCCTACCCTCATTTAGGGAAGCATAGTAAGTGGTTAAGATCAACGTCGAATTCTTGAGATTCTGCTTAGCATTTAGAGCAGGAAGAAATAAACTTGACTTTTATCCAGTTATGGAAAAGTTGCATTAAAAAAAAGAGAGAAAGAAGAGATGCTCCATCTTCTACATGAAGTCTACTCTCTCTGAGCTCAAGACTTGCCTCCTCTGTCCTGCTTTCTCTGAGATCATTGTCCATAACTAGTTTTCCAGATGTATCAACTCAGTCTCTTTGTTCCTCTGTTTGTAGTTGAAAAAGCATCAGCTACTTTCTATAGATAAGGCTTTACCTGAGGTGCTTTGCCAGCATTATTTTGTTTAAGCAGTTCATGTTAGCAATTGATGAAGAACATTTGTATTCCAACAAGGTAGGAAAATGGACTCTAGACATGAATCCTGGCCTTATCATGTATGAATGATGAAAATCGGGGACTTAAACTCTGTGCATCATACAAAAATATTGCTATGGTTTATGTCAAGGAGTGTTCTGCCTGTGTTTTCCTCTAGGAATTTTATGATATCTGATCTTACTTTTAGGTAAAAGACCTATATGTGGTGTTAGAATTTTTTTTAATTTTATTCTTTTATATGTAGCTGTCCATATAATTTATACCAGTATCATACTCCTTTTATCACCATCGCTTTATAGTACAATCCGAAGTCAGGGAGCATGGTTCCTCCAGCTCTTTTCTTCTTTCTCAAGATTGTTTTGATTATTCAGGATGCTTTTTGTTTCCATACTAATTTTAAAATTATTTTTTCTAGTTCTATGAAAAACGTCTTTGGTATCTTGATAAGGGTTGCATTGAATCAGTAGATTGCCTTGGGTAGTATGTCCATTTTAACAGCATCAGTTCTTGCAGTCTGAGAGCATGTTATATCTTTCTATATGTTTGTGTTGTCTTCAGTTTCTTTATTCAGTGTCTAATTGTTTGCCAAGTATAGGTATTTTACCTTCTTAGGTAGGTTTATTTATAGTTTATTATTTCTTTTTCTGATTGTTTGTTGTTATGTAGAAATGCAACAGATTTCTGTGTATTAATTTTTTATTCTGCAACTTTACCAAATTAACTGATGAGCCCTAGTTGTTTTCTGGTGGTATCAACTATTGATTATTATCTTATACACATGAACATTGGTACTTAGAAGGGGTAAGCCACTTGTCAAAAATCACTCTAAGGCTAAGGAGAATTTTCCAGCATGAGCCTGGTTTCTGTTTTAGTTATTTGTCTTTTCAATAATGTTTTTTGTTACTTCTGCCAGTTTCGTTTTACAAATGAAAGTTTTATCAGCCTTTTCTTAGATTTTGAAATTAAAACAAATCAAATCAAATTTAAATTCTTGTTGGAATATTGATTAGAATTGTATAAAATTTATACATTAAAAAAACTGGAAAACTTAATAACAATTTTCTTATTTATACACTCATCTCTTCTTTAAAACAAAATATCTATTTACTTTCTCCATGCCAAGTAATATTCTGGGTACAAGTGATAGTGAAATGAACAAAATATAACCCATTCCCTCAAGCACTTTACCCATGTAGGGGGTAAACAGATACGTAAATAAGCATTTTATCATTGACCTTGTTTTCTATAGTCATTTATAGAAAATGTTTTATTAATTTAATTTTATTTTATTCTAACAAATATAATCTGACTTATAAAATGCCCTTGATGTATAGTCTGCACATAATAGAGATTCACATTTTATCTAAAATCCTTGGGGCCAGATATATCTTATAATTCAGAATTTTGAATGGTAATATGTTGCATATCCTATATATGCAACATGACACCCCCAACAGAAACTTGGGAAGAAGCATATGAATAAAACATAGTAATATTTCAGCAGCAGTGCAGTCACACTAAATGGCTTTACAGAAGCTCAAATCAGATTTTGCATCAAATGAGTAATGTCAAATGTTTAGTTTTCAGAGTATTTTGGATATCAGATTTGCAAGCAAAGCGTAAAGGTCTTATAATGATTTTTTTTCTTTCTTTTTAATATATATTAGTTTTACTTCTTTGTTTGCTTAATTATACTAGCTAGACACATTTAATTGGAGAAGGAAATGGCAACCCACTCCAGTGTTCTTGCCTGGAGAATCCCAGGGATGGTGGAGCCTGGTGGGCTGCCGTCTATGGGGTCGCACAGAGTCGGACACGACTGAAGTGACTTAGCAGCAGCAGCAGCAGCAGACACATTTAAGTAATATTAAATGAGGGTGAACAGAGTGGATAAACTTGTTTTATTTCTAATTTAGAGATCTGTGTCTTGTGTCCGCTAGTAAAGAATCACTTAGTTGAGAGTCTAAAATGTGAATATTCATTATATTAAGAAGGAATTATTTTATTCTACCCTGAAAAATGAAAATGTTATTAAATTTCATCAAATGTATTTAGGGAATATTAAAATAATCATCTACCTTTATTTTTTTTATTATCCTACTGATAAATTTCTATTGCTTTTTTCAATTTTCTTATATTGAAACTGGGCTTATTCCTATTGGATTATTGAATCAGCAGTATTACATTGTTAAACTCTATTTTAAAGTAGTTAATTTCCAAGTGTGAATCTATGTCCATGGTTTAGGCGATTTTGTCTCCCTTTCATTTTTGCATAGTATCTTATCACCTTTGGGAATCAGGATCAAATCTGTCTTGTGGAATGAATTGGATAGTTTCTCTATCTCCTACTCTCTATAATAAATTATGAGATAATACATAAAAAATTATGTATTAGATATTTTTGAATGCTTGAATTAAATCACCATTAAATCTCTCTGGATCAAATGTGTTTTAGGCAGACAGTTTTTAAAGAGCTTTCTATGATTCTTCCTCAGTTATTAGTCTGTTCTTGTTTTCTATTTCTTCTGTACCTTTCCAAACTTGATTATTTCTTATTAGATTGAGAAGATTAGAAGTTAATGGGGGAGGTGTGTTTATCCTGCCCAGCTGTGAATGCATATGTCTTTACAATGCAGAATGAATGAGGGCTTTTATTTTCTTTTTTAATTGTCTTTTTTTTTTTTAACTTAGAACTTCATTATCAAAGATACTTGATTTGGGTCCAAATGTTTATCAGTTCATCTTTCACTGTGCTATCTCTGAAATTATGCTTTTAAGAACAATTAGTTTCCCAGAAAATCACATACAGAAAGAACATGAGAGATTATCTGGTCTTGTCTATTGATTTTAGAAATAAGAAAACTGAATTGTCAGCTGGTAAAATAATTTGTAAAGTTAAAGAATCAGGAACAAAACCAAGCTCAACTTGGTTTTTATTTTTTATTTATATTTTATTGTTTTTATTTTATTGTCTGTTTATTTTAAAAAAGACAATCTATTAGCTAAGTGAGCTTAGCTAATAGATTGTCTTTTTTAAAATAAAAAGAGCAATGGACCATCATACATGTATTTTACTTCCTTACTGATGTCAGAACCACCACCCACGCCTGGCTTCCAAGTACTATGCCCTCCATGCTGTGTGAGCTAGTATCCAAGAGCATCATGTTATCCAGGGGCCTATTGGATATGGTTGCCAAGTTTCTAGCAATGTGTCATCAAATCAATAAAGTTCTTAGACTTCACATACTATGGAGTGAAAGATAAGAGCTATCCCAAGCACTATCAGTGATCCTTTATTCCTCCTTCAGTTTACATATATTCACTATGAAGCATTGCCCAAAACCCAACTGAGGGTGTTACTTATTTGCTTTATTATTCATATGAAAATTGTTGTTCAGTTGCTAAGTCATGTCTGGCACTTTGTGACCCCAGGGACTGCAGCATGCCAGGCTTCTCTGACCTCTACTGTCTCCCGGAGATTGTGTAAATATATGTCCATTGAGTCAGTGATGCTACTGAACCTTGTTCTCCTTTTGACTTCAATCTTTCTGGGCATTGGAGTCTTTTCCAGTGAGTCAGCCCTTCCCATCAAGTGGCCAAAATACTGGAGCTTCCTTCAGCTTCAGCATCAGTCCTTCCAATGAATATTCATGGTTGATTTCCTTTACAATTGACTGATTTGATCTCCTTGCAGCCCAAGCGACTCAAGAGTCTTCTCCAGCACCATAATTCAAAAGCATTAATTCTCAGCATTCAACCTTCTTTATGGTCCAGCTCACATCCCTACATGACTACTGCAAAAACCATAGTTTTGACTGTATGGCAAAATGATATCTCTGCTTTTTAATACACCGTCTAGGTTTGTCATAGCACTCCTTCCAAGGAGTAAACATCTTTTAATTTCATGGCTGCAGTCATCATCTGCAGTGATTTTGGAACCCAAGAAAATAAAATCTGTCACTGCTTCCACTTTTTCCCCTTCTATTTGCCATGAAGTGATGGGACCAGATGCCATGACCTTAGTTTCTTGAATGTTGAGTTTCATGTCAGCTTTTTCATTCTTCTCTTTCACTCACATCAAGAGGCTCTTCAGTTCCTCTTCACTTTCTGCCATTAGAGTGGTATCTTCTGCATATCTGAGGTTGTTGATATTTCTCCTGGCAATCTTGATTCCAGCTTTTAATTCATCCACCTGGGCATTTCACATGATGTATGCAGCATAGAAGGAAATGGCAACCCACTCCAGTACTCTTGCCTTGAAAATCCCACGGACAGAGGAGCTTGGGGCAGGCTACTATCCATGGGGTTGCAAAGAGTCGGGCACAACTGAGTGACTTCACTTTCACTTATGCAGCATAGAAGTTAAATAAGCAGGGTGACAATATACAGCCTTGTTGTACTCCTTTCCCAATTTGAAACCAGTCAGTCGTTCCATGTCTGGTCCTAAATGTTGCTTCTTGACCTGCATACAGGTTTCTCAGGAGACAGGTAAGGTGGTCCTATCTCTTTAGGAAATTTCCACAGTTTGTTGTGATCCACACAGTCAAAGGTTTTAGCAGAGTCAATGAAGCAAAAATAGATGTTTCTCTGAGCTTGCTTGCTTTCTCCATGATCCAATGAATATGAAAATTAGCAAAACTTTAAACAGTGACTTGAAAGAGTGAGAAGTAGATTATGCATAGGTAAAGATCAATCGCATTGATTTTGGGACTTTGCCTGGCAGCTTGGATGGTAAAGAATCTGCCTGCAATGCAGGAGACTCAGGTTCAGTCCCTGGGCTGGAAAGATCCTCTGGAGAAGGGGAATAGCAATCCACTCCAGCATTCTTGCCTGGAGAATTCCATGGACAGAGGGGCTTATGGGCTACAGTCTATAGGGTTGCACAAGAGTCAGGCATGACTGAGTGACTTACACACTTTTTTTTTAAAGATCAATCGCATTGATTTTTGAAGATAGCTGGTTGTGTTCTACTGGATGATCAGTGCCTGCTGTTCTGCAGCTAAAATCTGAAAGATCATGCCACAGCCAAAGAAAATGTCAGTTTTGGTTCTCACCCTCACCTGTATTCATAGACACAAAAAGCACTTTACTACATGAACCTTCAGGTATAGAAAGCCAGTTAGTGGGTTAATCTGATTCTTCAAGAGCTAGACTTAATGAAACATATTATAATGGCCTCCACCTGAGACCTGTTTAAAGAATTTTTGTTTTTAAACGTTCTTGTTCAGTGCAAATCACTATGGCTGTCCTTTCATACAGGCTGAGTATACAAAATAATAGTAATACGAATTACATTCACAATGCTGTGTATGAAGATTGCCAGAAATTGAGGTGCTCATCCTGTCCCACGGATCTGGACCCACATAGCCAGTGGGCCATGGCTTTGAAGGACAGAGTGATTATCTGAAGAACATGAGAGCAGAGAACTAATACGTGAGTGTATAAGGAAGCCCTCCTCTAGGAAACTCAGGGCATTATGTTTTTAAAAAGTTATATCTGTCATTAGTTTTAATTGTTGAGCCCAGGGCAAGAAGTGAGACACCGAGCCATTAAGATCAAGATCTATATAAACAGAGAGTTAGAATTTAAAATAAAAATAAGCAAAGTAGACAAAATCAAACCATTTTGTGATGGAGAACCGGTATTAACTGGCATAATGAATATAAAGCACTTAGCACAGGGCATGACACATCGTGCTCAGTAAATGTTGGCTATTATTAGAAAACAGAGTGTTCAGTGTCTGTCTCTTTTCCTTGAAAATGCAAATAAGATTTATACCCTCCTCCTTTCCATTATCAAACCCTGTCAGCTAATACCTGAGAAGTATTTTTCAAATCTGATCAATTCTCATTGCTTTCAGGACTCCTTTTTGGAACCATCCTCATCTTTCAATCACAAAGGCACCAAAATTGGTGTCTCTGTTCACACTGTTGCCCCCAGCAGTCTGTCCATCACCCAGAAAATCATACAAGTCCCTTCTTTGCTTTTCAGGGACTCCCCAGTGTCCCGGAGGATTTCCAGAGCACTTAGAAGGTTACACAGACACTTAGTGTGACCACAAGACCCCCACATGGCCTGTACCCTGGCCACCTTTTCATCTCCTATCACTACTTCCCCCAGGTACTCTACTATTCTTACAAATCTTAAAGGAAGGCTCTTGCCCTAACCCCTGCGCTCTTGCTGTGTTCTCTGCCATAAATATTCTTCTAACCTAACATTCAGTTTCTTCTATATTTTAAAGATTTTATTCATTTAGAAAAAGTTCTAATAACTCAGTACATAAAATTTCACCTTCTCCTCATTTTCTATCCCCTTGCCACTTTCTTTTTTTTTTTAATGCTCCTTATCTCTTCACTCTGAAAGTTTATTATACATTCATTTACTTTATATATATACATACCTACAAGTGCAATGATGTATTTGAAAATGCTTGGCACATAGATTGTCAAATAAATACTGCCAAAGTCAAGTACATAATCCATTTGCTTCTCCTATAGAATGTAAACTCCACACAGGCAGGGACTTGATCTGTCTTGTTCACTGCTGTGTCCTCCAGTGTCAGGCACCCATTACAATAGGTGCCCAATAAATATTTTTGGATGAATGAAAGGACAGAAAACTCTTTCTAAGGATATGCATTTGTATTTGGAATAGCATGTCAAATAAAATGTAATAAGGTACACCAAGAAAATATACATGAATGTGAGATGGAAGAGAAAATGAATGTTGGCAAATAAAAATTAAACTAATGGTACTGTATTTATGAAGTACATTTCATAATTATATTTTGTACATTGCTAAATGGATTATATACTTGACTTTGTCAATATTTATTTGACAATCTATGTGCCAAGAATTTTCAAATACATCATTACACTTTTAGGTATGTATATATATATAAAAGTGCAAATTTCTGGCCAACAAAAACAACTCTCTCTCTCTCTCTCTCTCTCTCTGTCTCTCTCTCTCTCTCTCTCTCTCTATATATATATAAAGCATTGGCATCCCATCCCAGTACTCTTGCCTGGAAAATCCCATGGGCAGAGGAGCCTGGTCAGCTGCAGTCCATGGGGTCACGAAGAGCCGAACATGACTGAATGACTTCACTTTCACTTTTCACTTTCATGCACTGGAGAAGGAAATGGCAACCCACTCCAGTGTTCTTGTCTGGAGAATCCCAGGGATGGGGAAGCCTGGTGGGCTGCCGTCTATGGGGTCGCAGGTTCGGACACGACTGAAGCAACTTAGCAGCAGCAGCAGCATACATGTATATAAAATGTTACAGAAAAACCTGAATGAAATTTTTCCCAACCCATTACTATATATGTACATATATATTAATAATAGTTTATTAAGTGAAATGATATATTTATGTGTAAGATAGACACATAGATAGATAGATGTCAATCAGCTGTGGGGAGCTGATGTTATTCTGCCCTCTATTTACCAGCTAGAAAGACCAAAGCTTAGAAAGGCATGGTTAATTGTTGTTGTCTATCACTCAGACAATGGAACAACAGTCTTTAAATAAGAGTGTAAGTAATATTGAAGCTGTAGCTTCCATGCTGGCTCAGTGGTAAAAAAATCCTCCTGCCAATGTATGAGACGTGGGTTTGATCCATGGGTTGGGAAGATTCTCTGGAGAAGGAAATGGCAACCCAATCCATTATTCTTGTCTAGGAAATCCCATGGACTGAGGAGCCTGGCGGGTTACAGTCCATGGGGCCACGAAAGAGTCATACACAACTTAGCTGCTAAACCACAATAACAGGATTCAAGCTCAGGCTTTCTCATGTCCACAGACATTTTTTTTGAAAGTTTTTCTGAAAGATATTATTTCTTGCTCCACTCCTTTCTAGCTGTGTGACATTTTTCAGGTCAGTTGACCCCCTTGATTTTGTTCCTTCGCTTGTAAGGTGAAAGAAAGCTGATTTAGTCTGTTTATCTGAAAAAGTTGCTGTCCATTCAGAGGAAGTAATGAATGTAAACATTGACAAAGGGAGTTAGCTGTTCATCCCTGTAGGGAAATCATCTCTCTGTAGTGGGAACCCATTGAGCCAGTGGAGGAACAGAAGCAGGGAAAATGATGATATGAAGGTCTTGATGCATGGAGCTCTGTCCAATCATTCCTGAAGCTAGCCTGTTCCCTTCTTGCCCACCATTTGTAAATAGTAAAATTCCCAATTCGACTTACGCTAGTAGAATAGCTCTCCTTCACAACATAAAGCCACTTGGTTAACACAGAGATCCACATTCACCTCCAGGTCTCTGCTGATATAGTTTCCACACACAGGGAGCCTTCCACTTATTCAGTCCCTGCACATTTATAGAATGTACCTAATGATATGGTCTGGGAGTGTAATCTTGAAAATGACTCCGTTTCTCTCCCAAGGAGCTCTACGCTAATCAGAAAACAGACAATTAAAAAAAAAGTATGCATATTATATGTGTGCAAAGTTTTAGGATGAAATTACATTTAAAATGAGCCCTGAAGGCTAAGTAGGAGTCCACAGCACCTATGATTTGTTCATACAGACCCCGTCCTAAATAAGACTTCAATAACTTTTGTAAATCCAGTCAGTTTTAGATATTAATAATAGCCTCAGATGGAAAAAAAATACATTTCTGATCAAATGATCATTCTTGGCTCACAAATACATTTGACTTTTTGTTTATCTTTTGGCTGCACTGGGTCTTTACTGCTGTGTGTGGGCTTTCTCTATTTGCAGTGAGCAGGGGCTATTCTTCACTGTGATGTGAGGGTTTCTAATTGTGGTGCCTTCTCTTATTGTGGAGCACCGGCTCCAGGCACGCAGGCCTCAGAAGTTTTGGCACACAGGCTCAGGAGTTGTGGCTCACAGTTCTAGAGCTCAGTAGTTGTGATGCAAGGGCTTAGTTGCTCTGAGGCATGTGGAATCCACCCGGACCAGGGATCTACCCATGTCCCCTGCATTGGCAGGCAGACTCCCAACCACTGTGCCACCAGAGAAGTCCCGCATATACATTTCAGAAACATCATCTATCTTCCAGTGCCTCCAGCCTGTGAATATATACCCCACTGCCATGGCTTTTAACCTTTTGGGGACTCATAGACATCTTGGAGAAACTAACATCACTATTTCCACAGAAAACTGTGCACAGAAGAAATCTGCATACAATAGCATGAGTCCCGTGATGCCTGCTTGAAATTCCCTACCTTGGCAATGAATTAATAATCTTTCCAGCAGGCCTTTCTTTGGGGTTGGGACTCCCCTGAGTTCTACCCACAGGCAAGAGCTAAGTGCTTCTACCAACAGAATCAGGGTGAAAATGGAGGGTGACTGCTGAAGATCTTTATAAATATGATTTACCATCTCTACCCTGATGCCCCCACAGTTACAACTCACTAGATGAAGCTCAGGAGGAAAATAAGCCATTCAACCTGCCTCTTACTTCCAAGAGTGAGCTGTTTCCTAAGAAGCCAGCATCTCGCTCAGGAGTCTGTGTCTCAAACAGACGTGAGTTATGCAGCCTCCATCTATAGGGCTCTGGATGCTTCCTCCCCACTGCCACACAAGATGTTTCCTAGCCATAGTTATTGAATTAATCAATCAAATTTTATTTTTATTGCACCATTCTGGAAAATCCGCTCATACTGCTTTCCAGTAATACTGAAAAGAAAAATAATCCATACCACCCAATTAAGAATAAAACATATGTCTTCTTGATGATGTCTGAGCTGTGGTGGTTCCAATGGTCATTGGCTCTCAAAGTTACTCAGCATTAAAGGCAACAGAGATTACCAGGGTAATACCTATAAGCAAATAAGTTTTACTACAACCACTGAAAAAAAGAGAGAGAGAAAAAAACACTTAAAAAGTAAGGGGTCTCAGATGCCCTAGTGTCTGCAGCCAGAAGCAATAATAATAATGTGCATTTATTGAGCACTTTCGCTTCTATGCGTTCAAAGAACTGCACCATGCAATATTTAATTCACCCCTACCAAAACTGTCTGATTTATAACTTCTCCACGGCCCAGGGCTTGAGAAAGGAAGATTGCTTGGCCTTTCATTGATGGTCTTGGCTGATAAAGTTGCTGAGGGTGTCCGTTTCCTGGCATTAGAACAGAGAGATCTGCAATCTAGAATGAGGGTCGGGCAGTGGATGTTGGGTGCTGACGTAGAATAAGGGCACCGTGTCAAGAAGAAGCCTTCCCCCAAAGAAGAGAGCCCATTGGGAACACTCATGAGGAGCGTCACCCTGGGAATAAGCCCGGCCTCAGGGTGGCAATCTCAGCCTTTCAACTCCATACACTCCATCTTGTTAGCGGCCCAGAACTGGTGTAACTCAATGGACTTGCCAGACTCTCACCCAGCTCACAAGACACACATTCAGATTAGACCAGAATACCTCTCAGTGTGTTTGCCTATGCAGCCAAGGTGGTCTTTTCAGTGACTAATGGCAGTGTTAGCACACTGGACCTCTGACTGGCTTCTTAGTATTAAAAAAAAAAAGAAAAAAAAAAAAAAACAAAACATTTTCAGAGCTAAACTGAAGTGGTGGTTGTTTGATGCACATGGGATCAGATTAAAGGAACTTTTGGACAGTCTTTTTCTCTCTTCCCTACCTCCTTTCTACCTTCCTCCTTTTTTTTCACATGTATGGCAGGTCTTTTGATATATGATTTTCTCTGCCTATAATACTCTCTCCGTACCTACACACACACACACACACACACACACACACACACACATTTTGGCCAACTCTTGTCCATCTCTTAAATTTCATCTGCCTACAAAGTGTTCTCCCAATACCAGGCTGAATTCTACTATGGACTCCCACAATATCACAAACTTCTGTCTTTGTCATATGACTTTATATATGTTTATGCTATAGCCCCTACCATGAGGAATAATTGTTGTTTGGTCACTAAGTTATGTCTGGCTCTGTGTGACCCCATGGACTGTATCCTGCCAGGCTCCTCTGTCTATGGGGTTTCCCAGGCAAGAATACTGGAGTGGGTAGCCATTGTCTTCTCCGGGGGATCATCTTGACCCAGGGATTGAACCTGGGTCTCCTGCATTACAGGTGTATTCTTTTACCACTGAGCCACCAGGGAAGCCCGTGAGGACTAATACTTAACTTATATTTTCCATGAGACTGTAAGTTCTGTGTGGACAGAGATGAGTAGCAACTTGTTGGCCTCCTTCTCTATAGCACCTCACAAGGGGGCTAGCATATCTAGCAATATTGTGCTCTTAAGGACAACAATACAAATTGTGGTTGGCATGTCTATAAGATTTCAGTGTAAGGCTCTCAGGTAAGTAAGTATTACTTACTTAAGTAATTTGCATTCATTATCTTATATACTAAGTATTTTGCATTCATTATCTTATATACTATTTGCAACTTGCATTTATGTACCTTGGTCATCATTTTCAAAAAAGGAAAATGAAATTCACAGAGACAGTCACTCTCTTAGTTCAGATTCCCCAGAAATAAATTCCCAAAACATGATTCAGGTGTAAGCAGTTCATTTGGGAAATGATTCCAGGAAGCATCCATGGGGGAATGAAGAAGTAAGACAGGAAAGGGAAAGCAGGCAATAATGGGTGCATTGTCCAGCCAGAGACCACTGTGAAAGTGAAAGTGTTAGTCACTAAATCATGTCCAATTCTGGCAACGCCATGGACTGTCACCCACCAGGCTTCTCTGTCCATGGAATTCTCCAAACAAGAATACTGGAGTGGGTAGCCCTTCCTTTCTGCAGAGGATCTTCCCAGCCCAGGGATTGAACCCGGGTCTCCTGCATTGCAGGCAGAGTCTTCTGAGCCACCAGGGAAACCCCAGAGACCATGGTAGGGGACTGGAATTCAGTCTTCTGGGAAAACTCAGGCAGTAAAAAGAATACATACCTGAGAGCTATTCCATCAAAGATGCAAAGTATTGGGGGTACCTTCCCGGTGGCACAGACAGTAAAGAATCTGCCTACACAATGCAGGAGACCCAGGTTCAATCCCTGGGTTGGGAAGATCCCCTGAAGAAGGGAATGGCAACCCACTCCAGTATTCTTGCCTGGGAAAATCCATGGACAGAGGTACAGTCCAGGGGGTCACAAACAGTTGCACATGACCGAGTGACTAAAAATTTCACTTTCACATTTTCATACACCACCTTCCATAAGTCTTTGGTTGAGGTCTGCTGCAGGTGGGTTTGGAGGCATGGTTCTCCAGCCTTCCTGGCTTGCTGAATTTTGCAGGGAGAGCTGGTTCTGGGCAACAAGCAGTTCATAGGCAGATGGAGTGCACTCTAACATAAAGCGCTAAGGCAAGATGGGAAGAGTTCCATTCCTGTTCCCATTTTTCATTGTGGGCAATATTAGGACATGAACCTCAGAATGTTTGACTCCAAAGTGCGTCCTTTTAATGACTTACTTTTATAAACCTGTGTCAAATAAATGAATAAAAAGGAAAAGGAAAACCCAAGCAAAATGAAGACATGAAGATTGTCACAAAGGATTTCTCTTCAGAGCTAGGATAGAGTCTGATGAAGCTTCTCTGTCTGCAGCTAGAATGTTCATGCTTTTTGAGTCTGTGTCTCTTCCCTAGGGGGTAGCTGCAGTGCCCCATCAACTTTCTTTCCTTCCTTCTTCCCTTAGTAAGGAGACCCCTCCACTTTGGGTCTCTGTGTTCTTTCTTAAGATATGATAATAAACTGATTTGACAGTCGAGTCTTGACCTATCCTGAGAGTCATGCTGTTTCTATGGTGATTACCCATCTATCACCTTGCCACTGCTATGCATTGATTTTCTTGGTCCAAAGCTCAGATCGCTGAGGGCAGAACATACAGTTTCCAGAAAGCCCTGTATCCTGCTTATATGTTTCTTCTTTATTCTGTTCTTCCGCTCATACACATCATCTCACTCCGTGTAGGTTCCAAAATTAGCTTGCAGCCTCAAATCTAGTCAGTCTATTTTATTTGTGAGGTAACAGCTCACCCCTCGTAATGCAATAGCTTTGTTTTGAAAAGAGTCATTTGTTAATTCCGTTCTTGTCAATCAAATCCTTTTATTAAAAAATAATCAACTTTTACAGGTGATAATCTCAACCATACCATTAGCCAGTGTTTGCATACTTTCTGTACTTTCGCTTGTAAGTGAAAATATCCTCACCTTCAATTCAACAAATATTGGTGACATACCTACTGTGTGCCAACCCCCATGTTATTGATTAAAAGATGAATGAAACCTGCTCCCTGTTCTTAAAGTCTACGAGGAGACACAGACGTGAAACTGCAGCTTCAGTGCAACGTAATATGTCATATCGTAAAGCATAAAGTGGTATAAAAAAGCAAGTACAGGACAAAATAGATAGCCCACATGAAGGGCAGGGAAGTCTGAGAGATTATGCAGGGGACATAATATTTGTGGCATCTGGGTTGGAAAAACAACCCATGCACAAATTTTAAAATGTAAGTATGTGTATTTCTTTCAGGTAACTGCAAACTGCAACTGTTTCATTTGATCCAAAAGAAAATGTCTTAGCCATTCACCTTTCGCTTTTTCCCCTGATGTATCAGTTTAGCTCTGCAGCTGCAGGGGTGAGGGCCACCTCTTGGATTACCTTTGTCACTCGGGCTAATTCCTCACTGAGAGCCTGGGGCGTGGTTACATGTGGGCTCTTCCCTCCCACAAGGAGTCTGAACTTTATTCTATAAGCCAGTGACATTTCAAACTGCGCTCCATAGACTACTTGGATTAGAGGAGGCGGGGAATGAAACAGAGAGCAGGGTGGGGAGTGGGGGTGCCGACAGGTTCTGTTTGGATTTTTCACCTCTACCTCTACTGAAGCAGCCCTGTTCATTGCTATTTTCATGTGACACTTATGAGACAGAATTTGGTCAACAGAAAACAGGAAGGAAGGAAGGAAAGAGGGAAGGAGGGAGGGAAGGAGACGGAAGATATTTTCCTAATTGGGAGGGATAGGATTTGATCAGTTTTACCTAAGGGAGTGAAATTCATATTTGTGATTTAGTAAGGAGCCTTTTGTCATAAAGGTAGGAAATGAAGTGCAGGGTGTAAAGCTAAGGAAGGAAGATCAGTGAGGAGGCTCCTGAAATACCCCAGGTAACGTGATAGATCCAATCCAGAAGTGAGGTTATGGAGAAGGAGGGTTAGAACCCAGATCCAGTTACGGCATATAATCAGCAGGACTTAATGAGGCCCTGGATTCTGGGAAAATAATAACATGTCCTCATAGGATTATTAGAAAGAGCAAATACTATGAAATGTGTTTTAAACTACATAGCAGATTGCAATTGTTAATTATGACGGTTATTTTGACTTGATCATAGCTCTCTTTATTCCTAGTCAGTATTCTTTCCGTAAGTTGCTCCCAGGATTCATTGTAAATTGAACTTTCAACTAATTGGATTTGCTGAAAGCAATAGAGAGTGTCATTTGGCTACTTCCTCTCTAGGGAATGTTGATATTCAAATCTCCAGGTCATTATTTAGAATCCTCAGTTCCAACATGGGAAATTTAAAATTGGATCTCCTGTTAATCTCTAATGAAGGCCTCCAGGATAAGCAAATATTTGAACTTGAGAAAGAGGATCTTTTATACAACCTCCGAAAAGTCACTGACCGAATTATCCAGCAGCAGTAGATATTTGATATGATACAAATATCATATATATGTGTGTGTGTGTATACATATGTGTGTGCACATGTGTGTATACATACATATACACATATGTATCATAAGCATATTTATTTTCAGATCATGAAGAGGGAGCATAAGATGACAGAGAATGCCACATTTTGGAATTCTGTTTTGAAATCCCTTCTTACATAGGTTCTCTGAGCCTTTATTTTCTCATTTATGAAACAAGGAAGGGCAACCACATTCCCTTCACTGGGCTATTGTTATCATTAAATAATATGTGCTGTGCTTAGTCACTCAGTTGTGTCAGACTCTGCAGACCCCATGGACTGTAGGCCACCAGGCTCCTCTGTCCATGGGGAATCTCCAGGCAAGAAATACTAGAGTGAGTTGTCATGGCCTCCTCCAGGGGATCTTCCCTACCCAGGGATCAAACCCAGGTCTCCTACATTGCAGCAGATTCTTTACCATCTAAGCTGCCAGGGAACCCCATTAAGAAATATAATATGTATTAAAAGGTGAGCACAGAACTGAAATTTAATAAATGTAAGTTATTATTCTGGGAAAGGATATTGAGGCCAGGAAAACAAACGAGAGATGAGGTATGGGGCAATTGTACTGACTATCATTTTTTTTTCTTTTTCTAAGAATGCATTTCAGTTGTACTGCTTAGCTTCTCTGACTCTGAGCCTCTTCATTTATAAAACAGAGACAATAATAACTTGCTGATGTACCTATATTTTATGATGTACTTGTAGATGACAGGTATAATTTTTATGGATGTAGATAGAGGTGAAGTATAGATACAGACATAAATATGGCTAAGTGGCTGGAACAGCACCTTGTATATAGTGGCTACTAAATGTATCTTAGTTTGTTTTTTTCTCCTTCTTTCTTCCTCATCTTCTGCCTCACTTACATTTTCATGTCTAAATCTCCAGATCCTGCATTACTTTTTGCTCTGTATTATGATGATCTGAGTTGATCTAACCCCCTGTTTCCACACTTGACCAATTAGGCTCTAAAATCGTTGGAAATAGGACCATCATCTGGTTTATTTGTTTCCTTCACAGTGTGCACTGCATGTCTGGTGTAGAAAAGAACATGTATGTTGTTTGTCTTAAGTAAGTGGAGAGAAAGTTCAATTCATATTTAGCAAATGAAGGAAGTGAGCAAGACAGTTTATGAAGAAGGTTGTGAACATAATTTCTTGAGTTAAGTGTAAGAAGCATGAGTATCATTAATGTTAATAATGACCATGAGATATAGGGTAAAGCAGATGAAAAACATATGCATCAACTACTGTATTTCAGATTTTTCTCCCAGTCATGATATAAACAGGCAACTAGTTGGCAATAACTGGGCAATCACTGGGCAACTAGTCAACTTTTGACCTATGCCATGATGTTTTCTTTTCCTTCTAACATTAGCCATACTGCTGCACTAGTCCAAACAGTTTTGTACAACTCCCTTCAAATTTGCCGTGTGTATGTCATGTGTGCCACTTAGAATTCACAGATAGTGATAATACAGTAGAAAAGGGCTCCATGATTCTACTAGCCCATAATCTAACTTCTATGGTGGTTTTCTTTTGCTTAGATTATGGTCTTCTAAAAATGTGATGGGTATGAAGCATTTCAGAAAACAGTCATTTAAATAAGAACATATGTATCTTTGAGAATACAGTTCAGCCTAGATCCAAGACTCAGGAATGGAATCATTTAGTGCCTCTCACCTTAAACTTGACTGCAAAGAGGGAATATTTGCAGATCTGTAAGGCTTAGGGAGTGAAGGGCTTTGGGAAATCATCTGGAGATAATTCAGAGGCTGTGAGTGTTGACTCCCATTTCTCTCTGTTCTTGCAACTTCCCTGTCCAACATTCCACTCCCTCCTAGAAGCATAAGAATAGTTTTTGCTTTTTTTCTCCCAAATAGCCTTGATTTTTCTTAGAAGTACTAGGAGAGCATGAAATATTCTTGGCCTCAGCATAGTGTGTAATACATGTTCATGGTCAAGCAGTAACTAATAATTATAATAATAGATAATATGTACTTGATATATTCCAGGTTCTATACTATGGACTTCCACATTATTCAGTTTTTGTAACTGCCAGTGATTTAGGTACTTTATCATCTCCATTTTATAGATGAAGAAATTGTGGCTTAGTAAAGTGAAGGAACCTGCCCAAGGATAACACCTAGCCAACGATTGGCCTTGGATTTGAACACAAGCACTTTGAACACAAGCATATTTTTCAGAAAAAAATATCATCACTTCTTGAATATATTCACTTTGCGATAGAATTCATCATTTCACTCTCTTGTTATTGAGATTTACAGCAGGCTCAGGCTCAGGCTGGGCAAAGGGAGTATGAGCATTAAAAATAAACACTCTCTATTGCTGTAGCCATGTGTTCCATGAAACAACCTCACTCAGAAGGACAATGCAGATAGTGGAGTGCAGTTTATTACACCAGCAGGCCCAAGGTAGAGTCTCCTCTTAGCCAAGGACCCTGACCAGTTTTTGTGAAAACCTTATATACCCTAAGTGTACCTGCCCAAACCCACCTCCCCAAATTCCCCGAAACTAGTCTGAACAAAGGAAAAGAAAGATACAAAGTTAACCTGTGATTCATATGCCTTAGACCTAGGTAGTTAACAGTGGATAATTATCAATAGGCCTGTGGTCATACCCTGATAAGCATAACAGAATGTATGATTCTATTACACAGATAATTAGGGTATTCTTTTAGGTGAAGGAGAGTCTAGGTATGAGCCCTGGCGCTCTTTCATCTGGGGGTCTGGTTTTCCAGTTGGTATGTCATTTCCATAGATACTGGGCATATAGCTCAAAGTTCTCAGTCTGGCCCAAGATAGAGTCCTGCTTTCAAGATGGAGCCTGTTCTGTCTGTTTCCTCCTTCACTATCAACAAAATCCTCTAGATCCTAGAGTCTCAGAACTCCATGAGTGGTGTTCCTTAATTCCTTCAGGATCCTTCAACATATACTGAATATCTGCCATTTTCAAGGCCCTGAGCTAGGAGAATAAAGACAAAAGGATAGAATTCCCGTATGGAACATTGTAGAGCTTATCCTTCTAGAGTTACATGTGTCTTCAGAAATTCCTCAACACAGCGCTCCAGTCAGACAACACCAATTAACTGGATTCAGGACTTGGAATGAAACCTAATTCTAACCCTCACTTAGCGCAAAGGCAGACCTCAAGGTACACATGAACTAGAATGCAAGTTTAAGGGCATCATGGAGTTCTTGGGTGGGTCCTGAAGGATTACCCGGTCCAACCCTCTCACTTTTCTATGAAGGAATGAAAGCCCAGACAAAGGTAGTGAATAAGACAGAATTAGGTCAAGAACTGAGGTCTCCCAAGCCCTTTCCACCAGACCACAGTGTGTTCCCTCTGTCTGCCCTGCCCTTAGCTATGAAGGAGAGGCAACCAGACCTAGGATTTTTCTATGGAGCAAAAAAAAAAAAAAAAAAAGAGTCTTACACTGACATTTGCAAGTATCTGCAAAACCTTCCCAATGAAGAGCTCAATTGACCTGGGTGAGGAGACACCAAGTGGTGCTTGCTAGAGGCTGGGGCTGATCTTTTGATTTGTATGACATTTCTTTTAACTTATCCCTTTAATTAACATGCGAAAAAATGACATCTCTGTCAGCTCGTGCCAAGTCTCCCCCACATTCAGCTTGGCATGCTGGGACGTGAACTTGAGGTTATCTATGAGCAAAAGTTCAGAAAGCTAAAACAGGAAACATTAACAGGTGGAACTGCCATGTGCGCACTTACCAGGATCAATTCTCCACTTAGACAGCTTTTGCCCAGTCGTGCTAACTACTAACCAATCTATACTTCCTAATGGATTAAAGCAGAAAGGTCAGGCATCAAAAAATCATCCATTTCCCATTCATTAATATTCGAATGTGGGTTCCTGAACCTGCCCCAGGCTACATAACAAGAGGCCTTTTTATAACCAGGTTACAAGATGACCAACAGCCCACACCATATAGAAAGGTGGTTTGTGTGCAGTTTTCTGAATGAATGATTGAGTGAATGAATTAAACAGTACATGAATAAATGAATTAAACACCAGGCTTCCCAGGTGGCACATTGGTAAAGAATCGACCTGCTAATGCAGGAGATGCAAGAGTCAGGAGTTTGATTCCTGGATTGGGACGATGCCCTGGAGGCATTGCAGGCAGATTCTTTATCACCTGAGCCACCAGGGAAACCAGGAAATGGCTACCACTCCAGTATTCTTGACTGAAGAATTCCATGGACAGAAGACCCTGGTGGGCTACAGTCCACGGGGTTGCAAAGAATCAGACATGGCAGAGTGATTGAGCACAGACATGATAGTTGATCATTTATATGAGAAATTATGTAAAGGGCTGGGACTAAGGTGAGTGTCTCACTCACCAGGAGCCAAATTTTCTCAGTAATTATTGTATGTATATTTTATGAAATGTTTTAAAATTAATGTGTTTATGATTAAATATCAAAATTTTACATCAGAATCAGCTGAGCTATGTTGATAATGGAGAGAGAGATTTACATTTATTTAGAGAGATAAGAGGACTGTGAATAAGACAGGAAAACCAAGGCTAAAACCTTGCCTCTGGAAATCATTAGCCGTGTAGCTTTGGGGATTTTCATTAACCAATGGCCTCAGTTTCCTCATTATTGAAATAGAGATAATAGCTCCCATTCACGTAATTGTTGTAAGGATTAAATACACAAAGGACATAGCTCCCAGATTATTTATTTCATTTATGTAGTTAACTTTTTCAAAAGGCTTTCTTTTCTCAAGCATATGTGCATGTTACAGAAATTAGGAAAAAATGAGAAAACAAAGGATGGAATAATATGAATTGAGTTCCAGATGCCCTGTCAGACACTTTATTAAGCGTTTGTGTGTTTGGATGGAGACTGAACAACAAGAGATTTCTTCAATGGGAGAGATGTCCTCTGGGCCCAAGCTGAGTGTATCAGGGATGTGTTCTAGGGCCAGAAGTAGCATCTTTTGAACAGCTACTCCATGCCAGGCATTTTTACTCTATAATCTATTTGAACTATTATACTCACTGTGTGTGTGTGTGTGTGTGTGTGTGTGTATGTGTGTATGTGTGTGTGTGAAGGTACCATATATCCATGCTACAAGTGAGTAAGCTAAATTTCAAAAGTGTAGGTAAATTTTCTGAAATCATATAGCTAATCAGGAGATTCTACATGGCCCATGTTTTCTATCACACTTTCTCAAGATATGGGAAGTGGAAACCTCATAGGCGAGACACTCCCACACAAAATGTAGAGTTTTATGGAAATGCTCCATAGGGAAAGATTTAAAGAATAAATGAGTGGTTCCAACAAATCTAATCTCTTTAATCTATCTGCATAAACCCACGCAATATGTGGTGTTCATTAAGTACTACCATTAAATTAAAAATGCACTGGGACACCAATAAAACCAGTGTTTCTTTTTTTTTTTTTTATTTTTAAACTTTACATAACTGTATTAGTTTTGCCAAATATCAAAATGAATCCGCCACAGGTGTTTCAATTGGGGGAAATTAAGAAACAAGTGTGGAAGTGAGCAAACTGCACAGAGACACAAACTTTGAAGGAACTAAAATAAAAATAAGCGGTCCAGTAGTTGAGACTCTGCCTGCCTATGCAGCAGACATGGGTTCCATCCCTGGTCCAGGCAGATTCCACGTGTCTCTGAGAAACTAAGTCCATGGCCCATAAGTACTGAATCTGTGCTCTAAGCCCCGTGTGCAACAGCTACTGAAACCTGTGTGCCCTAAAGCCTGTGCTCTGCAACAAGGGGAGGCATTGCAATGAGAAACCCATGCACTACAACTAGGGAGTAGCTGCCACGACTAGAGAAAGCCCGTGTGCAGCAACAGAGACCCAGTGCAAACAAAATGAATAAATAAATAACATTCTTTTAAAAATAGGTGAATAATAGCTCATTCACAGAGGGAGAAGAACCGTATGTAACTTACAGGGCATTGCAAAGGTTAATGAAATAGTGTATAGTGAAGCCTGACCTACAGCAAAGTAACCCCTACCGCTACTGTTGTAAATATTTATATTTGGAATCAGGCTAAACTGCATTTGAATTCCGTATGAATCCTGTAGGTATCACCTTAAATAAGACAGCCTTGATGCAGGCTAGAGTTTCTTAATCTATAAAATGGGAACCAAAGACCAATATCTCAATTGTTTAAAGACTAAACATCATAGGAGGTCTATAGCCACCAGCAGAGTACCGAATACATTCTAGATATTTGGGAACTGGTGGTGGTAGTTGTTGTCCTCAAAACAGGGAAAGAAAACGGTTGTTTCAAATAAAACTGACAGCAGCTGTTTTTGCCTTCCAAGAGAACGTGGCGGCCTGCGTCAAACGATCGGGAAGATAAATATCAAAGCTGTTGCAGTCGGCTTCTAGATAACAGTTGAGGAAAAGGAAGAAGCCCCCAATTTTAAACCTTCTGACATGTCTCATGAATGGATGAAGGGAAGGCTCAGGGACAAATGGACCTTTCTGTAGGCAGATATGTTAATACATTTTGGATATGCAAAGGAAGGCAGGTGGTAGAAGGTTTCTATTCTGATTCTATACAATTTCAGAGCTTACAAGACCGCAGCCATCACCTGGGGGCATGTCCCTGTACGATAGACATCTGCATCTTCCTGAACATCTGGATGACTGACTGCATTTTTTTTTTCCCACTTTTACCCAAACATTTGGGATCAATATCAGAAAATAGGGGGCAGGATAATGACTTCAGGGAAGCTGTCAGATTGAATGTCTATAATTGAAGCTTGAAAAAGTAACACCCGGGGTGTGTTATGTGACAGAAGAGCTGAGAGAAGTAAATTGCCTGTGAGCCAATAAGGAGGGCAGGTGTGATTGTGATTATCAGTGATTTTAGTTCCCCTAATTGTCGTCAGGAAACCTGTGACACATCAGAGCCAGGAGGAGGGAATGACTGACATCTAAATGATGAGTTCCCGGAGCCATGTGTCAAAGAGACCCCACTAGGGATAATGCATTTCTGGATCTAGTGATACCTTATATCTGGGATGTAAGTGAATAAGCCACAGTTGAGTCATTTGACCTCATGTCCAGGATTGAACATAAATTAGTGTTATCTGGAATTCAAGATCAGTTACTGGTGAGACAGACATGCTTGATAAATAAGGCAACAGAGTCATCTGGAATTACACGCAAACTTTTCTCAACATCTCATAAAGAATTAGGAATTAACAAGGCTGACTGCAGCCAAGTTGTGAACAGGCAGCAAGGCTTGAAGAGAACTTTGGCTCACAGACCGTTAGTGCAGGGAAGGACTAGAACAATCACTGCTACAGTCAGAAGCAAGCAGACTGCAGGATGAGTTCATTTTTCAGGGGATGGTTTTTTTTCTGGTATCCTTACTGTTAAGATAATAGTTGTATATAAATCCCTTGGGGCATTTCTCTAATTAACCACAGTCCCCACCACTCCTTCCAGCATTAAATTGGGCGCCTTTGCACATTTATTTTTACATTACCAGGGACTTCTCTGGTGGTCCAGTAGTTAAGAATTGCCTTGCAATGCAAGGGAAGCTGGTTCAATCCCTGGGTGGGGAACTAAGATCCCACATGCCACAGAGCAACTAAACCGATGCTGCAACTATTGAGCCCGTGAGCTTTGGAGCCTGAGCACCACATCAAGAGAGTCCTTGCGTCTTAATGAAAGATCCACCTGATGCAAGGAAGATTCTGAGTGCCACAACTAAGACCCAAGGTGGCCGAATTAATTAATTAACTAAAAAATTTACCAGATCACTCCAAGGATTTGAGTTTGCAGTCCTTGAGACTTACTCCTTTCTTTGTTTTTGCAGATAAGGAGTCTGAAAGCTCAGAAAAAGTGTGATGTTAGCATCTATTTCAGGTCAGTCATATAACCAGCATGAGGCTGCTGCTGCTGCTACTGCTAAGTCACTTCAGTCGTGTCCGACTCTGTGCGACCCCATAGACGGCAGCCCACCAGGCTCTCCTGCCCCTGGGATTCTCCAGGCAAGAACACTGGAGTGGGTTGCCATTTCCTTCTTCAATGCATGAAAGTGAAAAGTGAAAGTGAAGTCGCTCAGTCGTGTCGGGCTCTTAGCGACCCCATGGACTGCAGCCCACCAGGCTCCTCCGTCCATAGTATTTTCCAGGCAAGAGTACTGGAGTGGGGTGCCATTGCCTTCTCCAGCATGAGGTTAGATGACTCAATAAAGTGTTTGTTCAAATATTTACTGAGCATCTATTGAATACCAGTCCCCCTCCTTAAGTCTAGACTACAGAAGATGGACATCATAGTTACATTTCTCCAATTTGCAAATACCAATTAAATTTCAAAGTATTCTGGGTTTGGATCCAGAACATCTACTTCTAAGTCCAGACTATATAAGATGGACATCATAGTTGTATTTCTTGAATTTACAATCTAACAAGGGAAAAAACTAGAATAGTACATTGCACCCAGTCTGTGTTCACTGATAATTATCTCCCTGAACATAATTATCTCCCTGAATATTTGGGAGTTCAGAAAATGAAAAATGACTGTACATTCTTATTGTTGTTTTACCATTTTTGTTACCTGTCTTTGAGCCCCTGACTGTTGTAGCAGGAGCTGGAAATGGCTTTTACTGGAATGAAGTTCAAGTGGCAACAAGCACTCAAAACTCTGAACAGAGTTGTCAGGGATAACCACATGTGGCCTCCCTGGAAGACCAGGAAATATGGTATTACAGGAAGAATTCTATTTTTTAACCACAGTTCACACATAAATAGATTGTAACTCAGGAAGCACACTCTCTGGCTGCTTGTGAGGTGTGATAATACCATGCAAAATCCTAGCCAGGCATTTTCTGTATGTTTTATGTGTAAGATTATTTTATCACAACAACCTCATGGTGTGGGTCTATTATTATTTTTATTTGACAGCTGTGGAAACTGAGGCACTAAAGGTTAACATTATCAAGTCCACACAGATGAGTCAGAATTTAAATCCATATATATGAGCGTCCATAACCTTTTCATTACTCGACGTCAAAGCCTCTTCAGTTTTGCTAGCTAGAAGAAATTATTCCTTTGGGAACAGGTAGAAATCACAAGACCACTGCTTTGCTTTCATACTATAAATTCTAGGACGGTACCCTACTGGCCCGGACAAAAAAACCAGTCTGGTGAATGCTACCAGTATTTGTTACACTGGAGCATGGCTAGAGGCAAAAGCCAGGAAGACTTGCACCTCAGTTAGCGTGGTACCTTTTGCTCTGTTCTCCTTTGTTTTATAATGATCATTGCTGCTGCTGCTGCTAAGTCGCTTCAGTCGTGTCTGACTCTGTACAACCCCATAGACGGCACCCACCAGGTTCCCCCATCCCTGGGATTCTCCAGGCAAGAACACTGGAGTGGGTTGCCATTTCCTTCTCCAGTGCATGAAAGGGAAAATGAAAGTGAAGTTGCTCAGTCGTGTCTGACTCTTTGCGACCCCATGGACTGCAGCCTACCAGGCTCCTCCATCCATGGGATTTTGCAGGCAAGAGTACTGGAGTGGGGTGCCATTGCCTTCTCACAGCCTCTGATTATATATGAGAAAATTGGAAGTGTGAGAGGGAAGAGGACTCAAGACACTCCAGAAAGAAGAAACCTTGAGATGAATGGACAGTTATTGATTTTGGTTTGCTACAACCCTGGGACTGTTTTCTAAGAGGAAGATAGCTTGGGGATGATGGAGAGACCTCAGATGGCTTTAGGCAGGCGGGCTGCTCGGTTTCATGACCAGGATGATGACAGTCACTCATTTAATTCCCCAACGATGAGCCATTGTTGGCCTTCTAGGTAGAACCGACTGAAGAATAGCATGTAACCTAAAACTTGCAGGTTGAGTTTTTCTGTTTTTTCTTTTGTATTTTTTAACAGTTTACAGCATGCTTTTCCCCACACATTCACAGTTATCGAACATTTTGAGTATTATACACAACTTGCTTCTTTTACTTAGTAATTTTTGACATTTTTTGTCAGTACTTCATTTTTTTTAACTACTGCAGATATTACATTTTATAAACATATTTGTTATTTCTTATTAATCAATATGTGGGCTCTTTCTAAATTAAAAAAAATGTAACAAATACTCTTGGACCCATCTTTTTGTTCATAATTAACTTCTAGAAGTGGGTCCAAACCCAGAATATTTTGAATTTTAATTGATATTTGCAGGTTAAGTTTTATTCTAAAGTCTTAGTGAGAACAGTAGTCCAGAATGCAGCCTCTCAGATAGCTCTCAGGAACTGCTCCCAAAGAGCTAAAGGAGGAGCCAGGATATATAGTATTTTTTTTACGTTTTGGGTTTTTTTTTTTTAATTTGCTGAAAAAAACATACAGTTGAACATCAAATATTACTCTCATCTTAAAAAAAAACAGATATCTCAGGTTAATGACTTTAGGGCTTCTTTCTATGTATGGGAAGATATAAGAGACTAGGCTCACTGAAATTACTCCCTAGATGGACATCTTAACTATCTTGGGTTATGATCCAAAGCACAGAATCATCAAAGCAGTAATCATTGCTTTACTCTTCCCTAAGTTCCCTCCAAGGAACTTCCCTTGTGGCTTAGCTGGTAAAGAATCTGCCTGCAATGTGTGAGACCTGAGTTCGATCCCTGGGTGGGGAAGATCCCCTGGAGAAGGGAAAGGCTACCCACTCCAGTATTCTGGCCTGGAGAATTCCATGGACTGTATAGCCCATGGGGTCGCAAAGAGTCGGACATGACTGAGTTGGACACGCAAAGACTGAATGACTTTCACTACTCAGTTCCCCCCGAGGTGCACCATGGTGGAGCTTGGGGTGGCTGCAGTGGCTGCTGACTTGATCCTTGTAGAACTGGAATAACTGGCAATGTTCCTTGTTTACTGGAATGGCAGGCAATGTTAGTTTACCACAGTAGTATCATTTTCTCCAAGATTCTAGCAAAAGGATGTTGGTCATTCTTGGATTCAGGTGGTAGTATGATCTTTATCTTTTTTCCTAGACTTCATAACTGCTTTATTGGTGTGATAGTAATTAATGTTTTTTTTGTCAAATAGCTTTGATGTCCCCCTTTCCAGGGTGTATGGTAGGCTTGAATTTTCTGGCTTCCTTGTAGTTGAGTGAGGACAACCCTGGACAATGTGTTGTGAGCTGGACAGTGTGCTGTGAGCTACACTGCTTTTTCAGAGCTCTAACTTTTCTCTGATTAACTGGTCAGCGACTTTCAGAAAGGCATCTTATCCATTGACTTAAGTGCCCAAGAGACTGTGAAAAGTCAAAGTGTTAGTCATTCAGTTGTGTCTGACTCTTTGGATCCCATAGACTGTAGCCTGCCGGGCTCCTTTGTCCATGGAGTTCTCCAGGCAAAAATATTGGAATGGGCCATCATTTCCAACTCCAGGGGCTCTTCTTGACCCAAGGAGTGAACCCTGGTCTTCTCCATTGCAGGCAGATTTCTTTACCATCTGAGCCACCAGGGAAGCCCACCCAAAAGACTAATGCCAAATAAAAAAAAAATGCACAGCGTGAGAGCTGTGAGTTAAGTTTTATTTTGGGCAAAATTAGGTGACAGTACCCAGAAGACAGCACCCCAGGCAGTTCTGAGAAACTGCTCCAAAGAGGTAATGGGAAGGTCAGTGTATTTGTGATTTTGGTGAAGGGGAATATATGCAATCAAGCAATTTTTTTGTTGTTGTTGTTTTGCAGAAGGCTTCTTGTAGTCACCAGGAACAATTGTCACCCTGAAGGATTTTAGTGCTTTTTATATATGGAGAGATACAAGAATTGGGCTCATAAAGCTGACTCCTGAAATAACTGACCATCTGAGAATCTGTTCTGTCAGTTTTTCCCGGAGCACAGAGTCCCTCATTTCTGCTCTCTTACCCTGGACTGGTTTCAGGGTGCATTGAAAGTCAGCAGCTGCAACAGTACATGATTTAATGCTCATAGAGGTAGATGGCAAGTGCCCATGGCAAGCACCAATTTGTAGTTGACATTAGAATCAGCGAAGCCCATCCCACTGACAATTTGCCACAATGGACTTGTAGGATGGATATTATTTTCTTTTCTTCAAAACCACTGAGAGTTAGGGGTTGTTTATTACTGTAACATAACCTGACCCATCCTGACCAATAATACTGAAAGATTAGGAGAGGCTGCAAGAGGTAATACCAGCCAGGAGCCATTTTACACTAGACTTTCCTAATGGGATCTTAAAGACAATACGCTATTTTCAAATAGATAAAATAACATCCCTCTGTTTTGAGATGACACTTTTATTATATTCCATTATTGAGTGTTACCAGCTCTTTGACATTCAACCCACAAATGATTGTGAAAGTTAAGCTCAAATTTCTTAGGAAAATATATAAATGCATGTAATAAGGATTTTAAAAAAGAACTCAGTGAAAGCACAAATTTAAGGTGGGCAGAAAACATGAGCATAGAATTACAATTATGTCACATCATGTAGAATTTTTAATGGCTTCCCTTCACATTCAGGACAAAGCTAATTCCTTAGCTTGAACAAAATTTCTCTCCATGACAGGACTTCACATCTATTTCTCCAACTTCTTCCTGCATAACCAGGTGTGAAGAACTCTATCTCCTAGATGAAAAGCACAGACTCCAGAGACCCTGTGAGCATTCGAATGGATATGGGAGAACTGAATGCTTTAGAGAAAAATTTGCTAGTTTATGGATAAGATATTATTTTTAATATTTGCTGTTAGTAGTCTGGTATGTAAATTTATAGGAAACATATACTATATTCTAGTATGCCTTTTATCTTGTTAGAATCCTGGCGTGCTGCAATCCATGGGGTCACAAAGAGTTGGACATGACTTGGCAACTGAGCAAAAATGCCAATTTTTAAAGTGTCATACATTATATATTTAATATATATTTAATAGGAGAATGCTGATATATACTTAAATTTTAAAATTATAAATGTATTGGTGATGTGAAACTCCTTGTTGGTCTCAGATGTGCATATTCAGTAACACAAAATGGATAATGTTGTTACCCATCATTGAATAAAATATACTCGAAGTTAAAACAAAACAAAACACCAAAAGGAACAGCATCTCCCAGTCTTGACACACACTACTGCTTCTGCCTGGAGCATATTTCTATTCTTTCAGCTTGCCACTCGCCACTCCTTCGGCTTTAATCATGGGTGTAATCACCTTCAGAAAACCGTCTCTCCCCATTTATGGGAGGTCAGGAGTCCCCAAGCATCCCGCATTATCCTCTAGATGAGTGTCTACCACACTGTGTTGAAATTATCTGTATATTGGTTTGCTATCATTACTATCCCATGGGCTCCATGAACATAAGAACTGTTGTATTCATTTTCTATCTCCACCACCCAAACGGTATTTGGCTCACAGTATGAGCTCAATAAGTATTCCCTGAAGTGACATATGTAATTAGATATAGTAAATAAATTTACAGGCTATAACCAAAGTCACCAAGTCATTCTATGAGCAATAAATGAATGAGTCTGTATGAATGGTCAAACAAGCATCTGATTCTATCAGTCCTTGATTTAAATTAGGCATTTCCTCCTGATGAGAGTATGAAAGAATGTGTGATCCTATTTATTGCTAAATATGTTACGCTATAAAGAGACAAGAATCAGTGAGTTTTAGGAAGTGTGAATCTTGCAAACACATTAATGGTAATTTTGATAGGAGATCATAAAAGACAGTAAGTACCAGGGCATGAGGATAACTTTCTAAGAAAGGACTTTAGTGTATGCCTACTTGTGCAAATTTTGATGACATAAAAATAAAGTGAAGGCAAATCCTTGTACTCAAGGAGGGCAGAGTCCAGTGAGAAAGAAATGGAGCACACACAGAAATTCTCATAAAAGGAAGAACAGGTAAATGAGAGGTTAGAAGCACAAAAATGAGTGCTAATAGGAGTACAAAAAGGGGAAGAGGGAAGAAAACTTAAAACTGTCAATTAAATATTAACCATTTTACAGACAAAATTTCATTTAGTCCTACAAAAATGCCCATAGAGTCTTTTTTTTTTTTTTTTTCCGGAGATGAATACTCTAAGGCTCAAATAGTTTTCACAAAAACTAAGGTCACAATTATAAATATATATGCACCCAACACGGGAGCACCGCAGTATGTAAGACAAATGCTAACAAGTATGAAAGAAGAAATTAACAATAACACAATAATAGTGGGAGACTTTAATACCCCACTCACACCTATGGATAGATCAACTAAACAGAAAATTAACAAGGAAACACAAACTTTAAACGATACAATAGACCAGTTAGACCTAATTGATATCTATAGGACATTTCATCCCAAAACAATGAATTTCACCTTCTTCTCAAATGCACATGGAACCTTCTCCAGGATAGATCACATCCTGGGCCATAAAGCTAGCCTTGGTAAATTCAAAAAAATAGAAATCATTCCAAGCATCTTTTCTGACCACAATGCAGTAAGATTAGATCTCAATTACAGGAGAAAAACTATTAAAAAATCCAACATATGGAGGCTGAACAACACGCTGCTGAATAACCAACAAATCACAGAAGAAATCAAAAAAGAAATCAAAATTTGCATAGAAATGAATGAAAATGAAAACACAACAACCCAAAACCTGTGGGACACGGTAAAAGCAGTCCTAAGGGGAAAGTTCATAGCAATACAGGCACACCTCAAGAAACAAGAAAAAAGTCAAATAAACAACCTAACTCTACACCTAAAGCAACTAGAAAAGGAAGAAATGAAGAACCCCAGGGTTAGTAGAAGGAAAGAAATCTTAAAAATTAGAGCAGAAATAAATGCAAAAGAAACAAAAGAGACCATAGCAAAAATCAACAAAACCAAAAGCTGGTTCTTTGAAAGGATAAATAAAATTGACAAACCATTAGCCAGACTCATCAAGAAACAAAGGGAGAAAAATCAAATCAATAAAATTAGAAATGAAAATGGAGAGATCACAACAGACAACACAGAAATACAAAGGATCATAAGAGACTACTATCAACAATTATATGCCAATAAAATGGACAACGTGGAAGAAATGGACAAATTCTTAGAAAAGTACAACTTTCCAAAACTCGATCAGGAAGAAATAGAAAATCTTAACAGACCCATCACAAGCACGGAAATTGAAACTGTAATCAAAAATCTTCCAGCAAACAAAAGCCCAGGTCCAGACGGCTTCACAGCTGAATTCTACCAAAAATTTAGAGAAGAGCTAACACCTATCCTGCTCAAACTCTTCCAGAAAATTGCAGAGGATGGTAAACTTCCAAACTCATTCTATGAGGCCACCATCACCCTAATACCAAAACCTGACAAAGATCCCACAAAAAAAGAAAACTACAGGCCAATATCACTGATGAACATAGATGCAAAAATCCTTAACAAAATTCTAGCAATCAGAATCCAACAACACATTAAAAAGATCATACACCATGACCAAGTGGGCTTTATCCCAGGGATGCAAGGATTCTTCAATATCCGCAAATCAATCAATGTAATACACCACATTAACAAATTGAAAAATAAAAACCATATGATTATCTCAATAGATGCAGAGAAAGCCTTTGACAAAATTCAACATCCATTTATGATCAAAACTCTCCAGAAAGCAGGAATAGAAGGAACCTACCTCAACATAATCAAAGCTATATATGACAAACCCACAGCAAACATTATCCTCAATGGTGAAAAATTGAAAGCATTTCCTCTAAAGTCAGGAACAAGACAAGGGTGCCCACTTTCACCATTACTATTCAACATAGTTTTGGAAGTTTTGGCCACAGCAATCAGAGCAGAAAAAGAAATAAAAGGAATCCAAATTGGAAAAGAAGAAGTAAAGCTCTCACTGTTTGCAGATGACATGATCCTCTACATAGAAAACCCTAAAGACTCCACCAGAAAATTCCTAGAACTAATCAATGACTATAGTAAAGTTGCAGGATATAAAATCAACACACAGAAATCCCTTGCATTCCTATACACTAATAATGAGAAAACAGAAAGAGAAATTAAGGAAACAATTCCATTCACCATTGCAACGGAAAGAATAAAATACTTAGGAATATATCTACCTAAAGAATCTAAAGACCTATATATAGAAAACTATAAAACACTGGTGAAAGAAATCAAAGAGGACACTAACAGATGGAGAAATATACCATGTTCATGGATTGGAAGAATCAATGTAGTGAAAATGAGTATACTACCCAAAGCAATCTATAGATTCAATGCAATCCCTATCAAGCTACCAACAGCATTCTTCACAGAGCTAGAACAAATAATTTCACAATTTGTATGGAAAAACAAAAAACCTCGAATAGCCAAAGCGATCTTGAGAAAGAAGAATGGAACTGGAGGAATCAACCTACCTGACTTCAGGCTCTACTACAAAGCCACAGTTATCAAGACAGTATGGTACTGGCACAAAGACAGAAATATAGATCAATGGAACAAAATAGAAAGCCCAGAGATAAATCCACGCACATATGGACACCTTATCTTCGACAAAGGAGGCAAGAATATACAATGGATTAAAGACAATCTCTTTAACAAGTGGTGCTGGGAACTCTGGTCAACCACTTGTAAAAGAATGAAACTAGAACACTTTCTAACACCATACACAAAAATAAACTCAAAATGGATTAAAGATCTAAACGTAAGACCAGAAACTATAAAACTCCTAGAGGAGAACATAGGCAAAACACTCTCTGACATACATCACAGCAGGATCCTCTATGACCCACCTCCCAGAATATTGGAAATAAAAGCAAAAATAAACAAATGGGACCTAATTAACCTTAAAAGCTTCTGCACATCAAAGGAAACTATTAGCAAGGTGAAAAGACAGCCTTCAGAATGGGAGAAGATAATAGCAAATGAAGCAACTGACAAACAACTAATCTCGAGAATATACAAGCAACTCCTACAGCTCAACTCCAGAAAAATAAATGACCCAATCAAAAAATGGGCCAAAGAACTAAATAGACATTTCTCCAAAGAAGACATAAAGATGGCTAACAAACACATGAAAAGATGCTCAACATCACTCATTATCAGAGAAATGCAAATCAAAACCACTATGAGGTACCATTTCACGCCAGTCAGAATGGCTGCAATCCAAAAGTCTACAAGTAATAAATGCTGGAGAGGGTGTGGAGAAAAGGGAACCCTCTTACACTGTTGGTGGGAATGCAAACTAGTGCAGCCACTATGGAGAACAGTGTGGAGATTCCTTAAAAAACTGGAAATAGACATGCCTTATGATCCAGCAATCCCACTGCTGGGCATACACACTGAGAAAACCAGAAGGGAAAGAGACACGAGTACCCCAATGTTCATCGCAGCACTGTTTATAATAGCCAGGACATGGAAGCAACCTAGATGTCCATCAGCAGATGAATGGATAAGAAAGCTGTGGTACATATACACAATGGAGTATTATTCAGCCATTAAAAAGAATACATTTGAATCAGTTCTAATGAGGTGGATGAAACTGGAGCCTATTATACAGAGTGAAGTAAGCCAGAAAGAAAAACACCAATACAGTATACTAACGCATATATATGGAATTTAGAAAGATGGTAACAATAACCCTGTGTACGAGACAGCAAAAGAGATACTGATGTATAGAACAGTCTTATGGACTCTGTGGGAGAGGGAGAGGGTGGGAAGATTTGGGAGAATGGCATTGAAACATGTAAATATCATGTATGAAATGAGTTGCCAGTCCAGGTTCGATGCACGATACTGGATGCTTGGGGCTGGTGCACTGGGACGACCCAGAGGGATGGAATGGGGAGGGAGGAGGAAGGAGGGTTCAGGATGGGGAACACATGTATACCTGTGGCGGATTCATTTTGATATTTGGCAAATCTAATACAGTTATGTAAAGTTTAAAAATAAAATAAAATTAAAAAAAAAAAAAAAAAAAAAAAAAAAACTAAGGTCATATTGCTTGCCCCTAATAAACTTGAAATTGACATTCTGGTCAGCTAGACCTCACAGTCATTGTTGTTTAAACACCCCAGGGTTTCTCAAGGCACACCCAACAAAGTTCAGAGTTTCAACAAAGTTCAGAGTTTCCTGTAGGTGCTTGTAAAAATTTAAAATTGCCAGATTTATACCTCAGATCTAATGACTCAGAATTTCCAGAGCTTGAGTCTGGGAATCTGCATAAAAGCAAGTCCCTCACATTTGATCTTAAGTATGGTTGGGAGTAACTTTGACATTGCATCATGTTTCTTCCTAATTGAAGGGAATCAAAAGGATAATAAGTTAGCCTATATATATATATATATATATATATATATATATATATATATATACCTTATCTGGGAAGAAGGGAGACCAAGATTTTATTCATCCTAACCACAAAGTATGGAGCTTCACTGGTGGCTCAGTGGTAAATCCACCTGACAATGAAGGAGATGCAGGTTTGATCCCTGGGTTGGGAAGATCCCCTGGAGAAGGATATGGCAATCCACTCCAGTATTATTGCCTGGAGAAATCCATGAACAGAGAAGCCTGGTGGGCTAAAGTTCATGGGGTCACAAAAGAGTCGAGCATGGCTTAGAGACTAAACAACAACCACAACCACAAATTATAACCATTATCTTCATTAACTAGTGAAAATCATAATAGTTACAGCAATAAGGATGAAGAAAAACAACTGCTTTGTGTTCCTGGAAATGCAGAGCCATGTCTTATTTGGCACAAAATCTTACTTATCTCTGACCCCTCCCATTAAAAAAGGTGAACCTTAAATAATGGGTATCCAATAAAAGTTGGTTGAATGAATGGATGTATTTACCAGGTGAATCCATTTCATCTGAAAGTGAAAGCTGAAAGACAATGGCATGTTTTCTTGCAAACTGTGGTTCTCCAAAGAAAAATAAAAGCCAATCATGACAAATGCTACCACTTCAATCGAAATCACTACTAGAACGGATGTGGGTTTCTGTTTGATAAGAAATGCACTTTACCCCTTTCCTGCTTCCAGCAATCCCTAACTTAGTAGTGATCTTTAATTAGGGGATGTCTTACATTGAGTTCTCAGCAGTTATTCCAGATACTCTATGGGATTCTGCTGCACATAAGAAAATGCATAGAGTCTAGCTGTGAAGCTGCAAAGTCCTTTAGCCTCTGGTCTGTACATGGTAGAAGACACAAGCTATGATCCTGATAAAAAAAAATTGAAACATTAAAAAATGCTAAACTTTTACTGTCTTGTGATTCATAGTAGCCCAGTAATCTTCAGCAAGATCTAACAATATAAGCCTGGAGAAGGAAATGACAACTGACTCCAATACTCTTGCCTGGAAAATTCCATGGACAGAGGAGCCTGGTAAGCTACTGTCCATGGGGTCGCAAAGAGTTGGACATGACTGAGCAAACAACAACAACAATATAAGCCATGGCTAGCTAGACATCCTTACTCACATACCCGCCAGCATCTGGAGAGCGTTATGTCCAAAGCTGAACTCATGAAATGTGCTTCTCCTGCTGTTTTCAATCTCTTTAAAATCCCCTTCATCCATCAAACCACCACAGCCAGAAATCAGGGAGCTATATACTATCTTCTTTCACCATCATCTTCTAATTAGTCACCAAGTCCTACCATCCTCTCATCTAATTAGTGACCAAAACCTAATTTGCATCTCCTAAATCTCTCTCATATCTATCCCATCTGCTTTCTCTCTTGCCTTTCCCTTCATCCAAGCCACCGTTTTCTCTCCTGTTAGATTTCTAGTTTCCCTATTTTGAGTCTTGTCACCTTATAACTGATCTTTCACAGGTTGTGTGAATTCTTTTGTCGACAGCTCAGATCTGACCATGTATATCAATCCCCAGGTTTAAATCTACAGCTGAAATCCACGGTTTGGGTGATGTGTAACACCTTTCATGATAGATATATAGACTGTCTGGAGTCTCCCTGCCTTGGTACATATTTTCTGTCTCTGAAATGCTGTGTGTCCCCTAAGTAGTCTCCAGTCATGCCTTAAAACCCACGCCAAGCATCACCACCGCATGAGGCTATTCTTGACCCTTCCTTCAGGCTCCCACATCAGTCAGTTGGTCCTACTATCTCTATCTCTTTATTTTGTGTGTTTCTATGATGACATTTGCTGTGTTGTTCTGTGACTGCTTGCTTATACATTTTACTCCCAAATACAATGTGCATTTCTTTTAGGAAAGGCAGTGATTTTAATTTTGCCTCCTTCCTATTTCTTACAGTGTGTATGCTATACAGTAGGTATATATTTCCCAAATTTGTTGAATTACTTCAACAATACACTATATCAATTGGAGCAAAGAAAAGCATTCTCCCCAAATACTCAAGCAGTGGTCATATTTGTAAGAGATGATGCCTTCTTTCTTGTGCTTGGGTTCATGCACTGCTTTTCCTCTAGAAGACCCTTTCATGTCAAAATGCCTAAGGCTAAAGTTCAAGGTTATCCAGAGCTTGGTCCCAGGCTGAATTTTCAGTGTCTCAAGACCCACACTCAGCACACAGTGAGACCTCAGGTCTCATTCTGAGATCTCAGAATGAGTTCTGTGAGTCTATTTCCCATGATGCCCCTGAGGGAACCAATGAATATAAGCTTATGTAAACTTCCACTTCCTGCCTCACCTGACCTCCAACCAGCGTGCCAGACATCCAGCTAGATATAAGACAAACCCCTCATACACTTGAGACCAACACTAATTCAAGTGTGATATTTAATTTTCAGTGGGGGATATTTGGCCTTAGAGATTTTTGTCGTAAAAACATATGCTGCAGTATGATGTAGAGCACGAGAAACCAACAGAACACACAGCTTAGCTGGCATCACGAAAGGTTATATACATCCTGAAACATGTGAGCACTTGCTCATGTATGTAAAATACAGAAGATGTCTCAACAATAAATTTTATCAATAGGTAAGGGAGGCCTAGGGACAAGGAAGTGCAAAGAAGAATTTTATTTTGGTATTTCCCTAAAATTTGCTTTTAAAAATACGTAAAAAGATTTTATGTCTACATCCATTTAAGTGTTTTGTCAAAATGTGTGCCAAGAATAAAAATGAATTTTTGATAGGGTTAGGGTTAGAATGCCATTTGGGATAGTAAAAAAGTTATGAACAACCTTAAAGTCTACAAATAGTGAACTTGATTTAAAAATTAAGTTGCCATCATGCAATGGAATACTATGTAATTATTAGGAATGAGGGTGTAAAATAATACATGCCAAGTTGGGGGGCTGTTCATGAGTAATTTTAGGAAAGCATGTATAATATAAACTGATTTTCAATTTTAGAAGTATGTGCATTGTATGTATATACATGAAAATACTAGAAAGATAAACATGAAATGTTAAAAACTGCTACTCTTCAGCTTGCAGATAACAGATAATTATTTTCTCCTTTTTCATACCTGTATCTCCCATGCTTTCTACATTAGCACCCGTTGCTTTATTTTTTTGGAGATTTCTGTAACAGCTGCATTTCAATCTCTTATCTCTATCTTTCCTTTCTCTTCCCTTCTATGGCCATGCTACTAAATAAGCCAAATTCTTTGAAAAACAATAAAATTTAGCCAAGAAATCAGTCATTTTGAAAATAACTGTGTTTGCAGAACGCCTGGCCATTTGGCAGAATCCATCTGTGCTTGGGCTATTTCAGTAGCTTTTCTCCAGATAGGTTTTGTGAGCCCCTCCAGAGACTCCAATTTTTTATAGAAAGGAATTAGAACTCCTAGTGTGGCATTCACAGTCTTTCACAGTCTGGCCCCCATGTAACTCCCAGCTTCCAGAGCCCCAGCCTCAGTGATTCAGATTGCTCATGCCCCCAGCACAGCACCGATGCCCAGCCTGCTTCAATCTGCACAGGGCCGTCCCTCTGCCCGGAACATTCTTCCTCCCTGTTCTCTGTTCTTCTAGCTTGCTCATCCTCCAGGCATTGCTCAACTGTCTTCTGCTCTGCCTCCTGTCCCTGTTCCGGTCCAAGCAGCATTCATCGCTGTTATCCTGTACGCTCCCCCACACTTTGCGTGCTATGTTGAAGCTGGTTTATAAAGCTCCCAAGACCCTACTGTTAAATACTCAAAAATTTGTAAGCCAGTTTTCAAATTGGGAGCTTTTAAATTGGGACTGTGAAATTCAGCTATGGTAGAAATATTTACACTGTGAAAACTGGCAAATCAGGGCTTCCCCTTTCCCACGAGAGCCAGTTACCCACCACATCATGGCTGTACATATATGTCTTTATTAATGCACTTGTTTGTTTCCATCTGTGTTACAAAATCACTCTCAGTGTCTGAATTTTTCTACCTTTCAGAATCAAGAAAGATTGGTATATAACAGTTATCGAAAATAACCATTGAAATACAGTTTTGACACACATTTGCTAAATTGCATTTGGGATTAATCTGTGATCTTTTTTCCTTCTATACTGATATTCATGTTTCTCATTTCCAGAGCTAACAGGATTTAGCTAAATAGCATTCATTTTTATTAGCATTCTTAAATATTACAAAATAATTGACTTTTTCAGGGTGGCAGTGATGTTGATTAGAATAGAAAACTCATAAGTGTATCTTTATTATATATAGATGTGATTACCCTCATATCTTTACTTCCAATAGCTTTGCTTAATAAAAAATCTACAGAGAGCTTCAGGAAGGCATAATATGATTTTAATATACTTAGCTTCAGAGAACCTCTGACGGTTAATTAAGAAACTTTCTTCTTTGAAGTAAAATTAGAAAAAGAAACTTATTAACTAAAGGATGCAGGGTCAGTAATAAGACAGCTTTCTTTTTGAACATTCCATCTAATAAATCCTGAGAGACTTAAGACAATTATATTTTATCAAAAACACAGAGAAATAAGCACCAACAGGGGACACCAAGTGGCTTTGGGCATTTCTCACAAAACAGTCTTAGGAAATGATCAATCCCTTCCTAATCAGAGTCATTTTATGAAATGACAAAAAAAAAAAAAAAACACATTATTTACAAAGCCACAGGAGTGAAAATTACAGTCTGAGGATTAGGAAGTCTAGTCTCTGAATTTGAAAAGCTGTCACATTTAGGCCCATTCCCTCCACTGAAAGTCAGTTCAAAGAGTACAGAATTCACCTGTTCATTTGTTCATCAGTCTGTCCAACACGATCATCTTTTTGCTCAAGGCTGTAATATAGAGGGAGCAGGCACTGAATTCAGACCCACCTGGGTTCTGTCATCAGGCCCACGGATTAGCTGCTGTAGAAACTGATCCAAGTCTACCCCTATGAACTTCTGTTTTCTCACCTGTAAACAGACATAAAGCTGACCTCCTCCTCAATTTGCTGTGAAAAGTAAAGAACATACTATTTTCATGTATATGGTGGATGCTCAGTGAGTATTATTTCTTTAATCCCCCCACCTCCTTTCACTCCTAAGCAGGTTTCTTACGAGCATACACTATGCTTTTAACACATTGCTTTCTCTTTGCTGTTTAGTCACTAAGTGGTGTTTGAGTCTTTTGTGACCCCATGGACTGTAGCCTGGCAGGCTCCTCTGTCCGTGGGATCTTCCAGGCAAGAATGCTGGAGTGGATTGCCATTTCAATCTCCATGCCTTCTCTCTGAGACATCTTTAATCTGCTTTATAAAACCTATCACAGAAATATGAAAATAACAGAAGGTAGTGTGTTGTAATGGAGGAAGAAAGGAATTGGGGAGAAGGAGAACTATATTCTAACTCTGAGTCTGCTTTTGATTTTTCATGTGGATTTGAGCAAATCCCTCAAACTCTCTGACCCTGTCCACACAGTAAATATTTATTAAGTACCTATTCTTTGCCAGGTATTTAGCTGGACACTTGAGATACAGAGATAAGTAACCCAAGGTCCATTCTGAAGGAGATCAGCCCTGGGATTTCTTTGGAAGGAATGATCTAAAGCTGAAACTCCAGTACTTTGGCCACCTCATGTGAAGAGTTGACTCATTGGGAAAGACTCTGATGCTGGGAGGGATTCGGGGCAGGAGGAGAAGGGGACGACAGAGGATGAGATGGTTGGATGGCATCACTGACTCAATGGACATTGAGTCTGAGTGAACTCCGGGAGTTGGTGATGGACAGGGAGGCCTGGCATGCTGCGATTCATGGGGTCGCAAAGAGTCGGACACGACTGAGTGACTGAACTGAACTGAACTGAACTGAACCCAAGGTCCCTGAGCTCAGAAACCACCATATAAGTAAGGAAGGCAAACACATAGCAAAATGAATAAAATCTTTTGACCCCTCGTATAGTAAAGTTGCCCACCAATTGACAAGAGGGTGAGGAGCATGCCCAGGTAGCTGACACCCATCTATGAAAAGGAAATAAGAATGTGGACACTCACCCAGCCTCTCTACAGAGCTTTTTTGAACAGGAAGTAAAAATCTGTAGGTTAGAGCAATTTGTAACCCAGAAAGTTAAATGAATATACACGTTTAAATAAAAATATGAGATTGTGTGTTATTTGCTCCCTGTGAGTAGGATAAAACAGTGTCTTATAATTATTCTTTGTTGTGATAAGCACATAGTAGGTGCTCAATAAATATACAATGAACAAATATATACAAGCGTACAGAGATCCAGACACTCAGAAAAGTGAGAGTCAGTGGAGTGTTAGAATAGTTGGGGAGGGCGTCAAGGATTTGGTGAATCTAGAGAGAAGTTTAGGAACAAAGAGGACCTGGAGAGGTGCGGAGAGTATTCTGGCAGCTGGAGAGTATTCTGAACACAGATTCATATAATCATGTTCTAATAGCAAATATGCTTCAGGTATGAAACAAAGGCCAAGCTATGCCCATGCTTCACCTGCCACTTACGTGGTCCTCATGAAAACTTGGCAAATCCAAATTATTGCTGTTATTCTCCAACTTACTGCAGAGAAGTTAACCAGCTCACTTTAGTCACATAAAAGTTGAGTGTTAGAATTTGAACCCAGATCAATTAGACTCAATGCAGAAGAATGATCTGAGAATCATGTACAGTCCAAGTTGGCCCAAGATGCTTCAGAATGTGATCCCCATCCTTGTGGCAAAGCATCCTTCCAGTTTCCCTAGGCTTGATTAAAATGTTCTTTTCCTGTCTTAAGTCTTGGTCCCAGCTCACAGAATGGCTCCAGTATTTGTCCAGATGTATAAATTAGGAATGTAAAAGTCATTCATTTTTAAAAAATTAATTTATTCATTTTAATTGGAGGCTAATTACTTTACAATATTGTAGTGGTTTTTGCCATACACTGACATGAATCAGCCATGGGTATACATGTGTCCCCCATCCTGAACCCCCTCCCTGTAAAAGTCATTCTGAACATCTCTCAGCTCCTCCACATCTTGCTCCACATGCACACATAACAAACCACTGGAACTCAGTCCCTTACAATGATAAGTATGCATTTCCCAGGAAACCAAAGATTGGCAATTTCAGTCTGTGTTTGGTAGTTAATTTGGTCTCAGCTGGGCTTTCTCATGGGTTCAGGCTTATCTGGTTGCTGCCTAGCACAGGATGTCATCCCCATGTACCCTCTTCTCCTCCTGCCCTAATCTTTCCCAGCATCAGGATCTTTTTCAATGAGTCAGCTCTTCGCATCAGGTGGCCAAATTATTGGAGCTTCATCTTCAGCATCAGTCTTTCCAGTGAATATTCAGGGTTGATCTCCTGTATGATTGACTAGTTTGATCTCCTTGCTGTCCAAGGGACTCTCAAGAGTCTTTTCTAACACTACACTTCAAAAGCATCAATTCTTCAGAGCTCAGATTTCTTTATGGTCCAGCTCTCACATCTGAACATGACTCCTGGAAAAACCATAGCTTTGACAAGATATCTTTGTTGGCAAAGTGATGTCTCTGCTTTTTAATACACTGTCTAACTTTGTCATAGCTTTCCTTCCAAGGAACAAGCATCTTTTAGTTTCACGGCTGCAGTCACCAACAACAGTGATTTGAGAGCCCAAGAAAATAAAATCTTTTCACTGCTTCCACTTTTTTCCCTTCTATTTGCTATGAAGTGGTAGGACCAGATGCCATGATCTTATTTTTTTTTTTTAATGTTGAGTTTTAAACCAGCTTTTTCACTCTCCTCTTCACCCTCATCAAGAGGTTGAGCAAACTCAGGGAGATAGCGAAGGACAGGGAAATCTGGAGTGCTGCAGTCCATAAGGTCGCAAAGAGTTGGACATGACTTAGTGACTGAACAACAACATTAGGATGGCTTTTGCTGAGATGGAAGAGGTTATTTGGCTTTGCTCACATGCCTCATCTTCCTGCAGGGAGCAGGTTCTCTTGGCCGTGGCAGAGGGGAAGAAGAGAAAGTAAGCAGAACCACACAGGCACTTGCATCCTGTCAGCTAACGATTCATTGACCGACTGAGGCATTGACCCCCTAGCCTCACGTCATACCCTAATTCCTTCACCTTCTTGGTTCTAGCCACTCCACTCTCTCTACCCTCCTATCCAAACAGGGTTTTCCCACAGCATCAACCTGTCTGAAACTTTCCTGGCTCTCGCTTCACCGCCGCTGATCCTGCAGACCCAGGGCATTGAGTCACTTTGCCACGGAAGTTGAAAAGGACAAAGCAGTCCCTCCCGGGCTCTTGTGGCCCTGTGTACTCCCCACCACGGCTCTTGTGACAGCTGTAATGTTATTCCTACGTTTTTAAAATAATTTCTCGTTTCTAAGCTAGACTTCATTTTATATATTGGTAGGAATCACACCTGGTTTTGCTCACCTTTGTATCTCATGAGTCCAGCTCAGTATCTAACACACATCAGACCCTCCATAAATATGTAATGAATGCATGAACAAATACCTAAGTGAATATAAATAAGTGCAAATAATAATACATAAATGCAAATAATAAATACAAACTATAAATATAAATATCAACTAAAATTTTTCTTAAAGACTGCCTAGCTTCTTAGCTCATCTCTGAATCTTTCATCTTGCCATGTATTAACAAGAACTTCCTAAAATACACATCTAATCTGATCAGGCCCTGACGTGGGTTCCTCAGTGGCTCTTCCTCACCAGTGTAACAGTTAAGGCTCTTGGGAAGTTCCATGAGTCCTCCACGACCCACTCCCTACTGTCTGCCTCTCCTGCCTCAGGGCACATCCATGTCCACCCAAAGAGTTCCTACTTATAGTTCTATTAACTCCCTACATCTTTCCTTCTTTCCTTCTGTGTGTGCTCCTCCCACTGACCTCTTTTTCCACCTGGCCAACTCCAGGTCCTCCTTTTGGCTCTAATCTGATATCACTTTGGGAAATCTTCTCTAACAACCTGTGTGTATGTGTATTGCTTCTTCTTTTGGGTTCAAACAGATCTGTAATCTCCCGTAATACAACTCACCATTTTAAAACCCATTATACTGTGGGTGTGCGTTTGTCTGATCCTTTTACTTTATAGGGAGGTTCCACAAGACAAGGAAGGAATGAATATTTGCCCCTTACGTAGAATGAAGGCAGTCACATAGCAGATATGAAACATCTGTCACATAGGTGGATGAGTGAATGGATCAATGAATGGAGGGGGAAGGACCAGCCAAGTTCACCTTCTAGTTTGTGTTTAGGGAGAAATGCAGAGATTGCTGGCTCCATAAATAGAGGCATCTTCAATATCAGAATCCATTTTGGAACTGTTCTCTCTTTTCCAAAATGTTAATGTTTGATTAAGAAGCAAAACTAAAATCACTGATTCTGTGGATTAGATAGAGATGTGAAGGTCACCTACTATCCACAAGTTCATCTGTCTGCAGAGTACTGTGAAAGTAGAAAGGGGAGGGACACCATCCTGTTCATTTCCCTGCAGAGTGATGGGAATTTGGACACTGGGGCTGGACCACCCTGCGTCTGTAGCCCAGATCTGCCATTTATTAGCAGGATGACCTTGGAGCACCTCTCTTTGCCTGATTTTCCTTCTCAGTAAAATGGATACAATATGCACACCCAACAGGGCTTCTATAAGGATTAAAAAGCATAATATTGTATGTTACTAAGTATATTGCTAGACCATGGTTAATACTCAGGAAATATTGATCTGCTTCTTCTGTCTTCCCTTCTTTCCATTGTACAGAGAATTCAAACATCTTAAGTTTATCCCTGACACAAGGGATGAAAAATGTCTCCTTCTTCCCAGTGAGGGGAAAACACTTTTTCATCCTTCTGGACCAAGCTAAGAATCAGTGACTACCCACTCCTCACCTTCCATCTTGTCAAGAGTTTTGGCAGGATTTCTTGGTTTGCATTTCCAATTCATTGTTCCTAAAGAGAGCCTTTTAGATGAATAAGGAAAAAGAAATAAAAAAAGAAAGCCTCAATATCCATTCTGTCAGAGAGAGAAAGGCAACCCTTTAATTCCATTTTCTGCCAGAGAGCTGATTCAGCAGCATGCCACCTTCTCCATCCCAACTCCATTTTTTTCCCCTTTATTCAAGATCCTGTTCTCATTATCCACAATTTATCTCAGTCAGCAACTTTATCTTCCCCTTTTAAATAAAGAACCCTTTTAATCCTTCTTGCCACCAATGACTTGCTGCCAGTTTGAGTAAGATTACCCTAAGGGGCCCAGGGATGCTAAGCTCCCTGCAGTACCTCTTCAGCACCCTCACCATGAGACAGGATCTTTCCCTGCCTGCCCCTGGCCCATTCCTGAGTCAACGGCGGCCTGCTTGGCTTTTGTGAAGGTCCCACCACTGAGCAGAAGGCAGAGTCCCAATTTAGCCCCACTGCTTGTGTGATTTGTGGTGTACTCAGCACCGATGGTTGGTTTGTATATTACTGTATGATGTGACAGAACAGTTATGGGCTCTGACCTGCAGCCCTGTCCCCAGGGCTACTTAGCTGAGACCCTGATAGCTAGGCAGTGGGACCACCGCCTGCACAGCCAGCCAGGGTGAATTCCAGCTCTACCTGGAATTCACTTAGTGTGGGGCCACTTACTAGTGTGTGGCCTTGGACCAGGTAACACGAACTTTCTGGAACCCAGCTTCACCTACGTAAAATGAAGATAACAGAGCCTTCTTAATTTGTGGCGATGATTAAGAACCACTATAATATTGTAAGGTAAGTAGCCTCCAATTAAAATAAATACATTTATATTAAAAGAAATAAAAAATAAATTAAAAAAAAGAGAGAGCAAGAAGGAAAGAGAAAGAGAGAGAGACAGAGACAGAGAGAAAGGAAAATAGTATCAAGTAGATGACCTGACGGTTCTTGGCTTCCAAGTAAAAATTCATGGTCTCCATCCTCCACCCCACATCCCTTTATCAGGCGGTTGGACTCTCCTCTCTGCTTTCCTGGCTGCTGGTGTTTACTTGAAGCTTATTTCAATAGAACTTTCTCGAATACAGGTTTGTATTATATAAACGGTATCTCCTAATGGTTACTTTTGGCTTTATAAGAAATGCTCTGTCAGCTAGTCCTAGCTTCCAAGGGACCAGCTGGAAGGTTAGTCTGTTCCAGAACGGGAGGGGTGTTACGGGATGCTCAGTTTAGATGGTATTCCCTCCAGCAAATCTCTGTCAATAAGAAGACCTAGTTAGACATGCCTTTGAGACTGCAAGGTGCCTGGTACTCACCCATCGGAGTTCTTGGTGAGCTAATACAATCTCCTGTTTTCTGGTCTAGCCTCCACACTAGATTCCAAGTTCTTAGGAGGTGATAGGATACTGAGCTTCCTACATAGTGTTTGGCATGGCTGGTGCACAGTTAAGAGGTATTTAGTGAGTAAATGATGGAGAAGGCAATGGCACCCCACTCCAGTACTCTTGCCTGGAAAATCCCATGGACGGAGGACCCTGTTAGGCTGCAGTCCATGGGGTTGCTAGGAGTCACACACGACTGAACGACTTCACTTTCACTTTTCACTTTCATGCATTGGAGAAGGAAATGGCAACCCACTCCGGTTTTCTTGCCTGGAGAATCCCAGGGATGGGGGAGCCTGGTGGGCTGCCATCTATGGGGTCGGACACGACTGAAGCAACTTAGCAGCAGCAGCAGCAGCAGCAGTGAGTAAATGAAAAAGGAAAAGGGTAGAACTTACCTAGAATAGATTGGAAAAGTGACTGAGTTTCTTTAAGCAACAAACACTCTTCTCAAGAAAGAGAAATGGCATTTATTCAACTCCATGATGGTTCAGGATACCAAGGGTATTTTATTTCATTTCATAACTTATTTCACTCAAATCTCTCAACTTGAATTCAATATTTCCATACCCATTTTACAGATGAGGCACTGAGGATTCAAACCCCTTACATGAAGGATGCAGAACTAGCCATCAGAAATTCAAACCACAGTCTCTCTGACTCCACACCAAACCACCACCTTTAATTCATAATTCTTGCTTTTTCAAAGGATCCCCTGGTCTTTCTGCTCTTGGAAACCCAGATGAGAAGGAATGAATCTTTTCTTATGCTAAGTGACAACTTTTTAAAGAAAGCATGTACCTAACGTGAAATGAAAACATTTTCTTTATGAGAAATATGAGATCCATACATGTGTTTATATTTCAAAGCCCCCAATTCACTAGGATTTCTCTAGGCTGTTTTTGTCAGGGCTTGAAAAATAGCTCCCTGTGATTTTTTTGATGTGAGTTAATATAGTGATAAGCACCATAAAGTCTCTGGGAATAACACATCATTAATTTACCTCAGAAAATAAGACTTCAGTGACAAATAAACCTCATAAGGGCTCTGTGGTTAAAGTAGCTTGGCAAGCAATGGCTATTTGAATTGAGTCAAATTAAAGGTAAAAAGTGTGCAGCAAATGTAACAAATAATTATTTTCTGCAGTTGAACAACGCATATCCTGTTTTATGAAGGGTCCTTGACTAAGTTGAAGGGAAAAATAAATTATTGGAAATGCTCCATTTTTTGTGAGAGGCAACATTATGTTCTGGAGAGAGCATTGGATTCATAGGAGACCTAATTTAAATCCTAGCCTGGACACTAATTAATTGTTTGACCTTGAGAAAGTAACTTTCTTTCTCAAGACCTTGATATCCTCATCTGTCAAATGAGAGAATTGAATTCCAAGCACTCTCCAGCCCGATCCAAACCTAATTTTCTAGAACTCCAAAGTTTTGATGGCATATAATGTTAAGAAGCACAGATATGTTCTCAGAGGGGAGTATGGTTCATTAGCCTGAAAGTCAAGAGACAGGAAGCAGATGCCTAATGATCATGCCTAACTTTGGAGTAAAAGTGACCTTCTATGCTATACTATGCTAAGTCGCTTCAGTCGTGTCCGACTCTGTGCGACCGCATAAACGGCAGCCCACCAGGCTCCATCGTCCCTGGGATTTTCCAGGCAAGAACACTGGAGTGGGTTGCCATTTCCCTCTCCAGTGCATGAAAAGAGAAAAGTGAAAGTGAAGTCTCTCAGTCGTGTCCAACTCTTAGCGACCCCATGGAATGCAGCCTAACAGGCTCCTTCGTCCATGGGATTTTCCAGGCAAAAGTGATCTGAGCTTGGGTCTTTATTCCTCCACTTACTGATCATGTGATTTTGGATACATTTGTTCACTTTTTCTTTTTTTATTGAAATATAGTTAATTGACAATGTTATATTAGTTCAAGTGTACAGCAAAGTGATGTATAAGTATATATATATGTATATATATATTATTTTAAATTATAGGTTATTATAAGACAATGACTATAGTTCTTTGTGCTATATAATAGGTCCTTGTGGTTTCTCTCTTTTATATATAGTAGTATGTATATATTAATCCCAAACTACTAATTTATCTCCTCCCCCTCCCCCTTGGCAATCATAAGCTTGCTTTCTATTTCTGTGAGTCTGTTCCTGTTTTGTACATAAGTTGATTTGTATTATTCTTTTAGATTCTACATGTAAGTGATATCATATGATATTTGTCTTTGTCTGGCTTACTTCACTTAATAAGATACTCTCTAGGTCCATCCATATTGCTGCAAATGACATTATTTTATTATCTTTTATGACTAAGTAGTATCTCAATGTATATACTCCATTGTGTGGTATATATATATAAAATCATATATTCTTTATCATTCATCTGTTGATAGACATTTAGGTTGCTTCCATGTCTTGGCTATTGTAAATACTCCTGCTATGAACAATGGGGTGCATATATCTTTTCAAATTTGAGCTGTCTTTGGATATACGCCCAGTAGTGGGATTGCAAGGCCATATGAAAACCCTGTGCTTAGTTTTCTTAAGGTCCCTCCATACTATTCTTCATAGTGGAGAATTAGCTGCACTAATTTACATTCTCACCAACAGTATAGGAATGCTCTCTTTTCTCCATACCCTTTCCAGAATTTATTATTTGTAGCCTTTTTCATGATGGTCATTCTGACTGGTATGAGGTGGTATCTCATTGTACAATTGTCTTAATTTGTAATTCTCTAATAACTAGTGATATTGAGCATTTTTCTCATGTGCCTATTTGCCATCTATATGCCTTCTATGTCTTTTTAGTCCTTCTGCCCAGTTTTTGATTGTGCTCTAATTTTTTAAGCCTTGATTTCCTATAAGATCATGTGTAATACTTCCCTCAAAGAGGGACAATTAAATTAGATAAAGTATATGAAATTCCATTTATATCACCTATCACATGACACCTGAGAGATAGGTAATAAAAGTAAGCCTCTAATGTAATATGAACAGCCTGTTTGAATGTCTTCCCTGGTGGGACTTAGGAAAATGCTTGGAGAGAGGTGGGTGGCAATGAGTAGCTGAATTAGCTCCTGGGTAGCAATACATGGGGTTCAGGGAGTTTTCATCTAGAGTTGAGTTCTCATCCAGTTTGTATAAAGACTAAAGCCAAAACAAGTCAGAAGTGTAGGGAGTGAGTCAGGGACAGATGCTAGCATTGGAATCAGAGCTAGGAATCTGAGCCATGTTTGGAATCATAAATCTGGGAATGAACAGCATATGGGTGACATTTAAACCTGTTGAGCGGATAGGATCACCCAGCCAGGGGCTTTCAACTTTGACTCCACATAGGAAGCACTTGGAGAGCTTGTGAAAGATACCGTTGCTTCAGTAACCCTTAGAGATCCATACGTCATCAGTCTCAAGTGTAGCGTGAGCATCGGGGTCATTAAAAGCTCCGTGTAAGTTTCTGATATCCAGCTAAGGTTGTGAACCACTGACTTAGGGAGAAAGTGTAGATAGAAGAGATTCACGGACTAAGCGCTGAGCCACTCCCAACATTCAGAATATACTATAGAAGGAGGAGTCAGCCAAGGAGATTGAGAAAGAATCATCTTGGAAACAGGAGAAAAACATACAGAATTTAAGAGGAAAAAATGGCCTTCAATACAGAAAAATGTTCATTGCTGCTGAAGGGCCAGGTAAAATCAGAGCAAAGAAGTGATTAGTGGATGTGGTGACATGAAAGTCCCTGGTGACATACAGTGGAAGTTTCTATGGGGCAGTGAATGTGAATCATGTTTTCAATGCGGTTTCCTTCCTTTGGTTCCTAGCACGGGGCTGAACATGTATTTGAAGATTGGTTGAAGGGGTTCTTAGTACTTGTTACATTTGTAAACATTCTACAGTGGTGAATGTAGGCACTGTGGGTGACATTTTAGGGTAAAATAGACCTTCTTTTTATGTATGTCATTAATTTGTTGAATGATGGTTGATTTACCTGAAAGCCATTTATTGTATTCTCGTTATGCTTCATTTACTATTCTAGATTCTGAACTGCTTTGGAAAGCTGTAAATGTTGTTCCCTGAAACATCAGAGTCAATATCTCACAGATAGTGACAGTCACTTATTCTAAGATGTAAATGATACTTCCCAAAGTCACATCTGTACAACCTGCAGGCTTATATATGACTTATACATCTAGAAGTTTCTAGAAAAGGGTTTGGGAAAGAATGAAAGTAATTTTTATCACAAGTAAATTGCATGGTATTACATTCATGTACTTCAACTTAACTTGATATTACTCTGGATAAAAAAGGTTTATTTTTTATAGATTTATTAAAAGAACTTAAAGGGTTCTAAAATATGTAGGTTGTGGAACCAGATCTCATGCCAGATTCTTAGGTAATAAAATGGCAGCAGTGAGTATTATGTATGGTTCTAATACAATATTATGAAAAATAAATTCAAATTCAGTGGGTATTTATTGAATAACTACCATAGGACTGGGTTTCCCTGGTGGCTTCCCTGGTGGTAAAGAATCTGTCTGCTAATGCAGGAGACATGGATTCTATCCCTGAGTCCGGAAGATCCCCTGGAGAAGGAAATGGCAGCCCACTCCAGAATTCTTACCTGGGAAATCCCATGGACAAAGGAGCCAGGTGGGCTACAGTCCATGGGGTCACAAAAGAGTGGGACATGACTTAGCGACTGAACAACAACAACACAAAAAAACAAAAAATCTCTGCCCTTGAGGAGCTCATAGTCTTTTGTTATCATTATATCTACTAGCTCATCCTGAATATTCTTTGGTTTGAACAATAGACTTCAAAACCCTGGCCCCAAAACATACTGTCCATACTGTCTGTGACACCAAGCAAGTCACCTCGCCTTTCTCTTCCTCAATCTCCTTAATTATTTAATGTGTCACAACAAGCCCTTGTTGGGCTTTAGAGCCCAACTCTAAACTCATAACAAGTTTAGAGTTTCTTGGTGTGTTGTGGTTGAGCAAATAGAAGCAATCTTAAGAGCAGACATCTCGCATGCAGGAAATAGGACTAGAAGTAGATTCCTAGTGATCAAATCCAACTGGAGCCCAGGGCAGGAGAATTCAGGCTGGAATGATGTGCTACGGCAGTGGGGTTGAAAGTTCAGGTTGTACCAAAGGCTTCATACTACCTGACATGCTACTGCCTTATTATAGACATCCTTCGTTATACCTGCAGCAGTTGCCAGCTCCCCCTCTTTGGTCTTTTTCTCTGTTTTTCTTTGCTGCCCTGATGAGCATCTTCAAAGGGGTTTCTTCCTCCATCTAACCAAAATCCACTCCTTTTGCTTTTCAACCCAGCCTGATGAACCAGTCTTATAGTACCCAGACCATAAATGGACTGTTCACATGGTCTCTTGATAGCGTCAATAGGCATATACTCAGTCTCTAACAGAGTTCATTAGAGTCCTAGCTGTGGTTTTTCAAATGATGTATAGTTATTTTTGCTGCTGATGGCATGGCTTTAGTTTCAAACTATAAGAATCTATGTTGCAACACTTCTGTCAGTGCTTCACAGAAGCTTCTAATAGCATCTTATCCACAATAGATAACTCTGCTGCTGCCAAGTCGCGTCAGTCGTGTCCGACTCTGTGCGACCCCATGGACTGCAGCCTACCAGGTTTCTCTGTCCATGGGATTCTCCAGGCAAGAACACTGGAGTGGGTTGCCATTTCCTTCTCCATAGATACCTCTAGAACTACAGAATTTGCTGAATCACATGGTCCACGCAGCAAACGTGCTTCAAATATAGGCTTTGCTTGCTATGCATGCCTGCATGAGTGCTAAGTCATCTCTGACTCTTTGCGACCCTATGGACCATAGCCAGCCAAACTCCTCTGTCCATGGGATTCTACAGATAAGAACATTGGAGTGGGTTGCCATTTCCTCCTCTAGGGGATCTTCCCACCCCAAGAATTGAACCCATGTCTCTTACATCTCCTGCATTGGCAGGTGGGTTCTTTACCACTAGCACCATCCAAGAAGCCCCACTTGAGCTTACATCTTCTGCATCACCCAATAAAGGGGTTAATACAATATTCTCAGTTGCAGAATATGAAACCTTTAAAAATCAAAGGGAACTACCAAGCATGAGGCTTCTTTCTTGATGGTAGGAGCAACATGGAATAGTTTGCCCTCTGGAACAAGGTACCAACAGAGACCCTGAAAAACTTCACTGACATAGCAGGCCCTGAATCTCTGTAGGTTTTACCTCCCTCCTTCTGGAGCACATGTGTCTCACCAGGGCATCCAGAGTACTTGAAATACATTTAAATATTAATGTTACATGCCGAGGTAACATTCCTCAGAACATCTAAATGCTCCTGGTCTCTTCAAACTATATTGTTTTAGAAAGCCAGAGAATCAACATAGACTTAGGACAAGATCCTGAATGTACACTGTTGTTCTATGAATGTGAACTATTTCTGATCATCCTTCAGGGCAGCTATTGAAAAAGGATTCACAAGATCAATAGCTGTATACCATGGATGGAGGCTTTGTTTCTCTAGTAAAGATAAATATTTGCATAGCAGCTAAAATGCTGCTAAATCTTGGTTAAGTTGTGACAGTCTATTACTAGTCTGAGGGATTCCTTTAGGTTCAGTGCATGAGGTAAATTGAGTGGGGAATATAGTGGGATAAGAGAAGGAATAGCAACTCTGTATTGCCTCCTTCAATTGCCATTTACCCAATACTGCTTTTCCTTAATTGAGTTGTAGCTTAAATACAGTAAAATTTACCAATTTTAAGTGTAAAAATTGATGCATTTTAACAAATGTATATGGCCATTTAACCACAAGTCTGGTGTTTCTTCATATCCCTAAACAGTCTCTTTCTCCAAAGAAGGGACCTGTAATTTCCTGATTTGGAAGCTTTTCTAGAGGTTTTATTTTTTTTCTTTAATTTAATTCAATTGGGAACAGAGGGCATTCTTTCTAAGCTTTCAGTCTTTCAAAGCTTAATAATAATTGTTTTATGTCCTGGAACATGATCTATATTGGTGAAAATTCTGTGTGTACTTGGTGTATTCAGCAGTTGTCCACACGTTCTATAATGTATGGACAGTTTGGTTAAGGTGATTGATCTATATTTTGTCTAATTGCCCTACCAATTACTGAGAGGTAAGTTTTTAAAACTTCAAACATTGCTTTAGGTATATAAGTTTTGCTGTCATATATTTTGAAATTCTGTTATATATACATTTATATTCATTCCCTCATGGCTCAGACAGTAAAGAATCCACCTGCAATGCAGGAGACCTGGATTCGATCCCTGGGGTGAGAAGATCCTCTGAAGGAGGGCATGGCAAGCCACTCTGTATTCTTTCCTGGAGAATCCCCATGGACAGAGGAACCTGGTGGGCTACAGTCCATGGGTTCACAAAGAGTTGGACATGACTGAGTGACTAAGCACAGCATAGGACATGTTTATAATTTTATATTTTCCTGGTGTGTTGACTTTTTTATCATGAATTGTTTCTGCTTACTTTTAGGAAAACTTTTTGACTTGGAGTATATTTTGTCTGATGCAAGTATAGCCACTCTGGCTATTGTATGCTTACTATTTGCTTAATATATTTTTTAATTTTACTTCCAGGCTACTGGTGCGGCAGATTTAAAGTCTGTTTCTTACAGAAATGAGATAGTAAATTGTTGCCTTTTTACACAGCCCAATAATCTATCTTTTGAATGGAGGATGTAGTCTATTTACGTACAATGTGATTTTAATGTGTTATATTTAAACTAGCTGTTTTTCTTTTCTTTTTTTTTAATTTGTCTAATCCAGATTTTGTTCTTTGTTTCTCCTTTTTGTTTTTTTTTTGTATTAATTCAGTTTCTTTTAGTATTCCATTTTAGTTGCTCTATTGGCTTTCTAGCTATGTCTCTTTTATAATTTTAGGGTTTACTCTAGCAATTACATACAAATCTTAAATTTACATCAATATAATTAGTTAATATTTAATTACATAAGTTAAAATGTAAGAACATCAGTGTTATTTCCTCTAACATCTCCTATCTTAGTGCAATTATTTTTTCTTTATATAGTCATGTAAAGAAAGAACATTTGTGTGTATGTGTTAGCATTTCTTATAATATATATTTGCTGTCAATAAATTATTTCAGTCTTTAGGTATCTAAAATTTTCTTTACTTTCATTTAGAAGGATAGATTTGCCAGATACAAAATTTTTAGCAACAGAGTTTTTTTTTTTAGTTTAGTTTAGTTTTGTTATTTTTACTTTTTGCCTTTTGATTTGTTTGCCCAACTCCACTCCCTCTAGCATTTTAAAATAGTCTTCCAATATCTTACAGTTTACATAATTCCTTATAAGAAGTCAGTTATTCTTACTATGGTTCCCTCTTTATGTTTGTTTTTTTTTTTTTTTTGGTTTGGGCTTTTTAATTTATTTGTTTGCTATTAGTGTTGTTCTTTTAAGATTTTCTTCTATCATTATTGTTTACTGGTTTGACTTTAATATCTCTAAAAATGATTTTCTTGTTTTTATGCTACCCAGGATTCATTGAGTTGTCTGAATTATTATATATTTTAATATTATTTAGTATTAGTAAACTAATTAGTATTTTCAACCAAATTTTGGGATCTAATTTTAAATTTATTTTTCTTTATGATATTTTCTTTCCTTGATCTCCTTTAGGAATTTCAACCATTACTTGTCATGTCACCCCATGTTGGTTTACAGATATCTTAGAGTCTTTTAAAATTTGTTTTGATGATTCTCCCCCTGTCCTTTGAATTGGGAAATGTCTTTAGTTATACTTTCAGATTTACTGTTTTTTTTCATCTCCCACCTCTAATCTATTGCTGAGCCCATCCAGAAAATAATTATTTTAGATATTTTATTTTCCTGCTCTATATTTTCCATTTTGTTATTGGTATTTTCTACCTGTTCATTTATTTTAGTATATTTTATTTCAGTTCCTTCAACACTTTTTTCTTTACTTCCTTAAATATACTCATAATATGTTCTTCAGAGTCTCTTTATGCTAAAGTAAGCAGTTTATTTTGCACAGATTCAGTTTCTATTGACTACCCTTTTTATTTTTTATTTTTCTAAATATGGGTCAAATTTTTGCTGGTTTAAGGACTTCCATGGTGGCTCAGATGGCAAAAGTATCTGCCTACAATGAGGAAGACCTGGGTTCAATCCCTGGGTTGGGACGATCCCCTGGAGAAGGAAATGGCAACCCACTCCAGTACTCTTGCCTGGAAAATCCCACGGACAGAGGAGTCTGATAGGCTGCAGTCCATGGGGTCGCAAAGAGTCAGACTTGACTGAGCAACTTCACTTTTGCTGGTTTAGAAAGCTTTGATTGAAGCTTACTTCAATCAAGCTTACTTTAAGACATAGATAATACACTATTAGCTCAGGACTTTTTCATGTTCTCCTGAGGATTATTTGGGTTTTATTAGCTGGCTAACTTGCTTACATTTAAACTGCAAACTTATTTTTCCGCAAGTATGAAACTACTGATAGTTTCTATGCCTTCCCTCTGTTGATCTTTGAATCTGTTCCCCTGTGTACCTTCCTTGTTCTTGAGTACTTTGGAGATTAGACAAAGAGTTAGGTAAAAGTAGTGTTTACCTTCTTTGTGGTTTCCTTGCCTCTAAAAGTCCCCCATAGTTTTCAGCTTTTCTGCCATCTTTGTGCGTTGTATTCTAATACTTCAAGTATGTCACATTTTATATTTCTGCCACTTGAGAAGTTCATGGTTGAAGAAGACACTTAACAAAGGAAAACAGAAAATTCACATATCTGGTTCCACACTCATCTCTATTCCATGAGTAGATGTCTTTCAGGAATTTTATCCTTAACCACAGAGATACCTGCATTTTATTCCACATGTGCATAGTTTGGTTTCCAACTAGCACATTAGACAGTTTATGAATTGAAGTGGGTCTCACTTCTGAAATTCTTTCCCTGCTAGAACTTCTCCTGGAAAATTTCATCCACTTTTCCATTTCTGAGCAGCAGTTTTCCCTACCATGGTTTCCACAACTAGAGATGCATGTACTGGACAGCCCTTGAACCAGAAAGCCACAAATTTCCATTCTTACCCCTTCTAATTGCATTTATTCTAAATTAAACTCCCCAATCTGTCTGTTTTTGCCTATTTCCAGTGCTTTTGGGGTTTTTTTTTTTAATTATATCAGCATTTTATGGTTGTTTTCTGTAGGGTTTCACCTGACCATTCTCTTCCAGAATTATCAAAGTCTAGCCATGACTCGGCAGGGCACTCATGTATTGAGTTTGGTTTGATGTATCTTCAAGCCTCGGGCTTCCCTAGTGGCTCAGATGGTAAGAAATCTGCCTGCAAACAACAGACCTGAGTTTAATCCCTGGTCAGGAAAATCTCCTGGAGTAGGGAATGGCTACCCACTCCCGTATTCTTACCTGGTGAATTTCATGGACAGAGGAGCCTGGCGGCCTGGAGTCCAGTGGGTCACAAAGACCCATGGGGTTGCAAAGAGTCAAACAAAACTGAGTGACTAACAATTTTACTTTAAGCCTTAGGCCATGGCTAGTTTTAACTGCAGGGAGGAGTCTTCCTGATTAGGCAGCAGCTCCTGTCAACAGTTCCTGCAGATACTTGGGCTCAAGCAAAGTATCTAATTTGACTTACTATCTTGGCCAGGATGGAAGTAGGTATTATGATTTTAGGAGTTTTTACTTTGTCTTTCCTACCACCCTGGATATTAATATTTCTCAGTTTAAAGTTACTCAATAAATAGCTACAGGTTTCTTTGTAGAAAGGCTGGGTAGGTCACTATTTTAGATATTTGCTATGATATAAATAAATGGAAACCCTACCTCTCATTCCATTGATGGCATCTGGATGCAAGAACTACAGCATGTCTAGAAACTTGGCTTTCCACGTTTGCTTTTCATCTATTCAGCTGACTTCAGCTTTCTTCTCATTCATTCCTGATCTCTTACTTGTATATGTTAAGCAACACTGTTGTTGATTGCCTGTCTATCTTACCCCCAGAAACATCATGCTCTATTAGTCAGCTCCATAGGTCTCTGCAGGCATGGCTCCCCTGGCAGCTATTCTGATCTTATTTTCCCTTACAATGAATACACTCACTTGGTCCTGGAAGTCAAGTGCTACCACTTGGCTTTTGCTGTTCTGTGATTTTACTATCTCAGTTTTTTGGGGGAAATTCATTTCTGTAATTGCATTTATTACCATTAACCCTAGACTTCAGAGAATAGATATTGCTGAACTTCTCAATAATACTAGTATCCCCATAATCAAAGTGCTCATTTTCCTTCAGCAAATAAAGTCCTTTGAGCTCTCATGAATAATACATCTAGGTGGCAGTTTTTCTAATCTTATAGAGCAAATACATTCAGGCTTGACTACTTCTCTTTTGAGCCCTTCTTCCAAGGTTGCCATGGACCTGTAGCATCTACATTTTATATAAACCAAAGTTAAGCTTTAAAGAGGGAGTCATAAGGTTAGTAAGCATTAGAGCCAGACTCCTGTTAACAAAAGCCCAAGCTCTTTCATCATGATAAAAAGATTCAAGCAGTTTTGTTTTGTTACAGGTTGCTTTTTATTTGTGGTTTTACTTATTTAATCGGTTGACCTGCTAGTTTGAATTGAAAGAGCCAATCTGAGGCGATTTAGATTTTATTTCTACCTATTTTCTAGCCAGCTAACATTTTTAGAGGAACAGTGACAGTTTAGAAGTATTTGTAGAATCAGAAGAGAAAACAGAAGTATGTTGCAGAGGGTGTTGCATATGCCATGCTGTGATTGAAAAATAATAATAATAAACTCCTGTTGTTCATTTGTGCAAGGTTTGAAACATGCACTGAAGCCCTCATTCTAATCCAGCTAGACTTTTATTTTCTCAGGAAACAATAATTGGCCTGCCTTTGTCTGAGGGGATTTGAATTGCACAAGTGGCGTGTGACTCCACTGGCCCTGCAAAGAGAAGTTCATGACTGAATGGCCTCCTCTGGGGCTTGAGTTCTGGTTGAAAGTCAAGAACGATACCGGCTCAAAGCTCGTGTATAGCCCTAGAGGTTAAAAAGGGAGTCCAACCATGTGAAGGCACAGGTGTGTTGCTCTCATACACACTGACTTAGGAAACTCCAAAACCATCCACTCCCAGTCTGTAGTTAAAAAAAAAAAAAAAAGTTTCTATATTAGTAAATATGTGTATTTAGCCATATCTCTGGATCTCTGTGCTTTCATTTAAAGTGAAATTGAAAGTCGCTCAGTTGTGTCTATTTGCGACCCCAAGGACTATACAGTCCATGGAATTCTCCAGGTCAGAATACTGGAGTGGGTAGCCTTTCCCTTTTCCAGGGAATCTTTCTGACCCAAGAATTGAACCGAGGTCTTCTGCATTGCAGGCTGATTCTTTACCAGCTGAGCAATCAGGGAAGCCCCTTGGCTTGGAAACTGGGGGGAATAATCCTTAACTTGTAGGCTTATTGCAGAAGTTCTCAATCTCAGCACTACTGATATTTTGGTCTAGATAATTATTGTTGTGGGGGTGCCAGTGGTATGGAATCCACCTGCCAGTACAGCAGACGCAAGAGACATGGGTTTAGTCCATGGGTCAGGAAGTTTCCCTGGAGGAGAAAATGGCAACCCACTCTAGTATCCTTGCCTGAGAAATCCCATGGACAGAAGAGCCTGGCAAGCTACAGTCCATGGGGTTGCAAAGAGTCTGACAGAACTGAGTGACTAAGCACACACAGTTATTGTGAAGGCTGTTCTGTTCATTGTAGGATACATAAGAGCATCCCTGACCTCCACTCATTAGATGCCAATAGTACTCCTTATCTACCCTCTCATAGCAACCAAAAATTTCTCTATATTGCCAAATATCCCCGAGGGGATAAAATCATGGCCCTCTTCTACACTTAGATCACGATTGAGAACCACTAGGTTGTTTTAAAGACAATAATATATAATAATTACTTGCCTTTCTTATGGTACATGTGTGACATGCCAGACATGCCCTGAGGGCTTTCAACAGTCTATCATTTCATCCTCACAACAGCCTTATGATAAAATAGGATAAAGTGAGCGCTTTTGGGGCTTCCCAGGTGGCTCAGTGGTAAGGACTCTGCTTGCCAATGCAGGAGACACAGGTTCAATCGCTGGGTCAGGAAGATCCTCTGGAGAAGGCAATGGCAACTCACTCCAATATTCTTGCCTGGAAAATCCCATGGATGGAGGAGCCTGGCAGGCTACAGTCCATGGGGTTGCTAAGAGCTGGACACGACTGAGCAACTTCACTTTCACTTCCATGCATTGGAGAAGGAAATGGCAACCCACTCCAGTGTTCTTGCCTGGAGAATCCCAGGGACGGGGGAGCCTGGTAGGCTGCTGTCTATGGGGTCGCGCAGAGTCGGACACGACTGAAGTGACTTGGCGGCGGCAGCAGCAGCTTGGTTTGTAGAAGCTGTTGATGAGTAAAAACAGATCAACTTTACCAGTGTCAGAGTTGAACTCAGGTTATTCGGTCCCACAGCCGTGCTCGAAACCCGTCCACACAGAGAAGAGTTCCCTGAGCGGCAGCATCAGTGTCACCTGGGAGCTTGCAGAAGAACCCTAAGCCCTATCCTAGTCACACAGAATCAGAAACTTCATTTTATTAAGATCCCAGTAATTCACATGCATATCAGAGTTCTAGAAGTGCTGCGAAAAAGAACATTGCATAGTCTCTCAAATTGGTAGGAGCTTATATCAGTCAGGGTTCTTCAAAGAAACAGAACCAACAGTGTGTGTGTGTGTGTGTGTGCGCGCGCGTGTGTGTGAGGCGAGAGAGAGAGAGATTTTAAGGAAGTGATTCACATGATTGTGGAAGTGCCAACCCAAAATTTGCAGTGTAGGCCAGCAAGGTGGAGATCTAGGGAAAAGTTGAAATTTGAGTCCAGAGACTGCTGGCAAGAATACCTTTTGTCTTGGGAGAGGTCAGTCTGTATTCAATTAAGTCTTTCAATTGATTGGATTTGACTCAAAGTCCACTGATTTAAAGGTTGTTGTGGTCTAGTTGCTAAGTCATATCCAACTCTTTTGTGACCCTATGGACTATAGCCCACCAGGATCCTCTGTCCATGGAATTTCCCAAGTAAGAATACTAGAGTGGGTTGCTACTTCCTTCTCCTAGGAATCTTCCTAAACCAGGGATCAAACCCATGTCTCCTTCATTGATAGGTGGTTCTTTACCACTGAGCCATCAGGGAAGCCAATTTAAAGGTTAATATCACCCAACAAACACTTATACAGAGACAAAGAGAATAACTTTTGATGGGGTACCATGGACCAGGCCAGCCAAGTTGACAAATAATGCTAGCCATCACAGCATCCAACAAATATTAGCTCTTTTTGTTCTTTTTAAATATTGAGGGAATTAAAGCCTGATTTTTCTGCTTGTAATATGCAAGTTATACTGTTAACAGAGCTGCAGATGAATGATTCTGCTGGTTTCAGAATTCTAAGAAAATAGCTTCTGATCAAATAGAGACCAAGGAGTGCAACTTGTAGAAGGAGAATACATCTGAGCAGGAAGGTGTATCAGTAGAACTAAATCATGCTTTGAATCCAGACAGGTCTGGGTTCAAACCCCACCTCTGAAATCCCCAATGGTGATCATGGACAAAGTACCCTGCCTGTGTAAGCATCTGTCTCTTCATCTGAGACAGAGAGGAACAGGAAACACATTTCAGGGCTCTTGTGAGGGCAGAGGAAGGTACCCTCTCTAGTGCACCTGCTCGGTGCCTAACACAGGCCTGGGGCAGCTGATTTAAAACCGACTCACTCATGAGTCTGCCTTTCCTCCCTCCCTCCCTCCATTCCTTCTTCTTTCCACCCATATTTGAAGAGCTCATGAACACTTTTTTTTTCTAAACTCTAGATACTATTCTAAGGTTGGTGGCACAGAATAAATAGAAACATGATCCGACCTTCTGTGGTTTACAACCTTCTAGAAGAAATAGAAAGGCAAACGAACATGCGTGATGTTACGTGAAAGTCTGTTCAGAGTGAAGGCGTATTTACAATGCAGTGATTTTACAGAAAAGAAGGCCAAAGTCCGACTGAAGAGATCAATGGGGGGCTTTAGAGAGAGGGTGGGGTTTGAGGTGAGGCTCGGAGGATGCATCAGAGCTTGCAGGCCGATGCTGGGAGACGAGAACCCTCTGGGGTGCACGGTCATGAAAGTCTTTCCTAGGAAGGGTGCATGCCCTGTGGTGTGGTTGGCTTACAGCGGGGGAGGGAGAGAAGGCCAGAGGTGGGCAGGAGGGGCGAACAGGTAGACACATCAGATGTGGAAGAGCCTTCGTTGCCAAGTGTCTAGGAGCCTGGACTTCAACTAATAGGCACTATGAAGTAGGAGAGGAACACAAATGTTTCTATTTGTGTTTTAGAGAAGATCACTCTGGAGTACGGAGCAGTGTAAGAAAGGGAAGAGTCCTTTCCACTCTCTCTGTCTCTCTCCTATGACTCCTTTCTTTTTTTTGTACCATACTCCATACTCTTCTCTGTCTCTGTCTCCCTGTCTCTCTCTCTCTCTGTCTCTATTTCTCTCTCTCTCTCTCTCACACACACACACACACACATACACACACACCCTCATAATTAGGACTTGCCTGGAAAGAAGTCCAGGTGACCTGGAATGATCAGTCCAAATTCTCTCTTATTAAATACTTCTGAGTCCCTCATTTCAGTAGTAGCCAAAATTTTGATGACCAGAATTTCTGAGGCAGCTCTAAACTTAGCAGAGAAACAAATCATAAAATTAAAAAAGGAGAATTAAAGGAGGCTATATTTTTCAGTCTCACCTCCTTATTTCTTAAGCATGTAGTATTTTCAATCCAGTCAAAAAGCTAAACTGCCTTGTGAATAAAAGTCACATACCCTAATATTAAAACTTACCCCAAAGCCCCAAAAGCAAGGCTCAAGTTGTGCAGGGGTAAAGGCATGCAAAATTATTGGAATATTAATTAATTAATTACTGTAATAATTCTCAAGGTTGGAAACCACTCAAGTCCATGTCTTAAAGGTTCCCACAGAGCTCAGAATGTGAGACCTCTGAGGGGCCTTGAGGCAAAACTGAAACAGAGGTCAAAGTTGCAAAAGGATGTGTCTGGTGCCACCAGTCCTGTCGAATCTGTGGTGCAGTCCTCTGCCTCCAAGAACAAGATCAGTAGTACCAGGCCCTTGAAGTCTCTTGGGTCCTAGAAGTCAGGCAGACCCAGAAGAGAATCTGTCATAGGCCTGGGACCAGAGCACAGATGCGGAAGCAGACAGACAAGCCTGGGGTCAGAGCAGCTTTACATGGAGCATCTCTGTGACTGCCTCACTTCACGTCTCAGCACCGGCTGCCTAACCTGTAAAATGCGAGAAGAAAACCCATCCTGAAGAGCTAGGTTGAAATGAAAATGAGATGGTATATCAAAAACACTGGGTAAAAAATTGATACCCAATAAATACTTGTCAAATAAAAGAATGAAGGGATATATGTTCAGTTCAGTCACTCAGTCATGTCTGACTCCTTGTAACCACATGAACTGCACATACCAGGGCTCCCTATCTGTCACCAACCCCCAGAGCTTGCTCAAACTTTTGTCCATTGAGTCGGTGATGCCATCCAGCCATCTCATCCTGTGTCATCCCTTTTCCTCTTGCCTTCTATCTTTCCCAGCATCAGGGTCTTTCCTAAGGAGTCAGTTCTTTGCATCAGGTGGCCTAAATATTGGAGTTTCAGCTTCAGCATCAGTCCTTCCAATGAATAGTCAGGACTGATTTCTTTTAGGATTGACTGGTTTGATCTCAGCCCAAGGGACTCTCAAGAATCTTCTCCAACACCACAGTTCAAAAGCATCAATTCTTCGGTGCTCAGCATTCTTTATAGTCCAACTCTCACATCCATACATGACTACTGGAAAAACCATAGCTTTGGCTAGGTGGACCTTTGTTGGCAAAGTAATGTCTCTGCTTTTGAATATGCTGTCCAGGTTGGTCATAGGTTTTCTTCCAAGGAGCAAGCATCTTTTAATTTCATGGCTGCAGTCACCATCAGCAGTGATTTTGGAGCCCAAGAAAATAAAGTCTCACTGTTTCCACTGTTTCCCCATCTATTTCCCATGAAGTGATGGGACAGGATGCCATGATCTTAGTTTTCTGAATGTTGAGTTTTAAGCCCAGTTTTTCACTCTCGTCTTTCACTTTCATCAAGAAACTCTTTAGTTCTTCTTTGCTTTCTGCCATAAGAGTGGTATCATCTGCATATCTGAGGTTATTGATATTTCTCCTGGCAATCTTGATTCCAGCTTATGCTTCATCCAGGCCAGCATTTTATATGTACTCTGCCTATAAGTTAAATTGGCAGGATGACAATATACAGCCTTGTCATACCCCTTTCCCAGTTTGGAACCAGTCTGTTGTTCCATGTCAGGTTCTAACTGTTGCTTCTTGACCCGCATACAGATTTCTTAGGAGGCAGATAAGATGGTCTGGTATTCCTATCTCTTTAGGAATTTTCCAGTTTGTTGTGATCCACACAAGAATATACGATTGGACAGAACTCAAGGAGAAACAGAGATGCAGGTGACAGAACAAAGATAAGTTCAGCAAAATATTTTGACCTGAGGAAGGCCACAGTTCAGGATGAGGGTGAGGTCCACTGGGGAAGTCCACCCACGGGCTTGCTGCTGAGAGAGAAGCCTATGAGGTTTCTGCCTCTCCGGGTCTCACCCACTACTAAGCCACTTTAGGGTGGTTTCCTCACTTTAGAGTGACTCTTGGGAGAACCCCAGAAAATGTGCTTTTCTCATGAGGAGTGGTGCCATTTCAGCAACAATAAATAAATAAAATTTTAAAATAATAAAAAAGCCTCTGAAGAGATCCAGATAAGACAAGCCTCCCCTCATCTCATGTTAACTTCATCTCGTATTCTCCTCAACAACTATTCCAAATTCCAACTACTTTCCTCTGTCCCACCGCTGACCAGTCAGCCCCTTATTTTGAGCCTCCACTCTGAGCTGATGGCTTCCTCTCACTTCTGAGGAGAAGGGACTCTTTGGACCCTGTCCCTCTCAGTTTCCCTCGTCTCCATCTTAAGCTGTGTCTCAGCTGGTCCTCCTCTCTCCTCCTCCCTTCTGTCTCACACGAGGCAGCCTGCTAGAGTGAGGAGCCGCATGGGGAAGTACAGAGCTGTGGATACCTGTAGACTTTGCACAATATCCTATTATTGGTTCAGTTCAGTCGCTCAGTCATGTCCAACTCTTTGCGAACCCATGAATAGTGGCACGCCAGGCCTCCCTGTCCATCACCAACTTCCGGAGTAGTACTCACCATTTATATAAAATTGAGCCTCAGTATTTTCATCTGAAAAATGAGGGGTTTAAATAACTTTCTCTATTTTTCTCAAACAGCATAAAATGCATCAGCCTGTTGGACTGTAGTTATTAAAATTAACAGCCATTCTAACTGTCCTTCCACACATCCACATGTGTTTAGGTGTCGTTAATCCCTGCGTGATTTCCTTGCATCCTCCAAAATTGTGTCAGTTGGATTTTCATCTAAGCAGGGTCACTCATTTTTTGTCTTGTTCATTTGGCAGGGGAGGAAGGAGAAATCAATGAATTGAGGTATTTTCTGCATATTTTGATTAATAATAATTAAAAATGATAATATTTATTTGACTTATTATATGCCTGGCACTGTAATAAGTGTTCTCCATGTTAAAATGTTTGGTGAAGTCCTTATACAGGCCTATGGAATTAGTATTATATTCTCCACTTTTTTGGTGCTGTATAGACAGGCTCAGTGGAGCTAACTGGCTTGTCCAGGTTCACATGACTAAGAGTGAGTCAGACCAGGATTCGAACCAATGTGCCTGGAATCTAGAGCCTCATTCCTGAACCCCCAACTCTATGACCCCTTTCCATGATCACATTGTCTCCTCCCCACATTCCACGTCCAGTTTCAGTTGACTTCTCCTCCCCCAATCTATTTCCTTTGCCATCTCAGGCTCATGCCCAGTGCAGAGACAGTCACGTGTGCCGTCCATCCATTGACAGATTCCACAAATATTCACTGAGCCCTGCTAGGTTCCCCTCAGGAATATCAGGAATAAAACAAAATAAAAAAGCTAACAACAACAAAACAAATAACAGCAATATGAGTATAAAAATGAATTGTATTCCAAGTCTGGGGCAGTACAAAAAGGCTATGTAATTTGTATTTGTTTCACATAGGGGCCATGTGAATCATCCAATATATAAGATGAGAAAATATTGTTTCTAAATTATTCAGCTGTTAAATGAATATGAATATTTTATTTCTGTGACCCTTAAACAAAAACACAAAATTATTAAAACAAAAAAAATGTAGAAAAATCTTCTAGAGCCACTACTGTGACTGGCCTGCTGGATCCTCCTCTGGCTCACTCACATGAGCCTTTGTTTTCAGTTGTCCAGGTAATGGCCCAGCACACCTATCCCCACCACAAGACTCTTCCCTGTGTTATAAGTCAGAGAATATCAGTGGACATTTATGAACACCCCAGAGAATGAAGAGATCACAGAGAAGCCATGCATTCTAGAATACAGGGTGAAATGTAGTCTTGCTAAAGGAATTGGAAAGACAACAGTGAGACCACTTCTTATTCCAGCTGTAAGTAACCATTAACTTGTAGTTTGACCAGGTTGAAGATCCTCACCAGGGCTTGACCTCAATTTTCCTATCTTTAAAAGGAGGAGATGGATTAGATTTGGTTTGTGACATTATGATGCTCTGAAATATAGATTAGATCAGAAATCAAGGGAGAAGGACTCCAGGGAAAGATTCAGAAAATTATTCTAAATCCCTCCCTTTGACAAAGGGCCAAAAATTTAAAAGAAAGAGATCCATGATTTTTCAGTTGGATAAGCAGGTCTTCTGTCCACCCTCACCTCTAGGACATTTCTGAACTACAGTTTTGGTGACAGTCTCTGCTGAGGCAGGATTAGCAAGGTGACACAGAGGTGTCGCCTTGATTCAAGAGGGAGGCAGTTAGATGAGGATCAGACAGCATCGTTATCTTCACTAAAGTGATGTCTCACCTTGTCTGTGAGTATTTGGCCGACATCTCAGTTCTCTGAAGCTCCAAATTCAGAATGACACCCTTAGTAGGACTCTTTTCTTCTAGCAATAATGCTGACTTAAATTGGTTACAATTTTACCCGGATGGTAAATGACAAGACAATCTTATACCATTTAGCATCCTCTTGATAACATTTATGTGAAAACTGGAAATTGTTATTGCATCTAAACAGAAGAAAGCCATGTTTACAAAGTTATTATTAAATGTGAGAGCTCTGCCTGACTAACTCCACCTGCCATCAAGCCTTTTTGGAAATGGAAGTAGATAATTATCTTATTCACACTTATTTAGCAAGCATTTTGCAGCAGTACTCGGAATTCAGAGAAGAGGAGACACTTGTGGAATGATGGGCTTTAGCAAATGCTTAGGCTTTGTTCAAGGAACCGTTGCTGAGCACTTTATTCAGAAAAAAAAAAAAATAAATCTCCAGGTCTCCCAGACAAATTCTTAAGTGGGGAAAGATGGCTGAAGTAGAGGATGGGTGTGAAAAATGAATTCAACAGATTCTTTTTCCCCTTTTCCCAAAGCTCAAGTGCCCTGGTGAAAAGGAGGGGTATTTGTACATGGAGAAGCTACTTTAGGAAATTGAGAAGGCTTTCCTCTACTTACAGAGTGAGATACAGTGAAGTGAGGCATGTAAAAGGAATTCACTGAAGAGTCTCTCCAGTCTCCATCCTTCTGCAAGGATGGTGGTGGTGGAAGTTGCTACTTGCAAGAGTTTTTTTTTTTTTTTTTAGTGAGGATTAACCCCCACCTTCACCACTGAGATAGAAAATCATACATTTGAAGACCAAGGGAGACAGCCCAGTCCATTAAAATGAAAGCTGGTGCTAGCCTGTACTTAGCCTTTGACTCAATGTATTAACTACCTAAGTCTTATTTTCTTCACCTGATTGGCATCTCTACCCTCCCATCCGTTTGCTTCAGTGTCTCTTTTCCTTCTAGAGCTTTCAAGTAAAGTTTCATTGCAGGCAAAGAGCTCCACTGCTAAAAGCATTTGCAAATCAAAGGAATGGATGAGGTCTAAGAGTACTTGAGGTTTTTCTATCTAGGATTCTAACATAGAAATTCTTACCATTTATGAAGGCTCTGAGCAAGTGATTTTATCAAGCACTGATGTTCTCTCTGCCAGTTGGGCTACTATTCCTACAGGAGGCCCCCTCCTAAGAGTCAGCTGAACTCTCAGTATGAAGTTATGGTCATGAGAATTCAACGAACAGTTCCCTGTGTTTTGTGACATTTCTTTTTGCTCTTATACTACAAATTCCGAATGGCACTAAAAAAGCAAGGAAAGCACATGGTATTCCAGGAGAACAAATATATCAATTTATTGTGTTTGGTCAAGTCCAGGGCATGCGACAAGAGTCATTATTATCATGCCCATTTTCCAGACAAGGGCATGGAGCCCTCGGAGTAGAGTAACTTGCAGAGGGCAACATGGAGAGTCAACAGCAGGGTTAGGATTTGAGTCCGGGGCTTTCTGAACTAACTGCAAGATCTGCTCTGTGAGGCCACACTTACATTTAGCACCACTCTATTTAGGCTAAAAGTCCAAAACTTCAGACAGCTCACCTAAGGTCTACACTGGAATCCATCCATCTCAGACTGTGGCTCCAGCCAGCAGTTTTGCCTGAGCCACAGACTCCAAAAAGCCATTCAGCATGCACAGTGCTCAGAGATGGGGGATAAACTGGGGCCTCTTCTCAGAAGCCAGGGATGCTGACTGTTTAAGTCAGCTTAAATGCTGACATTTAAGCCTACAACATTTAAGCCGCACTGGCCTGTGAGGAAGATAATATAAAACCATTTTCAAATAAGGAAATTGAGGAGGAGCAAGGCTTAGTATTCAGATGGTAAAGAATCTGCCTGCCATGTGGGAGACCTGGGTTCAATCTCTGGGTTGGGAAGATCCCCTGGAGAAGGACATGGCAATCCATTTCGGTATTCTTGCCTGGAGAATTCCATGGACAAAGAAGCCTGGTGAGCTACAGTCCACGGGGTCGCAAAGAGTCGGACTCGACTGAGCAACTAACACACACATAAAGCTTAGTAACCTGCCAAAAGTCATATGGGTAGCATGTGGAGTTTTCACTCTCTCTTTGTGGGAAACTCATTGTGATTGTATCATTTTTCTGATTTCCTTCTGATCAAAGGGTGAGAGGACTTAAATCTGTGCCTTACCTGAGTTCTTCCAGTTTAGGCTTTTTTCCCCCTCCAATGGGACCAGATAGGATGGAATCTCATTATGATGATTGAAACATTTTGATATCTGGCAAATCTAATACAGTTATGTAAAGTTTAAAAATAAAATAAAATTAAAAAAAAATAAAATAAAAAAAAAAAAAAAAAAAAAAAAACAAAGGACATTCTCCTTCTGTGTTTGGTTACTTCATGTCTGGAATGATGGGAAGAGAGAAAGTAGCCAAACATTCATTTGCACACACAGTTCTCTGTCAGCGTCTGGAGACTTTTGTGATTGTCACAATTGTGCACAGGGTGTGAGGGGGGAAACTGCCAGCATCTGGACTTTGATAAACACTCCATCATGAAGAGAACAGTGCTCCACAACAAAGAATCATGTAGCCCCAATGAAAATAGTGTGAAGGCTGAAAAGTCTTTCCCTAGTCCAATGCCATGGAGAAGGCAATGGCAAGCCATTCCAGTACTCTCGCCTAGAAAATCCCATGGATGGAGGAGCCTGGTGGGCTGCATTCCATGGGGTCGCTACAAAGTCGGTTGTGACTGAGTGACTTCACTTTCACTTTTCACTTTCACGCAATGGAGAAGGAAATGGCAACCCACTCCAGTGTCCTTGCCTGGAGAATCCCAGGGACGGCAGAGCCTGGTGGGCTGCTGTCTATGGGGTCACACAGAGTCGGACATGACTGAAGCGACTTAGCAGCAGCAGCAGCAGCAGTCCAATGTCAGGTGCCTAGTAGGAAATAAGCAAGCAGTGCTTTCCTTACCATCCTAGTTAAAGCAGCACCCTCTGGTCACTATTCCCTTATCAGTCTGATTTTATTTTACACTTGTTCACATAGATGTCTGTTTTCCTGACTTGGACACAAAAGGGCTTGGACTAGTTCTGCCTGCCCAGAGTTCTCTGTAGGGCACAGCAAGTAGAGTAGAAGCTGAATAAATATTTATTAACACTCAGTGAATGAATGAATGAGTAATCGCAGTGTGGAGTGTTCAAACAAGTTACGTCTACTCTTGTAACCGAAGATAGAGACCACAGTTCTCCCCTTTATCTACAAAGTGTGCTCTGGACTTTGAAAGCCCGCTTTGGCTCCAGGCCATGAAACACCACACATTCAGTTTGGAATCCTTTATTCTCTGATTTACTGGGCAATTTCATAGATCTAAATAATTACACTGAACCTTAGTGCCACTGTGTGATTTTCCTATCTAGGCACTTTACTGCTTCCTAGGACTTCCATCATTCATGATTCAAGGAGAAATACTGATATCTACAGACACTTATCCCCTCATGGTCTGAAAACTTCAGAGACTTGAGTCTTGAGGAAATGAGGCCCCTCTGAGACTCAAGTGAAAGCGAGACACCTGAGGGGCACATCATCCCAGGTGCAGATAGTTATAAAGGGAGAAGATGGAATTCGGACTGGTTCCAAATTGGGAAAGGAGCACATCAAGGCTGTATATTGTCACCCTGCTTATTTAACTTATATGCAGACTACACCATGCAAAAATCTGGGCAGGATGAAGCACAAGCTGGACTCAAGATTGCCGGAAGAAATATCAATAACCTCAGATATGCAGATGACACCACCCTTATGGTAGAAAGCAAAGAGGAACTAAAGAGCCTCTTGATGAAACTGAAAGAGGAGAGTGAAAAAGTGGGCTTAAAACTCAACATTCAGAAAACTAAGATCATGGCTTCTGGTCACACCACTTCTTGGCAAATAGATGGAGAAACAGTGACAGACTTTATTTGCTTGGGCTCCAAAATCACTGCAAATGGTGACTGCAGCCATGAAATTAAAAGATGCTTGCTTCTTGGAAGAAAAGCTATGACCAACCTAGACAGCATATTAGAAAGCAGAGACACTACTTTGCCGAGAAAGGTCCGTCTAGTCAAAGCTATGGTTTTCCCAGTAGTCATGTATGGATGTGAGAGTTGTACCATAAAGAAAGCTTAGCACTGAAGAATTGATGCTTTTGAACTGTGGTGTTGGGTGAGGCTCTTGAGAGTCCCTTGGGCTGCAAGGAGATCAAACCAGTCCATCCTAAAGGAGACCAGTCCTGGGTGTTCATTGGAAGGACTGATGCTGAAGCTGAAGCTGAAGCTCCAATACTTTGACCACCTAAAGTGAAGAACTGTCTCATTGGAAAAGACCCTGATGCTGAGAAAGATTGAAGGTGGGAGGAGAAGGGGATGACAGAGGATGAGATGGTTGGATGGCATCATCAACTCAATGGATATGAGTTTGAGCAAGCTCCCGGAGTTGGTGATGGACAGTGAAGCCTGGCATGCTACAGTCCACAAGGTTGCAAAGAGTTGGACCAACTGAGTGACTGAGTTTGACTGAGGCTTTTAGGAAGAAACTCTTTCTGTTGTAACCTTCTTGTCAGGATTTTTCAGGGGTCATGGAGAAGGGAATCCAGGGAAAGTGTGGGTCAAAGTGGGTGAGGGATGCTGGGATTTATCTTGGAATAAAAGCCAGGATCTCAAGGTAAGTTAGCAAAAGATAAATTGTGTGCAGACTGGGCTACTGAGGGAAACTGGCTCCAGTGGAACACTGTGGTCAAGAGAAATATAGGCCTAGCACAGGACTAAACATCTGGATCTGGTTGTATAAACGCAATCAAGAATGGAGATGAACCAGAGCCTGAAAGACTGAAGAGAAAAGACCAGGTTTCCAGACAGAAGGCCAAATGGATGGGAGAATGGAAAGAAAAGGAAGACAGAAAGAGAAAGAATGGATCTCTGTATATGTATAACTGAACCACTTTGCTATATATCGGAAACTAACACAATTTTGTAAATCAGCTATTAGTTCAGTCACAGTCCTGTCTGACTTGTTGGAACCCAGTGGACTGCTGCACCCCAGGCTTCTCTATCACCAACTCCTGAACTTACTCAAACTCATGTATATAGAGTTGGTGATGCCATCCAACCATCTCATCCTCTGTCATCCCCTTCTCCTCCGACCTTCAATCTTTCCCAGCATCAGGGTTTTTTCCAACGAGACAATTCTTCACATTAGGTGGCCAAAGTATTGAAGCTTCAGCTTCAGCATCAGTCCTTCCAATGAATATTCAGGACTGATTTCCTTTAGGATTGACTGGTTTGATCTCCTTGCAGCCCAAGGGACTCTCAAGAGTCTTCTCCAACACCATAGTTCAAAAGCATCAATTCTTCGGCACTCAGCTTGCTTTACGGTCCAAATCTCACATCCATACAGGACTACTGGAAAAACCATAGCTTTGACTAAGCAGATACCTGTTGGCAAAGTAATATCTCTGCTTTTTAATATGCTATAAGGTTGGTCATAGCCTTTCTTCCCAAGAGCAAGCATCTTTTAATTTCATGGCTGCAGTCACAGTTTGCAGTGATTTTGGAGCCCAAGAAAATAAAATCTGTCACTGTTTCCATTGTTTCCCCACCGGTTTGCCATGAAGTGATGAGACCAGATGCCATGATCTTAGTTTTCTGAATGTTGAGTTTTAAGCCCCCTTTTTCACTCTCCTCTTTCAGTTTCATCAAGAGGCTCTTTAGTTCCTCTTTGCTTTCTGCCATAAGAGTGGAGTCATCTCTGTATCTGAAGTTATTGATATTTCTCCTGCCAATCTTGATTCCAGCTTGTGCTTCATCCAGACTTGCATATCACCTGATATACTCTGCACATAAGTTAAATAAGCAGGGTGACAATATACACCTTTGATATACTCCTTTCCTAATTTGGAACCAGTCTGTTGTTACAATCCAGTTCTAACTGTTGCTTCCTGACCTGCATACAGGTTTCTCAGGAGGCAGGTCAGGTGGTCTGGTATTCCCACCTCTTTCAGAATTGTCCACAGTTTGTCGTGATCCACACCGTCAAAGGCTTTGGCATAGTCAATAAAGTAGAAGTAGATGTTTTTCTGGAACTCTCTTGCTTTATTGATGATCCAACAGATGTTGGTAATTTGATCTCTGGTTCCTCTGCCTTTTCTAAATCCAGCTTGAACATCTAGAAGTTCACGGTTCACGTACTGTTGAAACCTAGCTTGGAGAATTTTGACCATTACTTTGCTAGCATGTGAGATGAGTGCAATTGTTTGGCAGTTTGAACATTCTTTGGCATTGCCTTTCTTTGGGATTGGAATGAAAACTGACCTTTTCCAGTCCTATGGCCACTGATGACTTCTCCAAATTTGCTGGCATATTGAGTGCAGCACTTTCACAGCATCGACTTTTAGGACTTGAAATAGCTCAACTGGAATTCCATCACCTCCACTAGCTTTGTTTGTAGTGATGATTCCTAAGGCCCACATGACTTCGCATTCCAGGATGTCTGGCTCTAGGTGAGTGATCACACCATCGTGGTTATCTGGGTCATGAAGATCTTTTTTGTATAGTTCTTCTGTGTATTCTTGCCACCTCTTAATATCTTCTACTTCTGTTAGATCCATACCATTTCTGTCCTTTATTGTACCTATCTTTGCATGAAATGAGCCCTTGGTATCACTAATTTTCTTGAAGAGATCTCTAGTCTTTACCATTCTATTGTTTTCCTCTATCTCTTTGCATTGTTCACAGAGGAAGACTTTCTTATCGCTCCTTGCTATTCTTTGGAACTCTGCATTCATATGGATATCTCTTTCCTTTTCTCTTTTGCCTTTTGCTTCTCTTCTTTTCTTAGCTATTTATAAGGCCTCCTCAGGCAATCATTTTTCCTTTTTGCATTTATTTTTCTTGGAGATGGTCTGATCACTGCCTCCAGTACAATCTCACAAACCTCCATCCATAGTTCTTCAGGCACTCTGTCTCTTAGATCTAATCCCTTGAATCTATTTGTCACTTCCACTGTATAATTTTAAGGGATTTGATTTAGGTCATACCTGAATGGTCTAGTGGTTTTCCCTACTTTCTTCAATATAAGTTTGAATTTAGCAATAAGAAGTTCATGATCCGAGCCACAGTCAGCTCCCGGTCTTGTTTTTGCTGACTGTATAGAGCTTTTCCATCTTTGGGTGCAAAGAATATAACCAATCTGATTTTGTTATTGACCATCTAGTGATGTCCATGTGTAGTCTTCTCTTGTGCTGTTGGAAGAGGATGCTGGCTATGACCAATGCATTCTCTTGGCAAAACTCTGTTAACCTTTGCCTTGCTTCATTTTGTATTCCAAGGCCAAATTTGCCTGTTACTCCAGGTATCTCTTGACTTCCTACTTTTGCATTCCAGTCCCCTGTAATGAAAGGGATATCTTTTTGGGGTGTTAGTTCTAGAAGGTCTTGTGCGTCTTCATAGAACCATTCAACTTCAGCTTCTACAGCATTACTGGTTGGGGCATAGACTTGGGTTACTGTGATATTGAATGGTTTGCCTTGGAAATGCACAGAGATCATTGTGTCGTTTTTGAGATTGCACCCAAGTACTGCATTTTGGACTCTGTTATTGACTATGAGAGCTACTCCATTTCTTCTAAGAGATTCTTGCCTACAGTAGTAGATTTAAAGGTCATCTGAGTGAAATTTGCCCATTACAGTCCATTTTAGTTCACTGATTCGTAAAATGTTGATATCACTCTTGCCATCTCCTGTTTGAACACCTCCAATTTACCTTGATTCATGGACCTAACAGTCCACGTTCCTATGCTATATTGTTCTTTACAGCATCAGACTTTACTTCCATCACCAGTCATAACCACAGCTGGGTGTTGTTTTCACTTTGGTTCCATCTCTTCATTCTTTCTGGTGTTATAGCTCCACTGATCTCCAGTAGCATATTGGGCACCTATCAACCTGGGGAGTTCATCTTTCAGGGTCATATCTTTTGGCCTTTTCATACTGTTCATGGGGTTCTCAAGGCAAGAATACTGAAGTGGTTTGCCATTGCCTTCTCCAGTGACTTTCAAATCATCCAGCAAATCAATTATACCCCAACATAGAATAAAAATTAAATTAAAAAAAAAAAGCAAAGGGTGTTCCTCTATAGTGTGATGTGTGCTCTGCTAGGTCTTTCTGCTTTCTCAAAACTAGAGTTATACTTATTCTCATATAAAGCAGAGTGAGTCTTAGAGAAGTCAATTGGCTAACCATAGTCCACTAGAGAGTGAACTCCAGGAGGAAAGAGACCAGACGAGGCAGCTGTGTCTGTGGCTACCATATCCACAGTGCTTAGAACATGGTAGCTGCGCCTAGTGGGAGCACAGGAAGTTCTTGATGGATAATTTGAAAGTCACCCCACTGGGAAGAGGTGAATAGCAGGAAGGTCATATTTAAAGCCATCAGCAGAAGGCGGTCTTCCTTGCACCAGCTGCTTTCTTAGCCAAAGGTGCGTGCATGCTCAGTGACTCCATCGTGCTGACTCTTTGTGACCCCACGGACCTCATAGAGAAGCTTGCCAGGCTTCTCTGTCCATGGGATTTTCCAGGCAAGAATACTAGAGTGGTTGCCGTTTCCTACTCCAGGGGCTCTTTCTGACTTAGGGGTTGAATCCATGTCTCTTATCTCTCCTGCATTGTTAGGCAAACTTTTTACCACTGTGCCATCTGGGAGCCCAAACAAACTCATAAATTAGAACTTAACAGGAACAAAGATATGTAGGCACCCAACTTATCTAAAATAGAGTTGTTATTTCTTTTGTCTCCAAGCCTAAAAGTTCCAGTCCTTGATTTTTGTTACTTTGAAATAGATCAAACTATTTCACCATTCCTCTGTTTTAAGGAGAAGAAATATTCTCAGTTAAAAGAAAAACCTTTTTTTTTTTTTTTTTTTTTGCAAGTATATTGGTTTTTAGCCAACATAATGAATGGCTGAAAGATCAGTATTATTTCAAACTACTGGTACTTTGCAAGTTGGCTTGTATCACTTCCAAACTGCATAAAATTATTTTGGAAGTACGTTATATGTATTCCATGACAGGTTTTCATAAGATCAAATAAGGTCCCCGTGGTATCAAGTGTCCAATTGTTATTTGGTCACTGAAATTTCAATTATAAACTTGGCCCTTTATTTGTTTTTTCAATATAATTTAATTTAAAATATATTTATTGAAGAGCCGTTGTGTTTAGGGCCAAAAGCAGTAAGACGTGAGGGAGGAAGTGAAAGAATCCAATCAGGCTATTTCACTTGGAGCACTTCCCCAGGGGAGAGTCACTAACAAATCCAGATGGCATCCTTAAGACCAAGAAGCCTGGAACAAGCCAGACTATCTACGCAGGGGTACAGGGGAAGTTACAGTAACTAGAGTAGGTAAGTGCCGCTAGTGTTTGTTCCTATTAGCTGGGACAGAACAGACCATTTCCTACTAAACCCTTAGAGTATTCTGGAAATTTCTAGTCTATACCCCCATGTGCTGTTTAGCAATTCTGATCTAGCTAGCCACTGCTATTCTTTCCTGAGTGTTGTCACTGATATGCAAATGGCACAGGGGGACCTAGCAGAATGAGGGACCTTGACATTCTCTTTGTCTTTAGGTTGCCTTGTAGAATCAAGAGCCTGAAACAGGACTGCTTCTGTGTGTTCCCAAATCACTTACAAAATGGTTCCTTTATTATTTTGTTTAATACAGTTTAGAGCAGTAGTTCAGAATATATGTTTTAGAGTCAAACTCCCTAGGATCAAATCCTGGCTCCACCACTTACTAGTTGTGTGACTTCTAAAATCATTCATTTCTCTATGCATTGGGGACAATATTAATTCCAACTTCATAGCGTTGTTGCTGCTGCTGCTGCTAAATCGCTTCAGTCGTGTCCGACTCTGTGCGACCCCATAGACGGCAGCCCACCAGGCTCCCCTGTCCCTGGGACTCTCCAGGCAAGAACATTGGAGTGGGTTGCCATTTCCTTTTCCAATGTGTGAAAGTGAAAAGTGAAAGTGCAGTCCCTCAGTTATGTCCGACTCTTAGCGACTCCATGGACTGCAGCCCACCGGGCTCCTCCATCCATGGGATTTTCCAGGCAACAGTATTGGAGTGGGGTGCCATTACCTTCTCCATCATAGCATTGTAGTGAATGTTAAATGAAAATATATGTGACATTTAAATATGTCAGAAGAGCAAAGACAGAGTAAGCACTATATTTACGTTAGCTATTGTAAACATTATTGTTACTTAGCAATGATTACTTCTAAGTGGCAACAGCTAGATTCATTGAATGCTTACATGTATGCATGCTCAGTCACCTCAGTCATATTGGACTCTTTGCGATCCTATGGACCATAGCCCTCCAGGCTCCTCTATTCATGGGATTCTCTAGGCAAGAATACTGGAGTGGGTTGCCATGCTGTCCTCCAGGGGATCTTTCCAATCAGGGGACTGAACTCGCATCTGCCTGTTTCTGCTGCACATGAGGCAGATTCTTTACCCACTGAACCACCTGGAAAGCCCTACTGAATGCTTACCCTGTGCCAATTAGTGTATTAGGCATTTTATATTTAATCCCCTCAGTAGCCCTGAAGGCAGGAATTATTGTCATCACCCTTTTACAGCTGAGGAAACTTGCCTTAGAAAGGTAAACAACTGGGCAAATACAGAGTTAGCACGTGAACCCCACTCTTGGTTGGCAGGATGACACCAGAATCTGTTGGTTTTCATCTGCTGGGCTTGCTGGGAATATCATCTCAGGGCAGCTGCACACAGAGCTTCTCTCTCCCCCAAAGTCTTGATCCCGAGTCAAGTGTGCTGCAACTGACTCCTCCCTTAAGGCTGAGTTCTCTCCCAGGAGGCCTCTCAGATCATCACAAGAGCATCATAAATTTAGGGAACCTCAAGTCACTCAGCGGGATGAGATATAGGCTGAGAAAGAAAGATATGAAAGACGAGGCTGATTTTTGGAAGATATGGAAGATGAGGAACTGGGTCATTAATGTTTGCCTTTCTTAGAAATGTGTATTTAACTCACTTAATCCCAGTTTCCAGCATTTCCCAAACTGGGCTCTGTGAACAGCTCCTGCCAGTGCATAAAAATATGGGGGAATAAAGAAAGGACAAAACAAATTCCATGATTAAAATGCCTATGAAATTCTAGGTTAAATCAAAATGTTTCTTTACCTGCAGGGCTTCTCAGAACTGTTAAGGTCCTGGTATATATTCCAGAAGGAAGGAATAAAATGGAGTGATCCCCAGATACGTTTATCCTGGAACCCTTCATGCCCAGCAGCCCACCCTCACCCCTTCCATTCCTGGTCCCAGAGCGTTTTCCAGGACAAACATTTCCAGGGGCACCTTTGCAGGACAGCTCTTTAAATGAAAGAAGATCAGTTAAGAGTTCTAATAGCAGTTCCACACCATGAGATGTATGATAACCATTCTCCCAGAACTGTGAAAATGGTCAAGCTTAGAAACCAGAAGACTTTCAGAAGAAACCCCTGTGAAGAGGAATAGGGTCTAAATCAAGGCAGCAGGAATGAAGGTGTACTGAGAAGACAAATGTGCCTCCCTCTTCTCAACCCTCCTTCAACCCTACCAGCGCTGGCCCTCTCCTCACCAAACTTCTCTGTCTTCCAGCTTTACTGAACCCCCATACACTTCGGCCTCCTTGCCTTCTTAAAGTCTCCTTCTTGGAACTGTTTCAGGAAGGAGGACCCCTTCCAGGGCCCGAAACTGGGCTCTTGTCTAACACTCGGAAATGAAGTGTCCGAGGAGACACATGTGCTGACAAAGCAAGAGATTTTATTGGGAAAAGGCACCCGGGTGGAGAGCAGTAGGGTAAGGGAGCCCAGGAGAACTGCTCTGCCGGGTGGCTCACAATGTCAGGTTTTATGGTGATGGAATTAGTTTCTGGGTGGTCTTTGACCAATCATTCTAATTCAGAGTCTTTCCTGGTGGTGCACGCATGACTCAGCCAAGATGGATGCTAGCGAGAGGGATTCTGGGAAGTGGACGGACACGCGGTGTCTCCTTTAGACCTTTCCCAAACTCTTCCGGTTGGTGGTAGCTTGTTAGTTCCGTATTCCTTATCAGGATCTCCTGTCATAAAACAACTCATGCAAATGGTTACTATGGTACCTAGCCAGGGTGGGCAGTTTCAATCAGTGTGCTTCCCCTAACAGAACAACTTCTTAATGACTCCCCAGAACACACGTGCTCCCACCACTGCCTGAAGAACTCATCAGAGACCTCTCTGGAGACGTTTACTCCAGGAAGCCTTCCCTGACCTTCCAGATCTAGACTAGTAATATTCCTTAATACACTTCTTCATCACAGCACTCATCCCAAAGTTCCCAATGGTCCCACTCATTGCCTTTCTCCTGCTCTAGACTTTAAGATCCTGCCAAGCTGGAATCAGGTCTCATCCTCCTGTTGCCATCACTAGACTGAGAGGCATACAGAAGAGAGGCAATGAGGGTTATTATAGGAATGAAGAACTTCACAGCAAACCTGAGAGGTAGAGTTTATTTCTCTCACTTTATACGTAAAAACAGAGTCTCTGATAGCTTCAGAAACTAAACTAAGCTCACACAGTTAATGTTCACACTTAATAGATCTAATCCCATTCAGAAGAGCATTAAATATAGCTTGAGGCTAAAGAGAAAGAGCGGTGACTTCTAGGGTGGTATTCAGTGTGTATCTGTAAGGCTCCCAAGACTCAACGCTCTCTTCCCTCCATGATCCAGTTATCCCATAAGTTTCTTGAGCTCTGAATGCTCAGAGAACACTGAAGACCATTATGAGGTCAAAGAAATCATAGACAGTAAAATGGGAATGTTATTGAAAAAGGTATCAAGGAACTTCAGAAGGGACTTGCAATACTTGAAAATGTAAGTCAATTTTCAGATTCAACCATCACAAAGTATTTGTTATGAATCTGCATGTCTTCTTTCCTCCAGGGACTATTCTAGCTAAAATAACACTGGCATAGAGAATTGGGTTTCCAATAGTTGACAATGCAGGCATGTTGCCTCCCTGAGGGTGCTGGAGGCAGGAGGAGCCAGCTCTTAGCCTTAGAGAGTAAAGCAGACTCTCTACAGCAGGAAAACAAAATGCCAAAAATATATTCTAATGGGGATACATGTTTCTCCATAAAAGACAAGGTTAACTGTCAATATCTAGGCAGAGACTGGAAGCAAGGAGGGTCCTGAGCTTTCACAGGGAAGGTTAGAAGAGTGCCCCCAGCTCACTACCTTTGTGAAACCACACATGCATTTTGCAGGACTGTGACCTGTGAGATAGTTGGGGCACTTAAAGGACTTAAAGGTGTAAGTTAGAGCATACATCACAGGCAGAACGTAAAAGTTTCAAATGTCATTTTGTTTAGTCTTCACAGCATCCCTATGAGAGGTGCAGTTATTATATCCATTTTACAAAGCAAGGAGCTGAGTCTCAGAGAGGTTACCCAGACTTGTAAACAGTGAAGCAAGAATTTGGTCCCATCTGTGCCTATCCATAGAGCCCTTAAACAAATAGATAAACCAATACTACATGCAGTACTACAACTATTTGCTATCTGGTCTCTGTCTCTTTCTCTCTCCCTTTTCCTCCTTCCCCAACGAGTTTTTTTTGTTTTGTTTTGTTTTGTTTTTGTCAGTTATACCAAGGAAAACTTCTCACTTTCCAGAACTGGAAAAGGAAAAGTGAGTGAAGGTTGAACCTAAGTGAGTGCAGGTTGTTAAATGCAAGACTATTAAATACAAGCTTTTTAAAAAATGAGGTATTGATGTTATGCTAATATATTCTTTCTCATAATGGCTTGATGATGGCACTAATTCAGCTTGCCTTCCTGTTGAGTACTAAGTTTCTCAATCCACCAAAGGGCCTCCATTTCTAAAGTTTGCCACTTTAGTAAAGCAGAATATAACATTTAGAGTCAGGGTTAGTTGGAAAGAGGGGTTAGTTGAAACACTCCTGAGTGTTCAGGAAGACAGGGAGTCAGAAGCGCTGGCTCTGAGTGCTAGTTTCTCTCTTACAGAACTCAAATATAAAATTTGGAACAAGGAAGATTTTATGTATATTTATAGGTATGTATATATGTATGTATTTTGTAATCTAAAAAGTAAAGGGGGCTGATGAAGTGAGCATGATATAGCTGCATATTTCCCCCTGAGTTGTAGCCACTGGAAAAATAAATTTTAATCTATAAGTCATCTGAATGCCTGTGGGTGAAGGGTAGTCTTTTCATTAGAACATGAAGATGCTTGTTTTGCCAGCTAATGGAATTTCTTCATATTTTTGAAGGTCAGGCAATCTGTACCATATTCCCAATCTTCAGTCATCCCTTTGTTCCATCAGCATTCCTAAATGGCCTCACAGAATGCAGAATTGTATTATTACAAGGTTAATGATAGTGCTGGGGTAAGCCCGATTGAGAGGATGGAAGTGGACCATTAACCAATAATCTAAATTTGCATTAGTTTAGGATTTCATTGTTCTCCTGGGCAGGTTTGTTCCAGATAGCCCCCCATCTGGGTGGGCTGGGTGGAAGTGGCATGAAAGGAGGAGGGAAGTGAGGTGGGGTTAGAGGGTAGAAGGCAAAATTCTTGCTCAGAAGGAGCTGCCTATAGACTGGAGGGGACAATATACTGGCAAAAATAAGTGGTTCCAGTAGCCCTACACTAATGCAAAACCCAACGATGTCTCTTTCTGCAATTGATATATTAACCCTTGCCTGGACTCCTGCTTTACAATCATGTCTCTTCCATACATCCCACTTGGGCCACCAGATCTGATCATTTTACTTTGTCAGCCGCAGTCCCCACAGAAAATGAAGAGCTTGTTAAAATTAGATCATTCAAGGTGGGCTTAATAAGCAGACTATTTAAGATGGTGTGGACAGGACAGCACAGCCTCCCAAGGCTAATGACAGTGAGATGCACGATCCTTAAGCCTGGATTAAGGGAGCAGGAAGGAAAGAGAACTAGAGAACTGGCTTCCAAAGAGGATCAGGGATGTTGGTAGAGGGAGAAAGCCTGTTTGGGGTGACCCTGCAGGAACAGAGCCTGGAAGGACCATATCTTCCCTTTCTTCTCTCCCTCCCTCTCCTCTCCTGTTGGGGCATCTATTGGCCAAACCAACCAGAAACCAGAGCATAAGGAGACTATTGATGTAATGGACAGAGTAGAAAGCCGATCAGGAAGGACAAGCAAAATATTTCAGCACAGACCCTTTATTTAAAGCACATCTATGGGCTGGAAACACAAAGAGATGAAGTTCTTTCCACCCTGGAGGAAGCTTCAATTAACAAAGATTTTGAAGAAAGGAGAGCTACAAGGAGTTTCTAACCCTGAGAATGTTATAAGAAATTTATTTCCATTTATCTGTTCTTTCATCAGCCCTTCCCTGAAGGCCTCCTCTTTGACAAGCAGATGCAGGCCCTGAGGACCCTGCATTGCAGGGTGCATAATGAGACACAACCCTTACTGTCTGTGAACTCATTATCTGTGTGCAGAGAAAGACGCGTAAGTAGTGAACTACAATACACAAAGCTCCAAGGTCTTCCTTTCAACAGCAGCTTCTTTCCAAGTACCCAAATGCCCAGCTCATAAAGCACAATTAGGTCTGTCCATCTTTGCACATGTTGGATGGTAACTGGTTTGGACAGCAGCCTATGGTCATTAAGCTTAGAAACTTTCCTTGTCAGTTAATTTGATTAATATCAGAGAAAACTCAATTAGACTTGTCAACTTTTTGCATATGACATTTAATATCTATTAAAATGATGTCACCTCCATCAGCCAGGAGCTGTATTTTCAGTTTCTATAGATCGTCAACTTGAGAATGATGAAGACCCAAACAAGGGTGATGAAAATTGTATCCCTATCATTCTTTCCACAATTTAACATAATGATGAGAAACACAGCTATCCTGTTCATTTGCCCCTTACTCTCATTTTCCTAGAGAACCCTGCTTGAAAGAAGAATATATAAAGCTGAAGGTTAATTGTCCAAACAGTACTAAAGAGTGAGGCAGCATAAGAGAAGCTTCATATGGGCAGGGAGAATAATTAGGTTAGTGGGATTGTTTGGGGGTTATTTATAGACCTGGTTGTCACTTCCAAACAACTACCCCATTTCTAGGTTAAAATGAGGCTATGAACTCCCCAAAGAATATTATTATAATCCTTAATAAAACAGAAAAGAATGTAAAACTGTATATACTAGTGAAATTTCTTTATATTAGAAGCTTTAAAGCTCTAGATGAAATTACCATAAAATATGTAGCTCACATAGAAGTGTAACTGTATTACTCTACCTTTTCAAAGCAGGAAAAAAAAGCTTAAGGATCTCTATATTTAATGTCTGTGTTTATCTTGCTTGCTTTTCTACAATAATTTGTTTCTTGTGCCTACTCCACAATTTACATTCTATCTGCTGGAAAGCTCAAATAATTAGCTCTCAGAAAGGAGTGTATTTGTCAGATTTGTTTGGAATATCTCCTTCAAAACACATACATTCACCTCCTGATAAAGTAGATGAGAGTGGGGCCTGGGAATCTCCATTTTGTAATGCACACAGCTTCTTTTAATGGGCATCCATAAACAAAAAAGAATGCACTAGAATGTCTGTCCCCAGATAGCCCCTCTAGTTCCCGCTTCTGGGCATCTGCTCAAATTCTTTCATGAATGTTTCTCTTGCTTGTTTGCCTGGCAAATGTCTAACACTTTATTGAAGTCTGGTAATTTCTCTGAAGCTTTTGCCATCACACAAAGATAATTGCCCCACCCTCTTTATAGTTAATATACTTTTAAATGTAAACATCCCTGCGTTGCGATTGGAATGGTATCCAGAGGAAACTGTAATTCTAAATGTATGGCCACCCCAATGTTTATAGCAGCATTATTTATAAAAGTCAAGACATGGAAGCAGTGTAAGTGTCCATTGACAGATGAATGGGTAAAGAATATATGGTATATATATATATTCAACGCACATATAAATATACACTCAGCCATAAAAAGATGAAAATAATGCCATTTTCATGGCATTGGATGAACATGGATAAACCTAGAGATTACACTAAATGAAGTAAACCAGACAAATGATATCTCTTATATGTGGAATCTAAAAATGATACAAATGAATTTTTTCACAAAACAGAAACAGAGTCACAGACATAGAAAACAAACTTATAGCTACCAAAGAAGAAAGGGTGAGGGGATAAATTGGAGCATGTGACTAACAAATACACACTGCCGTGTAAAAAATAGATAAACAATAGGGATTTACTGTATAGTACCAGGATTCATTTCCAATATCTCATAATAAACTATAATGGAGAAGAATTGAAAAAAAACAATACAGATGTATATACACATATATGGATAACTGAATCACTTTGTTGTACATCTGAACCTGTAATAATAATGCAAATCAACTACTCTTCAAAAACAATCTCAAATAAAGATAGAAGATTCTCTTACAAATCATAAAAAAAAAAACAAAAAAAAACAAAAAAAAAACACTCTCTGAGCTTCTTAAAGGCAGGGAATGAGTTTTACCTTTGTATTCTGAACAACAGTGTCTAGCCCATAGTAATGGTCAATAAATGCTGTTGACTAGGGTTCAACTGAATGGATATTGAATATATTTAGGTCATCTATTACTTCCTTGGCTTTGCTACTCATAATTCATTGCCACTTAAAGATTATTTATGCAACACTTAAAAATTTAGAGGCCCCATGCAGTTCACACTAACTGGGGTAGTATATTATTAAAACGAAAAGGAAATAGGAAGACTACCATTCTAAATCTACCATTGTAGCATCTGTAAGAGACATTAAATGAGATTCAATGTAACCACTGTGTGGCTTGCAGATATTTTCCTTCATCTCCTTCTTTCTTGATAGCTCAGACTTTGCATCCACCCAAGCACTTTTCCCCCTAGCTTTCACATCTCCTAGTACCCTACCCAAAACGTCTTCTCTTTTCCTCTCCTTTCTCCTTTCTTGCTGCTACTGGTTTTCTCTCTCTCTTCTTTTACTTTCTTCCAAATGTTTTAGGACACCAAGCGTCAGACCTGGCCTCACTGTGCTTTCCCAGTATTCAGCCTGGTACCTCTCTGGTCATAATTCTGTAACTTGATCTGTGGCTTTGTACAACCTCATAATTAGCCCTCAGTCAGATTTCTCATTATGGATAGTCCTCTGAAAAAATTTGCATTTTTGTGCTTCAAAATGTCAAAATACGGTGATAAAATTTGTGATGTATTTTAAATGTTTACATTTTATGAATGAACCCATTTAAGATAAAATGGAAATATATTCCAAGAATAATTACAGAACATATAAAAATCCTCACTCATGGTACACCACAGGCTGTGGGTTTTGACAGTGGAACATACACTGAATGTTATTTTCCTTTAATACCTCCAGTATATCTATGTATCTGGATGTCTAACCTCATTTGGAGAGAGTATCTAAAAGACTTTATTTGGAGAGTGTTTTAAAAAAAAAAAAAAGAGAGAGAGAGAAAGCAAATACAGCCTGTGCCCAATTTTCCTTCTGACCCTAACTCTCAACTGCTGCTAATAAAAATCAGAAAGGAAAATACACATGCAAATATTTTGTGGCAAATCTGGATTCAAATAACTGCTCTTCCACTTCCTAGTTTTGTGATCTCAGACAAGCGCCAAGCCTTCACTTCCAAAGAGGACTCTCTTACCTTTGAAAAGATAGAGTTTTACATTTTCCTTTTCCTGAAGGATTACTGTTTCTCAAGACGAGGGTATGGATGGAATACTTACAGGAATGTCTGACTAGAATGAGAAAGTAAATACCAGAAGGTCATACAGGAGGGCTCTGGAGTCAGATGACTTATTTCCAGTGGCAGACAAGTTACTCTGTGGCTGAATGACTTCAGGCAAGTGGCAGCCTCTCTCAGACTCACTTTTCTCATCTGTAAAAGAACATATTTCATAGGGCTGTGATGAGGATTAGATGTATTAAATGAGATAATGCATGAGCACGTTAATTCAGTATCTGCATAGATTGAATAATTAATGTGGATGTGTGTGTGTGTGTGTCTGTGTGTGCGGTTGCCTTAATCCCATCTGTGCTTCTGCCCTTGCCTGGAGACCCAGCACCCTTAGAAGGAATAAAAGAATTGCCAATGGAAACTAATTACTAGTCCATTTACCAAAAAGTGGAAGTTTTATTGGAGACAAATTTGAGGATTATAACCTGGGAACAACTCAGAAAGCTTACAGAACTGCTCTGCCCATTAAAAGTCAAGACATTTATGCACATATATATGGAATCTAGGAAGATGGTACTGAAGAACCCTTCTGCAGAGCAACAGTGGAGACGCAGACATACAGAACAGACTTGTAGACACAGTGGGGGAAGGAGGGGGTGGGCCGAATTAAGAGAGTAGCATTGCAACATATATATTACCATATGTGAAACAGCCAGCCAGTAGGAATTTGCTGTATGACGCCAGGAGCTCAGACTGGTGCTCTGTGACAAGCTAAAGGGGTGGGATAGGGTGGGAGGTGGGAAAGAGGTTTAAGAGGGAAGGGACATACATATACCAACAGCTGATTCATGTTGATACATGGCAGAAACCAACACAATATTGTAAAGCAATGATCCACCTGCTAAAAACATTAAAAAATGGAGGGAAAAAAGCATGCAGCAACCAGAATAAAAAAGTAAAATTAAAAAAGAAAAAAAGAGGCACAGTTATATAAGCATTTTGAGACAGAGGGCTATACAATGAATGACGTCTTATTGACAGTTTACATAATCCAGATCTAAGCACCTTGTGACACTTTAAGAAATCGAGGAGGAATATTATCTTTAAGGAATTGACTTGTTGATGCTAGGAGATTGCTGCTCTTTATGGTTGAGCATGTATTTCTGCTAATGGGGAAGGTTTGGTTGATGGTCAGTATAGATACACAATGTACCATAGAGGGGAGAGAAGACACCATAGTTCAGAGAAGAATCTTTTTATGTTTAAATATTTCTTATTTTTCCACAAAAAGCGAATTTTATTTCACAGAATGATAAAGAGAATAGGGGGAAGGGATTTGGCCGTAACAGCCGATTTGTAAATTAGCCAGGTAAGACTCCATTATCTGTAGATGAGCTGTACTATTCAAGAAGGACAATAATGACTTCAGCTTTGTTTACTTAGTTCACTGATATAACCCAGGCATTGAAATAGTGCTTACCATATAGTAGTTCTTCAATAAATACTTGCTGAATTCCTCATGCTAAGTAACCTCCCATCTTGTATACAGTAGGTCTTCAATCAATATTTGCTGAAATAATGTTAGCAATAATAAAAATAACTGTCTTTTATTGACTATGTGTCCCACAGCCTCTTAAGCTCTTTATGTATATACTATCATTTAGTCTTCACTTTTACACTGTGAGGCACGTACTTTTATTACTACTACTTTTCAGATAAAGGAAATGAGGTACAAATAAATTAAGGGCACTTGTGTGTTCACACCAGTTAAAAAGTGGTTAGCCCAGAATTTGACCCCAGCCACTGTGGTCTGGGCAACTGTGCCTGAGGAATCCTTTTGATGCTCTTTGTTTCTAAGTTTAATAATGTCTGAAAAAAATGTTATGATTTTGGAATAAGAACAAGGCTCAGCTTGCATGCTAAGTTGCTTCAGTTGCATCCAACTCTTTGAGACCCTGTGGACTGTAGCCTGCCAGGCTCCTCTTTCCACGGGATTCTCCAGGCAAGAATCCTGGAGTGGGTTGCCACACCTTCATCCAGGGGATTTTCCCAATGCAGAGATTGATCCTGCCTCTCTGTCTCTCGCATTGACAGGAGGGTTCTTTACCACTAGCTTCGCCCGGGAAGCCCAAGGCTTGGTTTGCTGCTGTACTGTTAGAAATCACAGTGCTTGTCCTCCTTGCCAAAAAGAGTAACTTTGAACATCATAGCTAAGGTGATTCACCATGAAGTATAGTACATTTTACATTCCCTACACTGTAATATAACTGAAAGAATATTGACTTTAGATTTCACAGACCTATATTCAAATTTTGACCCCTTTTTACTAGTGTTATGGCCTTGGGCAAGTCATTCTGCTCTGCCTTTCTCTTCTATAAAACAAGGATTATGATATTATACAGACTTTGGGGTTATGATAATCACAAATGAGTTACAGCATATAATAAGACAAAAAAAAAAAATAAGACACCATTGCCCAGCACATGTATTGATAAGGACTAAAAGTTGTTTCTTTTTATTTATGTAGAGTGGTCTATCCTATCCATGCCAGTAATTAATTATTCAATGAATGCTGCATTTAGAAAAAAAATGTAGCAAGACTGTGACAAACATTTGTTGAGTGCCTACTATGGGCATATCTCATATAGAGAAATTCAGTGAGCAGAGCTCCTCACCCCCACACTCATCTTTCCCTCAAATTATTTCGGGAAATCCCTCTCCACTTCCTCCTTGGTACAAGGTGTCCCCATGACCTCAACCAAGCAGTCCTTCTGACGCTTTCTGCCTCATCGTCTGTAAAAGTAGCATGTGTTTCCAGTCTTGGGCATTAATGAATATTTATGGTATAATTCACGCAGCTGTGAAGCACACAATGGCTCCTTTCTGCATCGTTAAAAGATCTGAAGTTTTGTGTACAGAGGGGCAGCATTAGTGCCTGGTTTCCCTGGTTGCCATTAAGAAAATGTGTGCCGTAAAGTTTAGTGGAGTGGGACTCCAGGGCCTGATTCACAAAGCCTAGAAACCCCTTCGCAGAGACTTGTTTTCGTCTTTCAGTTTCACATTTTGTTCCAAGAAAACGCTGATCCCATTTGACTTAAATATTAACTTCAGAACATTTTAGCAACTCATTAAGTCTTTTTTTCTCACTTTACTCGCAGGTGGAGTTCATTATTGTCAAGCTGGAGGGAGTCCTATAATAAACACACATTCGGTCTCTCACACACACACACGCATGTGTGGGCACACACACACACACTGTTCTTATAAAAAGTATAAGACAAAATTTGTATTCTGCATGTAGACCCGTGGTTCTCAAGGTAGACCAAGGGACATTTAGCAGTATCTGCAGATTTTTATGCTATTACAATAGAGGAGGTGCTGCTGCTGCTGCTGCTGCTAAGTCGCTTCAGTCGTGTCCGACTCTGTGTGACTCCATAGACGGCAGCCCACCAGGCTCCCCCGTCCCTGGGATTCTCCACGTAAGAGTACTGGAGTGGGGTGCCATTTCCTTCTCCAATGCATGAAAGTGAAAAGTGAAAGTGAAGTCTCTCAGTTGTGTCCGACTCTTTGAGACCACATGGACTGCAGCCCACCAGGCTCCTCTGCCCATGGGATTTTCCAGGCAAGAGTACTGGAGTGGGTGACGTTGCCTTCTCCCAGAGGAGATGCCATTGATACCTAAAGGATAGAGGCCAATGATGATCATAATTACCCTACAATGCACAGGAAACCGCCCCGCAACAAAGAATTACCCAACCCTATATGTCAACAAGGGCTTCCCTGGTGGCTCAGGCTGTAAAGAATCCTCCAGCAATGTGGGAGACCTGGGTTCGATCCCTGGGTTGGGAAGATCCCCTAGAGGAGGGCTTGGCAACCCACTCTATTATTCTTGCTTGGAGAATCCCCATGGATAGAGGAGGCTGGCAGCCTACAGTCCATAGCATCACAAAGAGTCTGACACATCTGAGCGACTAGACACACACATGTGTCAACAATGCCAAATTTGAGAAACCCTGCTGCTGCTGCTTAGTCGCTTCAGTAGTGTCCGACTCTGTGCGACCCCATAGACAGCAGCCCACCAGGCTCCACCGTCCCTGGGATTCTCCAGGCAGGAACACTGGAGTGGGTTGCCATTTCCTTCTCCAATGCATGAAAGTGAAAAGTGAAAGTGAAGTTGCTCAGTCATGTCCGACTCTTCGCGACCCCATGGACTGCAGCCCACCAGGCTCCTCTGTCCATGTGATTTTCCAGGCAAGGGTACTGGAGTGGGGTACCATTGCCTTCTCCATGAAACCCTAGTGTAGGCTAAAGAAAAAGTACTTTGTCAATGATTCTGTTTTTAAGCCTATATATTGCCACCACTGATGAAAATGAGTATCAAACTTTCCACTCCACCAATTTATTTTCTGACCTCAAGGAACCAACCCCACATTGAATGGTTTTGAACACACACAAGCCAAGACTGAATCCTGGTGCCATAGTATTCTTGCTCTTGGTCTAACACTGCACATTACTGATCCTTGGTTTTCTCATCTATAAAATGATATATATTTTTTTTAAATGATATACCTCCTTTGGAAGTCTGTTATGCAGATTAAATGAAATAATGTGTTTATAGCCCTAAAAGTGATCCATAGCAGGCACCTGACAAATATTGTCATATACTGAAAGTATTGCCAGGGACCTTTAAAACTGGTCTACTCACTCCAAGTATCAAATTCTCATATGTCTGAAGGGTACTTCCCTATATACACACAATTTCCACCTACAAATAAAATAGAGGAATACTAAAGGAGAAGGGGACGACAGAGGATGAGATGGCTGGATGGCATCACTGACTCGATGGATGTGAGTCTGGGTGAACTCCGGGAGTTGGTGATGGACAGGGAGGCCTGGCGTGCTGCAATTCATGGGGTCGCAGAGTCAGACACGACTGAGTGACTGAACTGAACTGAAGAGTGTTGTACCAGCACCCCAGAAACCTTACACAGCAGTAGGGGAAAGACTTGCTTGAGAAGATGACAGACTAAAGTTTAAACTTTTTATGATTCTCAGTGAGTTACCTAACATGGACTCAAAATAATTCTGTTAATTTATTTCACTTTCACTGGCCTTAGTCATTTATTCCCTCAAGAAACGGTTGCTATTCCTATCATTAGTGATTACATTGATGGTTTAATTAAAATTTGAACATTTCATCCAATTTCAGCCACCTGCTGTCCTTTATATCCGCTCATATTTCAGAAGCACAGAATGTTTCCTGTTTTTAGAAGTTGGCCCTCCTGTGCTTGGAACAAGAAGCCCGGAAAGGCTGAGTTGATGGAGGCTGGCAAATGTCCATTGATCTGAGTTCGTGGCACGTTTGTGACTTCCACACCCAAAAAGTATAGGCCCAGAAAGGTGTCTTTAATTACAACAATTACAGAGAAATCTCTAGTTAAAAGATTTCACTGTTAATGGCATAAAGTCAATCATCTCATTACTTATGGATCTCTCTGTGTTCCTTTTAGCAATTGAGTAGATATTGAGATCAGTGTAATCTTAGCCTTCAGTTTCATATTCCCAATAAAGATGTTGAACTAACATTGAGGAGATGAACTATTTTTAAATGAGAAGCAGTATGTCATTTGTGTGGTCACTAAATAATGGTATTCCTGGTTTGTAGCTATTATGGAAAATTAAAAGAAGAGATGGAATTGTGAACTTCCACTGGAGGGACTGGGTGTGAAAGGTTGGTAGTAACTCCAGGGTTTCAACCTGAGGCTGAATATTTTCCCGGCAGATATATGGAAGTTGTGCATTCATTGTATGAATCTCTTTCTCATGCTCCATTCTGAATAATGCAGGGGCATGAACAGACTTGAAATCATCTCATCACCCAATATCCAGCACTATGCCTGCCTATAATAGACATCCAATAACTATTTGTTGAGTAAATTCTGTGTTCATTATGAACCAGGACCCTGTGGACCCTGATTCATCCTCCCTTCATCCAGCTGGCAGAGCCAAAAACATGGAATCGCTCTTGATCCCTCTCTTTTACCCACACTCCACCTCCAATCCATGGACAAGTTATGTTTGTATTATCTTTAAAATGGATTCCTAAATTCATGACTTCTCTCCACTTCCATCATGTCCTTACTCATCCAAGACACCACCCTTCTCCCCTCACCTACCCTAAGTGCCCCTTTATCATCTACGACTTCCATGACCACCATGCCATCTCCTGGAGACCAGAGTGCATCAGTTGTTCCTCTGCTCAGAATCTTCCAGGGGCTTCCTACTTCACTCACTGTAAAAGCCAAAGTCATTATAGAGAACAACAAAACCTGAATGGATACCTCTGTCTTTTACTCACTCTTTCCCAGCCATACCAGCCTTCTTGCTGTTCCCCAAAATACAAGCAAGCTCCCAAATCAGAATGTTTGCCCCTTCTTTTCCCTCTGCCTTGAAGATTCACCTATAAGAATTCATGTGGCAAACACCTTCTCTTCATTCAGATCTCTGTTCTATATCACTCTGTCTAAAATACAGTGGCCTCACTCACTCTTTATTCTCTTCTCTTGTTTTATTGTTAATCCATACCAGTTATCCCATCCAGAAGTAGTTGTACATATATAGATATATTAGGTGCAGGAAATATATATATATATATATATATATATGTAGACATATACATATTTATTTACTGCTTTTTCCCTTCCCTAAAATGTAAGCTACTTGGGTAGGGACATTTTTTTTCACTGCTAGAGTGGCAATTAGGAGCTGCTTAATCATAGGCTGAATGAATAAATGGACAAAAAGGAGGCCAGTACATTGAGTTATAAAGGAACAAGGGGAAGTGGGCCACAGTACTCAGTATGTAGAGGAAACACTTTGTTGGTCTATAAACTCTTGCTGTGGAGTTTGGATTTTATTCTAAAGATCAATAGAAAAGTCTTTGAAGGGTTTTATGTTGCACAGGGATAAAATATAAATTCTGTTTTTGAAATATGAGCTACTTTGTAGTAAAATAAAGTAAATCAGCTGCCAGGTACATAGTAGATGGAAGGAGAACAAGAGGAGATGTAGGGAAACAAGTTAGAAAGGTCTTGCAGTAACACCGCAAGAGACGAAGACGGTATGGCTAGCACAGTGCTTCTGAAAGGGACTGAGTGGTGAAAGGGAGAGGGAGTCTGTTTCAGAGACAGAAGGATCTGATGTTGAACTGAATGTGGAGCAAGAGGAGGCAGAGGAAGGAAAGAGAACAACTAGGGTTAATCCTCGGTTTATAGCTTGAACAACCTAGTAAATGACAATGTGTTGTGTTTAATCAGGAAAGACTAGAAGAATGAACATGTTGTATGAGGGAGTCAAATGTCCTGTTTTGAAAACATTCTGAGATTTAAGTAACTACTGGATATTGAATGAAGATGATTCAGAGGCCTTAAATATCTAAGCATGGAAGTGAGAAAGATCTGGGATGCAGTTAGAGATCCATAAAACTATAGATGGTACTTAAAGTCATGAGACCAAATGAGATTGTTTAGGGAGAGAAGTACATAGAAAAGAAACCCCAAGCCCCATTCTCAGTATAAAAATAATGGAGTCAATACTCCTGCAAACATATCAATTTCCACAAAGAGTGTACCTTGCTCACTGCTTTGAGGAATTATAGAAACTCAAGAGAGGCAAGCAAAGATGGTAACAGGGCACAAAGAGGAGATGTAGGGAAACAAGTTAGAAAGGTCTTGCAGTAACACCGCAAGAGATGAAGACTCCTGCAAACGTATTACTCAAGCAGATGTCATAAGCAGATGTAGAAGACAGTATAATAGGAAATGCATACTGCAAACGAAGGCTGATGATGAAAACCAGAACCAGAGGTCTACATTAACAAGTGAAGGAATCAGGTATTTGAGAGACAGGACACAAAAGGGGTCTTGGGGAGTTTAGAAAATTACAAGGCCAAAAGAGTAGAGACCTCAATGTGATCCAAGAATTATCAGAATCATCATGAATTTGAATATGTGATCTAAGGATTCAGGAGGTAGTCAGAGAATGTGATGCCTTGAACATCTCTGCTCCCATGCTGCCTTTTGCCATTTAGCAATTTGTTTTGTTTGTGTTAATATCACCACTCATGTTGACTTCAATTACAAATCTTAATCAGTACTGTGTATGAAGGGCTGTTTCTCTAAGATTCTCTATATGTCTGATGCTAATTACTCATAACTAACAAAAGGCTCTCCTGTCTCTTTGCCTAACATCACAAGCATCTCTCTCTCTGTCCTGTTCTGAATACTTTGTGCCCTGTTACCATCTTTGCTTGCCTCTCTTGAGTTTCTATAATCCCTCAAAGCAGTGAGCAAGGTACACTCTTTTTGGAAAGAACAACATATTGGTTGAGATCCTAGCTGCCCACCATGCAGCACCATGTTACATTCTGTGTAATATCATTTACTTCATTTTGTGCATGAATATCTCCAGAATAATCCTATTTAAGCACTTTAGTCTATACTAGTACCTGGCACAGCAAACAACTGAGTATAATTCAGTTCAGTTCAGTCACTCAGTCATGTCCAACTCTTTGTGACCCCATGGACTACAGCACACGGGCTTCTCTGTCCATCACCAACTCCTGGAGTTTGCTCACACTCATGTCCATTGAGTCAGCCATCCAACCATCTCATCCTCTGTCATCCCCTTCTCCTCCTGCCTTCAATCTTTCCCAACATCAGGGTCTTTTCCAATGAATCAGTTCTTCACATCAGGTGGCCAAAGTATTGGAGCTTCAGCTTCAGGATGAGTCCTTCCAATGAATATTTAGGACTGATTTCCTTTTGGATTGACTAGTTTGGTCTTCTTGCAGTCCAAGCCCAAGCAACTCTCAAAACAACTGAGTAGGTGCTAAATAAATACTTGTTGAGTCACTGATGGATTGATGCCTTTAACAGCTGCATCTCTTGCCTCCATCTCACATTGACCAAAAGAGAGCCAAAGATGATGTTTCAGGAAATCTAAACAAAATGTGACCTAAAAATTTAAAAATATTCATCTTTGAATCATGGACACTCTCTTGAACAAACATACTGTAGACATTTGCTGCTGTTTTCCACATTTTTATTTGTATTATTTAAATGATATAATTACTTATAGTGCATGACTTATTTATAAGTAAATACTGTGTGTTCTTCACTTTCTAGGATGTCTGGCTCTAGGTGAGTGATCACACCATTGTGATTATCTGGGTCGTGAAGATCTTATTTATACGGTTCTTCTGTGTATTCTTGCCACCTCTTCTTAATATCTTCTGCTTCTGTTACATCCATACCATTTCTGTCCTTTATTGAGCCCATCTTTGCATGAAATGTTCCCTTGGTATCTCTAATTTTCTTGAAGAGATCTCTAGCCTTTCCTATTCTATTGTTTTCCTCTATTTCTTTGCACATCACTGAGGAAAGCTTTCCTATCTCTCCTTGCTATTCTTCAGAACTCTGCATTCAAATGGGTATATCTTTCCTTTTCTCCTTTGCTTTTGGCTTCTGTTCTTTTCACAGCTATTTGTAAGGCCTCCTCAGACAGCCAGTTTGCTACAAAAAAGAGGGAGGAGGGTGGAGGGTTCAGGATGGGGAACACATGTATACCTGTGGTGGATTCATTTTGATATATGGCAAAACCAATACAATATTGTAAAGTTAAAAAAAAAAGTATCAGGCTATACTCAAAAAAAAAAAAAAAAAGATCTTCACAACCCAGATAATCATAATGGTATGATCACTCACCTAAAGCCAGACATCCTGGAATGTGAAGTCAAGTGGGCCTTAGGAAGCATCACTATGAACAAAGCTAGTAGAGGTGATGGAATTCCATGATGCTGTGAAAGGGCTACACTCAATATGCTAGAAACTTTTGGAAATGCAGCAGTGGCCACAGGACTGGAAAAGGTCAGTTTTCATTCCAATCCCTAAGAAAGGCAATGCCAAAGAATGATCAAACTACTTCACAATTGCACTCATCTCACATGCTAGCAAAGTAATGCTTGAAGTTCTCCAAGCCAGGCTCAACAATACGTTAACTGTGAACTTCCAGAACTTCAAGCAGGTTTTAGAAAAGGCAGAGGAACCAGAGATCAAATTGCCAACATCTATTGGATCATCAAAAAAAACAAAAGAGTTCCAGTAAAACATCTATTTCTGCTTTATTGACTATGCTAAAGCCTTTGACTGTGTGGATCACAATAAACTGTGGAAAATTCTGAAAGACATGGGAATACCAGACCACCTGACCTGCCTCTTGAAATCTGTATGCAGGTCAGGAAGCAACAGTTAGAACTGGACATGGAAAAGACTGGTTCCAACTAGGAAAAGGAGTACGTCAAGGCTGTATATTGTCACCCTGCTTATTTAACTTATAAGCAGAGTACATCATGAGAAATGCTGGGTTGGATGAAGCACAAGCTGGAATCAAGATTGCCTGGAGAAATATCAATAACCTCAGATTTGCAGATAACACCACTTATGGTAGAAGGTGAAGAAGAACTAAAGAGCCTCTTGATGAAAGTGAAAGAGGAGAGTAAAAATGTTGGCATAAAGCTCAACATTCAGAAAACTAAGATCATGGCATCCAGTTCCATCACTTTATGGCAAATAGATGGAGAACAGTGGAGACAGTGTCAGACTTTATTTTGGGAGGCTCCAAAATCACTGCAGATGGTGATTGCAGCCATGAAATAAAAAGATACTTGCTCCTTGGAAAAAAAAGTTATGACCAACCTAGATAGCATATTAAAAAGCAGAGACATTACTTTGCCAACAAAGGTCCATCTACTCAAGGCTATGGTTTTTCCTGTAGTCGTGTATGGATGTGAGAGTTGAACTATAAAGAATGTGGAGCACCAAAGAATTAATGCTTTTGAACTGTGGTGTTGGAGAAGACTTCTGAGAGTCCCTTGGAGATCCAACCAGTCCATCCTAAAAGAAATCAGTCCTGAATGTTCATTGGAAGGACTGATGTTGAAGATGAAACTCCAATACTTTGGCCACCTGATGCGAAGAGCTAACTCATTTGAAAAGACACTGATGCTGGGAAGTATTGAGGGCAGGAAGAGAAGAGGATGACAGTGGGTGAGATGGCTGGTTGGCATCACCAACTCAATGGACATGAGGTTGAATAAACTCCAGGAGTTGGTGATGGACAGGGAGGCCTAGCATGCTGCAGTCCATGGGGTCACAGAGTCAGACATGACTGAGCAACTTAATTGAACTGTGTGTTCTTGCAAAATAATGCATGCATTGAATATCTGCTCCAAACCAACTACTGCTTTACTTCAAAAAAACCCACAAAAAACAGACATTTCATTCAAATATTTCTTCCTTTAAATATTATCATTATTTGGTCACTCTCTCTTGCAGAAAATCCTGGTTGCTGGTACGTAGTTTAAAAAGTAAGCTGGTTCAAATAGTTATATTTTTAAGGGACAGAAGCTAAGGTTCACCCGTCACAATATCCACAAGAGTGCCTGACAAATAGCAGTTGCTCCATAAACATGCCTAAGTCAATTAATGGAGAGACAGTCTTATACGGATTGCAGTTCCCACTAGTAGCAAAAGAGAATGGAGAGCTGAGAATCTGATGATATTTGCTTGTGAGTATGTGTGCATGGTATAAGGGTAGCACCAAATCAAAGAAGGTCACCTGTGATAAAATCAGAATGGAAATACAGAATAAAAAGGCAGAAAGTTAAAATTTAGGAACTGGAAACCAGGGGAGTCAGACAGTTCTCTTTGACTGACACTGAGCTTTTCTCCCTTCACTAGATCTTGATGGTCAATGGGAGACAACCACTGTATTTAATGGTCCAGGAGAAGAGGAATCATCATATTTAGCAATAGAAAAGTTTTAAATATTAAGAATACACTTTGAAGTGGACATAGAAGTACTCACATCAAGTCAAGAAAAGTGAGACCACATAGAATTTCATCAATGGGTTTGACATCTAAGGGGAGAAATTTTCCTTTATGATAAAAAGAAATAGACTAAGTAGTAGTTTGAGTGTTTTATTATACAAAAACTGATAAGGAGACCCTTGGATTGTGTTTATTCAACAACATTTACTGAACACCTATGATGGAGATGGCATGTTTCTTGGTACAGAGGATAAAGTTTGGACAAAGCAAAATACCCACCCTTGTAAAGTTTCCGTTCTTGGGAGTCAGTTGACCTATTGGAAATATGAAGTTCCCATGCTGCCTGACTTACACATGAAGAAAAAAATATATATCATTATTTGTGTGCATGAACATAAAAAAATTGACAGCATTATCTGCTTAATATTGTCATTGACATCTGTTAAGCTATGCAATTCTGTGTGATATGTGAGCATTTAAATTTCAGAGATTTAAATTTCAGAAATGACCTCGAAGCTGGAAGACCAGAAAGAAGAGGTACGATATTTTGTCAAGTGAAAAATTGGAGTGCAGAGCCTAACCTCTAGTAAACATTCAGTGTCAATTACATCTCCTTTATTTCTTCCATTGCATTTTTTTTCCTTATAAAGTTATGAGGACCGTCATCATGTTTAAAACTGGGGGAAACAAACATATACGCAAATACTATAAGAAATAAGTTTTAGAATATGTACTAATATGGGCCATTTTATTCAAGCGGGTAACCTAATTCAACCCTAATGCAGAAATAGGCAAAAGAGAGGAAGAGGTCCCCTTCAGACATGATTTACTGTCAATCATTTTCTGCTAGTGGCTGAAGGGCAAAGGAAGTACAAAAGTGCTCATCCTGCTGATTAAACCAAGGGCACATAGGTTTGAAGGGCATGGATGGAAGATTAAGTTAAATCATAGAAATTCAAGCAGAAGAAAAAACAATTAAGTTGATCAGCCTATCCTCTGCTGAGGAAGGGGAACATCTTTAGAGTACTACCTTGTCACCAGCATAGTACTAATGATCCAGTGCTTAACTCCCATCTGATTTATTCATTCAACACATATTTATTGAGTGTCCATGATGTGACAGAAACTCTTCTAGGCACTGACAATAAACCTATGAGCGGTCAAAGTCTATAGCATCATAAAGCTTATAATGAAATCCTGGGAATAGCCAATGGAAATATGTAAAATATTAGTAGTGATAAGTGTGGATAAAAATAAAACTTAGGCTCACAAATCCTGGAACATTACTTATATCACATTCTGTGGGGCGAGTCATTAAAGCCAGAAAACATCCAGGGGGAAGAAAAAGAAAATTAGACTCTACCTTTTAAAGAGAGGAATAACCAGAATGTATAGTCATCTTTTAACCACCACATGTGTGCATTCGTGAATGCTAAGTTGCTTCAGTCTTGTTCAACTCTTTGTGACCCTATGGACTATAGCCCACCAGGCTCCTCTGTCCATGGGATTCTCTAGGCAAGAATACTGGAGTGAGTTGCCATGCCCTCCTTTAGAAGATCTTTCCCACCCAGGGGTCAAACCCAAGTCTCTTAAGTCTCCTGCATTGGCAGGCTGTTTCTTTACCACTAGTGCCACCTGGGAAGCCCCCAACCATCACTGACACCTTTAGAAATTGGGAGAAGGGACTTCCCTGGTGGTCCAGTGGCTACGAGTCTGTGCCCCCAGTGCAGGGGGTCTGGGTTCAATCCCTGGTCAAGGAACTAGATCCCACATGATGCAGCTAAGATGCAGCACAGTCAAACAAATAAATAAAAATAAATACTAAAAAAATAAATATTGTGAGAAGAGTGATAGGATCTGATATTGTAAAAGGCTTGCTCTGATGACCCCTATGTAATGAAGGAAGAGAAGGGAGAGTGCAGAGGTGGCAGCAGGAAAATCAATTGTCCATTTCATCCTAATTTACTCCTAACTTTTGGGCCTCTTGATTCTCACTAAAATTATGAGAAAGGAAATAATAAGAAGGGAAGCACATGACTCAGGATTGCATATTGGTAGCATTTTCACATAGGGTACAATGCATGTGCAATTTCATTTACTCATTCCCCAAGCATTTTATCAGCACCTATTATGTTCCCACTAGAGATACTGAGATAGGCAGCTGCAATCCCTGTCTTCAAGGAACTCACCATCTAGTTGGGGGAAAGATGAATAACATGTAAATTTCAAATGTCAGCATGTTAGTCAGAATTTTGCTTTTTCAATATTCATCAGAAAATGTCAAGTTAATCATTTGCTTATTTTCAAAGTATAAAATTCCATCCTTTTTTTCCACAGTATAGAAATCTACTTTTCAGTTTCTTACTATAGATAGTAATCTCAAAATTACTTTTATACTGAAATTGATAAAAGCCCAAATTAGCAACCAATGATTTGTCTAAAGTGTGTGACTCTGTTCACTACTAGAAGAATCACATGGAGGGAACTGACTTTGAGCATATCAGCCTAGACACTCTCCTGAATGGTACTTCAACTGCACATCTGTAGTTTTTCAACTTAATGAAATTGTTAATTTTTGAAGTCCAGCTAAACATGCCGTCTCCTCCACTAAGCCCACTATGATCCTCTTCAGTGAAACTTTCCTAGTAGATTGTAATTACCTCTGTTTAATATATTAAGGTATATTGAAGGCTTCCTTTTTAGGTACTCAATGGAAAACATTAATGAAATAAAAAAGTTGCCCAGTTATACATTTTGATCATGTAATATGTGTTACTGTGTGTTATAGGAAAGACAAGGCTCCTGTATTTCCCTTAAAGTTAACAGAAATTCTTGAGAGGTAGTTAATATTGCATTCATTTATAAAGAAGCTGATGTTCAAGGCTTCTAAATGATTTTACCTAGAGTTACATAGTTAACAGTATATTATAAGATCTAGGCTTCAACCTTAGTTGGGTTTGGCCCTTGTGGTACATTGAACAGTGTCCCCCACCCCCATTTATGTCTACTTGGGATCTTAGAATGGGAACATATTTGAAATGAGTGCCTTTGCAGATGGAAATAAGATAAAGATAGAGATGAGGTCATGTTGGATAAAGGTCGGCCTGACGTCCAATGGCAGTTCCCCTCTAAGTGTTGGGGTGGGGGAAGTACAGAAAGACACAAATGGAAGGAGGTCATGTAAAGATGGGTAGAGATTTTAGCTATGCTGTCCAAAAAATGCTAGGATCCACCAGAAGCAGGAAAAGACTAGGAAGGATTTTGCCCTAGAGTCTTCAGAGGAATGGTGGCCCTGCTAACAACTCAGTTTTACACTTCTGGCCTCCAGAACAGTGATAGAACACATATCTACCCAATTTCTGGTTCTTTGTTATAGCGGCCCTAGCAAACTAATGGGCTTCCCAGGTGGCTCAGATGGTAAAGAATCTGCCTGCAATGTGGGAGACCTAGGTTCGATCCCTGGGTTGGGAAGATTCCCTGGAGGAGGGCATGGCAACCCACTCTGATATTCTTGCCTGTAGAATCCCCATGGACAGAGGAGCCTGGCAGGCTGCACTCCATGGGGTCGCAAAGAGTCAGACATGACTGGGCAACTAAGCACAGAGCAAACTAATACAGCCCTAAAGCCCATTCAGTTCAGTCCAGTAGCTCAGTGGACTGAGCTTTGTGACCCCATGGACTGCAGCACGCCAGGCTTCCCTGTCCCATTATCTTGTCCTTAAACAAGCCCATTGAAGTGAAGTGAAAGTCACTCAGCTGTGTCAGACGCTTTGCGACCATATGGACTATACAGTCCATGGAATTCTCCAGGCCAGAATACTGGAATGGGTAGCCTCCCCCTTCTCCATAGAGTCTTCCCAACCCAGGGATTGAACCCAGGTCTCCCGCATTGTGGGCAGATTCTTTACCAGCTGAGCCATAAGGGAGACCCAAGAATACTGGAGTGAGTAACCTATCCTGTCTCCAGCAGATTTCCCAACCCAGGAATTGAACCAGGGTCTCCTGCATTGCAAGCGGATTCTTTACCAACTGAGCTATGAGGGAACCCCCCCAAAAAGCCCATTATATTGTCCTTAACCCCATTAAAGCCTATTATCTTGACCTTAAACCTCTTCCTATTCCAGGACTGCACTTTGATTTGTTCTAGGATTTTAGGGTAACATTTTACCTTTGACTTTGGACCTTGAATAATATCATCTCCTGAAAAAAATGTAGGAATGATATAAGTATTTCAGGAAGATTTTTATTGCAAGTTGAAAACATTCAACTTAAACTACAGTACTTAGATTAGGAAATTTATTGGTTCCTATCGCCAAATGGAAGAAGAGCAGGGATGTAGGGAGGCCGCCATTAAAACAAGAACCAGGATTGGGAGTTCCACCAGGCTTCTCTCTGCATCCCCCATCCCCACTTTCTTCTGCATCTTGCCTTCATCTCTCAGCAGACTGAGAGGCAGACAGGACCTGGGCTTGTGTGTGTGTTAGTTGTTCAATCATGTCCGACTCTTTACAGCCCCATGACAGAAGCCTGCCGGGTGCCTCTATCCATGGAATTCTCCAGTCAAGAATACTGGAATGGGTTACCATTTCCTTCTCCAGGGGATCTTCTTGACCCATGGATCAATCCAGTATCTCCTGCATTACAAGAAGATTCTTTACCATCTGAGCCACCAGGGAAGTCCTACATCTTGCCAAGTTAGACCACTGTGAAGAAAGGGACATTTTCCTGATTTCCAAGTTGAAAATTCCTAAGAAAGGTTTGTGATTGCTTCTGAGATTCATTATTCCCACTAAGACCATGTGGTTATAGCAGGCTCAAGAAACCTTCCCCCAAGAATTAGGAAGATATTATCAAAAAAGAGTTGTGTAACTGAGGCATATATAAACATAGATATTAATGTAGATCGTTTTTATGTAGATAGTACTCAGCTGTGTCTCAGATAAGACTTCTGCTTGCATAAGACCCAAAAGGAGTAAAGCCAAAATGCAGACTTAATGACTACAAGCTTCCAACCCACTCAATATGAGTATCAATAAAGATGTTAGACTGTAATATAAGGCTTTTCTTTTTTTCAAAAGAGCTAGTGATTGGTGAGAACTCTCTTGAATAGACATGGAAATGCAAGCAGTAGAAATTTCATTATCCAGATTATATCACAGAGACTTAGCTAGTGGAAGAACAGTTTTAATAAATAATAGTGATTTGATCTTTTTTCAAATATTGCAGATTGCAGTATCTTCAGAGGTAACTTCCCCTCTGATTGCAAAGAAAGTACTGAACATAACAAAAGAGAGAAATGATGGGGTAAATGACGAACCACTTTCCAGCAATGCCTGGTCCTCACAGGACTTGGCAGCCTGGTCGGGGCTGGAGACAGAATCCCTGCACCAAGGCATCTGCTTTCCTTGGAGGGTCAGACAAGCTTCCTTTTTCCAAATGTTGGACAAATTCTAAAACATTTGCTTCTAGGGTAGATTTGGTCATCTCTGAAGAAGAGATGGTTTGTATCCAGAAATGAATCAACCTTAGAAGGGCCTTAGGTGTCCCCAGACTAAAAACCAGCAGTTATAATGATATTTTTGAGCAGAAGTAACATCAGGCCGCCTCACATTATGAGCCGGAAACCATGTCACTTTCCCAGGGAATCTTTTCTCTTGTAATTCTGGAGTATGTCATTATATACCTTAAACTATAAGTATTTACCTTTTTTTTTTTTTTCCTCATTAGGCTGACTATGTGTCTTCAAGTTAGGGATCTTCTTTTATTTATGTTAATGTCATAGTCTAGGATCAAAGTCTGTACTTAGGAATGACTCAATGCATTTGTTTCAGTAAAAAGCTGAAAGAGACAAGAAACTGAGGGGAGACAGAGAGAAGTTGTTACTTTTTTTTTTTTTTTTCTATCTCACTGGAAGAGGGGGAAAAATGAGCAAAGAAGGAAGATTCATAGGAAATGATTTTATATCTCATTTTGGACATTTAGATAGGCAGTTTACCCTCTTTGCCTCATTTTATCATCCCCAAAGTGCCTCCATTTCCTGAATTATTCCTGTAATATTAATATATGGTATTAATATATAACCCACTGAACTTTGTAGTATTGTTTCTACTTCACTGATGAGGAAACTTAGGCTTAGAGAAATCAAGAGAATAACACAAGGTCACAGAATAATTAATGTTTTGCTTTATTTTTTTCAGTCTCTGGCCCCCTAAGGATTTGAGACAACCTAATGAGATTAATGAATATATAACAGAAATATTGACCAATACTAGGAGCAGGAGGATGGCCTGTCAGTTAGAAGTGGGCCTGAATTTCATGTCTGGCTTTGGCAGACTGTGAAGTCCCTTTTGTTTACCGGCATCACACTGAGAACAGTGCAAATAATTGGATCCTACATTGTGCAGGGCATCATTACAGACTAGAAACATATGAAGATGGTGCCGGGGAGATGAAATTAACCATGTGTTTACCCTGAATGAGTGGCACCGACTTGAGTGTTTGAATGATTTTCAGTAACTTAGATTTGATTTGTATGTAGATGGGTTATCATAATGAGGAGTGTTAAAACATTAGTCTAATGGCAGACACTATACCCTGAGCACCAGCTACAGTTTGCCATTGTAATAAAATAATCAACCATTCCTTAAAGATGCCATGATTACAGTGGTGGTCGGATGAATGGCTCAGAGTCTCCTGGCTTCTAACAGGTGGTCCCAGCACTTTTGCTTTCGCACCTGAAGGTCTTTGCAAAGTCCAAGCAGCCACCACCAGACTGAACCCCTTCAAATGATGTTTTTCATGTTTAGGAACACTGTTCTTTGGTGGGAATAAAGAGAAAATTTTATATATGTATCCACACACATACATATGGGTTTCCTGTGGCTCAGTGATAAAGAATCCGCCTGCCGATGCAAGAGCCACAGGGGACGCAGTTTCGATCCCTGGGTTGGGAGGATCCCCTGGAGGAGGAAATGACAACCCACTGCAGTATTTTTGCCTGGAGAATCCCATGGACAGAGGAGCCTGGTGGGCGATAGTCCATGGGGTCAGAGTCAAGCAGGACTGACAAGTATGCAGCACCTAACTATGCGTGCGCACACACACACGCACATTCATATACACACATATCCACACTTACACATAAAATTTTCCTCCTGGCTCCAGGCTCTTCTTTACCTCCCTGCCCAGGGCCACATCATGGGTCTTGGGACCAAGTACTATCCCACCTGGGAGGCCTAAAATTTCTCTAACGGACTCTTGTGGAATCTTCCTCTCCTTGTAGCTCTGCCTCCAACACTCCACTATGTATATCCCTGCCCTGGTAGTTATGGACTCGATAGCTAATTCTAAATTTACTCTCTAGGTGAATGCCAGAGGACTGAGAATTGTCTAAAAAGCTGATTTCGAACCACACTATATAACTTCTTAAGTCTTGCTTTTGACATTTCATTGGGATGGATAGTGGGCGGTTGCTTCATATATAACCGTCTCATCCACTATTTTTATACACATTTCCACAGACCTTTCATTTCATGGGATGAAGTGATGATTGTGGTGAGGAAGATAATACTAGTGATCATAACAAGTGAAAATATAAAGGTTAATGAAGCACTCTGTGCCAGGCACTGCACGGGGTGCTCTTGATAGTCTATGTCCCTCTATCTTTGGTAATTATGATTCTCATTTTGATAATAAAATCTGAGGCTGTCAAAGGTTAAGTTACTTATTCATGCTGACTTGGCCTTAAAGGTGAAGGGGTGGGATTTAAGTTCATGAGATCTAATTCTAAGCGTCAAATTCCTTCAGCATCCCCACACTTTTCTCTAAGGTTCTACACGTTTAATGGACATTTCCTACTTAGAGGCTATCATGAGAGACAGGAGTTTGTATTTCTTCCCATGGCTTACAGGAATCAGGCCACTAGAACAAAATAATGGGCTTGATTGAGGTCAGGACCATGTCTTGGGCACTGAACACTTATGTGATAATAAGAGACATGATGATGAAAAGAAAAGTCGGTGTTTCTGACATTGTAGGCTTGCTCTTTAGTGAGGGAAACTCATCAATCAATAAATATGAAGAATTTCATTGCAAAAAGGAATGAATGTTAAAGACTGTGATAAGTGATCTTGACTAGTTGGAGAAACAGAAAATCAATGGATTGGGGGGAAATAAGTTTTAAATGTGGGAAAAGACAGGTGAATGGGAACTTGGTGGTTCCAAAGAAGGTGACTATCATTCAACAAGTAAGTTAAAGAACTTTTCAAGATAAAAAAGGATCTGGGTGAGGACCAGCTGATGTAGGGCCTTAGTATTGTACTCCTGAATCTAAGAGCATTGAGAAACCATCACCGAATTTTAAAAAAGGGAAGGATGAGGTCTGACTCATGTCTTTGGTGAGTATTTTATGGAGAACTGATGGGACATAGGAATTGACAAAGTAGAGGCAGGGGACAAGTTAGGAAGGTATGATGATCAAGACCTCAGCTAACCTGATGGTGATAGAGTGGATAGAGTCTATCCTTAGTATTGGTAGTATGCTCAATGAATATTTGGCATGTGAATGAATAATTATGGATGCATTCTAAGGTCTCAGTAAGCCTGCCAGCTCTCATTTTGCCACATGTCTTTATAATTAGGGTCAATAATTTGATAAGTATAAAGTCAGTTGTATTTACTAGCAATCATTACTACTATTATAATTGAAAACTTGTTTATTTTATGTAAGGCTCTTGCAGTGCATGCTAAGCTTACTACATATATGATTTGACTTAATCATTCAATAACTGGGTATTTTAAAGCATTTTGTTCCCAAATTATAAATGAGGAAACCACAAGTGAGGACAGGTTAAGAGCAAAATCTTATCCAGTCAATTATATCAGTCAGTAAGTGAATGCATACTTAAATTCAAAGAGGGTTTATGTTTATGGAACTTATTATAAATGTGTAGACAAAATAAGTTATTTGTTTTTCTGGTGGCTCAGATGGTAAAGAATTTGCCTGCAGTGCAGGAGACCCAGGTTCAATCCTTGGGTCAGAAAGATCCCCTGGAGAAGGGAATAACAACCCACTCCAGAATTCTTGCCTAGAGAATTCCATGGACAGAGGAGCCTGGTGGGCTATAGTCCATGGGGTCACAAAGAGTCAGACATGACTGAGAGACTTACAGTTTCACCAAGGACAATGAGGAAAGCCAAGGGTAGCAGAAAAGAAGATATGATCCTACTTTTGAAAGGTTTAGGGGAGGAATGGATTACTAGGGCCTTGAATGAGACAGAGGCATGTTGAACAGCCCATCTGGAAAAGTAATGTGAGCCTTGATCAAGGCATACAGGGATCCCAGAGGAGCTTTCTGAGAAAATAAGCATTCTGACCCTCACTTTACTCCCTCCCACTGATCTCCTGAGGGGTTACTCATGGGTTGAACCCAATAGAAGCCAGAACACACAACAGCCCTGTTTGTGTGGTCCACGCAGGACAATCTCCTAGGACAGAGGGCAGAGTGGAAAGAAATGGAGGGTAGATATTGAGGAACAAACAGAAGATATGTGGCGTATAAACCAATATTTGTTAAGAGTCTATTGGGATGGTTAGTTTTATATGTTAACACGGCTAGGTTATGTTGCCCAGATGTTTGGTCAAACCCCAGTATAGATGTTGCTATGAAGGAATTTTTAGATGTTGTGAACATTTAAATCAGTAGATGTCGAGTAAAGCAGATTGTTACCCATAGTGTGGGTGGGCCTCATCCAATTAGTTGAAGGCTTCAAGGGAAAATTGCTAAGGTCTCTGGACAGAGAAGAAATTCTGCTTCCAGATTATTTTCAGATTCAAGACTAAGGCATCAACTGTTCCCTAGGTCTCTTGCCTGCCAGCTTGCCCTGTAGATTTTGGACTTTCCAGCCCCTAAAATCATTTGAGCCAGTTCCTTAATATCATCTTTCCCCTTCCCCCCTCTCTGTCCCCCTCTCTTTCCCCCTTCTTCCTCTTTCTCTCTCTCTCCTGCTCTCTTCCTTCTTTCTGTCTCTCTCCCTGCTTGTTCAGGGAGATGGTTTCTGTCTCTCTGGAGGACCCTAATACACCACTATATATCAAGTGCTGTGCTAGGCCTTGGTGATATAAACACAAATCTTCACAGCTCTGTCCTTAAGAAACTCACTTTCTGGTGCTATGATAAATCACATTACAAGGGTAATACAGGATGTGTTGAACTGAAGGAGGGACCTCCTTACCCAGCCAGGGCAGTGGTTGAGTGGAAGGCAAGGGGAGGTCAGGGAAGGCTTCCTGGTGTTAACTCCATTGAAACACAGAGCTATTAATCAATCGGCAGAGCCCCAGTACTAACCGTGATGGTCCAGTTCTGAAACCAGAGCTATTTTCACCACTGTGATTTTTGCCCTTCTTCCCCACCCACCTCCTTCACCCTTGGCCATTTGAGCTAGCATTCAATGTCCATGAGCCAAATGTGGTCTCTGCTCCATTTATGGTAGTAATGACTTTCAAATGGGTACAGACTTCTGCATCTAACATAAGAGGAAATCATAGCTCTTTATTCTTAGGAAGAGCAAGATTTTCTCATACCCTACTAGTATAAACACAAATGTTCACAGGGGCCATGCAATTGGAATAAAAAGCTAACAAATTGGCTCAGAGGACCTGGACTCAAATCTTAGTTTTGCCACTTTCCAGCTTTGTAATTACAGGTAAATCAATTAACCTCCCTTGTTTTTATCAAGGGCAGGCAAAAATAAGAAAAAAAAAATAAGGTAGTATTTTGTAAACTTTAAAGTTTCTTACCTGTGGAGTTAAAAATTAGTGTCAAATACTTTTTTTTTTCTCTTTTACTTACTCCTAAAAGGCCCATCACTGTGATATTTCTATTCCCCTCATTTTGCCTGAAAACTACCTTAAAAGCCTAAAATATTCATTATTTGATTCTTTGAGGCCTGGGATCTATCTGTGATTACAAATCTTAAAGTAAAAATTCTGCTGGATCTTTCCTGAGATGCTGTTTCCAAGGGTTGATTTGCTTGGTTGGGAAAATGTGTTTTGTTAACCTATAGTTAGTCACATACTTAAGAATAATTTCCAGCAGAGAAAGAAAATATATATTTCAAGCAGAGAAAGAAAATAAATAAATATATATAACTCATCCCACATCCTGGTGGGATGGTCTGGTCTAAGAAGAAAGGCATAGGGCAGGAGACAGCATATCAGTCCAATTCCGGTCTCTGAGTTTAGCCTCAGTCGCAGAGCTGCGTGCTCTTGGCTGGGACGTAGCTGCCTTTACACAGTCTCTGAGGCCAGACCCTGGCGGCGGCAGACACAGCGCCTCAGAATTGCTCCGCACCAACTTGCCTCCCAGTTTCTCTCCCCCAGGCCTTACTTCCGTATTGACGCCTGTCTTACTTGACCTCGTGCTATTATTACATAGGCTCTGACTCTCGTGCTCATTTTGCTCCAATGTGTCATCGTCTTAGTGCATTTTCTTTGTGTTCAGCGGCATATCCGATTCCCTTGTTTCAACATCTGGGCCCTGGCCTCATGTCACAAGCCTCACACACTCGTTTCAGCCCTGATCAGCCGTCTCACATCATGCGATCAGAAGACGACACTGGACATATGACCTGGTATGTCCTTCAACCTCCCTGCACTGAACTTCCTCCCCCAGATGGAAGTAAGTTCCTCCCATCTCTGAGCCTGTGAGTCTACTTTGCAGCCATCCTCCTGGGCCTCCCTACATGGCTCTGTTCCTAACATACGGGGGCAGGGAGCTGGCCCTGATGAGAAGGTTATGCAGCCTGTGCCCTGTGCCTCTTGTCATGGAGTGATGCTCCATTTCTGACTCAACAGCAGAAATATCCCATTTGTAACCATGCCAAACTAATGCGTATTAGTCTACCTCATTTGAATGAGGCACTTGTTTGTTTTCAAACCAGGAAGGCAAAATGCAGGTAATAAAAAAGCCCCAACTACTGCTGTTTTACATTTTTTACTGTATCCTCTGCCTGCAAAGTCAAAAGTGCATTAAAAAGTAATATTGTGCTGAGCTCAGACATATGCAAACGTCTCTAGATATCTTGTCTCAATAAAGTTTATAGAATGCATTCCCAAAAGTCTGACAACAAAACAGAATAAATCGCAAGGCTCATAAAAATATAATGCATGCTTTTTTTTTTTTTTTCCACGTACATAAACACGAGCAGATGCAATGAGAAAGGGAGTGTCTGGGCTTAAGAGGTGGCCCTTTCTTATAACAACCCCTTTTATCATTAGCTCCCAACAAGGCAGGAATTGGCTCTGAAAGACACACAAACATGGAAACATAGGAAAGGGAAGGGAAAAATTGAATATATTGTAAATGGTTTGGGTCCTCCAGACATTCTTTTCTTCTTTCATTAAATCACCTGGTCAATTTCTTACTCAACCTTTCAACCAAGTTTTATTGACTATCTGCCCTGTCACACATAACGGTAGGCACTCTGAATATGGGAGAAAACCATACAGTCTCTGTCCTCAAGGAATTCATTCTTCTAATAAAAAGCACATACAGAAAAACTAACCACAGTGAAGTGCTACATTAGGAACAGAATTTCTTTACATTTTTCAATTCATTGATCAGATATTCATATTTGGATTAATGCAAAAAGGATTCATTCCAGTTCATCAGACTAAATTGTATTATTGCATGTTGGACTAGCAGGTATCTATCATGTTTGAGACATAGTGGAAAATATGTACTGAGTACTTGCAATGTGCTGAGCTCTTCTCAAAGCTCTTTACAGAATTAACTTCACACAACCCCAAAGATTGCATACTATTATCTTGCCCATATTTAAAGATGAGAAAACTTAGGCTGAGGGAAATTAAATGACTTGTACAAAGTTACATGGCTTCTAAGTGGCAGAGGTAGGATTTGAATTTTGACAGTTCAGCTCCAGAACCTGTGCTCTTGGACAAAGCAGTCTACTGCTTCTCGTGGACTCATGGATGTTCTATGCAACATCCTAAGTTTGTGAGTGACTTTCCCCCCTTTCTTGTTCAGTCTCTTAGCTGATAAGAAATAGAGCTAGGATTTGATGAGGCAATTTTAGTTATGTGGGACAACACCTTCCTCTGTACTGATTCACTCTGAAATGGGGTGAGGGGGGAGCCTTATACATTCACTTACATGCTAAGTTGCTTCAGTCAGGTCCCACTCTTTGCAACCCTATGGACTGTAGCTCACCAGGATCCTCTGTCCATGAGGATTCTCCAGGCAAGAATACTGGAGTGGGTCGCCATACCCTCCTCCAGGTGATCTTCCTGGCCCAGGGATCAAACCTGCGTCTCTTAATGTCTTCCTCACTGGCAGGTAGGTTCTTTAACACTAGCACCACCTGGGAAGCCCCTTCATCCATTTAACCTTCATTCTTTTTCTTAGCAGGTTGACTCCCAGACAGAACTTTCCAAGGCAGAAATGTCACATAGCTTTATTATGTTATCAATTTCACATCATGTTGTATCAGGATCTCCCTGTATTAGCATTACTTTTTTCTGAAAGATCATATTACTGCATGTTTCTATCAAACAAAATTCTGAGTGTCCTGTAAACACAGCTCCTGGGTTGGTTGTAGTCTTTCACAAGCATAGCAGCTTCCTTGCTGAAAAAAATACATGGATAGGAAGCCGTGGACTCTATTTCCCACAGGTTAGCATCATTTGTAAGATCATAAGCACTTCTATATTACAAAGACAATGAAAATAGTGTTAAAGGAGCATTGGCCAGTGTTTCTATCCAATGAAAGGGAACCAAGCGTAAGTTCTTAACCTGCATTTCCTTTTTTAATATTGAGTATGGCTTCAAGGGGTTATTGAGCAAAACCCACTCCATAAATAAAAACTTAAGCTAATATCAAGAAAAGAGATTTCCCTGCTGCCATACAGATATTAGGTTACAGGCTCCAAGTTGTGCAATCATGTCCACAACAATCTATAACTTAGCTCCACCTCAACCTAAACCCAATATAATTTCTTAATGTAAACTTTAGATAACAAGGCCTGAAACAAGTGTGAGACCATTACCATTTATTCAGGCATCAGTGCCCCAGCATGGTGTGATGGGCAGAAGCTGTAAGGGTGATGTATCAGTGTTGCTCTGAAAAGAGTAGCAATGATGCATTATAATGAAGATAGGCTTTGCTCCTCCCCTCCAAATATACCTCACTAGACAAGAGTTAAATACAGAAGCCTATCCATTCACTGTGCCAGTCTGTGCGCATTTCTCATCTTTCTGAGGCCTTCTAAGAGTGTTCTGTGGGCCCAAGGGAAAGATGCCTGCTGGGAAAATCCAAACTAGCACTTCAAAGTCGTCACTGCCTGGAATCCTTGCACCAAGACCAGAGAACCTGACACCTCTCATTAGGGATCACTGTAATTTTGGGTCCTTAGTCCCCAAGTGTCAAGCAGACAGAAATAGATAAATGGAGAGTTAAAGACAAAAGAGATAGCGTACATTCTTTTGATTCCCAGAAATAAGTTGATAACTCTTCCATGTTTGGACAGGAAGAGAAAGAAAAGGGGAAGGGCTAGCATGTACTATATGTACTTTGGAGTCCATCCCATCTCATAGCAGAAAGCACATGTTTCTGTCGGAACATTGAAGGTGCTGGAAGTTTTGACGAGCTCGCAGGCATACAACTGCCATTATCATCAGTAATGAAATCATTATACTGGATGGCAGTGTGATTTTTCACCGGAGTTTTAATTTGCATATTCTATAAATTCCCAGGCTCCTGCAGGTATTTAAAGTTGAATTATAGGGTAGTTGTAAAGGTCTCAACAGGCTGGTTGGGGCTGTCTTAACACCTGTGCCTGATAAGACACCTAGGCATAATTCAGTTTTGAGGGCTCCCGCTGTTTGTTCGGAAAGGTGTATGAACACAGGAGTTGACAGTGTGTAGACACATTGGTCACAGAAGGCAATGGCACCCCACTCCAGTACTCTTGCCTGGAAAATACCATGGGTGGAGGAGCCTGGTAGGCTGAAGTCCATGGGGTCACAAAGACTCGGACACGACTAAACGACTTCCCTTTCACTTTTCACTTTCACGCATTGGAGAAGGAAATGGCAACCCACTCCAGTGTTCTTGCCTGGAGAATCCCAGGGATGCGGGAGCCTGGTGGGCTGCCGTCTATGGGGTTGCACAGAGTCAGACACGACTGAAGCGACTTAGCAGCAGCAGCAGACACATTGGTGAATATTCCTAAATAGAGGGGCACAGCCAGACAAAGGGCTACCGGAAAGAAGTTCAACTAAAGGGAAGGGAAAGGGAGAGATCTGGAATTGCTTCCTTACGTGCTAAGTGTCAAGCCCTGTGGGGTGACAGGACCAAACGTGGGTTTTGACATCAGACAGACCTCAGCTCACATGCCAGGGCAGCTGTCCCCATCTTTGGTCCAGATATTTAGAGATGATAAGCCTTAGTTTTACTGTCATAAAAAATATAGCTGAGTCCTAAGTGTATTTTGCAGTTTTTGACGGTGGTGGGGGTGGGGAATGAGAAATATATGATGAGTGTTAGGAAGAGTTTGAGAAATGTATATTCTATTCCTTTCTTTATACGTGTAATTAAATTTACCTCTATAAAAATATTGATAGGTACTTTAAACCCCATTTATAAAATAAGGAACCAAGACTTCTCAGAATAGTTGACAAACATATCCAAGGTTGACTTTCAGTAAGTTCTGGGACTTCCTTAAGCCTCAAAATCTTCAACTGTTTTACTGGAGTAAGAATTTGGACAGAAATCAGTCTACTTTTCTAAGCCTCTGTTTATTCTACTGGCATAGTAGATCATAGAGGTTACTGAAGATTATTTTCAAAGGCAAGGTAATTTACGTGCTCAAGAAGGGATCATTGTTGCTACTGGCAGAAGCAGGAGAGACACCCGTCTTGTTCTCTTCATCAGGCCATTGTGAAGATGAAGCACATAATGTTCATTGTGAGGGTTTCAGAAATGCCAAACATTCACAGCAAGACAAGTAATTCTGCCATTAAATTTTAAAATATCTCCTCAAAATAGGTGGATAAGGACCTCCTTTCCCTCAGTGGGATGCCAACCAAATTATGGTTGGTACAGATCTCCACAGTCCTGAAGAGGATGGCTAGGATTCTGAAGGCAGCATTTCTCAAAGTTTGCTCTGAATCAGCGGTGTCAACATTATCGACACCAGGAACTCATTTCGTGGAAGATAATTTTCCACAGACTGGGAGGCAGAGGATGGTTTTGGGATGATTCAAGTGCCTTACATTTATTGTGAACTTTATTTCTATCATTATTACATCAGCTCTACCTCAGATCATGAGGAATTAGATCCTGGAGGTCGAAGACTGCTGATCTAGAGGACATTAATTAGTCCAGTCATATCTTCCATTAATATTAAGTAAAGTTTGAAAAATGTGAGCTATCAGGTTAGCCCATATAAAGGATCAGATAACTTTGGATTATCAGTGTATATAACATACAGGCAAAAGAAGGAATACAAACTAAAAAACACTTCCAATAAGGGGACATTTACTTGTAACTCATGTTAGATGTTCTTACCACAAACAAACAAAACAAAAGGGCACAAGGAAACCCTGGGAAGTGTTAGTTATGTCTATTACCTTGATGTGGTGTTAGTGTTGTGGGCATTTGCGTATGTCCAAACTCACCACCTGTACCTATTAAATACGTCCAGTTCTTTGTGTGTCAATTACACCTCCATGAAGCTGATTGTTTCAAAAGAAACATTTACATGAGTTTAGCTAGGATTCCAATTTCACTGAGCCAAGGAGTCACTCATTTATAGAATAGCCATCAAATGCCAAAGGAACATTCAGTTCAGTTCAGTTCAGTCACTCAGTCATGTCTGACTCTTTGCGACCCCATGAATCGCAGCACGCTAGGCCTCCCTGTCCATCACCAACTCCCGGAGTTCACTCAGACTCACATCCATCGAGTCCGTGATGCCATCCAGCCATCTCATCCTCTGTCGTCCCCTTCTCCTCCTGCCCCCAATCCCTCCCAGCATCAGAGTCTTTTCCAATGAGTCAACTCTTCACATGAGGTGGCCAAAGTACTGGAGTTTCAGCTTTAGCATCATTCCTTCCAAAGAAATCCCAGGGCTGATCTCCTTCAGAATGGACTGGTTGGATCTCCTTGCAGTCCAAGGGACTCTCAAGAGTCTTCTCCAACACCACAGTTCAAAAGCATCAATTCTTCGGCGCTCAGCCTTCTTCACAGTTCAACCCTCACATCCATACATGACCACAGGAAAAACCATAGCTTTGACTAGACGGACTTTTGTTGGCAAAGTAATGTCTCTGCTTTTGAATATGCTATCTAGGTTGGTCATAACTTTCCTTCCAAGGAGTAAGCGTCTTTTAATTTCATGGCTGCAGTCACCATCTGCAGTGATTTGGGAACCCCCAAAAATAAAGTCTGACACTGTTTCCACTGTTTCCCTATCTATTTCCCATGAAGTGATGGGACTGGATGCCATGATATTCGTTTTCTGAATGTTGAGCTTTAAGCCAACTTTTTCACTCTCCACTTTCACTTTCATCAAGAGGCTCTTTAGTTCCTCTTCACTTTCTGCCATAAGGGTGGTGTCATCTGCATATCTGAGGTTATTGATATTTCTCCTGGCAATCTTGATTCCAGCTTGTGCTTCTTCCAGTCCAGCATTTCTCATGATGTACTCTGCATATAAGTTAACTAAGCAGGGTGAGAATATACAGCCTTGATGTACTCCTTTTCCTATTTGGAACCAGTCTGTTGTTCCATGTCCAGTTCTAACTGTTGCTACCTGACCTGCATACAGATTTCTCAAGAGGCAGGTCAGGTGGTCTGGTATTCCCATCTCTTGAAGAATTTTCCACAGTTTATTGTGATCCACATAGTCAAAGGCTTTGGCATAGTCAATAAAGCAGAAATAGATGTTTTCGGGAAATCTCTTGCTTTTTCCATGATCCAGCGGTTGTTGGCAATTTGATCTCTGGTTCCTCTGCCTTTTCTAAAACCAGCTTGAACATCAGGAAGTTCATGGTTCACATATTGCTGAAGCCTGGCTTGGAGAATTTTGAGCATTACTTTACTAGCATGTGAGATGAGTGCAATTGTGTGGTAGTTTGAGCATTCTTTGGCATTGCCTTTCTTTGGGATTGGAATGAAAACTGACCTTTTCCAGTCCTGTGGCCACTGCTGAGTTTTCCAAATTTGCTGGCATATTGAGTGCAGCACTTTCACAGCATCATCTTTCAGGATTTGAAATAGCTCAACTGGAATTCCATCACCTCCACTAGCTTTGTTCATAGTGATGCTTTTTAAGGCCCACTTGACTTCACATTCCAGGATGTCTGGCTCTAGGTCAGTGATCACACCATCATGATTATCTGGGTCATGAAGATCATTTTTGTACAGTTCTTCTGTATATTCTTGCCACCTCTTCTTAATATCTTCTGCTTCTGTTAGGTCCATACCATTTCTGTCCTTTATCGAGCCCATCTTTGCATTAAATTGTTCCCTTGGTATCTCTAATTTTCTTGAAGAGATCTCTAGTCTTTCCCATTCTGTTGTTTTCCTCTATTTCTTTGCATTGATCGCTGAGGAAGGCTTTCTTATCTCTTCTTGCTATTCTTTGGAACTCTGCATTCAGATACTTATATCTTTCTTTTTCTCCTTTGCTTTTCACGTCTCTTTTTTTCACAGCTATTTGTAAGGCCTCCTCAAACAGCCATTTTGCTTTTTTGCATTTCTTTTCCATGGGGATGGTCTTGATCCCTGTCTCCTGTACAATGTCACTAACCTCTTTCCATAGTTCATCAGGCACTCTGTCTATCAGATCTAGTCCCTTAAATCTATTTCTCACTTCCACTGTATAATCATAAGGGATTTGATTTAGGTCATACCTGAATGGTCTATTTGTTTTCCCTACTTTCTTCAATTTAAGTCTGAATTTGGCAATAAGGAGTTCATGATCTGAGCCACAGTCAGCTCCTGATCTTGTTTTTGTTGACTGTATAGAGCTTCTCCATCTTTGGCTGCAAAGAATATAATCAATCTGGTTTCAGTGTTGACCATCTGGTGATGTCCATGTGTAGAGTCTTCTCTTGTGTTGTTGGAAGAGGGTGTTTGCTATGACCAGTGCATTTTCTTGGCAAAACTCTATTAGTCTTTGCCCTGCTTCATTCCATATTCCAAGGCCAAATTTGCCTGTTACTTCAGGTGTTTCTTGACTTCCTACTTTTGCATTCCAGTCCCCTATAATGAAAAGGGCATCTTTTTTCAGTGTTTGTTCTAAAAGGTCTTGTAGGTCTTCATAGAACCATTCAACTTCAGCTTCTTCAGCGTTACTGGTTGGGGCATAGACTTGGATTACTGTGATATTGAATGATTTGCCTTGGAAACGAACAGAGATTATTCTGTCATTTTTGAGATTGCATCCAAGTACTGCATTTCGGACTCTTTTGTTGACCATGATGGCTACTCCATTTCTTCTGAGGGAGTCCTGCCCGCAGTAGTAGATATAATGGTCATCTGAGTTAAATTCACCCATTCCAGTCCATTTCAGTTCGCTGATTCCTAGAATGTCGACATTCACTCTTGTTCGACCACTTCCAATTTGCCTTGATTCATGGACCTGACATTCCAGGTTCCTATACAATATTGCTGTTTATAGCATCAGACCTTGCTTCTATCACCAGTCACATCCACAGCTGGGTATTGTTTTTGCTTTGGCTCCATCCCTTCATTCTTTCTGGAGTTATTTCTCCACTCATCTCCAGTAACATAGTGGGCCCCTACTGACCTGGGGAGTTCCTCTTTCAGTATCCTATAATTTTGCCTTTTCATACTGTTCATGGGGTTCTCAAGGCAAGAATACTGAAGTGGTTTGCATACTGTTCATGGGGTTCTCAAGGCAAGAATACTGAAGTGGTTTGCCATTCCCTTCTCCAGTGGACCACATTCTGTCAGATCTCTACCATGACCCGCCCATCTTGGGTTGCCCCACGGGCATGACTTAGTTTCATTGAGTTAGACAAGGCTGTGGTCCTAGTGTGATTAGATTGACTAGTTTTCTGTGAGTATGGTTTCAGTGTGTCTGCCCTCTGATGTTTTGCTTAAATGGGCAGACTCGGGCTTGTGCCCCACTCACCCACACTGGTTCTAGCATATGCTCAATAGAATGTAAGCATGTTATGTACCCAGTTTCTTATTTTATTAAAGCCATAATGATTTTTTAAATGGAGAGGAAACCAAGAATTTCTTTGAATAGATATTTTGGAGGCTGGAGGAATAACAGCTCAGGAAATGGGTCTTATAAAGGATAAGGACATGTGAGAGTCACTTGGGTATGACACCTGTCATCCACTTCTCATCAGGACACTCAGATGTGACTGGCCAGGTCAGTGTCCTTTCTCCAAATAGTAAGGAGAAGGAGGTAAGACAGACAGGGATAAAGAAGGAAATGCACTGAACTTTGGGGACTTCTGCAGACTTTAACACAATCATCATATTTCTCCTTTAGTTAAGTTATTTAAAGAGTGTATATTATCAAGTGTAGGTGATTGTTGATGTATTTTATCAGCATTAAAATATCTGGTTGATCTGTTATGTCTCTCCCTGTTTAATGGAGTATCAAACAGTAAAAGAGAGAGGGAAGAAGAGCAGAGAAAGGAGAAGTGATAGAGAGGAGAAGATAGGGTATTGATTTTTGCCCAAGTGAAATTAGCCCCCAGAATAACTGAGAAGAAAGGCAGCAGTGACCTCAACTCTTTCAAAAGATTTCCAAGTGTCTTTCTTCCCTACTGGCCATCCAGCTTTGGCCTTACCTTCTGAGTGACCTTAGTCCCAGCTTTGCTACAGTGTTGTACCTCGGGCCAGACCTCCTGGATTTCAGTCTCAAATTTTCTAAATATTGAGCTTGCTTTGGAGATATTCCAAACATTATTATTAAGAGTATAACTTCAAGGATTTGTTTTAAAAATTCACTTTTTTATTTGTTAATGTAGTTCCAACTACTTACTGTAAAGCTTAGAAATATTTTGCATTTTACATTGGCAAATTAAGTTAGAATCCTGACTGTAATATTTTTTAATTACAAGACTCTGGGGAAATTACGCAGGACTCCTGCTCTTTGTAAAAGTTCTCAGGGCTTCCCTCATAGCTCAGTTGGTAAAGAATCTGCCTGTAGTGCAGGAGACCCCAGTTCAATTCTGGGTCGGGAAGATCCCCTGAAAAAGGGATAGGCTACCCACTCCAGTATTCTTGGGCTTCCCTTGTGGTTCAGCTGGTAAAAGGATCCACCTGCAATGCGGGAGACCTGGGTTCAATACCTGGGTTGGGAAGATCCTCTGGAGAAGGGAAAGGCTACCCACTCCAGTGTTCTGGCCTGGAGAATCCCATGGACTGTATAGTCCATGAGGTCACAGTGAGTCAGACATGACTGAGCCACTTTCACTTTCTTTCCTGATCTTTACTTTCCTCATCAGTTAATCAGGATAATAACTACTTTATAGTGTGATGGTGAAGACTAAAGACTGATTTATATAAAGTGTCCAGGTTTGTGTTTGTTACAGAATAGAGCTTGTAGTTATTAACTCCCTTTCTGCAACTCTCTGTGGATAGCTAGCATTTTCTCTCCTGCTGGTCATTAATGACAGACAGCTCATGATGATGTCAAGTCAGAAATATGGAAGATTCAATTCTGTGTATACCCCATGCAGTAATCCCCAAGGATATTCCAATCTATTTCTTTCCTCTTTTTCCCTTTCCCCTTGCTTTCTCTCTCTCGCTCCTCATTCTTTCTCTCTCTCCCAGCCTCCCTCTCTCTCTCTGTCTCTCTTTTTCTCTGACCCTCTTTCTCTCTTTATCTGTCTCTTTTTTGGTCCTTAGCCTGAAAAGGGAGCTGGTGGGGCAAGTAACTCAGAAAAGAACTTTTGCAAAGAGGGTGGTAACCTAATGTCCGAGAACTCCTGGTGCTTTATCTGTTGACTTCCTGACCTTGTTTGTGACACCAGCCAGGATTGCACACCCCAAACTTCCCAACTCTCTGAAGTCCAAACAATCCTGATTTTACTCCCCAGCCACCTCCTTGTCACTCTTGCTGCCATTTAGAGGAACTGACTGAAAAATATTTGAGACTAAGTCATGAATGGGTGGCCAGGGGGTGTTTTCCATGCCAGATCCCAGATGTGTGGAAACTGTAGAGTTGATCTGCAGAAGGAAAAACCAAACCCAATGTGGCCCTGGAGTAAGGATGCGAGTCTGCCTCTCACAACCTGGTCAACAGCCAGTGTTGTTTTCTATTTCCATCTGCCGTCTGGAAGCTGAGTCCCTGATGGCTGTACAACAGCCACCAAAGAGGAAGTGCTTAGAGAGGACAAAACACAGCCAAGCAAGCCCTAGCTTTCATTTCTACTTGCTGAATGGGAATAAGCTCATTATAAAAAGCATCTTTTCAGTAGAAGAGCAATACATCCTCATGTCTTTTAGTAAGAGTAGGTGGCATTTTTTACTTTACATGTTGGCAGATCCATCATGAAAGTAGCCAGCCCACATCACATAATCTGAAGGATAGAGGATGCATCTGATAGTTGGACCAGGATCTTTCATTTGGAGCTGAGCAAGAGTTAGAAGAAGAGCCGTAGATATGTAAGAGCCTGTCTCTGGACCACTGACAAATGCAATCGCTTTCTAAACCTTTATTCACTTGTCTGACATCCTACACTGTAATTTATCATACTTACAACACTAAATAAAGGGGAAATATCAGTGGATATCACCATGAAAAACAAGAAATAGAAAGAAGAAACCTTTCCACTTCTCAAATCTTATTAGTAAAGAAATACTGTGTATTATATTTTTCCACATAGAGCCAACGCACATATTAACAAAGGAACTCTTTATTCTGGCGAGATGAGGTAGAAGAATTCATTTGAGCTGTACTGCCTGAAAGTAACACTTTTAAAAACAACATTATATTGTACAAGAGTGTATTACTCCCCCAAAACAAAAATAAAAGAAGACAAAAGTAATATGTATTGTAGTCTGGCATGGCGACTTGTTTTCTGCATTTTAGTGAAATGGGATATCTTAAAATCCTGTAGATGATCTTAGTATATGATCCTTAATGGAATCATAAACAAAATCTCATTTTTGAGATTTTGTGTCTAGCTAATTTGGTTGTACCTGAGCTCTAACTTTGCCTTTTATCTCCTGTAACCCATGTCACCTATATCTTGTTAAAGGCTCTTAATAGGGCTTCTTATAAAAAAAGACAGACTTTGTGGGGAAAACAAGACTCTAATTCAGAATACAAAGCTTTATGGATTAATTAGAAATTGATAAAGGATGAACCAATGGTAGCAGTAGCAGTTAGCGTCTATAAGTCAAGTCACAGAGTTCAGAAAGGGGTCTCTGAAAGACGACACTGAACTGTAGACAAGAAGAACAGCAGAGGCTTCAGTAGCCATGCCCGGGAAGCTGCCTTCCCAGCGATGGGCCGTAGGAAGTCCAGGGCCAGCAGGCATGTGTGCGTAGAGTAATGGGATAGGACTCCGTGGGGACAAAGTTCAGCAGGCAAGGGGTGTAATGGGCACATGAGGCCCCCTTGCTTGCATGGCATAGCCCTCACTCTTTGGGCAATGCCAGGTCTTATGTAACTGATCTCCCAATGTCTGCACGACTTCAGTGGTTTGTGGAGCCACAGTTCCCTAGAGAAGAGGTCAATGAGGAAACAGACCTCGTCTCTAGGTGAAGATGCTCTTTCCCCTACAACGTGCCTTCTGCATAAATGAATAATGAGTGAGGCAGGGAATTCTACCTTCGAGGAACATGCATTTGTCTAAATTTACAAATATGAATGGTATATTTGGTAATAGAGAAGGAGCCTGTTTTAAATGAACTTTTTAATTTTAGACCAGTTTTATTTTTACGGAATTATTGTGAAGATGTTACAGAAATTTCCTGTACGCCCCACACATTTCGTACTCGGTCTCCTCCACTATTAACACCTTACACAAATGTAATATACTTATCACAATTCATGAACCAATCTTGATGCATTCGTTTCACATGACACCCATTTTTGATGTGACTTCCTCAGTTTTTCCCTACTCTTCTTTTTCCATCACAAGATCTCCTCTTGGTTGTGACCGCTTCTCAGACTCCTTGTTTTAGATAAACTTCATAGCTTTGAGGATTCTGGTCAGGGACTTTGTAGAAAATCCCTCATGTGGGAAGCTTCCCAGGGGGTACAGTGGTAAAGAACCTGCCTGCCAATGCAAGAGACGCAAGAGATGTGGGTTCAATCCCTGGGTCCAGAAGATGCCCTGGAATAGAAAATGGCAACCCTCTCCAGTATTCTTGCCTGGAGAATTCCATGGATAGAGGAGCCTGGCAGGCGTCAGCCCATGGGGATCACAAAGAGTTGGATATGACTAAGCACAGCACAGCAGCAGCCTCATGTGGGATTTGTGTAATTGTTTTTTCATGATCAGACTGGGTTAATATGTTGGGGGCGTGGCCGGGAATGAAGACCACAGGGATAAAGTACCATTCATATCACATCTTATCAAGGGCATATACTATCACTGACTTATCTCTGTTGATGTTAGTCCTGACCCTCTGATTTAAGATGGTATTAGCCAGATTTCACCTTTGTAAAGTTACTATTTTTCTCCTCCTTTCCATATTTCACTCTTTAAAAATGTCACTATATTTAGTCCACACTTAAAGAGTGAGGAACGCTGCTCTTTCTCTTTAAGTGGGGAGTACCTTTGTAAATTATTTGAGATTCTTCTGCCTGAAAAATGTGCCTATTATCTCCTATTTATCTATTCAATCATTTAGATCAGTATGGACTCATAAGTATTTATTTTATATTTTGGGTTATAATCCAATACTACCCTAATTTATTGTCTTGCTCAAGTTCTTCCAGCTTTGGCCTTTGGGAACTCCTTCAGCTGTTTCCTGTATCCCTTTTGCATATACTCAGTATTGGGACTTACTTGCCTTTCTCTGTGTGTATTTGTGTGGTTTTTTGGAGCGCTTCTTTCCTTTTTTCCACTATAAGATGCTCTAGGCTCATCTTATGTATTATCTGCCCTAGTCCTAGAGTCAGCCAGCTCTCCAAGGAGTGCCGGTTCCTTTGACTGGAGTCTGGTATTAGAAACCAACATCTAGGTGTTGGTTTTGCCATTGCTACAGGATATTTTTGCTTCTGGGCCCTGTCAACTGATGGATCAAAGAAATATATGTGTATATGCCACTGTACCTAGCACTTACTAAAGGGCAAGTAAAAAAATATTGATTTTATTATGGTTTTAAAATTTTATCTAATAGCAAGAATTTCTAATTAATAGGCAGGATCCTTGAATAATTCCACATCCTAATTTATGAAAGTAAAATGACTTAAAAAGTCTCATTTATAACGCCAGAAAAATCACTGAATATTTGCACAGAGGACTGGAGCCTCATGTACCCCCCACATACACACACCCAGTTGTCTTATTGTATGCAAATAACCTACAGAAACATTAAATTTATAATTGCTTTGTAATAATTATAGGCAATCTGAAGCATTTCCAAACATTAATCAATGTTAACCAGAAATTAATTCTGTTATGCTTATTATTGCTCAGGTGTATAAAAGGCTACTGATTTTTAAATATATAATTTTGACTTTTTTGTGAAACAAATATGTGTGTGTGTAGTCTTTCATCATGTTCTTGACACTTATAGCAAGCTTCTATATGGAGAGAAATGGTTTTAAAATTAATGTAGTGCTCTTTTTCCTTTCTGAATGAATGGCATTTGTCCTAGTAAGAAAGAGATATCTATTTTCCTAGTGAAAATGTAAGACTCATTGTGGAAGAATGGGCTTCCCGGTGGCTCAATAGGTAAAGAATTCACCTGCAATGCGGGAGACATGGGTTTGATCCCTGGGTCAGAAAGATCCCCTGGAGGGGGAAATGACAACCCAGTCCAGTATTTTGGCCTGGGAAACCCCATGGACAGAGGAGCCTGGTGGGCTACAGTCCATGATGTCTCAAAGATTCTGGCATAACTGAGTACACACATCCACACACACAGTGGAAAAGCAGTGAAGTAAAGAATGAGGAAACTAGAGAATAAGCAAAAGTTCAGCCTCCAATATGCAAAAAACAGGATTTTGCTAAGTTTTATGAGAGAAGAGATTTTCCACAATCTTTAGTTTCCGTTAATGTAGCAAAAGCTGAGTGTGGAGAATGAGACTCTTGTCCGCCAGAATGAATGTTCTTTCCACCTGTGACCAGAGGCAGGCATGAGATAAAGGAGGTAACAGAAAAGACTGCTCCTTCTGCCCCAGGGTGTGGTAGGAAGAAAAAGAGAACTTTTATTTCACCTTCACTCTCTCTGCGCTTTAGCTGAGAAAGGCATCCTTGTACCAGCTTCATCGAGGATCGAAATGTCACCCCCACTTAATGTTTGGCACTTTGGGAGGAAGTCACATGACAGGCTGAACCTTAACTGAGAGTGTGACCAGGAGGGATTTATTTTGAGGTTTAGATTTCACAGATTGCTCCTGGTTTCCAGGTGGTGTAAACTCAGAGCTATTGAAGCCAAGGCACCCTAACCACAAATGGGTGATTTCACTTTTTCATCATAAGTTTTGCTGGAGTTTTAAATGTTTAAAACTTATTCTCAGTATCGTAAGAATTTGAGTTAGCTGAGTCTTAGACCCATTCATTAAGTTGCATGAAAGAAAGAAAGAAAATGGTTCGAATCCAAAGGCCTAAGTGATAACTTGGGTTGTCACTTGTGTGTTGTGTGACCTTGAAGGGGCCCCTGAACCCTTCTGTCCAGCTTCACCATTTGTAAATGGAAGCCATAAGGGTAATCACCTCTTATGTCATGAAGATTCAGTGAAATAAGGCAAGTGAATTGATCAGCACAATCCCTGAGCCCTGGATAAGGACACGATAAAGTAGAAGGTATTTTCCTGCTTCTGCTGCTAAGTCACTTCAGTCGTGTCCGACTCTGTGCGACTCTATAGACGGCAGCCCACCAGGCTCCCCAGTCCCTGGGATTCTCCAGGCAAGAACACTGGAGCAGGTTGCCATTTCCTTCTCCAATGCATGAAAGTGAAAAGTGAAAGTGAAGTCGCTCAGTCGTGTCCAACTCTTAGCGACCCCATGGACTGCAGCCTACTAGGCTCCTCCATCCATGGGATTTTCCAGGCAAGAGTACTGGAGTAGGGTGCCATTGCCTTCTCCAAGAAGATATATTTTAATCATTCAAAAATAATTATTTAGCATGTGCCAGCTACTATTCCCAGTGCTTGAAACACCAAGCACAATTCCTATTCTGGATATGTTCTAAACTTGCTGTGGGGGCAAACAATGATAATAACAGCTAACTTTTGTTAAAGACTGTGTCCCAGGCCCTGTTCTAGCATTCCATTCATATTAACTCATGTAAATCTTACAGCAGTACTTTTGGCTGGAACTCCATTTTATTTTGAGAAAATAGATGTACAAACATGTTAAACAACTTACTTTAAACCACGGTATAGATAGTGGTTGATGGAACTGGGATTCAAGCTCAGGCAAGCAGTGTCTTATAGGCGTGGTCATAACGGCTATGTTATGGCGTGTCCCTAAAACAAGATTATGCACCTATGGTTCTAGTGGTAAAGAATTTGCCTTCCAATGCAGGAGATGTAAGAGACGCTGTTTCGATCCCTGGGTTGGGAAGATCCCCTGGAGTAGGGCCCAGCAGCTCACTCCAATATTCTTGCCTGGAGAAGCCCATGGACAGAGGAACCTGGTGAGTCACAGAGTCAGACAAAACTGAAGTGACTCAGCATGCACACAAGTGATATAGTGACCAGAATGGATTTAATGCATTTTGATCATGATTTGGCTTAAAGTATTTTCATCAAGATATTATTCCTAGATGATTATTGGGGGGGGGGAGTTGCATGCCATTCAGTTTGTGGGATCTCAGTTCCTCAACCACAGACTGAACCTATCTCCCTACTCCCCTATCCTCGGCAGTGAAAGCCCAGAGTCCTAACCAGTAGGCAATGAGGGAACTCCCCTACTTGACTTTTTTATTTGACTTTTGAATTAGTTAAAGGTGTGTTGCTTGATTTCCAAATATTTGAGTTTTTCCAGATATATTATTAATTATTTCTAATTTTATTCAATATTGATGAATTCAGTCCTTGCAAATTCACTGAGACTTATTCTAGGGCACAGCACATGTTCTATTTTAGCAAGCACTAAGAGCTGTCTTATGTATTACATCTCTGTATGTTATAATCTCCATAGCTTAATTTTTTTCTTTAAACAGCCATATGCATTTTAAAGGAAATATAATGCTTTTTTATTTACCTACATGTTTACCCTTGCCTGTGGTTTTTTAATTCCTTTCTGAGCATTTCAGCACTCTTAATTCCATTTCATTCTTGAAGAATTCTCCTCAGCATTTCTTGTAGTATAGTTCTACTGGCAGCAAATACTATAATTTATCTGCTATGCCTATTTCCAGCCTCCTTTCAGAGTATACAGTTGTTGCTGCAATCTGGATATAGTTTTTTAAAATCTGTTTCCCGAAGTACACTTTGAACAGCATAGATCATAAATTGTAGAAATGCTGGATTCTGTTATGTTCATTTGATGTGTATTTATTTCTTTAACAGACCATTAAGTTGACTGAACTCAAACTCCAAATTTTAGCTTCCCTCTGGTAGGCATCGAGTGAAAACTCTGCTTCATTTACCTTGCTTGGAAGCCAAGATCTACTCTATACCTTCATAGTTCAGAGGGCAGCCAGAAATACGAGTAGAGGTTTATATGCTTCAGAACTTAAGATTTTTATATGCTTAAGATTCTGGCCACCTCATTCGAAGAGTTGACTCATTGGAAAAGACTGATGCTGGGAGGGATTGGGGGCAGGAGGAGAAGGGGACGACAGAGGATGAGATGGCTGGATGGCATCACTGACTCGATGGACATGAGTTTGAGTGAACTCTGGGAGTTGGTGATGGACAGGGAGGTCTGGCGTGCTGTTATTCATGGGGTCGCAAAGAGTCGGACATGACTGAGTGACTAAACTGAACTGAACTGAAGATCTTAAGATTCCTCTTCTTTGGCTTTTTCCTTTCTCAGTTTTTCTACTTCACTTTTTTCTACTCTTTTCATGACAGTAACTTCTCTCCACTGGTTCTTCAAGACATTAAGACCATTTATTTTACAACTGATATGATACCAACAGGGTAGTGATCTTACACAAAAAAGAAAAAGAACTCCTTTTGGTTGCTCTCAGTCCATTCTGAAGGAGATCAGCCCTGGGATTTCTTTGAAAGGAATGATGGTAAAGCTGAAACTCCAGTACTTTGGTCACCTCATGCGAAGAGTTGACTCATTGGAAAAGACTCTGAGGCTGGGAGGGATTGGGGGCAGGAGAAGAAGGGGACGACAGAGGATGAGATGGCTGGATGGTATCACTGACTCGATGGACATGAGTCTGAGTGAACTCCGGGAGTTGGTGAGGGACAGGGAGGCCTGGCGTGCTGCGATTCATGGGGTCGCAAAGAGTCGGACAAGACTGAGCAACTGATCTGATCTGATGTGCCTTCAGGATCTTTTACTCCAGAGTTTATAGTTGTTCTCTAATAACTTTTACCTAATAACTTGATTAACTGCAATCAGAACTGGTCCTTCCAATGTTTTAATGTGTATGATTATTTCTGCTGCTGCTGCTGCTGCTAAGTCACGTCAGTTGTGTCCGACTCTGTGCGACCCCATAGACGGCAGCCCACCAGGCTCCCCCATCCCTGGGATTCTCCAGGCAAGAACACTGGAGTGGCCATTTCCTTCTCCAATGCATGAAAGTGAAAAGTGAAAGTGAAGTCACTCAGTCGTGTCCGAGTCTTAGAGACCCCATGGACTGCAGCCTACCAGGCTCCTCCATCCATGGGATTTTCCAGGCAAGAGTACTGGAGTGGGGTGCCATTGCCTTCTCCGAAGTCCCTATAGACAGCTATATAAAACGAAAGAGACAGCATGAAATTCAGGCCAAAGGCAAAGAAACCAGTTAGAAGATTTCTGCTATGTCGCCCAAATGAGCAAACTGACTTCTAATGATAGAATTTGGTAATCCTAAGAAATAGATGTTAATTTTCATGATAAGAATCAGGAAAAAATTCACAATAGATGCAACATTCAAACTAGAAGGAAATTAAATGATATTATAGACTGAATTGTGTCCCCCCCACCTCTGACAAATTCATATATTGAATCCTGATGACTATATTCAGAGATGGGGCCTTCATGGAAGTTCAGTCCGATTCATTCACTCAGTCATGTCAAACTATTTGCAACCCCATGGACTGCAGCATGCCAGGCTTCCCTGTCCATCACCAACTCCTGGAGTTTATTCAAACTCATGCCCATTGAGACAGTGATGCCATCCAATCATCTCATCCTCTGTCATCCCCTTCTCCTTCTGCCTTCAATCTTTCCCAGCATCAGGGTCTTTCCTGATGAGTTAGGACTTTGCATCAGGTGGACAAAGTATTGGACCTTCAGTTTCAGCATCAGTACTTCCAGTGAATATTCAGGACTGATTTCCTTTAGGATTGACTGGTTGGGTCTCCTTGCAGCCCAAGGGACTTTCAAGCATCTCCTCCAACACCATAGTTCAAAAGCATCAATTCTTTTGCACTCAGCTATCTTTATGGTCCAACTCTCATATCCATACCTGACCGCAGCTTTGACTAGATGGACATTTGTCGGCAAAGAAATGTTTCTGCTTTTAATATGCTGTCTAGGTCTGTCATAGCTTTTCTTCCACGGAGCAAGTGTCTTTTAATTTCATGGCTGCAGTCACCATCTGCAGTGATTTTGTAGCCCACAAAATAAAGTCTTTCACTGTTTCCATTGTTTCCCCATCTATTTGCCATGAAGTGATGGGGCTGGCTGCCATGATCTTAGTTTTTGAATGATGACTTCTAAGCCAGATTTTTCACTCTCCTCTTTCATCAAGAGGCTCTGTAGTTCCTCTTTGCCTTCTGCCATAAGGGTGGTGTCATTTGCATATCAAAGGTTATTAATATTTCTCCCAGTAATCTTGATTCCAGCTTGTGCTTCATCCAGTCCAGCATTTTGCATGATGTACTCTGCATAAAAGTTAAATAAGCAGGGTGACAATATACAGCCATGATGTACTCCTTTCCCAATTTGGAACCAGTCTGTTGTTCCATGTCCAGTTCTAACTATTGCTTCTTGACCTGCATACAGATTTCACAGGAGATAGGTAAGGTGGCCTGGTATTCCAATCTCTTGAAGAATTTTTCACAGTTTGTTGTGATCTTGTAGTCCTAATGCAAAGAGCTGATTCATTTGAAAAGACCCTGATGCTGGGAAATATTGAAGGCTGGAGGAGAAAGGGATGACAGAGGATGAGATGGTTGGATGACAACACCAACTCAATGGAGATGACTTTGAGTAGACTCCAGGAGTTGGTGATGGACAGGGAGGCTTGGCGTACTGTGGTCCATGGGGTCGTGAAGAGTCGGACACGACAGAGTGACTGAACTGAACTGACACAGTCAAAGGCTTTGGCATAGTCAATAAAGCAGTAAACGTTTTTTGGAACTCTCTTGCTCTTTTGAAATCCAGTGGATGCTGGCAATTTGATCTCTGGTTCCTCTGGCTTTTCTAAAACCAGCTTGAACATCTGGAAGTTCACGGTTCACGTATTGCTGAAGCCTGGCTTGGAGAATTTTGAGCATTACTTTACTAGCATCTGAGATAAGTACAATTGTGCAGTACTTTGAACATTCTTTGGTATTGCCTTTCTTAGGGATTAGAATGAAAACTGACTTTTTCCAGTCCTGTAGCCACTGTTGAGTTTTCCAAATTTGCTGGCATATTGAGTGTAGCACTTTCACAGCATCATCTTTTAGAATTTGAAATAGCTCCACTGGAATTCTATCACCTCCACTAGCTTTGTTCGTAGCGATGCTTCCTAAGGCCCATTTGACTTCGCATTCCAGGATGTCTGGCTCCAGATGAGTGATCACACCATCGTGGTTATCTGGGTCATGAAGATCTTTTTTGTATAATTTTTTGTGTCCTTGCCACCTCTTCTTAATATCTTCCGCTTCCATTATGCCCATGCTGTTTCTGTCCTTAATTGTGCCCATCTTTGCATGAAATGTTCCCTTGGTATCGCTAATTTTCTTGAAGAGATCTTTAGTCTTTCCCATCCTATTGTTTTCCTCTATTTCTTTTGCACTGATCACTGAGGAAGGCTTTCTTATCTCTCCTTGCTATTCTTTGGGACTCTGCTTTCAGATGGGTATATGGTTTCTTTTCTCTTTTGCCTTTAGCTTCTTTTCTTTTCTCAGCTATTTGTAACACCTCCTCAGGCAATCATTTTTCCTTTTTGCATTTCTTTTTCTTGGGGATGGTCTTGGTGACTGCCTCTTGTACAGAGTCACAAACCTCCATCCATGCTTCTTCAGGCACTCTGTCAAATCTAATCCCATGAATCTATTGGTCATTTCCACTGTATAATTGTAAGAGATTTGATTTAGAGCATACCTGAATGGTTTAGTTGTTTTCCTTAACTTTCTTCAATTTAAGTCTGAATGTTTCAATAAGGAATTCAAGATCTGAGCCACAATCAGCTTGCGGTCTTATTTTTGCTGACCATACCGAGCTTCTCCATCTTTGCCTGCAAAGAATTTATGGAGGTAAAAAATACTCAGTTCAGTTCAGTTCAGTCACTCAGTTGTGTCTGACTCTTTGCAACCCCATGAACCGCAGCACACCAGGCCTCCCTGTCCACCACCAACTCCCGGAGTTCACTCAGACTCACGTTCATCGAGTCAGTGATGCCATCCAGCCATCTCATCCTCTGTTGTCCCCTTCTTGTCCTGCCTTCAATCTTTCCCAACATCAGGGTCTTTTCAAATGAGTCAGCTCTTTGCATCAGGTGGCCAAAATTTTGGAGTTTCAGCTTCAACATCAGTCCTTCCAATGAACACCTAGGACTGATTTCCTTTAGGATGGACTGGTTGGATATCCTTGCTGTCCAAGGGACTATCAAGAGTCTTCTCCAACACCACAGTTCAAAAGTATCACTTCTTTGGCGCTCAGCTTTCTTTATAGTCCAACTCTCACATCCATACATGACTACTGGAAAAACCATAGCCTTGACTAGACAGACCTTTATTGGAAAAGTAATGTCTCTGCTTTTTAATATGCTGTCTAGGTTTGTCATAACTTTCCTTCCAAGGAGTAAGTGTCTTTTAATTTCATGGCTGCAATCACCATCTGCAGTGATTTTGAAGCCCCAAAAAATAAAGTCTGACACTGTTTCCACTATTTCCCCATCTATTTCCCATGAAGTGATGGGACCAGATGTCATGATCTTAGTTTTCTAAATGATGAGCTTTAAGCCAACTTTTTCACTCTCCTCTTTCACTTTCATCAAGAGGCTCTTTAGTTCCTCTTCACTTCCTGCCATAAGGGTGGTGTTCTGCATATCTGATGTTATTGATATTTCTCCCAGCAATCTTGATTCCAGCTTGTACTTCATCCAGTCCAGCATTTCTCATGATATACTCTGCATATAAGTTAAATAAACAGGGTGACAATATACAGCCTTGACGTACTCCTTTTCCTATTTGGAACCAGTCTGTTGTTCCATGTCCAGTTCTAACTGTTGCTTCCTGACCTGCATACAGATTTCTCAAGAGGCCAGTCAGGTGGTATGGTATTGCCATCTCTTTCAGAATTTTCCACAGTTTATTGTGATCCACACAGTCAAATGCTTTGGCATAGTCAATAAAGCAGAAATAGATGTTTTTCTGGAACTCTCTTGCTTTTTTGATGATCCAGCGAATGTTGGCAATTTGATCTCTGGTTCCTCTTCCTTTTCTAAAACCAGCTTGAACATCTGTAAGTTCACGGTTCACATATTGCTGAAGCCTGGCTTGGATAATTTTGAGCGTTACTTTACTAGTGTGTGAGATGAGTGCAATTGTGTGGTAGGCTGAGCATTCTTTGGCATTGCCTTTCTTTGGTATTAGAATGAAAACTGACTTTTCCAGTCCTAAATGAGGCCATATGGTAGGGTCCTAATCTGATAGAGCTAGCCTCCTTATAAGAAGAGCAACATACCAGAAATGTGCATTCACAGAAAAAGAGGCCATGTGAGGACCTGGTAAAGAGGCAGCCAGGGAGAAAGGTCTTAGAAGAAGTCAATCCTGTCAACACCTTAATCTTGGACTTCCAGCTTCCAGACTGTGACAAAATGTCTATCATTTAAGCCATCCAGTCTGATATTTTCTTATGGCAGCCATAGCAGACTAAGTCATGGATAGTTCTTAACTTTTAGAATTTTTCACCATCCATACAGCCATCTCATCTACCATATATTTGATAATTCTTTATTAAGGATTCATTATTTGCCAGCAATCATGAACTGCTGTGTTCCATCTGGGACACATAAAAGAAGAAGACATGGTAGCTAACATATAAATATCCTGTCCCTTACTCTCTCCTTCACCATCCTTCCACTTTTGCTTTCTCTTCTTCTCATCTCTCTTGTTCCTCCTCCTACTCTTGGTAGTAACAATAAGTGGCATTTGTGCCCTCCCTTCACTGATGGTAATCATTAGCACTGGCCCACAGTGCCATCCAAGGGGACAGAATCCAGTTTAATTACCCCCAACCTGCAATTCCCAGTAGATACCTCAGTCCATCACCTCTTACAGCTGTGTGGAAAATGATCAAAGTTATCTGCTGAAATTCACAGGAAGGTAGCATTGTACCAGCACACTATCACTGTCATTCCCTTTTCAGAGGAAATATGTATTGAGGATGTATATGAGCATTTGTAATCACAAACCACGCTGTCATGGTACCAGCTGGCCATCTTAACTCAATGGTCACACACACAAAAAATAACAAGCCGAATGATAACATTTCTTTATTTCAATCCTAGCTATCATCCAGTTAGGGTATTTTCAGGGAGAATGTGTCCATGTCAGTGCTATTTAAATAATAATGGAAATTTTTGATAACTATTTTTTTTTTTTTCTTCAATGGTTTACCTTCAGTGTATGTTGCTAGGGAATCCAATCATGGAGCAAGGGATTAAAAGATAAACAACCTGTTTCAGGGAGGCAGGCTAATGTAATGTTCAGAACAAGGATTTTTTGATTAGAAATCTGGATTCAAATATCTACTGGTCCCACCTTGCACCTTACACTTTTCAGCATTGACTTGCTCATCTATAGAACGGGGGGTAATTACATACTATTTGTAGAGCACAGTGTCTAACACATGTTGTTGTTGTTGTTGTTCAGTTGCTAAGTTATGTCTGACTTTTTGCAACCCCATGGACTGTAGTCCACCAGGCTCCATTGAATTCCCCAGGTAACAATACTGGAGGGGATTGCCATTTCCTTCTCCAGAGGGTCTTCCCAGACCAGGAATCGAACTAGCATCTCCTGCATTGGCAGGTAGATTCTTTACCACTGAGTCCCCAAGGAAGCTCCTAACATAGGGTAGGTGATGCAAAATTATTACTCTCCTTCCTCCTGCTTCCCCACAAGCCATTCCTAGCATGCCCTATGGTTGAATCTGTTTGAATTATACTTAGATTAGCTTAAGGGAACTTTCTCACTAGCCTGATCAGCAAAAGACCCAGGGGGCTGAGGTTAGCTCCATTCAGCAGACACGTGTTTGTTCATTATAAAGGCACCAACGCCTTGAAGGCACCTCAAACCTCTTTCTCTCTCAGAGAATTTGATATTCATGCTGCTACATCAAAAGGTTGGGGCAGCTATTATGTATTAAAATGTGTCATTTTAAATTGCTTTTTTTTTGCTAGCACTAGCAATATAGATATTGAAATTTCTTCAGAAAGTGCTTATCTCATCAAGACTAAAATTATAGTATATGAAATACTAATTACAGTATTATGAAGAAGGTTGAACTTTTCTGTGACATTCTGTCTATTAGGAGAATGCTAATTTTCTCTCTTTCTTAAGGCAGATAGAGGTGCCCATTATGAGATATGTGATCCCCCATTACATCTTCTATTCCCCAGTGCCGTTTTCACAGTGTAGCAGGATAAGAGCTCTGACTCTTGGTCTTGGCCGAAGTCATCTGAACCTTTTCATCTACTTCCAAAGAAGTGCTGGAAATTGAAATCAAGTATGCCCCAGACTGAGAGTTCTCATGCAGTGGAAAATACTTTGGACAAGGAATTCTAATCAATGTCCACACAGGCCAACTGTTTATAGCTCAAAATGTATTTAAAGTTAAATAAGTTAATACTTTCAAAACACTTGCAACTTTGCCTGGCATAGTAAATGCTCACTAAATATTATCTGCTATTAGGACTTTATCAGTATTATTTTAATTTTATGCAACTTCACAGCACCTAAAACCTTTTACCCCCACTGTTGTTGTTTCCATTAGTCACTAGGTCATATCCGACTCTTTTGTGACCCCGTGGACTGTAACCCACCAGGCTCCCCTGTCCATGGGATTTCCCAGGTAAGAATAGTGGGGCAGGTTGCATTTCTTTCTCTAAGAGATCTTCCCAACCCAGGGATCAAACCCAAGTCTTGCGTTGCCAGGCAGGTTCTTTACCACTGAGCCACGATGCCCATTTGCCAATATAAATGGCTTGTTTGAGGACAGAGAGCTAGCAAGCTGGGGAGACAGAGCTTGAGCGAGGATCCTATGAACACAATTTTTATTTAGTCATTCATTTGTTTAACAGACACTGTTCTTCCTGGGCACACAAGATAAATGAGACCCAGTGCCTCTCCTCCTTGAGTTCCCCAGCCATGGGAAAAAAATGAACCAGCAGCCATCTGATGGGATGCCATCTGGTCAGAGCCGTAACAGAGCCAGACAGAGCAGAAGCACAAGCATCCACACTTTCCTGCTTCCCAGGATGAGTAAGGACCACCTGAGGAGGGAGCCCTTTCTTCTCTAGGTTAGGTCATTTTATTGGCCTGCACTCATTTCCTCATCTGAAACACAAGGATTTTGAAATGGTTGATATTCATGGTTCTCCTTAATTCAAAATTTTCTATTTCAATAAAAAAATTGCCTGCCCACTACAGTGGTTTTTCAGAGTGGTTCTGAAAAACTTGGGTAGAGGTATTTTGAAAATTGAAGGGTAAGAGGGCTGGCTTACTTCTGCTTCAGACTGTGTTTCTAACCTTTTGCACACCATGGCGAACACAAGTGATAATGACTGATGTGAAGGAAACACAAATAAAGGGAATGGGATCCATTCCCCTTGGGAACTGAACAGATCAATATCTTGGCACATCAGTAGCCCCTTTGAAGCACACAGCTGTGGCCACTGGACCCCAGGTAGAGAGTATGGAATTAAAAGATGATGGAATAGAAAAGCAACTCTAAGAAGACTGAGAATATTTTGAGTCTCTTATGAGACAGAAACCACTGCCGGCCTCACCACTTACCACTGTGTGAACTTAAGTAGTTTATTAAACTCTTTGGTGCTCAGTTTCCTCATCCCTAAAAAGAGGGCCATAATTTGTCTCACGCAGCTATTATGAGGAGTGGCATGAATAAGCCTAGTGCTTAGGAAGCACTGAGTAATTGTTATCCGCTTTGCCATCTTCTTTCCCAATTAGAAGCATGGGCAAGTGTTTTCCTGGACTCCTTTCAAGCCGCTGCCTTTTTTTGACTGATGTCACTATTATTATTTCCAGCATTGATTTTCTTCTTATTCCCTAAAAATCAAAGTAAATAACCCAAAAGTGAGAAACTATTCTGGCATGTACCCAAGATGAATAGCAATGATTAGAAATTTCAGAGTTCTCATTCCAATAAGCTTTACCTACTTACTTCCCACTGCACAGAGGTTTCAGCTGTAGATTTATTTAAAACCCTCAAAAGGTCAATGGTCTATGAAGCCATTGCTTCTGTGCATATATGATTCCATGATTCATGTAATATGAATAAGCCAAGGTTTAATGTCCAAGTTTTATAGTAATATAGATTTTGCTTCTCAAATAGGGAAAAATTTTATTTTAATTTTTCTGTACATGTAGACATGATTTAAAATTTTAAATAGTACTGAGAGGATTAAAAAAAAAAAAAAAACTTATACCTTGCCTCATATCCTCCCAAACTTATCAAGGTACATGTATTTTACTTGTCTGTTTTCATTATTATTCTTACCAAACTGAACATGAGTTTGCTTATCCAGATACTGCAAAACCCATCTACTGACACTGGATTCTGCTGAAGGAAAGTACAGGATTTATTTGTAGGGTGCCAGGAGAATGGGCAGCTGGCGTTCAAAAGACCCGAACTCTCAGACGACTTTCAGTGAAGAATTTTGAAGGGCAGTCTTTGAGGTGAGAGGGCTTCCCTGGTAGCTCAGCTGGTAATAGATACTCCTGCAATGCAGGAGACCTGGGTTCTACTCCTGGGTTGGGAAGATCCCCTGGAGAAGGGAATGTCTATCTGGTCCAGTATTCTTGCCTGGAGAATTCAATGGACAGAGGAGCCTGGTGCGCTACATACAGTCCATGGGGTCACAAAGAGTTGGACACGACTAAGTGACACACTTTCACTTGCCTTCTCCTCCATGGAGGGCTCTCTTTTGGACTCCCCTGTTTTCCTGGTCCTATATAACTGATTGCATTCCCCCTGGCCTAAACTTTCTCACTCCCCTGTTCCTGGGGGAGACAGCCCATTCCCTAAATCATGCACGTCCTTCTTTATTTAGTTCTTTGTTTTTCTGAAGTGCACCCTCTAATTACTAGAGGATGCTTGTAGCTGTTAAATCAGTTCCTAAGAGGGAAGTCATTTTAATTCTATTGTTGTACCTGATTGAAGGTACGTCTGAGAACAGACAACCAGGTTAGAAATCATATTTCTTTAGCAATTTTAAAACATTTATCAGTTAATTTTAGAGTTCATTATTGCTGTCAGAAGCCTGATTCCATTCTGGCCCCTGATTGCTGAGAGGTGACTTGCTGTTTGTTCTCCATGGAAGCTTCTTAGGATCTTGCCTTCATTCCCAGTGACCTTAATGTGGGTGTTAACAGGCACTCTGGCCCATGGTCTGCAGACTTTCCTTCTTTGCTTTTGTGACAACTTATATTATTCTTATATAATTGATTTCTCTCCATTGACAAAGAAAAAAAAAAGAACAAGTAAGGAAATTGATGTTTTTTCACACTATAACAGCAAGAAGAGAACTCCAGATTTGAGAATTAGAGTAGGCAAGTTTTAGGTGTGCTGACTTTTAGTTGGGGTTGTTTGTGTGATCTGTGAATATCTCTGTCAACTGAACAGGAAATATTTACCTGTGTCAAACTAGTTTTGAAGTAACAAAGTTCTAATCTCAGTTAAAGATCTATTTGTTGAAAGATAGATCACCTATTATTTCTTATGGTAACTTCCCAAATTTGCTTTTCTGTTCAACTACTGGAAGACATTTTGGAACTTTTTAAAAAATCCATCTTTTTTTTTTTTAATTAAACAATCATAATTTTAATTTTCCAGAAATTTTTCTTTATCTTCAGTTACATTGTTTTTTGTTTTAAATCACATCCTCTACTTGTTCCAAGAGTTCATTCTTATTTTTTCTCCTATTTAGAATTTTCTCCAGCTTCTGTTCCTTGGGAATTTCATTCTCTCTCTCTCCCCCATCCCCCTTTCTCTATCTCTCCCGTGGCATATTTAAAGCATACCTTCATTCAGTGTATGTTTCTTTACATTAAGCTATGAGATACTAATAGGTGGATTGAAGATTTTCCAGGTAGGGGAAAGGGACGTGGGTAAGAGTTGCCTTTGATTCTCGGGTTTCACTTTAGAGAAATGAGATGGCAACCACCCCTTCCCCCACTGTGGAACCTCCATATGCTATCATCTACATGTTTTATTCCTGGATTTTCTCCTTTATTTTTTACAGATGGAAATCCTCCAGCCTCTAGCTTTGGAAAGACACGCCTTTTTCCTTGCATTTAGGAGTAGCAAAGGGAAGAAAGCTGGGACTCTATGATTGAAAACACAGACTCTTACTCTATCTCCCTACAACTGTTGACCCCACATCTCACCTCCATTCTTATGCCTGGTGTGCATGATTCCAGAGCCTCCAGGATTCATTTCCCTAGAATATGAAGTTCTAGCTTCAAGGAGGTGGAGGCACGGCAGGGTCAGGGAAAGGGAGGGGAAATAAACCCTGGTCACAGAAGCACAGAAGACAGAAGGAGAGATGCAAAGTAACTACTTTGCACACCAATTTTAACAACCCACTTATTCTTATTCCTTTCATCACTGACACCTTTGTGGGTGTTGCAATCTACAAATCTTTCTTGGTATCCTAGTTGGGACTGCTGCATCCCCCTTGGTATAGCCCTTTAGGTTCAGAGGTTTTGTTTTGATTTGTGTTTTTTAACTCCTGCAACACTATGCCATATATTACCTCCCCATCTACTTCCAATTTTTTTTAATTTTTTTAGAAATCCCTTGTCTACTCTTATTCTCTCCTTATTCTCTTTGTAATATTGCTTTTTAACTACTAAAGAATACATTTGATTTTATTTTAATAGAGTTTTAGAAGAGAAAGAAAATAAATGTGTATAGCCATTCCATTCTGTTATAGCTGAATTCAAGTATGACATTTATTATCTACTTACTTTTGCTCTTTCAGTCTTTTTTTTAGACACATTTAATAGTCTTTGAGTGACTACCATAATAGTAAAGTTATAAGAACAACATTAATAACTTTCATTCTTGAAGAAATATATTATTTTAGGGTTTTAAAAGCCCTTTAGCATTTAATCCTCTATGTGGAGTAAACGTTTTTATCCTCACAATACACAAGATAATTGAGGTTATTAGAACTTAAATAATATGTCTATAGCCACATAGTTGTTAAAGGGTTCAAAAGTGAGCTCAGAATTTTGGACCCTTACTCTGGTACTCTTTTTACAACATTGTAAACACATTTTTCTACCCATTTATATGAAACTTAAGTAGGAACAAGACCTAACTTTTCCCTCAAGGACTTAACCTAAGAGGAAATCTGATTATTTTTTAATTTTAATGTAAAAAAGAACAGAATTAGTATTTCAGTGTTCAATAGACTATGCTTCCTAGATAGAGAGCATGTTTGGAGAATGAAAGAAAAGAAAGTCTTGTTCTGGTTAGAAAAATCCAAGAAAATGGGCATTTGAGCTCTGAACATGAAAGAAGGGTATGCTTCTATAAGCAGATAGAAGAAGGAATTTCCTGAATGGTAGAAAGGAATGAACAAATACATTGAGAGGGGCAATCCTTAGGGTAATATGGGAATTGGAGCTCTAGCTGCCTACTGCAGGGTGAGTGGCCAGAAGTGGGTTAGAAAGGTAATTTAGAGCAATATCATAGAGGTCTTGAATGTCTTGTTAATGAATTCAGAACTGATTGATTCTTTTTTTCTGTTTTTTAAAATAATTTATTTTTCATTGAAGGATAATTGCTTTACAGAATTTTGCTGTTTTCTGTCAAACCTCAACATGAATGATTTTTTTTAAAAGGAAAATAAATTAATGACATAAAAATGTGATTGTTTTTTATGTTTTCTTACCAATTTTTTTTCAAATGATTTCATACTTTTTAGATATAAAGTGAATCTTGAGAACTTAAATAGAAAGAACTGGAGGTCTTTGTTGCTAAAGTTGTCTCTATATGCATGGGAAAGGTGAATAAGATAAACTGGGAAATTATCAGGGAAAGAGGCTTTAATAACTTCCCTCACATGCACAGACTTCAAAGATAAGGAAACCAAGGCCCAGGGAGGTTAGAAGTTGTAATTCTTTCATATTTGCTATAATACCTAACTCTTACTTCTATTATAAAAACAATAAGAGCAATGTGCATGCATGCTAAATTGCTTTAGTCATGTTTGACTCTTTGTGACCCTATGGACTGTAACCCACTAGACTCCTCTGTTCCTGGGATTCTCCAGGCAAGAACACTGGAGTGGGTTGCCATGCCCTCCTCCACGGGCTCTTCCTGGCCCAGGGATCAAACCTATGTGTTTTAAGTCTTCCCGCATTGGCAGGTAGATTCTTTACCACTAATAGCCCAATAATAGCAATAATTTAAATTTTTACCAGGCTTCCCAGGTGGCACGAGTGGTAAAGTACCCACCTACCAATGCAGGTATGTATAAGAGAGGCAGGCTGACCCCTGCATGAGGAAGATCCCCTGAAGGAAAGCATGGCACCCCACTCCAGTATTCTTGCTTGGAGAATCCCATGGACAGGAAAGCCTGGTGTGCTACAGTCCATAGGGTCGCACAGAGTTGGACATGACTGAAGCGACTTAACACTCAAGCAGATTTTTATCATCTAGTACAGCCATTAGGAATAGGTTTCTGCAAAACACCACAGAAGGGCGGGTCATATTCCAAGGACTTGCTGCTGCTAAGTTGCTTCAGTCGTGTCTGACTCTGTGCGACCCCATAGACAGCCTCCTACCAGGTTCCTCTGTCCCTGAGACACAATGAAAAATAAATATTTAGTGGGAAGGGGATAAGGAATAAAACCTATGAAAGACTTTATGTTTATGTTTAGTAAAATAAAACAGTAATGACAGAACGCTCAATAGATAGCACTAAGGATATTTTATGCATGTTAACTTAGGACTAGTGGCCTCAGTGCAATTAACTTTCATTTATTGCCTCTTCAAAACGTTCAGTTTTACTCCCCTGCGGTTTCTAGGATAGCCTTGTTACTTGTTTCTGTGGATATTATGCAGGGCAAGAGGCATTTGTTTCTGTGTTTTTTTTTCTCCACATAAATATGTCTTCTTCTTTCTTTTTAATTGAGGTACAGTTAACATACAATATTAGGTTTCAAGTGAACAACACAGTGATTCTACATATATACATTAGAAGCTGATCACCACAATAAGTCCAGTAACTGTTATCATACAAACTTACTGCAATACTATTGACTATATTTCCTGTACTGTATATTTTATCCTGGTGGCTTAATTCTTTTATATAAGAAGTTTGTATCAGAGAAGGCGATGGCACTCCACTCCAGTACTCTTGCCTGGAGAATCCCACAGACAGAGGAGCCTGGTGGGCTGTAGTCCATGGGGTTGCGAAGAGTCGGACACCACTGAGCGACTTCCTTTAATCCTTTCATCCTTCCATATATATATATATATCCATGATCATGGGAGATAGTATTGTGTAGCAGTTAACTGCACAGATTCAGTATGTTCTTGGGCTTGAATTTTGTCTGTACCATTTATTTACTTGTAACTTTGGACACCATTATGGTTATTCAGGTCATTAAACTCTTTTTTGTATACTTATTCTGTTTATTCTTGCCACCTTTTCTTAATATCTTCTGTTATCTGCTAGGTCCATACCATTTCTATCCTTTCTTGAGCACATCTTTTCATGAAATGCACAGAAGAATGATACAAAAAAGAGCTTAATGACCTGGATAACCATCATGGTGTGATCACTCACCTAGAGCCAGACATCCTGGAGTGCGAAGTCAATGGACCTTAGGAAAAATCACTACAAACAAAGCTAGTGGAGGAGATGGAATTCCAGTTGAGCTATTTCAAATCCTAAAAGATAATGCTATTAAAGTGTTGCACTCAATATGCGAACAAATTTGGAAAACTCAGCAGTGGCTACAGGACTGGAAAAGGTCAGTTTTCATTCCAATTGCAAAGAAGGGCAATGCCAAAGAATGCTTAAACTACTACACAATTGCACTCATTTCACATGCTAGCAAAGTTATGCTCAAAATCCTCCAAGCTAGGTTTCACCAGTATATGAATCAAAAACTTCCAGATGTACAAGTTGGATTTAGAAAAGGCAGAGGAACCAGAGATCAAATTGCCAACATCCGTTGGATCATAAAAAAAGCAAAAGGATTCAGGAAAAACATCTGCTTTATTGACTACTCTAAAGCTTTTGACTCTGTGGATCACAACAAACTGTGGAAAACTCTTCAAGAGATGGGAATATCAGACAATCTTACCTGCCTCCTGAGAAACATGTATGCAGGTCAAGAGACAACAGAACTGGACATGGAACAACGGAATGGTTCAAATTGGGAACAAAATAAGTCAAGGCTGTATATTGTGCTTATTTAACTTTTATGCAGAGTATATCATGTGAAATGCTTGGCTGGATGAAGCATAATCTGGAATCAAGTTTGCAGGGAGAAATATCAATAACCTCAGATATGCGGATGACACCACCCTTGTGACAGAAAGTGCAGAGGAACTAAAGAGCCTCTTGATGAAGGTTAAAGGGGAGTGTAAAAATCTGGCTTAAATTGCAACAATCAAAAAACGAAGACCTTGTCATCTGGTCCCATCACTTCATGGCAAATAGATGAGGAAACAATGGAAACAGTGAAAGACTCTTTTCTCAGGTTCCAAAATCACTGCAGATTGTGACTGCAGCCATAAAATTAAAAGACACTCTTGGAAGAAAAGCTATGACAAATCTAGACAGTGCATTAAAAAGCAGAGACATCACTTTGCCAGTGAAGGTCTGTGTAGTCAAAGCTATGGTTTTTCCATATGTATGGATATGAGAGTTAGATCATAAAGAAGGCTGAGCGCCAAAGAACTGATGCTTTCAAACTGTGGTGTTGGAGAAGAGTCGAGAGTCCCTTGGACTGCAAGGAAATCAAACCACTCCATCCAAAAGGAAATGAAACTTGAATATTCATTGAAAGGACTGATGCTGAAGCTGAAGCTCCAATACTTTGGCCACCTGATGCGAAGAGCTGACTCACTAGAAAAGATCCTGATGCTGGGAAAGAAAAAAAGCAGGAGAAGGAGACAAGAGAGGATGAGATGGTTGGATGGCGTCACCAACTCAGTGGACATGAATCTGAGCAAGCTCTGGGAGATGGTGAAGGACAGGGAAGCCTGGTGTGCTGCAGTCCATGGGTTCGAAAAGAGTCGGACATGACTGAGTGACTGAACAACAGAGACAACCTTGAGTGAGTCTGTTAACCTCACAAACACTCTATTTCCTCAACCAAAAATGTAGATAGGATGCATCTTACAGGGTTATGGTAGTTATTAGGGGATCCTTATTACATATGCTTCATTTATTTATTTTTAATGCACAGGAAACACTCAAATGTTAACAATGACAAATATAATGATCTTTTTTTGAATTTAATTTTACATACAAGCTTATGAAACATGATGGGGAGATTTTTGTTATTTTTATTTTGTAGATGGAACATATTGTGACTGAGAATCTAGTACTTAACTAACTTTCCAAAGACCTGATTACTTCTTGAGTGTAGAAACTTGATTCCAGGTTTTCAGATTCTGAATTTAGCCCAATTGTAATATATTTCCTACTATCTAAAATAGAGCCCTACTGTTCTTTCTTTGGTTTCTACTCTTTGTAGCATCAGTCCTTGGTCACATTTAACTGAGGTAAGTGAGGGGGCAAGGAGGAATTTCTGTTCAAATGAAACTAACCATTCATCCCTACTGAGCAATTTTGAAGGGGAGCAATTTTCCTATTCTCTGCAAACCATTCCCAGTTACAATGAACAGTTGGAGAAAAAAAAATGTTAGTCTCACTACTTTATTAAACATCTTTTGAAAGGATATCAAAAGGGCTTCATTTATAAAATGTTGTAAAGGTGTAAAAACATCACCAACTACAAAGACAGATGGTTGAAGTAAAACAGAAACCAATCCTTTTTGACAAGAATTCCTAGTCTGATGACCCTGTTCCTCTCTGAAACGTAGCTTCTGATAATTTGACATTAATCAAACTACACTTTAAACAGACTGTTACATTAAGGAATGCACATTTGTCCTCAGAGATAGTGCTGAATCCTTTTTACTCTTTATCGAATTGCATTTTAATTGACTAGCAAATTAAGAAATACATTCCATGCATATAATAAGATAAAATGTTAGCAAACATAAATAAGAGATTCCTATCAAAAGGATATAGATTTGTCTAGCTACAGAGCTGTACAGTCCCAGTCTGTTTAAGACTACATCTAGGTTAGTATTGCTGGGGTCAACTTTTGCAATATTATGACACTGTAGAGAAGTCATCAGAATTTTATATTGCATAAACATTTGTGTGAGGTATGTATATATGAATATATATTGTATATATAACATATACCATAGGATTAGTATTTTCTTCTCCTTTGACCAGGAACATTAGATTATGTCTGTATCTTGAAATGTGACACAGTAGCTCACATCTGTAAACAGTCCTCAACCTGTTAAGTCCCACTGATCTCAGGGAGGGAAAGGAAATCAAACTTTAGTCTAAGATTTTTACTAAAAAGACTCAATGTTGAAACTATGGTATTGTGCCTTATGTTTTATAAAAGAGAAAAATGGCAGAAATAAGAATGTGTGCATCTTGCCCTTAAGAAACATAAATTCTATACTTATGTTGAATATGAAATAATAAAATTTTTAAATGGCATCCATAATTTATATTTTAAGGTACCTTGTCATTTTCTTTTTTTTTTTGGCTATATTAAAATTTATTTATTTATTTTTTTAATTTTATTTTATTTTTAAACTTTACATAATTGTATTAGTTTTCAAAGTGTAGTTATCACCATTGTTCCAAGTGCTCTCTCATACCGACACCATTCAGTACGATTTGTCTCAATACTACTTTGCTAGGATATGACTAATGAAATAGAAACTATTATTAGTTCCATTGTATACGTAAAATATTTAAAGAGAAGTTTCACACAGGTTAGGTAACTTGCCCAAAGTAAGTTTCTAATAAATATCACAGTTTAGATTTGAATTCATTGGACACTGAGATTGTTAATCCCACTGCTCTGGTTAGCTGGGAAAGTCTAGAAATCAAGAAAACCCATTTATCTTGTGAGTATAAATGGCACAGCCAGATCCTGACATTTTTCAAAATTAAATGCTTTTCTATGTTACCATAGTATATTGTTCATTTCTTTGCTATATAGCACCCAGTATAGAGTGACATGTAATATATTTAGTTAACGATCTATCTTTCTCCCTGAGACCTGAGTTTCTGAGGGCAAGGACCAAGCAGTTTATCACTGTGCTCCCATCACAGATCCTAGGCAGTACTTTCTGATTATCTTCCTAGTCTAACAATGGTACCAAGGCAGAAACTGATGGTTTTTCTACCTCTGGTGGGTAGTTTGCAGTTTGTGCCCTTCCAGCCACTAGACACTGTATTGACTCAAGCATCACACTCAAATGTTGAGTTAGAGGCTCATTTTCAAAGCTGAGTACGCCTCTCCTTGAGTTTTTCTACTTTTCAGCAAGGATGAGGGAGCCCTTGTCTACTGCCTTATCCCTTACTGAACCTTCTCCAAACTACATGTCTCTGTTCTATTAATCCCTTCAAGAATGAAAACCTTACCTTTCTCCATGTTGCTTTTGGAGTTATATAATGGTTATACATCTGCAGGAATTAAGTTGGAAGTGCAAGCACTTTTTTAGGGTAAAATAGCAACTTTGCTTTTATTATTCTTTTTAAACCATTTTTGTTGAAGTATAGTCAATTTACAATGTTGTGTGGGTTTTTCAGATGTGCAGCAAACTGATGATTTATATACACATATACATGTTCTTTTTCAGATTCTTTTCCATTCTGGGTTACTACAAAATACTGAATATAGTTCACCGTACTACATAGTAGAATCTCATTTATTTTATATATAGCATATATATATGTTAATCTCAAACTCTTAATTTATCTTTTACTCCCTCCTCACTTTCCCCTTTGGTAACCATAAGTTTGTTTTCTGTGACTGTGAGTCTGTTTTTGTTTCATATATAAATTTGTTTGATCACATTTTAAAACTCTACATATAAGTGTTATCATGTAATATTTGTCTTTCTCTGCCTGACCTATTTCACTTGATATGATAATCTCTAGGTCCATCCAAGTTGCTGCAGATGACATTATTTCATTCTTTTCTATAGCTAATAATAGAGTAATAATATTCATATTATTATGAATATTATAATAATAATATGTAATTTATTCATATATACAAATAATATATATAATTATAATATATAATATATAATTAATAATATAATATATTATAAATAATGATATTATTAATATAATAATATTATAATTAATTAATAATATAATATTAATATTAATATAATAATATTCATATATACAAACACATACACGACATCTTCTTTGTCCATTCATCTGTCAATGGACATTTAGGTTGCTTCCATGTCCTGGCCATTGCAAATAGTGCTGTAATGAACATTTGGGTGTGTGTATCTTTTCGAATTATGTTTTCCTCCAGATATATGCCAAGGAGTGGAATTGCAGGACATTATGGTAGTTCTTTTTGCTTTTGCATAGTGTTCATGGGATTCTCAAGGCAAGAATACTGAAGTGGTTTGCCATTCCCTTCTCCTGCTGCTGCTGCTAAGTCGCTTCAGTCGTGTTTGACTCTGTGTGACCCCATAGATGGCAGCCCACCAGGCTCCCCCATCCCTGGGATTCTCCAGGCAAGAACACTGGAGTGGGTTGCCATTTCCTTCTCCAATGCATGAAAGTGAAAAGTGAAAGGGAAGTCGCTCAGTCGTGTCTGACCCTTCACGACCCCATGGACTGCAGCCTACCAGGCTCCTCCATCCATGAGATTTTCCAGGCAAGAGTACTGGAGTGGGTTGCCATTGTCTTCTCCGTTCCCTTCTCCAGTGGACCACGTTTTGTCAGAACTCTCCACCATGACCCATCCATCTTGGGTGGCCCTGCACGGCATGGCTCACAGTTTCATTGAGTTAGACAAGGCTGTGGTCCATGTGATCAGATTGTTTAGTTTTCTGTGATTGTGATTTCCATTCTGTCTACCCTCTGATGGATAAGGATAAGAGGCTTGTGGAAGCTTCCTGATAGGTGGGACTGGCTGTGGGGGAATCTGGGACTGACTCATTTGAAAAGACCCTGATACCAGGAAAGATTGAGGGCAGGAGGAGAAGGGGACGACAGAGGATGAGATGGTTGGATGGCATCACCGACTCGATGGATATGAGTTTGAGCAAGGTCCGAGAGTTGGTGATGGAGAGGGAAGCCTGGCGTGCTGCAGTCCATGGGGTTGCAAAGAGTCAGACAGAGTCAGACAGAACTGATGGTAGTTCTATTTTTACTTTTTAAAGGAACTCCCATACTGTTATTCTTAGAGGCTGCACCAATTTACTGTCCCACCAACAGTGTAGGTAACAATATGCATGCACTTTTTAAACACGCACTTCTAAGTAATGTGAATCCCATGTGCATGATACAAAGAGGTATAATCAGAGGTTGTACCTTCTACCATGTCCTTTAGCCATTCAAAATACAGCCCATTTCTGACCCATAGTCCACGGATAACTTCAACTTTTCTCTAGTGCAATTCACTTTTCCTTTACAACATGGAGTTCTTCATTTACCTGCTTAACTCTAGTCAAAGATTTAAAATTGTTTGACCTTCTAGTTAATAAGCTTTATTTTTAGATAAAGTTTAGGTTCATAGCAAAATTGAGTGGCAAGTACAGAAGTTTCCCATACATGTCTTTCCCTGACATGTACAACCTCCCCCACTATCAACATCCACAGGGATGTATTTGTTACAATAAGTGAACCTACACGGACACATCATTACCACCCAAAGTTCATAGTTTATGTGAGGGTTCATTCTTGGTGTTGTACATTTTGTGGATTTGGAAAATTTTATGATGACTTACATCCACCAGGGTAACATAATACAGAATAGTTTCACTGTGCAAAAAATCCTGTGTTCTGCCTATTTATTTCACTCTCTTCCCTAACTCCTGGCAACCACTGATCTTTTTACTTTACTGTCTTTATAATTTCATCTTTTCTAGAATGTTCTGAAGTTGAGATACAGCATGTAACCTTTTCAGACTGGCTTCTTTCACTTGTTGTTTCATCTCTGTCGTGTCTGAATCTTTGTGAGCCCATGGACTGTAGCTCACAGGGCTCCTCTGTCCATGGGATTTCCCAGGCAAGGACACTGGAATGGCTTGCCATTTCCTTCTCCATGTTTCACTTAATAATATTCATTTAATGTTCTTCCCTATCTTAAAGACTTGACAGCACATTTCTTTTTAACGTTGTATAATAGTTCATTGTTTGAATGTATCACAATTTATCCATTCACCTACTGAAGGCCATCTTGGTTACTTCCAAGTTTTGGTAATTATGAATAGACTGAAAAAGGAACATGTGATAGAGGCCTGACATTCTGCAAGGTACTTTAACAATCTTAATAATTCTCAGAACTACTTATGAATATTCTCCAAACATTTACTATCTGAGAAATGAGGTGACATGTGGCAAGTCAGCAAGGTGGTGAATATAACTGTCAAAACTCAAACACAAAATCCACAACCCTATCCATTGCCCTGACATGACATACGCACCACTCCTCCATGCTCACTTACCCATGGCAGGTATCATTGGTTGACTACAGCTTGCTTTATCATGAAGCCCAATTCAAGCTGCCAATATTAATCAATTAGAGTTGGCACACAAGGCGAAGCTAGTTGACACCCTTGCTATGAGAAAGGTGTCATATGTCTCCTTAGGGCATAAACATTCAACTTTTGACAACATTTGACTGACAGCAAGGAGGTATAGATTTCATTATGATTAATATAATGCCCCAATTCAGGAACAAATCATACATATTTTATGCTACTTATAATAATCTTATGATACAATAGTAATACTGCCTTAATTCTGTTAAATTATCGATATTCAGTCCTTACCAACCTTCGTCACTTCTACTGACATGTTTAGCAACAGATAGAGTGTTCTGTCTTGTTCTGATTTGGCCTTTCTTTCTTATATGTACAAACGTTCCCCACACATGTAAGAAGGATTTGAGCTTCTGTTACTTCTCACACAGAACAAAGTCTCTGTCGTTGACAGGGCTGCACAGCAGCAGACAGAGCCTCACAACGCACACTTAGTCTAGACTGTCTTCCGTTGGACACCTCACACTTTTCTATCTTGATTGAGATTCTGATTATACCAAGGCTAAGCATTTTTTTTTTCAATATATGTCTGCAGACTTGTTATATAGTTTTATTATCTTGATGGGTTAAAATTTCAGACATTTCTATAGGAGAACTATTATTTTAGGTGATGCATCACAAACTGCCACACATTTTTTAGCAACTTAACACACATTTATTGTCTCATGGTTTCTGCGGGTCAGGCCACCAGGCATGGTTCAACTGTGACCTCTGCATAGGGTCCCGCAGGGCTGGAATGAAGTTGTTGACTGGCTTTATTGTCCTCTACAGATTGGATGAGGGAATTTGTCAGAAATTACAAGTAAGTTAGCTAACACGAGAGAGAGATAAAGCAACTCAATCAAGGGAGTAATATTTCATAACATTTGACATAGTCTGTTGGTTAAAAGCAGCTAATGGGTCCCATGCACTCCAGGCAGGAAAGTGAAAGTATTAGTCACTCAGTTGTGTCCGACTCTTTGCAACCTCATTGACTGTAGACTCCAGGCTCTCTGTCCAGGCAGTTCTCCAGGCAAGAATACTGAAGTGGGTTGCCATTTCCTTCTCCAGGGGATCTTCCCAAACCAGGGATGGAACCCAGGTCTCCTGCATCACAAGCAGAGTCTTTACCATCTGAGCCTCAAGGCAGGAGGACTGCACAAAGACGTGAGTACCCATAGGAGGGCATAATTAGGCCATCTTAGTCTGCTCACCACCAGAAACTAGTTCAATATTACAGAAAGGAAGCTGGGGAGAATTCAAAAGACCTGGGACCTCATTCTGACTCTCACACTGAATACCATTTGTGATGTGGGACAAATTAGTGTTTCCTTATCTGTTGTATGCCTGCTTTGTTAGATGATCCCCAAGAGTTCTATAAATTCTAAAATTCTATAATATAATGAAAGCCCAAGATGCTTAAAGTTTCTTCAAAGGTCAGTGACTGAATCCTGCCTGGTTTATTAACACACTGGTCTTTATTAATTTACTCACTTCAACAAAATGATTCAAGTGGTTTTAACAAAGCCATCACACAATGCCTGTACATCCAAGATAACAAGAATATGCATACTGTCAGAAGTTTTCTTCCTTATTGTTCCAATGCTAATCACTCTTCAGTAAGGAATTAGAAACAGAGGAATGTCTCAATGCTTCTCTTGATGTCCACCCACAGCAGGACAGTGGTCAAAGCAGAAGTTTTCTTCCTTATTATTCCAATGCTAATTACTCTTCAGTAAGGAATTTGAAACAGAGGAATGTCTCAATGCTTCTCTTGATGTCCACCCACACCAGGACAGTCTCAAAGCATGATAAGCATTTGGGAAATTCATTTAAGACCAGTTATTGAATTATATGACTCATCAAAGGAAGTTTTAATGACTGTCTTCACAATCGTCTTATATGGAATCATAGATGGGTTGCTTACACAACCTTAGACTCACCTTAGTGTCATGCCAATATTAATTATGGCCAGGGAAATACTGTGAGACACTGACATATTACTTAGCAGAGTCTAAAACAGAACACATGGGGAAAACTAATGTATGTGGGTGCGGTCTCATGAAAGCCTGCTAGGTGCCTGCCACCATTTTGAGACAGAGACTTCAAAGACAAATACATAATGTTCTTAGGATAACACAGTCTGGACAGGAAAATAAGTAAAGACAATAAGCAGAATGAAAGAAAGCTATAAGTACTATGATAAAGGTAGACAAAATCTGCTCTAGAAGCAGAGAGGAGGAATGTGTGATCAAGCTGAGAAGAACTGTAATAAAGGAGTTTCTAGACTACTTAATGTGGAGCTAGATATTCCAGAAGAGAAAGAAGTCAGTTCACAATATAAGGAGTATGTGTGTGTGTGTGCGTGTGTGTCTCATGTATGGAAAGAGAAAATATGAAATAACTAAAGATCTAAAGGGAGTAACATGAAATGGGTAAAGATAGGAAATAGCTTGATTACTTCAATGGAAAACTGTGACAATATGGCTAAACTATAGAGTGCTATGGGGAGTAAAAATAAGGCTTCAGTTCAGTTCAGTTCACTCGCTCAGCCGTGTCCAACTCTTTGCGACCCCAAGAATAACAGCACGCCAGGCCTCCCTGTCCATCACCAACTCCCGGAGTTCACTCAAACTCATGTCTATCGCATCAGTGAAGCCATCCAGCCATCTCATCCTTTGTCATCCCCTTCTCCTCCTGCCCCCAATCCCTCCCAGCATCACGGTCTTTTCCAATGAGTCAACTCTGCATGAGGTGGCCAAAGTATTGGAGTTTCAGCTTTAGTATCAGTCCTTCCAATGAACACCCGGGACTGATCTCCTTCAGAATGGACTGGTTGGATCTCCTTGCAGTCCAAGTCAAGAGTCTTCTCCAACACCAGAGTTCAAAAGCATCAACTCTTTGGCCCTCAGCTTTCTTCACAGCCCAACTCTCACATCCATACATGACCACTGGAAAAACCATAGCCTTGGCTAGATGGACCTTTGTTGGCAAAGTAATGTCTCTGTTTTTTAATATGCTATCTAGGTTGGTCATAACTTTCCTTCCAAGGAGTAAGCGTCTTTTAATTCATGGTTGCAATCACCATCTGCAGTGGTTTTGGAGCCCCCCAAAATAAAGTCTGACACTGTTTCCACTGTTTCCCCATCTATTTCCCATGAAGTGATGGGACTGGATGCCATGATCTTAGTTTTCTGAATGTTGAGCTTTAAGCCAACTTTTTCACTCTCCTCTTTCACTTTCATCAAGAGGCTTTTGAGTTCCTCTTCACTTTCTGCCATAAGGGTGGTGTCATCTGTATATCTGAGGTTATTGATATTTCTCCCGGCAATCGTGATTCCAGCTTGTGCTTCATCCAGCCCAGCATTTCTCATGCTGTACTCTGCATATAAGTTAAATAAGCAGGGTGACAATATACAGCCTTGACGTACTCCTTTCCTATTTGGAACCAGTTTGTTGTTCCATGTCCAGTTCTAACTATTGCTTCCTGACCTGCGTATAAAGGGCCAATATAATCTGAATAAGGACGGGCCCTGCTTGACAATGCCAGGTCTGGACTTTAATCTTAAGGAAAATGGGGAATCTCTTTGGCCCTCTCCAAAAAATTGTCTTAAGGAAGTAATTTAGATATACAGCCAAAAATAAGTTGATGTAGAAATGTTCCTGATATTTTTTATGAAACATTTAAAAAAGTTGAAAACAGTTACATAAGGGGCTTTTAAAAATAAAGTATTATACATATATTAGACAGACTATTATATAGATCTTATGTTGATATGAAAAGATATAAACAATATATTATTATATAGGCAACATAGATTATATGACAGTGTAAAGAATTCAATCTCATCAATATAGGCATGGGTAATTTTATGAAGTGATAAATTCCAAACCACTTGGTATATTCAGGATTTGCACCTATTTTATACATTTATGTTTTGCTTGAAATCTTTCAATGAACAAAACAATAAAGACTTTTTTTTTAATTAAAAAATTATATCTGGAGGATAACTACAGCATCTCATAGGGATCGGTATGGAAGAATTTATTAGTTGGAACAAAAACTCGAGTGTATGTAACAAAGATTCATAAGGTATAAATTTCAGACAAGGTACAAATTGATTTTCTTTTCATGTAACAGAGTCAGAAGGCTTTAGGTCCAGGAGCCACCAGGGACCTGAGCAAGCAGCAGTGCTCTGCTGTCCTAAAAATTGGTACCCGAGATTTTCTAGGCCTTGCCATTTCCAGAGAGTGGGAAAGAAAAGGAGAAAGAAGCCAGGACCAGCATCTTTTTCGAGTTGGCTTGACATATGCACACAGCATTTCCTTTTACAGCCATGAGTGAGGATTTACTCATGGAACAGGTTGAGGGTTGAGGGAAGGGTTACCATCCATAGTGTGTGCCACAGGGAGCAAAGAATTCTAGATGAGGAGCCTGGTTTGCAGATTGATATTGCCATCAAGCTAAGAGAGGAGTTTTTGCTTTGTTGTTATTATTTATGTTCAAGTGAGTCCAAGGTGCATAGAATTGGATTAATTGTCATTTTAGGGTCATATATGTTCTTATCATTGATTCATACAAGGTTCTCATTTGTTTGTTTGTTATTTGTTTACTGGGCTTTCTTTGTTGCTCAGCTAAAGAATCCGCCTTTACATTCTCAGTAAAGAATCCGCCTGCGTTGTGGGGAGACCCAGGTTCTATCCCTGGTTGGTTCTATCCCCTGGAGAAGGGAACAGCTACCCACTCCAGTATTATGACCTGGAGAATTCCATGGACTGTATAGTCCATGAGGTCTCAAAGAGTCGGACAGAACTGAATGACTTTCACTATCTTTATTATAAATGAAATCGCCCTTCTACATAAAAACTAATTTGGATGGATTTTGCCATCGAATAGAGTACCCCAAAACTCAGTGCTTAAAATGGCAATGATTCATTAGTTCATAATAAATGATTCTGTGGTTAGCCATTCCCCTAGGGTCACCTGGGTGGTTGGTCCCTGTGATCTGGGACGATTTGGTTGGATGGTCTAGGACAGCGTCACTCACAGTCATCTGAGGGTTGCTACTCACTGATGGTCAGTACTGGCTGTCAGCTGGGGTGATGGGACTGGCTGGACCTTGTTTCTCTGCCGGGCTAGTTATGTATTCACGTTGCGGTGGTGGCAGTGTCTCCAAGCTCAGCAAGAGAGGGTGGGCTTACTGTGCAAGCAGATTCCACCTCACGTCCCACCATGTTTGCTAGTGTGCCCCTGGGATGTAATCTGACGAGCCTACAGGCAGTATGGGGGAAGACGACTCAAAGGTGTGCATAGAGGAAAGCATGGGCGCCTTGAGACCGTCATTGCAACCATTTCTACAGCATTCTACCATAGTGAATAAAGCCTACATGGACCTATATGGTCCTCAGCTACCCTACCCATCTCTGCTTCCCCACCACCCAAGGTAACACCACCCTGAAACTTGTATTTATCAGTCCCACATTTTACTTTATATGAAGTATTTTTTTCCTTGGTTTTATTTACATTTTAAAAAAGGTTATCATAAAATGTATCATCTTTGTGATTACTTGCTTTTTTAGGATTTATCTATTTATTTTTGGCTGTGCTGGGTCTTTGTTGATGCATGGAGGATCCTCTCATTGCAGCGAGCCGGGGGTGACTCTGTGCTGTGGTGCAAGGGCTTCTCATAGTGGTGGCTTCTCTAGTGGTGGAGCACAGGCCCTAGGGGCATGGGCTTCCATAGTTGAGGCTGTGGGCTCAGTAGCTGTGGCTCTAGAGCACTGGCTCAGTAGCTGTGGCACACAGGCTTAGTTGCCATGTGGCAGGTGGAATCTTCCCAGAACAGGGATTGAACCTGTGTCCCTGCATTGGCAGATGGATTCCTAACCACTAGACCACCAGGAAAGCCTTGAGATTATTGTCTTATGTAATATTATATTGCTAAAGTACAATATTGTTGTGTATAACCATAAGTGATCTGCTTTGACTCATCTAACGTTTCACACTATGAATATACCATAATTTGTCCTTTCACCTGAGGATGGCATTTGCGTTGTGTCCGACTTTTGCTACTATGAACAGTACTGCTATGAACATTCTTGAACATGTCTTCTATTATGCACAGGTAAGTGTTTCTCTTGGATATGTCTGGGAGTGAAATTGTGAATATTCAGTGCTGCAAAGAATTGCCAAATTATTTTCCAAAGTGGTTACAGGCCAATTTATATTCCTACCAGCAAAGTTTGAGAGATCCTGTTGATCTTCAACCTCTTCACCTATTCGTATAATAGTGAAAGGCTTGATGTGTAGGATTTAAAGGGGTGCAAAGTTGTATCTCATTGTGACTTGGATGACAGTGATTACATAGATTGTCCCAGTCATGGTCATTGACACAGGACACCAGAGTCTAGTCCTGGGCCTGTCTGGTGCGCTGGTCCCAGGCCTGCTCCTGCTCATCTTCACCTGTTCCTATTTCTCTGACAATCCCTGTAACTGACGACTCACAAGGCCCCATGACAACCCTCAGTATTGTTATGACATCAAGTTCCTTCCACATCTAAGATCCTGCTTTTCTAAATCTCTTCTTTCAAAGCAGTCTCTTTCTGGAAGCCCAATGCAGGGAAAAGAACATGAGATTTGGAATTGCACACACCTGGCAATGGCACCCCACTCCAGTACTCTTGCCTGGAAAATCCCATGGATGGAGGAGCCTGGTAGTCTGCAGTCCATGGGGTCGCTAAGAGTCAGATATGACTGAGCGACTTCACTTTCACTTTCATGCATTGGAGAAGGAAATAGCAACCCACTCCAGTGTTCTTGCCTGGAGAATCCCAGGGACGGGGGAGCCTGATGGGCTGCTGTCTATGGGGTCGCACAGAGTCAGACACGACTGAAGTGACTTAGCAGTAGCAGATATAAATTTTACTTCTTGTGCCTAACTAGCTGCTAGACCGTAGACGAGTGACCTAATAGTATCTCCATGCTCCAGCTCCCTCACATGGAAAACAAATGTATCGGTTCTCATTTAGTCACTAGCATTCTAGGTGGTGACGTATGCAAGCAGACAGGCAACACGCAGTGTATAATAAGTGCTCCAAATTGAAAGCATGGATGGTGACTCAGCAGACCTTCACTCTGGATTCCAAACGAAGGTCCCATCCCAGTGTAGCACCAAGATGCAACAGGCTAGCCTTGCCTGAGGTTAAATAGCTGTCTCAAGATTCATTCATGTCAAACAGAACTGTGGTTTCACTATGGCTCAGGAAAACATAGTGAGATCTGACAAATTCAATCCGCTACTTTTTAGGTAAAGTCTCAACGATGATAACGTAGATCATTAGTCACCATTCCACCTGCACAGGACAGATTTCAGTGTCAGGCATTTTCACCACGAGCAGTAACAACAAGGAAACTAAGGTGATTAAGGCCCCTTAGTGCTACTCTGCTCCAAGAGAAAGGGGTGGAGAGGTGCTGGGGGTGGACCAGGCACTGTGTTCCCCTGAGGCTCACAAGACATGTCTTGTAAACCCAGCTCTGCCATGAGCTCACTGGTTGATTGTGAAATGTCTTGACTTCCCTGGGACTCAGTTTCTTGAAATAGTTGATGAGTACCTTTCTGATAAACATTTGCTGAGTTGAAGTGACTAAGATCCTAAAAATGGCAATGCTGAACTAAGCCACGCCCAGGATCCCTATTGATCCCCTACACATTGCCCACGCCCCAGATGAAGCAACAGCCCCTCTTCCATAAAGTCTTCTCTGACTTCCCCCACCTGGAAAGTCCCTCTTTATGAGCTTGCAGCCACTTGGTGAAACCCTTTTCACAGACTTTGGACCATAAAATGGTCCACTGAGGCCTGAAAGGAGTACAAAAGTTATAGTCTCAGAGGAGTCCACACTCCTTTTACAAGTGATGTTTTGAGGCTGGGATTACCTGGATCCCATCAATGGATGCTCCTGGTGAATGAAACTCAAGCCTCTTTGTAACAGCCTACGGCTGTCTTTCTGGAGTCTCATGGGTCTGCCTTACGAGAGACAGGCATTTTCCTGGAATAATCTTGTTATTTGAAGCTAAATCAGACATTGCTGCCACAGCAACCTTGATTTGTGTTTAGAATATGTAATTGGTTTAGAGGAATTGTTTGAAGGTCTGTCATCTCAGCTCCCCAAGACTCAGATAGTATGAGCAAGACAATACAGTGCTCTTCAATTTAATGCAAGGTAATAAGGCCTAAGGTGCTTCCCTGGTGGCTCAGCAGTAAAGACGGGTTAGATCCCTAAACAGGGCAGATTCCTTGGAGAAGGAAACAGTAACCCAGTCCAGTATTCTTGCCTGGGAAACGCCATGAACAGAGGAGCCTAACAGGCTACAGTCCACGGGGTCGCAATAGAGTCAGGCATGACTTAGCTACTTAACATCAACAAATAAGATCTAAAACTGTATCTCAAGACTTGGGGGAAGAAACCCAGCTTATCAACTAATAATCTATTTGATTTTCAGTGAAAACCCTCGTTTTCTGAGCTTCCATTTCTTTATTTAGAAAACAGGGGCAATCATAGTGGTCCTGCCTCTTTTGCAGGACCATCGAGAGGCTCAAAAAACATAATGTATGCGAGACCTTCCTGGCGTTGCACAGGGGGTTGTTATTACCAGGGACCGTCTCCATCTGTTTCTGCGATGGCCCCTGGTTCCCAGCTCCCAAGAGCCCTCACTAATCCTTCGCTGACGGGAGGCGCTGTCATAACCATCACGCAGATACTTTGTTTACAGAGCACTTACTCAGAGGAGCTAAAGGCAATGGGGCTTCTCTTCTGCACTGTCCCTCGGGGATGCCCGTATTATACCATCTCAGAAGTTGGACATATTTTGCAGGATAATCATCTCCAATTCTCTTCTGGTTGGTTTCAGCCCATTTCCCTTGCTGCATTCCCTGGGACCAAACTTCTCTCCTCGCCTGGGGGGAGAGCGGTACCAGAGCCAGATGATCCAATTACAGAGCTCGGAAGACAACTGCTGCCACACACCGTGCAAATATATATCTTGCTGATACGCATTTCTGGGACGTCACGTGCATCAGTGGTGTGAGGTGTTTTCTCCACTGCTTGGCACCTGGCTCCACCCCTCCTAGTGGAATGGAGACAGGCTGCACCCTAACTGGGATGCCAAGGACACAGTTTTGTCCCTTTGCAGCCATGTATCCCAGTGATTAAAAGCATATCTTTCCGATCCTAAGGGAACAGAGGTTGAAATCTGTCTTTGCAATTTACTACTTCTGTGATCTTTCACAAGTCATTCAACGTCAGCTTCCTTATATGTAAAATATATACCCTCACAGGGCTGTAGTGAGTATGAATTATCTATTTAAAGTGTTTAACATAGGGCTTGGCGCATAGTAAGAACTCAGTATTAGTAGGTACCATTATTACTATATCATCATTAAATCTGTGATCTCCTCCCCAACTCGGGTCTCAGTTACATTCATATACAATTTATCAGTTAACTGAACAAGTACTGGTCTGCCTTCTTGACGAGAAGTCTGATATTATCCCTTGAGTTCTTTCCTGATATTCCACATCTCCCCTGTGGCTTGTGCAAGAACCCTGGTGTGTACCAAAACCAAGAGAGAGGACCGGAGTCTGATTGCGCCCCTTCGGCCATAACTTCTTGCTGCCACATGGTGGCGCTGTGGAAGCCGGGTTCTGCACAGCCTGAGCTTGGTCCCCAAGGATGCCTTTGCCAGCCAGGTTTAGTCTGTTTACCTTCTGTCCTGTTCTCACCTTTTCCTCTGCTCTGAACAGCAGGGTGGAAGGGCTGATTATAGCAGGTGGGAATTTGCAGGTCTCTGTGTCTGCTGCCTTCTAAATGGCTTCAGCCAATGGAAAGTGCTAGAAGGGAAGAAGCCGGAGAACTTCTCCCCCTTTCTCTCTGCCACAGGCTTCTCCCTCAGATAACACCTGCTGCTGCTGCTGCTGCTGCTGCTGCTGCTGCTAAGTCGCTTTAGTCGTGTCCGACTCTGTGCAACCCCATAGACGGCAGCCCACCAGGCTCCCCTGTCCCTGGGATTCTCCAGGCAAGAACACTGGACTGGGTTGCCATTTCCTTCTCCAATGCATGAAAGTGAAAAGTGAAAGTGAAGTCGCTCAGTCCTTATTCTTTCCGCAGTTGCTCATCTCTAGGTTACCCCACGGTGCCCTGCTTGTCTTCTCAGAACTCCATCATCTGCATAACAAATCTCTGCATTAAGACTTGGAACACTTTCCGTCTTCTGACTAGACCCTAACTGATACAATGTGCTGACCCCCTGTTAATATGGTGGGGCTCGCCTGTATGAACTCCAGGGTTACAGGTCCCATCGCCCACGTGTTGACGCTCATCTATTGCTCTTACAACTAAGACTCTGAGTCAGGGGGACAGGCCTGAGGAACTCCCAGCCTCAGCCCTGGGCAGTGCTGGGCCCGGGATTCCCCTATACCCCTGGGCCCTGTGCTAGCCGGATTCACCAGTCACATTCCCCTGCTTTCCTGGTGAATTCTCCTTAGCAAATCTTGGCCAGGATTTTTCTCCTTTTAATTTCTGAAACAGGGTCATGTCCCCTCTATCCTTTGAAGGCTCTGAAATCCTTTTGCAAATTAATCTGTCAGCTCTCCAGCACCCAGCCCACTGTGACAAAGGACATACGATTTTCTATTCCAATCATCCCCCTGAGCTATGGATGCCAAATACCCTGCCTTATAATTGCATGACTAAGGGAGAGCACAAGCAGAGAGCACTTCTCAGGGGCCTGTTTACTGAAGATGAAACTGGAGCTCAGCTCCTTGAAGCCTGCCTTGCTTCTCCCAGGTGGTTTTAATCACACACCCATCCGTGTTACCACAATTGCCTGTTTCTGCATCTGTGGTTGCTCCCACCACCATGTTGATAATTACGTGTACATATGTGCGCATGCATCTTGTCGTACCTGGGAGCATGAACTCTGAAGACTAGGATTGGGTCTGTATCTCACGTACAGATCACAGTGCCTGCCCTGGAGGAGGTATTCATCGCATGTTTAATAAATGAAGGAGTGAACACATAAAGAATCAAGTGAGACACTCAATTAATGAGTGTATAAATGAATGAATGAGTGAGTGAGTGGAAGTCAAGGAAGCTAATGAAAAGGGCAGACAGAGGACTGCAAGGTGCCTAGAGCGTTAACCACGTGCAGGTTCCAATCCTGAGACTGTACTCATTTTTTACAATCCAACACCAGGCACTTGCATCATAAGTCTGTTTGAAAGAATGAATGAGAAATATGAAAACCCTCTAAATCAGTTATGAGAGCTTTCCAAAATTTGAAGACTGACACTCAAATCCTGTTCCTCCAGATTGCATTTCCTGTTGTCTCCCAGCCCTCACCTAGAGATCAGCTACTAAAAACCATTCAGTCCTCCCAACAGCAATATTCCTGGCCAGGGATGTTCTTCCCGACTTATAGATAGCAAATCATTTATAAATAAGAAGGCATGAAGTAGATTTGTCCAAGATCCCTTGACTAGTTAAGGGATATAGGTTGAATTTGCACCCAGACCTTTGCTAAGGCCAGGGTGGTCTTTTCTACTCTCCCAGGCTGCTTGTGCTGAAATGTGCTATTTACCATTTTATGCAGGTCTGTGATTTATCTGTGCAGCTAAAAGCAGGGAGGTGGCCGGCCTGATGGATGACACTGGACAGGGGACACTGCTTTGGATAGAGTGTTTTTCTACATGAAATGGAAATTGGGGGGGAGGGGGACATAAACCAGAGGTTTCTACCAGGTACCTGTTAAAAGCCTCAATAACAGAATTGTATAAGCACATACTGCCTTTTAAGATTTTAATCCTCTTTTAGATTTTCTTTTTCAGGTCAATTGATTGAGCAGCAGTTTGAGTACCATCTGTCACTCACTACATTCTCAGCCAGGTTCTCGGCATCTGTCTCAGAAAAGTACCCTATGCTTGTCACTTCCACATCCACTAGTGGTCACAGGTCAGAGCAGGGAGCCAATCCTTGTCCCACTGTTAACGCTCTTCTTTGTCTCTCCCCTCTTCTACTCACGAGTCCTCTGTGCAGGCCTTGCATCTGAGTGTGGGGACAGAGAAGTCCCTTGTTCTCCCTGCTCCTCCCTCACCCATTCATTCATTCATGCCTGAAATTCTTCCCAAGCTCAGGAAGTGCAACCTGTCAGCAGAGCCAGGAAGCTTGGACACAGATGATTATATTAGCACATTCTAAGAACCTCCAGAGTCAGGAGGGAACAGCAGCCTAGCTCAGTGGAGAGGAGAAAGCAGTTACTGAAGAAGAGAATGTCAAGTGACTCTTAAGAGATGAATTAAGAGTGCCCCCAGTGCAGAAGAAGAGAGGGAAGGAGACTGCAGGGGAAGGAAAGCTGCTGTGGCCAAGCTTGGAGGTTTGGGAGAGGCTCATCACCCCCTTGGGGCCAGGAGGAGAGCCTGGAATGATTTACGAAAGCAGCCTCCACACCAGGCTCAGAAAGGGGAACATCATCCCATAAACAGAGGCAAGCCGCTGGAGTTTTAGGCATGATGGTGTACTGAAAGTGCCAAACAGGAGCTGTTTGAAGACACCAACTGGAGACAGCCCCCTTCCTTCCCTATGTTGTCTTTACTCGGCCCGGGATTCCTGCTCCCTGTCAGTCATGGAATCTGACAGTGGCGAGCAGCCAGCCAGAGCCTGCCTCTGGACGTCTTCCCGGAGAGTTGTGGCATCTGCCCTGAGCACAAAAGCTCACGCAAATATTGCTTTCAGATACAGCAAAGCCCGGCCTAAAAGTCAGTCCTTACTGTAGTTTTTATGAGAACCACCTTCCTACCTTTAGTCTCAAACATCCCATTCTGTGTTTTTGATCAAACAACTAATTCTGTCCTCCTAGAATGCCCTAGATTCTCCAGGTCCACATAAAGTTTTCCAATGAGCCTAAATGATGTGACTGTATCCTTTATGTTCTCAGCACACTTTACTCAGCACATAGGAAGTCATTTCTGCCTGGAGATAAAAGTGGAAAGTGAAAATGTTAGCCACTCAGTCGTATCTGACTCTTTGTGACCCCATGGACTATAGACAGCCAGGCTCCTCTGTCCATGGAATTCTCCAGGCAGCAATACTGGAGTGAGTTGCCATTCTCTTCTCCAAGGGATCTTCCCAACCTAGGGATTGAACCCGGGTCTCCTGCCTTGCAGGCAGATGCTTTACCATCTGAGCCACCAGGGCAGCCCTGGAGATAAAGTCATAGCTAATCAAGGAGCAAAGTCTTACTTGAAATGCAAACTCCAGGCACCAGCGTTCCCACCTCTCTATTTCTGGTTCGGGATAGTATCTGGCTTTTGGTGGCTGCCTAAACCTTGTGCTCTGACCTGAACCCAGACTCGGGAGCTTGTCAGGACTGAGTTTCAGTCCTGGCAGGAGCACTCTCTAAGTGTTATCTAATACTTGGTCACATCATTTAACCTCTCTGATTCTCAAGCTGCGTTGACAGATTAAGAGATCCTGGAGGAAAGCACCCAGCCCAGTATCTAGAACACAGGACGTGCTCCAGCAGTGGCAGCTACTCACAAATGCCCTTTCTTCCTCTTCTCTCCTCTTTGCCACTTGCTACATGGGAGTTTGTTTTTTTTTTCCCTTGCTACACTCAATGCCTGTAGGAAAAAAAAAAATCTAAAAATCAAAACTCTAAACAAACTAGATTACAGAACTCTAACAGATTCCCTCCATCCCCATGAAAAATGATCACAGGGAACAAAAATACATAATCAAGGGGAGAGATAAATATCACACAAAACTGTCATCTGACAATAAGAGGCGAGCCAGGCTGCACTTGTCCTTATAATGACCTCGTGGAAACAGACGCAGCGCTGAGCTGAGCCTGGAGTATATTATGAACCCCTGCAGACACAGAAATTTTGTGAGCTGTAGGTTGCAGGAACCCACAGAGCTGGGAAAGCAGAGGTTTAATGGTATTTTAAATGTTTTGACTATGCAGAAGGCAGAATCTGCAGTCTAATCACTTTCAGAATACTCAATGTGCTGTTAGCATCCCGAGGTCCTGAGTTCGCCCCAGCCATCCACACTCAGAGCAGGGCAAGTTCAAGGGAAGGAAAGGGGACTTCAAGTATATGGTGCACCCACGATGTGCCTGGTGCTTTTCTTCACTCTTTTCCCCTTTACTTCACAGCACTCCTGGGAGGCGGGTGTTCTGATCTACACCCCCAGGGCTGCAAGGTAACAGATGCTCTCCATCTCTTGCTCTGTCATGCTCCCTGTAATCCACACCCACAGCTTCACAGAGGACCTGAACTCACGCCAGCAAGTGAACAAATTTAAGTTATGAAAAAAAGTCCCTCAAATGACTCTCCTTTAAGTGTTAAAATTATATCATTCAGCACACCCATGTTCTCAGTGTTATTCGTAATAACCAAAAGGTGGAAGCAATGCAAGTGCCCACTGATGGATGAATGGACAAGGAAAATGTAGTGTTTGCCTACAATGGAATAGTGAACATTGCATATGTCAGTCCCTCAGTCGTGTCTGACTCTGTGTGACCCTATGGCTGTGGCCCGCCAGGCTCCTCTGCCAATGGGGATTCTCCAGGCAAGAATACTGGAGCGGTAGTCATTCCCTTTTCCAGGGGATCTTCCCAACCCAAGGATAAAACCCAGGTCTCCTGCATTGCAGGAAGATTCTTTACTGTCTGAGCCATCAGGAAAGTAAATGGAATATTATTCAGCCTAAAAGGGACAGAAATTCTGACACATGCTACCACAAGAGTGACCTTTAAAGACATCATGCCAGATAAAATAAACCATTCACACACATACACAAAAATACTCTGTGATTCCATTTATATGAGATACTTAGAGTAGTCGTAGTTATAGAACTGGAAAGTGGAATGGTAACCAGCCAGAGCCTGGGGAAGGGGAAAATGAGGAGCTGCTTAAAGGATAGGGAATTTCCATTTTGCAAGGTGAAAGAATTCTGGAGATGGATTGAACAGCACCATAAATAGACTTAGCAGTGCTGAACTGTACACTTGAAAATAGATAAGACGGTCAAATTTATGTTGTGTATATTTTACCACAAGTTAAACATAATGAAATCATTCCAACCTCTGGGGCTTCATTGTGTCAAGATAATTTACTGAGATATTAATTGTGCTTTGTTCCCTCTGAAATGGACAATGGATGGAAAGAATGGGGCTCAGAGAGATTGTCTTACTCTGCTCCTGTCCCCATTCTAAAGAGGAGCCCAAGTTTTTTTGTGCCCTAGCCCCAGAGGAAACTGTTGTTCTTGGCTTTTATAAAAAGTCAATTCTTTAAGGTGATTACACTCATTGTTAAAGACAGAGAAAGAGTCAAAGGCCTTTCAGAGTTGTCACTGGCATAAAAGGGGAGGGAGAGGCAGAGACAAGATCATGCAGAGCCAAGAGCGGGTTCTGGAAGGCCATGGAGGAAGGTCAGAGAGGTCTCAGTCCGCAAGTCCTGGGTAACTGCAGAAACCCTTTCAACGGGAACCCGCTGCACTGAAGGCAGCAGAACCTTTGCCAAGACTAGGAGACAAGGTACCTGGAATGTTACTACTGTGTCCCCCAGCCTTAGCAAAGGCCCAGGTCCCCAACACAAGACCAGAGAAGTGGATTGGCTTAAATCCAAAATGTTACGAGCCCTAGGCAACTACCTTTCTTAAGCACAGCTGGTGTGACCTGAACTCCAGAGGGCTCTCCTCAAAGGCTGAACTCGGCAGAAGGATGCTAGGAACTTTGCAAGCACTGAGGGCAACAAATTCTAGTATTTACTGAGATTGGATGATCCATCAGCTTTGAAAGATCAAAGTTGTACTTAAAATAATATTCAAAGCTGGTTTAATTTGATTAAAAAGATTAAGTGATGTGACATTTTTCTGAAGACTTGAGTTTGTAGAAATACATCATATCCACTAAAATTTTTTACTTTTATGACCAGCACCATACTTTATTTGTAAGTAGATTACAGTGTCAATAATTACACTATACATTTCATTGTATAATATTAACATCATACCAAAACATCCACAGTTATAGTCTTGGTAATTTAAAATCTTTAAATACAAGCCATATTTGAAATGCTGAACATAAAAGAGAAATAGAAATGCCAGGAAAAAATAAAACAAACTGGAAATAACTAAAAGAAACCACTGCTGCTGCTAAGTCACTTCAGTCGTGTCCGACTCTGTGCGATCCCAGAGACGGCAGCCCACCAGGCTCCCCTGTCCCTGGGATTCTCCAGGCAAGAACACTGGAGTGGGTTGCCATTTCCTTCTCCAATGCATGAAAGTGAAAAGTGAAAGTGAAGTCACTCAGTCGTCTCCAACTCTTCGCGACCCCATGGACTGCAGCCTACCAGGCTCCTCCATCCGTGGGATTTTCCAGGCAAGAGTACTGGAGTGGGGTGCCATTGCCTTCTCCGAAAGAAACCACTATCCCCCCCCAAAATAAATAAAATCATCTGGTTATGTATTTTAAAAGAAAAAAGGAATCGAGAAAATCAAATGATCATATATATTTTAACAACATAGTGATATTTCTTTAGACCTATGTGAAAGGTAACATACTAAATTCTATGTCCTTTTTTATCTAAAATTTCTTCTTAGCAAATTATTTGCATACAACGTTCTGTTGATTGTCTAGATGTACCTCAAATTTTGATAATCCAGCTGCTCTGAATAAGTACTCAGGCACCCCACCTAGACACCTGACTTTGCTATCTCCTCCAGAGCAGATGGACCTTGCCTGCTAGGATGGAATTGGCTCCTGCTGGACTGGTTCAGGCTCCTGTCTTGATAGTAGGACCCTCGGGGGGTTGCTATTCACTCATCAACAGGTTTCTTACCAGTTGGCTTCTCCTGTGTTCTCTCCTGGGAGCATTCCCGGCTCTAGACTTCAGTCCTGGAGACTCCAACTCTTGCTTTGTCCCTTAGAAGTCTCTTCAATTTGATCAATCCCAAGGGAGGTTCAATTTGATAGCCTCCCTTTGGGGGAGGAGACAGAGCTCTTAAAGGGTATCAAGGCTCTGGTAAGTTGCTCACAGTCACCTAGAGACAGCAGCAAAGCCAAGACTGTAAAGCCAAAGTCTATATGGCTCCAAAGCTTGTATTACTTGCTTATGTACCAAGCTGCCTCTGCAATCCCATATCCCACCAAGAGCCATAAAATCAATGTGTGTGTTTTTGCATTTTTAAAATTTTATACTGAAGTATATTTGATTTACAGTGTTGTATTAGTTTCAGGTATATAGCAAAGTGATTTACTTATACATATACATGTATCTATTCTTTGTCGGATTCTTTTCCCATATAGATCATTACAGAGTATTGAGTAGAGTTCCCCGTGCTATACAGTAAGTCCTTGTTGATTATCTGTTTTCAACCAATGTTGATTAAATAGTTTTAGGTTTCTTCGTGTAAAATATGTCAGAAATGCATGAAGAATGAGCTTGTGTCCATTCTATGTTGCAGAGAAAAGCATGTGGGGGCATAGAGGATAAATCCTCACCAGGTAGCATGACCTCGAGCATTTCAGCTCTCTGGCTTTCAATGATCTTATACACAAAATGGGTACTTGTAACTAAATGGTGTCTCAGAACCTTCCAAATCTGTCATTTTTGTAGCCAACCCTAGGCCTAGCCAGTCAGTGAGACCCCAAACCAAGGATAAAATTCTCACAAGCGCAGGACCCATAGCCCTTTCCCCCCAGGGCCTTCTTGGTCACAGACAGGTACTCCTCAAGAACAATGTCATTTCTGCAGGAAAGGATGAGATTTGTCAGGTTGCCACCCGGAATGACTTATTTTCCCTTCCCTCCCTGAGCAAAGCAGATGCATCTCTGTCACATGAACATTTCTTCCCTCCTCCCCAGACAGAATGACCTGGTCATCATGCAACAGTAACTCTGCTCCTTCATTCTTCTTCACCTCAGTCAGGAGTGGCTCACATGTGATTCAGTTTTTGCTGTTGGACCTGGTGTGGGGTCATGTCAGCCTGATCTCATAAGCTACACTTTAAGAACTTTCCTCCTCCTTCCTCTTCTTTCTCTCTGCCTGCCCCACCCCCACCCCTTGCATTTTTTTTTTTTTTTTTTTTCTTTAACGCTGGCCAGGGTAGAGATCCAGAGAGGAAAGCCCCTGCTTTCAAGGAGCTCAGAAATCATGTGGAAGAGAGTTCACCCAGAAAGGAGTGCCAAGTGAGGATCTGAGCTGGGCGGAGGAGGGCAGGCTGCACTCGGTGGCTGAAGCTGAAGACAGGTTCCAAAGCATTTCTAGAGCAATGAGGATATTGAGATGGTGACAAAAGAGAGGAGAGATGTTTGCCTGCTTGATGGCTTGATGGCAGGTGTGGCGATGGAGAGGGCTTGAAAGGGCCTGAAAAGGCAGAGGGTTCAGCTTGTATAAGGGCACAGAGGCTTAACTTGCAGGAGAGGAGCACAGAGGGTGTGCTGGAGAAGCGAGTTGAGTTCATTCACAGCAGCCGTGTGGAAGGGGGCTGCCCCTCCCTGTCCTGCTCAGGCGCAGAGGTGAATAGACTCACTCTGAAGCCACCTCCGTTTTATATATTTTTATTAAAAATGGATCCCCTTATTGGCGTGGATGCACATGTGTATGCATATGTGGGGATGTGCCACACAAAAGACTCAGGACTGCCTCTGTCCCTTTCTGGTAAGTGGAGGCTACTTTTTTCACATATGAGCTAATGAGGAGAGAGAACCTGCAACTTTAAGGCAGGATTTGAACCTGGGTCTCTCCATCTCCAACACCCCACTCTTCCAGCTGCTAGGACCAGTTCTAGCACCTAATTGTATGTGTCAGCTATCCAGTCAAGTCTGACCTTTTGCGACACTATGGACTATAGCCCGCCAGGCTCCTCTGTCCATGGAATTCTCCAGGCAAGAAAACTGGAGTGGGTTTTCATTTCCTTCTGCAGGGGATCTTCCCAATGCAGGAATCAAGCCCAGATCTCCTGCCTTACAGGCAGGTTCTTTACCATCTGAACCATCGGGGAAGCCCTTCTCTAGCACCTAGTGAAGTGAATGAATGCCTGTGAAGTGTGGACTCGTCCTTCATAAAAGTGGAATCATAAAAATGACCTTACAGCATCGTGAGGATTTATGAAATGATCACACACAGCAGGACTGTCTTCATTTGTCTCCCCACACTTACTCTGCTTTCCACCAGAGTGAATGTTTCAAAATGCAAATCGTACTCATTTCCTCCACCCTCCATCTTCCCATCCTTACAATTTCCATCAAAGCCCTGTTGCTCTTAGGATAAGTACCAAAGTCTTATTATGGCCAACAGAGGAGGGTGCTTAGATGCTACACGCTTGCCAAACCCTTATCCATTCCTTAAATGGTCCAGTTCCCTAGAGTCATGGGCCTTTGCAAGCTCCTGGTCATCTATTAGAGCACACTCCAATGAGATATCCTCAGAACCCTCCCTGGGGGCCCATATGAGTCTGAGTGTTCACATGACACCAGATCACCTTCCCCTTAGGGCTTCCCGTGTGTGATCAATTACTTACATGACTGTCTCCCCACCAATTACAGGGTCCATCTTATATGTATCAAACATATTCTGTTTACCATTTTACTTCTCCTAATCCAAGTCTTAGACCATAGTGGGCTTTCAATGAATATCTGTTGGATGAATGATGTTCATGAAGTGTTAGATTCCTCTTACCTAACAGAGAGATGGCATGTCAGGAGGTAGTGGTTACCAGTCAGGGGTCTAAGTCTTACTTTGAAGATGGAAAAACTCCACTTTGTTGGAGTATAAACTAAATGGAGTCATGTTCAAGAGAACTGAGTCACAAGGGACTGAATAGCATAGACCAAAATGTCAAAATTTCCATCCATAACAAGAGGATTTTTGCTCATATATTCTAGACTAATTGCATTAGTCTAGAATTAATAGTGACTAATTCTAGTCACTAATTGCATGTGATATGTAACTGAAAAGGAAGAAGAGGAAGAAAAGGTGGAAGAGGAGTAAGAAAGATAATATGGTGGAAAGAGAGTAGGTTTCTTGGTGATAATTTTTTTTTAAATAGTGCCTCTAATAAGCGCCTTACCGAATTAATACAGATAATGATAAGAACAAAAATAATAAGCATGTAGCAACTGACATTCAGTGAAGTCTTACTAAGTTTCTGCAAAGTGCTTTGTTTTCTTTATTACTACAACCATATGACAGGCTTCTCTGGTGACTCAGATGGTAAAGACTCTGCCTGCAATGCAGCAGAAAAGATCTCCTGCAGAAGGAAATGGCAACCCACTCCACTATTCTTGCCTGAAAAATCCCATGGACAGAGGAACCTGGCGGGCTACAGTCTGCGGAGTCACAGAGTGTCAGGCACGACTGAATGACCCAGCATGTGAGCACAACCATATAACATAAAAATGGATTGTTTTGCAGATGAGGAGTTTGAAGCTTAGAGAAGTTAAGCAAGTTGCTCATTATCACACAGCTAAGAAGCGGCAAGGCAAAGATTTACAGAATCTGATTTGTACAGAGTCTGAATGTTTTAGCTGATTTACTAGACTGAGTATATTGACAAGTTATGTGCTCTCTCTCAGCTTCAGTTAACCCTCTCTAGAATAAAAATTCTCTATGATTTCCCTTGTAGAATTTTGTAACAACTCAAAATGCCATTGGATGGGAAAGTGCTTTGTAACCCTAAAGGACTTTGCAGGGATAATGCGCTAGAATTATTGATATCACTGATTAAATGAGTGTTTGGGAGAATCAGGATATTTTACATTGAAAATATGTAGGCTGTATGTTTATATGATGCCCCCATCAGTTCAGTTCAGTTCAGTCGCTCAGTCGTGTCTGACTCTTTGTGACCCAACGAATCACAGCACACCAGGCCTCCCTGTCCATCACCAACTCCCAGAGTTCACTCAGACTCACGTCCATTGAGTCAGTGATGCCATCCAGCCATCTCATCCTCTGGCGTCCTCTTCTCCTCCTGCCCCCAATCCCTCCCAGCATCACGGTCTTTTCCAATGAGTCAACTCTTCACGTGAGGTGGCCAAAGTACTGGAGTTTCAGCTTTAGCATCATTCCTTCCAAAGAACACCCAGGACTGATCTCCTTCAGAATGGACTGGGTGGATCTCCTTGCAGTCCAAGGGACTCTCAAGAGTCTTCTCCAAGACCACAGTTCAAAGGCATCAATTCTTCGGTGCTCGGCCTTCTTCACAGTCCAACTCTCACATCCATACATGACCACAGGAAAAACCATAGCCTTGACTAGATGTCACTGGGTAAAAAAAGGAAAGAAAGATTGATAAGTACATTGTCGTGTGTTTACTATCTTGGAGAAGGCAATGGCAACCCACTCCAATACTCTTGCCTGGAGAATCCATGGACAGAGGAGCCTGGCAGAATACAGTCCATGCGATCGCAAACAGTCAGTCATGACTGTGGGACTAACTTTCACTTTCACGTCTTACTATCTTAACATGTGCCATCGCCATGCCAAGCATGAATTTTTTATTTTATTTAATATGCATGTATATATTATATATATGTATACAGTATGTATATACTGTACACATTTAGTTTTCAGACCAGCTGGATGGTTATCCTTATTTTGCTGGTGAGGAAACTGAGGCAGAGAGGGAAAGGAACTCTCTCAAAGCCCCAGCACTAGGACGGGATAAAGGAAACTTCAAATCCGAGCAGTCCCAGACCTAGCCCTTAATTACTACCCAGCATTGCCTCTCTCATCAGCAGAACAAAAATTAAGCTGTTAAGATTTTCAACAGAGTGTACAGAAAAGAGTGCTGTTTATCCTTTTTAATGCAATTCACCTGATGCACTTGGAAACAGGTTGGATGACCCAATTCATCCTGACAAAAGGAGAAGGGTAATTAGTTAATGACAATTGATTTGGGCTTCCTTCGTCATCTGCAGGAGGCTGATACATCAGTTGGCTTCCCTCCCCCTCCCTTTTCTATTCTTTATTCACAACAAGTCGCAACCCATATGGACATCATTAACTGGTGTCAGCTCGCCTCTTCTTTTAAATTGGAGTTGAGAATCACCACCAGTTTCATCTAGTGAAAGAAAATGGAAAAGGAAGGAAAAAGAAAAGAAAGCAAGACCCATTGAGCTGTTGAATAGGCCAAAAAATGAAGTGTATTACAAAGCACTTTCATTGTCTTCAAAGGACAACCTTTGTCCTCTGCCGGTTCTGTTATTGACCAGCTGCTTAGTTAACTGTGGTATCCATCTGCCAGCCCTGCAGTCTTCGTTGGGAAAGAGGGAAGGTGCTGACCCTTCCCAGGAAGCGCTGGTGACAGGTCTGTAATTTGATAATCTCTTGTTCAGGAAAGATTTCACTTTGTTCCTTGATATGCATCCCGGCCACTGGTGTGCCTTTGAGGCTTCTGATAATGCCAACTTTTCCCTCCTAAAAGCCTCCGTGTGGGATAAAGAGGGATAATGGAAGAACCCGTTTCTGTCTGTCTGGCCTTACTTTTATTTTTCTAAAAATCAGAGATGAGTTATTGTGGTTCCACTAAAAAAAAAAAGTGTTTATTATGATTTGTGGGTTTTGCAGAGAAAGAAAAACAAGCAGATAAACTTTTAGTGCAGAAAGTGGGCAGTTGTTCTGAACTTGGGGGATAAGACTTTAGATGTAGCAAAATACATCTGTGTGGTAGCTATCAAATTGCCTGGCTTTGGAATGAAAAGCTGCACACTGTGTCCAGTTTTAAGCTCAAAGCTTGAGTAGAGAAAAAGAAAAACATTTCTCCTATCACTTTGTGTTCTTAGCACAATAGAATAAGAGATGAGTGAGCCTGGATTTGTTGAACAGTAGGAATTATATTCTGACAGTGGAGGGTTTAGTAAAATCCACAAACATGTTTTTCATCCTGCATTTTCATTCTGACTGGTAAGCCTCTTGACATTTTAATAAAACTTATCATAGACTGCTGATTGAATTATATTTATCAACGTATTGGCAAGGCCATGTAGAATAGAGAAAAATAGCCAATTTAGCCTCAAACTATGAGTTCCAGCCACTCAGTGTAAGAGTTTTTCTTTATTGTTGTTCTTTTGTTGTTGTTTTTTGTTGTTGTTTTTGTGACAGTGTTACATGTTGAGCCTCGGTTTGCTCTTCAGACAAAAGTGGATAATAATGGGACTGATCACAAGCCTTCAAGAGGGTGTGAGGTAGGACAGGGTGTCATATTCTCCAGTATAAAATCACTCTAGGCCTTCTCTTTTCCTGAACAGCTTAGCATGGTTTAAAATACCCCACCTATGCATGCTGTCTCTTTATCCTTTACTAGAGAGGACATGAATGGATTACGTAGGTTGCTATCTAATATCAGATGTCCTTGTACGCATGCAAAGTTACTTCTTCATGTCCAACTCATTGCAACCACATGAACTGTAGCCTGCCAGGCTCCTCTGTCTGTGGGATCCTCTAGGCAAGAATACTGGAGTGGGCTGCCATCCAGGGGATCTCCCCGACCCTGGGCTTGAACCCTCATTACCTGTAGCTCCTGCATTGCAGATGGATTGTTTACCAGGAGCCACCAGGGGAAGCCCATCTAACATCCTTAGTGACATGTTTTTCTTCCCAAGCTACACTGGGATGGTGGTGGGGATGAGGAAGAGTAATGACCTTATCTCCAGGTGCTACATCATTGTCTCAGGTGTCAGACCCTGGCCTAATCAATCTAGGACAAGCAGCTGGCTTGTTTCGTCTTGAGACCCATGTCTCAAGCTGAAATGACTCATCAGAAAGAACCAACCTCATGGAACTGCTATCCTCAGGAGGAACTAATGGACATGGTGGGTACTGATTGCTCCATGACCTGCTGAGATCTTCAGTTTTCCCTCTCCATAGCCCACCTTTTCTTGGCTTAATTGAACTTCACTGCTCTGTTTTGAGCTCCAGCCAGCTTTGGGCTTATTCCCCGAACAAGAGCCTCTAGCACTCAGCCTCCAGAGCTGACAGCTCCTGTCCCAGCACCTCTCCTCTGCTCTTGGTGAACCCAGAAAAAGGCCATCCATTCAGGTCCTTCAGTGAACATCGTCACCAGACTCTCTAGATAAATTAGGTTCCAAGTGCGTTATCCATCTTAGCCACAGCCCCCTCCTGTTCTTCTTTCCTTATCTTCACCAATGAATGGCTCCTCTAGCCCTTAGAATCTTACTTAGAACCCAGCCTTCTCTACCCCTAACAGCATGTTGTAAAGATCTGTTGATTCTACCTGCTTAATCCTTTTTTAAAATTTATTGTATTTTGAAATATGAGCTTCCCTTGTGACTCAGCTGGTAAAGAATCTGCCTGCAATGAGGGAGACCTGGGTTTGACCCCTGGGTTGGGAAGATCCCCTGGAGAAGGGAAAGGATACCCACTCCAGTATTCTGGCCTGGAGAACTCCATACAGTCCATGGGGTCACAAAGATTTGGACATGACTGAGCGACTTTCACTTTATTGAAATATAGTTGATTTACAAAGCTGTGTTAATTTCTGCTATATAGTTAAGTGAGTCAGTTATACACATATGCATTATTTTTCATATTTTCCCCTATGATTTATCACAGGATATTGAATATAGTTCACCTCTAACTTCAGCCACTGGTATTTGTCAGTGATAAAACCACACACACACAAAATCTTCATTGGCTTCTTTGGTGTCTTTAGAAATTACTGCCTGACCTACAATCCTTTCATTGCTTCTTGTTACCCTCTGGATAAGGCCCAGCCCCATAGAATGGTGTGCAGTGCTTTCCAGCATTTAGTCCTCCACCCCTAAAGCCTGTAGCCTTTCCCGTTATACCTTCTCCTTCTGCCAAAAATGACCTGAACACAGCTCCAAACACACTCTGCTCTTCCTCCTCTAGATCTTACTATCTAGATCCCTTCTCTAAACTGTTTGGTCTATTTGTTTATTTAAAATTTGTAAATAGTATGTACTATGTGCCAAGTATTTCACAAATATTACCCATCTAATCCTGACTACAATCTAAGATTATTTCTGGGGAGATTGGGGCACAGAGAAAAGGGATTATTCTTGAAATCATTGAAGGTTCAAGGCTCAGTCTTCTGTGTTCTCATATCATTATTGTTTGTGTTCATCATTCAGAATGTTATCTCATTTGTCTGTCGGGACTATATTCATATAATGTGACGCTACTCAGCAATTAAAGAGAATAAACTATGGAAACAAATAGCAACATGGATGATATATCAGCAAATGCATTATGCTCAGAAAGTGAAAGAGATCAGGCTCAAAAGGCTACATGATTCTAGTGACATGGAATGTCATCCTTCTGGGAAATATAAAGCTAGATAGACAGAAACAAATCAATGGTTGCCAAAGACTAGAGGTGGGGACAGAAGGAAACTACAAAAGGATACAAGGGAAATTTTGGAGGGAGATGATGAAACTGTTCTATATCTTGACTATATGCAGTTACATGACACTATGTTTGTCCCAAACTAAACACTTAAAAGCATAAATTTGTACATTGTGTTTCTAAAAAAAAAAGAAATCCAGATCTTCATATTTAAAATGAGTTGAAAGGTCTCTGTATCAGGTTCAAGAGCCTGACCTCCAAGACCCTCTACAGGTTCCCTCCAGGCTTTCATACTATAATCCTCCCCATTCTGAACTCAGGGGAGAGCTACTTCCCTTTTAAGATAGTCTCTGCGGTGAACCCCTGAGCAGAGGTGATTTGAAGCCGGCCTGTCTAAAACCACTATTCTAAACTCCAAGTTGGTAACTTTTAGACTTTGTTGTGTACTAGAAGAGTCCCCGGGAGAAACTTGTTAAAATGCTCCAGGTTCCAGACATTCTGATTATGTAGGTCTGAAGTGAGACTTAGGAATCTGTTTTGTTGGAAAAAAAGAGATGGGATTCAAGAGATTTTTGTCACACTTAGACAAACATTACCAAAGGAGTCCCAAAGGAAAATAAGCTAGATAAAGTCCAATCATTTGAAGACTATGGCTTGACACCAGGGTCTTCCCAAGCTCATGAGGCAAAGGCCACCTCCTCTGCCTCCAGTGAGCTCAGCCAAAGAGACCCTGGAAGAGGTGGTGTCATCCACAGTGACAATCTAAGCCCTTTGCTCAGGATTCCTGGTTCCTGGCTTGCCTGGTTCCTGGCTTGCTTTTCCTTTGCTTTTTATCAAAGATAATACTTTGCTCCTGGGCAAGGGCCTGTGGCCTCCTCATGGCCCCAGAAGCCAACCATATGAAAATACAGCAAGTCTAACATGCCAGTAGTGGAACTTGTCCGTAGTCAGAGATCATTGTATAGTAGGGAGGGAAAAAAGTCCAGGGCAGAAGTAAGTCTAGAAAGCCCTTAGTCTTGTAGTTGAAAGAGCACAGCCTTTGCAATGAGACCATGGACTTGCATCTTGACCCTGCCTCTGGCTATCTGTGTGACTTTGGGGAAGTCACTTAACCTTGAACCTCCATTGTTTAGTAAAGGAGGTCATGAAAACCACCTTCTGAGCAATACGGTTTGGGAATGACACATGCATATGCTTCTCTTTTCTTTTCTTCATTTGTTTTTATTGAGGCATAAATTCACATATATACAGTATAGTGCATGTGTCTTAAGGGCACAACGCAATGACTTTCTACACAGTAAACGCAGCCATAGAACCACCACCAGATACACAGAGAACATTTCTGGCACCCCAGAAGGCTCCTTTTTGTCCCCATCCAGTCAGTAACCCCTGAAGAGTAACCATTCTTCTGACTTCTATCACCAGAGATTAGATTTCCAACACATGGCTTTTTGACAGATATCAATGTTATTTTTGTCACACAGGGTGAAGCAAATGTCAGAAAATCATGAGCAGATGCTTCTTAAGCAATGACCTCATTGGAGAACTTGGGGAAGAGATAGTCAATGTCAGTGACACATTAGAGGTTATACTTCCTGGTATATCTTAGCAGTAAGAAGAGGGATAGTAATTCTGGTCCTTGAAGGGGAAAAAGTGTTCACCCTGCTATGAATCCATGTGGAAGTGAACCTAGCCATGGTGAAATATTGTTTCTGACACTTGAAGGATGAAAGTGTGGAGGTGATAGATCATTGAGGAAGGCAGACAGACAGATGCAAAGTTTGCAGGAGAAAATAAAATGATTTATGTGACATAGCATATAAAACTGTGAAGTACAGTTAACTGCCTACACTCAGCCTTCACACTCGTAACCTTCATGTTCAGCCTCATTGTTACCTCCTAAAGTAGTTTGTAAACCATTCTTCTCTTCTGCAGTCCCCCCAGGCACTGCCTTTTCATTGGCCTATTGCCTCAGCTTTCTGAATAGTCCTATCTTAAACCAACCCACTCTGTCTCTAGGATGATTATTCTCCCAACACATTGAATCTTGGGAACCAGTGGCTACATTGCTTCCAAGTTAAATGCCCATCTGACTATGATACAAAAGTTCTTTCTTAATACCCCCATCCATCATGTAGTCTTAAATCCAAACAATCATTTCCATTCACTCTAGACAAATCCTTCACTACTGCTTCCTGCACTCTGGGCCTTCCCTGACTCTTTGCTGGCATGCCCTTTCTGTCTTCTAATACAATTCTAATCCTTTGTCAACTCCATGACAACTGTCACTCTTATGTTGAACTTTCTTCTACCCAGCTTCCCTTCTACCAGATGGAAGCCACAGCTCCCTCCACTGTATATATCAAGGCCTCACTTATGTAAGTCATGTACAACTTCCCAGGTGGCTCAGTGGTTAAGAATTCACCTGCTAGTGCAGGATGTGTGGGAGACACAGGTTCGATCCCTGGGTTGGGAAGATCCCCTGGAGAAGGAAAGGGCAACCCACCCCAATATTCTTGCCTGGGAAATCCCATGGACAGAGGAGCTACAGTCCATGGGGTTTCAAAGGACAACAGGCTACAGTCTATAGTCCTTTGAAAGGACTGGCAGACTACAGTCCATGGGGTTTCAGAGATTTGGACACGACTGAGGGACTAAGCACACACTCATAGGCTTTGCCATGCTGTACTCTGTTTAGCTGCTGTATGCCTGACCATCATTGTATAAGGTGGCTCAGCTGTGAGGCACATGGCATGTGCAGGACAGGAGAGAAGTGGGAGAAGCCTGCACTACATTTACGGGATGATGTGCCCCTGGAAGCCTCCTTCCTACTGGGAGACACCTGCCCAGATCTCAGGTTTCCAGGGTGCGTGCCAAGGATCATGCATTTGTTCTGAATGAGGTATGACATCATTCTCTGAGGGTTTTTTTTTTAAAAAACTTTACATAATTTGATTAGTTTTGCCAAATATCAAAATGAATCTGCCACAGGTATACATGTGTTCCCCATCCTGAACCCTCCTCCCTCCTCCCTCCCCATACCATCCCTCTGGGTCATCCCAGTGCACCAGCCCCAAGCATCCAGTATCGTGCATCGAACCTGGACTGGCAACTCGTTTCATACATGATATTTTACATGTTTCAATGCCATTCTCCCAAATCTTCCCACCCTCTCCTTCTCCCACAGAGTCCATAAGACTGTTCTATACATCATTCTCTGAGGTATGACATCATTCTCTGAGGGTTTTAACTGGAAGGTGGGACACGGCAGCCAGGAACTCAAGGGAGAGATGTGTGGCGAGCAGAATTCTAATCTCTTCCGAATGGTTTCCTGATCCCTGATGTACATGCCCAACAGAATCCCCTGTACTATGAATAAGTTCAGTTCAGTTCAGTCACTCAGCTGTGTCTTACTCTTTGTGAGCCCATGGACTGCAGCATGCCAGGCTTCCCTGTCCTTCAGCAACTCCCAGAGTTTACTCAAACTCATGTCCATAGAGTCAGTAATGCCTTCCAACCATCTCATCCTCTGTCGTCCCCTTCTCCTCTCACCCTCAATCTTTCCCAGCATCAGGGTCTTTTCAAATGAGTCAGTTTTTCACATCAGGTGGCCAAAGTATTGGGGTTTCAGCTTTGGCATCAGTCCTTCCAATGAATATTCAGTGACTGATTTCCTTTAAAATTGACTGGTTGGATCTCCTTGCAGTCCAAGGGACTCTCAAGAGTCTTCTCCAACACCACAGTTCAAAAGCAACAATTCTTTGACACTCAACTTTCTTTATAGTCCAACTTTCACATCCAAACACGACTATTGGAAAAACCACAACTTTGATTAGATGGACCTTTGTTGGCAAAGTAATCTCTCTGATTTTTAATATGCTGTCTAGGTTGTACTTTTATTTTCATTATCAGGTTATATTACAAGGCACCACTGGCCTTAAAATAAGGAGATGACTCATATGAAGTGACGCCACACTTTAGGAATGAGAAACCTCTTTTGTTATCCACTGAGATTCTGGAGTTATTTATTATAGCAACATAAACTTCCAATGGCTGTGTGACATACCAGTGAAATCTTTATCAGGCAATTTTACTTACCCTTGGAAAATGGTAGCTGGCCCTTGATATAGTGTATTTATATTGTATATTTAATGTCTTAGTTATGCAAGAACAAATGTATTTGGAGACTATAGCCCTTGATTATTTTTAGCAAAATCCATTCCTAAATTTTATTTTTTAATGAATAAAGACATGAAGCCTCTAAACTTTTCCTACAAATTATGTGCTTATTATTATAAAATGTAGAAATTACAGAATTAGAGAAAAAAACACTCCCCCATGATCTCATAACCTTTAATGACATTGATGATAATATATTTCACCTTTCTTTTCTAGCATATTTATAGATATATATTGTGCTCTCTCTGTCTCTCTTTGTGCATATCAATAAAAATTTTAATGAAATAAAATAAGATTGCCTGGATAGGCATTCATTGTCTAATCACATGAGCCCCTTGAAAGTGGAAAGATTTCTCTGGCTGGTCACAGAACAGGATGGCAGAGAGATGGGAATTGTGAAAGGATTTGACATTAAGAAGTTCGCTACTGCTGAACCAAGAGGGCTCATATAGCAAGGACTGAGAATGGCCTCTTGGGGCTGAGGACGATCTTCCACCCACAGTAGCAAGACAGCGGGCCCCTCACTCCCACACCTGCCACGAGAAAGCCTACCAACAACCTGCCTGAGTTTGGAAGCAGATCTTACCCTAGTAGAGCCTCTAGATGAGACAGCAGCTGGCTGACACCTTGATTTCAGCTATGAGACCTGAGCAGAGGATCCAGGGAAAAATATGCTGAACACACAACTCATGGAAACTAGGAGATAACAAACTTATATTGTTTGAAGCCCCTACATTCATGGTTAACTTGTTATGCAATAGAAACAAGGCAGGATGATATGTGCAATCCAATATGGAGGGCATTTTGTCAGGTTCCATGACTTTGCTGCTGCTGTTCAGCTGTAAGTCATGTCTGACTCCTTGTGACCCCATGTTCTACAGTGCACAAGGCTTCCCTGTCCTTAATACCTTTCAGAGCTTTGTCAAACTCATGTCCATTGAGGCGGTGAGGCCATCCAACCACCTTATTCTCTGTTCTCCCTTCTCCTCCTACCCTCAGTCTTTCCCAGCATCAAGGTCTTTTCCAATGAGTCAACTCTTCCCATCAGGTGGCCAAAGTATTGGAGTTTCAGCTTCAGCATCAGTTCTTCCAATGAATATTCAGGACTGATTTCCTTTAGGATGGACTGGTTGGATCTCCTTGCAGTCCAAGGAACTCTCAAGAGTCTTCTCCAACACCACAGTTCAAAAACATCAATTCGTCAGCACTCAGCCTTCTTTGTGATCCAACTGTCACATCCAAACATGACTATTGCAAAAGTATAGCTTTGACTGTATAGACCTTTGTCAGCAAAGCGATGTCTCTGCTTTTTAAAACATTGTCTAGGTTTGTTAGAGCTTTCCTTCCAAGGAGCAAGTGTCTTTTAATTTTATGGCTGCAGTCACCATCCACAGTGATTTTGGGGCCCAAGAAATAAAGTCTGTCACTGTTTCCACTTTTTCCTCATCTATTTGCAATGAAGTGATGGGACCAGATGCCATGATCTTAGTTTCGTGAATATTGAGTTTTATGACAGCTTTTTCACTCTCCTCTTTGGTACTCATCAAGAGGCTCTTTGATTTATATAAGCCTGAGCTAGAAAGCTGTGAGGAGGAAGAGGGTCTTGCCCAAGTCATGTGGGATGTGGGCTTTGGCTTCATGTGAGATTCTTGGACTATACTCAGGAAACGAAAGCTAAAGGCAAGTTGAAGAAATAAGGAGCAGGGGGGTAGTTTACCTTGCTGGATATGGGAGTGCTAAGCATCTTTCTAGACATTGGAAATCAGATATCAGTTGACTGATGCCAGAACCCATCTGCTAGACACACAAAAGTCTTCTTTTCCTGCCTGTGCAGAGCTGCTCTTGACTGAATCAACTGTGCAAATGTCCTCAGGACTAAAGTGTTGAGAGAGCTAAAGAAGAAAGTGACCGAAAATCTCTACCCTTCGACTAGAGGATAACTTGAGAATTCTGCTCTGAAGGACAGTTTTATTCATCTTAATAGCTTTAGCATCAGTAACAAAATCTGTAATAAGTAGGTTCACACTATCTGTCAAGTGAGAATTGCAGAAACGCCACGTGTAGAATTGAAAGCCTCTGACTGACCCATTTGGCCTCTTTTATAATTTATTGTGCTTTAATGGAAAGACTATGAGGTTTGTAGCCAGACAGACATGAATGCAAGTCCTGGTCACCATCATTAACCTTGCTGAACCTTATTCTCCAGAGTCCCAGCTGCAGGCTGGGCTTTTGAGATAGCCAGCGCCAAGCAGAAAAAAATGCTCTGTTCATTTGTGGTTCCTCCAATCAAGCCCCCAGTGAGCTTTCAAACTGAGAAGCTACTGGGTCTGAATTAATCCAAGAAATGTAACTGAAACAGATATGTGAGTTTGGTCATTTTCTCTTACTTTTAGATGGTACTGACATTCTCATTCTTTGAAAGTGAAGATACAGTCATTTGAAATGAGAGACTTTAGGACATCAGCCGGGCATAGAGAGAACACAGTCCCTTACCCCTGGCCTAGTCGCCATCAAGCTCTTTGCTAATTGTTCTACCCCTACTGGTTTCTGAATTTAGATAAATTAGGAAGTTTCTACAACTCAGTTTCCTCATCCATAAAGTTGGATATTGTTCAAATCAAGTGAATATTACTGCAAATTAAGTTAGTCATTATTGTAACACATCCCGGTGCTGTGTAAGTTCTAAATACATATGCATCTCTCATTATTTTCACTACAATCCAGGGAATTAAACATTACAATGCCTGTTTTATCAGTGAAGAAATTGGAGCTAAAAGAAGAAAGGGAAGATTTCTATTAAAATATGTGTAAGGCAGGGCATCCATATAGTTATTTTTTTTAAGTCTTGATTAATATCAAATCATCACACATTAATTCAGTTCCTAATTGACTACAAGGCACCGTACAAATTTAATCACTTGGTTTCCCTCATTGTAATGTCGGAAAATGATACAAACACATTCATTCTTGGCCTCATTTTTAGACCTTCATTGTTCCATAGGAACCCAGATTGGAAGCATAGCCTTGAAGGCAATGTCAGTTTCTTCCTGGCACCCTAGGCTGACCACCAGAGGGAGGACATGACAATGGTTCACAGGTAGCCAGCTGTCCTGCGCAAGTCCCAAGTCAGGAAACAACAACACGAAACCCTGAAATTTTATTTCACGCATCTTATTGGTATTTCAATCTTTATGGACATCAGTCATGATATTTTTCACTATGTAAAATATCATTCTTCTCACAAATACTATATAGGAGAAAGTAGGTGTATATTCATCTCTTTTAAAACTAACTTAAAATATGTCTTTAATCCATATGAATAAGTCTGATTTTATTTCTGTGTTTCTGACAACTCTCTCAGACATATTAATGGATGGCGCCAGATACATGAAAGTAACAGCAGTTCCTTAGATCTTTCTAGATTTTTATCATTGATTGTGTATTTTTCATGCACTCTTTGAATCTAACAGAAACTCCAAAATGTAGATAATATTTGTCTCATTTGATAGATGAGAAAATAATTCAGAGAGAGCATGTGATTTTCCCAAGGCCACACAGAACTCAAGGAGAAGATTTAATCTTCAGGCCCATGACTGCCAGCCTCAATTTACCCAGACAATTAACACATACTCATTTGTTCATTCACTTGTTCTTCAAATCAAATGTAGTTTGTTCTAGCGATATCAACAGCAACGACAGCTAATCTCCGTGTGCCGGGTCCCATGCTCATGCTTTCTCTGTGTTACCCATTTAACACAAACAGCAACTCTTTTTTTTAGTGTTGTCTTCACCATTTTATAGATAAAATAACTTCAGAGAAGTTAAATATCTCACTGAAGATAATACAGCTAGAAAGTGGAACATCCAGGAATGTAACAGTGATTTGCTTTTTTTCTTCAGTGCTTGCCCCTTATCTAAGCCCATTGTATATGCATTCATTCACGCTTTCCCCCATTCATTCAATAACTGTGGGGCCTACTAAGTGCCATATGTTGTGCTAGAATCTGGGGAGACAGCTGTGATAAAATGCTTGCTTTGGGGGAGTCACAGACTAGCATAGGTTCAAATAAGGAACAAGGTGATGCTGGACTGTACTGGGTTCTATTGGATAGACTTGGATTTGATTTGGTTTGAACTGAACTGAAATGAAGCCATGTGTGTTTCTCATTTAGAGCTGAAGGGATAGAAGCAGTAAAGCTCTTTTGCTCTGGAAACAGCCACTATCAGAAAGTGAGTGACCAACTATTTCAGGACTCCCGTGAAAACAAACAAAAATGAGACTCATCTGTAAAGGCTGCAGAGGCGGTTTGGGTGGAAGTAAGGAAGAACTGACCCTGTGGTTTGACCTGCAAAATTGAGGCATTCGTTTTGCAAACAGCACCAACTACTGTACTAACATTAAGACTTTAAGAAGAATATGTCATGGTTGCTGCTTTCAAGGAGCCCATAGCCTACAGACAGCGATGTGAAAAGGAAAGTCCAAAAGAGTGTCAAGGTTACAGGATGTATCTCTGCTCCATCCTGTCTGGGCTGAATGCATACTAGAGGCTAGAGAATAAAGCACAAAAAGCTGGCATTCTGGCACTTACATTTTTAATAATATTATACAAGAAGGAATCAATGTTCCAGCTCTGCTATATGGCATAGCAAGGTACTTTATTCTGAGGTCTTGGAAATATTTAACAGAAAATCTTATACAACAAGTATCATACCATTTCTGGCCTCTCAATAGTTATGTGACTTTGTGCCAATTAGTTACTTGAGCTCAAGAGTCTTCATCTGCAAACTTGGGCTGATAAAATCTATTTTGAAGAGCTTTGGTAAAAATTAATAATGATTATGTGTGCAAGTGTGCCTATGCATTGCTTAACACAAAAAAACAGCTCACCAATATTAAATAGCACCTCCATTCCCATTCTGCAATTAAAAAATGACCTCCAGGATCCAAAAGATGACCTATTTATCATTTCCTAAACTATGTTCTATAAAACAGGAGCAAATAAATTTGAGAATCACTTATACTATGCCCTGCTCAGTGGATATCGACATTTAACAGTTCTCAGAAGCCCTGTATTACAGAAAAGTCTTCTAACTTGTTTTCTATGAGGTTTTTATATGTTTTTGTCACTGAGTATTTACTTGCATCTCTCTGTCCCATCACTCTATTTTTTTAACTTATTTGCTTGTTTCATTAATAACTGAATTCCATAGAACTGTTTGGAAAAGAAATGCCATTCCCCTTACCCTTAATTTTAACTTGTTACAATAGAAGATACAAGATTCTAGCACAGCTTTTATTTTTTTTCCTTCAGAAAATGAACAGCTTTTTGGAATAACTGTTTCTTTTCCTGAGTTCTTTAATCTCAGAGCAGCTATCTTTCTTGTCTTTATCTAAATCACTGCGCATGGCAAATTCCTAAAGAACAAATTCTTGCTGCTGCTAAGTCACTTCAGTCATGTCTGACACTGTGTGACCCCATAGATGGCAGCCCACCAGGCTCCCTCGTCCCTGGGATTCTCTAGGCAAGAACACTGGAGTGGGTTGCCATTTCCTTCTCCAATGCATGCAAGTAAAAAGTGAAAGGGTAGTCGCTGAGTTGTGTCCGACTCTTCACGACCCCATGGACTGCAGCCCACCAGGCTCCTCCATCCATGGGATTTTCCAGGCAAGAGTACTGGAGTGGGGTCTCCCCTAACTATATAAACCAACATTATGATTGTTATTATGATTGTTATTACTATTAGCTTTGTATTCTCAAAGGTCCCTTTCCTGAACTGAGATTCAGAGACTTCAGTGCTTTCAGAATTCAACCCCTTTCAAGATCTGATCATCATCAGAGTTCCTTAAGGGGGCAGAACTACCATCTCAGTGCAGAAAGTGGAGCAGCGCCCCCTTTATTTGCATTTCAATACTTTTGCAGCTTCCCTCATAGCTCAGTTGGTAAAGAATCTGCCTGCTATGCAGGACAACCCGGTTCAATTCCTGGGTTGGGAAGATCCTCTGGAGAAGGGATAGGCTAACCACTCCAGTATCCTGGCCTGGAGAATTCCATGAACTAAGTCCATGGGGTTGCAAAGAGTTGGACATGACTGAGCCACTTTCACTTCGCTTTTGCTGCAGAGCCCTTGAACTTTAACTTACCCACCATCTCCTGGGTCACTCTAAAGACTTTCGAAAAACAGGCAGCTTGGAGGCAGCAGAAGTACTGCTTTGGAACTCCTAGTTATCATCCTGATGTTTGATTGATTCACTATTTTGTCACAAGTGAGTCAAGTTCCTACTTTAAAATTCAATTTTTCCCCATTTCTGAAATGGCTGTGTAATATCTGCCCTTCCTACTTCACAGGGCTGTTTTTAGGATGCAAAAACAAATTAGAGCACTGGAAACTACAGAACTCTTTAGAAACCCTCAGAAAGAGTCGAGATATGCCCTAGGTGAAAAACATGGAGGAGGAAATGGCCACCCACTCCAATATTCTTGCCTGGAGAATCCCACGGACAGAGGAGCCTGGCGGGCTACATACAGTCCATGGGGTTGCAAGAGTCAGACACAGCTTAGTGACTAAACCACAACCAGATGGAAAACATAGAGCATAGAGTGAATCAGTGTGCCCCTCTTGGCTAAGCTCTCTCTGCTGCAAGAGTCTTTCTTTCAGCTTCCTGTTGGCTGGTCCACAGAATAACTTCTGCAGCTCTGAGGTCATCCAGCCAGACTGCACAAAGCCATTCCCAATGCCCTGCACTTTGTCAACTTTCAAGTCCAGGTCATCATAAAATCCAATGAATGAAGACTCTTCTTTTCCCTTCTAACCACACTAGATATATACGTGCCTATCAATAACCTCAGATATGCAGATGACACCATCTTTATGGCAGAAAGTGAAGAGGAACTCAAAAGCGTCTCAAAAGTGGAGAGTGAAAAAGTTGGCTTAAAGCTCAACATTCAGAAAACGAAGATCATGGCATCCGGTCCCACCACTTCATGGGAAATAGATGGGGAAACAGTGGAAACAGTGTCAGACTTTATTTTTCTGGGCTCCAGGGTCACTGCACATGGTGACTGCAGCCATGAAATTAAAAGATGCTTACTCCTTGGAAGGAAAGTTATGACCAACCTAGATAGCATATTCAAAAGCAGAGACATGACTTTGCCAACAAAGCTCCGTCTAGTCAAGGCTATGGTTTTTCCTGTGGTCATGTACGGATGTGAGAGTTGGACTGTGAAGAAGGCTAAGCACCGAAGAATTGATGCTTTTGAACTGTGGTGTTGGAGAAGACTCTTGAGAGTCCCTTGGACTGCAAGGAGATCCAACCAGTCCATTCTGAAGGAGATCAGTCCTGGGTGTTCTTTGGAAGGAATGATGCTAAAGCTGAAACTCCAGTACTTTGGCCACCTCATGCGAAGAATTGACTCATTGGAAAAGACTCTGATGCTGGGAGGGATTGGGGGCAGGAGGAGAAGGGGACGACAGAGGATGAGATGGCTGGATGGCATCACTGACTCAATGGACGTGAGTCTGGGTGAATTCCAGGAGTTGGTGATGGACAAGGAGGCCTGGCGTGCTGCGATTCATGGGGTCGCAAAGAGTTGGACTCGACTGAGCAACTGATCTGATCTGAAGTTCAATTCTCCATTTCTCTCTCCTGATCATTTTGGTGCATGAACTTCCAACATTTCCTTGGAGCTGGGCAGTCTCTAGTACATTCTCCACACTGACTGACCTCTGCTCCTTAATCGTGCTCCCTGGGGCAACACACTGCAGGAAAGCCAGACATACTCTAAAGGATAACTGAATGTGTTTGTTGTTGTTCACTTGTGTCAGACTCATGGACTGTAGCCCATCAGGCTCGTCTGTCGTGGTATTTCCCAGGCAAGAATACTGGATTAGATTGCCATTTTCTTTTCCAGGGGATCTTCCTGGATCAAGGATTGAATCTGCGCATGCTGCATTGGCAGGTAGATTCTTTACCCCTGAGCCTCCAGAAGAGAACGTGCAAATGGGCAATTTAGAGAAGCATGGCTAGAGAGCTTGGAAAACTTGCAGCTGTGGGAAAGAGGTTGCCTGCCAGAAGCTGTGGACTTAATGCTCCCGAATTAAGTCCCAGGGACCCTGCTCAGGTCCTAGTCCAGCCGGAGGCTCTTTGCTTCTATAGGGGAGGGTTCTTTTTCATTTGGGTTCAAGCAGTTGAATAAGGAAATCAAAGCTGAGACTGACACAGCACAGACTTTATTTGGTGGTCAAAGTACACAGATCGGGAACTAAGTACACAGATCAACTTGTCACACAAGTGAGAGGGATTGAATTTTAAAGAGTAAAGACAAAGAGGGGAGGAGTGAGGCTAATGATGGGGAGGCGGATGCATTACCTGGAAAGGAATAGGGTTTTTCCAGTGAAGGCAGGGGTGCCACCTCCTTTTTTTTTCTTTTTTTAGTCCTTAATGTCTGGTAACATATGCCAGTAGGCGTATCATTTAAAATGCTTCTGTCGTAAAACAATGTTCAATGAGACTCAGGGTCTGCTGGAGGTCAGATTCCTATTCATCTTGGTTCTAGCTGGTTCCATCTGGGTTTTTTCTGTGTTTGTAGCCTCCTTTCTTATCTCTGAACCCTTTAACTTAAAGATTTATGATAACTCCTGCTAGAGGTGGGGGTTGGGAGGTTTGAGCGAAGACGGGGAGCAGTTCTGGAACCATTAGGTAGAGGAGCACAGTCATTGCTACATCCTGCCTCTCAGGAGGATGCAGAGAAAATGAATCCTGATTCTGTCTTCTCATCCTTTACTCTTATGCTGGTGCTTCCCATTGGCTATGTAAAATCGGACACCAGAAGGCAAGGGGGTCTGAATGACTAGGTATATAGAAATCATCCTTCCAGAGCACAGAGCAGGGCAGAGAGGGACAGAGATTGACTCTGAGAAGCAGATGAAAACTCTACAGCACACATGCTAGAGGCTTTTGAGTAGCCCTGACCTGGCTCAGGTCACTCATTCTGCCTTTCACACCTTTCCCTGTAGAACTATAATTCTAGTTCTATTACAGAGAACCTGTAATTATCTCTACAGGTCCAGATCCTAATACTGCCTGCCCCTAGTTCTTGTTCAAATATTATTTCCTCTGTAAAGCTTTCATGAAATATCCTCAATTAGAATCCATGACCCCCTCTACTATGTCCCCTTAACATTTCAGGCTTTGGAGGCAGAGAGACTGAGGCAAAATCCTGGCTCTGCCCTTGTTACTTAGGCAACCTTAGCTCAAGTTAAAACTTAATGCCCCAGTTCCCCCAACTGCAAAAATGCGGTAATTAGCAACATTGTTTTACAGAGTGTTTTGATGATTAAATGGTGTATGGCTCACTTCAGTTCAGTCACTCAGTTGTATCCAACTCTTTGTGACCCCATGAATCACAGCACGCTAGGCCTCCCTGTCCATCACCAGCTCCCAGAGTTCACTCAGACTCACGTCCATCCAGTCAGTGATGCTATCCAGCCATCTCATCCTCTGTCATCCCCTTCTCCTCCTGCCCCCAATCCCTCCCAGCATCAGAGTCTTTTCCAATGAGTCAACTCCTCCCATGAGGTGACCAAAGTACTGGAGTTTCAGCTTTAGCATCATTCCTTCCAAAGAAATCCCAGGGCTGATCTCCTTCAGAATGGACTGGTTGGATCTCCTTGCAGTCCAAGGGACTCTCAAGAGTCTTCTCCAACACCACAGTTTAAAAGCATCCATTCTTCGGCGCTCAGCCTTCTTCACAGTCCAGTTCTCACATCCATACATGACCACAGGAAAAACCATAGCCTTGACTAGACAAACCTTTGTTGGCAAAGTAATGTCTCTGCTTTTGAATATGCTATCTAGGTTGGTCATAACTTTCCTTCCAAGGAGTAAGCGTCTTTTAATTTCATGGCTGCAGTCACCATCTGCAGTGACCCTGGAGCCCAGAAAAATAAAGTCTGACACTGTTTCCACTGTTTCCCCATCTATTTCCCATGAAGTGGTGGGACCAGATGCCATGATCTTCGTTTTCTGAATGTTGAACTTTAAGCCAACTTTTTCACTCTCCACTTTCACTTTCATCAAGAGGCTTTTTAGTTCCTCTTCACTTTCTCCCATAAGGGTGGTGTCATCTGCGTATCTGAGGTTATTGATATTTCTCCCGGCAATCTTGATTCCAGCTTGTGTTTGTCCAGCGTTTCTCATGATGTACTCTGCATATAAGTTAAATAAGCAGGGTGACAATATACAGCCTTGATGTACTCCTTTTCCTATTTGGAACCAGTTTGTTGTTCCATGTCCAGTTCTAACTGTTGCTTCCTGACCTGCATACAGATTTCTCAAGAGGCAGGTCAGGTGGTCTGGTATTCCCATATCTTTCAGAATTTTCCACAGTTTATTGTGATCCACACAGTCAAAGGCTTTGGCATAGTCAATAAAGCAGAAATAGATGGTTTTCTGGAACTCGCTTGCTTTTTCCATGCTTAATCCCTGTCAATCACCTAAAGCGATGTCTGCCATGTAGGAAGCATTCCGGAGATAAAAGTTATCGTTGCCACCGTCATCACCATCATGCCTGCACCTACCCCAGTCTACGTGGTGGCATGATTAGCCCTGTAGGTCTGCTCCTCCGGTCACATGAGAGCAGATGCTTCTCTCACCTTGAATACTTGACGTTTAGCCCATTGCGTTGGACAAGGAGGTGGTTAGTGTTTGTGGACTTTAATTGACCTGAAGATGAAGGAAGCAAGGCAGACTAGGTAGGTGAAATGCACTGTTTTCTTCCAGTCCTTTGAAAATTCTAATCTCAGGATTTTGAACCTGCCAAAAATTGACTACTGTTGGTTTATAGAAACTGCTTGTTACAGCCACAAGTTATCAAAGAGACTTAATAGGCATCTCTTAAACTGCGGGCTTTTAAACAAAGTCCCTGATTGAGAGCCTAAATGTTCACAGTTATTGGCATCTGGAGAATCACTGCTAATCTTTATTCCATCATCATTTTCCTTGCCACATTACTACGTGATCCCTGATCACCATGGATTGTAAGAATAATAGAAATTGGGTGTATAGGTCTATTCTTAACACATACTCTTTGTTTTGCTATAGACAAAAGTCTAGCTTGAGGGGAAACAGGGGACTATGCCCTCCTCCAAACACATTCACTGTTCAACAAAAATGTTTCAGGCAAGATATTGATCTGCTGGTTGTTACTACTAATGTAATGATGTTAAAGGAAACAGTAACTCTGAAACTCTGGAGACAGTGTGTGAAGCCTTTTGCCTCTCCTCTCTCCCTTTCTAATGTTTGGAATAGGCCACCCCAAGCTGATCTCACTCCCAGATTTAATTGCCCTGATGGATGCTCTCCTAGGCTATGCCCCTGGCTATAAAGAGAAAAACTAATATTTATTGAGCACATACTATGTACAAGACCTTGTATCAGAAACTCCACACCATCTTTTTTTTTTATTTTATTTTATTTTTAAACTTTACATAATTGTATTAGTTTTTCCACACAATCTTTTTTACAAAATTTTGTGATGTTGGTAATATAATGCATTTTTTAATATATTGGAGATTTGTTATAAATAGTATGTTAGGAGAGTGTAGGAATCGCAGGACCATGTTAGAACTGAAATTCCATGGTGATCAATATAGACCTTGTTCCTGGCCTCATGAACCTATAATTAAGGGCTTCTGCTATAGTTTTGTTCCTATAAACATTCCCATTATTTGAATAGCTTTTCACATTCAATTTTATTTCTTTCCTAAAAATTTCTGAACTAAAACTGATTATTTTGTTTGGAAGTCTAAGTTGGAGGATTCACAAGACCAATAAGGTTTAGATAGTTTGTTTTTTTCTCCACAATTTCTAAATGAAAACTTTAAAACATACACCACTGTTGAAAAAAAAAAAAAAAGCATTATGGTGAATACTTGTATACTCAGTAACCTAGATTCTACCATTAATATTTTGTTTACTTGCTTTAGTACATATCTACATATCCATGCCATTATCTACTATTTCATCAGTCTTTCAATGTGTTTCACAAAGACATGAGCCCGTTTCTGCCTAAAGACTTCACGGTGCAAGTAGAGTTTTCTATTTGTTTAATTTTTAATGTAAAAATTATAAGCAATGAAATGTACTTCACTAACTAATGACAAGTCTATACACCTGGGTAACCAAAATTCCTATCAAGATCCCATCACACCACACTCTCAGTGTCAAATAATAGTCTAAACTTTACACCGCGTATTTGCTTTCTGTTTATTAATGTCATATAAATGGAATAATGTAGTATGTTCCCTTTTGTGTAAGGTTTCATACATTCAGAAGAATGTTTTTGAGATTCATTTATGTTGGTGAGTGTATTAATAATTTTATTTGTGAGTAGTATTCGATTAAATGAGTATTTCAGAGCTTGTTTATCCATACTCCTATTGAAGGCTACCAGGGCTGTTGCCAGTGTTAAGTCATAGGGAGTAAAGCTGCTATAAACATTCTTGCACAAATCCTTTGCAGCTATGTTTTTATTTGTCCTGGGTAAATACCTAAGAGGAGAGGTTTTATATGTCTTGGCCATTAGTTTTCATCAAATGTATGTTTTGCAAATGATTTTCCTTATCTGTGGCTTACTATTCATTTTCTTTCTTTCTTTATTTTGATGAACAAGTTTTAAATTTTGGTGAAGTCTAATTTATCATTTTTTTATGCTTATTGCTTTCGGTGATCTAAGAAGCACTTGTCTACCCTCAAGTCATAAAAATACTTTTTGTCTTCCACCAAAAGCTTTATAGTTTACCTGTTACACATAGTCTATGACACTTCTTGATTTCTGCATACAGTGTTATATAGGATTTTATTTCATTTCCCACATCAAAACACTGTGATTCCAACATTATTTGTTAAAGACCTTCTCTTTTTCATTAGATTTCATTCATTTTTCATTATATTCATTAGATATTTTTTCAAAAAATTATCAATTACCATAGAAGGGTAACTCTATATCTGGATTCTCTATTCTATTTGTTAGAGCTGTCCAGTGTATGCCAGAATCACACTGTCTAAATTATTGTAGCTTTATAGTAAGTCTTGAAGTTGGGTAGTGTAAATCTTCCAATTTAATTCATCTTTTTTCCAAGGTTGATTTAGATATTGTGGGTGTTTTTCATTTCAATATAAATTTAAAAATTAGTTTATCAACACACAACTTCCCATAAAAAAAATTTTTTTAAATGCCTCCTGGAACTTTGAGAGAAATGAAAGTCTAACAAAATTGAGCCTTCCAATTCATGAATATTTTATTGTGATAGTGTGATTGATAATAAAACATATATATTTGTTTTTTAAACAACTCCCATCCCTCACCCCCTATTTCTGGTACAGAGCTTCTAAAACTCTTGGAATTGGCTTAAGTGTGGAGAGCTACAAATGTGTTTCTTGTGATGTTAATAAAGTAACTTTTGAAAAACACCTGAAGATGGAGGCTGGTTACCAAGAAAACCAGCCAGGGGATTTGTAGGTGGAAACTTTTGAGTTCTACACCACCTCCCATCCAGGGAGGGGAGATGGGCTGGAGATTGAGTTCAATTGTTAATGCTGCTGCTGCTATTTAGCCACTAAATCGTGTCCAGCATCTAAGTCTTTTGCAACCCCATGACTGCAGCCCACCAGGTGCTTCTGTCCATGGCACTTCCCTGGCAAGAGTACTGGAGAGGGTTGCTGTTTCCTTATCCAGGGGATTTTCTTGACCCAGGGATGGAACTTGAGACTCCTGTATTGGCAGGTAGATCCTTTCCCACTGAGCCACCTGGGAAGTCCTCAGTTAATGACCAGTGATTTAACCAATCATGTCTATGGAATAAAGCCTTCATTAAAAACGCAAGAGGGCAGGGTTCTAGGAGCTTCCAGGTTGCTGGGCACGTGGAGGTTTATGCTGGTATGCCCAGAGAGAGAACATGGATTCCCCATGTTCCTCCCCATGCTTTGCCCTGTATGTTTCTCCTGCCTGGCTCTTCCTGAGTTAGAACCTTTTATAATAAATCAGTAATCTGGTAAGTAAAATGTTTTTCTAAGTTCTGTGAGACACTGTAGCAAATTAATCAAACCCGAGGAGGAGGTCATTGGGACCTCTGATCTATAGCAAGCTGGTCAGAAGCCCAAGTGAAAACCTGAACTTGCAACTGGCATTTAAATTGGTGGGGTGCTGTTTTGTAGGATTAAATCCTTAACTTATAGGATCTGACACCGTCTTCAGGTAGGAAGTGTTAGAATTCGGTTGGATTGTGGGGGACCCAGCTGGTGTTAAATTGCCTGTTGGTATAGGAACCCCCACACATATTTTGGAGTGACTGAACTGAACTGACTCTGTGTTTTGAACCTACTTTATCAGATATTAATATATTCATTCCAGTATTCTTATGTTCAGTGTTTGTGTGATATTTTTGCATTTATTTTTGTTCTACTTGTGTCATTATATTTAAAGTATATCTTGTAGACAACATATACAGCTTGATAATATCTGAATCTGTTTGAAATGTTGAGCCTAATAATATTTAAAATGAGTAATGATGTGGGTAGATTTGCTTCTAACTTCATATTATCTATCTTCTGTTTGTTCAACTGCTACTTTTCCTGCGTTCCTCTTTGCCTGACTTCTTTTGGGTTATGTAAATATTTTAAAATTCTATTTTAACTTATTTATGTCCTTTTAGATTTGTTTCTTTGCCTTATTTTTAGTGACTGCTCTAGTAATTACAATATACATTCTTAATTTTATTGGTTATTTAGATAATTTGTATCATTTCACATAAAATATAACTTGCAATCATGTAATGCACTGATGTAGATATATTTAGTCCTCTTCCCATTCCTCAGGCTTTAGTTGTTGTAGGTATTACAACATTTTATATTCAACCTTACAAGACAATGTTATATTTTGCCTTTGAGTTGTATGCATCTTAAAGAAATAAAGAGAAAAGTACTATCTTACACTTATTCACTGGTATCTTTCATGATGCTCTTTATTCCTTTGCAACTTATATCATTTGAATTCCCATCTGATATCATTTCCTTTCAAACTGAAGAATATCCCATAGACTTTCTTGTAGTGTGAATTGGCCAGTATCTATATACGTTTTCATTTTGTCTTCATTCTTGAAGAGTGTTTTTACTGGACACAGAGTTCTGAGTAAAGAGTTTTTATTATTTTTAATAATGACATTGTCGCTTTCGTTTCTGCTCATAAAAGATGTTGCCCCACTGCTTTCTGCAATAAAAGGTCATTCAACTGGTTGCTCTGCTTCATGTAAACTTTTTCTGTTGTCTTTTAAGATTTTCTCTTTGATTTATGGGAATAGGACTAAGCATAGTTGTCTTATAGTTATCCTGCTTGGGTTTTGCTTAGCTTTTTGAATTTAAAATTTCATCTTTCTCCAAATTTGGAAAATTGTCAGTTAATGTCTGTTCAGAAATATTTCTGCCTCACTCCCTTGATCTTTGCCCTCTGGATTTAAGTTATATTATATTAACTGTAGGTCCCTAAGACTTTGTTATAACTTTTCCATACTATAGTTTTTATCTTTAAGTTAGTTCCATTGATTAACTTTCTTTAGTGAGTCTCTCCTCTGTCATATTTATCTGCATATTATACCTGTGCAGTGAATATTTATTTCAGATATGGTCTTTTACAGTTGCACAATTTCCACTTGCTTGTTTCAAATACTTTTTTGAGGCATTTACATGCTATACAGTTTACTGCAAATCACTGAATTATACTCTTCAAAAGATACATTTAGAGATTTAGGAAACCATCCCCAGAATCCAGTTTTAAGATGTGTCTCTCACCCTTGAGAGAGCCCCAAAGCCTCTTTTAGCCAATCGCCATTCCCATTCCCTTCTCCAGGCAGCTACTACTCACACTTCACCTCTCTTGCATTTTTCTGGCTATGTCACAAGAACGGAATATGTTGTTTTGCCTAATTTTTTTTCTTCACTTAGCTTAAAGCATTTGAGGTTTGTTCATGCTGAAACATGTGTCTGTAGTTTTTTCTTTTCCTTTCATTGCTGAAGAGTATTACTGTGTCATTGTTTGGCTATGCCAAAATTTGTTTTATCCACATTTAGATTGATTCCACATTTAGCCTATTAAAAATAATGCTATAATGAACAATTTTATCGAGTAATTTCATGTGTCTCTCCCGTAGTAGAAGCAGAAATTTCTAAGCCAATAAAATTTTAAGGTTTTAATGTCATTTCTCCAAATCAGGTCAAATTTTATCTCCAGAGAAGTATGTTTGAGGAGTAAAGAATAAATGCTCTGTTTGGCAGCAGATGTAATCTGAATTTAACATAAGACAGGGTACAAGGACTTTTCATCTGGGTGTTCCACATATTAGAAGTTCTTATGTTCAGGGCTGACACTAAGGAATTACTTTAACTATGGTTTGAGAAAAAGTACTGCTGCTGCTAAGTCGCTTCAGTCGTGTCCGACTCTGTGCAACCCCATAGACGACAGCCCACTTGGCTCCTCTGTCCCTGGGATTCTCCAGGCAAGAATACTGGAGTGGGTTGCCATTTCCTTCTCCAATGCATGAAAGTGAAAAGTGAAAGGGAAGTCACTCAGTCGTGCCCAACTCTTAGCAACCCCATGGACTACAGCCTACCAGGCTCCTCCGTCCATAGGATTTTCCAGGCAAGAGAGAAAAAGTGTACTCCCACACAATTTCCTAAGCAGATATTGATAGGTGAAAGTAATAAATCAGTAGGCTTTTCTGACACTATACATATATAATATAATATATCTAAATATATAGATAATTAAAGGATTAAATTATCTCTATGAAGTTTAGCTCAGAGTTGGAAAAAAAAAAAGGCATAAAATCAATTCAACTTAATATACAAGTAAGAACTAGTTAAGGATGCTTAATTATGCCCTTAAATTTATACTCAACCCACACCGTTTGCTTTAATAAAATATTAAATTTAAACAATAGCGCTTGCTTAAATTTTATTTAATTGAAGTCTTTAACATGATTAATTTTGCTATCAAATGCTCTAGAAATATGTTATTACTTCTAGAGGTAAGTAGGGCATGAAATCTTCTACCTTGAACTCAGGCATCCAGAAAGAGTCCAGTATAATCATAGCCTTCTAGTGCTTTCATTGTAGTGATGAGCTTGGATTCAATGACCCACAGCTCACAAAACAGACATAAAAGGAGCAGTATTATGAAAGTAATAATATACATGTTTTTAAAAGCTAGTGTTTTTGAATCGTTTCCATGTGCCAGCATTTTCCTGAATTCTTATATACTCTTGATAACAGCCTTGTGGCATCGATTCCACCAACCTTAATTCACAAGGTCCCCATTAGTCAGAGACTTTGCATAACTTGTCCAAATCACTAGGTGACTTGATGATGGAGCTAGTCCTCAAAGCCACTGTACTATGTCACTCAAAAGTCATCACAACCTTGGACATATTAGAGAGGCCGAATTGGAAAGTCTTTGGACTATAGTATAAAATTATGAATTATTCTTTTTAGAGTATTCAAAAATCAGAAATCTTGAGAATAAACAGGCATTGGGATAAATCATATACACGTGGAAATATTTTTGCGGAAAGTGGAATGCCAACTCCTGGATATGATAGGGAAAATAGGGATTGATTTTTAGACTGCTGTGTATAATAAACTCAGCCAACAATTCATGAATTTGTTTATCTAACCCAGTCAGACATGGTATGTAGTTCATTTATAATTTAAACTGTGTTTTTTCCCTTCATTCTTGTAAATACCATATTTGCATTTTTAAATGAATGTGCTACTTATAAGTTGAATGCCTGACAGTGTCACCAGGAGACACAAAGTGTATGCTCAGTAACCTTCGGGATTATCATAGGAGTTAGCAGAGGTTCTATTGCAAAAGGACTTGAGACAGACAGACAAGGCAGAATGATAAGTGAAGAGAGCATCTATGCAGTGCAGGTCACCCTGCTGAGTGATCTTACATATATTATCTCCATTCATCTTCACAACAAAGTTAGGACAATGGTACTCATATCTTTAGAAGCAAATGCTGAAGTTAAAGTTACACTCGAGTTTTGTCCACCTTGTGATAGCATTAATAATTTAAACACAGTTGAATTTGATTTGTATGATTCTAAAAACTATATCTGTCAAACTAATACTAAAAGGCCAAAGTAGTTATTGAATTTAGGTGTGAGATTTTGAACTGAGCTCCCTAGGCAGTCACTTTTAAAAAAGGATAAATATTCATTACTGACCAAGAGAATGGTTTCAGTGGAAACGACATTTCTCTCACCTCATGAAATTCTATGAGAAAATTGTGAAGTGCTCTGAGCCTGGAGTATATTTATCATTTTACTTTTATTTTACTAGTGTCTTTTAAATAGTTTTATTTTGGGCAGGATATATTTGGGTCTTGCATCTTCATTTAAGTAATCCCTGCTTTTAATTGAGGCATTTGGGTGATTTACATTTAATGTTATATTGGTATGGTTGCATATCAAACTGTGCTGTGCTTAGTCTCTCAGTTCTGTCTGACTCTTTGTGACCCCATGGACTTAGCCCACCAGGCTCCTCTGTCCATGGGGATTCTCCAGGCAAGAATACTGGAGTGGGTTGCCATGCCTTCCTCCAGGGGATCTTCCTGACCCAGGGATCGAACACAGTCCACATTGCAAGTGGATTCTTTACCAGCTAAGCTACCCGGGAAGCCCTGGGAGAATACTAACACTCTTCAAAAACTTATCAAACTACCATTTTCCAATGTGTTTTTCCTTTGTTCCGTTTATTCTTTGTTTTCTTTTTCTACCTTCTGTTGGATTCATTCATTATTTTTAGTATTCCATTTTGTATCCTTCTGTTGTCTTTTTAGCAGTAACATTTTGTTCCAATTACACATTACACTATTTAAAATTGACCCATCCTTTATTTTACTGATCTTTTCATTTTGAATAGTTCCCTGTGCTGCGTTTTCAAGTTCACTCATCTCTTCTTCTGCAATATCTTATCTGCTATTTATGTCATCTAGTCCAGTTACTCAGAGAAGGAAACAGCAACCCACTCCAGTGTTCTTGCCTGGAGAATCCCAGGGACGGGGAAGCCTGGGGGCCTGCCGTCTATGGGGTCGCACAGAGCTGGACACGACTGAAGTGACTTAGCGGCAGCGGCAGCAGTCCAGTTACGAGTTAAGACATAATAGTTTTTAATCTCTAGAAATTTTATCTTAGGGGGAAAATACATATGGAGATGTGAAAGGCACAGATTTCAGTAGAAATATGGAATTTCACATTTCTACTTAACTCTGTATTGTACTTAGCCGCTGTGTCTCTCATCTTTCTACTTAACTCTTTCTTTGCTGTCACTTCTTTATTGTACAGAATATAATAATAATAGTAATTTTAATGTCCTTATTTACTAATTATATCATGTTTTTCATTCCCAGGTCATTTTCATTGATTTCTTTTCCTCATAATGGTCATATTTTCCTGTTTCTTTGCATGTCAGATAATTTTTTTAAGCAGATGCTGGATGTTAGGAATTTCACCTTATTGGTTATTGGATACCTTTGTGTGTGTGCTGTCTCTCAGACATATCCAACTCTTTAAGACCCTTTGGACTGTAGCCCTCCAGACTTCTCTTTCTATGAAATTTTTCAGGTGAGAATACTGGAGTGAGTTGCCATTTCTTTCTTCAGGGAATCTTCCCAACCAGGGATCACACTCTCATCTCCTGCATGTCCTGCATTGCAGGGAGATTCTTTACTGCTAAACCATTGGGGAAGCCCCATGGAATACATTTACAGCTCTATAATTTTTTTTTTTTTAATTTTTGCGTTTGGATTCAGTTAAGTCACATAGAGTCAGTTTGACAAGTTTGGACCTTGCTTTTAAACTTTGCTAGGGGAGAATGAAAGAAGCGTTCAGCTAGGTCTAATTTTGTCATACTTCTAAGGCAAAACCTTCTGTGTATTATATTGATACTATACCTGACACCCAGTTTTTCCACTTGAACTGGTAGAAAGATTAACCATCCCTGGCCCTCTGTGATCTTTGGGGATTTTTCTCCTGTAATCTTTTTGAGTGTTTCCTTGTCGGTCAGGTGGTTTTCTCACATGCTCGTGTACTGATCGGGACCGATTTGAAGACCTGAGGGGGACCCTCTGCAGATCTCTCAAGCAGCTCACTGTTTCTCTCTGGAGCTCTCTTCAGTGCTTCTCTGCTTTGTAAACTCTAGGCACCCTGACTTCCCCCCAGATGCTCAGAGACTGTCAGGCTATATCTGGAAGTTCTTCCTGGACAGTAGTTGTGGCAGTTGTATTGTTCACACCACTTGCTCACCACCTTTCAGAGAGATTCCTTGCCCAGTGATTCTTAAATGCTGAGTCTCCTGAAAGGTATTGTTTTCTAGATTCTGTCTGATTTTTCAGATGTTTCAAGTAGATGGTAAGTTTGGTCCCTTTTGCTTAATGTTGAGTAGAAATCTACACTATTTAAAAAATTATCTTCCATTTAAAAAATAACTCAGTTAGAGATGAGCAACAGCTGTTTCTTCTAGAATGTTCTTGTATCCTCCCCTTTCCCAGAGCTCCCATCACTGGATGCAGTTTTACTTTTCACCACTTTTATTCACTCAAGTTATTAGTCAGCACATGTGAATATTTGTTTGTGAACCCTCGGCTAGAATGTAGTTAGTATTTTTTAGCAATTATGATCAGAAAGCTTATACATTTTGTCTTATTGATGTAGAGTCTCCCATTGAGAGGAAGGAAACCAAATATCAAAGAAATATATTATGCCAAAATCAGTTAATAAAGATCAAAACTAAGATTTAAACCTAGACCTGTCTGATCCTAAAGCCTGCAATCTTTACCCTCTCTTAAAGAAGGTAGTAGTAGTTAATAAATGTATATAAAGCTGAGTCCCTGGGGACTGTAGAAAAGAAAACGAATGAGACACAGAGGCTCCCCCAACCTTTGCCCATTGTGACCTAAGTTAGGGCTTCAGCTATTAAAGGATGCTTATGTAGTAGATGCTTACAGTTTAATAAACCACATAAAGGTATATTAAGTTGCACAGCTGTAAAGCCATGTGCCACAAGTGAGCACTTGATATTCTGTTCTAAACATAGGAGAGTTTCACAGGAAACTGGTGATACACAGACTGAAAATTGTGTCCATTTGAAATATTTGTCTCCCCCCAGCCTAGATAGCATATTCAAAAGCAGAGACATTACTTTGCCAACAAAGGTCTGTCTAGTCGAGGCTATGGTTTTTCCAGTGGTCATGTATGGATGTGAGATTTGGACTGTGAAGAGAGCTGAGTGCCGAAGAATTGATGATTTTGAACTGTGGTGTTGGAGAAGACTCTTGAGAGTCCCTTGGACTGCAAGGAGATCCAACCAGTCCATTCTGAAGGAGATCAGCCCTGGGATTTCTTTGGAAGGAATGATGCTAAAACTGAAACTCCAGTACTTTGGCCACCTCATGCGAAGAGTTGACTCATTGGAAAAGACTCTGATGCTGGGAGGGATTGGGGGCAGGAGGAGAAGGGGACGACAGAGGATGAGATGGCTGGATGGCATCACTGACTCGATGGATGTGAGTCTGAGTGAACTCTGGGAGTTGGTGATGGACAGGGAGGCCTGGAATGCTGAGATTCATGGGGTTGCAAAGAGTCGGATACGACTGAGCAACTGAACTGAACCAAACCCCAATTTTTTAAAAATTTCTTTTGTGAGTAACTGATATAGGTAAGATTGCCTGACATCATTATGACTGTATAAAGAATTTAAGTTAAATGGTCCCAAGAGAGAAGGAGATGTATATTTCTTCTGAATTATCAAGCTGCTTTTCACTTTAGCTTCTTCACATCAATTATGATCTATTTAAAGTTTTGTAATTTTGCAGTCCTTTTCATTCATGTTTCCATAGGAGTAGTATGGGTTTCACATCTCCCTCTATGACAGCATTATAATATTGTTCAACAACTATTAGCATGTCACGGTCTTCCATTTGACTTCAGGTCCCTCAGGAATATACTTAAGTACAGTGCCAGGTTCATACTAAGGGTATCTGCTGCTGCTGCTGCTAAGTCGCTTCAGTCATGTCCGACTCTGTGCGACCCCATAGACGGCAGCCCACCAGGCTCCCCCGTCCCTGGGATTCTCCAGGCAAGAACACTGGAGCCGGTTGCCATTTCCTTCTCCAATGCATGAAAGTGAAAAGTGAAGTCGCTCAGTCATGTCCAACTCTTCGCGACCCCATGGACTGCAGCCTGCCAGGCTCCTCCATCCATGGAATTTTCCAGGCAAGAGTATTGGAGTGGGGTGCCATTGCCTTCTCTGACTAAGGGTATTAGTTTTGTTCAAATGAACTGGGATGAAAGGTTTTCTTAACATTGCCTCTAAAAAAAAATAAGAGCTTAAAATTTTTCTCAGAGTAATCATAGAATTCAGTAAACAAGTGTGGCTTTGTTAATAGGTTAGTTGATTGGTAAAATGCAAGTGTACCGGTATGATCTAACAATTTTGTTAGGAGCTAATGAGGCTTAGTGGAAAGCACGTGAACTTCAAAGTCACTTTAGTTCCCACTAATTAACTTGGACAAGTTTCTTACATTCCCTTGTTTGTTCATCTGTGGTTAGTATTTAATTTATAACATTTGCTGGGCCTATTCTACATGCCGAGGGTAGAATGTATAAGCAAGACAGACCTGTCTTTTCTCTTCTTGGACTTTCTAGGGAAGCAGATGAGGTTGTTTCTGTTGGGAAGAAGTGCACTCAGCATAAACGCGGTGCGTGTTCAAGTAGTAGAAGCTCAGGTGTCCCCTGCCTTCTCCTGGGGGAGGACAGGGAAGACTTTCTGGGAGAAGACGAGGTTGAGACTTGAGAGATGTAACCAGAGTTACCAGCTAAGTGATGCAGGCAGGAGTATTTATAGAGGACACAGAGTAGAAGAAAGATTTCACAGAATGATAAGAGATACTTTCTTTCCTCACCTCACTAGCTACTGCTTAGAAAGTGATGGTGCAGCCAACTCTTCAGCAGGAAACGTCACTGTTTCAGTACATGTTATGGTAGAGAAGTCCTTACTCTGTGGTTATATGGCCATCTTGCATTTGAACTGGGGATTCATTTAATTTTGGGGAAAAGAGGAACAAAAACAAAATGCATGGCTATGGAGTGGAGGGATGATGCTGCACATATGCTAAATCTAAGGGTAATCCAATGGGAAAATTATAGCCCAAAGAATATAACTCACCTAAGGTCACATAGCTCATCTGTGACTGTGCTGGATTCCGACTCACAAGCTCTGTGTTCCTAAGCAGGATGGAATTCTTACAGCGCTGATAGACTTCTCTGTTTGTGGGTAACTATAAAGAAATGTTTAAATTTAAGCCAGTGTTTTACAAACTCGCTTAACGACTAAAAGTCTCCGTCTCCTTCTCTTGAATAAGGGCAGAGTATGACTTCCCTCGGAGAAGGCAATGGCACCCCACTCTAGTACTCTTGCCTGGAAAATCCCATGGATGGAGGAGCCTGGTGGGCTGCAGTCCATGGGGTCACGAAGAGCCGGACACAACTGAGCGACTTCACTTTCACTTTTCACTTTCATGCATCGGAGAAGGAAATGGCAGCCCACTCCAGTGTTTTTGCCTGGAGAATCCCAGGGATGGGGGAGCCTGGTGGGCTGCCATCTGTGAGGTCGCACAGGGTCAGACACAACTGAAGCGACTTAGCAGCAGCAGCAGCATGACTTCCCTCATGGTGTAGTAGGAGAATGAATTGAGTTATAAGAAAGTAAATTTCAGGTCAGGCTCTGGGCCTAATTAGCAGTGTACCTCTGGTACTTCAAGCCCGCTGCCTACCTCTCAGTTTCTTATATTTAAAAAATGAATAATGACTCACTGAGCTGTTTCGAAGGTGGGAAGAATCTCCAAAACAGTTCCTGATACATTGATGTGGCTCAATAAATATCACCTGTCTTCCTCTCTTCTCTCACTTTAGCTTATCTTCCCCCGTATGCCTCTCTCATTCTTCTTGTCCTGTGGCCACTTTGCTTACTGTCTGTGCCTTGTCTTATTTGATCCCCTATAGCCCTGTCCTTCTACCTGTCAGTTAAGTACTAAGTGTGATTACAGAGAAATGGATGGTATCTGAAAATGAGAATCTTTTAAAGTAAGGTTGATACTTTCTCTATCACTTCCTTTAAAAAGGGACCTGAAATTAGAGAGGGCAGGTCTATTCCTCTTTATACGTGGAGATTCTTTTATCTCACCCATTTGGCAAAGGGCTAATCCAAAGGGCTTTCAGCACATTCTGCAGCAGTGAGCATAGCGATCCTGTATCTCTTGGATATGGATGATGGGATCCTTAGCTGAACCCTCTGCATTTGTATGTTACTTGACCAAGCTCTGGTAGAAGGTATTGTGTCTTTAAGTATTGGTAAAATAATAAGGCTGAGAAGCATATATCCTGGAAACCAAGGGTCTTGAAATAAACGGATCTGAGCAAGAGGAGACCACCAACGGAGAAAATGTAAAGGAAAAGTGTTTGGGAATTATTGATGTTTTTGCCAAGCACCATTTGTCCTTGGGTAGGAATGACTTCCGGAGAAGGCAATGGCACCCCACTCCAGTACTCTTGCCTGGAGAATCCCGGGGAAGGCGGAGCCTGGTGGGCTGCCATCTATGGGGTCGCACAGAGTCGGACACGACTGGAGTGACTTAGCAGCAGCAGCAGGAATGACTTCTTTGGGATCCTCCTGATATATACAAAATATGCTTGGAAAAGTAGAATGATTTTGTATAGGAGAAAAGTTCTCATGAAAGGGTGACATCTATGATAAACCATTTAGTGGTCAGTAACCAACTGTATTTCTATGTGCCAACCCACCCGCAAGTTACCAGTGACTACTAGAGAAATGGTCTTGGCAAATCTAATAACAGAGGGAGGCCTTAGTTTCTGGGTTAAGAATAAAGTGACCAAAATCATGAGAGGCAAAGACTATGATGACCAACCTTGATGGCAGACAGATAGCATTTATATACTGGCTCTATATGCTTGGTGAGTTACTGACCAGCCTGATTATCAGTTCCCTTATCTGTCAAACTGTAATCTTCATGCCTGCCTGATAGATATCTTGCAAATCCATGTAAAAATGGTCAGTAGGATGCTGGTACAATGCATCTGCTCCAAAAAAAAAAAAAAAAAAGTTAACAGGTTTGAATTGAAAGGGAATATTTCTGCACATAAAGACGTACCCATACAGCATTGTTGCCCAATAGCCACTACTGAAATGTCCCTTGTAAGGGAGGGTCTTGGAGAAGGAAATGGCAACTGACTCCAGTATTCTTGCCTGCAAAATCCCATGGACACAGGAGCCTGGTGGGCTACAGTCCATAGGGTTGCAAAGAACTGGACATGACTGAGCATGCATGCAATGGAGAGTCTAATGCTTCATTCATGCTGTGGCTCATGCATGTTATATCGTTACACATAAATGTAAGGGGAGTGAAGTCAAAATTATTCAGGACAATTTAAGCAAGACATTTTAAATATGGACCCTTACTCAGCATTTAGGTTTTTTTGTTTGTTTTTTACCCTGTATCTTTAAATATGTTTTGAGCAAAAATTCAAGTTTGGTTAAAAAAAAAATCATTATTTGAGTGAGTCAGCCCTCAGAATGCCCCTGTTGTTATTAATAAGAGTGAACGCCTACACTGTGCTAGAAAATATATTAGATGCAAACAGATGAAATATTGATTTCAACTTAGCCGACACAACAGCCCTATGGAGTAAATGTTATTATGACTGCTTTACAGTTAAAGAAATTGGAACTCAAATAAAGGTAACTAGTTTAAGAGCATATAGTTAGGAAGAACCAAGATGAAGTGTGAGACCAGATCAGTTTCTCTTGCTCTTTATTTCTGCAGCCCTTCCTCCTGAACTTTCTTCGTCCTCCACTTCACAGTAGCAGCATGCCTACTTGATGCGTCATGTGTGAGCGCAAGCTTGCCCTCTGTGCCAGGATATTCCAGGATAACCTCTTCAGAAAGAGTGTTAATCCCCACCCCAGGAAGAGCACCCCAGACACTCAAAGTTGAGAAAGGGACAGCCAACCCTCCAAGCACAGCCATAGTTAATGACAGCTGCTAATTGCTGCTTATGTTTCCTTCTACACGAAAGGAACAAGGTCGAAGATTTCAAAGATATTCAGATGATTTGCCACTGGGACAAACTCGGGACAAAGTAAACCCAGTGACCCAAGTAAAGACCATATGGAGCAATTCAAGTATAATGCATGGGATGGATATCTTATAAACACTGGCTCCTGACAGAAAATGAGTGTAGTGATTCTTATTTATTTATTGACTCTAACAGCATTTGCTTATAGGGCTTGTATAACATTTATTAGTTTCTTCATTCCTTTCACAAATATTTGTTGAGCATTTACTATTGCCAGGCAGTATCCTGAAACCTGGGATAAAGCAATTACCAAGCTAAACACTCTGATGGGGCTGACATTCTAGTGAAGAGAAGACAGTCAGTCCATCAAGATAAAATAGGAAAAATGATCAAGTCGTGATAACAGCTATGTAAAAATCTGAGTATAGTCATGTGAAATGAGTTTGTTGGGAGCACTTTAGGTAAGATACTCATGAAAGGCTGGAGATGGGAATGTTTGAAAAGATGCAGCCATGTGAATGTTGAAAAAAGAACCTCTCCATTATAGGGACCATCCAATACAAAGTCATTATGGCAGGAGGGAGCATGTGTTCAAGGAATGAGAAAAAAAAAAAAAAAGACAGCATGATGTGTGTAATGAGCAAAGGGATGAGTGTAAATGACAAGGTACAAAACACAGTAAGGGCTGTGAAACAGACTTTCTCATAAGACACGATAAGAAGTGTGTGTCTCGTTCTAAGTGCTTAGTGAGTCATGGATGAGATCTGGGGCTGGTGATACGGATGTGCTGGTCCATGGCATGGAAAGCCACAGGACTGAGGGAGAGAACAGGCGTAGAGAAAAGGGCTGAGGACAGAAGCCTGGGGTGGTCCATCATCCAGGGACAGCAAAGGAATCTAAGTGGAAGGAGTGGAGAGAAAGGAGGAGCATCAGCACATTGTGACATTAAGGAAGCCAAGAGAAGGAGCTATTTCACCCTGAAGAGAAATCAGCATGTCAGTCACTGCTGGGACGAAAAGCGACAGAAGAACTAGGAAATGGCCAACAGGGATGATTGACACCTTTGACATAAATAGTCTCTGGCGATGGTGAAAAGTGAAAATCACTCAGTCGTGTCCAACTGTTTGCGACCACACGGACTGTAGCCTCCCAGGCTCCTCTGTCCATGGAATTCTCCAGGCAAGATTACTTGAATGTGTTGCCTTTTCCTTCTCCAGGGGATCTTCCCCACTCAGGGATAGAACCTTCATCTCCAGCATGGCAGGCAGATTCTTTACCATCTGAGCCACCAGGAAAGTCCCAGAGATGGTGAAGATGAAGTCTTTATAGGATGGAAAGCATGAGGTGATAGACAAAGATATAGGCGTTTCTTTCAAGAAATTATCTTAGGAAAGGAAAAAGTCGGGTCATAGACGAAAGAGAATGTTGTGAAAGGAAAAATGCATTTCTAAACCAAAGAAATTATAGAACAATTTTTACATTTCGTGGGTTGGTAGGACTTATTTGAGAGGGAGAGAAAGCCATTGATTCAAAGATGAGGGGGAATCATTTCAGGAGCAAAGATGAGACAATGAGAACGGATGATGTCTATAGGGCTGTAGAGGGTCTGATGGGAAACAGTGCCTGTTCCATGTTGAGCATTTTAAAAAGATTGAAGCCTCAAACCAGCCTATAAGGAGATTGTATTATCACCATTTTTTAAGTAAAGAAATTAGGGAGATTGATGAATAAGGTCCTAGAGTATCATTCATTCTCCTATCTATGAATTCTACTTTTCCACATCAGATGAGACATTGAATTTCTATTGTATATGGAAATGTTTATCATCACATGACCTTCAAAGATTTCCCTCTTCCCCTTCCCCTATACTTTTTGTTTGGATATCATTTTACAGCTTTTTTACTCACTTGTCTCTCTACTGATTATTGTGGCTATACCTGATTTTACAGTTCTTAGTCTTTTAATCTTGTGTGCTCAGTCATGTCTACTAGCTAATTTCAGCAGTTGAGCCTCAGCCTTTACTACAGATAGATACTTCTTGTTATAGCCTTTCCTTTTCCCCTGAGGACCCTTTAACATTTCTTTTAGAGTCCGTTTAGTAGTGATGAACTCTTTCAGTTTTTGCTTATCTGAGGACTTCTTTATCTCACCTTCAATTTTAAATGATAATCTTGCTGAGTATAGGGTCCTAGGCTGCGGTTCCCCTACCCCACGCCCCTTTCAATACTTCAGTATATCATGCCACTCTCTTATGGCCTGCAGATTTTCCGCAGAAAAATCAATTTTTAGCCATAGGGAAAGTTCGCTTCTATATGACTTTGTTTCTCTCTTGCTACCATATGAATTCTCTTTATTTTTTTTAATTTTGACATTTAATTATGATATGTTTTGTTGTGCATCTGCTTGGTTTCACCTTATATGGGACCATCTGCGCTTCTTGTGCTTGGATATCTGTTTCCTTCTTCAGGCGTGGGAAGTTTTCAGCCATAATCTCATTAATATATTTTCAACCCCCTTCTTTCTCTCTCCTCCTCCTAGGATCCTGTAATATGAGTGTGGGTATTCTCAATGTGTAGTCTTCTCTTGTGTTGTTGGACAAGGGTTTGCTATGACCAGTGCAATTCTCTTGGCAGAACTCTATTAGCCTTTGCCCTGCTTCATTCTGTACTCCAAGGCCAAAAGGCAATGCCAAAGAATGCTCAAACTACCGCATAATTGCACTCATCTCACACACTAGTAAAGTAATGCTCAAAATTCTCCAAGCCAGGCTTTAACAATATGTGAACCGTGAACTTCCAGATGTTCAAGCTAGATTTAGAAAAGGCAGAGGGACCAGAGATCAAATTGCCAACATCCGCTGGATCATCGAAAAAGCAAGAGAGTTTCAGAAAAAACATCTATTTCTGCTTTATTGACTATGCCAAAGCCTTTGACTGTGTGGATCACAATAAACTGTGGAAAATTCTGAAGGAGATGGGGATACCAGACCACCTGATCTGCTTTTTGAGAAATCTGTATGCAGGTCAGGAAGCAACAGTTAGAACTGGACATGGAACAACAGGCTGATTCCAAATAGGAAAAGGAGTACATCAAGGCTGTATATTGTCACCCTGCTTATTTTACTTATATGCAGAGTACATCATGAGAAATACTGGGCTGGAGGAAGCACAAGCTGGAATCAAGATTGCCGGGAGAAATATCAATAACTTCAGATATGCAGATGACACCACTCTTATGGCAGAAAGTGAAGAACTAAAGAGCCTCTTAATGAAAGTTAAAGAGGAGAGTGAAAAAGTTGGCTTAAAGCTCAACATTCAGAAAACTAAGATCATGGCATCCAGTCACATAAATAGATGGTAAAACAGTGGAAACAGTGGCTGACTTTATATTTTTGGGCTCCAAAATCACGGCAGATGGTGACTGCAGCCATGAAATTAAAAGACGCTTGCTCCTTGAAAGGAAAGTTATGACCAACCTAGATGGCATATTAAAAAGCAGAGACATTACTTTGCCAACAAAGGTCCATCTAGTCAAGGCTATGGTTTTTCCAGTGGCCATGTATGGATGTGAGAGTTGGACTATAAAGAAAGCTGAGTGCCAAAGAATTGATGCTTTTGAACTGTGGTGTTGGAGAAGTCTCTTGAGAGTCCCTTGGACTGCAAGGAGATCCAACCAGTCCATCCTAAAGGAGATCAGTCCTGGGTGTTCATTGGAAAGACTGATGTTGAAGCTGAAACTCCAATACCTTGGCCACCTGATGTGAAGAGCTGACTCATTTGAAAAGACCCTAATGCTGGGAAAGATTGAGGAGGAGAAAGGGACAACAGAGGATGAGCTGTTTGGATGGCATCACTGACTCAATGGACATGGGTTTGAGTGAACTCCAGGAGTTGGTGATGGACAGGGAGGCCTGGTGTGCTGTGGGTCATGGGGTCGCAAAGAGTCGGACATGACTGAGCGACTGAACTGAACTGAACTGAACAACAGTCCTATGAGCCCTACAGGAAAATGCTATCATTTCCATTTTATGAATCAGAGGATAGATGCTGAGGAGGTCCCCCATAACTAGGACACAACTTCCCAACATTCAGGCTGGAGCCATTTTCAAACAAGGAAATGGTCACAGTGTGTGGTCACATTCTACAAAAGGTCAGAAAAGTCATTGGCAAAACTTCTGTTGGTGAAAGTTGGGAATCCGAAGAGTCAGAGTGCAAATGTGTGTTATCCCATTGCATGAAGTAGAAATGTTGGGTCCCTTAGGACTTGACATTATATGATGCATCTGCAGGAGGAAAATCCAAAAGTTAAACAAAGGTCATCATTCATGACAGCAGGAAAAAAAGCCCACTGAAATTAACACAATTGTGCAATCCCCAGTAAGAAAAATTTGAGCTGTCTTGTACCACTTCTAAGTCCATAAATCTATATCACCTCCATTAATGCTTCATAGACTCAAAGGCAAAGACAGAAACCCAAGGAGTCCAGCAACGTTTTTACAGCAGAATCAATTAGGTATGTGCTGTGCTTTTAAAATGCACCACTTCATATTAAGGAGCTTAAGGGGTGAATAACAAGCTCATAAAATGGTAATAACTATAATAACTGCAGCTTTGGCATCACCTTTTACCATGTGGAGTTGTCATGGGACCAGAGGTAGTAAAATGCCCTTTAGTGCTGGGCATTGGGAAGGCTTGAGTAGACTGGAGACGAACACTTAAATCCCACCCCTCCACCTTGGTCACCTAGGACTTGGTAGAATGTAGGCTCTAGCATGGTGTTTTGGAATCCTCCACTGTTCCTAAATAAACAGAAGAAATTGCTCAGGATGAGAGCAATGGGCTAGAAGTCAAAGTATCTGAACCATTGTGCTTTTTCGCCACCAGCTTACTGGGTAGCTTTCAGAAATTGGATTCTCTGAACCTCAGGATCCATGTCTTTAAAAAAATTTTTTGGAAACATTGTTTATTCCCTTATATCAATCCCATGACATTTTTATTCCTATTTGACAGATGTCAAAGTCATACTGTTTAGCCAAGATCACATAACCAGTATCTAGACTCACCTGCTCCATTGTGCTGCCTGGTAAGGGAGTTCTGAGTTCCCCTTGGAGGCTCATGTTCTATGATTCCGTGAGCCACCAAATTACTAAGCAAGGCTAAATCAACATCTTCAGTTGGAAGGAGTCTTGTGAATAGCTTTTGTGAAAATAATATCCACTTTGCTAACTTTAATAATAAATGTGCAGTCATTTTTTTTAAGTTTATAAGCATCTTATTTGACTCTTAAATGGAGATTTAATCTCAGTGCTAATTCCCAAAATTCAAATTATGATTCTAAAACATTATCTGACTGGCCCAGTGTTACTTGGGGTGGTAATATAAAACAAATTTCATAATATGGTAAAATGAAAACTATATTTTATCTGTTTTAAAAGCATACAAAGATATTGTCTTTTTAGAGTGTTCTTTCCCTTAGACTACAAGAAGTAGCATCTAAGTCTGGATAAACCGATAGCCACCAAGGGACATAAACACATTTTCTCAGGAATAGCTGTCTCTCTTTAACTCAGAAAACCATAATGCTATCGGGGGCTTCTTTGTTTGGTAAATATCTCTGTGTCCTGGAATACTTAGCTCAGATAAGTATGCTCTATGGAGCCCTGCCAGCTCTGAGAGTCACCTGGCCCCTCCTTTTATCAGCCCTTCATATCTAGCACCGGTCACATAGTGTCTGTAAAGGCTATTGAGGAGCATGGACACTGGGGTCTGATGGCCTGCACTGGACACTAGCTGGATACTAGCACCACGATCTTTGCCCAGTGACTTGGTCATTCTGTGCTTCACCTTCCTTTATTTGCCTTGGTGGTGTTCAGTCACCAAATTGTGTCTGACTCCACGACTGCATGGACAGCAGCATGCCAGGCTTCCATGTCCCCACCCACCCCACCCCACCCCCATCTCCTGGAGCTTGCCCCAGTTCATGTCCATTGCATTGATGATGCTGCCATCTAACCATTTCATCCTCTGTCACCCTCTTCTTCTGCCTTCAGTCTTTCCCGGCATCAGGGTCTTTTCCAGTGAGTTGGCTGTTTGAATCAGGTGGCTAAAGTGTTAGAGCTTCAGGTTCAGCATCAGTCCTTCCAATGAGTATTTAGGGTTGATTTCCCTTAATATTGACCAGTTTGAACCCCTTGCTGTCAAAGAGACTCAAGAGTCTTTCCCAGTACCACAGTGCAAAAACATCAATTCTTTAGCGCTCTGCCTTCTCTATGGTGCAGCTCTCACAACCATATGTGACTACTGGAAAGACCATAGCATTGACTGTATGGACGTTTGTGGGCAAAGTGATGTCATTGCTTTTTAACACACGGTTTAGGTTTTGCATAGTTTTCCTGCCAAGAAGCAAGGCATGTCATGACACGCTAAGGCACACCACAACAAGGCGATGATCCCTAAAGGGTTAATTGCCTTGCATCTAGGAAAATAATAGCACCTAATTTTCATAGTTGTTGTTAGGATTAAATGAGTTAATCCAGGTACTTAGAATAGTCTTTGGTACAGAATAAGTAATGCAGCCTGCCAGGCTCCTCTGTCCTTGGAATTCTCCAGGCAGGAATACTGGAGTGGGTTGCCATTCCCATCTGCAGGGGATCTTCTGACCCAGGGATCAAACCCTGGTCTCCTGCATTGCAGGCAGATTCTTTACCATCTGAGCCACTGGGGAAGCCCACATGGAGTAAGTACTTAGATGCCAGTTACTACTATGGAAAGAGCATGGGCATTGGAGTCCAACAGAATTGGATTTAAAACCCAGCTCTGCCTTTATTAGCTGTGTGGCCCCAGGTAAATCACCTTCCTGCTCTGAACCCTAGTTTGTGCATCTGTAAACTGGAGCTTATTTTGCTTCTCTTGAGGGTAGTTGTAAGGTTTGTGGGGAGTGTAAAGAAACTACCTACTGCCTGAAAAAGGGTAGACAGGCAGTGGCAGCGATCACGGCAACATGTGTGATGGAAGGGGTGGCCATGGTGATGAGGGGTGGGCGTGGGGATAATGACTGTGTAGTGGGAGTGATGATCCTGGGCCTGTTTTCCTTGGGAGTGGTGGTGATGCTGGTGATGAGCATGACGTGCTACCCACTTGTCTTCCAGGTTAGGCTCTGAACTCATTCTGGGTGGGGAGTCTTGTCTTGGTGTCCTCTGTGGTCATGATAAATAGGCCAATTGAGGAGACGCTAGAAGGGGCTAGGCTTAGACTGGACTGGAATCTCAGCAGGCCAGACTCTACCTCTGGATGCCCTAAAGGAGGGGTTTTTTGTACTCTGTGGTATCCATGGGGAATTTTAAACCGGGATTGGATGCCCATCTTCGCCAAAGATCAAGGGTATTTAATCTGATGGGTGTTGTCCAAGATTAATTATATGAGTATTGATGGGAGAACTGCCCAGGAATCATATCAAAGTAAGTCTCCATGCAATGATAAGGAATGCAGGGACAGGATTTAAGGTAGTTTAAGAAGAGGCTGCTGTATCTTTCCTTCTCAAGGGGCTGTATCCGTTAATGCCCAAGGTAATACAAGTGAAATACTTTGATCAAGATCTGTACATAGAAACCTCTCAAAGTATTGGTTGATAGTGTTATTACTATTAACTATTGCTATCGTGATCAGGCCCAGACAGCTGAGCTGGATGTTAGAGCCAGACCCCAGCTCCACTTTCGTCAGGGCCCTGGCGATAAAGCACAATGCAGTGTTGAAGGGCTCCAAAGTAGTGACTGCAATAACGGCAAACAGGATATTAAAGCGGAAACTCCATGAGCCCAGGTCATCTGAAGATGACAGAAGTCTGAGAGGCTATGAAAGCGCCTATTCCTAGCTCTCCCCTCTCATCCTGCATTCATGGGACCACATGGTAACTCAGGCAAGTCCAGCCCTCTCTCCACTGACGTGAGCCTTCCTAATATTCTCTCTGCCCTGATCAGGCCTGGCTGGACCTTGGGGTCTAAAGTTAAACAGGGCTGGGAAAAACTGGGCAATGTCACAACTCTGCCACAGAAAAAAAAAAAAAAAAAAAAACAGGCCGTGGCCCAATTCTGGCAAGCCCAGAGGCATGCCAATGGCTAAGCTAAATGGGAAAACACAAAATTGCACTTCTAAATCAAAGCATTTCCCTTTTTAGCAAGGAAGGCAAAATTCCTGGCTGCTCCTGAAGTTTCTTTTTTGTCAGAGGTAACAGTCTGAAAAATGATGGTAACAGATTATGAGCATGCATGCCCCAGTATTTAGTCCAAATACATGAGCAGAAATATGATGTGGTCCATGAATCTTTCGTGTAAAATGCTCTCAAGATATCAGCTATAAAAGTGGGCATGTGTTTACATATCTATACAGGATATTTGAACAGAAGGCAACACTAATGCTTAAAAATCTTAATATTAGCCACAGTGGACCTTTTTAAAATGGAAAATGAACTTCCCAAAGAAAAACAAAACCAGAAATCTACATTATGCATGTTTTCAGAATTTGACTTTTAGAAGAATTATTTGTGTGTGTGTGTGAGTTGCTCAGTTGAGTCCAACCCATGTCTCCTGCACTGCAGACAGATTCTTGACTGTCTGAGGCACCAGGGAAGCCCAGAAGAATTATTTCAGTTTTAATTATTCTCCCCAACCTCTATCTCAAGCCTCCATCTACAAAACAGCATCATCTGGCCTTAGATGTTTCCCGCTTCCAATCCATAATTGATACTTTAGTGTCTAGGCTGGGATCAGCAAATTATTGTCTGTTTTTCTTTGTGCATAAAGTTTTATTGGGACAAAGCATGCTCAATTGGTTATATATCTGTGGCTGCTTTTGTGCTATGATGGCGAAGTTGAGTAGTTGAGACAGGGGTTCTATGGCCTGCAAAGCATAAAACTTCTAATCTCTGACTCTTTATAGAAAAAATGTTTGGATCCTTACTCTCTACCAATAGTTCTTAATGTTAACTGCATATTCAAATCATGTGGAGAGCTTTTTAAAAATCCCAGTGTTACCCTAAATCCCTTAAGTCAGTATCTCTGAAGGTGGAACCCCAGTATTGGTTAAGTCTATTGACACACATTGTGCACCCAAGATTGAGCACCCCTGCCCTGGAAAGTCCTGTATATTGTCAGAGCCTGGAGTATAAGTCCAGGAACAATGCTTTTAGTTTCCTGTCCATCAAATGGGATTTAGAATCCCTGCCTCATAAGGTTGCTGTAGATACTCAGCCCATTATCTTCAATTCCTTAAAAAAAAGTCAGATTCCTGCCTTTCTTCTAATAAATCTTATAATTTAAATTCTCACTGTAATGGAGGATAAAGCTGCTGATAAGTGTTGATATGCTTTAGCAATGTTTTTTTCACACCTCCTATAGGATCTTTCTCTGAAGGGAAGTTTTTCTTAATGCTCTGATCAGAGCTCTCTGTAGGTAGCCTCCATAATAACGCTGACTAAGTTGAAGGAGGGGACACAGATGGAGACTGAAGGAGTGCCTCCAGGTAGCAGAAGGGAATGAATATTCAAAAAGACTATTGCATATGTAAATCAAAAGATTCTTATATAACATTAAATGTGATTCTCATTTATAAAGATTTCCTTACCAGCTGTAGTTTTATCTTTAGATTATGGACCAATTAAACCAATGGGTCTCCAGAATGAGAGATAGATGACCATCATCCAGGATCATAACTCACACACACACACCACACACTCCCTCACTCTATGGGAATGAGAAGCAACGGACTCTGGTTCCACTTCTGTTATTTTCCACTGTTCTGAACCCAAGCTTATCAGCAAATCATGTCTCTGAATTGAAGGTTCTCATATGTTTTTTTTTTATTTCTGTTTAGTTTGAATATATGAAGTTGGATCACTCAATGTCTGAGAGCCAAATTTGATGAGTCTGTGATGTTAATTGACTTCTAGTAACCTAGTCTGTCATGATCCCTGGAGAAATGCCTTTTGACCTCAAACCACATCCCAGTGCACACAAACATTAGGGTTTGGGGTTATGCGCAACTGAATAGCATTCCAGTAAATCCTTCATTTGTTCACTTGGTAAGTATATGAGCCTCTTATAGGAGATGAATATTGTTGTTGGCACTGGGGACTCTAGAATAAAAAAGATGAGACACCTGCCCTCATGGAACTTGAAATTGTGTGGTTGATCTGAGGAGCCAATCACAAATAATAGCTCATGTTTTTCACATTATTTTTTCTTTATAGTGATTCATTCCTATTACTCTCTAAATTTCATAGATGAGATTTCATTTTCACTTTTTAAAGTGGTATTAGTGCTTGCTTAAGATCTAAGAGTCAAGACTAACCTTTTTCCTTCAGTTCTTCATATATATAATCCCCTGCTGCTGCTGCTAAATCGCTTCAGTCATGTCTGACTCTGTGTGACCCCATAGACGGCAGCCCCCCAGGCTCCCCTGTCCCTGGGATTCTCCAGGCAAGAACACTGGAGTGGGTTGCCATTTCCTTCTCCAGTGCATGAAAGTGAAAAGTGAAAGTGAAGTTGCTCTGTCGTGTCCGACCCTCTGTGACCCTATGGACTGCAGCCCACCAGGCTCCTCCGTCCATGGAATTTTCCAGGCAAGAGCACTGGAGTGGGTTGCCATTGCCTTCTCCAATATAATCCCCTAGACCTATTAATTCTCCTTATCAACAAATATACCTGCCTTCATCCTGGTAACCTCTAACAGACTAAAAGCATTATATTACTTGTATATGCATGCATGCTAATTCACTTCAGCCATGTCAGACTCTCTGTGACCCTATGGACTTTAGCCCTCCAGGCTCCTCTGTCCATGGGATTCTCTGAGCAAGAAGACTGGAGTGGATTGCCATGCCTTCCTCCAGGGGATCTTCTGGACCCAGGGATTAAACCTGTGTCTCTTAAGTCTCCTGCATTGGCAGGTGGGTTCTTTTAACACTAGCACCATCTAGGAAGTCCCATACTTGTACATAGAAGCACATTTCCCAAGATGTTCAAATCTTGTTTCACCAGGCTAATGTTTAGTAGAAAACACAGTACCAGAGAAAGGGAATGGAGACAGATATAGATTGATGAGAAATGGGGATTGCAGCAAAAGCATAAATTTAACAATCTAATGTCCCATCTCCGGCCTTTCCCCAACCTCTCATACTCTATGCTTCAGCTGTAATGCATTGTATAAGTGGCAGATTATATTTTCTAAATACCTGCTCTTCTAAAACCTTGCCAATATTCCATGAAGAAGTAGAGTCCTTCCCCTTTTACGTGGATGGGCCTTTCTGATTTTCCCTTCTGTTGGCTTTGGCTGAAGCAGTGCTACATGAATTTCTCTTGGGATGCTTATCCTTGGAAGCCAGTTGGTCTCTGTGAGGAAGCTTAGGCTCTCTGTGCTTTGGCTCCACCCTCCTGGTTCAGCTAATACCCATTCATCCTTCTATGCCACTTCATTTGGGAAGCCCTACCAGGTTTTTCAAGGTCTTCTCCTCTGGGAATCTCTTAAAATAATGATTGTGGAATGTACGGGCCTGTGTTTAATTGTCTGTTGCCCTGACTAGACTGAGAACATCTTGCAAGTTCAGACTATATCTTGATTGTATCTCCTGCAGCTATAGCACCATAACTGGCACCAGGTTTGCACAAAATAAATACCTGTGGAGCTAATGAACTGTGTGAGTAGAGGAGACGCAGGCACTGCTCAGTAGCAGGCCATGTGAAGAACTGTGGATTTTAGTTTCTGCTAAGCTTAGTATCTAATTAGAAGTGGAACAGTGTCACCAAAGACTAAGACAGTCTTGGTCTTCGTTAAAAGAAGTTTGGTATAAATAATAAGGGAGGTTATTTTCTTGTTTTAAGAGATCTGAATGCTTCTAGAATATTGTTTTGAACATGTTATTTGAATATGTTATTTATATCATCATTAGTAACAGACAAAATGTTACCTTGAACAGTAGTGTTAAAAAGAAAGGCAAATTTTGCCTGGAGAAGAAAAAACTCAAGGGGGACCTGCCCACATCATTAAATCACTAGGCAGTTGTCCTGGGAGGAAGGGGCAAGTGTGTACTATTAGTTAATATGTAATGTCGACTTCGGGTGGCTTTCCTGTAGGAACCCTCTAGCAAGAAAGACTCGTTTACCTCCCTCAGGAATGTGTGCTTTAAAAGAGGAACAGTCACATTTTCAGTGAAACACAGGAAAACCATCAGATTTCAAATATGCCTTTGTATGTGTTGGAAATGGTAGAGAGTTGTTTATTTTTCAGATTAATTAAGGCTTATTTTGTAAATGAATGATACTGCAGAGGCAGGAAATTGGCCCTATGATCTAGGGGTGTGTTTGATTTCTGCCTTGAAGGAATGAACATTTAAAAAAAAAATACGCCAGGGACCTTAGGAACTTTCACGAACTGAGTTTTACCTGTTCCTGAACATCAGCCCCTTTGGCAGAGTTCTATCTTACTGCTAAGTGTGAATGCACAGTGTATTAAATCATCATCTATAATCCCTCATTACTTTCCAAGTAATGTGGCTGCTTATTCAAAAGCAATTAGACTCACTGTGTAGAGAGATTACCATTAAACCCGCATTTTCTGTGAGCTTGGCATTGATACAACTCTCATTACTAGCAACTTTGAGATCTTTCAAACTAAAAGAAAGAAAGGTTGAACAAAGTGCAGTTTATTAGGTGCCTGCTCTGGGTCAGGCACTGAAATTGGCATTTAATAATCCTCATGGCACAAACTCTTGAGATTTCGGCTATTACTGTCTCTGCTTTTCAGTTGAGAGAATGAGACTCACAGAGGTAAAGTCATGCCCCTGGAAAGCAAAACCGGTGAGGTCTACACCTGCAGAAGGAGGTGGAGTCTAGTCTACCTGACTCCTGTAGCCTGTTTTCTTCCCACACTACATGTCCCCTGCTTTCAGCTGATGATTATTGACCATATACTACACTGTGCTTTAGGGAACACAGACTATATGCCGAAGGAGATAAGGAAAGGAGAAAAGGCATGTGCATAAATAATGTGATCCAAGACAGGAAGTCATAGAAAAAAAAAGAATGACTGAAAACCATAATTCAAGGAAAGGAAGATTTGCTTCCATCCTTGAAAGACTTCCTAAAGGAAAATCAAGGGAAGTTAAGGATTTGATGAACAAAAATGTGACTGGTGAGAAGAACCTCAGCAACCGATGTTTGCTTCCTCTTCCACAGCATATATTAACTTCATTATTTGACCTGCCCCTCTGGCCTACTAAGGAAGGAAGGCTCAGAATGGAAACCTGAAAGGGAAACTTAAAGACTGACTTTTCTTGTCTCTTGCCTTAGACATAGACCTGAAGCAGGTCTTTTCAGGCATTTTAAAAATATGTTATGCATTGTTAAAGATATATTGGATGGTCAAACAGTTCACTCAGGTTTTCCATAGCCTCTGTTGGAAAAATCTGAATGAACATTATGGTCAATGTAATCAAAAATTATATAATGAATAATAAACCAAAGACCACTCCCTTTAGAAATAAAATGGTATCCATATGTTTGCTATCTACGCCTGTGTCTCTATTTCTGCTTTACAAATAAGAACATCTATACCATTTTTCTAGATTCCACATATATGTGATACTAGCTGATACTTGTTTTTCTCTGCCTGATTTACTTCATTCTCTGACTCTCTCTTGTATGGATACCAAGGGGGAAAGAGGAGTGGGAGGAACTGGGAGATTGGGATTAACATATATACACTATTGATGCTACGTATAAAATAAAAGACTAATGAGAGCATGCTGTATAGCACAGGGAACTCTACTTAACGCACGGTCACAACCTGAATAGGAAGGAAACTCAAAAGGAAGGGGATATGTGTATGTGTATGGCTGGTTCATTCTGCTGCACAGTAGAAGCTAACACAACATTGTAAAGCAGCTATGTTGTTCAGTTGCTTTTTGACCTTTGTGACCCTATGGACTGCAGCACGCCAGGCCCCACTTGTCCCTCACCGTCTCCCAGAGTTTGCCCAAGTTCAAGTTCATTGCATCGGTGATGGTGTCCGGCCATCTCATCCTCTGACGCCCGGTTTTCCTTCTGCCCTCTATCTTTCCCGGCATCAGGGATTTTTCAACAAGTCATCTATTCGCATCAGATGACCGAAATACTAGAGCTTCAGCTTCAGTATCAGTCCTTCCAGTGAATATTCAGGGTTGATCTCCCTTAATCTTTTGACTGGTTTGATCCTTGCTGTCCAAGGGACTTTCAGGAGTCTTCTCCAGCACCACAGTTCAAAGGCATCAATTATTTGGCATCCTACCCAGAAAAAAAATAATAGTAATTTTTTTAAAAAGAAAAATAAAATATTACCAATGTTGTTGAAACTTTCTCAGCCATTTCCTGGTGATATTACCTACCCTCTCCTTTAAAGCAAAACACTATCCTGTATTTGGTGTTGGTAAGACACATTCATGTTTGAATGTGATTACGGCACATAGGTAGGTATTCTATGTATTTGTTATTATAGTTAGTGGAAAATGGTACATTTTGCATTAAAGTTATTTTGTGGTGGTATATAGGAATAAATTTGTTTTTGTAGACATTGATCGTATATCCAGAAACATTCTTACTCTAATAATTTATAGATGTGCTTGTGTTTTCCCTAAAAAAATTATGTAGAGCTTCACTGCATAGTATTCTATCACCGCTTATTTTTATATCAATAATCATAAAAAATCGTTGGCCTTAATAATTTCAACTGCAGAACTTTTTTTTGTCATTTTATGTCCGTGTACTATGTCATTAAATGAATATACCATAATTGATCTGTTCATTCTTACAGTAGTTGTCTTTTTCATGTCTTTTATAGCTTTCTTTTAGTTCTATTTTTTTGTTTGTTTCTTTGTTGTCAAGTATTGAACACTCTTCTGTATGACTTAGTGTAAGCCAGTGAGTGTTTCTGCATCTACAGTGTATACCTCAGTCAGAATTTAGTTGCTGTGTACAAGTTCTTGTTATACTATTTTCACCAGCATCTGGTAATATCAGGCTTTATTGATCTAATATAGATAATGCATTTCAAAGATTTAATTGGCCTCTTTCCATTTATCATTGAAGTTTAAAATCCTTTTTCTTTGTTTTTTTGCATATTTCTCCTGAGAACTGATTTTGCATATTTTTTGCCACAGTTTTTTGAATTGTTTCACTCATTAAATTGATTTTGATATTTGATTTTTTTGACTATTTGATTTTTTTATACCTTTTTGCATTCTAGATAATTGGCTTATGGCTTTCAATACTTTTTTTTGTATTAATTGTAGTTAAATTTTACCAAATCTTGTTCTCTGGTTTACACAGGTCATGTGCCTGGTTTAGTAAATATTTCAAAGTTTGAGGTAAAAATGATACTCTCTTACATTTTCTCTTAAAGGTATAAATTTTATTTTTTTTTTTTTACACTGAGGTTTTTATTCTTTCACAGGTACATATAAATACTGTACATGAATATATATATATATATAAATAAACTGAGACATGCATATAGTTTAAGCTATCATTTGAGTGTATGTACACTACGTATTTGGAGAAGGCAATGGCACCCCACTCCAGTACTCTTGCCTGGAAAATCCCATGGACAGAGGAGCCTGGTAGGCTGCAGTCCATGGGGTCACGAAGAGTCGGACACGACTGAGCGATTTCACTTTCACTTTTCACCTTCATGCATTGGAGAAGGAAATGGCAACCCACTCCTGTGTTCCTGCCTTGAGAATCCCAGGGACGGGGGAGCCTGGTGAGCTGCTGTCTATGGGGTTGCACAGAGTTGGACACGACTGAAGCGACTTAGCAGCAGCACAGCACACTACATATTAACTATCCTCCATCATATTAAATGTTTTTTCACATCATATTTTATCTTTTTTACTTTTTTATATCACTTAACTAATTACTTTAGGTACAAATGATTTTACTTTTACCTTTTTAATTTTGTCTTTTCAACTTTATAGTAACTTTACAGGTGGAGTTCACCTTTACCAGTGGGATTTTTCTTTTATAATTTTCTTGTTTCTATTTATGACCTTTTCTTTTTCATCTAAGGAAGTCCCTTTAACATTTCGTGTAAGTGAAAGTGAAAGTGAAGTCTCTCAGTCGGTGTGTGACTCTTTGCGACCCCATGGACTGTAGCCTATCAGGGTCCTCCCTCCATGGGATTCTCCAGGCAAGAGTACTGGAGTGGGTTGCCATTTCCTTCTCCAGGGGATCTTCCCAACTCAGGGATCGAACCCAGGTCTCCCCCATGGCAGGCAGACGCTTTACCATCTGAGCCACCAGGGAAGCCCCATAACATCTCTTGTAAGACCAGTTTAATTGTGAAGAACTCTTTTTGTGTTTGCTTGTCTAGAAAGTTCTTTATCTCTCCTTCAATTCTGAATGATAACCTTGCTGGCTAGAGTATTCTTGGAATAGGTTTTTTTCCTTTCAATCCATTTAAGGTACATGCCATCTCTTTGGGCCTGGAAAATTTCTACTGAAAAGTCAGCTGATAGTCTTATGTGGGTTCCTTTGTACATAGCTAGTTGTTTTTCTCTTGCCAGTTTTAAGATCTCTCTTTGTCTTTAACTTTTGATACTTGAATTGTAATGTGTCTTGGTGTGGGTCTCTTTCACTTCATCTTGTTTGGGACTCTGTACTTCCTGGACTTGGATGTATGTTTCCTTTGCAAGTTAGAGAAATTTCCACCATTCCTGTCCCTTTCTCTCTTTCTTTTTGGGCACACATGATAATGAAAATGTTAGTACACTTGATTTTTTTCCCAAGAGCCCTTAAACTCTCCTCATTTTTATAAATTCTTTTTTTCTTTCTGTTGTTCTTATTGATGATTGTCTTCCAGGTGACTTCTGTGTTATCACCTAACCTGCTGTTGATTTCTTCTAGTGCATTTTCCATTTCAGTTATTGTATTCTTCAACAATGATAGGTTCTTTTATATTTCCTAATCCTTTGTTGAAGCTCTCACTGTGTTCCTTTATTCTTTTGAGTTCATTGAGCATTTTTATGACCTTTGGTTTCAGCTCTTGATCAGGTATAATGACTATCTCTGCCTTATTTGTGTGTTTTTTTTCCCCCCTGATTCTCTCTTTTCTCATTTTGTTTGACTTTCTATCTCTATCAATTTTGTGAAATAGTTAATCTGTCCCAACCTAGAAGGCATGTACTTGTATAGGAACATCCCTATGCAGACGGTGTGTGCTCAGTGACTTTGGTGGGAAGGTTGGAGCTAAAGCAAGCATAAGCTGGGGCTTTTTCAGAGGCATGCTTAGGGTAGGCTGGAGTTGGAGCCCAGCATAGGCTGGGGCTTCTCCTAAAGCATACTGAGAGGTGTGCCCTTGGAAGAGGGGCTGGAGCTGGAGGCAGTAGAAACAGAGCTTGGCGTAGGCCAGGGCTTCTCCAGAGGCATGCCAGGGGCCACCACCTTTACAGGGGGTTTGAAATCAGAACTGAGTGCAGGCTGAGGGGAGCAGGTGAGGGCATTCTTGACAAGCCATCTACAGGGCCAAGTGCTTTCCAATCTACTCTCTGTGTGGGGACTCAGAACAAGTCTGTGCATACTTAATGTAAGAGCAGAGTCTCAGTTTTCTACAGCCCTCCAACTCTACCAGTTGTCAGCCCTGCTGGTTTTCAAAACCAGTTATGAGGGCGCATCTTGCCAGTGCTCGTCCCAAGGACTAGGGTGCCCAGTGTGGGGCTTGAAGCTTCCCCCTTAGGGCTACTGCCGAGTTAGTGTTATCTCCTTTCTCTTTTGCATCACCTGTCAGGGATGTGGGTCCTATCTAGGACTGCTTCTCTTACCTTCCTACCAATCTCAGTGTGATTTTTTTTCCTCCTTTATCTCCTTAGTTGTAGAAAAGCTGTTCTAGTCTTCAGGTCAGAGAGAGTTGTTCCGAATGCTATTGTAGTTTTGGTGTGTCTGTGGGAAGAGGTGAGCTCAGAATCTTCCTGCTCTACCCTGTTGATCCTAACTTCAGGAATGCAGTCACTTTTTTCCATATTGAGCATAGATTTAGAATCCTTACCTTCTTATTCTAATGGTTTGTCTGCAGATTCTGACAGTCTTCTCTGTGATTTTAAAGAGAATATGCCCAGTGTTTGACTGTTAAGTATGATGTTTGTATATTTTACACTGGTATTTGTTATCAGGTTAAGAATGTTTTATATTATTCCTCATTTCCTAAATTAAATCATAGCTGATGCATTGAGTTTTCTTCTGATTCAAAGAAATGGGTAATATTAATATATCTTCTCATATGAAAAAATCCTCTCTTTACTGGGATAACCACAGCTTTCTCATGATGTCTCATCTGTTTATTAGCATTGCTGTACTCATTTTGTTAATAATGTATTTAAGAATTTTGATTTTGTTTTGCTTGCATTTGTTACAGGAGTATGATCTCTAATTTTCTTTTTCTTATTGAATTATTTATGGAGATACCAGCCATATTAAATAAATTGAGGAATGTTCCCTCTTACTATGCTATGAAATAGTTTGTATAATGTTTGAATCATTTGCAAACATTTGAGTTTAGTAAACTCACCTGTAAAAATTGTGTGGGCTTGATGTTTTATTTGTGAGTAGATACTAAACTATTGATCATATGTATTTAATGATAAAAGGCCTGTTGAGGTTTCCTTAATGTATCCAGACAAAAATTTCCATTTCCTTAATCTTAAAATTTTTTATAATATTCTGTCTTATTTATCTCTGCTCTATCTTTATATTCCATTTTTAAATTCTGCATATTATCTGTGTCTTCCTTCTTTTTGCATGATAAATCTTCATAAAATTTTTCTTTGCCTTTTTTTAAAAAATTTTTTAACTTTACAATATTGTATTGGTTTTGCCATATATCAACATGAATCCACCACAGGTATATATGTGTTCCCCACCTGAACCCTCCTCCCTCCTCCCTCCCCATACCATCCCTCTGGGTCGTCCCAGTGCACTAGCCCCAAGCATCCAGTGCCATGCATCGAACCTGGACTGGTAACTCGTTTCATGTATGATATTTTACATGTTTCAATGCCATTCTCCCAAATCATCCCACCCTCTCCCTCTCCCACAGAGTCCAAAAGACTGTTCTATACATCAGTGCCTCTTGTGCTGTCTCGTATACAGGTTTATTGTTACCATCTTTCTAAATTCCATATATATTTTTTAAAAAGGCAAAGAAAAAATCATGATTCAATAGAGTAAATAATATAGAATATGGAAATGTAGCCTTTAAATTGTGTCCCTTTTTTTCTCATTTTAAAAGCAAACAAAAACCCTATCATCTGTGAGGTCTTTCTTGTAAGAAAAAAGTATGAATAAAAGTTCTCCCTGATCTAATGACCTATCTACCTCTCACCAAAATTTTAATCACCAATTAAACACATTTATACTCATAATAAAAAAAATTATATTTTATTATTCTAGTAACATTTTGACTCTTGACCCTTTCTTTCTTTCTGTTTAATTTCGGTCTTTATTATTATTTATATTTTGCTTTTTTGTTTAAAAAATTTAAATGTTGTGTTTAACTCATGACTTTTCAGCTTTTCTTCTAATTTAAAAACCCAAAGTTGTGATTTTTTTTTTAAAGATACTTCCACTGTGTCTTAGAAGTTTTGATGCATATGATTTTCAATATTAATTACAGAAATTTCAAATTTTATCCAATTTCATTTTGATTCAATTTATTATCTTCAAATGGTTTAAGTAATATTTTAAAGCATAATTTATGATTTAATTTTAATATTTTCAGAACACATGGGTCATATGATAATCTCTTCTTGAAAATAATTAGGATTGCATTATGTCCTAATAAATGCTCATTTAAAAAAAATTATCTATGAGAAAAGTATTTTTTGTCATTCTTTGGATTATAATCATAAATCTTCTATAATCTTACTGAGGTTTGTATGAATTATGTATCAGTTAATGAGAGTATGTGTGCATGCTAAGTCACTTCAGTCATGTCTGACTCTCTGTGACCCTATGGACTATAGCCTGCCAGGCTCCTCTTTCTATTGGATTCTCCAGGCAAGAATACAGGAGTGGGTTGTCATTTCCTTCTCCAGGGGATCTTCCTGACCCAGAGGCCAAATTCATTTGGAGACAGGTTCTTTGCCACTAGCGCTACCTGGGAAGCCCAATTAATGAGAGACATTTTGTAAAATCTGACACCTTGTTTGTTGATCTATCAATTTGCTGATGCATTTCAATTAATATTAGATTTATGTATGGGTTATATAACATAAGGCCACAGCATTGGCCATTTCAAATCACTGTCTTCCTATTGATTTATTTTTTTTAGTTTTGTCAGGATCTTCATCCTTAATTCATCTTGGTTAAAGTCTATTTTGTCATGTCTGTAATTAATGTTATGCTACCATCCTTCTTTTGTTTAGTGTTTACCTGATAAATCTGTTTCCACCGTTTACTTAGATAAAAGTTCAATCAATAATTTGCTATCTTTTTTCCATTGAGAACAATGTTATTTATGCATTTACTTATTTATTTTTGAGATATAATTGGCATACAGCACTGTGTAAATTGAAGGTTACAACCTGTCAACTTTTTACATTTATATACTGCAATATCATCACACCTGTGGCATTATCCAACATTTTTACCACGTCACTTAATTATCATTTCACTCCTGTGGTGAAAAAAATTGAGGTCCTGTTGCTCCGTAACTTTGAAGTTTATAATACAATACTGTTGACTGTAACCACTAAGTTTTGCATTCAATCTCCAGATTTTTCTTTAGTTGCAAGCTTGTCCTCTTAAACACATCTCTTCAGTTCTCCCAACGCTTCTCACTTTCTACAAGTTTGGCTTTCTTAGATTCCACGTATAAGTGATATCATATGGTGCATGTTTCATAAATCATTAGGGTTTTTTTTCACTCTTTTGGTTCTTTTTCCTTTGTTCTCCTCTGACTGGGTTATTTCAAAGTTTCTATCTCTAGCTAACTGAGTCTGTCTTCTGTTTGATCACTTCTGCTATAGATGCTCTCTATTGCATCTTTTCTTTTATTCCCTGATTTCTTCGGGTCCAGAATGTGATTTTGTATTTTTTATCTCTTAATTTTAATTTTGTTCATGAATCATTTCCCTGATTTTGTTGAGTTGTGTTTCTCTGTTCTCCCTAGCTCTTTAATTTCTTCAAAACAGTGATTATGAATTCATTATCTGCTAAATTAGAAAATGTTATACCACTGAGCTTGATTATTGGAGAATTATTATTATGTTTTTGGTGATATGTTTCCTTGTTGTTTCACATTTGAAGTAGCAGACACCTCCTTAAACCTTTGCTTTTATACAGAGTATTCTGTTTGTTGGCACTATTATTTTCTGGGTTTTCTCTGACTTTGTATAGGTTCACTCATTCCACTTTTCTCAATCCCTCCTGTGGAACAATGCTTCCTCCAGTTCTTAAATCTTACCAGACTGGCTAATAAAAGCCTTTCTTTCTTTTGCCAGAGGTGGTGCTACAGCTCATGTTTGTGGTTTCTCCCTTGCCCACAGCCCCTGGCCTGTTTTCTGAGGGGACTCCCTGTTAACCACAGCTACTCTCAGGGCTGCACTAGAGCGGGGCTGCTCAGAGTGTCAGGGAAGAACAGGTTTGCACTCAGAGCTCTGGGGTGTATATGAACCTCCTAGAGGTATCTTCCAATGATGGTTCATGGGCAGGCTTTCTGCTGGAGTTGTGAGACAGTAGGAGCCCCACTCCTCAAGTGCCGTTTGATATTTGTTTCTGCCTGTTTCTCAACATCCTCCCTCTGACCAGTCGTGGAGGTCTCACCTCAGTACTCTGGTTGCTGTGGGAGAAGAATAGGCTTATACAGCAGCATCTCAAACAAAAGGGTAATCAGGGACTCACTCACTATTTTCTTTTTCTCACATGGGAGCGGTTGCTGCGGGCTAGTTCAGCCCTGTCCAGTGCTTCCTTGAGGGGGAAATGGTGCCAGCAAACCTCCTTTACCATATTCAGTGCCCAGACTTGTGGTTTTTTACTTGAACAGAGAACTGAACTCCTTCCTTGGGAAGGTTGGGCTTCTACAAAATCCCTCTTAGATATGAGTGTGTGCCCAGGTCAGCATGCTTCTTGGTTTCCCCCAGCCAGAACTGAGAGACGCTGTGGCTTGTTTATAGGCTCCTGTTTTTTCTGTAGCTTGTATTGAGTTTGGTGTCTTTGCCTATTACCCAATGCACTGATGGGTAAGCTTCCACCTGGGTTCTTTTGGCATATCGTGCTCATTCCTATAACTCCCACAGAGATACTTTTATTCGTAGACTGATGCCTAATTAGTTGTTTAGCGGGGAACAAAAGGAGGGATGTCTTATGTTGCCATGATGCTGATGTCACTCCTCTTACTTAACATTTTAGATGTGTCTTGGATAAATACTGTCATGTGGCTGGGTGTCATCTCTGTGAATTCATGTTGACAATTTAAGCTAACTAATAAGCTTAAGTATTACCATTAATTGTGGTTACTGATACATTTTTATTTATATTATTTAATTTTTGTTTTTAAATACTTCATTGTTTTCTCCTGAAATGTATTATTTTATTTTTCCTTCTACTGTTCTAACAGTTTTCCACCATATTTCTATCCTTTAAATTGCTTTCTTTACAATTTCATATAAGCAATTTCTTTACTTTCCTCTGAAACAAACTTGATATTGCTTTTAACCTAGACATACACATTTGGATGGTCAGAAAGACTTCCTGCCTCCCATATGGTCTTTGTTTTATATTCTTGTTTTATCTATTTTTTAACCAGTAAAGTTACATGTTTTATTATTTACACAATTAATATTTATTTATTATGCACACATGTATAATAATTGGCTCACTGATCAGTATGTTTTGCACCTCAAATATTTTCTCTAGAATTGATGATCTACTTAGAATACATTTTAAGTTTCTCTAGTAATAATAGACAGTGACCTATATTGGTGGGCACTCTCTATTATTATTTTATAAAATGTCATTATTTAACTCTTTTTCAAACTAGGTTTGCTGATTATAGAATTCTAGGATGCTGACTGTTTTTCCTCAATTGTGAGATAGCCTTCGGTCTTCTGGCTTCCATTGTTGCTGTTAAGCCTGATGTTAGTCTAATTGTTATTGCTGTGCCCTTTTATTTTCTCCCTCTCTACTTTTAATAATCTCTTGGTAATTAATGCTCTACCTTTTCTCAATGATGCATCGGGGTATATATTCTTATTGTCTTGGGATATTTTTGTTTTCTGATTTGAGAATGTATTTTTAATCAGTTCTAGAACATTCTCTCCTGCAAAATAATGTTATACTGCCCTTTTGAAAGTATCCTTATTCTCTGCTGAGAATTATTATCCTGAGAATAATTATCCTTATTCTCTCCTACTAAATGTTAGTCCTTGTCATTTTATTGTTCATGTCTCTTAACTTTGTCATCTCTTTGTTTTCATTTGTGCTGCGTTCTGTATAATTTCTTCAGATATTTCTTATAATATGCTAATTCTCTCTTTACCTATTTCTCATCTGCTCTTTAACCCAAATATAGAAGGGATTCTTCTTTGTTTGGTAGGAAGAGCAGGGTCAAATGTTTATTCTTTCACTTCTGGGAGTACATATACATCTTTTCAAACACTTTGAATCTTTTTTGATAGTCATATTCCAGTATCATGTTTTGGTTCCATATTTTATTTCTTCAAACATTTTAAACCTTCTTATGTTTTATATAAGAGCCCTCCAAACTTGAAGTCTCTGGTATCTAATTCTGCTGTTTAAATTTTTCTCAATTTTGGCAGCTTAGTTTCTCCAAGGGGAATTTGCGTTTACACTATCACTGGGAGCCCTAAGGCACCATGAACACATGATTACTTTTAATACACTTTATACTTGAGATTTCACAAACCTTACAGTGTAGTTTCAGACTCCCATACCTGCTTGAGGTATGGCCTGTGGTTACAAACTGTCATTGAGACATTTTTCCCAATAAACAAATGACTCTCCTTATAACTTTCCTTTGCTGGCAGGCTATTTTTTTGTCCCCTAAAACACCCTTCAACATATAGTCTTTGAAGTTCTAAGTTATATGTAGGAGTCCTTAGTTCTAATTCTTTATCCTCTGTGGTTCTGAAACAAAACTCAAGACTCTAGAGTTGGGTCTTGGCAAATGCCCCCCATGCCAAGCACTCAGCGTTTATTTGTCACTATCACTTGTTCCCTCTCTATTTGTGGTCTCTAGAGATTTCTTCATGTATTGCACTCATCTCACACACTAGTAAAGTAATGCTCAAAATTCTCTAAGCCAGGCTTCAGCAGTACGTGAACCGCGAACTTCCAGATGTTCAAGCTGGTTTTAGAAAAGGAAGAGGAACCAGAGATCAAATTGCCACTGGATCATGAAAAAAGCAAGAGAGTTCCAGAAAAACATCTATTTCTGCTTTGTTGACTATGCCAAAGCCTTTGACTGTGTGGATCACAGTAAACTGTGGAAAATTCTGAAAGAGATGGGAATATCAGACGACCTGACCTGCCTCTTGAGAAACCTATATGCAGGTCAGGAAGCAACAGTTAGAACTGGACATGGAACAACAGACTGATTCCAAATAGGGAAAGGAGTACATCAAGGCTGTATATTGTCACCCTTCTCATTTAACTTATATGCAGAGTACATCATGAGAAACGCTGGGCTGGAAGAAGCACAAGCTGGAATCAAAACAGCTGGGAGAAATATCAATAACCTCAGATATGCAGATGACACCATCCTTATGGCAGAAAGTAAAGAGGAACTAAAAAGCCTCTTGATGAAAGTGAAAGAGGAGAGTGAAAAAGTTGGCTTAAAGCTCAACATTCAGAAAATGAAGATCATGGCATCTGGTTCCATCACTTCATGGGAAATAGATGGAGAAACAGTGGAAACAGTGTCAGACTTTATTTTTTGGGGCTCCGAAATCACTGCAGATGGTGACTGCAGCCATGAAATTAAAAGACGCTTACTCCTTGGAAGGAAAGTTATGACCAACCTAGATAGCATATTCAAAAGCAGAGACATTACTTTGCCAACAAAGGTCCATCTAGTCAAGGCTATGGTTTTTCCAATGGTCATGTATGGATGTGAGAGTTGAACTGTGAAGAAAGCTGAGCGCCGAAGAATTGATGCTTTTGAACTGTGGTGTTGGAGAAGACTCTTGCGAGTCCCTTGGACTGCAAGGAGATCCAACCAGTCCATTCTAGAGGAGATCAGCCCTGGGTGTTCATAGGAAGGACTGAGGCTAAAGCTGAAACTCCAGTACTTTGGCCACCTTATGCGAAGAGTTGACTCATTGGAAAAGACTCTGATGCTGGGAGGGATTGGGGGCAGGAGGAGAAGGGGACGACAGAGGATGAGATGGCTGGATGCCATCACTGACTTGATGGACAAGAGTTTGAGTGAACTCTGGGAGTTGGTGATGGATAGGGAGGCCTGGCGTGCTGTGATTCATGGGGTTGCAAAGAGCCAGACACGACTGAGTGACTGAACTGAACTGAGCTTATGTGAGGGAGAATATAAGTGGGCGCCAGGGAATTTGGCTATGAATTAAGAAAGGTTTGCTCTCATTAATCCAGTGTCTAACACTTTTAGAGATTTCATAAAATCTTAACTGTCATTTTACTGGAAGTATATTGGTTTTATTAGCTGAAGTGATTAATTTACTTTTGATTCAAATTAGTGTTTATAGTGCGAAGAGTTTGTAAAAATTAGAGAATTTATTTGGAAATTTATGCATGGCAAATATTTTGTCATCTAAAAGAATTTTGTTTCCTAATTTCACCTGAAAAGTGAAAAGTGTGACATTCTAAATACAAGTGTCATTAAGAATTTGGCTTAAAAGTGGCTTCCTCACTTCTCCAATCACTTTAAGAAGTTCCCTTTCTACACACACACACACAATCACACCAGGAATTTCTCTGCAAAGAGAGGAAACCTGAAGGAATCATTTACTTTGTGTGAAGAACTGTGCTCTGGGCTATGCATACAATTATTATATTTACATACAGTGGTTGCATGTAACGTACACACGGACTTAATAGAAAACATGAGGTCCATCCACAACTGAGGAAATTAAATCCCAGGACCATGGCTAGCAATGCTCCTGTAGGGTAATTGGCAAGTGGTAGGGCTGGGATTGGACCAAGTTCTTATCTTACCTCATAGCATGCTGGCACTGGATAATGGGTATCATCTAAAAGAGGGCCTTCCTTGGTGACTTAGGGAACCAAAGAATCTGCCTGCCAATGCGGAAGATGTGGGTTTGATCCCTGGTTCATGAAGATCCCCGGGAGAAGGAAATGCCAACCTAGTACTCTTGCCTGAGAAATCCCATGGACAGAGGAGCCTGGCAGGCTGCAGCCCATGGGGTCACAAAGAGTTGGTCACCACTTACCAACACAGCATGGGCACGAGCATCATCTAAAAACAGAGAGGGGAAACAAGAAGGAAGAAGTGTGGTCTTCACCTTCGAGTCCAGGAGTGGAGAAGACAGGCTTCCCTGGCCCTAATGGCACCTGTTAGCGTGTATTTATTGTGGCTCCTCTGGCCCAGCAGTGCCAGATGCTAACAAGATGAAGCCATCTCCTGTCTCCCATTGCCCTGTGACTCTGCCTCACTGGCAGCACCAGGTGCTGTGATGCAGGGATTGATGAGAGCAACCTGCCTTTATTCAGCACTATTCACTCCACAGAGGACTTCCAGGGCTTATGTCATTTGACCTAATTTATGAACAGGCTTTATCTACTAGGCAGTTATCTCTGGTGAACAGTGTCTTAATTCATTGTACCTCCCCATGGTGACCCTCAGTGTCCCCAGTCCTAAATGAGCGAAGGAAATTGCAAATAATAGATATTCCAAAGTCTGAAACATCTTTTCTTAAGTTTGCAGGTGCTCAAGGAACACTGAGTAAATAAATGTTCATAGAATTATATAATCACTTCCTCTCAGTATAGAAATTTTCTCTGGATGCAATGCTATTCTCCATCTGAATGTAAGTCTCTCACAGACAGTTTCTTGCCAACTAGTTCAAAAATCTCTTAGGGGATAAACAATGACCCAGGTCAACCCCATTACTTGAGCAGTCAATGGTGATGTTTCATTCTGTCTAGTGTTGTGCCACAGAGTTGGCTAGGGGCCTTTTTCTAATGTCTCCCCTTCTTCACAGGCCTATGTCTCCCCAAGCTCTTCTCACCCCTGAGACATGACAAAACATAAGGCTTTACCTGGACAATCTGCATTTTATCCCTTGTGGCATTGGCTGGAGAACCTGTAAGGTCCTGAGTTTCTAAAAGTCTGGCATTTCCTTCTAATTGGCAATTCTAGGTCTAAGCTTTGAGCAGGACATTAGTAGTGTTATGCACTGAATTTGTCATTTCCAAAAATTTAATGTTGAAGCTCTAACCACCAGCACCTCGGAAGTGACTGTGTTTGGAGATAAGGCAGAGAGAGAGGTAATTAGGTTAAAATGAGGCCGTTGGAGTAGACCCTAATCCAATCTGACAGATGCCTTTATAAAAAGGGACACCAGGACATGCAAAGAAACAGCAGCGATGTGCACACACAGAAGAAGGGCCACGTGCCTGCAAAGCAAGGAGATGGCCATCTGCAAACAAGGAGACAGGCCTCAGGAGACACGGACCTGCTGACAACTTGAGCTTGGACTCGTAGTTTCCAGAGCTCTGAGGAAGCACATTTTTGTTGTTGAAGTCACCAAGTCTGTAGGATGTGTTTTGACAGCCCTGGCAAACTAATCCAATAGCATCCAGTCAACAGGCTCAAAAATCCAATTAAATCCAGGACTTCCTTGGTGGATCAGTGGTAAAGAATCCACCTGCAAAGCAGGAGACACAGGTTTGATCTCTGGGTTGGGAAGATCCCCTGGAGAAGGAAATGGCAACCCACTCCAGTATTCCTGTCTGGAAAACCCCATGGATAGAGGAGCCTTGTGGGCTATAGTCCGTGGAGTCGCAAGGATTCGGACACGGCTGAGCATGCAAAGAGAAAGAAAAAGGATATTTAATTTTAAAACACACAGATGTTTATTTTTTCTCTAGTTCCTTTAAGATGCCACCTCTATGTACAAGCAAAGAGATGGTAAATAGAGATTGGATGGCCTAGAATATAAAGTAAGAACTATGTAAGTTCACTGACAGAGAATCAGGAGAATGCATAGCATCAGGGAAGAGATTCTGGAGGTTACACTCAAGCTGGATCTTGTTTGACAAATGAAGTCGCTTTGTGAAAGCTAGACATAGAGGGCTTCATAGTTGAGATAAAAGACAGGCAGGATATGAGAATGGAGTTCCTTAAATCTGAAGACCTACTCTGTGCTAGGTCTTATACTAGACACTGAAGACACCCAAGTGAAAGAAGAATCATTACCCATAAAAAATCCACAGGCAAGCAGAGGAGAGAGGCAAATGAACAACTCATAATGAGATAATATGATAAATGCCAAACAGAATGCTAGGGAAACAAGGAGGAGAAAGTCAGTAACTCTGGGGCAAAGCAGGGAATGCACCAGCCACAAAGGACTGGCGAATGGGACGATGAGGACCAAGCTAGGTCAGGACTCCTAGGATGGCCTGCGTGGGGCAGAGGTGTCCTAAGCAGAGGGAGGCTCCTATTCCAGATGTGCGTTGGAGAGAATCAAGTGGGCCCAGATGATGAAGGCCTTGTAGAGTGTTTTCTCTCCAGCCTCCTTATTTTTCACTTGTTTGTGCTTGTTTAGCTGATATTTATTTAATTGGCAATAGAGTTTCCCAAAGATTATTCAACCAGAAAATTCATTAAACTCTATTACAACCACCACACAAATTAATAATATCTCATTGTTCTGGTGAAAAAAGGATTTGCAGCTTCATTTGTGTGTGTTTTTCTTGTAAACAATTACTGGGCAGCCTACTTAGAAACACCAATTATAATAAACTTTTAATTCTTCTCTTAATCAACTGTCTTTCTTAGATTTGCTTTGTCTTATCTGTGAGCCAGTCCTGCCTTTTTCTTGATTCTTTGCTGCTCCTTGGAAAGATAGGTGCTCAGGAGACCTGAGAATTAATGAGACATTCCTTAAGGACATTTATAGAGATGATTTTTTTTTTTTTTTTTGGTTAAGCCGTGCTCTTAGCTGATGGAGGAAAAAGCAAGACATTCGTGCTGATGCTCCAGGAAATTCTGCTGGGCTTTTAGCTCTGCTGAGGAGGAATTTTTGGAGCCAGGTATGTTCAGCTTGTGGCATGCCAGTTTGTTAGCATCTGTGAGAGGGTGGGTGTCCACAGAGAGAAGTGATTAGACAGACTGTTTCCTGTCACTTGGGCTCTACCTGCTGGCTATTTGGGAGTGGTCTGTGTAAAGGGCCAACTTACTTCCATCATCTCCATCCACATGGATAATTAGCAAGGCTGCCCCGAGGCCAAGTGGTAGAAGCAACAAAGTCCGTGGTCCCTGCAGCTCCCCAAGCTGCTCAGTCAGTTCCTCCTGCCACCTCTAACCCCAGGCTCAAATAATCCATCGCACACAGAAATGAAGAGGTTTTGTGAACCAACCCCAACCTAACCTTAAGCAGTTAGAGTTTGAAGCACTCAAATCCCTGCCTTGGTGTCTGAGCTTATCTTTGAGTATTCTTTTTTTTTTTTTTTCCCCAGTGTTTGAAAGTATTTCTTTATTTTGAGCAGAAATTCATTCACACATTCAGTATTAATGGAGCACCTACACTGTTCCAGGCATGATTCTGATTTAAGACAATACAGAGACTCTCTTGGGATTCTTGAACTCAGAAAAAGAGCCCCATTTACTTCATTCTATGTCTCTAACATAGTGATCAATCCCCCTCCAGGGGGTCTTGTATATTTATTACATCCTTTGCCATTTTCACTTGAGTTTCCTTAGGGTTTCCCTCTGTCAGAGGCCTCGAGTGGTTTTATTCACTGTCCTAGATCCAATTTTTTTGCTTTTCACATTCAAGTGTTCCATCCCCAGCCCACCTTCCTGTATGCACCCATCCTGTCCATAAGGAAAAACATGATATCATCTCTTGGCACTGCCCCTGCCTCCAGTGCTTTCTTTCTCTTCGCCCGGTAACTCCTTCCCTCTCCCACCTCTCTTCTCGCACTTTCCTTGGTGCACTTTGTCTCAGCACACAAGACCATGAAATGTGCAGTTTTCTGTGAACGCCAGCACTGTGACGGGCATCTCAGGGATCAATCAGTGTTTATCAGCTTACCAGATCAAGAGAAGGTCCTGTGATATCTATTAAGGGAGTTGCCATGAGCAGACGCCCAGACTATGCCAGGGCCACAAGTCCTGGCAGCTCCCACTTCTGCCTGAGCTGGGCTGTAGCTTCTAGTGGCAGGACTTCCAACTCCATGTCTCCTGCTTTGACACCAGACCCCGCCAATCAGCCAGCCCGCTAAGCACTTTAACTCCCTCTGTTCTTCCCATTCTCTTCTCTGGAGGTTAGGGAGGTAGGACTCATTTTCCCCACATCACACTGAGAGTTCTGCTGCCAAGCCCAGCTGTGTAAACCCCACCCCCAGTCTTTGTTAATCTCCTGCTCAAGTATTTGGAAGCTTTGGAACTCAAAGATTCCCATCCACCCTCCTGGGCACACCCTCTGAGGCTAATCACTGCCACCATCCACTCTAAAAGCTTCTCTGGGATTTCTATTGTTGGCCCCATTTCAGCCTCTCGCAGGCGTCTAAGTTCCCATCTTCTATCCCCTAGTCTTCCTTTGCGTCTTATGGGTCCCCTGCTCTGTGGCTTATAGGGTAACTCTGTACTCTAAGCCCACTGGTCTCATGGTTGTCTTTTTCGGTTCTCCTGCTGCTATCTAACTCTACATATAATCTCACAAGTCTAGACTCTTAACTCCTTTTTTCTGAATAATCTATTTCACCCTAATCAACCTGTTTCACTGCATGTAAAGCATTTACTCCACTTGCCTTTATAGTGTGTGTGTTAGTTGCTCAGTCGTGTCTGACTCTCTGCAACCCCATGGGCTGTAGCCTGCCAGGCTCCTCTGTCCATGGGATTTCCCAGGCAAGAATACTGGAGTGGGTTGCCGTTTCCTTCTCCGGGGATCTTCCCAACCTAAAGAATGCCTTTATAGTGAGTAGGAGTGAAAAATAGGGGGAAAAACCCACATGATAATATGCTAAACACATTCATTCTATAGGATAGTATCATTCATTTCTATATGATAGTAAATGAACAACAATTCTTAGTTTTCCTTTCAAGGAAATCATTCTCACTGACTTCCCTCTTTGCAGTAACCAAATTTTAGAGTAGTCAACAGGAGTCTAGAATTTACAAATTGATGGTCCACAAATCAAAATTGGGCTAGAGATTTTTTCCTAAAACTGAGTTGTAAAAACTTTGAGCATCCATATGCCTCAGTTCTCAAAGGCCCACCCCATTCATATTGTCGTTTAAAATATATACATTACCTATACACACCTCAAGGCATGTGAGCTCTAGCCTAGCCCTCTCTTTTGAGGATCAGAGAATAGCAGTAATTTGCTCACCATTATATAAACTAGTTACTTGTGATGCTAGTACCAGAATGCAGGCAGCCTAACTTCTAGTCCAGGGCTCTCCTGCTATAACCAAAATGTCTCCCAAAATTCCTAATAACTTAGCATAACCTGAATTTGAATTTCCTTAGTCTGTGGAAAGGAAGGGAAAATGGATCACATTAAAAATAAAACTCTAGATCTGGGTCCAATAGCCTGAGAACTAGAATGTCTGAGGGCAGAAGAAGTTGGCTGTCTCAGCTCAAGAAAAAAGCAAAGTTTAATATCATTAATCCCTGACTCTTGGGCCTTTGGAATCAAATCGAAACTTAAAACATTGGCTTCCCAGTTTTCAGGACTTCAGACTCAGATTGAATAGCACCACCAATTTCCCTGGTTCTCCAGATTCTAGCAGCAGGTTGTGGGGCTTCTTGGCCTCCATATGTTTTACATAAATATAAATATATCTTATTGTTTCTGTTTATCTTGGGAATGTTAATGCAGATTTGGGTACCAAAAGTGGTTCTAAATGAACACAATTTTTAGGATTTATTTTCTGAGATAGCTCTGGGATTTCTGGAAAGAACTCTCTAATCGGATTATGTTTAAAGATGTAAATGACTCTATTTCCAATAGTAAAAAGAACACTGATTGTACATGGTATGAACTGGTCACAGAGATATACAAAATAGCAGCATTGGATAGTCCTAACCCACCACTTTTAAGAAGCAAGGAGCTATGTGACTCCCCACATGATACTTTTGAATATTTTTTTGGAAACTAGGGAGTATAATAACCAAAAAAAAAAAGGTAAAACTCCGAATTTTACTGGATCTCATTCAAACCTGCACACCCAAGAAATCTGCCCCACTGTAAAATCTGACCCAGCTGTGTCTTGAAGTCCTCGATGGAAGGCATCTCACACCTGCTCAAAGCTTATGTGTTGACTGGTCACCCACAAGGCATTTTGCAGACGTTTTCTTATCCAGTCTGCCTGTTCCTCTGTCACTGATTTTGTCTTGTACATATATCTCTAACTCCATTCCTTCACTTGCTCTGCACAGAGTTGTCAATCCTCTTTAGTTTTAGCCAGGAGTCCTTGCTACTATAGCCATTGCATCCTTTTCTTTTGTGATTTGAGCCTCTTTGGTCCTATTTCTAGCAGAGGGCTGCTCGTGCCTCCCGGCTGGGGCTGTGATAAAGGTTATAAGTGGTGCTGTATGGGGCAGTGCCCAGAAAGCTGCAGGATGCTGTACAAATGTTAGGTCTGCAGGTTTATACAGCCGTCTGTTCTCAGCTTCCTCTGTTTACCAGCACCTCATGTTTATTCATTTTTGTGTGTGTATATTTTTCCTTTTAAAAAAACAAACATCATATTTTAAAGTCAAAAGCCTAAACAAATTCATTCCAATTTGCATAGCTCTTAAGTTATTAAATTCTTGGGAAATGTCCTAACTCTTCCATGTGTATCAACTTTCAATCTAATTCAACTAACCACTGTTGAACACTTAGTCCTAGGCCTCTGCTGAGCACATGCCTGTGTCTTTTCTCAGAAATCATTTCACTAGATCTCGGTCACATTGTATTTTACTGTAAATAGCATATCTAAGAAGACTGATTAAATGACAAGGGCAACAGTTGATGCTGAATATACCCAGGCTTTACTGTTTGTAAACCACCTTCTCTGAAAACTCAGAGTTAGGAGATCTAGACTGAAGCCTCAGCTCACTATTACATCGTTGCATCTCCTTGGGAGCATTTTGTAAATTTTTGGAACTTGAGATCCCTCAACTGGACAATGATAATTGAAGCTGAGCATGTTACACTTAGAACTGTGGTCAGGGATAAACAAGATCCCATATACAAAATACCTAATATATTTAAAAATCTTTTCGTATTTTGATAAAGTTGATGTCCACAAGTCATTTTTTTTTAAAAGCTTTATGATCATTTCCTCATTTTGCAAACAAATTATTGTCAGAACTTAAGTAGTCTGTGAGGTCATTTGCAGAGACCTGGCTGTCCTTTGGTGTTTTAGTCTGGGTGCTACAAGAAGCGGATCCTGAGACATGATTAAACATGCAAGGAATTTATTAGAGGAGATGTCCGTGTGCCCATGTGGGAGATAACAGGCCACCTGGGAAGGCTGGGCAAGCCAGCAGATCTCAGGGCCAGTCTGTGAGCCCAGGGGAAGGAGAGAGGTTTGCATGAAGCATGCTGGATCACCATACAGTCTCAGGCAAGTCCAGCAAAGCCCCTGGGAGTCCTGAAGCCAAAGTCAGCTCAGAGGAGACTATGTCTCCCAGGAACAAGTTTTCCTTTAGTATTCCTGCCATGTTCAGTTCTCACTTGGAAGAAGCCTCTGGGAGGCATGTCTTTGGCACAAATCCAGCAAGAGATATCAAAGAGCAGCAGCCAGAGCCTTCAGACAGTTCCTCCCAGTCTCTGGAGGTCCAAGGAGCTTCATCACGACCGCCTCATACGCTGTCTTCTCATGCCTACAGAAAAATGCAGGGGCTGATTTGCTGTCTCTTTTGCAAGATTTATCTTGGCAAGTTGGTTTTCACCCTCACACATCATTTATTTTTCCTTTAAATGAGATTTCAATAACTTAAATGTTGACAAAACAGAAAATCAGTTCAGCAACACAGTGGGTCACTTCTGACTATGCTAATGTAAACACATATTTGTGGATATAATCCAAGGCCCTGAGGTCTGTCAGTATAGCCTCTACGTCATAGAGATGACTGGTGACTGTAGATTTGGTTAAAACTTGTCTACCTGTGCCGGGCTGCATGACTTTGGTCAAGTCATTGAACTTCTCTGGCTGTGTTTCTCATTTGAAAAATGAACCTCATGATATCTTCCACAAAAATCTTGCTATTAACCAACTCCAATAAAATCTCATAGATAACTAGCAAGTTCTCTGGTACAATTCAGACAATTAATTTAATGAATAGCTTTCATTTATAGGGGTATTTTCACTATCTTTTCTAATCCTTAGATGCATAAAAGCATTAATTAATGGAATTTCTATGTAGTGTTAATAAAGGTAATATTTGCATCTGTCCCAATATAGTAGTTAGCACATGCCAGGGGGTCAGCAGACACTAGCTCCCTTTCTTCCCTCCTCTTCATTTCTCTGACAGTTCTTATTTCCTCTAGCAGAATTACTTTTCTATTGGTGCATAATTAAAAAATTCTATCTTCCTGGTAGCCACTGTCCCCTTTCTTCCCTTTTGGGCTGCCACCAGCAGTGACATCTTCATGGGAGCTCCATGAATTCAACCAATATTCTTTTAGTCATCATCTGTTGAAAACCTAGTTGGTACCAAACAGCAGAAATAATTCAGATGGTCATACAGTTGTTTTTGCCCATTGCAGCTCACCATGTGTTGGGAGTCAGGACAGGACTGCAAGATGTCTGTGCCTTGGACGGTGGTCACCCAAGGACAGGGGATTCACTGTGTTGGGAGCTGTGAAGCTGTCAGGAAAAGCTTCTTTCTTCTATTCTTCTTTCCCCTCCTCCTCCTTCATCATCACCATCTTTATTCCATACGATGTCTCTGGACCAGGAAGCCATCAGACACTGTGCTGTTTTCTTTATGTGTATTAACTAATTAATCTTAGTTAATAACTAATTAACTAAATTAATCTTCATCAGAATATTATGGGGTATGTACCTTCATTTTGCAAACAAGGGATCTGGATCACAGAGAAGTTAGTTGCCCAAGACTCACCGACGTACTCACGAGTAGAGCCAGTTTTCTGAGCCACTGAGATAAACGACTTCATGGAAGAGAGATTGCCCGTCCTGGATCTTGAGCACAGAGGGATTATTCAGCAGGTGGATAGTCTCAGGGAGAACATGGCAGGCAGGGCAGAATGAAGCAGCCTAGTCTCATTGCGTGGCACGGCTAATATCTAGGCCAGTGCTTTACGCAATGAGCTTTCAGTACACTGTTGAATGAAGGAAAGAGTAATTAAAGCTGTGCATGCTCCCCAGCCTCTCATCCACCAGTCCTCCCCCCAACCCTCATTTCTCTCAAATTCCATATCAAGTGTCACCTAGACTAGGGAGCTATCTCAGGCTGTACTTCCAAGCAGTGACTTCTTTTCCCCCAAGCCCCTATAATAATCAATACCCGTAACTCTCAGGTAGCATTTAATTCTCAGCATCTGGTATGTTTGGTACTTCTTTTTAGGTACATATGAGTTCCCCAAGAAAAGGGTCCCTGTGCTGCAGTGGAAAGGAGTGGAAGAGGCACTGGTTTGGAATTAGATCTGAATTTGAGCTGCTTACCAGCTGTGTGACCCGAGGAAGGGCAATGGCTTACACTCCGTGGTCCTCATCTCTAAACCTGACTCTTAGATAACAGACCTGAGACCATCTAGTCCCACACCTGGCATGCAGCCTCTCAATCACTGTGAATGCATTTCTTCTTGCACTTCTTCACTCATATATTTACAGATGAGGCCCTTGCTCAGTACACTGTAAGGAAGTGTTTTAACACCTTGAGAATGGAATAAACCATGTACTCTGATCAGAGACATCTAGTCAAACCGATGGGCAAAGGAGTTCTTGTGCTTCAGGAACTCATCCTCAGGAATTAGGTAATAGCATGGATTTACTGTATAGCACAGGGCTATATTCAATACCTTGTAATAACCTGCAATGGAAAAGATTCTGAAAAAGCATATGTATGCATGAATGTGTGTGTGTGTGTGTGTGTGCGTGTGTGTGCTTGCATGTGTGCTAAGTCTCTTCAGTCATGTAGAACTCTGTGCAACCTTATGGACTGTAGCCCACCAGGCTCCTTTATCCATGGGATTCTCCAGGCAAGAATACTAGAGTGGGTTGCCATGCCCTCCTCCAAGGGATCCTCCTGACCTAGGGATCGAACTTGTCTTTTGGGTTTCCTGCATTGGCAGGTAGGTTCTTTACTACTAGTGCCACCTGGGAAGCCCACGTGTGTATATGTATATATGTGTATGTATGTGTATACACATACACACATGTGTATATATATACACACACACATATGTGTGTGTGTAGGATATGTATTTTATGTAATTCATATATATGTGTGTGTATATATATCACTTTGCTGTACACCTGAAACTAACACAATATCGTAAATCAACTATACTTCAATTAAAAAATAAATAAATAAAAACTAAAAAAAGAGAAACTCTGTAACAGCCAAGTGCTGTCCAATAATACAAGCACAGCACCTCTGATAGCTGACAGTCCGCTGAACAGAAGTGCTGTGGGGAGGTGCTGTGCAACCAGACTTTGGTTTAAGCAGTGGTTTTGTAAAGCATGGACTATTCTTGCCTTACCCAAAATTGTAACTTGAAATGCTATTCACACATTTGAAGTGAATTATGCATTCCCTCTCACCTTCACTCATTTGTTTATTCAACAAATATGTATTGAGTACGTGCCTCTGCGCAAGGGACTCTGAACCCAGCTGGGGCCATAGAATCAAAGAGATAATGGGTGCTGTCCAGCAGTGGAAAAATTCTGTCCCTGAACCTGGCAGCCTGGGTTAAAATTCTGACCAAGGCAGCCCTGAGCAGTTGATAAAGACACTTTGAGACCCAGCTTCCCCATTATTAGGGACAGTAATAGTGTTTGCCTAATATATGGACAGAGGAGTCTGGTGGGCTGCAGTCCATGGGGTCGCTAAGAGTCGGACATGACTGAGTGACTTCACTTTCACTTTTCACTTTCATTGGAGAAGGAAATGGCATCCCACTCCAGTGTTCTTGCCTGGAGAATCCCAGGGACGGGGGAGCCTGGTGGGCTGCTGTCTATGGGGTCGCACAGAGTTGGACACAACTGAAGCGACTTAGCAGAAGCAGAAGAATATGGGTCATTATAAAGATTCAAGGAGATGACCTTAGTAAAATATTGAGTACTATCCCTGGTGCACACTGAACATGTCATAAATTGTACATGTAGGTGTGCAACATCATGTCATCTGATATTTCAAAGGCTAATGATCATACATTTTTTAAAAAATCCTTTTGATTAAACCTAAAAGATCACTGATGGTCAAGGATATGGGTGTCTTTTGATTTGGCCCTGGAAGAAATTAGCAGTTTATTCTCAGCTATCATTGTGGTAAGCAGTCTGCCTTAGTACATACAATACTTCTAGGAGCCCAGAGGCAACTACTTTACAGAGGGTGTAGGTGGCAGGTAGACAGGGGGTGAATGGGAACAGCTTCATGGTAGAGGTGGCATTTTACTGATAGGGAAATGTATTCATAGCAGAGAGAGAGAAGAAAAATGTTGTGGGAAGTCTTAAATTATCTAGGCTATTGCAAGCAATTTAAATGTGCAAAGAACTGCGAATGGCCAAATGTCAGAAAATTGCAAATGGCCCAAAGTTGCTCCAGGGTCATTTCCAGGATCAGTCAGAGAAGAGGAAGCTAGAAGTGCTAACTGAGGTCAGATAGCACAGGGCCTTGAGTGCCATGAGTATCTGATGTGGTATGTGAGTTATTTGATCCCACATTTCATCTTCCAGATGGGAAACTGGGGTTCAGACAGAGTAGCTTGAGAGGCTGGCTACTTCTTCTATTAGAAAAAATGCACTACAAGCATAGTAGATAAAATGACACCACTTATTTACTTTTCACAATGTTGTTGGTTAAGCCAGGACTACTTCTGCTTCATGTTGTGAGAGACTGGGTGAGTTAGGGTTACAAAAGGGTTTCAGTCACCTGGCTGGCATCTGGCAGTGACTAGCAGCTGAAAGCTCAGAGTATGGGCTACAGCCTAATTCTCCATCTTGCGGGGAACGTGGAGCAATATACTGCAGAGTGATACGCAGTGACCACATGGCTGCTTGGGCTTCCACACAGCATGGCAGTCTCAAGGTAGCCAGACTTCTTACTTGGTGTGAGTTTCTATCTGCAGAGGGCAAAAATGGAAACTGTCAAGTCTTCTTAGTATTTAGTTCCACAATTGAAAGAATGTCAGTTCCTCTACATTCTATTGTTTAAAGCAAATCATGGTTAAACCATCTGTGGTTGATATATCCTATGTTTAAAGATTCCCAAATTTAAGAAGACTACCCAAAAGCATGTATATTCAGAAGCATGGTTCATTAGGGGCCATCAAACTAGCAGTCTCCCACCCTGAATAATTTATCCAAACTCAAAACCACTAAGAAAGTAGCACTTCTGGAATTAGAACTCAGGTCTCTCACTAATCTTTTAAAACTGTCTTGATGCCTCTCCACCATGGCATGATGGAGGAAATGCATTACCTTTCTCCTCACCACCACAGGGCTTGAGTAAAAACAACTATTACCCAGCAGCTACTGAATAGTTACCCACTTTATCCTAAGGGTCCAAGAAAGCAGCTCTAGTCATCTTTATCAAGAGCAACTCTCTGACCTTCATGGTTGGATGAGGGAATGAAAAGCCCCTAGATAACTAAGGAAATTACCAGTGACACAGAATCTGCCTTTGATGCCACCTGGCAAAAAATCATTAAAAACTGTTAGCATCTTCTGGCCAAAGTATAAGAGCTATTCAATTTGGGACTAATGAACATGGCACTATTGATCTTCTAAGACCGTGCAGGACTGATCTGTATCAAAGCCATAAATTATATTTATGAAGACATTCAAATAGCACACAATGATTACTTTTTCTCTTGGAAGCCAGGAGTAGCTGCAGAGGCATCTGTTTTGCACAAGGTGATAGAACTACTTCTTCCACAGTTATCTGACCAGGACAACAAGATGGATATTCGCCTGCAAAGGCATAATCTCATTTTGGTGACTTGATAGTTCCCACTATGTCTTCCCTTCTTGCATGTTTCATCTCTTTACAGAAGACAATATGTGAAATCATTCTTCATTTAGCTTTCATCTTTTTAGTGTTTTTTTTTTAATTTAGTGGGTTTAAAAAATAATAATCTGATACAGCAAACCAGAAAGAATCCTTGGGAATATTTATTTCAGAACAGGAAATGAAGCTATTAGCTAAAGGAGTCACAAATATTCAAAAAAGTAAATGTTAGTAAAATGTCTGTGACAGGGTAGACAATCCCTAGAAAGCAAGTCAGATTCCCATTGTTCTGGGTGGTATACTGACGCTCCATTTCTGAAGCAACTTGTTCAATGTCGAACAGAGAACATTTGACCTGGCTCTGGCCACTCCCAGTCACCCTGCTTTTAGAGACCACATCCCTGGTGGCTCAGATGGTAAAGCATCTGCCTGCAATGAGGGAGACCTGGGTTTGATCCCTGGGTTGGGAAGATCTCCTGGAGAAGGAAACTGCAACCCATTCCAGTACTCTTGCCTGGAGAATCCCACGGACAGAGGAGAGTTGGACACAACTGAGCGACTTCACTTTCACTGTTCACTTTTCCCCTCCATAACACCGTGCCACCCTCACGCAGTAATTTGTCACCTTAAGGGGTTGAAAGCTAAGGGTAGGTGTGAGAAAAAGAAACCGGATGTCACAATCCAGGGCTTTTAAGTCTGACACTGAATCTGTTAGCTTGGGCAAGGCCCTTAGTGTCTCTGAGTCTCAGGTTTCCCATATGCAAAACTATATGTAAACTGAGCATAAGGTCTTGTTTAGTCTTAAAATTCTGATTGCGTTTCCCTGACTAGCTCTGGGCAGACCTGGGCCTGTAGAGGCTTGTAGGAACATTACACTTTAAAGAGAGTGAAAGAAAAATCCACTCCATACTTACCATTAGAGGAGACTCTTCCCCGCTAAAGGAATGGTTTTGTTGTGGCTGCAGAGGTCAGCAGCTGCAGGAGGCTAATTTAGGTTGTCCCTGGCTCATTGGCAATCATGAGGCTTGATATGCATTTGAAACAAACTAAACATTCCTAATCACCTCGAGAAAGGGATAACTCATTATAACTGCACGCTAAGGAACTTCAGTGACATTTATTCCGCATTTGTGTACAAATAGATTACATTATTTAACTAAATCAGTTTGGGCAGCTGGAAGCTACCCGCATACTCATTTATCCCCTCCGGAAGATTGAACAGTGATTAAAAGAGAATACCTCTTTAATTCCAGATGTCATCCACATTCCACAAGGAGAGGTTTGAGCAACCTCCCTGATTATGTAGCCTTGCACGAACCAAGCATCTCTCTTAAAGCCACAGCCCAATGGGGAGGTGAGGAGAGATGCTACAGAAGAGTCAGAGGAGACCCTTTCTGTGGCCAGCTGGGATGCATCAGTTCTGGTTTGTTTGTTTTTTTCCACCTTCGTTAGAAAGCACGCTCCTCCACACCCCCTCCCTGACATGCCTAAGATGATCAGAGTTGAGAACCTGAACCTTCTGTTTGATGATTTGGCTCCTTAATTTGGCCATCTGGAATCCCAGGTAGCAGCACGTGGTTTCAGGGTCTCAGAGTTCATGTGGGAATAGGGCCTCATGGAAAACCTCCCATTTCAGACACAGCTTGGTTCTTTAAGCCTTGGGTACTTTAGAGTTTGTTTCTTTTTTTTTTTTTTTCCCCTTTTATATCTAAAGAGAGAGTTAAACAGGTTCTAGTTAAAACCTCAGGGTGTATGGTGTAGAGAACTCATTTCTTGTAGAAGCAACTGAATGCATCAGACTTGATGGGCTTTATGAGGGCCACTCAGAGAAGACAATGGCACCCCACTCCAGTACTCTTGCCTGGAAAATCCCATGGACGGAGGAGCATGGTAGGCTACAGTCCATGGGGTCGCGAAGAGTCGGACATGACTGAGCGACTTCACTTTCACTTTTCACTTTCATGCATTGGAGAAGGAAATGGCAACCCACTCCAGTGTTCTTGCCTGGAGAATCCCAGGGACGGGGGAGCCTGGTGGGCTATCGTCTATGGGGTTGCACACGGTCGGACACAACTGAAGCGACTTAGCAGTAGCAGCATGAGGGCCACTTGCAACCTGTCTTGGAAAAACTAGAGCTTGTTAAATACCTGCTATGGCTCAGACATCACACTGTGGGAGGCAGGCCACATAATCTTAGTTAGTCCCCATATCTGGCTGCAGAGTCAGCTCCGTGGACCTTAAAGCCTGTGCAGTCACACAGGAGCCCACAGAAGGATCAGGTTTTGCTGTCACCGCCAGGAACTTAACAGTTTTCTCACTGCCTCTCCCAACATTTCCACTTTGTACCGAATCCTGCAAATCTTACAATTGGTCCTAAATGGCTGTTGTTGTTTAGTCGCTGAGTCATGTCCGACTCTTTGCGACCCCATAAACTGTAACACCAGACTTCCGTGTCCTTCACTATCTTCCAAGCTTGCTCAAACTCATATCCATTGAGTCCGTGATGCTATCCAACCTTCTCATCCTCTGTCATCCCCTTCTCCTCCTGCCTTCAATCTTTACAGCATCAGAGTCTTATCCAATGAGTTGGCTCTTCACATTGGGTGGCCAAAGTATTGGAGCTTCAGCATCAGTCCTTCCAATGAATATCCAGGATTGATTTCCTTTATGACTGACTGGTTTGATCTCCTTGCTGTCCAAAGGACTCTCAAGAGTCTTCTCCAACATCACAATTTGAAAGCAGCAATTCTTCGGTGCTCAGCCTTCTTTATGGGCCTACTCTCACATCTGTACATGACTACTGGAAAAAACAGAGCTTTGACTAGACAGATCTTTGTCAGCAAAATGATGTCTCTGCTTTTTAATATGCTATCTAGGTTTGCCATTGCTTTCCTTCCAAGGAGCAAGTGTCTTTTAATTTCATGGCTGCTGTCACTGTCCTCAGTGATTTTGGAGCCCAAGAAAATAAAATCTGTTACTGCTTCCACTTTTTCCCCTTCTGTTTGCCATGAGTGATGGGACCAGATGCCCATGATATTAATTTTTTGAATGTTGGGTTTTAAGCCAGCTTTTCATTCTCCTCTTTCACCCTCATCAAGAGGCAGGCTCTTTAGTTTCTCTTTGTTATCTGCTGTTAGAGTGGTATCATCTGCACATGTCAGGTTGATGGTATTTATCCTGGCAATCTTGATTCCAGCCTGTGATTCATCCAGACCTCATTTGTGTAATGTACTCTGCATATAAGTTAAATAAGCAGGATAGCAATATACAGCCTTCACATACTTCTTTCCCAATTTTGAATCAGTCCGCTTTTCCATGTCTGGTTCACTGTTGCTTCTTGACCTACCTATGGGTTTCTCAGGACACAGGTAAGGTCTGGTATTCCCTTCTCTTGAACAGTTTTCCAGTTTGTTGTGATCTACACAATCAAAGGCTTTAGTGTAGTCAGTGAAGGGGAAGTAGGTGTTTTTTCTGGAATTCCCTTGCTTTTTCTATTAATGTGATTCAATGGATGTTGACAGTTTGATCTCTGGTTCCTTTGCCTTTTCTAAATCCAGCTTGTACATCTGGAAGTTCATGGGTCACATACTGCTAAACCCTAGCTTGAAAGATTTGGAGCATTACCTTGCTAGCATGTGAAATGAACAAAATTTTATGTGATCTTGTACATTCTTTGGCATTCTTGTATATTTTTCCTAAATGGGTGAATAAGTACTCTTATTTATATGTGCACGTGTGTTTAACAGATTTTTTAAAAAAGAACTGCTGAGTCTCAAATTTGGGTTTCCTGACACTAAACTGTATGTGCCATCCTTTTTGTTTTTCTGAAAAAATTAAAAGCTGCAAAACGTGGCTTTTTCTCAAAAGACTTACTGATCTTTACTTTAAAATATCTCATTTCACCCAAAGGAGTAGGGTTTGGGGAAAAGTGGGAAATGATAAAATAATGATAATAGAAAACATAATTATAACAACAGCAATAACATATTTCTGCAGGCTTCTTGTATATTTTTTCCTTCACATCTATCCATTTGGACATGTGTAAGTTGTGTGAATATACATGAGAAAATGACTAGTTATAGCTGAGCCTTGGCAAACCATAAATCAAATAAAGTAAATTTTTATTATTTCAAATTACAAAGTCATTTCCAACATACATTTAAGTGAGCTAATGTGACTGGTGTCGCCTCACATATTTCTCAAGGAGAAGAAACATTTCAGATGGTAAATAAGTCATGCTTGAACATTAACTATTAGACTTGAGGCCATTTTTAAATAACTGCAATTTTTTTTCTCTTTCAGAGAAATGTGTCATCTATTTAGGATTCATATGCTTTGGGCTGCGTTCAAGCCTTTAGCATTGAAATCCAGATTTTAAGAACTGCATAAATAATTGTTATACATACGCAAAGCAAATGTATTGAGTACCTACTGTGTGCTGGTGCTGTGTTTGTACAGAGGATGCAGGGATTAGTATGTTCATTCATTAAATAGTTTAAAGTGCCTGCATGATCTAGGCACTGTTTTAGCCATTAGCAATACATAGTAAAAAGGCAGATATTTTCCCTCGCCTTTTAAAATGCTGCTGCTGCTGCTACTAAGTCACTTCAGTCGTGTCCGACTCTGTGCAACCCCATAGACGGCAGCCCACCAGGCTCCCTTGTCCCTGGGATTCTCCAGGCAAGAACATTGGAGTAGGTTGCCATTTCCTCCTCCAATGCATGATAGTGAAAAGGGAAAGTGAAGTTGCTCAGTCGTGTCCGACTCTTAGCGACCCCATGGACTGCAGCCTATCAGGCTCCTCCGTCCATGGGATTTTCCGGGCAGGAGTACTGGAGTGGGTTGCCATTGCCTTCTCCAGTTTACTTTCTACATTTTAAATATGCATTCTGTAGTTTAAAATAAGTGAAAGGATGTATGAAGTATGATACATAAGATAAAGGCAGGAGGTTTAGGAATCACTTTTGGTTGGCTTACCCTGTAGAGGTCGTGTAGAAAACAGCCTCACATATGGTATGAAAACAGTGGAAAAAGTGATAGACTGGGGGAAAATAACAAGGTGTGGGAATCCAGAGAAAGAGACATTTGATCCAGAAGGGTGGGTGGAAGTCCGGGAAGTTGGTTGGGGTCCTCAAAAGAGGCATCTTTGGAGGCCAGCAGCTGGGAACCTCCCACTCAGCGTGTTGAATATGTTTCCTTCTTGGGAAAATAGGTATCAGAGAGAAAGGGAAGAAAGTTCCCATGACCCATGGGTTTCCTGTTAGCTCTGACAACTCTGATTTCCAGAGATGATCTAGAGTAAGATTGAGAGAAAATAAAAAGAATGCCTGGCTAAAGGAAGAAAATCAGAAAAGCTTGGGGCTAGAGGAACACAGGATACATTTTAAGACTAGCCACTGTGACAATAACAATAATGAAAAGCATTTACTAAAGACAATGGCACATGCTCTGTTCAGCGTTTTCTGCATTATTCTACTTCTCATAGCAACGGTGTCATATCTAACGCTACTAATCTCATTGCAGCTAATGTACAGCTTATTCCATGTCTATTACTCTGTGGCTTTTTCCTGGCTGCCTCCCCAGCTCTAATCGTCATCCTCACTCATTTAGGCAACTGGCACAGCCTTGTCACTTCTGATGGCTCTGTCTCCAGCCCACTTTCCATATTGCAGCCACAATTATTTGACTAAAAGAAAGATTTGATCACTTCCTGCTTTTGGACCAAAGGGGGCTCCCATTGTGTCCAGGAAGTGGGTCACACACTTTACCTAGCACTTGACATTATCCACCACCTCGTCCCAACCTACCTCATGGGTTTACCCAACACACCATGCTATCTGAAAGGGAACAGAATTTAACACTGGCTGTGAGTTCAGGTCCTGAAGCTTACATTGCTAAGCAACCTTGGACATGTTACTTAACTGATATGAGCTTCAGTTTCCTCCTCTTTAAGAAGGGGCATTCAGTGAGAGAAGAATGGCAAACACTCAGTTCTAAGAATTTGGGCACGTGGCAAAGAGGGAATATAATCCCCGGTGTAGAACAGCACGTCATGATGAAGTGCCTGGCTGGATTTTGAGGGTTTGTCTGGATGCCTCAATTCACCTGTGCCTTGGGTAAAATGTTCTGAAGTTAGAAGAGGTCTGCCCTGCCTCAAGTATGGTGGGTATCCTGCTAGCTTCACCAATGAGATCCACTGACCTCTAGAATTTTTCTCATTCTATCCTGTAAGTTCCTTAAGAGAAGAAAAATGTTGCTCAATCCATTAAGCATGTCTTTTCTTATGTGTAAAATAGAAATAATAGTGATACCTCACACAATTACTGTGCTAGTTAAGTGCCACAATCGATATAGAAGCTTAGAAAATGCCTCCCCCCATGCTAACAACTCATTTCTAACACGCCTAAGACATTGACATTTACAGTGTGAGTAGCCTGAAATTCTCACCCACGCTCTTGGTTCTCATGAACCAAACATGGTCACAATTGGTGTAGGGGCATAGACTTCTTGGCTAAGGTAATAGGAAATCTTCCCCAAACTAGACTCTGCTTTCCCTCCTTTTTTTATTTATGACCCCGAGAAAAAGTTGGCAGTGTTTACAGCACTGAAGAGCCAGGAGAACGGTGAATGAGATTTCATAACAGACAAGGTTTTTCTCGTGGGCTGAGACTGTTCGATGCCATTTCTGACAGTTAAGTGTTACATCCTCCGGAGCGTTGAAGCCTTATGTCGGGATGCAGGGATGATGTAGAGTCTGTGTCCTGGGGAACACAGGGCGCCCCACTGCATTCCATCTTCTTGCACCTGGTATTTGCTTATGAGTGCAGTAAATCCCTTTTCACTTTGAGGAGACTAATTATAGTGCAAATAGTTTGAGAGTAGCTATATAGAACCCGTTCCCTAGCCAGGTTCACTCTCTACCAACTGTATAACCCAGGGCGATTGAACACTTCTGAACCTTAGTTTTCTCTTCTGGAAGATTGCTGTTGTGCATTCACTCAGCTGTGTCCAACTCTTTGAGACCCCATGGACTATAGCACTCCAGGCTTCCCTGTCCACCATCTCCTGGAGCTTGCTCAAACTCACGTTCATTAAGTAGTGATGCCATCCAACCATCTCATCCTCTGTTGTCCCCTTCTCCTGCCTTCAATATTTCCCAGCATCAGAGTCTTTTCCAGTAAATTGGCTCTTCGCATCAGGTGGCCAAAGTATTAGAGCTTCATCATCAGTCCTTCCAATGAATATTCAGGACTGATTTCCTTTAGGATTGACTGGTTTGATCTCCTTGAAGTCCAAGGGACTCTCAAGAGTCTTCTCCAAAACCACAGTTCGAAGGCATCAGTTCTTAGGCACTCAGCCTTCTTTATGGTCCAGCTCTCACATCCATACGTGACTATTGGAAAAACCAGAGCTTTGATTAGATGGACCTTTGTCTGCAAAGTATTATCTCTGATTTTTAATATGCTATCTAAGCTGGTCACAACTTTTCTTCCAAGGAGCAGCGTCTTTTAATTTCATGGCTGCAGTCACCATCCACAGTGATTTTGGAGCCCAGGAAAATAAAGCCTTTCACTGTTTCCACTATTTCCCCATCAAGTGATGGGGAAATAGTGGAAATATGATGGATGCCATATTCTTAGCTGTTTGACTGTTGACTTTTAAGCCAGCTTTTTCACTCTCCTCTTTCACCTTCATTAAGAGGCTCTTTAGTTTCTCTTTGCTTTCTGCCATAAGAGTGGTGTCATCTGCATTATTTGAGGTTATTGATATTTCTCCCAGCAATCTTGATTTCAGCTTGTGCTTCATCCAGCTCAGCATTTTGCATGATGTACTCTGTCTATAAGTTAAATAAGCAGAGTGACAATATACAACCTTCCTGTACACCATTCCCAATTTTAAACCAGTCTGTTGTTCTATTTCTGGTTCTAATTATCACTTTTTTGACCTGCATACAGGTTTCTAAGGAGGCAGGTAAGGTGGTCTGGTATTCCTATCTCTCAAATAATTTTCCAGTTTGTTGTGATGCATACAATCAAAGGCTTTAGTGTAGTTAAAGAAGCAGAAGTAGATGGAATTCTCTTGCTTTTCCTATGATCCAGCTGATGTTGGCAATTTGATCTCTGGTTCCTCTGTCTTTTCTAAATCCAGATTGAGCATCTGGAAGTTCTCAGTTCACATAGTGTTAAAGCATCACTTGGAGGATTTTGAGCATGCCCTTGCTAGTATATGAAATAAATGCAATTGTGTGGTAGTTTGAACATTCTTTGGCACCGCCCTTCTTTGGAATTGAAATGAAAACTGATCTTTTCCAGTAGTGTGTGGCCACTGCTGAGTTTTCCAAATTTGCTGGTATATTGAGTGCAACACTTTAACAGCATCATCTTTTAGGATTTGAAATAGCTCATCTGGAATTCTATCACCTCCTCTAGCTTTGTCCATAGTGATGCTTCTTAAGGCCCACTTGATTTCGTACTCCAAGATATCTGGCTGTAGGTGAGTGATCACACTATTGCGGTTATCTGTGTCTTTAAGATATTTTTTGGGGGTAGTTCTGTGTATTCTTGCCACTTCGTCTTTAATATCTTCTGCTTCTGTTAAGTCCATGCTATTTCTGTCCCTTATTGTGCCTATCTTTGCATGAAATGGTCCCTTGGTATCTCTAATTTTCTTGAAGAGCTCTCTAGTCTTTCCCATTCTGTTGTTTTCCTTTGTTTCTTTGCAATGTTCACATTGTTCATAAGGCTTTCTTATCTCTCCTTGCTATTCTTTGAAACTCTGAATTCAAATGGGTATATCTTTCCTTTTCTCCTTTGCTTTTGCTTCTCTTCTTTTCTCAGCTATTTGTAAGGCCTCCTCAGACCGCCATTTTGCCTTGCATCTCTTTCTTGGGGATGGTTTTTGTCACTTCCTTGGGAACATTGTTATAAACCTTCATCCATAGTTCTTCAGCACTCTGTCTATCAGATCTAATCCCTTGGATCTATTTGTTGCTTCCACTGAATAATTGTAAGGGACTTGATTTAAGTCATACCTGAATGGCCTAGTAGTTTTCCCTACTTTCTTCAATTTAAGTCTGCATATGGCAATAAGGAGTTCATGATCAGAGCCACAGTCAGCTCCCGGTCTTGTTTTTGCTGACTGTATAGAGCTTCTCCATCTTCAGCTGCAAAGAATATAATCAACCTGATTTTGGTATTGACCATCTGGTGATGTCCATATGTAGAGTCATCTCTTGTGCTGTTGTAAGAGGGTGCTTGCTATGACCAGTGGGTTTTCTTGATAAGAATACCTTAATGTGAGACTCTTGTATGGATTCACAATGGCAATGTCTGTAATGAACCATCTTGCCTAAAATCTGGTGCTTGTTCCTCAGAAATCAATGATAGCTGATAAATCTCATCTACCATGAAACCTTTCTCTCCACAGCCTGATAGTTCTGCCAGATTTACAACTCTTCATCTTTGGTGTTGGTGAATCCGATTTGGCCTAAGTCAAGTGGCCTTGATTGTTCTAGATCCTGGCAGAATGCTCTTTGAACAGCCTAGAATATTCTTGTAACAGGTTTATTCCTGCATCCAGAGCTTCATTATGATTCAGTCATCAGTCTCGTTTGGTTCAGCTCATGAAACATCTGTTTGCTTAGCAGACCAGCCTCTTCTACAGATATTAGTCTAAATGAGTTCTACAGGACTCACTGTTACTTCCTCCCTTCCCTTAGCCCAACAATTGCCTAAATAAACATTTGCAAGACTTTAAATTCAAGGGGGAAAATGATCTGCATTTTATAATCTTTCACAAGACATTTTGACATTTTTTTTCTTTAAAGAAATGCAACCATCTGAAAAGAATAGCAACATTATTGGTGTTATTTTGTACACCTCACCATCACAAGTTCACATGGCTATCCATGGGTTGAGGAATGCCATTATTTGGTCCTAACCTGGACATAGGTTGCACTCTGAGTTCAGACGTCAAGAAGCATTTATTGATTACATATTTAGTTCCAGGTTCTGGGGGGAAAATGATGACTGGTACCAACCATGCCTTTGAGGGGACTGTATTTTCTTAGTGATAGATGTATAAGCAAATGTCAGGATGCTACTTCGATTTGGACTGTTTTCATCTAGACCATAGCCCTTCCAGGCTTTGAATGTCTGGACTCCACTAAATAATCAGCATTTCAGGCTTCCAAGTGCCGCCTCTGTGTTCTGAATTAAGAAGATCTGACTTTTATCCCAACAACATCCTTTGCTAAGTGAAGAGGCATTTGGTACAGTAATATCAATTAAATATTAGGCATATTTTCAAGATTTAACTTGACAATATACCTGCAAACACTTTGTAAACCATAAAATCTTGCATAAAACTGGAGGATGTAGGAGTAGTGATTCAGGCTTGTTCACATGTCTTATTCCGACCCTTCTAGGTCTTCAGGAAGCTAGAAAGGGAACTGAAATCTAGAATTCATGGAAAACTGATAGAAGTACCTGATGACAAGCTGTTCTGTGCCCAAGTCTGCTGTAAAGCCTGTCAGCATGAGGTGGTGGTGGTTCTTTAGTCACTCAGTCATCCAACTCTTTTGCAACCCCACAGAGTGTAGCCCACCAGGCTCCTCTGTCCATGGGGTTCTCCAGGCAAGAATACTGAAGTGCTTGGCCATTTCCTTCTCCAGAAGATCTTCCCTACCCAGGGATCTAACCCATGTCTCTTGCATCTCCTGCATTGCAGGCGGATTCTTCACTGTTCAGTCACCAGAGAAGCCCTGTTAGCACCTGGACCAAGCCTCTTTCTTTGTCTGTCCCCAGTTATCCACCTTGAGTATAAAATGCTTCTCTATATTTGCCTTAAATAAACATATACCATGGGTTGCCTCATGAAAAGTTTCTGTCAGGGGTTTCTCTCATTTTTCTGAGCAATATGTACATATTTTAGCCCTTACTGTATGCCAGGCATTGTTTCAATCACTTTGCATTTTCAACATATGCAATTCTCCCAATAACTATATCCCTGTCCAGGATTAAAGACACCATGGAGATTGAGTAACTGATTCCAGGTCAACTAGTCTGTGGCACAACAGTGACTCAGTCTCAGGTAGTCCAGGGCAAGGGTAATCTAGTCATAACCATCACACTGCTGGCATTGGCACTGAAGTGCCCCTAGTAGAGATACTCTCCTTTGTGTGTCTGAACTGACTTCAGTAAAAGCATCTATAACTTAACAATAGTAGTCAAAAGAGAGTAACATTCTAAGTCTTAAATCACTGTATTCAGATCCCAAGTTTGTGTGAGATAATCACTCTTCCATAACTTTCCTGAGCCTCAACCTCATCTCTTTCCTTAGTTGTCATCTATCTGCCTGCCTCCCATCTCAGAGAAGAGTCTTGGGCTGTCTGCAGTCTGTTGACCCTCAAACTATTGAAATCTGCCATCTGTAATACCTACACTGGAGTGGCATTGCCGTAGAAATCCAGAACCCGCCCCCTCCTCCTCCCCCTCCTCCCCCCCTCCCCCGCCCCGCGATGCTAAAACTAGCGAGTGCTTTGCTATTGTTATCTTAGGTGAGAGCCCTAAGATATTCAGCGTTCTTGATAATGTCTTTTTTCTTGACATTCTCTCCAGTCTTCAAGTCCATGACCCCACTCTCCCAATTTTCCTTCTACCACTCTGGATGACTTTTCTCCATCTCTCTTGCACGCTCTTGCTTCTCTCCAACATTTTGAATATTAGTGTCATTCAGGGCTCCTTTCTCTAACCTCTTTTCGTCTCACAATTCCTCCCTATACAGGTTCATACATACCGTGGCTTTGCCAAGGACTGCTAATTCCTAAAGTTATCTATTTACCTTAAATGTCATGCCTTATTCTAGACATATATTTCCAACTGTTCACTTGCTATTTCATACTGTATGCTCTATGTGAACCTTAAATTCAACTTCTCATTCAAACTGAATTTATCATTTTCCTCTTCCATCAAACTTGCTGTCTTCCTATAGAATTTAGTTGATCCACATTGTGAGCCAGAAGCCTGGAAGCAGTTCTAGGATCTACATTTCCCCAAATTCTGTTATCTTGACACAGATTTATCCATCTATGCTTTCCTCTTCATACCCACTTTCTAGGCCTTCCTCACCTCCCATGTGGATTGTTTCAGGATTTTTTGGTCTTGCCTCCTCCAGTTATCTCTGCTCCAAAGCCAGCAGACTATGCATAACACAAACGTCTAATCATGTGTCAACATCTTGTTCAAAAAGCTTCAGTGATGTCCCTTTGCCTATATATTTCTAGACTTCTTTTCAGATCACCAGTGCCATTGTAGTCTGACGCTTGCTCTCTATTTTTTTTTCTTTTGCTTTTTCCCTACCCACTATGTATGGATGTGAGAGTTGGACTGTGAAGAAAACTGAGCACTGAAGAATTGATGCTTTTGAACTGTGGTGCTGGAGAAGACTCTTGCAAGTCCCTTGGACTGCAAGGAGATCCAAACAGTCCATCTTAAAGGAGACCAGTCCTGGTGTTCATTGGAAGGACTGATGCTGAGACTGAAACTCCCAATACTTTGGCCACCTCATGCGAAGAGTTGACTCATTGGAAAAGACCCTGATGCTGGGAGGGATTGGGGGCAGGAGGAGAAGGGGACAAAAGAGGATGAGATGGCTATATGGCATCACCGACTCAATGCACATGAGTTTGGGTGAACTCTAGGAGTTGATGATGGACAGGGAGGCCTAGCGTGCTGTGATTCATGGGGTCACAAAGAGTCGGACACGACTGAGCAACTGAACTGAACTGAACTGAACCCCCTATATTCTGTATTCTTTTAAAACTAACCCACAGGCAGTCCCCAAAGTAACCCATGCTCTCTGATGACCCATGCTCTCTCTCTGTCTTTGCACATGTCATTTAATCTACTTCTGGTCCAAAACACCTAGAATGGAACATGTAGGGTGTCCCTCTTGCCCACACAGCAAACTATTATTCATCTTCCAAGTTTCCATATAAAGTAATGACCTCAGTGAAGCTTTCCTTGGTCTTCTCAGGCAGACTTAGATATTCTTCCTAAAATGAAATAATTCTTTGCATTGTTGGTTTTCCAGGAAACCCTGGGCTAGACTCTCTTCTTACCTCTGTAGACCAATGCCTTTGTAGAGTACCTGGCCCAGAGCAGCCATTGAATAGATGTTTGGTGAATAAAGTGAATAAATTAAGGGAAAAAAAATCTGCATCTCTAAAATGTTGCATATATTCATGTGTGTACTCTTTCAGTGAATAGTATGTAGACCTGTGATGAGAACTTATTTTTTAGACTTGAGTTTTATAACCCAGGTTTTAAGGAATGATTTATTTCCTTCAGGATATTTCAGCAATTATTATCAACATATTATATATTGGTCTCATGGCCCAAAACATTATGTATAGTTTTCTGAAACAAGCTTTAAATTGGTTGTCTTTCAAATCGGGCATCATCGTTGTTCATCGGCTCAGTGGTATCTGACTCTGCAACACCATGAACTGCAGCATGCCAGGCTTTCCTTTCCTTCACCAACTCCTGAAGTTTTCTCAAACTCTTGCCCATTGAGTCAATGATTCCTTCCAACCATCTCATCCCCTGCTGTCTCCTTCTCCTCCTGCCTTCAATCTTTCCCAGCATCAGGGTCTTTTCTAATGAGTTGGCTCTTCATGTCAGGTGGCCAAAGGATTGGAGCTTCAGCTTCAGCATCAGTCTTTCCAATGAATATTCAGGGTTGATTTCCTTTAGGATTGAGTGGTTTGATCTTCTCACTTTCCAAGGGACTCTCAAGAGTCTTTTCCAGCACCACAGTTCAAAAGCATCATTTCTTCAGGACTCAGCCTTCTTTATGGTCCAATCTCACCTCTGTACATGACTACTGGAGAAATCATAGCTTTGATTAGACGGACCTTTGTCATTAAAGTGATGTCTCTGGTTTTGAATATGTTGTTTATGTTTGTTATAGCTTTTCTTCCAAGGAGCAAGCATCTTTTAACTTCATGGCTGTTAATTTCAGGTGTTAATGTATTATTATTTATCAGAGTGCCTAAATAAAAACATTTTCCACTATTAAACAACATTATATGCATTAAACAGTAGATAAATACAAATGAAAGATATACATATCCTTAGATACCTTTCTTCTAACTGCAAAATTTTGTCCTGGTTTTCCTCTTTATATTTCCTTACATGAAAACCAACTCTCTCTAATACTAGTAATTTTGATATGTGTAGCTCTGTGATTTCAATCAAATTTGACCTCAAAACTCCATTGGTCTTTTTCTTCTGACTGAGAATTTCTATTTTGATCAGATGCATTCTATGCTTTACAAATGGATGGTAAGGATGTTCTTTATCATATTTTTTATAACTCCATGATAATATAGTTGGCCAATATTAGACTTACCAATAACAATTCCCCCTGTTTTCCTGTTAAAGATTTTTAAGCTGGAACTTATGATGATATTAATTTAAAAATATTCAATCATATAAATCATAATTACATGTTACATATAGTCATATAGTAAGCATTGTATAATACAAGGTAATAAATCAATTGTATCTATATTGGATTGGCCAAAACTTACATTCTGGTTTTTCTATAATAACAAACTTCTTGGCCAGTCCAACAGTTTAAGAAGTGTACAGCTGACCCTTGGACAACATAGATTTGAATGGCACAGGCCCACTTATACATGGATTTTTTTCAATAAATATGTACTCTAGTACTACAGTATCCACTGTTGGTTGAATCATGTATGCAGAACCTTGGATACAGATATGCAGGACTAACAGTAAAGTTAAATGCAAGTTTTAAACTTTCCTGAAGGCCAGAGCCCCAACTCCTGCTTTATTCAGGGGTTACCTGTATATGAAAATACTACTTTGTTGATTCTCTTAGCATGAGTTAGGTATCCAGTTTGTTTTAAAAATCAATTTTAAATTACTCTTTTCTCAGAATAAGTTTCACAATGTGGTGAACTTAACCTTAATGTAAATAAATTTTACTGAAGTATTACATATATACAGAAAAATATATCAGTCATAAATCTATGGTTCATTAAATTTAAAAAGAGAATATCACCAAATTCAAGATACAGAACATGTAGACTCCAGGGGTCTTCCCAGTGCCTTACCCATAATTAGCCTCTACCAATGGTCACTACTTTTCTGACTTCTTTCACCATGATGGCTTTGCTTTTAAACACCAAACACAGATCTTGAAAATGGTTCCAACAGAGATAGAAAGAAGGGAGTATATATGTAACTTGTAAGTCCTTTCCAATCTTGAGATTCTATGATAAATAGTTTTTCCTATAATATACATTACTCAAAACACTCAATATTAGCAAGAACTATGAAAGAAATGCAAAGTCCACGGCATGTTGACAATGCACTTGTAAAGTTTTAATTATAAGAGTAAAATACAGCAATGTCATAGAAGATTTGAACAATAAAACCAAGAAATGCACCTATAGACCAACCACGCTAACAAAGGAACACATCAGTTTTAGGAAGCATTTGCTGCTACTGTGCTAAGTTGCTTCAGTCGTGTCCGACTCTGTGCGACCCCATAGACGGCAGCCCACCAGGCTCCCCTGTTCCTGGGATTCTCCAGGCAAGAACACTGGAGTGGGTTGCCATTTCCTTCTCCAATGCATGAAAGTGAAAAGTGAAAGTGAAGTCACTCAGTCGTGTCTGACTCTTAGCGACCCCATGTACTGCGCCCTACCAGGCTCCTCCATCCATGGGATTTTCCAGGCAAAAGTACTGGAGTGGGGTGCCATTGCCTTCTCCGAGGAAGCATTTACACATATACAATTTGTAGTTATTTACAAAGTCATCAGCTTCTTTCATCTCATATCATATTTTCCATGAAATAACAGTTAATATGATTATTAGCAGCTGCATAAACTTACAGTAAGTAGATATAATACATTTTGTTTAAACAGCAATTTAGATGGCTTTCAATGATTCACTAGTGTATATAAAGCTGTATTGAACATGCCTTTGCATATACCTGTATTCTTCATGTGGACTATTTACTTAGGACAGATTCTATTTGTGTGAGGGTAGACATGGATGTTCATGTTCAAGGGAGACCCCAAACACTTCCTGCTTTGCACTTTATTGAGTAAACTAGAAGCACAATGACTCCCTCAAACCAGAGATTTTAATTTCATGAACTTTTCTGACTTGAGAATCAAACAGCAAATGAGACATTTATGCCTGGACTAGATGGATTAGTTAGATACACAGGCATTTCACCTATAAAGTGGCTCAGGGCTAAACACAGTGTATCTGGGTTTTATGTGTGTGCTAAGTCGCTTTAGTCATGTCTGACTCTTTGTGACCTTACGAACTGTAGCCTGCCAGGCTCCTCTGCCCGTAGGTTTCTCCAGGCAAGAATCCTGGGGTGTGTTGCCGTGTCCTCCTCTGCATCTGGGCTTTAGCTGTCACTATACACTGAACTGGTAATTTCTCCATCCTCCCTGGTTAGTAAAATAGCTATCCAACTGACTTACTGTGATTATTCTTGCAACTTTAGATTTTGGCATAACTCTGTTATGTGGACTACAGGGCCTGAAAGGAAATGTTTAACTTGTCAAAAGTGAGTCTGGTCAGGAGGGAGAGAGAGAATGTAAAAAAAGACGAAATTTAGATGGGGAAAAAGGAGGGAGGCCAGAGGATTTCCTTTGAAATCATAGAACTTGAACACTGGAGCTTATTGTCCCAGAGATACTTTTAGTCTATTACCTGAGCTCTGAAACTCTGTTTGTTTTAAAATTTTTCAGATACTAAGCTAGAGATAAACTAAATTTTATTAGCTGATTAATTTAATATTATAAAATTAAGAATCAATTTTGTTCTCAGCACTCAACTTTTATCTGATTACCTTAATAGAGGTAGGTTATTAAGAGGAAAGAACTGGTATAATTAAAATTTAGGGAAAATGCAATGTTTACTAAAAATCTGAGGAACTACCTTGACGTGCAGACTATTTTATTGCTATAATGTATCACGTATCTTATGAACTATCCCTTATTCCTCATAGTCCATTCCTGGAGGCACATATAAGTATTTTTGGAATAGACCAATGAAGATGATCAGAGAAAATCCATATGGTGATGAAACAGTTGAATGAAGTCTTGAAGTATGAACAGAAGCTCACCAATTAAGTGATACGTCATTTAATTAATCAGTATTCACTGAGCACCTCTAATAATTGAGATTATTATTAAGACTTGGGGTGGTAGGATAGAAAACACAAATCCTCAAGAATCTAGTCACAAATCTGTAATTATAATAGACAGCCATCCCTTGATATCTGCAGGGGATTTGTTCCAGTATACCCATGGATATCCAAATCCATGGGTGCTTGAATCCATTTTATAAAATAGTGCATAGTGTATGTATTATAATGATAGAGAAAAAAAGAGAAAACACTATATTTGAAGCATCCAAACAAGATGGAGAGCCAGGGAAGGCTTCCTGGAAGAGGTCTCACTTGAGGTCAGTCATAATGATAATTAGGCATTCATTGGGTGAATTTGGAAATGAGTAATAGGATAAACATGGCAGACTACAGTCCATGGAGTTGCAAGACTCAAACATGACTTACAGACTAAACAACAACAGGATGGGGAGCCATCCTGATAGAAGAAATAAGAAATAGCCTTTTGGAGAACCTGGCATATCAATGGGAGGCAGTGGATGTCTCAGTAAGACAGTGGAACCAGCAGACAGTGGAAATCACAGCGCCTTGATCTCCATATTTGTATGGTTGACTAGGAGTTGTTGAAGGCCCTTAAGCGGGTTGACAGTGTCAATATGAATGTTTGGCTGATCATTGTGAGTGCAGCAGAAAGATGCACTGGAAAGTATAGGACTGGAGGGAGTTAAGAACAGTGAAGAGGCTGCCGCATCGGTTCTGAAAAGGGGTCTCACACTGATTCTGGAAAGGACTGGGAAGTGAATGGCTTAGACTTCTCAGTCACACATTCTGTATTCAGCCATCAGCTCTGCATGGTAGTACCAGATTAGCCATACATAATACAGCAATTCATGAACCTGGCTATATTCTAATAGTATTTTATTTCTAGACAATGAAACCTGAATTTCATATCATTTTTACATGTCATGAAATATTACTTTCCTTTTAATTTTTTTCCCAACCGTTTAAAAATGTGGAAATCATTCCACTGGTTCAGAGGCAATGGGGTGGCAATTAGTGTAGTAGGTGTGAGACAAGAGGTAACTGGGTGGATTTGAAGAGCATCTACTATAGGACTCAGTGGTTGACTGGGTTTTGCTGGTTAATTAGGAGGGATGTCAAGAATCGCTGTTAGCGCTGTGGCTTGAGACCTTGGGTAGAAGATGGCCCTCTGATCAGAGAGAGGACAGAAAATGGGAGAAAGTATGGACACTGGGAAATATGGAGGTTGACAAATGCCTTCCCTTCTCTATAATTCAGAGTTTAGGGATTCTGGTATATGGAATCCTCTTTAGGAAAATATTTTGACTTTCATGTGCTTTGAGTAATTTTGTTGTTCTTAGTACTTGCTTACATTTGGGGGCAGAAGATATATATTTTTTTAACCACAGGAAATGACCAAGAGAAATTAATGTTTGTTACTAATATCAATCTTTTACAATATGTCACTTCCTTTGACATTTTCAGAAAACTGTCTCAGAGAAGCCCCAGATGCAAATGTGACCTGTATGGCAATGCCATATATCTGGCTGTGTACACACTGCATTAGAAAGCTCTCTCAAGCTAGAATGTTTTATCATTCCTGCATGGAATAACTCTCATGAAATAATTAGGAGATACACAGACTAATGATAAATGTTAGCTTTTTGAAATGGGTTTTGATGAAATTATCATAATCTGATTATGCAGCTTCAAAGAACCTTTCCCAAGCTCAGTTTTTCCTCATCCGATCCAATCTGCAACTGTCTGTGGCCAAAACAGCCTCTGTATGAGGATTTATGATGAGGGCTTAGAACTGCCAACAGAGTCTCTTCTCCCTAAGTCATAAATATTCATAAAGGAGAAGAGGGACTAGGGGTGGCTTCTTACTTCCTGGGCGACTCCAGCCTTCTGGCCAAGGCCCCATTCTAACAAGTAAAGAAGAAATTAAGGAACATTAAAACTGGGAAATAAACTGCAGCTTATCTTGAAATATAGCAGAGTAGAGAGGTATGGTAGGTTAAGATCATAGGTATAAGTCTAAGAGATCCAGTTTTCTCTTTACCTAATTCTGTACCTTGTTCAAGTCACTTAACTTTTCAAAGCAGTAAAAATTGTATCAATGTGGGAAGCATATCACAGAGAAAATACAACATAATAATATTTACTATTGAAAAAAGGAAGTGTTAGTCACTCAGTCATGTCCAACTCTGCGACCATGGACTGTAGCCCTCCAGGCTCCTCTGTCCATGGGATTCTCCAGGCAAGAATACTGGAGTGGGTTGCCATTCCCTTCTCCAGGGGATCTTTCCAACCCAGAGATCGAACTCAGGTCTCCTGCATTACAGACAGTTTCTTTCTATGGTCTGAGCCTCCGGGCCTCTTGTTAATTTTATTACTGTTGTATTTCTAAATAAACTCTTAGGGTGTAACTTCAGATAAAGTCTACAGAAAATGTTTTATATTAAACCTTAGAAAGTCACTAGAAGGTGAAATGAATCATTTTTTTGTGAATCTACTGTGCTTAAACTTGGCTTTCTCACATTGTTATTTTATAATAACCCTACAATGAATTGATAATCATTTACATTTTATAAATGAAGATAACAGAACTGTGAGAGAGTAGTACAGTGGATTCACTAAGGTAATTGAGTTGGCTAGGTTCTACTATGACAATAAAAAAACACCCTCTGACTTGAGAATAAAATAAATGTTTTATTATTAATTATTATTGAGGTATAATTAGCATACATTATATTAGTTTCAGTTGTACAATCTAATGATTCAATATTTGTATAGATTGTGAATGATTACTGCAAGAAGTCTAGTTAACATCTGTCACCATACACAGTTACAGAATTTCTTTTTTTCTTGTAAACCTTTGAAATCTACTCTCTTAGCAACTTTCAAATATACAGCACAATGATTAAACAGCAGCAACAATTATTAACTATATCACTGTGATGTACATTATATCCCCAGGACTTACTTATTTTATAGCTGAAAATTCGCACCCTTTGACTCTTTTCATCCATTTTGCCTACCCCTCAACCCTGCTTCTGGCAACCATCAGGCTGTTTTCGGTATCTATGAGCATATTATTTTTTAGGTTCCACATACAAGTGAGATCATACAGTATTTACTCTGCTCTATCTGACATTATATTTAGAGTAACGCCCTTCAGATCCATCCATGTTGGCACAAATGAAAGGATTTCATGCCTTTTTATAGCCAAATAACATTCCATTGTGTATACAAGCTACATTTTTTAAATCTATTCTTCCACTGATGGACACTTAGGTTATTTCCAGATCTTAGCTATTATAAATAATACTACAATGAACATTGGGCTGCATAGGTCTCTTCAAGTTAGTGACTTCATTTTCTTTGGATAAATATCCAGAAATGGAATTACTGGATCATATGGTGGTTTTGGAGATGGAAATGGCAATCCACTCCAGTATTCTTGCCTGGAGAATTCCTTGGACAGAGGAGCCTAAGGAGGGGCTACAGTCCATGGGGTCACAAAGAGTCGGACATGACTGAGTGACTCACACACACACATGGTAGTTTTAGTTTTAATTTTTTGAGGAACTCCCATACTGGTTTTCATTGTGGTTGCACCAGTTTACATTCCTGCCACTGTAGGTGTGCAAGAATTGCCTTTTCTCTACATCCTTGCCAATAATTGTTTTTCTTGTCTTTTTAACAATAGGCATTCTAACAGGTGTGAGTTGATATCTCATTGTGGTTTTGATTTGCATTTCCTGCTGATTAGTGATACTGAGAATCTTTTCATGTGCCTGTTGGCCATCCAAATGTCTTCCTTGGTAAAAGGTGTACTCAGATCCTCTGCCCATTTTTAATTGGATTGTTCATTCTTCCCTGTTGACTGGTATGTGTTCTTTTTATAGTTTGAATAGTAACCCTTCATCAGATACATGATTTGCAAATATTTTCTCCCATGCAATGGGTTGCCTTTTCATTTTGTTGATTGTTTCCTTGGCTGTGTAGCAGCTTTGCAGTTTAATGTAGTCCCACTTGCTTATTTTTGCCTTTGCTGCTCAAAGGCTTTCAAATGATCACATTATTACCAAGAAGTACAATAGCATGTTGTATTTGTATAATATTTCTAACTTTTGAATGTGATGTTTAGTTCAGTGAGAGCATTTTATTTGCAAAGCAACCTTCAGTGATAAGTTGAGCCAAGCAGAGGATCCCTTTTTGCTTAATGAGTAAACTAAGACAAAGAATCCTTTGCCTTATATTACACAAAGTAATTACCAAAGCAGTACCATACTTGGGGTTCTTGATTCTTGATACTGTGATTGAATCCCATACATCAACATTTGCCTAAAATGCACGCTCAGTCACTAAGTCATGTGCAACTCTTGGCAATCCCATGGACTGTAAACCCAGCAGGCTTCTCTGTCCATGGGATTCTCCAGGAAAGAATACTGGAGTGGGTTTCCATTTCTTCCTCCAGGGGATCTTCCTGTCCCAGGGATTGAACCTGCGTCTCCTGCATTGGCAGCCAGATTCTTTACCAATGAGCCCCCTGGGAAGCCCTAAGTGTCTTAGTTGCAGGCAAAAGACTATTTGAACCAAATATACTTAAGGAGTAGGAAATTGAAGGAAAAAAAAAAAAGATTTTTGTTGTTGTTATTGCAGGACCTCCCAAAGATCTAAAGATACCAATGTGTTAGGAGTGTTTTAGGTGGAGCTATATATTCCTTTTCCAAATTCTTATGACCGTAAAACCCTTTTTCTCTTTGGCTATCTCATAGGACACAGCACACCTTTAGGGAGATGTTGCCCATCATGGGCTTCCCCTGTGGCTCTCAGCTGGTAAAGAATCTGCCTGCAATGGGGGAGTCCTGGGTTCGATCCCTGGGTTGGGAAGATTCCCTGGGGAAGGGAAATCCCAGAAATCTGGCCTGGAGAATTCCATGGACTATATGGTCCATCATAGGGTCACAGAGAGTCAGACACAACTGAGTGACTTTCACTCACTCGCTCACTGCCCATCATAGTGCCATCATTTTATAGAATATCAGCTACTCAACCCCATTCATCTTTCTTCAAAATGAAATCTAGACAAAAAGTTCCTGCCTTCTGCAAGCACAGAGCTTCCAGTGAGGGAGACCCTTCAGTATTCTTTGATGAAGTCAAGGAATCGGCCAAGCTGGAGATTCCTTCTTACTTCCCTTTTCTCGCTCCTACACTCAGTGACACACAACCAACCAAATCATGTTCATTTTCTGATCAGAATTCCACCCAAGAAGAATATCATTCTGTTCTTCCCATGTCTGTAAAATGCCAGCCTCTTTGTACAAAGATGAAGGAAGTTTCTCTTCTCATCACAGATGGCCTGTCTTTTGAGATACGTTTCACGGTCCTTTCAGCACGTTTCCAGAGTCTGAAAAGAAGAGTCGTCACCACGCGTGCACCACTGTGATCCTCACAGCCGGGATCATGGGCCTCATTTTCCCCCTGTGTTTGCAGATGGGCTAGTTTGATCTACATTCCATTCTGAGGTACCCGCTGCCTGTGTTTGAGGCTGACATAATCCGCTACCTCTTGGTTTATGTTAATATTTCCAGGGGCGTCCTCTTTCTCGGCTGGCACCTAGGATGGGTCCAGTTCAGTGGTGACTAGTCGGGGCACTCTGGGCCCATGCCATTGTGTCTGTCCTGTCTGCTCCCTTGCCTGGCCAGACAGGCTCCCTCAGGCCAACACCATTAGCCACCGAATAATACTCCCTCCAAAACACCATCATCCCTTACACTGTGTACTTTGTCAGCCTTTTTAAACATCTGCATCTTTTAGGAAATTATTTTAAGCCAACCAAGTCAATCCTTCAGTAACTAAGGAAAGAGCTGAGGCTTAAAAAAAAAGTGAAATAATTTGCCCAAGTTCACTGGTAAGAGCTGGTGGGAATTTGCAGCCGGGTTTCTCTGACTTCAGAGCGATCCCTCAGAGTGACGGTGTAGTGCTACGCCCAGACTGTGGGCACTGGAGTCAGGGTGCCAGATCCAGTCTTGGCACTGAGTAGCTGTGACGTCTCAAGAAGTTTCCATACCTCTGTGCACCTCACTGTTCACACCTGTAAGAATGAAGATCCCTTCCAGTGCTATTCGAGGGAGGAAGTGAGGTATCAGAGATAATATCTCTAAAGACAATAAGTCTTTGTTCCCCTCCTTTTTCATCACAGTGTATATCTAAGTTTGAATGGATATTGGGCTAATGGACAGTTTTTTCCTAATACTTTTTATGTTTCCATAATTTACAAAATTTTAATATTGGCCATGTGTGATTCAATCCCCAGAAGAGTGTGCGTGTGTGTACATGTATGTATATCTGTTGTTGTTGTTCTTAGTCATATACAAATCTTTGCAACCCTGTGGACTATAGCCCACCAGGCTCTGCCCCCCACTCTGTGTGTGTGTGTGTGTGTATTTATTTTACATTTCATACAAAATATATGAACATATTTCATATATACATTTATTTTATATTTTGTACAAAATAAAAATGTAGCCATCAAAGAGGTCCCAACTCATAGCAAGAGGAAAGACAGGAGAGTGATTCAGAGTTTTGAGATACTCAAACCTCTTTCCTCTCTCCTTCCCACTCAAAGTCAGAATCTCAAGGCCTCACCTGTTTAGAGACAGTTTGGCAGCTCAGATAGTAAAGAATCTGCCTGCAATGCAGAAGACCCAGGTTTGTCCTCTGGGTTGGGAAGATCGCCTGGAGAAGGGAATGGCTACCCACTCCAGTATTCTTGCCTGGAGAATCCCATGGACAGAGGAACCTGGTGGGCTACAGTCCATGGGGTCACAAAAAGTCAGGCACTACTGAGCGACTTAGCACACTTCTTCACAGAGTTGGCACTGACCTGTATTGCCCTGTGGAGTTAGACACCATGCCTGACTCTGCCCCATGCCACCCCGCAAAAGGCACACTTCAGATTTCTTACCCTGCACTGCAAATGTGAATCCCTTGCTTGGTTCCCTTTGAGTGATCGAAGAAGTTTCTTATTTCTTATGGGAAAGTAAAGAATTTATCTCATCTTGATTAAGCTTCCATTCTTATAAAGCCAGCTATGCACTAGATCCAGGGGTGATATGGAATTTTGGAGAACTATAGCATCTTCTTGGTGCTATGCTCCAGAATGGACCTTTCAGAAGAGCTGAGTCCTGGGTCTCCTTACTCCCTGTGCGACCCTGAGCTACACACCTCAACTCCCTGAGCTTTAGTTCCTGCATTGATAAAACGAGGATATTAATAACTGCTGCAGAAGACTTGTTGAGAGGATTAAATGAGTTGTTGCAAAGATGAGCACCAGGCCACCAGAAGTCATTATCATATGATCATTATTTCACTTCCATTAAGACCAGAGGTCCCAGCTCAGTGTGGCTTTTCAGTACTGGTCTCACGCTCTTTGAATACTGTCTTCTCCCTTGTGTTCTCAGCAGACGTGGTTGAAAAGCACATTTTCCATCTTCCTCTAAAAAGAAGAAAAAAATTACTGCATACCTCATTCCCCTAAGGTCGCCTGAGAGGCTCTTGAAACTCGTGTGCGCTGAGCCTGCACTCTGTGTTAATGTCTTGTCTGTGCTGTGTCAGGAATATTCACATCCAGCCCTAACAGGAACCCTGCACGCTGGCTGGTGACACAGCCGTTGTTTTCAGGTGAGGAAACCAAGGCATCTCAAATGTAGGTAACCTGCCCAAGGTGAGAGGCAGTCAGCGTGAGGATGAACCCTCAGGGGTGTCTCCTCAGGGCTGTGTCTTCTCCTACGAGGCCATTCTGCCTCTTTAGACACAGAAATGTGGAAGGAACCACCATGTGCCACCTGTCCTTTCTCTAAATTTAGACATGGTAAATGCCCATGAAGAGGAGAAGAGGGCACAGTTCAGTTCAGTTCAGTTCAGTCTCTCAGTCATGTCCGACTCTTTTCGACCCCATGAATCGCAGCACACCAGGCCTCCCTGTCCATCACCAACTCCCAGAATTCACCCAGACTCACGTCCATCGAGTCAGTGATGCCATCCAGCCATCTCATCCTCTGTCATCCCCTTCTCCTCCTGCCCCAAATCCCTCCCAGATTCAGACTCTTTTCCAATGAGTCAACTCTTTGCATGAGGTAGCTAAAGTACTAGAGTTTCAGCTTTAGCATCATTCCTTCCAAAGAAATCCCAGGGCATCAATTCTTCGGCACTCAGCCTTCTTCACAGTCCAACTCTCACATCCATACATGACCACTGGAAAAACCATAGCCTTAACTAGATGAACCTTTGTTGGCAAAGTAATGTCTCTGCTTTTGAATATGCTATCTAGGTTGGTCATAACTTTCCTTCCAAGGAGTAAGCGTCTTTTAATTTCATGGCTGCAGTCACCATCTGCAGTGATTTTGGAGCCCAAAAAAATAAAGTCTGACACTGTTTCCACTGTTTCCTCATCTATTTGCCATGAAGTGATGGGACCAGATGCCATGATCTTCATTTTCTGAATGTTCCGCTTTAAGCCAACTTTTTCACTCTCCACTTTCACTTTCATCAAGAGGTTTTTTAGTTCTGAAGAGGACACAGGCTCTACCCAAATGCAGTTTTCTTCCATCCCTGTTCCACGTGTCTTGAAGGGAGTCAACCAAACAGGTTCCTGAAAAATATCAGAGATTCAGAGCTTCAAGTTATTCTGCAGTAAATGAATGGATTAAGGGATGGGCTTCCTGGTATTCTTTCACAAACATTCCTTTGTTAGAGGTTCCTTACGTGCAAAAATAAAATGCATGCTTCGCAAAATATTAGTTGCTGTAGGATCTGGGTATAAACTGTATCCTTTAAAAGTTCAAGTGCATGTCCCAGGGCTCTCAATCCTTGAGCAAGTCTCTCTGCCTCTCAGAACTCAGGCTGTTCACATATGAAAGGTTATTCCCATACTAGGCACTTTCAGCCTCAGTGTCTTCTGCGCCAGCATTTATTTTTCTACCATTTAATATCTGGTCTATCTTGTCCAAAGGACACCCGGGGAGAGAAAGACACCAACACATGAGTGGAGAGGGTAGTTAAAGGAGAAATCAGCAGTCATGCTGAAAGGCGAGCTAATTGTACTAAAACATGGAAGAAATAATTACTATAATTGAGCAATAAATAACATTGTAATTTATCTAGGCCTTTAATTAATTAGTCTGCAGTTGGTGCCTTTTCGTCTGTCTGCTCCAGCTCCGATCTTGAACATCCATAATAAGGAGGATCTAGGGAAACCAGGCTTGGGCTAAAGCAGCAGGGAAGCTGGAAGGAAAATGCTGCTTCTTATCACAAAGTCTCTAAACCTATGCCAGATGTTAATTGAGTTCACACATTTAAAAGATTCAAAGGGAAAATCTGCACTTACCTGTACCTCTCAAACCACTGCCTTGTTTGCAAAGGGAGACTTCTCCTGGAGGCCTGAGCAGAGTTTTTCTTGTCCACAGGTTGCCCTGTCTCAAACACATCTCCTTTTCACCTTGGCTCAGTCTTACCTGTGTTCTACTCTTGCCCCCGCTGGGCTATGAGTTTGGAGACTGTGATGCCTGGTTCATTTTGCAGATATTAAAAAAAAACAGTACCTCTGAATGAATGAATGGCTAATAGGCAAAATTATAGGATACAGTTAACCCCAATGGCATGTTTTATTTAGTTATTGATACCTGTGGTGTTTCACAGACATTTGCAGATTCTCACTACTTGCCCAGCTCTGTGCTAAGCACAAGGGGCTCCCTGTCTAGCCAGACTGATGAGAAGCCATCATTTAAACTTGGCTTCTATGTACTCTTGAAAATCAAGGCTTCTCAGCACAAGCCCTGTAACCCTGGGGAGTGGGTAACTGTAGTGGGAGGCCGTTCTGTGCATTGTAGTACATTAAACAGCATCCTTGAGTTTTAACCACTAAGAACCAACAGCACGACCTTCCTTCCTTAGTAGTGACTGTCAGAATGCCTCCAAACACTGTCAGATAACCTCCGGTGGTAAAATCTCACCTGGCTGAGAACTGCTGCAGTAGAGTAACCCAGAGGGGCTGCAGACTCATGGAATAAGGTATGATAACATTGTATCACCAATTCCAGGTCAGAACACGGTGTGGTGGTGTGGTCAAGACCACAGGCAGAGCCAGCCAGCCAGCACCATTTGCCTTCCACCTCCTAGCTGTGTGACTTACCCTCACACAGCTCAGTGTCTACTCAGTGTCTACGCCTCAGTGTCCTTATATGTAAAATGGGGATAATGAGAGTACCTGCCTCCTGGAATTGTAAGGGTTATGTTACACTGGGTTGTTTGCATACCCATCTCCCCTCTAGACAGTGAACTTCTTGTGGGAAGGAGCCTGTGCTTTCGTCTGTTTTTCTAGACCTGGGACAGCTTTGCCTCCAAGCTTGTTTCAACTCGAGTAAGGGAACATGAAGCATTGGATTTTTCAGAGTTCAAACCCTGGTCCTCTCACCTAATTGCTGAATCAAGTCACATAACTTAACATCTCAGATTCTACAGCTGTCAGTACAGAGATAATAGCTATAAGGAATGACCGGTAAACATTCAGGACTGTTGAGAAGAATAAATGAATTAATCAATAGGAAAGTCTTTGTCCTGCAGTGTGGTCCCTAATATGCTACCAAAGAAATGTCTGAATCTGATGCTGGTGGGCAGGACAGAGGTGACTTGCATGGTCCATTTTTCCCAAGGGAGAGAGCTCACAATCAGTCATAGTATCCATTCCATGCTGTCAAATGGAATATTGAATCCAACCCTCTCTGCACCAAGTAAGTAATATGTGTGCGCTGGGCTGAGGAGTGGACTCTGACCCCCTTAAGGGGGTCTGATCCCTTTAGGTGGCCCAGGGGACTTGGGTCCATGCCCCTCGGGCATTTGCTTCTTTCCATCTCAAACTTCATTGTTTTTCCTGGACCTTGAAGTGTTGTTGTTTTGTCACTAAGTCCAATCCAACTCTCTGTGACCCCGTGGACTGCAGCACACCAGGCTCCTCCGTCCTTCCAGAGTTTGCTCAAAATCATGTCCATTGAGTCAATGAGGCCATCCAACCATCTCATCCTCTGTCACCCCCTTTTCCTTCTGCCCTCAGTATTTCCCATCATCAGGGTCTTTTCCAATGAGTCAGTTCGTCACATCAGGTGACCAAAGTATTGAAACTTCAACTGCAGCATCAGCCCTTCCAGTGAATATTCCGAGTATTCGGAAATATTCCGAGTATTTAGGATTGACTGATTTGATCTCCTTGCTGTCCAAGAACATAGAATTCTCTCAGCCCAAGTCATCAGCAAGTTCACATCCTCAAAGCAAGAGTTCATCTATCTCCCTAGAAGTTCCAAAACTATCATCCCTAAAACTCCTGGGGGCAGCCCATCACCCAACTTCAAGGTCCACTCCTGAGATCCCGCCCCTGTCCACCTCCCTGGCCCCTCCCTCCCTGCCCTGCCTTGTACCTCACCCTCCAGGCACAAGGAATCCTCGCAGAGTCTTTGTCTTCTTGCCTCATGGTGATTTTGCACTCCCAGGAAAGCCCTCTCCTTTGACCACTTGGAAACTTGGCAGCCATCCTAAGTGCAGTTCCACGGTCACACCCTCCTTTGTGTTCACCAGGAAGTTAAAGGGTCTGCCCCTGGGGCTCTCGGCATGCTACACTCACCTCTTTCTTCGGGCCTCTTCACCGTGATCTCAGATGCTGAGTCATCTGCTGGATCTCCAAGGCCATGAGCTACCGGAGAGCCTGGTCTGGGCTTTCATATTGCAAACTAGCTCGGAAGTTGACTCCCTTCCTCCAGCCTGGGTACCACAGTGTTGTCCCTGCTTTGCCACACATCAGCCCCTGACTCCAGTGTCCATAGATACAGTGTATCCACTGCAGCCATTGTGTGAACTGAGCAAACTTACTTCAACTTTGCAGAGGCCTGGGAGAGGCCTCAGCCCAGCCTACAGGGCACTGGCCTCGCCTCCTCCCTGGCCTCCCTCTCCCCTCTTCTGTGCCTGCTACTCTCTGCTCAGCAGATCAGTCCTGAGCTTGTTTCATGCAGAGCAGCTTCATCAACTTCATGGAAACCTTGGGAACAGATCTCCAATCTCCCCTGGATACACCTGCTATAGCAGGCTAATCAAAGTAAAACCCAACACAGTGGGTCTCCCTCTTGCAAAATCATTTGCCTGCTGCAAAGAGAATACATTTTTTCTCTGTCTCATTATACCTGTATTCCCAGTGACTGATGTGGGACCTGACTTAAAATAGATGTTTACTGAAAGCCTGAGTGAATTGATTTCTGAGATGATAAATGTGAAGGTAATGATAAAATGATAAACTGAAAAGAATCTACAACATTAGTTATCATATCAATTCTATTATTTTCCACCGATCGTTAGTAACTAGTTGGATGCAAACAGCCCTGCTGTGGACATTGCTTTAGAAGAAGATGGGAGTCCAGGCAGGGACATCTCAGTTCCTCCTGTGGTCCTTCATTCAAAGGACCAACCAAAGGAGACAATTGGTCAAGCACCCTGATGATTATAGGTGGCCTAAGAATGGAAAGCTAACCCATTCAGGCCATCATGGAGGGACAGTCTTAGTGGATAGGGAGCTTCTGGCTCACAAAACAAGAAGGCATTCATTTGTATCTTTCTCAGTGACTTGTAAGGGACTAAGATCGAGAAACACACCCAACCTGGAGTGGGAGGCTGTGTGTGCTGGAGAAGGAACAGAGGGATAGTGACCTGATTTCAGATGTATCTTTGGCAACTGAACTAACCTCCCTGTGCCTCTATTTCATCTTTAGTAAAATGAAGATGAGATGACATCTCATTTATCCATGAGAATCCTCAGTTCTCTACCCCTCTCAGAGTCTTCTATAGAAATCTAAGCAGAGAGGAGAAATTCAGGCAAATTATTGTTAGCCTAGACATTTGTCTCCAACTCTGTGCCCTGCTCTCGCTCTGGAGGCTGGGGCTGGATTATGCCTTGAGACACCAGGATGGCTTTGAGCTCTCACCCTCAAGAGTTAGGGTAAAAACTGAGGAGAAGAAGTCACATGAAACAGCAGAGAGAACTCTGAAGGCTTGTTTTAGGAAGAACATGAATCCCAAGACTTTCAAAACAAAAATTAAGAGTTTTCCCTCAGAGAGATCTGAGCTAGTCCTTCTGCCTGGCACAGCAAAGGTATTCCTGGCCAGCAACATAGCAATTTGGTACATTTATGTCTCTGAGCAAACTGACTCTGCCATCATGGGTAAAAACATGGGTGAAGAAAAGTCATACCAATTCTGAAAGTTACTGTGTATGTGCACACATGTATGTATACATATATGTAAATAAATGCATGTTTCTGTGTGTGTATATATATACATAGAGAGAGAATGTGTGTGTGTGTATATATATAGATAGATATAGAGAAATATCTATAGATTTATAGGTAAGTATCTTCCTGCTACTAATGCCTTTTTTTTTTTTTTTTTTTTAAACTTTACATAACTGTATTAGTTTTGCCAAATATCAAAATGAATCCGCCACAGGTATATATGTGTTCCCCATCCTGAACCCTCTTGACATGGTGATGGAGAGTCCAGATAAGAGAGCTCATCACATAGAATGTCTTCAGTTGCAATAAGTATCTGTTCCAGAAGAATCAAGGTTGGCATTATTCCATCCATAGGATTTTTTTTTTAAAGAGCTAAATATAAAATGTTAAGCCACACCAGGAGGTTTATTTTTAACTCACACTGTTTGTTTATGTCCTGCATCTTCTGTAAATGAAATGAAGCCTCAAGACACAGGATTCTGCATTTTATTCTTTCATTTGGCTTTCAAAATAAGGAAGAAAAAAAAAGTGGAAAAAAAACAAGGGAGGCTGCATCTGAGATGATGGTATTCTGTTTCCAGCAACTTTACCAGTTATAATAATAATATAAGAAAAAACTAAGTTTGGAAATCAAAAGACCAAGCTTCTATGTTTCACTCTGTTACCAATTTGCTTGGTAACCAACAGGGGGTACGAATGTCTTCTCTTAGACCCTCAACTTTGCAATCTGTGAAATGGGCAGATGAGGGCATAGACTAGATCAGATAATACCTAAATGCCTTATAATCCCTAGATCTCTAAGCTTTCTTCAATGCCTACTTTTTTTAAAATTCTTTTTAAAATTGAAGTATATTGATGTTCAACATTATATAAGTTACAGATGTACAATATAGTGAGTCACAAATTTTACTCCATTTATAGTTATTATAGAATATTGGCTGTATCCCCTGTGTTGCATAATGTATCCTTGTAGCTTATTTTTATACCTAATAATTTATACGTCTTAATCTCCTAGTCCTACAGAGCTCCTCTCCCCTTGACAATCCTCACTGGTAACCACCAGTTTGTTCTCTGTATCTGTGAGTCTGTTTCTTTCTTATTACATTCACTAGTTTGTTGTATTTTTTAGATTCCACATACAGATGATATCATGAAGTATCTGTCTTACTCTATTTGACTTACTTCATGTAGCCTAATACCCTTTAATCCTTCCAAGTTGCTGCAAAATGGCAAGATTTCCTTCTTTTTTATGCTCGTGTGCTAAGTTCCTTCAGTCGTGTCCAACTCTCTGAGACCCCACGGACTGTAGCCAGCCAGGATCCTCTGTCTATGGGATTTCCCAGGCAAGAATACTGGGATGAGTTGCCATTTCCTTCTCCAGGGGATCTTCCTGATCCAGGGATTGAACCCACATCTCTTGTCTCCTGCATTGGCAGGCAGGTTCTTTACCACTAGCGCTACCTGGGAAACCCTCTTTTATGGCCGAATAGTATTTCATTGTGAATATACGTGTGTGTGTGTGTGTGTGTGTGTGTGTGATATCACATCTTCTTTATCCATTCATCTGTTGGTGAACAATTAGGTTGCTTCCATATCTTGGTAGTTGTAAACAATGCTGCATTTTCAACGGATGTTTTTGTTTTTAAGATATATACGCAGGATGGAAGTGCTGGGTCATATGGTAGCTCTATTTTCAGTTATTTTTTGGAAAAGCTCTATACTGTTTTCCACAGTGGCTGCACTAATACATTCCCACAAGGGCTCCCTTTTCTCCACATCCCTGCCAATATTTGTTACTTGTGTTCTTTTTGATAGCCATTCTGACAGGTGTGAGGTGCACACCTGTGGGTTTTATTTGCATTTCCCTGATGATCTGTGATGTTGAGCATCTTTTCTATGTGCCTGTTGGCCATCTGCATGTCCTCTTTGGAGAAATGTCTATTCAGATACTCTGCCCATTTTTAATCCATTTGTTTTGTTTTGTTTTATGTTGAGTTGTATGAGCTGTTTTTATATTTTGAATATTAGCTGCTTATCGGTCATTATCATTTTGTAAATATTTTCTCCTATTCAGTAGGTTGTCTTTTCATTTTGTTGATGGTTTCCTTTGCTGTCCAAAAGCTTTCAAGTTTAATTAGGTCTCATTTGTTTATTTTTGCTTTTATTTTCTTTGCTTTAGGAGACAGATCCAAAAAATACTGCTCTGATTTACGTTAAAAAGTGTTCTGCCTACATTTTCCTCTAGGAGCATTATGGTTTCTGGTCTTTCATTTAGGTCTTTAATACATTTTGAGTTTATTTTTGTTTATGGTGTTAGAGTTGTTTTAATTTCATTCTTTTACATATAGCTGTCCAGTTTTCCTACCACCACTAATTGAAGAGATTGTCTTTTCTCCATCACATATTCTTCCCTCCTTTGTTGTAGATTAATTGACCAAAGTGAGTGCATTCATTTCTGGGCTCTTTAGTCTGTTCCAATGCCTTCCCAAAGCTGGAATCTCTGGGAGGAGGCAGCCTCTGAGGCCACCCCCAGGGCCAGTAATAATGCCTCTCTTGTTTCTGTTGTGGTCATTGTGAGTAGCCTTGGAAGAAAAATCCTCTTGATTCCTTTGATCTGATAAAATGAGCAATTTGTTAAAAACAAAAACAGCTATCATTGATCTAGCCCTTCACTTATTGTCAGGCATTACTCCAAGTATCTTTTATGCATTATTTCCTTTAATCTTTGGAACCATCTCATGAGCTAAACTCTATTTTATTGCCATAAAGGGAGAATTATTCAAATGGGGAAATTAAGAGTTGAAGAAGTACCTTACCCAAAGTCACAAAGACAGAGGGTGTCCAAACCGGGACTGGAACTCAGTGCTCATTGCTGTCACAGCCCTTGCCCTCGACATTGCATTAAATTCTAGGCGTCTCAATCTGAGTTATCTTTCTGAGGCTCTATCTCTTGGCATGGAAACACTCTGTATGCATGTTTTACCCTGGGCAGTAGAAGTGCACTCTTTTTTTGGCTTCCATTGTTGGGTACCAGGACAAGGAAAACTCATATGCCAGGATGAGAAGGTGGGACTTATCTTGATGGAAATAAGGAGCCTTCAGAGATTAAGACAGCATATATCAAGATTTTCCTCTATCTTTATCATGAACGGTGGTCCTCTCAAGAAGGCGATGGAGCTTTGCCACTCTCCACACTCCTATTTTCACAAACACTGAATGACTCCCTTTCTCCAGACAGCCCTCATACTCTACCGCATCTGTCCCTTTGTCTGTATTGTTCCCTTACATGTTCACCCACCACCTACACCAGGGGCTTTTGAGGTCCTCCTGTATTATCTCCCCATAAGCCTAACCCTGCATCCCTGAGAAAAACTCACTTCTCTCCTGTACTACCACAAAGAAGAGAAAATGCTTGGGGTAGGTAGGAAGAAAACAAACCTTCCTCCATACCCATTACATGCCGGGCACTGTGCCAGGGGCTTGCATTTAGTGTACTGTCATTTTTCCAACCACCTTGCAAATAGAAATTATCCTCACATGTGATATGAGACTCTGAGATGATGCCATGTGTCCAGGGTCATTGAGCCAAACTTACCAGTAGGTTTCAAGATTAAAACATGGTTCCATTTGACTCTGGAACTCATGTTCCTTTAATGTAAAGAATACACACATCACATTACATCTACAGATAGAATTCATTCCATCATAACCTCACAAGGGGAATACTCTATTATAATCTCTCTTACTCAGACATGAGAACTTGGATCTGCTGCTGCTGCTACCAAGTCACTTCAGTCATGTCCGACTCTATGCGACCCCAGAGACGGCAGCCTGCCAGGCTCCCCCATCCCTGGGATTCTCCAGGCAAGAACACTGGAGTGGGTTGCCATTTCCTTCTCCAATGCATGAAAGTGAAAAGTGAAAGTGAAGTTGTTCAGTCGTGTCCGACTCTTAGCAACCCCATGGACTGCAGCCTACCAGGCTCCTCCATCCATGGGATTTTCCAGGCAAGAGTACTGGAGTGGGGTGCCATTGCCTTCTCTGGAACTTGGATCTGAGAGTTATTTTATCCAAACCTATCCAAGGTAGTAGACTCCACAGCTAGTTGTTGTTCTTGTTCAGTCAGTCAGTCGTGTCCGACTCTGCAACCCCATGGACCGCAGCATGTCAGGCCTTCCTGTCCCTCACCATCTCCCAGAGTTTGCCCAAGTTCATATCTATTGAATAGGTGACACTATCCAACTGTCTCATCCTTTGCAGCCCTCTTTTCCTTTTGCCTTCAATCTTTCCCAGCAACAGAGTGTTTTCCAATTACCTGGCTGTTTGTATCAGGTGGCCAAATTATTGAAGCTTTAGCATCAGTCCTTCCAATGAGTGTTCAGGGTTAATTTTCTTTAGGATTATTGGTATGATCTCTGTGCTGTCCAAAGGACTCTCAAGAGTTGTTTCCAGCACCGCAATTCGAAAGCATCACTTCTTCAGCGCTCAGCCTTCTTTGTGGTCCAACTCTCACATCCATACATGACTACTAGAAAAATCATAGCTTTGACTAGACGGACCTTTGTTGGCGAGATGATGTCTCTGCTTTTTAATGCTGTCTAGGTTTGTCATAGCCTTCAACGAGTAGAACCAAGCAAGTCAGAAACTAGAGCAAAGGTAATACTTCTCTTATTATATACTGGTTTGGAATTGTGTATTAAGCTGTGTGAAGTCCAGACATTTTCTAGTTTTCTGACCAGACTTCATTTCTTGAGGGGCAGGTTTGTGCCTTGTTTATCTTGTATCCAGGATATAAAAATCTTAGTAAGCTCAATATTTAATACATAATCTTCACTTAGTAAATATGAATTGGATTAAAATATAGGAAAAAGGAATGCATCATTCATCACCTTATACCTGCATGGACTTTTAGTTTCTGTGGGGTTCTCTAAGTAAACACTCATCATATCATCTTTCAGGAGCTTCAATTTCCTGATCTGAATGGTGGAGGCAGTGCCTTCTGGGTTTTACTGGATTAATTGTGCAGGCAAACCGAGTAAGTGCTGGTAAATAATAAATACTCAACAAACGACAGGTAATATGAGAATGTGATGAAAAGAGTGATTAAATCCTCCCAAATTCTCAATGGTGTAGGCAGGTCAGAAGGCAGTTAATCCCCACGGAGAGTGAGGGAAAGGATCAGAAAGCTGCAACTCTTGTAAAACACACACACACACACATGTACACACACTCTCACACACACTCACACGTCTGGAAGAGCTGAATTGCCAATCCAGAATTTTGGACACACTGAGATCTTTATCTACCACTCCCCAGGTGCTCATAGCACCTTCTCCCAAGAAGGTGTGGTTGTTTGCAGTCTTGGACTAAGGAATCCTGATGAGGAAAGTGTCCAGGGGGAAAAAAAGAACCTCAAGCTGTGTTAACAACCTAAGAATGCAAACAAGGATGATCAGCCAACCAAGGTCTCGCTTGGGAAAAGAATAAGGGCCCTGGCATGTTGCAATAATGAAGGCATTGGAAAGGGCTTCATCCGGGCTTCACCTATGAAGTTAGACACTCTTCTCAAGGGTAGTAAGAGGGTCTGTCTGGAGGGATGGAAGAACTTGGCATGTTGCTTCCTCTACCACTTGACAACTGAAAAGGGAGAGCATTTAGCTTGTTTTGACTTGCTCGATGCCTCTTCAAGCCTCATGAAGGAATGGAAATGGGGACAGGGATGGTTAAAGCCTGTGGAGGGTTGAAACAACTTCCTGTGGCTTAAGAACTGCCCTGCGGTTTGGTCTTGCCATACACTGGCTGTGTGCCTTTGAGCAAGTGACAATCCCTTCTGAATGTGGTGTATGAGATCAGTGTTTCCTTGGGAGTGCAGGTAATTTTAGATGTTAATATCCCTTGACCCATTATAAATTCTCTCTTTTTTTCCCCACTCTGAACTGTGTTAAGGAGAAAGGCTCACTTTGGCACTAGTATGATTTCAATACCCTGCTATCATGTGGGTGGTCCTCTCATTTTCTTATTCTTTTCTTAAAATTAAAGAACAGATATCAGGCTCAGAAACGTTAAGGAATCCTATCTGTTGAGTAAAATAATCCTGGTGTTAATATGTTTACCTTTGGTGGTGGTGGTTTAGTAACTAAGTTATGTCCCATAGACTTGTGACCCCGTGGACTGTAGCCTGCCAGGCTCCTCCATAGATGGAATTCTCCAGGCAGGAATACTGGAGTGGGTTGCCATTTCCTTCTCCAAGGGGACCTTTCCAACCCAGGGATTGAACCCGGGTGTCCTGCATTGCAGGTGGGTTCTTTACCAACTGGGCCACCAGGGAAGTCCTGTGTCTACCTTTAATGATATTGCTTTTTCATGTATTTGGTGTTCAGTCACTCAGTTATGTCTGACTCTTTGCCACCCCATGGACTGCAGTATGCCAAGCTTCCCTGTCTTTCACCATCTCCTGGAGCTTGCTCAAACTTATGTCCATTGAGTCGGTGATGTCATCCAAACATCTCACCCCCTGTCATCCCCTTCTCCTCCTGCCTTCAATCTTTCCCAGGATCAGGGTCTTTTCTAATAAGTCAGCTCTTTGCATCTGGTGGCCAAAGAATTGGAGCTTCAGCTTCAGCTTCAGCTTCAGCATCAGTCCTTCCAATGAATATTCAGGGTTGATTTCCTTTAGGATGGACTTGTTTGATTTCCTTGTAGTCCAAGGGACTCTCAAGAGTCTTCTCCAATACCACAGTTCAAAAGCATCAATTCTTCAGCACTCAGCAGTGGTCTAATTTTTAAGTAACAGAAAGTGAGTCATTTTAAATATAATATTAGATCAACATTATAGGTGGAATTTGAGTGAATGAAATTTGGAAAATATGGTGCCAGGTGTATTTTTAAGACCTTGCTACTCTAAGTATGATCTGCAAACTTGTAGCTCCTGGAAACTTGGAAACGCCAAAATCAAGCTGCTCCTGAGACCACAGGGTTGGAATCTTCATTTGAACCATATCACCCATGATTCATGAACAGAGTAAAGTTTGAGAAGCAGTACTCTAAAGGCCCTTCTAGTTCTCTCTAATTCTTACTAAAATGATTGCATCACCATAAAAGAGTCTGAGGGCATTCCTTCACCCAGATTCTCTATTCCCTTTCCATTTTGTTGAGTGTTCAAAGCAATACTTTTATCGTTGGTCTAAGGCAAATGCTTCTGGGTCTAGCCCCTTAACTCTGCCGCTTCCTAGTCATGTGTCCTTAAGAAACGTGCTTCGTCTGAGTTTCTCGATTTTCGCTCCATTTATAAAATGGGGGATGTGCTCCTTTATTTTTACTGTGATTGCACTATGTACATACACACACACAACATTCTCACAGTGCCTGGAACACAGTAGAGGGTCCACAAATAGTCACAGAGTCACTTTCCTTGACTTTCTATCCATCTCAGCAATTCTAGGTCTTTCATCTTGGTAGAAAGGAGCACATACTTCTGATGCCAGTGAGTTGCCTCGAATCTCTAATTTGGGTTGTGAGTGCCTGATAATTTAGCTGACAGCAAGTCATGGTGCTTTTATGAGCGTGTATCCCTGTTAGCAAATCAGCTGTCAAAGGGTCTCCTGGCAGGTCAGGTGTTTCCACTGTGCCTATATCTGTCCAGAGTGCCCATTCAGTATGAAACAGTTTCTAGAAGAGTCTGGGCTTGGGTGAGCAGAAAACCCGGCAGGAAGAGGGACAGGACTGCTGGTGGGTTTCACACAGTTCTGGTGGTCCATCCTGCATTTCTTTCATCTCAGCCAGGACCCTGAGGAACTGCAAGCTGAATATTCCATGCCTTTTTCTTTACTGCCTTGAGCAAGAGGAGAGAATAACAGAGTGAGGTTGGTAGTCCTGGAGACCTGATTTCCCATTTTGTGAGCTCTGGAGCAAGTTACTTGAGCTTTTCTGCATTTCTATTTTCTCAATTACTTGGCCCCAGAAAGGGACAACATTGGGTCATTTGCAGAGATATGGCTGAACCTAGAGACTATCATATACAGTGAAGTGGGTCAGAAAGAGAAAAACAAATAACGTGTATTAATGCAAATATGTGTAATCTAGAAAAATGGTGTAGTTAGTCTTATTTGCAAAACAGAAATAGAGACACAGACATAGAGAACAAACATGGACACCAAGAGGAAGGGAGGTATGGGAAGAATTGGAAGATTGGGATTGAGATATATACGCTTCCTCAACTTGAAAAGCAGAGACTGTCAATCTGACTTCACTAGAATGTTATGAGGATTAAGGGAGACCCAGTATGTAAACAGGCTCAGCATGATGCCTGAGGCACAAATGTCAGGGTGAGGATTAAGAGAATGCAAGCAAAGTTCTTGGCGCTTGGGAGGCACAGCACAGGTATTCACGCAGAGGATGCTGAGGTTAGCACTTAATAGTCAAGCCTTACTTCCGTCTTGCCTTTTATAATCCCTCTTCTTTGCTGGATCTTCATTTCCTAAACTTTTATCCTTGTTATGTACCAGCACAGAGCCTCTTCTTTCCCCACACATCCCTCCCAAGGCGAAATCACGGAATCCCCTGGTTTTAAATGCTATCTACAACTGATGATTCCCAAATTAATCTCTCTAGCCTGGAGCTCTCCCTTGAACTCGAGACTCATAAATCCAAAGGCTTGTGTAATATCTTCACTTGGAAATCATAACATCATCTTAGATTTACTGCATCACAAACTGTGCTCTGAGTACCACCTGCATCAATATCCTATGGGCTCTGCTCTCGGTCTGACCCCCTTTCAGTGTCTTAGACCAAAATCCCTGGAACCTACGTGGCTGCCTCTTTCCTTCACACCCCACATCCAGTGGTCAGCAAATTCTGTTGGCTTTGTCTGCAAGGAAAGATATTCGAGAATTCAGCCACCTCTCACCATTCTCGTTCAATCAGAAGTATCTCTTTCCAGCCTTGGTCCCCTGTAACCTGTCTGCAAACCCAGTCAGGAATGTGCTTTGAAAAGTAATTCTTATCTGGAAGCGCCACCATTTGAAACTCTCAGCATCAATCCAACTGGGAATAAAATCCAAAGTTTTCAGCACAACCCCCAAGGTCTTATAGGAACCTCCTCCCCCAGCTCCACACTGCCTTTCTGAGGTTGCATCCTCCCATTTCCCAGCCATTCTGACCCCTGCATAGTGCCTTGAACACGCCAGCTCCCTCTCAAGGCTTTTGATTTACTCCTTTCTCTGCCTAGAATATTCTTTCCCCAATTATCTGTGGGGCTTCCCAGGCAGTGCTAGTGGTAAAGAACTCACATGCCAGTGGAGGAGATGTAAAAGATGCGAATTTTATCCCTGGGTCAGGAAGATCCCCTGGAGGAGGGCATGGCAACCCACTCCAGTATTCTTGCCTGGAGAACCCCGTGCACAGAGGAGCCTGGTGGGCTACAGTCCATAGGGTTGCAAAGAGTTGGGCATGACTGAAGCAACTTAGCACACACGTAATTATCTGCATTGCTTACTCTATGTCATTCCAATTTCTGCTCAAATGTAATGTGATTAAGAGACTTTCCATGACCACCTTATAGAAAAGAGTGCTCCCACCTCCCCTCGCTGGTGTTATCCCTGCTCCAGTAGCATTTATCTCCATCCAGTATACTCTGTTTTCTCCATTATAAGCTCCTTGACAGGAGAGCCTTTGTACCTAGCATTGAAGATCGAGCAGATATTTAGTAAATATTTACTGAATGAATGAATGAACCTATCAAATTCTGTTTTCCTCATTGTGTGAACACTTTCGGTATATATTACTCACGATTCTATTTCTTGTCTACCATTATAGAAAGGCTGCTGCTACTGCTGCTGCTAAGTCGCTTCAGTCGTGTCCGCCTCTGTGCGACCCCATAGATGGCAGCCCACCAGGCTCTGCCGTCCCTGGGATTCTCCAGGCAAGAACACTGGAGTGGGTTGCCATTTCCTTCTCCAATGCATGAAAGTGAAAAGTGAAAGTGAAGTCGCTCAGTCGTGTCCAACTCCCAGCAACCCCATGGACTGCAGCCTACCAGGCTCCTCTGTCCGTGGGATTTTTCCAGGCAATAGTACTGGAGTGGGGTGCCATTGCCTTCTCCAATAGAAAGGCTAATATGCAAAATTGTATTTGTATAGGATTCACAGTATGCTGCTGCTGCTGCTAAGTCACTTCAGTCGTGTCCGACTCTGTGTGACCCCATAGACGGCAGCCCACCAGGCTCCCCCGTCCTGTGTCCAACCCTCAGTGACCCCATGGACTGCAGCCTACCAGACTCCTCCGTCCATAGGATTTTCCAGGCAAGAGTACTGGAGTGGGGTGTCATTGTCTTCTCCGATTCACAGTTTACACACCCTTTTTTTGGGCAATGATTGTTGCAGTTACTACAACTATTCCATTCATTTATCCTCATCACAATCCATTGAGAGAAAGGGATATTTCACCCATATTTATGATGATGAAACTGAGGCCAGCAATAGTTAAGTTTTTGTGTGTAAAGAAAATAGCACATATTATAAGGGAACAATCAGGACTTGAACTCTTGATCCAAGATTTTCTCCCTGAAAGAGAGATACCTTATATTTACTGACTTGCACTGTTGCTGAATTGATTCACCTTGAGGAGTACATTTGTTTCCTGGGAGAAAAGATCAGTTTTATATGTTTCTTGTGTTACTCTACTTTGCCTCACACAGAATAAAACACAGTAGGAACTCACATAATAGTTGTCAACTTTAAGTCTAGATATATATACATGGGTGAGTGCATGCTAAATCGCTTCAGTTGTGTTGAACTCTTTATGACCCTGTGGACTGTAGCCTGCCAGGCTCCTCTGTCCATGGGATTCTTCAGGTAAGAATACTGAAGTGAGTTGCCATGCCCTCCTCTAGGCGATCTTCCTGACCCAGGGATCGAACCCACGTCTCTTATGTCTCTTGCATTGGCAGAGGAGTTCTTTATAATTAGCGCCACCTGGGAAGCCCCTGAATATACATGTCACAGAAGGGTGTTTTTCCCATAATGTCTCAAAGACGCTATCTGGGAGATTTTTATCACTTTACAGGTTCAAATTCTAGATGGACTTAGTCCTTCAGGAAATAACAAAACAAACAATACTGGTGGAAAATAGAAAAAGTCAAGGTAAGAAGGAAAGAGACACAAAAAGATTGAACAGATGAGCAACTAGAAATACAAAAGAGTGCCCAAAGGGAAGCAGCCAGTTGGGACTTATTCAAGAAACATTCAGATCTGGGTTAGAGTTAAGAATTTGGGTAGGCCAAGGCAGCGGGAAGCTTGAACAAGCACGGGACCTAGACAGGTAACTCTCTTGACCAAGTAGCCAGTTTGGCTTGGATCAGAACACTTCCCGGAGACCCGTGCCAGAAGAAAATGCTGACTGAGCCAAGCAGGGCTTGTGTCCAAAGTGGGGCCCTACTCCCAGAAAGGGAGCCAGGGCAAAAGTTGGGAACTGTGCTCAGAAGCCCAGCCATAGGACAGGGCGGGCTGCGACTCTGTGAGCTCAGGGTTTCTCTCATAAGCAGGTCAAGAGCGCACGGGGCAATCCCAGATCGCACCCCTCAACATCCACCTCCTCCCCCAACTCCAGATGGCTTCAAGAAGGGTCTGAGCCTACATGCTCTATTTCAGGAGAACCTTAGAGAAAAGGCACTGGGCAGGCAGATAAAAGCCTGCTTCACTCACCTAGAAGTCTGTCTGCTTCTAAGTCCTCTCTTCTAGCTGCCACCCAATCTTCTCACACAGCATCCTCCCTGTTGTAGCCCTATCTGTTTCCCGGGAGGCAGAGCAGCCCCTGTGTGGGCTCATGAGCTTGGCCCAGGTCGTGGGCATCCACGTCCAGCCATCCAGTCACCAACAAATAACTTCCTGCAGGCCTATTCATCTTCGGTTTCAGCACAGTGGAACCGGGGTCTATAAATTGTAGTTGGGATTCAGGACTATTTTCTAGGTCAGGGATGCGTTGCATGTCAATAATGGAGCCCAGTCTCCTCGTATTCCTTTCTGCCCAGAATCCATTTGCCTGCTGTGGCGTGTTCAGCAGGCAGCACCCCCAACATGGACCTGGTGCCCGTAAACCGCTGCAGTGGACAGAACCGCAGAGATCTGAGAAAAATGAAGGGCTGCCGAGTGGGTCCAGCGCTTCCTTTAAGCGCTCTGAAAGCATCTGCGTGCAGAGTCGAAGCTGAATTTTGCTAAAGGCAAATCTGGTGTTTGTTCTGGGCTTGGTGCTCTATCACAAGTATGCTTAAGGATCTTGTGTGTAAGTTGAACATCCTGAACTTTATATGTGTGTGTGTGTGTGCGCGCTCAGTCATGTCTGACTCTTTGCCACCCCATGGTCTGCAGCCCACCAGACTCCTCTGTCCATGAGATTTTCCAGGCAAGAATACTGGAGTGGGTTGCCATTCCCTACTCTAGGGGATCTTCCCTACCCAGGGATCAAACCTGTATCTCCTGTGTCTCCTGCACTGATGAACTTTATGGCCCTAAACACACACACAGAGGCAACAAAATCAGAAGCCTTTGAGGTCAGAACTGATTTTAAACCCCGTCTCTGCCGCTTCCTGTGGGACTCCAGGGAAATTGTTTAACCCATTTTTTTCATATGTAAAAGTACTCCAGGAGGTGAATTATATTGTGTGGATAAAACAAGATGAATCAAACTGTCTGATATTCAACAATGTGAAGCTTGTTTAAAATCAGAAGTCCTTGTATGGAAACGCAACGAGTCTCAGACTGGCAGAATACCTTGGGGAAATTAAAGGAGAAATTTGAAATCAGACCCAACTGTGTGTGAATCTTGGTTCTTCCATTTATTGTTCGGTAACCTTGAGTCTGTTATTTACTTTTCCATGACTACTGGATAATTGTGTTGCCTGTGTCATAAAGTTGTTGATCTGACTAGAAAATGTGATGCCTTTAAAGTAGGAAGTGTGAGATCTTTTGCATAGTAAGACCCTAATAAATGTGAGATATTGTTATGTCTTTACTGGGCAACCAAACTCTTAAACTCAGTTTAATGAGACATATTTTAAAAGGCTAACCTGTGTGTTTGTAATTTATAGGTATATATTTATTATTGGGGAAAAATAACATAAAAATAATCTTCGGTTGAATTGTTAGTCCAACTGAGTGGAACCTGGGTTTATTGGCTCTTTATTAGAAGTGTGGGTGCTGCACGCTGTGATGGATACAAAGATGAAGAAGGAAGGAAAATAAAATTGATACGCCAAGCACTGTGCTAAGAGCTCTCAAACAGATCATTTCATTTGAGTCTTTCATATAATTTATATTAGTTCTGTGAGGAAAAACAATTCATGGTCACTGGGGAAAGGTAGAGAAGTAAAAAATTATAAAAACAAAAAAACCCACCCCTGCCATAACCAGTGCTGGTTATCTGCTGTATATCACTTCTGTCCTTTCTTGATGCAAACTTCATGGTTTATTTAAACCTTAATTTCCTTATCTGTAAAACAAAAAAATAATACTCCCACTCCCAGAGTTTTTAGACAACAAATGAGACCCTTTAAGAAAAGAATCTCAGTGCCAGGTAGTTGGTAAAAGCTCAATAACTTTCCACTTTCTTCAGATTCTCTTGCATGTGACTAGTTTCATAGTTTTTAAAAACTAGCATAGGCACAAGAATATGAGGGCATGAGGTGGTCATTCAGAGTGGTTGCAAAGCCCAAAGATAGCTTGGGTACCTCTTTGTAATTTACTCAAAGCGTCTTGGTGGGTGGTGGGTAAAAGGTCTGATTTTTAAATTAAAAGCCATACAGTTCTTGGGGTGCAAAATTTTCCCTGAGTTTTAAGATAAGAGACTGCAAGAAGCCTCCTCCTAGTTTGTGGCAGGCCAGTTCAGACTGCATCTCTGGCCCGTGGGGTATGTTTCTTCTCCATCAGGATGGACTTTCCATGGCAAAGTTCAAGGGGAGCTGCTGAGGGATCCAGAGTCGTGGAAGATTTTAAGCAGAGACACTAAGGTGGACTGAGTTAGGTGTTAGACTGCTGTGGTGGTGATGTGGAAGATGAATTGGAGGGATTATCGTAAAGGAAAAGCTTGCTGTGAAGCCAGTGTCATGGGCTGGGTTGTAAGTGGTGAGAGTGAGAACTCGAAAAGGGGAATGAAGAGGAAGGGAGGGAGTTGGAAGGTTCTGAAGACAGGAAAAAGAGAAATTCATTGCTCCCCTGTGGAGAAAAACGGATGGGTAAGAAGATTCCTAAAATCATTCCTCAGTTCTCATTGGTTAGGTGGTAGACCCGGAGGGAACATGGACTGATAAAGATGGTACAGATACGTACGATTATTGGGTACACAGGAGTATTGGTGGTAACCAGCAGAGATCTAGCTGTTTTGTGATGAAATTTCTCAGCTACCCTGCCACTTAATTGAAACTAAACTGAATTCTTCATATGTATTCCAAATAAATGAAAAACCAAAGTTCCTATTTCTTGAAATTGTATTTCTGTGGAAATTATTTGAAGAATCATACTGTCCTAGACAGGCCAGAAGTTCATAATTGCCTGCTTTAATCACTAGCTTTTAGTTAGGTGAGGAAGAAAGCCTGTGGCTTTGGGGAATCCTTAGATGAAGCTGGCACGTTCTCAGAGCCTCTGTGAGAGTGTTTGCTTTTGCTGCAGAAATGAGAGCAGAACCGCATTTTGGGACCTGAGCCCATTGATGTGAGGGCACGTTCTCTCTTTGACAATATCAGGGCAAAAATTAAACATTCATAATATGGTAATTAAGAGCTGAATAATTTACTTTAAACCAATAAACTAGATGTTGGTAGTATGATAGCTCCAGAATGAATCACAGTGGAGCAAAAAATAACACTGTTATTTTGATTAGCTATGAGGCTGGACAGTAAACTTGGAACCCATTTCCTCTCTTATGACTACAGTTTGGAAAAAGAATATACCCCAAAATTCACAGGTGTTCATCCAGGAATCCACCACACAGCATCCCAGTCCCCAGTGATAAGCTGTGTGACCAGGCACAAGTCACTCAACTAATTTGTGCCTCAGTTTGCAAATCTGACACTAAGCGTGAATAATTCCTGTCGTGTCAATAACAGTCTCACAGTTACTGAGTCTCACAATAGTCTCACATCTAAAAGAAGGTAGTCTGGTCTTCCTACTTGCGGAAAGCCTAGTGCTGGATTCTTTCAAGATGTTCATCACTGTGACTGCTCTGCAGGGATGCTGATCTGCCTTCTTGTAACACTTGGGTCCACTAGGACAAGGAAAGGAATCTATGTGATGAAGCAGACACTTTCGAAAGTCTACCAAACCCTGTAAATCCACTTAGCAATGTGACGATCATAGATACTGTTGGAGTTATATCACAATCAAAGATATGTTCAGAGCCCATCAGAATCACCAATGAAAAGCAGATCAGAGGAAATAAATGTTTTCCTTTCCTTTTTCTATGAGAACTCTTAAGGTTCTTTTGGTCGGTAGGGCCCATGTTTGGATACTGCATTCTTTTAATTCACCATCTTGTTTTGAAAGTCCCAAAAGTGTACCTCTTTGGAGCCCAGGTTCTCTGTATATCCTGAAAGTACCCCGTTGGACCATTCACTAGAAGACCAGGTTATGCATTCAAGGTTAAGAGACAGGTCAGTGCCACCAGGGCATGAGTCAGGGTCATTGAGAACAGGCAACACGAATAGCAGGCGGAAGTGGTATAATGTTTGCTCGTAGCAGTACAGAAGGAGTGCACACTGTCCCTTCTCTCGCAATGTGTTGGTCACCCATGGCCAGCAGATCTACTGCAGCCAATGCAGGAGATGGAGCTACACAGAGTCCACTCATTTGCTCTTCAGTCATGTCTGACTCTTTCCAACCCCATCTACTGCAGCACATTAGGCTTCCCTGTCCTACACTAGCTCCCAGAGTTTGCTCAAGCTCTTATCTATTGAATGGGTGCCATCTATTGAGTTGATGCCATCCAACCATCTCATCCTCTGTTGCCCCCTTCTCTTCCTACCCTCAGTATTTCCCAGCATTAGTCATTGCCATTGAGTCAGCTCTTTGCATCAAGTAGCCAAAATATTGGAGCTTCAGCTTCAGCATCAGTCCTTCCAATAAATGTTCGGAGTTAACTGGCTTGATCTCCTTGCTGTCCAAGGCACTTTCAAGAGTCTTCTCCAATACCACAGTTCAAAAGCATCAATTCTTAGGTGCTATTTTCTTTATGGTCCAACTGTCACATCCATACATGAATACTGAAAAAACCATAGCTTTGGCTAGATGGACTTTGTTGGCAAAGTGATGTCTCTGGCATTAATACAATGTCTAGGTTTGTCATAGCTTTTCTTCCAAGGAGTAAGCGTCTTTTAATTTCATGGTTGCAGTCACCATCCACAGTGATTTTGGAGCCCCCCAAAATAAAGTCTGTCACTGTTTCCATTGTTTCCCCATCTATTTGCCCTGAAGTGATGGGACCGGATGCCATGATTTTAGTTTCTTGAATGTTGAGTTTTAAGCCAATTTTTTCACTCTCTTCTTTTACTCTCACTCATACAGCAGTGGAAAGCCCTCAGCGCCACCCCTATGTGGTCTGAAATGCAGAAAGCTGGGGGAGTGCCTGAAGGCCAGTGACACAGGCACTTGAGTGGAGCACAGGACAATATATCAGATGTGAAGCAGGGAGAGAACTCTTACACGAGGCAGAAGCCCAGCACAGGCTGTGTGGGCTCTTATCTCTTGGTTAGGAGCATTCCAAGCCCAAGGCCCTTTCTTATGAAGCTGATTGGGTGTTGAAAGGCTGCAGGCATAAGACCACCTTTCCTAACACACCTCAGTTCAGTTCAGTTGCTCAGTTGTGTCTGACTCTTTGCGACCGCGTGGACTGCAGCACGTCAGGCCTCCCTGTTCATCACCAACTCCCGGAGTTTACTCAAACTCATGTCCATTGAGTCGGTGATGCCATCCAACCATCTCATCCTCTGTCATCCCCTTCTTCTCTCGCCTTCAGTCTTTCCCAGCATCAGGGTCTTTTCAAATGATTTGGCTCTTTGCATGAGGTGGCCAAAGTACTGGAGTTTCAGCTTCAGCATCAGTCCTTCCAATGAATACCCAGGACTGATCTCCTTTAGGATGGACTGGTTGGATCTCCTTGCAGTCCAAGGGACTCTCAAGAGTCTTCTCCAACACCACAGTTCAGAAGCATCAATTCTTCAGTGCTCAGCTTTCTTCACAGTCCAACTCTCACATCCATACGTGACTATGACAACACCTCAAGACCCTCCTAGACCTTTCCTACCTTCCCATAAGTGACGCTCAGCAAAACTTAGGTGCAGGGGGAGAGCCCCATCTGAGTGGACTCTGCTCTTTATTCTGCTTCATTGAGGAAGGTGATATTGAAGTCTGGAGTCCTAAAGGAGGATCCTGAGACAGAACTACACTGGACCTCTCCACTGTAGCACATCCCCTGTGTGTTTCTCTGAGAAATAAGTAGATAAATACTGTGTTTGGGAGCAGTGCTTGACCCAGGGTCAGGGTCATCACATGGCATTTATGGAGATTATCAGTATTAAAGATCAGAGGTTGTTAGGGTAGATGAGTGACCTTGCTTCGGGGAACTTAGTTAAGTGGGAGATACTGTCCTGTAAGTGACTAAAGTCCAGTGGGAACTAAAATGAACAGCTTTACAGACACAGAAGCAGGGAAAGCATTCTACTGAAAATGTGTAGATTTCAATAGTTGGAGGTTGAGCACTGAGCTCTTCTAACCAGAAGAAATAATGTAAACAGAGACACTGATGAGCGTGGGGATGGTGTGTTGAGAAAAAGTCACAAGCACCTTACCTGGAGCGTGAAGGGATATAAAGAAATGGTGAAGGGGAGGGTAGGCAGGCCCAATCCTTGAGTGCCTGAAAAGTCAACACCAGACTTATAAATATATCTGAAGCCTACCATGTAACAAAGAGCCATTGTTTGGGGCAGGAGGGTAAGGATGTGGCCCAGGGAGGTGAATGTGGGTGGAGGACTCCTTCCGAGATTCCTTGGGGTCATCTTCAAGCCCACCTGCTGGTCTCCTCTGGTAATCTGCCAGTCTCCCTGCTGGAGTTCTCTTAGCCTGAATGGCACATAGTATGTACATAAGAAATAGTTTTTGAAAAAATAATTCATCATCATTAGCTTTTTCCTCCTCAGTACATCAGGAAGAAAGAATATCCTATGTGATTTAAATGGTTGATTTGGGATGAAAAGGGGCAAATTCCAGTTCCAGCTCTGGAGTCTACAACTGCTGTGAGGTCACCAACGCTTCCTGGGTCTATTAGCTCTCAGAAATGGAGGAAATAAAGACAACTTGCCTACGAGAGCTTTAGAATGAGTAAAGTAATTAAAATTCCACTTGTAAAATCTAAAGGAAAACACTAAAAGCCAGTTCTCAGAATCCAAGGTCAGATACACTTATATATATACATATACGTGTGTATACACACACACACACCAGTCTGGATGAGGTGGCCTAGACTTCCCACCTGTTTTTAACCTGCTAAGAGAGGAGAGGGGGAAAACGTCCTTTTAATGTGTTTCTTGTAGCAGACACCATGCTTTTAAAGATTTTACGTGTCAAATAACCTGCATTTATTTAGCAATAACTAATTTGTCTCATTATTTTTTATTAATCAAAGAAACATACCAGCCAATCAGAATTTATGATGTGCCAGCAACAAATTACTACCCATTAATTTGATATATTCCAGCCAAAAGCAAAGCAATTTGTCATTTTAACTAACCTTAATCAGAGTAAATATATTGTTTGTTAACCTTTTTGGAAGGTAGAAAATAATTTTCAGTTCCCATTACTGTCTTTAAAAGTTCTAGTGTATCTTGGAATTCTCAGTTGAGTGTCAACAGTAAAGGGCTCAGTCCCTCGATTTGTACACAAGAGACGAGAAAGGAGTAACCAACCCCAAATGACCACACTTAGCTGAATGTGTTAGTAGTAAGCAATGTGGTCCTTGCCTTAAAGGAGTTAGAGATTTGTTCAATGATTAAGCAAATACTTATTGTACATCTGTTGCATGTAAAGTGCTTTGCTAGGCACTCGATATCAAAGGTAGATGGATATTCTTTCAAGAAGTTCACAATTCAGTGCAATAGTTACAAACCATTTACACAACACACCCGAAGAACATAGAGCACTCTTGTCAGTATAACAGACTTCTTGCAACAATAGCTTCTGTAGAAGCAGAGGGGGAGGTAGGACCCTGCCAGGGCATCTCAACAGTGGATTAAGAGGAGAATGGTCCAGTTAATTTGTGGAAGTACCCACCCCCACCACACAGACATGCACCCTCCAAACCTCCTGAGAGGATTCTAATATGGCCCCAGCAAGACAAAAGAATCACCAATTCAGTGTGAAAGATGGTCACAGAAGGACTTTTCTGAGGACATTTGAAATGAATGGAGAGGCTAGAAGGACAGGGTCACTAAAATCAAGAAGGAAGGTTATACACCTCTGGATTATGACAGCGGGCCTGAAAAGGAGAGGACAAATATGAAAGACATTTCTGAGATTGGATGGAAATAATTGGGGACATGAATATAGAAGATGAGGTGGTTTAAAGCCTAGATGTCAGGGAGTTTGATCATAATTGGGGATTTCCTTGACGAGGATGTAGGTTGAGAGCTTGGGAGAAGGAACTGATGTGAGAGAAGAGGAGGAGACACGCCAGGCTTTGCATGTGTTCTGCAGTGTAACAGACCTGTCATTTTCTGAGAGTGGTTTTTCAAGACAGAATCAAGTCATAATTCTGATTCTACTGTCTGAGTCCTTGAGCAAGGTACTCTATACCTAGCAACCGGATTATGTTCCTCCCCCATAAGATGGGGTCAATAGAGTTTATCCCACAAGAGTTGCTATATGAAGGGGTGTCACAAGCTTCCACATAGCAACTGCTCAGCAAACATCCCTTCTCTCCCCTTGTTGTCTTTCCAGATACGCATGTTTAGAGAATTAACCATTATGTACAGGGATGTACTCCACCAAGACCTCTTGAACTGCTGGTAATTCCCAGCAAACTTCAGAAGAGACCATATGTTGTTCATATCTTTGTCTTCAGCCTCTATCGAGCTTCTCTCACAGGAATCACCAGATTGCCCGGCAAGGACTAAGTTATTAAATATCCCTGAAGTCTTTGGTGCGCCGGTCAAAGACAAATGTACCTTCTGCCATTCCAGTCACCAGGAATGTGTCTGAGTTTTGAGGCACTGTCCCAGTAAGTTACCTCCTGTGCCCACTTCCAAGTGAAGCCTTGTTTACATAGCTTTTGAATTAAAGAATTGCAAACGCCAAACCCAATCCAAGTGGACTCCTAAGAAAGTGGAGAGAGAAGTGTCAGAAGAGTGTTTTTGTAATGACCATATCTGAGGATTTGACAAGGAATAACAGGGCTTTGGGGCTTCCCTTGTAGCTCAGTCGGTAAAGAATCTGCCTGCAGTACAGGAGACCCAGGTTCGATCCCTGGGTTGAGAAGATCCACTGGGGGAGGGCGTGGCAATCCACTCCAGTATCCTTGCCTGGAAAATCTCATGGACAGAGGAGCCTGGTGGGCTGCAGTCCATGGGGTCACAAAGAGCTGGGCATGACTGAGCGACTAACACTTACTTACTTACTTAACAGGGCTTTGACTTAGAAATTGAGAAGTTTATTGAGATAAGATGAAGTGAGGCAGGTTTCCTGCTTCATTGCTCCAGGCATCTCCTGCTTTCTCTTGCTTCATGTCAGCTCAAATATTTCCAGCAGTGATTTTATGCTCCTCCTTACAGCTTCTTTTTTTTGAAGTTGAAGTGTATTTGATGCACAATATTATATGTTACAAGCGTACAATGTAGTAAGTCACAATTTTTAAAGTTTATATTCCATTTATAATTATTATACAAAATTTGTACCTTCCCCATGTTGTACAATATATCCTTGTAGCTTATTTTATACATAATATTTTGTACCTCTTAACCCCCTATTGCCTTTCTCCCTTCCCTCTCCCCACTGGTGGTGGCGGTTTAGTTGCTCAGTCATGTCTGACACTTGTAACCTCATGGACTGTAATGTGCCAGGCTCCTCTGTCCATGGGATCTTCCAGGCGAGAAAACTGGAGGGGGGTGCTGTTTCTTTCTCCAGGGGATCTTTCCAACACAGAAACCCATCCCAGGTATCCTGCGCTGCAGGTGGTCTCCTGCATTACAGACATATTCTTTACAGACTGAGCAAGCCCCTATCCCCACTGGTAACCCTGCATTACAAACATATTCTTTACAGACTGAGAAAGCCCCTCTCCCCACTGGTAACCACTAATTTGTTTTCTGTATCTGTGAGTCTTTACAACTTCTTTTAGTTACATCATAGGTATTTGGGCTGGAGAGTTAAGAAGCTGGTTGTTATTTATAGGCAAAAAACTGGAAATTTATAATTGAGTTTGGAACTTGGCTTTTCAACTCAGGCAGAGATGCTTGCCCCGGAGCAAGTCACAGAGTCCAAAAGATGAATGGTGTGTGACTAGTCTTAGCTTTCTTATCTGTAAACTGGAATAATAACCAAGTCTTTTCCCTGAGGTGAGCATACTTATTATCATAACGTTGTCATACCTGTTTGATGCTTTCTCTATAACTGTATCTTGGGTTTCATTCATAGTGTTTTATGTGGTGCTTACTAGCTAATTTTCTTGATCAAATCTGATAGTTCTATTTTATTGATATTTTCAAGAAAGAACTGTCTTTCTTCTTTCTTTTTTTCTGGAATATTAAGTTTTGTCTTATTTTTATCTTTGTAATTTCTGATTTTTTTTTCTACTATACTTCTCCTAACTTCTAAGGTAGACAGGTAGCTAGTTAATTTTAAACCTTCTTTAAATATAAATATTTCAGGCTAAAATTATCCTTGCAGTACCAACCTGCAAAATTTTATATATAAGATTTTAATTATTTATCAGTTTTCATATACATATACCATGTGTTTTACATAATTTTTTTTCATTTTATCTTCTTTGCCCCATGAGTTATTTAGACTTGTTCTATTTTTTTATTTCAAATATATGGGAATTTTATGTTTATATACATCCTATTGACTTGTAATTTAATTGCATAGAGGTCAGAAACCATGTTCATTATGGTGTCAATTATTTTTAATACAATAAGTTTTGTTTTATATAGTAGTACATGGTCATCACTCTTGAGAGTCCCTTGGACTGAAAGGAGATCCAACCAGTCCATTCTGAAGGAGATCAGCCCTGGGATTTCTTTGGAAGGAATGCTACAGCTGAAACTCCAGTACTTTGGCCACCTCATGCAAAGAGTTGACTCATTGGAAAAGACTCTGATGCTGGGAGGGATTGGGAGCAGGAGGAGAAGGGGACGACAGAGGATGAGATGGCTGGATGGCATCACTGACTCGATGGACATGAGTGTGAGTTAACTCCGGGAGTTGGTGATGGACAGGGAGGCCTGGCGTGCTGCGATTCATGGGGTCGCAAAGAGTCGGACACGACTGAGCAACTGACCTGATCAGATCTGATCTGACATGGTCATCTGTTTATTTTAGTACACGATCAGGTTTGTAAATATTTCATGGGCTTTTTTTTAGAACAATATAGATTTGCTAATAGACATGATAAAAGAATTTATACATCTTTTAAATCAAGCATTTTAATTATAATTTAGTTCCTCTAAATTTCATTATTTGGAGTAGGGTTTCTGTTTGATCTATCAATAATTGAGAGAGATAGGTTTAATTCTCTCATGATGGTGGTAGAATTGTCAATTTTTCAGGGTATTTCTACTAAATTTTGCCAAACATATCTAAAATTATTGAGATATAATATACACTTTATTATGTGTATACAAGTTTAGATTTTTCTAATGCTGTGTCTGTCTCTTAAAAACAATATATAAATGAAAGTTTAATAGTTTTTACCTTGTTCGGGTTCAATGAGGGGTGTGGGTTTCTGTTTGTTTTTGTTTTGGACGGAGGATATTTACAATGCTGTTAGTTTCTGCTTACACGACATGAAGCGGCTACGTGTACACATACATCCCCTCCCTCTTGAGCCTTCCTCCCGCTCACCCCTGTCCACCCCTCTGGGTGGTCACAGAGCGCTGAGCTTTGCTGCACAGCAGATTCCCACTATTTACACACGGTAGCGTATACAGGTCAATGCGGGTCTCTCCATTTGTCCTACTCTCTCGGGGGTTGGACTTATTTTACCTTTTTTTTTCCTTTTAATTGTCCTGCTTTCCAAATCTTCATGTTTTTCTTACTTTTTGTTCTTTAATTGGAGGACTACTACTACTCTTTTAGTTTTGCTTTTTATAGCCTCTAATATCAGACTTTATTTTATGCAGAGTTTTCCTATTGACATATCTACATTTTTAGCCACTTATTATTTCCATTTCTCCTTACATCTTCCCTCTAAGATAATTTTCTTTCCTATTGAAGTTCCTTTAATTAAGGACTGTTGCCCGGCACACTTGGCTTTTGTTTCTCTGAAATTGTCTTTACCATAAGAGAGTTTTCCTGGTTACCAATGTCTAGACTGAGGTTTGTCTCCTCTCAGCATTTTAAGGTTGGTATTTCACTTGCTCTGGCTTTCATCATGTTGTCTGTCTGTCTGTCTGCCATCCTTCTATGGGAAATCTGTCTTTTATTTTTCCTTGGTTGCTTTAAGATCTTCTCTTATTTTCTGGTGGTGTGTATTTTCATGTCATTATGGCTAGAGCTGTGTTTCTTTTTATTTATCCAGCTTGACAAATGTTATCCTTTCTGTATCTGTGAATTCATTTCCTTCACTAATTCTGGAAATCTTGGTCATTTTCTCTTCAAAAGATTTCTTTCTGTTCTTTTTATTCTTTCATCCTGGCACTGGGCACATTATATAGACCTATTATGTCTTCCATGCATCTTCACCTCTCTTCATATTTCCCCTCTCTCTGCTGCACTCTGCCAGCTTTCCCAGAACACAGAAAACTATCTCTGGATTAGCTCTCTAGGTGTCTGGAACTCTTGAGAGCCGATTTGATTGACCATAGTCTGTCCACATTGTGGAGGCCTTTGTTGGGATTCTTTATTTCAGCAAGAATTTGATCTGCTTCTGCTGGGACCACAGGAGTCCCTCTTCAGGGTCCCTGGCAGTTGCCCTACCTGCCAGTGGCATCGGTGGGGTCTGTAAGTTTTCTCTAATTCCTGAGAACCCAGAAATACCTTTCAATGGACTATTTTACCAAGTTTCTAGTAGTTTTGAAGTAGGACCTGTGAGGGTATCTGGTCTACAACATTGACAGGAGCAGGAATCTGACGTTAACACTCTTTACATACCCCAGATAAAGCAGCATTTGGGTTCTCCAGGAAAATCTTAAAAGTCCTGGGCCATGGTTTTCTATTTGTAACCTCACTTCCTTATTTTGAGCCTTGATACCCCTGGAGTGTTAATGGAAGCAATTGGAAAACATAATCCAGAACTACAGTTGGGAAAAAAAAAAAATGAAAGGCCCTTGAAGTGAGTCATAAGATGCTCTTTGAATTTACTCTACAGCACCTTCAAATGGCAAATGGCATTCAAATGGCCTCCTAGCTTCCTCTCCCAGTCATCAGTGACATGGAATTTACTGTTCATGAAGAAGACCATTTATTCATTCTTTAATTCAGCCACAGCTAGCTCACTTTATCTACTTATCTCTCTCTCCATCCATCCATCTATCTATAAAGAAAGAGATCTACTGCAAGGAATTGGCTTCTCCAACTGAGGGAGCTGGCTAGACCAAGTTGAAAATCCATAACATAGGCCCTCAGGAAAAGCAGACTAGTAACGCTCAGGTCAGAGCTAAAGTTTCAGTCCACAGGCAGAATTTCTTCTTTAGAGATGCTTCAGCTCTGCTCTTAAGGTGTTTCATCTGATTGAATCAAGCCCATCCAGATTTTATAGGATAACTGAAATCAACTGATTATAGGTGTTAATCACATCTACAAAATACCTTCACAGCAACACCTAGATTAGTTTCCAATTGAATAACTGGGAAAGTGAACGTAGCCAAATTAACACATGAAATCAGCCTTTACATGTGCCTTCTCTGCTATGGGAATTCTGTTAGGCATTGTGCATCTGATACATTTATACCTTGTAATGATCCTCGATTTAAATATTATTCTTATTTTAAGGATGATAAAATTACAAATCAGGAAAATTAGGCAATTTAATACTCATTTTGTTATTATTAATGTTATTGTTGTTCAATCACTCAGAAATATCACACTTTTTATGACCCCATGGACTGCAGCACATCAGGCTTCCTTCCCTGTCCTTCACTATCTCCCAGAGTTTGCTCAAACTCATGTCCATCAAGTTAGTGATGCCATCCAACCATCTCATCCTCTGTCACCCCCTTCTCCTCCTGCCCTCCATCTTTCCCAGCATCGTGGTCTTTTCCAATGAGTTGGTTCTTTGCATCAGGCAGCCAAAGAGCTTCAGCTTCAGCATCAGTCCTTCCAATGAATATTCAGGGTTGATTTTCTTTAGGATTGATTTGTTTGATTTCCTTGCAGTCCAAGGGACTCTCAAGGGTCTTCTCCAATACCTCAATTAGAAAGCAACAGTTATTCACTGCTCAGCTTTCTTTATGGTCCAACTGTCACATCCGTACATGACTACTGGAAAAGCCATAGCTTTGACTATATGGACCTTTGTCAGCAAAGTGGTATCTTTCCTTTTTAATACGCTGTCTAGGTTGTCATAGCTTTCCTTCCAAGGAGCAAGCATCTTTTCATTTCATGGCTGCAGTCACCTTCCACAGTGATTTTGGAGACCAAGAAAATAAAGTCGGTCACTATTTCCATTGTTTCTCCATCTGTTTGCCATGAAGTGATAGGTAGGACTGGATGCCATGATCTTAGTTTTTTGAATGTTAAATTTTAAGCCAGCTTTTTCACTCTCCTCTTTCACCTTCATCAAGAGGCTCTTTAGTTCCTCTTTGCTTTCTGCCACTAGGGTGATGTTATCTGCGTATATGAGGTTATTGATTTTTCTTGCGGCAATCTTATTGTTAATGCATGTGGGGAAATTGAGGCATGAAACCTGCCTTCAGTATACATGCAAAGCCCCTAGAAAAACGTTTAGTACATTATAAAGCTCAGTTAATATTAGTTCCCTTACTAAATTGTTATGAGCCATCTTCATTTTAAGACAGTTGCTAGTAGTTGTGTTTTACACTGAGAGAGAGATGTTGTTTGACTCGCTCAGGGTGTGCACATGAGTGTGTGTGTGTGTGTGTGTGTGTGTATGAGTGAGACAGAGAGAAAGAGAGAGAGAGAGATTTGGACCAGGAAGAGGCCTTGCAAGTTCGAGCTGTTGTGATGGAACCTAGAACGGAAAGTGGTATCAGTGCCCTCGCCATGATGTTATTTGTCTTCAGAAGTGCTTTGCGCCCTTCAAATTAACACATATGCTATTGCATTTACTAAAAGTTTTTGATGATGGGAAACTCCTCAGTGACCTTTTATCTCCCAATAGCAAGTCTTTATCCACCTGCAACGGAGAAGGCAATGGCAACCCACTCCAGTACTCTTGCCTGGAAAATCCCATGGACAGAGAAGCCTGGTAGACTGCAGTCCATGGGGTCACGAATGTCAGACATGACTGAGCGACTTCACTTTCACTTTTCACTTCTATGCATTGGAGAAGGTAGTATGGACATCTTTGTCTTAGCTAGAACCACTGGGTAAACATGGCCAGATTTCATGAGTTTCTTTGGCTTATGCAGCCATTACTGATTGCAATTTTCATAAAAAAGATGAATATTATAAAATACCTTAGGGCATACTTAAATATATAGGCTTTCTGAAATTGTAATCCCCATAGGCCCTTTGATTTATTAGTCTCCATAACAAAATTTTCTTTTTATATAAATTTTTATATAAACCTTCTTTGAAGGGAAAACCAAAATTTGAAACACATGATTCCATAAATATGTGAACAATAATATGAACAGCATCTTTAGTGTAACACTTGAGAGTTTATAAAGCAATGTATAATATGGCAGAACAGGAAGAACTTTATCTTTGGAACTGTACTTGCTGTGGTAGGTTGTATTATGGTTACTAAGGTCCACGACTTTGCCTGTAGGTGAACTCCACTTAGCCATCTATACTGCCCACATGTGACTTACGGTGGTCTAAGAATTCTATGCAGAAGTAGAGCATTGTGTAACTCCATCCTCTGACTTCTGTCTCTGCAAAGAGCCACATAAGTGCTGCCCTTCTAACCTGGTACCCAGAATGTGATGTGATCACACAGATATGATACTGAACCACAGCCAACCTGCAGGGGGCGTTAGACTGAGATAAGCCTTTGTCTGCAAGCCCTAAACTCTGGGGCCATCTTTTAACACAGTATCATTTAGTGTAAACAGAGGGACACATCTGGGTTTGATTTCCAGCTCAATCACTTATTAGCTGTAAATCTTGAGGAATATTTGAAACTCTATAACAGTCAATTCCCTCATCTGTTTCTATAGATGAGTAGCTAATGCTTTCTGTCCTGACTTACTGTCAAAGGTAAATGGGAAAATTATGAGAATGGTCTCAAATAATTCCTGGGACATAATAAATAAAAATTAACTTCTTCCCATCTGGCACATAGTAGATACCCCATCAAAGCTAATATCTTTCTGTCTGGAAAATTCCAGCCATCCTGTGTTTAGCTAAACATCAAAAAAGACAAAGAATATATATTTTAACTTTGTCATCTTTCAATTTCTGATCCTTTACTTCAAGCACAACAGAACTTTCTTTAGGGCTGCGCTAAGCCTAAAGTCGCTGAGGAAGGCTTTCTTACCTCTCCTTGCTATTCTTTGGAACTCTGCATTCAAATGGGAATATCTTTCTTTTTCTCCTTTGCTTTTTGCTTCTCTTCTTTTCGCAGCTATTTGTAAGGCCTCTCCAGACAGCCATTTTGCTTTCTTTCATTTCTTTTCCGTGGGGATGGTCTTGATCCCTGTCTCCTATACAATGTCATGAACCTCCATCCATAATTCATCAGGCACTCTGTCTATCAGATCTAGTCCCTTGAATCTATTTCTCACTGATCAATGCAAAGAAATAGAGGAAAACAACAGAATGGGAAAGACTAGAGATCTCTTCAAGAAAATTAGAGATACCAAGGGAACATTTCATGCAAAGATGGGCTCGATAAAGAACAGAGATGGCATGGACCTAACAGAAGCAGAAGATATTAAGAAGAGGTGACAAGAATACACAAAAGAACTGTACAAAAAAGAGCTTCATGACCCAGATAATCACGATGGTGTGACCACTCACCTAGAGCCAGATATCCTGGAATATGAAGTCAAGTGGGCCTTAGAAACCATCACTACAAACAAAGCTAGTGGAGGTGATGGAATTCCAGTTGAGCTCTTCCAAATCCTGAAAGATGATGCTGTGAAAGTGCTGCACTCAATATGCCAGCAAATTTGGAAAAACACAGCAGTGGCCACAGGACTGGAAAAGATCAGTTTTCATTCTAATCTCAAAGAAAGGCAACATCAAAGAATGCTCAAACTACCGCACAATTGTATTCATCTCACACGCTAGTAAAATAATGCTCAAAATTCTCCAAGCCAGGCTTCGGCAAAACGTGAACCATGAACTTCCAGATGTTCAAGCTGGTTTTGGAAAAGGCAGAGGAACCAGAGATCAAATTGCCAACATCCACTGGATCATGGAAAAGGAATAGATGTTCCAGAAGAACATCTATTTCTGCTTTCTTGACTATGCCAAAGCCTTTGACTGTGTGGATCACAATAAACTGTGGAAAATTCTTCAAGAGATGGGAATACCAGACCACCTGACCTGCCTCTTGAGAAAACTGTATTCAGGCCTGGTAGCAACAGTTAGAACTGGACTTGGAACAACAGACTGGTTCCAAATAGGAAGAGGAGTACATCAAGGCTGTGTATTGTCACCCTTCTTGTTTAACTTATGTGAGAGTACATCATGAGAAACCCTGGGCTGGAAGAAGCACAAGCTGGAATCAAGATTGCCAGGAGAAATATCAATAACCTCAGATATGCAGATGACACCACCCTTATGACAGAAAGTGAAGAGGAAATTAAAAGCCTCTTGATGAAAGTGAAAGAGGAAAGTGAAAAAGTTGACTTAAAGCTCAACATTCAGAAAACTAAGATCATGGCATCCAGTCCCATCACTTCGTGGCAAATAGGTGGGGAAACAGTGGAAATAGTGGCTGACTTTATTTTTCTGGGCTCCAAAATCACTGCAGATAGTGATTGCAGCCATGAAATTAAAAGACACTTGCTCCTTGGAAGGAAAGTTATGACCAATCTAGACAGCATATTAAAAAGCAGAGACATTACTTTGCCAACAAAGGTCCGTCTAGTCAAGGCTATGGTTTTTCCAGTGGTCATGTATGGATGGGAGAGATGGACTATAAACAAAGCTGAGTGCAGAAGAATTGATGCTTTTGAACTGTGGTGTTGGAGAAGATTCTTGAGAGTCCCTTGGACTGCAAGGAGATCCAATCAGTACATTCTGAAGGAGATCAGCTCTGGGATTTCTTTGGAAGGAATGATGCTAAAGCTGAAACTCCAGTACTTTGGCCACCTCATGCAAAGAGTTGACTCACTGGAAAAGACGCTGATGCTGGGAGGGATTGGGGGCAGGAGGAGAAGGGGACGACAGAGGATGAGATGGCTGGATGGCATCACTGACTTGATGGATGTGAGTCTTAGTGAACTCTGGGAGTTGGTGATGGACAGGGAGGCCTGGCATGCTGCAATTCATGGGGTCGCAGAGTCAGACACGACTGAGCAACTGAACTGACTTAAGCCTAAAGTCAGGTTCTTTAAAAATAGACATTTGTTCAGAGGCTAAAGTTTTATGAAGGACAGTGTTTTTTATTTTATTTTTTCAGAGAATAGTACTTTTAAAACTTACGAAATAATTAGATCCAAATCTGCAAATGAATAGTACATCAGGTCTGAAATAAGGTCAAAGTTTAAACTGAATGATCAAAACCCTCATAATTTTAATTGTGGGGATCAAGGCATAACCTCCCTGGAAGAAAAATAAACCCAAGCCTACTGTGTTTTATACACATTCTCAAGTATGAATTATTCAACCTGAGATTGAGGAAATGGCAAATTTATGGACATAATTACATTATACAACTCATCTGCTGAGGAACCCGTGATAGAAAACCCAGAGTACCTTGTAAAACAGCCCACACAGCTGGGCCTACAAAAGAAGGAGCCAGCTTCTTTTCTGCTCTGGGGAAGTGCAGAGGCGGGGATGGATGCTGTGGTTTCCTTGGAGATCCTTGTTCTGTACTCTTCCTGAGATAAGCTTCTTTGCCACATACCCTTAGCCAGAGCTTACCACACGGCCTGACCCCAGGGCACACAGCTGTGTACTTCCCCAGGCTTGAAACTTTCATCCCAAACCCATCCAGAATGATGGAAGACACAGGAAGGAACAGCTAAGAATGGCCCATGTGCTTTTCCCTCACTACGTGTGAAATACTCAGGATTTTTGCTACCTAGACCTCATTTTCCAGAAGAATCTGAATCTTAGAGAGCCCAGGAAGCTTTCAAACATCTCATAGCTACTGGTTGATCTTTAACATCCTTTTACATCTGGGCTTAATTCATTAAAAACAATCATAGAAATTGTCAAGCAGGCAAATTTTTAAAATAGTGTTAGTGGCTGCTGCTTTAAGCATTTGTTATGAATCTGGGTTTTTTTGTTCGTTTTTTTTGTTTGTTTGTTTGTTTTTTGGGAGGGGCGTTGTACTGGAACTTCCTTGCTGTGCGAGGGCTTTCTCTACTTGCGATGAGCAGGGGCTACGCTTTAGTTGCGATGCGTAAGCTTCTGATCGCGATGGCTTCTCTTGTGGCCGAGCACAGGCTTCAGGGCACGTGGACTTCACTGACGGTGCCACGCAGGCTCAGTAGTCGTAGCTCCAGTGCTCCAGATCGCCGTCTCAGTGGTTGCCGCACAGGCTTTGCTGCTCTGCCAGCACGTGGAATCTTCCCAGACCAGGGATCAAACTCGTGTCCCCTGCACTGGCAGATTCTTAACCACTGTACCACCAGGGAAGTCCTGAATCTGGTATTTTGAAGACGTTGTCTTGAATCTTCAGGAGAACCCATTTTACAGATGACAAATCAGAGGCCAAAAGAGGTTCAGAACATTTGCCCAAAGTCACACTGTGAATAAGAACCAGAGCCACAGCTCCTACCCAGGTCTGCCCTGGCTTCAAAATTATCAGGACTCATTCTTGTATATCCTACGGCGCTGCAAGCCCATCAAGTCTGATTAACTGCTGCAGGAAGCATTTATGAAAGCAGTAAGACAGGAACTTCATTTGTTTTTTCCCAAGGTCTGCTAGAGGCGGCAGGTTAAACGAGGATCTCAAAACTGTCTCTTGTGCGTTGTTATGCATTTCGTTTTAAAGAAAGAATTGGCCTATTTCTGTAAATAGTGTGAAGAAGTATTTGTTTTTATTATTATTCATTAAAAGGTTCACTGAAAGGGAGGCTGGAATGCTGAACCTCACCTCCAGGGAGAAGACTGAGCCAGTTCACCCGAGGTCCTAACGTTCAGCCAAATTTTTCTCATTCTGCTCAGACAAGACTTACCCCCATAGTTTCTCAAGTTGCTCCCCGAGGAAGAAGCTGTGCCTGCCTCTGTGAAACATTGATTTAAAGAAGGCACTGAGTCCTCAAGTCTGAGCCGATGTCAACAGGGCTTGTTTTTCAGTAAACACGTTAGATGCCAGTCTTCTTGCCTTACATTTCAGAAACACCCTTTCCTTAACTTCTCCTCTGGCAGGCACTTAATCCTGCATTTTGGAAGAATTACCAGGAAAGATGAGCAATCTCCTGTTCTGACTCTGAGGAATCAGAGCAGTTACTTGCCCCATCAGCTCCACCCTCAAAGTGTGGGACCTCCTGGGACTCTGGGGTCCCATGAAGCTCCTGGAGGTTGGAGCTGAGTAGCTGCCATTTTCCTGCCTGCCCTAGTTCAGCCACTGAACAGACTCAGTCTTCAGGTTGACAACACCCTGTCTTTTGTTCAGGATCTTTGGAGAAGGCAAAGGCCAACAGCTTCATGGGCACCTTGCTGTTTAAAGTTTACCTGTGTGCATTAGCAGCATTAATATCACCTTTGAGCTCATTGCTGCTGCTGCTGCTGCTGCTGCTAAGTCGCTTCAGTTGTGTCCGACTCTGTGCGACCCCATAGATGGCAGCCCACCAGGCTCCGCTGTCCCTGAGATTCTCCAGGCAAGAACACTGGAGTGGGTTGCCATTTCCTTCTCCAATGCATGAAAGTGAAAAGGGAAAGTGAAGTCGTTCAGTTGTGTCTGACTCTTCGCGACCCCATGGACTGCAGCCTACCAGGCTCCTCCGTCCATAGGAGTTTCCAGGCAAGAGTACTGGAGTGGGGTGCCAGCTCATTAGAGATACTGAATCTCGGGCACCCCTCAGAGGAACTGAATCAGAGTCTGCATTTTGACAACACCCAGGCTATCTGCGTGTGCATTCAAGTTTAAGAAGCACTGAGTTAAAAAGCAGTTATTAATTTTGATTACAAGCTAATATGATGGTAATAATACCAGGAAGTTTTAAGAGTTATTGATACCTGGTTTCCACCCCTAGATATTTTTATTTCATTGGCCTAGGGTGTGGCCTGGGCATTGAGATTTTTGAAAACTGTTTGTTTTTTTTTTTTTCGTTTCTAGTCACTAAATCATGTCCAACTCTTTGTGACCCTATGGACCTCAGCACACCAGGCTTACCTGTCCTTCACCATCTCCCAGAGTTTGCTCAAACTCATGTCCCTTGAGTTGGTAATGCCATCCAACCATCTGATCCTCTGACATTCTCTTCTCCTCCTGCCTTCAGTCTTTCCCAGCATCAGGTTTTTTCCAACGAGTCAACTCTTCGCATCAGGTGGCCAAAGTATTGGAGCGTCAGTGACCTTAATGTGTAGTGATGGTTGAAAAGCACAAATTCCTGGACTGGCCAAGCCTTATCTACATTTATTTATTTGGCTGCATCAAGTCTTAGTTGCAGCACTCAGGTCCTTCATTGCATCATATGGAATCTTTCACTGCGGTGCACGGAGTCTCTGGCTGTGGCGTGTGGAGTCCGTAGTGGTGGCACTAGGGCTTAGTTGCTCCAAGGCATGTGAGATCTTAGTTCCCCCACAAAACATTGAACCTGCATCCCCTACATTGCAAGGTGCATTTTTAACCACCGAGTCACCAGGGACGTCCTGGCATTATTTTTAAAGAGAGAATTTTCTAGGACTGATTTGATGCCTGATCCTTTTTTCCATTAGCAAAAGGGGCTCAGGGCATGGAAGAAATTTGAAAGGTGAGAGAAACTCAAAATCTCCTAGGAAAATAAGCCATGTATGGGGTTCTAATGGTCTAACATCTCAAATCAAGGGAAATCAAGAATAAAGTAATTTAGGAAATGAGGGTTGGGGTTCGGTTCAGTTCAGTTCAGTTACTCAGTCGTGTCTGACTCTTTGCGACCCCATGAATCGCAGCACGCCAGGCCTCCCTGTCCCTCACCATCTCCTGGAGTCCACACAAACCCATGTCCATTGTGTCAGTGATGTCATCCAACCATCTCATCCTCTGTCGTCCCCTTCTCCTTCTGCCCTCAATCTTTCCCAGCATCAGGGTCTTTTCAAATGAGTCAGGTCTCCTCATCAAGTGGCCAAAGTATTGGAGTTTCACCTTCAGCATCAGTCCTTCCAGTGAACACCCAGGACTGATCTCCTTTAGGATGGACTGGTTGGATCTCCTTGCAGCCCAAGGGACTCTCAAGAGTCTTCTCCAACACCACAGTTCAAAAGCATCATTCTTCAGTGCTCAGCTTTCTTTATAGACCAACTCTCACATCCATACATGGCCACTGGAAAAACCATAGCCTTGTCTAGACGGACCGTTGCTGGCAAAGTATTGTCTCTGCTTTTTAATATGCTGTCTAGGTTGGTCATAACTTTCCTTCCAAGGAGCAAGCGTCTTTTAATTTCATGGCTGCAATCACCATCTGCAGTGATTTTGGAGCCCAGAAAAATAAAATCAGCCACTGTTTCTACTGTTTCCCCATCTATTTGCCACCAAGTGATGGCACCAGATGCCATGATCTTAGTTTTCTGAATGTTGAGCTTTAAGCCAACTTTTTCACTCTCTTTTTTCACTTCATCAAGAGGCTCTTTAGTTCTTCTTCATGTTCTGCCATAGTGGTGGTATCATCTGCATATCTGAGGTGATTGATATTTCTCCCAGAAATCTTGATTCCAGCTTGTGCTTCCTCCAGCCCAGTGTTTCTCATGATGTACTCTACTCTGCATAGAAATTAAATAAGCAGGGTGACAATATACAGCCTTGACGGACTCCTTTTCCTATTTGGAACCAGTGTGTTGTTCCATATCCAGTTCTAACTGTTGTTTCCTGACCTGTATACAGGTTTCTCAAGAGAAAGGTCAGGTGATCTGGTATTGAAACCTGCTAATAAGCTTCCATTCAATCTTATCTCCTTTGCAGACCCAGCTAGATATTCCTTTAATTAAAATATTTCTTCTACTCTGTAAAATAACCATTGCAGAGAAATCCCTGCTATCAAATAGTTGCAGAACAATATTTCTTTGCAAAGAATACAATCTAGAATGCCAGCAATGAGAATAAGTATGTGAGAAACACAGATTTGCTGTCACCCTGCCCCAAGTTTAACACATATCAGTTCAGTTCAGTGCAATCGCTCAGTCATGTCCGACTTAAGACATATAGTGCCACCAAAATGGATGAACTAAAGTGAGTGTGAAATGGAGGAAACCTAACTTGCCCAAAGGCACCCCATAATGGGGAGAAAACAGTGTAGAATGCCCCTCTGACTGCTTCATTTCCCCTAGAACGGTGTTGACTGGGTGGCCCAGGCCTTTGACAAATAATCACCTTGAAAATTTTTTTCCTAGAGTAGAATTTGTGCATCAAACTAATTTCAAAATTAAAGTCTTCAAAAATGTATTTAAAAATCACTACAAAAGAGGTAAATATCATTTCCTATTGATTTGACTGTTGTTCAGTAGCTACCCATGTCCAATTCTTTAAGACCCCAGGAACTATAGCCCGCCAGGCTCCTCTGTCCATGGGATTCTCCAGGCAAGAATACTAGAGTAGGTTGCCATGCCCTTCTCCAGGGGATCTTCCTAACCCAGGGCTCAAATCTGGTGGGTCTCCTGCATTGGCAAATGGATTCTTTACCTCTGACTTACTAGGGAAAGCCTTATTTGACCGTGAATGGTACTAAATGTCAGGGTCCTTCATAATCAACAGGACACCTTTTGGAGATGTCTGAAGACATCTTGGGATAATAAATTTTTGAAATCAGGAGGAATTGAGTAGTCAGGAGTCAGAGAAGTATGAACTCATGAGATAGCATGGGGCTGTAAATTTTCCTAAAGTGAGAAGATAATCACTTTCCCCTCCCCAAGCCTGGTGAGACGACATCCAAGGATTCATCTTTCAGAGTGCTGAACTCTGAAAACTTGCTTCACTTCTCACACCTGTGTAGAATTGGGTTCAGTCCTCTGTACAGGTTTGGATTTAATGTAATCCTTGTAGGAGTTCATGTACTGTTATTGAACCCAGGTTCACAGTAGTGAAAACACAGAGTCCTAACCACTGGACCACCAGGGAATTCCCCCAAATAATGACTTTAAAATCCTAAGCAAATGAATAAAAAGTAAATAAACTATGACCCCTTTCCTTTCAACACCATGTTGCATTTTGGTGTTCAGGAATGGCTGTATCCATTCTTAGCGCTGTAGCTCGAATGACTGCAGACCACCACATGCATTTAACTTTCTTATGTTATTGGTGAGTTTATCTGAACTTCTGCCAGAGTATGCATCTCTCCAGAGTAGGCACCATGTGTGATTTTGTATCACACATACCTAGAAGAGAGTCTGGCATAGCATAAGTGTTGTTAATGTAATCACGCCCCCACCTTACGGCCCCTACACACACACACACACACACACACACACACACACACAACATGGGCAGTTGGCCAAGGCAAAGAAATCAGAATCGTGACATTCCTGAAATTCTACTTATAAGAAATGTGCTCAAATTGGAGTTATTCAGGCTGAATCAATAAACCTGCATATTTTATTTTTTTTTTTTTTTTTTTAATTTTATTTTATTTTTAAACTTTACATAACTGTATTAGATTTGCCAAATATCAAAATGAATCCGCCACAGGTTTACATGTGTTCCCCATCCTGAACCCTCCTCCCTCCTCCCTCCCCATTCCATCCCTCTGGGTCGTCCCAGTGCACCAGCCCCAAGCATCCAGTATCGTGCATCGAACCTGGACTGGCAACTCATTTCATACATGATATTTTACATGTTTCAATGCCATTCTCCCAAATCTTCCCACCCTCTCCCTCTCCCACAGAGTCCATAAGACTGTTCTATACATCAGTGTCTCTTTTGCTGTCTCGTACACAGGGTTATTGTTACCATCTTTCTAAATTCCATATATATGCGTTAGTATACTGTATTGGTGTTTTTCTTTCTGGCTTACTTCACTCTGTATAATAGGCTCCAGTTTCATCCACCTCATTAGAACTGATTCAAATGTATTCTTTTTAATGGCTGAATAATACTCCATTGTGTATATGTACCACAGCTTTCTTATCCATTCATCTGCTGATGGACATCTAGGTTGCTTCCATGTCCTGGCTATTATAAACTGTGCTGCGATGAACATTGGGGTACTCGTGTCTCTTTCCCTTCTGGTTTTCTCAGTGTGTATGCCCAGCAGTGGGATTGCTGGATCATAAGGCATGTCTATTTCCAGTTTTTTAAGGAATCTCCACACTGTTCTCCATAGTGGCTGTACTAGTTTGCATTCCCACCAACAGTGTAAGAGGGTTCCCTTTTCTCCACACCCTCTCCAGCATTTATTACTTGTAGACTTTTGGATTGCAGCCATTCTGACTGGTGTGAAATGGTACCTCATAGTGGTTTTGATTTGCATTTCTCTGATAATGAGTGATGTTGAGCATCTTTTCATGTGTTTGTTAGCCATCTGTATGTCTTCTTTGGAGAAATGTCTATTTAGTTCTTTGGCCCATTTTTTGATTGGGTCATTTATTTTTCTGGAGTTGAGCTGTAGGAGTTGCTTGTATATTCTCGAGATTAGTTGTTTGTCAGTTGCTTCATTTGCTATTATCTTCTCCCATTCTGAAGGCTGTCTTTTCACCTTGCTAATAGTTTCCTTTGATGTGCAGAAGCTTTTAAGGTTAATTAGGTCCCATTTGTTTATTTTTGCTTTTATTTCCAATATTCTGGGAGGTGGGTCATAGAGGATCCTGCTGTGATGTATGTCAGAGAGTGTTTTGCCTATGTTCTCCTCTAGGAGTTTTATAGTTTCTGGTCTTACGTTTAGATCTTTAATCCATTTTGAGTTTATTTTTGTGTATGGTGTTAGAAAGTGTTCTAGTTTCATTCTTTTACAAGTGGTTGACCAGAGTTCCCAGCACCACTTGTTAAAGAGATTGTCTTTAATCCATTGTATATTCTTGCCTCCTTTGTCGAAGATAAGGTGTCCATATGTGCGTGGATTTATCTCTGGGCTTTCTATTTTGTTCCATTGATCTATATTTCTGTCTTTGTGCCAGTACCATACTGTCTTGATAACTGTGGCTTTGTAGTAGAGCCTGAAGTCAGGTAGGTTGATTCCTCCAGTTCCATTCTTCTTTCTCAAGATCGCTTTGGCTATTCGAGGTTTTTTGTTTTTCCATACAAATTGTGAAATTATTTGTTCTAGCTCTGTGAAGAATGCTGTTGGTAGCTTGATAGGGATTGCATTGAATCTATAGATTGCTTTGGGTAGTATACTCATTTTCACTACATTGATTCTTCCAATCCATGAACATGGTATATTTCTCCATCTGTTAGTGTCCTCTTTGATTTCTTTCACCAGTGTTTTATAGTTTTCTATATATAGGTCTTTAGATTCTTTAGGTAGATATATTCCTAAGTATTTTATTCTTTCCGTTGCAATGGTGAATGGAATTGTTTCCTTAATTTCTCTTTCTGTTTTCTCATTATTAGTGTATAGGAATGCAAGGGATTTCTGTGTGTTGATTTTATATCCTGCAACTTTACTATAGTCATTGATTAGTTCTAGTAATTTTCTGGTGGAGTCTTTAGGGTTTTCTATGTAGAGGATCATGTCATCTGCAAACAGTGAGAGCTTTACTTCTTCTTTTCCAATTTGGATTCCTTTTATTTCTTTTTCTGCTCTGATTGCTGTGGCCAAAACTTCCAAAACTATGTTGAATAGTAATGGTGAAAGTGGGCACCCTTGTCTTGTTCCTGACTTTAGAGGAAATGCTTTCAATTTTTCACCATTGAGGATAATGTTTGCTGTGGGTTTGTCATATATAGCTTTGATTATGTTGAGGTATGTTCCTTCTATTCCTGCTTTCTGGAGAGTTTTTATCATAAATGGATGTTGAATTTTGTCAAAGGCTTTCTCTGCATCTATTGAGATAATCATATGGTTTTTATTTTTCAATTTGTTAATGTGGTGTATTACATTGATTGATTTGCGGATATTGAAGAATCCTTGCATCCCTGGGATAAAGCCCACTTGGTCATGGTGTATGATCTTTTTAATGTGTTGTTGGATTCTGATTGCTAGAATTTTGTTAAGGATTTTTGCATCTATGTTCATCAGTGATATTGGCCTGTAGTTTTCTTTTTTTGTGGGATCTTTGTCAGGTTTTGGTATTAGGGTGATGGTGGCCTCATAGAATGAGTTTGGAAGTTTACCATCCTCTGCAATTTTCTGGAAGAGTTTGAGCAGGATAGGTGTTAGCTCTTCTCTAAATTTTTGGTAGAATTCAGCTGTGAAGCCGTCTGGACCTGGGCTTTTGTTTGCTGGAAGATTTTTGATTACAGTTTCAATTTCCGTGCTTGTGATGGGTCTGTTAAGATTTTCTATTTCTTCCTGATCGAGTTTTGGAAAGTTGTACTTTTCTAAGAATTTGTCCATTTCTTCCTCGTTGTCCATTTTATTGGCATATAATTGTTGATAGTAGTCTCTTATGATCCTTTGTATTTCTGTGTTGTCTGTTGTGATCTCTCCATTTTCATTTCTAATTTTATTGATTTGATTTTTCTCCCTTTGTTTCTTGATGAGTCTGGCGAATGGTTTGTCAATTTTATTTATCTTTTCAAAGAACCAGCTTTTGGTTTTGTTGATTTTTGCTATGGTCTCTTTTGTTTCTTTTGCATTTATTTCTGCTCTAATTTTTAAGATTTCTTTCCTTCTACTAACCCTGGGGTTCTTCATTTCTTCCTTTTCTAGTTGCTTTAGGTGTAGAGTTAGGTTATTTATTTGACTTTTTTCTTGTTTCTTGAGGTGTGCCTGTATTGCTATGAACTTTCCCCTTAGGACTGCTTTTACCGTGTCCCACAGGTTTTGGGTTGTTGTGTTTTCATTTTCATTCGTTTCTATGCAAATTTTGATTTCTTTTTTGATTTCTTCTGTGATTTGTTGGTTATTCAGCAGCGTGTTGTTCAGCCTCCATATGTTGGATTTTTTAATAGTTTTTCTCCTGTAATTGAGATCTAATCTTACTGCATTGTGGTCAGAAAAGATGCTTGGAATGATTTCTATTTTTTTGAATTTACCAAGGCTAGCTTTATGGCCCAGGATGTGATCTATCCTGGAGAAGGTTCCATGTGCGCTTGAGAAGAAGGTGAAATTCATTGTTTTGGGATGAAATGTCCTATAGATATCAATTAGGTCTAACTGGTCTATTGTATCGTTTAAAGTTTGTGTTTCCTTGTTAATTTTCTGTTTAGTTGATCTATCCATAGGTGTGAGTGGGGTATTAAAGTCTCCCACTATTATTGTGTTATTGTTAATTTCTTCTTTCATACTTGTTAGCATTTGTCTTACATACTGCGGTGCTCCCGTGTTGGGTGCATATATATTTATAATTGTTATATCTTCTTCTTGGATTGATCCTTTGATCATTATGTAGTGACCGTCTTTGTCTCTTTTCACAGTCTTTGTTTTAAAGTCTATTTTATCTGATATGAGTATTGCTACTCCTGCTTTCTTTTGGTCCCTATTCGCATGGAAAATCTTTTTCCAGCCCTTCACTTTCAGTCTGTATGTGTCCCCTGTTTTGAGGTGGGTCTCTTGTAGACAACATATGCAGGGGTCTTGTTTTTGTATCCATTCAGCCAGTCTTTGTCTTTTGGTTGGGGCATTCAACCCATTTACGTTTAAGGTAATTACTGATAAGTATGACCCCGTTGCCATTTACTTTATTGTTTTGGGTTCGAATTTATACACAATTTTTGTGTTTCCTGTCTAGAGAATATCCTTTAGTATTTGTTGGAGAGCTGGGTTGGTGGTGCAGAATTCTCTCAGCTTTTGCTTGTCTGAAAAGCTTTTGATTTCTCCTTCATACTTGAATGAGATCCTTGCTGGGTACAATAATCTGGGCTGTAGGTTATTTTCTTTCATCATTTTAAGTATGTCTTGCCATTCCCTCCTGGCTTGAAGAGTTTCTATTGAAAGATCAGCTGTTATCCTTATGGGAATTCCCTTGTGTGTTATTTGTTGTTTTTCCCTTGCTGCTTTTAATATTTGTTCTTTGTGTTTGATCTTTGTTAATTTGATTACTATGTGTCTTGGGGTGTTTTGCCTTGGGTTTATCCTGTTTGGGACTCTCTGGGTTTCTTGGACTTGGGTGATTATTTCCTTCCCCATTTTAGGGAAGTTTTCAACTATTATCTCCTCAAGTATTTTCTCATGGTCTTTCTTTTTGTCTTCTTCTTCTGGGACCCCTATGATTCGAATGTTGTAGCGTTTAATATTGTCCTGGAGGTCTCTGAGATTGTCCTCATTTCTTTTAATTCATTTTTCTTTTATCCTCTCTGATTCATTTATTTCTACCATTCTATCTTCTAATTCACTAATCCTATCTTCTGCCTCTGTTATTCTACTATTTGTTGCCTCCAGAGTGTTTTTAATTTCACTTATTGCATTATTCATTATATATTGACTCTTTTTTATTTCTTCTAAGTCCTTGTTAAACCTTTCTTGCATCTTCTCAATCCTTGCCTCCAGGCTATTTATCTGTGATTCCATTTTAATTTCAAGATTTTGGATCAATTTCACTATCATTATTCGGAATTCTTTATCAGGTAGATTCCCTATCTCTTCCTCTTTTGTTTGGTTTGGTGGGCATTTATCCTGTTCCTTTATCTGCTGGCTGTTCCTCTGTCTCTTCATCTTGTTTAAATTGCTGAGTTTGGGGTGTCCTTTCTGTATTCTGGCAGTTTGTGGAGTTCTCTTTATTGTGGCGTTTCCTCGCTGTGTGTGGGTTTGTACAGGTGGCTTGTCAAGGTTTCCTGGTTAGGGAAGCTTGTGTCGATGTTCTAGTGGATGGAGCTGTATTTCTTCTCTCTAGAGTGTAATGAAATGTCCAGTAATGAGTTATGAGATGTCTATGGTTTTGGGGTGACTTTGGGCAGCCTGTATCTTGAAGCTCAGGGCTGTGTTCCTTTGTTGCTGGAGAATTTGCTTGTTATGTCTTTCCCTGGAACTTGTTGGCCCTTGTGTGGTGCTTGGTTTCAGTGTCGGTATGGAGGCGTTTGATGAGCTCCTGTCAATTAATGTTCCTTGGAGTCAGGAGTTCCCTGGAGTCAGGGATTGGACTTAAGCCTCCTACTTCCAGTTATTGGTCTTAATTTTACAGTAGTTTCAAAACTTCTCCTTCTATACAGCACCACTGATAAAACATCTACGTTAAAGATGAAAAGTTTCTCTACTGTGAGGGTCACTCAGAGAGGTTCACAGCGTTACATGGAGAAGAGAAGAGGGAGGAGGGAGTTAGAGGTGACCCAAATGAGATGAGGTGGAATCAATAGTGGAGAGAGTGGGCTAGCCAGTAGTCACTTCCTTATGTGCACTCCACAGCTGGACCACTCAGAGATGTTCACGGAGTTATACAGGGAAGAGAAGAAGGAGGCAGGAGACAGAGGTGGCCAGAAGGATAAAAGGGGGAAATGAAAAGGCGGGAGACATATCCAGCCAGTAATCAGTTCCTTAAGTGTTCTCCACCGTCTGGAACACACAGAAATTCACAGAGTTGGGTAGAGTAGAGAGGGGTTAGGGAGGAGATACAGGTGACCTGGTGGAGAAAATGGAGAGTCCAAAGGGAGAGAGAGCAGTCAAGCCAGTAATCTCATACACTAGTGAAAAATGGGTCCTGAAGATTGGGTTCTTAAAGGTACAAAATTGGTAACAAATACATAAAAACAAAAATTAGAAATCTAGAGTAGAGTTTGGAATTTCAAAAATGCGATGTTAATGAAAAGGAGAAGGAAAAGAAAGAGAGAAAAAACGAACAAAGAAAAACAAACAAGGTCGTGAAAGTAATAAAGAAACTACAGGTACAAAATTGATAACTAATACCAAACAGCAAAAATTAAAAATCTAGAGTAGAGTTTGGAATTTCAAAAATACAGCGTTAAAAAAAAAAAAAAAAAAAAGAAGAAGAATAAAAATAAAGAGAGAAAACAAACAAACCAACAAAAACACTGTCGCAAAAATTATAAAGAAAATACAGGTACAAAATTGATATCAAATACCAAAAAGCATAAATTAAAAATCTTGAGTAGAGTTTGGAATTGCAGATATACGATGTTATATAAAAGAAGAAGAGAGAGAAACAGAGGAAAAAAAAAGTCACAGCAATTATGAAAAAAACTATAGGTACAAAATTGATAACATATATCAAAAGGCTAAAATTAAAAATCTAGAGTAGAGTTTGGAATTTCAAAAATGCAATGTTAAAGAAAAGAAGAAAAAGAAAAAAGAAAAAAAACAAAAAACAAACAAAAAAAAAACCACGGTCAAAAAATTATAAAATATATATATGAAGTTTGCTGAAGAAGAAAAAAAAAAAAAATAGGGTCTTTTTTTTTTTTTTTTTGCAAAATAATAGTTATAAAAGTGAAAATTAAAGGACAATAGAGGACTTAAAAAAATTTTTTTTTAATTAAAAAAAAAAGAAAGAAAGAAAGATTGATCGTAAAAATAGTAAAAATATATCTAGGTCTTTCTCTGGTTTTGTTGTGAGTATTGTGGGTTCAGTTCATTTTTGGCAGTTCCTTAGTCCGACTTATATTTCTCAAGATCTATAGGCCCCTTCCTATGTAATCCGTAGTAACCACAGGGTTTTAATCTATGGCCTGTAGCTTCCAAGGCGTTTCCCTCTGTTATAGCTTCTTCTGTTTGCTGGTCTCTTCAGTGTCTGGTTCCCGCCCTGACACAAAGGGGACGGTGGAGGACCCTATTTTTTTTTTTTTTTTTTTTTTAATTTAGGCTCACTTGTTCAGCCGCGCTGTGGGGAGGGAGGGAGGGATGCTGCAAACAGATAACACTGGCGTGCGCTCTCAGTGCCTCGGCCACACTGGGTCTGCCCCCGCTCACGGCGCGTGTAACCTCCCTGCCCACACTGCTTGGGCTCTAGGTTGTTCCGCCAGGAACAATCAGAGGCCGGCCCTGGACTGAGCTCCCAGGTCCAAGCCGCTCAGGTTCAGGCACTCGGGTAGTCCTCAGAGGCGCAGACTCAGTTGGGCCTGCGTTTTGTGTTCTTCCCAGGTCGAGCAGCTCAGGTGATGAGGTGTTTGGCGGGCACCAATGCTGCGACTTATCGCCTCCCCGCCACTCGGTTATCTGGGTGTAAAACCGGCGCACCTTCTCAGGCAGATGTTGACCGTCCAGACCCCCAAGAAGTTTTAGTTAGCAAAGAAGCCTGCTTACAGTTTTATAGATAGTGTCTCTCTGGGGCTGCGATTGCCCCCTTCCGGCTCTGGCTGCCTGTCACCGGAGGGGGAAGGTCTGCAGCCGGCTATCTCTGTTCAGTCCTTTGTTCTGTGCACGGGCCTGGCGGTGTCTTAGGTTAGGGCTGGCTTTTCGCGTGGTAGATATCCCACAGTCTGGTTTGCCAGCCCAAATTATTTCGCTCAGATAGCGCTCAGGACATTCGGCCCAATTCTTACTCTAAGGGACACAGCCCGCGCCGCACTTCCCTGCCCAGCCCCCGCTTGCTAATGCCGTGTGCAGGCGTCTGCGCTGCTTCTCCGCTGGGGGAGTTCCCGTAGGGCTCACAATCCGCGATTTTTAATTGTTTATTTTTTTTTTCCCCTCCCTTTTATGTTGCCCTCTGTGCTTCCAAAGCTCGGCACAGATTCGGCAGTGAGAGGGTTTCCTGGTGTTTGGAAACTTCTCTCTTTTTAAGACTCCCTTCCCGGGACGGAACTCCGTCCCTCCCTCTTTGTCTCTTTTTTTGTCTTTTATATTTTTTCCTACCTCCTTTCGAAGAGTTGGGCTGCTTTTCTGGGTGCCTGATGTCCTCTGCCGGCATTCAGAAGTTGTTTTGTGGAATTTACTCGACGTTTAAATGCTCTTTTGATGAATTTGTGGGGGAGAAAGTGTTCTCCCCGTCCTACTCCTCCGCCATCTTGGCTCCTCCCCCAAACCTGCATATTTTAAACTACTTATTCTATGTATTTTATTCAGGTTTCTACTCCTTCTTGAGTCAGTTTGAGTAAATTATAATTTTCTAGAAAATTGTTTTTATGAGTTTTTAGATTTTGGCATAAAGTGTTCCAGTGTTCTCTTATGACTTAAAATTTCTGATAAATCCACACTGTTATCTTCCCTTTTATTACTAATCTGTTTCTTTGTGTCTTCTCTTATTTTCTTGATTAATCTTGCAAAACATTTATTTTGTTGCTCTTTCCAAATAGAAAAGTTTGGACCTTTTAGTCCTCTCTATCTTTATTTCCTATTTCACACATTTTTGTTGACATATTTTATTGTTCTTTCTGTGATATACATGTACTCGCTTGTTTTTGTTTCATTCCCTAATCACTGAGTTTGTATGCTCAGCTAATTTTCAGTCTTCTTCTGTTCTACTATAAACACATAAAGACTGGAAATTCCCTCTGAAAGCAGCATAAACTATATATCGTGTATTTTGAAATGTATTATTTTCATGGACATCTGTTTGTGAATGTATTCTAATTTCCACTCTTTTTCCATTGACTTATGAATTAATTAGAAGCATTTTTTTAATTATTGGGGATTTCTAATTGTTCTTTACTATTGACCTCCCCATTTTTGTCACTGTGATAAAAGAATGTGCTTGATATTATTGATTGATTGATTGATACGTATTGAAATTGCTTTGTTTCCTGCCTAATACATGAAAAACTTTTTGAAATACTGCATGTAATTCAGAAGGAAAATATGTTCTATAGTATGTTCATTAGATCAAACTTTTTAATGTTCATCACTCCTTATATTTTAATTTTGCATCTGTTGTAGGAGATAGCTGTGTTAAAATCTGACTGTACCTGTTGTCAGTTTTTTCATAGTTCTAACAATTTTTGCTTTATGTATTTTAAAGCTACATTAGTAAATCATACAAATTTGTATTTGAAACAGCTTCTTGAGAAATTATTCTTTTGTATAACATATGATGATCTTATTTTTTCCTAATTGTACTTTTTGCCCTAAAGTCTACTTTTTTAGTCAGTGTTTTATATCTATGCCAACTTTATTTAATTAGCCAATTTTTTTTCCAAGTATATCTTTTTTACATCCATTTATCTTAGCCTTTTGGGCCCTTATATTTTAGATGTGTCTTTAGCTAAAAGGCAAGTTTAGACTATTTAAATTGATTGTGATCATTAATGATTTATTTGGATTTTATTTCTATCAAAAATCGTGTTTTATGTCTAACATGTTTCCTCTTCCCATTCTTTCCTTTTTGCTTATCTTCTGTTAAATTAATTAAATTTCCTTTAGTCTATACTTTACTTTTTTAATTTTGTAGGAAGTTATTCTATCTTCCACTTTTTTGTTGGCTACCTTTACATTTTTAAAGATAAGTAATGTTGTCATCTTCTTTTGTAGTTTTTACCTCTTTTCTTCAAGTACTCTATTCTGGATAATTTCCTTGAGCATATTTCAGTTCAGTAATTCGTTCTTTATCTGTGTCTCATATTTTGTCTAACCTATTATTTCACTAGTCTTTCATTTCAATTTTTTTCATGTCAGAAATTGTACTCAGTTTTGTTTTTTGTTTTGTTTTTTTTTTTACCCCCACTTCTTTTTTTTTTTAATTTTATTTTATTTTTAAAGTTTACATAACTGTATTAGTTTTGCCAAATATCAAAATGAATCCACCACAGGTATACATGTGTTTCCCATCCTGAACCCTCCTCCCTCCTCCCTCCCCATTCCATCCCTCTGGGTCGTCCCAGTGCACCAGCCCCAACCCTTCCTGTTTATTATTGGCTTGTATTTCCAATTTATTCTTTTATATTTAGAATTATTTAAACATACTTGGAGAAGGAAATAGCAACCCACTCCAGTACTCTTGCCTGGAGAATCCCATGGATGGAGGAGCCTGGTGGGCTACAGTCATGGGGTCGCAAAGAGTTGGACACGACTGAGTGACTTCACTTTAAACATACTTAATTACTGACTTTCTCAGATTCTTCTATTATAAAAGTTTTCAGTTAGAGAAAGATTCTCTCTCTCCATAAACATTTTGCATTTTTTTCCACCAGGCACTAAGAAAACATTGCTAAACTAGAACTATCTTATATTACTTGCTTGACTTGAAGCTTCCTAATATATACGTGTTGTTGTTCATTGTTCAGTTGCTCAGTTGTGTCTGATTTTTTGTGACCGCATGGACTACAGAATACCAGACTTCCCTGTCTTTCACCATCTCCTGGAGCTTGCTCAAACTCACTTCCATTGAGCCAATGATGCCATCCAATCATCTTGTTCCCTGATGTCCCCTTCTCCTCCCACCGTCAATCTTTCCCAGCATCAGGATCTTTTCCAGTGAATCAGCTCTTCGCATCAGGTGGCCAAAGAATTGGAGTTTCAGCTTCAGCATCAGTCTTTACAATGAATATTCAGAGTTGATTTCCTTTAGGATTAACAGGTTTGATCTTGCAGTCCAAGGGACCCTCAAGAATCTTCTCCAGCACCACAGTTTTAAGGCATTAATTCTTCGGTGTTCAGCCATTTTTACTGTCCAACTCTCCCATATGTACGTGAATACTGGAAAAACCATAGCTTTGACTATATGGACCTTTGTAGGCAAAGTAATGTCTCCCATTTTTAATAGGCTGTCTAGGTTTGTCACAGCTTTTCTTCCAAGGAGTGAGCATCTTTTAATTTCTTGGCTGCAGTCACCATTCGGAGTGATTATGGAGCTCAAGAAGATAAAATCTGTTATTGTTTCCCTATCTATTTGCTATGAAGTGATGGGACTCGATGCCATGATCTTCATTTTTTGAATGTTCAGTTTTAAGCCAGCTTTTTCTCTCTCCTCTTTCACTTTCATCAAGAGGCTCTTTAGTTCCTCTTCACTCTCTGCCCTTAGGGTGGTGTCATCTGCATATCTGAGGTTATTGATATTTCTCTGGGCAACCTTGATTCCAGCTTATGTTTCATCCACGCTGGCATTTCTCATGATGTACTCTGCATATAAGTTAAATAAGCAGGGTGACAGTATACAGCCTTGATGTACTCCTTTCCCAATTCTGAACCAGTCCATTGTTCCATGTCCAGTTCTAACTGCTGCTTCTTGGCCTGCATATGGGTTTCTCAGGAGGCAGGTAAGGTGGTCTGGTATTTCTTCCCATCTCTTTAGGAATTTTCCACAGTTTATTGTGATCCACACAGTCAAAGGCTTTAGCATAGTCAATAAAGCAGAAGTAGATATTTTTCTGGAACGCTCTTGCTTTTTCTATGATCCACCGGATATTAGCAATTTGATCTCTGGTTCCTCTGCCTTTTCTAAATCCAGCTTGTACATCTGGAAATTCTTGGTTCACATACTGTTGAAGCCTAGCTTGAAGGATTTTGAACGTGACCTTGCTAGCATGTGAAATGAGTACAATTGTGCAGTAGTTTGAACATTCTTTGGCATTTCCCTTCTTTGGGATTTGAATGGAAACTGACTTTTTCCAGTCCTATGGCCACTGCTGAGTTTTCCAAATTTGATGGCATATTGAGCACTTTAACAACATCGTCTTTTAGGATTTGAAATCTATCAGCTGGAATTCCAACACTTTCACTAGCTTTGTTCATAGTGATGCTTCCCAAGGCCCACATGACTTTGCACTCCAGGATATATAGTTGACCCCTATTTTAAATTTGAATCTTAACTCTGTTTGAAGCACAAATCCAAGATTAAAGTATTTGTCTTCTTCTGTTTTTTTTCTAACCCTTCTAGGGCTAGTCTGACTATGCTTTTTTAAAAATTTTCTTATTTTATTTATTTTTGACTGTGCTGGGTCTTCATCGCTGGTGGGCTTTTCTCCAGTTGCGGTGAGCGGGGCCTACTCTCTAGCTGTGGTGCACAGGCTTCTCATCGTGACGGCTTCTCTTGCTGCAAAGCACAGGCTCCAGGTGTGCAGGCTTCAGCAGCTGAGCCATGTGGATTTAGCAGTTGTGGCTCACAAGCTCTAGAGCACAGCTTCAGTAGTTGTGTCCCACGGCCCTGGTTTCTCCATGGCACGAGGGATCTTAAAAGATCAGGAATCGAACCTGTGTCTCCTGCATTGATGGGTGGATTCTTTACCCACTGAGCCACCGGGGATGCCCACTGTCTTCTTTTCTTAAGCAGATTTTAGACACAAGCTACAGCATGAACTTGTACGTAATGGCTTTGTCATCTCCCTCTAATCAAGGAAGATTGTCTTCTTTTATCCTGTCCTCTGATGATCTTGGATTTACAGGAAATTCTTAGTTAAAACCTCCTGTCCCTTGGAAGACAAGATGCCATCTCCTGTCTCCCAGTTGTAGTAAAATATTATAAGAATTGATCTTCATTCTCACCTGTATCCTGACTCCAGGATACATTATCACCTCTCTTAGACTTCTTTGTTTAGTTCCCTCTTCACTTCTTGAAGCAAAGAGCTCTCTTTCTTGATTTCAAACTCAGCTTAAGCATTTAAAAGATGTTTTATTACATTTATTCCAGTTCTGTGGCTGCCATAACAAGAAGTACTAATAACAGGAGGTTCCTCAAATTACATATTTTACTGTACGTATTCCCCAAACTAGGAAGGCCTTTGAGTGGCTTTGCCAGTGTTCTCCACCTGCTCCTGTATCTTGCACATGTGGAAGGATGGAAATGGAGAAAGAGGCAGTGAGGAGGGACGAATACCAAACAGGAAGTCCTTAGTTACACAGAACAGTTCTAGCTGTAGCTCTACTTTGCCACATGATCTTGGGCAAATTGTTTCTTCTTTGAGTCCTGTATTTTCTAGCCATAAAATAATGGATTTAGATAATAAAACATAATAATGACCCCTGCTGAGTCCCTTTTTGAGAGCTCAAGATAAGACCAGCACTGTTCTGTTTTCATTATATTTTCTATCTTATGTTTTACACTCACCAAAAAAAAAAAAAAAATCCCATTAAGAAAAATATTGTTGCCTCTGTCTTTTAGGCAATAAATTGCAACTAAGGAAAGTTATATAATTTGCCTATGATTTCTAATTTGCCAAAGTCATGATTTGAATGCAGATCTGTTTGAGTCTAAAGCATGTCTCTTAACCCTGTGTTACATTCCCTCTTATATCCTGCTTGATGATCACGAGGATTCCTGTCATTTCTAACCTTCCAAGAGTCTAAAATCAGCCTTCAGTTCCGTATGTATGTGTAACTTTCATTTTTTACCCAATCATATTCAGGGTCTCAATGTTCTCATCTCAAATTAAATCCCCTTCTTGTCCTTCTCACCCCAGGCCACTGCCCTGTATAATTATTGGCTGAATTAGTATTATATGAGTGTTTTATACAGGCTTCTTGAAATATGGTTTCTGGAGGGCTGGAAATGATTCTACATATATTCATATACACATATCACAGCAAGACCAGACATGATGTACAATGCTTGTTGCCAAGAGCTCCTTTACAAGAAAGAATTTGAGTTGTTTTTTTTCTTTCATAAGAACTTCTAGGAAATGAGATCAAAGATACATTAAATTACTCAGAATGCAAATGGCCTCCCTCTGTATTTAGATGGTTTGTAATACAGCTCCTTAGGCAGTAAAGTCATATTAGGCAGAAAAAAAGAAAATAGGCTTATAGAGCCCTCGTGTTCTATACTGAGTAGGTTCATCAGTTTTTTCTACTTAATTCATTGCGGCAATTCAAAAAATTATTAAATAAGTAGTTACTAGGCATTCACTGGTTTGCTCATTGTTTGCTGATCTAATTATTTACCAGGAGCTCTGCTTAGCATTGAAAATAAAGTGATAAATAAAATAGACTGAGCCCATGTTTTCATGGAGTTTGGAGACTTGAAACATGAAATTTGATGGAGAGGTGAAAAGTGAACAACCAGTCACTCAAAAAATGTGTATGTGTACACGTTGTGCTGGCTGAAAAGAAAATTGGGTAATGGTCAAGGATAGCATTTAGAGTAGGAGAGGGAGGGTCAGGGAAGACTCCTTTGCTGAAATCACTTGTAAGCTGAGCCCTAAAGAGTGTGAAGGGTGGGAGGATAGAAGGTCCTGAGTGGAGAGTTCCTTGGCACTATTTTAAAAACTTTTTTAATTTTATATTTGGCATATAGCCGATTAACAATGTTGTGATAGTGTTAGGCGGACAGCGAAGGGACTCAGCCACACATATACATGTATCCCCTCTCCCCTACACTCCCCTCCCATCCAGACTGCCATGCAACATTGAGCAGAGTTCCCTGTGCTACACAGTAGGACCTTGTTGGTTATGTATTTTAAATATAGCAGTGTGTACATGTCCATCCCAAACTCCCTAACTACCTCTCCCCACCATTCTTCCCCTCTGGCAACGGTGAGTTCAGTCTCTAAGAATGTGAGTCTCTTTCTGTTTTGTAAGTAAGTTCATGTGTATCGTTTTCCTTGGCACTTCTTGAAGAACTGGAGATAAACTCAGGTGTGATCCAAGATGAGGCTGAGTTGCTAGGTGGGAACAAGGTCACACTTTGGTTCTTTAACCACATGTGTATTTGACTTTTCACTCTAAGAAGCACCCAATGATAGTTTATGCCGAAGAGGTTTGACCTGTTTTAGTTTGTAAGGACTTTTCAGACTGCTGCAATAGAAATAAACAAGACAGTGTCAGAGTAGGAGGGAGAACAATTTGGATTGATGGCAACGTTCAGAAGTAGAGTGGTGATGGCTCAGTCTAGAGCAGGGAGTGTGATAGGGGTGAAAGGATGTGATTAAAGACTATTAGGAGTTAGAGTGAATTCAGGAGGTAAAGGAGAGGATGTTTTCAAGAACAGGTCCCGAGTTTCTGTCTTCGACAATGAAGTGAATGGAAACATCATCTCCTGATGTAAATGAATCAACTATAATTGATGAGACCTTAAGCTCAAAGCAAGTACTGGCCGTTTAGACTGGCAATTCTAATGCAGATTCTGTGTATTTTAGTTGTGTGTATGCATAACAGTTTAATAGATAATATTACTGAATGATCACTCCCTGCCAGGCAGTGTTCTAAGCCTCTATGTATATTAATGCATTTATCCTCGTCATAATGATCTGAAGCAAGTAATATTATCCCACTTTAAAGATGAGGAAACAGAGACACAGATATTCTAAATGTCTTGCCTAGAAACCACTCAACCAAATGCAGATTTTGGATCTGAACCCATGTTGTCCTGAGGAAAGTCTATGTTCCTGTTTCTTTTATTTTCCTAAGAATCTCCCAGTCTAGCCTGGCTGCTGCTGCTGCTTCTAAGTCACTTCAGTCATGTCCTACTCTGTGCGACCCCATAGACGGCAGCACACCAGGCTCCCCCATCCCTGGGATTCTCCAGGCAAGACTACTGGAGTGGGTTGCCAATTCCTTCTCCAATGCATGCATGCATGCTAAGTCACTTCAGTCAGGCTCGACGCTGTGCGACCCTATGGACAGCAGCCCACCAGGCTCCTCTGTCCACAGGATTCTCTAGTCTAGTCTGGAGGAACACACAAAAACCAACAATATGAAAATCACAGGAGGAAGTGTATAATAATCACCACTAACATTTAGTGGCAGAATATGGGCACTCACAGGGTGCTGAGGGGACACAGAGCAGAGACCTATAAGCTCTCATGGAGAAAATGGCATTTAAAAGATATGTTGTAATGCAATGGAAATTTACAGGGCACACAGGCTATAATTGAAGACTAAAAGTGTCTCTTAGGCAATGTCCTGCTCATCTTTGTAACTCTAGGACCTTCCCTTGGCACATGATAGGTACACAATAAATGTTTCATGAAGCCACCTGAAATGAAATGCATTGCAAATAAGGACACTACCTCATGACACTTAAGCTGTTCTGCTCCTGTCTTTACCAGAAATTTTTATTTTCCATCCCCCTTTAACAAATAAGACAAATGCAATTTCTCAGATACAGGAAGAACAGCTTTGCCAGGTCAGCTTTAAAGTCATAGTCTTCAGAAATCTGTTTGATCTAAAAGCAAGGACTGTTGGCATTTTCAGTGAATTTGCCTGCAGAAATCTTTAATGAGTTTACCTATAAACTAGCATGACTTATTATTTGCAGTCAGATTTCTGAATGCTATTTCAAAAAACAGAGTGCAGACACATATATATACAAACAGAGTCTATCCCTTCAGTTAGTCACTGCATTCGATTTAAACTTTCCAGGAATCTCCACTCAAAAGATTTTACATTATCACTCCCAAGTGGGTGGTCAATTACAACTCTGCCAAAATCGAAACAGAAACTTTAGGAGAATTACAAGATGTTTGTGTTTTCCCAGTTGACCATGCCCATTCCCTCTCCAAACACTCCGGGAGGCCCCCTATGTGAAACTGACATGTTTTGTCACATTGCGGCAGACCTTGGCTGGCATCCCTTACCCTCTGGGGTTCCCTCCACTTAATCAAAGCAATCCGCCTACTTATTCCCAACTTCCTATTTCTTAAGAGAGGCCTATTGATTTTGCCCCTGAAATGACACAGTCTTACTTTCAAGTGTTTGAATGTCTCTGCAAGTGATGAGCAAGGAGATTTGGGACAAAGTAGAGTGGAATTAGTATTGAATGATTTTGTTCAATCAAAAAACAAAACAAAGGCATATATTGAGTGCCTCTGGGCCTGATAGTATGCCAGGTAATGGTGATGCAAGGCAAATAAAACCCCTTCCTTTTTATTGAAGGAGCTCTCAGTCTAATAATACAGACAGCATGAAAACAAATAATTTTGGTAACACAGTGGAGTGCAATGATGGGGTGAGTGTGGGCATATGCCAGAGTGATGGGAATGGTAAAGGCTCTCTTAAAGAAATGATGTCTGGATTGAGTCTAAAACAAAGAGCAAGCAGAAGTTAGCCAGCAGGCAGACGCCTTTCCAGATGTTAGATTGAAGGGAACATCGTGTTACAGGCTAAGGGATCATCTAGCTATGACACACAGCAGGATTTACATGAGGGCCGGAGTGTAAGGTGCATGCAGAGGGGGATGATGAGGCTGCAGATCGGGCTTTTGAGGAAGAGATCTGTCAACTCTGCTAAGCAGTTTAAACTATCCTAGGGCACTGGGGAGCCATTAAAGGAATTTAAGTAGGAGAATATCAGAGTTAGATTATTGTGTTTCAGTAGGTCCCTCAGGTAATGGAGATTTCTTTACACAAGGCCATAAAGGGCTCCTAAGTCCTCACGGGGATCAGAGAAGCCTTGGGAACAGGAAGCCTTACTGACTGTCCAGTCAGAGCATTTGGGAGACCACAGGAGACTTACCTACTAGATTTCAAAAGAGGGGAAAAGAAAGACTAGAGAAAGCTACTGCGCATCTTAAACATGCTTTACTTTAGAGCATTTCCAAGTTATTTCTCATTCCTATCTCATTGCCATCTCATTCCTATCAATATTTTATGAGTGATACAGATTCCTTGGAAAAATTTCAGGTCTAAAAATGTATATTTTTGTCTGAGTTATGTTACATATCTTACAAATCTACCTATGAGACCAAACATGTCAATATCATACCAGTAACAATTGCAACATATCTTCCTTACAAAAAATTTCGAATTTTTCAACCGAGCATCTTTAGTGCCCTTTACAGACATCTAATGGAAACGATCATAATTTATTTTAAAATATATCATGGTATTTCTCACCCTCCATGATCTGAAATTATATTCCCAGAGCAAGGACTTAACTTGATGGTTCATATTTTTCTCATTTAAATTCTGTTTATTTTTCATACTGTTATATTTCTTTTACGATTTTCCCAATGGCCCATTGTAATAACTGACCATATTTGCTTAGCGGGAGAGTAAATGTTCATTTGCATATGTCTTGTTACTGCTAGAGGCTCGAAGGTGGCCTTGCCCTTTTGCAAGCTGCTTGGTTACTGTTGTCCAAATGAGTATATGTTAGGGAGTAAAGGGCAGTGTCCTGAAGATGCAAAACTTACATCTTAATCTTCACTCTCCATTCCACTCCCAACCAGGTTTCTTGAGCTATAATCTAAACAAATGGTAGGCCAGGTGGGGGATGAGACATTTACTCTTACGTTAAGCACAGACTGCATTTTTTTTAATATAGGAAAATCTTAAAATGGCCTCAAGGCAGTATTTGACAGGGATCTATCCTGGCTTTGGGAAGACTAGGGAAGTAAAATCCCGCTAAGTCCTTCTGGAGGTCCACTTTACTAAACCTTGACAGAAGGCAAACCAGGAATTTCTTTATGCGTCTTCACATTTGAAGATGTAATAATGACCAACAGGCCTGACAAACCTCTTAGCTTTGGAAGTCAGAGCTATCCTTCTACTCTTAATTCAGATAATAAAAGTGTATTGCCTTGAGCTATATCTGTCTATATCTATCTATAAAATACCTATGTTTGTATGTGTGAGTATGTATGTATATGTACCTGTATATACATAAGATACATACATATATGGCAGAAGTGCAAAGACTGATTTTACCTGTTTAGTTGCTAATAATATAAGTATGACTTTGGGAAATTGTGAAATTTAAGTTTTCACACTGGTGGTAAAAGCCTGAAGCAACCTTGTGCAAAAAAGATAATGGATCCATAATAGAACATTTTCACCCTGAGTATTTGACCCTTTTGTGTGTGTGTGTTTTTAATACCATTCAAGGCATGTATGTCTGTTACTTTGAACAGTTCGCATATTTTATTTTGCATCCAAGTGTCCAACATGTTCACCAGCAAATGATAAGGATTTAGCAAAATAGAATAAGCTGGTCATTTATCATTTTTTTACATCTCCATTGGGATTTCTAATAGTCCTCGCAAGCATAAGTTTATTCTAATATCTTTCCCAAGGTTTTTCTCCAACCTCTGTGGCCGTAGTCTTTTCCATCCCAGTAAATGGCCCCACCACCTACCCAATTGCTTAAGATAGAAATCCTCCCTAATCCTCTCTCAGACCAGGCTTGACTCCTCTTGCACCAACCATCGATAAGCTTTAGCCGTCTTACCTTCAGAAGAATTTTGACACCATCATCATTTCTTCATCCCCATTGCTTTATCATTTTTAGTGTTTACCTACTGCACTTGGACTAAAACCCAAAGTCCTCCCAAAGGCTGTATGTGAATCCCATCTGCCTCTCACCCTGTTGCAACTCTGCATCCATCAAGATCTTGGCAGAATCACAGCCTTCATTCATCCTTTTCATTCCTCTTAAAATGTTTGTTCCCTGAACATGATCCTTTCTCGTCCTTCAAGTCTTTGAATCCCCAATCCTCACCCCATCCCATTATAGGTTCCTTATCTCACAGTACTTTTATGAGTTTGTAATTGCCTTTTTTTTTTTTTTTTAAACTTGTGGGTTTTCCGTTTCCCCTGAAAACCTATCAGCACTGTAGGGTAAGGATGTTTATCTTGCCGTCCAGAGCATGTTCCACACTATATACTGTGTCTAGCAGATAGCAAAACTCAAGAAAAAGTTGATTGAATACATGGAATATATAAGAACTGAAGATAAAAGAAAGAGTAGGACACAGTTCCTGCCCTCAGAGAGCTTGCATTCTTAATAGGAAAGGCAGAAAAAAATCAGATAATTACAATATCTAGAGATGAATACTTTATAGGGGAGAAGTATCAACACAAAACACAGTGATGAGGGAAAGGATTGTATGAATGGTGTCAAGATTTTGGCACCAGAGACCAATAAACTTGGTTAAATCTTCAATTACCATCAAAGTTTTTACCATTAAATAGCTCTGATGATTTGATCAGGCTACTTAACACCTCTGATTCTTAGTCTATTCATCTGTAAAAAGGAAGTAAGGATATTTACTATCTCAAAGAGGTCCTATGAGGATTAAATGAAATAAGCCATGTGAAATGTTAACTCGCAGAATATGAGCTAGTAGTTTAAGTGGTTATTTATCTAAGGAGATGTACTGCCACCATTGAGAGTGATGTTTAATTAGTCACTGTATACCTGGAACTGAGTATGCTGTTGAATTAAAGTCTTTTACTCTCAAACCAGTGCTCATTTTCTCCTCCATGGAGATTGATATTTAACAGCTCAGGTTCTCCCTTCTCTAAAAACTTCCCTGACCATTTTAAGACAGTTCATCACACCCTGCTCTGAGTTATCTTCCTGCCTTATGGTTTGGAGCATGCTGATATTTCAAGGGGCCAAATAACTGTTGCTGCTCCACTGTGCCCTGGTGTGGAACCACACGAGAGACCGACTGAAGTGGTAGCTTCATACCTGAGGGAGGAGGTGAGGACATGATGGAGTGTGTTAGCCACACAAAATTCAGAGCAGACATGGAAAGTAGTGCTGAACAGCTGGAGGCCTTTCGAGGTTCTCAAATGGTAGGGAACAGACCAGAGAACATGTCTGCAAACAGGTGATTCAAAAGGCAGAGGAGGAGGAGAGTGGCTGAGCTAGGCATTGCGTGGTCATTCCACAACCCAGACACAAGAGTAGGGTATAGGAAAAATCCAAAGGTGTTACGCTAATGGTTGTTGTTGTTCCATCGCTAAGTCATATCCGACTCTTTGAGAGCCCATGAATTGCAGCATGCAGGCTTCCCTGTCCTTCACCAACTCCCAGAACTTGCTCAAACTCATGTCCATTGGGTCAGTGATGCCATCCAACCATCTCATCCTCTGTCGCCCCCTTCTCCTCTAGCCCTCAATCTTTCCCAGAATCAGTCTTTTCCAATGAATCAGCTCTTCGCATCAGGTGGCCAAAATATTGGAACTTCAGCCTCAGCACCAGTCCTTCCAATGAATATTCAGGGTTGATTTCCTTTACAAATGACTGGTTTAATCTCCTTGTTGTCCAAAGGACTCTCAAGAGTCTTCTCCAACACCACCGTTTGAAAGCAGCAATTCTTTGACATTCAGCCTTCTTTATTTTGTGTGTGTGTGTGTGGCTATACCACAATTTTTTTTTTAATTTTATTTTTAAAACTTTACAAAATTGTATTAGTTTTGCCAAATATCAAAATGAATCCGCCACAGGTATACATGTGTTCCCCATCCTGAACCCTCCTCCCTCCTCCCTCCCCATACCTTTCCTCTGGGTCATCCCAGTGCACTAGCCCCAAGCATCCAGTATCATGCATTTGAAACGAGTTGTCAGCCTTCTTTATAGTCCATCTCTCACATCCATACATAAATATTGAAAAAAACCATAGCTTTGACTGTTTTGACATTTGTTGGCAAAATGATGTCTCTGCTTTTAATACACAGCCTAGGCTAATTGACATCCCCCAACTTGGAATCACAAAGCCAGTAAAAGAGTTCCTGTCCTCTGCCCACCACCAACAGAGACACTCCAGGCTCCAGAGTTAGCAGGCCTGAGTTTAAGCCCTCACTCTGCAACTTATAAACAGGAACACTTCAATCTCTCTTAGCCTCTGTATTCTGAAATGTAAAATGAGGTTGATAATAATAGCATCTGCCCCATAGTGTGAGGCTAAAATGAACGAGTGCAGTAAAGCACTTACTACTGTAGTGGGCGTGTAATAAATGTTATTTTTTTCTTGGCTAAGATTTTATCTCTGAAATTGCCATTGCAAGAGAAAAGTAGGCACATAAATGAACAAATGTGTGCCTTAATTAAAATGCTAGAAAAGGGCTATCAGGGAGATGATGCTTGGACAAGACTCTTAAGAACAGCATTGTGCATCTACGTGGTCCAGGGCCTTCCAGCAAGCGAGCAGAGCCAGAGCTGCAGTATCACGTTCATGGTCCCTGGATACTTTTGTCTTCTCGAGTTTTGTCTTTTGTAAAAGCAAAAAAAGATATTAAATATTATATTTTATAATTTCATTGGTATAAAGACAAATATCATCTGTGATGGATTATGTTGAATTTTTTCCTCTAATTAAAACTTTTTTGTTAGTCCCTAAAAGTATCATGGTTTCTAGACACTATGCCTCTTGTGCTTGATGGGGAAGTCTGAGGTGGGGAAAACAGAGGACAAAGACTCAAGGAAAGACACATCCTACAATATTTTGAGAACTGTAGAAAGTGTCATGTGATGGAAGCTTAGCAAGCTTTTTTTAAAACAACTTATTTAAGAAATAGATGTTGTAGCAAAGTCAAGATTTACATGTCAAATATACAAAATTAAGACAAATTTTTAATTTGCAATAGCACTCCAGTATTTTCTATTGTATTTTTGACACTGGTCATAATGCACCTAATTTATTACTTTATAAAGTTTTGACTTCTTACTTGAAAATCGCTGATGTAAGAGAAAGAAACAAGAGGAAGGGTAGAGAAGGAGACAGGACAGGGTTACAGAGGCCCTGCATTGCATGCCAGGGCTGAGGGCACGTTCCTGAAGGATGAATTTTGGCAGAATTTCATGCAGAGGCATGAAGTGATTAAATCTGTGTATTTGAAAGTTGGCCCTGAAGGACAGATTGGAAGAGGGTGACACGGAAAGCAGAGAGCTTACTAGTAGAGATGCTGCTAGAAGCATTCAACAAGAGATGGGGAGTGTCAAACTGAGGAGGTGGGACTGGGAACATGAGGAAGGCATAGAGAACATCCCGTAGACCAAGCGCTCCTTGCTCAGTACCCTTTCTTTCAGTCTTATTTCAAGTGGTGTATAACTAAACAAAGAGGAAAGTCTCTTGCTCTCCCCATTTTTTCTTGTAGTTTAATTAATTTCATACAAGTACATATAAATTGGCAACTTAGCCTGGAAGACATAAATTCAGTGAGCGAAGTTCTGGTTCTGGAGTTGGCCAGGTCTCTGGTTCTGGAGTTGGTCTCCGCCAGGCCCCACCACTTACCAGGTGAGAGTTCTGTGACAGCTTCCTCACTCTGTGAGTCTTGGGTTCCCCATCTGTAATACAAGAGTGGTAACAAAGCTCTCTTCGTAGTGTAGTTATAATCTACATGGAGAAAATGTATATATTGTGCTTAGTACACTGCCCGTGTGCAGCAAGACACAGAATAAGTGGAGATTATTATAAAATATATTTTGAAAATTATGTGCTTATCCTATAACTTTGGGAGAAAAGGAAGCAAATCCAACATTTTAGTTAAAAAAAAAGTTCACCTCTATGTAACTTTGAATTTGATGGCCTCTCTCTGTCAGGAAGCCAAACTATAATTCCTGGGGGTGTGTATGTGTGAGTGTGTGTATGTGAAACATTTCATTAGCATAGATTCATAAGGTTTATGCATTCTGTCTCACCTTTATCTCTTCACTTAACCCTGTTTGTAGTGTCCTGTACATTTAAGCTGTCTTCCAGGTCATGCTTTTTAAAGGTTGCAAAATGTCCCATCATGGGTATGTGGCAAATTCCAGCAACAGTTAGACTCTTGAGTTGTTTCTAACTAATTCCTATGGACTTAATATTTTCAGGTTATTTAAAAATCTTCTGTCAAGGTCTACTAAGTTTCCCTTGGTCCCTTTTTTTCCTTCTAATTTACTGTTTTTGCAAAGAGAGGGTTGGGGGCATGCATACAGACATCCAAAGTCTTTGAAATGTCTACCATCTTCCTAGGGCTCTGAGTAGTGTGGTAATGAACTGCTTTGAGGTTAAGTTGTCTGACTGTCTTATTATGAGAGATCAAACCGGAAGGTATGTGTTTGCTTCCAATTAACACCAACTGTTGGGATTTGAAAATCATGTATTTCATTCATTAACCTTCAGGATGGCATTCAGAGGAGAGAATGTTTGAATTTACAACCTACAAATTATAAATTTATCAAAAGCAGTAGCATGATTGTAATGCTTGTGTTAAAGACCATGTGTATCCTTAGTCTCTACAGTAGATCATGAGGAGACTGTGTCTGCCCTGAGGACATGTTCTCTAATAACAAGCATCTTTCATCCTCTGCAGTGGAGAGAGATTTCCACATGTCTTTTTCTCTTGTCACATTCACCATAACCCTGGAAGGAAAGAGGCCAGAGGTTACTATTCTCATTTGATGGATGAAAAAAACTGAGTCTCAAAGACATCAATGGACTTGCCCAAAGTGATACTTCTACAGAATGGTGAAGCCAGAACTTGAAATCAGAAGTTTTCCTTCTCAGGCCTCTGCTCTTTCCTTCTCCCCAGGTTGCTTTCTCCAGTGTTGAGATGCACAAAATAAAGAAGACCATTGTCAGGTCAAAGTGTGAAGTAGGGAATTTTGTCTCACAGCCCACCACCTATTAGGCCTTGCCCTCCCTCTCCAGGAAACATCCACTAATGTTCCAAGGACGTGCACCTCTGACCCATCTTTGTCCTTCATTTCCCTCCATTGCACAGACTGATAGGAAGCAGGAGAGACTTGAGGTGGATGGTAGGCCACCCTGTAGCATGTGTCAGGACGGCAATTTCAACATCAGACGCTTTAAGCCAAATCCCAAATCTGACACTTGGCCTCGGAAAACAGAAATTCTTTATTCCTTAGTTTCTTTGTGAGAAGTTATCAACTAGAAATGATTTCAAAAGCAGTTGATAGACTATGTGGCTGAATGTGATTTCAACAATTTAAAAAACTCATTATCTCACTTAACTCCAAAAATGAAGCTTTTCCAGTTTGCTTAACCAAGCTGCTCAAGGATATCTGGATTCTGGGTCAGCTTCTTTTGCTTCACTCTGATTTTTCTTTGTGGTTGAAATGGGTGCCTTGGTTCCACCATCAAATCCTCATATAACAATACCCAAAACAGGAATGAAAGTGTTGGGCATTCTCCTTATGCATTTGTCTTTTTACCAGGGCCGAGTGAAAGCGTTTTTAACAGAAGGCTCCAGCAAACTTCTCGTTCATTTCATTGGCCAAACTGGGTCACATGCCCATCACTACACAGGGGGGCAACTGCCAGGTTGACCAGCTGTCCCAGCTGACGTGGGCCTTGGCAAAAGAGAATAGGGTTGCTCTGATCAGTTTAAGCACAGGTTATTTTCTAAGTCTAGGATTAGAGTCCCCTTCCTTAAGCATATCTCAGCTTAGATATGAGAAAAAATGTGAGTTCCATGAGCAAGCTAGAGGGTGTTTCACTGACTCCGGAGAAGGTAACCAGTTAGTCTGCCACAGAAGGGTTTATGATTAGTAGAAACTGTTAGTTGCTCAGCCATGCCCAAGTCTTTGTGACCCCATGGACGGTTACCTGCCAGGCTCCTCTGTCCATGGGGATACTCTGGGCAAGAATACTGAAATGGGTTGCCGTTCCTTTCTCCCCGCCCAGGGACAGAACCCAGGTCTCCTTCATGGCAGGCAGATTTGTTACCATCTGAGCCACCAGGGAAGCAAAAAGTTGAAAGTAAAAAACTTAGCATAGCACCTGGCACATAAAATATCTCAGTGAATGTCTCACAGTATTACCAACTTTGCAAGTTAGAGCAGAATCCAGTAATTGCTTTTTAACTTTGGGCCTGCCACTTAACCACTCAAAGACACTTTCATTTTCTTCAAATTGAGGATAAGTATTGCTACTGTACCTGGAAGAGGGTGTGGAAACCCACTCCAGTATTTCTGCCTGGAGAATCCCGTGGACAGAGGAGCCAGGCTGGCTATACAGCCCATAGAGTCGGACACAACTGAAGTGACTTAGCATGACGATTGCTACTGTACAGAGTTGTTGAAAATGTTTAAAATAATACATGGGAAAGAGTGTTTAAGTTATTAAATACTATGCAAATGTAAAATATCATTTTTAACATTCAGAGTCTCACCTGCAAAGTCACTTACAGAAGGGTCAGACAGCTATATAATGACAGATTGGTGAAAAGCTCACAACTGAGTGCAAGATTTTCATGTGTTTGGCAATGTGATGCTGATATATAGAACACCCGTCATCTCATTGTTCTGAACATTTAAAAATAAACTCCAACTTTTGTTCCAGGCCACCTCGTACCTAAATATAGTGCAATGAAATACCAAAAAAAAAAAAAAAAAATACTCCAGTGCATTAAAACTGACACACACACAAAGACTAACTTCTTTGCTGCTTTCCTTATGCAGATTCCCCCTCACAACTTAATGCCTGAAACTGCTGATGATGCCAGTTGGCTCCATGTCCTCCGAGTCCTTGTAGTCCAAGTCCAAATGAAAAGGCCAAAGTTTCCGACCTTCCTTTGTAAGCGTACTGACTCTATCCCAGAGGCCTCAAATGCATGCATTTCCTTTCAAATTCTCAGCAACTCTACAAGATGCAGATTTCATTCCTATTTATTGGGTAGAAAAACCAAGGTTCCCTGAAGTTAGGTAGCCTGCATACATCCCATAGCTGCCAATGAGAGAGCCCAGGTTTTGGCTTGGTTCTCCCCAGCTCTGAAGAGTGTGGCATCTCTGCTATTCATCTTCTTTACCACCTTTTCCATTATATCCTCTCCAACTGAACATTAAGACAGTGATGCTTTACTTCCTTGCTCCTTTCCCTTTCTTATCTGTATAACCAATTCTACAAACACTCAGTTTGTTCTAGAAGTCCATTCAAGAAACTCTCTAATAGTGTCGCTATCTGAAGCTGGGAATGGACTGTAGAACAGCCATGTATACCCATGTCCCTGAGGCTTGAGATGCAGAACTATTTACTGGAAAGTGATCCCTGGGGCAGAAACACAGAAGTCTACCCTATAATGAGATCTTAAAATTAACGTAATCAGTCTTTAGTATTTATATATCTTACACGCTGAGCTATTGCATTTAATAATCAAAGCACACTGCCCATTTTATGTATTCTAAAAATACAATACTGAAATTCAGATACCGTATGATATCCTCAATGTCATTCACTTTTTAAAGAATGTTCAGTTGCTCAGTCATGTCCGACTCTTTGAGACCCTATGAATCGCAGCATGCCAGGCCTCCCTGTCCATCACCAATGCATCACTAATACATTTAAAGAATGTGTTAGTTATTAATTGCAGCAATAGTGCTACCTAACACAATAACCTCTGTCTCAGTAGCATACAGTAGTAGTTGTTTATCTGTTGTGTGCCTGGGTCATCTGGGACTGACTAGATGACTTTCCTGAACTTAGCTGGGCCCAGTCTAAGAGTTGACTAGCTGGTGGCTGATGTAGAGGAAAGGAAGTGTGATGTTACATGAGCAAAATGTGTGCTTATAAAGGGGCATAACAAATTGGGAATACTGTTGCAATACACCATTAGAGATTTTTAAAATACTGTTCATGTTTTCTAAGTGCTTTTGTAATAGGTATATCCCTGCAACAAATAAGCAAGGTCATCATGATAATAATACTCCAAGTCATAAAGACTCTAGCAGTGTGGCTGCCAGACCCCAATCTACCCTGCACCGTGTCCTCTGTTGTTTCTGGGAGCTCCAAAGCTCCCCACAGGTTTGTGCTCATGACCAGTCTTCCTGCCACAATGAGACAGGTAGCCATCATGTTCTTTCTCTTCTTTTTTTTTTTTCATGATTTAATTTTATTTTATTTTTAAACTTTACATAATTGTATTAGTTTTGCCAAATATCAAAATGAATCCGCCACAGGTATACATGTGTTCCCCATCCTGAACCCTCCTCCCTCCTCCCTCCCTATTGCTACTATCAGAGGTTATGTTTCTTCGAAACACCTGAGTCTCTGCACGAGTGCTGTCTCCCATTGCTCTAAAGATGCCACTCCCAGTTATGTTGGACAAGCGCCAGGGTCTGCCCAGAGGTGACATGAAAGCCCCCTTGCCAGCTCTGTGCTACACTTACATAGCAGGGCTGTAAGCCCCTGGGTCTGCCTAGGACCTTCTGCCTCTCCTTCCTACTTATATACTGCAACAATTTTATAAGAGAAAGGAAAAAATAAAAGGAGAAAGCAGCTTCCAAACACAATTCGAGCTTAAAGACACAATTTCAGATCCCAAATGAAACAGTTGCCTGCAGGTTCCTAGTAGCTTCATGCTGTCCCAAGACAAAGGGGAGGCATGGGCTTCACATTTGCATTACTAAAGGGCCTATTTAATTTGTGTTTTTTTAAATATAATGCTTACCTCGGGGAGTCCCAGTGTTAAGCGTGATCCATTCTGATAATTTATCCTAAAGCTAAAAGAAAAGAACCTTGTCCCCAAAGTAAATACAATGTTCCACTTCTAGAGACTCAAAACTTCATATTTCACTTCCCAATTGACTATTCTGTCCTAACATATTTTTATTCTGTCTACATTTTCTGTATCCCATTTACATTCATACCAAATTTTCAAAATCAGTCTTGACTAAGACACATATTTCTGAATAAGAGTATGGGTACATTTTGGAGATGTGAAACAAAAGTAGCTTTCATCATGTCCTTTTGTTTGGAGGTCCTCATGAATTATATCCATTGTATTTGTTGCTTTGGCAAGACTTCAGAATTCATTTGCTGCATTTCTCATTTTCTGTGACTTGAAGCTTAGAGGTTGCCTTTTCTAGCATATGAAGTTGGAGGTAGATGCTGGAACACCTTGGTTCAATAGCATCATATTGACCTCTGATTTGAATTCCCCAAACTGCTGCTCCAGCATTCAGCATGTCATCCTTATTTAATTCAGGAAGGAAGTGGGGAAGAGGTGCCAGCCATATCTTTCTTTTCTACTAAGAAAACCAGAAACTTTCCTGCAATATCCCAGCAATCTTCTGCCTATGTGGAAAAACTGAGTCCTTGGCTACCTGAGGCTACAAGGCACAGAGGGAAGATGAGTAGCTGGCTCACCTGGCCCTTAAATGGAGACAGAGGAAAAGGTTGTTAAGACTGGATGCTAAGGTCACTGGACCAGTGCCTTCCTCAAGGACTGCTACTACTGATAACAAAGGGATTATGGCTTAATTTTGAGTCAAATCCAGATTGTTTCAAGTTCTTAAAATGACAATAATCTTGATATTCAGATTTATCAGAAGTAAAGAAAAAAAAAAAGGAGAATTGTTCTCTAAATTATCAAAGTTTTCCATTTGAAATGGAAAAATACCAAAACAGCAAAATACCAAAGCTTGATCAAGTAAGACAGATGCTATCCAACAACAGGGAAAGGAAATAAATGTCCAAGTAGCAGAAAGGAAATCGGACAGTTAACCTAACACTCCCAGCCCCTAGGCCTTGGCTAAGGTTTGGGGGGGGGGGGGAAGTGATGGAAATGTTGAGAAAAAGTCTAGACAGACAGAGAGCAGATCCTCTACCATATCACATAGCTACCATGTGAGCTGGTACCTGTAAGAGAGCCCGGTTTAGCTGGCTGTAACTCACCCAGCCTTTCTGCACCTCAACAGAAATGTTTGGGTGGGCCCGGCGTGGTCACAACGACACACGAGCTGGCGCTGGTGGCATGAGAAGGAATTGTAACCAAAACCAGATGTTAGATCTAGTTAAACTTGTTAAAAGTAGCTTTTACAATCTCTTAAGATAATAATGGGGTTTCCAAGTAGCATAGTGAAGGGTAAAGTCTCTTGGTAAGCTCCTACCTGGGGTTTCTGAGCTGAGGTGAACACTGCCCCCTCCCAAAACAATTCAGGTCCTTCTGGAACCTCAGAATGTACAGTTATTTGGAAATAGAGTCCATAGTGATATAATAAGATGAGGTCATCTTAACCTCATCATGAGACCCCAGTTAAGATGGGTCCTTAATGCAATATGCCTGGCATCCTTGTAAGAAGAGAAGAGACTCAAAAAGAAGGTGATGTGAAGATACACAGGGAGAGTACCAGGTGATCACAGAGGCAGAGATTGGGGTTATGGAGCAGCAAGCCAAGGGCTGCTGGCCACAAGCAGAAGCTGGGAAGAAATAAGGAAGAGATTCTTCCCTTCAGTCTTCAGAGAGGAGAGAACAGCCCTGCCAACACCTTGATTTCAGACTTCTAACTTACAAACTGTGGGGACTTACATTTCTATTGCTCTAAGCCACCTCTTTTGGGGTCCTTTGTTATGGCAGACCCAGGAAACGAATAGAGCTTCCTTCAACCTTGCAGCACCTTTTGTTGGAAAGGCTGAGACCCCTGCCATGGCTTCAAAGTATATCTCTTCCTGCCAAGAGTGTTGTTCACCCAGCAGAGGGCTGAGTTTCCCAAGTCTTCAGCTCATGCTCTATGGACCCCCTTCAGTGTCTCCTTTTCCAGAGTCTATCCCAGTGGAAGGGAAGCAAAGCAGAAAGAGCATAGCTAACGTCCCACTTTTGCTACATTTCACATCAGCTTCCCCGATGGCTCAGACAGTGAAGAGTCCACCTATAATGCAGCAGACTCAGGTTTGATTCATGGGTCATGAAGATCCCCTGGAGAAGGGAATGGCTGTGCACTTCAGTATTTTTGCCTGGAGACTTTCATGGACAGAGGAGCCTGCCGGGCTACAGTCCATGGGGTCACATAGAGTCAGACATGACTGAGTGACTAATACTGTCACCTTCACAAGAGGATTACCCAAGAGCAAGCCACCTCCCAAGAGTCCCTCCAGACTGGGAATGTAGTCCTGCTTGACAGTTAGAGGCACCCATCACCTTTACTGTCCCTCTCTGCCGCAGTGAGCAACCAGTGATCAGCAAAGACTCTTGTTTCTACCTCTGTTGTATTTCTCCTAACTTCTTTGCCCCTCTGCCCTCTGATATTGCCCCACCTAAAGTCCTAATTTTTTAATATAAATTTATTTATTTTAATTGGAGGCTAATTACAATATTGTGTTGGTTTTGCTATACATTGACATGAATCTGCCACAGGTGTACATGTGTTCCCCATCCTGAACCCCCCTCCCACCTCCCTCCCCATACCATCCCTCTGGGTCATCCCAGTGCACCATCCCCGAGAATCCTGTATCATGCATTGAACCTGGACTGGCGATTCGTTTCACATATGATAATATACATATTTCATTTTTTTTCTTATTCATCATGGGTCTCATTGCCTCATGTCTCTTTCTAAACTGGTCCTCTGCACTATGGCCAGAGTAATCTTTCTACAACAACTTTTTTATCATGTTTTTCCTGGTGCAAAACCCTTCAGTGGCTTTTCTTTAGCTTAGTTCAAAATTGACACACCTTACTGAGTCTGAGTGAGTTCATCTTTCCCCGGAAGGAGACACCAGGACAGAAATAGAAATGTCAAAGATTGGTGGAAGGAAGTACCTGTGAGGGATATGAGGAAGAGAAAGTAGTTCGGGCTGAGAGCATCAGACTGTTGTGCGGATCTGACACCTGTGTAAGGGGAAGGGGAGAAAGGAGGATTGAGAAGGAAGTGCTGAAGTCCCCAGGGTAGCTCTGAGAAAGTCATGACCAGGCCACCAGGGAGCCTCAGGGTGAAGACTGACCTTTGGAAGCGTCCTGTGTTGGACAGAAATGTCCTTGCCCCTATAACCCTGCCATGCTCAGACTATGCCTGGGAAAATCTCTGGGAGAAGAGGTCTCAGTGTGAACCCCAAAGTGTGGCAGCTGGAAGCTGTCAACTAGCTAATTATTCTTGCAGAAGCTTCTCTCTTGAAGAGAAAACTGAGTGGCTCACTCATAGAGCTTGCCCCAAAGTCAAACTAAAGTCTCCAGCCCCTGATCTTTACAAATACCTCCAAACTCAGCTCCATGATGTGGAGCATTGGTCTAGCTATGAAACAGCAAAACAGCGGGAATGAATTGCATTTTCCTACTCTGATACTGTGTTCATACATTTCTATGACTCCTCCCACCTAGTTACCTGGCTAACTCCTCCCCCTACATGTCTAGTTCTGTTTATATGTCTATTTCCCACCACTAGTCTGCAAGTTTCTTGAAGGAGGTGTATTTTGTCCATATTTTCATTCCCCTATTGAAAAGTGCAAGTCCTTAAACTTGGTGACTATTCAGTAAATGATGGGTGGGTAGGTATGTGGATGGATGGATGAGTAGATGGACAGAGGAATGGATGAACAGATAGCTTCTAGAATATCATAAAGTCCCAATGCCAGAGGAGATGTTCAATAGTAGCATAGCCACAAATCTTGGATGAAAAGCCATTAACCTGTCTCAGACAGATGAGAATTTTTGAAAAAATTTAACAGTGATAGAGATAAAGATTTCTCCAGTGCTGCCAGTGCACATATTTCTGAGTGTCTAACTTCAGTCTCCCCTGATGCTGTTGTTAATTAGGCCTAAGAGCCAAATTAAGAATAATGCCAGCAGTTCTCAGATAACAACTTATGGCACCCATTCGGAAAGCAAGAGATATATCCATTCTCCGTGAAATTCAAGTAAATAGCTGACCAGCATAATTGTGTCTGTCTACACAAGTGACAATATTAAAACTAATGTATGCACCATAGCACAACAATTAGCTTAGTGTGAGTAATCTGGGTTGCTTGTATATTTCTGCTGTCAGAACCAATCATCTTTTGTTTCTACATGTGTCTTCTGCCTCCTTTGAAGTCACCAGTACCTTCGGTAGCTAATAATGTGCTAGAAGTGCCAAAGTAGGCTTGGTTTCTGCACCATCAGCCACGCTCCTACACTGGCCCCAGTTGCCAAGATAAGAGCTAATGAAGGATCGTCTTCCTAGGTAAACATATAAACAGAGTCATGACAATGAATTGTGTTCATTGTTCTCTGTAGACATTAGAGGCTATTTCTGAGGGCTGGTGTCGTCTTCAGCTAGAGTTTAGCCCCAGACAGTACACTGAGGTGAGCGGGATCCAGCGCAGGAGAGTTACATGGAGAAGTTACATTTCTCTGTGGACACATGAGAGGTACTACTGGGGAATTTCCATAAATAGTGGGGGGACCTCTAGGGAGGAGTCCACAGAACTAATGAGATTTCAGAAGATCTGGGTTTGAGATAAAAAAGACATAAGCAATAACAATAAGTACAACAACAAAATCAGAGCATATCCTTATTTTAGTCCTGAACTGATGAAATCTGAGCTATGCTTATAAAACTTCTTGTTTTAAATGCTACAAAGCATGGGAACACATTCTCGCTCAGCCCCTATATTTACAGATCTTCACCCAATGATGCCACTGCCAGTGGCCAGATGCACAGGACAACCCTCAGCTCCAGAAATGGGCGAGACGGTGTCATCAGAAGGGCTCCTTAAGCAGTGACTGACGAAATGTTGGGACAAGGACAAATTGGGATTGTGGCATTAGAGGGATCTCAGAAGCACTAGATCTGGGTAAGAGTGCAGCTTTTCAAAGGGCCTGCTTTGTGATCAAATAAAAAATACACAATCCCCTGTTTACAAGTTTTTCAGACATTTTTTTAGATATTAAAGGCACTTCTGTTTCCCCCAGTTTTCACGATGATTTGTTCTACCTCTTTCTTCCTGCCCTCCATTCTCCTTCTGTCTTTCTCTTTTTTCTTTGCCTTTTTACCTTTTCCTTCCTCCTTGTCTCATTCCTTTTTGCTTCCTTTCCTCAATCCTCTTCAAAATCCCAAGGTCCTATTATTTTGAAAGTATCAGAAAGCCTGCTAATTTTGGTAGAAAATATTTATCAGAATATATCTCTATAGATGTGTGGTTCTAGCAGTAGACTCCAAGAAGGGGTCTTCTTAGCATCCAGAAGCCACCAGCCAGTTGGGTAGCTGAGGAGTACTGGCCCTAGGCTACTTGTTGGAGCATGGAGATAAGCAAGAGCTAGTCCCTGCTTAGATATTTGTATGGGCAGTGAGACAAAGGCTGTCAGAATTACACCCTCTTGTATTGTGTGTATAGGGGAAGTACATAAGAGTTCCAAGACTTCCTTCTTGGAAATGGTATATGAGGTAAGCCCGGATTTAAATAAGAAAACCTGGCAAACAAAGAGAAGAGAGAGTTTGGGGCCAGCAGAAGAAGTGCAGAAAAGTAAGTAGTTCAGTATAAGTAGCTTGGTGAATAAGGAACTGGTAAACCAAGACTGGAAAGGGAGGCAGGGTCCCTGTGACGAAGATTACCGTGGTTCTCCTTGTAGGCTCGGGGCTTCCCTTGCAGCTCAGCTGGTAAAGAATCTGCCTGCAATGCGGGAGACTTGGGTTCGATCCCTGGGTTGGGAAGATCTTCTGGAGAAGGGAAAGGCTACCCACTCCAGTATTCTGGCCTAGAGAACTCATAGAGTTCATGGACCATATACTCCTTGGGGTCACAAAGAGTCAGACACAACTGAGTGACTTGCACTTCTACTTTTACTCTGTAGGCTTGAAATATTCAGCAGGCCATGAAGAATCACTGAAGTCTTCTAAGAATATGAGTGATTTGGTCAAGTTTTCATTCAGAAAGGATAACCCTGGCAACAGTAGAATAGATGGGTGGATGGATGGGGAAGAGTGTAGAACCTCAGTGGTGTAGTGATACCACTTAAGGAACTATTGCAGTAGCCCAAGGAGAGAAGCGGAGAAGGCAACGGCACCCCACAGCAGTGCTCTTGCCTGGAAAATCCCATGGACAGAGGAGCCTGGAAGGCTGCAGTCCATGGGGTCGTTGAGGGTCAGACACGACTGAGCGACTTGACTTTCACTTTTCGCTTTCATGCATTGGAGAAGGAAATGGCAACCCACTCCAGTGTTCTTGCCTGGAGATTCCCAGGAACCGGGGAGCCTGGTGGGCTGCCATCTATGGGATAGCACAGAGTTGGACACGACTGAAGTGACTTAGCAAGGAGAGATGATGATGTCAGAAAGAAGCAGTGGATAAAAGATGGGGATAACTTGAGATCTTTCCAGAGCTTGATGACCAATGACCAGTGAGAGAGAGCTGAGAGAGGAGAGGGTTTTGGTTTGGGAACTGTTTACCATGATGGGAAATTTAGAGTAAGAATAGAGGAGGGAGAGGATGAAGTTAAATTTTGCCCATGGCAAGTATGAAGTGCTAGGAAAAAGGCCAAGTGGAGAAGTCTAAAACGCAGTTGTTATTGATCAGCAGTTGAAAAAAAAAAAAGGATACTAATTAGGAAGAAGAGATTGGGAGTCATTAGTGTATACAGGGCCTTGAAGCCCTGAGGATAAATGAGTCACCGTATGTGGAAATCATTGCCTTCTCTTATTTCAGGTTAAACACAAACAATTCCCTCTTTCTTATTTTTGATAATCAGTAACATGTGCAGAATCCTTAACAGCCCACAACGCACTTTCACAAACCCTTATTTTATTTGAATCTTGTCCGTTACACCACTCTCTCATATGTATTATTCCATTTTGCACATCAGGAAAATGAGTTTGAGAGGTCAAGGGATTTTCTGTGTTCACAGCTAACGTCTGGTTCTCTGGCTTTAAATTCTTGACAAATTTAAGTTTCATTTTGTGTTGGCTTCCCTCTTAACATCTTAAGTTGGAAGAAGTATCTTGTGTAGTACTGAGTTATACCTAGCACAATGTCTAGCATATAACATTCAATAACCAGTCACATCATAATTATTTTAGAACTATATACCTTAGGTAATTTCCTCCACATTTATTTTATATTAATTTCACAACCCTGAGCCAAACTACTTGCTTCTTCCCCTGTATGTATCAATAGATGGTTTATTTTTTATTATAGAATTTGACATATTGAATTATGATTATTTATCTGTGTTTCTGCATTAATCTCTGATTTCTGGAGGGTAGGAGGACCATGCATTAATAATTCAATTAACCTCTCATTTGCTTAAAAGATTGTCAATGGGCATGCCCCTCCCTAATCCATTTCTTGCCACAGTAACTCTGATCCACTCCTCTAAAACTTGTGTAAGCCTGATTGCAGCAACTGGCTGTTACAGAGTAACTATCGACTTGTATCTCTCCTACAAGACAGTGAGCTGCTCAAGACAAGAGATTATGCCATTTTATATCCTGTCTGCAGTGCTGAGGTGTAAACAAGCAGCTACATGGCAGCAAGTAAATTACTGCCATGAAGACCTATGCCTGAGATGAAATCAATGCTTATTCAGTGAATAAATGAATGAGCAAATAGACGATATATTAGTTCTAAAAGGTCAGAAGGAGGACCTTAGAAACTATTTTGTTCCTCCTCTTCATTTGAGATAAGGAAATATGGCCTAGCAAAAACAAGAAGATAGTATTGCAAAGTCCCCCATATCTGGTCAATGGCTCCAACACTCTTCCCTCTACAGTATGTACAGCATGAACTAAGACACCAGAAACTGAAAGGGAAAAAGTGCACATTAAAAATGTTCTATGTCTACAGCACCTCATCAGGCATGCAGAGAAGGGGAAAGAGCAAACAGAAAGTGTGGTCATTATTGTTAATTAAGTCAAGGTGAATAAATAAAGGAATTCATTATTTCATGTGGAGGCAGGCTTGGGCTGAAAGAGAGGCTTGAGGCTTTAAAGGCTTCTCCAAGATGTATATCATTTTAGCAAGACAACAAAAACCCAAACAGCCTTCAGTGTTTACATTTCAACATAGAATTAGAGGCAGTGTTTAAATATTACAAGTACCAACAATGCCAGCAGCAATTACAGCCTGGTTTTCTTGGCTCTTCTTTGAGGCTCTTGGGAGGTGGAGCATCCAAAGCCAGAAAAACTAATAACAATAGCCCTCAAAATAGTGCATTGAGTGCTCAGTACACACGGAGCAGCGTCACTAATTCAACCTTACGATGACCCGGTGGAATAATACTCTCCCTATTTTATACATGAGAGAACTAAGAGCCAGTTTTCTCTTGGTCACAGGGCTGGTAAATGTGGAATAAGAGGATTTACTCCTAAATATTTCTACTTCAAAACCCATACTATAAACCACCCTAACAATGCTGAGGACTGACCGACCGTTCCTGGCTGCCAGAAATGCCTTCCCACCCCACTTGATTTTTTTTTTTTTTTTTTTTTTTTTTTTTTTGCAAAGGGAATATTAATACCTGTTGCAAGTTTCTAGGAAAGGCACTAGGCAGTCGGGACTTGGAAACATTTGGGGAAATATCAGGAAAGGGAAAAATAGAATGAAAATGATCCATAAGTCACATATAAGTCTCTGGTAATTGAGAACAAGATATTATTTTATTCAACAGAGCTCTTGGCAGCCTCTTAAGGAAGGATTCTACAAACTAGAATCCCATTTCATCCTCACAGTGAACTAGAAAGAAGACAGAATGGGTCTTCTTTCCCATTCCAGAGAAGAGAAATCTGAAGTGGATTTTAAAATCTTGCCTAGGATGAGCTAATAGAAATGGAAATTGACCTCAAGCCTTCTGGACCCACAGCCCACACTAACTCATTCTGCTATCCAGAGCATTCCCTTCCTGGTGTGAAGCAAAGAGGAAGAAAAATTAATTAATGCCATGAAGACCTATGCCTGAGATGAAATCATCTCATTGAGCATCAGTTATCTGACAAGGACTTGGCTGACCCACATTCTATACGGTTCCGCACCAAATGATCTCAGTTTTGTTATTTTCCCATTTTATAGATGAGAAGACAGTTCATAGCTCTGCACTCTGCTTCTCCTTTCTGTCAAGAGTGCACCACATTTGGCTGCTCATTTCTCATGGGAAATACCCAGGACTCTGGAATTGGACATGGTCAATGAGACCATTGGGATTTCCTTTCAGAGTTGTCTTCAGGAACAATCTGTTCCTTGCTTTTGTATTAATGTATACCCTTAAATCTTTATTCTCCTTGTACTTCTATTGTTTTCAGATAGTAGTTTTAGTATCTCCATTTTGTGGAAGATGGAACTAAGGTTGAAAGAGAGGAAGTAACTGAAGATCTCTCAGTGGGTATGCAGCAAAGTTGGGTTCATGCCCCAAAGTCCATGATTTTTCTTCTATAAAAGCCAACTGATTATCAGAATAATTTCTAATGACCACAGCACTGGAGCAAGATATTTGAGTGCCATTGAAAAATGTTTTACCCAGGCTTAGAAGGCAATAGAATAATTCTAGTTGCTCTTAATAGTTACCTTTTCTCAGTTCAGAAAAATCTATCTTTACTGAGTTCAGTTTCCTGATAACCTTCCCAGCTCATGGCATAATTTATCCTGATGGGCTTCTGACTTTTCAAAATCCCTCTCAGTTCAGTTCAGTTCAGTTCAGTCACTCATTCGTGTCCGACTCTTGTGACCCCATGAATTGCAGCACGCCAGGCCTCCCTATCCATCACCAACTCCCAGAGTTTACCCAAACTCTTGTCCATGGAGTCGGTGATGCCATCCAGCCATCTCATCCTCTGTCGTCCCCTTCTCCTCCTGCCCCCAATCCCTCCCAGCATCAGAGTCTTTTCCAATGAGTCAACTCTTCACATAAGGTGGATAAAGTACTGGAGTTTCAGCTTTAGCATCATTCCTTCCAAAGAACACCCAGGACTGATCTCCTTTAGAATGGACTGGTTGGATCTCCTTGCAGTCCAAGGGACTCTCAAGAGTCTTCTCTAACACCACAGTTCAAAAGCATCAATTCTTCAGTGCTCAGCTTTCTTCACAGTCCAACTCTCACATCCATACATGACCACTGGAAAAACCATAGCCTTGACTAGATGGACCTTTGTTGGCAAAGTAATGTCTCTGCTTTTGAATATGCTGTCTAGGTTGGTCATAACTTTCCTTCCAAGGAATTAGGTGCCTTTTAATTTCATGGCTGCAGTCACCATCTGCAGTGATTTTGGAACCCCCAAAAATAAAGTCTGACAGTTTCCACTGTTTCCCCATCTATTTCCCATGAAGAGATGGGACCGGATGCCATGATCTTAGTTTTCTGAATGTTGAGCTTTAAGCCAACCTTTTCACTCTCCTCTTTCACTTTCATCGAGAGGTGTTTTAGTTCTTCTTCACTTTCTGCCATAAGGGTGGTATCATTTGCATATCTAAGGTTACTGAAAAATCCCTCTACATGCTTAGAAAAAGAAGTTAGTCACTATTATTAGTTGAGTCAGTGTAGCTGCTTTAACAGAACCCTCCAAACCTTAGGTGCTTAGATGGGTTATTTCTCACAGGGGTAAAATGCAAATAATGCTTGATTGGTAAGCAGCTCTCCTCCATGAGGTGACTCAGGGACTCAGACTCCTGTTATTTTGTTCAACGTGTAACTTCCAAATCATTATGTCCATTCACTTGAAACCAGAAGAAAAAGAAAAAAACATGGATGGTAGGATTTTTATGGTCTAGCCTAGAAGTGGTACACATTACTCTATGAACATTCCATTGGCTAAAACTCAGTCATGTGTGCACATCTAGCTGCAAAGAAGTCTGAGGAATGTAGTCCAGTTGTGTGCTCAGGACTATGAGGCTATAGCCCAGTGATCATAATCTTCCTCAGGCATATTGAACTTGGGTGAATCTGTCACAGTTTCCTTTCTTCAGTAGCTGCTGCTGATGCTGCTAAGTCACTTCAGTCGAGTCCAACTCTGTGCGACCCCATAGACGGCAGCCCATCAAACTCCCCCGTCCCTGGGATTCTCCAGGCAAGAACACTGGAGTAGGTTGCCATTTCCTTCTCTAATGCATGAAAGCGCTCAGTCATGCCCGACTCTTTGCGACCCCATGGACTGAAGCCCTCCAGGCTCCTCGGTCCGTGGGATTGTGCCGGCAGGAGTCCTGGAGTGGGGTGCCATTGCCTTCTCTGCCCATGGACTGCAGCCCTCCAGGCTCCTCTGTCCGTGGGATTGTCCTGGCAGGAGTCCTGGAGTGGGCGCTGTGACAACCCTCTTCTGCATGTCCCTAATCTTATCACCACATTGTTTCCTCCATAAGCTATGAGTCAAGTCCCTGAAACTCTCTAGTTAGAGAATTTGTGGAAAGTTCATGTACACAAGAATAAAAAAGAATTTTTAAAATGTGTATGAGGAATCTCTCTCCTTTATAAAAATTTTATTGAATGTAGTTGATTAGTAATGCTGTGTGTCACATATGCAGCACCATGATTTAATCACACACACACACACACACACACACACACACACACAGACATATATATATTTTTTTCTTTTTTTACATTCTCTTCCATTATAGGTTATGAGAAGATATCGAGTGTAGTTTCCTGTGTTACACAGTAGTCGGTTATCTATTTTATATATTAGTGTATATATTTTAATCCCAAACTCCCAATTTATTCTACTCTCTTTGCCCCTTTGGTAACCACGGTTTGTTTTCTATGTCTGTGGTTCTATTTCTCTTTTGTGAATAAGTTCGTTTGTATTATATCATGTTCCACATATAAAGGATATCGTATGGTATTTGTATTTCTCTTTCTGACATACTTCACTTAGTATGATAATCTCTTGGTCCATCCATGTAGCTGTAAATGGCGTGATCTCATTGTTTTTGTGTGGCTGAGTAGTATACCATTGTCTGTGTGTCACACACACACACCATATCTTTGTCCATTCATCTGCTGATGGGCACTTAGGTTACTTCCACATTTTGGCTATTGTAAACAGCGCTGCTGTGAACGTTGGAGTGTGTGTATCTCTTTGAATTTTAGTTTTCTCCAGATGTATGCCCAAGAGTGCAATTTTGCTAGTATTAAATGGCAAAAAGTGGAAAAGGTGTATTTATTCCACAAATTTATATTTGCCAGAAATGTCACATTCTTTTCTGTTATATTAAATGTGACTTTGATGTCATCCCACCAAACAGGCAAGAAAGTCAATCCAGTCATTTTGAGGGTTTCCTCTCCCCCTCACCTTTTCTCTACCATCTGTACCCTGGATCATTACAAATGCCATCTGATAGGCTCTTGTAGGAGTCTTGCCATACTTAGGTCTTTGTCCTAAACTGAATCTAGAGGAAGATAATCTTATCAAAAGCCTTATGTTCCTTATCTCCCCAGATTATCTCCTGCATCTTCCTGCCTTACACTTGATATTCTAGTAGATACTTGCTTGTATCTCCCATCTTCCATGCCTCTGCTCATGTTGTTCCCTCTGCTAGACATGACTTTCCCATGTGTCTTCTTTTTTTATTTTTAAGTTTAAAATTAATTTATTTATTTTAATTGGAGGCTAATTACTTTAAAATATTGTGGTGGTTTTTGCCATACATTGACATGAATCAGCCATGGGTGTACATGTGTTCCCCATCCTGAACCCCCCTCCCACTTCCCTCCCTATCCCATCCCTCAGGGTCATCCCAGTGCACCAGCCCTGAGCACCCTGTCTCATGCATCAAACCTGGACTGCCAATCTATTTCACATATGATATTATACACATTTCAATGCTATTCTCTCAAATCATCCCACCCTCGCCTTCTCCCACAGAGTCCAAAAGTCTGTTCTTTACACCTGTGCCTCTTTTTGCTGTCTCGCATATAGGGTCATCATTATTACCATCTTTCTAAATTCTATATATATGTGTTAATATACTGTATTGGTGTTTTTCTTTCTGACTTACTTCACTCTGTATAATAGGCTCCAGTTTCATCCACCTCATTAGAACTGATTCAAATGCATTCTTTTTAATAGCTGAGTAATATTCCATTGTGTATATTTACCACAGCTTTCTCATCCATTCATCTGCTGATAGACATCTTGGTTGCTTCTGTATCCTGGCTATTATAAACAGTGCTATGATGAACATTGGGTTACACGTGTCTCTTTCAATTCTGGTTTCCTCAGTGTGTATGCCCAGCAGTGGGATTGCTGGGTCATATGGCAGTTCTATTTCCAGTTTTTTAAGGAATCTCCACACTGTTCTCCATAGTGGCTGTACTAGTTTGCATTCCCACCAACAGTGTAAAAAGGTTCCCTTTTCTCCACACCCTCTCCAGTATTTATTGTTTATAGACTTTTTGCCGTGTGTCTCCTTTTGACAAAAGTAAAGTCAGTGCACCATGGTAACCATGAGATCTGTTGTCAGATTACTAGAGTTCAGATTCTGGATCTGTCAGCTACTAGTTTCATTTGACCCTAGCTAAACCATTTAGTCCTGTGAGTCTATAATCTCTGAAATGAAGATGTAACGCGCACTATATATTACATGGTGATTTCATGAGCCAGTACGTGTAAAAACACTTAGGTTGCTGCTTTGCAGATAGTTAGTGCTCAGAACACCTGTATGTCATTATTATTACTCAACCTGCAAGGCATATGAGACATCGTCTCACTCAAGAAGTTTTCACCAAATTTCCATCTCCTGGCTCTTGTGCTATATAGCTCTAGTAGACAGTGGTGCCAGGCCTCAGCCCCACATGTGTCTGATAAATAGCCAGTGCACAGAAGGTTTCCCATGAACAGACCTAGGCTGGCCTTAACCCCCTCTAACTGAGAAAGTGCTGGCTGCTCAATGTGTAGAAAATCCGGCCTGGCTTAAAAGTACCAAGTTATGGGCAAAGACTATGGTTTTAAGAACCCTGTTCATAGGTGATGCATTCTTCCATCCAAATAAACCAGAGATCACTTCTTGAATCCAGATTTTACCCCAAGGTGAGTTTTATTTGACTCATGGAGGTTTTTTTTTTTTAAAGTCACTATTAAACAATCAGGCAAAAATCACACAAGATGTTATTTTTGTTTTACCTTTTTCTAACTTTACTAGGGGAAAAAAAAACAAAAACAGCTGGGTACACTTCAGAACTGACTTATGTTTATGATTCTTGCTGATCCCCTGCTCAGTACTGGCAGAAAATCTCCCAAGACCTAGGTCAGGAAGTAACGGAGATTTGTTCTAATCTTCAGTGATGTTTTCCAACTCCTGGTGTTTTTTCTGTTATTTTCCTTACTTGTCTTTTTTTATTAATTTTTAAACATTGAAATACGGTTGATGTATAATATTATGTTAGTTCCGGGTGTGCTCCATAGTCATCTGACACTTGAGTACTTTTTGAAATGATCACAGCAATAAGTCTAGTAACCATCTGTCCACATACAAAGTTATAACAGTACTATTGAACCTATTCGTTATGCAGTATCACACAGGTTTTAGATTTCCAGTGTCTTTTGAGAAAGCCAAAAGGTCTGGAAACACTCAGCCCTCCATTGGTTAGAGCTGAGAAGCAGCTGTCGCTTCTGATAGGATGTTTTGCTCCATTTCCCTACATCCCTCTCCATCCCCTCTCCTACCCTCAGTTTAGTTCTGCTGGGGCTGTTAATGCTCCCTGCCTGGCCCTTTTCAGTATTTGAATTTGAGACCCACAGAAATAGACCAATAAAACAGAGTATATTATAAACACTAAAAAGTCTCCTAAAGAAAGCTGAGCACCAAAGAAGTGATGCTTTTGAACTGTGGTGTTGGAAAAGACTCTTGAGAGTCCCTTGGACTGCAAGGAGATCCAACCAGTCCATCCTAAAGGAGATCAGTCCTGGCTGTTCATTGGAAGGACTGGTGCTGAAGCTGAAACTCCAATACTTTGGCCACCTGATGTGAAGGACTCATTTGAAAAGACCCTGATGCTGGGAAAGACTGAAGGCAGGAGGAGAAGGGGGCAACAGAGGATGAGATGGTTGGATGGCATCACTGGCGCGATGGACACGTGTTTGAATAGATTCCAGGAGTTGGTGATGGATAGGGAGGCCTGAAGTGCTGCAGTCCATGGGGTCACAAAGAGCCAGACACGATTGAGTGACTGAACTGAACTGAAAAAGTCTCCAGGTGTTCCTGCTTCTTAATAAAATAACTAGTTATGCTATTTTTACTGTTACACTTCAAAAATGGCTATATGTGAATATAAAACACATGCAAAATAAAATGCCAGGTTTAGCTCCGGGGGTTTCAAAAGCAGTGATACATTTTTAACCCAGCACTTTCAAAAATGTCATTAGCTGTTTTAAGGTTCACATACAGTGAAGTCAAACTGTCCCCTGCAAGCCCCTCCTTCCACCCTCAGCCCTCCCTGGTCCTCTGACCTCATTTGCTGATAGTATAATTTGTCTTACAACCCTACATAAGTCGACTACATAAGTAATTTCCCCCCAAGGCTATTTTCCCATGAACCATGTGCAAGTAAATTGCTATTTTCTTTCCCCAATGCAGAGCAGAGGTCACCATGCCTCCTTGTACAATTTCAGGGCAGAACAAGTGGTTCTCCCCTTAACTTCCTTAAATGAGAACACATGTTTTTTTCCATCTATACTGTAATGTCACCTTTGCCTGCCATTCCTTTTCAGTTTACTGAAGCCAGCTCTTTACTTGTGACCACAAGGGTAACCCAATGGGGTGATGAATCTATGTTCTCAAGTGACCTGTACCCCCTGTCCCACTTCATGGAGAGAAAGGGAAGACAGAGAGGCAACTCCCTTTAAGTTCAAGGAATGAAGTAGGCATATTGTAGTGAGCCATTGGGCTGGGTCATCTCCCAGCAAAACTGTGGATCTGATTTACAGTGTGTGTGTGTGTTTTATTCATTCATTTCTTCCTAAGTATTTTTGTTTAACATCTACCTTTGTAAGTAACAGAGGATCAGGTTAATTCACATCAGCCAAACACTTTCTGATTCACTCTAGCTTATGTTTTTGATTCTTGTGACCTCTTTGTTAGGTGGGAATTATTATTAATACTATTAACAGTCTACCAGGAAAGATTTCACAGAGAAGGAAAGTGGCTTGCAAGACTGTGATACTCGGGCAGGCCCCGAGTTTTCAGGTTCAAAGAGAAATATCATCTCATTCAGAAACAATCTTCATGAGAAAAGCTCTCTGGTGACCTTCCAATCATTAACCATTTTGATGATCTAATACTTCAAAAGGACAATGGCCTTTCAGTCCTGTGTTCAGTAGCTTCTGTGTCTCAAGGTGGGCTCATGAAGTACATTGGGGTAATCCCCAAGCTTCCTCATCACTGAACATGCTGGGGCTTTTCCCTGCTGCTATTTCTTCTTTATTTCTTCCCTTTTTCCCTCCTCCTTCCCTTATTTCCTTCCCTTCAGTCCTCTGACGGAATTTACAGTCCAGCCTTTGCTGAAAGGAACAAGTGTAATATTGTAGGAAAGAGCAGGAGTTTTGGATTCAGGTGGGTGCAGGTCTGACTCCCTGTTTGGCTGTGTACTAGCTGTAGACACTAATCTCTGAGCCTCTGAAACAGTAATTCTCAAAATGTGGTCCCTAGCTGCAGCAGCAGCATTTAGAATCTTCTTAGAGATGCCAATACATAGGCTCCATGACACACCTAATGGTGTTGTTAAAAATGAAAATATTGGACCCTACCTTGAACTTCAGAATCTTCTGGTTCTTCTGGAGAACTCAGCAATCTATAGATTAACAAGCCCCCTAGGTGTGATAAATGCTAAAATGTGAGAATCATGGTCCTAAGAGACTTTCTCCATCAAATGTGTATCATAATGCTAGTATCACTGTCCCGATGCTTAAGTCATGGTAGTTTTTAGTAGTGGTCGGATTAGACACTACTAATTTAATGGGACATTAAATGCATTCTACAGGGTGTCAGAGCTCCCAGTACATCATTTAGTGTAAGTAAATGTTAGCTCACTTCCTTAAGCCCCCAAACACACTTCATGCTGCTGCTCCAATACAGATGCTCAGAAACCAAGGAAATGCTTGAGTTTCTTCTCTTAGCTTCTTTTCCTTCTTGATTCTCATCCCCACAATGCTATCAAATCCTAGTGACTAGCTCAAGACTCACAGTTATCTTCACGTGTGCATAGTTACTTTGGTTTTGCAAAACATAATCATTAAACAAGGAAAATCTTACTATATCCAGAGGCAAAAAACATAGCCAGCAACACCAGGTTGGAGAAGAAAATCTAAAATTCATCTGAAAGCAGGACACATATTTCCAAGGCATTCACCAGATAAGTGGCTTCCCAGCAGAGGACAGAAGAACAAAGAAGCAAAGTAATCTGTGGGATTTGAGGGGCACCTAGATGAGAAAATTATATGAAAGATAACATGGCAAATAATACATACACAAACTAAATCTTAAAAAAAATGAATATATCTATTTTAAATCTCCTTATGGCCTGATGATCTGCAAAAGATTTTCATAATCTGCATCTCATTGGATTCTCACAAGGCTCCCAGAAAGGGAGAAATATTTTCTAATTTTGTATTAATATTTTATAAAAGAGAAATCAGAAGTTATGTAATTCAACAAACACCACACGGCTGTAATAGGATCAAGAACAAAACAGTTACATCTATATGTTCTGCTTGGAATACTCTCCACAGTCATCTCTGACTAGATTCTTCAGGAGCAAACTTAAAATTCCACTTTCTCCTCATTTCCCCACAGCACAAGGCATCTGTCTTTCCTCTCGATGTACAGAGGTTCCAGTCCCTCTGTTTATGCATTAATTCTTTCATTCCTGCAGCAAATACGTATGGAATGCCAAGTATGACTCAAGGTCTATTCTAGGCACTGAGGCTATGTAGAGCTGACATTCTGGTGTAAGACATTAACATTAAATATGGAATATACCAAAATTACATGGCAGTGTATGTGATTACAGCACATAGTATGTGTTATGAAGGAGAAGGAACATGCTAGAAAGGAAAGTAATATAGGTGTGCTTTGTTTTCTGTTTTAGATGTCAGCTTTTCTAAAAAATTAACTTATTTACTTAATTGGAGGCTAATTACTTTCACTGTGTGGATCACAATAAAGTGGGAAATTCTGAAAGAAATGGGAATACCAGACCATCTGATCTGCCTCTTGAGAAACCTGTATACAGGTCAGGAAGCAACAGTTAGAACTGGACATGGAACAACAGACTGGTTCCAAATAGGAAAAGGAGTACATCAAGGCTGTATATTGTCACCCTGCTTATTTAACTTACATGCAGAGTACATCATGAGAAACTCTGGGCTGGAGGAAGCACAGGCTGGAATCAAGACTGCCGGGAGAAATATCAATAACCTCAGATACACAGATGACACCACCCTTATGGCAGAAAGTGAAGAAGAACTAAAGAGCCTCTTGATGAAAGTGAAAGTGGAGAGTGAAAAAGTTGGCTTAAAGCTCAACATTAAGAAAACTAAGATCATGGCATCAGGTCCCATCACTTCATGGCAAATAGCTGAGGGAACAGTGGAAACAGTGTCAGACTTCATTTTTCCGGGCTCCAAAATCACTGCAGATGGTGATTGCAGCCATGAAATTAAAAGACACTTGCTCCTTGGAAGGAAAGTTATGACCAACCTAGACAGCATATTAAAAAGCAGAGACATTACTTTGTCAACAAAGGTCCATCTAGTCAAGATTATGGTTTTTCCAGTAGTCATGTATGGATGTGAGAGTTGGACTATAAATAAAGCTGAGTGCAGAAGAATTGATGCTTTTGAAATGTGGTGTTGGAGAAGACTTTTGAGGGTCCCTTGGACTGCAAGGAGATCCCACCAGTCCATCCTAAAGGAGATCAGTCCTGGGTGTTCACTGGAAGGACTGATGCTAAAGCTGAAACTCCAATACTTTGGCCACCTGATGCAGAGAGCTGACTCATTTGAAAAGACCCTGATGCTGGGAAAGATTGGGGTAGGAGGAGAAGGGGACGACAGAGGATGAGATGATTGGATGGCATCACCAACTCAATGTACATGGGTTTGGGTAAACTCTGGGAGTTGGTGATGGACAGGGAGGCCTGGCGTACTGGGGTTCATGGGGTCGCAAAGAGTCGGACACAACTGAGCAACTGAACTGAATTACTTTACAATATTGTAGTGGTTTTGCCATACATTGATATGAATCATCCATAAGTGTACATGTGTTCCCCATCCTGAAGCCTCCTCTCACCTGCCTCCCCATCCCATCCCTCAGGGTCATCCCAGTGCACCAGCCCTGAGCACTCTGCCTGATGCATTGAGGACTGGCGATCTATTTCACATATGATAATATACATGTTTCAATGCTAGTCTCTCAAATCATCCCACCCTCGCCTTCTCCCACAGAGTCCAAAAGTCTGTTCTTTATACCTGTGTCTCTTTTGCTATCTCATATATAGGGCCATTGTTACCATCTTTCTAAATTCCATATATATGCATTAATATGCTGTATTGGTGTTTTTCTTTCTGACTTACTTCACTCTGTATAATAGGCTCCAGTTTTATCCACCTCATTAGAACTGATTCAAATGTATTCTTTTTAATGGCTGAGTAATACTCCATTGTGTATTGTACTACAGCTTTCTTATCCATTCATCTGCTGATGGACATCTAGGTTGCTTCCATGTCCTGGCTATTATAAACAGTGCTGTGATGAACATTGGGGTACACGTGTCTCTTTCAATTCTGGTTTCCTTGGTGTGAATGCCCAGCAGTGGGATTGCTGGGTCATATGGCAGTTCTATTTCCAGGTTTTTAAGGAATCTCCACACTGTTCTCCATAGTGGCTGTACTAGTTTGCATTCCCACCAACAGCGTAAGAGGGTTTCCTTTTCTCCGCACTTTAAAAAAAAAAAAGAAAAAGTTTTTGAAGGATAGTTGATTTATAGTACTGTATTAGTTCCAGGTATACAACAATAAATGTTATATATATATATATTTTTTTTTTTCATTTTTCAGTTATTCTCCATTACAGATTATTATGTTACTGAATATGTTCTGTACAGTAAATCCTTATGCTTACTTTATATATAGTAATGTGTATCTGTTAATTCCATGCTACTAATTTATCCCTCTCCTTTTTTTCCCATTGATAGCCATTGGCAACCCACTCCAGTATTCTTGCCTGGAGAATCCCATGGATGGAGGAGCCTGGGGGGCTACAGTCCATGGGGTCGCAAAGAGTCAGACATGATTGAGCGACTTCACTCATTCACTCAATGTGTATCTGTTAATTCCATGCTACTAATTTATCCCTCTCCTTTTTTCCCCATTGATAACCGTAAATTTCTTTTCTATGTCTATGATTCTGTATCTGGTTTGCAAGTGAGTTCCCTTGTATCATTTTTTAGAATCCACATACAAGTGATATTGTATGTCTTTCTCTGTCTGGCTTTCTTCACTTAGTATGATAATCTCTGGATCCACCTATGTTGCTGCAAAGGCGTGATCTCATTCCTTTTTTGTGGCCGAGTAGTTTTCCATTGCGTGTGTGTATTGTGTGTATAAATGTATGTATGTATATACCGCATGTTCTCTATCTATTCATCTGTTGATGAGCACTTAGCTTGCTTCCATGTATTGGCTATTGTAAATTGTGCTGCTATGAGCGTTGAGGTGTACGTATCGTTTTGAATTAGAGTTTTTGTCTTTTCTGGATATATGCCCAGGAGTGCAATTACTGGGTCATATGATATTCCTATTTTTAGTTTTTTAAGGACTCTTCATACTGTTTTCCATAATGGCTGCACCAATTTACATTCCCACCAACAGTGTAAGAGGGTTCCCTTTTCTCCACACCCTCTCTAGCATTTGTTATTTGTCGATTTTTTGGTAATGCCTATTCTAACAGATGTGAGATGGTACCTCATTGTAGTTTTGTTTCCATTTCTCTAATAATTGGCAATGTTGATCATCTTTCATGTGCCCGCTGGTCATCTGGATATCCACATTTAACTTGGGAGCTAGGGAGTCTCCATGGAGAAAGAGCATTCCAGTTGAGAAATGAAGACCATATAGTAGACATCCAGGTAGTGACTGCTGGCAAAACATTCAAGGCAGAGGGACTAGCCCTTGCAAGTCTACATGGTATGTGTGTTAGTCATTCAGTCATATCTGACTCTTTGCGACCCCAGGCTCCTCTGGGGCTCCTGTAGCCCACCAGGCTCCTCTGACCATGGAATTCTCTCCAGGCAAGAATACTAGAATGGGTTGCCATTCGCTTCTCCAGGGGATCTTCCTGACCCAGGGATCAAACCTGAGTCTCCTGCATTGCAGGTGAATTCTTTACCATCTGAGCCACAAACCAAAACAAGATTGGAATAGTGACTAAGAGTGCCAGATAAGCCAGGGGCTTAATAATCTGCATTAATAGGTGCAGTAGGGCGTCACAGAAGGTTCTTCAGTGAAAGGGAGGCACAGTCTGCCCTGTAGTTTAGCAACATCATACGGGTCAAGGTATGAAAAATGGACTTGGAGCAAGAATGGGAATGGGGATACTGGCTGAGAAGTTATTGAAGGAAGTTCAGGCAAGAAGCTTATGCTGAGGTGGGGCACAGCAGGAGTAGATGGCTCCGAGGTATATTTTGGAGGTCATAAACGCAGCACGGAGAAGGCGATGGCACCCCATTCCAGTACTCTTGCCTGGAAAATCCCACGGATGGAGGAGCCTGGTGGGCTGCAGTCCATGGGGTCGCTACAAGTCGGACATGACTGAGCGACTTCACTTTCACTTTTCACTTTCATGCATTGGAGGAGGAAATGGCAACCCACTCCAGAATTCTTGCTTGGAGAATCCCAGGGACAGGGGAGTCTGGTGGGCTGCTGTCTATGGGGTCACACAGAGTCGGACACGACTGAAACGACTTAGCAGTAGCAGCAGCAACAGAGGAAACACTTGGTGATAAATATGATAGAACGGGGAGAGGCAAGAAAGAAAGCAAGAACAACCACAGCCATCTGTGCCCTGAACAAGAGTATGGGTGGCTAGAGGTCCTTGCACCCACATGGGGGAAACCTGGGGGGAAATGAAACTGTGAGAAAGATACTTAACTATTCCTCCCTTAAGGTGCTAATCAGAGAACATTTTCTATGTCATTGATATAAATGTATATTTTATGTTTTTATAATGTTCTAGAGGACTGAGTCTAGATGGACTTCATTCATTACTGATTAGCCACCAAAAAGCATAACACAGCTGCTGGGCCATGATAGGATTTCAAGGAATATGTATCGGTTGGTTGGTTGGTTTGAATAAATGAATTCAAATAGTATTCAGCCTAATGCCTGGAAAATGGCACATACTTAGTGAATGTTGACTATTGTAATTCCACAATAACAAAATGCCTTCTACAAACTGACCCTGCGTCTCCCAAAAGCTTCCAGGGAGCTTAAATGCAAGACAGTTTAGTGTATAACCAAATCCCCAGGTCCTGACACATTTACAGTTTAACAAAACATTGGAGCTCCTAATTAAAAAATAATAAGCCTGTCTATTAAGGCGACACAAGCGTGACAGGGCAGTGGCATGCGCTGCAGCTGTTACCCTGCTCTGCAAGCTTGGCCCTTGGAGCTTTCAATTAAAAGCAGCACTGAACTCACTCTTCACGCCATATGCAGATGCTCAAAGCCTTTTCTTCTGTCTTTGTGAAATGTTAAATGAAAGACAGAGTGGAGAAGGAACACACACACACACACAGGCACACAACACATTCAGCAGTCAGAAGTTTATAACCCCTCCTTTCTACCTCCCTATCCTCTCTGGTCCTTGATTTACTATCTGACCTTGAACAACTTATCTGACATTTTGCACTTCTATGTGTTATTAAAACAACAACAAAAACAGTGCAAAAACTAGTGTCAATCTGCCTGACAGAGATTGGGTTTAAAGTAGTTAATGCTATTCCCAAACACTTCCAAAATATCATGCCAAATATAATTTTCAAGGTTGTACTAATTATAAAGCAAATTCAATGCCACAGTAAGTTAATAAATTTAATTCTATCACACTACCAAACACTGGCAAGTTTTCTAATAGGGATCATTCTACTCTGAGAAATACAAAAAGCAAACTCTATATATTAAGTGTATAATGTGTAGTCATGGTTGTTCTGGAGAGTATATTGGCAGTATATTTCTGTAACTTGGAAGTCCTATGCTGCTACATCACTTCAGTTGTGTCCGACTCTGTGTGACCCCATGGACGGCAGCCCACCAGGCTCCCCTCTCCCTGAGATTCTCCAGGCAAGAACACTGGAGTGGGTTGCCATTTCCTTCTCCAGTGCATGAAAGGGAAAAGTGAAAGTGAAGTCGCTCAGTCATATCCAACTCTTAGTGACCCATGGACTGCAGCCTACCAGGCTCCTCTGTCCATGGGATTTTCCAGGCAAGACTACTGGAGTGGAAGTCCTATAAATGTGGCTAAATGGGCCAATCTAACATGGTTTGAGAGGTCCTGGGTCCTACTCTACTCTTGAGAGCAATCTCTTTCCCACAGCTTGTCATACCATCCTAACATCTGCCTTTAGCAATTTGCACTGACATCAAGAAAGGACTGTGTACCCTCTACTTCCATTAGCAAATGTCACACAGAAATGTCTTTACTCAATTTCATGACTGTCTCAGGAGACTGTAAGCTCCATGAGGTCATGGGCAGTATCTGATTTTCCCACATCATATCTCCTGCAGTGAGTGAAATACTTGCCACATAGTAGGTCCTCAATAAAACACTGTTAAATGAGTGTATTCATGAATGTACATGGCAGGTGAGGTTGGACATGTGAAGGTTAAAATCCAAACTCTACCACTTACTAGTCATGTGACCTTGGCCAATGGACTTATTCTACCTGGAATGCACTTCTGAATCTGTGTTCAACGTCTTTCTGAAAGGTCATGTTCAAATAAGAGACCGTGTGTGTCAAGCATGCAATAGGCAGGAAGTAAACTCAGTTTCCTGTCCTTTCACTCCTCTGATTATGGTTCACTTAGAACCAGTTGAGGAGATAAGTTATAAATATGAAACTTTTAAATTCTTATTGCCCATAGACCTAAAGAAGAAAGGACTTTGTCCCAGGCTTTGTACCAGGAGGGTACTACTCTGGCCCTCCTCTGGCCATGCCCCTTCTCAAAGGGTGAAGGTTCTGTGAGGCCAAGGGGCCATGCACACCCACAGCCTGTGCCCAACTTCTAGCCAATACTCTGTATAAACAGACACTGAAAGTTATTTGCCCACCTAGTCCTGGGCCTGTGTGGGCCTCTTCTGGGGTATCTTCTTGAGCCAATACTGCATGTCAGGTATATGGACCTCTTCAATAGGAAATATGGTCAAGGGACAGGAATTTTCAGAGGATAAGGCAGAGCGTGGGTGGACATGCAGCCTGAGGTGTCCACACATGGGCATACTCATGCAGGGGTCTCCCCTTGAACTGGTTATATAAGATGATGATTGTGAAGTATAGAATCAGAAGACCGTACGTTGTAGGACTTCAACAAAATGGTAGATAAATTAAAGAAGGCATTTGCTGACGAAATAAAATCCAAGAAAAGGAGCAAGAGGAGGTAGCAGTTGAGAGCTTAGGAGACTTTGAACTCATGGAGATGGGGAAACGAGCAATCCAAGTAGATGTTCATGCAAAATACAAGAATCTGAAAATGACACAGCATTGGAAGAAGAGTGTGCAATCTAATCTGGGAAGATACCCTAGAAGATAAATTTAGAAAAGCAAGTTAGGATCAGTTCAGTTCAGTTGCTCAGTCGTATCCGACTCTTTGCGACCCCATGAATTGCAGCACCCCAGGCCTCCCTGTCCATTACCAACTCCCGGAGTTTACTCAAACTCATGCCCATCGAGTCGGTGACGTCATCCAGCCATCTCATCCTCTGTCATCTCTTTCTCCTCCTGCCTCCAATCCCTCCCAGCATCAGAGTCTTTTCCAATGAGTCAACTCTTCGCATGAGGTGGCCAAAGTACTGGAGTTTCAGCTTTAGCATCAGTCTTTCCAAAGAACACCCAGGACTGATCTCCTTTAGGATGGACTGGTCGGATCTCCTTTCAGTCCAAGGAACTCTCAAGAGTCTTCTCCAACACCACAGTTCAAAAGCATCAATTCTTTGGTGCTCAGCTTTCTTCACAGTCCAAATCTCACATCCATACATGACCACTGGAAAAACCACAGCCTTGACTAGATGGACCTTTGTTGACAAAGTAATGTCTCTGCTTTTCAATATGCTATCTAGGTTGGTCATAACTTTCCTTCCAAGGAGTAAGCGTCTTTTAATTTCATGGCTGCAGTCACCATTTGCAGTGATTTTGGAGTCCAGAAAAATAAAGTCTGACACTGCTTCTAACTATTTCCCTATCTACTTCCTATGAAGTGATGGGACCAGATGCCATGATCTTAGTTTTCTGAATGTTGAGCTCTAAGCCAACTTTTTCACTCTCCACTTTCACTTTCCTCAAGAGGCTTTTTAGTTCCTCTTCACTTTCTGCCATAAGGGTGGTGTCATCTGCATATCTGAGGTTATTGATATTTCTCCCAGCAATCTTGATTCCAGCTTGTGCTTCTTCCAGCCCAGCGTTTCTCTTGATGTACTCTGCATAGAAGTTAAATAAACAGGGTGACAATGTACAGCCTTGACATACTCCTTTTCCTATTTGGAACCAGTCTGTTTTTCCATGTCCAGTTCTAACTCTTGCTTCCTGACCTGCATATAGGTTTCTCAAGAGGCAGATCAGGTGGTCTGGTATTCCCATCTCTTTCAGAATTTTCCACAGTTTATTGTGATCCACATAGTCAAAGGCTTTGGCATAGTCAAAAAGCAGAAATAGATGTTTTTCTGGAACTCTCTTGCTTTTTCGATGATTCAGCGGGTGTTGGCAATTTGATCTCTGGTTCCTCTGCCTTTTCTAAAATGAGCTTGAACATCTGGAAGTTCACGGTTCATGTATTACTGAAGCCTGGCTTGGAGAATTTTGAGCATTACTTTACTAGCGTGTGAGATGAGTGCAATTGTGCGGTAGTTTGAGCATTCTTTGGCGTTGCCTTTCTTTGGGATTGGAATGAAAACTGACCTTTTCCAGTCCTGTGGCCACTGCTGAGTTTTCCAAGTTTGCTGGCATATTGAGTGCAGCACTTTTACAGCATCATCTTTCAGGATTTGAAAGAGCTCAACTGGAATTCCACCACCTCCACTAGCTTTGTTCATAGTGATGCTTTCTAAGGCCCACTTGACTTCACAAGTTATGATAAGTTGTATTAATTTCCTATCACTGCTATCACAAATTATCATAGCTTAGTGACTTTAAATGACAGAAATTTATTATCGTACATTTTTTTGAAGCCAGAAGTCTGAAGTGAACCTTACAGGGCCAAAATCAAAGTAAAGAAAGGGGTTCTTCCTGGAGCCTCCAAGAAAGAATTTACTCCTTGCCTATTTTGACTTCTAGAAGTTACCAATATTTTTTGTGTTGTGTCCCCATAAATCCAACCTCTGTCTCCACCATCAATCTCCTCTTTGATCTGTGTTCTTCATGTTTCCCTCTTATAAGGATACGCGTGATTAAACCATGGGCCCATGCAGAATGCAGGATATATCCATATCTCAAAACCCTTAGTGGAATTGTAGCCACAAAATTCCTTCTGCTGTGTAAAGGAATCCATTCACAGCTTCTGAAGATAAGGGCAGAGACATAGTGTGAGGATATTATTTAGCTTACAGTTGTCAAACACCCAGATTAAGAAGTCTGGATTTTCTTAAGGGAGACATATCAATCTGACTAATAGGAATCAGCCTGAGTGAAAAGTTTGCCAGTGGATGTACAAATGCCTCCATTGTGTGGGGAGGGGACCATGATGACTTCAAGAGCACACTGATCACTTACAAAGCCCCAAATTACCTCCAGCTGACAATTCTCATTTGCGAATTTTAGTACAGAGTCATTATATGTTCTGATTTTTCCAAATAAATTTGGAAATACAGATCTTTACACAATATTTGAATATTGATTCCAGGTTTGTTCTTGTATTCTTTGTTTAATGTTAAACCCAAAACAATGCACTTCTGAAAGCTGGATTTGGTCTGTTGGTTCTAAGCCCAAGGATTCTGATATTAATAGTGAACTCCAAAAGTTCATAAGTCAGAAGATAAGATTTGAACTGTGTGCCAGAAAGGTCCTTCAGAGACACTGCGAGGATAAACCGAGAAGTAGAAGTCTGTTTAAACAATCCATGTGCAGGATACTGAGCATCTAAAGTATGCCAGTGATGCTAGAGATGGGGCTTAGATGAGGGAGGGTGGGGCATGAAAGGGATTAACATGATAGAACTCGTAGGATTTAAGGGACTGACCGAATGGAAGGCAAAATATAAAAAGATGGGTTGAAGATGATGTAAGGGGCTGTAAGCCCAGAAGATGGGCTAATTTGATTCCCCATTTCCATCTCTTTGGGGGGCAGTGTGTTTGGGATCTTTTTCAGGAAAAGTATTTGTACAATAGCAAAAATATGGGTAGGCAGGAAACCTACACTTTGCCCTGGCCCAGCCACCCTTCACTGTGCTGGGGTTTCAGAATAAACAGATGCGGAAAGGCAAGAAAGGGCCAGCCTCCTCTCAAGTATCAGCTGGAGCTTTGGCCTCAAATTCCACATAGTGGAATATAGTAAGCCAAGTCAGACCACACAGAGAGCTTTTTGCTCCTTTACTGCTAGTTAGGGTTAAATAACTTTGAAACTAAGCAGACCCTAAATCTATTCTATTTTCATACAGTGTGCAGACCCAATTATCTGTACTAACCAGAGTGAGGGACTAAAAGGCTACATCTACCAGTGTTTGAGAAAAAAATACAAAGAGTAAGGAAAGCAGAATAAGGGATGCCTGGCACAGTCCAGGATCTTTTATCACTTTTGTGACACAGAAGACACCCTTTAGCCATATACCTGGGAAGAACTGGAACAAGGGAGAAAGAGGTTGAGAAATGAAGAGTACAGTCCATAAGTGTGTTCTAATATGTCACGCTAACACCTTGAAAGATTCCCCACAACCGCTGTTGACTCGGTTGTGTTCCAGGTACCAGTGGAATTCGGCAAGCCTGTTTGAAGATTCTCCCTCCATAGGGTAGAGAAAGAAGATGGGGAGAAAAGAAAGAGACCAGAGAAGCTGCTTTAAAGTGCACCCCCAGAGACAGTTTTTCTTATGTGTTCAACACTGGGGAATAGAGAGGGATAAGATTCTCTGCTCTCAACAAGAATGCCTTGTGGAATGTTCCTGCAAGAATTTTATAACCAATGACCAGTAAAGTGTGAGGGGGAACATTCCACAATGCATTCTTCTGAGATGCTGCTGCTGCTAAGTCGCTTCAGTTGTATCCGACTCTTAGCGACCCCATGGACTGCAGCCTACCAGGCTCCTCCGTCCATGGGATTTTCCAGGCAAGAGTACTGGAGTGGGGTGTCATTGCCTTCTCTGTCTTCTGAGATGAGCCCATGCAAATTTCATGTCTGAGTGGGATCTTAAGGATCTTTTGGAATTCTCCAAGGTTCAGGTGCCAGGCAGCAAAGAGCAAGGAAGGAAATAAAAATGGAGACTTTCTAGCAGAAGATATATGGTGACTAAAGCTAGAACAGGAAAGGGTATCCCTCACACATGGATAGTTTAGAAAAATCAGTCTGGGAGACTTTTACAAATGATAGAATCAGGTACTTCTTTTTGTCTTTTGGACTGAACTTATCTTTAGGTAAGCAGTCCCTTCCCTTGGCAGCTCTGGTCCTGGGGTTGGTATGCAAGATGCCCAGGGATTATAAAAGGAATATTGCACCAGATGACCAGCTTTGGAGAGCCCTGTTCTTCACGAATGGCTCTGCAAGGCCATCTTCCTCAGAGACAGTAGGGTCACAATCTTTTCTTGAGCCTTTCCTCCTGAGCTGGGCTGCAGGAGCCTCATGTACCCCTGGAGAGAGGCTGTGTGCCATTTGTGTGCACCCCGGGGCTGGGATGGGCTAGTCTTTGAAAGACAGTGCCACAGAGTGGGAGGCAAATAAGGTCTAGGAGCTTCCAGGGATGAACCTTCAGAACCTGCCTTGTTGTTTGAACTTGGTCTTCAGAGCACAGTCACACAGAGCAGAATGCCCTCCAGCCCCCTCCAGAAAGGCAGTGGGATGGTGAAAGACCTGCAAAAAAATTATAAGCAAAGATCCACTTGCATAAGCTCTCCAAGTAAAATTTGTCCTTGAAATGTACGCTATTGCCTTGTTTTATTCTGCTTCTGATCTATTTCAGAAGGGAGCAATTTAAACAAGTGTCATTTAATGAAGTATTAATAAGAAAAGTGGGGGTATGAAAAGCAAGGAGGAAGAAGAGGGCAGGTCAGGGGAGCTAGGGAGAGAAGGAGAGAGGAAGGAAGCGGATGCTAAGGAGAGCAAGGGGCAACATTTATATGACACGTAGCACCTTATGAAGCACTTTTATAGATATTCCCTGATCTTTAGGTACTTACAAGGTGGAAAATTTCCACTTGAGAGTCAGGGAAACTAAGGTCCAAGGAAGTTAAGTACTTAGCCAAGATTTCACAGCTAGTAAGTGACAAATCTAGGATTTAAATTCAGGTCATTCTTCACTCACCTAATATGTGCCTGGCACTCGGTTCTCTCTGAATATGAAAAGACAAAAAGTCCCCGCTCATCAAGAACTCTCAGGCAGCTAGGGGACCAGAGAAGAAAACACATCATTACTATGCAAAAAGCATTAACACCACAGTGTCTGCTGAATAGTAGGTAGTCAACAAATTTATGACGGATTGTGGATGCGCAAAAGATAAATGAAAACACAGGGTTCCATGGAAGGCCAGATAAGGGTGTGGCTTGCTACAGTCCCTTTTTCCTTTCCCTTCTAGAATTCTAAGTCCTACCATCTCTCCACACACACCCCCCACCTTCTTCCCTTGTCTCAATGTCTGATTCTTTTTCAATACCTTATAATGACGTCTAATGTAAAATAACCTGAAAAAAAAAATGTATATATATAACTCAATCACTTTGTGGTACACCTGAAACTAACAATAATATTGTTAATCAACTGTGCTTCAGTTAAGGAGAAAAACATAACATGTGAATCATTAGGAGGGAGGACCAACCACATCTAGTCTCCTGCCAGCCTTCGGGGTCCAGATGGACTCACAGATGCTAGTGGGGCCAGTGTACCCAAGCCCTGCAACACTCAGCCATTGCTGGTCACCATCAGGATGAGATCCCGGGTTGTTCCCTGACAATGTGGTCACCCAGCTTCACAGCTCTGCCTGAAGACAGTCACCAGCTTCCCCAGGGATGAGCACAGAGTTCCTCTCATGCCTTACTATTGTGCAGAAGTTAAGGGCACAGCCTGGAATCTCAACTCTGTGTCCTCTGTTTAACTTTGGGCAAGTTACTTAAACATTTTATATTTCAGTTTTATCATCTGTAAAATGCAAAAATAATAATATCTATAGATTTACTGCAGGGTTGTTGAGAGGAAGAGATGAGGCAATACATACAGAGCTCTTAACACCGCTGCCTACAACATAGGAAGATTTCAGTAAGTGTAGCTATTATGGCTATTTTTATCTGGTGTCATCCTCTCAGCCATTACTGCCAATGCTGACTCAGTACTGAAACAGTGACCTAGCTCAGGGAGAATTTCTTGCCTTTCCTGGAGATAGCCCTGGGGTCATAATTGCCTCCCCCACTTTCTTTAAGAGATACTTAATTACCATCACTCTGGTGCCTGACAATTAAACCCTAGCCTTTTTTTCATCGCTGCAGAAGGTCTTGATATTCCAGAGTTCCTGGTGCAGTAAGCAAGCTAGTGCCTCTAAGGTTTCCTGATAAACCAAATTGCAACAGCCTGCAGACAGCAGCCCACCAGGCTCCCCTGTCCCTGGGATTCTCCAGGCAAGAACACTGGAGTGGGTTGCCATTTCCTTCTCCATTGCATGAAAGTGAAAGTGAAGTCGCTCAGTCGCATCTGACTGGTAGGACCCCATGGACTGCAGCCTACCAGGCTCCTCCATCCATGGGATTTTCTAGGCAAGAGTACTGCTGGAGTGGCTTGCCATTGCCTTCTCCAGCCTAATACCCATCTTAAGCCATCTAAGTGGTGACCTTGCTTCTTTCTAACTTTTAAAGTCTCCCTTCTTAGGAAGTTTGTAAATAAGAAAATTTCTTTTTTCTTTAAAACTTTTTTATGTTGGAGTATAGTTGATTAACAATGTTATGTTAGCTTCAGGTATACAGCAAAGTGATTTAGTTATACACATACCTGTATTTATTCTTTGTCAAATAATTTTCCCATTTAGTTTATTATGTAATATTGAGCAGAGTTCCCTATGATATACAGTAGGTAGCATGAAATGGTTATGCATTTTTTTTAATTTTTTAAAAAATTTATTCATTTAATTGGAGGCTAATTACTTTACAATATTGTAGTGGTTTTCACCATACATTTGACAGGAATCAGCCATGGGTGTACATGTGTCCCCATCGTGAACCCCCCTCCCACCTCCCTCCCCATCCTACATTTTAAATGGAACAGTGTATACATGCCAATCCCCAAATCTCTAACTATCCCTCCCCCGACCCTCCCCCTGGTAACTATAAATTGGCTCTCTAAGTCTGTGAGTCTGTTTCTATTTTTAAATAAGTTCATTTGTATCGTATTTTGGTTCTGCATATAAGGGATATGATATTTATTTCTCTGTTTGACTGACTTAACTTAGTATGACAATCTCTAGGTTCATCCATGTCTACACAAATGGCATTATTTCATTCTTTTCAATGGCTGAGTAACACTACATTGTATATATGTACCACATCTTCCATCTTCTTTATCCATTGCTCTGTTGATGGAAACTTACCTTGCATCCATGTCATAGTTACTGTAAATAATGCTGCAATGAACAAATATTGGAGTGCATGCATCTTTTCAGGGCATGTTTTTATCCAGGTATATGCCCAGGAGTGGTATTTTTGGGTCATAAGGTAGCTCTATTTTTAGTTTTTTAAGGAAGCGTTACACTGTTCTCCATAGTAGCTGTACCAATTTACATTCCCACCAACGGTGTATCTGGGTTCCCTTCTCTCCACACCCTCTCAAGTGTTATTGTTTGTGTAATTTTTAATGATGGCCATTCTGACAGTTATGAGGTGATTCAGTTCAGTTCAATCACTCAGTCGTGTCTGACTCTTTGCGACCCCATGGACTGCAGCACAACAGGCTTCCCTGTCCATCACCAACTCCCAGAGCTTGCTCGAACTCATATCTACCAAGTCGGTGATGCCATCCAACCATCTCATCCTTTGCCCTCCTCTTCTCCTTCTGCCTTCAATCTTTCCCAGCATCAGAGTCTTTTCCAATGAATCAGTTCTTCGTATCAGGTGGCCAAAGTATTGGAGCTTCAGCTTGAGGTGATATCTCATTATAATTTTGATTTACCCTCACAGTCCATTAGTTGAAATTTTCTTTGGAGTTTAATTTCAACGGAAATATTTACTAGTTTATATTATATTTAAAATAAGAGATCTCAAATTTTTTTTTGTAGAAAAAGACAAAAGTAATAAATTAATCAATGAAATATACTACAAAAGTGGCTTGAATCACTGGCTTTTTAGTCAGCTATATCTGAGTTTAAATCCCAGTTCCAAAAATAACAAATATTACCTTGGGCAAATAGCCTTTTAATCCTGTTTATTTATCTATAATATTTACCCACAGGATTGTTTTGAGGACTAAATAGATGGCTTTAGTACAACTCAATAGGAACTAGATATATAAGTACTATCACAATTTTAAACGTATAAATATAAAATTTAAAAATTGCATTAAAAATCTAAGAGTCATGCTATATCTATAGAAGTTGGAGAAGGGAAAGGCCACCCACTCCAGTATTCTGGCCCAGAGAATTCCATGGACTGTAATAGTCCATGGGGTCGCAAAGAGTCAGACAAAACTCAGCGACTTTCACATATCCATAGACGAGGTTCAGAAATAAAGATGTCATGTTTTTCATTTAAACAGCAGTTAGGACAAGGGCATATAGCTCCTCCTCTCTGTAAGTGAGGCAGAAGAATGTGATTCTGAGAGATCCCAAAGACAGAAATAATGACATACATTAATCCAATTACCAGTTTAACTGGGGAGCACCTCTATAGATAATATAGTTTGTGAAGCATTGCTACTGTACTAATTGGCTCTCCTTCCATCCGTCATGGCTACATATTTTCCTAGGCCCTTGGGCCAGAAATGGACTTAGAGGAAATTTGTTTCCATTTTCTTACACATGTCCTGCTTGGGGAAAATTCACCGGTGTATGAGAAGTTGGCCTCCTTCTCATCTGGAAAGGCACTGGCTTATATATGCAGATTGAGAGTACATTCTTAGAAACATAGACTCTCAGAATATGAAATAAAAACTAATTATTTACAGATAAGCTTTGAAAACAGTTTATTAAAAAATAATCAAAATATTAGGTTGACCAAAAATTTGCTCAGGTTTTCCCATAGGATGTTATAGAAAAACTCAAATGAACTTTTTGGCCAGCCCAGTGTAATAAACTACACATGTTTCAGGTTACACTTTGATACATTTTGACATACGTAAATACTCATGAAACCACTCCCACAGTTTAAACATACTCATTACTACAAAAGTTTCTTTGTGCCTTGTTCTAATTCTTCCCTCCTGCTTCTCCCTCCTATTTCTCCATCTCCGGAAACCATTGATTTACTTTCAGACATTATAATTTAGTAATAGAAGACATTAAGCTTCTCTTCTTTTTGTCATTTTTCTTTTATTCAGTATAATTTTGAAATTCACCCAAGTCAGGTAGCAATGGTTAATTTTCTATTAATGATGAGTGGTATTCCATTGCATGGATATACCACAACTTGTTTATCCAATAACTTGCTGATGGATATTTTCATGCTTTTAGTTTTAGACTATTACAAATAAATCTGTTATGAATATTCATATATAAATCTTTGATAGATTTGTTCTCAGATGTTTCTTTGATAAGTACCCTGGTAGAATGCCTGACTTATATGGTAGGTGTATGTTTATTTACTTGGAACTGCTAAGCTGTTTACTAAAGTATTTTTACCATTCTAATTTATCACCAGTTCCAGTTGATTCATATCATCACCAACATTTGGTAGGATCAGTCTTTTAAATTTTATATTCTAATATGTATAATATTATCACCTTGCAATTTTAATTTACATTTCCCTAATGAATAATAATGTTGAGCATTTATTCTTGTATTCACTTGCTATCTGTATATCCTATTTGGTGAAAGGAATGTTAAAATACTTTGCCCATTTTTTGAATTTGACTTGTTTACTTATTACTGAGGTTTGAGATTGATTTTCCATATATTCTGGACACAAATGTTTTACCAAATATAAATGATTGTTGATATTTTCTCCCATTTTGTCTTCTCTCTTTCATCTCTTAAGAATCTCCAAAGAGCAAATATTTTTTAATATTAACAAAGCCCAGTTTATAATTTTTTTCTTTTATGAATTGTGCTTTTGATAAGTTAAAAACTGTTTATAAAATCAAGGTCATAAAGTTTTCTCTTCCCTTTTTCTGAAATATAATCTAATTATAGCAAATGCACATATTCATTCCTAATTATAGCATTTTTATGCATCATCTCTTACATTTAGATCTATGGTCCATTTTGTTTCAATTTTTATGTGATGTGAGGAAAGGAACAAAGTTTAGCTTTTTACATAAGGTTATGCAGTAGTTCCAGGATCATCTGTTGGTAAAACTCTCCTCTCTCCACTTAAATGTCTTTGCATCTTTATCAAAAATCAATTGACAATATGTGTGTGAGTCAATATCTGGATTATCTTCTGACTCACTGATTTATTTGTGCACCTTAATACCACTACCACACTGCGTTCACTGTGTTAAATGCTGTTGCTTTGTAACAAGTCTTGAAATCAAGTAGTGTAACTCCTCCAAATTATTTTTTTTCAAATATGTTTTCTTTTTCAAATATGTTTTGACTATAGTTAGTATTATGTATTTCTACACAGATTTGATAATTATCTTGTTAACATCTACAAAAGATTCTGCTGAGGTTTTGATTGCGATTGAGTTTCATCTATAGATCAATTTAGCAAGAATTGACTTCTTAACAATTGAGTTGTCTGATCCATGAAGATAATGTTGCTCTTCATTTATTAATCATCTTCAATTTTTGCAGTGTTTTATAGTTTTCATTATATAGGTCTTTTTCAGACTTATCCCTAAACCTGTTGTATTTTTGATGCTTTTTGAAATGAAATACTTTAAATTTGCATTTCTAAGTTTTGTTAATATACAGAAACAAAACGGCCTTTTATGTTGATAACATATTCTTCAACTTTCACCAAGTTCATTTATTAGTTCTAATATTTTTTGGAGATTCCAGCAGATATTCTACAGAGTTGATCATGTATTTTTCAAATAAGACAGTATAACTGTATGTTCTCAAATCTGGATGCCTTTTATTTTTCTTATCTTTTTTCATAGGCTAGAATCTCTATTACAATGTTGAAAGGAAGTGGTGGGAGTAGACATCAGTGCCTTGTTCCTGGTCATAGTGGGGAAGGGCATTTAGTCTTTGCGATTAAGTATGATGGTAACTTAAGTTTTATTTTAATGTCCTTTGTCTGTTTGAGAAAGTTCTGTGACTCCACATTTACAGTCTGTTCCACTTCACCACTCTCTAAGTGGTTCTACCTGCTAAAGCATATTTGTTTCCCTTTGATGGCACCAAATTCTTCAAGTACACAGGACATTACCTAGAATATATAGAAATTTGCTGTGGCTCCATCGTAGGGAAATGAGTGGAGGCAGAATAATGTTGATACTGTATCCTAGAGTTACAAAATCCCAGTTCCAAAGGAAGGTAAACCTTTTGTTCTTTTCTGCCTCCTCATATTTTAATCACATCCTAAACATTTCTCCGAATCTTATCCTCACCAGCCTGACCCCTCAAAAATATACATATCCAGTCAATTACTGACAGGTTCTAGTATTTTACTTACTGTATCTCTCTCACTCAGATCCCTCTGCTTCCCTCCATTCTTTTCCCACATGGCTTACTCCAGCTGCTTCAGCTTCCTTACTCCAGCTGCCATCATCTCCTACCTGGATTGTGCAACAGGAACCTTCCTGGTCTCCCTACATTTTGCCTTTTTTACATCACCCTTCCATTCTCCAAAATCAATAACTCTTCAGAAAAGGAAACTTGATCTTGTCACACCCCTGCTTAAAACTTTTCCACTGGCTTCTCCTTAGAATAAAGCCTAGCATCTTCACTGTTGTTCTGAATGCACCACCCAGTCTGATTTCAGCCTCAGTTAGAATTATTGCTTTTCCCAGTACTGTCTACCTTGAGATCCAGAGATCAAATTGCTAACATCCATAGGATCACAGAAAAATCAAGAGAACTTCAGAAAAACATCTATTTCTGCTTTACTGACTACACCAAAGTCTTTGACTGTGTGGATCACAACAAACTGTAGAAGATTCTTAAAGAGATGGGAATGCCAGACCACCTGACTTGCCTCTTGAGAAATCTGTATGCAGGTCAGGAAGCAACAGTCAGAACTGGTCATGGAACAATAGACTGGTTCCAAATAGGGAAAGGAGTACATCAAGGCTGTATATTGTCACCCTGCTTATTTAACTTATATGCAGAGTACATCGTGTGAAATGCCAGGCTGGATGAAGCCCAAGTTGAAATCAAGGTTGCCAGGAGAAATATCAATAACCTCAGATATGCAGATGACACCACCCTTATGGCAGAAAGAGAAGAGGAACTATAGAACCCCTTGATGAAAGTGAAAGAGGAGAGTGAAAAAGTTGGCTTAAAGCTCAACATTTAGAAAATGAAGATCATGGCATCTGGCCCCATCACTTCATGGGAAATAGATGGGGAAACAGTAGAAACAGTGTCAGACTTTATTTTCTTGGGCTCCAAAATCACTGCTGATGGTGACTACAGCCATGAACTTAAAAGACACTTGCTCCTTGGAAGAAAAGCTATGACCAACCTAGACAGCATATTAAAAAGCAGAGATGCTACTTTGCTGACAAAGGTCCATCCAGTCAAAGCTATGATTTTTTTTTTAATTTTTAATTTTATTTTATTTTTAAACTTTACATAACTATATTAGTTTTGCCAAATATCAAAATGAATCCGCCACAGGTATACATGTGTTCCCCATCCTGAACCCTCCTCCCTCCTCCCTCCCCATTCCATCCCTCTGGGTCGTCCCAGTGCACCAGCCCCAAACATCCAGTATCGTGCTTCGAACCTGGACTGGCAACTCGTTTCATACATGATATTTTACATGTTTCAATGCCATTCTCCCAAATCTTCCCACCCTCTCCCTCTCTCACAGAGTCCATAATTTTCCAGTAGTCATGTATGGATGTGAGAGTTGGACTATAAAGAAAGCTGAGCACTGAAGGATGATGCTTTTGAACTGTGGTGTTGGAGAAGACTCTTGGGAGTCCCTTGGACTGCAAGGAGACCAACCAGTCCATCCTAAAGGAGATCAGTCCTGGGTGTCCATTGGAAGGACTGATGCTGAAGCTGAAGCTCCAATACTTTGGCCACCTCATGTGAAGAACTAACTCATTAGAAAAGACCCTGATGCTGGGAAAGATTGAAGGCAGAAGAGAAGGGGACGACAGAGAATAACATGGTTGGATGGCATCATTGACTCAGTGGACATGAGTTTCAACAAGCTCTGGGAGTTAGCAATGAACAAGGAAGCCTGTCGTGCTGCAGTCCATGGGGTCACAAAGAGTCGGACACGACTAAACGACTGAACTGACTGACAGACTGTCTGTCTTGATGCATGTTCTCTCAATAGCAGACCCATCCTAGTAACTGCTTTGTACAGTGGAGAGAGCTGTGGGCCCTGGAATCAAGCTACTTAGGTCCAAAGCTTTGCTCCACCAAGCCATGTGATGTTGATACCTTTCTTAACCTTTTCATCAGTAACCTCATCTATTTAAAAAGGGTAAAAAATAGTGTGTAACACACAACACTATGAAAATGTAATAAAATTTTTCACATAAAGCCTAAGGGTCTGGCATATAGTCAGAAAACTTTTTATTTAAGTCGTTATGATATTTATTCTTTCAGTGTTCACCTCAAATGGACTCCAGGAAAAAGTGTGAGAATTAAATGAGGCAATGTATTGCAAATATCTGACTTATTGGGAAAGCCCCCGATGCCGGGAAAGATTGAGGGCATGAGGAGAAGGGGTGACAGAGGATGAGGTGGTTGGATGGCATCACTGACTCAATAGACATAAGTTTAAGCAAACTCAGGGAAATGGTGAAGAACAGGGAAGCCTGGCACGCTGCAGGTTCATTGGGTTGCAAAGAGTTGGCCACATCTTAGCAACTGAACAGCAATGTAGACACAGTTCCTAGTGTTCTGGAATGGGGTTGGCCCTCTCTAAAGGGCATTTTCTTTCTTTCCTTCTTCCCAGTCCGCACTCATCACTACCACGGGGTCTTATTTTTCCCTCAAAAGTAAACAGTTCCGTTCTGCAGTCACACCCACTTCTTTCTAAAGCACACATCAAGGGATCACTGGTTTGAGAAAATAGTAATTTCATCAGAGCTTGTCATTGTGAATTTTATTAAGTTGGCACATTTAATTCTAAAGTCGAACGTCTGTGTAGTTGTTTTTTCCTCTATCCCTCCCTTTCTTTTCTGGGCAATTTCAGCTCTTAAAGGCTTAATTAGAGCAATTAAAAAATACCAATTTTGCCTTTTCGTTCTTTTTAATAACAAGTAAAAGTTGAAAGCCAGCTGTGAGTGAATGCTACTTGAAAGCTGCTACCAATCTGAAGTTTCATTTTTTGCTGCTTCGAGGCACATTTGAAAATTAGTGCTGACATATGCAAATGAGTTTATGATGAAGGGAAAAGTATATAGATACAGCACAAGGTGCTCTGAAGACTACTGTGGGGGTTAAGATGACTTACATGGGAGTTTCTGTTTGATGTCATGAGGGTGAATAGAAACCTACTTCTTCTTCTTGGAGGAACTATGATACTTCTTTGGTGAGAACCCTAGTTCTCACCCATAGTTTGGAGTCTTCCCTGTAGTCATTTAACAGCTCTCTGGCCAGTATAGGCCTCCATAACTTTCACACAGTAGGCATCTTTCTCACTGGTAATCTTTAGCAGAGTGCTAGTGTGAACTTGAAATTTTGCGAATTTAGATAATGTCCTGAATTAGGTCTGCAAATTGTTTTATTCCTTAAAGTTAAAATAAAAACAAATAAAAGGTTAAAACTTTACAACAGAAACAAACTCATAGATGTAGAAAACAGATCTGTGGTTGTCAAATGGGAGAGGGAAGAGGGGGACAAATGACAGGTGTGAGATGAACAGATAACAGACTGTGTAAAATAGATAAGCAACAGGATGTATTACAGAGCACAGGAAATTATAACCATTGTCTTGTAATAACTTATAATGGAGTATAATCTGCAAAAATACTGAAGCACAATGCTGTTTACTTGAAAATAATATCATATTGAAAATAAACTCTACATCAGTAAAAAAAAAAAAAAATTAAACTTTTCAAACTTTGGCTTCAAATCTCTCTGGTGAAGTATCACCAGCAATTGGAATCATAAGGCATATGCATTTTTAGAGACATTCGAAAGAAATGGAATGTAGCCAAGGAAGGGTTACAAAGATGGAGAAGAAATTGGAAACTGTGCCAGAGAGGGGGAAAGGAGGAACTTGGGGTGTGTGAAATGTAGAAACAAGAAGAATGGAAAGGGGCACTTCAAACTGACGTGGAAGGAAAGTGAATGATCGAGTAGTGAAGGCCTCTGGGCTTTCTGCCTAGCAGAGCCTGGTAGGTGAGTGCTTGCTCGGTTTGTCCGACTCTTTTGTGACCCCATGGCCTATATAGCCCGCCAGGCTCCTCTGTTCATGGGATGGCCCGGTGAAGAATACTGGTGTAGGTCGCCATTCCCCTCTCCTCTGGGCCCATTCCTAAATCCAGGCACTTCTCCAGCTTTCCTGGTCATGTCTGCAGCAGGGATTTCATCTGCCATCATCCCATTCCATGGCCGCCCCCCATATTCCCCCCACCTCTCTAGTCTCCCAATCCCTAAACCCCCATACAGTGTGACAGTGAGTTAGTTAAGAGCAACAGCTTCTACGTCTCGTGCTTCAAGACCACACTCCACCCCTTTCTCAAAGGGACTTTGGACAGTTCGTCCATTTGCTCATTCATTTAACGTGTTTGGTCATATGTTCATTCAGGTAACAACTGTGCCAGTCACTTACTCTCTCTTAACCTCACGTTCATCTAGGAATAGTGATAGTCCCAGTCTCACCTGTTGACACAGGGGCTAGAAATAATCCATAGGAAGAGCTAAGCATCATGATCGGCACATGAGAGGTGCTCCTGAAATGGCAGCTATTATTTTTGTTATTAGTATCATCATCATTATTTTTTCTGTTTCTAAAGGGTAGCATATATGCCCCATGTGTCTTATAGGCTTTAGACATGATCCTGAGAGGGTAACACGTTGGAAGGCCAGAAGACCCCCAAGCGGCAGGAGGAAATAGACTGAAGTGGCAGATGTATTTTTTTCCCCTCCTCTGTTGATGGCTTTTATTCTGCCTAAGACTAACCCTTTTTCTTTTCCCAAACCTTGGGCTGATAATGGGTCAACAAACCAGTATTCATGTCAACTGTTTTATGGCCAGGGATGACATACCTTTTGCCATCCTATCCCAAAAATGCATATTGTGGGAGAGGAGCCTGGTGAAACTCCCTCAGCCTTTAGGTATCTCTCATATCTGATTAATAGCTTTCTAACAGACATGAAACACCTTGCTAAAAACTAGCAACGAGGCACTCTTTCTGTCCCCTTCTGATGTCTCTGTCAGAAGCTTTCCCTGTCTCTATTATACTTTAATAAAACTTTGCTACACAAAAAGCTCCAAGTAGCCAAGCCTTGTCTCTGGCCCCGGATTGAAATCCTCTCCTCCAGGAGTCACGAATCCCAGCATAACATAACGGCAGCAACCTTTCAATCCTTCCTAAGAACAGATGAGACATAATAATTAAGTGAATTATGCAGCCAAATGAGCAATAATGTGAAGAGGGGGAAAAGATTTGGTGGCGAGGTGAGGAAATTGAGCGAACAGGGAGGCAGAGGCAGGCACCCCAGGCAGTAAAGGATGTACTAAAAGTAGAGCTCTTCATTTGATGGTGCTCTTAAGATGTTTCTGTTTTGTGTTTATTTTTGGTATGAGAAAAAATTTTACCGCTTCTGTATGCGATACATAACAAAGAGGGCTGCAGATTTCTTGCTGGAATTATTGACTTTAGTCTTGTATGCTTTTAATGGTCTGATGATTTTTCCAGCAACGGTCCTTTCCTTGTCTGAAGCATTGTGATGTGACGTCAGATGTCAGGACATTCCACCTACCTAACCCCACACCAATCTCTCCCTATTGCCACACATGTCTTTCCATGACACCCAGGCCCCTCACATCATAGGTCTGCCCTGTGTTATATTAACTTGTATACTTTTCATAGTTCCTCCATACTCTGAAACTAAAAGTTCAAGAGCAAAGTCATCAACCTGTTCACCTTTTCATTACTGTCTGAAGTTTCCGTGGTTGCTGTATTAAACTGCAGAGAAGCAAATAGGCTGGAATTGGATAGGATAATACTGAAAAAAAACAAAACAGGAAGGACGGGATAGGATAAGGTAGGGTGGGGTAGAATGAAACCGAATAAAACTCAGGGCTGGAAGATATCTATAAAGTAGAGCATGTTGATACTGAAAAATAAAGTTGGCATTAAAAAACTTTGTAAAACTTTTAGGTGGATTGCTTATTGGATAAGAAGTAGTCAAAATTCTAACTGAAAATAACCATATGGAAAAAAGGAGTTTTGGTTTGTTTGTTGTGTTGTTTTGTTTTTTTTTTTTTTTTTTTTGCATCCATAGATTTGACGTGGCAGGGGGCAGGGGGTTAAAAGCATTTGTGTGAGCCTATATAAATATCTAGGCAGTATCTAAATAACAAAAGAGAATGTGGATTTTGTAATGGACCAGTTCCTTCCCAATATTAACCTTTAGCTGTGCTTTCATTTTATTAGAACATAATAAACTCAACTAAAAATGTTTTAATATGTCTGCATTACTTAACAGCCTGGGAATAATTCTAATTATTACTGAGTTTATCATTGTGACTATGGTGCACTCTTTCTTTGAATTCCTGGAGACTATTTAAGATGCAAATAATGCTAGCTTTATGAATAATTGTTGGGATGGAAGATTCATAATTAATTTGACCCCTCCCTACCTAGCACACACATACACACACACATACACACACATCATAAAACAAAATAATTTCTTGAAAATGCAAAATGGTTTACATGAACATAGAATGAATACTATTATACTTAGCAAAATCAGTATTGGCAACTGTGCAAAGCATGCTGGGTAAGCACACAACCTGCCCTCCCAGGGGCAGCTGGGAAGATGAATGCTCCGTACCCACTAAAGGATCTCATTGAGAAAACTGTGTGCAAGAAAGATTCATCAGAAGAGGGGGACAGAGTTAGGAAGAGGAGAGGGAAGATGTAGACTGGGCAGCAGCCTAAACAATAGGTGGTAGGTGAGGTCAGGTGGCTAACAGCAGATCTTAAGCAGATGTCCAGGTGGTAAGTGAGATCCCTGTTTCTAATCAGGATAGGATCTAGCAGGTTCCAGTCCTGGGAGGGAGTTACAAGGACTTAGGAAATAGGTAAGTTGAGTCTCAGAGTAGAGGCTGTTCTAGGAGAAGAGGAAGCATTAGAGAGGAGAGGTGAAATCCTGCGCTGCCCATGCCATAGCCCAAGTCTTAGTCAACCCTGAGATCTGATGGGGCCACGGTCCTGGCTCATGAGCTGCGTACAGGGCAGAACTTGCTTGTATGTAGGCCTATCAGAGGAGAAGGAAATGGCAACCCACTCCAGTATTCTTGCCTGGAGAATCCCAGGGACAGAGGAGCCTGGTGGGCTGCCATCTATTGCATCACACAGAGTCGGACACAACTGAAGCAACTTAGCAGCAGCAGCTGCAGACCTATCAGAATAGAAGGATGTGAGAGAGGCCTAGAGAAGTCAAGGGCTGGTATGAACTAAAAACCCTTATATCTTGTCATTCAGCAATTCTCAAATATAGTTGATCAGAATGACCACACCTAGTCCCTTGGTCTTTAAAATGTCCCTCTCAGATGATACTGAACAACCAAGTTTGCAGTCCCTGCCCGAGGGGAAAACCCAACCTTGTTACCTATTATCTAGTAGGTAGAAGGGGGCAACAAGCTTGATTCCACTTCTGCCAGTGAAACCTCCAGCTATTTTCCTTTTAGAAAATATTACAAGAGGAAAATAATCTGAGCTGCATAAAGTTTTGTTGAACAGCATTCTTTTTTTTATTTGAGGGATAGTTAATTTAAAATGTTGTGTTTTAAGTGTACAGCAAAGTGATTGCTTTATATATATATATATATATGTATTTGTGTGTGTATGAGTGCGTGTGTATGCATAAATATATCCTTTTTCAGATTATTTTTCATTATAGGTTACTATAAGATATTTAGAAGTGTTACCTGTTATACAGTAGGTTCTTGCTTACCTCTTTTATATATTTTATAGTAGCACGTATGAGCATCATTCTTAAATGCATCAGAGGTACATAGAATCAGAATTCCTAAAGGTGGGGCTCAGAAATTTGAATGCTAAAACTGCCCATGTGATTCCTACTGAAAACCACGGTCCAGAGTATGAGCTTCTTGGATATGGGGCAGGAGCTTCCCTAAAGCCCCTAGCACATGTAGATGCAAATGTCTATTTAATCAATTTTATGTATTATATTTTACCTTGTTTATAATTATTCTTTATTTACATCCTATATTTGAGAACTTACATAAAAGAGCTCAGAAGAGAGTTGGGACCCAACATGCACGTTATGTCTACAATGTATCTGAGATTGAACTGGGTGATTTACATAAATTCTCACCATTAAACCTTCATGGACATATCCAAGACAGTGCCTGACATGTAGAGGGCTTTCTTAGAGAGTAAAATCCTTATATATAGCCATAGCACTTCCTCTAGTGTGGTCAGTTTTAATTCAATGAATAATCAATAACTAATAAGCACCTACTGTCATGTCTGGACATCACACTAGATGTTGGAGATAAGATGCTACATCATGTAATCATGAGCTACAGTCCACTAGGGAGACAGACGTAAACCAGTCGTTGAACAGTTAATCAGCTAAAGTTATGACAGTGCTGCAAAGGGAAAGCACGCAAGCTCAAGAACACAGGCTAGGTGTACTGACTAAGTCCAGAGATGGTCAGGGAAGGCTTCCGTTAGGAAATGACATTACACCAATGCCATTGTTTATTATAATTAGGATAGGAAAAGCCATGTTCTGGCAGCATTTAGGAGAAGACACCAAGAAGAATATTCATTTACATTTGATTTCAACATTTTCCCACCTGGAAAGGGGCCAAATAGTGGTTCTTTTAACCTATCTCTTGTATCGCAGAAGGTGTTTCTATAGAACGTTTTCCTGATCCATTCACCCCAACTCCTGGTTACCTCTGTGACTGTAATAAGGGAGCCTTCCATCTTGCTCACTTGCCTCCCCAGCTTCTCTGGGGTCTTGTTCCAACCCACCATCACATTCCCAACAGCAATCTGCTGTTTGAACTCATTCACTATTTCCTTCAATCCTTCCCTCCCTACGGTCGTTCTAAGTCCATGCCTCAATTTCTCAGATTCTCACTTTTGCTCAGAAAACGTTTAATTCCATTCTGTTCAGTGCAGCTAATATTTGTGAAGCCTTCCTCTATGCCAGGTTAGGTATACCGGGATAAATAGTTGCTGACCTCAAATATTTCCAAGTTTAAGAGAGGAGAGATGTATATAAACCAGTAAATTGTAACATAGTATGAAAGTTTTAAATATAAGCAATGATGATGGTGATGACTAGGATGACAGTCTAAAGGTACTAGATACTTAGTGGACAGCAGATTTTTATTGAACACCTACTATGTGAATGATTAATATTGTTGTATAAAACAAAACAAAAAAAAAAGCTTTTACCGTTGTGCAGTTTAGAAGGAGAGACGAGTGAAAGACAATAAACACAACAAACAAGCAAATTCATAATTTTAATCCATGTTAAGCTCAGTGAACAAAACCAAAAAGGAGAAGTAGTTGGGAGTAAAGGTGAAAGGATACCTATTTCAGTAGAGAAGTTTCTCCTAAAAATTACATATCCTGGGTAAGAATTATGTGTCTGCAACTTCCTAGCTTTGTGATCTTAAATAAGTTACAACTTAAACAAGTTAGACTCAATTTCTTCAAAGTGGCTAAAATAATAATGCCTGGATTTAGTGTAAGATCAAATGACATATGATTATAAAAGGATTAGAGACTTTCTGGCCTGTATAGTAAGCACTTGATAAAGCTTATCATTGTTAATTTGTATATGATTACATCATATCTTAATCTTCCTGAACTTCCAGTGTCTCTTCCCTAAAGTGAATCAGCAACAAACTCAGAGGACTGTGAATATGCTAGGCATAATATCAGCTATTACATGTTAGCATGATTATGAAGGCATTCATATGACTATCATTATCACTCTTGATATTTAAACTCAAAGTTGTCTTACCCATAGGAATAAAACTGTGAATGAGATACATTACAAATGTGTATTTCTTTTTTAGGAATAGATTGACTTAAGACTGTGGTAATCAGCACAGTGGTTGCTAGCCACATGCATCAGATAGTAGGGACAGGGAAGGTATGGAATATATCCATCATCAGAGAATCTTGTATTAGACAGAAAGAATATAAAAATTCCAGACACCAAGGAGACAAGTTGATAAGAGGAATTCTAATTCAGGTATCAGGGGTCAGATAGGTCTTTCTTTGGGAGCCATTTAGATCATTCCTTTGAAATATGTAATATTAACAGGCTGTCACATTTGAGCAACATCTTCAGCCTTCCAACCACTTTCACATCCATTACTTCATTTGAAAATTCTACCCCTTCATTACTATCCCTAAAGCAGGCAGAAAGGACATTATTACTTCTACTTTACACAGGAGTAGTAGTCTCAGCTGCCAACATTAACTGAATGTTCACCTATGGCTGCATATTGATTAAGCTAAGTGCTTTAGTGTTTTTAATAACATCATGAAGCTCAGAGAGGTGAGGTGACTTACCTGTAGACATTCAGTAAATCAGGGATGTGTCTTCCAAGGCTACCCAGTGCTTTCCACCACCCCTCTCTGCTACCTCTCGCACAAGTTGAGTTCCAGTTCTCTTATTGCAGAGACAAAGTTCTTCCGGTCACTAAGTTGTCAGAGCTGGACGTGCAGTAGGAGCTCATCAATCAGGGGGCATGTCTAATCGATCATCCTTCCCTTGGAACTTAGAAACGGTTGACTCTCCCTGCTGCTGCAACAATGCAGTGTGAAGATGAACTTTAATTCACATTCAGCCTCAGTGTTCTTACCAACAGCTGCAGGAACAGCTGTTCCCCTCTTGGTACTACCCTCTCCCCCTTTTCCCCAGCTAATTGCTTCCGACTAGTGGAGCAGCGATGCTATGGTAGACCTGGTCCTCTTCAACAGCCTCTCTCCAGCTGTTATTATTCCAGGCCCTTCTTGTTCAAGGATTCAGATTTGTTCTGTTTGGATGATTAATTCTAGAATCTAATTGTTGGCTATTTCAAAACCCCACTTAACACACAAGTCACTGTTTTGTATTAACCCAAAGCCCTCCTAAGCCTTAAAAATAGTAACAAATACTCAAAATGTATTTATTGAAGGCCTATTATGTGCCTAGCTCTACACTGACCCTGAATTTTTAGGCTCTGTGGGAGGCTTAGCTCCCATGGAGGACCGCATATCCTAGGGCTAAATACTTGTAAGTTATAAAAATCAAGCTGTTAAATATGTTCTATCCTCCACCAGTAACAAATCTAACTTAACAACCCAGATGGCCAGGTTCTACTTTAGAATCTTTGGGCTTCTCAGAGTTCCATGCTGAAGCATGGCCATGTAGACCCAGCACCCAGCTCACTCTGTCTCGTATCTTCCATGTTGCAAGGGGACACAGTTCACAAGCATATGGACATCTTCACCCACATGTCCAAGCTCAGCCACACCTCACGGGAAGAGACTCCCACGACCACTCCTCCAACCCTGGGAGCATCCACCAGCAGGACCCGTGTCCCACTCTAGGAAGGATGGATGTGGGAAAGAGACCTGTCCCAGGTAGGGGGTCATGTGAGCAGGGAAATATGGATCTATGCAGTGCCCAGTAGCACATCAGGTATAAGCAAGACAGCAATCAATAATAGCTATTATTCCTGCCATCATATATGAAATGAATTGCATAAAGTTTGTTTTAAAAACTGCAGAAACCAAAGTATGTATAACAAAGAGCAAATAAATAATATATATTGTGGCTCTGGCATTACTACAATGCCTTCTCACTAAGGACCTAGGAAATCCTTACCCAGGAATAACCAAGTCATTAGCCCCTTTTCTCTATTTTGTTATCCTGATCCATTATTATAGTTGATCCTCCTCTCTGGTTCCTGCCTGTGAACATCTCTTCCCTACCTCTGTAGACTGGGCACATTCTGGCATTAGGTTTTATAACCAGTCACATCTAAATCTCTTTCCTGTTTTCAATTGCCCACATTTTTCACTTTGAATACAAAGCCTTTCTCAATTGTGCTAATATAGCTCCAGCTACGGAGAAGGCAATGGCAACCCACTCCAGTACTCTTGCCCCTCCCATGGATGGAGGGGCCTGGAGGGCTGCAGTCCATGGGGTCACTAGGAGTCGGACACGACTGAGCAACTTCACTTTATTTTTTCACTTTCATGCATTGGAGAAGGAAATGGCAACCCCCTCCAGTGTTCTTGCCTGGAGAATCCCAGGGGCAGGGGAGCCTGGTGGGCTGCCGTCTATGGGGTCGCACAGAGTCGGACACGGCTGAAGCAACTTAGCAGCAGCAGCAGCATATACATATAGATTTTTTCTAATTCAGTCTCAACATAATATTTTTTTCTGTGGTAAATGTTCCAGTCTCAGAGAACTTTGGTTTTAGAAAATAGAAATACATGCAAGTCTTATTTTAAAAGACCTTTATTGGTTTTTTGTTATTGTTTTTAATTTCTCTGGAGTATAGTTGCTTTACACCTATACTGCTGGTTTCTGCTGCACAGCAAAGTGAATCATCTATGAAGTACACATATATCTCCTCTCTTTTTTAGATTTCCTTCCCAGGTCACCAAGTGGAGTCCCCTGTGCTATACAGTAGGTTCTCATCGGTTATTTATTGTATACATAGTAGTATACATATGTCAATCCCAATTCCCAGTTCATCACACCCCTCCATCCCCCTTGTTGTTCAAACATTTCTTCTTTATGTCTGTGTCTCCGTTTCTGCTTTGCAAGTAGGTTCATCTGCACCATTTTTCTAGATTCCACATATGCACATTATTTGTTTTTAATAAACAGGAGTTTCCTGCAGTCTAGGTATAGATAATCTCTCCTGTCCTTTCCTTCATTCCTTCGTTATTCTCCTCTGATAAGACTCAATGCCTGGTCCCTAGAACACAGGCCTTCGTGAGGCTTTGGCCTGGTCCCTTGATGGAGTTCCAGCTGGGGCCCCGCCTTTACTGTTTCAGTGCCAAACACTTTCCAGCTCCAAGTTCTTGAAAGAGACTCTGAGTGGTCCAGTTCATGCGTTTATGTCCAATTATTAATGTGATATGATCAGCTCGGGTCATGCCAGCTCTTCAACTGTGAATATGTGGTTTTAGAGAAAGGACTTGACCTTGTAGAACAAAGCCACCTTCCTTAAATGTGAAGCAAAAATAATCGTTCTTAGCTATAGTGAGGTAATGGGGTTAATAATGCTATTAATTTATTCATTTTTTATCCAAAGAAAGGATATTCAATGTCCATTTTTCTTAGCTTGTATTTAAATTGTTTTTTTGTCAAATTTTATAATACTTTTTGGAAAAATTAAAGTATTAAACCACAATATTCCAAGAAAAGTATAATTATGAATGAGTTTATAATTGTAAATTAGCTGAGAAAAGGAAAAGGAAACTTTTTAAAAAGCTTATTTTAACAATTTCAAGCTCTTTTTTGCGTAGTAAATAAAACACATACGAACTATAAAATCATAAGATTTCCCTGTCATCATCTCTTGGTGTATCCCAAGACCTTGAATATCAGGGGAAAGAAGACCAATGTTTTCCTAAAACCTAATATGTTCTCAGTCCCAGGCCATAAATGCTATACCCACCATCAACTTTAATCCTCAGAGCAGCTGGGGAAGGAAGGTAGAGAGTTAGAACCTCTGAAAAATCATGAAACCTGTGCTTCTAAAGGTTAAGCTTTCTCTGCAAGGTCACATCCCTTGTGAATGGCCAGGCAAGAACTGGGATCTAGCTCTGTCTGCTATGAAAAACTGGCTCCCATATCTTACTGTATCACTACTTAGAAGTTTCTGTGAAATCCCCATCTTCCTTTATGAAAGGATTATTTTATAGCATCAGTTAAGTTATGGAGGTATAGCAATGATAAAAACTCGGAATAAAAAAATTAGATTTTTCTTTCATAAATGCTAGATTTTACCTTATCATTGCCTGCTTTAAAGTTAATTTGGTCTAATAGAACAAAAAGGAGAGAGTACCCTAGAATATGGAGAGATGACTGAAATAATAGGAAATAATAATGCAGTCTGAAATGGCCACTGCACCTACACCTGGAAATGAGACACTGAATCATGCTTCTTCTTTTACTCTTCTGTGAAAAAAAAAAAAAACAACTAAACATTAAATGTACAGCTTTTAATGGAGGACCTTCTCTGTGCCAAATGCTGTGCCCACCACGAAGTGAGCATTGAACCTGTGGTCTTACATCCAAACATTTGCTCGAATAATGAGAACTAGTTTTTGATCTCTTTCTCTCTTTGGCTGATGAAACTCTATGATTCACAGAATTTATTAACATTCTTGATAAGTCTTAGGAGGATAAGAAAGAGAAGTTCATTGCAGGATAAATAGGCCAGCTCTGCAATATTAAAAAATGATCTCCAGATTTATTTGTGTTGTGGAAAAATGGTGGTAAAGGAACAGTAAATGCTACTTATTGAGCATTCTTTGCTTGTAAGTGCTTCTCCCACATGGCAGAGTAATGCCCACACAGCCCTGGAAGGATCTGAGAGTGTTAATTACTATTTTGAAGTCTCTGGGTGGGAATTCTGAAATGAAGGAGGGGAGGAGCAGGGTGGTTAGTAGATATAGGCAATGTGATTACCTGATTTACTGCAGACTCCAGTCCTGGAGACAGGTTCCCAGGCTGTACTTAAAACTGTCATTCTTTTCCCTCAGATCATTTTTGTTGTTGTTGTTGTTGTTTTAAAAAATACCCAGAGATGGGCTGTCCCTGTTGGCTCAGTGGTAAAGAATCCACCACCAATGCAGGAGACACGGGTTCAATGCTGGATCCAGAAAGATCCCACATGCTGCAGAGCAGCTTAACCCGTGTACCACAGCTATTAAGCCTGTGCTCTGGTGCCCAGGGGCTGCAACTGTGGAAGCCTGCGTGCCCTAGAGCCTGTGCTCTGCAGCAAGAGAAGCAACTGCAATGAGAAGCCCGCACACCACAGCTAGAGAGTAGCCCCCGCTTGCCATACCTAGAGAAAAGCCCAAGCAGCAACAAAGACCCAGCACAGCCAAAAGTAAATACATATGTATACATATAAATTTTAAAAAATATAACCACAGGCAATGTTGATATCTTCACTGCAGTCATCCTAGTAAATGTTTTATCTGAAACATGTAAAGCTAAACCACTATAATTTTCTGCTTTTCATGCTAAGGCTTTAAGGCTTTAAGGTGGAGAACTAAATACACAGTTGAATCCCAGAGTACCTGCTGGGCATCATTCTTCAAGCGTAGTCAATGCCTGAAGACTCAAGTGCAGGAAGTGGCCGGGGAAACTCCTGATTATCTACTGTGTGACTTTGGACAAGTCTTGCACCCTCTCTGAGCATCTGCTTTTTCATCTGTAAAGCTATGGAACTGTCCAGCTATAGGAACAGGGAGAATGTGAACAGAGATGGGACTCAAGAGATTTAACAGTTCATGAAATATGAGTACTGAGTAATCAAAAAGGATTGGGGCCTTAGCTCTAGAGCAGAGTCCTAAGGCATCTACTGTGCAGTGTGTTAATATCTTGGGTGCTGAATCAAACAGAGGTCATGGGGGACGCCCCTGGTGGTCCAGTGGTTAAGAATTCATCTGCCAACATAGGGAACACGGATTTTATCCCTGGCATAGGAAGATGCCACATGCCATGGGGCAACTCAGCCCATGCACCACAAATACTGAGCCAGCACTCGAGAGTCCTGGAGCTTCCACTCCTGAAACCCTCACGCCGAGAGCCTGTGCACCGCAACTAGAGACTAGCCCCCACTCGCCAAAACTAGTGAAAGCCTGCACGCAGCAATGAAGACCCAACACAGCCACATATAAATAAATTAGCACTTAAAAAAAAAAAAGGAGTAGTCGGTATCCTAAAGAAGAATCAGGGGGCCAGAAGAAGGGGTAGCAATCAGCTATCTTGGAGCAGCAGTATTTACCAGTCTCAGTAGAATTATTTGAATATATTAACAAGCGATACTGCTATTTCTTACACACCGGCTAAATAGCCTGGGTCTGAAGGTTAAATAAGCTCATCTGAGTAAAGTGTTTAGCATTTGGCCCCTGCTCAGAGAAGCAGGTACTCAACAGATACAGCTTGCCTCTTTCCTCTCCCTTCTGCTCACTTTCCATCTCCCAGCCCCCAGCCCTCCCTGTATAACATCATTCCTCAGACTCTGGGAGGAGGCTCTCTCTTCACAATGGATTTTTGTAGACAAGGAAAGTTTCAGGCCAATTCTCAAAATGTCTGAGTCAAAATTCTTTTTCATGCCTTTGCAAATACAGTTCCACACAGGCTTTGGAATGGGCAGTGTGGTTGAGATTTTCTGAGACCAGAATTCCCAGCACATGAGGTGGCTCAGACAGGGGAAGGAGCGAAGATCATCCACAGACTTCAGTTTGTAGATGGTGATGAGACTTTAGGCAAGCTGCTTCTCCTCGCTGAGCTGCAGCCTCTTGCCTCAACTGGCTGAAATTAGTGGTTTTTAACCTTGGCAGTACATAGAACCACTTGGAAGATTTAAAATACACTGTCTGTGTGACACTCACAGAGAATCCAATTGAAGTGATTGAGGGTGAAGCCTGAACTTTGGAATTTCTAAATGGCCCCAGGGTGATTCTAATACGTAGCAAAAATTGAGAATCACTGGACAAGATGAACTTTAAGTTCCAATCCTGCTCATTTAGCCCCCGACCCATATGTCCTTAAAGCCCATCAGAAACTACATTCATGTAGGGTTTTCTTAATGATCAGACAATAAAATCTTGAGAGCTGATGAATAAGACAGCTTTAGTGTTTATATTGACCTTCTGCTGTGTTATAAGCTAAACTTATTTATATTTGTGTTTAGGATTTTGGTTGCTTTGTTTTATTTCATTGGCATTTTGTTAAAGCAGACAAACTCACACTGGAAAAAAAAAAAAAGGTAATTTAGAGTGACTCCAGCATCTCTGAGGAATGACTGAGAAAGAGGGAAGTTAAGTTACAATGTGTAGTTAGCCTGACAAAATTGTCTTCTCTGTCATTAACACCTGCTATTGCTGATTGCAGGGCTGTGCAAGGCTTTTTTAAGAGAATAAATACAAATTCATGTGTCTGATGGATAGTTATAGAGGGAAATGGGGAGATATTAAGACTACAAGGTGAGCTGGTCTCTGATGGTATGAAGTTCAACATGTGTTAGTTTCTCAAGTGACATCCATGAGCTGCAACCATCAGGGTGGTGAAAGACAAGGAGCAGATTCAGGAGCAGCTCTGCATTAGCTGTCTGAAAACAGAAGACTAGCTCAGTGCCCGCATCGCATCTAGTCGACCCTTTGATGTTACAATAAACATATCAGAAAATATGACGTGGCAGCCATGAGAAACAGGAAGAATCTCAACAGAGGAGATTTAGAAAAGCTTAAAAAGGAACCTTATCGAATTCTGATCTTTCAAAGACAAGGAAGTTGTGCCCGAGAAGCGGAAGTGACTTCTACACAGTTATTGGGCACAGCCTGAACTCAAACCGTGGTTAACTGGTGCCCAGCCTAGGGCTCTCTCCTAATATCACAACAAACCAAACTGAGCCAGAATTTCAATCAGCTGCAAGAAAACCCCTGCCGCAGTGACTTAAATAAGTCAGAGATTTGCCTTCTGACTGTAACCAGATCAAGGTGTCAGGGGCTGGTTTGATGTCCGGTAATGCTATCAGGAAATGGCAATCCACTCCAGCACTCTTGCCTGGAAAATCCCATGGACAGAGGAGCCTGATAGGCTACAGTCCATGGGGTCGCAAAGAGTCGGATACGACTGAGCGACTTCACTTTCACTTAATGCTATCAGGGACCAGGCCTCTTTTCCTTTTCTGCTCTGCCATCCTCTGTATGGGCCCTGGACCCAACTACCTGAGTTCAAATCCTGCCATTATCACTTAACTATGGAAACTTAGACAACACTTCATTTTTATTTTTTTTTATTTAAATTTATTTATTTTAATTGGAGGCTAATTACTTTACAATATTGTATTGGTTTTGCCATACATCAACATGAATCCTCCACGGGTGTACACGTGTTCCCTATCCTGAACCCCCCTCCCCATACCATCCCTCCCCATACCATCCCTCTGGGTCATCCCAGCGCACCAGTCCCAAGCATCCTGTATCCTGCCTCGAACCTTGACTGGCGATTCATTTCTTATATGATACTATACCTGTTTCAATGCCATTCTCCCAAACCATCCCACCCTCCCCTTCTCCCACAGAGTCCAAAAGACTGTTCTATACATCTGTGTCTCTTTTGTTGTCTCACATACAGGGTTATTGTTACCATCTTTCTAAATTCCATATATTTGCATTAGTATACTGTATTGGTGTTTATCTTTCCAGCTTACTTCACTCTGTATAATCGGCTCCAGTTTCATCCACATCATTAGAACTGATTCAAATGTATTCTTTTTAATGGCTGAGTAATACTCCATTGTGTGTATGTACCACAGCTTTCTTATCCATTCATCTGCTGATGGACATCTAGGTTGCTTCCATGTCCTGGCTATTATAAACAGTGCTGCGATGAACATTGGGGTACATGTATCTCTTTCAATTCTGGTTTCCTTGGTGTGTATGCCCAGCAGTGGGATTGCTGGGTCATAAGGCAGTTCTATTTCCGGTCTCTTAAGGAATCTCCACACTGTTCTCCATAGTGGCTGGACTAGTTTGCATTCCCACCAACAGTGTAACACTTCATTTTTCTATGCCTCCGGTTTCATATCGTTAAATACAGTGGTTGTGTGTGTGTTGTCGCTGAGTCATATCCAGTTCTTTGTGACCCCATGCACTGCAGCAAGCCAGTCTTCCCTGTCCTTCACTCTCTCCTGAAGTTTGCTCAAATTTGTGTCCATGTTCATTGACTCAGTGATGCCATCTAACCATCTAATCATACAATGGTTAGGAGGTTTAAATGACTTTATGAAAAGTGATTTGAAATATCTAATTTAAATGTATCAGCTTTTACTGTTATGGTCATGGTTTCTGGTGTTACAAGGTACTGCAGTACCACCAGACATCACACGTGCACTCCAAACAGAAGGAAGGGAGAAGTGTCCTTTTTGTCAACCTTTCCCTTTTCATTCAGCCCCTAAGCCCAAAACATGATGAATGGTATGGATTTGAAATAATGGTGTTCCAGACGAGGGACAAAAGTAGATACGATTCATTGACAGTGAGAAAAAGCGGGTTATCCCAAATTTCACCTGAACCCTTTCCTCATACCAGCTGTCTTTCTGTGGCCTACTGAAGAGAAATCTTATGATCAGAGGGTCAGCGTGGACCAGCCCTAAGCATTGGTATGATGAGAATTTATCAACATGTCTTTTTGTGAGATCCATTAAATAAAGACTCATTCTATATCTCATAAAGGCATAAGAAATAGCCTTCTCTTCACTGAAAAGAGTGAGCAAAAGCTTCTCATTTTCTGACATAGTCAAAATGATGAGTGAGTGATGTTACATGATGTGTTTAAATATATCAACAAGTCTGAATAATTTCACCTGTGCATGTTTTACATTTGTGAGCATAAGCAATCAGTGTTTATCCATTTCTTTACACTGTGTCTCTTGTACTCAAATATAAGTGTATGCATAAGAACGTGTAATCCTATAGTCAAATAATTTTCAAGCGTTATTAAATCAAATTCTTAATACTTAACTAGCAGAATCCCATTGGTGGTGGTTTAGTCTCTAAGTTATGTCTGATTCTTGCCAATCCTTGGACAGTAGCCTGCCAGATTGCTCTGTCCACGGGATTTCCCAGGCATTTCCTTCTCCCAGGGATCTTCCTGACCGAGGGATTGAACCCAGATTTCCTGCATTGCAGGTGAATTCTTTACCACTGAGGCACCAGGGTTCCCATCAAAATTCCACTACTCAGCCATAAACTGTGTTACTTCCCTGGGGTATAATGATTTCCCCATCACTAGATGAATTCAAGCAGTATCTGAAAGACCACTTGATGGAGTCATGGTAGAAGCACAAGTTTCAGGGACTGAAAAGGGGTGAAGAACAGGGGAAGAACTGGATTAAATAACCCTGTAAAAGGATTTAAAATTTTGAGAATGTGTAAGCATGTGAAACTCTCTATCGTTTGGATATAAATTTCTAGAATTTTCAGTTGGTTATTTTATAGTTTTCAATTTTCTGCTGAAATTCTTACTATTTTTTTTTATTTCCTTGAATGGAATAGCACAGCTATTTTAAATGTTTCTGTTTTACAACTCCACTATCTTCATTCCCCACAAGCTTGTTTCTTTTATTACATCTACTGATTTTCGGTCCTGTCTCTTGTCTCTTCTTATGCCTTGTTGTTATTTTTTTACTGAATTCTTGTCATTTTACATAAAACAACATTGTGTATTTAAGCTTAGGATAATGTATATTCCTCCATGAAATATGTGCATTGGCTTTGGGCAGATTTAGTGTCAGTAGCTATCCTGGATCTGTTCAGATTGAGAATAAGATGTTTTGAAGCTAGAATTGATTCTCTTGGAGGGAAAATGTATTTCTACTTCCACCATTACTGCCAAGTGTAGACCTTTAACTTCTCAACAGAAAATAAAACTGTCAGAATCATAGTTCATAGCTTGGGGGACCAAAACTTCATTTCTTTACCTTTAGTTCTAGGAATCTGTTGAATCTGTATATACAGCTTCTACGCTTCTTAGATGCCTGATCCAGAAACAGCAGACAGTTCTAGTAGAAAAACTACCCTACATGTGCGGCTCATTTCTCCAGATTTCTTTTTTTTTTTTATGAATCTTAGACCTATAATTCTTCAATGACTTTGTCACTCTCCACTTCTTTCAAACTATCTTGTTCATTTTGGTTTAGCTTTCCTAATTATTCATAACAGGATGGTTATCATTATCTACCTCAGCTAGCTAGCTAGCTGTAGACTGTACTGCAACTCACTCCCTTTCCTTTAGCAATATGCCTCTAATTGGATAAGCATGTGCTGCTTAATTTAGCCAGTTCCCTACTAATAGACATTTAGGTTGTTCACAATTGTTTATAGCAAATATTGGCCATGCATGTGTATGAATATACACATAAGAAAAATTCTAGAAATATAATTGTTACATATTATGAAGTTGTCTTTTTAAAAAGTGTCCAAATTTACATTTCCACCATGAGTGTATGAGAATGCATGCTTTCCCATAGGTTTACCACCACTCTCAGTTCAGTTCAGTCACTCAGTCGTGTCCAATTCTTTGCGACCCCATGAATCACAGCACGCCAGGCCTCCCTGTCCCTCACCAACTCCCGGAGTTCACTCAGACTCACGTCCATTGAGTCAGTGATGCCATCCAGCCATCTCATCCTCTGTCGTCCCCTTCTCCTCCTGCCCCCAATCCCTCCCAGCATCAGAGTCTTTTCCAATGAGTCAACTCTTCGCATGAGGTGGCCAAAGTACTGGAGTTTCAGCTTTAGCATCATTCCTTCCAAAGAAATCCCAGGGCTGATCTCCTTCAGAATAGACTGGCTGGATCTCCTTGCAGTTCAAGGGACTCTCAAGAGTCTTCTCCAACACCATGGTTCAAAAGCATCAATTCTTCGGCGCTCAGCCTTCTTCACAGTCCACCTCTCACATCCATACATGACCACTGGACATACCACCACTCTAGTTGTTGTTCTTGTTCAGTTGCCAAGTGGTGTCCGGCTGTTTGCAATCCCATGGACTGCGGCACGCCAGACTTCCCTGTCCCTCACCAGCTCCTGGACTTTGCCCAAGTTCACCACTAGGTTTTATCAAACTTACACATTTTGTAATCAACTTTGAATTGTACCTCCAGATTCTATTCTGTTCCCCTCCAGTCCAATCTTTATGTTATGCACACATACATTTATAAATCATAAAATCTGATCATTTTACTTTCGTCTTTAGAAATGTTTCACCTTCCCACAGACAAAGGATCCCATTAGCCATATTCAGGTTTTTCTAAATATACCATGCCTTTCTATACCTTGGCATCTTTGCAGATTATTCCCCTCTCTGGAATTCCCTTTCATCTTTTACATACATAGGAAAAGATTAACACCAGCATCTGGCTCTCAGGTTGTATCTTAGTTCTTTTGAGAAACTTTCTCCTACAAGCTTTACCACTCCCCCACGCAACCCACAAACACAGGATGCAAAGTCAAGTATTTCTTTCTCTATGTCACTATTATTCCTTATCAATTCCGCTCTTGGTGCACTTAGACTACTGTGCATTATAAACTTGTAAATCCATCTTCCTGGGCACTGAATCATGAGTTTGTTTGGGGAAGGAACTATATCTTAATCACATTCCCTACTCATATGCCCAGCTGAATACCTGGCATAGAGACAGAGCTCAAAAAATATTTTTTCAAAGAATAAATTCAGTACATGTTAGCCCTCAAAATGCTCCCATTACAAGTGTTTTCAAAACAATCTTCAAGTCCCCAGGACTGGGAATCCTTTAGGAAAGTTCTGTTCGGTCTTCTAGATTTAATACTCAAATTTTAGACTGAGCATTCTAAAACTCCAGGGGGAAGCAATAGAAGTTTGCATTATTAGATGGAATTTACAGTTTGGGCAACAGTTTTCCTTTCAATACCTAAAGCATTTGTATTCTTCAGTATGTGACTTCAATGAACATGAGAAGTTACTGGGAACTTAGACCCCTGCTGCTGCTGCTGCTAAGTCACTTCAGTCGTGTCCAACTCTGTGTGACCCCATAGATGGCAGCCCACCCGGCTCCCCTGTCCCTGGGATTCTCCAGGCAAGAACACTGGAGTGGGTTGCCATTTCCTTCTCCAATGCGTGAAAGTGAAGTCGCTCAATCATGTCCGACTCGTCACGACCTCATGGACTGCAGCCTACGAGCCTCCTCCGCCCATGGGATTTTCCAGGCAACAGTACTGGAGTGGGGTGCCACTGCCTTCTCTGTTAGACCCCTGAGATCTTCTTAAAAAGTGTGCATTTTGGTAGCTCTGATTAGACCCCTCCCATCAAAGCAGCAAATGCTTTGCTCCAAGTGTGAGCCCTGGTATGGGCCCTTTCATGTGCTTACTCTTCGTACAGTCCCTCTCAAAAACTACACTTACTTTTAGGCAGAATTTTGGCAGACACGATTCTTACCCTGCTAACAGAAAACTGAGGAGAAGAAAAGTAGGAGTGATTTATTTGTTTTAGGAAGATAAAGCTGTGCGCTTACCAAGAAATATTTTATCACCCAAAGGAGATAATAGTTGCAGCCTGTTTCAGGGCTGTGCAGCACAGGGCCCGGGAGGCTACAATGACTCCAGCCCTGACTGTGATCTGTGACTCTCCTCCTCTAAGGGGCTGTGACCGGCTATACTGCAGTGACTCATCCATGTGAAACCTAGTGTAATTAGGTTCTGTTCCCGACTAGATGCTCCCATCTAAACAGCAAAGACAACATCCATCTCCTCAGATGGCTAGAAATGTGGTATTGCCTATGGTAAATATGGTTTTAATGTTATTCATTTGAATTCAATGCAGCTCTCAGAATCAGAGGGGCCCAGAATGGCAGAAATTTTAAGACCTTAACAATTTTTGAGTTTTCTCTGCAGCATCCCCACCAAGTGGTCATACCACCTTTATGGGAGCATCTCCCATAATGGGCAGCTTCCCATCCTCCCCCATGTAATTTGAGAATTCTTTCCTTATATCAGTTAAAAAGAAACATGCTTCTTGGTTCTTTTTACATAGGGACCCTAGGAGGGAATGCAATCTTCCTAGGGGGTTCTATCCTCATTTTCTTCGTTCTTCTTTATACAAATGCTCCAAATACTTCAGTTCTCTCTTACTTGTCCTGAATCATTCATTCTTCTGCCCAGAATGTCCATGTGCTTTGTTGCTCAGTTGTGTCTGACTCTTTGCTACCCAGGGACTGTAACCCACCAGGATCCTCTGTCCATGGGGATTCTCCAGGCAAGACTACTGGAGTGGATTGCCACGCCCTCCCCCAGTGGATCTTCCCAATCCAGGGATCGAACCTAGGTCTCCCACATTGTAGGCAGATTCTTTACCATCTGAACCACCAGGAAGTCCCAGAATGTCCATGCTTTTTCAAATTTCCTTCTAAGAGTGTGGTTTTGAGTATTCACCATTGCTCATTCATTATCTGCATTATCCCAGCTGTTATAAAAGGCCCATTGGATGGATTCCTTGATGAATGTGTAAGAACTAGAAAACAGTAAAGGAGAGAAGCTGATCCTTCTATTTTTGCTTCCTAAATTAATCTTTACTTTAGGACTCCACATATACAGAGATTCCCATGACTCTTGTAATTGCTTCTTCACTGGGATGGCCTTTCCCTTCCGCCTTATTATGATCTTGCAGAGACTGCTTAAACCTTCATTGTCCTAGGAGGCTTTCTGTGTGGGTTTCTATGAGCTCTTGAATAATACAAAGGAATTGGGTGACCATGAAGTGAAAAACTTCAACAAGCAGGGTTATAAGAAATTTGATGTTTTGGTGTCAGTCGGGTCCAAGTTCAAATACTGATTTTGATTCTTGCCTATTCTGTGTTCTTAGAAACCTGACTTTGTCTCCCTGAGCAGTGAAATTCTTATCAGCAAAATGGAGGTAATCCTAATTATCATGATGGCCTATTATAAATTAGTGATAATATAGTATGGAACTTAATTCTTAAAATATCAGATGCTTAATAAATCAGAACTATAAGTATTTAAAGAATGTTCTTTGCCTTGTAGTTCAGTTCTAATTCTGGACCTCTTACAAGGTGTAAGATCTTAGAAGAGCCATTTGACTTTATTCTCATTTCTAAAATTGCATAACAATTTGACCTATACTCTAAAGTTGTTTTGTTTAATTAATTGAGATAAGATAGCTCTCACAGTGTATTAAACATGATAGATGTTCCAGAAGTGAAAATTCAGGAGGAGGCTCTGTTTAATTTAGTCTCGTATTCCCACCATGATGCCAGGCACACAGGAAATATTATTTTCTATAATACCCTCTTCAATACCCAGCTCAAAGTTTTACTAACCAACTCTCTTTTTCTGTCAGACAATACAAATGACCAGGATACAGGGTGCAAGTCCAGGGTGAAGGGGGCCTGTGGAAGTAGAAGTGGGCAGACATATGGAAAATCCCCTCTCCAAAACCAGGTCCTGCCCTCAAAGACTTCCCAGTCCCATTGATGGCAAAAGCTCAGCTTCTCTGTACACTGGTGCAGAATCTTGGGGACAGTTTTGGGTGAAGTACAAAAGGATACAAATAGCTGAGGAAAGAAGAGAAATGAAAGGCAAGATAGAAAGGGAAAGATATATCCAACTGAATGCAGAGTTCCAGAGAATAGCAAGGAGAGAGGAGAAGTCATTCTTAAATGAACAATTCAAACAACTAGAGGAAAACAATAGAATGAAAAAGAGTAAAGGTCTTGCCAACAAAATTAGAGATATAAAGGGAATATTTCATTCAAGGATGGGCAGGATAAAGGACAGAAACAGTAAGGACCTAATAGAAGCAGAAGAGATTAAGAAGAGGTGGCAAGAATGTACAGAACTTTACAAGAAAGATCTTAATGACCCAGATAACCACGATGGTGTGGTCACTCACCCAGAGCCAGACATCCTGCACTGTGAAATCAGTTGTCCTGAGGAAGCATTACTATGGACAAAGCTAGTGGAGGCAATGGAATTCCAGCTGAGCTGTTTAAAATCCTAAAAGATGATGCTATTAAAGTGCTGAACTCAGTATGTCAGCAAATTTGGAAAACTCAGCATCTCCACAGGGCTGGGAAAAGTCAGTTTTCATTCCAATCCCAAAGAAGGGCAATTCCAAAGAATGTTCAAACTACCGCTCAATTTCACTCATTTCACATGCTAGCAAGGTAATGCTCAAAATCCTTCAAGCCAGGGTTCAGCAGTACATGGATCAAGGACTTCCAGATGTGCAAGCTGAGTTTCAAAGAGACAGAGGTACCAGAGATCAAATTGCCAACATCTGTTGGATTATGGACAAAGCAAGGGAGTATCTACTTCTGCTTCATTGACCACACTGAAGTCTTTGACTTTATGGATCACAACAAACTGTGGAAAATTCTTAAAGAGATGGGAGTATCAGACCACATTCTCAGGTCTCCTGAGAAACCTGTGTGAGAGTCAAGAAGCAACAGATAAAGTGGGACATGGAACATCAGACTGGTTCAAAATTGGGAATGGAATACATCAAGCCTGTATACTGTCACCCTGCTTATTTAACTTCCGTGCAGAGTACATCATGTGGATGGGGTCTGGATGAATCACAAGCTGGAATCAAGATTTCTGGGAGAAATATCAACAATCTTAGATATGCAGATGATACCACTCTAATGGCAGAAAAGTAAAGAGGAACTAAAGAGCCTGTTGATGAGAGTGAAAGAGAAGAGTGAAAAAGCTGGCTTGAAACCCAACATTCAAAAAGCTAAGATCATGACATCTGGTCCCACCACTTCATGGCAAATACAAGGGGGGAAAAGTGGAAGCAGTGACAGATTTTATTTTCTTGGGCTCCAAAATCACTATGGACAGTAACTATAGCCATGAAATTAAAAGATTCTTCCTCCTTGGAAGGAAAGTTATAACAAAACTAGACAATGTATTAAAAAGCAGAGGCATCACTTTGCTCACAAAGGTCCATACAGCCATACAGTCAAAGCTATGGTTTTCCCAGTAGTCATGTATGGGTGTGAAAGTTGGACCATAAAAAAAGGCTGAGCACTGAAGAACTGATGCTTTTGGACTGTGGTGCTGGAGAAGACTCTCGAGGGTCCCTTGGACTGCAAGGACATTAAACCAGTCAATCCCCAAGGAAATCAACCTGGAATATTCATTGGAAAGACAAATGCTGAAGCTGAAGTTCCAGTATTTTGGCCCCTGGATGCAAAGAGCTGATTTATTGAAAAAGACCCTGATGCTAGAAAAGATTGAAGACAAAAGTAGAAGGCGGTGGCAGAGGATGAGATGATTACATAGCATCACCGACTCAATGAACGTGAATCTGAGCAAACTTCAAGAGACAGTGAAGTATGGGGAGCCTGGCATGCTGCAGTGCATGGGGTCACAGAGTGGGACACAGCTTAGCAACTGAACAACAGCAACAAATGCATGCTGTGGGCAACTTAACATTGTTAATCATTCATTTCTCCTACCTGGAGGGGGTTTCAATATCTGCAAAACAGCTCAAAGACTTTATTTTATGTATCTGTTGATGGGGAATGAGGACCTTGCCCCAAGTCGCCAGTGTTGTTTCTCAGTGGTTTGCTTCTCCTTTGTCTTGCATCTGCTCCTTTCTCTAATTAACAACTGGTTGTATCTTCCCCCTTGGAACTCAGGGAAGGTCACGGACACAGAAAGGCTTTGTGCCCAGGAGTCCCACCAGGCCCTTCTCAGTATCACAGTGGGGGAGACAAGATGTCAATACGTAATCATATTACAGTATTTGATAAGGATATGTGTTAGAGATAGTGACACAAGAACATAGTCAACTTATGGGAGGGAAGCCTGGGGAAGGTGGGAGCGATCAAAGAAAGCATAACACAGAGTCTTAAAAAATGAGTAGGTATTGGCTAAGCAGATCAAACAAGGAAGAGCATTCTTTCAAAATAAGAGAATTTTGCAAAGGCATGGAGTTGAAGGGAACAATATTATTCATTCTGGGAAGAATAGTTTCATAAGATTAAATGTAGGAGAACATCAGGTAACAGATGCTTGTGGGGCCTGAGGTGAAGAGACTCCTTCTCTGTTATAGAATTTGGGTTTTATCCTGTAAACAATGGGCTTCTCTTGAAGGTCTTTGGTCAAGAGCGAATTCACTGGATTAGAATTTTAGAAATCCTTTGTTAGTGACTTTGTGGAGGATGGAGTGAAGCAGGGGCAAATTTAAGGACCAGAGGACTTTTTAGGACTCTGTTACTTTACCTCCTTCTTTCTCTTACTACATCTGAGTCATCCGTGCGGAAATTCGGAGTGTCAAGCATTTAGCAGTAAAACTCCAAAAGTCATCGAAATGCCTGGAGAGATAACTGTTGCATTTTGTTTCTTTGTTTGTTTGTTTTCATTGCTACTTTGGCAGACCCCAGAAATGCCAATAGCACCCTCGTCCATTTCCTCCTCTGCCTCTTCTACAACACTTGCTCTTTTCCCTGTAAAGACTGCTGGAGACTCCTGGTAATTAGCCTTGGCTTCATTGTGAAAACACCCCAGCAGATTGCATGCTGTCTCTTTCAACCCAACTTCTGTGTCTGTGCTCATGGAAGTCTCCCCGCCTCGTTTCCCTGGAATAAAGTGTGGGAGTGTGAGAGTTGTTTCCATGGCCACAAACTTCCAAAGCCAAGAATGGCTTCTTCCAGGACATTTCTGGAAAAAGTGGGAATCTACATAAGGCATACAAGTCATGTTTGAGTTCCAGACTTTATGAGCATGAGCATTGCAATTGGGCCTGTATGGCAAGCCTTGAACAAGGCCCAGAGTTAGTATATCTGTCTTGCATGGTGTAGATACTGCATTGCATCAGGACCTTTCTGTTGCCAGGAAGGGATTTGTAGTTTAGCAAAAGTTGTCTCCAGTAGTCTTTCCTCAGACAGAGGTTTTCTGTGTAGTCATGTTATAGGAAAGATAAGTTCAGTCAGCCGACCTGTTGGTGCCTCCCATGTACTAGAATTAGGAAGGTAAATAAGACCAATGCATTACCCTATAACTCCACCATAACATTAATGACTGCCATACATTGAGGGTTTACCATTTGCCACTTACTAAGGAAATGGCAACCCACTCCGGTGTTCTTGCCTGGAGAATCCCAGGGACGGGGAAGCCTGGTGGGCTGCCGTCTATGGGGTCGCAGAGTTGGACATGACTGAAGCGACTTAGCAGTAGCAGTGGAAGGTACTTTCTAAGTTTTCCCTCTTCAATCCTCAGAAAAGCTCTAGGAAAGAGATCTAATCATTACCTTAATTGCATAGAAGGAAGCTAGGGTATAGAGAAGTTCAGTAACTTGACCAAGTTCACACAGTTTCTGAGTGTCAGAGCTGGGAATCTACAAAATCCATAGGAATCAAACCTCTGTGCTATTTTCATTGGATTTCCTGACTTCAGATGCAGACAATAAATAAAGAACATAATTAGAGTTTGTAAACAGAGTGTAAATAGAGAAGATACAAGTCCAAGTGATAAATGGTCAATCCCAAAATGCCAGGAAGTCATAGAAGAAGGAGCCTGGGGTATCAGAGAGAGCTTTGCTGAGCAGAAGGTATTTAAGAATTTTACCTGGTAAATGAGTCTGTAAAATGAGAAAAAGGGGTGAGCATTTTGAGAAAAGATGTGGGAAGAGCTGAAGCTGTGAAAGAACAATGCCTTCTGCATGGTGGACGTTGCCTTGGGCGACACTGGAAGGACCTGTGAGTGTTCAGGCTGGCAGGAATGGATACTGTCTGGAAGAAAGTGAGCTGTAAGTCTGGACATATGCACACACATATGATCATTTTCTTTTTTACATGAATGTTCATGAAAACTTTATTTGAAATAGCCCCAAACTAGAAGTGGTTTGGAGCCAGATTTTGAAAGATTCTTCACAATATGACAATGAATTTATATTTTATCCAAGAGCCAAAATTTCTCCTTAGGGTTGGTTGCAGAACTATCTGATAGACCTTTTTAAAAATATCAAGCCACAATCCAGAACATACTAATTTATTTGGAGAGTAATAATCAGAATCACCTGAAGAGCTATTTTAATAAAAATAAAAAAACAAAGACCCTACTTTTATATTTTTATCACCTGTTCCAGACAATTCTAATACCCCCTAACATTTGAAAACTACTTGTCTAGGGTAAGAAATAAGAGTCTCTGTTTCTAAATGTTCTCCAGGTAGTATTTATATGCTCCCAGATTGGGTTATTTACAGATATAAACCACATACACACACCCACACACACACACACAAAATGGAAACCTAACTGTTATTATCAGTTCAGTTCAGTTCAGTTCAGTTGCTCAGTCATGTCAGACTCTTTGCGACACCATGAACTGCAGCACCCCAGGCCTCCCTGTCCATCACCAACTCCCGGAGTTTACTCAAACTCATGTCCATCGAGTCAGTGATGCCATCCAGCCATCTCATCCTCTGTCGTCCCCTTCTCCTCCTGCCCCCAATCCCTCCCAGCATCAATCCCTCCCAGCAATGAGTCAACTCTTCGCATGAGGTGGCCAAAGTACTGGAGTTTCAGCTTCAGCATCAGTCCTTCCAATGAACACCCAGGACTGATCTACTTTAGAATGGACTGGTTGGATCTCCTTGCAGTCCAAGGGACTCTCAAGAGTCTTCTCCACCACCACAGTTCAAAAGCATCAATTCTTCAGCACTCAGCTTTCTTCACAGTCCAGCTCTTGCATCCATACATGACCACTGGAAAAACCATAGCTTTGAAAGACGGACCTTTGTTGGCAAAGTAATGTCTCTGCTTTTGAATATGCTATCTAGGTTGGCCATAACTTTCCTTCCAAGGAGTAAACGTCTTTTAATTTCATGGCTGCAGTCACCATCTGCAGTGATTTTAGAGCCCCAAAAAATAAAGTCTGACACTGTTTCCCCATCTATTTCCCATGAAGTGATGGGGCCAGATGCCATGATCTTTGTTTTCTGAATGTTGAGCTTTAAGCCAACTTTTTCACTCTCCTCTTTCACTTTCCTCAAGAGGCTTTTTAGTTCCTCTTCACTTTCTGCCATAAGGGTGGTATCATCTGTATATCTGAGGTTATTGATATTTCTCCCAGCAATCTTGATTCCAGCTTGTACTTCTTCCAGCCCAGCATTTCTCATGATGTACTCTGCATATAAGTTAAACAAGCAGGGTGACAATATACAGCCTTGATGTACTCCTTTTCCTATTTGGAACCAGTCTGTTGTTCCACATCCAGTTCTAACTGTTGCTTGGAATACGGAATGAAGCAGGGCAAAGACTAATAGAGTTTTGCCAAGAGAACGCACTGGGCATAGCAAACACCCTCTTCCAACAACACAAGAGAAAACTCTAAACATGGACATCACCAGATGGTCAACACCAAAATCAGATTGATTAAATTCTTTGCAGCCAAAGATAGAGAAGCTCTATACAGTCAGCAAAAATAAGACCGGGAGCTGACTGTGGCTCAGATCATGAACTCCTTATTGCCAAATTCAGACTTAAATTCAAGAAAATAGGGAAAACCACTAGACCATTCAGGTATGACCTAAATCAAATCCCTTATGATTATACAGTGAAAGTGAGAAATAGATTTAAGGGACTAGATCTGATACACAGAGTGCATGATGAACTATGGATGGAGGTTCATGACATTGTACAGGAGACAGGGATCAATACCATCCCCATGGAAAAGAAATGCAAAAAAGCAAAATGGCTGTCTGAGGAGGCCTTACAAATAGCCTTGAAAAGAAGAGAAGCGAAAAGCAAAGGAGAAAAGGAAAGATATAAACATCTGAATGCAGAGTTCCAAATAGCAAGAAGAGATAAGAAAGCCTTCCTCAGTGGTCGATGCAAAGAAATAGAGGAAAACAACAGAATGGGAAAGACTAGTGATCTCTTCAAGAAAATTAGAGATACCAAGGGAACATTTCATGCAAAGATGGGCTTGATAAAGGACAGAAATGTTATGGGCCTAACAGAAGCAGAAGATATTAAGAAGAGGTGGCAACAACACACAGAAGAACTGTACAAAAAAGATCATCATGACCCAGATAATCAGGATGGTGTGATCACTCACCTAGAGCCAGACATCCTGGAATGTGAAGTCAAGTGGGCCTTAGAAACCATCACTACGAACAAAGCTAGTGGAGGTGATGGAATTCCAGTTGAGCTATTTCAAATCCTAGAAGATGATGCTGTAAAAGTGCTGCACTCAATATGTCAGCAAATTTGGAAAACTCAGCTGTGGCCACAGGACTGGAAAAGGTCAGTTTTCATTCCAATCCCAAAGAAAGGCAATGCCAAAGAGTGCTGAAACGACCGCACAATTGCACTCATCTCACACGCTAGTAAAGTAATGCTCAAAATTCTCCAAGCCAGGCTTCAGCAATATGTGAACTGTGAACTTCCAGATGTTCAAGCTGGTTTTAGAAAAGGCAGAGGAACCAGAGATCAAATTGCCAACATCTGCTGGATCATGGAAAAAGGAAGAGAGTTCCAGAAGAACATCTATTTCTTCTTTATTGACCATGCCAAAGCCTTTGACTGTGTGGATCACAATAAACTGTGGAAAATTCTGAACGAGATGGGAATACCAGACCACCTGACCTGCCTCCTGAGAAACCTATATGCAGGTCAGGAAGCAACAATTAGAACTGGACATGGAACTATCTGATAGATCTTTTTAAAAATATCAAGTCACAACCCAGGACATACTAATTTATTTGGAGAGTAATTATCAAAATCAGTAATAATCAGAATCACCTGAAGAGCTATTTTAATAAAATTTTTTTAAAAAGACCCTACCTTTGTATTTTTATCAGGTGTTTCAGACATTTCTAATACCCTCTAACATTTGAAAACTACTTGTCCAGGGTAAGAAATAAGAATCTCTGTTTCTAAAAGTTCTCCAGGTAGTATTTATACGGTCCCAGATTGGGTTATTTATAGACATAAACCACACACACACACAAAATGGAAACCTAACTGTTTATAGTTAAGAGTAAAAATTATAATGATGTCATTAGAATACTAACATCTTATTAAGGGTAAAAATAATATTAAAGTTTGGCATCAGAGAAAGGCTCCCAGAAAATCAATGTACCACTGCAGACTGATCTCTTTATTTATATAATGGAAATAATAATAGGACCTATTCCATGCAGGTTTTTTTTCAGATTTTACTTTATTATTTTACTTTATTCATTTATTTTAATTAAAGCATACTTGACTTACAGTGTGTTAGTTTCAGGTGTATAACAAAGTGACAGTTTGCTGTACACACACACACACACACACACACATGTATATTCTGTTTCAGATCCTTTTCCATTATGCGTTATTAGGAGATATAGAATAGAGTTCCCTTTGCTATACAGTAGTCCCTTATATTTAAAGTATTTCATATATAGTTAACCAAGACTCCTAATTTATTCCTCTGTCTTCTCTTTCCCCTTTGGGAACCATAAGTTTGTTTTCTAAGTCTGTGAGTCTGTTTTGCAAGTAAGTCCATTTATGTCATATTTTTGATTCCATGTATAAATGATACATTTGTCTTTGTCTGACTTACTTTATTTAGTATGATAATCCATGCAGTTCTTGTAAGGTTCAAAACAGGGACATACCCCAGATAGTTACAGGTACACTAAAAAATAGTTTACATTTTAAAGATGTTTATAGATGGACTCACGTAGAATGTGTTCTTTTTTCAATCTGGTTTCTTTCAACCTGGTTGTTCTGAGGTTTATTCTTATCTGTACATTATCAGCCATCATTGCTTTTTGGTGGGAATGGTATTCCATTGTACAGATTTGTGCCAGGGTTTGTTTCTCCATTCCCATATTGGTGGGCATTTGGGTTGCTGCCATTTGGGGGCTATTTCAAATAGAGTTTCCATGAACATTCATGTTAAAAAGAAAGTGACCATGTGTGTAAGTGTGTGAGTGTGTATGTGTATGCCTGCCTGCCTGTGTGCACACCTGTGTATGTACACAGAGTAATTAAAACCTCCTTCTCACATTCCATACCTACAAGTACTAGCCTTTTCTATCAGAATTGTCCCTACCTACATTGAGAATGGGCCTGAACATTATTTTATTATACCTCCTTGAACATTTTTAGGGTGAAAAAAAGAATGAATGAGCCCCCACCCTATCTCTAAACTGAGCAAGTCCAACCTTGAATCTCCTGAAGTCCAACCTTGAATCTCCTCATCACCTTCCCTCTGTCTTAGCTTCAGAATCATCCTGACCCAGCTTACTGTTTTTCAAGATCGAATCCATACTGCTTAGCCTAGTCAAGGCCTTCTGGGAGCTGACTTTGCCTGCCTCATGTTCTGCCACACTCGCCTAAACATGCAGCCACCCAGCTCTTCCTGATTTGCTTTTTCTTAAAGCAGCCTTGTGCTCTCTTCACTAAGCCTTGCGTAGAATGCCCTTCCTATCTCTTCCAGGTGAATGTTTGCTCGGTCTCCCAGCGTCTCCTTCTGCATAGATCCTTACTGAGCCCTTAGTGTTTAGACACCCATTCTTCTCTACTCTTCTGCTGTACTGCTGATTATGCTGCACTGGGATCGACTGGAATATACCCATCTCTCCCCCCATCTTTCTCTCTTTGTATTCCCAAAGGCTTGTACAAACCACAGAACATAGTTGGTATGCAAATGCAAGCTCATGGTCAAATTTCCAGTGAGTTTCTAAACCTCAACTCCATTGCAAAGGTGTTGCAACCATGTTTAAATTTTGGAAAGCATTGGAGATTGAATAAAACTAATTGATGCCAAGCTAAGCTGATCCCAGCTTCCTGATCTGAAATGGATCCCTTTTCCCTTCTCTGTTGTTGCTGTTGTTCAGTCGCTAAGTCGCGTCCAACATTTTGCGACAGGCTTCCCTGTCCTCCACTGTCTCCCAGAGTTTGCTCAAGCTCATGTCCATTGAGTTGGTGCTGTCATCCAACCATCTCACCCTCTGTTGCCCCCTCTGCCTCCCGCCTTCAATCTTTCCCAGAATCAGAGTCTTTTCCAATGTGTCGGCTCTTCCCCTCTCTAGATGATGCTTTAGTTTCACTGGGAGGATTTTAAGATGTAAGAGGGGGCTCCCAGGTTAGGAAAAGGCTAATCTATATTTTAGGTGAAACAAAATTGCACCCAAATTACATTTCTTCCCTCTTGGAGCACTCTTTGTCTTGTTTGGGGTTTAGTTGCTCAAGTCAACTATGAAAAAGCATGTATATTTGCATGAAAAATACTTTCAAATCTTTGGCATCCAATTAGAAGATCATTGGGGTCTTCCCAAATAATTTTAGCAAAGAAAATTTAGGGATTTAGTTAATGAGTATTGGATTATTACAAACCAAGTTTTCTTCTAAGCTCTAAAGCAACAGAGTGACAGAGGCGGTCCACATTTTCAAGAAACTTCCATTTTGGTTGAGACAGGCAATAAATTTATAGGTAAATGAAAAACGCTATAATATTAGATTCTGAGACATGCTGTGATGGAAGCAATACTATAGGGTAATGGTGGAGAAGCTAACTGGTTAACTAGAGGACAGAGGAAAGGCTTGTCTGAAGAGATGATATTTGAAACCTTTATAATGAGTATTCAGTTATGGCAAGATCTTGGAGGAAAATACTCCAAGTGGAAGATATAATATTAAAGGTGCTGAAATAGGAATGAAGTTGGCATGCTCTTCGAACAGAAAAGCCACTACGACAGGAACACCGTGAACAGTATAAGAGTGAGGGGGTAAGTTAGGAGACAGGCAGGGCCACACATGCAGGACCCAGAGACCATCGTAGTCCCGATTTCATTCTGGGTGAAACTGGAAAATAGTAGAGCCGTGGTCCCCAAGCTTTTTGGCACCAGGGACCGGCTTCAAGGAAGACAACTTTTCCATGAACTAGGGTAGGGGGATGGTTTCAGGAGGATTAAAGTGCATTACATATATTGTGTACTTTATTTCTATTATTAACACAACAGCTCCTCCTCAGATCATCAGGCATTAGAATCTGGAGGTTGGGAACTCCTGTATTAGAGGCTTTTAAGAAAGTGGTCTGATCTGCTTGAAACTGTTGTATGTTCCCTCCCTCTGATGGAAGGGGACTGTAATGGAAAATAAACCGGAGGAGGGGCTGCAAGAGCATAGGTAAAGAGAGAGACCATACGGCTAATGCCAGTGTCCAGTTGAGGCAAGGAGGTGACCCTTAGGCTAGGACTGTGGCAGTGGAGATGGTGAGAAAGATCACATTTCAGGTGTTTTTTCGAGTTTGAATCAACAGGATTTACGGATAGTTAATAATTAGGTCTGGAAGAGGAAATGGCAACCCGTTCCAGTATTCTTGCCTGGAAAATTCCATGGACAGAAGAGCCCGGGGGAGTGGGGTACAATCCATAGGGTCACAGAGAGTCAGACACAACTGAGTAACTGAGCATGCACACAGTAATTAGGTCTGAAAGGAGCACAATCATAAGTAACTTCTAAATATTTTCTTCTGAGCAATTTAATGGATGGTGTAGCAATTTGCCCAGATAGAGAATGCTTGAGAGAATCTGTTTTATGTGTTTGGGAGTGTGAAGAATCTGCTTCACTCATGTTATCTGAGATGCCTGTTTGACATCCAAGTGAAGCTATCAAGTCAGCAAGTGGGAATCAGTGAATGATTGGGGTTTAAAGCCATGTATAAAGATGAGATATGAGAGAAAGATAAGACGGAGAAAAGAACATTGTTTACAACTGAGCTCAAGGTCTGCCAACATCTAGAATTCTGGAGGAGAAGGGGGCTCTACCAAAAAGGATGAGAGGCAGGGCCTATGGAGGAGGATGAAAAGCAGGAGTGTGCTGTCACAGGAGCTGAAGAGGAAATTTTTTTCAAAAACAGAAAAAGGGCAACCATGGGAGGAAAATGCTGCTGCAAAATAGAGTGAAAGGATTATTGACTGTGTAAGATTTAGATCTCTGCAGGATCTCAGTGCCATAAATAAAAACATGACCTGGCATTGTGATAAGGGCAACAGAGGACAAGAACAGTACTCTATGAGAGGCATTAATGAGGCAAATTGATATTGGAAGAGGGTCAGAAAATCATAGGAAGTAACATACAAGGTGGGATATGAAGCATGAGTAGAATCATCCAAGAGTACACACAGGTACAAAGAAAAGCAGGTATGAAAGTGTGAAATGGGAGAGGGAGGGGTATATTCCAAAATGAAAAGCCCAGTATGGCCAGGCTATTTGAAGCTGGAAGTGAAGTAGAAAGAGATGAGATTGAGAAGAAGAACCAGATCATGACAATCCTTGTTTGCCACCTTAACGAGTTGGTCTTTTCATCTAAATGCACTTGATTTTTGGGGGGGAAGGAGTATAATTGCTCTATAATGTCATGTTAGTTTGTGCTATACAACAACCTGAATCACCTATCAGTTCAGTTTAGTTCAATTCAGTCGCTCAGTCGTGTCCGACTCTTCGCGACCCCATGAATCACAGCACGCCAGGCCTCCCTGTCCATCACCAACTCCATACATATATCCCCTCCCTCTTGAGCCTCCCTCCCACACCCCTAGGTCATCACAGATCACCACGCTGAGCTGCCTGTGCTATACCGCAACTTCCCTCTAGGTAGCTATTTTGCACACAGTAGTATGTATATGCACAGCAGTGCTACAGCCTCAGTTCATCTTACTCTCTCCTTCCCTCCCTATGTCCACAGGTTCATTCTCTATGTCTGTGTTCCTGCTCTGCAAACAGGTTCATCAATACTGTATTTCTAGAATCCATATATATGCATTAATATACAATATTTGCTTTCTCTTTCTGACTTACTTCACTCTGTATGACAGACTCTAGGTTCATCCACATCACTAAAATGATGCAATTCCAGTCCTTTTCATGGCTGAGTAATATTCCATTGCATGTCTGTACCACATCTTCTTTATCCATTCATCTGTCAAAGTACATCTAGGTTGCTTCCTTGTCCTGGCAACTGTAAATAGTGCTGCAATGAACATTGGGGTTCACGTCTTTTTGAGTTATAATTTTCTCAGGGTAACCCCAGTAGTGGAATAGTACATGAAATACATGGTCTGATGTATAATTTTTAATATTATTTTTAAAGTATTATTGCTGCTTTGTGGAACAGATTTTCAAAACAGATTTTGAAGTGGTAAAAATGGAATTTGAGAAACCAATTAGGAAACTATAGCAGTCCTTTGGACAAGAAATGATGGTGTCCTGGGCCACAGTGCTACTGGGGAAGATGTAGAAAAGAGGAAATAATCAACTATATTTGGAAGTTGGAATGCAGATAATAATATCAAGTTCACATGGGCCTGTTGAGAGATAAAGGGATGATATATATATATATATATATATATATATATATATAGCAATATAGGATCATTTAACCATTTAATGAATTATGAAATTTTCTTTCTCAACTCCTGTGTCCTACCTGTGTTCCCAACGTTGTACTGGGCCCCTGGAGTTGTAAGTGAAAGTTCACAGAGAATCAGGACATATACAAATGGCAACAAAACAAGATGGCTGAAAGAACAGTTGTGGAAATCATGCAGATCTGAAGTTGAGTCCTGATTCTGCAACTCATTAGCTCTGTACTTAGAAGAGGGTCTTGCGCATAGTAGATGAGTGTTAGAGTAGCTGACAATAATTTCAGATTTATTTCTCCTTGCCTTTCTAGTAGTTTTTTTCTTCAAATATTTTGAAGTTTTGTTTCTTAGGTGCATAAATAAGATTCTTATGTTGTCTTGATGAAACAGCCCCTTTATCATAAAAAAAATCTCAGTCTATCTCAAGTAATCTACTTCTTCTGATATTAGTATATACTATACTTTCACTATAGCATCCTTTTGATGCTATATTATTGTTAGCATTGTATTTTTTCTATGCCTTAAGTTGTAACTTATTTGTGTTTCTAAATTTAAAGTGTATTTCTTATAAGAAAAATACAGTTGGGGCTCCCTTTTTTATCCAGTTTGATAATCTCTGCCATTTAATTGACATTTAATGTGATTATTGACCTGGCTAGGCTTAAATCTAGTAACTTGCTATTGATATTTGTCTAATCTGTTCTTACTCCATTTTTCTGCCTTATTTTGGATTAATTGAATATTTTGTTATTCTATTTTATTTGTTCACTTAGCCATAACTCTCTTCTGTTATTTTAGTGATTGCTTTGGGTTTTATAGTATACATCATTATGTTATCACAATCTTTCTTGAAGTAATATACCATTTTACCTATGTATTATCCAATTTATTTATGTATTTATTATTTATTTTATGCTTTCAATTATTAAAAAAATTTAAATAGAGAAAAAAGAGCAGAGCACCTTTTCCAGTGTTCTTCACTGCTTAGTTTCTTTTTTTTTCCTTTTGTTTAACATTTCTTATAGTTAAGTTGATAACAAATTATTTCACCTTCCTTATATCTGAGAAAAATTTGCCTTCATTTTAGAAAAGTATTCTGACTGGGTATAGAATTTCAGACTGTTTCCTTTCAGTAATTTAAAGATGTTCCACTTTCCTCTGAGATCATTCATGTCAGTGTCCATCTGTACTTAATGGTCCTCAACCTAACTCCTTTTAAGATTCTCTCTTTCTCTTTTGTTTCCAGCAAATTAATTGGGCTATGTCTTGGTACAGTTTTCTTCCTGTTAATTTGTTTGGGGATCATTGAAATTCTTGAATTAATGGTCTATAGTTTTCATTAAAGTTGGAAAATTTGGGGGCATTATTTCTTCGCATTTTTTCTGTCCTGCTCCCTTTCAAGGCCTGCAGTTACACATATATCAGGCCACTTGAAACCATTTCACAGCACTGATACTTTATGTTATTTTCAGTATCTCTTTCTTTTTGTATTTCACTGTAGACAGTTTCTATTGCTGTGTTTCCAAGTTTACTAATTTTCTTTTCTTCTGAAACTGCCAATTTTTCTGTTATTCACATTCAGAGTGTGTGTGTGTGTTTAAAATCTCAGACATTGTTTTGTGTCTTAAAATTAAACTTGAGTTTTTTAATATCTTCTGCTTCTCTTATTAATATTCTTATGCTTTATTCTACCTTTTTGAACTTACAGAATATCAGTATATGATTTTAACATCTTCTCTACTAATTCTGTAGTGTTATTTCTGAAGTTTCTGTAATTCTTGTTATGTGAGCTAGTTTTCATTGAGTTTTATCATCAGTCCTATCTTTCTGCTTCTTCACATGCATGTTAATTTTTATTAGTTCCTGCTAGTTATTGTGAATTTTTATCTGGTTTGGTCCTAAATGTTTAGTATTCCAATAAATATTCTTCAACTTTATTCTGGGATGTAGAATAAAGTTAGATTACTTGAGAACAATATGTTTCTTTCTAATTTGCCTAATAAGAAGGACCAGAGGAGGCTTTAGCGTAGTTAATTTTATCTCACTACCAATGCAAAATTCTTCTGAATACTCTACCTACTATTTTTACCAATTATTAGGAATTTTTATTCTAGTTAATGGGAACCAGAGCTATTTCCAGACCTGTATGAGCTAAAGTGGTTATTTCCTATAATATTGATACTTCTGGGGTGGTACTTCCCCTGTGCTTGGGAGTTTTCTCACATGCATGTCCTGGTCAGTCCACAGATAAAGATTCAAGGCCTGCTGATACTCTCTCTCTGAGAAATTTTATTCTGACACCCTGCCCTATAAACTCTCTATCAACTCAGGGTGCTCTTGGTCCTTTGCCTTAAGCCCTTTCCCTATTCTGTAGCCTAGAACTTCCCTCCAGACCAAGTGGGGTGATTGTAGGGGTCCTTTATTGTGTTTCTGTCTATCAGGGGTTACTCTTCTGCACTACTTTATGTTCGGTGTCTGAAAACTATTGTTTCACTTATTTCCTCCAGTTTTTCTTCTTTCTTTTTAAGTTATTTTAGAGAAAATGTTATATATGGTCTCAGTTAATTCAGTTTGGTCAGAATCCACAGATTTTAATTTGATAGTCTTTATATATATAGTGGTAAAAGTCATATAAAATAAAACATACCATTTTAACCATATTTAACCATACAGTTCAATGGCACAAAGAACATTTACACTGATGAGCAATTTTCACTGTCATCCATCTCCTGGATTTTTTGTCTTCCTAAAGGGAAATTCTGTCCCCATTAAACACTAAGTCCCTATTTCCACTCCTCCTTCCCCAGCCCCACAGAATCTACCAGTGTGCTTTCTAACTCTACACAATTGACTAGTATTCTAGGTACCTCGTATAAGTGGAATCAAACAGTATTTGTCTGCACCTACTGTATATCAGAATGCAGTTTTAAGGTTAACATAATATTTACTAGGTGAGGGGTTTACATTTCACATTTTTAACTTTTTAATACAGTCAATGGAGAGCAACTGAACACTTTTCAGCTGGGGAGTAAAAGATATATATTTTAAGAAATGACCCTGGATAACTATGGGGAAGACAGTTTTAAAGGGAGAGAGGTTAGGGTCACAATGCTTAGGTCACAATGCTTAAGTCAAAAAAGCTTAGGTAGATTCTAAGCTTTCTGTGCAAATCTAGAGAATAAGAACTTGCACATGTTAACTTTCCCTTATATACAGTGAGGAGGAAAGAATTGTGCTAAGTGCCTTCATTGATTGCCTTGCTTTTGCATGAAAGAGTACAAAAAGAAAAAAAAAAAGGAAACCAAATTAATAGAAATAGGCCTGAGGCTATGATGTATTAAATTCACAGTGGGATAAGTGTTCCTTTTTTAATGAAGATTTATTATTATTATTATTTTGAAGTATCAGTGGCAATTTCACAAGGGTTATCATCTCATCTTTCTCCTCTCATCTTGAAAATGTGAAAGGGAAAAAAAGCCAGAATTCTGATATTTGCCAAATTCTATTTCGGATTACATGTATCCCCACACTTCCTGTTCTGTACACATAGTGCTTAGAAGATCACTGATAGGGAGCAGAATCTCCCCCACTAACGTTTTCTTATTCCGGTCTACACACTGCTCCCACAGACCTTCAAATTGAGCTGGACAGAGACTAAGAGAAACTGCACTTGTGAACAGGCCTGCCAAGATCCTCAGGGAATAAGCAGCTGATGTATTATTTATGCTTTTTACTTACATTATTTGGATTTGCAAGATGAACCCAAATTCAAAGGCCTCTGGGCACTCAAACACAGGAAAAGGCAATGATTTATTGACAAATAATGTTAACAGCACAGAGATATTGTAGAACAAAGATGGTGATGGAGGTAAATAGACAAACTGCAGGGAACCAGGGACAGTGTGTTGGGAAAACCTGAGCAAATTCAGGTTGTTTTCATTATACGCAGAGCAAGCACCGACCGAAGAACAGGGAGCCAAGTATGTGGCATAATTTGGGAAGGAGGAGACAAAGAGCCTTCAAACATCACAATTATTAATAGAATACCTGTGATCTAAGTCACAGTGGTCATTTACAGATCTCTTTCACATTCATCCTCTCTGTAGAGCCTCACAACATAGGTAGGAAGTTTTCCCTGATTGCACAGAAAAAGAAACTGAATTTTAATGATAGTAAGTGACTTGTTCTAGATCTCATCTGTCTTGTCCTCTGGTACATAATACCTTCCCCTTGCAGCACAGAACCTCATACCTACGATTAAACACCCCCATGTTTCTACTCCTAGGGTCATACAGATTCCCTCTGGTGTGTTCTATTCTAAACCTTTCTGAGACTCCAGTTTATGTCCAGATATTTCTACTTGGACTGGCCCTTCAGCAGAGCTGTCTGTTTAGTCTGATTCGACCCTGAACTTAAATTCAGACTTTCTATCCTACAAAGGCATCCAGATTTCAATATGACTACAGAAGGAGTTCAGATACTTGGAGGCATTGTACAAATCTCTGCTGTATCTGCATTTCTCCCAGCATGGACTTTGGAGCCTAGACTAAGCTACGATTAAATCTTGGCTTACTACTTCCTCGCTGTACATGCAGGGAAGGTCACTGCACCTCTCTGAACCTCTAGGTTCCCCTCTGTAGAATGAGGCTAGCATCTGCCTGACAGTTATTGCAGGGTTACTCAACACCAGCACTGTAGACTTCTTGGTCCAGATAATTCTCTGTTGTGGCAGCTGCCCCATCAATTGTAGAATGTTTAGCAACATCTGTGTTCTCTGCCCACTGGATGCCAGTAGCCCCACAGTACCCCAAACTGTGAAAATCAAGTATCTCCAAACATTGTCCCAAATTCCTTGCATGGAAAAATCATCCCTGGTTGAAAACTAATGGGCTATTGTAAGTATTAAAAATAATGTATATAAAATTTCTTGCACATAGTAAGTGCTCAGTAAAAGGAAGCGGTTGTTATCAGCATTAGTATTACCAAGATGATGCAGCTAGGAAATGGCAAGAATAGGTCTCAAAATCATAGTCCCTTGCTTCCTGGTATGGAGCTTCTAAAATGACGGATACATACCGCTTTTATGAAGTCTGGGAAATCAGTAATAAAGTAGGCATAGGGCAATCTGTAAAAAAGTAGAGGTACTGGTTCATTTTATAAAACTGGAAGTTGAAACATAATTTTACCAAAAAAAAAAAACATACAAACGGCCAATAGATATTCAAAAAAAAAAAAAGACATAAATTCCAATGAAAAAGGGCTCAATGTCACTAGTCATCAAGGACATGCAAATCAAAACCATAGACAGATACCATCTCACACCTGTAGGATTGTTGTTGTTCAGTCGCTAAGTCATATCCAACTCTTAGTGACCCATGAACTACAGGTGGCTATTATCCAAAAGACAAGAGAAAACAAACGTGGGCAAGGATATGGAGAAAGGGAATCCTAATCTTTTTGATAGGATTATAAAACGATGCCACCATTATGGAAAATAGTATGCTGCTTCTAAGTCGCTTCAGTCATGTCCGACTCTGTGCAACCCCATAGACAGCAGCCCACCAGGCTCCCCCGTCCCTGGGATTGTCGAAGCAAGAATACTGCAGTGGGTTGCCATTTCCTTCTCCAACGCATGAAAGTGAAAAGTCAAAGTGAAGTCGTTCAGTCATGTCTGACTCTTCGCACCCCATGGACTGCAGGCTACCAGGCTCCTCCATCCATGGGATTTTCCAGGCAATAGTACTGGAGTGGGGTGCCATTGCCTTCTCTGGGAAAATAGTATGATGGTTTCTCAAAAAATTAAAAATGTATCTATAGTATGAGCAAGCGATTCCTCTCCTAGGTATGTACACAAGAGAATTAAAGTCTGTATATGAGGAGGTACCAGCACACTCATGTACACTGTAGCTCTATTTAGTACTATTCACAATAGCCAAGATACGGAAACAACGGAAATGCCCTTCAGTGCATAATTGGGCAAATAAAACATATATACACACAAAAGAATATTATTCAGCCACAGGAAAGAAGGAAACCCTGCCATTGGAGACAACATGGATGAATCTGGAGAGCAGTATGTTAAGTGAAATAAGCCAGAAAGTGAAAAACCAGTATTGGATGATATCACTTATATGTAGGATAAAAGGAAAAGAAAAAGTTGATCTCATAGAAAAGGATACTAGAACGGTGGTTACCAGGGGCTGGGGAAAGGGGAATGGTGTGATGAAGATCCAGTGGTACAAATTATAAGGAGAAGTTCTGAGGATCTGACATACAGCATGGTGATTCTCTCTGTTGCCTCTGTCCTCCGGGCCAGTTACATCTGCTGTTGCAACTAAGACCCCTTCCGTTGATTCAGAGAAACTTAAAAGGCAACACTCAAAGACCAGAAATGTCTGGTCCATTTTCCAGACTAGCTTTGCTAGTCCAGGAAGGCAGAGGAGAAAGTAGGAAAGGGGCTCTGAGTAAATGTTTTCAAGCCTGCAGAGGCCACCTTCATGAACTGTTGTGCCCCAGCCTAGAGGAAGCAGCGAGCAACAAACCATGCGGAAACCACAGTCTGGCTTCACAGGGGGCAAAGGCATCCACTGGGCTGGATCCACTGTGTGATAAATGCTGCTTTGAACTGTTGTTCAAGCTTTTGTGTATCTCTTCAGTTTGGTAGGAAAAGCATGCAATAGGCCCTATAAAAGTGACGAGCATGTTGAGTAAGTTGCTGAGTGAAGGGAGCAAGACGGAGGGCCACCAAGCACTTATAGCACTCCAACATTACTGGGGGGCCTGAAGAGTGCCCCTTTCCTCCCGCACAGCCCTGCCTGCCCACCCGCCCCTTCCTGCAGCTCCAGAACAGAATGGGGAGCTCCCTACCAAGGAGCCCATCAGCTAACCAGGTAGCCAGCCATCAGGAGCTGTCCAAGGGCAGATTGTAGGATGGAGCAACACCCAAACACAGTTGCAAAGAGAGATGACTACAGGGGAATGTGACTTGTTTTAAAAGGAGGAGGAGAACGAGAGAAAAGGGAAGGAGCAGCAGCGCTGAGCAAAATATAATAATTTATTTGAACTCTTTGTTTTTATTCACTATATATACATATATATACAAATGTATTTTTTTCTTGTTCTTTGAACTGTAGTAGATTCACTGGAGAAGGCAATGGCACCCCACTCCAGTACTCTAGCCTGGAAAATCCCATGGATGGAGGAGCCTGGTAGGCTGCAGTCCATGGGGTGTGAAGAGTCAGACACAACTGAGCAACTTCACTTTCACTTTTCACTTTCATGCATTGGAGAAGGAAATGGCAACCCACTCCAGTGTTCTTGCCTGGAGAATCCCAGGGACGGGAGAGCCTGGTGGGCTGCTGTCTATGGGGTCACATAGAGTCGGACACGACTGAAGCGACTTAGCAGCAGCAGCAGATTCACAGTGTTATATCATTTTCAGGTATGCATATAGCTATTCACTATTTTTACAGATGATACTTCACTTAAAGATATGATGGGGCTTTCCTGGTAGCTCAGCTGGTAAAAAATCTACCTGCAATGCAGGAGACCCCGGTTCAATTCCTGGGTCAGGAAGACCCACTGGAGAAGGGATAGGCTACCCACTCCAATATTCTTGGGCTTCCCTAATGGCTCAGCTGGTAAAGAATCCACCTGCAATGTTGGAGATCTGGGTTTGGTCCCTGGATTGGGAAGATCCCCTGGAGAAGGGAAAGGCTACCAACTCCAGTATTCTGGCCTGGAGAATTCCATGGACTGTATAGAACATGGGGTTGCCAAGAGTCGGACACAACTAAGCAACTTTCACTTTCACTAAAGATGTGATAAAACCCTGGCTATATTTCCTATGCTGCACATGACATTTTTGTATCTTGTTCTTTTTTTTTTTTCCTTTTTTTTTTAAATTTTATTTTATTTTTAAATTTTACATAATTGTATTAGTTTTGCCAAATATCAAAATGAATCCACCACAGGTATACATGTGTTCCCCATCCTGAACCCTCCTCCCTCCTCCCTCCCCATACCATCCCTCTGGCTCGTCCCAGTGCACCAGCCCCAAGCATCCAGTATCGTGCATTGAACCTGGACTGGCAACTCGTTGTTCTTTTATATACCTATTAATTCGCACCTTTTAATCCCCTTCCCCTGTCTTGCCCTTCCTCCAATCCCTCTCTCACTGATAACTGCTAGTTTGTTCTATGTATCTGAGTGTGTTTCTGGTTTGTTATATTCATTAGTTTATGTTTTAGATTTCAGTGAGTGAAAGCTTGCAGTATATGTCTTTTTCTGTCTGATTTACTTCACTAAGTGTATTATCTATCCCCCAGGTCATCCGTGTTGTTGCAAATGACAAATTTTCCTTCTCATTTATGGCTGAGTAATATTCCATTGTGTATGTGTATATGTGTGTGTGTATGTGTATATATATATATATATATACCACAATGCCACATCTTTTTAATCCATTCATCTGTTGGTGGGTGTGTTGTTTTTGATTAATCACTCAGTCACATCTGACACTTTTGAAATCCCATGAACGGTAGCACGTCCAGGCTCCTCTGTCCATGGGATTTCGCAGGCAAGAATATTGGACTGGGTTGCCTTTTCCTTCTCCAGGCAATCTTTCTGACCTGGGGATTGAATCCATGTCTCCTGAATTAAAGGAGGATTCTTTACCACTGAGCCATCTGGAAAGCCCCTGATGGACAATTAGGGTGCTTCTATATCTCGAGTATTTTAAATAATGCAATTTCATTGGGGTGCATGTACCCTTTTGAATTCTTATTTTTGTTCTCTTTGGATATATATCCAGGAGTAGAATTGCTAGATCATATGGTAGCTATATTTTTAGTTTTTTGTAAAACCTCCATACTGTTTTTCATGGCAGCTGCATCAATTTACATTCCCAACAACAGTGTCGCTTTTCTCCACATCCCTGCCAACACTTATTATTTGCTGTCTTTTTGATGACATCTGTTCTGACAGATGTGAGGTGATATCTCATTGTGATTTAGATTCATTTCCCTGCTGATTAGTGATGCTAAACATTTTTTCATATCTTCTTTGGAAAAATGTCTATTCCGGTTTTCTGCCTACTTTTAGATCAGTTATTTTTTTAATTATATTGACTCTTATGAGTTCTTTACATATTTTAGAAACTAACCCCTTTTCGGACGTGTTTGGCATTACTTTTTCCCATTCAGCAGGTTGTCTTTTCATTTGTGGATGGTCTCCTTTGCTATGCAAAAGGAAGCATCCCTATATAGTCTGCATGTATCCAGTGGCTTTGATGGGAGTGAACACAGGCTGTGTCTCCCCCGGAGTGTGCTGGCAGCTGCCACCTTGGTGGGAGGTGGGACTGGAGTTAGAGGCGCTTGATCCATAGCCGGGTGCAAGCCTGGGTTTCTCCTGTGATCCATGGCCACCACTGCTTTATCACAGAACAAGACCCAGCAGCCTCGAGCAGATGCCCTAGGGAGCGGGGTTCCTCCCGGGTGTTATGGCAGTTTCTGCATTGGTTTAGGATGTGATGGTGGCCTCAGAGCTTGGGGCTGCCTTTCTGTGCCAGGTCACTTTTTCCCTGGTAGGTACACCTTGACTAGAGGCTACATGGTGGTGGAGGAGTTGACGCCACATCACTGAGCTGCCCCCGCTCCTCCCTAGCATGTACCATGATGCTTGTTCTGACAGTGGCAGTCTCCCTCTTGGAGCTAGCCCCACTCCCTGCTGAGCGTGTGTACCACAGTATGGCTGTCAACAGCGGCTTCTGCCCTGGTCAAAACCAAGCCAGGCTCGGAGCCAGTTCCATTCCTTCCAAGTGCACACACTCCTGTTGGCAACAGCAGCCTCCACCTAGGAGGAGAGCTGGAGTAAGAGGGGCTGGAGCGGGAACCCAGGCAAGGGCTGGGGTGTGCACTGGGGTGGTCCTGGCGGGCCAGCCAGAGCCCCAGTTCAGTTCAGTTCAGTTCAGTCGCTCAGTCGTGTTTGACTCTTTGCAACCCCATGAATCGCAGCACGCCAGGCCTCCCTGTCCATCACCAACTCCTGGAGTTCACTCAGACTCACGTCCATCGAGTCAGTGATGCCATCCAGCCATCTCATCCTCTGTTGTCCCCTTCTCCTCCTTCCCCCAATCCCTCCCAGCATCAGAGTCTTTTCCAATGAGTCAACTCTTCGCATGAGGTGGCCAAAGTACTGGAGTTTCAGCTTTAGCATCATTCCTTCCAAAGAAATCCCAGGGCTGATCTCCTTCAGAATGCACTGGTTGGATCTCCTTGCAGTCCAAGGGACTCTCAAGAGTCTTCTCCAACACCACAGTTTAAAAGCATCAATTCTTCAGCACTCAGCCTTCTTCACAGTCCAACTCTCACATCCATACATGACCACTGGAAAAACCATAGCCTTGACTAGATGGAACTTTGTTGGCAAAGTAATGTCTCTGCTTTCAATATGCTATCTAGGTTGGTCATAACTTTTCTTCCAAGGAGTAACTGGTGATAGAAGCAAGGTCCGATGCTGTAAAGAGCAGTATTGCATAGGAACCTGGAATGTCATGTCCATGAATCAAGGCAAATTGGAAGTGGTCAAACAAGAGACGGCAAGAGTGAATGTCAACATTCTAGGAATCAGCGAACTCAAATGGACTGGAATGGGTGAATTTAACTCAGATGACCACTATATCTACTACTGTGGACAGGAATCCCTCAGAAGAAATGAGTAGCCATCATGGTCAACAAAAGAGTCCGTAATGCAGTACTTGGATTCAATCTCAAAAACAACAGAATGATCTCTGTTCATTTCCAAGGCAAACCATTCAATATCACAGTAATCCAAGTCTATGCCTCAACCAGTAACGCTAAAGAAGCTGAAATTGAACGGTTCTATGAAGACCTACAAGACCTTTTAGAACTAACACCCAAAAAAGAGGTCCTTTTCATTATAGGGGACTGGAATGCAAAAGTAGGAAGTCAAGAAACACCTGGAGTAACAGGCAAATTTGGCCTTGGAATATGGAATGAAGCAGGGAAAAGACTAATAGAGTTTTGCCAAGAAAATGCACTGGCCGTAGCAAACATCCTCTTCCAACAACACAAGAGAAGACTCTTGTGTTCATGGACATCACCAGATGTTCAACACCGAAATCAGATTGATTATGTTCTTTGCAGCCAAAGATGGAGAAGCTTTATACAGTCAACAAAAACAAGACCAGGAGCTGATTGTGGCTCAGATCATGAACTCCTTATTACCAAATTCAGACTGAAATTGAAGAAAGTAGGGAAAACCACTAGACCATTCAGGTATGACCTAAATCAAATCCCTTATGATTATACAGTGGAAGTGAGAAATAGATTTAAGGGCCTAGATCTGATAGATAGAGTGCCTGATGAACTATGGACTGCGGTTTGTGACATTGTACAGGAGACAGGGATCAAGACCATCCTCATGGAAAAGAAATGCAAAGAAGCAAAATGGCTGTCTGGGGAGGCCTTACAAATAGCTGTGAAAAGAAGAGAAGCGAAAAGCAAAGGAGAAAAGGACAGATATAAGCATCTGAATGCAGAGTTCCAAAGAATAGCAAGAAGAGATAAGAAAGCCTTCCTCAGTGATCAATGCAAAGAAATAGAGGAAAACAACAGAATGGGAAAGACTAGAGATCTCTTTAAGAAAATTAGAGATACCAAGGGGACATTTCATGCAAAAATGAGTTCGATAAAGGACAGAAATGGTATGGACCTAACAGAAGCAGAAGATATTAAGAAGAGGTGGCAAGAATACACAGAAGAACTGTACAAAAAAGATCTTCACGACCCAGATAATCATGATGGTGTGATCACTCACCTAGAGCCAGGGCCCCAGGCGGTTTGCAATCTGCTGCCTCCTGCCCTGAGACTGAGAGTAAGCAAGTCTGTGACTGGCTCTCTAAGGGCAGAGTCTTGGTTTCTTACAGCCCTCTGGAAAGCCCTGCTGGTTTTCAAACCAGCTAAGGGGACTCCTCTTCCAGTGTCAGACCTCAGAGCTGGGGTGCCCAATATGGACCTTTAACCCATCACTCCCCAGGGAGGAGGCCTGGGCCTGTGACATCCCCCTCCTCTTCTGTATCCCTCACTAGAGGTACGGGTCCCCATCAGATGGCTTGTCTTCCCTTTCTACCGGCCTCCATGTGGACCTCCCTTTACAGCTCTGGCTGTAGAAGAGCTGTTCTGCTAGTCGTCAGGTAACTCCAGGGAGAGCTGTTCTCTATGGAGTTGTAGTTTGGGATTTTTTTAATAAATATATTTGTTTATTTTTGTCTGCCTTGGGTCTTAGTTACGGCATGTGGGATGTTTCGCTGTGGAGTGCAGGCTCTTGTGGCAGCGTGTGGGCTTCTCTCTGGTTGTAGTATGCAGGGTCAGTAGTAGCACACAGGCTTAGTGGCCACGCAGCATGTGGGATCTTATTTCCCTGACCAGGGATCGAACCCTCATCCCCTGCATTTAAAGACATATTCTTAACCACTGGACCACCAGGGGAGCCCCGTAGTTGTAATTTTGATGTGTCCGTGGGGGCGGTGGGGGGAGGAGGGGTGAGCCTAGTGTCTTTCTAGTCCACAATCTTGATTTTTAACTCTACTCTTTGTAAATTGAAATACAGGTCTAACGACATGTGTCTAAAAGCATGCTTTGAACTCAGAAGAATTCTATTCTTTTCAAGCTAGACACTACAGTCCTCTGAGCCCCCCAGCCCATTTCACAAATGAGGAAGCAGAACCAGAGAGGGGGTTGACTGAGGTCATGGAGAAGGTGACGGCAAGCCAAAGCCGAGCCCTGGATGTCCTGAGCACCTGTTCTGTGCCCTGATGCCCCCAGATACTGGAGGGAGGAGCCTGGTGTAATGGACTTAGTGTGAGTAGTATGTGAAGTCGCTCAGTTGTGTCCGACTCTTTGCGACCCCATGGACTGTACCCAGCAGGCTCCTCTATCCATGGGATTCTCCAGGAAAGAATACTGGAGTGGGTTGCCATTTCTTTCTCCAGGGGATCTTCCCCACCAAGACTTAACTGTTAACTAATTGAAAGTTAGAGTGTTTAAGTGCTTTATTCAAGAAAGGTATGGTTCTTGAAGCTATTAAACTTTGGGCCAGAAACACTAATGTGTAAACAGGAAGGCCTCAGGTGGGTCTCATACTCTCTTGCTTATCAGTCTGTGCATTTGTAAAATGAGAATTCCTGTTTCCTGGGCCTCATGGGATGCTCAAGTGTTGGACGGAGATGCTAGAGGAGACCTGCCTTGCTTGTCTCCCTCCCACACCGTTTCTCTGGAGTAGCCTCATGAGCCTAGATGGAAGCCTGAAAACTTGGCTTGTCAATCATTTCAGAGGCTACCTATCCTAAAGAAAGGAGCCTTTTGGGTCCTTAAAGTATCTTCAAAAAATTCTCCAGACTTGTGTGCACGCATCTGCAAACACACACAATTCCTCTGAGCTATGATAACTGTGTCCCCATTTATTTCCCCTGCCCTCTTACCTACTTAACCTCCTTATATGAGAGCAGCTAGCGTGTACACAGCCCTGTGTTTCACAGAGTGCTTTACATCTGTTATATCACATGGCCTTTGGAGACAGTCATCTTGGGTGTGGACCCCAAGTTCACACTTAAATATTACTACCTTCTGAAAGCCTCAGACTCCTCATCTACTAAACCACAGAAGAAAATATAAAAGTTACACTGACATCAGAAATTAGCAAAAAAAAAAAAAAAGAAATTAGCTGTTAGGATTATATAATAACTTTATAATAATGATTAACATTTCTTGAGAATTTATACTGTGCTAAGAGATGGCACCCCACTCCAGTACTCTTGCCTGGAAAATCCCATGGACGGAGGAGCCTGGTGGGCTGCAGTCCATGGGGTCGCGAAAAGTCAGACACGACTGAGCGACTTCACTTTCCCTTTTCACTTTCATGCATTGGAGAAGGACATGGCCACCCACTCCAGTGTTCTTGCCTGGAGAATCCCAGGGACGGGGGAGCCTGGTGGGTTGCTGTCTCTGGGGTCACACAGAGTCAGACACGACTGAAGTGACCTAGCAGCAGCTGCAGCAAGCGCCATGCTAAGAATTAAGGGGCTTGGAGTTACTTGTTTCATTTGAGTGGCGATCTCTATAAATTCTCAGCAGAAGTACTCAGGCCAGTGCTTGGCATGGAGTTATGCGACAGAGAGATGTCAGCTCTCATGTTCTCATTACCACCAGCACTGATAACAATGACAGTACTAATTGTTACAAGCAAAATCTGAGGAAGGGGTGATTTTCAAAAGAAGTAACTGATTTTGTTAAGTTGCTTACCAAGACCACACATCTTCTGCAAAAGAATTGGGGCAGGGGTGGGGGGTAGTGCAGGAGAAAGGCATAGAAGAAAGGAAATAGAGAAATAAGTTCCACCCCCAAAGAAAAAGTCATTAACACCATCTAATTGGCAATGAATGAAACTTCGGAGTTCAGCATACCTTGGGTCTACTGTGGGTGGTTTCCATTGTGGGATCTTTCTCTGTAACCATGGCAGACGGCCTCCCTGAGCACCTGCTCACCAGCACTGTTAGTAAATGTGACAAGAGAAGTTAATTTCATTTATGTCCTCAAATGGCATTGTTAAGCACTCAGCTGTGCTGAATTTAACTCTCATTTCCTTGTTGGGACATTTCCCTTGAAACGAAGTGCCCTGCTGAAGAGATTTTTAGCCAAACACAAAATCTTCTTGCCACACTAGATTCATATGAGTCTGATTTACTCTTTAGACAGATATTGACTGAACAAAAATTGTGTTCCAGATACTCTGCTGGGAATTAGCTATCAGGAGATATAGGACAAGCCCTTGACGACCTCAGAGGCTATTTTAGACAAACATGGAGACCTGTGTAATGTAACTAGAAGGGCTTTGACTGCTAACCAAGAAGGCTGAATGTTAATATGGGGCAGTAGGAGCCGCAGATGGATTCTAAATGGGAAATTATAGGATCCAGTAGCAGGGATAACTCCTGAGATACAGGGAGGTTCTAGCAGTGATCCAGGCAAGAGAAGACAAGTGGGCAGACAGGAGAGGGACATCCAGAAGAACAAACCTTGGTGATCAATTGCGTTTGGCCAGGAAGGAAGGAGAAATAGTAAAGGAAGTCTATAAGGAGAATCCCTTGCTCCTTCATTGTAGTCATTAAGCATATATTCACTAAGTTACCTGTTATGTGGCAGGCTGCATGCTGGAGGCTAAGAACAGAGCAGTAAAGCCCAAAGATAAATGCTAGGACAGGTAAGGGAGGGGGCCATGGAAGCCCAGAGGAAGGGTTCCTGCTCCTAAAAGGACATGATATCCAGGAGACATCTGAGGGTTGAGTGGAAGCAAACTGGCTGAAAAGATAGAAAACAGAGAGAGCAGTGCAGACAGGGTGCAAAGACCCTGGGCCAGGAAGTTCCACGACACTCCAGAGACTGGATGAAGCTCAGTGTGGATAATATAGAGGAAGATGGGAAGAGATGGAAAGTGAGGATCAGAGGTGTGTCTGATGGAAGGCGGGGGAAGAAGGAGAGAATCACCTCTTTTGCCCACCCCACCTTCCAAGAACCTGGGGAGTCTGGGATCCCCAAAGAGAACCTGTGTGGAGATGGAGTGACCACAGGGGTCTCTTTGCCATCCTAGCTTCTTTTCCTTGTCTTCCCCGTTCTCATGCACATGCTCTCCCTGTCACACACACACACACACACACACACACACACACACACACACACACCATGCTTTTTTCCACTTCCAGGCCTCTGTACCTGCTCTCCTTCTTGCCTGCAGTGCAGTTTCCCAGGAGATCCAGGACACTGTTCAACAGACATCGTGCCTCCTCTGAAATCTTTCCAGACTGAACAGGCTGAGTTCAGTGCTTTCTCCACTATGCTCCTACAGCCAGGAACTCCCAGGCTATCATGATTCTGGCTTGTCCATTGGTCTGTCCCTCTGGACTCAGAATTCCTTGTGGGCAGAGCACATGTGCCCCGGGTGTCTCTGTATCCAGCTCAATGCCTGGCATAGTTGATGCTTATAAAAATGTTTGCTGATAGAATGCATAAATCTATAACTCATGTTTCTAATAATAGAAAACACATTATTGTCCCATTTATATCCTTGAGTCACAGGCAGAGACAGCTTAGGATATGCTGTTGACCTACCCTGGACTTATACAAGGATAGAGCTAATAATGGAGGTTTACTGCATGCCACACAGACTTTGAAGTGCTTTATATCTATGAACTCATCTAATTCTCACAAGAACGCCATACGCCCTTGACAAGCGAGGAAGGCAAAGCACAGAGAGGTGAAGGAAGTTTTCCAGGGCCACACTGGTAAATGGTGAAGCAAGTAAACGGTGGAGATAGGATCCAAACCCCAGCAGTTTGACTCCAGACTGGTGCAGCCTTATCAAAGCAACTTCACATCTGTCATCTGTCCCAATTCATGTATCAGGAAACAACAATACATACCCCTTTCTTATAGATGGAGAAACCAAGGGTCAGAGAAATCAAGTTGTTAGCTGTGGCGTCCAAAGGAAAAGTAGCTGAGATCGCATTCCCATCCAGCCACTGTCTGCGCCATGCTTGGTTTCTGAATATGCCTGAAGAAAGTACAACTCCCCATGAGATCTGTGCCCTGGGCCCTATCCCACACGCCATCTCGGGAAGCTCTTTTGAAGGAGGGGAGGATAGGAAATCTAACGCTTGTTTGGGCTTTCCAGCTGGCTCAGTGGTAGAGAACCTGCCTGCCAATGCAGGAGACACAGGAGACACGGTTTCAGTCTCTGGATTGGGAAGATCCTCTGGAGGAGGAAATGGCAACTCTCTCCAGTATTCTTGCCTGGAAAGTTCCATTGACAGAGGAGCCAAGTGGGCTGTAGTCCATGGGGGTCACAAAATGTTGAACACAACTGAGTGACTAAGCATGAACGGTTCTTCAATATACAACCTAGAGGCAGAACTAGACGCTCTAGTTTCTTTCTTTGGATCCCAGCGTGACTCCCTGTTGCTTTCCAAAGTTGGAAGGGGGTGGCATGCTCCAGGAAATTGGTTCCCCCTCAGACATGTACCCTCCCAGCACAGAATAGAAAGAAGGAACCATTCGCAGCTAAGAATTGCTTTATTTCTGCTGGCAAATATGATAGCTCGATTATCTCTTTGAGGTTGCCATTTTGTCTCTAATGCATATTTATGTTTCTTGAGGATGATTTCTGTCTTGAATGACCAGAGCGTTGAATTGTGAGCAACACCATTGATCTCAGAGCCCTGCATGTCAACAGCCTCTTGTTCCTAATGAGTACAGCACAGTCTTGCTTCTCTTCTTTTTCTTTAGCTTCCACCGGAACTCAACCAAAGAGAGGCAGGGTCAAGCGCTTTCAAATGTAATCATTGGAAAGAAGTACTCTTATCTTAGTGTCTTTAAATATTAACAGACATATAGTTTTACCATAGAGGAAACTTTGGATTGAAGTGCTGAAAACGAAAGCCGGGGAAAGGTACCCAAACATATCCTTCATTCCTATATGTGACTTGGATACAAACATTGGTTTCAGGTTGAAACCTGGCGGCAGAGAAATATTTTAACAGAAGTAATTTGAAGCAATAAAGAAGGCAGTTTGCCATTTTTATATAAGTAATAGAAGTTCAAAAAAGGCAACTAAGAAAAAAAATCAAAACATTATTAGTTTGGAGATTGTTGTTGTACCCTCATAACTAAAGAATAAAAAGCTCCACTTTTTTTCAAGGGCGAAATCTCCCAGACAGTTCTAAGCATGGATGGCCACAAATAAAGCCAACAGAAAAGATGTAAGATGAATAAGTCTGATTCTCATGTCTGGGGCACGGAGTTAATAGTAAATAATGAAAGCAAAATGTGTCCATATATGTTTTAAAAGCAGGATGTATTGAGCATTTGTAATACACTAGGAGCTAGAGGAGAAGATGAAAAATAAAGAGAAAAAGGAAGATACTCTTTTCACTGTCAAAAGAGGCTAAAAGCCATACACACAAATAACATAAGGGACCGAAGTAAAAACGAGCAGTTCTAAGTATGGGGATGTGGAGTGGAAAGAGTGCCAGTTTTAGAGTCAGAGAGACTGGGGTTCAGTTTCCAGTTGTCATCCTGTGTGATGGGGACAAATGATGTTGGGTCTCTGAGCTTCAGAAGACACATCTACAAAAGAGGATCATGTGCCTCGCAGAGCTGTGGAAAAGGAATCCTGTGTGATACAGATGAAGCACCTTTTCCTTTGTTCGGCTCACTGTAGGTATCCAGGAACTGACTTCCCAACCCTCTGCTCCCCTGGGATGTGAGTATGGAGCTAGCTGCTGCGATGTTCAGAGAGCAGCCTTCTCCTCCTTGCCATGATGAAACAGAAACCAAACAAGAGAAAAACCAGTTTCCAGGGGGGCATGACTCTGTGCCCAAGGCACAGTCCCCACAGCAGGTTAATTTCTCCAGAACAGCTAAGTTGGATTGGGGCCTGTGTTTACCAAAAGGCCTTCTTACCTAACAAACAAGGTTCATACCTGATGTTGTACGAAGCTACCCCCAAATGCCACATTTAATAGGGGCCAATGAAACACTGGTATTCTTTGTTGGGATTAATACTGCTCTCTAAGCTTTGTATAACACAATACACAGGACACTACTTTTACTATTCTTATCAAATATTATTTTGTTTACTGAATGGATTCTTGAAGAGAAGGCTCTTTTGGGGAAAAATCATTGCAGATGGTAACTGCAGCCATGAAATTAAAAGACGCTTACTCCTTGGAAGGAAAGTTATGACCAACCTAGATAGCATATTGAAAAGCAGAGACATTACTTTGCCAACAAAGGTCCATCTAGTCAAGGCTATGATTTTTCCTGTGGTCATGTATGGATGTGAGAGTTGGACTGTGAAGAAGGCTGAGTGCCAAAGAATTGATGCTTTTGAACTGTGGTGTTGGAGAAGACTCTTGAGAGTCCCTTGGACTGAAAGGAGATCCAACCAGTCCATTCTGAAGGAGATCAGCCCTGGGATTTCTTTGGAAGGAATGATGCTAAAGCTGAAACTCCAGTACTTTGGCCACCTCATGCAAAGAGTTGACTCATTGGAAAAGACTCTGATGCTGGGAGGGATTGGGGGCAGGAGGAGGAGGGGATGACAGAGGATGAGATGGCTGGATGGCATCACTGACTCGATGGACGTGAGTCTGAGTGAACTCCAGGAGTTGGTAATGGACAGGGAGGCCTGGCATGCTGCGATTCATGAGGTCGCAAAGAGTCAGACACGACTGAGTGACTGAACTGAACTGAAAGTAGGAAGGGCTGGATGAGAGGCCATAAGGAAACATCTGGAGTTTTCCCCAGAGACAGCCTGCATCTGAATGCAGGAGTTCACCCAGGACTGGAGAGGAGACAGAGCTGAGCAGGGATCTCTGACGCTCAGAGGACACCCAGGTGCCAGCGCACAGCACCGATCTGTGGGAGTCTGCAACCCCAAGCAGTTCTCCTGCTGGAATGGCCTTAAATGAAGACTGACAGGAGGGTAATCGAAAAGAACACTGAACGTGATTTGCCATGAGGATCATCACTGGGGGAGCCCTGGGAGAACACCTGTGACTGCAGCAGTTGGTGTGGTGCCATGTAAGCACTTTACATCATTTACTGTGTATATGCCAGGCACGTACACAGTGTCCTGTGAAGCAGGCAGAGGAGAAAACTCAAAGAGAGGAAATAGAAGAGCCAGGAGTCAAAAGCCAGTTTGACAGACATGGAGTGTGGATCTCTGCTCTGGCACTTTCCATACATGTGAACTTGCTAAGACTCAATTTCCTCATTTACAAAAAGAAGATATAGGTCATCATACTGCAGTCCTGATGCAAACATTCCAGATGGTCACCATCACGTCTAGAACAATCCTTGGTTTGGAATCACAGTAGATGCTCTACAAAGGTGCATAGTAGGTCCTAAACTAAAATGATGGATGGGTGGATGAATGGATGGATGGATGGATGGATGGTCAGCTACAATACCGTAAACTTGGTAAAATACAAAAGATGGCAACTGAACATTCAACTAAGGGTCTTTCCATTTTCATTTTACCTTTAAAAGAGCCCTGAAAGAGGTATAAGATATATATGATTAATCCCATTTGAAATATGAATCAACCTGAAGCTGGATTTCAAATAATCTTCCCAAGCTCATCCAGCTAATTTGATTATCCAGCTACTACTAATTGAGCACCTACTCTGTGCCAGGTACTGTTCTAAACCCTGAGGATACAGTATGAAAACAGATCAAAAAAAAAAAAATCTCCTCCCCACATGGAGCTTACATTCTCCTTGGAGTAGGTGGAAATAGACCGTAGGCATAACAATTAGTGTACGTACTTTGTACCTTGAAGAACTCAGACAAGGGCAGTCATGAAAATCCCTGACACTGCAAGATCACCTTGATGGCCCTGGAGTCCAAGACGGTGCATCTCTACCACCCACAGATGCCCAAGTAACGGGATCAAATACCCACAGCCTCAGCAACCACTTTCTGAACTCAATTTCATTTCTCTTAAAATTGCACATTTAACTGAGGCATGCATGTGGCAGGGGTGATGCCCAAGTGCAGAGGTCCCTCGCTCTGTTAAAGCCTGATCCCTGAGAAGAGCTGACCTCAGGGCCTTCAGACCAGTGGGAAAATTGAGGTCACTCTTTGCTCTACTGTGTCACATTAGTCGTGCTGTGGTTTTATAGCTTCAAGGAAGTGAAGCAGATAGAGTCCCTGACCTTGGGTGTTGACAAGCTAAAGAATGAAAAATAAGCCCCAGGCTGCATGTGGTATCTAGCAAATACCACAGCATGGCCAAAGGCCTGATGCTGGCCAACACTGAAAAGCAGCGACAGTATATGTCAGCACTGATGTCGTGATGATGAGTGCTTTGTGAAGCGCTTAGTCTACACCCAGGCCTGTAATGAGGGAAGCACATCACAGAGGAGACATGACCTGAAGCATCTGTAAACCAAAGACAGACATAACATCCTTACCTCCTAATTATCTCTTAATATCAATAACCTCAGATATGCAGAAATACCACTCTAATTGCAGAAAGTGAAGAGGAACTAAAGAGCCTCTTGATGAGGGTGAGAGAGGAGAGTGAAAAAACTGGCTTAAAACTCAACATTAAAAATCTAAGATCGCAGTATCCAGTCTCATCACTTCACGGCCAATAGATGGGGGAAAAGTGGAAACAATGACAGATTTTACTTTATTGGCCTACAAAATCATTGTGGATGACTGTGGTGACTGCAACCATGAGATTAAAAGATGCTTGCTCCTTGAAAGAAAGGTCATGACAAACCTAGACTGTGTATCAAAAAGCAGAGACATCATTTTGTTGACAAAGGTCCATCTAGTCAAAGCTATGGTTTTTCCAGTAGTCATGTATGGATGTGAGAGTTGGACCATCAAGAAGGCTGAATGCTTTTGAACATCAAAAGAATTGATGCTTTTGAACTGTGGTGCTAGAGAGGACTCTTGAGAGTCCCTTGGACTGCAAGAAGATCAAACCAGTCAGTCCTAAGGGAAATCAACCCTGAATATTCATTGGAAGGACTGATGCTGAACCTGAAGCTCCAGTACTTTGGCCACCTGATACAAAGAGTTGATTCATTGGAAGAAACCCTGATGCTGGGAAATATTGAGCACAGGAGGAGAAGGGGGTGACAGAGGATGAGATGATTGGATGGCATTATCAACTCAGTGGACATGAGTTTGAGAAAACTCCAGGAGATAGTGAAAGACAAGAAAGCCTGGTGTGCTTCAGCTCATGGGGTCACAAAGAGTCGGACATGACTGAACAACTGAACACCAACAACTCTTCAGCTGACCAGCTTATACCCATCCATTCTCTTATCTGAAATGCTACCTCCTAACATTTGGTGTTACCTCCCTAAATTCTAAGGCTAGGTTGGTGGTTCTTCCCAAGTACTTTCATATAACTTGGCCTTCCTGATCAGTAAACATTATCTGAATAAGTAATTGAATGTATGTATGTAAATGAATCAGACTGTCTCCCAAAGACGCAGTGGCAAAGTCGAATCCTAGAACATCCGTCACCCATCTCTCTCCTATTCACTGCAGACTTAGATCTGCCCAAGACGTGAGTGTGCTCACTCACATTTGGGGGTGGTTGGATGGTGCCTTTGCCCTGATCACTGTGCAGCCCATGGGCTTTTCCCTCCCAGGAGTTTATTCCTATCCTGGGTTTGTATCTGTATGTTTCAGTCACTAGAGCTGGACCTCTGCAGACGATACCTTGTCCTTTCTGCTCCAACTCACAACTAGGGCTTCTATGTGAATTTTGCTCCCTGGGAGAATGTTTTGACTCTTCCTGATAAGTTATAAAAAGCACAAGGCTGTCTGTGTTATTTTCCTGGTAGGGGGCATCAGGGTAGAAGTCTAAACAGTCCTCTGCTACTGGAAATAGACTTGCAAAATCATAACACAGTCATGGTAGAAAGCCCCTAAAGATAATCCAAGTCCAGGCCCCTTAATTTTGTATATATATAGGTGAGGTAAGGTAAGGTAAGGTGAAGTTGCTCAGTCGTGTCCAACTCTTTGCAACCCCACGGATGGTAGCCTACCAGGCTCTTCATCCATAGGATTTTCCAGGCAAGAGTACTGGAGTGGGTTGCCATTTCCTTCTCCAGAGGATCTTCCCGACCCAGGGATCAAACGCAGGTCTCCCGCATTGTAGGCAGATGCTTTAACATCTGAGCCACCAGGGAAGTCTTATATATATATATATAAGTCATATATATATATATATAAAAGTCATATATATATATATATATAAGTCATATATATATATATATATATATTCCTTGTTTTCTTCCTTCTTTTCCTCCCTCATTCCATCCTTCTATTTTTCCCTTCCTTCCTATACCACCTATTGTGGATCAGGCAGTTCTCTCAGAATTGGGAATTTAATCAGGCAGAAAACATCAGTAAGCTTATAGTGCATCCAGGCCTTGCAACAAGTAGCCAGACCATAATGACATGGTGTGCTGGGTGAGGAGCTGCTGGCTTATTCATTTGTTTAGCTGTTTCAGAACATGCAACACAGACATAGGAAATCATGGCCCCCCATGTTTGTGAAGCGGTTGTGTTCTACTGAATGATTTGTCCTCATTTGCAATGTCAGTTAAGACTAAGAAAATCAAAATTTATGTTCAGTAAAGTTAATATGAGGGAAGTTAATATGCTTCATTGCTTGATAGTTTGGCCCCAGGTCCAGCAAACAGTAGATATTAAATAAATAACTGAGACAGCCTCACCTTGTTTCCAACGCCATTTCTCACCTTGTCTGTGTTTACTAGTCTTTCTTCCAAATGTCTTCTGGCTTCACCAAAAACACAAGTGCCACACCAAGAGCTGAAAAGAGACACAGCAAACATGGCAAGTGACAGATAATACACCAGGCCTTCTGCTGCTTACTGTCTGTCATTCATTCTCAGCCATGGCCTCTCACGGAGAAGGCGATGGCACCCCAATCCAGTACTCTTGCCTGGAAAATCCCATGGACGGAGGAGCCTGGTGGGCTGCAGTCCATGGGGTCGCTAAGAGTCAGACATGACTGAGTGACTTCACTTTGACTTTTCATTTTCATGCATTGGAGAAGGAAATGGCAACCCACTCCAGTGTTCTTGCCTGGAGAATCCCAGGGATGAAGGAGCTTGTTGGGCTGCCATCTATGGGGTCGCACAGAGACGGACACGACTGAAGCGACTCAGCAGCAGCAGCAGCAGCATGGCCTCTCAATTGCATATACATTGCCCTATTTTTCAGGTGAAAGACCTTAAGGCCCATAGAGGTTCTGTGCCTCCCCCCATGTCACACAGCTGGTAATTGTGAAGCCAGCTGGGCTCCATCTAAAGCACTCTGTAGTTGTGTACCATGGGATCTAAACAACCCGCATTCTGGAACTGGCTTTCACAGCTTTATGGGAATAAGAATTCCACCTTTTTAGGTAACCACTTAAATGAGTCAGGGATGGTTTTTATGTTTAAATTCTGGTCTTTCTGTTAAAACAATCAGTCTCACTACTTTAAATGCAAGACCAGTGTTCAACCAGGCTTTTTGAATAACTATACTTAAAACTCACCTCTGTTTCATTGTTTAAATTTACACTCCAAGGCTCTTTTTCTCTATGATTAAGAAGGCTCTTTGTGTCAGTTCTCAAATTCTGGCAGCGCTGAGTTTTGATCATCTCTCATTTTGATGTTTCCTTTTCACTTACATCGTGTTTTGGCACATGACTCCCCCTTCATCTTGTAACTACTGCCCAGAAGTGTCTCCCACAGTTACCGAGTCACCCTTGCTGTGAGACCATTATACTCGGGCTTGTTGAGGAAGCAGCCCTAATCTCCATCCCCATCCCCAGCATATTAGTTAGGTCACTTGACTTTATAGAAACCAGCCTGTGGTAGCTTAAGCAAAGAGTGGGATTTATTATAAGGAAAAGAATTTCTCTCATGAAAAAGAAGGTCAGGGACATCCGTGGTGGTCCAGTGGTTAAGAATCCACCTGTCAACTAGGGAACACGGGTTCGATTCCTGGTCCAGGAAGGTCCCAAGTACTGTGGAGGAACTAAGTGCATGTGCCACAATTACAGAGGCTGTGCTCTAGAGCCTGTGAGGCTCAACTACTGAACCAGCGTCCCTAGAGCCCATGGTCCACAACGAGAGAGGCCACCGCAATGGGAGACCCGTGCACCACAGCTAGAGAGTACCCCTGCTCACTGTGATGAGAGGAAGCCAACACACAGCAACAAAGACCCAGCACAGCCTGAAATCAATCAATCAATTAAAAAAAAAACAAGGTCAGGATGGGAAGAGAAGTTCACAGTGCTGTCTGGACTTCCTCCATCATGCATCTCTGCCTCTGCCTACACAGCCACCTTTTTCTTCTTCAAGGACTGGCTTTCTTTGGTCTCTTTTTCATAGGGGAAAAAGACATGGTCATTTCAAGCTTCCAAATGTGTAAATTTCAATCCAGCCACCTAAAAAAATCTCATTCTCTGGGCCCAACTTTCAAACTGGAGATCAAACCAGTCAATCCTCAAGGAAATCAACCCTGAATATTCATTGGAAGGATTGATGCTGAAGCTCCAATACTTTGGCCACCTGATGCAAAGTGCCAACTCATCAGAAAAGACCTGATGCTGGGAAAGACTGAAGGCAGGAGGAGAAGGGGACGACAGAGGACGAGGTTGTTGGATGGCATCACTGACTCGATGGACATGAGTTTGAGCAAACTCTGGGAGATGGTGATGGACAGGGAAGCCTGGCGTGCTGCAGTCCATGGGGTTGCAAAGAGTCAGATATGACTGAGAAACTGAAAAACAAACTTTCAAACTGCTGGAGAAAGAACTCCTAGGCGCAAGATGATAGTGCTTGGTTCAAGCAGTAGTGGCCAGAAAGGTTTTGTTTTTGATCAGAGTGACTGCTTCAGGTCTACTCTATGAAAGTGAGTAGGCATGGAGGTGGGCTTAAAGAGAGAATTGTAAACTGACTAGACCCTGAAATAAGTCTGGCATTTTCCCCTTATTAAATCATCCTTTTTCTCAAGAGTCTGCTGACAATGAGGGAGAGGAAGCCAGAGTCAGAGACTTAAAGATCACAATGATTGTTTGCCTCTACGGGAAGCTGGCAGTAACTACCACAAAGGCTTCCCTGGTGGCTTAGAGGGTAAAGTGTCTGCCTGCAATGTGGGAGACCCAGGTTCAGTCCCTCAGTTGGGAAGATCCCCTGTAGAAGGAAATGGCAACCCACTCCAGTACTCTTGCCTGGAAAATTCCATGGACTGAGGAGCCTGGGAGGCTGCAGTCCATGGGGTCACAAAGAGATGGACATGACTGACTTTTCACTTTGACCACAAAGGCAGGATCCACACCCATCTGTTCATAGCTTTGTTCTTAGTGTCCAATCTGGTGCCTGGCACTCAATGAAAATGGAAGGTCTGCTAATTAAATCATTCATAAAACTCAAGGGGAAGGTATTATTCATTACACCTGCTGCCAAAAGAAGAGTAACAAGTGAAGGAAAGGAGATGAGGGAAGTTAATTCCCAAGTTAACATGTCAGAGTTAGCACTGGAGGGTATTCTCTGCCATATTGGCCCATAGCATTTGTCTCACTCCACATGAGGATTAGATAAGTGTTTTCAGTGTCTAGGATTTTGTAAGTGCTGCTAGTGCTTGGAGAAATCTTTTTAAGGATTTTGAGGCCAGTCCTGCATATAATCCAAGAAGTTGTACATATTTTAAAATATATGTGTTTGCAATGGAAGAGCCTTTCTCATGTAGACAAGCTTAAAAAGGTGAACAATTTCATGAGTTTTAAATGATTAAAGACTCTTCTCTATATAGAAATCTACATATCCCAGAAATCTACACCTTTTCGTTTCCTCTAATTGTCTAAATCTTTGAAATGGAAATATTTTAAAAATATATCTACTTGGGGTAGATAAATATCTATATAGATATAATATATAATTAAATATAATATATAAATAGATTAAATATAAATAGATATTATATATATTGTGTATATATATTAGATATATATCTAGTATATCATAGAATATATTTGTAGAATATATTAATTTTTTTTATTTTCTGTTTGTGTGTTAATAACTGTGTTTATTCAGAAGGTGGTATACTTACCTGGACTTTGCGTACCTCATTAAGTGGAAAAGAGTAGTTTTAGGATGGGATGGGGCAAAAAAAAGGAAAGTCATCAAGACATGAGTCTGGTGCATGAGTTCTCTTGCTAAGTTGCTATTTGTTCTCATTCAAGTAACTTTACTTATAATGAGAAATTGGACTCAGTGATCTCGAAAATGTGCTTATATTCTATTGTCTTACAATTTTCAACCAAAAATTATTTATTGATGAAAATAATTATCTGGGAAGAAAATCTTTAAGATAGTTCTAAGAATTAGAAAAAGTTTTTTTGAGGAAAAGTCATCTTATAACCTAAATATCCAATACCAGAAAACTGGCCACAGAAATTTGTGATCTTTTCCAGAGAGAATGATGTTAAGTGATCTAAAATGCTAATGTTGGAGCCATGTAGAAACCTGGAATTTATACATAACCATACATTGAATGGCTATGAGCAAGGGCATGACATTGGATATAATATAACACTGGACTCCTGTGCTTTAGTAAAACCCAGTATCTGAAAGTAGGAAGGAGTGGTACCACTCTGTCTTGGGGTAAACCACACTTGAAACAGGAACCAATTGGAGTATGATCAGAGAAGGCATAAAGGATGGTGAGGGAACCAGAAAGAGTGTCCCATGAGGAAAATCTGGAAGAACCGGGGATGTCCGGGTGGAAAAGGAAGAAGCTAAGGGATCTGCACTTCTCCAGAGTTGCCATGAAAAGGGGAGTAGACTGGGGTGTAGGGTCACTTGGAAAGAATTAGGACCAATGAATGGAAGATGCCAGATCAATCTTAACATGAAAGATCAGAGAAGGTTTTTATAAATCAAGAGCAGAATGTGTTGCCTCTGGAGAAAGCAAGTCCTCCATCATTAGAGATGAGTGGTGTGAGTCTGCAGAGATGGAGATGGAGACAAATCTAAAGGACTAGACAGGGGAGATCAAGGAAGGACAAAGGAAATTTCAGGTTGTAGCTGTGAGGCTTGGTGGTCTCAAGAACTCTTGGAAAAGCAGATTGAAGGCAGGAAGTCCAAGGAGAAGAACTCACATGACTCTTTTTCCATAGGTTAACTCTCAATGGCCTTTTTTTAAAATTATTTTTTATAGGAGTATGGTTGCTTTACAGTGTTGAGCTAGTTTCTACTTTACAGCAAAATGAATCAGCCATACATACACATGCGCCCCCTGTCTTTGGGACCTCCTTCCCGTTCAGGTCACCACAGTGCATTAAGTAGAGTTCCCTGTGCTAGATGGGCGGTTCTCATTAGTTACCTAGTTTATAGATAGTATCAATAGTGTATATAAGTCGGTCCCAATCTCTCAGTTCTTTCCACCCCACCTTTCTCCCTTGTTATCCATAAATTTATTCTTTACTTCCGCGTCTCTTTCTCTGCTTCGCAAATGAGATCATCTATACCATTGCCTTCTTATTCTAGAGCTACTAAAGCCACTCACACAAGCCAGAAGCTATCTGCTTCTCCCATAATCTTATTTGTATCACCACAGTTTCTTTTCATCCTCATACTGTTTATCATCCACCTTTACAGAGAAATTCATGAAAGAGTCTATTGCCGCCATAATGAGCTCAAATAAGTAGATACGTCTAGGACAAATGTGTAGAAGAGTTTATATTTTTCATTTTTTTTCACTTATAGAAGCAGCATTGATTCACTAAAGAAAACCATTTTAAAAAATCTAAAGAAGTAAGGTTTTTTTTTTTTTTTAAATCTATAATTCAAATATACAAATGACCAAAGAAAGTTAACATTTTGGCTTTTCCTTCTCGTCTTGTTCTTTTCCTCTGTAGCACATAGATTCAATTTAACATAAAAGATGTCTTTCTGTGTTAGATCTTCCAATAAATTAGCAAGTTAAACATTTCTCTTCAGTGAAAATGCTGAGGAAGGTGCCGTCTTTAGAAGAGAAGATGATCTAGATCAGGAGTTGACAGACTTTTCATGTCAATGGCCAGATAGTAAATATTTTAGACTTTCCAAGTCAAACAGTCTCTTCTACAACTACCCAACTCTGCTGTTGTAGTGGAAATGCCGCCATGGACAGTCTGTAAGCAAATGGGTATGGCTATGAGCCAATAAAACCTTATTTATTGAAAGAGGCAGTGAGCTGCATTTACCCCATGGGCTAGAGTTTGTCAACCTCTTAAGTTAAACCAAATGGCCTAACTAAACCAAATAGCCTATTGGCCTTTAATAGCTTCAAAGCTCTTATCATAAGGAAAAAAAAAACAAAAGCTTTATTTAAAACTAAGAACATTCATGTCAATGTATGGCAAAAACCACTACAATATTGCGAAGTAATTAGCCTCCAATTAAAATAAATTAATTAATTAAAAAAAAAAAAAAACTGAGAACAGTTCTGGCAGACTCCTGTGGTCACACAAATCGGGTCAAGTTCAAGAAAGTCCACTAAGATGGGTCTCCTCAGGCAAACTCCAGATGTGGAAATTAAGCCAGGAACCCCAGCTAGAAAACTGAATAATGAATAGTTTTGAGAATGGGATAGGTTTAAAGAATCAAGACAAATCATTTATACCATTTGATGACAGAATCTAGGCAAGAACAGAGAGTGAATATACATAATGAATTTAGCACAGAACCCAGTATATAAGTGCTTGATAAGTAGTAACTAAATGACTTGCTTGTTCTGCCACATGCTTATTCACTGTCTATGTAAAGTATGCATCAGACATGCATTAAGCATTTATTGTATGCCTGGAACTTGGCTAGGTACTGACCATATGACAATAAATAAGATACATAACAAAACAATATATAAAGACCAGATCCTTCGATAAATTATCACAATCTAGGCTGCTAAACTGGAGAAAGCAATGGCACCCCACTCCAGTACTCTTGCCTGGAAAATCCCATGGACGGAGGAGCCTGGTGGGTTGCAGTCCATGGGGTTGCTAAGAGTCGGACATGACTGAGCAACTTCACTTTCACTTTTTACTTTCATGGATTGGAGAAGGAAATGGCAACCCACTCCAGTGTTTTTGCCTGGAGAATCCCAGGGATGGGGGAGCCTGGTGGGCTGCCGTCTATGGGGTCACATAGAGTTGGACATGACTGAAGTGACTTAGCGGCAGCAGCAGCAGGCTGTTAAACACTGAGGCAGAATTAGAAATAAGGTGCTGTAGGAACGTGGTACGCATGCCCTTGAATCAGCCTTGGGTGGTACGGAGAGGCTCTCTGGAGATGATAACTGAGTAAGTTCTGAATGAGATCAGGCTGGAAGAAGGCTTATGAGTACTAGGCAGGCATGTTCTTCAAGGCATCAGGGTCCTCATACTCGTGGATGGATGAGGGTGATTGCTTGGTTTTCTAAAGATACACAGGAGTTAGTGAGGCTGGGAAGGAGATAGCAAGTTGGAAAGGCAAGGAGGCTAAAATCAGGTCCTGCAGGACCCCAGAAATCTTGGTAAGGAGTTTGCCTTGACCTTTAAAGTACAGAGCTCTTTTCAACAGAGAAGTACCTTGATGGTATCTATGTTTTTGAAAGCCCAATGAAAGTGCAACTGATGGTATATTAAAAGGTATTCATCAAAACCCTGCTAGTTACTTCTTGCTGAGGGTTGGAACTGGCTTCTATCTGTGCAGTAGACATATGGGGTTTGGGCTAAAGAAGAAGAAACAAGGCAATTCTAATACTCGGTCTTCCTTTCTTTCCCACCACGTACCCAAGCCTGCCTTGCAGTATGGTTCCATCAAAATGTGGTCAGCTGAATTCCTTGCTCATAGATGCCTCCACTACTACAGAAGTGATAACACTCTTCCTCATTCTCTTTACAGAACAGCCATTGATTGAGCTTGGATTTGTCACGGGGACCTTCTACCCAGATAACGGTGATACTGGTGAGTTATATGGTTGTTTACTTCTCATGTGTTACCTTTGGTCATGAGCAGAGCTGTGGTCAGAGCTTGATTTGAATGGTACTTTTTATTCTTGAGTCCTGTTGTATTCATGATTCTCGAACCTCCCGGGCTCATAGCTTGGATATTCTGCTAGGCATATAGGTATTCTGTAGACCGTCAGAGGTCAACTTTCTTTAGGCCACCAGAGCGTTGCTGAAGAGTTGTGTATAAACCAAATATTTGTGAAGCAAATATAAAATTCACATCCTCTAGAGAAATTTACGTTTAAGGGAGTCCTGTTAAAATATGACAAATATAGCTGAAAAATTAATCGTCACTCCTTTTTTTCTCCTTCAACAAGTGATCATCAGTTCACTCTGGAAGTGTACCTTCTGTTCAACAATGAAACTTTGCTGTCATAACTACTTTGGTTTTGAGATGTTGTTGAAATACTGATGACAAGATGCAGCGTTTGCCCCCGATTGAGAAAAACCAAAGGGTAGATATTAAAATGAGATCTTTCAAAACTTCTTGAAAAGAGTTCTGACCTTCACATTAGCTGTATTCCCATGGAAGAGCGGAATGTATTTCCAGACACGTTGTCTGTTTTGGTCTCTTCTTCAGAGCATGTTTTATAGTTTTTAACTGATGGACTGGGATATTGTTCTAATGTTTTGTTTTGTTTTTTGAGGGAGTTTGATTTGAAGTTTTGTTTACCGGGAGGCACCTAGAGGTGTGTGATAAGAAGCTTGTCTTGTTTCTATAAAGAAAGGAGTTCATTCTGGAGACTAAGCTGTTTCTTGCTTTCAGCGCATAATATTCCTTGATGCGTAAATTGGGAATAATAAGTGTACTCAGAAGACACAGTTAACGTAACACATTTTTTTTCATACCCACACATTTTGCCTGTGCTACTAGCAATAATTTGGGGAAAACAGAAGCAGATTTGAAGAATCTAATTCACTTTACAATAATTGGTTTCTTTTTGTAGTTTTTTTTCCTTGTATTAACACTTTGTCAATGTTTCACTACCTCTTCATGCACTACTAAAGGAACAATATTTGAATTTTTCTGGGGAAGCCGTAATTTTCTCTCCTTTATCCCACTGATATATTTGGAGTCTTAGATCTTGCATTTTAATTTGGGGCTCAAAAAATGAAGTCATTGTATTCCTTCTACCAACCTGATCACATATTTCTCCATTCCTTCCTCCATTCCCATCACCACACATCACAAATGTCTTTGTATTTTTACTTTTGGTTCTAAGCCAATTTCATTTCTATTTTCCCATCCAGTACAATGCAATCACCCTTGGATGGTTGGCACACTATGGAAAACATTGATGTACTTCAAATTTTTTTCATTTTTTAACATTGTAAGAAAACAAAATCCAAATTTCAATTATATTTGAAAAATATATCGCATGCATCTTCAAATCCCAAAATGCCCCAGAAGCAAATTGCAAGGAACTTTTCTGGTATGCCCCTCAGCACACCTAGAAGGAATTATTTTCATCTCTACAATGCTGTTTAATCCAGCTCAGTTGCTAACATTAATATGTGACAGAGCATCACATGTCTTAGTGTAATTATTTATGTAACAGGGAAATAGTACATTAATTCATTTGCAGTCAGTTTTTACTTCTAGGGCAAATTGGGTAGAATGACTTACCATAAATGCAACAAAAATATTTCTTTAAATATTCTATGAAACAATAGATAGATAATAGTGTTAGTACTACAAGAATGATTAGCCTTTTTGGTGATGATTTTAGGCCTTTTTCCTCAGGCTTTTCAGTGTTCTGCTGGATCCTAGCTTCCGCACACAAGACTCAAAATCTGAAAGAAATAATCTAAGAAGCACCATCAGTGAATATCTTGTTTCACTGTAAGGCTAAAGTTTACTAGTTTGAGGACCAATAAATCTTTTCATATCTGGCATTTACCTTTAATGTTAAATGTTCCAGTAGCCACTCGATGGGGCTACTATTTTATGTACTGATATGACATGAATGCTATCAAAATTAAATTATCCCATAATATTCTGCTGTGGTGTTGCTATCACATACTTATTGTATTTTTCATAGTTTGGACACCTTGAACCCCTGACATCTATCTCTAAAATATATACCAATATTAGGAATATAAATTTTTCACTTCAGAGATACATTTCTCTCAGCTCTAGAAGACATAGAGTTCTAATTATTACTCTTGTGTCTTCAAAGATTCCTGCCAGAGTTGGCAAGTTGGGTTTAGCCATTTGATAATGGATTCTCAGGAGACTAGGATTAAGGCAGGTGTGGAGGTGGCAAGTATCACATTTTATTTTTTTTAACTTTGAAAGGCAGAGTCAACTAGGAAATGGACCATTAATTCAGGTATAGTGTTTGGGGGTAGTTACTGATATACATGGAATGCACACTTATTTATGTGCATATTAACTTTAGAAAATATAATCAACAGCATCAATATATCAACCCATATCAGTTCAGTTCAGTTGCTCAGTCGTGTCCGACTCTTTGCAACCCCTTGAATCGCAGCACGCCAGGCCTCCCTGTCCATCACCAACTCCTGGACTTCACTCAGACTCACGTCCATCGAGTCAGTGATGCCATCCAGCCATCTCATCCTCTGTCGTCCCCTTCTCCTCCTGCCCCCAGTCCCTCCCAGCATCAGGGTCTTTTCCAATGAGTCAACTCTTCACGTGAGGTGGCCAAAGTACTAGAATTTCAGCTTTAGCATCACTCCCCATATACACACCACTTATTTTAAGTGTCCTGAAAATTTAAGTCTGAACCTGCTTAGCACTTGGGATCTTTTGGCTACCTGCAGTCCTGTGTTGCCTTATGGGATAAGCTTAGTCTTCATCCTTTTTGACACCTCTGCAAAAGACAGTGTAATTTAACACTGAAACATGTATATTATCATATGTGAGGAGAAGACTCTTGAGAGTCTCTTGGACTGCAAGGAGATCCAACCAGTCCATTCTGAAGGAGATCAGCCCTGGGATTTCTTTGGAAGGAATGATGCTAAAGCTGAAACTCCAGTACTTTGGCCACCTCATGCGAAGAGTTGACTCTTTGGAAAAGTCGCTGATGCTGGGAGGGACTGGGGGCAGGAGGAGAAGGGGACGACAGAGGATGAGATGGCTGGATGGTATCACCGACTCAATGGATGTGAGTCTGAGTGAACTCCGGGAGTGGGTGATGGACAGGGAGGCCTGGCGTGCTGCGATTCATGGGGTTGCAAAGAATCAGACACAACTGAGCGACTGATCTGATCTGATCTGATCATATGTGAAATAGATCACCAGTCCAGGTTCTATGCATGAGGCAGAGTGCTCAGGGATGGTGTATTGGGATTACCCTGACGGATGGGGTGGGGAGGGATATGGGAAGGGGGTTCAGGATGGGGAACACATGTACACCCATGGCTGATTCATGTCAATGTATGACAAAAACCACTACAATATTGTACAGCAATTAGCCTCCAATTAAAATAAATAAATTAATTTTTTAAGTGTAATTTAATGATACATGGAGGGAGACCATTGTTTGATCTACATCAGCTGTATGGTTAAATTCATAGCTTCTCCCCGCCTTTTTGCTTAAGCAAATTATCTCTAGAGATTTCTCTTAAAAGTCAGCCTTAGCCTTTGACAGATAGACCACAGGCACCTAAGTGTTAGGTCTTCTTGAAACATGACTTATCAACATCTACCTCTATTAGACTTGAAAATTACATTTATCACTTGAAGAGATTAGGTGATTTCCACTGCCTTTCATTGCACTGCCTGGAAAGTACAGGTCATTCTCCAGAAGTTGTAACTTCTTGCTATAGTATGACATCCTCGTACAAGCTTCCTGGGGACATTTGGAGCAATTTGTATATATCAAAATTCAATGTAAAATTCAAAATGGGGGGCTACCATTGCAAATATCTCACCCGAGATGTCAGTCTGAATAGATCTATCTTCTACACATGGCCGAGTCCATAGATATGCAGGCAATAAAAACTCTGTCACAAATTATTTCTCTCCCTGGGAGCAGTGAGAAAGTTCTTTCTGGCATTCCTTGTAATACACATTCAGATTTCAAAATCTTTAAGATATGAAAAGACATCTTAAGATATGATAAGAATTTCCTCTTCGCATGAAAGAAACAGAACATTTAACATTTCAAAGGACAAGTATCTCCTATATAAACACGGAAAAAGACCTAAGCTGTGAAGCTGTGAGCATTCACTCCAGTATCTACAAAGAATATTCTCCACAATGTCTCTCTTCTGATCTTTCTCCTCCTCTCTTTTCCTCTCACCCTCCTGTATAGTTTTAGGTGTATGACTCTCTCCCTCTGTTTATCTTTCTCTCTGGAAGAAAACCAACTCGTTATTGTTTGGCTGAGGATTTGTATTATAAACTGTAATACAACGGATTGGGTAGGATGCCCACACATCCAGCCCCAAACCACATATGTGTGGCTCTTGTCCCCATGTAATTATTAACAGGGCTCTGTTGTGTTCAAAGAAGGGTCCAGGTTTGACTGATAAATTGTATGAATGACTAAGTGTTAACACAAGTTTGTGTGCGCAACGTGCAGCGAGACCAAATAAACTGAAGCGTTGGAGTTTGGAGCAGGGAAAAGTTCATTGCAGGTCCCAGCACGGAGACTGGTGGTTCATGCCCTACAAAGCCCCCATACTCCTCAAAGGGTTCCAGCAAAGCACTTTTAAAAGCCAGTTTAGGGAGTTTCAAAAGGGAGGGCACATAGGTATTCTTATGGCTGATTCATGTTGCTATATGGCAGAAACGAACACAATATTGTAAAGCAATTATTGTTCAGTTAAAAATAAATAATTTTTTTATACAGCCAGATTGAGGGGAGGGAGCAGGTGGCAGAGTCTGTGATTAGCTTGTGCACAGTTCTCTACTGGCTGATGGTGAGGCAGCAGGGTAGTGTCACAGGGCTTAACATCGTCAGTCCTTGGGCTCCAGGAGGCCTGTGGCCATGTGCTCATAGACAGCAAGACAGTTGTTGTTTAGTCACTAAGTCGTATCCGACTCTTTTGCGAGTGACCTCATGGACTATAGCCACCAGGATCCTCTGTTTATAGGATTTCCCAGGCAAGAATACTGGAGTGGGTTGCCATTTCCTTCTCCAGGGGATCTTCCTGACCCAGTTATCAAACTCATCAAACTCGCATGTCTTGCTTCTCCTGCATGGGCCCGTGGATTCTTCACCACTGAGCCACCTGGAAAGCCCTTGCGTACTCTCAGTCATCCAGTAATTAACATCTTCCTTTTGTTGGAGAGGGTGAGGTTTTTTACATCTGCAAAACAACTCAGGAAATATGCATCAAATACTATCATCTAGGTGCTTCAAAGCGCAGCTAAAGCAGAGGATATGCAGGAAGGCCTGCCCAGAGAAGGCCCTATGGGGTCCAGCTCAGTTACACGGGAGCCCCAGTCAAATCATAAATTGTGGCTTCTCAGCAAGAGCCTGGAAAGTCCATATGGCATCAGCATGGGTGGCTGAGGACTACGGAAGCGTCGTTTTCTTGATGACAGCCAAAGCAAACTGGGGTACAAGTTATTCAAGGGAAGGAATGAAGGGGGTTTGGAGGCCTTGCTTGGGAAGGTGACACAGCAGATACTTGCAGACAGCCCTGAGGGGCAAGAGGTACAGAGGTGGTGGCAGGGGAGGCAGACCTGGAGTGAGAAGGCGGGAAGCCAGGCCCGAGTCCCTGGACTTCGCTCCTGCAGTGGCAGGGATGGTGTATTGTGGACACCACGGTGGCTCCGGTGCCTCTATTCTTTCCCTTCGAGGTTTCCAGGAGGGTTGGTCATGTTAACTTGAGAGATGCCATGTGCTCCACCACCCAAGTACACACAGGCTTGTCTCTACCCTGAGGCTAGATTTCAAAAGCAGAATATCACACTTGTGGGAACCCAGGGTCACTCCGAGAACATCAGGGATCAGGACCCACAAGGGAGGCAAAACTCCACAGGACATAGTCCTGGCCACTTAGATATTTTAAAACTGAGCCTGATTCCCTCCTTTGTTTAATGAGCAGAGCATTCCCTCACTGATCCCTCCCCCTACTCATCCTTCCACGTTTTCTCTATTTTGTCTTCCAGTCTCAGCCATCCTCCTAAAAGCCTTCTCTCTCCCTTAATTCAAATACATTCTAGATAGAATTTGATGGTCCCCTCTTAGTATTTTGGAAAAGGAAATGGCAACCCACTCCAGTATTCTTGTCTGGAAAATCCCATGGACGGAGGAGCCTGGTCAGCTACAGTCCATGTAAGTCAGACACGCTAAGAGTCAGACACGACTGAGCGACTTCTCTCTCTCTTAGTTTTTGTTATTCATTGGCTCAGTCGTGTCCGACTCTTTGCGACCCCATGGACTGCAGCACTCCAGGCTTTCCTGTCCATCACCATCTCCCAGAGCTTGCTCAAACTCATGCCCATTGAGTTGGTGATGCTATCCAACCATCTCATCCTCTGTCGTCCCCTTCTCCTACCTTCTATCTTTCCCAGGGTCTTCTGAGTATTTGAAACTCTCTCTAAATAGAATCAGGGGGAAAATGATGTTGATTTTTGAGCTCAAATCTTTTTAATATATTTTACTTTAGATTCACATCATTCACTATCTGTGTAAAAACTACTTTTGATCTAGTGTATAGACCTTTAGCAATCACTGTCTCATAATTTGGCTGCAGTCACTGAATATGAAGCCTGAAAACCAAGCTTCTTCCAGAGGAGGTAGCCAGGGAAGATCTTGGCTACTCGGCCTGTGCTGCAGATTGTGGGAAGGGTTGTGCTCGGATGGGCAGCAGGGTGTTCTGGAGATCAGTCAGTCACCGCTTCAACAAATAGTTACAAGGTGTCTACTAGCAACCAGATGCCCCTGGGCCCTGGGGGCTCCATGAAGAAAAAGATGATTAGACAGAACTCTAGGATGGAGCTTGAAGATCAATGAACCACACAGGTGTGGAAGACAGAGAGCTCTGCCTTCAAAGCCTGACTCTCATTTACTTTTGTTGTCTTCTCGTGGTTTCATTGTTCTAATCCCCTGCTTTCCTCCTGGGGAAGCATGTGGCTACTCAAGAGAGTTAAAGGATTCATTTGAAACAATTTTGTATATTGTGAGAGGTAGGGATGAAGGGTCGCAGTGGGTTTTTTGTTTTGTTACAGGCCTCTAGTTTTTCTAGCACATTTGTTTAAAATGTTTCACTGCTGGTGCTTATGTGACCAGCCCCCCACCCCCCCCAAAAAAAATCTTGGGTGCTGCCTCTCTAATGGGCCTTTGTAGGCAAAAATGTTGCACATAAGTATCTGCATTTTCAGTGCTGTGTGTGCCTTTATGGAAGGGAGAGAACAGGAGGAAACGTCCATAGGGCGCTGCTGCCTTTTCCCTTCTGATCCAGCTGCATATCCTTTATGCATATCCTTTACTATGTCACTGTTACGCCTTAGCCATGGGTACAACTAGAAAGTAAAAATAAGCAATATTCTTTCTGATGACTGGTGAGGATGAGGAGAGGTTAGAACCCTCATGCACTGTTGGTGGGAATGTAAGATAGTGCACTGTGGGAAATGGTACGGTTATTCTTCAAAAGTTAAAAATCAGTTTACCATATAATCCAGCAATTGTACCTCTTGATACATGCTCAAGAGAATCGAGAGTAGGATCTTAAAGGGATATTTGTGTACCTGTGTTCCTAGCAGTATTATTCACAATGTCCAGAATGTGGAAGTAACCCAAGCTTTCATTGACAGATAAATGGATAAGCAAGATGTGGTGTACACAGGCGGTGCAATATTATTCAGCCTCCAAAAGAAAGGGAGTGCTACACGTTGACACATGCCACGGCACGGATGAAGCTTGAGGGCATTATGCTAAGTGATATAGTAAGTCACATGCATAAAAAAGTACACTATGATTCCATTTATATGAGGTACTTCAGCTCAGTTCAGTCGCTCAGTCGTGTCCGACTCTTTGCGACCCCATGGACTGCAGCACGCCAGGCCTCCCTGTCCATCATCAACTCCTGTAGTTCATTCAAACTCATATCCATTGAGTCAGTGGTGCCACCCAACCATCTCATCCTCTGTCGTCCCCTTCTCCTCTGACCTTCATTCTTTCCCAGCATCAGGTTCTTTTCAAATGAGTCAGTTCTTCACATCAGGTGGCCAAAGTATTGGCGTTTCAGCTTCAGCATCAGTCCTTCCAGTGAGGTACTGAGAGTAGTCAAATTCAGAGAAACAGAAAGTAGAATGGTGGTTGCCAAGTGCTGGGAGGAAGAGAGAAGTTAGCATTTAATGAGTACTGAGTTTCAATTTTGCAAGATGAAAAGAGTTGTGGAAATAAACAGCAGCAATGGCTGCAGAACAACATGAATGTCCTTAATGCCACTGAACTGTCGCTTTAAAATGCTTCAGATAGTAAATGTTTTATGTATTTCACCACAGATTTTTAAAACTTGGGGAAAAGTCTTTTCCCTATCGGACTGAGCTGACGTCTTTGTGGAAAAAATAAAATGGCAGTATAAACAGGAGTCTATTTCCATCTCTCTATGCTGTACTATTGATCTATTTCTTGATCTTTATATCAAGACAATATTATCCTGAATACTGTAGCTTTATAGTAAGTTTTAAAATGAGGTAATGTTAGCTCTCCAACTTTATTCTTTCAAAACTGCATTGCATATCTTAGCATTTCCATATAAATTTTAGAATCAGCTTGTGAATGTCTTCCCCTCACCTAAAAAATAAATAAATAAATAAGTCCTCTTGGGATTGTGCTGAATCTATGGACCAGTTTAGGATGAGTTTACATCTTACATAACTGAATAGGGCATATTCCTCCATTTATTTAGATCTACTTTAATTTCTCTCAGCACTGTTTTATCATTTTCAGCATAGAGATTTTCTACATGTTTTATTAAATGTAGTCCAAAATGTTTTATGCTTTATAAACACTATTTTAAATGAAATCTTTTACAAATTAACTATGAGGCTATATAATTACAAGTAATTTAGGCATATTAATATTGTACCCTACTGTCTTATTAAATGCATTTATTAGGGCTGGTATATGTAGGAGAGTTTCCTTTGAATTTTCTATGCAAATGATTGTATTGCATGAAAATAGAATCAGTCGTATAATCAGCTGTGCTCTACTGCTATCAGTCTTCCTTCTTTCCTTCCTTCCTTTTTTTTGACTTGTTGCTTACCAATATTTCTCTATTATTCTATGTTAGGTATGAAGTTTGCTATAGGATTTCTATAGGAGTGCCTCATCAGGTTAGAGAAATTCTCAACTATTCCTAGGTTTTTAAGACTTTTTCTTTATAATGAATGGGTTTTGAAATTTGTAAATTTCTTTTTCTACGCCTATTAAAGTGATTCTGTTTTATCTCCTATACTGTGTTAATGTGGCAAATACTATTAATTGATATTTAAATGGTAAAGCAGCCTTCCATGATTCAATTTGCTAATCTCCCTTTAAGTATTTTTGCATGTATGTGCAAGCATGGTTAGTCTAATTTTTTTTTAATATTTTGTCAAGGTTTGGTATTGTGGTTATGCTGAACTGTCACTTTAAAATGCTTCAGGTACTAAATGTCTTACGTATAAAAGAAGGGGAAAGTTTTTCCTCTCTATTTTCTGAATTTATGTAAAATTGGTTTAACTTCTTTCTTTAATTTCTGATAGAATACAATTTCTTCCTTTGGTATTTGATAGGATTCACTGGTCAAAACTTCACAGTCTGGTATTTTTTTTCCTAAGGGTGTGTTTGATGACTCAGATTTATTAGATATGAGACTATTCAAATGACCTGTGTCTTCTCAAGTCAGTTTTACTAACTTGTATTTTTCAATAAATATATTGAATTCTTAAGTTATTCAATTTGTGGCAAGTTATTCATAATATCCTTCGAATGTCCTTTAAATGTCTGTAGCATCTATAATAACTATCCCTCGTTTATATCTAATATTGGTAATTTCTGTTTGCTCTCTTTTCCTTGATCCATCTAGCTAGAGTTTTACTGTTTCTCAGACTCTTCAAGGAATGGACTTTTGATTTTGTTAACTTTGTTTACTGCTTCCCAATTTTGCATTTCCTTAATTGCTACACTTCTTTTGTATTTTTTGTCTATTTTGCATTTACTCTGCTATTCTATTTGTGAAATAAGGTTTCTTACAGTGTGATTTCCCTGGTGGCTCAGTCAGTAAAGAGTCTGCCTGTAATATGGGTGGCCCAGGTTTGATTCCTGGGTTGGGAAGATCCCCTGGAGAAGGAAATGGCAACCCACTCCAGTATTCTTGCCTGGAGAATTCCACGGACAGGGTCACAAGAGTCGGACAAGACTGAATGACTCACTTTCACTTTTAAAGGTGAAATAAGAGGTCATTGTTTTTTTAAACTTCCTTTTTTTTTTTTTAAACACAAGCATTTAAATCACCACCTATTCTAAAAATTTTTATGTATCTTTGTTAGCATTCAGATCAAAATATTTTCTGAATTCAAAAATCAAAATATTTCCCTCCCAATTTCTTCTTTGGTCCATATTTTATTTAGAAGCATATTGATTATCAAATATTTTAGATATTCCTAGATATTGTATTGTTACAGACCTCAGTTTAGTTACAGTGAGGTCAGAGAACATGCTGTAGGCAATTTCAATCCTTTTCAATTATGGCCTTTCTTAATGGTCACATGCACTCAAAAAACTAGCATTATCTCATGGTATAATGTTCTATAGATATCAGTTAGGTTAACATGGTTGACAGTGCTGTTCAGAAAATTTATCTTTTTTTCCCTAGTTCCTGAGGGAAGGGAAAGTTAAAGTCTCCATCTACGACTATGATGACTATGTATCTCTAATTCCGTCCATGCCCTTTCATCATTACAAAAGGTCTTTCTGTCCTTGCTAAAGCTCCTTGTCTTGAAGTCTGTATCAGGCAGGGTTCAGAGATCACACAGCATTTGAGGAGCAAGTTTAATGTAAAGAGTTTTAATTAACAATAGAGGATTAACTACTAAGGGACAAAGAGACCTCTACAGAGCACAATAAAAGCTGATACAGGGAGCAGCCACTACCTCTGGGGCAGAGGAATAGTACACAAGGAAGAGAAACCTAAGCATGGGACTCAGATCTTGTTGGAAAATGTGTGATTTGGCACATTGGTGGCAGACAAGGTCAGCAAGGTGCCACAGACCAGAGCTCTCATGTAGGAAAGAACATACCAGCAAGCTGATGAAATGCGCTAGGCAACTACCTAATGAGCCGTCACTCGCTGAAAGCTACTTTCTGAGGCACCAAATAAACTATCCAGGAATATACCTGCTAGGGTGCTTCTGAAACTCACTGCGAAGGTACCTATGAGGCACCTGCAGGAGTCTTTGGATTGCCAGCTCGGATGCCGATGTCAACCTGCTGAGAAGCCACCCACAAGGATGCCACTGAAAGTCCTTGAGAAGTGAGCACCATGGAGGTCCTGCACCCACTGTGGACCACCACGTGCCCCGGGGTGTCGGTCAGTCAGTCAGTTCAGTCAGTCAGTTCAGTTGCTCAGTCCTGTCCGACTCTTTGTGACCCCTTGAATTGCAGCACGCCAGGCCTCCCTGTCCATCACCAACTTCCAGAGTTCACTCAAACTCACATCCATTGAGTCAGTGATGCCATCCAGCCATCTCATCCTCTGTCGTCCCCTTCTCCTCCTGCCCCCAGTCCCTCCCAGCATCAGGGTCTTTTCCAATGAGTCAACTCTTCGCATGAGGTGGCCAAAGTACTGGAGTTTCAGCTTTAGCATCAGTCCTTCCAAAGAACACCCAGGACTGATCTGCTTTAGAATGGACTGGTTGGATCTCCTTGCAGTCCAAGGGACTCTCAAGAGTCTTCTCCAACACCACAGTTCAAAAGCATCAATTCTTCAGTGCTCAGCTTTCTTCACAGTCCAACTCTCCTATCCATACATGACTACTGGAGAAGGTAAGAACACACCAATCTGGGAGAGACGCCTTTACCTCCTGCAGTGACCTTACAGCGCCCTCTACTGGCAAAACATAACAGAGCCGGCAAAGGTGAAATATTTGCTTCTAACATCACAAAGCAGGCCAAGAGGATGAATTGGAGATAAGAAACAGAAAAATTACTTACTGGCAAGAGTTGCAATTTGTTTGATATGAGATCAAGCAAGTCAAGTCACTTTAAACTTATGGTTTTCATGGTTTATCTTCTTCTGTACACTTAATTGTGACCAATCTGCATTTTTGTATTTAAAATGCATTTCTTTTAGGTAGCGCCTAGGCGGTGCTTCTCTTTTTTAATTCTTTCAAGTTTCTGATTTTAATTGGAGTGTTTACTTCATACACATTTATTGTATTGTAACTATTGATATGTTTGGTTTTAGTTCTACTAGTTAATTAATTTTTCTTTTTTTTCAGTTTGTATCCTCTGTTTGTGCTGCTTTCTTCTTTACAACATGCTTTGGAATTTTTTTAGGATTCAATTTTTACTTTCTCTCTTGACTTTTTAGTGTATCTCTTTGCATTTTAAAAGTGACCACTCTATTGATTACAATATACATTCTTATATTTTCTCTCTACTTACAGTTAATCTTGCAATACTTGTCATAAAATGTAGAACTCTTACAACCCCATAGGTCTATTTATCTCTTCTCATCTTCCTTTGGGTTATAATTGCCCTATTATTATAACTACATACATTATAATCCCCTCAAGACAATGTTATAGTTTTTGCTTTAATGAGTCCTGTATATTTTAAAGAGCTTTCACAGAAAAAAAAAAAAAAAGCTAGTCTATTACATTTACCCAGTTATTGACAATTTCCAGTACATTTTCATCCCTGCCAAAGACTCAAGTCTCTATCTGGTATAACTTCTCTTCAGCCTGAAGCCCCTCCTTTTATTATTTCATGTAGCACAGATCTTCAGACAATAAGTTCTCTTGGCTTTGTTTTATTTTTTTTTTTAATCTTTATTTCAGCTTTATCCTTGAAGGAAAGTATCAATGGATGTTCTTATTCTGGGTTGTTTATCTTTTAGCACTTCAAAGATACTTTCACCTGTTTCCGGACTCCACGGTTACTGATGAAAAGTCAGCAAGATTCTGAATGGTTATCACCCTTTATGTAATGTATCATTTTCCTTAGGGTGCTTTAAAGGCTTCTCTTCATCTTTGGTTCTCAGCAATTTGACTTTGATTTTCCTGGATGTGGTTTTCTTTATGTCTATTATCCTTAGAGTTCTCTGAATTCTTGAATGTGAACATTTATGTCTTTCCCAAAGACTGGAAATTTTCAGCTGTCTTAGAGTTCTCCAGAATAGCAGAACCAATAGAATACATAAAAAGAGGCATAAAAAAGAGATTTATTACAGGAATTGGCTCATATTCTTACAGAGGCTGAGAAGTCCCATGATATGTCATCTGTAAGTTGGAGAACCAGGAAATCCGGTGGTATAAGTCAGTACACGAGGCTCAAGTACTGAGTTATGGTACTTGATTCTCGTGTATCAAATGGCTAAGGGCAAGGTAAGATGGATGTCTCAGCTGAGGGCAGGGTGCACGTTCACCCTTCTTCCACTGTTCACTTTGATTCAAGTTCTCATCGAATTGAACGATACCCACCCACACTGTGGAGGGTGATCTTCTTTCTTTGATCCCCAATTCAAATGCTAATTACTTCTGAAAATGCTTTCACAGACACATCAGTTCAGTTCAGTTCAGTTGTTCAGTCGTGTCTGACTCTTTGCGACACCATGGTCTGCAGCACACCAGGCCTCCCTGTCCATTGCCAACTTCCAGAGTTTGCTCAAACTCATGTCCACTGAGTTGGTGATGCCATCCAACCATCTCATCCTCTGTCGTCCCCTTCTCCTCCTGCCCTCTATCTTTTCCAGCATCAGGGTCTTTTCAAATGAGTCAGTTCTTTACATCAGGTGGCGAAAGTATTGGAGTTTCAGCTTCAGCATCAGTCCTTCCAATGAACATTCAGGACTGATTTCCTTTAGGATGGACTGGTTAGATCTCCTTGCAGTCCAAGGGACTCTCAAGAGTCTTCTCCAACACCACAGTTTCAAAGCATCAATTCTTCGGTGCTCAGCTTTCTTATAGTCCAACTCTCACATTCATACACAGACGCATCCAGAAATAATATTTTGGCACCAGGGGCTGGGTTCAAGGAAAACAATTTTTCCATGGACTAGAAGATGGGAGGGATGGTTTGGGGATGATTCAAGCACATTTTATTTATTTTACACTTTATTTATTATATTTTTATATCAGTTCTATCTCAGATCATCAAGTATTAGATCTTGGAGGTTGGGGATCCCTGTTTTGCAGCGATCTGTTGACTCAGTCTAGTTGACATATAGTATTAACCATCCCAACAAGCACTGTATCCTGAAGGAATTTTTCTGCCTGATTCTATCTTTCTCCTCCTGGATATTCAGAAGGAAACCTTTTGTTACTGCCCTAGTTCCTTTGAATCTCCTTTCATTTTTATTAATATTTTTCCCTTTCTACTCTCAGTTCAGATAATATCTAAACTCTTTCCCTCATCATCTCCATCCTATTATGTCCACCCAGAGAATTTTTATTTCACATATTCTATTTTACAGTTTGATCATTTCCATTTGATTATTAGATATGTTTTCCTTCTTTTTTGAAATTGTGTGTCTTTTCACTCACCACAACCATATCTTCCTTCACTTCACTGACCACAGCTAAAACGGCTTCTTTAAAACCCTTGTCTGCTAATTCCAACCCTTGGGTCTTCTTAGAGTCAATCTTAGCATGTTGTCTTTCTTCTTGCAACTGGGTTACAATTTTATGGTTCTTGGTATATTAAGTTATTTGGGATTTTATCCTGATCATTGTATTCTGGAACCTCTAGATTCAGTTACAGTTCTGAAGACTGTTGATCTTTTTGTTTTAGCAATTAACTTGGTGTCTGAGTCAGGATTCTCCCAAGAAACAGAACCAATATGTATGATTATGATAAAAGAGGTGTATTTCAGGGAATTAGGTCACAAAATTACAGAGCTGGCAAACCTGGAATCTGTCGGCTACAGGCTAGAAACTCAGATGGGATTTGATGTGCAGTCTTGAGACTGAATTCGTCTCCAGGAAACCTCGGTGTTTGCTCTGAAGGTCTTCAGCTTATTGGACGAGGCCCACCTGCACTGCCAAGTGTAATCCCCTTTTGCTAAATTCAACCTATTGTAGATATTAATTATGTCGGCAAACCTTCACTAGATTAGTATTAGATTGAGTAACTGGACCGTGAGGAGATCAAACCAGTCAACTTCAGCTTATTGGACGAGGCCCACCTGCACTGCCAAGTGTAATCCCCTTTTGCTAAATTCAACCTATTGTAGATATTAACTATGTCGGCAAACCTTCACTAGATTAGTATTAGATTGAGTAACTGGACCGCGAGGAGATCAAACCAGTCAATCCTAAAGGAAATCAACCCTGAATAGCATTGGAAGGACTGCTGCTGGAGTTGAAGCTGCAATACTTTGGCCACCTGATGCAAAGAGCTAACTCATTGGAAAAGACCCTGATGCTGGGAAAGACTGAAGGCAAAAGGAGAAGGTAGATGGATGAGATGGTTAGATGGCATCACTGACTCAATGGACATGAATCTGAGCACATTCCAGGAGATAGTGAAGGACCGGGGAACCTGGTATGCTGCAGTTCATGGGGTTGCAAAGAGTCAGACAGGACTTTGCGACTGAATAACAGCAAATAAGTAACTGCAGACTGCCTAGCTGATGCATTAAGCTAACCATCACACTTGGTTAGACTCACACTGCAAAGTTGCACACTTGTAGTAGATGTGCATTCTTTAAACTTTAAGTGCAAGCTACTTTCAGCTTGCCCCACACATATAGGAATAAGTAGGGGATTGTACAAGCTTTATAAACACACTTTGGCTCTGTCTCACTTTTCAGGGGCTGTGGCCACCCTGAACTCTGTTACTTTGCTCTTCACTGGAAAGACTAGGGGTTTTGTATTATAGTTTTCCTACTCGGCAACCACAGGCTACATGCTTCTTCCAAAGTTTTTATTTCCTCCAGAATCTGCCTGCTATTTTTTCACTTTCTAGTGCCTGCACATCATTGTTTTGATTTCCATCTTTGTTTTTGTGTTTAGCTCACAGTTTATAGATGTTATCTATAGGAGGGTGGGATCTGGTAGGAGTTTACTTGGCTATACTGAAAGCAGAAACCTCACAGGGATTGTGACTGTTAAATGAGATGATGAAAGAAAAATCTTGGCACATTTCCAGTCCATGGTGAGTGGGTGATCAATAAATGATAGCTATTATTGTTTATTAGGATGAACAGCTAACAGAGTGGTTGTTCTGGTTAAACATTTGGTTCAAGGTCAAACTCTCCATGGCTCTTAGGGATCAAGGGGCAGCAAATCACCAGATTCTTCAGGAGATAATCCCATAGGGGCAAGGTCGAGGTCATGGCCAAAGTTATTTTCCAAGACTGTTTCCAGCTCTAATTCGGAAACTGAGGCAACCATCCCATTATAAAAATAAAAAGCTAATCCAGACATTTTTTCCAAAAGCAATAAGAGAACACTGGGGCTTGGCAAGCACTCAGGACGACAGGACCAGCCCACTACTATAATGTCTGCTTCACCAGGGCAAGGATTTTTATTGGGTTTATTCATGCCTATATCTCCCGGAGTCCAGTCCAGTGCTTGAAACACTGCAGACGCTCCATAAACACTGGCTGAATGAATGGATGAAAATTCAGAGAGCAAGACTTGTTTGAACTTCTGCTGGCTGAGTTTGGACATGCTCTTCTGAAGCAAGGTGGGCTCAGAGAAGAAGAAAGCTGAGTCTGTGGGTAGGGGATAGTGCTAAATAGCAGCAAAGAAAAGGCTCAAGGAGAAATTAAACCCTCCTCCAGAAAGCCTCCCTTCCTCAGCTCTGCCAGAAGAGTTATCTTCCATCTCAGCCTGTCCTGGGGCTGGGAAGCATTAGGACTGCATGAGTGGCCTGTGCACAACCTCTGTTTGAGGTTTCATCCACATCTGGAAGCAGTTTTGGATCATCTTGGGTTTGGCACCACCGAAACAAGGGCTCTGCCAAACCCTCACTTTCTTTCATGTTTCAACCCTAACACCCCTCAAACCATCTTGAGCCTGTTGATTCTACTTCTTCATTTTCACTTATGTCATCAAAACATTGACTTTAAACGTATCACTAGCAATCAAAGGAATCATCTGCTGTGGGTCAGGGCAATGAGTCAGCTAGATCTGGACGGTCTTCCCAGCCATGCACTGATTCCTCAGTCGCTTTCACAGTGCTCAATCTGTCCGAGCCACAGAATCTTTGCATTCGCTGTTATTTAAAAGAAGCTATTAAAAAAAAAAAAAAGGAGCAGGTGGGATGATCTGAGAATATAGCATTGATGTATATACACAACAATGTGTACAATAGGCAGCTAGTGGGAAGCTGCTATGCAGCCCAGGGGACTCAGCTTGGTGCTCCGTGATGACCTCCATGGGGGGATGGGTTGGTGGGTAGACTCAAAAGGGAGGGGATATATGTATGCTTATAGCTGACTCATGCTGTTGTATAGCGGAAACCAGCACAGAACTATAAAGCAATTATCCTCCAATAAAATTCTTTAAAATATGTGCTCATTGGAAGATATCAGGGGAATTCAGATTTATGTATACACACACACACACACACACATGCATACCTCAATCTAAGGAAAATATGAACACCCAGAGATAAGCACCATGAATGTGAATTCTTCCTTTCCATAGTTTTTCTCTGCTGTGTATTTCATTCAATTGACATGATGATACAGCGTAATTTTCTACCATTTCATTTAATATAAGGAGAAATTCCATATTATTAAATATTATTTATAATGCCTAAACTTATTCAATCAGTCAAGAAATGTTTATTGACTGTTTGCCAGATGTCTAGCAGAGAAGACAAAGCTGTTGACCTCAGGGAACCTGCCGGATCCTGAAGGAGACACACAAGAAGTGAATCACTTAACAAGTTGTAAAGGCAGCAAGGGAGATTGAGGTAGGGTGGGAGGGTAGTGTGCTGTTTGAGGGAGGGCCTGTCTGTCGAGATGCAGTTAAGCAAAGATCTGAATAAAGTGAGCCTCCGTGATATTCCTTGAAAAGAGTGACCAATACTAATTCATAGAACTGCACATCCAATATTAAATATGTTTCTGTTGAAAATATCTCACGATCAGAATGTCACTGCTGAGCACTTTGAAGGTGGCGAGCATTTTGAGTTGAGCGCCACTCATGAAAAACTAAAGCTGCCAAAGGGAGTAAAGGGAGTTAAACAGAGGAGAAAAGGAAGAAGGAGAGGAGAGATTCTTCGGAGTTTTCCAAGAGGCTGTCTCCTGGGTTATAATCCTCGGGAAAGTCCCCAGAAAAAGCTGAAACTCACGGCTGAGAAAAAAAAAAAAGAGAGAAGGAAAAGAAAAGAATCAGTCACAGGGGGAATCCAGAGAAGAGAGAGGAGAAATGATATACAAGCACGTGTCTCAGTGTGTGAGTGATGAGATGATACCTATGGACATGGCTACCATAACAGACTGGAGAGGAGATACTTTTCTACAAGAGCAGAAGTATCAGCAGAAATTCCTATTTTATTGGCCAATATAAAACAAAATGTAAAGGAGTAAGACTTTCTTGTAACAGCCTAACATTCATCTTTGGTAAGGGTTCTATTTTTGCTAGTCTTGCCCTCTTGGCAGCCACTGGCTAGGCTGGATCAATTAGGCCCTTCTTAAGTTCCCATAGAACTGTACCTGTGCCAAGCACAGTGCTTGGTAATTAGAAGGGATGGAAACACTGTTTCCTGAGTGAATAAACACATTAAGAACGACATTTAATAAAGTCTATCCCATATTATAGATTCAAGCATAATTTTTTCCTGGGGCTGTTGTCAGGTCCCTGAGAAATAGTCCCTCCTCTTCTATATTTACGGTATTTGGTGCAGTAGAAAATATGCTGTGTGAAGGAAGATAGGAAGGAAGGAGGCAGGAATAAGACCTCTCACTACAGGCAAGAAAATCAATTAAACAAAAGCTATGGCAACAGGAACCAGGAATTCCAGAGGAACCAAAAAACGGAAAAGAAAAGACAAGGTTAAAAAAAGAAGTGGGGAGGGAGGAGGAGAACGGGGCCAGAGGGAAGAAGCGAGGGAGCCACGCTCACAGCGGACAAACCCGAAGCTCCAGGCGCCCTCAGGTCCAGCCGGGAAGCAACTTGTTCACTGTTGCTAGGCCAGCGCTGTGACTTGGCAAGTCTGATTTGGATTCAGAAACAAAAAGCCAAGGCCTGTCTGGTTTCAGTGCAAAAGACTTAAGCATTATACAAGTAACAATAAAGCAGCAGCAACTACTACCACCGTTTCCACCATTTACTACCTATCATGGGTATGTCACGGGGTTTGCCATTTTTCTCTCGTTTAATTCTCATCACAAGATGGGCATGATTATTCCTCACCTCAAAGTGAGGTGAATAAGGCACAAAAAGGTGAAGCTACAAGCCCAGAATCACAGGGGAAAAAAAGCTGCAAGGTATAATTTAGACCCAGGTCAGTTTCGGTATGAAGCTGTGCTGTGCACTGGTAGACTAGCCCATAGAAATGCCTCTCTGGGCTTCTCAGGTGGCTCAGACAGTAAAGAATCCGCCGGCAGTGCAGGAGACCTGGGTTCAATCCTTGGGTTGGGAAGATCCCCTGGAGAAGGGAACGGCGACCCATTCCAGTATTCTTGCCTGGAGAATTGCATGGACAGAGGAGCCTGGCAGGCTGCAGTCCAGGGGGTCACAAAGAGTTGGCCACAACTGAGCGATTAAGCCCACACACAGAGAGCATCTCATGCCTGTGACGAGCTTCAGAAGTTGTTGCCTGCTCTTAAAGCCCCTCCCTGCAATCAGAAGCCGTTTCAGATGACCACTGTCTCCCTGGGGCCCCACAGTAGCAGACACGGAAAGTGTATCTGCTCAGCTTCATTTACTGCCTGGCTTGTATGGTCCAGGCAAGAGGCTGGGTTGCATCTCAAGGTTCATGGCTGCTCAGCTGCTGCTCGGGGCTGTGGAACCCCAGCCTCTGTGTTGGCTGATAGCCCCCCCACTTCCTTCTTTTCTTTGCCACCGTGGTGGTGCAGTAACAGGGCATCCTGTACTGCAGGCACTCCTCATTCAATACATGTTCATGTATGCTTCAGTGTTCTGGGAGGAGGCATGGCCTCCTAAAAAGGGATGCTAGGCATGGGGTTTAAAATAGCTAATGTCAACTACACTCAAAATTGTCAGCACTTGTTTGAAAGTCCAATACTTTGGCCACCTGATGCGAAGAACGGACTCATTGGAAAAGACCCTGATGCTGGGAGAGATTGAAGGCAGGAGGGGAAGGGGATGACGGAAGATGAGACGGTTGGATGGCATCACTGACTCAGTGGACATGAGTTTGAGCAAGCTCCAGGAGATGGTGATGGACAGGGAGGCCTGACGTGCTGCAGTCCATGGGGTCGCAAAGAGTCAGACACAACTGAGCGACTGAACAAACTAACCAACTTCTACTATTTTGTGTCCAATTCTCCTGTATCCTTCTTACTAGATCTCAGAGAGGCAATTCCATGGGCTGGTCTATATCATCATCTTTCTATTGAAAGATGGGCTTGAATTATGACTTTGTGGCTTCTTTGTTCGGAGAAGGCAGTGACACCCCACTCCAGTACTCTTGCCTGGAGAATCCCAGGGACAGCGGAGCCTGGTGGGCTGCCGTCTGCAGGGTCACACAGAGTTGGACATGACTGAAGCGACTTAGCAATAGCAGCAGCAGCTTCTTTGTTCTGTGATGCTAGTCTGCTTACTTAAGCTGTCTGTGCCTTCTTCTTTCTTTAAATGTTCTATTGAGATATAATTGACGTGTGTGTGCTCAGTCATGTCTAACTCTTTGTGAGCCCATGGACTATAGCCTGCCAGGCTCCTCTGTCCATGGGATTCTCCAAGCAAGAATACCGGAAGTTGCTATTTCCTCCTCCAGGGGATCTTCCTGACCCAAGGATCGAGCCCTCAGCTCCTAAGTCTCCTGCACTGGCAGGCAGATGCTTTACCGCTGAGCCACAAATATGCTGTCCTCTATAACTCTGGTGCCTTTTAAAAGAAAATTCCACATATAAATGTGACCATATGATATTTGTCTTTCTCTATATGACTTATTACATTCAGCATAATATCCTCAGGATTTGTCCATGTTGTTGCAAATGGCAAGATTTCATTCTATTTTATGGTTGAATAATGTTCCATTGTGTGTGTATTGTATGTATACAAATGCATATATGTGTGTATACATACATACATATATATATATATATATATATATATATATATCACATTTTCTTTATCCAGTCAGTTATCAATGGACACTTGGCCTGTTTCCCTATCTTGGCAATTATGAATAGTGCTGCAATGAATATAGGGGTACAGATTTTTCAGATAGTGTTTCATTTCCTTCAGATGAATACCCAGGGTGAAGCTGCTTGGTGATGTGGCAATCCTATGTTTAAATTTTTGAAAAACCTCCATACCGTTTTCCATAGAGGTGCATCAATTTACGTTCCTCCTCAACAGAGCACAAGAGTTTTCTTTTCTCCACATCATTGCCAACATTTGTTCCTTCTTATCCTTTTGATGATAACCATTCTAACAGGTGTGAGGTGAAACTCATTGTGGTTTTTATTTGCATTTCCCTGATGATTAATGATGTTGAGCATCTTTTCATGTGCCTGTTGGCCATCTGCATGTCTTCTTTGGAAAAAATGTCTCTTCAGTTCCTCTGCCCATTTTTTAAATTGGATTGTTTGGGGGTTTTGCCATTGAGTTATGCAAGTTCACTATTTATTTTGGATATGAACTCCTCTGGACCTTATTTTCTTCATTTTGAAGTGAGTGATAACAATCCCCCATCCCATGGTGAGAATTAAATTGAGAAGAAAATTGTAAAACCCTTAATATTCTCATAATAGATACTCAGTAAAGATGAAAATCGTGGGAGTAGTAGCTGTTGCTGTTTTGTTGTTATTTTTAAAGTTCTTGTCTTTTACCCTGGAACCAGATTGGCCTTGGCTTTTTCCATCACCCGTTCCTTAATAAGCTTCCATCATCATCTTATTTATTCTTCAAAATAACTCTGGAGGAGTTGAGAAGAAAATATTAGCTCTTGATGTTGGGGGAGACAGGAGGTCTTTCTGGAAGAAGTGGCCTTTGGGCCAGGCTGTAAAGGAAGGTTCGTTCCATATCAGGGCAAAGTGAGAAGATCTGGCAGAGAGTGGTTACTGCGGTTGTCCCTTCAGAGCGTCCATGAGTACTGCCCAGGAATGCAGTTTATATACTGAACTTTGTCCTGGGAAATCAGCAAGCTTGGCAAGGATCTTTAATGCCCTTTGAAATATGATATACTTGAGTACATTGTAAAGTTCATATAAGGGACCTCCAATCAGCTGGTGATGGCAGGAGAGTTTAAGGATGATAAAGATTGGTCTGAAGTAAGGTGACTTGGGGTTTGTGGGCTGCAGGATGCATCAGTAATGTTTTGGGAAGAAGCACCATGAGTCACAAGCTACAGCTGTATATCTTTATAGTGCTAAACAAGAACTCTCCTAATGCAACTTCACTTTGGAATTAGCAATTTTTTTATAGTCCAAACCATCTGCCTCTTAGACATCCTGTGTGTCACTCACACGCGTGTGTGTGCACATGCATACACACACCCACACGAAATCAGGCCTTGACTTCAAACGACTTCTTAATACTTGACTTTTTCTGATAGCCTCAACTGAACTTGTGTTCCTTCTTTCTGAATGAATGGGAGTGTCCAGTGAAAATCCATGTATTTCTAAAGTAGACCAATCAAGCCCATGGCAGTTTAACTAAACTTTGCTCCACTTGTTACTCCAATTTCTGCTTATGAAAGCCTGATTCATTTGCAAGTATGTTTTAAAATGTACAGCAACTCATAATTAAAGGTATGCTAGGGGAGTGCCTCTCCCTAAATATTTGTTTTAAATTAAGTGAGCCATGCTTATTCATCAGAAGTTTACTATATTATATACTAGAAAACGTGGAAATATATTTGCCACATGTGGCAAAGCAATGGTAGATATTTGTGCATCTTTTGGGTTCATAAATATGATTTTTAATAGTTTTATACCAAATGAAAAGAAATGCAAAGAAGCAAAATGGCTGTCTGGAGAGTCCTTACAAATAGCTGTGAAAAGAAGAGAATGAAAAGCAAAGGAGAAAAGGAAAGATATAAGCATCTGAATGCAGAGTTCCAAAGAATAGCAAGAAGAGATAAGAAAGCCTTACTCAGTGATCAGTGCAAAGAAATAGAGGAAAACAACAGAATGGGAAAGACTAGCGATCTCTTCAAGAAAATTAGAGATACCAAGGGAACATTTCATGCAAAGATGGGCTTGATAAAAGACAGAAATGGTATGGACCTAACAGAAGCAGAAGATATTAAGAAGAGGTGGCAAGAATACACAGAAGAACTGTACAAAAAAGATCTTCACGACCCAGATAATCACGATGGTGTGATCACTCACCTAGAGCCAGACATCCTGGAATGTGAAGTCAAGTGGGCCTTAGAAAGCATCACTACAAACAAAGCTAGTGGAGGTGATGGAATTCCAGTTGAGCTCTTTCAAATCCTGAAAGATGATGCTGTGAAAGTGCTGCACTCAATATGCCAGCAAATTTGGAAAACTCAGCAGTGGCTACAGGACTGGAAAAGGTCAGTTTTCATTCCAATCCCAAAGAAAGGCAATGCCAAAGAATGCTCAAACTACCGCACAATTGCACTCATCTCACATGCTAGTAAAGTAATGCTCAAAATTCTCCAAGCCAGGCTTCAGAAATACGTGAACCATGAACTTCCAGATGTTCAAGCTGGTTTTAGAAAAGGCAGAGGAACCAGAGATCAAATTGCCAACATCTGCTGGATCATCGAAAAAGCAAGAGAATTCCACAAAAACATCTATTTCTGCTTTATTGACTATGCCAAAGCCTTTGACTGTGTGGATCACAATAAATGGTGGAAAATTCTGAAAGAGATGGGAATACCAGACCACCTGACCTGCCTCTTGAGAAATCTGTATGCAGGTCAGGAAGCAACAGTTAGAACTGGACATGGAACAACAGACTTGTTCCAAATAGGAAAAGGAGTACGTCGAGGCTGTATATTGTCACCCTGTTTATTTAACTTATATGCAGAGTACATCATGAGAAATGCTGGGCTGGAACAAGCACAAGCTGGAATCAAGATTGCCAGGAGAAATATCAATAACCTCAGATATGCATATGACACCACCCTTATGGCAGAAAATGAAGAGGAACTAAAAAGCCTCTTGATGAAAGTGAAAGAGGAGAGTGAAAAAGTTGGCTTAAAGCTCAACATTCAGAAAATGAAGATCATGGCATCTGGTCCCATCACTTCATGGGAAATAGATGGGGAAACAGTGGAAACAGTGTCTGGCTTTATTTTTCTGGGCTCTAAAATCACTGCAGATGGTGATTGCAGCCATGAAATTAAAAGACGCTTACTCCTTGGAAAGAAAGTTATGACCAACCTAGATTGCATATTGAAAAACAGAGACATTACTTTGCCAACAAAGGTCCATCTAGTCAAGGCTATGGTTTTTCCTGTGGTCATGTATGGATGTGAGAGTTGGACTGTGAAGAAAGCTGAGCACCAAAGAATTGATGCTTTTGAACTGTGGTGTTGGAGAAGACTCTTGAGAGTCCCTCAGACTGCAAGGAGATCCAACCAGTCCATCCTAAAGGAGATCAGCCTTGAGCGTTCATTGGAAGGACTGATGCTAAAGCTGAAACTTCAATACTTTGGCCACCTCATGTGAAGAGTTGACTCATTGGAAAAGACCCTGATGCTGGCAGGGATTTGGGGCAGGAGGAAAAGGGGACGACAGAGGGTGAGATGGCTGGATGGCATCACCAACTTGATGGACGTGAGTTTGAGTGAACTCTGGAAGTTGGTGATGGACAGGGAGGCCTGGCATGCTGCAATTCATGGGGTCACAAAGAGTCGGACATGACTGAGCAACTGAACTGAACTGAACTGATACCAAATGAATATGGTAGAGGCAAGTAAAATAAGCTTTGGCTTGAGAACGTGATAGTATCCATGAGAAAGAATCTGATGAATGATGGGTGGCAGTGATAGTGATTAATATAACTATTTTATTTTTAATTTAATGTTAACCATGGCATAAAATTTAGAAATTGAATGAGGGTAGAACAAAATGAAAAATAACTCTCTCTCTGTCCCCACTTTCCAAACCCTACTGCCCAGAAAAAGCTATGTGTAACTGTTTCATTTTCAGATCTTTGGCAATCTCACCGTATTGCTAAATAATGTCTTTGCTTTTACTTCTTGATTCATCCACTGCAGAGTCTATCCTGGGCTTCTATCTTTAAAAGAAGACTTTGGTGCCCTTGTATTACTTCCTTCCTGTCCTCCCAGCCTCCTGGAGGTTTTATTATCATTACTGTACTTTCCTGATCAGTTTTTCTACTGGTTATCTTTCTAACTGCAGATGCCGAATTTAAACTCTGTTTATTTAACCCTAAATTCCTTAATTCTAATACTTTGGCCACCTGATGCAAAGAGCTGACTCATTTGAAAAGACCCTGTTGCTGGGAGGGATCGGGGGCAGGAGGAGAAGGTGACGACAGAGGATGAGATGGCTGGATGGCATCACCGACTCAATGAACATGAGTTTTAGTAAACTCCAGGAGTTGGTGATGGACAGGGAGGCCTGGCGTGCTGAGGTTCGTGGGGTCGCAAAGAGTCGGACATGACTGAGTGACTGAACTGAACTGTACTGAGAGGTATTTGCTGCTTTGTGAGATGAGAAAGCCTGCTCCTCCATACTTTCCTCAACCTTTCCTTCTGACTTTAATCAACTATGCCCCTACTTTTATTTTGTCAAGATTTTAGGCTTGCCAGGTAAAATTTAGGACACCCAGTTAAGTTTTAAGTTTGGGTACATAATGAAAAACTTTTAGTATAATTACATCCCAAATATTGCACAGGACATAGTCATACTAAGAAAATATGTGTTGCCTGTCTGAAATTCTAATTTAAATGAACACCCTCAGTGTTTATTTGCTAAATCTGGAAACTACATTTCCATTCTCTTCTGAAACTGAACACAGTGCTTCCTATTTTATCTTCAGATGAGTTTAAAACACTCAGCACCATCACCCTTCATGATGCTACTTTCTACTGAACGATAAGGAGTTCAGCTTGGGGCATAGAATCCCAGGACTACTGAGACAGAATATAGCTGGCATGTGATTTAATTGATTTATTTTATTTTATTGAAGAAAAATCCCAGACCCAAAGAGGGTAATGAGCTTACACAAGCCCACAACAAAAATTGGAGGTAGATGTTTTATACTCCTTTTTCTCTTTCCTACCATTTTCTTCCTTACCCCAAATCAGATTTTTCTGTTCACGTCTGTATTTAAAGACTCTGAATTAGGGTCTTCATGGTATAGAAATAGAGGTAATATTAACAACTTGCATGTATTTCTCATCCTACAATGGTGAAGCTGGTGTCTTCAGTAGCATACTCACTAATGCAGAAGGCTTTAGACCCACGCGGACTAGAGTTCAAATCCCAATTTCACACTTGCTGGACTGCGACTGTGGGCACATCCCTAAACTGTCTGAACCTCACCAATAAAGTCTGCTTTGTAGTTGTTACAAGGAAGAACTAAGATGCTGTATGTGGTACCCTGAGCATCATGCATGAAGAACCATAACAGCCAGTCCACAAATGAGAGCAGTGGTTCTTACCCACAGGATAAGTCCAATCACTAACCCCAGCTTCACATCCATCAGGGACTGGGGATGATATTAGAACCACAGAAAGATAAAAATATTTTCAGAGCCCCTTTGAGTAAACACCCACCCTCACTCTCCACTTTCTTGTTTCTCATGTCTTTGTGCATTTATTCCATCAAGTATCACTTCAGTTCAGTCATGTCCGACTCTTTTGTGATCCCATGGATTGCGGCACACCAGGCTTCCCTGTCCATCACCAACTTCCAGAGTTCACTCAAACTCATGTCCATCAGGTCAGTGATGCCATCCAACCATCTCATCGTCTGTCATCCCCTTCTCCTCCCTTCAATCTTTCCCAGCATCAGGGTCTTTTCCAATGAGTCAGTTCTTCACATTAGGTGGCCAAAGTATTGGAGCTTCAGCTTCAGCATCAGTCCTTCCAATGAATATTTAGGACTGATTTCCTTTAGGATGGACTGGTTTGATCTCCTTGCAATCCAAGGGACTCTCAAGAGTCTTCTCCAACACCACAGTTCAAAAGCATCAATTCTTCAGCGCTCATCTTTCTTTATAGTCCAACTCTCACATCCATACATGACCACTGGAAAAACCATAGCTTTGCCTAGATGGACCTTTGTTGGCAAAGTAATGTCTCTGCTTTTGAATATGCTGTCTATGTTGGTCATGGCTGCAGTCACCATCTGCAGTGATTTTGGAGCCCAAGAAAATAAAGTCTCTCACTCTTTCCATTGTTTCCCCATCTATTTACCATGGGACGGATCCTATGATTTTAGTTTTTTGAATACTGAGTTTTAAACCAGCTTTTTCACTCTCCTCTTTCACCTTCATCAAGAGTCTCTTTAGTTCTTCACTTTCTATCACAAGGGTGGTGTCGTCTACATATCTGAGATTATTGATGTTTCTCCGGAAATCTTGATTTCAGCTTGTGCTTCATCCAGCCCAGCATTTCACATGATGTACTTTGCATATAAGTTAAATAAACAGGTATATGGTATAAATAAGCAGGTATACCATATAAATAAGCAGGTATAATTAAATAAGCAGGTATACCATGAAGTATAGGGACTACAAATTCTGCTAGGTACTTGAGTATTTAAACATCTTTGTTGTTGTTCAGTCACTAAGTTATGTCTGACTCTCTGTAACCCCACAGACTGCAGCACACCAGGCTCTCCTGTCCTTCACTATTTTCCGGAGTTTTCTCAGATTCATGTCTATTGAGTTGGTGGTGCTACATAACCATCTCATCCTCTGCTGTCCCCTTCTCCATTAGCCTTCAATCTTTCTGAGCATCCGGGTCTTTTCCAATGAGTCAGCTCTTCGCATTAGGTGGCTAAAGTATTGGAGCTTCAGCTTCAGCATCAACCCTTCCAGTGAATATTCAGGGTTGATTTCCCCTGGGATTGAAACACATCTTAGTTTTGTTTCATTTATTCTTGGCCTTTTCCCTGTTTTGTTTTGTTTTGTTTCCCCTCTGAATATGTGCTGGGGCTTCTGGTGGGAAGCATAGGTAACCAGCTTGGGCAAAGGTACAGACTGTTCTGTTGGTGAAGCCTGAGGAAGGCTCACAGTCTCTTTCGGGTGGGTGCAGCAGCTGCCTGACTTGTCCCTTTGCCCCCTGATCTGAGCTCGCAGTCCAGCCTCCCACAGCCCCGTACCACTTCCAGGGAGATGCGTGCACAGTGTAGATCTTACCAGATCACACCTCCGCATAAATTAGCCACAACCTAGCAGGTCCCCTGCAGAGGTAGGACCTCTCCCCCCTAGCCCAGCATTCAAAGGACCCCAAAGGGCCCTCCAGCTTCATCCCTCCCCCCCTCCCCTCCCCCATGCTTTGATCCAACAACACTGTCATCTTTCAATAGTGTTGGTTTCACTCTTGCTCTGCCCAGAAATCTCGCGCTTCCCTTCCCCACCAGGGAGCCTTTTTAACACTTTCTGCCCTGTTGAAATAACACATCTTCTGGGGAACTGCTTCCACCCCTACCCCACGCAGTGTTAGCAATTCCTTTTCTACAGCTTTTTGCTAATACATTCGGATACTCAGTGGTGCCTTTGAAATGTCATTCACCAAGGGCACATGAAGGTCATTAAGAGTCACTCAGGGCCAAAACACGGGCATCCAGGCCTTCTTCCAGATCAAAGTATCATCAGCTTTTGTCAGTTGTAGATGCACAGTTCTCTTCCATCCCCTGCACACAGATTATGGCATATTCCAACAAAATCCAGTCTTCAGCCTCTGCTGTTACCCCATCTTTCACCATCCAGAGTGAACCAGGCAAACTGCTCTACAGATCCACAAATAATTCTGAATTCCATCCTGCAAGGTACGATACATACCTCTTTTGTTTCACTGACCACTTTAAAAATGTATCCTCGTTACACCCTTGCCTTACCCACTAGAATGAGAAGTCCTCAAGGCCAAGGACTGAATAGAAACGTGTTTTTTCAATCCAATAAATGCACGGCAGAGTGCTAAGTTCACCGTAGATATTCACATGCAGAGTGAGTGAATGAATGAATGAGTGAAGGCATATGTAAATGTTATGGAAGATCTGAGCAAATAACCACTATACCATAGTGACATGCCATGTGAGCCAAAGTCAGCAGTTATGCGTCTCCAAGAAAAAGAAACAAGAACGCTGTTTCATGTCAGAACAAGCAGAGCATGTCAGAACTATGATCTGTCTTTGCTACTAAAAAAAAAAAGTAGGGAATAATTTTCAAAGCTGTCTGTCAGAAAGGTGACCCGCCCGATAGGTAATAAGAATGTGGTAGTGTGGTTGTCAAGGCATCAGCCCTGGGGTACCAGGCGCTAGAAGGACTCGCTAACCAGCACAGGGCAGAACCTAACAGGCAGCATCACTTGCTGAACCAAGTGACTGTGGACAGCGGGTCCTGGGCCGCTGTCTGAGCCTGAGGCTCCTGCTCAGGCTTTTGCTGGGGGACCTGACACAGCACATGAGGCCTGACTTGGCCTTGGGGGTCTCTTGGCTTACAAATGGGGACTAAGGACGATATGCTGCCCAGTCATCCAGAGGACTCAGGGACACTGATGGAGCTCTGATTTTTGAGTGCCTGCTGTGCACATCATTTCGTGTGCTCCTTGCAAAGATTGCTCCCTAATGATCAGTATGATATGTCCCTTTTCACGGCTGAATGCGTTACCCAAACTCTTCAAAGCTGAGCAGCCATGTTATCTAAATATGCCAGATGCCTGTGATGGTACCCGAGGAAACAGGAGAACTGTATCCTAAACTTGGGATGCTGTTTACCAGCTGAGTGATCCAAGGTCTCAGCCTAAGTGTGACAACCTATAAAATAGAGCTTCCCAGGTGGTGCTGGTGGTAAAGAACCTGCCTGCCAATGCAAGAGATGTGGGTTCTATCCCTGGGTCGGAAAGATCCCCTGGAGGATAAGTTGACATTAATAATACTTAGAAACAGGTCCTTTTAAAGACCAAATGAAACAGTGTAGTATGTATGTGAAAGCTCTTTGTAAATGAGCGGGTGTTGTCATTGTGATCAGCCTTTTAAGTCAGCATCTGCATTTTGGAACCTGTACAGTTTAAAGAGATTCCATTCATACAGGAACATGTCTGGCGCATGATGGTTGTTATTTATCTCACCAGAGTTTCTCAGCCTTGGCACTGTTGACACCTGAGACAGATGGTTCCTTACTCTATGGGGCTGTGGATTGTAGGATACTTAGCAACATTCCTGACTTACCCACTAGATGCCTGTAGCATCTACTCCCCCCCGTCCTATAATTGGGAAAACTCCTCAGATGTTGCCAGATGTCCGCTGGGCAGCAAAGCCATCTTCCATTGAGAACTACCAGTCAAAGGATTCATCATGTGTCAGATTGTGCTAATAATTTTATATGTGTATCCATCTGAACCCTGTGACCCTCTTAAGAGTTAGTATAAAGTAAACAGTACTAGTCTCATTTGATAAGTGAAATCAAATTTCAGAGGTTGTAATGAATGTACCCAAGTTCATGCAGAAGACGGGAAGCCCATTCCTGGGCCAGGGCTCTGGGACTCTGAAATCTATGACCTGCACTGTGCTCTACTCAAAAGGACGGAAGCCCAGCCTGGGTGGCTTTGGTGAGCTGGCAAACAAAAGAGTTGCCAAGTGTTAGAACTGGCCAGGCCCCTGCAGGGCCAATAAATTTCAGTGCTAGTTGACAATAGGGCTCATTCTTATTCTGATTCCTTATTCCTCCCATGATCAGGCTTTAGCTCTTGATGATGGTGCTATTTATGGCATTGACCTTTAAGCATATCCTGGTCTTCTGGACCCCAGACGCTATGGAAAGAGCTTCAGAACCAGCAAACGGGATTCAAGCCCTCCTTTGTTGACAAAGCCCAATTTTTGAGCCACCACCGATGGCCCTGGACTGTTTGACTTTTGACTTTTTAGCAAGCAGAACATTTCTGCTTCATGAGCTGCTGGCATTCGCCTGATGAAATAGACACTGTGAACATGGTGATGCTGACCCCCAGACTACAGCAATGCCCCCTCACTCATCTAGGACAAGAATAACAGTGAAGCCAGTTATGATCGCTAAGGGACAGCTACAGGAAGTACCACTGGCCTTGTTACCTTAATACAGCTGAGTTGGGGACATCAGGTCTGTCCAAAAAGTAAACTGTGGCCTCAGCTGGACCCATTTTAGGCTGAAGCACACCAACTTCTGTTCTGTTGTGCAAGAAAAAAGCCAAATAAATGATTACATATGAAATAGACAGCCAATATCTGAACTATTGCATTTAAAAAGTAAAATAAGTTTGGCTTTCCAGGTGGCACAGTGGTAAAGCTGCCTCCTGCCAACACAGGAGGCACAGGAGACAAGGTTTCCATCCCTGGGTTGGGAAGATCCCCTGGAGAAGGAAATGGCAACTCACTACAGTATTCTTACCTGGGAAATCCCATGGACAAAAGAGCCTGGAGAGCTACAGCCCATGGGGTTACAAAGAGTCAGGCACGACTGAGCACCGCACACATATCTCAACTGTTATGTCTGAAAACTAATATACGTTAGTGAATGTTTAATGACTTTTAGCTTTTAGGAGAATGTCCTTTATTCTGTGAGTTTTTTTGATCGACATTCTCCTGCCTCAGGTTTCATACCAATTTTCAAGGACGCACAAGTGAAAGTAGAGTATGTCCATCTCTTAAGCACCCTTCTATCACATCTGATTTATAAGTCGGAGATTTAGGGGCCTTCTCCAGTGGTCCAGCAGTTAAGACTTTACCTTCCAATGAGGGAGATGGGGTTTGATCCCTTGTCAGGAAGCTAAGATTCCATATTCCTCTTGGCAAAAAAAAAAAAAAAAAATCAAAACATAAAAAAAGAAGCAACATTGTAACAAAGTCAATAAAGACTACTAAAATGGTCCAAATTAAAAAAAAAACTTAAATAAATAAAAATCAGAGCTCTCCAGTCTCATATTGCCTTGGCTTCCTCCATCAGTGAGTCTGCCCCTCTCTCTTCACCCCTCTCCCCACCTTCCCTCTCTCCCCTCCCACCTGACCTGAAAAGTGATCAGCCAGCAGAGGACTAGGGGAAAGCTCTCGTGTTGGCATCCAGAGTACATGTGTGATGGAACAGCATCTGTCTGGTAGCAGAGTCAGACTCTGCCGGCAGCTGTGCAGAGATACTACATCTGGCAGTAGGAGGCAAACTCAGGGATGACGGTGTCAAGAATGGACAAAAATAGTCTGTGTCCCATCGTGAGGAAGGGAGGGGATGGGAGAGGGGGCCAAAGAGACGGTGCGGTGGGCTCTGTGCGAGAGAAACACGCGGTTTATAAACCCAGACGTGGACAGTGTGACTCCAGGCTCTGGCAGGCCCTCTTGTTTTGGAAGAAAAGAATATTCAAGCCGGGTGGCCTCCTGGTGCCAGGGCCAGTCTCTGTCAATGCCTCTCTGTTAGTCAGCCATGGCCTACTTCTCTTTGTTGGTCAGACTGAACTGCAGTTGGCCGCCCCTCCACTCCTCCTGCACCACCTCTTTTGGGAAGCTTGCAAAGAGCTTAAGGGAAGTCGCCAAGGAAGTGACTGGTTTTACTGGAAAGCAGAGGCCCTGACCTGTTGAAGGGCCCTCAGGCTGGGCCCTTCCTTCTCTTTCCCACACTCCCTCCTCGTGGCCCACTTTGGTCCTCTTACTTTGGAGATGTCGTTTCAGCCCAGCCGTCTCCATCTGTAAACAGAGGGAGGTGGGAACAAATATTGATTCAAGGGATTAGACCCACAAAGAAAGAAAAGAGTCCTCTTGCTGCCAGCCAAACAGGGCATCCTCTAAACGCATCTGCCAGCAGAATAAGTAAGTCTTGTACTCAGTCAAGAGAGACAATGGCCCAGGTCCTTGTCATGCCAGAGAGGAAGCAGCTTAGCATCCCTGGGTCACCCTCTGTTAAGTGAGCTTGAGTAAGTGGTGGCAAGAGGTTGCTGAGTGGTGGGCGGAGTGCTGACTGTTCTGCCAGCTGATGCTACTGAACTCACTTCCAGGGGAACGCAGCAGGAATACGCTGCAGACAATGCCCCTTCTATTCCATGAAACTGACTAACCGCCGGTGCCAGACCCTAAGCTGGCGCTTGACCACCTAATAGCAGTGGCACCTTCTTCCTGCCCCAGGGGAGCCCACATTCTATTCCAAGAACCAGGGGTAGGAGGCAAGGGAAGGAGAATAGAACCAGAGCATGTTCATTTATTCATTCAACTAATACAAGATGAGTTCGTCTCTGGGCCAGGCACTAATGTGTACCCCAGGGACACAGGAGTGAACAGTACAGTAACGACCAGAGTATTCATCATCAGGTACTCATCTGAGCTTTCGGTCCCTGTGACATGCTTATGAGTCCATCATTATTATTATTGGCCCCAGTTTACATGTGAGGAAAATGAGAGAACAGAATTAAGTTACTTTACCCACACTCAGAAGTAATAGAGCTGGAATTTGAAATTGGACAACCTGGGCCTAAAGCGTTAAAGAAGAGGGTAGGATGGAGGAGTGGGATATTAGATGGGGCCATTCTCAGGAGAGAACTTTGAGCTGAGAGCCTGAGTAACCGGAATGAGGCACTGCTGACCATGAACCAGATCTGTGGTGGGAATTGTAAACGTTCTCCCCTCCCATTCCCACAACAGCCCTAACAGGCGGCTCAGAGCACCCTCATTTCCAGAGAGGAAATGGAAGCACACATTTAGGTAGATCACCAGGATGCATGACTTTAATGTGGTAGAGTTGGAATTTGTGGCCCCATCTTTCCAACTCTAAAGTCCATGTTTTATTAAATATCTGCTGGCCACACTGTGCCACAAAATGGAAAATGTTACTATAATTATGTCTGGAAGATTTGAAAGCTCACTAGTGTGGATCTGTCTTACCTGGGATGTGCTTCGGGGGGGAAGCCTGTGTAACAGAGACCTACTGGATGAGTTGGCCAAATCTATGCAAAGAGGTGAGACTGGGGTGCAGGAATTCTTGGAAGCAGGTACAGAGCAGGTCCAAAGGCACAGAGCAGTTAAACACAGCAACTAAACACTAGGGCGTATCTAGGAAACAATACCCAGATGGGGTTAGAACTATGTGCCAGGGCTGGATTATTAAGAGAAGAAACTGGAAGGCAAGGTTGGGGCAAGTTTTGAAGAGTATGGGTTACTACATTAAATTGTGTGACATAAAGAATAAACTATATTAAAATCATAAAATCTCACTATATCATGAGACCCATGAAATGCATTTCAGCCAACATTTATTAAGCACCTCTATGTGTAAGTTTCTATTGAGGTGGCCAGAAAGATCAGGTTGGCCATAAGTTGCTTTGGAAAATCCTGAACAGACTTTTTGGCCAACCAGTACATAAGGCGCTCAGGTTAAAACAAATGCCTTTTGCTTTCAGTTCTTGTAGGTAAATCTCCGTCATGCGTATCAGTCTGCTTTCTGGACCTGGAAGGTACGCTGCCGCAGGTCTGACTCGGGCATTGTTTTCTGGTTGAGGATCCTGCCTTAGGGTCACCAGCTTGAGTGTCAATTTTCATTTCAGAGCCTGTGGATCTATGAGGAGAGAAGATTGGAATGAAAATCTGTATTGACCTCAGAGCAGTCTTTAGGACTTGCTTTTCTTAAAAAAAAAAAAAAAAGGTATCTGCTCATTTTATTCTGCTTTGCCTTTTTCTCAGGAAAAGAACAAAATGAAGCAAGGGCAGGGAACACATCCTGTAAATATCAGGCTCTCTGCTGGCTAGTGTCTGATGAAGCCTGATTGTAGATGTCCATCTGTAGGCAGCGGCCGGGAGCCCCAAGAAGCTTGTCCTTAGTCTCAGCCTCAGTTTCTTCATCTGCAACAAAGGGATAATAACAGAGGCCTATGACAGAAAAATAAGGTCATACATATAACATACTGGCATATGAACAAGTGCTCAGCACGTATTGGAATGGATTATAATTATCACTAATAATAATTCTACCAAGTGTTAGTTTTGAAGTGTGAAGTTGGAAGGAAAATTTTTTTTAATTGGGGAATAAAGACTCCCCTATCAGAGGCAAATATGCCGTATTTCAAGCACCTATTTAAGCCCCTAAACACAATGATCACATTTATTTCTCAAACCATGCTGAAACAGAAGGATCATCTACCCATCTCAAAGATGAAGAACCTGGCTTGGAAAATTAAAGAGGAACTGAAGATAGGCTTTGTCTGACACTTGCTTAGCACATAATGTCTTCACCTGCTCATCTAACAGAATACTTTTGAGCAATTATAATCTGTTATGTGCTGTGCTAGGCTCTGCTTGGTATACAGTCAACAAAATTGATAAGGCATTTCCTCTAGTGGAACCCCAAGCCTAGTGATTTGCTTACAAAGAGGTGGGGCTCGTTTAGAATGGGACAGTTACTCAGGGGAGAAGGGATCCAGGCAAATGAAATCGAATGCTTGAAAGCCATGAAATTGGAAAGAATTTAGTATTTTCTTGGAAATTATAAAGGGTCAAGTCAGTGACCAAATTCATGAGAGGCAGAGTGATTCTCATGAGGATAAGAAAACAGGGAGTGGCCAGATCATGTGAGCTTCACTAAGAAATGTGAACCGTGATTTAATAAACCTACTTATAGAGGGGACTTCCCTGGTGGTCTAGTGGTTAAAGACTCTTCATGCTTCCAATGCAGGGGTCATGTGTTTGATCCCTAGTCAGGGAGCAAAGATCCCACAAGTGACATGGCCAAATATATAAATACATAAATTTTTTAAAAGTGTAACATGTTTTAAAAGATTATTTGTGGAACTTCTTCACTAACTTTTTGGATACTGCTGGATATAAGAGTCTAGTTTGGAGAATAAGTGGATGAGAGATGCCATCCCAATCAGTACTACATTCAGTCTCGTTCACAGAAAATCAAACATGTAGTATTTAAGCAAATCATATAACCAGATTTTAAAATGGCATAAGCATAAATCTGTAGATAGATGGGTGCAAGGATGGTCAGGGTCAGATTTTTCATTAATTTTCTTAGCCTTTCCCTCATACTCACCATATGGCTGCTTTAGCTCCCAGCCTTACACCTGCATTCCAAGTCGGAAGAACTGAGGAGAAGCATAAAGACAGGTTAAACAATAATGGTGATATTTGCATCTGTAAACATAATTCATTTTATTATCATGCTTTCTAATGTAACTTACTTACAGTTCTTCATATGTGCCTAATCTATAATAAAAGCTTTTAAGAGAAGGCAAGTTATCAAACATACGAATAATATGAAGCAATTTAGAATTTCTAAGTATAAAGATACATGCAAGCATGTAAAATGCTGAATGTAGATTGACGATGGTTTAGCTTTCTTTTGAGGCTTTCTATCTTTTCCAAATTCTACAGTAGGTATGTATTATTTTGATAGCAGAAATATAGGAAAAAAATATTATTGAAAATGTTTAAAGCATAATTATTTAGTTCATTGGTTCTAAGAGTTGACAATTCCCATTCAGTTGTCAATGAATTTCTTGAATTAGGCACTGACAAATATCCCTGAAAGTTAACAAATTTCTTTTCATCTGTTTAGTGGCTCCCCAAACATGTTGTTCTGTAGCTTTAGTTCTCCTTCAAACCTGTCTCATCAGTTGGAGAAAGGAAGTTTCTAAAATATTTTTGAGTGATGATTATAGATTACAATGCATGAAGGTGAGAGCAAAAATTGCTTTGTCTGGTTAAAAAAAAATGTTTGTCCACCACACACTTTAAACACTTTCAGGCTCTTTTCATAATATGGGGCTTGTGCTTATGTCATGGGTGCTGTCTGTGGAGAAAGAAATGAACCAGAAAACTAGAAGATGTGTTCATTGGCTTTAGGCAGATATTTCCTCCATCAGTGTATATAACAGTGGTGAGCAAAGCCCTTCCGATCTGCAGGTGAGAAAAACTGTCCATTGTTGCTTCATGCATCAGATCTAGAGCCTTCAAAGGCAAAACTAAGGCTTGAGGCTCAGCAATTTCCAGTTTTTCCAAGAAGAGCTTCTCTCTAGAGTCAGAGTATGACACACTAAATAATTTTATTATCTTTTGATTGTAATATACATACATATCAAAATATACATACCAATTTCAAGAACAACCTGAGTCTCATATTTCATCAATTATAAGCACATCTCCACATATGTGATAGCGTAATTCAGATGTGTGTCAGAGATACTAATTGTTAAGGCATCCACCAATGTTTGGTACCCTTGTGGATTTCAGATCCCTTGCAGTGGCACCCTGAAATGTGGAACCATAAGTTGGCATTCACTCTGCTAGTCCAAACCATTCATTCTGAGGCTCAGGGAAAGCAAGTGACTTGTGAAAGGCAGTCCCACGAGTCAGTGGTGGGGCTGAGATGGAAACTCGGGGCTTTTTATTTCCAATCATTTATCCCGAAGGTATCACAACACCTGCATAAACATTTCAGGGGCTTCCCTTTCTGCTTCTGCAGGCATATCGAATGACTTCCCCTGTGATTTGTAAAAATAACACCGCATGATTCCACTTACATGAGGTTTCTAAAATAGTCAAACTCATAGAAGCAGAGAATAGAATGGTGGTTGTCAGGGGCTAGGTGTGGGGGAAATGGAAAGTTATTGTTCAACAATGTATAAAGTTTCATTTAAGCTGGATGAGCAAATTCTAGAGACCTGTTGTACAACGTGGTACCCACATTTAACAGTATTTGTACTTAAAAATGTGTTACGTATAGGAGGGTAAATCTCATGTTACATATTCTTACCACAGAAAATGGTAAAGAAGAGACACAAGCTTAAGAAAAGTTTAGGTGGTATTTGCTTTATCCTTTATTGTGCTAATGGTATCATGGCCATATGTTCCAATATCATCAAATTATACATCTTCAATATATGGAGTTTTGTTACCTCTAGAAAACTGTTTAAAAAAAAAAAAAAAAAAAAACACAGTTCTTTGCAGCTAAGCATGAACTGTCTCCTCTTGACTACGGGCAACAAAACAGTGGTTATGAAAGAGTTGTCTCTCTACTCCATCTTTCAATAAACGTTTATCACACACTGAAGGTAGAACTGCCTTGGTGACTGAAAGCGTCTTGAAGAGCTTACAGTCTAGAAGAGGGGAGAGAAATATGTTATATAAATGAGAGTATAAAGTGATATGGGACAATTGAGATCTGATCCAAATTCAGTGGGAGCCTGGAAGACGGGAGGAAATTCCTCTCCTTCAGAGGAAACTTTCCTTCATTTCTTCCTCACGAACTCGTTTCGAGTCTCCTCTGAAGAGGGTTTGTCTTGTCTACATCTCTGGCAGCAAGTAGATCTCTACATTCTGGCCTGAGTCCAGGAAAAAGAAGCTGTCATCTCTCTGATTCTACATACACCCTTTCATCAGTGAGGAACTAATAAATACCACTGAAAAGATGAGTCAACGTTCAAAGGAAAAAGGTCAGTGCAGGCAGAAGGAATATCTTTTTTCTTTGCTGCTGGCATTCCTGAGCCTCTTCTGGCCCCAGCCCTATTTCCAAGGTAAATTTCCAGCCACCCCTTGGTCTGTGATGAGTCAGCATTCTGGTAGAAAACAGAAGGCGTACTCAAAACATCGGAGTGGTGGAGGAGAGAAGCATAAAGCTGAATTACGAAGGTACAGGCAGAGTGAGAAGCCTAGCAAGGCTGGGGAAGTGTCCTGGAGCGCGTCTGAGGGGCAGTGTGTGCAGCGGTTCTTAGGCTGGAAGCCTGTGGGATCCCTGAGACTCTGTCAGAGATCCACAGTGTCAAAACCATCTTACAAGTGATACTGAGATAGTTTTTTGCCTCCTCTGTTCTTGTTCCATCATGAGCACTCAAGGGAGTTTTCTATCTATGTGACCTGAGATGGTGTCTCCACTCTGATGGCTCCTGGAATGTACGTTTGCAGGTCTTGTGTTTTAGAATTTCTTAGTTTTAATTTCTAGCATGGTAAACATTGAGAGAAACACAAAAGCTGTTGGGAGGGGTGTCTTCCACAATTTCTAAAAGGATTCTGAGATCAAAACATTTGGAAACTGTTATTGGTGCTGTTCAGTTACCAAGTCATATCCGACTCTTTGCAACCCCATGGACTGCAGCACATCAGGCTTTCCTGTCCTTCACTATCTCCTGGAGTTTGTTCAAACTCATGTCCAAACTGTCATCCCCTTCTTCTCCTGCCTTCAATCTTTCCCAGCATCAGGGTCTTTTCCAATGAGTCAGTTCTTTGCCTCAGGTGGCCAAAGTATTGGAATTTCAGCATCAGTCCTTCCAGTGAATATTCAGGACTGATTTCCTTTAGGATGGACTGGTTGGATCTCCCTGCAGTCCAAGGAACTCTCAAGAGTCTTCTTCAGCACCGCAGTTTGAATTTTGGCACTCAGGGAACTGTTGGATGATTGCAGTTGTTGTGAAGGTAGCCACCTGGCGGGGCCTGGGCAGTCACTGCTGCAACTTTGCAGGGAGGGAGCCTGAGAGGGAGAAACCCCAGTGTCATCTTGTCCCTCCTTCCAGTCTGCTTCCAGGTCCTCCCTTGCCTGGACACAATGCTAGAGAGCAAGGGTGGCTGTTCTGTGAGGCACGGATCAGGGTAGAAAAGAGTAAATATGGAAGAGTCAGTGGAAACTATGAGCACATTTGGATATTGGAAGGGAATTTAAAAAAAAAAAACCAGAGGAGAAGCAAGAATCCTTAAAAACAGGATCCACAAAGAAGACCTCCAAATAGCTGCTGAGCTCTTTGTTCCTTTCACTTAAGCTGGCTAATGAGGGGGAGGATCTGAGTTTAAATCCCATGATTTTGTAAGTATGAGCAAGTTAATGGATCTCTCTGGGCTCAGTTTCCTCATTTCCAATACGGGATACCAGTATCCACAGTGCAGAAGGTAGGATTGGCCAAATTAATAGATAGTCAGTACCTAGTCTGCATCCTTCATTAGCATCTATCCCCTTTTTTCCCTGCTGTGCAAACTCCTGGGAAGAGATTCCAGTAACTACTAGAGGACTTTGTACCTTATGAGGGGCTCAATTTTAAACCACAAACTGGGACTCTGATCATTTTCATCTCTTGCTGAGGGTTTACTGGCAGGTTAACTATTCAGAGTGGTTACACATTTGGATTGTAAGAAAAAGACTACTCATAATAAAATGTCGTATAAATGCTAATTATGTCTTATGGGAATTAGTCCTTTAAAACAACCAACTCTTAGAATCCTAAGATTTCATTGAAGAAAAAAAAAAAGGAAGAAGAATTTCTGGAGTATTGCTGATCTGTATGCCTTTCCCTGTGTTTCTATCATCTCCCTCCAAAGTTCCTGACATTCTGCAGTGGTTGGGGGGAAGAGAGATTTATTTAAGCCAGAGCAGACTGAAGCTGTTTTTGCCCTGCACTGGTTTTTCTGCCCCTCTCTCTGGATGCTTCTATTTGTAGAGTCCCTCTACAAAGCTGCAGTCACTATGGCCCTTTGATTCCTTCATGGGATGTTCAGTGTTAACACATGTTTGAAACCTGCTGGGAGTGTAAGCCCTGCTTAATAGAAATAAAGGTGTGATTAAGGAGATAATCCGGTAACTGTCCATCACATTTTACAAAGTTATTACCCAGTTGCAAATCTCTAAGTATTAGGGGCTACTTTTTTTTTTCTTCTTGCAAGGAACATTCACTGCCTGTGGCCCCAGTGAAAGAATTTTATTTTCCCATTTTAATTAGTGGTTTGCACGCTTTCGCCCCTTCATGTACCCTCTTTCCCAGCCCCATCACTCTGCCCTCTCTTTGTCCACCACCCCCATTTTCTCTCCAAACCCATACACACTATTATATGGACATAATACAAATTTAAAATTGGAAACACTTTAGTAAAGAAGCAAAGCCCACCCCACCACCCCAAAATAAGCTCTAGGCCACAACTGCAAATTTGTGTTGATAGCATGCAGTTATTCAATTAAAGATCAGACGGAAACTGGGCAGCCAATTTATCATTCACCTTGATGGATGGGGTAAGGAACTGCTGGGCCATTGTCGAAATGCAAATGATTTTTAACTCTGAGCACTCAGGGAAAATGAGATTGATTACAGAGCTGGTTTTTCCTCCCATTACTCAAATGGGTAAATAGATGATGGATAAGGAGGGATGGGGTGGAGAGTGTCGGGGTGGCGATTGCAACCAGAGCTGCTGTCTTCTTGTCACAGAAGGCATTTAGCAAATGAGCCTCTCTTATTCTGAGAATGCAGGTTGAACAGAGGCTTGAGTTCTGCATTTTGGGTTTTTGTTGCTATTGATGATGAAAATGACAAAGCAAGAGGGGAAGGTGATTCCACAGCAGAAGGGGAGAGGGACTTAGATTCATCAGAGCCAGGATTGTTATCTTGACTCACAAATTCGCTTCCCGCCACCATATCCCCCTACTGCCCCCTCCACACACACATTCATTTGTAAAGCAGTCCCAGAGTTAATGGTCAGAATGTGCAGCCCCCAACACTCACTCTCCCATGAGCTCTCTGTTGTTGTTCAGTCGCTCAGTTGCGTCTGACTCTTTGCGACCCCATGGACTCCAGCACACCAGTACTCCCTGTCCACCACCACCTCCCAGAGTTTGCTCAAACTCATGTCCATAGAGTCGATGATGCCATCCAACCATCTCATCCTCTGTCGTCCCCTTCTCCTCCCACATTCAATCTTTCCCAGCATCAGGGTCTTTTCCAATGAGGCAGTCCTTCGCATCAGGTGGCCAAAGTATTGGAGCTTCAGCTTTAGCATCAGCCCTTCTAATGAATATTCAGGATTGATTTTCTTTAGGATTGACTGGTTTGATCTCCTAGCAGTTCAGGGGATTCTCAAGAGTCTTCTCTAACACCACAGCTCTCTGTAGGTCTCTAAAAACACAAATCACTTTCTCCCCAAGACTCTGCTCTGGTGAACCATGCACTGCGGTGTAGTAAAGAGACAAGGGCTTGAGAGTTAGTGATCTCATCAACTCTGACAATAGGGGCAGGAAGAATGTGGGAGGAAGACCATGAGCTCAGTGTTGGACATGTTACGTGAAATGCTTTGAGGACACAGGGACATGTCAACCAGAGCAAAAGTCAAGGGTCTGGGGTGAGGAGCGGATTCTATCTCAGGGCACTTAGTCCAGTTGCGGTTCATTATCTGCTCAGTGCCTCTCTTCCCTGACAAATACGAACCTGTCTCTTCACCCCCTCATCCTCAGTGCCTGGCTCAATGAAGAGCTGTGAGAGGAAAGGAGGGGGTAGGGAGTGGGGAGGAAAGGAAGAGAAATTGATGACCAAGCAGGCATTCGTGATCATCAGCTTCTAGGCTGTGGGTGTAAACTGTAAATCACCTTCTCAGATTACTTTATAAATCCTTACCACAAAAGAAGCAAGAGGAAAGAAACAAATAGGTACTAAGTATCCCCTGCTTATCTGGGAGAATGAAATCCTAGGATTTCTGCCTTCCTCCCTTGTTATTTCCACCAGTTATTGCCTGGAGAAGGCAATGGCAACCCACTCCAGTACTCTTGCCTGGAAAATCCCATGGACGGAGGAGCCTGGTAGGCTACAGTCCATGGGGTCGCAGAGAGTCAGAAACGACTGAGTGACTTAACTTTATTGTCCAGCGGTTGCTAAAGATGCTTCTTGCTGGAATATTTCGACCCCTGCATCTTCACTCCTTGGCAGATGTAGGTGACTGAATAGGGTGTTCTAATTTGTTCCCCACTGTGCATTTACATCCCCTCGCCCATCTTCTGCTCTGAAGCTGCTGTGTCTTCTGTCTGTTTTTAAATAGATTACAGCACACACCTTCCTTCCTCTTGCCTATGAACAAACTCTCTCCCGTGGTCTTGTTCTGACTACGCTGAGAAGCCTCTGTGTTGTTCTGATGAGTCTCCACATGTTCGCAGTCGGTCAGACTTAAAAATATGACTTAGAAATCAGATGTAGATGAGTCTGCACATGTTCACAGTTGATCAGCCTTAGAAATATGACTAACTGAAGACTAATAGGAGCCAGGCTGGGTTCACATCTCTGCCTGTGAGTCTAATACGGTCAGAAAAATGATAAATGGTGCACTACAGCAGCTTGACTTTGGTATTGTGCTTAAAATACTGTCAGGGAGGGGCATGTGCGGGGGCTTACCCGGTGTCAGCCCCTCTGCCGGGGGGCTTCTTACCACTCAGCCCTGGTGTGACCAGTTTCACAGGATGGCATCAGCTTACCCCTGTTGTCCCAGCATAACTCTCAGCAGGACTCTCCCCAGGCAGCGTCCCCATTTGAACGACCAGTTAGGCATGCACCCTAATCATACAGTCATTTAATAGTCCCTCATTATCATCCTCTGAGATGATATCTCTGATAATCCCATTTTTAGACAAGACAACTGAGGTTCCATCAGCTCCTATCACTAGCCTGAAGTCTGGCAACTCGTGTGTCAGAATCCAGATCCCCAGTTAGGAATGACTTCCTCTAAAGCAGGCTTTCCAGCACACCCTGAGTAATTCGATATGAATTCAGAAGAAGACGATGGCCAGAGTTCTTGGTTTCCAAGCAAAACACTTCTTCTGGTGATCACGGCCCGATAATTCCCACTCTGCAAATAAAAGAAGCCTTCGCAGGAATGTTTTCCTCTCTTGTTGATGTACACCTGGCAGGATTTTAGTCGGAATCAGCCCTTAATAGGATTGGCGGGGGGAGAAAAGTCTGGCTTTCCTGCCTGCCCGAACTCCTCTATTCATTCTCCCCTAATCCCGGACCACTCCATCCCGTCTTCAACGAAACCCAGGGGGACAGGACTCTGTCAGCACAAAGATCCGAATGCAAATTCTAGAGACAGTATACAGCTGAGTAAATGCAAGCAAGTACTAAGACTGCTCTGTGCCTCAGTTTCCTCCTGTTTAAAATGAGGAACACCGTGTACTTCGTAGGATGGTAGTAAAGATTCAATATGAGGGCGTAAGCCCTCCTGCAGGGCCAACATGTGGTGGGCACCCCACAGATACCAGTCCCCTCCCCAACTCAGCACAGGTCAAATATTCTACCTCAATTTCAAGAGAACACGGCTCTCTTTCTCAGGCTTTTGTTAGCACTCAGTTAGCTCAAATGGTGAATAGAAAGGCATATTAAATATCCTGGGGGCTTGGGAAAGGGGTCCTTCAAGTGATTCATTTTTAAGATAGTCTGTGGCTGTTGAGAGTGCAATTGTTTGTTTGTGCTTTCCCCCTGAAGATGATAAACTCTGGGAATGTACGATTGTGCCGTGTCATATACCCTCTGAGGGTGCCATTTGTAATGAGTCTGGACGAATCAATAGCAGTTTATACAGTGAAGAACAAACAAAAAAAAAAAAGAATGATGTGTTACTCTCAACAGCAGCAATCTTAAAAGTGAATCCCTTAAAGGACCTCTTTCCCAAGCACCCATAGATGCTACTAGTCTGGGATGTTGGACATGCCTTTCTAGTCACCATTTGATGTGAGTGCGTGCTAACAAACACCTGGGGTCTTTAGAGAGTCTTGTTCTCTTGAAATGGAGGTAGAATATTCAATCTATGCTGAATTAGGGAGGGGACTGGTATGGGAGTGAACAAGTGCTAAGTTGTGAAGTATGGAAGGAGCTCAGGGAGCAGCTCAGAGAGGCTGCCCTGCTGGGGGACTAGAACGAGACGAGTCACACATACTGAGCACACAGCCTGTGCTCTGCACGGCGCTCAGCACTTTACTTGGATTAACTCAGCTCCCCAGTCACTCAGTATGAGGGATACTCTTACTATTCCATTGTGCGATAGTGGACTAAGACCCAGAGGGATTGTTAGCAAGTAGCAGGACAAGAATCTCAGCCCAGGCATTCTTTTTTTAAAATTTATTTCAGGGTGCTACATGCTAAGTCACTTTATGTTTCACTTTATGAAATGGCAATCCCCCTCCGGGGCATTTGAAAAGATACATTCACTTCTGATGTTCACTGCAGCACTATTTACAATAGCCAAGAAATGGAAACAGCCTAAATGCCCATCGACAGATGAAAGGACAAAGAAGATGTGGTCCCGACACACCATGGAATACTACTCAGCCACAAAGAGTCGTGTCCACCTCTTTGAAACCCCATGGACTGTAGCCTGCCAGGCTCTGCCCATGGGATTCTCCAAGCAAGAATACTGGAGTGGGTTACCCTGCCCTCCTGCAGGGGAATCTTCCCGACCCAGGGATTGAAACTGGGGCTCCTGCAACTCCTGCATAGCAGGCAGATTCTTTACTGCTGAGCCACTGGGGAAGCCCATTTAAGCCCATTGTTTTATGGAAGTATCCTTAATTTACAATGTTGTTTTAATTTCCACCATACAGCAAAGTGATTCAAATATATATATATATATATATATATATATATATATATATATATATATATAGTTTTCAGGTTCTTTTTCATTATCACAGGATATGGAATATTATTCACTGTGCTGTACCACAGGACCTTGCTGTTTATCCATTCCATGCATAGTAGTTGGCACCTATTAACCCAAAACTCACAATATATTTCTCCCTCTTCAAACACCCTGGCAACCACAAGCCTATTCTCTGTCTGTGAGTCTATTTCTATTTCATAGGTAAGTTAATTTTTGTCATACTTTAGATTCCACGTATAAGTGATATGTGATATTTGTCTTTCTTTTTCTGACTTCATTTAGTAGGACCATTTCTAGGTCCCTCCATATTGCTGCAAATGGTATTATTTCATTCTTTTTTATGGCTGCATAGTACAGCAGTGAACGTTGGAAGTGCATGTATCTTTTCGAGTTATAGTTTTGTTTGGATATATGCCCAGGAGGGGGATTGCCATTTCATAAAGTGAAAGTGAAAATGTTAGTTGCTCAGTCATGTCCAACTGTTTGCAGCCCCATGGGATGGGGCCTGCCAGGCTCCTGTGTCCATGGAATTCTCCAGGCAAGAATACTGGAGTGGGTTGCCATTCCCTTCTCTAGAGGATCTTCCCGAACCAGGGATCGAACCCAGGGTCTCCCACATTGCGGTCAGACTCTTTATCATCTGAGCCATCCGTGATCCTATGGCAACTCTATCTCTAGCGTTTTGAGGAACCTCCATACTGCTTTCCATGGCGGCTGCACCAGTCCACACTCCCACCGACAGTGTAGGAGGGCGAACCCAGGCATTCTGACCACAGAGCCCAGACTCAGCAAGGGGTTGAAAACAAAGCTGATCTCAGGTGTTGGGCTCAGCCTGGGGTGGGGCTGGGGTTCCCATGAGCCTGTGAAAGGAGAGGGTTGACTTTCACTTCAGAAAAAGTAGTAGAAGTTGGTAGAAGCCTCCCCAGGTGCTGAGGTGAAACATGGAGCATGTAGACAATTGAGGAGTCTAGAAGTGAGTGAATTTCCTAGTTGACCTAAGTCATTCCTCTTTCTGGTTTTGTGGTATTTGCCAGGGCTTCTCCAATTACTTCAAGGGCTGTTGTGAAATGCTCAATGTAATCTCTAAAGAAAATCAATTAAAAAACACATGTTTGTTACTGTGAATTACTCATGAATGTTAATATACTTAACTCTATATGAATTTAAATTAGTCTTACTTGGAATTTTTTATATGTGCTGTTACCCAAAAGTTATCCATTCAATATTTATTGAGGTCATACTATATGGTAGAAAGCATGTTAGGTATATCCCTTGAAACTAATTGACAATGTGGTTAATAATAATATCCACTGAATGTATGATGCATGCTATACACTGTTCTGTCAGAGAAGGCAATGGCACCCCACTCCAGTACTCTTGCCTGGAAAATCCCATGGACGGAGGAGCCTGGTGGGCTGCAGTCCATGGGGTCGCTAAGAGTTGGACACGACTGAGCGACTTCACTTTCACTTTTCACTTTCATGCATTGGAGAAGGAAATGGCAACCCACTCCACTGTTCTTGCCTGGAGAATCCCAGGGAGAGGGGAGCCTGGTGGGCTGCTGTCTATGGGGTCGCACAGAGTCGGATACGACTGAAGTGACTTAGCAGCAGCAGCATACACTGTTCTGTATGCTTCAGACATATTAAATCAATTATTCCTCATAATACCTCTATTATCCTATTTGAAAGATGAAGAAACTGAGAAAGTTGTCCCATAGAGCCCAATCTGTTTATCCTCAGAGCAGATGCTATTAATCCTGATGGTACACGTACATTGTCAGTACATGTTTGTACTAAGTAGATTCTTGGTACATATATGTTGACTGAATAGACCAAACATTGGAAGTACAAAATAATAATAATATCTAATTTTTTGTAAGATTGTGCCAAACACCTTTCATGCACAATCTTATTTAGAAATAATGTATGTAACAGAGCTTAGTTTCTGTGAGAAGAAATAAGATATGAACGCTAATAACAAACTACACAGTACTTAATATAATAAAAAAATAAGAACCCAAAGTGTGTAAACAGAAATGTAAAGACAGATCCATTGTACGTGGAGAGATGGAGATGGTTCGTGGATGAGGTGGTGCTAGGCTGAGCCTGGGAAGACTTCAGTTCAGTTCAGTTCAGTTCATTTCAGTAGCTCAGTTGTCTCTGACTTTTGCAACCCCATGAGCTGCAGCACGCCAGGCCTCCCTGTCCATCACCAACTCCTGGAGTTTACTCAAACTCATGTCCACTGAGTTGGTGATGCCATCCAACCATCTCATCCTCTGTCGTCCCCTTCTCCTCCTGCCCTCAATCTTTTCCAGCATCAGGGTCTTTTCAAATGAGTCAGCTCTTTGCATCAGGTGGCCAAAGTATTGGAGTTTCAGCTTCAGCATCATTCCTTCCAATGGGAAGATTTAGGCACTCAGAGATGAGTGTTGGGGAGGCAGAACAGAGCAGGAAATCTCCTGCTAGGGAGAGTCTTGTAAGAAAAAGCACAGAAAGAGGAGAGCAGAGAGTCTATGTGGAGAATTTGTAACAGTTTCCTTGTGCTGGAAAGTTGCTGGTCAAAACCACATAGTGACTTTCTCTTCTGTCTTCCCTTTACCTCTTACATCAGTTAGGCCAACATTTCAGCTACAAGTACACAGGAAACCCAGATTCAGTGACTTGGACATAATGGTTTATTTTTCTCACACGACAAGGACTCTGGATAAATGGATGGCCACTGGCACTGATGTACACTGGCAGCTCCCCAGAGCTGGGCGGGCTGGCATCTTTGTCATTCTCTTGGACTTCTCTATGGCTTTGATTTTGTGGTCCCAGCCTCAGACATCACCCTTGAATTTAAAGCAGGAATCAGGGGTGATGTGGTGTGGGTCACACTAATTGGGTCTCTTCCTCTTATTGTGGAAGTAAATCCATTCAAAGGATACCCTTAGAAGATATGTGCTCCTGTCTTATTTACTGGAATTCTGTCATATGGTTACTCCTAGCTGCAAAGGAAGCTGCAGAAAGAGTATTTTCATTGATAGATTCTTTTATGTGAGAGGAAAGAGGGAAGGAATGGAAGTTGGTTCTCTAATTAGTGGTATTCATGGAGCACTTATTTAAGTGTGAAGTGTTAGTCACTCAGTTATGTCTAACTCTTGCGACACCATGGACTGTAGCACGCCAGGCTCCTCTATCCATGGAATTCTCCAGACAACAGTATTGGAATGGGTTGCAGTTTCCTTCTCCAGAAGATCTTCCCGACCCAGGGATTGAACTGGGTCTCCTGCATTTCAGGCAGATTCTTTACCATCTGAGCCAGCAGGGAAGCCCCATGGGGCACTAATATGCTGATAATAACTCCCTCCTATCTGAGGGCTTCCTCTGGGCCCATCACTTAACATACATTTCTCTTATTACAAGAGATCTCTGACAGCTGTCATCTCCACTTTACCTAGTTCTTCCAGCTTCAGTCATTTGCCCAAGGTCAGACAGCTGGCAAGGGACAGCAGACCAAATGCTTCCAGCCCAGGTCTCAGCCAGGATGCCCTCTGTTCCCCAGAAGGATAATCACTAACTGATCACCTACAATGTGACTGGCTAACTCTGGGATTTTGTTGTTTCTGCTGATTCTCACAAAAGCCTCTGAGTGGTCAATAATATTACTTTTATTTGACAGATGAAGAAACTGAATCTCAGCAAGTTCATATGACTTGCCAAGGTCACATGCCTGCAGGTGGCTGAGCTGAAATTCAAAATCGAGCCTGCTTCCTTCTAGAGTCCACATTCTTCTGTGTTGTGGCACCTTTTTTAAGGCTCTATTGGGGGAATAACTCTAGTTTGTCCTTCCTAAAAACTCTGGGTCTCTCCCTCCTCTCCAGTCCATGGCTACTTCCCTGGCTCAGTCCCTCATCACCATATAATTAGATGATTCTATGAGTCTATTATAATTGCTGTTGCTTAGTGGCTAAGTCGTGTCTGACTCTTTGCGACCCCACGAACGTCAGGACAGCAGGTTTTCCTGGCCTTCACTATCTCCAGGAGCTTGCTCAATCTCTTGTCCATTGAGTCAGTGATGCCATCCAACCATCTCATCCTCTGCCATCCCTTTCTTCTTTTCCCTTCAATCTTTCCCAGCATCAGGGTATCTTCCAGGGAGTTGGCTCTTCTCATCAGGTGGCCACAGTATTGGAGCTTCAACTTCAGCATCAGTCCTTCCAATGAATATTCAGGATGATTTCCCTTAGGATGGACTGGTTTGATCTCCTTGCAGTCCAAGGGACTCTCAAGAGTCTTCTCCAACACCACAGTACAAAAGCCTTCTTTGTGGCCTAACTCTCACATCCATACATGACTACCGGAAAAACCATGACTTTGAGTCTATCATGGAGAAAAGTGAAAATACTTTTATTTTCTCCTACCAGGCTCACACTCCCAAAACATAAGTCCTATCACATGGCCCACCCCTCTCTTGCATGGCTCCCCACCACCCAACAAAGGGAGTGCAAATTTCTTAATCAAATATGACCCTCACCAAATCCTTACTTTGCCTCCAATTATTAGTTGACCTTTACTTTTGACTCTTCCTCTACTATTTATTGCATGAAGCCAGGTCTCACCAAGGTGCAAATTTGCATTCATTTATTTCAGTCAGTCCAAGTCGCAGTCAAGTAGGATCTTGAAGAAGAGAAGGAAGCCTAGTTACAAGTGTGGAGAAAGGACATTCCAAGTGGGAAATGTGACAGAAGTAAAGCCATGAGGGTGAGAGGATGAAGGATTTTACTCAGTGTTCTCATTAGTCAGATGCAACTGCAGGAAAGAAGGGTGCAATAGGAAGTCACAGTGGAAAATTTTGCCAATTAATGTGTTCGAACTGCAAACTAGAAGAGGGAAAAAAAAAGAATCACATTCAGCCTTCTATCAGTAGGTACCAACCTCAGAAGTGATTCTTTGGGTCACAGTCATGATCAAATGCTTTTGACTAATTCTCCCAGAAAACCACTCCTTTGAATAGCATCTTATGAAGTTGGTCAGCTAGAGATAGGAGCATCAGTCTCTGCTTTCCAAGTCTCTCCTAATTAGAGAAGGAATCCAGTGTGGGCATAATGGAAAGTCTTTAGCATCAGAAGAAACATGGATTTGAACTGTGGCTGTGTGTGGCCTTAGGCAAGTAACTCACTCCGCCCTTTCAAGTCTCAAGGTTCTCATCTGTCAAGAGCAGATAATTGAGCTTATATCTCAGTGTTGTCACAAGGACTTGAGAAATGTGAGGGAGGAAGAGTGGAAAGATCAGTGGGCAAGCACACCCAGCTGTCATCACTCTGAATTCACATGGTTTTGTTGAGAAATTGCTAGAAAAGGGCCTCTGCCAACCTGAAAATCATCAAGGCAGGAGTCACAGCCAGAGGCAGTTAAAGGATGCAGTTTGTTTCATATGGCTTCATTTTATGTCTAAACAGGGAGGGAACTCACACGACTAGGATGCCAAACTGATTGTGCATGGCGGGATATGGACTTGGTAAGAGTGATTTAATAGGACCAGGAATATGAACACAGTCATCTTAGTTAAATCTTAGCCCAAACAGACCAAGTTCTGGGCTTGGCCTTGCTGCTAACTGGCTCTGTGACCTTGTATAAGTCATGGCAAGCTCTCTGCCTCTTGCACAGCATCTTTAAAATGGACACCAAGAAACAGAAGATGGCTATGGGAATTAAAATTGTGAAAATAATTTAAACTATATTTCATTGTCAATATTTTGCCACAGAATCATTTTTAAGCATGAGGCAGATTGTTGATGCGGCTATGTTGCTCCTTCACGCAAGAGCCAAAGTCACGGAAAGGCCCTTCATAAATAGTTCTGTCCCCAAAAACTCACATTGTAGGAGAAGAGGCTGACCTGTGCATAAATCACTCTAACACAAGGTAAATAGTGGTAAGGACCACAGGAAAGGCACAGGCCAAAGGGCCTGGGGACATGGTAGCTGGGAGATTATAAGAGGGGAGTCTGGGAAGGTTTCATGAAGGAGATAGGATTTGGGCTGGGCCTTGAAAGCTTGAGAGAGCTATTATTTATACCCTCTTGTCCTGTAGATCATGGAACATGCGGAGCTTTCTTCTCTCAGGTAACTCTGAGCTCCTGAAGGGGAAGAATGTTGACTTTCATCTCCCACCACCAGCACCAAAGCATACAATCTGGCAGCCAGCTGGTGCACCAAAAATATTGTTTGAGTCCCGTTAATAATGCTGATAGAAGGATGAAGAGTCATACTCATCATATTCGTTATTGCTGTTCAGTTGCTAAGTCGTGTCCGACTCTTCACGACCCTGTGGACTGCAGCACACCAGGCTTTCCTGTCCTTCACTATCTCCCTGAGTTTGCTTAAACTCATGTCTGTTGAGTTGGTGATGCCATCTAACCATCTTATCCTCTGTTGCCCTCTTCTCCTCCTGCCTTCAATCTTGCCCAGCATCAGGGTCTTTTCCAATGAGTCAGCTCTTTGCATCAGGTGACCAGAGTATTAGAGCTTCAGCCTCACTCCTTTCAATGAATATTCAGGGTTGATTTCCTTTAGGATTGACTGATTTGATTTCCTTTCAGTCCAAGGGACTCTCAAGAGTCTTCTCCAACACCACAGTTCAAAAGCATCAGTTCTTCAGTGCTCAGCCTTCTTTATGGTCCAACTCTCATACCTGTATATGACTACTGGAAAAACCATAGCTTTTACTATACAGACCTTTGTCAGCAATCTTATTCATCATATTAGCTGTGTTTATTCTTTATCAGGTTCATGCTCTGTTTCAGATGATTTAACACATCATCTCTTCTGACCTTCCCAGGAACCCCTGAGCAAAGGGGTTATCATCACACACTCTGCTCCCCAGCTCCTGCTTGATAGGTAAGGAGACTAAAGTTCAGTGGGACCCCTGCCCTCACAAGACCCCACACTATTAAGCAATAGGACTGGAGTCCCACTCAGGTTGCTTGAGTCCCAAACTCATCATGGTGACGAAACACAGTCAGATAGTGGAGACAGCATTCCTGGGGGGAAAAATGTATAACAATAATGAATTTTATTACATTTCTGGTGGGGAAAAAAAAATCTTTGAATCTAGCAAATATATCAGTCAGCACTTTCCAGAGAAACAGAACTAGTAGGCCAATTTCTATATCTTTTTTTATATATAAATATATTTAGTATTTTTAAATTTATCATTTCTTTAATGTTTGGCTGCGCTGGGTCTTCACTGCCTTGTGCAGGCTTCCTCTGGTTATAGTAAGTGGGGGTTACTCTTTGTCGTGATGTGTGGGCTTCTCATTGCAGTGGGCTCTCTTGTTGCAGAGCAAAGGCTCTAGGCATGTAGGCTTCAGCAGTTGCAGCACGTGAGCTCAGTAGTTATGGCACTCTGGCTCTAGGGTGCAAGAGCTTCCATAGTTGTGGTACACAGGCTCCATAGTTTCAGCTCACAAGCCCTAGAGTATGTGAGCTTCAGTAGTAGAAGCACGTGGGCTCAGAAGTTGTGATAGCTTAGGGTGAATGGTGTCGGATTCACGATCTCTGCAGAACAGAATTTAGCTTCGGGACCAGAGATGAGGCTTCAGGCACTCGGAGCTTCGTGTGGCAGAAGTTTTATTACGGTGAAAAGGGGACAGAGAAAGCGACATAGATATCAGAAGGGAGCAGAGAGTGCCCTACTGGCTAGCCTTATCAAGGCCTTATATACTTTTTAAGTTGGTTGCTAACAATAGAGAGGTCTTACCAGACCCACTCTCACATAAGATAACTGGATTAGTCAGAGGTTCTTAAAGAGAAGCATGTCCTCAAGCAAGATACTGTGTTATATAATCATTAGTACAGCGTTTAAGGGAAAATACCCTTGAGCAAGATGAGTTGCTTTGTGGTATAATCATTAGCTCTGGGCTTAAAGAAAGTAAGTTTTAGGCAAAATAGATTGTTGCCATAACAATTTAGAGCTTAAGGAAAAAAACCTCTCATGTGACTAAGACAAAGGAATATAGAAAAAAAGGTTTGTCCTTTCTCCCTGGACCCCTTTCTCCTCCTTGAGGGCCCTGGACTGCTTATCAACTTACTAAGCATAAACCCTCTCAGTTGCTGCTCTTGGACACTAGAGCACAGGCTCAATTGTTGCACAAGGGCTCAGTCGCTCAATGGCACGCAAAATCTTACCATACCAGGGATTGAACCCATGCCCCCTGCACTGACAGGCAGATCCTCATCTTCCCATACCAGGGATTGAACCCATGTCCCCTGCACTGACAGGTAGATCCTCATCTACTGCGCCACCAGGGAAGTCCTGTATGTTGAATCTTGAGGCAAAATTCCTTCTTCTGTAGGAAACATTAGTCCTGGCTCTTAAAGCCTTCAACTGATTGAATGAGGCCCACTCACATATGGGGGGGGGAGGGGTGGGTAATCTGCTTTACTTACAGTCAACTGACTACAACTGCTATTCATAACCTAAAAACTATATTCATGGCAATATCTGGACTAGTGTTTGACCAACAACTTTGCACTCTAACCTCACCCAAGTTTACACGTAAAATTCACCATCATAAGATAAAGATAAACAGGGACCCCACAGAATTTTTATGTTTACCCCACTGCAGCCATCTCAATTTTTGTGGTTTTTAAATTACATTTTAGGGGGAAAATGCATGAGAATAAGAGTTTGAAATTCTATGCATTTATGAAGGGAAAATATACTTATTTCATAAAACAAAGACTATTTTTAAAAACTCATTTGAGGATAAAAAGATAAAGGGAACATAAAATGCCAAAGTTTGATTTAAATATCAAAATATTTTACGTTTGTTTAATTTTAGAGTTTGCTACATAAGCAAGAGTGTTTGACTCTTTTGGTGTATACGTGCTGACCTGTCTTAAATAGATTTCTAGAAAGTCAGCACTAGGAAAAGATCTTGGCTATCATTTGGTACAACTTCCGATGTTTCACACGGAACATGGGGACCCAGAGAGGGCACTCCAGGGGCAGAGCTCAGCACCTTAGCAAGTTGTAGAACCAGGACTCCTGACCAGTCTCTAGAGGCGTTTCATTTATCAGGCTAATTATCCAATTTTATTATCAACAGCGAAAAGAAAAACAAACACAAAGCCTGCATTCTCTGTCATAGCCTTGCATGAGCCATACTTGGGCCAGCTGTGAGCCAGATGTCTGCCTGCCCCAAAGGGGCTGCCCGGGATTCCCTGGCTCACAATGAGCAGACGAAGGAGAAGAAGCAGACTGTGGGATGGGGGGAGTCCCAGCCCCCTTGGGGACAGGATGGGCCTCAGAATGCGTGCAGTGCCACCTGGAATAAGGGAGACCTGTGTCACCAGGGAAAATCAGGCAGATCATGAAAGGCTTAGAAAGAGCGAGGCCGGAGCTCTGAGTCCTGATTCCTGCTCTGCCTTTCGTCAGCTGGCTTCTCCAGACCTCAGTCTTCTTCTGTATAAAGTGGGGGACATCAAGGCCTAACTATATGAAGGCAGGGAAATCAGAAGACCTGGATTTGAATCCTGCTTTTGCTACTTAAATGATTTATCTTTGGGCAATTCACTCAGACTCACAAACCTCAACCCACACAGAGGGTATAATAACTCCCGGGTAGGGTTGAAAAGGAGTAACTCACGCGACATGCCAACTGCAACGCTGTGCCAAGGAGGAGGCTCACAATTCCTCCCTAATTCTCCCTTTTCTCCATCCAAGCCCAAATCCTGGAGACCTCTGCTTTCCCAAGCTCTCTAGTCACACTCTAAGACCCCTCAGGGATGCATGCTTTTCCACCTCTCTGCCATTCAACAGCTGTTTGTTAAGGGATCACTGGGGTTGGGGACTCAGTGAACCTTGTCCCTCCCTTCACAGAGCCTGCACACCCTCAGGCGTGACCCACAGACTGGCTGTCCCTAGTAGATGACACGTTGTAGCTTCACCTTGATGGCATTGTTGACAGCATTTCCAGCCTCCAGCCTGGAAGAGCCTACCAACATTCTCTGGTAGGAAAACCCTGAGCCCCTCGCAAGGAGGGGTGGAGTTGCAGCCTGGGGCTGGGTCCTAAGGGCTGGTACTACTGAAGTATGCATGACACCCGTCCACCCACACTCTGGAATCTAGGCGTGGCTGCCTCTGTGCCTCTCTCCCAAATAATAAAAGCGGCCCCCTCCTTGCCATCTGTTGAGGGACGCAGGAGGTGAGGTTTCTTAAGATCTTCATTCCTGTCGAGTGAAGCAGCGGTGGCCACAGGAGGCCCTGATGACGTCTGGAATCATCTGCCAGCTGGTCCCTGTGGGGCCTGAGCCACACCCATGCGCTCTCTTTGCCCCTGGAAACCAGGCAGGGAGACAAAGCGTTTCCCTTGGAGGAGGCCCCGCGTGCACAGGGGCCCGTGAAGGAGCCGATTGTAATCTGTTGTCTGAGGCGTGGCAGCCCGGACGCTCTTCCGTGAGTCACACTCAAGTCTGAGCTCATCTGAGGCGCTGGTGTGTGGCGGGGCTGCTCGAGGAAAGACAGGGAAATGAAGTCACACCTAAGGTGTGAGCTGGGAGGGAGCTGAGAAATCACTGCACCAACCTTCTGTCACGGGAGCCTCTGGAAACATCTATTGCTCAGCTCAGTGTCCAGCCCAGGCCTAGGTCAGCAGTTGGTTCCCTTCCTCTCCCTTTCACAAGCCCCAGGGTCTCCTTCCGCCTCTTCTAGGGCGCATCCGCGGCCCTCTCCACCCTGAGGGCCCTCCTCACCTGAGCCTGGAGGAGGAGGAAGTGGGGTTCCAAACACTGGCGCACTGCTCCCCAGTACCAACCATCCCCAAACAGAGCAAATGCAAGCCTCTTCAGGGTCCCCACCCAGGACCCAAACTCAGGGAACCAAGTAACGGGTGAAGGACGCACCCCGAGTCCTTGGGTCCGAGTGGACCCGAGGCCTGTGGTTCGCAGCGCCCGCCCTGTAAGGGGAAGGTAGGGGACACTGTCTCACTTCCATTTCAGAAGGCTGAGAACACCACGATGTCTCCCATCCTGTGGGCCTAGAATGACCTCTCTTTCCAGGACTAACTCAGCTGGAAGATGGACTCTAGATCAGAGAAGTGGTAACCTCTGACCTCCAGATACTAGTAATTATCACCTCTGAGCATCTTCTCACATCCTTTATAAAAATAAAGTTATTTTATTTTTAATTTTTTTTTTTTTTTTTGACTATTCCTTGAGGCATGTGGGATCTTACCTACCCAGGGACCAAACCCGTGGCCTCTGCAGTGGAAGTGCAGAGTCTTAAGCCCTGAACCCCCAGGGAAAGCCAATACACCCCTTTATTTTATATACGAGAAACTGAGGCCAGCTGGGTTTAGAGATTTGTCAAGGCCACACACTCTGGGTGCGTAGCCGGGATAAGAACAGGGCCTTCTTCCCGCCCCACCCCTCCACTGTTTGCGTACAAGCAACTTGCAAGCCTAAGGGAGCTCCAGATCGTATCTCGGTCATTTTTACCCTGTTCTCTAAGAAGACCTCCACAGTTTGTTTGGCGCAGGGGATAAAATTCCAGTATAGTTTTCAGGGTGGGACAAAACATTGTCAAACCATTTAAGCCTCCGCTCCCATTTATGTCCTTTGAGTGCAGAATGACTAATTCTCAATATTCTTATTCTTCTTGAGCCTCCAGATTAGACCAGTCTTGTGTAAACAAGCTGTGGGACACAAAGAGAGTCAAACCCTCAGAGCATCTCGCTCTCCCTGTTGGGCTCTAGAATCATGGAGCTGGTGCCATTGATGAAAGTCTGGTGGTCGGGGAGAGGACAGGGGGGTGCTTTTGGTAGTTAAGTCCGAACATAAATCTTGACTGGCCCTGGGAAAGTTACCTAATCTCTCTGAGCCTCAGTGTAGCTCCTCTGTAAAATGGGGATAATAATGCTTGCCTCTTAGGCTTATCACAAGGATTTATGGGGTAATGGGGACAAAGCACCCAGCACCCTCTATTCACTAAACAAGTATTTATTTACTTAGTTTTCCCCACCTACCCCATTGTGGAAGTAGTAATAACCAGCATACAAAGCTCATTTTGCCCTTTCCACCACATGAGGACGAAGCAAGAGGAACCAGAAAGTAAACTCTCGAGAGCTTACCAAATCTGCCAGCACCTTCATCTGTCTTGGAATTCCCAGTCTCCAGAACTACACTGAAACCCCTGCCAGGTGGAGAAATTGACCAAGTGATGACCAGTCCGTAGCCATGACAGAAGCTGCCACAGTTCCCAAGAACTGGCCTCAAGGAAAAGGGAACAATCTAACCCTGGAAATGAAGATGAGCCATACCTAAAATAATCAACATGACAGACCATCGCAGGGCCAATGAGAAGATGGCTGTCAGGTTACTGCTCTTTCTGTATGTAGGCCCCTCCATCCGCCTGTACACCCCTGAAACTCCCCTTTAAAAGCTCTTACCCCCCTTATCAGCAGGGGGGCAATTGGCCTTTGGACATGATTCCCCTTCTCCTTCAGTGGCCAGCCTCCAAAATAAAGCAGACTTTCCTTTCTACCAGAGGGAAAAACTAAGCTCATTTTGCTCTGAGGGTGTGTTTCCCCCGGGCGCAGCTATTGAAAGGGTATGGATGGCCCCAGGAAAAAAGCCTGGCAGCAGGATCCCCACCCTACAGGTCAGAAACCCTGAGTCCATCTGCCTCCTAGCAGCTGCTTTCTCTACTACAAGTCACTTACAGGTCTGCCCTTCAGTGTCTCACCTGTAAATTCAAATCATACTGCCTTCCTCACTTCCTGCTCTGGCAGAATGTAAGATACTAAATACCATGCACTGGGAAGGGGTTATTATTATCTAGAGCAGCACTTCTCAAAGGGTGTAGGGATAGTGAAAAAAGTAGAAGGACTCCCTAACCAAATCACTTTGCAAAATACCAGATTCTTTAACTTCTTCTTTCATCTGCCAGTATGCATTAGGGATCTCTAAGACTCAAATATACTGTGCCGTGTTTCTCAAGAATATTCAGCAGCTAAACTTCACTTCTGAAGACCCAATCATGGGCCCAGTGTTCTATAGGAAATGCTTTGGGAAATGCTCAACAGACATGATTCAGACAACTTCCATGACCAGGGGAATGAGAGGTTTAACTGTCCCACCATCTTACCTGGGCGCAAGATGAAATAGAAAGAGGCAATTTAGTCGCATAAGGGAGAGCTTTTAAGTGCAATTCCTTCTGGCAGCAAGAGGCAGAGAGAGCAGACACCGTGCTCTAAGACCCTGGAGCCAGACTGTAATGGCATTAAATGAAGGTGTCATTGGGAGGCCCAGCGTGCCCCAGACAATTATGGGAGGTTTCAGGTGAGAGGTGGGTCCCCCCAGGGCAGCTAAGAAGCAATGGTTATAAAATGGCTAGATTTTTTTTTCTTCTTCTTATTCCCTTTTTTTATTTTTTTTAAAAAAATGCTTAACAGCAAAGGAAAAAGTGGGAACTTTTGAAACTCTGGATAGCTTGAGATGAAGGCTGGCCAGAAAGGCGAGCAGATACAAGCTCACCATCTTCTATGCAGACAGAATCCCTCTGAAAGCCATTGTCCCCCCAGGAACAGAGGTGGCTGGGCCCTAACACAGCTCTGGTCACTTGCAGCAGCTACTGCCTAACCTGAAATGCCATTGTCCCTCACTCAGGAGTTGGGGACCAGCATGCCTGTTTCATCTATTATTTTTTTTTTTTAATAAAATCAGCCAGTATTACAAAATCAAGTGTTCCCCAAATGTCTACTATCTTTTCCTTCTCCTCGTAGCCCTTAACACCGGTTTCAGCCTCCCACTCAATAAATATACTGCACATAAATACCGGGAGCAAAGTGGAATTTACTGAAGCATCCACAAATGAAGCAATGGAGAGAATCTACTTGGCAGTTACACAGAAGCCTGCTCAAAAGTTCTTTTGACATTTCTTATCTACCCTAGGTCCTCTCTCTGCCATGTCTTTTGGGGGGCATATTATACCTTTTGATGTAGGATATAGCCTAGCTAGCACCTGTTTTATGCAGAGTACATCATGAGAAATGCTGGGCTGGAAGAAGCACAAGCTGGAGTCAAGATTGCCGGGAGAAATATCAACAACCTCAGATATGCAGATGACACCACTCTTATGGCAGAAAGTGAAGAGGAACTAAAGAGCCTCTTGATGAAAGTGAAAGAGGAGAGTGAAAGAGTTGGCTTAAAGCTCAACATTCAGAAAATGAAGATCATGGCATCTGGTCCCATCACTTCATGGGAAATAGATGGGGAAACAGTGGAAACAGTGTCAGACTTTATTTTTTTGGGCTCCAAAATCACTGCAGATGGTGACTGCAGCCATGAAATTAAAAGACGCTTACTCCTTGGAAGGAAAGTTATGACCAACCTAGACAGCATATTCAAAAGCAGAGACATTACTTTGCCAACAAAGGTCCATCTAGTCAAGGCTATGGTTTTTCCTGTGGTCATGTATGGATGTGAGAGTTGGACTGTGAAGAAAGCTGAGCACCGAAGAATTGATGCTTTTGAACTGTGGTGTTGGAGAAGACTCTTGAGAGTCCTTTGGACTGCAAGGAGATCCAACCAGTCCATCCTAAAGGAAATCAGTCCTGGGTGTTCTTTGGAAGGACTGATGCTGAAGCTGCAACTCCAATACTTTGGCCACCTCATGCTAAGAGTTAACTCATTGGAAAAGACTCTGATGCTAGGAGGGATTAGGGGCAGGAGGAGAAGGGGACGACAGAGGATGAGATGGCTGGATGGCATCACTGACTCAATGGACGTGAGTGTGAGTGAACTCCGGGAGTTGGTGATGGACAGGGAGGCCTGGCGTGCTGCTATTCATGGGGTCACAAAGAGTCGGACACAACTGAGCGACTGAACTGAACTGAGCACCTATTTTTCATTCCCAGATCTTAGAGACTAAAGGCAGGGCTAAAGGCAATCCAGAGAGTGGAAGCAACATCATTATTGAAGTCAATACAGAACTCAGTTCATATCCTTGCCATGTGACTTCCTAATTAAAAGACTTCGGGCAAGTGACTTCTTTTTCCTAAGACTGCATTTCTATTGGTGGACTCTGAGAATAATGATTAAAGCTTCCCAGGTAGCACTAGTGGTAAAGAACCTGTCAATGCAGAAGACATAAGAGACCAGGGTATGATCCCTGGGTCAGAAAGATCCCCTGTAGGAGGAAATGGCCACCCACTCCAATATTCTTGTCTGGAGAAGCCCATGGACAGAGGATCCTGATGGGCTACAGTCCGCAGGGTCACAAAGAGTCAGACACAACTGAAGGGACTTAGCCTGCATGCACAAAGGTGATTATATTGGGTTGACCAGAAAATTCATTTGGGTTTTCCCATCTGATCTTCTGGAAAGCCCCAAATGAACTTTCTGGCCAACCCAATACTAGGCTGCATGGTTGTCTTGTGGATGGGAGAAGAGGAATATGAGACACATAGTGTGATGCCTGGGCCAGAGCAGGCACTCAATAACTGGCAGAAGCAATGATTCAGAGAGTATTTTAGAAGCATCTAAACCCAGATGGTGGCTGTAAGGATGGGAAAAGAGAGACAGGTGCATGAGACAGTATGTCTCAACATAGACTGGGGCTGCGCTGGAGTGAAAGAACGTGATGACAGGTCTCCTTTAAAGAGATTAAGTGCTTGGCTTCGCATGAAGCTCAGAGTGCCAGTCGTGATGTAGCTTGACAGTCGAGCATCAGGGACCGCTGTGAAAATAAGCCTGCTGTCTCTCAGGGCCCGCCCTGGGGATAAAGGGCTGAATTAATTAATTAAAATAATAGTTGCCAATCTGCTTGAAGTTCAAGCAGAAAAATGACAGGGCCACCTAATTGGTGAATGTAGATGGGACAGTTAAAAAACGGCTTTTTGATTGTAGGTTCTAAACAGTTTTTAAAAAGTTAATGGTTTGTTGTAGATTTTGTTTGCAGATACGTGTGTGTTTCATGTTGCTTTACAGAGTGACCACTGAGCCATAAACTTGGCATGACTTGCTCTAATTTTCCACCTGGCCACAAGTGACAAAGAGCAGCATATTGTAATACCTGGTTCCTCCAGAAAGCAGAGTGTGTCACAGTCTGAAGGTCTTGAGTGCTAGCTAGCCAGTACTTTGTACTAGAAAGACCTAACCTTCAGAGCTAAGCAAAGAATGATTGAAAGAAGATCCTCAAGAGCATGAGTTTGCCTACATTATTTAAACTTTATGAGCCTCGATTTTATCACCTATGTGATGAGCATGAACATCCCTGGCTCTCTTGGTTGCTCTGAGGTGTATGTGAGATCATATAAGGGAAACTGATGCCTGGTGCATGACTGATGCTCCATGCATGTTTATTTCCCTTATTTAAAGATGGGACTTACAGGATTTACATCAGCATGAGGCTTTATGTTGGGTAGCATAGAGAAGACAAGTGGCAAGGTTCTGTTCTGTACCTTCTATATGGTTTCATATGTTTATGCCTTGTTACTGTGAGCAGGGGAAGGAAAGAAAGAAAACTCAAGAGTGTATACCAGGGACTCACATACCCCCTTGATGGTTTTGGTGGACTTGGTTGCATGACTAGTATAACAATGGAAGGAGATATACTATTTTAAAAAGAAGAGAAGGTGAGTGAGTCAGTGATGGTCGCTCAGTCATATCGACGCTTTATGACCCCATGGACTGTAGCCCACCAGGCTCTTCTGTCCATGGAGTTCTCCAGGCAAGAATACTGCAGTGGGTTGCTATTTCCTTCTCCAGGGAAGAAGAAAGAAAGAAAGAACTCTAATGAAGGGAGGGATGAAGTCTTTGGAGTTATCAAGCTGGACATCTACACTGTGTGGTAGAAACATGAGGTGAAGCTTTTGGGTTGTAGATAAAAGAAAAGAAAGATGCAGAAGTGATACTGTCTTGGGAGTGAGCTGCCAATCAGGCACCCTGCTCATCTACAGGAAACTCTAATATGGAGCCCAGCACTGGCACAGGGTCAAGCCACAGGAGACTCCCCAGGAGTCTCGTGGATGCAGAGAGGACCCCCCACACACACACCTTCTTCTTCTTGACTGTTTTGTCTTCCAAAGGGAGGAGCCACAAGAAGAACTGCTCCTGGGCGCCCTCCTCAAGGCTGAGTGGTACTGAATTGTCAATGGTGAGGCCCACGGGACATGAGTTATGGTCACAGCAAACCACCATATTGGAGTCAGACTAGGTTGAGATTTCAAACTTGACCCAGCTTGAGCCCTCAGACTTTCTTGATTTGGGGGAAAATGGATTTCCAGAACCTCAGCATGACCCCTAGCCACAAAGAAAAGAGACTCAAGTTTTCAAAAGGGGGGTTCCAATGGTACTGTCTTTAAAAAGCCCAAGGAGGCAGACAAGGCCACATGGATATGTACGTGTCACACAGAAAGCCAAGCTGCTGAGCTCATGACCTCAGAAATGTTGCTGTCATGGAAACAGCAGGGATTTCAGAGCTGCACATGCTTGACTTTGAATTTTAGGCCCATCACTATGAGCTAGGAAAGTTCTGTCAAGTTCTTTAAGTTTTCCGAGTTTGTTTCCTTATGCATCAAGAAAAAAAAAGCTTCCACCTATATTGCAGTGTTGATATAGGATTAAATGATATACTATATGCCACAGAGGGCTACCTGCCAATGGAACATAGAAGCTGCCCAAGGGAAAATACGAGGCTTCTTCCCTTTTGCTTGGATTGTTTGACAGGTAGGTCGGAGGAAAGCCAGAGAGAGCCAGATTTCAGAAGTGAGTCGCAAAATTTTCCCCTGCCCTGGGGGTGATATGCTGGAGAAGCAGCACTTTATCCTCAAGAAATATCTTGATTGATGGAATTGGCAGCCTGTCTAGGGAGATAATTTTGGATATGTTAGACAGAAGAGGAATTTTTCCAGTCACCCCATGCAGACAGCCAGCATGGCTGAAGTCCTGCCATGAAGGGTAAAGGGAGGCTCGCAATGGGGAGATGCCAGCAGGGCCAGAGGGACCCTCATTTGTTCATCAGGGGAAATTTACAAGGGTCCCCAAGCTCTGTTCTGGCAGGCCCACTAGACCCTCTTTATAAATTCCGGACTTGGATATCCCCTTGACTGTCTTGCTTTGGCAGAGAAATAACTTGCTGCATTTTATGTATTTTCAGTCCTTCTAAGGTCAAGCTTTGACACCTTAAGGCTACCCGTGCAACCTGGAAACGTAGAGTCCATATAAATTTGGGCCCGAAAAGGGAGCTACTGGAGAAGGAGCCAGGGACCCAGAACTGAACCCGAAGTCTGCCAGCTTCTTAGCTCTGTGATCTAAGCAAGTGGCTGACAATCTGTGGCCCTTACTCTCCTCATCTGGAAAATGGGGGAGTCCCATATCTTAATTCAGACTTTTGTGTCAGCCTGTTCAAATGTGAGAAATTGTGAATAACCAGCATGGTGAAATTGAAACACTAGCTCAAAATCTGTTGAATAATAGTCAAGTGCCAGAAATTATTCAAACTCCTTTGTTTTTAATTCTTCAGCCTTCACCTCCCCATAATGGAGAAGGCAATGGCACCCCACTCCAGTACTCTTGCCTGGAAAATCCCATGGATGGAGGGCCTGGTGGGCTGTAGTCCAACTGAGCGACTTCACTTTCACCTCCCCATGAAGTACATGTGAATAGTATTCCCGTTCTGCAGGTAGGAAAATTAAAACAGAGCACTTATATAACTCGCCCAAGGCCCCAGAGCTGGAATTTGATCCTTGTCACTGACTTCAGAGCCTGCAGGCTCTGCCTCTGGTCTCTATTTTGGAGTTGGGCAGTCCTGATCATAGTTGAGGTCCCCTCGCTTATGTTCTCTGTTGCATAAGACACTCCCTTTAACTGCTCTGGCCTCTCAGCCTCATTTACAAAGTAGCCATGCTACATCCTACCTCAGCATGTTGTTACAAGCTGTAAGTCAGGCCCCATATGTGCAGCAGGGTGAATGAATAAGAAATAAGCTGCTGTTACCCCAGGAAAGAGAAGCTAGCTGTGTTTCTGTACGTCTTGGCTCTCCTAAAAGCAAACAAACCAAAGGAAAATGAATTAGTTAAAAAAAAAAAAATGAATAAAGTAGGTGTGGATTATGATAAACACTGAAAGGAAGTAACTAGGACAATAATAGAGAAGAACAAGGTTATCTACTTGAAGACGGTGGGGGGTAAAGCAACTCTGAGGAGGAGATAAAGCACATGAGATACAGGAGGATTGCTTTAATCATGTGGCAGAGGTCGAGGCACCTCTGATAATGACTAAGGCAGCTGCCGAGCTCTGGAAAGATTTTATTTGAGAGAGAGAATGGAACGGTGGTGGCATTTTTTTGCCCATGGGTGGCAGGGCCAAGCATCCCGTGTCCATTTCCCGTGTACAGTTTAGCACGAGTAGAACGTGATACATCCAAACAAATCTGGTTTCTTTGCCTCTCTCTTGTGATCATCTTCTACTCTGTGGCAGCAGCCAAGGGAGGGGTAGAGGATGAAAGAGTTCTCCTTTCATTGGGGGGGGAAAAAAATTGTGCCACAATGATGGAACTGGAATCAACACTTTGCTTTCTCTTTTCCCACCAAGAAAAAGGGGGAGGAGGATTTAATTCTAACATGAAAATTTGATGAGCTGAATATGCAGCATTGCCTGGGTCGATATCTACATTTCAAATGCATTTACTGTCATTACTGAAAGAATCTTCACTTGGTGAACCATTAAGACAAAGCACGGAGTAAATGAGATAAATCATACCTCGGGTAACTGCTCTGCAGGACTGGTGGGGAGACAACTCTTCCTGCTAGTGACGATTGGTAAAGGAAGGCTTCTGGAAAATGACCCTTCTAGGAAGGAGGAAGCTGCTAAGCAAGAGAACACTAAATGGAGGCAGGGAGTGGGCAGCATAGGAAATATACTGGGACGTGACTAAATAGAGCTGAGTGAGCCTCACCTCTGCATCACCAACCAGCTGTGTGACCGCTCAGTTCACAGATAGTGCTTGAGCACCTGTTATGGGCAAGACCACGTTATGGGCACTGAGGGTTTACTAGTTAACAGATGAAATGCACAGAGAAACCCCTACCCAGCTGGAGGTTATAATTAGGTAGTAGGAACTTGTGACAAACTAAGTATTTGAGTCCTTCCTGAATGTATATGGGTTTCCTAGGTGGTTCAGCGAAGAAGGCAATGGCACCCCACTCCAGTACTCTTGCCTGGAAAATCCCATGGACGGAGGAGCCTGGTGGGCTGCAGTCCATGGGATCGCTAAGAGTCGGGCACGAATGAGCAACTTCACTTTCACTTTTCACTTTCATGCATTGGAGAAGGAAATGGCAACCCACTCAAGTGTTCTTGTCTGGAGAATCCCAGGGACGGGGGAGCCTGGTGGGCTGCCATCTATGGGGTTGCACAGAGTCGGACACGATTGAAGCAACTTAGCAGCAGCAGCAGCAGGTGGTTCAGATGGTAAAGAATCTTCCTGCCATGCAAGAGACTCGGATTCAGTCCCAGGGTTGGAAAGATGCCCTGGAAACAGGAATGGCAGCCCACTCCAGTATTCTTGCCTGGAGAATTCCATGGACAGAAGAGCCTAGCAGGCTATAGTCCATGGGGTCACAGAGTCAGACACAACTGTGTGACTAACATACACACACACACACACGAACACACATGTTGAAGCCCTAATCCAGATGGTGTTTGGACATGGTTTCTTCGAGAGGTAGAGTTAGCTGAGGTCCAGAGGTGGAGCCCTCTCGGTGGGATTCCTGCTGTTAAAAGAACAGATACCAGAGCTCGCTCATGTTCTTTCTGTCTCTTTCTCTCTCCCTCTGTCTCTCTTTATCTCTGTCTGTCTCTCTCTCTCCCTCCCTCCAGTTTAAGGCAGCTATCTACAAGAAGGCAGCTATCTACAAACCAGGAAGAGAGCTCTCACCAGAACCCAGTGAGGCTACCTTCCTAATCTCAGACTTCCAGCCTCCAGAATTCCAAGAAAATTAGTGTCTGTTGCTTAAGCCATCTGGTCACTGGCATATTGTTACAGCATTGTTACAGCAACTCAAGCTAAGATAAAAATAATGAATAAATACTTAAAGTGTCTAGAACGCCAGCTGGTGGGAAATGCTGTGGAGTAAAGGGTCAGAAGGTCATCATGCTGGCAGTAGATGGTAGGAGGGGCAGGGAGCTGTGATTTTAAGTCAGGTGGCCAGGAGAAGCCTTTCTGAGCAAAGCACATAGGTGTTCAGAGCATAGAAGTTAAAAGCACAGGCTTATTAATGTTTTTCAACTGTCAGTTGTATGGTTCTAAATCTTGGTTAGCGCCACCCACTACCAGCTAGATATTAGGCCATTGCTTCACAAACTGCCTTGCATAGAGTAGGTGCTCAATAAATCAAATTTTAGCATACATTCAGAATTATTTGCAGGGCTTTTAAAACTTATAAACTCGTTTCTGGATCCACCATGAGAATTTCTGATTCAGTTAGGTCTGGGGTCAGCTGGAGTTTCTGCATTTCTCCCAGGTTTCTAACTGATGCTGATGCTGCAAACTGAGGACCACACTGTGTGGAGCCCTGCATAGATGAGAGCTGTCACTCAGCACCTTAGCCTCCTGGCCGTAAGCTGGAGATGCGAGCATCCGCATCACCAGGGGCCGTCAGTGCTGGGCACATGGAGCGTTCCCAGTAAGTGATGCTGCTGCTGGTGTTCTCATTCTAGCAAAGGATCAGCTGTGCAAAGGCTCAGTGAGGGGACCCCAGTCTGTCTTGAGGGTTGGGGCATCACAGAGAGATTACCAGAGATGATGCTGGAGTCTCAGTGGATATCTGGGCATTAGCTCGGAGTACGTATGGAGAGGAAACCCTTGGAGAGGGCCTTCTGAGCAGGGGGACCTGCATGTGCAGAGGGCCCGGCAGTGAGGAAAAACACTGCGAGTTCAGGAAGCCACTAATAGAATGTGTATGTCCAGGCCTACAGCCTGGTTTTACGCCAAAGCCCTAAGGCACCGGTCAGGGTTTGAGCAGGAAGGCATGTAACTGTCAGATTCAGTTTGAGAGTGATTTCCTGGAAGCGTGTGGAGGAAGGACTGGAATGGACTAGCCGTGTCTGGAGGCTGAGAGACTGGTGAGGGGGTCAAGACCACAGGTGATGCCAGGGCCAGTGGCAAAGGGTGCTGGAGTGCCTGCCTGTGGGGAGAGGGGGCTCAAAATCCAGTCCCTGGTTCAGTCACAAGCAGCTCAGACATGCCGCTGGGTCTCCCCAGAGGAAAGTCAGCTCTTTCTAATTCATCTGGCCAGGGGGAGTCACCATTTTCCGCTTTGTGCATGAACCAGCGGTGTAGGCTTGGCGGTTGTCTTCATCCATTCAGGCTGCTGTAACAGAGTATGGTAGACAAAGTAGCTTCTAATCACAGACATCTATTTCTCACACTTCTAGAGGCTGGGAGGTCCAACCAAGATTGAGGCATCAGCAGATTCAAGCCCACTTCTTGGTTCATAGATGGCTGTCTTCTTGCTGAGTCCTCATATGGTAGCAGGAGAGGGGAAGAGAGCTCCCTGGGGTCTCTTTTATAAGGTATAAACCCCATTTATGAGGGCTCTGCCTTCATGATCAAATCACCTTCCAGAGACATTTGAATGGAGGGCCCGTCGACGCTTAGTCAGTAGCAGCAGTTTTTTTACCACTAGTGCCACCTGGGAAGCAAATGGTTTCATTAGCAGTGAAAAATGGAAAGGAATTTACTCAGTTGGGAAAGAGTAGAAATGCCTGAACCAACCTCTTCTTTGAAAAATATAGTTATTTATTGTTTATTTGGCTGCATCAGGTCTCAGTTTCAGCACCTGGGATCTTTGTTGCATCATGTGGGAATTTTCATTGTGCTCCTTGGACTCTCCACAGAGACCCTGGGGTGAGAAGACTCAGGAGTTGCAGCTCTAGGGCCTAGTTTCTCCATGGCATGTGGGATCTTAGTTCCCTGGCCAGGGATGGAAGCCACGTCCTCTGCCTTGCAAGGCAGATTCTTCACCCCTGGACTGCCACGGATGTCCTCCAACCTCTATTTTCATCAAATGAAGAGTCAAGGCCCAGAGATGCTGAGTAATTAAAATGATATCACACAGCTCACGTGATAGAGCCAGAGTTAGAGCTCCAGCCTCCTGTTTCTAGGCTCTAGATTCTTTCTACAAAACCCAAACAACCCAACACAGCTCCTCACAAGGTCTGAGCCAGTGTTGATAATCCTCATTATCCACAAGGCTGATGCTGGACTAGGTGTACTAGCCCAGGTGCTTTCCGTAAATATTTTTAATGCCATCATCTGCACTTCAAGTTAAGCATCAAGATCTTCTCCCTTGGACCCTGCAGCCTTATAAATAGAAGAGCAAAGGCGATGAGGTTAGATTTTCTACCATCACTCAACTCCATTCATCATGGTGAGTGACAGAAGAAAACTCAAACTCCATGGCCCATACGTCTTCCATTTACACCAAATACCATACAGTGTGAATTTCTCCATACATGGATGAAGGGAGGAGTTTCATCCTAGCTGAGCATGAAAAGTGAGCTCTTCTGACTCTGCGCCCCACCTTCCCTCGGTAGTCAACACCACAAAGGGAATATCTCCTGGGTCACTTTTTCCCATGTAACTGCAGGCACAAAGCCAGGCATCAAAAGTGTCTTTTTCGTTTACTTGTTTCCAAGGCACATTTGTGATTGTAGCTGCTGCATGACTGTGAAAGTGCATTATGACCTCTCCACAATGACCCCAGCCTCGCCCACAGGTAACAGCTTGCCTACTCTCATTTAATACCATAACCATGATGGGCAGCCTAGGAAAAAAAAAATCACAGTCCTGACATGGAAAGAAAAGCTATGACCAATCTAGGTAGTGTATTAAAAAGCAGGGACATCACTTTGCCAGCAAAGGTCAATATAGTCAAAGCTATGGTTTTTCCAGTAGTCACACTCAAATGTGAGAGTTGAACCGTAAAGAAAACTGAGCGCCAAAGAATTGATGCTTTCGAACTGTGGTGCTGAAGAAGACTCTTGAGAGTCTCTTGGACTGCAAGGAGATCAAACCAGCCAATCCTAAAGGAAATCAACCCTGAATATTCACTGGAAGGACAGATGCTGAAGCTGAAGCTCCAATAATTTGGCCACCTAATGCAAAGAGCCAACTCACTAGAAAAGATCCTGATCCTGGGGAAGATTAAGGGCGGGAAGAAAAGCTGGTGATAGAGGATGAGATGGTTGAGTGGCATCACTGATTCAATGGACATGAGTTTGAGTGAACTCAGGGGGATAGTGAAGGACAAGGAAGCCTGTGTGCTGCCGTCCATGGGGTCACAAAGAGTCACATATGACTTAGCAATTGAACAGCAATGATTAACATAACACCTTTGGATTTTTCCTATACCCTACTCTTGTGTCTGGGTTTGTGGAATGACCACACAATGCCTAGCTCAGCCACTCTCCTCTCTCCTTCTCCTCTGCCTTTTGAATCACCTGTTTGCAGACATGTTCTCTGGTCTGTTCCCTACCATTCGAGAACCTTGAAAGGCCTCCAGCTGTTCAGCACTACTTTCCATGTCTGTTCTGAGATTTGTGTGGCTAACACACTACATCTGGAGAAGGCAATGGCACCCCACTCCAGTACTCTTGCCTGGAAAATCCCATGGATGAAGGAGCCTGGTGGGCTGCAGTCCATGGGGTCGCTAAGAGTCGGGCACGACTGAGCGACTTCACTTTCACTTTTCACTGTCATGCATTGGAGAAGGAAATGGCAACCCACTCCAGTGTTCTTGCCTGGAGAATCCCAGGGATGGGGGAGCCTGGTGGGCTGCTGTCTATGGGGTCACACAGAGTCGGACACGACTGAAGCGACGCAGCAGCAGCAGCAACACACTCCATCATGTCCTCACCTCCTCCCTCAGGTATGAAGCTACCACTTCAGTCGGTCTCTCATGTGGTTCCACACCAGGGCACAGTGGAGCAGCAACAGTTATTTGGGCCCCTTGAAATATCAACATGCTCCAACCATAAGGCAGAAAGATAACTCAGAGCAGGGTGTGACGAACTGTCTTGAAATGGTCAGGGAAGTTTTTAGAGGAGGGAGAATCTGAGTTATTTAATATCAGTCTCCATGTAGCAGAAAATGAGCACAGATTTGAGAGCTTGAGAGTTCAAGCCATCTTGAAGAGGTAATTCCCAGTAATTACACTGTAGTAGTGCAAACTCTGGAGAAGGCAATGGCACCCCACGCCAGTACTCTTGCCTGGAAAATTCCATGGATGGAGGAGCCTGGAAGGCTGCAGTCCATGGGGTCGCTGAGGGTCGGACATGACTGAGCAACTTCACTTTCACTTTTCACCTTCATGCATTGGAGAAGGAAATGGCAACCCACTCCAGTGTTCTTGCCCGGAGAATCCCAGGGACGGGGGAGCCTGGTGGGCTGCCATCTATTGGGTCGCACAGAGTCGGACACGACTGAAGCGACTTAGCAGCAGCAGCAGTGCAGACTCTCCAAGGACAGATGCCTTCATTCGTTTAGTTCACTGATATACAAGGGCAGAAGGGACGCATGAGGGGACATGTACTATGGTGAGCATAGCTGGGTGAGTTGGAAAACTAACCTCTCTGCACCATTGTTGGCACAGAGTACTTGCAATAATAAAATTTGTTTTTTTTTTTAATAAATGAAAAGAAGAAATAATATGCAATTGGCATTTAGAATGGATACAGACACTATGAGAGCATAGAGCTGGGCAATTAACCTAGTTTCATTTGATATTAAAATGCATTTTGATATCTTCAAGGATTGTAAGATACCTTAGGTCTCACATCAACTCTTAAAAATTCAGCAAATGCAAAATCAACCAGCCCTGCAAAATGTGCTGTGAACTTAGCAAACTTGGGTTCCGGCCACACTTCGCCAAACATTCTACAGCCTTTTCACCCCCTTGCCTTTGAAATGGCCCCTTCCATCGCCTGGCGTTAAGTCTCCACTATCACCTGTTCTGCGAGTCTCATTTATTTCTCTAATCCCAGCCAACTGGCGCTTTCTCTGGGGAGCTTTCTCTGACTCCGGCTGCCTGCATTGGTTGCTTCCTTCTCTGGCTTTTCTCTACATCTCTCTGGTACTTTGAGATGCGTGCATGTGCAGTTGTGTCTGACTCTTTATGACCCCGTGGACTGTAGCCCACCAGGCTCCTCTGCCCGGGGGATTCTCCAGGCAAGAATACTGGAGTGGGCTGTCACTTCCTCCTTCAGGGGAGCTTCCTGACCCAGGGATCAAACCCACATCTCCGACATTGGCAGGTGGATTCTTTACTTCTTAGCCATTGTATCCTAGTTCACCTGTTCATATGCAAGTAAATCTCTATTCCTCTCTATATACCTATGGCTAGAAGTGAGTTTGCCAATAGTGACTGGTTGCATGGGTGAGTGGATGTGTCAGTTGGTGGGTGAGTAGGTAGGTGGATGAAGGCTTTATTTTGTGATCAAAACAAGAGCCATGCTGCTATGCCCGGCAGGCCATGGTCATTTGCATAAAGAAGGTTCAAGTTATCCACATGCTCAGACTGAATCCCTCGTAGTTCACACCTTTCCTAGCCTCTTCCTCAGACCTCAGCCTCTACCCTACACTTCCCTGCACTGTACCAGTCTTGTTCCACTTTCCTGGGAGCTCCATCTGACTCCAAATGTAGTGAGACACGCCCCTTTGTCTATCAAAACACAATCAATGCTCTGAGCCAAAATGAACAGTGACACCCTCTCATCACAGAAGCAAGACTAGACAAAGGACGTTGGAGAGAAAAGCCTGCTGGTAGCAGCTCCCACTTCTCCACATCACCCTGTCCCCAAGTCTTTTCCAGGCAGAAGTGTATTAACTAGATGATAAACCGGTCACATAGGACAAGCATTCTTCTTAAAGCCTCAGGAACTCAAGAGTTCTAAGCAAGACGTCTTCCCAAACACAGTGCATTTGACAGCAATAGACCCAAAATAGTAGAGTCACAAAAAATTTGTCTTTGCAAAGACTTGTAGAAGCCAGTTCTAAGGTTTTAGACTGCATCAAACATGGTTCATATGTTTTGCTCACTTTCAATATATACTCAGTGGTCCTTAGTAGGGGCTGAGAATACAGACACCAGCTCACTGAGCAGAGAGGATAGATGTAGCAACATGATTAAACTGAGACAATGAGATTTACACTCCTAGGAACTCAGTAACTGTGTTGAATAAATTAATAAACAGTAAACAAACCAAATGAAATTCCAGTATCTTTCTGTAACATCACTGCTGTTTGACAGAATACATTAACTGTTTTTTCTCAACCCAACCAAGAAAAATGTTTTTTGTGTTTTTTTTTAATGTAACACATCCTGTTATCTTTACTCCAAGACCTATAGGCTCTTTCCTCCCTTTCCTGTCCTGTTACAGTCCTCCCATGGTCCAGTCACCTTACTCTATAGTAAGCAGTTGTTAGCAAGTGTCTTTTCCCACTAGAATCTGCATGTATTGAAAACAGTGATGGTCTCATTCATTTCAGCATCTCCATCTGCTTACTAAGGGGCTGGTCTAGAGCAGACACTCAGAAAGCGTTGCTGAGTTATAGTTGGGTTTCTAAATTTTCACTCTCCTAAAGTATTAAGGAAGGAGGGAAGTGCGTGTTATTATTCCTACCATGGACATGGAGCTACTAAGATGCAACCAGCTCCGTGGTCATTTCCACCCAGCTGTCTAGCGATAGAGATGGATGTAGATCCCAGTCCTGAGTCTGCGTCCGGAAGTCTCCAGCCCTCCTCCCTGGTCAGCCAGGGGTTTCATCTCACAGAACACAGCCCTTTTGTTCAGGAAAGCCTGCTGGTAGAACTTCTAACGTGAACACACAGAGGTCCCAGAGCTTGCTTTCAGGTTCCCAGAGAGAACTAAGCTGCTGTGCATGACAGAGTAATAGGATTTTTTTGCTTTTTTCTCCAGTGGTTAAGGAAGACAGGAAGTGAGGAGACTGGAGCTGAGAGGGAAATTGGAGGTGGTGCAGAAGGAGGCTGGCTGCAGGTACACTGACTCTGAGCAAAAGTGAGCCAAACTTCTGCTCCCCAAATATAGTAGACCAAGTTGCACGCTGGACACCCACCAGCTACACAGAGTCTGCAGCAGTGTGTCTGCAGGCACAGTGCACACAGGAAGGTGTTACATGAAATCCAGGCTGTACGCTTGTGAAAAAGCAGGATTGTGTGACTTCCCTAGTTGTTCAGTGGCTGAGTCCATGCTCCCAATGCAGGGGGCCTGGGTTTGAGCCCTGGTCAGGGAACTGGATCCCACATGCTGCAAGTTAGAGTTCACTTGCCACAACTAAGACCTGATGCAGCCAAATACTTCAAAAAAGCAGCAGCTGTGACAGGCCAGGTCTGCTGCACTCGAGCTGGGTTGTTGCTGCCATCTTTTGTCTGTATGGGGCCCGCACTGTCTACTTTGCCAGTCCCCACCACTCCCTATTGTTCCTCATGCTACCCTGGCCCACTTGACTCATTTGTATTGCTTATCTGGTACCTGAGGCCCTTTGAGTTCACAACCTCTGCACCAGAGGCAAATGATGACCCCTGAAGGCAAAGGACAGAAGCGTTAGTTCCTGCTGTCCTAGAGGGAGAACCTAGACAGGCAGCAAATGTCATCATATCCTGTGAGGCCAGACAGGGGCAGAAAATTATCATCTCTAATCTAAGGTTGATGAAACTGAGGCTCAGAAAGGATAAATCTCAAAACCATGGTAACAAAGCAAGTAAAAAGGGAGAGCCAGGATTCAAATCCTGGGTGATCTGATTCCAAACTCTGTACTTTGTCCGAACTACTCCTCTAAGGGCTTGTTAATTCCTCCCTACCCTGCACCAACTCTTTTGATTCTAAACTTGAATGCTGACCCAGAAGGTCTAACTCATTTGCATATTAATTGAATGTGGTCTGAGAGAAGGGTCATTGGTTCCCCTGTGCAGTCTAACATCACATTTTTAAAATCCTAGATAAACCAATGTGTCATTTGCTGGTTCTTCTTGGTTAAGGAGAGGAGAAGGGGAAATAATTAAGTTACCTGGATGTTTGGACTTCCATGTTCAGACTGCTAATTGTTCAAGGTGGGAAACTGATCACAGAGGAGCAGGAGTGATGCTTCCAAACATCAAACCCTCTGCTTTTGGCAGACATGACAGGGGAAGTTATATCTAAAGAAGAGAAAGTATATAATTAAATGTCAAAACATATTGTGAAAAATGGTTTTTAACTCCTCAAATCTCCTGGCAGGATGAAAAAGAGAAACTCTAATAAAGCTGGTTCCATCTCACAGGAGGTCAGGAAGTCATTGCTAACAGCAGAGACCCAAAAGGCAACCAAAGTGCTGACAGCCTGTGGTTCTCCTGCCCAGTAGGTGAGAACAGCCCAAGGCAACAAAGCCTTACTACATATCAGACTTTCCAATGCATGTTCTTACTCAGTCTTCACAGTTACCATTCAGTATGTGCTTTATACCCATTTTACAGATGAGGAAAACTGAGGTTCAGAGAGCTCTATTCTGTCCATTCTCTCCCCTCAACTCTCTCCTTTTGCCAATACCCAAGTGCTTCCTACACAGATACCAGGTCACAGTGGGGAGTTTCCAGGGAAGATATAGAAAGTGACACAGCTGTGAGCTGTGAAGACTGCCATAGACATGAGTTCAAGTACTGGCAGGCTGAAGTTGGACCCTTGGGCCATTTTATCCAGGCTCTTTGGGACACATCTTCCTCATCTGTAGAGCAGATAGCTAGACTTTCAGAGTTCTTATGAAAAGCAAATGATCTCGTATACATTAGTGCTTTAAGTGAAATAGTATCTGTGAGTACCTGCCATAGAGTAGGTACTCAAAATGGGATATCGAATTCTCATTACTAGTTTAATCTGGTTACCTCTCTGATTTTTCCTGAGAGTGATCGAATGACTTTTCATTGCTTCTAGTGCAATGAATGACTTTGTCCACAAAATAGGGTCTCAGTCCTTGGCCAGTACGAGACTGTGGCCGTGGGCAAGCCCGAGCCCCAGGCTCGGAGTCGGTTGGACTGAGGTGTGGGCCCTGCCTGTCCCACTTGGAAGCTGTGCATCCTGGGCCAAATTCTTTTCTGAAACTGAGAAACCTCAGTTTCTCAAATCTTTTAGTGGAGCTAATACCTACTCCACCGGATGGTGACAAAGACCAAGTGAGATAAGACTCTCTGTAAAAAAAACAAAACAAAACAAAACAAAAAAACAGGGAAACTGTGAGGCCCTGTGGAAGCCCTTTTCTGAAGATAGGTGTTACCCCCTTCGAGGGAATGGATAGCAGTTGCTCTCAAGCTTTTGAGAATCACAAACACGTTGCAAATCCCTGCCACACACACACATGTGCAATGCACGTAAGGCATACATGTACTCTTTCAAGGATGCGTGGCCCCTGAGAACCATCCATGACTCCCCAGGCGAACCTTCGGTTTGGCTCTGCTCCCCTTCCAGGTGGTGCTCATGGTAAAGAACCTGCCCGTGCAGGAGACACAAGAGACGCAGGCTCCATCCCTGGGTCGGGAGGATGCCCTGGAGCAGGGCATGGCAATCCACTCCAGTATTCTTGCCTTGAGAATCCCATGGACACAGGAGCCTGGCAGGCTACCGTCCACAGGGTCACAGAGAATCAGACACAACTGAAGTGACAGCTCGCATGCCCTCCCCATCTCACCTCCAGGTTAACAAAATCCTTCCTGAGCTGTGGATGGTGGGGACTGGGTAGGTCCTCCTGTGGCTGCTGATGCTTATTTTGGGGACCTGCTGCCCATGTACCAGGGTACCCAAGAGAGACAGTAAGCCTTGAGAGAGAAAATCCATATTTACAAACCAGTCTTCCTTCCATCAGCTCCTTCGGGGATATTATACCCAAAGAGAAAGGACCAAAGAAAGGCTGGAGACCAACAAGAGACTCATTCACTCAGCCCCCAGAACACATACTAGAACTACTGCACAGAACCGGAAAGGAGATAGAGTTCTGATAAACATAGGAACCACTTAAGCCATGAGTGCCTCCCAACTGGGATCCGCATCTTCCGCCTGTATCACCAGTGCGGAGCACAGAGGTGCACAGGCGCAGTGGATGGATGGACAATCTTCTAGTGAGATTAGACAGTCTGAGGCTAGAGAGCATATTCAGGTATCAGAGATGCGTTGAAATACTTAGCCTTCAAGTCAAATGGTGGTTCCATGAGTTGTTTTCAGTGTCATCTGTGTCTAAATAACCTGGGCCATTTGTTTAAAAAACATCTTGTTGGGCCTTGCCATAGATGCACAAAATCATAATCTGCTGGGGTGGAGCCTGAGAGTGTACATGCATATGTGTATGTGTGGTGGTGGTGTTATTTAGTTGCTAAATCATGTCCAACTCTTTTGCGACCCCATGGACTATAGACCTCCAGGCTTCTCTCTCCATGGGATTTTTCCAGGCAAGAATACTGGAGTGGGTTGCTGTTTATTTCTCCAAGGGATCTTCCTGACCCAAGGATCAAACCTGCATCTCCTGCATTGCAGGTGGATTCTGTACCACTGGGCCACTAAGGAAGCCCGCGTGTGTTGTGGTGAAATGTTCCCGAGTAATTTATGTAGCCTGATTTAGGCACCACTCCTCTCTTTACTTTGTGAGTAGAATGTGATCATAAAGGTTTATCTCGGTAGCATGACGTAATCTAGGCTCAAGTTCTACATTGACCACTGAATAGCTGTGTGATATTGGGCAAGTCACTTGAGATAACTGACCCTAACTACAATTACCTCATCTATACAATGGGGATAAAGACGCAGTTAGCAGGAAGGCATTTTGAGGATTAAATAGGATTCTACCCAGAAACAGCCCAGCCTAGAGCTTGTCACTAACTAAGCTTTTAGTAAGTATCAGGTGTTTCTGGTGACTGGGCCAATAATAGAGAAATGTTAAGAGACTCACAGTAGCCACAGGAAGTTGGCAAGCAAGCGGTCACAATTCCTGTTTTAAAGATGAGAAAACCAATGCTCACCATGGACTGTAGGCTCAGTGGTAGAGGCAGGACATGAACCCAGATATGCTGTCAGGCTCAAGGGCCCGCATCCCTGGCCTCCCAGTAGGAACAGCTTGCTGGTGTCATGCACAGAACTAGGACCCACAGCACGCAGCCAGGACGTGATTCAGACCAGCCTGGGTGGGAGTGGCTTGCACACCCCAGGACACAGCTCAGATTGCCCTGAGACATATGGGGGAGGCGGACTGTTTTCCACCAAGGAGTCCTCTGCCTCCTCGTGGGCCTTGGAATGGACTGGGTCACTCATGTTAAGTGACGAGCTGACACCACTTGGCGTAGGCAGATAGCTTTATCAGATGAAAAGCCAAATGCAATCAAATGTTTGGAGGCTTTTTAAAAAAACATTAGAAACATTTACCATGACGTTATTGACAAACTGGTTAATAAGCCGCCTGGACTACAGTAATACTGCTGGGATCAGCAGCTTTTGCTCCACGCTCTTTCCCTTCTCCTCTTGAGCTCCTGATGTGTTTGGTGTGTGCCTGCCCCAGGATGGCTGTGAGTCTGCCCTGACTCCGGAGGGTCTCCTCTTCTTCAAGGGCACTAGTTCTTTTCCATCTCTGCATCTCCAATATGTAACACATGTATTAACAATTAATAGTACTCAATAATGAATTCACATACTGACTGTTTTCGAAATGTACTTTCTTAAGCACATCTCCACTCACATTCTGGTTCCATCCATTCTTCTTTTCTTTTTTCTTCCTTCTTTCCACTCTCACCCCAAAGGATCCATTTTCACTCTCTGGCTCTCCCTAAGAAAATAATCTAATGAAGAATTCACACAAAAAATTTTTAATTAAAAATAAAGCTGGAGAGAAACTTTAAATTTCATTTGGTAGTCCAATTGTTAGTAATACTATTAGTTTGAGTTGTTTTAAACTATATTATTATATTATAGAATAATATTGTATTTTATATATTTTAGGTATTATAATGTTAATACTAATGTTGTCCAGAACCACAATTTTTAATGTGAGAAAAAAGATGTAAAAGATAAAATTTTAAAAGCTAGTAAAGATATTGGCAAAATAAGAGATTATATAATTTAAAATAAATAATTCACAGAGCTAACTCAAACAAATAAGTGAATCTGCATGAATCTTGTAGGGTTATTGGCTGATTCTCCCCATCCCCACTCCCTGGAGCTCAGAAGTCATGTATATTAGCAAAAGCATTCTCCTGTTAGACAGAGGGCTTGGGCTTATCCCTTTGGCCATGACTGCAACCATTTGCAGACATGATTCTAAATTCAAAGGCAGTGCTAAACTGGCAATATTTAATTCACTGTGATGGTGAGCATGGCTGTGTCTCCCTGGTCTTTCAGGTATTCGTAAGTATAAATGGGAGTAAAAACAGTGCCAACATCCCAAGGCTGACACAGGACTGAATGTGATAAAATGATCACAGAAGAGACTTACAGGTCTTTTGAAGGAGAGCAGTTCTAGGTTTCTCTGGCTTCTCAAGCTCATAGTGCTGCCTCCTGGGTGGTGCCTGGTTGAAATGGAAGATTTAATACATAGAACATGTACTGTGTGTCTAGGCACCATAGGTAAGAGGGATGACAAAGACCATCACCCTGCCCACCAGCTACACACTGACTCTTAAAGGAAGAAAGCACAAACTTGAGGGGGGGGAAATAACTCTGAGGGATGTGTAGATTGATTACTGTTTTGGAAATTAAAAAATGAAGGCTCATCTTAGACAGATCCGTAATGCAGCTCTAGAGTGGATTATTGCTCCCAAACATTCACTGTCTTTGCCTGGGAAAGAATTACACTCCCGCACCCCACTGATGGCACACTTGGTCATCTGACTTTTCTGGCCGAGGAAATGTTAGTGGATGTTAATGTTCTGGTTCTGAGGAGAAGCTTTAAGAGCCAGGATGTGATTCACCATGTTCTTTTCCCTTCTGCCCTGATCGCTGGCAATGGAGCTGAGCTGTACCTGACCTGCAATGGCCAGAGAGAGTAAGTGAGGGAAAATGAATCCTTTGATATGATAAGCCACTGGGATTTCAGGGTCAGTTGTTACTGCAGCGTAGCCTAGCCTATGCTGACAAACACGGACTATGAGACAAAAGAAACCCAAAGCTGAAGACACCAGTGAAGCAAAGGCTTAGAAGCAGATGCAATATAGGTATCCTATGGACTATCCCATGGTATAGACAGAGCCTGTCCTGGAAATACAGTATATAGCTAAATTGTGTGCAGCCAAGAATATGTATTCAAGGAGTTTTGACCTCCTTCCATACTCAGTGAGGACCCGTACAGTCACTGGGGCAGGAAGGTGGTAGGACCAAGAATCCATCTCCAAAGCCATGCAACTGACCCACCAGCCAAAAGGCCTGAGAAGGCTGCAAACTTTGCAGAGTATAAGCCTTATGGACTTTGATGTTACTGACAAGATAGTTCATCAGAGCCTATAACAGCACAGCACAGCTTAATACCTCAGCCCAGAGATATTTATGTGCAAGCCCACAGTAGTCTAATTACTCTGTATCAAGTACCATGTATCAAAATACCCTTCAAGATTATAACAGGTTTAATTAAATGCACAGTGAAATCCACTTAAGATGAGCTAATTGGGTAGAACCTGATTTTCCTTCCCACTGAGTTTGACAGACACGAGGACATTCCAGGGAAAGGGCAGCACATCGAGGGATACTGAAGGAGGCAGGGGTCAGAAGCTGGTGCCTCAGGAGCCACAGCAGGACTGAGGTTTCCCAGAGGCAGCGAAGTGGAGTTGGGAACAAGCCCAGTGACGACAACTCTCTCACCCACCCTAGAGGGGACGCTACTCCCATCCCTATTATTCCCCAACTCGGTAAACAGCAGCTCCTCCCTTCGGTAACTCAGGTCAAAGACACTGGAGTCATCCTTGGCCCCTCTTTCTTTCAGTCACACCCCGTATTTGCTCTCATAGCCAATCACTTCAGCTTGGTGTTCAAAATACAGAGCCCTCCTGAGTATTTCTCACCAGGCTGTCACACCTGCCATGGTTCAAGTCACCATCATACACCACCTAAATGACTGACACAGCTTCCCAAGCAGTCTCCTGCACCTCCACCCCAACAATCTACTCTCAACCCAGCAGCCAGAGTGGTCTGTTTTTTTTAAAAGCACAAGTCATGTCCCTCATCTGTTCCAGACCCCTCAAGGGCTCCCAACTCATTCCAAATAAAATCCAGTGAAGACCCTTACAATGACTTACAAGGCTCCGTACTGTTTCTTCCACACACAAAGCAGATTCTAAAGTGGAGGTGATTAGGAGTTTGGAATTATCAGATACAAGGTACTATATATAAAATAGATAAACAAGGTCCTACTGTATAGAAGAGAGGACTATATTCAGTACCCTGTGATAAATCATAATGGAAAAGAATATGGAAAATAAAGTGTATATATATATGTGTATATATCTGAACATATACATATCCACATATATATATAATTGAATCACTTTGTTATATACTAGAAACCAATACAATGTTGTAAATCAATTGTACTTCAGCTGAAAAATTAAAATTAAAATGAGGTGAAGGTTCTGATGAATGACCTGCTTCACCTTCCCTCAGTAAGACAAGTCCTAGATTTCTGAATGAATCCTGAACTGGACATAGACATGAAAATAAGAATTTTGCTCAGTAAGTTTCCAGTCTTGTTGGAAAGAGAGACGCATAAGCTCAGATGTTAGAGAGAAGTGTGACCATTGGTGAGGTAGAGACGAGCATGATGTTCCAAGGGAGTGTCAAGAAGAAACAACTAATCTAGTCTGTGGGGAAATGAGCTTTGACAGCCTTCAGTTTTGTTTAAAGTTGACCTTTTCCCCAGTGATATTTTTTATGAACTAGATAAGAAGCTAGTTGATTTGTTTATTGTTTTGTTAATTCATGAGTATAGTATAATACCTGTCAGATATTTCAGGATCATGTTAAAGTCTAGGTCAGCCCCACTGCATTTCTAATCGAGTCATTCCTATCCATTTGCATACTACGTATAATAGAATACATAATGGGGAGTACATAGGCTCTTCAATAAATGTACTACGTGCTGTGCTTAGTCACTCAGTCGCATCCGACTCTTTGTGACCCCATGGACTGTAGCCCTCCAGGCTTCTCTGTCCTTTGGATTCTTCAGGCAAGAATACTGGAGTGGGTTGCCATGCCCTCCAACAGGGGATCTTCCGACCCAGGGATCAAACCCAGGTCTCCAGCCTTGAAGGCAGATTGTTTACAATCTGAGCTACCAGGGAAGCCCTTCAATAAATGGTGTTTGGAAAACCAGTTATCCACATGCAAAAGAATGAAATTGGACCCTTATCTTACACCACACATAGAAATCAATTCAAAATGGATTAAATGTGAGACTTAAAGCTGTAAAACTTACAGAAGAAAACAGAGAAGCCCCTTGACACTGACCTTAGCACTGATTTTTTTGGATATGGCACCAAAAGCTCAGGCAACAAAAGCAAAAATAAATGAGATAATATGTCAAACTAAAAAAGCTTCTGTACAGCAATGAGAACACTCAGCAAAATGAAAAGGCAACCTGTGGATTGGGAGAAAATATCTATCAACCATGAATCTGATAAGGGGTTAGTACCCAAGGAGCTCATTACAACTCAGTAGAGAAAAACCAAACAATTCAATTTTAAAAGTGGACAAAGGACCTAAATAGACATTTTTCCAAAGAAGATATGCCTATGGCCAACAGGTACACAAAAAGGTGTTCAACATCACTGATCATCCAACAAGTGCAAATCAAAATCACAATAAGATATCACTTCACACCTAGTAGGATGGCTATTACCAAAAGATTAAAGGTAATAAGTATAATCATGGATGTGGAGAAAAGCAAACCCTTCTCCACTGTTGGTGGGAGTGTGAATTGTTTCAGCCACTATGGAAAATAGTGTGGAGGTTCCTCAAAAAAATAAAAATAGAACTAACACATGATCTAGTAATCCCCCTTCTGGAGATATATGTGCATACATATATATGTATGTATATACACAAAGGAAATAAAGTGAATACCCTCAAGGAGCTATCTTCACTCTCATATTCACTGCAGCATGATTCATGATAGACAAGACTTGGAACCAACCTAAGTGCCCATCAACAGATCAATGGATTAAAAAAAAATTGTATTATATATGCACGGTGGTTTAGTCACTAAGTCATGTCCGACTCTTGTGACCCCACAGACTGTAGCCCACCAGGCTCCTCTGTCCATGGGATTTCCCAGGTAGGAATACTGGAGTAGCTTGCCATTTCCTTCTCCAGGGGATCTGCCCAACCCAGGAATGGAACCCACATTTCCTGTCATGTCTCCTGCACTGCAAGCAGGCTCTTTACTGCTGAGACACCAAGGAAGCCCTTATTCAGCATAAATATAAAGTAAAAGTAGTCATGCTCCCCCTGCCGCTGAGCTCCTGACTGCCCACCACATGAGCCATGGAAATAGAGATAATACAAAAGATTAGCAGGCCCCCTTCATCACATACTCAGATAATCAGAGGGGTGATGAAAACGCTGCTGTTGCCACTTTTTCCATCATGTGGTGTTTTGAGTTGTTGTTTTGTTCGCTTTGGGGTTTCTGCATAGTTTTCATGCATTAATTATAAATCTGTAAATTTTGGTAGAGATACAAAAATGCTAACACACACAGCAAAGGGAAGGTTTTTAAGCTTCTTACTTGGCAGATTTGTCTTGAGCACCTATTATATGATGCGTCAGAATGCCTCACTTGTCACTTTTAACATGAAACCAGGGAGCCATTGAATTTTTATCCAAATAAGGACACTTTGAGGCTAAGGGGGGCATTACTAATTATTACCTCTAGGGACTGGCATAGACTTGGACTGTCCTGGGCAAACCAGAGCTGAAGCCCCCTATTTGTATGTTGCTTACTTATTGTTCGGAGAAGGCAATGGCACCCCACTCCAGTACTCTTGCTTGGAAAATCCCATGGATGGAGGAGCCTGTTAGGCTGCAATCCATGGGGTCACTAAGAGTCGGACACGATGGAGCGACTTCACTTTCACTTTTCACTTTCATGCATTGGAGAAGGAAATGGCAACCCACTCCAGTGTTCTTGGTTGGAGAATCCCAGGGACGGGGGAGCCTGGTGGGCTGCCGTCTATGGGGTCGCACAGAGTCGGAAACGACTGAAGTGACTTAGCATACTTATTGTTACCCTGAACAAGGCACCGTTCTGCCACCGATGAAGATGCTGAGACCCAGAGCGTTTGCAATGTCCTGGGTGACATATTTGCATCCAGGTCTTTCCCTCTGAAAGCTTATGCTGACTCCATCTCACGTGGCAAAAGTAACCATAATACAAATGACAAAAGTTGAATGTAAGGTGACAGAGAAAGAGGAAAGACATTTAAAAGAAAAATCAGGGATTCTGCATATTTGCAAAACAGTAGCAAACTCGTGGATTTAGAGAACGAACTTAAGGTTGCTGGAGGGAAGGATGAGGGGAAAGGATAGTTAGGGAGTTTGGGATGGACCCGTACACACTGCTATATTTAAAATTGATAACCAACATGGACCTACTGTATAGCACAGGGAACTCTGCTCAAAGTTATGTGCCAGCCTGGATGGGAGGGCAGTTTAGGGAAGAATGGATACATATAACAATATGTATGATTAAGTCACTCAGCTGTGCACTTGAAACCGTTACAACATTGTTAATTGGCTGTACCCCAATACAAAAGAAAAAGGTTTTTTAAAAAAAGAAAGAGAGAAAAACCAGAGAAAACCTGATAGTTGGTATCATTTCTACCTGCTCATGAGAGGTGGGGAGGATTTGGACTCAGGAGGTGGAAGTCACACTTTCTAAGGGAAGGGGAAAAAGAGAAAAGGAAGGACTGGGTCTGTGCTGGGAGCATGTAAGGAGCTCTCAGGTGAAGTGAGTTCCTGCCACCCAGGATGGCCAAAAGAGAGGAGCCGAATCAGTAACTAAAGTGAACTTTGACTTTTTTCCTCTGTCCTCAGAGACATGGAAGCAAAATAAGCTACATACTATACAAGGTCCAGTGTAAAATGAAAATGTAGGGCCTTTAGTTGAAGAAGTATTATGAATTTCAAGAGGGTGCCTGTAGAGCATTGAACCAAGCTTGAGGTCCTTATAGCTTGGGACCAATGAGAATGCACACTCACAAAGCTGGCTTTCCACAGAGGGCTTGTTTTGTCTCAGTTCTTACCTAATGTGAGCTCAGAAGACACAGCCTGAAACATCCACTCTGGGCCCAGCAACAGAGTAGCAGGAGATGAAAACCTGTCCTCCGGCTCAGATAGGTCTGGAATTCTAGAGACGTCCCAGATTGCCAGTTTGGGAGCATCTCTTCCCAAGGCCCCGCCCCTCCTTTTGGGCCCTGACAAGTGAAGAGGATCTTCACAGCACTGTTTTCCTGGTTCTTTCCTCATCTCCTTGGTTCATTCCATTGTCAGGCAGTGTATCTTTAGGATGCATTTTTTCATCTTGAGATCAGTGGGTTCACAAGGGCCTTTTCATGGGTGAGTGCTGAGTCGCTCAAATGTGTCTGACTCTTTGCAACCCCATGGATGGTAGCCTGCCAGGCTCTTCTGTCCATGGAATTCTCCAAGTGAGAATACTGGAGTGGATTACTTTCCTTCTCCAGGGGATCTTCCCAACCAAGGGACCAAACCCAGGTCTTCTGCATTGCAGGCAGATTCTTTACTGTCTGAGCCACCAGGGAAATCTCCCTCTTTTCATGAGTACCTGGCTGTGTTCTTCTTCCTTCCCAGTCCTACCAGTCAGTCAGAAATCTACACTTGACATCAAGAAAGAGACAGGGACAGATGCCTGTCATAAAACAGAGGCAGATCAGGCTCTGCCTCTGCTCCCCAATGTCTGGGCTGGACTCAGAGGCTTCTCTGTGGGTCCTGGCAGACAAGCGATGGGTATTCCATAGGACAGTACCACTCCATGCCATAAGGCCCATGAAGAGAAAGATTTGCAGCAGAGTTCATCTGCAGTGCCTGCTTGGCACTCAAGGTCTTTGTGAGCCAGCCCCTGTCCACCTGTCCTTGCTTCTCTCCTACCACTGCCTATGATGGAGCTCAGGCTCCACAAGATTTATCCTCAATTATTCCTGTGCTCTGGGCTCATAACATTGCTCCTGCTGTGTCCTCTTCTGGAACTGCCTCAACTCCATGATGAACAAAGGCTATTTATCTCTCAAGGCCTAATTCAAACATTTCCACCGAAGTCTGACCTGAGTGCTCAAAGTGATCCCTTGTGTTGATGGCATGATTTCAACATGCCCACCTGCTCCTGAACTCTTTGCTGAAGCAACCCCTCTCTGCCCTGAATCCTCTCAGCATCTGTCTAGAATCCTCCTTCTTTATAATATCATGGGCCCATGCCTCTGTCAGTTGAAGCTCCATGTTACAAACAACTGGCAGCTCCAACTCACACCAGTGTCAGCAATAAAGGGAGCTATGTTGGGCTGAGGGCAGTTTCTCAGGTCTCCGTCCTCTGGGTTGGCTCCACCCTCGCCTGCCTCCCTCATAGTAGGTTGGTTACAGAAGCTCTGAGTCTCACATCCTTATTCCAATAGTAGTGCTAGCCAGGGTCCCCTCCAACATTCTCCTCCCCACCAAGACGTAGGGCTCATACTTTCTCCTTGACAAGAACTCAGGTGCCCACCCCTGAGTCAGTTTCCAGACTGAGCTCTTTGTCTCTGTAGCCGGGGTTGGAGCCCCATCCAAACAGCGTGGCCCGTGAATAGAGAAAGATGGAGTCCCCTTGCTCCACAGAGAGGATGGATGCTGGTCAACAACACCTTCTCTGTCTCTCTTGCTGGAAGATAAGGTCCTCAGGATAGAGAATAGCTCTCACTTCGTATTCATACGTTTCATTCAACAGATATCTAAGGAGCCCCTACTATTTTCAGGCACGTTGGTAAGCACTTGAGAGTTTCCAAATGGTAGCCATAGTCTCAGTGTCCATAGAGCTGAAAGGCCATCCATTCAATCAACTGCTACTTGTTAAACACTTACTGTGCAGCCAGGCAGTGTCAGGCTTTGGAAATTCAGCAGTTGTTATAACACACACCACCCCTGTCTTTGTATAATGTAGATGCCAAACCAAAAATCACAAATAAGCAAACAGACAATTATGCAGTATTATGGTCAACCAAGGTCCGGGACAGTTTGGGGGCTCAGTCTCTTGACCTGGCTTTTTAAGGGGTAGGGGTTGAGAAGGTAAAGCCAGAATGACTTCCTGGAAAAAAAAAAGTACCACCTGCACTGAATCATGAGCGGTTGAAGGTAATCCCCAGAGAACATTATTTAGTATTTGGCGTGGGATAGCTTTTCAGTGAATGATGGATGAACAAATGCTTTAATATAAAAAATGTACAAACCTTTCCTTGAAGGAGGATGACTGAATTAATTATGCCCTCATCCCAATTATCCACCCCAATGAAGGGAGTGTTGTTGCTTGAAAAATCTGTAAATCATTAATTTTTTGTTTGAAAACTGTCATGATCCCTGTGCATGTTAATGTTTTGCCTAAGCTAATATTGAAAGGAGTTTGCACATGTGTCCTCATCAGAGTTGGTAAGAAGAAGCCAGAAAACAACTTAAATGAAAGGGAAAGATCAAGCTTGAACTGAAAATAACATGAGTAACAGGTGAAGTGGATGGATTGGTTTGGATTTGCTGAAAGTTGACTATATTGGGGGGGAAAATGCCCCCAGAGCATAATGAATTGCCTGTTATTGTCTTAAATGTAAAATCAGGATAATATCTACCTGTAGGATTGTAGGAATTGGAGATTACTGAATGCAAAGGATATAGCTCTGGCCTGACACAATATTTGCTCAGAATACCACACCTGCTTTTGCTGTTGTTGCTTTTGTGGCTTCTGTTGTTCATGACGTCGCTGATGTTGTTCCCAAAATGTGTTGCCTTAGTTCTTCCCTCCATCCTTTTATCCACAGTATTCCTTCAACCAGAGCTCCTTTTACCACCAGGTTAATTCCTAATTTATCCTTCAAGTGATAAGGATAAGCCTTTTCTAACCTTCCCCTCCCTGGACTGATAAGATTCCGTCTCTGAGCCAGGCTTGGACACAAGCACTAATCACTCTGGACTCTTACTGCCTGGGCCTATGTCTCTCCCACTGGCCTGGGACTTCCTCCAGGACACGTGGTGGATGTATTTTTTGAAGTTTGTTTCCAGTTGTGATCATGCATCTTATGTTCTATACATGTTTGCTGAGTCAATGAAAGAATGAACAAATAAACCACAAAAAACTACACATTCATAAGATATTAGAACTAGAAGAGGTCTCAGACATCATTGCATCCCATTTATTTCAATTACAGTGAAGGAGAGGGAATAACTTGCCCAGGGCTACACAATAGGAAGGACAGAACTAGACTTCAACATGGGTGCTGTTGGGGTCCAGACACCCAGTGCAGAGCCTTCTCCCTTGCATCACCCTTGGTCCTGAGCCTCAGAGAGACTTACCAAGGGTTTGAATTCATTAGGTCAAGCCTGGTGTATGATTTCATCAAGTATGATCTGCTGTATACTCACTCTGGGAGAAAATGATTATGTGAACAAGTAAGTTTTGGAAGGCTGTTAGTAAAGAGGCCTTTCTAATTTTGTTTGACCCACTTTGACCACAGAACCCCTCCTCCTTGACATTTCCTTTGTCTGCTTTACTTTCTTTCTTTCTTTTTGACTTTTGCTTGATACATATTAGCATGTGTGGAACACACAGGTAAATTTTGACCACACACAGGTGACCCTGGATGAATTGTCATTATCCATTGTCACAAACAGTAAGGCTATCTAAAGGTTATCTAAACTGTCACAAACAATAAGGTTGTCTTTAGATATTTAGATAACCTAGGGAATATGTCCTGTTCCCTCATTTTATGAATGCAGAAACCGAGATCCAGGTTTCCCTGGTCACTCCTGACAATGAAGGAGACATGGGTTCAATCCCTGGGTCAGGAAGATCCCCTGGAGGAGGAAAATGGTACCCTACTCCAATATTCTCGCCTGGGAAATCCCATGGACAGAGGAACCTGGTGGGCTACAATCCATTGGGTTGCAAAAGAATCAGACATGACTTAGCAACTAAACAACAACAGCCTGAGATCCAGAGAGGCAAAACAGCACTGCCTGGGCCACAAGGCACAAGTAATGGCGTATCTGCATTTTAATCTGTTTGGTCTAAAAGTGATCCATTCATGCCAAATAGCCCAAGAGTTTCCCTCCATTGCTCAAGGCTTCAACAGTGTCATTTTCAGATGTGCCTAGCTGAGTTTCAAGGCTAGGTTAGGTATCTGCTGCCTGGTGCAGAAGTGTCTCTGAGAGGTATTTGAGAGTCAAGCTCATTCCCTGTTCCCTGCTATGGTGACCTACTGCCCTGGGCCATGCTGCTAATATTCATTACAACATAACTACCCAGACTGACAGAGTGCCTTCCCATCAGTGACTCTGACTGCTTGTTCCAGAGTGTCACACTAAACCTCCTGACAGTTCTTTAGACCATTCTTGACAGTTGAGGGAGGAAAAAAGATTAAATAAAGAAGGTCAAAACTTTGCCTAACAAAGGTGTCCCATTTCATTAAAAAAGGAAGTGGCGCAAAATTCCTGGTGTCCTGGCTGCTTCTGCTAAGTCACTTCAGTCGTGTCCGACTCTGTGTGACCCCATAGACAGCAGCCCACCAGGCTCCCCCATCCCTGGGATTCTCCAGGCAAGAACGCTGGAGTGGGTTGCCATTTCCTTCTCCAATGCAAGTAAGTGAAAAGGGAAAGTGAAGTTGCTCAGTCGTGTCCAACTCTTAGCAACCCCATGGACTGCAGCCTACCAGACTCCTCCGTCCATGGGATTTTCCAGGCAAGAGTACTGGAGTGGGTTGCCAGCTCCATGTAAAAGGCCTTTCCATTCTTTTCTACTACTGTTCCCTGCTCACACCATCTTCCTCTTGATTTCTTTCCTAACCAGAATTAGGTATGCACTTCCCAGACTGTTGTTCCCCTTGACTGCTATGCCCTTTCCATTTCCAAGTGTGCTAAATCCCTAACCCTCTTTCAAGACCGAATTCCAAAAGCTTCTTCTCTTTTGGACTTCACCCCAGCCATATAGTGGCAGCTCACTTGCCTCTAGGTTGGAACTGATCACGTCTTGACTAAAATCTTAAAATTTTTGTTCACATCTAAGTCTTACTGTCACAGCTCGTTTCTTGGGTTCAAGATCTTGTTTTATACTTTTCAGAGTCCTCTCTAAAGCAGTGCCTTGGAATTCAGTAGAGCTTAAACACAGCCTTTGAACCAGGAAGATGGAATGGAATTCCAAGTACAGCACTGTCTAGACATTACCTTTCTGAATTTGTTTGTTTGTTTCCAAAGGCAAAATGGGGACAACCTTGCATAGCCTGCGGGGTTGTTATGATGCCCAAACAACACAACATGAGTGAGTGCTTTGCAAAGTGCTTTGCAGCACCCTGGGCAGCCAATGACTAGTGTTAATAGAAGACTAGTGTTAATGCTAATACCCAAGCAGCACCCCCACACAGATACACGCACACAGCACATCACGTCCTCTACCCTGACACCACCCCGCAGCTCTTAACCCGTCTCCAAAATCTTTAGAGAACCTATGTGTTTCTTACTTCTAAGGGTATACCAGAAATCCAAATGCACTTCCCAATCTTCTTTACTTTAAATGCCGCTTCCTTTGAGGAGTCTCTCACCACAGGTGTCAGAAGTGACCTGTCATTCCAAAAGCATCTTGTCCTCTGTTCTAACATTTTAAATTACATTTAACTAGTCAGCAGTTTAGAGCCTGTCATCCTCCTTGGATTAGGTTGTTTATGCCTGCAGTGTTTATAGTATGGTGACTAGTCCATTGTCAACACTCAGTAAAAAAAAAAAAAAATGAGTGAATGCATTTTTTTTGAGGAAAAAATCCACAACTCCTCACAAAATAAATCCTATTTTAAATGGTTTCCCCCAAATAATGAATTTTTAAAATCTACTTCCTGGTTCAAAAAAAGGTTTATAATGCAAATGGGTCACTTCTTGGTAGAGTATTTGGCACACTTTCCATGCTTCTGTTTCCATATTTAGATGTAGTTGTGCATGTGCTAAGTTGCTTCAGTCGTGTCTGACTCTTCGTGACCCTATGGACTGTTGCCTGCCAGGCTCCTCTGTCCGTAACTCTCACTCTATTTAGAGATCAGAGATCCCTAAACCCCAGAACTCAGACATACTCTCAAACTCACAGATAAGAAAAAAAAAAAAAAAAACAACCTGGATTTTTCAGCCAGCTGCCTCACAGTTCAAGCTTCAGGTATAAATGAAAGGGAATGAAGGTTTCTGGGGCCTCTGCAGGTACCATCCACCAGGCTTTGGAAAGGAAAGAGTTTGCTGAACACCCTTCAGGTGTCCGGCCTTGACACCTTCATACACATGATGATTTATTCCTCACCCTAATCCTGTGAGGTGGTCATCATCCTGTTTTCTAGGTGGGAAATAGAAGTCTGAAAGAGTTCACAGGGCAATCATATGGCTGACCTAGTACTCTAATCCAGGGCCTGCTGCTGCTAAGTCACCTCAGTCGTGTCCGACTCTGTGTGACCCCGTAGACAGCAGCCCACCAGGCTCCCCCGTCCATGGGATTCTCTAGGCAAGAACACTGGAGTGGGTTGCCATTTCCTTCTCCAATGCGTGAAAGTGAAAGTGAAAGTGAAGTCACTCAGTCATGTCCGACCCTCAGCGACCCCATGGACTGCAGCCTTCCAGGCTCCTCCGTCCATGGGATTTTCCAGGCAAGAGTACTGGAGTGGGATGCCATTGCCTTCTCCGCTAATCCAGGGCCAGCTGTCTCTAACGTCCTTGTCCACTCCTTCTCACCGTTTTACTTCTGATGTCAAAGATTCCATTTTTGTGCAGCACCACCTCCTCTGACAGCTCCAAACAGATGAGGTTGTGTCACACATGTGCTCACACACGGCTGCAGCTGCCCTCACCTGCGATACATCAAAAGCAGAGTCCCATCTCTGGATCACAGGCATCCATTTCTCACTTCTAACTGAGAATTACCTTTCATGTTTTTCCCCACCAGGTAAAATTCCCCTATATTTCTTTCATTGTTATTATAATTTTCATCATCCTAACGGTTATTCCGTATATATACCAAGTGTCTCTGCTGAAACATGCAGGAGATGAGAAATCCTTGGGTGGGTTGGCACGCTTCAAATTGTTAGTGTATTATTCATTAGTGTATTAATATTGCATGGACTGTATTCTTATGCGCAATTTAAAGAACAAGTAGCTTAAAATGGGGATGAGATGATATGATCGGATCAATCAGAAGCTTGAGCCTTCACTCAGAGCTTTTAAATGATCATTCCCATCTGTTGGGTGAGAGAACGTGTTGTCAGAATGGTGATGTATCTGCAAAGGCTCTTTTCAGGAAAATGCTTCTCAGCTTAGAGAGGGTAGAACTGTGAAAGTGAATGCTTTTTTGCACTATGCAAATTCAGAGAAACTGAGTCAAGCCCATGGTCCATCCTAGCAAGAGGATGTCTCAGCCATGGGTACCACAAGGAAGGAGGGTGGGTATTGTGGTTGCCTGAGGATTTGTGCCTTGGCATTCCAAATCTCCCTTACTCAATGTGTTCATTGCATCTTCCTGTAAATCCCCTACCTTCTCCACATTTGCCAGGTCCTGAAACCAAGAATACCTATGATAATTACAATTTGGGAGGTTAGGAGAATAAGATCCAGTCAACCATTGGCCATATTCAGGCAGTTCCTGGAAAAATGTCCCTAAATCCTGAATACCCAGAGGTTCCTTTCTGGGCACTGTTTCACATAAAGCTCTCATAACTGTTTGAGTTAGAGAGCAGAATAGAAGCATTCCAGTTTTTACAGATGAAGAAGCTGAGGCCAGTATCATCTGAGACATGTCTCTTGTTCTAAGTCTCTGTTCTTCCCATTAAAATCTACTTTAAGGAAAACTCTATTGATCACTCTCCAGGATACCTATGTCAAAGGCCTGCCCATCCTCATCAAACACATATTTGAGATCACTAAGGAGGAAAAAGCCTGGGGTTAACAGTCTGAAGTCCTTGTTGAACTTCTTGTTGAAGGCCCTTGGGCGAGTTACCCTACCTCCTTCTGAGTCAGTAACTTGTGTATAAAATGGAAAGACTTTCAAGAGTCCCAGATTCAAAGACCTTGAGGAGCAGATTGGCAGTAAGAATTGGTAAATCAGGATGCATGTTAAAATAATAAGGGATTTTTAAAACATTTAAGAATGAGGACAGCAAAAGAAAACCCTCCCATGGCCAAATTTGGCCAGTAATGCATCCGAGTGTAAGCTCTAGGCTAGAAGACCACTGTGGTTCCTTTTAGAATTAGTTATGCTCTATGGAGTGAAAGTTGCTCAGTCATGTCTGACTTTTTGTGACCCCATGGACTACACAGTCCATGGAATTCTCCAGGCCAGAATACTGGAGTGGGTAGCTGCTCCCATCTCCAGCTGCTCTTCCCAACACAGGGATCAAACCCAGGTCTCCCGCATTGCAGGCAGATTGTTTATTTATTTCTTTGGATGCATCAACTCTTAGTCGCAGTTCACAGGCTCTTGTTGTGCCATGCAGTCTTTTGTCTAGATGGGTCCCACAGGCTCAGGAGCACACGAGCTCAGTAGCTGCAAGCCCAGGCTTAGTTGCTCTGCAGCATGGGGATCTTAATTCCCCTATCAGGGATGGAACCCGCCTAACCTGCACTGGAAGGTAGATTCTTAACCACTGGACCACCAGGGAAGTCTCCTGCTCTGGGTAACCCTTAATCACCAGCTGAGCTAATTAAAATAAGTGCAGAGTCCTGAAGCATCCAAGGGCTTCAGAAGGGACTTTCAGAAAACCTACATAGGCACGGTCCTTTGTGACTATCGCTGACCCCAAATCAAGCTAAATACTTACTTCAAAAAGATCAGTGGAGACATGGAATTTCAAAAGTGGAAAGAGCCTTAAAGGTCATTTAACATAAACATCTGATTATCTTGAAGACAGAATCAGAAAGAGGATGGCTCTAGCACACAGCTAATTAATCCTACTCATTTGTCTCGGGCCCCAGGACCCTGCTCAGAGGCTCCAGCGGGCCTGGGATCTGCTGAGGTGGGGCAGTGACAGCCAGTCTCCCCCAGCACAGGGCCCGCGAGGCCCACAGATGCAGGCATCAGCACAGATGCAGGGGCGGCAGGAAATGGCTGCCCTCTGAGCCCCATAAATGTTCCCAGAGAGCCGAAACAGAGACAGCAACGACCCTCTTGTCTAATTACCACCGGCTGTAAAATAATCTATCGTTCATCACGGCCTTTGATAGCAGGAAGCAAGGTCTCTCAGGTACCATAGTTACCGAGACCAGACCACATGGCTCTATTACACACTGTGGACCAATACCTGCAGGGATGGATCGTCTATTTTGACATTGTCTGCACCACTTCCAGCAGTTCATTTGCTCACTCATGGAGTCATTGACTTGTGAATTGTTGTGTAAGTGTGTACCTTCTTCAGGCCAGGACTCCTGGTGGGCTGTGAAACATCAGAGATAAATGAGATGGTAGACTTCATCAGCATCCAGGAGAAACAAAAGATACTTACTGAACATCTACTCTATGTCCAGCTTGGTATCAGCTCATGCTTATGTAATCTCAACATGGGAATCATTAGGCATATTACACATAGGAATCTGAAACTCCTAAAACCCTGTGCTCATTATCATCCTGCAAGCAAGACATAACTGATCAAATTGCAGGTCCACCTGGACCCCTGTCTCCTGCTTGTCCCATATACTGTCATACAGATGTGAAGAAATCTTTACAGGTCAGAAATGCTCACAAAGCAGGGTAGTTACGAGCAAGAGTAGGGCATGATCAAAAGGGAGCAGTGAGCTCCCCCCCGCTCCTTCCTCCTCTCACTCCTCACCTTCTGTCTCCTTGCCCACTCCCAAGTCCAGGAAGCTGAGTCCGGCTAACACACATCATGTTCACTGATCAGGGTCTCTCTTCCCCTTGGAAAACTGTTGGTTAATTTCTCAAAGTGTTCCTAATGGGCTGCAAAGGCTGTCATCTCATGACCTCACCTCCAATGAGAAGAATGATGAGAAAAATAAACAGTAGCAGCTTCTGAGTGTTAACCACCCTCTTTGTTCCAGGCGTGGTACTTGCCAAACACTCTCTCTGAACCTCACAACAGCATTACATGCCGAGCCCCAGTCACAGTTGAGGAGACCAGCCTCCCTTAGCATCTGTGGGGCCATCAGATAGTGAGTGTCCAAGCCTGGATTTCAGCACCAGCCTGTCTGACTTCCAGTGGCACCTCTCCCCTCCGTACTGTGATGCCTATTATGCAGCGGGAGCAGTTGCCATGCACTCAGTGCCAACTATGGGCTGGACACTCTGTGCATTTTTTTAAAATATCCACAACAAACTGGAAGAGTGAGCACTAAGTATCTCCATTCAGTGAGTGTTCCTGAGGCTTAGGCAGGTAGGACCAAAGAGCTGGTGTCCTGTCTTGTGAATTAGGATCTGCCGGTCTCCAGAGATGATAGCCGTCTAACACAACGTCCTTCCTTTTGCCTCTTTCCTGCTTGTTTCAGAGATCAATGGCTCTGCCCTCAAGCCAGATCCAAACACTCTCTCACTGTGCACATTCAGCAGACCTCATTGAGCCGGTGATCTGCTCACATTGGTACAGATGTGCGCACTGATATGTCCAAGTCTAAGCCTTCCCTCCACCTGGCTACCTTCTCTCACCTCTATTTCAGCCTAGAGCTTGCTGGCTCAGTGAATTACACTCCTCCTTCCTCCACACCTGCCAGCCAAGGGTTCTTACAGACTTTGGGAAGCTGCTCCCTTAGAGGTCACCAGCCACCACCTGCTCATCAAAGGTTATAGCCTGGAGCTTCAGCCTCGCAGCCCCGACACTGGCATGGCATCTGCCACCTCACAAGCCTCCCTTCCATCACTTTGCTGTGCCCTGCACTGTCCCGGTTTGCCTCTAACCTAACCAAGGTTTCTTCGAGCTAGAGGGGCTTTCCAGTGTCTTCAGCTAAAGCCCCGACCAAGAGTAGGATTCCCAACTTGCATTCCACCAGCCTCTTCCAACCATCTTCCTGAGTGCCTAGCCTATTCCCTGGATCTGTTTGCTAACTATTCTCTTATTATATTCCCATTATTTCAGGGTTTTTTTTTAAATTATGTTTGCAATTTATGTGCATTCCAGCTAAAAATGAATAAGTGAAAATCTAGTATTCATCCCCTATTCCATTTCCTTTCCCACACCTCTCTTCATACCCATAAAAATATACATATGTTGACAGTGTTGTTGTTATTTGTTTTCACCCTCAGAATTATAATATATACATTACTCTTGCTTTTCTCATTTAGCAGTACCTTGGGAGAGTGCCCCAGGTCAAAATGTACAAAAAGATACAAAGCAAACTCAGAGAGCATAATAACTGCATAATATTCCATAGTATAAATGTACTACTATTTATTCACTACTTTCATATTAGCTGGCATTCAAATTGTTTCCAGGTTTCTTTGATGGATGTTGCATGTTATTTGCTGAACAAAAAAAAAATGTTGTTATAAACAATTCCTTATATACCAGTATTTTTAGATGTCAGATGAATTTCTAAATCTGGGATCAAACGGTTTGTGCAATATTAATTTTTAAAGATATTGCCAGGTAACTTTCCAAAACCATCAGTAAATCATACTCCTTCCAGCCATGCATGAGACCTCCTGCTGCCCTGGTCCTCTGGGTAAACAGGTATTTCTGCCATCTGCTGTATTTGCCAGTCTAGATGGTAAAAAGTGGCATGTCACTATGGCTTTAATTTCCAGCTCTCTGGCTACTAGTCAATTTGGGAAACCTTCACATGCTTATTAACCTTAGATATTCTCTTCCATTAATTGTTTGCATATAATTTGTACCCATTTCTAAAAATCAGGTTGCCTGACTTTCTTCTATCAATTTGTGAAGGCACTTTGTCTACAGATACATTAACCTAGAACCCTATAACCTTATTTCATATGCACTGCAAGTATTTTTCCAAACTCTCATTTTTTTTCATTTTAAAAATCATTTTACTATGAAGGATATCACATGTACAAAAAGAGTGTTTAACAGTGAACATCCATATAGCCAAACTCGAATTTCAGGGTTTTTCTTTGAGGGGTGTGGAGCTCATGGTGTCTTGACATATACACATTTTCAATGCTTATATATTTATCTTTTCCTTTTAGGCTTCTATATTTCCTGTCTTGTTGAGAAAGCTTCCCGTAACTCCTAAGTTTAGACAAATATTCCTCTAACTTCCTTCTCTTTTTTCCTTTAAATCTTTAATGCATCTGGATGTTACTGTTGTGTACGGTAGGAGGTAGAAGAGTCATAATAATATGGATTATCTGGGTGGATCCTGAAGCTGCCCCCTTCTAACCTCAATCCTGGGTCTTCACCCTGTCCTTTCCCTAGGGTCCCTGTGGGACCCTAATGTGGGACCCAGTTTTCTCCATATTCTCCATCATAAGCTGAACCCCCAGTCTTTGACAGGGTTCCAATGAATTCTGCTTGGGAAGACTTAGGACATTTGAATTGAGCTACAGTAGAGTTTGTTGCTGTTTTGTCTTGTTTTTTCCTATCTTCTCCTCTGCTTTGTGAGTTCCTGAATGGTGTGACTTTCCCCTGAATCTTAGCCAATACTTGTTAGGTTGAGTTCTCACCACTACACCTCGGATGGCAGCACCCCTGGATTCCTGAGGTCACCAGAACCTCCCCGTGCTGTCTGAGGCCAGAGCACATCAGTGTCCAGTCCCATTTGTCTGGGGATGGGCACGTGGGAAAGTGTCGCTTAATTAAGCCCTTTTGGGTTTCCTTGGAGCACTTGCCAAAATCATGATTGCGTATTAATTTACAACTTGAGTGGGTTTCCATAATTGCTGTAGGGGAGGGGGTCAGAGTTCATGTGCCACCTGCATCCGAGGGAGGGGCGGATGCTACTGAGTCCCAAATTTCTCCAAGAAGGGAAATGGGAACCTCACAGAAAATCCTCATTTCATTAGCCCCCAAAGACTTGATGGGTGTCACGGTGCCTTGCTTGGGTTTAGCTCCTTTTCATGAACATACCTGCCTGGAGGCTGTAGGAAATAGGATTCTCTTTTCTTGATACTCCAGGAGAAAAAAAAGAAAGAAAATACACACAGAGAGAGCAGAGGAAGAGTTCAATCTGCTTCATCCTTCCCCCTCCCCTCCAATTTGGTCCAGTTAATATTTAGTCGGGTGACTGTTATGACTTTTGAGTTCTGAGTCCTACTAACTAATTAACATTTTACCCTCTGTAAAATGGGAAAGGTTATTCACCAACTCAAGGCTGTAAATGAAATGAATCATGTAAAAGGCTTTCCACAGTATCTTGAGTGAGTGCTCAGTAAATGATTGCTGCTATTATGCTATTATTATTATTATTATCATCATTGTTATTATCATTCTTTGCTTCCAAGTCATGTGTGAGCCATTGAGAATAAAGTGATGAATGACCTAAGTCCTGCCCTCAAAACATCAAATGCCAGAAAAAGAAAGAAAAAAATTTTAAGTAGGATCAGGGGCTTTATAGAGGAAATGGGTATTAATTACGAATTATTATCAGGACTGGAAGAAACGGAGAAAGGGAGAGGTTTAAGATGATTATGTTATATGGTAAGAGGAGATGGTGGAGAAGGAGAATTAAAACAGAGGGTGAAAACTTGGAAGCTAGAAAGCGGACACCAGAAATGAAGGGAAATTCTCAGCTCCATACACTCCTTCAGCACTGCCTGTCATTGAGGGTAGTTCCTTGCTGGTCGCTGAGCCCCAGAATATGAATCATTCATGGCCCTGACTATGGAGAATAAGTCTCTGACACACCTGAACTTCAGTGAAGATAGGGCCAAGCTGCACGATTTCTTCCAGCAATTCAGTCTTCTTAATCCACGGCCCAGAATGTACCCGAGTTTGGGGCTGCAGTCCCAGCAGTCTGCTTCCAACTTCAGAAGGGCCCCCAAAGGCCAAGCCTGTGATGTGCTAAGTTGCTTCAGCTCTGTCTGACTCTTTGTGACCCCATGGACTGTAGCCCACGAGGCTCCTCTGTCCATGGGATTCTCCAGGCAAGAATACTGGAGTGGGCCTCCATTTCCTTTTCCTAAGGATATTCCCCACCGAGGAATCAAACCTGCATTGGCAGGCAGGCTCTTTACCACTAGGGCCACCAGCTATTGGGGGTTCCCCCTCTTCTCTAAGTCCCCCTTCTCCCTAGGACTCCTAGTTACTCTCCAACAAGTGATGTGCTGATCCTGCAAGTGCCTTCAAGTCCTACTTTTCAGGGAACTCTTTCTTTCTGAATGCACTTCACAAGAATGGGACAGTTGCCATCCAAAAGATGAATCAGTGGTTCCTTTACCATATTCAACAGTATTTATTAGATGCCACACACTTTCCTAGAAGTGAGGTTGCTGCTGTGAACAAATCAGACAAGTCTCTGCTCTTGTGAAGCTCGCACCTTGGTAGGAGAAGAAACATCACACAGGTGGAGGCCCCTGAGTGCCAGGAAAAAAATTAAATGCGCTGCAGGGAGGACAGTGAGGAATATACAGTAAATGGTGTGGCAGGAAGGCTGGACTGAAAGACAGTGTTTAAGCAGAAGCAGGAGGAAGGGAGGGAGAGAAGGAAGGAGCTAAGGTATCACTGTTCCTCTTGAGTTGGAGGAAGCCTGGCTGCCATCTGATCACCTATGGTGGGGAAAATCCATGTGACCCCACCCCTGTTGTTGCCTGCCAGCTCCTTAGTAGCAGCCTTCAAAACTTCTGTGTCTGTGTCTGACACAGTCCAGAAGGAATTGTTTATTCCTATTAATGAGGCATCAATCGGAAGTTCTACAGCTCCTGAAGGGATCTCACCAGGGTGCTCCCTCTTCTCTGTATGATGCCTGCAATTTCTTAAGTCTTGCACGTGTAACCTCATATTTGACACTCACAGGAGCCCTACAAGTTTGATCAGTCTCATTTCATAACTAAAATATGCCTCATCGGTTATCTGGTCCAGGCTATTGCTTTTATACATATTATAAAGAAGAGCCTCATAGAGGGAAAGAGGCCCTTCGAGGTCCAAGGACCCACAAGTGAATAGTCAGCAGGAGGACTCAGACCCCAGGGCCATGAGTGCCATGCTGATGTCTTCATCACCACTCAGCGTCTTGGTCAACATCCAAAGATAATGAGAAATGTTTGGCTTCTCTTTTCTAGACCAGCAAACAGTACAAGAAACCTGCCAAGAGTTACACAGCTGAGTGCATGTCTTCTACTCTGTTGCTGTCTTTTCATCTCACCACCGTCTCTGTCTCTCTCAGTCATGGCAGGATAGAAAGTACACGCTATGTCAGACCAACCTGGATTTGAATACTGGCTCTGCCCATCACTAGTTCTTCTGCTTCATTAGGACTTGATTTCATAATCTGTAAAGTGGGATCAAAACAGACACTGTCAGCACTGGTCAAAATAGGTCAGACTTTGCTGCAGTAAAAAATATCCCCTAAATCTCAGTGGCTCATTGTTGTTCAGAGGCTAAGTCATGTCCAACTCTTTCTGACCCCATGGACTGCAACGCGCTAGGCTGCCCTGTCCTTCACTATCTCCCTGAGTTTGCTCAGATTCATTGAGTCAGTGATGCTACCTAACCGTCTCATACTCTGCTGCTTCCTTCTTCTTTTGCCTTTAATCTTTCCCAGCATCAGATTTTTCCAGTGGCTAAAGTATTGGAGCTTCAGCTTCAGCATCAATCCTTCCAATGAATATTCCTTGTTGATTTCCTTTGGAATTGACTGATTTGATCTCCTTGCAGTTCAAGGGACTCTCAAGGGTCTTCTGCAGCACCACAATTCAAAAGCATTAATTCTTTAGCACTCAGCCTTCTTTATGGTCCAGCTCTCACATCCATACTTGACTACTGGAAAAACCATAGCTTTGATTAGATGGACCTTTGTAGGCAAAGTGATATCTCTGCTTTTTAATATGCTATCTAGGTTTGTCATAGCTTTCCTCTGTATTACTTGCATGTCTGATAATAAATCTGATATGAGTAGAGCAGCTAACCATCTGGAAAATATAAGCTCCATGGTTACTATGAGGAAGTAAATAATTAATTGGAGGTTTACACAGGGGCTTTAACATCATGCCTGAAAGACACAACATTGACCCACATCCCATTGACGTGAACAGTCATATGAACTGGGGAAAGGTCAGTCTTCATTTAAATCCCAAAGAAAGGCAATGCCAAAGAATGCTCAAACTACAGCACAATTGCACTCATCTCACATACTAGCAAAGTAATGCACAAAATTCTCCAAGCTAGGCTTCAACAGTATGTGAACCGAGAACTTCCAGATGTTCAAGATAGATTTAGAAAAGGTAGAGGAACCAAAGATCAAACTGCCAAAATCTGCTGGATCATAGAAAAATCAAGAGAATTCCAGAAAATCTACTTCATTGACTATGCCAAAGCCTTTGACTGTGTGGATCACAACAAACTGTGGAAAATTCTTAAAGAGATGGGAATACCAGTCTACCTTACCTGCCTCCTGAGAAATCTGCATGCAGGTCAAGAAGCAATAGTTAGAACCAGACATGAAACAACAGACTGATTCCAAATTGGGAAAGGAGTACATCAAGACTGTTAACTGTTACCCTGCTGATTTGATTTATATGCAGAGTATATCATACAAAATGCCGGGCTGGATGAAGCACAAGCTGGAATCAAGATTGCTGGGAGAAACATCAATAGTCTCAGATATGCAGATCAGTTCAGTTCAATCACTCAGTTGTGCCCTACTCTTTGCGACCCCATGGACTGCAGCACGCCAGGCTTCCCTGTTCATCACCCACTCCCAGAGCTGCTGAAACTCATGTCCATCTGGTCCTCTGTTGTCCATCTCCTCTTCTGTCATACCCATTTCCTCCTGCCTTCAATCTTTCCCAGCATCAGGGTCTTTTCAAATGAGTCAGTTCTTCATATCAGGTGGCCAAAGTATTGGAGTTTCAGTTTCAGTATCAGTCCTTCCAATGAATATTCAGGACTGATTTCCTTTAGGATGGACTGCATGGATCTCCTTATAGTCCAAGGGACTCTCAAGAGTCTTCTCCAACACCACAGTTCAAAAGCATCAATTCTTTAGTGCTCAGCTTTCTTTATGATCCAACTCTCATATCCATATATAACTGCTAGAAAAAGCAAAGCCTTGACTAGATGGACTTTGTTGATAGAGTAATGTCTCTGCTTTTTAATATGCTGTCTAGGTTGGCCATAGCTTTTCTTCCAAGGAGCAAGTGTCTTTTAATTTCATGGTTGCAGTCACCATCTGCAGTGATTTTGGAGCCCCAAAAAATAAAGTCTTTCACTGTTTCCATTGTTTCCCCATCTATTTGCCATGATGTGATGGGACTGGATGCCATGATCTTAGTTTCCTGAATGTTGAGTTTTAAGCCAACTTTTTCACTCTTCTCTTTCACTTTCATCAAGAGGCTCTTTAGTTCTTTTTTCGCTTTCTGCCATAAGGGTGGTATCAGCTGTGTATCTGAGGTTATTGATATTTCTCCCAGCAATCTTGATTCCAGCTTCTGCTTCATCTAGCCCAGCATTTCACATGATGCTATGCAGATGACACCACCCTTATGGAATAAAGTGGAGAGACTCCCTTGGACTGCAAGGAGATCAAACTAGTCCATCCTGAAGGCAATCAGACCTGAGTATTCATTGGAAGGACTGATGCTGAAGTTGAAGCACCAATACTTTGGTCAACTAATGTGAAGAGCCAACACATGACAGAAAGCAACAAAATTCTGTAAAGCAATTATTCTTCAATTAAAAAAGAGATAAATTTTAAAAATTAAAAAAAAAGAGATAGCTAAAAAAAAAATCCTGTACTTTAGGACATTTTAGAACACACTGTTAGATAAATTATGCGTCAGAGAAGAAAACATAAAGGAAACTAGACAATATTTAGAACTAGATGATGACAAAACACTAAGATATCAGTATTTGGGTCATTCCACTAAAGAGATACCTAGAAATGAATTCATACCATGAATTCTTACATTAAGAAAGAAAAAGGTGCAAATGAGTTAATCATCCAATTTAAGAAGATATGAACAGAAAGAAGTCATATAAATGGCCCATAGGTGGATGCAAAACTGCTTAACAGCAATAATCATTAGAGAAATGCAAATCAAATCTGCAATGTGATGTCACTTCATGGCTATTATCATAAAGGCAAGAAATGACAAATGTTGGTGAGGCTATGGAGAAAAGACAACCCCTTTCCACTGTTGGTGGGAATGTATTTGGTGAAGCCACTATGGAAAACAGTAAGAAGGTTCTTCAAAAAATTAAAAATAGAGCTATCATATGATCCAGCAATGCTTCTTCTGGGTATTTATCCAAAGAAAAGAAAAACATAATTTGAAAAGACATTCACACCCCCATGTTTGTCACAGCATTATTTACAACAGCCAAGATATGGAAACAAAGAAAAGACCCTGATGCTGGGAAAGGTTGAGGGCAGGAGGAGAAGGGGATGAGAGAGGATGAGATGGTTGGATGGCATCACCAGCTCAATGGACATGAGTTTGAGCAAGCTCTGGGAGCTGGTATTTTGTGGATTAAGGAAAACCAGATATCCCAAGTTAAGGAATTTAGCTCTTTTCTATGTATGGGAAGATTTAAGAGTCTGGGCTCACTGAAATCATTCCCTTCATATGCAGCTCAGCTCTCTGGGGGCAGTATGCTGTGGTTTTCACATTCTGAGTTTCTCAGTGCTCACCACAGGGAGTGGCTGCAGCCTAATGGCTGCCAGGTTGCAGGTATTCTTCTCTTTTCTGAGTGGGGCTTCCACAGTAGCTCAGATAGTAAAGAATCTACCTGCAATGCAAGAGACCTGGGCTCAATCCCTGGGTCAGGAAGATCCCCTGGACAAGGGAATGGCTACACATTCCAGTATTTGTACCTGGGAAATCCCATGGACAGAGGAGTTTAGTGGGCTACAGAAGAGTCAAACATGACTGAATGACTAACACTGAGTACTCTTAGGGCTCAGGACTTCATATTTGTAGGGCAGGAATCACTGCCACTGTGAAATCTTTGTTTACTGATATGGCAGAAAACACTCCATGTCTCAGAGCCCAGCCCCAAAGGCTGGACATATAGGGTAAGAAAGGTCAGAGTCTACCCTAGAGCTATTTAACCATGAGTTTTTATTGCAGTTTATTTAGTGGTGTAGTTTTTGGGCAGCCTCACCAACCATGGTAGGAGCAGGAATCTTAGAATAATAACAGTAGTCTCTCACATTGTGTATATTGAGTTCCTCCTTAATGCCAAGCATTGTTCTAAAGTTCTTTGCATGAACTCACTCATTTAGTCTTCGCAGCATCTCTAAAAGGTGGGCCTTTTTTTTTACTCCCATTTTAAGATGAGGAAACTAGCTTGCAGAGAGGCTCCATAATCTGCCCAAGGTCACTGAACTTGCAAACGACTAAGATGTGAACCCAGGAAGTCAACTTCCAGAGGCCCCCTTCCCAATCTCAGTGCTGTTCAGATACCATCCATTTCCCCTGTGGTTGCTCGTGGTGCTGTTTTTTTCACAGTTGCTGATATTTTTCATGATTGCAGAACAGGCAACCACAGGCGCATGGAAGGAAAATTCAGATGGCTGTTTAATAGACACACAGGGCTGCTGAGGCAGTGGCTGTGGGCTGTATAAGTGACCCCACTCCTCACCAGGACCAAGGCTTGCCCAGCCCCCAAATTATCCCTTCTCTTCCTGCAGAAAGACTTGAAGCAAGAAGGTTCCAGGAGCAATAGAAAGTTGTCCTGTCTCCTCTCTGTCCCATGCGCTCTAATGGCTTGTGGGCAGCCAGCCGAGGGCTGGATCTCCTGTGGGCAAAGTCACCCAGAGAAATCACAGAATCTACAGACAAGCTTGCGAATGCCAGTGCTGCCCTGTGGGTACCCCCTGAGCAGAAGGAAAGGCCAACAGCTTTCAGGTCATCTGGTTCCCAGCTGCCCCCAGGCCATTCAGGAGGGACCATCCTGACACTCAAAAATAGCCAAGTTAATAAGGAGGGTGACTTCTGCTGACAATGCCTAGTGAGGTATGAGTTACAAAACACTTTCAATTTCATTTCATTTAACCTCATGGTTCCCCTGGGAAGTTATTTTCAGATTTATTTTGCAGATGAGAAAACTGAGGTTTAGAAAGAATTCACATTTATGCAGCTGAAAATTGTAGCTTCTCTAGGATCAGATCCTCGTGTTAGCAAATGACTAAACCCTAACTATTTATGCATTCATGTAAACGATCTGTAAATATCAATTGTGTGGATATATTATTATGCCAAACGCTAGGGAGATAGAGTCAAATTGAGATCTGGACCATAGTTCAAGACACAGAGTCTGTATTCTATTTTACAGGGAACCTTCAGGAGAAGTGGCCTGAATCAGAGGTAGACATTTTTGGAAGCAAATAGCAGGGTGCATATCAATTTGGCCATAGGGAAGGCCCAACTTCTGTTCTCACTGTTCGCTAGGTGACCTGGGGCAAGTCACTTCCTGTCCGGATTCTCATTCCCTTATTTGATTCTGGAGCCAAACTGCCTGTGTTCAAACATGTGCAACCTGCCTCAGTTTCCTCATCTGTAAATGGGGAGACTACTAGTACTTACCTTATAGGATTCTAGTGAAGACAAAATGACTTTCTAACTCAATTATTATTATTGAGTAAGTGAGTTATTAAATTATTATTATTAAGTGATTGCCTAGAAAATGTTTAAAACAGTGCCTAGTACACAGTAATCATTCAATTAATTTTAGCCCTTATTGTTAAGGGCTTCCCAGGTGCTTCAGTGGTAAAGAATCCGCCTGTCAATGTAGAAGATGCAAGAGACTCGGGTTTGATCCCTGGACCAGGAAGATCCCCTGGAGGAGGAAATGGCAACCCACTCCAGTATTCTTGCCTGGGAAATCCCATGGACAGAGGAGCCTGGTGGGCTACAGTCCATAAGGTTGTAAAGAATTGGACAAAACTGAGCGACTGAGCATGCATGCTTATTGTTACTAATATTTTCATTATTACAAAGATGAATATTGGGCTGGATATTCTCAGAGCTACCTACACAAATGCATTTAGCCAGTTCCCACTGAATTGGAAGTGACTTTGAGAGGCGATAGCTGCTCCTAAGACAAGGCCTGGTTAAAGGTGTTGTCTAAAGCTTATAGGACTCCAGACAGGCCCCTGACACTGGTTCCTGAATCTCACCCCACAACTTCCGGTCGGAGGCTGTGCCTTCTGTCTTTTACCCCTAACTCAAGTGTAGAGCCAGCCACATGGGACCCTTTCATGGACAATTCTTTATCCAATGAATTAATGAATGAGCAAAACAACAGGGTCAAAGGCTCCGTGCCCTGATGAGCTAAACATGTAAGGAGGGATTTCAATGACATCTATTTTCTCTATCCTGGTAACATGCTAATGAGCTGGAGAGCTCTGGCTAAATTGCGATTTCCCAAAATGAGTTAATTAATAAACTGATTTGGGGATGATTAACAGGGGGGCACAGTTAACATGATTTTAATGGGAAAGCGTCAGTGAAGCACAAACTCATTAACGGAAAACTATTTCCTGCCCCAGCAGGCTTGTCACATACTACTTTTTATGGAGGAAACAGCAGATACCACACTGATAAAGATTGGGCTCCAGAGTAGCCAGGAGTCCCTACGGGCAGCACGCACTCTGGAAAGGGAATCCTCCTTGGTGGGTGCCTGCAGCATCCCTTAGAAGTGGGTTCTCTGTTGATTTCTCATTGGTTTCCATGAACTGTCAATTGCCAATAATCAGACTTCATACGTTACAGAGTGTGTATAAACTAGCTCTGGTTGGCTCCCAAACATTAAAAAACAATCATTGTAGTGATAAGCGCTATTATAATAACCTTTACACGGCACTTTTCCTTCCTTATGTGTAAATGAAATTATAATGTGATTTCAATCTTGAGAGGCTATCATGAGATTGCACACAGATAATTAAAAGCTGCGATTCTCTGAGTGTCTGCTCTGTGCCAGCTGGTACATTAACCGCCTTCCCTGAGGGTGACCTCATCAACCCCTTTTCCAGATGAGGAAACTGAGATTCAGAAGAGTAAAGAGAATTCACAATGTATAAAAATAGTTCATAAAGCCCCATTTATGTATACCATGTTACTACAATCTACTGAGTGGCCTTAAGAGATGGGCCCAAAAGCTATTATCTTCCTATGTCCCTATCTTCCTGGTGAGGACACAGAGGTTTCAGGAAGTGGTGACTTGCCCACTGTGCTAGGGATGGCAAATCATGCAAGTCAACACTTCGGATCAGCATAATAAAACAAACCCTGGATTCTTGTTAAAACATTCTACATCTTGTTATCCACACTGTCCACATAGACTGTGCAAAGCAAGAGGACACTGCATAGCTCTGATTTGAGGGCATGAAATCATGGTTTGTTGTTATTGATCAGTAGCTCAGTCATGTCCGACTCTGACCCCATGGACTGCAGAACACCAGGCCTCCCTGTCCATCACCAACTCTCAGAGCTTGCTCAAACTCATGTCCATTGAGTCAGTGATTCCATCCAACCATCTCATCCTGCCTTCAGTCTTTCCCAGCATCAGGGTCTTTTCCAATGAGTCAGCTCTTCACATCAGGTGGCCAAAAAGCACTGGAGCTTCAACTTCAGAATCAGTCCTTCCAGTGAATATTCAGGATTGATTTGCTTTAGGATTGACTGATTTGATCTCCTGAGATCATGAAAACTAGAGAGTAATAATAGAAGACTCTGTGCTAGAAACTGGATAAATTCAAAATTCTTTTCTGCATAGGACAGAAGACCCAGTTTTATCATTTTATTTTTTTCTGTAATGATCTCTAGTTTTATTTTTGTCCATTGATCATGTAGAATTTACCTACTTTTTAAACAATTTTATTTTCTTTAATTTTATTTACTTATTTTTATTGGAATATAATTGCTTTACAATGTTATTTTAAAATATTCCTTTTCAACTGTGGAGAGAACTAAGCAGCAGAGTTGATTTGGTTTTGTGAATGATACGCAGCAGAGGGAAACCCGACTTGGACACTTGCAATGTGGCTGGGGTAACAAAGGGGAAAGGAAGTGGTCATGTCCTTAAAGAAGGTCAATGTCAAATCAAGGATGCTAACAAATATCCTCACATCTTTTTTAAAGATGAGAACACTGACATGCAGAAAGGCAGGTTATCACATTTCCAGGTGCCTCAGTTGTGGCTGAGTCCACACCAGAATTCCTTTACCCTGGCACACGGTGCAGTATTTTGTTTCCAAAAGAAAAAGAGAAACAAGAAAGACTCTTCTTATTTAGCACTCAGTGGGAGCCAAGCAAGCAGTGCTAGGTGATTTTAATATGTGATTTCATTAAATCCTCTAATCCTAAAAGGTGGATGGTATCTTTTGCAAGTGAGGAAATGCAAACTTACAGAAGTGACTTGCCTAATCTAGTCAGCGGCAGAGCAGGCATCTGAATCTTGACCTGCCTAGTTCTAAAATTCATGCCCTTTCCACAATACCGGGTCATCAAAGGCATTGCTGAGTCCTAAATGCCAACCTGCATGTGTCCCATCTGAGACTGACTTTCTAGTTTCAGAAAAGGGTTGAGATGCAGGCTCTTTTTCTTCTAAATGAAAGGCTTTACACGAAGAACACAGGGTTAAAACCCCTCCTGTCTTCCCCAGGTTCCAAGAGGGGGAAAAAAGCAGGTTCTCTGGCCAGAAAAGAGAGTCAAGGATCTCCCTTTTCACCTGTCAGGACGGGCACTGCTCACTCTTGCCATAGTAAAGGGGTTAGGAAGACGTCCTAGCAGTACACTGGTCCCCAAAACACTGTCAGCAGGAAGGAAACTTCTGAGAGATGACTGATATGACAGCCAGAGATCAGATCTGGAGCATGTCATGCAGCTGAAACAGCCACCCAGAGGTGAGCATAACACCCTGTCTATCCATGGGAGGTCAAGATGTGGTTTTCATCTTTGTAAAATGTCCAGACATTTAGATTAAATGTTCCAGATACAAGTAAATCCAAATCCATTAAGACCCTATGGACTGTAGCCTGCCAGGTTCCTCTGTCCACGGGATTCTACAGGCAAGATCACTGGAGTGGGTTGCCATTGCCTTCTCAGGGAATGTTCCCAACCCATGTTTCCTTCACTGGCAGGTGGGTTCTTTACCACTAGCGCCATCTGGGAAGCCCCCATTAAAACATAGAGCTGAAGTCAATTTCACGCATATTTCAACATGTATTTTTCCAAAGTTCAAAAGACTGCAATATAATGTGTTATGTCAGATGTTATGTCTATAGGTTCCAACTAAGAGAACTAGTGACAGAGAAAGAAAACATCACTGCAAAGTGTTCTTCTGGGGGGAGGGTGGGTAGCAAAAGAGGTTTATCTGAGAATCTGAACCAAGATGTAACCCTGAGATGAATGCTGAAAGGACACAACCATATATTTTTTGAGGTCACTGTGCTCAAGGTGACTTAGCAGAGATATGACAGGAGTCAAAACCCTGCTGATTCAAGGGAGAAAGCAACACGAATCATGAAAGAAACATTGACTGTGTGTTACTGTGTGTTACCCATTATGGCAAATGACTGGTAGAGTGAGGTGCCTGAGGCATAAAGAAGCTCTCTTTGAGCTCTCTGTAATTTTGTGATTCAAGGAAGTGATTGTATAACTATTCACAGAGGTGATTTTGACATTCCATCTAGGAAACAAACACTTAAATATGTAAACAGCATCTGTAGCTGGTGATTAGACTCTTCCTTCAGTGGCTGGAAGACTGGACCTGATCTGTACTTGAATTTTTCCACCAAATCTCTACAATGGCTAAATAGTCTCCCTCTAGAGATCTACAATGGAGAAGGCAACAGCACCCCACTCCAGTACTCTTGCTTAGAAAATCCCATAGATGGAGGAGCCTGGTGGGATGCAGTCCATGGGGTCTCTAGGAGTCAGACATGACTGAGTGACTTCACTTTCACTTTTCACTTTCATGCATTGGAGAAGGAAATGGCAACCCACTCCAGTGTTCTTGCCTGGAGAATCCCAGGGGTGGGGGAGCCTGGTGGGCTGCCGTCTATGGGGTCGCACAGAGTCAGACATGACTGAAGCAACTTAGCAGCAGCAGCTGAGATCTGCAAGCTTAGCTCAAGGGAACTGCTAGAAGCTTAAAATTTCTTTGGGGTTTCTTTTATAAATCTTAAAATGGCATGAAAATTTTGATATCTACTACCTAAAGTATGTCTTTGTGTTAGTATAAAATAACATTTTGATTACTTATCACTTAAGTTATTTAACTTCTTTCCCAATCAGGGACTATGGAGTAGGGGTGATATATGCCAGGAAGTATACTTAGAGCTTTGCAATGCAATTTTACATAATTTTCACAACAACCCTAGGAGAAACCCTATTATTATTGCCATATTCTAGTTGAGGAGACTAAGGTGTGCAATGGTTAATATACTCAGCCTGTTGTTATATTGCCAAGTCCAAATTCATACCGCTCACCACACTACAGGCCAATAAATCGAGAGGCAAGGAACAGTGACTTTATTTGTAAAGCCAGCAGACTAAGATGATGGTGGACTAGAGTCCCATAAGACCGTCTTACCCGAGTTATACTACACGGGGAGGGGCTGTGGTTGGTCATTGCAAACTCTTGGTGTCGGAATCCTTTGTTCTTGCAGCTGTCCACATAAATCAGGTCACCATCTTCCTATAAACTTCCAACAGGACAAACATTATTCTCTGTTCTGCAACATTTTATCTCTATATGAAGTGAGAAGTGGATACCTTTAAAGGTCAGAGCTTTGAGAATGGGCTGTTCTGTATATTTCAGTTTATAGGCAACATCCTTTTTTTTAATATATATTTATTTTGACTAGTTGCGCCTCGTGGGATCTTTTGTTGTATGGAGCCCATGGAGCAGCTCAGTAGTTGTGGTATGCAAGTTCTGTAGTCATTATCTGCAGGCTCTAGGGTGTGCAGGCTTAGTTGCTCTGCAGCATGTGGAATCTCAGTTCCCCTACCAGGGATCAAACCCACATCCCCTGCATTGCAAGGCAGATTCTTAACCACTGGCCACCAGGGAAGTCCCTAGGCATCATTCTTAACTTGTAGCAAAAGCAATAGAATACAAAGGTTAAGGTAACAAAGAAACAAACCCAACGTGGAATCAGTTTGTGACCTGTTATGGTCACAAAACTAGTAAAGAAGGAGAAGGATTCTAAGTCCAAATTGTGTGATTCTCAAAGTCTAAGCTCCTGCACACGCGGCCCCTCTTTTATCCTTATATGGTGTGCTGAATAACCATCTATTTATGTTCCCTTTTTGAAAGAAATGTCCACACCCAGTTAATAAAGTCAAACTGAGGATTGGCACTCAACTTGGGAAACAGCTGACAGCTCAGTCTGCCAGCCCGTCGGAACCCAGAGGCCCCCAGAATCTAAAACACGATTACATCAGATAGAAGGAGGCCTCCCAGACTCATCCCCAGGGACACTCTATCTGGAGCCCCCATGCACCTGGACTAACACCGCCTGTGGAGGCGCCTGTCTCTGGTGCCTCTGCAAACTGCCAACCCAATTTCCCGAGGCATCGCAGGGACGATTAGCCCGGGCCATGCTGGAGTGAAATGCACCTGATAAAATAAAAACGCTTTGCACAGAAACACCCCAGATCAGATAATATGGATCTCAGCAAGTTGTCTGAAATCCAAGTGTGAGAAGAGCTCAAGTCATTTGGCTGCAACTTGCAAAATGAAATAAACCCCGCGTCTGAAGACAAATCTCTCTCTGCGCATTCCCAGTCCCACTTTTTTCTGGAGATTCAAAGATCGCTTTTCAAACTCATTAGAAATTCTCAAAACTGAAAGAAAGTACAGTTTCAAAGAGGCAGACTCTCTGTTCACTCTCGGAACGGAAGCTGAGGCAAGTGTATTAGGGAGTTGCCAGCAAGTTTCAATCCTTTAGCCCACTCCTCCCTGCCCCTCACCAGGCACCATGGTGTGAGAATGTTAGCATCACATAGACCTGCCACTTTCTCACGTGTAAGACAAACAAGTTGCTAAATGTGATCACTGCTTCTTCCCTCTTCCTTAAAATAGGAAGGACAATACTTTCCTAGCAAGACAAGTGAAAGGATGAAATGTGATAACAGATATAAAGCTCCTGCACATAGTAGGTGCTCACGAAGTCCACTTCTCTTCTTTTTCTAGCTACACCTCCTGTATTTTTACACCTTCATAACTTTGCCCAGGTTGATGCTTTTGCCTAGAAGGCCCTTGCTCATTTTCTGCCTAGAAAAATCTCTCTGTTCCTCCATGGTCCTTCGCAGAAGTCAAATATTCAAGGAAGACCCCTAGGTTCTGCTTCACACCCTCAGTCATAGAAGTTATAGCTTTTCCTTCCATGCTGAGTGGTCACCGGTCTGTACTTGGAGCAGGTAATGATCTAGGAAAGCATCAGTACCCCGGGACCAGCAGGTTCATCTTCTCATCCTGAGGCATATGAAGCAGTGGCTGACAGGGAAGATGCTACCAGGACCAGCATCTGCGATTCCTGTGTCATTAATCCATCAAGCCACATACATGGATTGAAGACCTAACTGTGGGCAAGCCCTGTGAAAGATGTACAGGTGAATCAGTGGAAAACTCAGCTCCAAAAGAAGTCATCACTGAATAGAGGAAAACGCATGAACGAAGAGACTGTAAAATTCAGATAGAAAGCCAAGCAAGTCCCCAGAGTGACTCAGGTAGAATTCTGTGGAAACTGGGAAAAGACACGAAATAGATGTGGATATGGCATCCAGTTTGTGCCAGGCACTGTTGCAAAGTATGTTCATAAAATCATCATCTCTCAATCAATCTGAGAGTAAAGAGTTATCACCCCTCTTTTAGCAATGATAAATCTGAGACTGGAAGTGGGTTCAGCAACACACCCAAAGTTATAAGGCCAGTGAGGAGGGGAACAGAAATGTGAGCCCATGCTGACTTCTTGCTGTCCGCCTCTGTTCCCCAGTTTTCAACTTGTGTGTAGGCATGATAACCTATGTATCTAAAAGACACTGTTTCCTTTCTATTTGAAAGGACAGTAACCTTTCATCCACAGCATTTACAAAGACCATATAACAGCCTGTTATTAACAGGCTGATACCCTGCATTAGGGTCTCAAGGTCAATACTGGCTCATTTTGTCATAATAAATGAATGCTCAAGTCAATGGCCAAAACTCCCATTGCTGACTCTCAGTGCCTCTATTAAAACAGAGCTGATCACTTTCTCTAAGGCTCAGCACTACCCCCAGCCCATGTATGTAACTTGGTTAATTGCCTTCCACTTCCAAAGAGCCAGGCATTCAGAGACCCCTTTTGCAATGGTTCTTCTATATTTTATCTTTCCTGACAGCCAGCCAATCCAACCAAGAGCCCCTCTCATAATTTATATTGATCCTCATTGTCCATAGCAAAGCCCATTTGCAGACCATCACTGGAGTTCTCGGTCAGTTTTAATGACAAGGAAAGCCATCATTTGGAGTTCACACAACTTCAAAGCACCCAGGCAAATCAGGGATATCATCCCACTCACCTCAAAGGTCCCAAAATCAGCCCAGTGTCAGTGGCTTTAAATAATTCGGCCACGAAGGCAATTGGAACTTATCTCTTGCTCTGCAAGTCTGAGCCACTTGATCCACAGTACCGTCTCCAGCGTGGCCTCATAGAGATGAAAAGCACAGGTCACCAACTGGCAGACTGAGGGCTCATCTGACTCCCAGAGGAGATATGTTTGAATCACATGTACTTTTAATTAGGACTAGTTGGCAACATTCAGACTTTCATGAGATGTCACTCACAAATCAGATTTAGACTTTCTGTGGAACCTGCATATCACAGACTGGACTTGTATGCCCACCTGATTTTCAGTTGAGCTGTCTGGCGCCTTACTCCTGGATACAAAGGTCCCTCACTTCTGGTTATATCTCACCCACATGCTTTAGTGCTTATATAATTTGCCAGGTCCCTTTGGACTTTTGTGTGTGTGACCTGTGATTTAAATATAAGAGATTTGGTGTTCAAATCTTGATTCCCATGACAACAGCGGCATGGATTTGGACGAGACACAGGCTCTGAGCCTTCCCCACCTCTTTCATAAAAATGAAGATGTGATTCTATTCCGTTCTTTTGTCCTCTGAGTTAGACACTCTGCTAGGTGTACTAAGGCTACAAAACTATAGAGGTACTACTTATCTTCAGATTTATTATTTAGGATAACAGGTAAAAATCTTACTATGTAGGCTTATTATTTGGGATAACATGTAAAAATGTATTGCAAAATCATGCATCAGTGTGCAGCAATGCAGAAAAATGCAGAGTGCTAGGGGGTCCATAGGCGCATCATTCATTCCAAAGATAAGGAAGACCAGGAAGATGGCCCAAGGAGTGATACTGGGCAAGGAGCAAAGAAGGAGAGAGCATGCCCAAGGCATGCACAGGGAATAGACCAACATCCACTCTTGACTTCAATAAAGATAAGAGACAGAGAGAGTTGAAAGGCCTTGAATGCCTTAATCTGAATACTTCGGTCTATGGGCATTGAAGAGCCATGGGAGATTTTGGAGGGGAGGTGGGGGGGATATGGCCAAAGACATGTGTTAATAAGGCCACTCTGGAAGAAGCTGGGCACGTGGGCTCTTCCAGCCAGCATGAGACTCTTGGGTTTGGTCCAAGAAGCTTGGGGAAGCGGGGCAGCAAGTGAAAAGCCTACAAAGCACTCTCCGATGGGAAACTACCAGAAATCTGATTTCTCTAGCTTCTGACAGATCTGATGGAAGCCCCAGGCTGGAGGCCAGCTGGAAGGGCACCTTGGGTGTGTACCGTGGGAAAAGATCGTCAAGGGTAGAGATGCACTTGGACTAGGGAAAAACCTCAGAGAGGCAGGCTGCTTCAAGGGAGAATTGTCTCACCTGTGCCAGATGGTCCAAACCACTGGCAAACCCTGAAATGACATCCATCACTCAACCAGAGAGGACCACGCATGGAATTTCTAGCCTCGGTCTTCGATTTTATTTTACTGTTCAGAGGTGTAGGTGATGCAGTTATGAACAAGAAAAAAAAAATGGGGCTTACATGGCGAACATGAAGGGGCAGATGCTTAACAAGTAAACAAATCAATGAGAAAAACAAGTCAAGCCAGTGAAGCAAGACATGAAAAAAATAGAAGAGTACGACAGAGAATGCTAAGGAAGACTTCTGACGGGGCACGGAAGGAGAGCCTTTTTAACGTAGAGTTATCTGAGTCAAACACTGAAACATGAGGCAAAATTAGCTCTGGAAAGACTTGGGAAAAACTCTGTGGATCTCACAGTCTATCAGAACTTGTTCCAAGAGCAGTGAGGGAGGAAACTGAGCTCAGAACCCTGGAGCTGAAGTTTATATTGCCATGACTTTCAGCAAGGTAAGATATAGAACACTGCCTTTGGGAAAGATTTCAGAGCCCTGTGCTCAAGAACTAAACCAAAACAGATCTTCTCTTCTGATTCCCCAAGCTATGAATGAAGCTTCTGTTCTCTATTTGAATTATGAAGGAATGCCAAGACAAAACATACTCAAGCAACACTTGCTGTAAGCCCCTCTCCCCATCTTCCCCTCTTCATATACTGTTACATGTTCTATACTGAGGCCGTCCAAAGATGAATTAGATGGAGATCCTGGCAAAGCACAGGTCACATTTTAGTGTGAGGATGAAGGTGAAAGTGAAAGTGAAGTCACTAAGTCGTGTCTGACACTTTGTGACCCCATGGACTGTAGTCTACCAGGCTCCTCAGTCCGTGGAATTTTCCAGGCAAGAGTACTGGAGTGGGTTGCCATTTCCTTCTTCAGGGGATCTTCCCAACCCAGGAATTGAACCCAGGTCTCCTGCATTGCGGGCAGATGCTTAACCGTCTGAGCCACCAGGGAAGCTAGTTCTGCCCATTTCACTGATCGAGGTAAAACAGATAAGAGCCTGGTCAGGAAATCAGTCCATGGATATCAGATAAACTACTCATATGCATCACTTTCACCTCCCTTGCCTTGCTCATGGCAGGCATTATTAATAGATCATGACTCTCTTTCCTACTGAGACCAAATGAGACTGCAGAATCCTTCCCGATTCACAGTTCCAAGCAGCCACAATAAATTGACCAAATTTGGAACAAGAGATGAAATCTGTTTGTCAGCCCAGAACTTCAACCATTCATTGAAGCAAAATGAGATATTCTGATGCAGCTGGGTAGAAATGGAAAAGGTGTCTTACCAAGAAATGTATGCAGAGATATCTTTGCTCCCCATGTCAGCACACGTGTGCGTGTGCACACACACACGCATGCACGCACACACACACACACACACTGCTCTCATTACTGATTTATTAGCTTGAATAAAAACCTGGTCTCATGACAAAGTAGCCATGCAGAAAAGTTACCATTCTGACACCTCTAGGGAGGGGTAGTCACTAAGCTTCTTAAATCCTTATTTCATTGGGTCTAACCATCTCAGCTGCTGGTAAGGAGGACATAGTTGGCCAGTCAAAACACTACATACAGGGTATATTTATTAGGAATTCAGGATCTGGAGCCAGATACCCAGGTTTATACTGGCTTTACCATTTAATAGTTTTCTGACTGTGTTATTCAACCTTACTGGGCCTCCGTTTTCTCATCTGTAAATTGGATATAAGAACTATGCCTACCTCATAATGTATGTTGAAGGCATTAAATATGTTCATACATCTAAAGTGTTGAAATCCATGCTAAGTACATAGTCATGGCTTAATAAATCTTAGAGCTTGTAAACAGATTAAGACAAGGCAGAATTCAGAGGCTGCCAAGACTCAGAAGCCAGGTAGGAAATTTGTGTTCAAGCAGTGGGTGGTTCTGGCACTTGCAAGAATAACCACAAAGAACAAGGCAGGACCCAGATCCAGGAGGGCCAGGTTCCCCTGAGGTGTGGACTGGACGTGGGATCCAGGACCAGACAGCCCAGGTGATGAGCTCAGCTCAGCATCTTGTCAGCTGAGAGAACATGAGCAAGTGACTTGCTCTCTAGGGGGCTTAGTGTCCCCATTTGGAATGTGTGTACAGATGCTAAAGCCTGACTCACAGTTTTGAAGTGAATATCAAACACAGGCATTGCTGCTGGCTCAGAGGGTGTGCTCAGGAAATGTGAGTTACAGCCCCAAAATGGAGGTGCTCAGGGCCAAGAAAGAAAGGGCAAATGGTGAGGGAGAAGATGAGGGGGAGGGCAGAAGTCCCCCTTGACAGGGTTTCCAGATGGAAACAAGGAGTCAGGATCATGGAGACTAAAGTCATTTGCTGACTGAAGTTCCAACACAAGAGTGAAGTCAGAGGCAGGCCCAGAGTCAGGGCCATATACTGCAGGTTGTGTGGCATCGAGTAGATGCCAAGGTCAGCGAGGGCCTTTGGGGAGGGAGAGGGCCCAGACGTGGAGGGTGCAGAGCCTAGAAGGAGGAAGCGTGAGGCGCTGGACCAACAGGGCCTTACAGCTCAGCTCTGCTCAGCGAAGGACCCGAATTCTCTACAGCTGTGGCCTTCCACCTGTTCTCCTAGGATCTCAGGGAAGATTGGGTTAGTCGGGCCCTGCAAAGTCACTTCAGTTTTACTTGCTTGATAAGTTGCGATTCCATGGACATTTTTTTAAAGGTAAACACATGCTGCTTGCTTCAGAAGAGTTTCAAGCCACTAGTTTGGAGTCTGGAAGTCTGGACTTTCAGAATCATAGTGTCTTGGGAATTCAAAATCCATCTTAGGGACCATCTAGTCCATCTTCCCAGAGCAGGAGATCATTCCCATGTGGCCTGCTAGGGCTCCTTCTTAGATCTGTTTGTTGACAGGATATCACTGCTTTATAATCAGTGTGGAGCTCCCTTAATTGTTGGAAAATTCGCCCTGTCTTCTGGAGATGCAATCAGACTTCCTCTGGTTTTTATCCACTGCTTTTTTTTTTGCCATCAGGAAATTGGCTCCCATTGGCCCCCACAGTAGACTGGCCCACATATTTCCTAAAGATCATGTCTGCTCCCATCTCTCTTTCTAAAAGTATTTCTGTTGCTCCAGTTTGAGCTTCCTGAGTGTAGAAATCATGCTGTACTCACCTCTGTGTCCCCATGGCCTGGACGAGGGAGGAGGTCTATATGTGTTTGATGACTACGTGAATGGATGGATGAATGGATAAATACATAGATAAGTGCATGGATAAATGATGGTATGGTTTGCAAGAATTAGGGCCCCATAATTCAGAGCTGAGTGGGGTGGTGGGGAGCAATTTTGAAGTCACACAGGCAAACGACTGCACAGACACTAAAACCAGCTGCATTCACCTCACAGTTTTCTGGTCGATTTCACAGTCGAAGGTTCTAGGGAGAGGAAGGCTCTAGGCTGGGGCCTGAGGAGGAAGCCGAGATGACCAAGTCTCCATAAGGAACGTGCGTTCACAGCGAGGCATCATCCGTGGCAGATTGTGCTTCGTGCTGTTTCAGAAGCACGGGCAAAATGCTAGGAGAAGGCAGAGGAGGGAGGGGAGTGACTCATCACACCTGCAAATGTACGAGATGTTCACATGGCAAAGGAGACTTTCGAGTTAACCCATAAGTGGTTAAAAAAAAAAAAAAAAAACTTGGTTGAGCAAAGGCAAAAAGTCCTGAATGGAAGAAGAGGGGTGTGGCATGGCTGGAGTTGTCGGAAGCCAGTGATGAAGTGGAAAAGGATGGGGCAGAGCTAGGCTGGGGCCTCACAGAGGAGCCTCACAGCCCAGCTCAGGACTTGGTCCCTTTTCCATGCCTGGGGAGTTACTGCGGGGTTTGAAGCAGAGAAACGAAGTGGTGAGCTACATGCTTTAGGAAGCCTGGGAGCTTCTTCTACAATATACTGGCCATGCCAGGGCTGCACAGCGTCCTCCCTTTTTCTGCCAGCATCTGTGGCAACCTTCCAGGTGGTTCCACCCTCCTGAACAGCATGGTTCCTTTGCAATTGAACTGAAGAGATGGACACAGAGGAACTGAGATAACACCAAGTAAGCAGAGGACCCGATCCATCCTGCCCCCTCTAAGACTGGGAGTGGTGAATCGCATGATACCTGCCAGGAACTCTCACTACAAGATTCACACATCCTGCAAGACCAAACTTCCACAACCGTATTATTCCATAGAAGTAACCATCTGGGTTTATCTCCCCCATTGGACATGAGCTTCTCTCAGCAGAGGCATGGTAAAATGGTGGCAGAACCACAGTCCAATGAAGTAACCATCTGGGTGTATCTCCCCCATTGGACAGGAGCTTCTCTCAGCAGAGGCATGGTAAAACGGTGACAGAACCACAGTCCTAATATTACCAGTTCCCAGCTGTATGATCCCTGGATGAATCCCTTGAAGGATTTCAACCTCAATCCCCTTTTCTTCCAAATGGGAATTATGATGCCTATCTCAGGGGGATTATTGTAAGGATTAAGTGATGACTCCTAGATCAGTGCCCAAGCAAGGGATAGAAAATCCTTTCCCTTCTTCTCCAGGACAGCAAGAAATACTTACTGGACTTGTGTGTGTGTGTGTGTGTGTGTGTGTGTGTGTGTGTGTCTAGTACTGAAGGAGGCTTTAATAAATGATCGGAGAGCGAAAGACTCAGTGGCTAATGGTTGGCATTGTGTGTGCTCCCTGTGCACCAATGACTCAAAGCCCTTTGACTCACCTTTCTCCTCCCTTGCTTCTCAAGGGGCATCTTTTCCTTTGGGAACATGAGATGCAGTCTTGATAACTGACGTGTGACTCACCGCGCAGAATGAATAGAACACTGTTCTACTGCAGGCTGCTGGGAGTGGTGCAGCTGCAAGCCGAGGTGGAAGTACAGGGTTTAAAAAGAAACCACAGCGGTGTGTTTTCATGGAACTCTCTGTTTTCTCGCATTTAATTAAGGCAGAAGTCAAAGAGCTCTGGAACCATTTGTCATCGCTGTGTAAAGTGGCCTGGGAACTTTGGCTGGAGCTGAGAAAGCCTGGGGAAGATGAATCATAGAAGGTCTGACTCCAGACTTAGAAGGAATGTCAGAGATTGTCATCACGACAGTGACTTGGAGAGTGCATAAAAGGTCACTGCTACTTATTCATATACACGCAATGTATATGGTTTACCCCATCACAGTCAAAAAATAAATAAGTAAGGTTGTATATACATATGTGCTGACTTTATTATAGGCTCATCTATGAGACACTGTGATAAATGTTTTACAAGTAGCATCTCATTTACTCCTGGTCAAAGCCTCATGAAGTAAGTACTGCTTAGTACTTATTATATAAACAATTCTACCTGTGGACTTGCAATGCCCAAGTGAAGCCATGGAGTCATGATAGCCCACTGGTAAAAAGCTGGACTTGCTTCCCTGCTCCACCAGGTCCTAGCCCTTGACATTGAGCAACTGCCTGAGCCTCTTAGAGCCTCCATTCTCTTGTGAACAGAATAGAGAAAATAGTATCACCCCCTCCTTATCAGATTGCTGCTGCTGCTGCTGCTGCTAAGTTGCTTCAGTCGTGTCCGACTCTGTGCGACCCCATGGACTGCAGCCTACCACACTTCTCCGTCCATGGGATTCTCCAGGCAAGAACACTGGAGTGGGTTGCCATTTCCTTCTCCACCTTATCAGATTAGGGAGACTCATTGAGATAATCCATGTAAAAGTTTAAAGTAATACCTGGTACATAATACCAGTTAATACATGCACAATGATTATTAACTATCATTAGCAAGTTACTTATCCAAGACCACACAGCTAGTATCTAGTGGGAGTCAAACCTCAGGCTTCCTGAGGTCAAAGCCACGCTCTCCCTGCTAAGTCATTGCCTCTTCTTTTTCTCCCATAGCCTCATGAGGTCCTTACTCTGTCAATAGAAACGTGATATGCAGTGGGTGGTGGGGGGTGGGGAGAGGGGGTGAGTTAAGAACCTGCTCAGAACTACTGAGTTGGTATATGAGAGGGCCCCCATAAGAACCTAGAAATGCTCGCTTTTTGTCACACTACCCTGCCTCCTCTGGCCTGAGGCAACTTCTCATTCTATGTCCAAAAAAAAAAACAAGGTTCAGAAAGGTTAAGCAACTTGCTGGTGATGCACAGATTCCAACCTGTCCTGTTCTTTCCTGTGCAGTATACTCTATTGCCCCTCAGAGAGACTAAATGGACAAAGACAGCAGAAACAAGCGACAGACAAAGGGACAGACATGGAAACAGAGGCAGAATGCAAAAATAAAGGGAAAAACAAAGTCAGAGTCTTAGGAGTTAAGAACATCTTTCCATCTTTCTTCTTACTTCCAAGAGGTCCTTAAAATGATGAAAAGTTGGTGATTTTTTAAAAAGCAGTGTGTAGAAAAGAATACAGTTCTTTGGCAAGTCTGAATAAATCAGGAGCAGCTTGGAAATTATTGAACACTGAGAGGAAAATCATGGCTCTGACAAGCTTCAAATTGTTCAGTCAGATACTTACCCTCTCCACCCTGCCTCCAGCTCCTGATCTGAAAAAAAATAAAAAATAAAAAAGCTAATACTGTCACGAGGACTATCTAGGTGCCCTTGCACAGTAGAATATGTGCGAATCAACTAATTAAACACTCCAAAAGTGGAGACAAGCATTTTGCAAGTACAAATTCCCATCATTTCTTGCAGTTACTGCAATCTCACCTGTACCTGTTGACTATCAAAGGTGTCCTAAACAGGAACAGCTAGGGGATGTCTAAGCTTTTGTTTCACTGATGCAGAGCCCACCAGAGGGGAGAGGAGAAGCGATGATCTGGGTAATGCTGGCCATTTAACTGCTGCATAGGAAAATAAAACCTGAGGGCTTGTATTATATCTCACCTGAATTTGTCAGTGATCTTACACCCAGGAAAATGGTTTGGCTTTAGCTGGTACTAATCAGATGCTAGGTGAAACTGCTCACTCTTTTTGTGCCTACAGATGCAATTTCCCACCCCTTTATCTGTGTGTATGCTTGTTCCTCAAGCTGACTTGCCCTTCCTCCTCAGCCTCATCTCCAGTCCTGTTTCTTACTATCAGGACTCAGTTAAGATACCCTTTCTCTACCAAGATTCTCTGTTCCGCAAGCTGGAATCAGTTCTTTTCCTCTCTGAAGGTGCAGAACGTCTTCAAGTTTTTTTATGGCTCTGTAATTTTATTTTTCATGGGACTTCATAAGGACAAAAACACTGATTGACAGTCCACACCAACGAAGAAAAATATGAGGCTTGTGATATATGCAACTCAACATATATGCGCTTGGCATGTGCAGAGGCCCCTTCTAACTGACTCAGTCCTTCCACTGCCCCCAGTCAGGAAACAAAGGCAGTGTTCTTTATAACAGGTGGCTACTGGCTGGCCCAGGGCAAGTACCAAGCCCAAGAATGACTTCTTCATTGGCTGTCTAAAGAATCATTCATTAATTCAAAAAATGTTACTTAACACATTATTGACCAGAGGAGTTTTGCAGGAACCAATACCTGTGGCTAGCGATTTGGTATGTAAGTGAATGTTGAAATGTCTCTTGTCAATAAGGTTTGGGTAACAAAAATGTATTAATATGTCTCTTGCCAATAAGTTGTTAAGCAGTGATTAAATGCCAGGCATTGTTCTAGGCACTGGAAACAAAACAAGCTTCCTACCCTCATGGAGTTTATAATTTGGGTTAGAAAATAATACAGTTTACAATTATAATAAAAAATTACATAAGTCAGGTTAGGTAATAAGTGCTTTGGACAAAGAGAAAACAGGGTAAGGAGATTTGAAGGACCATGAGAAAGGACAAGAGTATTATTGCATATAAATGGTTATAGAAAGTTTTATAAAGCAATATTTGAACAGAAGCCTAAAGGTGAAGGAAGGAGTAGATGGTTAATTTTATGTGTCAACTTGACTAGGGCATGGGGTGCCCAGAGAGTTGGTCACATTTTATCCTGGTTGCTTTTCTGAGAGTGTTTTTGGATGAGTTTAACACTGAAATTAGTAGATTGAGTAAAGCAGATTGCTCCCCTCGTATGGCCTCATCAATCAGTTGCAGGTCTGAATAGAATAAAAGGCTGATCCTTTCTCCAGTAAAGACAAAACTTCCTGCCTGGAAACCTTCAAGCTGGGACATCATTTTTTTTTTTTCTTTCCTGCCTTCAGACTTTAATTGAAACCTCAGCTCTTCTGGGTCCTGAGCCTGTAGGCCCCCTACACCATCAGCTCTCTTGCTGACTGAGGTTCTTAGGGCTCATCAGCCTCCATAAACATGGGAGCCAATTCCTTGTATTGCATCTCTTTCTCTACCTGTTTTGTTTTCAGAATCCTGCCTGTCCTAGTGAGCCACATGGATAATAGGCAAAGAAAAGGTGCAGGCAATGGGAATAGCAAGAGCCAAGACCTTGAGTGAGGCGTGTGAGTGGTGTGGCAGGCACATGGTGAGAGCAGAGAAAGGGGAAGGGGAGACCAAGGCCTGAGGTCAGAGAGATGCCAGGTCCAGCCTGGAGAACCCTGAAGGCTGTGGGTGGGCCTTGGGTTTCACGCTGCATAAGGCAGGGATTTGCTGGAGGATTTTGAGCATGGCCTGATATATTTTTAAAGGATGATTTGAAATGAAAACAAGAGATCTGTTAAGAGGATATTACAGTGATCCAGGAGAGAGAAGATGGCGGTGAAACCAGAGAGGTGGTTGTGGAGGTGGTGGGAGTTGTTCATTTCTAGACATATTTGAGGCTAAGAGTCTATAAGTGGCTTGGAAATGGAGTAGTATCAGGGATGACTCTAACTGCTTGAGCCTGTGCATCTGTAGAATGGAGTAGCAATTTCATGAGACAGGATGGGCTACAAGAAGCCTGGGCCTGGGATGGGACCAGGAGTTTGGTGAAACGCCATTGAGCATCTCAATGTAGATGTCAAGTAGGCCATTGACCTGTGTGAGGCTGAGGGAGCGGGAGGAGGTTTAGGCTTCAGTGTGAATTTGGGTATCATCAGTATCGTGGAGCTGGATAAGTTCACCAAAGGTGAGTATGAGAAAGAGAACAGAAGAGGTTCCAGGACTGAGCCCCGAGGCCCTTCAGCTTCTGGAACTGTGCTTTTTAAAGCGAGGGTTTCTCTTCATTAGTGGATTATGAGATCGATTTTGGAGGATAATGAGTAGTACTTTTTCTAATATGATAAAAAAAGAATGGAAAATGTCAGAGTACTTTGAATATAATATTGTTTGATGGAATATTCTTCAGTTATATGTTTCTAAAACAAACATATATGTTTATATGTGTGTCTGTGTGTTTATAAGCTGAGTACTTTTGTATGTAGTGGCACTAATGGTAAAGAACTTGTCTGCCAACGCAGAAGACGTAAGAGACGCGGGTTTGATCCCTGGGTCGGGAAGATCTCCTGGAGGAGGACAACCCACTCCAGTGTTCTTGCCTGGAGAATCCCACAGACAGAGGAGCCTGGTGGGCTGCAGTCCATAGGGTCACAAAGAGTCAGAAATAACTGAAGTGACCTAGCATGCACGCACAAATTTACCTCATAACATGCATACATATACATACACACACATATACTTACTTAAGACTGTATGTAAAACATACTTTTACAACAATGAAATTTCAAATATGAAAATCACTATTTTCAAAGCCGATGAGCTATCTGAGCAGCTGAGTTCTGCCCAGTTGGAGAAGGGAACAAGGGCTTAACCACTGTTCTGGCCCATCTGGTACAGACGAGGAGAGTGGAGAGGGCTGCCCAGTCAGCTTGAGGGGAGACAGGGGCAGGTGGGCAGAGAACATGGGCGTCTCTAAGAAAAAGAAATAGACGAAAAGCCAGAATGCCTTCCCCCTGAAGCCACCTTTCTTTCTTTCAACTTGTGGATCCATTTCAGGTCCACACACAAGTTTATTCAAGAGATGTATTTTTGATATCTTCCTTGCAGCAAACAAGCTGATCCCAATAAAGAGGAAACCGCAGCAACTCTCTCTATTTCTTGACCTTTCTACTTCCATATCAGTAAGACGATGCTAATACTATCTTCCAGAGGATGCTATGAGGAGAGAAAAGTAATGGGCAGTAAATGCTTCACAAAAGAGACAGCAGCTGATGCTCCTTTGTGCCCCATGCTGCTCCTTCCATGCCGTCCTGTGCCCCGGCACCCAGCCCACTGAGGGCACAGTCCAGGCACTGGGGGAGGCTGGGGTCTCTTCTGCGTACACAGGAGGAGCCCAGAAGCGCCCCATGCAAGCACACACAATGAGGCTTCTTGTAACAAGGTAGGACATTAAAGGAAAGGTGAAATAGGATCATAAAAATGACTGGACTGAAGCTCAATTGTCTTCCCTGTGTGGCTCAGCTCCCTGACTGTTGGAGCTCCCTCCTTGGCAGCTTGCAGGGAAGATGGGCACATGGTTGCCCTACCAAGGGCCAGACCGGAGCAGAGGAAAAAGGAAACAGATGGATGGATGAAGTGGCTCTGAATTAGGTCTTGGAGGAACAGGGCTGGGTCATCTTCCGCACTCACTTTCTTCTACATAATGGTGATGCATTATCAAGGTCAGGAGGAATACAAATATGACTGGTACTGGAGGAAAGGGGTCCAGCAACGGGCTTCCATGCCTTCCTCTCACCCAGACCTGCAGCTGAAGATGCCCCAGGACCATCTGAAACTCACACTTGGTTCTGCCGTGTTGGATTGGCAGACTTTGGAGCCACGCCTTCTGATTTCCCACCTTGATTTTTATTTGACAGTGCTTCAGGTTGTTGTAACCCCATCATTTTATGGAAAAGCTTCTGTGAATGTGTATGTTTGCCAGGCATGGGGGTGGGCATCCTGTGGGCTTTTGTCCTCTCTGAATGGTGGTCTGCACAGAGAGGGTACTCAGAACCTCCCAGAGCCCACTGGACTCTACTTCCCAAGCTCACCAACCATCTCAGGGTCAGATTCCTGCCAAGAGTCTTCGGCCTGGTCATGGACCGTGTACTAGCTGCCACCGGCTGCCCAAGGCCAACACAACCAGCTCTCCAGTGTGAGGCCAGCCCTTGAACAGCTCCCTTTGTTGCTGTGGCCCTGCAACCACGCCCAAGGGCAGGGGGTCTTCACCTGGCCTGGTGCTGTGACTTCCCACACTGTGGGAACTTGCCAAACTAGGCTCCAACTCAAAGCTCACATCTAGAATGAACTCTTTGACTTGTAACTATATATTTCTTAGTGTCCAAGCTCTAAAACTCAGCTAAACGGGCTTCAGAAGGTGAGCTCTGATAGGACCCTAGTCATAGATCAAGACTGGCTGGCTGTCCCAGGCTTCACACGCTCCTGGGGCTGGATTCATCCTCTTTATTGTGGGTAAATGTTGTCTATCTTAACCTGATCGTGATGAAAGAAACAAACTGCTGCTTACATGAATCAAATCGTACCCCAAATATCGAAGAATTAGGCCCAACCTTGCTTTGATCATCCCAGTCACACTAATTTTTCCCTCCTCCAAGTTCTTAGCGGCTCACTTCTAAGTGCTGATTAACTGCCTCATGGTTATGGTTTATCCATTATGCATGTGGTAGCCATCCCCACCCCCCAGGACTCTCACGTATTTCACACCCACCTCTGTGATTCCATGTTTTATATATGTTTTATATATGTGCATGTGGTTTTCCAAAATAACCCCAAACACCTAGAGGGCAGGGTCTGGGAGCTATTCCTAGCACCCTGCACATAGTAGGTGTGATAAATATTTGTTGGCTGAATGAATTTATCCTTTCAGTCCAGAAGCATTCAGTGAGCAGTTACTACAGATGAAGCACCCTGTTAGGTGCTGGGGACACAATTCTTTCCCTCCTTTTAAGTATCTCACACTTCAAAAAGGGAGAGAAACATTTAATGAAGAAACAGTGTTGAGTGTGAGAAGCGTGTTCAATACAGTGAGTTAGCCCAGTTAAAGGACAGATTCGTTTTTTATGAAAGCACGGAGAAGCTTCTGGGAGGAAGGGGATACGTGAGCCGGGCTTTACAGGATAAACAGGATTTCAACAGGTACGCGATGGATAGGGCCAGGTGAAAGAGAGAAGCGTGACTGGATGAAATAATGATGTTAGCAGTCAGTGAGTGAATTACCCCGACTGCAGCATGCAGTATCTTTGGGTCAGCAACGCTTCTACAATGCTGTGAGCCTGGTGCCAAGCCATCATTACATTCTCAGGGAGTGCTGGCTGGTGATGCTGAAAATTACTTGAACCTCCTGCACAGTCACCTAGCAAACATGCCTTGGGAGCTGTCACTGGTGAAATAAGGCATTTCTGGAAGATTGTGGACATGAGGACAATTGATATTCATCTTTTTTTTCTTTTTTAATTTTTCTTCCTAAGGACGGTTGAATCTAATTTAACATGTTGAGCAATTTGTTCAAATGCGCCAGGCTGCCTTCCGGAGCTGAGGGCAACTCCGGGGGCTACATTACGGGAATGTAAGTGTAGAGCAATCCAGTTGATCAAAAATGAATTAGCCAGAAACTGCCATGAGTTATGTGATCAGAAAAGATGCTTCATGGGAAGATGAGGTAATTAAGGGTTTAGTCATGGAAATGCAGCCAGGGACCATGTAAGCTAATGTTTCGGTCCTACTGTTCAAACATATCCAAGCTTTCAGGGGGCCCCACTAGCTGTGTGCAAGCCCCTCCCCATGAGGGGACTATTGATACAAATGATGTGAAGCCTGTACCTTTAAAGGGCTTGTGATTGAACGAAACAAGCATGATCATCAAGAAAGCAAATGTTTCTTGAGTACCCACACTGTGGTAGCCGTTGTGGTGTGTCTAGACCCATCATCGTAACTCACCTGCCTTTCAACCTTGTGATGTATAGTTAATCCCATTTTACAGATGGGGAAACTGACAGATGGATACAAAGAAGTGCCAAGTGAGCAGAGAGGCAGGAGGGATGGTCTGGAAGGATTCTTGTGCTGTGCTTAGTCACTCAGTTGTGCCCAACTCTTTGTGACCCCATGGACTGTAGCCCACCAGACTCCTCAGTCCATGGGGATTCTCCAGGCAAGAATACTGGAGTAGGTTGCCATGCCCTCCTCCAGGGGATCTTCCTGACCCAGGATCGAACCCAGGTCTTCTGCATTGCAGGCAGACTCTTTACCATCTGAGCTGCCAGGGAAGCTCAGTACTGGAGAGGGTAGCCTAACTGGAGGGGTTCATAGGGGAAGTCATACCTCATTCACTCAGCCACTCATTCAAAGGGCATTTAATGAGCAGTGAGCAAGCACTGTAGTAGATGCTGGGGATACACTCATGAACAGTGAAGGATGAGGCTGCTGCTATCATGGTCCCCTAGTTGAGACAAGGCATGGATTTAATCAATGAATGTGCAACTGCAAATTAAGATAAGTGTTCTCGAGAAAAGATGCATGATTTTCTGAAAGTGTGTGACAAAGCACCTGGGCAGTGAAGGGGTAGGGGGAGAGAGTGGGGGCAGTAAAGATTTCCTGATGAAGGGTTGCTTGAGCTGGAGAAGAGGAGAGAAGGGCTTTATCGGGTGTGTGGGTGGCAGCATTAAGGGCTGCAGCGTGGACCAAATATGCCCTGTAGAAGAGAGAGCAGCACCGTCAAGGAACCGAAAGAGCGGCCAGAGCCCAGAAAGCCATGGTGAGGGTGGGATGGAGTAAAGGGCAGCTGCTCCCGGGCACTTTGCCATGGAGAGGGGTTGGGTCTTGTCCTAAGAGAAACAGGTAATAGTCAGAGTGACATGAACCCGAGGGAGCTGTGAAAAGACAGCCCTGGCTAGTTTTCATGGGTACAATAGCCTGAAAGGGAGACGGAATGGATGCAAGATGACTGAGGATGGAGGCTACCGCGGTATCCAGGCAACCTGTGATGGTAGCAGGGCTCAGGGTGAGGGACACAGATGCAGATAGAGTGAGTCCGGAGCTGCCGAGAGTGAAGTGGTCTGTTTGATGATGGATTGGAGGATAATGCAGCTGAGCAGGAAGAAACATCAGGGCAAGTCCAGACAAGTGCAAGGATGAGGTTTCTAACTAGTGTCTGCTTCTCGGAGATGCGGGGTGCCATGTCCTAAGAAAATGGGTGGAAAAATTAAGCAAGGACACTGTATTTCAGAATTCTAAAGTGAAAAGACTTCATGGAGGGCCCACTTCATGATGTCAATATTGCCCCCGGGGAAAGACTGCTAAACCTCCACTTCGGATGTGCCCTAGGTAGGAATATTTACATGTACATCCTTATGCCTACTTGTACCGCTAACAGACTTCCTGAAGAGTGGCTGCTTATTGGGATGAAGCTCTGGAATTCCAGGTTCTTAAAATGCCCCCAAGCACCTGCCAAGTCCCCTTCTCTGGGCCTAGCTGACCACAGCTGAAAAGGCACTTGTGGAAGCAAAGGAGGGGGCTGCTTGCTGGAGAACAGAAAGATTTGCAGTCTACACAGCACAGCCTCGGGCTTCCCTGCCGGCTCAGGCAGTAAAGAATCTCCCTGCAGTGCAGGAGACCTGGGTTCAGTCTCTGGGTTGGAAAGATCTCCTGGAGGAGTGAATGCCTACCCACTCCAGTATTTTTGCCTGGGAAATCCCATGGACAGAGGAGGCTGGTGAGGTTACAGAGTCAGACACGACTGAATGACTAACACTTTCATTTCACAGCACAGCCTCACTGCCCTGCAAGCAGAGGCAGAGTGCCCAGGGGCAGCAATGGATATGCACTTGAGTCTAAATACAGAGCGAAGGGATATGAAGAGACCACCTTCTCTGAGCAGTTCCTAACCTAGGAAGTTTTACACTGATCATGGCCTTCAGCACGGCTTCATTGAACAATGCAGCTGTCTAAAGTCAGAAGACCTGCGTTCCTAGCTCATTGTGGGTCCTTAAATCAGTCTCTTGGCCTCATGCTCCCCATCTGACAATGAGGTGGGATGAGTCCCTCCTTCCAGAGTGAGGGTTTCCCATCCACTTTGTGTGATGGGAGGTGCATTTTATCCCCCGTGGCAGAAACATCTGTATTTGCGGGTTACCCATGGGTGTGTTTTTCATCCCTCTGCCTGCGGTACCACCAAAGCATCTCCTTGGTGGAGGATGAAAAAGGAGACGGATAGAGGGACAGGAGATTCTGAAGCAAAGAAAAGGCTTGGGAAAAATCAAACAAGTCTTTAAGATCGACCCCTGCAAAGGCCCCAGTGTAGTACTGAAGTCAATGGAATGGCCGAAGAAGCCAAGCCCCGTAATGAGGAATGGCTGGGGGAGGAGGGAGGCAGGACAGGCACCAATTGTTTGTTTCTGGTTGTGATCATCCTTTAGGCTCTGTATCAACATTCCATGAAGTGCAGAGAAATAATAAGTTGCAGGGCAGAAAGGATTCCTCGTAATACTGCTCCCAAAGGTAATTTCTCTTCTTCCAGCCTCTTTTTTAAATAGATTACTTATGTGGTTGAGATCATACTATCTACACCCTTTACATTCTATTTTTGTTGAGTAACATAATATCTGGAGCTGGCTCTCACTTGTTCACAAGAGCCGAAGGACATCTCTTGCCAACTCGGAATTCAGTGATATCACGTTGGTAGCATGAAATCAGCCACGGTGGGAATATTTACACCATGGAAGTTGGCAGGCACTACAAAGCAGAGCTGTTTTGTTTTCATTTTTTCAGATGGCCTATGGTTAAACCTTTACTAGCACATCACCAGTTATATCATAAGCATTTCTTGGGTCTTAAAGTTGTCTTTGTAATTAAAATTTTGATGGCTACCTAGTAACCTAAAAGCCCTAATTTCCAGGCATTAGATCCAATTTTTCACTATTATAAATAATGCTAGTGCACTAATATGAAAATCTTAATGCATAAACACTTTATATTATTTACTATTTCCTTAGCGTAGGTCCCTAAGTAGGGAAATATTGGGTCAAAAAGTAGGAACAGCTTTCAGGCTCTTGACATTTATTGGCAAATTGCTTTTCCTGAAAAGTTAGATCAATTATATCCCCCCCAAAAAAAAATTGGGAAAATGACCACTTAACTCACTAGCATTAAACATGGTACCAACACAGAAAAAGGCAATTCACTGGGACAAAACACCCAGTCAGAACAAATATTCACGTAGAAGGACCACATAAAAATGAAAAGTTTCCATTAGTGCCACAGGTAAAAGCAAGAGACCAATAAAGAACTCATCTAAAATGTGATAAATTTGACACATGGTACGTTATTATATTTAATACAGAAGGAGTTTATACAAACCAATTTTTTTTTTTTTTTTAAGCAGAGGTCATAATAAATAAAAGAGCTAAGAACTTACACACACTACTAGTCTAATTCATCTCCACATCCCAGTTTGAGGACTTTTCAGTTTACGTCAGAGAACAAGAACAAAGTAAACTTTGGGGTGCTGAGGCTCCCTAGTCAAGTCTCAGAAATGTCCAGGTAAGGTGGCTCAGTGGTAAAGAATCTGCCTACCAATGCAGGAGACTCAGGTTTGATCCCTAGGTCAGGAGGATCCCCTGGAGAAGAAGACAGCAACCCACTCCAGTATTCTTGCCTGGAGAATCCCAGGGACAAAGGAGCCTGGTGGGCAACAGTCCATTGGATCGCAGAGAATCAGACACAACTTAGCTTTCAGAGGAAATGTGAGCGGAGTCACATGAATGGGACTGGAGTTTACTAGCATTTGTTACAGTGAATAAAACCAAATTCCTCCTTCTACTGAAAAAAGCCACGCTGAAAACAACACAAGGATGGTGACATAAATAGACCATGTAGTTGACTCTTTTTCCTTGAAAAAGAGAGGAAAAAGAGAAATTGAGAGGATGCGGCAGCAATCCGAGAACAGTTCCACGAACAGATGGCCCATCTTTGGTGAAACGGAAGCTCTGTTGATGCTGCCCACCTCTGAGTTTCCTGGAGTGGAGTTCACGGTTCCTTGAAGATTTTGGCTGTTTCTACGAAAGTTCTGGCTCAGAAGTTTTGGGGAATTGAAGGAAAGCAGAGAGCGGCGGGAAGCACCCAAGACAATTGTTTTTTTCTAGATTCCAAACTGCTGCCAAGAGTCTGGTATGTGTATAAGAAAATTAGTCTTCCGGCAAGTGGAAATGAGAGCCGGAGAGAAACATACTCTGGTTTGCAGTAGTTTTCATTATGTAAATTGTGTAATAACATGTATGAAAACTTGTACTTGTTTACCAAGCCTGTGTGGAGTACCCTTCAGCATCTATTTAACTGTGTGGGGAACAATAATGCTTGTCCTCAAGGATCCCTGAATCTTTTTCTATGACCACTGTCTAAAAATAGAACCAGAAGTAAAATAGAAGGCTAACTTCTACAGCAGCCATGGAATTAAGAGATGCTTGCTCCTTGGAAAGAAAGCTATGACAAACCTATACAGCATATTAAAAAGCAGAGATGTTACTTTGCTGACAAAGGTCCATATAGTCAAAGCTACAGTTTTTCCAGTAGTCATGTAAAGACATGAGAGTTGGACCATAAAGAAGGCTGAGCACCGAATTGATTCTTTTGAATTGTGGTACTGGAAGAGACTCCAGAGTCCCTTGCACAGCAAGATCAAGCCAGTCAATCCTAAAGGAAATCAACCCGGAATATTCATTGAAAGGACTTATGCTGAAGCTGAAGCTCCAATACTTTGGCCACCTGATGCAAAGAGCCAACTCATTTCAAAAGACCCTGATGCTGGGAAAGATACAAGGCAGGAGGAGAAGGGAATGGCAGAGGATGAAATGGGAATGGGGAGGGAGGAAGGAGGAGGGTTCAGGATGGGGAACACATGTATACCTGTGGCGGATTCATTTTGATATTTGGCAAAACTAATACAGTTATGTAAAGTTTAAAAATAAAATAAAATTAAAAAAAAAAAAAAAGAAATGACCAACTAACCATCTCATGACCAACTCAGTGGACATGAATTTAAGCAAATTCATGACTTCAAGCATGACCAACTCAAAAGGAAATCAGTACTGGATGTTCATTGGAAGGACTGATGTTGAAGCTGGAACTCCAATATTTTGGCCACCTGATCCAAAGAGCTGACTCATTTGAAAAGACCCTGATATTGGAAAAGATTGACGGTAGGAGGAGAAGGGGACAACAGAGGATGAGATGGTTAGATGGCATCACCACCTCAATGGACATGAGTTTGGGTAAACTCCAGGAGTTGGTGATGGACAGCGAGGCCTGGTGTGCTGCGGTTCATGGGGTCGCCGAGTCAGACGTGACTGAGCGACTGAACTGAACTGAACTCAATGGACATGAATTTGAGTAAACTCTGGGAGGTAGTAGAGGACAGAGGAGCTTGGCATGCCGTGGTCCATGGAGTTACAAAGAGTTGGACACAACTGAGCAATTAAACAACAACTTCTACAGAGCAGGCCCAGTACTGTTGGAGTTCAGAGTCAGGGAGAAGAGCAACAGAGCATGTTGTGGCAATTTCAGAAAGTTCCATGATATAAGTGGAGATGAGCTGGGCTTTGTACTAAGACCAGAGGAGGCCATCTGCCACTAATAGGGACATCAAATAAAGAACCGTCTTTATTTCCAGGCCAAAATCAGCACATATCTATTTGCCCAAATAAATTAAACAGTATCTTAAGCTTCATAAACTGTTTGGCAGGAATAAAAGATTCCCAGTCAATGCAAGGACTGACCCAGCATGATCTCTCTTCTAGAATATTGAAAACGGGGGGGAAAAATGATATTTTTTTACTCTAGCAAAATTATTTCCCCTATTTATTTTTTACTGTGGCAATATATACTTTAGATGAAATTTACCATTTTAGCTCTTTTTAATGCACAGTTCAGCAGAGTTACATGCCTTCACACTGTGGTACAACCATCACCACTGTCTCCACAACATTTCCATTTTTCCAAACTGAAACTTTGTAACCATTAAATAATAACTCCCATTCTCCTGGTAACTACCATCCTACTTCTTATCCCTATGAATCTATTTATCTTTTTTTTTTCATTATGACTAACAGATGACACAGTCATATCGGATAATTGATGAGCTTAAGAACGGGGGTGTTTGCAAAGGTTTGGATGGGATTTAAGGAAACTACAAGGGAAGATATAAACCATGTGACTAGGAACATCAGGGACTTGTCACCACCCCAGACCCAGAGGGACAGTACCAGAACCAAAAAACGTGGCTGCATAGAATGCTGTGGTCTTTCCTGGCGGGCTCTACATGATGTAACAGTGTGGGAGCCAAGGGACTAGATGCCCTGACCTCCACTCTCCTCCCATCCTTGATCTCCTACCTGTGCCTCCCGTTGGCTAAACCCAATCAGACACCAGAATCAGGAAGCCCATGGATGAAGACTTTGGGAGTGGGGGCAGCTCTAAGGGTCCAGGCAGGGTAGAGGGGAGTGGAAACTGGATCTGGGGGCCAAATGAAATATATTAGCATAGTGACCTCTTTTGAAGTATACGGGGCATGTGATTGATGTGATGGAGCCAGAGGCTGAATAGGCAGTAAATTAAGAGGAAGATGATGTGGGAAGAAGGAAGAAGCAAAAGCAATATTTTAGAATTGGTCAGAGAATAGGAATAAACATCTCATCTGTCACAACGAAGTAAACACCCAAGCGCAGGCAAATAAATGGGTCTAGTATTGGGGCCACGAGCATGACACTCACACAGCAACTGTGACATGGCAGTCAGAGGTGAGAGATTCCTAATCTTGTCCACTTGCATCTTTTCATGTATGAAAACTCTGACATGCAGAAGAGGTGGGTCTCTACACCCTGTGCTTCCTCCAAAGCTCCCACTTCCTTGAAGGTGTTTGTTAATAAATCACTGGTTCTCCTTAAGCTCCTATTAGCCCTTAGTCAGCCTAAGTGTGACTTTGAACTCATCTGTCACTTTGGCCAGCATCACTCCCCAAATCTAAAGGGTGGCTTAACTTTCCTGACCTTCGGTCTTCACATGTATGGCAGGGTATTTGTCAACTCTGAAGCTCTAGATGAATGTAAGTGGTGTTAAACTTATCACTCAGTGCTAAGCAAACATGGGGAATCCCTGGCAGGCATGCAAACCAGGTGGTATGCTCAGTGGCTTCAGTCTGATTTCTGCAACCCCATGGACTGTAGCCCACAGGCTCCTCTGTCCATGGGATTTCCCAGCAAGAATACTGGAGTGGGTTGCCATTTCCTTCTCCAGGGAATCTTCCTGACCCAGGGATCGAACCAGCATCTCCTGTGTCTCCTGCATTGCAGGCAGATTCTTTAACCACTGAGCCACGTGGGAAGCCCGAGGCAGTATAATAAGTTCGAGTAGCTTTGGAAGGGCAAGGGAGAAGGCAGAAAATATCATTCTGTTAAGTCTAAAAGAAGCCATCAGTTTCCTTGTTCTAGGCACTGAATTGTGTTGTAGAATACAAAAAAAAAAAAAAAAAGTATTAGAGGCAGCCCCTCCACTGGGCAGGAGCCTCTAGTTGGAGAAATGACCACACAGATGGGCCAGAAACTCGCATAGCAACAAGTAGGGAAGCTGGGGCTCCTGTGAATGTCAGAGCCTGGGGAACCTTAGGAGAGAAGCCTCTGAACAGTCGGTGGTCATGTCAAGGTGGTCAGTGGTCATGGAAGGCTTCTTGGAGGGAGTGGGGAGTTGAACTGGATCCTGAAGGGAGGACGGGATTTGGAGAAAACAAAAGAGGGCATTCCGGGTTGTCATTTCGCATTGGAACCAATGTACATTTCTGCCTTTGTTCGTGGAGTCAAAGTGTGCTGTGTCCCTATTGATTACTGGGTTCTCCGTGCTCCTGTTCAGGAGCAGGTAGTTGGATTCTCCTTCCCTGCAGAAAGCATGAGGCTGAAATAGAAAAGCTACTGCATCACTCCAGCTGCCTGGCTTTACGCAGAGGCTGGCACCAGTGCTCAGGCAGTGCATCTTGTCCCAGCCCCCAAGCCACCCCCAACCTTCTTGGGCAATCCCAGAAAGCTCTGCAGAGCATCCAGACATCTTCCCTCTTGGGCCCTCTGTTTCATCACTGGTAAAATAACAGTTTGGCTACATGATCTCTAGGTTTCCTTCCATCTCCTTAAGTTTGTGATTTTTGTTTCTGAAGAGCAATTTGGGGGTATTTTTTCTTATCTGTTTTATATACAGTAGTGTGTATGTGTTAATCCCAAACTCCTAGTTTATCCCTCCCCCACTTGCCTTTTGGTAACCATAAATTGGTTTTCTCTGTCTCTGTTTCTGTTTTGTAAGTTCATTACTATCTTGGTTTTTTTTTTTTTTTCTTTTTGCCACATAGAAATGCTTTCGTATGATCTTTTTCTCTGACTTACTTCACTTTGCATGAAAATCTCTAGGTCTACTCATGTTGCTGCAAATGGCATTATTTCATTCCTTTTATGGCTGAGTAAAAATCCATTGTATATGTGTACCACATTTTCTTTATCCATTCTTCTGTCGATGGACATTCAAGTTGCTTCTGTGTCTTAGCTGTTGAAAATAGGGTTACTATGAAACATCAGGGTGCATATATCTTTTTGAATTAGAATTTCCTCCAGATATATACCCAGGGGTGAGATTCCTGGAACATATGTTAGTTCTCTTTTTAGCTTTTTAAGGAACCTCCACAATGTTCTTCTGAAGACTAATTTGCTGACTCCTATTGGTTACCTTCTCATCATAACCATCTCCTCTTAGATTTTCTTCTTTGAATGAATATTCAAGCCATGTTTCAGCAGCTCCCTGCTTCTTATAGAGACACACTGTGCTCTCTCTTTGGCTTCTACACAATCCATTTCAAATGCCTAATCTGTGCCCACCCTCCCCTAACCTGGCCAGAACTGAGATACTCTTCCCTCTGTCTCCACGTCACCTTTTACATTTATGCATTTTGCTGCTCACTGCCGCCTGTGTCACTGTCCCTTTACACGTTTCTCTCCCTCACAGGACTGTGAGCACCTTAAGATCATGGGTCTTACCCCCATCTTACCTGTACCCTGTGCAATTAGTCTAGGGTTTAGTTAGGCCTGTGTAATGCAAAAATGCATAAATGGGGCTTTTGTGGCTCATGGAATAGGCATCCTCACAGGGTCTGTGGTCGGTCATCAGGATGCTTCCCTTCTGCGCGTGACTGACCCATTCTTCCCTTTACACTCGCCCTGCCCACGTGTCTGCTGCCCAATCATCGTTTTGCTCCCACCCGACTTCAGCTTGCATATTGCCCATCAATACCCCTCCAGTCTCTGCATCTGACCTTTCAGCTTCAGCTCTATCACCAAGAGTCTCATTCCCTGAGGATTCCTTAGTTTTCATTCATAAGACAGTAAGTGGCCTTGGCCCACCTGACCTTTTAGCACCAGATCACATCAAGGGTAGATTGACGACTGTTCATTATTTCAATCAGCGCTGTCCAGAGGGCAGTGTTGTGTGTTTAACTCAAGGATATAGAGAGCTATGACCTTCAGCTTGAGATCTAAGCAGAGCAAGCTTAAGTCTGGAAAAATCCATGTTGGCCCATCAGGGCTGACTTGATCTGAGTTCAGGCCAACTTCCTACAGAGTACCAGATCACAATCCAGCCCGCAAGTCCCAACTGAGGATGAGAATATTGTAAGTGAGCGTGAAGAGGAGAAATCCCCAGATAGGGCTACCAGACACATCATCGGATACATGGAGGCACCAGGCATGAAAATCAATTTCCCTAAGAGACCTCACTGATCAGAAGCCATTGGCTAGCACTGTGAATGCCACCCAGATGCCAGCCATGTGGGCTACAGCCCTGGGACAAGCCTGTGCCACTCTGTCTTAAAGGGAATCAGATGTTCTAATCTCTGCTTTCCTAAAACGGCTCCCAGAGATGGATAGTGACAGCTCCTTCAAGCCCTAGTGAGGCTCTAGCCAAATGTGGACAGGACGCAGGGGTATGGATAGCAGAAACAGGACACGCCCAGTACAACACTTCTGCTCCCAGCCCAGGGAGCAGATTCAAAGATTGATTTAGAGAAGGCCCTTTGTAATAAATTGTTCCTTTCTTCACTCACAGCAGGGGGATCAGCTGCCGCCAGCTCTCTCAGCGTGGAGGGCACAACTGTGGGTTTAGCTCACAAGGAGAGCAGCTGGGCGGCCTCTCAGCGTCTTGAGAAGGGCTGCCAATTTGGGTCTGGGCTGCCATTTGATCTATTCTTTTTTTTTCTCCCACAATGCTCTCATTATGCAATGTGTGGAGTCTTGTGGTGTCTGGGAGAGAGAGTGCTGGACCAGCAGGACAGACTGCGTCTCCCAGTGTGTTCCTGGTTGTTCTATACAAAGATTTGAGCTCCATTCTGCATCATGTCTTCTGTTAACCCCAGAGGACCCCGTGCCCTACCCCAGAGCTCACAGTCCAGACAGGGACAGACCAGAGCACAATCGTCACCCAATGATGCAGGTATGATGATAAGTAGTTAGAGCAGGGGGAGCTACTTCAGAGCAGGGATGAGCTATACCTGGAAGGCTTCCTGGAGGAGGGGATGCCTCAAGAGAGGATTGAAAGGTAAATAAAACAAAGACGGGCAAGATGGAGAGAATAAAATGGACAAAGGGCCAGCCACACATAAAAAAATCATTCCTCCAACATTTATTCAATCAATCAGTATATAGTAGTATATATAATATATATATATATATATATATATAGAAGCAGCGTGCTCTTCTGCTTTACTAGAGGGAGAACAATAATATGAAGAACAGCAGGAGAAAATTCTGGAACAATAGGCAGAGGTAGGTCATGCAAGACTGTGAATGTCATCCTTCAATAAGAGTGTGCACAGGTTGGGGATTGTCAGTTGGATCCTCAGGTGAGTAAGATGCATGGACTATCCAAGGTTCAGCTTCCTCCACTGTGTGATGAGAGATGATTCAAGGTCCTACGTTTGTTTTGCAGGGTGGCTGATGGTCTCATTTACTCCTCATCAGTAAGTACTCATTGAGTGTCCCATGTGTTCCAAAAATTGCAGGGAGACTGCAGGTGCAAAAATGAGTGAAAGTGAAAGTGAAGTTGCTCAGTTGTGTCCGACTCTTTGCGACCTATGGACTGTAGCCCACAAAGCTCCTCCGTCCATGGGATTCTCCAGGCACGAATACTGGAGTGGGTTGCCATTTCCTTCTCCAGGGGATCTTCCAGACCCAGGGGTCGAACCCAGGTCTCCCACATTGCAGGCAGACGCTTTAACCTCTGCGCCACCAGGGAAGCAAAGATGAGTAAGAAGGCATTATTACTGTCTTTTAGTGCCCACTGTCTAGGGTGGAGGTGCCCACAGGAAGAGCTAATTCACCAGTCAGTGATGTTAGGGCAGAGCAGGGGCAGATGAGGAGAAAAAGTAACGGCCCTAGCCTTGCGCTAGATCCTGGGAGATATTATGCTGTTTAGCCTTCCCAGAAGCCCTCTATGGGGAAATGGAAGGCACAGCTCTTGGGATCTTTCATCTCAATGAATTGCAAATTTCACAGGAGATGGAGGCATGGGTCCAGCACTCTGGGTCAGGCTTACCTGCTTAGCCAGTCAAGGCTGGAAAAGTGAACCCTTAAAAATATCCTACCCAACTCTTTCTTTTTATTCCAAGCATTTGCCTTTTCACTCTTTAGAAGAGAATATTCATTTGCTCTCTTTACTCTGATAGGAGCTTGATTTACAGGACTCATGAAGAACTACTTGAATATGCTTTTGAGGCTGGGTATTTGGGGGTGAAGGTAGTCTCATGCTAAGATACCTGTTGGCAGAATAATTCATGCACAGCACAGAAATGAATTTTTTTTAAAAAAATTAGGTATTTGTTTCATGGAATATTCATTACATTCAAGGTTATGCTTGCATTATTTCCTTGTTTCATTGCAGACCAATTGTGAAACAGAATTGGGTTTTTGGAACTCTAACATGAAACACCATTTTAAGCAAAATTCCTTAATTAGCACCACCATTAATGATAATGGCAAATGAAGTGGCCTTTTTCATTCATGAATTTGATCATTCATGCAATCACTTGACAAATGTTTACTGAGCACCTCGCATACATTAGGAAATACTCTCATTTGAGGCATATGGTAATGAGCAAGACAGACACGGTTCCTGCTTCAGAAGGATCTTAGCATTGACAGATAGAAGACAGTAAATGAATGAACCAACAATAAAACCATATAGGTATGTGATTGTGATTGACACATTTATTGTATGCAAATAATATTATTGTGGATATGCTGTAGAAGTACAATATACTTTGAGAATATAATGTAGGGAGACATAACCGAATCAGAATGTTTAGGAGAATTCCCCTTCAGGAGGCTGCCTTTAAGCTGCGCTCTGAAAGCTGAAGAGGTATGAGTGAGGTGAGGAAGGGGAAAACGCAGAGAACAGTGTATTAGAAAGTCCCATGGCAGAAAGAGACTTCCAAAGATTCGAAAAACAGCCAACGTGGTTATTGAATAATCAAGAAACTGAAAAAGAGAGCACTGTGGTTGGTGCCAAGTGAGCAAGGAGGCTGGGGGCATGAGACAAGGGAGGGCAAGATCAGGGAAAACAGGATATTATAGGCCGGCCCACAGAGTCCATTGTCCCTGTGGCCAACTAGCCAGCAACCAGATCTAATGTCTCATGCTCAATTTCTACCTAGCCTTCCAGGCACAGCTTCAATACCACATCCATCTATTTTGGGAAACGGTACATTACAGTTTCCTCCTCAGAGGGTCACAAGGGAGATTAGGATATTTGGCACTCTGAGGAATCCTGTAACTGAGTCATACATTTGTCCCAGAATTTCCTAAACATATTAGACTAGAGGAACATATGAGACACTGGTGTTCCCAGGAGCACAGTTGGGGAATTGCTCACTTAGTGAAGTGAGTTGTCCAAACCTGGATTGCATTCTGATTGTGATGTTTAACAGCTGGGTACTTGTTCACAAACTGGTCCACTGCTCTAAGTCACAGAGTCCTCACCTATAAGGTAGCAATGCCAATAGCTGTTTTAAAGGTTTTCTATAAAGATACAACAAATAGCACACGTAAAGTCTCTATTTCAATGACTGACACATAATAAGTGATCGAAAACATTAACTGACTTCCATTCTTCTATGTAAAGTAAAACAGATTAGGTCAAATTTTAGGGAATCTTTCTTCCATGCTGCTGCTGCTGCTGCTAAGTCACTTCAGTTGTGTCTGGGTCTGTGCAACCCCATAGACGGCAGCCCACCAGGCTCCCCCGTCCCTGGGATTCTCCATGCAAGAACACTGGAGTGGGTTGCCATTGCCTTCTCCAATTCATGAAAGTTAAAAGTGAAAGTGAAGTCACTCAGCTGTGTCTGACTCTTCACGACCCCATGAACTGCAGCCTACCAGGCTCCTCCATCCATGGGATTTTCCAGGCAAGAGTACTGGAGTGGGTTGCCATTGCCTTCTCCATCTTTCTTCTATCAATCAACACAAAACAAGAAAATTTCTAAGAACTAAAGAATGGGTGTCTCTAGCTGAAAGGATCCATTAAGTTCTTAGTGCAAGGCATGCAAAAAGACCTACATCAAATCACATTATCATGAAATTTCTGAATGCTAAGAATAAAAAGAATACTCCAAAGCTTTCAGAGCGAATAAAAGGTCACATACAAAGAGCTTGAAATCAAATTGGTCTCAGACTTCTCAATACTAAGACCAGAAGTTGCATGACAATGGAGAATTGCTTTCGATATCCTGAAAGAAAATTATTAATTTAAAATTAGAAATTTATACCCAGCTAAACAATAACATTTTTTTTGTTGTTCAATTACTCAGCTGTATCCAACTCTTTGTGACCCCATGAAATGTAGCACATCAGGCTTTCCTGTTCTTCACCATCTCTCAGAGCTTGCTCAAATTCTTGTCCATTGAGTTGATGATACCATCCAACCATTTCATCCTGTCACCCGCTTCTCCTCCTGCCCTCAATCTTTCCCAGCATCAGGGTCTTTTCCAATGAGTCAGCTCTTATGGCCAAAGTATCACATAAGTTTAACTGAGTAATAAGATAATCAAAGACTTGAGAAGCTTTATAGCTCATGTACTCTTTCTTAGGAGAGTAAATTGAAAGTGAATCACAACATAGGAAGTTGTGGGCTGCAGGAAATGAGACATCAACACAAACGAGACACAAAAGGACTTCCCAGGATGATAATCAGAAGATGACCCCATGCATCAGCTGTGTATCCATCCTGGAAAGCAACCAGTTCACACTGGGACAGGAGGACAGATGGCTCCAGAGCAATAATCTCTAGGAAAAGAAAAACCCAAAAGCTGGAACTGATAAGTTAGAGTTTATAGAAAAATTCCTGATAAGTGACCCAGATATGGAAACATATAGGGAAAATTGGAGTAGAAGAAAGTATGGAAATAAAAAATAAAAGCAATTTATTATCTTTTAAAAACCAAAATATAATACATTTAAGTTGATTCTGCACAGTGTCCACAGATGCATAAGAGAAATCCTCATGACTTAGGGATCACTGTGCTGGTGGTGTGGAAGGGAGGCAAAGGGAAATAGAACATCCTCATCTACCACTCAAGGCGGTCAACAACTCGAACTGATCAATCAAGAAATGCCAGCAAGAAGGATGAGGGGAAGGGATAGTCAGGGAGTTTGGGATGGGCATGTACACACTGCTATATTTTAAATGAACAACCAACAAGGACCTACTGTATAGAAACTCTGTATTTTTACAGTATAGCAGGGAACTCTGCTCAGTGTTATGTGGCACCCGGGGTGGGAGGGGAGTATGGATAAGGATGGATACATGTATACATATTGCTGAGTCCCTTTGCTGTCCACCTGAAACTATCACAACATTTTTAATTGGCTATACTTCAATACAAAATGAAAAGTTTAGTTTAAATACATAGCCATATAAACATATGATTTAGTAACATGGAGAACAATGTCAGGAGCAACCAAGTATGACCGAGGGACTGGTGTTTTCTAAGGCATGTATTTTACACTGTGTGGCTTTTAAAAAGATGTACTTTGATAAAAATGAGACTTAATCTTAAAAGAACACCAGACCATAGCTGTACAATGCTTGGAAACCTGGAAGAACACATAGCAAGTGAAAAGAGTTTGATTTGTTAGGCTAATAATACCTAAAGATGCAGAGGTCCTGTGCACAGAACTCAAACTAACCTACTAGAAGCTATGGACTATGACACAGCGTCTCTTTAAAACTTGCTTCTTCCTTCTGTAAAATTAGAATAAAATAGACCCTGTTTCATAGGAATGTTATTGGGATTACATCAGAGAATACACATTAAGTCCTCAGCACAGGATTTGGACAATATGATCACTCACTGGTGGTCACTTTTAAGACCAAAAAAAAATGAAAGAAGGGAGAGGGAGATTTTGTTCAGTCTAAATCTACACAGCCCTGGAGCGTGTCTTCTGGGCAGGCTGTCCTCTTAGTGACCATCTACTTAAAGGGACTTTGTCAGGGTTGACAGGCTCAATTTAATATACATTAAAAAGAACTTAGCTTGTTCCCTGTGTTCCAAAAAGGCTGTCAGTGCCCGAGAGAGAGGGTCAGCTTCCCTGCAAGGTTAAAAGACTTGCTCAAGGAAAACACTCCCATGGTCCAGCACCTCCCTAATCATTCCCTTTTGTTTTTTAGAGCATCCAAGTTCTCACTTGGAAAATGCTTTTTGCCACACAGACACATCCTTGAAGGCTCAGATCCCACCAGGTGAGCTATTCTCTAGAAATAATTAGGCCTTTCCCAGGCAGGGTTCAAACTTCCTCCTCTTGAGGTCCATGTTTCGGGCTGCCCTCAGCTTCCTCAGAGTGGCTAACGGGGACCAGGCATTTATACCCCAAGGAGCAGTTCCCCCTCCATGAATTCTGTTGTATTTGCTTGTATAAAGCAGACTACAGCACAGACGGAGAGAGCCTGGTTGAGCAGAAAATCATGGAGAGTGGAAATCCACACCTGGCCAGAGAAGTTTTGAAGTCAAGATTCAGGACTGGGTTTGGGGCATCGCTGCTGCTGCTAAGTCGCTTCAGTCGTGTCCGACTCTGTGCGACCCCATAGACGGCAGCCCACCAGGCTCCCCCTTCCCTGGGATTCTCCAGGCAAGAACACTGGAGTGGCTTGCCATTTCCTTCTCCAATGCATGAAAGTGAAGTCGCTCAGGTTGTCTACTTGAAAGTTATACAGTAGTGTCCGACTCCTGGCGACGCCATGGACTGCAGTCTACCAAGCTCCTCCGTCCACGGGATTTTCCAGGCAAGAGTACTGGAGTGGGGTGCCATTGCCTTCTCCGGGGCATCACTAGTCCTAGGCAAATACCATTTCACCTGGCTTTCAAACAGGGCAGCCTGGGCAAGAGGGAGGAATTAATAGGTGTGACCCCAGCCTCTTCACTTGTTCATTCATCCTTTATACAGTTGACTTTCAGCTTTATCATCTATACAAATAGGATAATTGGGTAATTGGTCCTTGTCCTGATGACCTCATTGGTCAGGCTCACCAACATGGATCTGAAATGTAGAAAAGCTAAGAGCAAGGAACAATAGTAATAGCCAAAGAGCAGATAGCAGCAACCTTCTTCCCAGGCCTTGACATGGCTCAGACTCCCGTATCTCATATCAAGGAGAGCCAGGCACGACAGGGCTAGTCACTGGTAGCAAAGCCAGGCTCACCTAGAACCACCTTCCTGGTGATTAGCTTTGATGTGACCTTGCTGCTCACATCTCCCTGACTCTCATTCTCTGACTTTGTGCTCTGGTTCCCTGTAGCTGCTCTCTCCTTGTTTACCAAGCCAACTCAACTCCATCTCTCACTGATGCTCAAGTCTGGACTGACAGCCTCTGGATTGGGGCAGCAGCTACCTCTCCACATTAAAGACATTTCTCCCATCCCTTTGATGAGTTACTGCCCAGGCCAGAGGATGGGAGCATGGTCATAGGTACCAGGTGGAGACCTGTGGCTCCTTCTGTCCATCCATTGCTGCCCTTCAGAGTTTTCTGGCTCACCCTTGGTGGCTCCTGCCAACTTACCAGCTCACATTGTCAAAGGAAAGTTTTCTTTCCCAGGGCTCCTTCTTTTGTTTTCAGAGTGGCCGCCCTATGACCAGTTATTGATTAAAAGTGGATGAGAATGGGGAGTAAGGTAGGAAGGGAAATCGAGGGTGGTTTGGTGGAAGGATGGAGATGAAAGAGAAGGGAACATGAAGGATGAGGAGACTGGAAAGGGAAAACAGAAGCAGAAGGCAGGGAGAGGATGAAGAGGAAGGAGGAGCAGACAGATGAATGTGTTTGTCTTGCCTGGCAGTCACTGTGCACAGAGTCTGCAGTTGCGATGCAACACTGGGACATAATGTGGCAATCCTTGGCTTCAGCTCAGACCTGAGATCTAATCCTGTTCCAGCAAGTCTTTGTACAAAGGGGCAGGGTACACTGAGCCTTGCAGTCCTCTGCTATGAAACCAGAATAACACCACCTGCTGTACAGGATGGAAGGTAATGTGTGGAAAGCAGGGCACAGTGCCCAGCACACAGGGAGCGCTCAGTAAATGGTCATTATTATGAGGCGCTTTAACCCTTCAGGATGAGCCTGCTCTATTGAGTATAGTGCTCTGTAGCTCTCTGGAACCCCAGGATGCTGCCGCTGACTGCTGCTAAGGAACAGTGTGGTTCAACCTGTTCTACTCATTGTATCCTCTTTGGTCAATAGAATCTTCCCTCCAATCAACCTTCCTCCTTTGCTTCAGCTCTTTTCATTAGTTATCTTAGAGTTTCTCAGTGGAGGGAGGGGGAACATTTTTAACATCCTGCAAGCTCCTGAATTAACACTTGAAAGCCTTCATAAATTCATAAGTCAAACCATCACAGGAAGTGCCACCATCTTGGAAAATGTGCTCTTGGAACACCTGCCTCTCATCCTCATGAACACACAACCCTATGCTTGGACAAGGCCTGGGTGCCCTGGAGACCACGTGCAAACCCACAAGTAGACATGATACCCATAACTCCAAGCCCGCTATGCTCACCCCATCCTCCAAGGAGCCTTTCAAATTCCTAGCTCCTCTGTACAGCTAAGTATACTAGATCAGCTGCTGTAACTGAGTTCAGTTCAATTTCTCACTTCAGACTTGGAAAATTGTGTGTAAGGAAAGATTCACATGCCTTTTTAATCAGCCAGAGTTGACAGGAGAAAGGGAACGAAAGAAAACTTCTGATCACTCAACCATTAAACAAATGCCCATGACAGCACCACTCTAATTACTAGGCTACTGCGTGCTTCCAGTGTTCTTAAAAAGGACACCCTAAGTCAGCAGGTGTCCACACTGCAGAAATCAGTGGCTTCTCCCTTTCACCCCCTTCACTTCTGCACAGGTCACTTGGGTGCCAGCCTTAGAGGAGACTGGCTCTGGAGTGGGCAGCGTGCCCTGACACATAATAGCAGTTGTTCTGAGCACATTTTGTGAGCTCCCACCACAAGGTTCCATGCATTTTATTACTATCAACTCCTTTACTCTTTCATTCTTCTTGTGATGCATTTTTGTGATTCCCTAAGGGGGGAGCCTGGTGGGCTGCCGTCTATGGGGTCACACAGAGTCGGACACAACTGAAGCGACTTAGCAGCAGCAGCAGCAGCAGAGGGGAGGGATGGGGGAGAGAAGAGAGGCTCAAGAAGGAAGGAATATATGTATAATTATGCCTCATTTGCATTGTTGTACAGCAGAAACCAATATACATTATAAAGCAATTCTCCCATTAAAAAATAAATTAAAAAATCTATATAATACACAGGAAGAGTTAATTGCAGCATTATTCACAATATCCAAAAGGTGGAAACATTCCAAGATGAATGAATAAACAAATTGTGGTATACCCATACAATGGAATATTATTCAGCCATAAAAAAGGAATGAAGTTCTCACCCATCCTATAATATGGATCAACTGAAAACAGGGTGCTAAGTGAAAGAAACCAGACACAAAAGGAAAGACATTATAAGATTTCATTTATATGAAATAGCTAGAATAGGTAAATTCACAGAGACAGAGGTAGAGTAGAGATTACCAGTGGCTAAGGAAAGGGTGAATAGGGAGTCCTGGTTCAATGTGTGCAGAGTTTTTTTTTGGAGTGATGAAAAAATTCTGGAATTAGAAATTGGTGACAGCTGTACCATGTAAATGGAATTAAGGCCACTGAACTGTGCACTTTAAAAATGGTTAAATTTTTAAATGATTAAAACAATTAACATTTTATATTGTATGTATTTTACCACAGTAAAAATATAAATAGTTAAATCAAAAAAAATAGAAATAAAAAATGAAGCTCTTTTAAGCCACAATGTCAATGAGGATTCTACTGGATGTACACGACAGAAAGCCCAGTATAGCTGGTTATATAAAGGGGGGCACTGATTGGTTCACTTAAACTGAGCAGTCTAGGGGCAGGACTGAGTCTGGGGCTGTGTGGGATTGTCTCCCTAAGCCCCTGCAGACCCACTTGCTACCCTTCCTCTCCCTGCCCTCTGTCCCTGGAGCCTGTGCTACCTGAGCCACATCCAAGAGCCACAATCTCTGGCTGCCAGGATAGTAATGGGAAAAGCCAGCAGAAGTCTGAAGGCAGGGAACAAAGGGAGGCCAAGGTTCCTCTGGCTGCCCCCACAGGGTCATCCCAGGTTGGGTGTGTGCCTCAGTTTGAGGCCATGTTTCTCTCTAGGTGACCCTCTCCTTGCGGGTTCTGGAAACTGCTCCCCGCTACATCCCTGTGGACCTAGACTGGCCCTGGGTCCCTGGAGGATGTTTGCCCTGGGTGGTTGGGCACCCTGCACCTCCTCCTACAGTGAATGACCCCTTTAGTAAACCTTGTGCATATTCTCACATTTCAAGTGAACCATCTCTTCCCTATTGGACTCTGACTCTACTGAGACCTCGAATGTGTCTTTGCTGTTGGAACCTTGACTCTCCATCTCTTGATCCATCTCTTGCTAAACTGACTTTAGTCTTAAATTTCAGGCAGGCAGTAACAGCCATGGCTCCAGGGTTCTGTTAGTTTTGGGACCTTGAGAAAAACAGATTCTCATTCCACAAAGGATTACCAAAATTCTCCTTTCCTCTCAGTGGCTCTGAATGTGCAACGTGCCATTTCCTGAGCCCATGACAGTGGCTGAGGAAGTCTCTTTTCCGACTAACTTGAGTCCCAAGCTCCATCCTGGGTGAAGAGTTCTGTAGGGGAGTCAAGGAGCCTTTGCTGTGATATGGTGATTTACAAGAAATATGTACTTGGTCTTTGCCCTTATTTTTGGCACAGAGATCCTAAAACCCTTGGAATTTCTGAAGTAATAGGAGTGATTAAGTTGTCTTTTGTTATGTTAATGAGGTGACTTTGGGACTGAACCTAGGGCTGGCTGCCAGAAGAACCAACCTTGTGATTAGAGAGTTGGAACGTCCGGTCCTAACCCCCTGCCTGACCTCCTGGGGGCAGAGCAGAGAGGGGTTCAAGGTTGAATTAATAGTCAGTGGTGTAGGACTTCCCTGGTGGTCCAGTGGTTAAGAGACTGCACTTTCAAGGCAATGGACACGAGTTTGATCCCTGGTCAGGGAAGTTCCACATGCTGTGGGGTGAGGCAAAAAAAAAGAAGAAGTCCAATGCTAATGATTTTATCTGTCATGCCTATGTAACTAAACCTCTGTAAAGACTCTAAAGGACTGGGTTCAGAGAGCTTCCAGGGTGGTGACAGCCCAGAGATTTGGGGAGAGACTTGATCAGAGAGAAAAGAAAAGCTCAGTGCCCTTTCCCACACCTTGTCTTATGCATGCTGTGCTTAGGCACTCAGTCATGTCCAACTTTTTGTGACCCCATGGACTATAGCCCACCATGGAGATTCTCTGTCCATGGAGATTCTCCAGTCAAGGATACTGGAGTGAGTTGCCATGTCCTCCTCCAGTGAATCTTCCCAACCCAGGGAACAAACCCAGGTCTCCTGCATTGCAGGTGGATTCTTTACCATCTGAGCCACCAGGGAAGCCCAAGAATTCTGGAGTGGGTAGCCTATCCCTTCTCCTGGGGATCTTCCCAACCCAGGAATTGAACCCACATCTCCTGCATTGCAGGCAGATTCTTTACCAGCTGAGCTACCAGGGAAGCTCATCTTGTCTTATACCCCTCTTCCAACTGATTGTTCTTGAGTTACATCCTTTAATAATAAACCAGTAATCTAGTAAGTAAAGTGATTCTCTGAGTTACTGTGGACAACTCTAGCAAATTAATCAAATCCAAAGAGGGGCTCATTGGAAATCCCAATCTAATCAGTCAGTCAGAAGCACAGGTGGCAAACTGGACTTGTGATTGGCATTTGAAGCTGGGACAGGACAGTATCTCCCGGGACTCCGCCCTCTACCGTAAAAATTGATGCTATTTCTGGGTAGATATTGCCAGAATTGAGTCGAATTGAGTAGGACACCTAGCTGGTGTAGGGAAACTGCTTGGAGAAAAAGGGGGGGGGGGGGGAACCTACATATTATAGTTTAGGTAAAGAACCCACCTGCCAATACAGGCAATGCAGGGGGTGAAAGTTCTATGCCTGGGGTGGGAAGATCCCCTGCAGAAGGAAATGCAACCCACTCCAGTATTCTTGCCGGGAAAATCCCGTGGCCAGAGGAGCCTGCTAGGCTACAGTCCATGGGGTCACAAAGAGTTGAACATGACTGAACACACATATGCACACAGAGAATATTAGTTACCAAAAAGAGAGTAAATGGAAGCTGCTCTATTAGAAAGTGAGAAGTCTGAAAGATCATTTACCCTGTTCATTCATTCATTCATGTATTTACTCATTCATTCATTCATGTATTCACTCATTCATTCTATACTTAGTGCCAAGCCTAAAGCTCAATAAATATTTTCTGAAAGACTCATCTTATTTGCCTGACTCTGAGCCCCAGCTCTCCTCAGTACTCTCCATTCTTACCTCCACCTCTTCTCCCAGACAAACCTTCTGCCAGGAAGCTGGGACTAGGCTCAGGACAGAGGTTTCTGTAAGCATTAGAGCAGGAGTGATCCTAAGAACCACGTCAGACAGGAGAAGGGGCAGCCCATGCTGGGTTAGAGAAGGAGGATGACATGAGAGATGGCAAGTCCAAGCTTGATCGGCTCTGTCAGTTTCTACCTCCCCAGACATGGTAAACCACGGTCAGGCTTCTGCCACAGAAGATGGGCAGATTAGACAAGCTGGGTTTAAGGGCCAGCCCAGGAAGGAACCAGTGTTGCAGGAACATGGGGGAGAAGTTGAGTCTGGCAGACTAAGTGTGCCCTCTGAAAGCCAGGACAACAGTTGGCTTTAAGAGCACAACATCAGAGTAATCTGGGATGACCCTTCCTGGGAAGTCCAGGAAAGCCAGCAGGTCATGAGTCAATTCCCCCAAAGGGAGCAATTGCCTGGAAGACTAAGCTTGAAAACAGATCCCAGAATAGTTACAATATTGACTGTAATGGAACTAAGCAGGCTCTATTAGAAGTCTTTCAGAAAATATTTATTGAGCTTGGCACTAAGTATAGAATGAATGAGTGAATACATGAATGAATGAATGAATGAACAGGATAAATGATCTTTCAGACTTCTGCCATGCCTAAAATGCCACAAAATCCCTTAGGTGCTAAAGCACAGTTGGGCCATTTGAGGGATCAGGGCACTGAAACAAGTGCCTGACTTGACCAGGAAAGGCTTCTTAGAGAAGATGATGCTGTAACTTTCAGAACATCACTACTGGTACCATCTTTATCTGGCCATTAAATACAGGACTCTTCTGATTTGGTTGTTGTTAGCAGCAAGAGCCCGATGCCTAAAGGCAAACTTACAGATCCAAGGGCTCAGCAGACATCCAGAGCATTCCTGATTTCAAGGAAGAAAAGAACTCTTTAGATCTCTTTCATTGTACCCCTCTTTTTTTATTATTATTATAAGAGAATTATATAATCATTATGAACAATTAGAAAATTCAAGCAAATTTTATCCCATCCAAGAGTCAACTGCTGATAATATGTGGGCACATTCTTCCCAGAATGTTTCTTAGTAGTTCATATTATTATTGAATTTTTTTTCCAAGATTTGTTCTGCTTGATTTCGCTTGACATTACATCATAAGCATTTACCCATGCCATGAAAATACCTTCATAAACATCGTCTTAAATTGCTACAGAATGTCCCATCCCATACAGATGGGTCATAATTTACATAACCAATCCCAGATCAGACATTTAGATTATTTATTATAATAATAAGCAGCCCTGTGATACACATGCATGTACATAAAGTTCTATTTGCATTTCTGATCAGGTCCTTAGGCCATATGAGGAAGACGGATTACTGGTCAAACGACCTGAGCAGTTTTCAAGCTCTGACTGTTCAAGGCCAGGTTATTTTCCAAGTGATGTTGCCCCAGTGTAAATTTCACCAACAGAGCATGTGGAATTGGTCTCTCTGCATTGGTCACTCTGTCTTTATTCTCTTTCATTTACCCTGTTATCCCTCTGTCTTCATCTAAACCGATCTTCTGGGTCAGAGAGACCTGGGGAGGAAATGAAAAGAAGGCTAGACTAATTGCATTTAGCCCCTTCTCTTTCTACCCAGCAAGGAAAACAAAGCCACCTTAGGCCCTGGAATTTTAATTAGCCTCATAGCAGCAGGAATCTCATCCCTAAAGTTAGTCACTGGTCTGAGCTCAGTGTCAGAACCCCTAGGAAGAAAAGAAAGAGAATGTATGGGTGATTTACAGTAGTTCAGTTTGATCAAAAATGGTCTGAGGCAATAAGGTATGGTCTTAACCTTTTGGACAGTGAGGTCACATGACTTCCTTTAGCTCAGGACCTAGGAATGAAAGAGCCCATTAGACATACAGAAACATTTTCAACTGGCCTTCCTAGAGCTTGGTTCAGGAGAAAATATCCTCAATGACATATGGTACTTTAGGTCCTGGTACAAGCCTGCATAGCCAAGGACCAGGATGTGAAAAAGTGAAAGTCACTCAGTCGCATCCAACTCTTTGTGACCCCATGGACTGTAGCCCACCAGGCTCCTCTGTCCATGGAATACTGGAGTGGGTAGCTATTCCCTTTTCTAGGGGAATCTTCCTGACCCAGAGATTGAACCTGGGACTCCTGCATTGCAAGTGGATTTTTTACCCTCTGAGCCACCAGGGAAGCCCAGGAGAAGGAACTTATATCCAGCTCAGACAAACATCCTGATCAAATGGATTAGAGTCTGGGAATTATAATCAAGAGAACCGGAACTTAGAAGGAAGGCAGGAGGCAGGTGGAGTAGAGAAGTCTCAGAATGGTTTGGAATGGTTTACAATTGAAGGGCTGTGGGAAGGAACGTTACCACGTGTTCAGTGGTAGAGGCAACGTGAGAACCAGGCTCACTAAACTCCCATCCAGTGTTCTTTCTGCTAGAACATTCTGCCTATATTTTGTTCAGAGAGAGTTGGTTGATTCAGTTCTCATGGAAATGTAGCCATAACAAGTGCCAAGTTGTCCGGACAGAACAGTTCCCTAGAAAGATATAACCTAATGGATTAGACCTCTCTTCCTCTCTAAAAGTTGCTTTGTCTAGCAGAGATGCAAGGATTTTCACACTTATGGGTTATTTTTCTGCAGTGAAATTCCACCCCCGCCCCCACCCTAGAGCCCCATAGACTAGTGATCCTCTTCTCCTCCAGGGCTCCCATCCCCAATTCACACTCACACTTCTGAAAGAAAACCACATCCAGTCTAGACCAGGCAAGATGGCCAGCTTGTGTTTCACCTCAAGAACGTTATAACAAAGCGGAATCTGCTTCATGTAAAGTGATCATAAAGACTGGAAGCCCCACAGAAGCATGATACAACTCTCAGAGCCCAGGCACTACAGCTCTGCAGCTACTCATGTCTCCTGTCTGAATTTTCTCATCTTTACATTGGAGAAAAGACCCCAGTCTTTGGGAGTCATTGTTGGGATCAGTTGAGATCATGCAAGCGAAAGCATTCTGTAAACTCTGAAACACTCCCCCAGTGTAAGCTGCATATTTTTTCTTTTTACCAAGTAAGAAGGTACTGAGCTGGGGGAGGAATAGTAGCCTTCAAGGCAAACAACGACACTCAGCTGCCCTCTCCCAGCCCAGGTCTGAGGATCTTCCTGAGCCATCTTGTGGCAGCTGATTCCTTAGAGCAGATTCTTTTTCTTTCTTTCTTTTTTTTTTCCCAACTATTTTTTGTTAAAGCATAGAACTCTTACTTATAAAGAAATATTTCATGGGGCTCCCTCTCCAAGTCTGAAATTGATAATGGTAGTATTGGTTTGGTTAGATTGAGGCTAGATGGTGGGGGAGATAGGACATAGTCTTGTCTTTAATGCCTTAGCTGCCAACTCACAAAAACTGATATATTTATCCATTTATTCAGAAGACATTTATTAACACTGCTAAACATTTAGATCCTGGCAAGTCTAAATCCACTTCCCACCCTCAAGAGATTAGAAGGACGGCTGCTGACCAGGTACCCCCACTAAAGTTAAAGTAAAACACTCCACTGCCTGTGAGGTCTTCTGTTATACTTTCAACCAATTATTGTTTTGTCATATATTCATTCTTTCATTTAGTCATCTCATCATGCAAAAGGAAAAAAAGAAAACTCTTTAAGAGAAGCCGAGGTTCCCAAGAATAGCATAAAGCGAGTAGGTATAAAAGACAGAGCTTAGAATTTGAAGTCAGACAAATCTGGTTCCAGACTCATATCCACTCCTTATTGTCTGAATGGTCCTGAGATAATCTCTTAATGGTTCCAGGCCTTAGTTTCCTCAGATGTAAGATGGGACTAGCAATACACTCTACCCAGGATCACACAATATGTAAGATAGTGTAACCCCCATACTACCTGGCCATATTTCAGGGGACATCCTCAGAAAGCATCCCAAATAAGTATTATTGGTCTGTCAATGTCTGTCTCACCAATTAAACTGTAACCTGCAGGAGGGCAGAGACTAGACTCGGTTTGTTCAACGTAGATTCCCTAGAACTTAGCATACCCTTGGCATACAGTATATTCCACAAATTGAAGGAATGAATGAAGGGCTTAAAATGATCTGGAGACCATGCTCAGCATTTTGCCTGCATCAGCTGAGTAAATCCTCATGTACCCTCTATCATAATCCCCGTTCTGTACGGATGAGGAAACTAAGACTCCTGGCTGTTGTTGCTGTTCTGTGGCTAAGTCGTATCCAGCTCTGTGACCTCCTGGATGGCAGCACACCAGGTTTCCCTGCCCTTCACTGTAATTGTCCTGGTATAATAAATACAGCTAGAAACAGGCTGGACCTGACCTAAGAACCCAGATCCTTCTGCTCCTGAAGCTTCGCCTTCACCAGCCCACATAACTGCCTATTGCTGGAGAACCAGAGAGGCCTGTGTGGGTCAGGCATTGCTCAGAGAGCATTTCTCCAGCACTTGGAGAAGGACACAGATGATCCAGGAGAAGCACAAGAGGAAGGACAAGTTGGGGGAAAAAAACAGAGATATGCAGAAACCATCACAAGGTCAAGGGCTCCCCAGAGTATAGATACTGAAGGAGATAGGTGGTGGTTCCTAGGCAGCCTTGACCACCTACCCGAGGATGTGGAATTTGTCTCTGGGGATTGAGGAGCCCTGGAAGGGCTTTCACCAGGGCAGAGCCAGCACAGTACTGGGGAAGAGAACCACGGCAGCAGAGGGGAAAGTGCAGAAACACTGCACTAGGGTGAAGCTACCAACTCAAGGTTGCCCACTGCCACCCACTAGCTGGGTGAGCTTGGATAAGTGACTGCCCCTCTCTGAGTTTCAGCTTTCTCATTTGTTTAGAGGGGATAACGTAGTATCTGCTTCATAGGGCTGCTGCTGTGATGGGCACGTGGGATGAGGCATAAACAGTATCTGACACTCACTAAGCTGTTTTCATTATGGACGTAGAGGTGGTGTGTGGTGGTTTCGTCTCGCAGTTTGGTCTGACTCTTTTGTGACCCCATGGACTGTAGCCTGTCAGGCTCCTCTGTCTGTGGAATTTTCCAGGCAAGAAACTGGAGTGGGTTTCCCTTTCCTTCTCCCAGGGATCTTCCTGATCCAGGGATCAAACTTGAGTCTCCTGCCCTGCAGGGATTCTTTACCAATTGAACCACCAGGGAAGCACTACACAGAGACAGAGGGAGAGACTTCATAAGGAGAGACTTCATAGCGAGAGCATTTCAGAAGTACAATTACAAAGTGTGGCTACCTTGCCCAGATGAGGAATAAGAGAAAAAGAAATCATCAAAGGGTCCCGGGTGTCTGCAGAATGGCAATGTCATTAGGATGCTGAGTACGATACCCTCTGCCCTCCCAGAACCCTGGGCCACGTCCAGAAAGCCCCTCCCTCACCCTGCTCCCCTGTAGCCAGGTGCTAGGTACTTTGAGACACTGCTGACTTCTCCAGACCAGCCAGAGCAGGAACGGTGTTTTTATGCTTTGGATTTCTGCAATAACATGGACAGAATTCGAGAAAAGCCTCATGTTATTTTTCTACTCCTATTTGTAATGATTATTAATCATAACTAATATTTGTATAGTACATTACAGCTTACAGAACATTTTCATCTATATTGTTGTATCAGGGATAAAGGAAATTTCATCATACACAACTGGCTTATTGAACAGTCTGAGCTCAGCAGGGCACAAACACAAACAGTTTTTGTTTTTTTCTCTCTCTCTCTAATCCTTTCCTTCAACCATGTTGTCACATGTCCATTTCCCAGCCCTTAATGACAACTTCAGCAGATTCCCTATTTTTTCTGGTGGCTTTGGGGTCTAAAAATGCCCTCAGCTAATTTGAAACTTCAATCTCATATCATATTTAAATGCTCACCCCATCTTCTCTCTTCATGGGCCAGCCGGGCTCCTGCCTAAGTAACTTGATAGGTGGCAGGTTCACACTCCTGTAGGTTAAGGCAGGGAATACAAGTGGGATGCAGCAAGTTTCTCCTACATAGCTGGTTTCTGTGTTATCTTCTCCGCCTTGATCGTCTCAGGCCAAGCATGTCTGCTGAATGGTGGGGATCCCAGCCCTGGCTCTCTTGCGGGCACACAGGAGGGTCCTTTAGGGAGCCTGGTGAGGGCAGCAGATCCTTCTAGTGTTTGGTTCTGTGATGAAGGAGGACATTCACATCTTAGCCAACTTCTTCCAGACCTCCCTGCTCCCAGCTCTTCTCCAGCATGGCCCATCCCACAGCCTCTCACAGCCAGGGTGCTCATGGAGGCTTCTTTCACTCCACTAACAACTCGCAGCAGAAAGATTTCCCCGTCTCCTAGCCTTCTGCTTAAACAGCTCTCAAGAGGAGGGGAAGAGGGCAGGCTGGTCTGCATGAGCACTAATCAATCTTTCCTTAGAATATGGTTCCCTCACCCCATTGTTCCCAGCTTTCCATTCTGGGAGCACAGCGTCCGCTCTCCAGCCAGTTAGCCAGGCTGGAAGTGTTGTGGTCTTTCCCCCTCCTCTCTTCCGCAGGATCAGCCCCAGGGCCTTCTTCTGCTGGGAAAAGCCAGGGAAAGCAGGAACAGGAGGAAATGGAGACCAGAAAGCTTACACAGGTTGGTTTTTAAAAGAAGGCCTGGGCATGATGGGTGTCCAGAACAAGAAAGTGGAAACTGCAGTGAGTGAAAGTCTGTGGAGTCGCTTTCTCCACAGACTGGTAGAGAAAGCAATGTTCTAATAAATGTTCGTGTGTCCTATGAACATACTCTATACTTAATGTATTTGAGACAGTCCATGGTAAAAAGTTAAATTGTTTATCAATTTTTTTAATTAGAGCATAACTTATTTATAAAGTATTAGTTTCAGGTATACAGCAAAGTGATTCAGTTTTATATATATATATATTTTTTTTTTCAGATTCTTTTCCCATATAGGTTATTGCAAAATATTGATATTGTCCCCTGTGCTATGGTAGGTTCTTGTTGTCTGTTATATATAGTAGTGTATCTATGTTAATCTCAAGTTCCTAATTTATCCCTTCCCTCCCCATTTCCTCTTTGGTAACCATAAGTTTATTTTCTGTGTCTGTGAGTCTATTCCTGTTTTGTAAATAAGTTCATTTGTATATATATATATTTTTAGATTCCACTTGCAAGTGATATCATATGATATTTGTCTTGTTCACTTTATCAAATATTTTTAATGCCTTTTGGAAATATGACACTAATATGGGGTTGGTTTTCAGGCAAACCATAACTCAGAAAAGTTTATGTGATCATTTCCTAGTTTTAAAATGTGAAAATTGAGACATGGAGAAGTTAAGAGAATTTCATAGAATCATAAGTTAATAAGAGGTAGATTCCAGATTCCAGTGTTGATCTAACTTTAATTACCAAAATCATTCTATATAATACTGTGACCATTATAACACTGTTATCAATATTGAAGCAAATACTGGACTCAGAAATAAATTCTATCATAATCAGAATTGCTCAGGGGTAAAATGCTTCTAAAAACGGTAAGAATGTTTACAGGCTAATGATGTAGATGCCTGCAAATCCATTTCTGAAGTTGGGGACGTCCTGAAAGTCACTGTGAAGAAGCAAGCAGTCAGTACCCTTCCTAGCAGTGTCCTCTAGCCCCACCCTACAGCCACTCTCAATCCCAGCTCAAAGAGCCTGTTCACAGGTACTAGGGCCAGGCTTTTGCCCCTGGCAGGATGACTCCTGGGAGATAAGGAGCCATTTCTATGGAAAAGTGAAATCTCAAAGTCCATCTCCAAGTATCAGTACAGGCACCTGGAAGAGGGGGGAGGGGAGACCCTGGTCTTGAAGTCCATGCCAGTCCACAGTGGGAACAAATGAAGATGATACAATAATAACATACTTGCAAGAAAATAAAGCAATCAAGAGCTTAACAAAATAGCCCAACTATGAGGAAGCTTTAGGAGCCAACATCCTGACCTTGAGCCCAGGACATGGGGTTAGAAGCTGTGTTGATGTTGTTCACTCTGCCAGGCCAACATTTATGCCTTTGTAGAGGTTATGTACCCAAAATTCTGGTATAGATTGGCCAAAACAAGACAATGGTTTGGACTGGAGAAAATCCTAATGCAACATGGAATCCTGTCTCAGTGTCGAGGAAACATTCAGATCGCCTCACCAGGAGGAAAGGACCCAGTGCTTCTTTATTTCTTGATTTCATTTCTTACTAAAACAACAGAAGTCCCTGGCTATATTATACATATTGTTGTTGTTGTTAAGTCTCTCACTCATGTCTGACTCTTTGAGACCCCACCAGGTTCATTTCTCCATGGAATTTTTCAGGCAAGAATACTGGGGTGGGTAGCCATTTCCTTCTCCAGGAGGCCTTCCCGACCCAGGGATCAAACGTAGACACATGGCTAAAATGTATACAAATATATTCACATGCACGGCTAACTAAATGACTACTTCTTTCTGTAGTTTGTTTGTTTTGTCTTTTATTGGCTATACTCGATGCCAGGCACTTTACGTATCTCATTGGTTCTTCCCAATAGTCTTGGATGTCAGAAATTTGATTCTCAACTTGAAGATGCAAGAACTAGAACTTTAGCCTGTTTGTGATCTTTCTCAGGCCTCACTGTGGTACCATGAGATGAATGGTGTCATGGAAACCAGCAGCCTCATGGGTGACAGCGCCTCACAACTTACCCACAACTTAGCACTGACAGCCTGTGCATCCCCAGATGCAGATCAAAGAAAGAGACAGGGAGACAGAGACCATGGAAGAGACCATGGAAGGGGCCAGAACATTTGTGCTGGACAGAATGAGATGGAGATACAGGGCATTGCTTTGGCTTATTGGAGCACAGTCAAGGCAAAAAAAAACAAAAACAAAAAAAAAATGCAGAAAAGAAACCAAGATCTCCAAGGAACACAACCCATTATCACAGTCTCTGTCTTCATGAGGAATGGGGAACAATTGGAATAAAATACCTTTGTAACTGGGCAGCATACTTTGCATTTTTCTCATGTTCCACAACCATGATGTGCTCAGCCTTCAGGAAAACCCAGAAGAGAGTAGTTCAGTTCAGTTCAGTTGCTTAGTCAGACTCTTTGCGACCCATGGACCACAGCACAACAGGCCTCCCTGTCTCTCACCAACTCCCTGAGCCTACTCAAATTCATGTCCATTGAGTGGGTGATGCAATCCAGCCATCTCATCCTCTGTCGATCCCCTGTCCTCCCACCTTCAATCTCTCCCAGCATCAGCGACTTTTCCAATGAGTCAGTTCTTCGCATCAGGTAGCCAAAGTATTGGATTTTCAGCAGCATCATTAGTCCTTCCAATGAATATTCAGGACTGACATCCTTTAGGATGGACTGGTTGGATCTTCTTGCAGTCCAAGGGACTCTCAAGAGTTTTCTCAAACACCATAGTTCAAAAGCATCAATTCTTCGGCACTCAGCTTCCTTTATAGTCCAACTCTCACATCCATAATGACTACTGGAAAAATCATAGCTTTGACTAGATGAAACTTTCTTGGCAAAGTAATTCTCTGCTTTTTAATATGCTGTCTAGGTTGGTCATAACTTTTCTTCCAAGGAGCAAGAGTCATCTAATTTCATGGCTTCAGTCACCATCTGCAGTGATTTTGGAGCCCCCAAAATAAAGTCTGTCACTGTTTCCCCATCTATTTCCCATGAAGTGATGGGACCAGATGCCATGATCTTCGTTTTCTGAATGTTGAATTTTAAGCCAGCTTTTTCACTTTCCTCTTTCACTTTCATCAAGAGGCTCCTTAGTTCTTTGCTTTCTGTCATAAGGGTGGTGCCATCTGCATATCTGAGGTTATTGATATTTCTCCAGGCAATCTTGATTCCAGCTTGTGCTTCATCCAGCCCAACATTTCTCATGATGTACTCTTCATATAAGTTAAATAAGAAGGATGATAATATACAGCCTTGACATTCTCCTTTCCCAATTTGGAACCAGTCTGTTTTTCCATGTCCAGTTCTAACTGTTGCTTCCTGACCTTCATACAGGTTTATCAAGAGGCAGGTCAGATGGTCTGGTATTTCTATCTCTTTAAGAATTGTCCACAGTTTGTTGCGATCCACAGAGTCAAAGGCTTTGGCATAGTCAATAAAGCAGAAGTATATGTTTCTCTGGACCTCTCTTGCTTTTTCAATGATCCAATAGGTGTCGGTAATTTGATCTCTGGTTCCTCTACCTTTTCTAAATCCGGCTTGAACATCTGGAAGTTCATGGTTCACATACTGTTGAAGCCTGGCTTGGAGAATGTTGAGCATTACTTTGCTAGCATGTGAGATAAGTGCAATTGTGAGGTAGTCTGAGCATTCTTTGGCATTGCCTCTCTTAGGGATTGGAATGAAAACTGACCTCTTCCAGTCCTGTGGCCACTGCTGAGTTTTCCAAATTTGCTGGCATATTGAGTGCAGCAGTTTCATAGCATCATCTTTTAGGATTTGAAATAACTCAACTGGAATTCCATACCTCGACTAGCTTTGTTCATAGTGATGCTTCCTAATGCCCACTTGACTTTGCATTCCAGAATATCTGGCTCTAGGTGAGTGATCACACCATAGTGATTATCTGAGTCATGAAGATCTTTTTTGTATAGTTCTTCTGTGTATTCTTGCCACCTCTTCTTAATATCTTCTGTTTCTGTTAGGTCCATACCATTTCTGTCCTTTATTGTGCCCATCTTGGCATGAAAAGTTTCCCTTGCTATCTCTAATTTTCTTGAAGAGATCTCTAATCTTTCCCATTCTATTGTTTTCCTCCATTTCTTTGCACTGATCACTGAGGATGGCTTTTTTATCTCTCCTTGCTATTCTTTGGAACTCTGCATTCAAATGGGTATATCTTTCTTTTTCTCTTTGCCTTTTGCTTCTCTTCTTTTCTCAGCTATTTATAAGGCCTCCTCAAGCAACCATTTTGCCTTTTTGCATTTCTTTTTCTTGGGGATGGTCTTGATCGCTGCCTCCTGTAAAATGTCATGAACCTCCATCCGTAGGTCTTCAGGCGCTCTGTCTATCAGAGCTAATCCCTGGAATCTGTTTGTCACTTCCACTATATAATCATAAGAGATTTGATTTAGATCGTACCTGAATGGTCTAGAGATTTTCCCTACTTTCTTCAATTTCTCTACTTTATTTCAGTTTACTTTCTTCCCTACTTTCTTCAAATGAACAAAGATCATTCTGTCATTTTTGAGATTGCATCCAAGTATTGCATTTCAGACTCTTTTGTTGACTATGATGGCTACTCCTTTCTTCTGAGGGATTCTTGCCCACAGTAGTAGATATAATGGTCATCAGAGTTAAATTCACCCATTCTAGTCCATTTTAGTTCTCTGATTCCTAAAATGTCGATGTTCACTCTTGTCATCTCCCTTTTAACCACTTCCAGTTTGTCTTGACTCATGGACCTAACATTCTAGGTTCGTATGCAATATTGCTCTTTACAGCATCAGACTTTACTTCCATCACCAGTCCCATCCACAGCTGGGTATTGTTTTTGCTTTGGCTCTGTCTCTTCATTCTTTCTGGAGTTATTTCTCCACTGATCTCCAGTAGCATATTGGGCACCTACTGACCTGGGGAGTGCATCTTTCAGTGTCCTATCTTTTTGCCTTTTCATACTGTTCATGGGGTTCTCAAGGCAAGAATACTGAAGTGGTTTGCCATTCCCTTCTCCAATGGACCACATTCTGTCAGACCTCTCCACCATGACCCACCCATCTTGCGTGGCCCCACAGGGCATGGCTCATTGTTTCATTGAGTTAGACAAGGTTGTGGTCCATGTGATCAGATTGGTTAGTTTTCTGTGATTGTGGCTTTCAGTCTGTATGCCCTCTGATGGAGAAGGATAGGAGGGTTATGGACACTTCCTAATGGGAGAGACTGACTGAGGGGGAAACTGGGTCTTGTTCTGATGGGTGGGGCCATGCTCTGTTCAGTTCAGTTCAGTAGCTCAGTTGTGTCTAACTCTTTATGACTCCAAGGACTGCAGTACGCCAGGCTTCCCTGTCCATCACATACTCCCAGAGCTTATTCAAACTCATGTCCATTGAGTCGGTGATGCCATCCAACCATCTCATCCTCTGTCTTCTTCTTCTTCTCCCACCTTCAGTCTTTCCCAGCATCAGGGTCTTTTCAAATGAGTTAGTTCTTTGCATCAGGTGGCCAAAGTATTGGAGTTTCAGCTTCAGCATCAGTCCTTCCAATGACTATTCAGGACTGATCTCCTTTAGGATGGACTGGTTGGATCTCCTTGCAGTCCAAGGGTCTCTCAAGAGTCTTCTCCAACACCACAGTTCAGAAGCATCAATTCTTTGGTGCTCAGCTTTCTTTATGGTCCAACTCTCACATCTGTACATGACTACTGGAAAAACCAAAGAGGCCATGCTCAGTAAATCTTTAATCCAGTTTTCTGTTGATGGGCAAAGCTGTGTTCCCTCCTTGTTATTTGACCAGAGGCCAATCTTTGGTGGAGGTAATGAAGATAATGGTGACCTCCTTCAGAAGGTCCCATGCATGCACTGCTACACTCAGTGCCCGCAGCCCTGCAGCAGGCCACTGCCAACCCTTGCCTCCGCTGGAGACTCCTGGACACTCACAGGCAAGTCTGGGTCAAGTCTGTTTGTGCCATCCAAGAGTCTGTCCTCAGTTCTGTGTAAGTTCTGGAGGCTCTATTGTGGAGATAATGGCAATCTCCTCCAAGAGGGTTTATGCCACACCCAGGTCTGCTGCACCCAGAGCCCCTGCCCCTGGGGCAGTCCACTGTTGACCTGTACCTCAGCAGGAGACATTCAGACACAGTTCTGTCTCAGTCTCTGTGTGGTCTCTGGGTCCTGGTGCACACAAAGTTTGTTTGAGCCCTCTGACCATCTCTGGCGGGTATGAGCTTTGATTCTAAATGCAACTTCACCCCGTGTACTGTCTTGCTGGGGCTTCTCCTTTGCCCTTGCATATGGGAGGTATTTCCTCAAAGTGGTTCCAGCACTGCAAGGCTCCTGCCCAGTGTCTACCATCTTGCTGGGGCTTCTCTGCCCTTGGACACGGAGTATCTCCTCATGGTGCTCCTCACAGTAGGGAAGAAAGAAGAGAGCAAGCTCCACTGCCCTAGTGTGTCTTGGAGACTTGAATAACTTGCCCAAGATCACACAGTCAGTGGTGGAGCTGGGGCATGGCTGCTGTCCTGTTTGTTAATGCTGTTTCTATTTAGATAAGCACACTGATCACATTGTTCCTGCTGAAAGCCTTCCATTATACCAGGAAAACCTCTAAACCTTCCATAATCCTTGCCATTAACTACCTAATCCACGTTCCAGAACTGGCTATCAATGCATGGCTCCCCAGACATCATGCCATTTTACCCCAGCCTGGTGAGATGCCCCATCTGATGTTCCTCTGCCTGGGATGATTACTGCCTCCTCCAAGCTCTTCAAATTAGACATCTCATCTCCTTTCAGCTGGACACCGAACATGGATCCAAGTCCTTCATCATCCTGGTCACTCTTCGAAGCACATGCTAAACTATTCGGGCACTTGGACAGAAAGGAGCAGACAATGGGTGCTCTTGACCAGCGTATAGTATTTGAACCAACAGGGAACAAATATGGATTGAACTGGATATAGCATTCGGCCAGCTGCTTTATTAACATCATTTCATTTTAATCTTTATTGAATAATGTAATAGTGTCACTAATACCATTTAGCAATAAGGAAGTTAAAGCTCAGAAACATTGAATGATTTGCCAGGCACACACAGCTAGTATTAATAGACAGAAGAGCAGGAATCCAAACCTTGATCTGAACAACACTAAACCCACGCTCTTTCTGCTGTATTATTAGAATCATTCCTCTTCCTCTAGATATTTCACTTCCATTAATTGAGCTGCACAGGAGAGTCAAATATAAGAGTTACAGCTGACTGTTTTCCAACTCTGCCAAGTATCCCACGGTCATCTTGAAATACCTAGAATCCAGATAATTTTCTGATTTGTGAAGGTCAGAACTCTGATCTCAGTTCCCCTCTTCAAGAAAATGAAAATAATTGGTGTTCTTCATCTCATCTGCCCTTCTGCACCTCTCTAATTGTGCCGGTTGCTGAACAAACATTGCCAGCTAAAATAGGCACATCCTCACAATCTCCATCTGCTTTATAGGCTTCTTTAAATAAAATATTCCTGTGATGAATAATATCATCTAATTGTATATGTACACCTTGAAGCTCAAATCCCACTGCTTTGAATGGTTTCAGTGCCCTGATGGGGACTATAGACCTCAATGGACCTCAGAATTATACATGAAAAGTCATTTGGATAGGGACGATGGTCCACTTCTCAGTCACACAAAACAACAATGTCAGTGCCCCCTACTCTCTGTTACAGCCAGGGCCATCCAAGGAGTCAACACATAGGGTATGGATGTAATTACATCAAGGTACTTTCCACTACACCAGATCAGATCAGATCAGTCGCTCAGTCATGTCTGACTCTTTGCGACCCCATGAATCGCAGCATGCCAGGTCTCCCTGTCCACCACCAACTCCCAGAGTTCACTCAGACTCACGTCCGTCGAGTCAGTGATGCCATCCAGCCATCTTATCCTCTGTCGTCCCCTTCTGCTCTTGCCCCCAATCCCTCCCAGCATCAGAGTCTTTTCCAATGAGTCAACTCTTCGCATGAGGTGGCCAAAGTACTGGAGTTTCAGCTTTAGCATCACTCCTTCCAAAGAAATCCCAGGGCTGATCTCCTTCAGAATGGACTGGTTGGCTCTCCTTGCAGTCCAAGGGACTCTCAAGAGTCTTCTCCAACACCACAGTTCAAAAGCATCAATTCTTCGGCGCTCAGCCTTCTTCACAGTCCAACTCTCACATCCATACATGACCAATGGAAAAACCATAGCCTTGATTAGATGGACCTTTGTTGGCAAAGTAATGTCTCTGCTTTTGAATATGCTATCTAGGTTGGTCATAACTTTCCTTCCAGGAGTAAGCGTCTTTTAATTTCATGGCTGCAGTCACCATCTGCAGTGATTTTGGAGCCCAGAAAAATAAAGTCTGACACTGCTTCTACTGTTTCCCCATCTATTTCCCATGAAGTGATGGGACTGGATGCCATGATCTTCGTTTTCTGAATGCTGAGCTTTAAGCCAACTTTTTCACTCTCCTCTTTCACTTTCATCAAGAGGCTTTTTAGTTCCTCTTCACTTTCTGCCATAAGGGTGGTGTCATCTGCATATCTGAGGTTATTGATATTTCTCCCAGCAATCTTGATTCCAGCTTGTGTTTCTTCCAGTCCAGCGTTTCTCATGATGTACTCTGCATATAAGTTAAATAAACAGGGTGACAGTATACAGCTTTGACGTACTCCTTTTCCTATTTGGAACCAGTCTGTTGTTCCATGTCCAGTTCTGTTGCTTCCTGACCTGCATATAGGTTTCTCAAGAGGCAGGTCAGGTGGTCTGGTATTCCCATGTCTTTCAGAATTTTCCACAGTTTATTATGATCCAAACAGTCAAAGGCTTTGGCATAGTCAATAAAGCAGAAATAGATGTTTTTCTGGAACTCTCTTGCTTTTTCCATGATCCAGCAGATGTTGGCAATTTGATCTCTGGTTCCTCTTCCTTTTCTAAAACCAGCTCGAACATCAGGAAGTTCACGGTTCACATATTGCTGAAGCCTGGCTTGGAGAATTTTGAGCATTACTTTACTAGCGTGTGAGATGAGTGCAATTGTGTGGTAGTTTGAGCATTCTTTGAGGAGATACCCCTCGTCCAAGATAAGGAGCAATGGCTACACTTTGCTGGAGCAGCTGTGAAGAGATAACCCATGCCCAAGGTAAGAGAAACCCAAGTAAAACAGTAGGTGTTGCAAGAGGGCATCAGAGGGCAAACACACTGAAACCATACTCACAGAAATCTAGTCAATCTAATCACACTAGGACCACAGCTTTGTCTAACTCAATGAAACTAAGCCATGCCCGTGGGGCAACCCAAGATGGGCAGGTCATGGTGGGGAGATCTGACAGAATGTGGTCCACTGGAGAAGGGAATGGCAAACCACTTCAGTATTCTTGCCTTGAGAACCCCTTGAACAGTATGAAAAGGCAAAATGATAGGATACTGAAAGAGAAACTCCCCAGGTCAGTAGGTGCCCAATATGCTACTGGAGATCAGTGGAGAAATAACTCCAGAAAGAATGAAGGGATGGAGCCAAAGCAAAAACAATACCCAGCTGTGGATGTGACTGGTTAGAAGCAAGGTCCGATGCTGTAAAGAGCAATATTGCATAGGAACCTGGAATGTCAGGTCCATGAATCAAGGCAAATTGGAAGTGGTCAAACAAGAGATGGCAAGAGTGAATGTTGATATTCTAGGAATCAGCGAACTGAAATGGACTGGAATGGGTGAATTTAACTCAGATGACCATTATATCTACTACTGCGGGCAGGAATCCCTCAGAAATGGAGTAGCCATCATGGTCAACAAAAGAGTCCAAAATGCAGTACTTGGATGCAGTCTCAAAAACGACAGAATAATCTCTGTTCGTTTCCAAGGCAAACCATTCAATATCACAGTAATCCAAGTCTATGCCCCAACCAGTAACGCTGAAGAAGCTGAAGTTGAACCGTTCTATGAAGACCTACAAGACCTTTTAGAACTAACACCCAAAAAAGATGTCCTTTTCATTATAGGGGACTGGAATGCAAAAGTAGGAAGCCAAGAAACACCTGGAGTAACAGGCAAATTTGGCCTTGGAATATGGAATGAAGCAGGGCAAAGACTAATAGAGTTTTGCCAAGAAAATGCACTGGTCATAACAAACACCCTCTTCCAACAACACAAGACAAGAGTCTATACATGGACATCACCAGATGGTCAACACCGAAATCAGATTGATTATATTCTTTGCAGCCAAAGATGGAGAAGCTCTATACAGTCAGCAAAAACAAGACTGGAAGCTGACTGTGGCTCAGACCATGAACTCCTTATTGCCAAATTCAGACTTAAGTTGAAGAAAGTAGGGAAAACCACTAGACCATTCAGATATGACCTAAATCAAATCCCTTATGATTGTACAGTGGAAGTGAGAAATAAATTTAAGGACCTAGATCTGATAGATAGAGTGCCTGATGAACTATGGACTGTGGTTTGTGACATTGTACAGGAGACAGGGATCAAGACCATCCCCATGGAAAAGAAATGCAAAAAAGCAAAATGGCTGTCTGGGGAAGCCTTAACAAATAGCTGTGAAAAGAAGAGAAGCGAAAAGCAAAGGAGAAAAGGAAAGATATAAGCATCTGAATGCAGAGTTCCAAAGAATAGCAAGAAGAGATAAGAAAGCCTTCTTCAGCGATCAATGCAAAGAACTAGAGGAAAACAACAGAATGGGAAAGACTAGGGATCTCTTCAAGAAAATCAGAGATACCAAAGGAACATTTCATGCAAAGATGGGCTCGATAAAGAACAGAAATGGTATGGACCTAACAGAAGCAGAAGATATTAAGAAGAGATGGCAAGAATACACAGAAGAACTGTACAAAAAAAGATCTTAATGACCCAGATAATCACGATGGTGTGATAACTGACCTAGAGCCAGATATCCTGGAATGTGAAGTCAAGTGGGCCTTAGAAAGCATCACTACGAACAAAGCTAGTGGAGGTGATAGAATTCCAGTTGAGCTATTCCAAATCCTGAAAGATGATGCTGTGAAAGTGCTGCACTCAATATGCCAGCAAACTTGGAAAACTCAGCAGTGGCCACAGGACTGCAAAAGGTCAATTTTCATTCCAATCCCAAAGAAAGGCAATGCCAGAGAATGCTCAAAGAATGCTCCACTACACCACAGCCACCCAATTCAAGATGAATGGATGGGTTAAATAAGTATGTAGTCTAAGAATTGATACTTTTGAGCTGAGGTATTGGAGAAAACTCTTGAGACTCCCTTGGACTGCAAGGAGATCCAGCCAGTCCTAAAACCATTCCTAAAGGAAATCAGTCCTGAATGTTCATTGGAAAGACTGATGCTGAAGCTGAAACTCCAATACTTTGGCCACCTTAAACGAAGAATGGACTCATTTGAAAAGACCCTGATGCTGGGAAAGATTGAAGGCAAAGGAGAAGGGGATGACAGAGGATGAGATGGTTGGATTTCATCACTGTCTCGATGGGAATGAATTTGAGCAAGCTCTGGAAGTTGGTGATGGACAGGGAAGCCTGGCATACTGCAGTCCTTGGGGTCACAAAGAGTCAGACATGACTGAGTGATTGAACTGAACTGAACTGATAGATGTGAAGGGCTTCTCTGATAGCTCAGTTGGTAAAGAATCTGCCTGCAGTACAGAAAACCAGGGTTCAAATCCTGGGTCAGAAAGTCGGTGAGAGAAGGGATCAACTACCCACTTCAGTATTCCTTGGCTTCCCCTGTGGCTCAGCTGGTAAAGAAAGAATCCACCTGCAATGTGGGAGACCTGGGCTAGATCCCTGGGTTGGGAAGATCCCCTAGAGAAGGAAAAGGCTACCCACTCCAGTATTCTGGCCTGGAGAATTCCATGGACTGTATAGACCATGGGGTCACAAAGAGTCAGACCCGACTGAGCAATCACACTACACCCAAACAATAATAGATGTGAATGGATGAAGAGTAGATAAGAGGATGAGTGAATGACCATCTGGTGTTTGTTTGTATGGATAGATGGATGTCAGTGAAAAGATAAGGTGAGTGATTTAAAGAGGAAAGGGAATGAGAAGAGATGGGAAAGAGGAGATTCAGACCAAAGCTATGGCATCCATGGAAACTTAGAATGTTAAAGGGCTACTTGATAATATTAATAGAAACAAAACTTTTAGTACTTACTCTGCCCCAGGCCGCATACTAATCATTTTATAAAATTAATTCATTTACTCTTCCACAAGTAGCATTATTACCCATATATTAAAATAAATGCAAAAACTGAAAAAATAGACCATAGTAATTTTCCCTCTCCACAGCCACACTGATCCAATTCCATCATACGGAGGCACATGAATTAGGCGTGCCCCCTCTTCCCAACAAAACAATGTTTAAAGTAAAAAAAAGTATTTATTGACATTCCATACTAGTCAAGGAATTATAGTTAATCTAAGGGATTTAGGGACTAAGACTGAGTCCCTCAAAATAACTCACAGTGAGACAGGAGAGACAGATAGGTAAGCAAATTTGTAGGTTAGTCTTATTTGTTAAACAGCAACACACAAAGACTGTTAAAAGTTTCAAGAGAAGATGTGAGGGTTGACCCTATGAAGGGGCCATGGTCATGTACACCCACACCCTCTTTTCTAGGCCCCTCACCCACCTGGGCACCATCCTCTACCTGGTTCCCATTTATCTGTGACTTTCCAGAAGTTGATTCCTGAAAGAATTAGGGAGAAGAGAAGATAGTTTACATTTTCTACCTCACTTAATATCTCTATCACTGGAATAAAACTGTTAACCAGAGAAGACCCTGAGGATTAGAAATCCCAATCCTCTTCCCAGATAGTATGCAGGTTTGGTCTACACATGCCCCGCTATTGGCTTCAACAGCCAGCTTTCTCCACTCTGCATCACCGCTGCTGCTGCTGCTGCTAAGTCGCTTCAGTCATGTCCGACTCTGTGTGACCCCATAGACAGCAGCCCCCCAGGCTCCCTCGTCCCTGGGATTCTCCAGGCAAGAACACTGAAGTGGGTTGCCATTTCCCTCTCCAATGCGTGAAAGTGAAAAGTGAAAGTGAAGTCGCTCAGTCATGTCCAACCCTCAGTGACGGCATGGACTGCAGCCTTCCAGGCTCCTCTGTCCATGGGATTCTCCAGGAAAGAATACTGGAGTGGGTGCCACTGCCTTCTCCGACTCTGCATCGCTAGGAGACAGTGAAAGGAAATAATATTGTATAGGTTGTTTTTGACTCATTCATTTTGTCTATTTCTATTTTTAAGATTTCCTTTTTTTGATTTCTAACCCAAATATAACTTAATAAAATGTGTTACATTCAAATCAGTATCCAAGTATAATATCACTCTACCCTGTAGTGATGAATTTCTAACAGTGATGCAGTGTTAGGAAGTGGAAAGACTGACCATGCATTCCCAATCAGCTGGTGATCACTGAAGCCCCTGTCTGCACTCCTCTACATTAATGAATATGATGAAATTAAAGGCAGATTATCTCAAAACATATGTTATCATGTATTTTTCCCATACTTGATTTATAGAAACACATACTTATAAAAGGGTATGGTGAGTCCTCTCTTGAAATGTGAACTTTAGCCAGTATAATGATAACCTTCCTCATTTATCTGTACTTCCTGAAATCCTTCAAAGCCCACCTCAATCTTGCTTCCTTTCTGAAGGCTTTCTAGGCCATTAGTTCTCAAAGTATGGTCCCTGGACCAGCAGCATCAGCATCTCCTGGGAACTTGATGAAAATGCAAATTAATTGAGCCTTACCAAATTAGAAACTCTGGGAGTAGGACCCAGAAGTGGTGCTGGTGCTGGGTAATGTTTGGGAACCAATGCCCTGGAATAATAGCCCCCAGGAAATACTCAGGTCGATTTAAACCACAAATGTTTATAGAGAAACTACAATGAGGCAAGCCCTGAACTAGGCACTGGGGAACGGGGTCCTAGAGATGAGAAGACAGAAAAGTGAAAGTGTTAGTCACTCGGTCATGTCTGACTCTGTGACCCTATTGACTGTAGCCTGACAGTCTCCTCTGTCCATGGAATTCTCCAGGCAAGAATACTGGAGTGGGTAGCCATCCCTTCTCCAGGGGATCTTCCTGACCCAGGGATTGAACCTATGTCTTGGATGATATTCCTTACCGTCTGAGACACCAGGGACAAAACTAGCACCCAGTAGAGACTAAATATACGTCTAACTAAGCAGAGACAGAGTCTCTGCTGCTTGAGCAGAGCTGAACAATGGAATATCAATCAACTGACTAATTGATCAATTGCTGGATAGATAGGTAGATGGATGGATGGATGGACATCACCAGAGAGTCAGGAAGTCTAGCATGAAAACCAGCAGGTTCTCACCTGCTATGGAACACTGTGTATGGTTAAGAGCACAGGTCTGGATGGAGGCTCTGATTTAAACCTTACCTCTGCCATTTGTTAGCTGTGATCTTGGGCTAGTTGACTTTTCTGCTCAGTAAAAGAGGACAGTGCAGTGATTATAAGCATGCAGTCAAAAACCTGATTGCCTGACCTTGAATCCCAGCTCTACTATGTACTAGTTTTGTGACCTTGGGCAAGTGGCTTAAAACTCTGTGTGCTTCAGTCTTCCCATCTGGAATATGGAGCTACTTCAAAAAGTTATTGCAAGGATTAAGTCAGTTCTGCATATAGAGGACTTAGAACAGTGATACAAGCTATGTAGAAGTGGTGGTGGTGGTAAAAGGGAAAATAAAATAATAGCACCTACTTTATAGGGTTGCGGGTAATATTAAATAAGAAAATGCAAAATTAAATGATATTTTATGTGAAACATATTTACTCCAGTTCTACCTTCAAGTTTATTTTGCTTTGTTTTTTCTCCTTTGGGTGTACCTCTCACTGTAAATTTACAATGAAGAGAAGTGGCTGTTCAAGGAAGATTCAGGTATCCCTGGATCTCCTAGACAAATAGCATAACAAGAGCATTTTAGCATCCTCCTGTGTTGTTACTCAAATTTCCCACGACTTTTGCCTCTACTCTATCTGCTATATCTCTAAAACCTTGACGGTTTGATTGCAAGCATTAAACTTTTGAATGTGTCCCTTTCTACCATTATCTGGAAACTTTATTGTGCTTGTGAATCACCTAGAGATCTTGTTAAAAGGCAGGTTCTGATTCAGTACATCCAGGGTAGAGCCTGAGAGTCTGTGTTTATAACAAACTCCCCGGTGTTGCTGATCCGTGGCCCACAGATTGAGTAGCAAAGCTGTAGATAGTTCTTACCAGACCTTTCTGCACCAAGTCCCTTAATGCTCTCCAAACTTCCACAAGTGGAATCCCAAATGTTGTCAGACTGTTCTTTGAAGGGTACTCCAGCATCAGTTCAGGGTTCCTGAGACTGTAATGGAGCCCTGGAACGAGCACTGGACTGGAAGTCAGGAGGCCTCCCCTCCTTCCAGGCCACATTACCTTGATGAAAGGACAACCTGAGAACTACTAAGGCTTCCCAGCTCTACCCACACATCCTTTCTAGGGTGTGGAGAGTCCAGTGACATAGTGTATGTGAAAGCACTTTGCAGACTGAATCGCACAGCACAAGAAGAACAGGCTATTGCCAAGTTTCAGTAAAAGGGCACATATCATGCAAGGGTCAGAAAACTATTGGGTTGGCCGAAAAGTTCATCTGGATTTTTTCCATAAGATGTTACAGGAAATCCTGAATGAACACTTTGACCAACCCACTACAATTCCTGGGTCGAATCTGACCCACTGCCTGTTTTCATGAATAAAGTTTTGGTTTTGTTTTTTGTTCTTTAACATCCATACCCATGGGTGTGTTACCTTTATCCTACAAGGCAGAGTTGAATAGTTACAGCAGAAACCATATGGCTCATAGAGCCTAAAATATTCACCCCCTGGTCCCTTGCAGAATGCTTGAGACCCCTGGCATATAGGACCACTGAGAGTGCTGAAGAAACTGATCCTAGGCTGACCTTCCAGGAATAACGCTCAAAGCCACAGAGCACAGTTGAGCTTCCAGGAGAGCTGCTACCCCGGTGTCATCAGAAAGCACTAGAAACAGGAAGTTGCCTAACAGAGTGGGAAGCCACCACTGCACGTGCTGGCCTCAGAGCAGTGCCTCTTTGCTGATAGAAGTGCTGTCCCACTAGGGACCTCCACTAAAGCCACACAGAAAACCAAAGCCTCCATGATTGTCCTTGCCAGCAAAAAATTAGAAACCTAGCTGCACATTCTGCACGCATGGGTATATCTTAACAGGGAAAGCTAAGTCACATGTACAGCGCAGCCATATAGTACCCTGGGAAACACTGTTTCCAGGTTTCATGCTTTTTAGATCCTACATTGTAGGCACGTGTGATAGAAGGAAATTGAAATGGGTGTGAAGCAAACCAGTATCCAGCACAGCCCTCAGTCAGAAAATACAGTTTGGGCTTCATTCCATTTAATAAGATCCATTCCATGGTGGCTCAGTGGTAAAGAACTTGCCAACCAGTGCTGGGGACATGAGAGACATGGGTGCAATCCCTCGGTAGGGAAGATCCCTTGGAGGAGAAATGGCAACCCACTCCAGTATTCTTGCTAGAGAATCCTATGAATAGAGGAGCCTGGCGGGCTACAGTCCTTGGGTTCACAAAGAGTTGGACACGAATGAAGCAACTTAGCATGCACACGCTTATTCTCTAGGCTTTCCAAATGAGGTCCTGGCATAATGATTCCCAAACTGTTTGGGTCTCTCTCCCTAACAGCACCCAAGAGGCATCCTATAAAGTCAAGGTCTTATAAGCTCAAGGGATTATTTCTTGAGAACCAAATCCACACTCTAGGAGGAACCACCCAGAGCTCATTAGTGGATTACTTAAGCACAAATATGTCTGAACAATTGCAGATCACTCAAGGGCCAGCCCACCCAGTGGGAAGCTGGGCTTGTGTCCTGCGATGCCATCTGGAACCTGTTGAATGACTTGGAGAAGCATCCCCTTTGAGCTTTGTCTCTCTAAACTGGATTTTTCTGAAGTCCCTTGTACTCTGAAAATCTATGATTCTCAAAACACGTGGGCTCCCAAGAAATGCCAAGGGGGTGAGGGGGCATATTGAAAGGAGGCGGGGGTGGCAGATATCCAGGGCTGCATTAGCCTCAGACAGAGGAAGAGGGCCCTGGAGCTTCAGCATCACATGAGAGCCAGACTCCATGGACCAGATCAGTCAGGACCTGTCTCCTGGAGATTATCTGCTTCCTGTGTCCAGAACAGCCACTTCTGAGGACACGGTGGCCTGTCACCCTCACCTGGGGGCTTCGCCACCCCTTCCCAGTGCCTCTCTCCTCCTCTGTCTCCCCTCAATTTCATTCTGACACCTGAAAAGATGACAGTGATGAGATGAGTACAGCCCAGGAAGATAAAAACAATGTGAAATGCAGAGATTGGGAGCTTATCAGCCAAACAGGACATGGGGTATAAAAAGTAATCAACCTAAAGCTCTTATCAAAATCTCTCCCAGGGAAAGGTTTTAAAATTCTGTCATTGCTCAAGGAAAAATTATCGGATTATTACAGAGGAATTTCACTTGCTATTCATTCTGTATACAGAGAATGCATGCATCCCTGCTAGAGGCTACAGGTAGTTTATGTCTTGATAATTATGTCTGGGAGTTTTAAGCATCACAAATCCTTAAAGTTAGGACAAATGATATATATCCACAGGCTTACCAAACCCACTCCCACTAGAAGACTCCCTATAAAGTTTCTCAATGTGGTACTAGATAGAGCATATGTGTTGCTTCATGTATTCCGCTTAAGAATTCTATCATGCTTGAAATTGCCATGTCCATTTCACATATCAGGAAACTGAGACTCCCAGCAATTGCCCAAGTCACACAAGTATAAGTGTTACAGCCAAGATTCACACCCAGGTCAGGACCCTTCCGAAGTCCAGGAGACACTTAGATAAATCAGAACCCTTCAGTGGCTCCCTTCTAGCTTTGTTGCTGGGCAGTGTAATATTAAAAATGTTTTACTGATTCTCAGCTATACTGAAGGATGAGGTTGAGGCTGAGGGTGAACCCTGACGACCATGGAAGAGGAAAAGGGCCAGCCAGGGATTAGAAAGAGGACTGTCCTCTGCAGACCCTCCAAAATGAGGCTTAGTTCTCACCATTCACCCTACCTTTCCCACCTTCAAAATATTTTTAGATAGTGGCATGACTTGAAATACAGTACCTAATTTATGCCTTCTGCTCTTTGCCCCTAAAGGGTTGTCCATCTTCTTTAATTGTGCAGAGCACCCCTGATTCAGTCAGTGTGTTCAAGGTGATGTTGTGTTTGAGGAAAGCTGGTTTGGAAATTTTCATAACTACACTCTCAGCAAACCTATCCTGGCACTGTACCAGAAAGAGCAGGACATAGGGCAGCAATCTGGAGCTAGAAAATACCTGCGGTACAGAGTAGCATTTGTAACAGCTCTCCCCATAAAAATGGAGAAAGTCAGGGCTCATGCGTGGGCACGACCAGGCCTGCTCCACCAACAGGTCACGGTCAGGGGCTTCTCGTTCCCATTCCAAGGGCTCCTACTGCCCAGCCAAGGTTCATGGATTGCTCATGGCCCAGAGAAAGCTTCATTCAGGCAATCTGAGACTCAGCGAAGGGAAAGGAAGGTGGTAGTTGGACACTTTTAAAGGTATGGGAAAATGCTTATAGTATTAAAGGATTAAAAGTAAATTTCAAAGTTGTATTAAAAAACAGAACTCGATCAGGATTTTTTTTTAATTAGCAGAACAAGTTACAGTAAATATGCCAATATGTTTCTAGTGATTATTTCAGAGAGATGAGATCATAGGTAAATGTTCCTATTTGCTAACAGTTTTTAATATTGTCCAGATATTCTGCAATTATGTGTGTGTGTGTGTGTGTGTACAATATAAATTTAAACCAGAAAAAATAGAATGCCTCACCCCAAAGTAATATAGTGATGAGAGCAGTCAGGAAGGGTAATCTCTTATGAGAAGCTGAGCCTTCCTTGGGCAACCCCCAGAATATTCCAGAGAGACAGAGCAGCACAGCACTCTGCCCCAGGGCTTACGGTGTGTCTGTGGCTGTGTTCTGCAACAGTAGGGTTAAGGATAAACAGTAGTGACCTTTTGTCTGCAAAACTTAAAATATTTACTCTCTCACCCTTGAAGAAAAAGTTTACCAAAAGCGTATTCGTTTGCTAGGGCTGCTGTAACAAAGCATCACAGCCCAGATGACTTAACAGAATTCATTTGCCCAATTTTGGAAGCTAGAGGTCCAAGATCAAGGTGTTGATTTCTCTTCAGGCCCGTCTCCTTGCTTGTAGATGGCTGTCTTCTCTCTGTGTCTTCCCATGGTCTTACCTCTGTCCATGACCATGACCCAACCTTTTATAAGAACACCAAACATATCAGATGAGGGCCAACCCTAATGACCTCAGTGTAACTTTACCTCTTTAAGGAAGCTTAACTTCTGTCTTAGAAGAAGTCACATTCTGAGGTACTCAAGGTTAGAATTTCCAACATATGAATTTGGGAGAGACACTGTTCCACTCCTAACACTGTTGTATAGACCCTTGGTACATGTTACTTGATCTGAGTCTTCTTACCTACAGGACCGGGCACATAGTTTGTGCTCAATAAATGTGTTTCATCCTCCACGACTCTGCAGTAGGTCACACTGCTTCTTTAAAGGTACGAATGCTCATGAGGGCAATCCAAATACAGGCATGGAAATTAAAGATCTGTGTACTTTAGCATCTTCTCAACATTCATTCACTGGCTTCCGGAAAAGTCTTTTGCATCCTCAGTTGTGATCTTTTACAGGATGGGAAGTTTCTGTGCTGTGCACTCCCCAATCAAAAAATCTCTTCTTGTATTTTGAGTACTGACAACAGCAACAGGGAAGCTGGAAAAAAAAAAAAGACAAGACGCCATAATGGAAATGCTCCCACAAGGAGCCATGCCCAGACACTAGCATAAAGACTATGATGTGATTTGTACATGTTTTAATTGTAAAGTGCTGAACCCTCAAGGAAAGATGATTGCCATTTCCCTCCCTGATAAAGCAGCCACAGAACACACATTTCCAAAGCTTGGTTCAGAAATTAGGCACATGGGCAAGGACAGGATGCTGCAATAACACTCAGCAGGGGGATGCTCATGCAGAGGTGGTGAGATCAACCATCAGTGACATCTTGGCAGGGACTCTTACCCCATGATGTTTCTGCCTTGCCCTCAATAGTAGTAAGCCCTCTTGACTCTGGGCTTCCATAGTCTGTATATCTGCAAGGCCTAGAGTGTTTTGGACCAAATGTTTCTAGAATGAATGACCCCAGGACATCATGGGAATATCTTTGCTACATCAAGCATGATTTTCCATACCCTAAATGTTGGTCCTCTCTGCTAGAATATGACTTCAACCAAGAAGGACACTGGGGTTTTCTGTCTCCAGGACCTAGCACTGGCTTTATAAATGGTGAATTTTCTTTCTGTTTATAACCTCCTGTGAATGAAATAGTAGAATGAAAGAAAGGGTGTCAGAAAGAGACACGGGGTATGAACAGGTATTTAGCGTGCTTTCCTTGAAAGGTGTAGCTGAGTCTGAAAACACTAATTGAATATGCCATTCTTAGATTATCTACCTATCACCAGGCAGAGTGTTTAGCACCTCTAAACATGCTACTGCTTAATCCTCCCACTAACCCCATGGGTTTGGTACCATGGTCCCCTTATGAGAGTCCACAGAGCTCAGTATTTAGGAGACTGGGTCTTGGAGTCAAACAATTCCGGTTCAGCTTCAGTAGCAGTGTGCTTTGGAGAACTCAGTTGGTCACCCTCTACTTTGATTTTCTCATCTGTAAAATGGTAAAAATAGAATGCGATTTACATGCTTATTGTAATGAATAAATGAAATAATGAGAAAATACAGTATCACTTCAGTTCAGTCGCTCAGTCGTGTCCAACTTTTTGTGATCCCATGCACTGCAGCATGTCAGGCTTCCCTGTCCATCACCAACTCCCAGAGCCTAGTCAAACTCATGTCCATCTCATCGGTGATGCCATCCAACCATCTCATCCTCTGTCATCCCCTTCTCCTCCCCGCTTCAATCTTTCCTCTCATCAGGGTCTTTTCAAATGAGTCAGTTCTTTGCATCAGGTAGTCAAAGTATTGGAGTTTCAGCATCAGTCCTTCCAATGAATATTTAGGACTAATTTCCTTTAGATTGACTGGTTGGATCTCCTTGCAGTTCAAGGGACTCTCAAGAGTCTTCTCCAACACCTCAGTTCAAAAGCATCAATTCTTTAGCATTCAACTTTCTTCATAGTCCAACTCTCACATCCATACATAACTACTGGGAAAACCATAGCCTTGACTAGATGGACCATTGTTGGTAAAGTAATGTCTCTGCTTTTTAATATGCTGTCTAGTTTGGTCATAACTTTTCTTCCAGGGAGCAAGCATCTTCTAATTTCATGGCTGCAGTCACCATCTGCAGTGAATTTGGAGACTTCAAAAATAAAGTCTGTCACCATTTCCATTGTTTTTCCATCTATTTGCCATGAGATGATGGACCTGGATGCCATGATCTTAGTTTCCTGAATGTTGAGTTTTAAGCCAACTTTTTCACTCTCCTCTTTCACTTTCATCAAGAGGCTCCTTAGTTCTTCTTCGCTTTCTGCCATAATGGTGGTGTCATCTGCATCTCTGAGGTTATTGATATTTCTCCCAGCAATCTTGATTCCAGCTTGTGCCTCATCCAGCCTGGCATTTCACATGATGTACTCTGCATGTAAGTTAAATAAGCAGGGTGACAATATTCAGCCTGACATACTCCTTTCCCGATTTGGAACCAGTCTTTTGTTCCATGTCCAGTTCTAACTGTTGCTTCTTGACCTCCATACAAATTTCTTAGGAGTCAGGTCAGGTGGTCCAGTATTCCCATCTCTTGAAGAATTTTCCACAATTTGTTGTGATCCACACAGTCAAAGGCTTTGGCATAGTCAATAAAGCAAAGGTAGATGATTTTCTGGAACCCTCTTGCTTTTTCAATGATGCAGTGGATGTTGGCAATTTGATCTCTGTTTCCTCTGCCTTTTCTAAAACCAGCTTGAACATCTGGAATTTCACAGTTCACGTACTATTGAAGCCTGGCTTGGAGAATTTTGAGCATTACTTTGCTAGCGTGTGAGATGAGTGCTATTGTGCAGTAGTTTGAACATTCTTAGGCATTGCCTTTCTTTGGGATTGAAATGAAAACTGACCTTTTCCAGTCCTGTGGCCACTGCTAAATTTTCCAGATTTGCTGGCATATTGAGTGCAGCATTTTCACAGGATCATCTTTTAGGATTTGAAATAGCTCAACTGGAATTCCATTACCTCCACTAGCTTTGTTTGTAGTGATGCTTCCTAAGTAAGGCCCGCTTGACTTCACATTCCAGGATGTCTGGCTCTAGGTGAATGATCACACCATTGTGGTTATCTGGGTCATGAAGATTTTTTTGTATAGTTCTTTTGTGTATTCTTGCTACTTCTTAATATCTTCTGCTTCTGTTAGGTCCATACCATTTCTGTCCTTTATGTATAAAAGATAATGTTACCAAACCAAACTTGAGTCCACTCTCCCACATGCAGTAAAGCCAATCTACTGATACCAGGTTGTGTTGAAGGCAAGTACAGCGTTTATTGCATGGCACCAAGCAGAGTCCAGGGCAGCTGGTACTCTAAAAGCTCAAGCTTCTTGAGTTCCAGCAAAGCGTTTTTAAAGGCCTGATTAAAGCAGAGCATCCCACAGTACGCCATCAGCTCATACACAGGTCTGATTGGTTGATGGTGAGGCAACAAGATAATGTCACATAGGTAACATTATCAATCCTTAGGCACCAGTAGGTCAAGGGGCTACTCATGATCATAAAGTAGTTAATTTCTTCTGTTTGGTAGTGGTTTTAGTATCTATAAAACAACTCAGGAGATGTGTATCAGATACAGTTATCTAGGTACATCAGAGAGAAGCTAAAACAGAAAATACGAGGGAGGTGTCTGTCCCAGGAAAATACCATAAGGCCTGCTGGATTACAATAATGCATTTATAAAAGGCTTTGTACATAGTAGAAGCTCAATAAAGTTAGCTGTTATTATTATCATTTATTTATAAGTGGTCAAGCCAGATTTAGGTGCAGTCTGCCTGATTCCTGTGAACTCATCCAACCCTGTCTTATTGGATGTTTCGTTCAACTCCCAACTCTTTTAGCTACTACTACTAAGTCACTTCAGTTGTGTCCGACTCTGTGCGACCCCATAGACGGCAGCCCACCAGGCTCCCCCGTCCCTGGGATTCTCCAGGCGAGAACACTGGAGCGGGTTGCCATTTCCTTCTCCAATGCATGAAAGTGAAAAGTGAAAGTGAAGTTGTTCAGTCGTGTCTGACCCTCAGTGACCCCATGGACTGCAGCCTGCCAGGCTCCTCCAGCCATGGGATTTTCCAGGCAAGAGTACTGGAGTGGAGTGCCATTGCCTTCTCTGAGAGGGCAGTAAAAAGGACAAGGAGTGCTCCCAACTCAGAAAAAACAATGCAAAGATGTGATTCTTCATCTATTATTTTGAATAATATGGGTTTCTTCCCAATTATCAGTAAGGGAAGCTTGCTCCCACACCAAATTATTTCTTCAAAAGTTACCCTGTCTGAGAGAATTAAGATCTCAAGAAATTTAGTTTTGTTTTTCTGCTTCAGACCAGATTATACTCAAGAGGCAAAGAATAAATGGTGGTTTATAGGTGGGGAGACCATGGGAGCCAGTTTGCTTAGAGCAATCTCACTTACTCCAGTTACCTCAGAGTAACTGGTAATAGTAATCCCTTTCACTTTCAAATGCATGCCAATTAGGATAATAAATTGCATGCCCCTGATTTATAATGGAATATGCAAAGGTTTTCAAGTCATGGAGATCTGGGTTTCAATCCTGGCTCCATCACTTACTAGCTGTATTCTGTGGTAATTCACCTAATCTCTCTGAGCTCACATCTCCTTTAAAATGGGGACAATATTGCATGTTGTCTAGGGTGTTCTGAAGACTCAGAAAGTGAGCTTACCGTGGAAAGCACCATGGTAGATATGCCCTAAAGACAAGTTATCTTTTCCTTAAGCTCTTCCTTCCTCTTTCCCCAACCCCATATGTCAGAAGAATGTGGATTCTTGTTTTATAGTTCCGCAAGGGCCTCTTTTGGGTATGTACCCATTTAATAATTCATCTCAACACATATGAATGGAGAAGAACATTCCATACTCTTAAATGTAACAGAGGCATTTTCATAAATAGCACTGATACAGACAGTGTATAGTAAGCACTAGAGAGGAAACACAAAATGCCACAGAGTTCTGAAAAGGGAGTGGTCACTCTGGCTGGGTGCCCCAGAAAGTAGCATCTGGGGAGAGTCTCAAATGATGGGTGAGTTTGCAACAGATGCAGTTAAGCCAAAACACTCCAGGCAAAGGAAATAGCCTGAGGACAGGAAAGTATGGAGGGCATTCAAGGCATGGTAGTAGTCCAATTTAACTGAAATTTGGGGTGAGTTAGGGCTTGAGAGCTAAAGTAAGCAATGGGGAGCCACTGAGGCTCTGTGAAGGGGAGGGCTGGTATTACCGCTGCTGAGCTTTAGGAGTGCTTCTCTGGCTGTTGTTGAGTAGGAATGGCTGTGGGCATCTCAGAGGAGCAGAGGAGAGGAGCTAGTAGACAATCATTTAGTCTACTTTGTAATCAAAAGTTCAGTTCAACTGGCCTTCATTGCCTCCTGACCCTCAGATCCAAAGAAATCAAGTCTCTGTAAACAGGATTATGTATACCAATTTCTTCCTTTGCTACCCATCCATCTTAAGAAGAAATTAAATTGCTTTTGTTTGATTTCTCTTCATAAAGCTAAACTGATTGCTAGACAACTGGTCACAGGAGAAACTTTAAGGAGCTCACTTATCTCTAAATTCCATAATCCAGTATTTCATATGATAGATGATGTTACCTTCTACTTCTTCCTGGAATTTCCTCTCATTTCTCCACATGTCTTTCTGTCTGTTTTTCTAGTCTCAGTAGTGATTCTTATCTAGGAGGCTAAGCTCCAAATGCTGGCTTTCACTGCTCTCAAAGTCACTCCCTATAAGTTGTTTCTCTTTGTAGGAAGGCTTAACCTAAGCTCCTCAGAAAGCAGAGTCTAAGACCATGTATGGGGGAATGTGATCCCAGGGAAAGTAGATGGAAGCAAAAATAGGGATGTGATACTGAGTTAGTCACCATAAAAGCAACCAGTTCTCAATCCTGCCAGACTCAGAGTTAACTGCTTGAGGGACAAAGGGAGATGATTTATGCTTTGGGCATCCACATTAGTTAGGATGACCACATAGGCCATATAGTAAAAGCTGTAGTTTTTCCAGTAGTCATGTACAGATGTGAGAGTTGGACCATAAAGAAAGCTGAGCACCAAAGAACTGATGCTTTAGAACTGTGGTGTTGGAGAAGACTCTTGAGAGTGCCTTGGACTGCAAGGAGATCAAAACAGTCAATCCTAAAGGAAATCAACCCTGAATATTCATTGGAAGAACTGATGCTGAAACTGAAGCTCTGATACTTTGGCCACCTGATGCAAAGAACCATCTCACTGGAAAAGATCCCAATGCTGGGGAAGATTAAGGAAAGTAGGAGCAGGGGGGTGACAGAGGATTAGATAATTGGATGGCATCACCAACACAATGGACATGAGTTTGAGCAAACTCTGGGAGGTAGTGAGGTACAGGGAAGACTGGCATGCTGCAGTCCATGGAGTTGCAAAGAGTTGGACACTAGTTAGCAACTGAACAACAACAATTAAGTATTAACTTCCTTGAGTTTTTTAATTGCTATATGTGAGTAGAGCAGAGTGTACAGGTACCCATCCTGTGGTGTCTGAGGAGTCCCGAGGAAGAAGTGAAAGATACATGGCTTGAGGATCAAGGCAAAGTACTATCAATCATACGTATACAAAACTGCCAAAGCCTGCAAAAATAAGTCATCAGGGTGGTTACTAAAATAAGTTGAGAGTGTTGGGATGACCCCAAGAGGTATCAAGTATGCAAGGTTAGTCTAGGAAAATGTCATTCTACCCTGTGCTGACCATACTGGGCCCAAATTTACAGAAGTCCCCTTTGATGGCCAGAAATCCCAAAGAGTGAAACTCCAGTTATATATATCTGGAAATAAGTAAGAATTGTGAGTTTCTAATTGATGCTATCAGAAGTAATATGATATAAGCATACATTGCCTTGAGTTTTGAACTTCTTTTTACAAAAATGCCAATTGTATCTTGCCTTAGAAAGCACAGTGACCATCCCTGAATCTTTCTGGTGCTTATTCAGAATACTATTATTCTAAACAACAAGAATCACAGTTTCTTCTTCTTTCCATATTCAGTTCAGTTCAGTCGCTCAGTCGTGTCCGACTCTTTGTGACCCCATGAATCACAGCACGCCAGGCCTCCCTGTCCATCACCAACTTCCAGAGTCCACCCAAACCCATGTCCACTGAGTTGGTGATGCCATCCAGCCATCTCATCCTCTGTCATCCCCTTCTCCACCTGCCCCCAATCCCTCCCAGCATCAGGGTCTTTTCCAATGAGTCAACTCTTCACATGAGGTGGCCAAAGTATTGGAATTTCAGCTTCAGCATCAGTCCTTCCAATGAACACCCAGGACTGATCTCCTTTAGGATGGACTGGTTGGTTCTCCTTGAAGTCCAAGGGAATCTCAAGAGTATTCTCCAACACCACAGTTCAAAAGCATCAATTCTTTGGTGCTCAGCTTTCTTCACAGTCCAACTCTCACATCCATACAGGACCACTGGAAAAACCATAGCCTTGACTAGACGGACCTTTGTTGACAAAGTAATGTCTCTGCTTTTGAATATGCTATCTAGGTTGGTCATAACTTTCCTTCCAAGGAGTAAGCGTCTTTTAATTTCATGGCTGCAATCACCATATGCAGTGATTTTGGAGCCCAGAAAAATTAAGTCTGACACTGTTTCCACTGTTTCCCCATCTACTTCCCATGAAATGATGGGGCCTGATGCCATGATCTTAGTTTTCTGAATGTTGAGCTATAAGCCAACATTTTTCACTCTGCTCTTTCACTTTCATCAAGAGGCTTTTTAGTTCCTCTTCACTTTCTGCCATAAGGGTGGTGTCATCTGCATATCTGAGGTTATTGATATTTCTCCCAACAATCTTGATTCCGGCTTGTGCTTCATCCAGCCCAGCGTTTCTCATGATGTACTCAGCAGGGTGACAATATACAGCCTTGACGAACTCCTTTTCCTATTTGGAACCAGTCTGTTGGTCCATGTCCAGTTCTAACTGTTGCTTCCTGACCTGCATACAGATTTCTCAAGAGGCAGGTCAGGTGGTCTGGTATTCCCATCTCTTTCAGAATTTTCCACAGTTTATTGTGATCCACACAGCCAAAGGCTTTGGCATAGTCAATAAAGCAGAAATAGATATTTTTCTGGAACTCTCTTGCTTTTTCCATGATCCAGCGGATGTTGGCAATTTGATCTCTGGTTCCTCTGCCTTTTCTAAAACCAGCTTGAACATCTGGAAGTTCATGGTTCACGTATTGCCGAAGCCTGGCTTGGAGAATTTTGAGCATTACTTTACTAGCGTGTGAGATGAATGCAATTGTGTGGTAGTTTGAGCATTCTTTGGTATTGCCTTTCTTTGGGATTGGAAGGAAAACTGACCTTTTCCAGTCCTGTGGCCACTGCTGAGTTTTCCAAATTTGCTGGCATATTGAGTGCAGCACTTTCACAGCATCATCTTTCAGGATTTGGAATAGCTCCATTGGAATTCCATCACCTCCACTAGCTTTGTTCATAGTGATGCTTTCTAAGGCCTACTTGACTTCACATTCCAGGATGTCTGGCTCTAGGTGAGTGGTCATACAATCGTGATTATCTGGGTCGTGAAGATCTTTTTTGTACAGTTCTGTGTATTCTTGCCACATCTTCTTAATATCTTCTGCTTCCATTAGGTCCCTACCATTTCTGTCCTTTATCGAGCCCATCTTTGCATGAAATATTCCCTTGCTATCTCTAATTTTCTTGAAGAGATCTCTAGTCTTTCCCATCTGTTGTTTTCCTCTATTTCTTTGCATTGATCACTGAGGAAGGCTTTCTTATCTCTCCTTGCTATTCTTTGGAACTCTGCATTCAGATGCTTATATCTTTCCTTTTCTCCTTTGCTTTTTGTGTCTCTTCTTTTCACAGCTTTCTATATTAATCACTCGTTAATATCAACTAATTCTATCTTTCCAATGTTCTCAGGTGCCTTACTTTTCATTCTGTCTGTGATCACTCAAATATAGGCCCTTATTAACTGCTCAATTGAATTTTAAAGAACTCCTTAATTCTGTTTTCTCTTCCTTTCTAATTCAATTCTGTTCATCTGTAAATGGGACTAACAGTAACTAAGATTTTATGAGATTTTCATGGCGCTAAAGTGAGATCTATGAAGTAATGTGTATGAAACACTTAGCTTGGTGCTTGGCATATTGAAGTACTGAAGATTAGATTTGGCTGCAAGTAGCAGAAAAACTGAAAATTACAGTGGTTTCAACAAGATACAAGTAGACATTTTTGCTCTCTTTCTTTTATACATGAGTATAATCTCACTTCCAACTATGATATGATTACTAGTACTAGACTAGCCTTTTTACTACAAATAGCTAGAGAACTGAACAAGCTATATCAAACAACTATTTTTAGACATTGGACAAAAGGCAGTGCATGTCTGTGTTATGAAATAAGGGAAACCAAAAGGATTAGAATAATGATTTCCCCAGATTTCTACCTGGAACAGGGCGGAAAACAAGCCAAGTACAGCAATCTTGCAAAAATAGGTGTTTATGGAGGCTGAAGAAGCTAAAAAGCAGAGTATTATACTAAACAAGATGGGACAATGCAGAAAAAATTCCAAAAGCTCAGCATAGGGATCTCTCTTTGAGTTTTTAACTTAACACTAAGCTGCACATATGTAGGATGAGACTTCATGATACCAGGCAAAGAATAACTAGCAGAAGAGAATAACTGTGGGAAAGCTATAAGTTGAACAACTCCCAAAACTTGAAACACATTGAACTCAGTTAATATTCAGTAGAGACGCCATAAAGATCACATCTTAAGAAGAGAGCTAGACTGTCCTTGAGTAAAACCTTTTGACCTGCCCTAAGAAACATTTTTGAAAGTCTCAAAAGTCCAGCAGATCTATAAGGAAATGAATTACTTGCCAAAATCGAGCTTAACACTCAAAGAGACAGTGAAATCTAGACATTCAAAAACAGGATGCATAATATTTAGCATTCAATAAAGATTACTAGACATGTGAATAAGCAGGAAATTATAATCTATAACTGGGGGAAATTTAGTCAATGAAAAGAGATACAGAATTCATCAATATTTTAAAATTAGCAGAAGAATGTTATATAAAGCTATAACAAATGTGTTTGCAGATTTCAGGTGAAATATGAACATAATGAAGTGAGAAATGGGAACTATTAAAAAGAAAGACAAAAGTTTCAGAGCTAAAAACTACAATATCTGAAATAACATTTATTTAGATAGGCTTACCAGCAAATTAGATTTAGCAGAAAAAAACAGTCAGTAACCTTGAAGACAAAACTATAGAAACTATCCATCTGGGTCATAGAGAGAAGGAAAACAATAAAAATAATAATACAGAGCCTCATGACCTGTGGAACAATAAAAATAGTCCAACATGTATGTAATTGAAGTCTCAGAAACCAGGACTTGGGTGAAGGGATGAAAAAATGTTTGAGATCATAACAGCTTAAAATTTTACATATCCAAGAATTTTATACTCTTCAAAACAGATAAATAAAAAGGAAATCAAACCAATGTACATCATAATCAAATTGCTAAAATATGCAATAAAAAGGAAATCTTAAGAGCAGTGATAGAGATACATTACATAGAAAGGAACAAGCATAAGAATGACTGCAGACTTCTCATCAGATGCAATCCAAATCAGAAGGCAATGGAATAGCATCTTCGCAGTGGTACAGTAAGTCTGGAGACAGTTCATTCCGTATGTGGTGCTCTATAGCATCAGGCACCTCTTTATCTGTTATTGATTCACCATTCTCAGTGCAATGCTTTCATCATGGTGAAAGATGGCTGTTCAAGCTTCAGCCATCAAATCTACATTCCAGCCAGCAGAAAAGGTAAAGGAGGAAAGAATGGCACATTCCCTTTCTTTAGGAACATTTGCTTAGTTCCAGGCCCTGAATGGAACTCAGTTACAGGCCCACTCAAAGGCAAGAAAAGCTGAGAAATATAGTCAATTCCAGTGGCCATTACTCCAGCTAAAAATCTGGGTTCCAGCACTAAGGGAGATGGAGCAAGTAGATATTAGGCAACAACTAGCAATCTTTGTCATGTTAGATAGTCAATATACATTTCTTTCTTTTTTTTAATATTGCCCTTAAGATGCTATATAACCTTGAATAATCAAAAATTCTCATAGATAAAATCAAAGACTTGAAATTGGATTATAAGAGTCCTTCCAGTTCTGATTATCTTTGCTTCTATCTTGTCACTGGCATAAGATGATAAGAGATAGCAATTTATAGTTTACAGGCCAAATGTGGCTCACCACTTGTTTTTAGAAATAAAGTTTTACTGGAACACAGTAATACAAATTCACTTGTATATTGCCTATGGCTGCTTCCATGTTACAACAACAGCATTAAGTTGTTATGAGAGATTGTATGGCCACAAAGTCTAAAATATTTACTCTCTGGCCCTTTACAAATAAGTTTGCCAATTTCTGCCTTAAACAAATAAATGAATCCATGTGACCAAGCAATTTATGAAAACTCTGCTTTCAGCAAAATTTGTCTTTTTTTCCCTTCTATTCACTCCTTCTTTAGCTTATTTTCTGTAATTTGAAACTGAACACAGTATGGTCTTAATTTCTGAGGAAACAAATACAGATACTCTGCCAAAGAAATAAGTGATGGAGTGTTTTCTTAATTCTTGAGAAAACCTTCATCTGCCCTTAAAATATCAGGTTTTAAACACAGTAATCTCCTTCTCCAGAAATTATATTGCAAAAAAAATTGTTTTGGAACATATCCCAGGAAAAAGTGAGCACATAAGGGATAAAATCTTGTTTAAAATGCTCAAAATAGTTCTGCATTTGTAGAATATGATCTCACATCAAAGAAAAGGCTCATAACCCAGGGGACCTGACAAAGAGTATGCCAGGCAGGGTCTGTCTGGAACTCAGGCTGAAGAAAATCACTAACTAGAGGACTGACCCATGAAACAAGTAACCTGAAGTTCAAATTTGTATGTCCTGCATGTGTGCTAAGTCACTTCAGTTGTGTCCAATTCTTTGTGACCCTATAGACTACAGCCTGCCAGGCTTCTCTGTCCATGGGATTCTCCAGACAAGAATACTGGACTGGGTTGCCATGACCTACTCCAGGGGATCTTCCCAGCCCAGGGATCAAACCTCATCTCTTATGTCTCCTGCATTGGCAGGTGGGTTCTTTAACACTGGCACCACCTGAGAAGCCCTCAAATATATGGACTTTTAAAAAATGTGGCAAAGCTGGGCCTGATTCATAGTGTTTGAAGAACAGCTGCCAAAATGCCTATCAGCAGTGATGCCCAAGGTTCATAAAATTACAGTTGACCATAACACTTAGGACTTACTTTGGGAGTTTCTTGTGTAATAATGGATAGAGTCTATCTCCCCAAGCAAGAATCTGGAAAATACCAAAGTATCCTTCTAACAGATGGCTCTAGAGGATTAATCAGAAACTGTGAAAGAGCCCTGAACTTGACCTGAGGCCAAAGAAACATGCATTCGGAAGGGGCTGCTTCTCAGTGATCACACAGAAACCCAGATTTCCCCCTCAGAAGTACCCATTATAGAAACAACTCATTCTCTGCAGTAAGGTAGACCTGAATTCAAACACCTGCTTAACCACTCCCAAGGTGTGAGGCCTCAGGTGATATATTTGTCATCTTTTAGCCTCAGTTTTCTCAGAATGGGAATGTTGCAAGATTGTCAGGACTACTGCCAAGTAAGTCCTTGATAAATGGTAGGTGCTGCTATCATTGCTACCATCATCATCACCATCATCATTTTGGTAGTCAAGATGCCAGGTCTAAAGTGTCAAGGTTAGTTCTCATTTCTGGGAAGCCTTTGATTTGGATTAGCTTGGGAGCTGAAAGGACTCAGACAGAAGGCTGAAGATATCATTGTCTATAGAGAAGTGGACAGATAAGAGCAAAACCCAATGGGTAAGAGTTTTGCAGTTTCTGAGCTCTTTAGAAGGACTCTGTCCCCGCCCTGGTTAAGAGTGTCCACAGAAGTGAATGGGCAGCCAAAGCAAATAAGTGAATGAGGGAATATAATTGGCAGTTCACCATCCCAAGTCAGTTCCACTGACAAAGGGAGAAAATGCAATCAGCCCATCGTTCTCACTTTTCCATGTGTACACACCATGTCTGAGGCTCCCTATTACCTCTCTACTCTCACTTCCTGTTGCTCTGCCTGTCGCTCAGTCTGTGCCAGCCATCCCCATCTTCTGGCTCTTCCTTGAATTCACTTCCTTGATTTGCTCCTGCCTCATGCCCTTTGTTGTTTTCTTAGAGTGAATGATTGTTTCTTCAGACATCACCAAACCTTGCTCTCTTACTGTTAATATTTCTTTTCCAGTCTCCTTTCCCAAAGAGGCCATTTGTGACATGAAATGAAACCCTTCCTCTAATCTTCACCCTCTGCCCCCTTACCTTGCTTCCTTTTTCTCCATGACTCTCATCACTTCCTGATATATTATACATTTGTTTGCTTGTGATCTAGCTCAACCTATTGTTGAATTTAAGCTCCATGAAATCAGAGATTTTGCTTTGTTATCAATCTCTCTGGACCTAGAAATGTGCCTAAAATATAGTAGACCTGCAATAAATATTTTTTAAATTAAATATCTATTGAATGAATATACCCTCTGCCTCCATTTAGAAAAAAAAAATCGATTTTGTTTAAAAAAGAAAGCAATAAATCTACAGATAGTAGAAAAACAAATATCATTAGCCGAAATAACTTTAATAGTGAAGGGAAGAGAAGGGAAATAATTATCCTAGAAAATGGGCACTATTGCGGTTGAAAACATTAGTTCTGAACATCTTGTGGCCAAGGCAAAAAAGGAAAAGGAAAGGCAATGGTAATCAAAGAAGACTGCTTTTTTAAGAAAAGAATATCTTAAGTCACAGATTTTCAAACATGTTAAGAGTGAAAATCATTTTCCCCCAATGCAATCTTACCAAGAGCCCCAATAAGAAAATCAAAAGTCTGTTTAACTTCAATTTGTTTTTATGTTCAAAGTGTAACATTGACTTACAGTCAATGAGAACAGCGAGGTTGCGAAGCTACAGACTTATAATACATCAAGCTCTACGTTCATTTTGTTTCTCTGTGTTGTGTAGTTCCGCCAGTCTCCAGGAGACCCTTATTTGCACACATGTATGTGCTTAGTTTCTCAGTCATGTCCAACTCTTTGCGAGCCCATGGATTGTAATCTGCCAGGCTCCTTTGTTCATGGGATTCTCCAGGCAAGAATTCTGGAGTGGGTTGCCGGTTTGGGATCTTCCTGACCCAAGGATCAAAGCTGGGTCTCATCCATTGCAAGCAGATTATTTACCATCTGAGCCACTAGGGAAGCCCATTTGCACGTATATATAGCTACAAATGGCACATTTTTAATGCCTTTACTTGCAGTCTCAGTGAAATTGAAAGTGTTAGTTGCTTAGTCATGCCCAATTCTTTGCAACCCAATGGACTGTAACCTGCCAGTCTCCTCTGTCCATGGGATTCTCCAGGCAAGAATACTGGAGTGGATTGCCATCCCCTTCTCCAACAGATCTTCCCAAATCATCTGATCCAAAAGCTCCAATTAGCAGCAGAAGGAACTTTGTTTTCAAAGTTGAATCACTAATGAGCTCCAACAACACCTTGTATTTTTTACATAAATATAAAAGATAGGGAATCCTCCAAAGTTATAATAATCAACTGTTCCTAACTCACTCTGGTGGTTCAGTGGTAAAGAATCTGCCAGCAAGGCAGGAGACTGGGCTTTGACCCCTGGGTCAGGAAAAATCTCCTGAAAAAGGAAATGGCAACCCACTCCAGTATTCTTGCCTGCAGAATCCCAGGGACAGAGGAGCCTGGCAGGCTATAGCCAATGGGATGGCAAAAGAGTCAGACACGACTTAGTGGCTAAACTACCACCACATTCCTAACTCATTATTACCCCCAAAATACAATATTTAATGGGATTGCTATTGTATTTCTATCCAACTGTGCATTTTGTTCTTATGGAAAGTTCCGAGAAGAGAGGCACAGGAGCCTTACTGGGAATAGATCACAGCATTCTAGTCAGCAAACCTGAGCTGGAAGGGTAACCAATTCCCATGAACAACAAGCTTCACCCTGACTTTTAACATCCCAAAATGCAGAGCCGCAACTGGTCTGATCAATGACACATATGAGAGGACTTCCATGTATGCACTGACAAGCTCCGTGTAGCTGAAGAAAGTCAGCCCTCCATCTATAATCTGTGTTGTAAGCCTGAGTGCCTGCATGTATGTGCCTGTATATTCACACATATCTTCTAATATTTAGTGTTCAGATTCAATTTTCTATTAACCTGGAATATATTTTCATGTAAGGAATGAAAAAGAGATCTAGTTTTGCATTTTTTGTCCTAATAGCTAGCTGCCAGTCCCAAAATAAATATCTTTTGAAGAATTTATCCTTTTTTTTTAAATGATGTCTTTAATTATTACTAGATTTCCATCTGATTAGGTTCTCTTTCAAGGTCTTTTTTTTTTCTGTTTCTTTAGGAATAAAAAAAACTTTTCAAATTCAAATTGAGGACCGTAGGACTGTGAGGCTCCTCTGCAGGATCCTAAGGGTTTTTTTGTTTTTTGGGTTTTTTTAGTGTTAATTTTTTATTTTTTTTTTAATTTAAATTTATTTATTTTAACTAGAGGCTGATTACTTTACAATATTGTATTGGTTTTGCCATACATCAACATGAATCTGCCACGGGTGTACACATGTTCCCAATCCTGAACCCCCCTCCCACCTCCCTCCCCATATCATCCCTCTGGGTCATCCCAGTGCACCAGCTCCAAGCATCCTGTATCCTACATCAAACCTGGACTGGCGATTCATTTCTTATATATTATACATGTTTCAATGCCATTCTCCCAAATCATCCCCCTGCCGCCCCCGCCTCTCCCACAGAGTCCAAAAGACTGTTCTATACATCTGTGTCTCTTTTGCTATCTCGCATACAGGGTTATCATTACCATCTTTCTAAATTCCATATATATGCATTCCTAAGGTTTTTACCTTAATGCACTTACTTGAGCTGATGTCACAGGAAGCTGTAACAGACACCTATGCACTCAGAAATCTAGTGTCCTACAGATGCTGAGCCCCTTCTACTCCAGCTCCTCCTCAACACAGGAATCCCAACCACAGCATCCCAGTCAGAGGGTCAGCCAGTGTCTGCTAGAGCATTTTCAGAACGAGATGCTCAACACCTAACACAGTCACCTACTTTATTGTTGAATAGTGTTGACGGCTAGAGAATTCTTCCATTTATCCGCTTCCTTCAATTCATACCAGTTGTTCTAATCCTGTTATCTACAACCTCACAGGACAGAGCTAATTCCTTTTCCATCTGCCCTTTTACTTGATGATAGAGAGCAAAGCTTCCCTCAGTCTTCTCTGATTCATGCTCTTAATCTCCAGCTCCTTCAAAGGGTGCTGGGAAATCCCAACAGACAGGGCCAGGACTTCTAAAATTAGGTGTTTATAGTGAAAGAGTCCTAAACTTAGAGTCAGAATAGCCAAGTTTACATTTCAGCTGTGTGACCTTGAACTAATCTTTCAGATTCCCTGCGCTTCCATTTCCTGACCTGTAAAATGGGCAAGATGGCCATTAGCATGATTACTATCAACATGAAAGAGATTTGATACTGACAATCACAGCATCAACAGTATGGCGGGATTTTGCACTGGAGGAATTGTAAAGGGTGAGAATAGATCCTTTTGCTCACCTGCCTCATCCCTACCACCTCCGCATCCTTAGGCAGATTCTCACTGCTCTGATTTTACGCTCAAGTAATATTTTGGGGGAACTTTTGTTTGTTGGTTGGTTTTTGTTTTTTGCTGCCCTGAGTTTTTGCTGTTGTGCACCAGCTTTCTGTAGTCGTGGCAAGTAGGGGCTACGCTCTGGTTGTGGTGTGTGGGCTTCTCACTGTGGTGGCTTCTCTTGCTGGGGAGCATGGGCTCTACATGCAGTTTCAGCAGTTGTGGCACATGGGCTTCATTGCCATATGACATGTGCGGTCTTCTTGGACCAGGGATCAAACCCATGTCCCCTGCATTGGCAGGCAGATTCTTAACCACTGGACCACCAGGGAAATCCCCAAGTAATACTTTTAATTTGATATCCAAGAGGTGAAAACAAGTCACACAGCCAGAGTGTCACCAGTATTTCACTTTGTCATCTCATCTACATAGGACAATGTCTTCAGTGTAATACAAGCGTATTTTCTTTCTCACTGCTGTCAGACTAAGTTGGTTTCCCATCTCACATTCTGGAACTGATTCCAAGCATCAGTCACAATTATCAAGGCGGAAAAGGAGGCGGTCTTCAATCCCTCCAGAGTTCGGTGGTTTCACCATGGGAAAGGAAAAAGGCTGGGAGGACAGGCTGAGATAAAATGTGCATGTCTTTCTGCTAACTCCTTCAAAGGAAGGCAGAATTTTACTCACATGGAAAATGAAATAGATACAGGTTGTTCCGTTAGGTTTCCAACCTTGCTTGCAAACCAGACAATTCATAAAATTAGTGAGCACCATGAAAGTTTCAGAGAAGGCTGCACTGTGAAATTTCCCCCACGTTCCTGAAGGTAATTCACGTGCACATCATATTCTGAGAAACTCAGTCAGGCTTGAACGGTGCGGTAGGTGTTCCCCGGGACTTGGTGGCTTATGAATATTTAAAGGTAATAAATGTCAAATTAAGTGTTTAACGATCTTGTTTACATGTGAAAGTCCTTGAGAAGGCTCTGTTAAAGATGAAGCCGATACCAATTTCAGAACATCTTTATTCTTTTTACTATGGGGACAAGAAGATGTCCTTTAATACGGTGGGGATTTGGTGGCTGCTGAGTCCTAAGTTTTAACAGTGGTAGCTGTAGGTGTTTGAATTTGTTCTTTAGAGTTTTAGGGTTTGTCAAAAAGATGTTGTTTCCACAAACAAAAAGATAAAAAACTTTAGATGGAAACTTCCCCTTTAATTAACCCTTGCCAGCTTTCTGGAAATGTTATCAAGCTATAGAAAGGATATGAGATTGTTGGATGGCATCACTGACTCAATGGACATGAGTTTGAGTAAACTCCAGGAGTTGTTCATGGACAGGGAGGCCAGGCATGCTGCAGTTCATGGGGTCGAAAAGAGTAAGACATGACTGAGCGACTGAACTGAGAAAAGGATGGGGCTTCCCTCATAGCTCAGTTGGTAAATAATATGCCTGCAATGCAGGAGACCCCAGTTCGATTCCTGGGTTGGGAAGAGCCACTGGAGAAGGGAAAAGCTAATCACTTTAGTAATCTGGCCTCAAGAACTAGTCCATGGGGTTGCAAAAAGTCAGACAGGACTGAGCGACTTTCACTTTGCCTAAATAGCTCAGTCAGTAAAGCCTCAGACTTTTAATCGGAGGGTCCAGGGTTCATGTATCTGTTTGGGCACATGCTGACTTGGGCTTCCCTGGTGGCTCAGCGGGTAAAGAGTCTGCCTGCAGTGCAGGAAAGCCGTGTTTGATCCCTGGCTTGGGAAGATCCCCTGGAGAAGGAAATGGCAACCCACTCCAGTATTGTTGCCTGGAGAATCCCATGGACATAGGAGCCTGGTGGGCTACAGTCCATGGGGTCACAAGAGTCGGACATGACTGACTAATACTTTCACTTTCACTTTCATAGAAAAGGAATTCAAGCACAATTGCTGATTCATGGCAAAGAAACCTTGGGATTTAGCATTAGTCAGACCTGGGTTCACTGCTTCTGTGGCTTCTTAGCTGTGTAACCTGGGGCAAGTCCTTCAACCTCTCTGAACCTTAGTAACCCCTACCTGTAATCTATCTCATGGGCTGCGGTGGGGCTCCAATGGCAAAAATTCAATGAGATAGCAGGTGTAAAAGTAACTGACACACTGATACTCAATATATGTTTATTACAAAATTATAATTACTAAAGCTATTCACTGTCCAATTTACTTTGTTCATGAAGACTTAAACTTGAGCAAATGAAGAAATCTCTAGACATTCAATAAAACGTGCCCTTTTACCAACAGCACAAGAATACAGGTGGAAGCTATCAAGTTCCATCAATTCCACTTGTATTTCACTTAATTTGACGTAGTTTCCAGTCAGTTGCCAAACAGAGCTCATGTCTACTCTGAGTTAAGAACCCACAAGTGGGAGCCAAGCACACTGGACTCAGAATCAGACAACATGATCTCAAGTTCTCTGCCATTATCTGGGTGAACTTAACCATGACCTTGCTTCTCTCTGGGTGAGGATAACACTTAGCAGTGAGTGTTGATATGTGACTCCAATAAAAGTCCTGTGTAAGCCATGGAACATCACTGTTTTGGTTGTCTATTACAACTCCCAAAATATGAATCCAAAATTCACTGGCTTTAAGCAACACAGTTTATTATTTCACAGTCTTAGTGGCTTAGCTGGGTCACTCGGCCTAGAGTCTGTCACAAGCTGCAGTAAAGGGGAGGGGTCTCCACCGAGGGGTGAAGACCAGGAGGCTATGACCACTGAGAGCCACTTTAGGAGCTTACTACACCAGTCACACAGATCTGAAAAAGGTCAGCGTCCTCGGCATGTCACAAACACGCCTGCTCCCCACAAAAATGTTGGCCATTTCTTTCTCATTCTTGCCTCAACTCCTGTTATCCTGATAGATGGAACCATCAACTGAACCCTCTTTTTTGGTTCACCTTAGCTCACAAGAAGCCTTACAATAAAAATACATGTTACATGATGAAAGCATAATGTGTGATAAAGTATAAAAGAGGAATTCATAAAACACATAAAGGCTAAAAGTTAAAAAAAAAAATGGGGCTAGAGAAGGAACACAAATATAAATACTGAGCAAATCTAAAAAATCTCTCAGATCTGGCTCTGAGCCTCTTGGCATCCAAAACCAAAAAGGAGACCCAGTTGGTTACATTGCCTTAACCATCAGAGAAAGAAACAGACCTCTTTCTCCAGAGATAGAAAGAACTTGTATGCATGCATGCTAAGTCGCTTCAGTCACATGGAACCCTACAGACTCTTTGCAAACCTATGGATTGTAGCCCATGAGGCTCCTGTCCTTGGGATTCTCCAGGCAAGAATACTGGAGTGGGTTGCCATGCTCCCCTCCAGGGGATCTTCCCAACCCAGAGATCGAGCCTGAGTCTCCAGTGTCTCCTGCATTGGCAGGCAGGTTCCTTACTACTAAAACCCCGGGAGAAGCTCCTAGAAAGTATTCAAGTAGCAATTAATGGCTCAGATGGTAAAAAAAACATTCACCTGCAATGTGGGAGACCCAGGTTCTATCCCTGGGTTGGGAAGATCCCCTGGAGAAGGGAATGGCAACCCACTCCAGTATTCTTGCCTGGAGAATTCTATGGACAAAGGAGCCTGGCAGGTTACAGTCCACAGGCTCGAAAAGAGTCAGACACAACTGAGTGACTAACACAACACAACAATAACAATACTTTAAAAAAAAAAAAAGATCCAATATGAGGTGCACCAAATGACATAGTACATGATGACTTTAACAGCTTCCCCACAGAAACGCAGAAAACAGTTTCATAAGGCAATCTTCTAGATTATAGCTGCCAAATGCGAAGAAAACAGGATAAAATGCAAAGCCTTCTAACGGTTTACCTTGATTGGAGAATAGGATCTAGAGTGCTTATGATGTCAGTTAGGTTTTATCTTGATTGCCAAGGCCAGATGGTAGGTAGTGACTGCCACACATACACTGGAGTGAGAAAGATTGCAAGCCCTGTCTGTGCTCCAAAGGAAAGAGTGTGGTGATCCATTAGTGATGTCTGACACAGGCTCAGGGATGAGGTGAGATGGCACAGACTCTCTGAATATGGACTCTGCACTGCGGCAGAAATCCTTCCTCCAATTTTGTTTTGTTTTATCAGAACCCAAACTCTCACCAGCCTAGGTATAAAAGGACTCAGAAACAGCAAAGAATTAAGAGGGCAGAAATAACAATCAAAATAGGGCAAAGCATTCAGTTCACTTCAGTCACTCAGTCATGTCTGACTCTTTGCGACCCCATGGACTGCAGCATGCCAGGCCTCCCTGTCCATCACCAACTCCCGGAGTTCACCCAGACTCACATCCATCGAGTCAGTGATGCCATCCAGCCATCTCATCCTCTGTCGTCCCCTTCTCCTCCTGCCTCCAATCCCTCCCAGCATCAGAGTCTTTTCCAGTGAGTCAACACTTCGCATGAGGTGGCCAAAGTACTGGAGTTTCAGCTTTAGCATCATTCCTTCCAATGAACACCCAGGACTGATCTCCTTCAGAATGGACTGGCTGGATATCCTTGCAGTCCAAGGGACTCTCAAGAGTCTTCTCCAACACCACAGTTCAAAAGCATCAATTCTTCAGCTCTCAGCTTTCTTCACAGTCCATTTCTCACATCCATACATGACCACAGGAAAAACCATAGCCTTGACTAGATGAACCTTTGTTGGCAAAGTAATGTCTCTGCTTTTCAATATGCTATCTAGGTTGGTCATAGGTTTCCTTCCAAGGAGTAAGCGTATTTTAATTTCATGGCTGCAATCACCATCTGCAGTGATTTTGGAGCCCAAAAAATTAAAGTCTGACACTGTTTCCACTGTTTCCCCGTCTATTGGCCATGAAGTGATGGGACCAGATGCCATGATCTTCATTTTCTGAATGTTGAGCTTTAAGCCAACTTTTTCACTCTCCTCTTTCACTTAGATAATAACAAAATCATTGCTAAAAATCCACTTTAACAGTGATTCTGCATATTATATTTCATCAAATATAAAATGTCAGCAAGGACTCCCACTATCCTATGTACATGAATAAAAGGAAAAATTCCACTAATTAAACTGGCACAATGCTTCTTTAACATCAAGAAATCCCATGGACAGAAGAGCCTGGCAGGCTAGAGTCTGTGGACTTGCAGAGTTGGACACGAATTACTGACTAAACAACACCACCACCAATCTTAGAAATTGGGCATATTGTGATTGGTGAAAGAGTGTCAGCAACTGCAAATTCTATCCAATTCCAGATGACATGGATATGCTCTGAGGCTGAAGAGCACTGTGTTTCTGAGACATCCCTGGACCACCTCTGTGTGTGTGTGTGTATGTGTGTGGTATGTCCATACTCCCTCTGTATCAGTGCTTCAGGGGGAGGAGAGAGACCCCTCCCATAAATATCTCAAGATCCTGTCCCATTGATTCTTTCATTTAATCCTGTAGTTAATACCTACTGATTCTAGATATAGTCTCAAGTGAAAGTGAAAGTGAAGTCATTCAGTAATGTCTGACTCTTTGTGACCCCATGGACTGTAGCCTACCAGGCTCCCCTGTCCATGGGATTTTCCAGGCAAGAGTACTGGAGTGGGTTGCCATTTCCTTCTCCAGGGGATCTTCCTGACCCCAGGTCTCCCGCAGGAGTCACAAATATAGACAGCTAGAGATTGAACCCAGAAATTCTTATTCTTGAAGCTCTAGACTTCATACTTCTTCTAAGAAGAATTTCCTCTGACAAACTCAGTTTGGTTAGTTTTGTTACCTTGACCTTATTATGTAAAGCTTCCTAAGTAGACTTTTCAAAGGCAGAGTTCATGTGTAACTGCCTAAAGAAACCACTTCTGATTTAGACGTAAAGCTTCACTATAGATGCCTAGTACATAGCAGGTATTACATGAGTGAAGGTGCTGCTTTTCCAGGCTTTGAATTCTCTGCAAGTTGTGATTAATCGAAGAAATGTCCCTCCACTGAGCAGTGTTAATTAGTTGGACACTTAACAAGGAGACCTCCCAGCACGGGAACTGCCCGCCCTGTTCCCACTGTGCCTGACTCAGGCCCGCCTGGGATTGCAGGGAATGAGTTTTCTTAAAGGAGAAGGATTCCCACCGATCCGAATAAGGCACCCTGATCAAATGGTGCTTTCAACAAAGGAGCCCAGATGCCAGGGCCTGTGAAGGCAGAGATAAGAGAAGCCAGCAGCAGTAATCCTGGGAGTGTTCCCTAAAATACTGCCCCATTTAACCCTCTCCCAGGTGTGTGCATTCTGAAGTCCTCGGCAAGAAATTGCATTCTCTGAAGGAGACCTCCCTAGAAAATGACCACCTAGAAAGCAGTCCACTTCCAGCAGTTCACTCTGGGCCCCTCTGCTGTGATTGGCACTATGGTGAATCCCCAGAGGGACTTAGGGGTAACGTCACCCAGTCCCTTCCCTGATGAAGTAACTGGTCTGGCAAAAGAGTCAGACAAGTGACCAAGAGGAGGGGGAAATTCCACTGCAATTTATAGCATAAATGAACAATAGCCACTTTTGCTTTCTAATGGAGTGGGGTCTAATTTAATCTGTATTGAGATTATCTTATTCCTAAACTGCTCCCTTGTCCTCCCTGAGGTGGGCGGGGGAGACGTGAACCCAAATTCCAAAGTCTCTGCCAACTTTTAATTTGTGCTAAATGATAGGGCTCAAGTAAATGGCCCACTGTTCAGCAGAGTGTATTACTAAGTCTTTGGACAGGGCAAGATGGGCCTGTCAGAACCCAGGGGCAGGGTGAGGGAGAGGAGGGGTAAGGAGAATGCTTCTAGAGTAGCCTGGAAAAGCAGAAAAGTCTGAGGGGAGTAGGGCAGAGCACCCTGGCCCAAAAAACCCTTTTAAAGATTCTCTTAGATTCTCTTCCTCATCTGCAGTAATATAGAACAAAGACAGACCAAAGGAATGGTGAGATGCTCCAGTAACTGAATGTATTAAACAGAAACAGAACCTTGGAAGCGGAAGAGACTAAGAAAATTACATCCCCTTTCTTCCCCCACACACACTCTCTCTCTTCTCTCTCTGAGACTCTGTCTGTCTATCACACATGCACACATACACTCAAAGTCATCAGTTCCATTCAGTTGCTCAGTCATGTCTGACTCTTTGCAACCCCATGGACTGCAGCATGCCAGGCTTCCCTGTCCATCACCAACTTCTGAAGCTTGCTCAAACTCATCTCCATCGAGTTGGTGTTGCTGTCCAACCATCTCATCCTCTGCCGTCCCCTTCTCCTCCTGCCTTCAGTCTTTCCCGGCTTCAAGGTCTTTTCCACTGAGTCAGTTCTTTGCATCAGGTGGCCAATGTATTGGAACTTCAGCTTCAGCATCAGTCATTCCAATGAATATTCAGGACTGATTTCCTTGAAATCGGTCATCAGAGAGATAGAATTTGGGGTTCCCACTGCCCATGGATGGGGTTCAAGCCAACTTAACTTAAATGTCAAGCCTCAACTGGCATCTTGGCTGTGCACAAAATCAACTAAAATTCAGCCCAGGGTGAAAGGTTTGCCAAAGGCAGACAACATACTTTGAACTTATTAGAACAAAATGTTTCGAACTTGGTAGAAGGAGCTGTTCATTCATCCTGGACAGTGGGATGTATGGATGGGGTAGTTAATGAGACCTTTAATCAAGAACCCTATTGAGCAGCTTTTGGCAATTCTCCCCTTTCAGAAAAACAGAGAGGGTCTATCAATTGAAGTGTTGTGGTTAAGAACTCAGGCCCCAAAATCCAAGTCCCAGGTTCACTTCCTGTGCTCTGGGGAAAATTGCTGGAATTTACGAAACCTTGGTCTCCTCCTCAGTAAGATATGGGTGACTTTGGCTCTCAGCATTCAATGAAATGTCATATGTTTCACACAGGGTATCTCACAGAGTAAGGATTCCATAAGGGCTGGTCTTTCTACAGCACCAGCTGGCCTCCCTAGGATTAGGTTGAAGAATCATTAACCACACTACAGTCAGTCTCTTCCTGCCACTGGCCACCTGGAGTACGTAGAGTTGCCTTTGTGAGAAGTGGCTTCTTCACAAATCAGAGCCCACCGGTCCAGTGTCTGTCCTTGGGTCCTGATGTTATTTGGCCCTGAGGTTGTAAACCACTGTTTGCTTTCTCTGTCCAAGGTGTCTTGAGATATATGACATACCTCTCCCAAGCAGTAGTGGCATGGGGTTTTCCCGAAGGGTGGCTATCTATCTATTTGAGGAACCTTCAAAGACAGTCAAGTTAAGTGCCTTGCCAGATACGTTAAGCACATTGTCAGGTATGTAAAGCCAGAACGCTCCAAACAGACTGGTCAAAACGTGTGCAAGTATTTTAAGCCTATGCAGTAACATTTCCAAAGAAAGAAACCCATTTCTATTTGTATAGAGTATTACTGGTGTTATCACCATTACCATCACCAGAAGCATCATCCAAAGTACATCAGTTTCATAGTGCTGCCAAACAAACGAGCCAAACTGGGCGGCTTAAAACAACAGAAATGTACTCCTGTACAATTTTGAAAGCTAGAAAACTGAAATCAAGGGTTGTTTCTGTTTTGGAGGCTCTAGGAGGATAATCTGTCCCATGCCTCTTTCTTAGCCTCCAGTGTTTGCCAGCAATCTTTGGTGTTCTTTAGCCCTTGGCTGTATCAGTCCAATCTCTGCCTCCATCTTCACATGGTACCCTTCCCTCTGTGTCTCTATGTGTCTTAATTTCCCTCCTCTTATAATACACCGATCTTTGGAGAAGTGTTGAAAGTGTAAATTGCTATTTCATGTCCAACTCTTTGCAAGTCCATGGACTGTAACCCGCCAGGATCCTCTGTCCATGGAATTCTTCCAGGCAAGAATACTACAGTGGGTTGCCATTTCCTTCTCCAGGGGATCTTCCTGAACCAGGGATGGAACCCAGGTCTCCTGCATTGCAGGCAGATTCTTTACCATTTGGGCCCATCCTAATTCAGAACAAGCTCACCTTAATGAGATTACACCTTCAAGGACTCTATTTCCCAAAAAGTTCAATTTACAAGTTCTGGGTAGACATGAACACAGGTGGGGAGACAGTATTCAATCAAAACACAAGGCAATGACTATTTTAGAAGTTCCAAATTTGCAGCAAGTATTGCAGATGGCAGTGATGGGAAGTTACAAGTCTTTCTGAGATTTTATGATCCATAACAAAGAGTCTTTCTGACTCTTTGTTAGTTTTTACAGATGAAGAAAACTGAGGTCTCAAAGTCTTACTGTAAATCAATAGCATACCTGGGTCTAGGGCCCAAGTCCTCGATCCCCAGTCCAATGCATTCTGCTATACCTCATTTTATTAGGATGCACATTATCATTTATGTTTCAGTATGTGAATTCTGTCTTCTGAATCAAGCTAGACACTCTTATAGGCAGGAATGAAACGATGTGTGCTTCATAGCCTTGGTCTGAAGATTAAATGAGAAAATACATGTAAAGCACAGCTGGAAACATAGTAAGTGTTGGATTAATGGTAGCCAATACGATAACTGTCCCTTTTCTATCTTTGGTTTCCTCCAAACTGAAACACACAGCAGGATACACAGTCAATGATCAATAAAACTGTGGAGTATGATAACTTGAATTACATTACTCTTCTCTTTAACACTGCCATTACCAGTGATACCATCCACTGCTATCATGATATTTGAGGTTGGGTTCTATTCAATTCACTAGCTACTTATTGAGCTGTTCCTAAGCATCAGGCACTTGTGTAGGCATTGAGAAATGTTACAAAGTGCTACAAAGTAGAAAAAGATACAGTCCTTGCCATCAAAGAACTCGGATTCTTCCAGTGTATTAATAGTGAGCTGCCATTCAATCACAGCATGGTGGATGCTATGGATGAACACAAAGTATGGTGCCTTGACAGAAGAGACAATGTGATGGATTTTGCCTGAGGAACAGAGAAGAGCTTTTATAGCAATGCTCTTAGAATGAGACCCCCAAGAGAAGTAGGAATTTGCTGGATGGAAATAGCATCCCAAGGCAGAGAAATAGCAAATACAAAGGCATTCTGATATGAAAGTCCATGGTGGATCTCATTTGTTGTATGCACTCTAATAGAAATAGATAGGTATGTGTTGGAAGGAGTTGAGGAGAGCAGTGGGAAATAGAAAGACTAAGCTGAGACAACTGTGAAGGCCTCAGCAGGAACAGGACGGATAGACATGCCTTCAATGTCTGGAGCCACCTAGGTTTCATTGCCGGCCACAGCACTTGCCAGAAGGGTTCTTCAAGCAAGTGAATTAACCTCTTTAAGTCTCAAATTCCCATCTATAAAGTGAGGATAATAATGTCTTCCACACGGGGTTGCTACGAAGATTAAATAAGATAATGAAAATAAAGCTTTAAGCCCAATACAATAAACAATGACTACTGCTATATTTTAAAATGAACTTTAAATTTTTTTAGCAAACATTGATTCTTTGAAGTAAGAAGTCATTGGAGAGTTCAAACAGGGATTAGCAAGGCAGGCCAGGAGATAGAAAAACACCACTAAAAGCAATCATAGGCTGAGAGGAAAGGCAGATGGTGCCAGACTCAACAAGGGCACTGGCAAGGAAGGTTGGAAAGCTAGAATGGGTAGAATATGGAAACAGAACTAACAGGACTCAGTGACTGATTGGATAAGAGGTATAATCCTAGGAAGGACTCAGATTTCTGAATTTGGAGATTAAGTGTCCTTAATGAGGGCACAAAGCTCAAGAGGAAGAGAAAGTTCTAGAAGGGAAGGTGATGAGTTCAGTTCTGAGCATCCTGATATTAAAGTGTTTGTGGACAGCTGGATAAAGATGTTCAGTGTGCTCTTGGCTCTAGAGCTGGAGACACCAGCATCATTGTCACCTAAGTGGTAGCTTTTGCCTTGGCCCAGGGGTTGCTCAGATGGTAAAGAACCTGCCTGCAATGCAGGAGACATAGGTTCGATCCCTGGGTCAGAAAGATTTCCCTGGAGAAGGAAATGGCAACCCATTCCAGTATTCTTTCCTGGGAAATGCCATGGACAGAGGATCTTGGCAGGCTGCAGTCCCTGGGGTCGCACAGAACTGGACTGGACTGAGCAACTAACTCTTTCTAGGAGGTGCACACCCATTATGAGTGTGCAAAGAGAGAAGAGAAACAGGCAGAAGATTCAACCTGGGGATCCCAACATGGAGGAGATGAGACAGAGGACAGTCAGCAGAGAAAAGTACAGTAGCAAAGCCACCTCTGACTCTCCCTCTCGGAGTCATTTGTATTTAGAACCAAAAGGACACTTATGCATCCTGTACAACAACCTCTTCATGAACACATAACAGATAGGAAAGTGACTCACCCAAGGGCATAGCACAACAGGACTCCTGGTAGTACTAGAATAGAGGTCACCTGACTTCAGCCCAGGGTTCCCTCCACCGCCCTGGCCGCGCTCTGTGCCTAGACACAGCCAGCAGGGAGTTCTCTCCCCTCTCGGTAGGTGCTGAGGGTGCTGGCTTTCTCCTCTGCTCTGATGCAGCCTTATTTCTCAGTCTGAAAGAAGGACTGGGTGACAGCTTCCAGTCGGCTAATGAGCCAGCCTCGGTTGTCTACCGCGATTTCTTAATTTTCTCCAAATGTGAGTTCTCGACGTGTGGCCATGGCTTCAGGCAAAACACATTGCTTTCCCAGTGAGATGCCCGGAAACCAGGGGGAGACTGATGGGAGCTCTTGGGGGTACAATCTGTGATCCTGTCCTCGAGTGGAGTCTGGAGTTTATGGTTAGAAACCAGAATAAATGAGATAATCGGTATTTCCTTCTGATGCATATAGAGTCGAGACTATCAAAGAGCCGCAGCCCTCTCTAGACTCCTGACGGCTCTGAGCAGCAACGAGGGGCAGAGGACATCAAGGGGGGTTGATGGGGAGCCCACCACCCTGCTCTGTGTATCCTCAACACCAAGACTGGCAGGGCAAGGGAAACACATATTGGGCACCTAACATATTGGGCACCTAACTGCCAGTGTGAAACATTGCTCTATTAAAGGATAAACCTGTGACTAGACTAAACCTCTACCCAAAGGGCATATCGCACACATGGATGAATCCAGTACCTCTAGCCCCAGTCTCTCTCCTGACTCACATGCCCAATGGCGTAGTGACAATTCCATTCAAATATCCAAAAATTATCTATCTCAAAAGTGCATTTGTAATTCCTGCTCCCTGACCACAAACCTGCTGCTCCCATGCTCTCCCATATGTATGCAAATGTCAACTATTTCATTCGCTCAGTCATATCTGACCCTGCAACCCTATGTGTAGCCCACCAGGCTCCTCTGTCCATGAGGATTCTCCAGGCAAGAATACTGGAGTGGGTTGCCATTTCCTCCTCCAGGGGATCTTCCTGGGCCAGGGATCGAACCCTCAACTCCTGCATTGGCAGGTGGATTTTTTAACCACTGAGCCACCCAGAAAGTCCAAGGGCTCAAGCCAGAAATCCTGGAGCTCTTCTGGGTGCCTCTGTTTCTCTCATAGCCCGCAGCATCCACTTGCAAGTCCTGCTGGGTCTCCCTTCAACCTGTTCCCTGAACCTGACCCCCTGTCCCATCACTGCTGACCCACATGGCGCCACCATCAGCTCCTCCCTAGGAGCCCTCTTGCTTGTCTGCCTGGTGTGGCTCTCCTATCAGCCCATGGCCTGCTCTCCATCTAGCAGCTAGAGTGGGTCTTCTGTAGTCTGATCAGAGAGGACCCTCCTTGCTCTCCATTCTCCAAAGATTCTGCTCTGCTCCTCTCTCCTCACAGTCTGCAGATATTCAGATGGCTCTCTCCATCCATTTGTCTGGGTGTCTGCTCTTGGCATCTCCTCAAAGAGGCCTTCCCTGACACCCAATCTAAGGTAGCCCCTCAGGCACTCTCCCTCCCTTCTCCCACATGATATATATATTATATATATTATAATAATATATAATAATATAATATAATTAATATTAATATTATACTATATTATTATAATAATACAATACATTAATATATAATTTATTAATATAATTAATTATATTGTTATATATTTATATAATTATTATATATTTATTATACATAATTGTATTATTAAATATAATATAATTAATATATAATTAATAATATAATTATATAATATATATTATATATAATCCTGTTGTGGCTTAGATGGCAAAGCATCTGTCTACAATGCGGGAGACCTGGGTTTGATCCTTGGGTTGGGAAGATCCCCTGGAGAAGGAAATGGCAATCCACTCCAGGACTATTGCCTGGAAAATCCTATGGACAAAGGAGCCTGGTAGGCTACAGTCCATGGGGTCACAGAGTCGGACACGACTGAGCGACTTCACTTCCCTATATATATATATATTTTTTTTTTTTTTGGCTGAGCATTTATCTCTACCAGATATTACATACTTATCTGTTCATCACCCCCACTGGAGTTTAAACTCACTGAGGGTAGGAACTTTCTCTATCTTGTGCCGAGTTATGTCTCCAGCACCTAAATAATACTTATCTCATAGTGCGTGTTCAGTAAACACCTGCTGGAGGGAGAGAGAAAGGGAGGTAAAAAATATGTTGTATGGGAGGTCATTTAAGCCTCCAAAATGAAGAAGGCGGGGCAAGCTCTGCTCCTACTGTGACTCCCCTACAGAACTTAGACAAGACACACACAGTAGATACTTCATAACAAAAAACAATTTATCAACACATAATCACTAGCCTCCACTCTGCTGATTACCCTTTACAAAATGATCTTTAGAAAAATTTTACAGAGCCAGCTTAAATTTGTATTATTTCAGTAGAGAGTTACAACTGGCTAACCCTTTCTAAGCAATATTATGTAGACTGCTCATCACTATCCCTTTAATTATTTGTCTATAAAAGTTCAGAATTTTAAAAGTACTTCCAGACCATTGTGTTTTATTCAAAATAGCCCTGGAAGGGAAAAAGCAAATCTTCTCCTTTTCCAATTTGGGGTCACTAAAGTTCAGAAAGGTTAAGTGCTTGGTGAAAAGTCTCATAGCAAGTCATTCATAAAACCTAAATTGAAGTCTGAACACCCTTCCCCCAGCTTCATGGTCCCATCATGCCAGAAATAAGCGGGTTGTCACATCAGAAAGCAATGTGAGCTCCCTGACAATGTTTTGTCTCCTGTTTCCAGTGCTTTGCTGGAATGGTTTACTAGGGAAGGAGGTTCTGAGCTAACTTGACCTGAGATTGCTGGGTGTTAGGAAACAGCCATCTCTGACAGTGATATGACCAGAAGGTAGACTCCCATGTGTCACTTTACAAGGACTGATTTTTTTTAAGCCAATACAGGAATCATTGCCAAGGACAATTTACCTTCTGTTAGCAAAAGGGAACCTAAAATTATTCAAAAGTGCTATTAATCACAGGATGGAGAGGTCCCCTCACTCTCTCTACCAGAAATGAGAGAAGACTGTGCCTCAGAATTAATGGTGCGCACTTCAAACAGCACCCTGGGCGAAAAGACAATGAGAAGAAATTAATTAAAATAATGAAATTCCCTGTAATTAATGGGATTGTTGTTATTCTGTCAGAGACATCGCCCCTCTTCTGAATATCCAAAAATAATTTTGTAATAGCATTTGTGCTTGAATTTGGAACAATGCATTTTAGGACTTTGTCAGGAAGATGACCACTGATCATGTTCTGAATTAGGTTTTTTTTTTTTTTTTGCTAAAACAGGCTAATACATATTTTTAAAACTATAACCACATGAGTATACTGGGCTTCCCAGATGGCACTAGAACCTGGGAACCTGCCTACCAGTGCAGGAGACCTAAGAGATAAGGGTTCAATCCCTGGGTCGGGAAGATCCCCTGGAGGAGGGCATAGCTACCCACTCCAGTATTCTTGCCTGGAGATTCCCATGGACAGAGGAGCCTGGCAGGCTACAGTCCATGGGGTCACACAGAGTTGGACATGACTGAAATGACTGAGCACACACACACATGGATATACCATGGCTTTTAGAGATACATTCTTCTTATGTGGAATAAATCTTGCACGGTGCCCTTAATCTCGTTTTTGCTTCCAGATGAATTAAATTCCTACTGTCTTAGTGTCAGAAATTTCGTACTGACAGAGCCCTTGGAGACCATCTAGTTGAAACTGCTCGGTTTCCAGATGTGAAACAGAAGTTCAGAGGGGTTAAGGGTTGCCTTGGTTTCTTCTTTTGTCAAATGTAGCCTCTCCTCTCCCTTCCCTTTTCCACTTCTCACTGTGATGCAGGGCTCCTCCAGCATCAAAGGAGGGATGCAAGAAGGGCTCAGATCCCTAAAGCAACAATCTTTTTTTTAATTGTGTTGAAATATAGTTGATTTAAAATGTTGTATTAACTTCTGCTGCACAACAAAGTGATTTAGTTGTCAGGAAGATCCCCTGGAGGAGGGCGTGGCAACCCACTCCAGTATTCATGCCTGGAGACTCCCATGGACAGAGGAGTCTAATAGGCGATAGTCCATGGGGTTGCAAAGAGTCAGATATGACTGAAGCAACTTAGCAAGCACACACGCATATATGTGTGTGTATACATACAGTAGTTCTTCGGTGTTTATCTGCATATAATAGTTTTCCTCTGCTAACCCCACCCTCCCAATTCATCCCTCCCCCTCCCCACCCCCTTGGAAACCTGATGTCTGTGTCTGTGAGTCTGTTTCTATAGATACGTTCATTGTATCATATTTTAGATTCCACCTATAAATGATATCATATGGTATTTGTCTTCCTCTTTCTGACTTACTTTGCTTAGTAAGTAATCTGTTGGTTCATTCATGTTGCTGCAAATGGTACTATTTCATTCTTTTTCATAGCTGAGTAATATTCCATTTATGTGTATGTATTTGCATGTGTGTATATATGCCACATCTTTTTCTATTCCTCTGTTGATGGACACTTAGGATGTCTCTGTGTCTTGGCTATTGTAAATAGTGCTGCTGTGAACATAGGAGTGAGTATATTTTTTCAAATTAGAGTTTTGTCCAGATATATGCCTAGGAGTAGGATTGCTATATCATATGGCAACTGTTTTTAGGTTTTTTTTTTTTCAGAAACTTCCATACTGTTCTCCATAGTGGCTGCACCAGTTCACTTCCCCTCTGACCACATAGGAGGTTTTCCTTTTCCCCACACCCTCTCCAGCATTTGTTATTTGTAGACTTTTTAATGATGGCTGTTTCAATCAGTATGAGGCAATACCTCGTAGTTCTGATTTGCGTTTCTCTAATGGTGAGCGATGATGAGCCTCTTTTCATGCTCCTATATCCATGTCTTCTTCAGAAAAATGTCTATTGGGTCTTCTGCCCATTTTCCAGTTGGGGTGTTTGGTTTTTTGTTGTTGTTGAGTTGATGAGCTGTTTGTATGTTTTAGAAATTAAGTCCTTTTTGGTTGCATCATTTGCAAATATGTTTTCCCAGTCCATAGGTTGTATTTTTGTTTTGCTTATGGCTTTCTTTGTGGCGCAAAAGCTAGTAGTTTGATTAGGGCCCATTTGTTTATTTTTGCTTTTATTTCTATTGCCTTAGGAGACTGACATAAGAAAACACTGGTATGATTTATGTCAGAAAATGTTTTGCCTATGTTCTCTTCTAGGAGTTCATGGTATCATGTCTCCTAAAGCAATAGTGTTGAGTGTCAGTGATCAATATTCACACACAAAAAAATGACCTTATCTTCATTGTCCTAGCATTTCAAGGCACCCACACAAAGAGAAGAGCAGAAAGACAGAGATGGGTTTTTATCCTAAGAAGGAGGAATGTTGAAGTATTTATAAAATCAGGGGGTTTTTTTCATTTTAAAAAAAGTCCTTGGGGCAAATATCAATAAAAGGAAAGACTGATAACGAACAATTGCATAGAATTTCCTATGCACCAGGCAGTGTTCTAAGAACCCAAGAACTTTATATATAATATTGAGCTAACAGCCCCAAAGGCAAGTCTTATATTATTCCCATCCTACAGATGAGAAAACCGAGGGTCAGAGAGGTAAAATCCCTTGGCCAAGAACACTAAGCTACAGAGTCACAAGGATGGGATTTGCACACACAGCTTTGCACCAGAGGTGATAATCTTTTTTTTTTTTTTTTAATTGGAGGCCACTTACTTTACAATATTGTAGTGGTTTTGCCATACATTGACATGAATCAGCCACGGGTGTACATGTGTCCCCATCCTGAACTCGCCTCCCACCTCCCTCCCCATCCCATCCCTCAGGTCATCCCAGTGCACCAACCCTGAGTGCCCTGTCTCATGCATTGAACCTAGACTGGTGATCTGTTTCACATATGATAATATATATGTTTCAGTGCTATTCTCTCAAATCATCCCACCCTCGCCTTCTCCTACAGAGTACAAAAGACTGTTCTTTACATCTGTGTCTCTTTTGCTGTCTCATATATAGGGTCATCGTCACCATCTTTCTAAATTCCATATATATATGTTAGTATACTGTATTGGTGGTTTTTTTTTTTCTGACTTACTTCAGTTTGTACAATAGGCTTCAGTTTCATCCACCTCATTAGAACTGATTCAAATGCATTCTTTTTGATGACTGAATAATATTCCATTGTGTATATGTACCACAGTTTTCTTATCCGTTTGTCTGCCAATGGACATCTAGGTTGTTTCCATGTCCTGGCTATTATAAACAGTGCTGTGATGAACATTGGGGTACACGTGTCTCTTTCAATTCTGGTTTCCTCAGTGGGAGGAAACCATATGCCCAGCAGTGGGATTGCTGGATCGTATGGCAGTTCTATTTCCAGTTTTTTAAGGAATCTCCACACTGTTCTCCATAGTGGCTGCAGTACTTTACATTCCTACCAACAGCGTAAGAGGGCTCCGTTTTCTCTGCACCCCACTCCAGCATTTATTACTTGTAGACTTTTGGATCGCAGCCATTCTGACCAGTGTGAGGTGGTCCCTCGTTGTGGTTTTGATCTGCATTTCAGAGGTGACATTCGTAACTGTGACCCTACTGTCCTCTCTCATTGGCAGATCATACTTCAGTCCATCCCATCCCTGAAAGTCAGCCCTGTCTTTAGAGGAAGGTGTGTACTCAGAGGTAGAGAAATATTGCATGCCCCTGAATGCCTTGTCTTCAGATTTCCTAAGACTTGGCCCGTACATGCCTAGTGCTTTTTCTGAACAGCACACTTAGAGTTGACGTCTTCTCCGGTTGCCTTTGGGAACCTTAGAGAAGAACAGGGGTAAGGTAAAGATATCTGAGACTGCTCAGGTGATTCAGTGGTAAAGAACCTGCCTGCTAATGCAGGAGATGCTGGAGATGCAGGTTCGATCTCTGGGTCAGGAAGATCCCCTAGAGCAGCAAATGGCAACCCACTCCAGTGTTATTTTCTGGAAAATTCCATGGACAGAGGAGCCTGGTGGACTATATAGTCCATGGGGTCACAAAGAGCTGGACACAACTGAGCACGCACAAACAGAAGCACACACATTCTTCTAGGGAACAGAAGGAAATGATCCTACTAGATTTCTAGTGTGTCCTAGACTATCCTCATGACACTCTGAGCCAACAGATGAGGACTGTGAAGGTTCCTTAGAACAATAACCTGCCTCACAAGTAGCTGGCCATCATTCGTTCCTGGGTCTTCCTGCCACAGGCCTGGCTGTTAACTGCAATGCGGTGTTGCTTCTTAGAACTTGCTTGATGCTCAGTTGTCAATTGTGTGTTGCATGCTTAGGGCACCATGCAGGGCATGGAATTAGAGCCAAGCTTGAAGAAGCCATATTAGGTGGGCCTAGATCCGCTGGCATCCTGGAAAGGAACCAGGCTGGCTTGGACTGCCCATGCGGCCAGCCTTTCCCCAGGATAATTCCTGCTGCCTCAAGTTCCTCCGTGTAACTCTGTGCAAAGTTGTAATTGTCAGGCTATGCCTTGTATGAGGCCTACACTCCTCAAGGAGTAAACCTTTCTTCTTACACAGCTCTCCCTACTCCCCCTGCCCCATCACAGGGAAAATTACAATCATTAATCTCAATGAAGAGAAATATCAGACTTTGATTTCCTAACCATGGCTCCCCGTTATTCATACTTTAAATATTTGGTAGAGCTAAGATGACAAGTGTGGAAATAAGTTCCCAGGAAAGGGAAGGGCTGGGACCAATGGGAACTGTTTTCTGACTAGGAGGCCCCACTTGAAATATTGATCTACCTGTTGCTTGGCAGATTCAAGATATAATGCAGACTTGACTCTGCCACTTCCGCAGAAGAGAGCTGATTTCGGGCCTTAGGCCTTTCTGGCAGGTGCCTTTGTCCACACGTCTTTCTGCCAGAGCTACCTTTTCCCACTTTCTCCTCCTGGCAAACCACCACATGTCCTTCAAGGGGCAGCAACAAATCTAATCACTGATACTTCTGGTCAGAACCACAAACCAAATGTCCATCCTGGGGAATTCTGTGCGACTTTTCTGGAATACTGGGTTGCGTGTTTTCTCTCCCTGCTGTCCGTGATCTCCTTGAGGCTAAGAACCAACCGACTCTACCCCAGAGGGTGTAGAGGGTCTGTCACAGCCACTCAGTCCTGGACGGCACAGTTGATACTCTCACGATCAAAGGCATTTAGGGTACAACTATCAGCATAAAGCAGATTTAAAGGACAACAGAATGAAGTCAAATAGATTCCTCTTAGGTTGATTTCAGCTTAAAGACCTAACTCTACCTGGTTAGTCACAACATCTTATGTTCTTAGTTGAAGGACTTCAGAGAAACACCATGCAAGAGTCTTTTACAGTTATTTCACCAGACTCTGCAAAAGCAAAGAGGATAACAGTCATCCGAGTTGACTCGAAGCAGACCTGGAAATGGCAGTAAGTTCCTAAATGACCCAAGGCATTTCAGGACAGCCAAAGCAACCTTGCTGCTCAAATCAGGAGCACACGCTCAGGGAACATTCAATCAACCTTTCTCTGTGCTTCAATTTCCTCCTTCATAACTTTGACCACCTGATGCAAAGAACTGACTCATTGGAAAAGACCCTGATGCTGGGAAAGACTTAAGGCAGGAGGACAAGGGGATGACAGAGGATAAAACAGTTGGATGGCATCACCGACTCGCTGGACATGAGTTTGAGCAAGCTCCAGGAGTTGGTGATGGACAGGGAAGCCTGGCATGCTGCAGTCCGTGGGGTCGCAAAGAGTTGGACACGACTAAGTAACTGAACTGAACATAGGAACAGCAGTCTCTCTCTCTCTCTCTTTCTGTGTGTGTGTGTGTGTGTATCTCTGTTTGTCTCTCTCACGGACACACGCAGTCCCAAAGAGTTGATGTCAAGCTTTAACATGATAATATATAGAAAAGCCACTTTCATGACTGGTAAAAATGAAGCTCCAAGAGAATCAAACCAGTATTTACCAAGCATCTGCTCTGACTCAAAGTGTCTCTACTTTCAACACCTCATCCAGTTTTTATGAAGTCAATTTACTTTTCTTCTCATCCTCCTGAAGTGATAACTGAAGCTCACTTTTAATGCTGTGAAATCAGGATTTGTAATCTGGACCTTCTGTCTCTATTCATCTTCTTTCCTGACATAGCAGTACTTACAATAGAAATGTTTCCATGTTAGAGGAATGTTTCCTGGGAGTCTGGAGAGGCATGTGTATGCCAGACTAAGCCTTTGTCATCTAAGAAATCATAGTCCAGGGGGTGAACTTGGCATATAACCTTGAGAGGCAGGAGAAGGTGAAGGTCAAGCGTGCCACTCTGGCCTCCCGTCCACCTCTTACAAACTGGGAAGCTAGTGAACAAGTGATTTAGCCAGTCCAGTCTCCTCATCTCATATATGGTGATACAAGTGTCCACCTCCAGGGATTTGGGGGAGAATTAAATGAGTATAGTTCTTGGCACACAGTGAGTACTAATGCCAGCTATCATTAACAACATTAACTATTATTGCTCAGAATAAAAGACAGTCCAAGAGGAAGGAATTGAAAGCTATGGGGTGAGTTCAATTCAGTTCAGTCACTCAGTCGTGTCCGACTCTTTGCGACCCCATGAATCACAGCACGCCAGGCCTCCCTGTCCATCACCAACTCCCGGAGTTCACCCAGACTCACGTTCATCGAGTCAGTGATGCCATCTAGCTATCTCATCCTCTGTCATCCCCTTCTCCTCCTGCCCCCAATCCCTCCCAGCATCAGAGTCTTTTCCGGTGAGTCAACTCTTCGCACGAGGTGGCCAAAGTACTGGAGTTTCAGCTTAAGCATCATTCCTTCCAAAGAAATCCCAGGGCTGATCTCCTTCAGAATGGACTGGTTGGATCTCCTTGCAGTCCAAGGGACTCTCAAGAGTCTTCTCCACCACCACAGTTCAAAAGCATCAATTCTTTGGCACTCAGCCTTCTTCACAGTCCAACTCTCACATCCATACATGACCACAGGAAAAACCATAGCCTTGACTAGATGGACCTTTGTTGGCAAAGTAATGTCTCTGCTTTTGAATATGAATCTGCTATCTAGGTTGGTCATAACTTTCCTTCCAAGGAGTAAGCGTCTTTTAATTTCATGGCTGCAGTCACCATCTGCAGTGATTTTGGAGCCCCGAAAAATAAAGTCTGACACTGCTTACACTGTTTCCCCATCTCTTGGGTGAAGTGGGAAACAAAAGAAAGAGCAGCTATCAGAAACCTGGACATCTATCTGGTTTGAAGGGGAAAGGGGCAACATTGAATAAGCCCCCAACACAAATCAATAGCCTGGATTAGTCAGGGTCCTCTTCAGTGGGTGTTTGGCTTGATTCAATTTTATTTATGGTTTGTCAGGGCGCATCTGAAATATTTACTCAGAGTTGTTGATGGGGGCAAGGGCGTGATTGGCGAGTTAGGTAAAGGTGCCAAAGAGGAGCCCTAGCAGAAAACATTAACACAAGGATATGCTTACAGACTGATTGCTGTTTGTTTTTTATGTTTATTTATCTATTTGGTCGCGTTGGGTCTTAGTTGCAGCATGCAGGATCTTCATTGCATCATGCGGGGTTCTCGTGGCCATGCACGGACTCTCTGGTTATAGCACACAGGCTTAGTTGCTTCATGGCATGTGGGATCTTAATTCCTTGACCAGGGATCAAACCCAAGTCCCCTGCATTGAAAGGCTAATTCTTAACCACTGGACCACCAGGGAAGTTCCAATACTAGGATATACTTACAAGTTTGTATAATTCATTTATAGCCAATAACTCCTTTGAACCTCAAAGCAGTGGGTGGAACTAAATGAAGGAAATCAGTGTCCACTGATTAAAGGTGGAGGAATCAGTAACTCCAGGGAAAGAGGAAAGTAGGAGAGGAACTGGGTAATTATTGCACAACGATTGGGTAGCATAATTTAACAGATGGTGTGTAAGTGGCTGCCTGAGCTAGGCCCCAGTGTTACAGAGCTAACTAAACTACTTTCCCTTCCCTCAGGGAACATGTTCTGATAGGGAAGAACTAACTGAAGATCATCTCAACACAGAGTAGTAGGTACTTTAATAAAGAGATACATAACACACATTAAAGAATCAAGGCTTTGCAAAGGTAAATTAGGATAGAGCTTGAGCAAGCATTGACAGGTGAGTAAAGACAGGGAAGGACCTCAGGGAAGGTTTTTCAGGCATAGGAAACAGCATAAGGAAAGTGGAGGAGGACGGGTCCACATGGAGAAGATGATGAGAACTAGTTCTGGGTCCCTGGAGTATAGGATGGGGGACAGGCCAGGGAAAGGTGGGCCATGTCGAGGAAAGATGGGGGGATTCACATTCACCAGAGGCCCTGCAGGACATCCTCAAGAAGTGAGATGTTCTCCAGCAGGTGATGGGGCACCTCTGGAGAGATGGCACCTTGATCTGTGGTTTTGAAAGGTCATTTTGACAGCCGTGTGGTGGAGGGAAAAGGAGCAAAGCAAGGCATTTAAGGCTGGAGGCAGTGAAAGCAGCATGGAGGCTATGAAGGGGTCTAGGAAAGAACAGATACAAGTCTGATCATGGCAAGAGAGATGAAGAGAGAGAGAAAGATTCCAGGAGGTCAGTCAGCCTTGAGGACTGCCTGGACCTGGGAAGGGAGGCAGGGCCCCTCATTCCTCTCAGACTTCCCACTCTGACTTCCTGACAGTATCACCTTGAAAAGGAGCAATTAGAAGGCTGATTGAAAAGATAATGGGTGCAGATTTCACACCAGATCTCTGAGGACTTAGGAGACCGAGGTGCAAGATGCTGAAGGATGTGTATTTTTCAGCTTTCGACATTGAAAAGACTGTCGTTGGATGCTTTAGAGCTTCCTGTAAAAAATACACTCAGATAGAAAGGTCCGGGCTCCATAAATTCTTAGTCCATTTCTTCAGACTTGAGACATATTTTTTAAAATAAGGGGGGGGGGGAAACAGGTGAGGGGAGAACGACATTTTGTGCCAATCATTTTATAAACAACCTGACTTTGCTGATGGGAAAATAGACCTTGAAAAAATGCAATTCATCAATACAGCAGAGGTCAGACTCCAGTAAATAAAAGAAAATTGCTGTAATTGCTGATAAAATGCAGCTTTTGTCATTTCATTTATGCATTTCAATTGCAATTAGATTAACAAGGATTTCAAGGGGGAGAAATTTCCATTGCAAACTACTTTGCAGATTGAACCAGCAAGGAGTTTCAGAAATAGCTCAGAATCTACAATCATGGGCCCAGAGGGATAGCCAGGGCCAGGTCTTCTATCTCCATAATCCTGGAATTCTATATTGAAAGAAGCTGCTCTATTCGCAGCCCTGATTCCAATGGCACTGGGGAAGGAGATGGTAGGGAATAGTCCAACAGGGGTATAAACATAAGAGAGTGACCATTCTATGAAGAATTTTAAAACAGTGATGGAGCCAGAAGTCAGACTGCTTTTTATTAACTCCAAGTTCTGACAAAATGTTTAGATGTTTAGATAAACTACCCCTCCCAAAGTCTCTCTGCTCCCATCACATTCTTTGCTAAGCCACTGTGTAGGCCAACCACAGGGCTCCAGCATGCGATGACAGACACCATCCACTGTTTATTCACTTGTGAATTCAGTTAGCATGTATACCCGCCCTCTCCTCCAACCCTGATCATTATCCTATGAGGGAGATATTGCAGTTCCAAGTTTACAATGAAAATCCTGAGGCTCAGAGAAGTGAAGAAACTTGCCCAAAGAAATACAGATCATGGGTGAAAAATTGGAATTGGGATCTAACGCTATTTCAACTCCCAAGACTGCAGTTTTTCTGCCTTGGCAGCGCTGTGACAGTAGACGATTCAAGGGACCATTGGTCTTTTCCTAGAGGCAGATTCCTGACGACCCTCCTCCAGCTTCCTTCAAGAGAAGTTAGCCTTGGGAGTGGGAGGGAGTAGGGAAGGTGCTTATTTAAGATCCCAGACATAAGTGACTGCTTTTTGAACCTAACAAGCAGTCCCCTCAAGTTTAAATTTGTGTCAACACTTACAATACTATGGAAATGAGATCCTTCTAAACCAAAGGGAAGAAAGAAGGCAAAGGAAGAGAGGAAAAAATAGGAAAGTCATTTGTGAAACATATTGAAATGTACAGATCTGAATCTCATTTTTTTTAAATGTTACAAGTCACCTGACAAAGATAAGGGTCAGCCAGAAAAGAGCTGCCCTTTGGAATATGATAAATTCAACTTTGCGGTGTTGCCTGAGCATCGACTTTGTGCCTAGGATGTCAAAGGGCTAGAAACACAGTCCCGGTTAAGTCTGGATCCAGCCAGCAGAGCTCATGTTCCTAGAGAATTTCTCTGCCTCTTCCACTGCAAGGGATGATATTCACATGGGTGAGCCCCTCGTCCTCCCCCAAATAAACAAAATTTTAGATGCACATCAGAAAATAACAACAAAGAAAGTGCTTTATACAAACTAACTACAGGGCTTCCCTGGTGGCTCAGTGGTACAGAATCCACCTGCCAATGCAGAAGACATGGGCTCAATCCCTAATTCGAAAAGATCCCACATGCCACGGAGTAGCAAAGCCCGTGCTCCACACTATTGCTTGTGTGCTTTAGAGCCTGGGAGCTGCACCTAGAGAGAAGTCCCTGCTTGCCACAGCTAGAGAAATGCCCATATAGCAGCCAAGACCACGCAGAGCCAAAAGTAATACGGAAATAAAAGTATTTTAAAAATTAACTGCAAAAATCAATCTTCATAATCATACAATAATGTTTAATCATTACCAGAGCATCCATGAACATCACTCTGTGGATGAGGGCATTTATAAGTGGGTTATGTTCAGTGGCTGGCTCACTCTCTCTTCACTGCCTGTAAGTCTCATACTCGAGGAAGACTATGGATGCAGGGGAGGGAGAGAGAACGAGAGAGTGTGGACCAAGCACCGCAGGAGCCCACTGCCTGATGGCGTGGCTTCCAGTTGAAGAGCCAGGAGAGGCTTCCCAGGCATGGTGGCCCTGTGGATGAACCTTGATGTAACCTTTCCCACACGTAGCTGGGAAAAGAACAGGCTTCAGGTGGAAGTATAGCTTGACTAGAGGTATTACCCGATTAAGTTGTATAAACCCCTGCCAAGAAGTACATTTTCTGTTCCGGTTCATGCAGCCAAAAACAAAACCAAAGCTGAGATCGATACAGTGCAAGTTTTTTTTAATTTATTATAATTATAATTATTATTACTAGGGTGCTGCGCTGGGTCTTCTTGCTGTGTGCAAACTTTCTCTAGTTGCCGCAAGTGGGAGCTAGTCTTCCTTGTACTGCATGGGCTTCTCACTGCCATAGCTTCTCTTGTTGCAGAACACAAGCTCTGGGCATGTGAGTTTCAGTATTTGCAGCACATGGGCTCAGTAGTTGCAGTTCCTGGGCTCTAGAGCATAGGCTTGGTAGCTGTGAAACAGGGGCTTAGTTACTCCATGGCATGTGGGATTGTCTCAGACCATGGATCAAACCCACGTCCCCTACATTGGCAGGCTGATTTGTAGTCACTGGACTACCAGGGAGGTCCACAGTGCAAGTTTTGTTCAATGGCCAAAAAATGGAGAAGCAGAAACTTAGAACTTCATTTACGGATCCACTTCTCGTCTCGTGGCAGGAGGGATTTTATTTTATTTATTTTTAAAATTTTTTAGTTAAAGGATAATTGCTTTACAATATTCTGTGGGTTTCCGTGGTACAACAGTGTGAATCAATCATAATTATATATATGTATTTCCCCTCCCTCTTGAGCCTCCCTCCCCTCCCCATACCCAACCCCTCTGGGTTATCACAGAGCACCAGGCTGGGCTCCCTGGGATTTATTTTACACATGATGGCGTATATATGTCAATGCTGCTTTCTCAGTTCATCCCACCCTCTCCTGTGGGACACATCAGGGATTTGATTTCAAAGAGTCAGGGCAATGGGAGGAGGAGTGGGGCTAATGATGGGGAATCATAAGCGTTAGTTACTGGGGAAGGGCCATGACTCTCTCAGGGAATGGAGTGCCACCCTCTTTTTACCCTTTTTTTTTGGTCTGCATCTTCTAGTCCTGGTATGGTCATTTACTACACTAATGTAGTAAAATCTGCTTGAAAGTGAGACTCAGAGTCTGTTGGAGGGCAGATTCATCGTCACCTTGGTTCTGGTTGGTTTTGTCTAGTTTTTGTTTTTCCCTTTGTATAAGTTCCTTTCATTGCCTCTGGACCCTGTGACTTAAAGATGTATGTTAATTTCTGTCCAAGGAGGATTGGCAGGCTTTGAGCAAGGGTCTGGTGTCATCTCTGGCAACAGAAGCACAATATGGAGGAAAACAGACAGCAGAAGGCCCAACAGCTAGACCTGTAAAAATAGATGAATTTAGAATAGAATTATGTGACAGGCTGGGACCCTGAGTGCCAGCAGAGTGCCTAGACACTACCGTCTCCGTAGGACAAAAGCTTCATCCTCCTTAAGCCAGTGTGTGTGTGTGTGTGTGTGTGTGTGTGCGCGCGCGCGCGCATGCGCGCGCGCGTACGTGTGTGCTCACTCTTGTCCAACTCTCTGTGAGCCTATGGACTATAGCTCACTAGCCTCCTCTGTTCATGGAATTTTCCAGGCAAGAATACTAGAGTAGGTTGCCATTTCCTCCTCCAGGGGATCTTCCTGAATCAGGGATCGAACCCATGTCTCTTGCGTCTCCTGAATTGACAGGAAAATTTCTTACCACTGTGCCACCTGGGAAGCCCCACTTAAGCCAGAGCTAACTGAAATTTCCCACTTATTGAGCCATCCCACCATGAGGATCTGTCTCGCTGAAAGGCCATACTGAAGGTGTGAAAATGGGTATTCCAAACAGCCAAGATACAAGAACTAGGAAAACAGTGAAGCTGTAATAAGCACTCAAGTTAACCAGATTTAGAGTCCATGGTCCTTAAATTGCACTAGATCACCTCAAAGTCTCCCTGAAAGTACAAACTTTTTTTTTGCACTTTGAAAATATTGCATTTTTTAAAAAATGAAGGTTTGTGGCAAGCTTCCATCAAGCAAGTCTACCAGTACCATTTTTTTCCAACCACATTTGCTCACTTTGTTCCTGTCCCATCCTGGTAATCTTATTTTTTGCAATATTTCAAGCTCTTCATGTTATTATATTTGTTATGGTTATCTATGATCTGTGACATTTGATGTTACTACTATGACTTGCTGAAGGCTCAGATGATGGCTAGCATTTTTTAGCAATGAAGTATTTTTAATTAAGATATGTACATTCTTTATTTGGACATAATGCTGTTGCACACTTAAAAGGCAATAGTTTATACCCAACTTTTATACACACTGAAAAACCAAAAAAAAAAAAAATTGTATAACTCACTTTATTGTGATATTCATTTCATTCCGGTGGTCTGGAACAGAACTGGTGGTGTTTCTGAGGTTTGCCTGAAGTCAGCTCTCTGGGTCCTGACAGTCTCTTTCGCTAACAGTAGTGAGAATCTGGCATCTAAGGCTGAGTCTAACCGTCCCCGGCCAGAATCTGAAGCACTGATGCAACTGATATCAAGATATCCTATAGTGACATCCTTAAGTTCTCTCCTCCTTGCTATCAAGGACAGAGCCGTATCTTTTTGACTGAAGAGGCTTAAATGACGAGAGTATTGCTTAGCTTGGAAGAGTAACCTTAGGTTTATATTACATACGAATACATTTACCACTGTTTCTTACATGTAAGTATTCAATAGAGTTGTAATTATTCATTTATTTAACAAATAAAATTATGAAAAAGATACTATCTGAGCAGTGGCGACAGTGAAAATGGTAGCAGAGGGAATTCCAAGAATCCATCCCTCGGCAAAAGCAGTGAATATCTTTCCAAAATCTATAAGGATCAACTTTATCAGAGCTCAGGAAAGTAATCAAAAGCTTACAGCAGCCATGCAAATGCTGAATCAAGAAATAACAGCAAGGCCTCTCTCACTTTCTGAGACAGCCTGAATTTTGTCTATGGAGTGTGTATCTTCCTGAATAAATCTGCTTTCACTCTAAAAAAGGTGGGGGGGAAGAAATAACATCTGAACCTTGACATTGAAGGCAGTTTCTGTTGAATCACTAGCTAACCACTAAGTTATCTGAACAGAATTGAGTGGCCACACAAGACAGATTTGAGAAAATTGGCTCACAATCACTAAGCAAACAGCAACTATAAAAAGATAAGATTTAATAAATGCCGACAAGGATCTGGAGAAAAGGGAGCCTTGGCTCCCTGTTGGTGGGAATGTAAATTGGTATAGTTACTGAGGAACGGTGTGGAGGCTGCATTTCAAATGAGTGGCTTCTCTGCAGGGGTTCATGGATGGTCAGTCCCTCTACTATTTCACTTTTGAATGTCTACTTTTGCCTTTAAACTTCCACAGTGATTTGATCACGTATTGTCATGTTGGGTCCCTTGGTCATTCATCCCCTCACAACGCTTTGGGCTCCACTCTGTTGCCTTCTGACATTGAACATCTTTGAGGAGATGTCTGAGGTCAGCTTGATTTTCTTCTCCTTGAAGGGGACCGTTTTTTCCCTGTTTAGATGCCAGAAGAATTATTTTTTCATGAGTCAAGTTTGGTAGTGATAAGATATTCTCTGTTGTTTATCAAGAATAAAATGTATTTTCTATTCTACATGTGGGTTCTCCTCAGCAGATATTATGCCTCTTTTGGAATAACTTTGTCCTTCTCTGTCTTCTGTCCTTTTTGTCATCTGTCATCATTATTATAGCAAACCTTCTCTCTCTGTCAGAGATACAATTTTCAGCTATGTTTTTCTTTTGTTTATAATTTATAATTTCTCTTTGTTTATAATGTATAATACATATAATAAGATTACAATTATAATATTGTGTGCATCCTTCATTTCCCCAGCATTGTGAACTTCTTTTGATCTTATTATATTGAGTTGCCATCTAGTTTCTCTGTTGAGTCCTTTTATTAAATTCAGATTCTTGGTAGACTCCTCTGTAGTGCAAAATATGCATTGGAAGTCTTCTTTGTTTCCGAGGATATGTTTTCTTCCAGGTTGGGTTTTTCATTTGTCTTGCAGCTTTCTGTTTGTTTTGTTTTTTGGTAGGAAATGTTCTTTCTTTTATCCGTTTGTCTTTATTTATTTCCAGGTTTGGTGGGGACTATAATTGGTTGCTTACTTGCTTCATGGTTACTTTTCATCCTTCTATGCTTAACTTGGGCTGTTCGGACTAGACTTTCTATTTCTTTCTGTTTCTATGCAGTACGATTAAACTGTTCTCAAACCCCTTCTGATTACATCTGATATCTCTTCTTCCAGCCCTACATTAACAGCCCTGCTGTTGCAATACGAGGCATTTTTTGGTGGTCTCAGGCACTACTCCCTAGCATGTTTCACAGCATGAACATAACATCCTAGAAAATGATGAGCTGGAGCGCACTGCCCACGCGGGCTTCGATCCTGAGATTGCAGCAACAGTGAGCAGGGAGTATGAGGCATGTCTCTGGACAACATGCCCACATCCTTCTCTGCTTCTCTCCAGATGGAGGGTGATTAGAGAGAAACCTCAGGTCTTCACTCAGCCACCTCATCTCCCCAGTCTGGTCTTTGACTGAAGAGGGTTAGGCTAGGAAACTTATCAGCAGGGTAAGAAGCTTTCCCTGAAATTTAAGGCATGAGGTGAGAATCATTTTTTTTTTAGTGCTACTTATGATTTGGTGGGGGAGGGGAAGTGAGCAGATTTTTATTTTCTAGTGCTTATTTAGTCAAGAGCCAGAGAAAAGCAACTGCTTACCTATTTTCATTTTGCCATCTCAGACAGAACTTCCTTGTAATTAGTTATATAAGTGAAAAGACATGAAGAATCTAAATGCTTAGAAGATTATTTAAGTAAGTAATCCTTAAAATTACTGAATAATAGTCATTAAATGTATTTTTGAAATTATATGAGAAAATAAAATTCTCATGATGTAAAAAACAGCAGATTAAAAAATACATAGAGTACAACCCATTTATGTTTCTGGTTATTCTGGTAGATAGATAGACTCCAAAGAAAAGATTTAATCAGTATACACATTTTTTAAACCTGGAAGGAAATATGCTGAAGTTTTGGAGACTATTATTCTGGGGAGCTACTTAATCTCTTGGGGCTTCCCTGATGGCTCAGATGGTAAAGAATCTGCCTGCAATGCAGGAGAACCAGATTCGATCCCTATGTTGGGAAGATCCCCTGGAGAAAGGCATGGCAACCCACTCCAGTACTCTTGCCTGGAGAATTCCATGGACAGAGGAGCCTTCCGGGCTACAGTCCATAGGGTCACAAAGAGTCAGACACGATGGAGCAATAACACTAACACTAACTAACTTAACCTCTTGGGGCTTCTGTTTTAACAAGAGAAACAAAAACTTCTCTAAGTATTTTAAACAAAGGGCATTTATTGTAAAGAACTGGATACATGGGAGAGGGAAGGCTGAAAAACCAAATGGGGAAGAATGAGGCAACTCAAAGATTAGCTACAGCAAGAAACTAAAGAGCCCACCCCAAGGTCAAAGGGAGTCTCTAATGTTTCAACAGCCCAGGGACTGGGGTCCCCCTGTGGAAGCTGGATCCAGGGCAGATGTGTCTGATGGAAACCAGTGCCAGGGAGTAAAACAGCCTCTACCCTCCACCCTCAGACCAGTGTCTCCCACTGGCCAAACCCAGAGGAAGCCAGTCAGCTGGGGTCAGCACCCCCTGCTTTATAAGAGAGAGGAGAGAAAGTTTCCAGAGATGAATCTGAGGATGAACAGACTCAGATCCCAGCCTAACTTCCTTTTTTGTAAAACAGAGATAGAAACCTACCTCGGGCAGTTGTTGAGAGCATAGTGGCTGTAAAGCAAGTGTCAGGACCAAGGCTGGCCCAGGTCAGGCCCTCTCTTCTGGGATGGAGGGATGCTCGGGGGCCATGGACCCCAGGAAGGTGTTGGTAACAGCACAGATGCGTCAGGGGCAGCGGGGAGGGTCATTACACACCTAAAGAGCACTGTCCTACTGGTGACCAGGTGAGTGGGGGCCAGGAGCTGAGGCGTGGGCTGCAGGCTACTCAGACCCCGAGAGAACCCTGGAGAGGGGCGAGGTGCCATTATCACTGCACAGTGGGGACGGGCCTGCCAATGCCCACGTGGTATGTTTAGTCAACTCCATCTTCACACCACCCCCCACCCCACTCCTGCCCAGTCCACCCAGCAGGTGGAACAGCCCTTGGTACCTGCCCACATGCACACCCTGAAGCATCTCAAGCAGCAGCTAAGAGAACAAACCTGTTAATCCCAAGCATATGCTGCCAGCCCCCACCCCACCCCCAAACCACCACACCCCTCTGTGTGGGATTTCTCAGTTATTTGCCTCATGCTTTTTTTTCCTTTCTCTTGTTTTTTACAACTAGGGAATGAAGTGTGGGATCATAGCCGCCAAACAGCCTCCTTATTAGCATCAGAACTATAGTCAAAACACATTATGCTTGGCTAATACATTTATTTTTTATGTAATGGAAATGCCATCAAAGCATAGTTAATCGGAATTGAGTTAAATCATAATTGGAGCTCTTGTGCACAAGAAAGAGAAATTATTCTTTATTGTTGCAGACTGAAAATTCTCCAATTGTAATTTACTTTTTTTTAAGTAAATGGCCATTGTTGGCCAGAGAGGGTGTGTCTGACCCTGGCTCTCTGCATAGTCAGTGCCAGGCTACCTTATATCCACAAGTCCACGGGCACAGTGGTGATGAGAAAACGCATTGACCCAGGGTAGGGTTTTTTCCTTCCCTATGAAAGGAAGATGCTCATACATGCCAGAGAGAGAGGCTTTGGAAATTTTTGGATGGTGCAACCATCTATACCAAGATTGTGGGGATAGTTATACAAAATTTTATGTGTGCTAAAATCTATAAAACTGTTCATACCAAAAACTCAATTTTACTGTCTATAAATTTATGAAAAAAATTTTGTAAGAATATTTTTAAAAAAGAGAGGCTTTGAGAAGCAAATAAGATGACACAATATGAGTTGCTAGTCTCTGGTTAGTCCTCAGTTAAAGGGAGCTCAGGCTTGGGTCTGGTTCCTACACCATGACCCACCCACTGTACCGACGACTCATAAGCTGTACCATGGCTTCTAGCCTGGCTACCCAGCGGGAGTACAGGGAAAGCCTTTTATTTTTTATTTATCTACTTATTGTTGGCTGTGCTGGGTCTCCATTGCTGTGTGGACTTTTCTCTAGTTGCAGTGAGGAGGGGCCACGCCAGTTGCAGCGAGTGGGCTTCTCATTGTGGAGACTTCTTGTGGAGCACAGGCTGTAGCGCAGATGGACTTCAGTAGTTGCGGCTCCTGGGCTGAGTCGTTGCGGTTCCCAGGCTCTAGAGCACAGGCCCAATAGTTGTGGTGCACAGGCTTAGTAGGTCCACAGCACGCGAGGTCATCTTGGATCAGGGATTGAACCGGTGTCCCCTGCATTGGCCGGCAGATTCTTTACCACTGAGCCACCAGGGAAGCCCAGGGAAAGCCTTTTAAACACAAATAGATATCTGGTCCCCACCCAGGGCCCTCTTATCAAGCTCTCTAGAGGTGGGGGGCGGGGGGCCTGGGACATGCAGGGTCTATTGTAAGCTCCTGGGTTCTGACAACAGCCAGGATTGAGAATCACTAGACTAGATCTCAGTACTTTCCCTAGTAAAGAGATCAACCATACCTGTGTCTGTCTCCAACAGAGCAGGTTAAAACAGACTAAGCCTGTAGCTTCTGAGAGACCTAGAGAACTGTCTCAGAAATGGAAGAGCTCAAACCAAGAGCTCTTGCACTCATATGCACCACACATGCACTCACACAGATATGCACCCACACACACACACATGCACACATGTATACACATATGTACCCCACACATGCACACACATTCATGCACATACATGTGCGCGCGCACATGCGTGCACATACATGCGCACACATACACACGCACCCAGAAGAGTTTCCACTACTGAACTGCATGGCTCTTGATCACTGTAGGAAATAGTTGGCATCCACCTCCACCTCTTGGATGCCTCCCCTCCCAAGTCATGTTTTGTGGATATTTTCTTCCCCTCCTCCATGTCACATGTACAAGTGAGAATCTTTAACCTCACCCTGTAACGAGGGTGGAAGTCATGTACTGGGAAATGAGTCTGATGAGCCCAGTGGTTCCCACCCTCAGCAATGATCCCTGATCCAGAACGGCCCCACACAGATGCTTCCTCTGCCCTGCCCTCCCAGAACTCCCAGGCTCAAGGTCACGTACAGAAGGGAAAGGGACAGAAGCTCAGGTTTCAGGGGACCTTGGAGGGACCTTGAGTTCTCTCAGCAGTCTCGCTAAGAGCAAGGCCATCTGGAAATAGCAAGGGATGTTGTAGCAGAATTATCACCTCCTGAGCTCCTGCAAGTCAGACAAATTCATGACCCATCAGCATAGACATCATCATTTCCACTTTAAAAGGTATCAGAAAGTGAGGTTCAGAGAAGCTAGAGAACTTGCCTGATGCCGTGGCAGGTCGAATGATAGCTGGGATTGAACTGAAACATTTATATGCTCTTTTCATTCAGCCAAGTGTGTTCCCCCAAAGGGTGTGAATCTTGATCAGAGAGCAGGAAGCACAGCAGAGAGGGGAGAAAGAGAAAACCTCTCAGGAAAGGACATCTTTTACCCACCCACTGGATCGCAAACACCTACTGTGAAATACTGCTGAGGCTGGATTAGTGGAAAGAGAATTTTGACTGTGAGAAAAGGATAGAGATTCTGTAAAGAACGTGGGCTTAGAGTCAGATAGCCCTGGGTTCATTCAGCGCCCACATTTCCTAGTTATTAGAGTAAGTTATGGAGAAGGAAATGGCAACCCACTCCAGTGTTCTTGCCTGGAGAATCCCATGGACGGAGAAGCCTGGTAGGCTGCAGTCCATGGGGTCGCACAGAGTCGGACATGACTGAAGCGACTTAGCAGCAGCAGGATAAGTTATTCTAGGCTGATTGCCATCTGTAAAGATAGGAAGAATACTTGCCCTGTGGGTACCATAATGGTTTGGCCAAATGCATGTGGGTACTTTTAGCATAGAATCTAGCAAGTAGCAGGTATTCAACAGGAAATAGCTGACATTGGCAGTGGTGGTAATCGTAGTGGTAAGACACTCAACGTAGCGTCTTACACGTAGTAAATGCTCAAGAAATATTGTTTCTCATGTGCCTCTGCCTAGGCTCAAATGCCCCAGGCTTTCTGTAACCAAGGATCTGATTTCTGTATCAGGTGTGCCTCTTATAGGCTCTGTGACCTTCAGGATAGTCATAGTACCTCTTTAGACTCCAGTTTTCCCCTCTCTAAATTCAAGGGGTTGAGCTAAAAGGATGACACTGGACTCACCCCAGCATATAATAAGAGCATCAGTCCCCACAGGCACTGAATGGAGGGGGATCTATGTCCCATTTCATTGTCTCTGGCACCCAAACAGACAAGGATTACTTCTTACAAACTGATAGGGTCTACAGGACTTGAAGAATTGCCCCTGTAGCAATGATAGCAGGCCCATAATTTTTCACCCTTGATCTCTAACCACTGAGGGAAAAAATGACCTGATAATGAACTGGTTGAAATGAATTATGATCTGGTTATCAACAAAGAAAAGAAAGAAAAGTAAAAGCAAACAAACAAAAACAACAAATACTTGAGATGTCATTGATGGGAGGCAGGGAGAAGACATTACATTCAAAATATAAAAAGCAAAGCAAGGCAAGAGCTTAAACATATATAAGCTCTTAAATATATATAATGGAGAAGGCAATGGCACCCCACTCCAGTACTCTTGCCTGGAAAATCCCATGGACGGAGGAGCCTGGTAGGCTGCAGACCATGGGGTCGCGAAGAGTCGGACACCACTGGGCGACTTCACTTTCCCTTTTCACTTTCATGCATTGGAGAAGGAAATGGCAACCCACACCAGTGCTCTTGCCTGGAGAATCCCAGGGATGGGGGAGCCTGGTGGGCTGCCGTCTCTGGGTTCGCACAGAGTCGGACACGACTGAAGCGACTTAGCAGCAGCAAATACATATAAACGAGTGTTTAAATCTCACAAGTGAATTTTTTTTTTAAGTCCAAAGTGATTTTTAATGTTTGATGGTGGAGGCTTAATTCCTTGGGCTCTGTTTCCGGTCGCCTTGTTTTAAGCAAAACTTTCCAGTATTACAATTAAAAAAAAAAAAAAATCCAAGACACAGGGGAAGAAAGCTTATTTTTCTCAACCCACTTAAAAATAGTAACACCAGCTCCTCAGCCAGCCTTAGCACCGCCAACACACCTGACTACCCTCTTCCAGGTATTAACTCTTTCCAGCATCAGCCCTCCCCTCCCCCCCCCAGACACACCCTCCGCTGCAGGTACCGCCCCCTCCCCGGAACTCCGATTGGCAATTCCTCAGCTTAATTGCTCCGCATGACCTCTGGGGCACCCAACAGTTGAGGCTGACATTAAAGCAGAGCTTTGGGTGTCTTTTGACTTCATCAGAGCTCCTATTTCCTTTCACTTGGTGACTTCGCCAGGATTATTAATATTTTTCTGGGTAATAACGAATGAGGAGGCAAGGAAGAAGGCGGGGTGAGGGGCACGGCGGGGCCTGGGGGCACAATGTGGGGTGGGGGGGTGGTAATGGAGGGCTGAGGCCTGACGGCTGTGCTGTGACCAGCAATTACAGAGGGTGGAGGAAGAAAGAAGGAGTGGCATAAAGTAAAGGGAAAAAAAAAAGAAATCTGACCCTCTTAGAATTTTAACAAGGCTGGCCTCATGGGCGTTATGTAATTTCTTCAATTGATTTATATGCTGCCTTATTCTAGAAAAGATTTGAGGAAAGTTGCCCCCCAAAAAAGACATTCAAAATAAACTTCAGGAAAATAAGGAAAGGGACAGGGGAAGAGGAAAAAAGAACAATTTGTTTAAATGAAATAGGAGAAAACAAACAGGCATCAGGATTTCAGGCTGCAGAGACTTAGGGGGGACTTTGATAGTTTAGGGCTTCCCTGGTGGCTCAGACAGCAAAGCCTCTGTCTGCAATGCGGGTTCGATCACTGGGTCTGGAAGATCCCCTGGAGAAGGAAATGGCAACCCTCTTCAGTGTTCTTGGCTGGAGAATCCCATGGACGTAGGAGCCTGGCGGGCTACAGTCCATGGGGTCACAGAGTTGGACGCGACTGAGCGACTTCTCTTTCTTTGATAGTTTACCCAAGCTCTTTATCACAACGGGAGAGTGCAGGGCCCTGCCTTGGGACAGGACATGCTTTTCCTATACCAAAGTCAGGGAGAAGTTCCTGATGGAAGTCACTTCACGCAAGTTAGGGAGTGATGTGCCAGAGTAAAATGCTGCTGCTGCTCTCAGGGAGTGAGGTCAAAGCCAAAGCCTTAGTCCTACAGAACCACAGAGCGACCTGATGGCAGTTTGGGGTGCCACGGCTGCCAGGGGTCACCTGGCAGCAATTTAATCATAGCCAAGCTGCAGCCGTTCTCTCACTGGCACATATTAAAATGGTCCACTTTCAGGTTTTGGTGGAGTGGGGAGACCCTTGAGATGGTGACATAGAAACCTTATAACACAGAAGGAAAATATTTCCTGAGGTTGTGTATGCATACCCCCATCAAAATTTGGAAGTTTTATTTTACCACATCAAGATTCCAACGTTTTACTTCTGCACGTTTACAGCAAAATTGTGCCACGTTTATCCTGTGGCTTTCTCACCTCCCAGTGCCCCAGTGACAATCCTGAGCAGTTTGAGAAGCACTGAACAGAGGGTCTGGGTAGTCATCTCCAAATCTCCTTCCACGTCCTGCATTCTGGGACTCAGGCTTTGGAGAATGACTCTGCGGCAGAGTTGGGCGGAGTTACATAGGCAGATGGAATCAACCCCACAACGCGATCAAGTTGGCCTTCTATCAATCCCCATTTTACAGATGGGACCACCAGAGGTCTGGAGAAGGTGAATCACTTAGGAAGCGAAATGATGCCAACAGTGAGCTTGGTATGCAAACCTCATGGAGTTCTGATCACAAGGCCACCATTTCTCTGGGCTTTTTAGCGGCCAGGATATCAGAGGGAAAGATGTTCTATCCGCTAGCTCTCTCTGAGGTAGAAAACAGTTTTCTCCAGAAACGCACCTATCTCTGATACTGAAACCACAAAGGTCTCCCCGGGATTCTCCAGTTATAATATACAGGAAAGTCATTGGAAAACTATAAATGCTATAAAAGTCACATCATTTTATTATTTATTTGGCAATTAATGCTAGTGAATGCAGTAGCATGCATACATGCTTAGTCCCTGAGTTGTGTCCAACTCTTTGAGACCCCATGGAGTATAGCCCAACAGCCTCCTCTGTCCATGGGATTATCCCAGCAAGAATTCTGGACTGGGTTGCCATTTCCTTCTCCAGAGGATCTTCCCCACCCAGGGATCAAACCCACATCTCCTGCGGCTCCTGCATTGGCTGACGGATTCTTGATTACTGAGCCACCTGGGAAGCCCCAGTGAATGCGATAGGTAAAACCTCAAATCTCTGTGACTTGATATGGTAAAAGTTGATTTTCCACATCACAGGTCATTTTCAGTCTACAAGGACTCAGCAGTCATTCATGGACCCAGGCTCCTTCCTTCCTGTGGCTTCACCTCCTTTTTCTTCTAGTAGTAAGAGAGCAAGCTCACAAGTGGAAGGTGTGTAGAAGCCATGCCTGGACACACACACCCATCTACCCACACTCCATTGATGGGAGTCACGTGGTACACCTAGCTGCAAGGAAGCCTGGGAAATTTGTACAGCTGATAGCTGTGAGTGCTAGCAGCTCTGTGTCACACGTTTCTTGTTGGTCCCAAACCTCTTCTCCAGTCGGTTCACAGTTCTATCAGTTCTGAGGCCCTGATATTCTGTCACCCATCTCCCGTGCAGCCTACCATGCGGGGCTTTTGAGAAGACTGGATGTGACAGAGACGTGAAAGCCTAAAACAGGGTCCCCGTGTCCTTCAGCTCCATGTGGCCCTGTCATGTGGTTTTACAAGATGAATTGCCCTTTGCATGTCTTGTGAGTCTCAGTATGGTGTGCTCAGCTCACTTTACCATCATTAATAATACAGACATGCCCCCGGGAGGCAGGCACACGTTAGAAATGAGAAAGTGGAGGTGCAGACAGAGGTTAAGTGTTGGCCCAAGGCAGCCTTGCCCTGCCAAAATGGGTAAACCAAGGAGTGCCTTTTCCAACTTCAGAGCAATGAATTCTCATTCCTGCAGGAGGAGAAAGATGCCTGGAGCACTGAGGGAGGGAGTCAGACAGGGGCTTGCTCACAGGACGCTAACTGGAGGGGCAGCAATTCCTCCTATGTATCCAGCCCTGCATGAGTTAAAACCCAGCTCTCAGGTCTGCTTGCTTCTGTGACCTTAACCAAGTTACTTAACCTCTGTGAGCTTTCTGGCATGCCTCAGTTTTCTTATCTCTAAATGGGGGAGATAATAGCTTTCACAGAGACTTGGGAGGCTTAAACAGGATAGTCTGTCTGTATCAAATATCTTTGTATCTGGAATATATTGATAGCAAGATGCTGGAAGATATGATGATGAAGATAGTGTTGAGTAGCTCTGAGCACCATGTCCCATTCTAATGCTTCTGTTTCAATAGACCTTGGAGAAAACAGGTGTCCTCTGTCGCTCTTGTAAGGTACTCAGAGCCTAACACAGTCTTGGCCAATAACAGAGGTCCTGTGAACACTTAGAGGTCAAGTTGCGTTGCACAGAGAACTTGGTGACAGCCGGGAATCCACACAGCCAGTTAACATGAACTGGATTCTGAATCGGGCTTTAGGTTAGTTCTCTCTACGCTCTCTTTGGACACAAGTCTCCTTTGAGGCATATCAGACTCAGAATTGGCCAGCTATGGAGTTGGCTATGGGGCCTTGCAAAAACGACTTCCTTCTCTACCCCTCTGTCTCCTCTACAAAGGCGGAGTGAGAACTGGTCATGCCTCGTAGGATTGGTGTGAGGATTAAAAAGAATACATGTTATGTGCCTGGCCCTGTCCAGGTGCATCTGGAAGGTTAGCTGTTTATAGGAAGGTTAAGTACAGTGCCCCCTGCAGGTGACGCTAAGACTTCTGAACACCTGGGTAAAACTAATGGCATAAAAACTCTGGGCATTCATGACTCTAGATTTTACAGTTTTCTTTTACAAGTTCCAGGCTGATGTTGATGCTGCTGGTCCAAGGGCCACAATTTGAGTAGCAAAAACATACTTGTTAACAGTATGGACACTGGGGTCAAACTGCCAAAGTTAGAATCTTGGCTCTTACTGTGTGACCTCAGACAAGTTAGTCAACCTCTCTGTGCCTCAATTTTCTTACGTATCAAATAATAATCATCATACTAAAACCCACCGCATTGAGTTTATGTGAGAATTAAATTATGTAAAGTGCTTAAAGTGATGATTATTATTTCAGTTTTTAAAATGGAAGCTAACTGGACTGGAAAGGCCTAGATGGACGGCAAGGAGCAGGGGTCTTATTTAAGGCAATTCTGTATCCCCTACCACATGCAGCCTGGGGGCTTGGCATTCATTCATGCAGAAAGAAATCAGATGGATGGCATGATGTTGGTGTGGCGATCAACTGGGGTTAATAAAAGACACCAAGAATTTAAGGAAATTATGCTCAGACACTTCTACATCTGGAATAAACCAAGTGCCCAAATCATATTGAATGATGATGACAATGAAGGTCATGGTGATGATTAGCTCTAAACCCCTTGCCCACTTCAAAAGCTTCTGTCTTGATACATCGTTAAGAAAAAGACATCCTGTACCACATTATGCACTCACCAAGCATAATCTCATTTATTTCCACCCTCCGATTCCTGCAGCACAGGTGTTCTCTCCATGTGATAGATGAGGAAGCTGGAACACAGACAGCTTGAACCGTTTGCCAAAGGTCACCCAAACTGTAAGCAGGGGTTCAGGGCAGGAGCCAAACCCAGGTCCGGGCACCTGCAAAGCTCTGACGTTTCACCACCAAGGGTCCTGCCCACCAAGGCAAACTGGCTTCACTCCCTAGAATCTGCCAGAGAGACATGGGCCTTTGGGTCTGCAGTTGTTCAAAATAACTAAGGACTGATGAATCGAATCCCTGCTCAAAACCTTGCTTTCTCTGTAGCCTCAGGTCAACAGTTTAATCACCTTGCGTTTCACTTTCTTCATCTAGAAGCAAAAACTTAGCTACACACAGAGGGATTGGAAAGATTAATCGGATGCTCCAAAAGTGCTTTTAAGATGAAAAATATGGATTATTTGCATTCTTATTTTAATAGCCTTGGACTTTGGTGTCCCCAGTTCACACAGAGGCGGGGAGCTTAGATGAGGGAGATTGGTGAGATTCATTTTCTCCAGCCTCGTCTTCTGAGCCAGGCAGGAAGGTACAGATACCTCTTGATCTGGGTTTTAGTGTAGATCATCCCACACCTAGCATGGGTGTGCCATGACGCTGAGGCCTGATGGCCGCCTACAGCCCTTTAAGACGCCAACAGCCAAAGAACCAGAGGACAGCGGTCTCCTATCTTGTCTCCATGACCACAATGTGAATGCACCTAGGAAAGGGGCCTTTTCTGTCTTAATCAGCATATTCTCAGCACCTAAAATAGGCTCTCACACATAGCAGTAATTATATGCTCAATGAATGAATGATTGGAGTGGGTGAATGAATGAGCAAACAACAAACGAGCCAGAAAATGTAAGAGTAGAGAGAACATGCAGGAGATTCTCTTGGCCAGAAAGAAACAGAGGAGTCTTCCAATGGCCACCCAGACACTGTGACGGGTGCTGGGATAGAAATGAAGTTTGATGGTCCTTACCCTCAGGGAATTCAATCTACGAGTATCAAGGTCACTGACAATTACGGCACAGTGAGTGTGGATAGACAATTACACATCTGTTTCTCCAGGAAGATCAGGAAGGAAGTAGCATTTAGCAGGCTCTTCATGGGAGAATAGGTCTCCAAAAGATGAAGTAAGGGAGTCTCCTGCTGTAGAATGGATGCTGCATGAGGGCAGGAATTTGTGTGTGTTTGTTTTACAAATGCAACCCTTACCATAGCACAGGTACACAGCAAGATCCTATGAACGAGCGTAATAAGCGTGTACCTGCGTGGTCTGTGTGTGCACGGCACACGTGTATACAGCTTTGGCCAGCAGGTGCAAAACTGTGGACTTGCAAGGATGATGAAGAATGATAACTTTGTTCTGCAGTGAGGCAGAAATGCACATTTGTTGAGAAGAGGGCTGGTTAAAATGGGGAAAATTCAGAAGAGCCTTGAACACCACACTCGCACTCAGAAATGTGGAATGTTTTCCATCCTCTGGCCTTACATATTTCAGTGGAATCTTTCAAGCAAAAAAAAAACAAAACTTTTCTTCTTCTAAGATTTTCCTCTGCCAGGCCCGAGGGCATGCTCATAAAATGTAAAACCTGTTTAAATAATTAAACCTGTGGCCCAGAGCAGTGGTCAGGGTAGAGGCTGGCCTGTGATGTCGTAAATCACTGCCAGGCCCGGTCCTTGGCGCAGCACAGGCGAGGCTGGGAGAGCATGTGGGCAGGCAGCCGGGCCCTATGTGGAAACGCGGAGTCAGCACTGGGTGCTTGGTTTGGGGTGAGTTATGGAGAGGAGGCGGGCGTTCCTGGCCCATCCTTCTGACAGCCAAGCCGCCTTGATGAAAGACAGAGCACGTCTTTGATGTCTCCTCTGCCCCACTCCCTTCTTTAGCATCCAGGGGACTCACTCCACTCCCAGCAGAAGGATGGAAGGTGGGCTGGCAGGGCTGTCAGATCAACCCCAGACCCCCAGGGGAACTCAGGAGAGGAAGGACAATAGGGTCACCTCTCAGGTCTCAGGCCACCAGGGGCTAGACCCTCTGCTCCCTGCTCTGCCCATGTACCTTCATCTACTTACTTGTTTGGAATTGAGCACCTATATGTGCCAGGCTTTTCACATGCATTATTTCAAACCAGTGGTTAAGACTAGAGACATTCATCCTAAACCAACCAGATCCACAAAGTAACTCTACCACTCCTCTGGGCAAATTCAGGAAAGTGATTGAACGTCTCTGTGCCTCACTTTCCTCTTCTTTTAAATGAGATCAAGAATAGCCTGGTGGTTGTGAGGCTCAAATGAGAGTAAGATACCTGTCAATCACTCTGAGCACTTCCTGGCTTGTACTGTGTGTGTTTACATGTTAGTTGCTCAGTCGTATCCAACTCTTTGTGACTCCATGGACTGTAGCCCACCAGGCTCCTCTGTCCATGGAATTCTCCAGGCAAAAATACTGGAGTGGATTGCCATTCCCTTCTCCAGAGGATCTTCCCAACTCAGGGATCGAACCTGGGTCTCCTCATTGCAGGCAGATTCTTTACCATCTGAGCTGCCCAGGAATGATATATAACGTTACCTCTGATGACCAACCAACTAGCAAATATTCACTGAGCATTTGTTCATGTCTTCAGCACTGTGAAAGTGAAAGTCACTCAGTCGTGTCCAATTCTTTGCAACCCCATGGACTATACAGTCCATGGAATTCTCCAGGCCAGAATACTGGAGTGGGTAGTCTTTCCTTTCTCCAGGGGATCTTCCCAACCCAGGAATCAAACCCAGGTCTCCCGCATTGCAGGTAGATTCTTTACCAGCTGAGCCACAAGGGAAGCCCAAGAATACTGGAGTGGGTAGCCTATCCTGTCTCCAGCAGATCTTCCTGACCCAGGAATTGAACCAGGGTCTTCTGCATTGCAGGCGGATTTTTTCCAACTGAGCTATCATATGTGCTTTTTGAATGATTTCATTCATTCATTCAATTAACCAATATTAGAAGTATCTATTACATGCTAGATACTGTACAGGGTATTTCCTCTGCCTTATCTCATAGATTCATTTCAGAAGCACTTATTAAGTTTTGCTCTATGCCAGGGGTCTACACAACACAGCACATAATTTCAATGAAGTCCCTGTATTGCTCCCTAAGTCTGCCCCAGCATAGCACCACAGATTGGGCAGATTAAACAACAGAAAATCATTGCTTCACAGAGTGTGATCAGGGTGTCCATGGTGTTGGTCCCTTCAGAGGGCTTCGAGGGAAAGTTGGCTCTAGGCCTCTCCCCCAGCATCTGGTGGTTCGCTGGCAATCCTGGCATTCCTGGGTTGGGGACGTGTCATCCTGATCTCTGCCTTCACTCCCACATGCCTCTTCCCTGAGTGCATCTCTGTGTCCAAGTGTGTCTTTTTCTAAGAGCACTGATCTTTGGCGATTAGAGTCCATCCTAATGACATCCTACTGAATTGATGCTTTTGAACTGTGGTGTTGGAAAAGACTCTTGAGAGCCCTTTGGGCTGCAAGGAGATCAAACCTGTCAATCCTAAAGGAAATCAACCCTGAATATTCATTGGAAGGACTGATGCTGAAGCTGAAATTCCAATACTCTGGCCATCTGATGGGAAGAGCCAACTCATTGGAAAGGACCCTGATGCTGGGAAAGATCAAAGGCAGGAAGAGAAGGGGACAACAGAGGATGAGATGATTGGATGGCATTACTGACTCAATGGACATGAGTTTGAGCAAGCTTCAGGAGTTGGTGATGGACAGGGAAGCCTGGCGTGCTGCAGTCCATGGGGTTGAAAAGAGTTGGACACGACTGAGTGACTGAACTGAACTAATGACGTCATCTTACCTTCGTTACTTTTATAAAGACCCTATATCCAAATAAGGTCACATGTTGAGGTGCTGGGGCTTAGGACTTCAATGTTTCTTTCTGCGGGGGACACAATTCAACCCACAGCACTCCCTGACAATAATTTTCTTTGCTGAGACTTCGCATATACTCTCACACATTCAACAGACATTTGCTCTGGCAGGAACCACACCAATATTATCTCATGCATCTTCTCCTCGAGCCAGTGTTTCTTTCTTGACTGTTCGAGACTCCATTCCAGGCACTTTACAGACAGCAACACAACCTCCTTATTGTGATGCCCGCTTATAGCCAAGGTGTTTGTGTTTGGGGACAGGTCAACCTCAAAGCCCACAGTTCGCCATGGTGACTTACCTTCCAAGTTAAGGAACCTTTGCTTCTCCTGTGGCCCAAATCAAGGGAAACTCACCTTCCGCTGTCCTTGATGTCCAAAAAATGCAGTTAATATGCATCCAAAAGATGCTGCCTGTACTCCAGAGCAGTTGAACAGACAATTAAAAGAAAAACCTCCACTGTCCAAGAATGGACAACAATCCCATTCGTTGTTTGGCAGAGCTAAAAATAGCCTTGTGTGGCCAAGCTGATGGGGCCTTGGCTCTACGGCCCTGTTTCCAGCACACAAAAGGACGGGGGAGCTGCTGGCGCTGGCGGAGGCTTCGTTAGGAGAAAGGCAGAGGAGAAAAGAATAGAAAAGTTCACCCTTAATGAGAAATGACCTCTGTAACTCCCTGGGTCTCCCTAGAGTTTCCTTTGTAGAATATTACATCTCTCCATATCTAACTCCAACCCATCTGTCTTATCACACTGTGGAAATATTAATACAGATAGTTTTGTTTAGGCCTTTTATTTATTTCACTGTATATAAAATGATTTTTGGTTCATTTTCCCCCTGTATGGTCTCTCCTCTTGTTCTGTATGGTCTTTTGTATTTATTTTAAGGTATTTCATATTTCATTGCATAAGGCTGACACACCCTTGGCCCTTTGCAACCCACCGACATGCCCACAGGGGCCTGGGCATGGCCCCCTCTGCCCACTAAGACTTGTGGCTGCAGCCAGGACTGGCCAGTAGCTTCTCATGTCACAATTCATCCTGACCTGACCCAGAGTCTCCATCCAAAGCTCTGGTTCCCAGGAGTGGCCCACAGTTCATTTCACCCCCCATCTCTTTTCTACTTCGTGGGAATCCCTGTTTCTGGCCAGCAGCAACTTAAGGATGGGCTGGGAATTATTCATTTGGTTTCATGCAGCCTTTGGCTCTCTTGTGTTCTTCTCTCTAAGCTTGCCTTTTGACCTCAGTCTTCCTTTTGTGCAGCTAGGAAATCCGCATAGACCTTTATACATTCTGGGATTTGAATCCGGGTCCTCCTTTCACTAGCTCTGTACCTTGAGCAAGTGAATTAATTCAGGATAGCTTTCCTGAGCACAGTTTCCTCAACCACAAAATGAGACCGGTACACCTAAGACACGGCATCACTTGCTACAATCAATGGGAAGATGTGATCTAAACATCAGAAACGAGAGATTCAGTTACTACCATGTAATGAGAGTTTCCATTAAAACTACCCTTTATCCAGTCTGGACTCCAGTTTTAATTTAAAGAGAAGTCACGGCCTTCCCTGATCTGGTGCAACAACTGCAAGAGGTGTGGATTTAAGTGTTATAGCTCCCACCCATTTCACAGAAAAGAGAACTGAGGCTCCTGAGACAGCTGGGAGCCAGGATCAGAAGGCATCCTGAGACATCCTACGGCACCTTATACAGAGGACAGAATGCAGAGGACAGTGGCCAGGATGGAACGGGGGTTGCCCAATATCAAAGGCAGACTAGGCACCTAACTCCCTAGGTCTTCACTCCCCCGCAGACTGCGAGCTGCTGGTTAGACGCTCAGTGGTGGCATGCGTCTCAGTTCCTAGTCAAGGATCTTCTTCTGAAAATGCTAATGAGAAGTTTGGAGTGAACACTGCTGGGAAAGTCTTCCACGTTCCTGAAATAATCCAAATAAAGCTTTCTTGGGCACCTCTGCCCCTCTGCCCCCCATCACCCCACAGCAGCTGCAGGGGCCTGGGGCCTGGTCTGGGGACGCGCCTCCTGCTATGGCCTCTGGGCCCCATTCCTCCATCTGCCTGTGGCCCTTCTCAGGGTATCTCCGCTGCAGGCTCCCGCACCTCCTCCAGGTCTTTGCTCAAAGGTTACAGCCTCAGGCTGATCTTCTCTAATGGCCTTAATAAAATAAAATGACTTCCAATTTTATAATAAATACATAAGTATTCATTATAAATAAGAAATTATTCATTATTTCTACTAAGAACCAAGTCTCTAGATATTCTGTATAATATTGTGTTATAAAATTATGTGTTATAATGCTGTGTAATTGCTTGCAAATAAGACATTTATGAAGTCCACTTTGGAAGCCACTTTTTATTTAACTCTCCCATTATATTTAAATCCCATGTGGAAAAGCGCTGTTGCACTATGATTTGAAAGTAAAAGAGAGTTGAATATATTTCTTTCATTGATATTTCATCATGATCAAATGACTAATGAAAGGGTCCATCAATAGGAAATAAATCAGATATTGAATGTCAAAGAGCCTACTGATGCTTTGCTTCCACTGTAGACTGAATGGACGAGTCATTCTGATAGTAAGCATTTTTAGTCTATATTTGGGCTTCCCTGGTGGCTCAGTTGTAAAAAAATTTGTCTGCACTATGGGAGATGCAAGAAATGCAGGTTTGATCCCTGCGTTGGGAAGATCCCTTGGAGGAGGAAATGGCAACCCACTTCAGTATTCTTGCCCGGAAAATTCCATGGATAGAGGAGCCTGGTGGGCTACAGTCCATGGGGTCACAAAGAGTTGGATATGACTGAGCAACTAAGCACACACTTATACACACACACAGAGTCTGACAGTACTCTAAATTGTACTTAAAAGATATTTAGAACGGTGAACTCTAATGGTGAAATGTATGTGTATAATTTGCAAAATATATACTTTTTGTTCAAGAAAAAGTTAGCAGAATATTACTATCCTCCATAGCAGAAAGAAAGACTTATTGTTCAACTTATATAAAAACAAGCAAAATGTTCCTTCTGGTCTGCTCTGTAACATGAACATTTAACTTGACCAATGAGGAATGATGTAACATAAAAGAGGAAAGTTTCTTGAGTTGTTTCTTTGTGTTTGTGTTAATATAATAATATAACATATTGATAATTAAAAAAAATTTTTTTAATTGCAGTCCCTTCCCACTTCTAGCACCTTCTATGCTATCCCTTCAAAAATGGCAAATGCAATTTATTCATTGCGTTAGGTATCTCTTTTCTCCCACTACAGTATAATTTCCTGAGGGTCTACATGCATATATATTTTGTTCATTGTTGTACCCCCAGGACCTTAAACAATGCCCTACAGTTAGTAGTTGCTCAATAAATATTTAATGAGTGAATGGATGAAAGAATGAATGAAGGAGGGAGTGAGTGAAAGAAGGAATCTGTTAAAACAGACCATCATTGTGCAGATTTTTTCATAGGAAGCACAAATTAGGGAACAGCTGCTTGGAAAAGAAAAATCTGGAAAAACCAGAGCTGTGACCTTATTTTAGCTTTTATCTGGTGTTAGGAGGACTGAGTAGGGAGACGGCATACCAGGCAGAGTGAAGGGCAAAAAGCTTTGGTGTCGGGAAATAATATAACTTGCTGACCATGGGTAGTTTCAAGTTAGTGCCAGAGAAGCATCTCCTAGAGTGTATTTATTATGGAGCATCAATCCTGTAAGATACCCCTTGGTGAAATGATGTCTCGTTCTGTTCGGAGCAAGACAAGCTAGAGATTTGTAATTCACCGGAAGACCTGGTTTCAAGTCTCACCTCAAGCTCCTCTTGGCTCAAGTGTGCTCTCTTTATTTCTGTTTCCTCACTAATAATCATGGGGTTGTTGTGAGAATTCAGTGAAAGAATGGATAGAAGGCACATCACAGTGCCAGGTACTTAAGAAGTCTTGAAAGTTTGTGTCTAGCATGGTGGCCACAGCTGCCGATTTCAGAAGCTGTCTGGGCTGGAGTCCCTACTCCCCTGCTGACTAGCCCAGTGAATATAGGCAGGTCCCTTAACTTCTATCCTCTGTTTTATCTGTAAGGTGGGGATAATGGAAGCATTGCCTCCTGGGGTTGTGAGGTTTAAATAAGTTCCTATAATAAAGCACAGGGAACAGTGCCTGACATGCAGCAAGTGCTCTGTTAGTGTCCAGTCCAGTCGAGTCCAGTCACTCAGTCACATCCGATGCCTTGCGACCCCACGCACTGCAGCACGCCAGGCCTCCCTGTCCATCACCAACTCCCAGAGTTTACCTAAACTCATGTCTATTGAGTTGGTGATCCATCCAACCATCTCAACCTCTGTCAACCCCTTCTCCTCCTGCCTTCAATCTTGCCCAGCATCACGGTATTTTCAAATGAGTCAGTTCTTCCTATCAGGTGGCCAAAGTATTGGCATTTCAGCTTCAACATCAGTCCTTCCAATGAATATTCAGGACTGATTTCCTTTAGGATGGACTGGTTGGATCTCCTTGCAGTCCAAGGGACTCTCAAGAGTCTTCTCCAACACCGCAGTTCCAAAGCATCAATTCTTTGGCACTCAACTTTCTTTATAGTCCAACTCTCAGATCCATACGACTACTGGAAAAACCATAGCTTTGACTAGATGGGCCTTTGTTAGCAAAGTAATGTCTCTGCTTTTTAATATGCTGTCTACTTTGGTCATAGTTTTTCTTCTAAGGAGCAAGCATCTTTTAATTTCATGGCTGTAGTCACCATCTGCTAGTGTCAGCTATTGTTAAAACTAAGAGTCCTACTGTTTCCAGGGCAACCTTGCCAAGGATCCACTGGAGAGCTTTTGTCTCATAAATTAGCATAACACAGGCTCTGAGACGTTGTATAACAAATAAACGTGCTGAAACTCCTGTGGTGTTAGGGAAGATTCTTGAGAGTCCCTTGGACTGCAAGGAGATCCAACCAATCAATCCTGAAGGAAATCAGTCCTGAATATTCACTGGAAGGACTGATGCTGAAGCTGAAACTCCAATACCTAGCCACCTGATGCGAAGAACTGGCTCATTGGAAAAAACCCTGATGCTGGGAAAGACTGAAGGCAGGAGGAGAAGGGGATGAGAGGATGAGATGGTTGGATGGCATCACTGACTCAATGGACATGAGTTTGAGTAAGCTCCGGGAGTTGGCGATGGACAGGGAGGCCTGGCATGCTGCAGTCCATGGGGCTGCAAAGAGTCGGACACGACTGAGCAACTGAACTGAACTGAACTGAACCTCCTTCAGTAATTTTTCCAGATTAAATTCCCCATGGAATGCTCTGCCCTTGCTCCTCACCCCTCACCATTAACTATCTAAAGGCCTGTTTTCTGGGAACACACCTTTGGGACTGTGGGTGGCACTCCTTGGGTATTTGGGACTTGGGGTGAGACTCAGATAGGACTGGCATCAGAGCTAGAAGATCAAGATACTGGTGTGGCCCTGGGGAGCTCAGGAAGGGAGCTAAAGAGGGAGGTGACTCCGTGAGATTCACATTTGAGGAGACCCCCTCTGGGGTAGCCCCTGTGGATGGAGGGTAGGACCCAGGCCTGTCTCAGAGAGACCAGTTACAACCTGTAGCAGTGGTCCAGCTGAAAGATGCAGGTTTAAATTGGGGGTGATAGCAGCAGGCTAAAGAGAAAAGGGAGCATATAAGAGATACTTAGAGGCAGAATAGCCATGGGTACAGCCAAGGTTGCAGGAGGAATGGGGCTGACGAAGACCATATTTGGCATAATAACCAACCAATGGTTGTAGTTCTAACTAACTCTGACAGCGTGGTATAAGTAACATAAGACTTCTACTTGGTGGGATCAGTGTTGAAGATCCACTTCCATTACTTCCTAGGTAGGTGACTGAACTTCTCTAGCTCTCAGAAAAATGGGGAAATAAGACCCCTCTGGCAGGGCCGTGAGGATTAAATGAATGAATAGAATCTGCTAACCACTCTGGTAGGCATACAACAGGTAGCCAGTGATCCGCACCAAGGGTAATTCATCTTGTACCTAATTGTGAACTAGGCTTTAATGAAAGGGGCCCCCTTCCTTTGGGAGACCCAGGCCATACTGGTCTCGGCTCCAGTTCACCACCCTGGCCTGGGGGCTTTTGTGCGGTGCACAACGAGCACATCCGTATAGTGCAGCCTGCCAATGACGGGCAAGTGTTATGACTGCGCTAACTATTATTCTTTTTACTCTGACTTGCCCGCTTTGTTTGGCTCAAGACTGTTCCAGGTTTGGAAGAAAGCACCTACGCCCCTTCCTAATTTTCTCTCTGCTGGCTCTAGTTACCCTCCTTTTTGTGAGCTGGTTTCTCCACCTTCCTCTCCTACCTGCTGTCCTCCTTTCCCATCATCCTAGAATCCTGGACACCCCTCCCTGTGCAGCTGGCTTGAAAACCACTGAGCAGAGTGGCTGGATCAATGACCTCCCTCCAGCCTCATGGGCTCAGCCTGGGTTCTGGAACAGCCTCTGCCAAGATAACCTAGCGCTTTCATTGCCAACAGCAGTCAGAAGGAAGCAGATGATCATGGCCCATAAAGGGCGAGAATCCTCGATGGAGAGCTGGGTTGGCTGCAGGGCCATCCAAGGCTATTTTTAGTGCCTGGTGAAAGAGGTGCTGGGAGAAAGTGCCAAGTGGGAAGGAAGCCAGCCCAAGGGCGGTGCTCCGAGGGGCCTGCCTGTGATGTTCAACCCCAGCCTTTGTGGTCCCTCTTCCTCTATGGTGACGGCTCCAAGCATAGCTAATGGTGGCCAGCCATCCTTCCACTGGAAACCAATGTGGGCTGGGGGCACAACAGTCACCTGTTCACGGACGAAATATTGGAGTTGGTTGTTAACTCATTGCCCACACTTAGCGCCGGGGGCTCAGCTCTCATATGGCTCCCACTTTTTAAAAAAATTGTATATATTCAATTATTTATTTTTGGCTGTGCTGGGTCTTCACTGTTGCCTGGGTTTCTCTCTAGTTGTGGTGAGTGGGGGCATCTCTTCCTTGCAATGTGGATTCTCCTGTTGCAGAGCATGGACCCTAGGGTGCATGGGTTCGGTAGGCGCAGCTCCCGGGCTCTACAGCACAAGCAAACAGTTGTGGTGTGCAGGCTTAGTTGCTCTGTGGCAGGTGGGATCTTCCCAGATCAGGGATGGAAACCATGTCTCCTGCATTGGCTGTCAGGTTCTTTACCACACAGCCTACCAGGGAAGCCCCTGGCTCACTTTGTAAATGAGAAAACTGGGCCTCAGAAGTAAGGAATGACTTCCTTCAGGCCTTTCTGCCGTGAGTCCTCCCTGTGCTGTCTTTGTCAACTCTTGCTCAGAGCATTTTGTTGGCAGAGTGGTGGAGGGGTGCAGCCAGAACCCCTGGGTTTGCCTCCTAGTCTGACTGGTGTGTCACCTCGGACAGGGTCCCTACCCTCCCCGAGTCCCAGGATGTCATCTGTGAAGTGTGGGGAGGAGCGTGCCCCTGCAGGGTTGCTGGGGACTAAAGAAGGGACACAGGGAGGGTGCGGCCAGGTGCCCCTGGCCCGTCGGAAGTATCCGCCACTGTGAGTTGTCAGTGTGAGACCTCTGTCGCCAGCCCATCTGCCAGCACTGGACGTGAAGCCTAGCTAATTCCCGCATGGACTCAGCAAGGCTTTTTAACGCCATTTTTCATATGTGGAAACTGAGTCCCAGAGATGAACTGAATCCCTCAAGCTGGGAAGGATAGGAGATTGGTCTAGAGCTCTGGGTTCTGCCTTCCTAGTTCCAAGATCCTTCTTCCATGTAGGCTGGAACTTCCTGTGTGCTGTGTCCCTTGGGAATTTGAGCAGAGTAGATGTCAAGAGCTCATGAAGTGTGTGTGTGTGTGTGATGTGTTAGAAAGGCTGGTGGGGAAGAAGAAGAAAAACACTATAACCCAGAGCTTTGGTTAGCAAAGATCAAACGCCCCTTCACTCCCTTCCGGCTTCCAGGGTGTCTCTGAGACAGATGTTGGGAGGAGGAGGCCCAGAGTCATTCTGAGTGGTCCTCCCGGCCCCTCCATGGATTTATGTCCTATCCAGCCCCCTATTCAGTGCACACCGAGGGCTGTGAACAACAGGGGCTCTCCCATCCTGACCAGGTTCTACCAGAACTGAGGTGGTACCCACATGAGCTGGTATCACTTACTGCTATGTCTCAGGAACCTCATCTGTAAAGTGAGGAGAGTAATAAAGCCCACCCTACTTAATGGTAACACCTGCCAAAGACTGCAAAGTATTGAAAGGATGAGATAAAACCTATTTAAAGTGCTGACTATGGTGCCTGGAACATAGTAAGCCTACAGTAGAGATTATTATTGACAGATTGAGTCACCTTGGGCTGCCACAACAGAATACCATAGCCCAGGTGGCTCACAGCAACAGAAATTAATTTCTCATGTTTCTGGAGGCTGGGAAGTCCAAGATTAAGGTGCTGACAGGTTCAGTGTCTAGTAAGGTATTGTTTCCTGATTCATAGATGGTCATCTTCTCACTGTGTCCTCACTTGATGGGAGAAAGGGGTTCTTCAGGGTCTCTTTTATAAGGGTGCTAATCCCATTCATGAAGGCTCCAGTCTCATGACCTAATCACCTCCCCAAAGCCCTACTTCCACATCCCATCACATGGAGCTAGGATTTCAGTGTATGAATCGGGAGGAGAGGCATAAACATTTGGTCCATTGCAGCTCTCATATATATTTTTTTTAATTTATATATTACTATTTTCTACCATTGCTAAGACTCCTATGGGCTTCCCTTGTGGCTTAGCTGGTAAAGAATCCACCTGCAATGCAGGAGACCTGGGTTTGATCACTGGGTTGGGAAGATCTCCTGGAGAAGGAAAAGGCTATCCACTCCAGTACTCTGGGCTGGAGAATTCCATGGACTGTATAGTCCATGGGGTCGCAAAGAGTCGGACCCGACTAAGCAACTTTCACTTTCACTAAGACTCCTAAGACTAATTTTTTCTCTGCTGTTTCACCAGGGTTTATTTCAGGATTTGACTTGATAAACATTTTTAGAATAAATAAATGGATAGAAGGATGGATGGATGAAAAATGAATAAATAAATAATGAGGACTGTCCTTACACCAGAAGGACATTATGAATCATTCCTAGTGTTCAGTGGTTTGATTTGATCACCGTGTGTGTTTTCTTGTTTTCAGACAGAAGAAAGTACAGTCAGTTCCCTTATAACACAACATATGTGCTCTGAAAATCACTGTGTTATCCAGAATCATGCATTAAAGAACCCCAGGCTTATGGTAGAAATGGAGCTAAAGCCACAACATTCAAAATCACCAATGACACAGTTTAAAAAAAGAAAAAGATGGGAACTTAATTTTGGCAGAACAATTTTAAATGTATTAAATGGTTACTTGCACAAATATCACAATAAATATTAGCTCTTTACCTTGAAAAAGACCTGGAGTTTGCTTGTGGAGGCACACATCAGAAGCTCGAGTTATTGTGAAGGAGAATTATCTGACACTGGACAGAGATTTTGGAAGCCAGATGCGCGTGCCTGTGGCTCACACCCCGGGCAGGGAACTTAGCCAGCTCATAGGTGTTTGATGCGTATGCATACTTTGTGTCTTATGTGGCTCCATTCAGCTGAAATTTGGGCATTCACTGTTTGGGCATTAGTGTTTCCACTGGGAAAAGTAGGTACGCTTACATTGTTCCCTCCTGTAAATTGCATTAGAACAAATTCCTACTTTTAAAACAAGCATTTCAGCAGAACCAACTGTAGGTTGTTTCGATGTTTGTATCTTGCTGCTTATTAGTCCTCTTCACGTTTCTGTTTCCTACAAAAGCTGAGCTAAATTATCGGCACCCTGTTCCTCCAGTCATCCATGTGCTCACAAGTGCCTGTCAAGGACCTATTGCGTACAACCACTGGAAACACGGGAATGTATGTCCAGGTGGTCCCTGAGTTCACAGAGCATAGAGTCTAAGGACAGAAGCACAAAATAAGCAAATAATTACACATACTTCAAATGATAAGGCCCACCCTTTGGCAGGGGCATTTCTAAGCTCAGTAATGTTGAGTTCTCCTCCACTTCGCCCATCAGCCCATCCTCACTGTAATAAGTCACACCCAAGCTTACAGCGATGTCTGCTGTTCATGGTTCATATCAGGGTACCAGCCCCCAACAGAACCGGAGTGGCAGGTTGGCACAAAGCAAACCTCATGCTTCCCAATGAAGACTGGACCCATTCACAGAACCAAGTAGAGCACAGGAGGACTAATGTGGAGGGTGGGTTGGTGTTGACTGAGTTTACGTTTTTCCTCCTCTCCAAGGAAGGATGTTTATCCATGTGGGAACCATAGGCAATGCAATGACAGTTCACCTCTCTCCTTGTTTAAAATCCTTCAAGAGTTTTCCATTTCCTGTAGTCCACAATCCAAACCCAAACGGCCTGAGAGACGTGGTAAGATCTGAATCCGCCTGGCTCTCCAACCTTCACTGATGCCCAGCCTCACTGGCCTTTCTTCCTCATCATATTGCCACTCCGGGCCTTTGTACCTGTTGTTCCTCCTGCCTGGAATGCTCTTCCTTGGGCAGGTCCATTCTCATTCTCTCCTCAGAGACATTCCCCAGTTGTTATATCAAGATATTTCTTTTTTTCATAGCTTTGATCACAATCTGGAATTACACTGAGTACTAGTTTCCTATTGCTGCTGTACCACAATTTTAATGGCTTAAAGCAACATAGATTTATTTTCTTAGAGCTCTGGAAGTCAGAAGTCTAAAAATGGGTCTGCAGGTCTACATTCCTTCTGGAGGTTCTGAGGGCAAATGTTTCCTTATATTTTCCAGCTTCTAGAAGTTGCCTTATTTCTTGGCTTCCGGCTTCCATATTTTAATCACATTAATCTAACCTCTGTTTTAGTCATCATATCTTCTCTGACTCTGGACCTTCAACCTCCTTTTTCTAAGGACTCCTATTATTACATTGGATCTATCCACTTACCATCCACTTACTGAGTCCAGCTAAGCCAGCTTAAAGGATTCCCTGGTAGTTCAGATGGTAAAGAATCGCCTGCAGTGTAGGAGACCTGGGTTCAATCCTTCAGTTGGGAAGATCCCCTGGAGACGGGAATGGCTACCCACTCCAGTATTTTTGTCTGGAGAATCCCATGGACAGAGGGGCCTGGTGAGCTACAGTCCATGGGATTGCAAAGAGTCAGACATGAATGAGGGGCTTTCCCTTTTTTCAAGCCAGCTTAATCCCTCAACTCAAAATCCTTAACTTAATGATATCTGCAAAGTCCTTTCTGTCATGTTAACATCCGCAGGTTTGGGGGATTCGGATGTGGACGTCTTTAAGAGGGACGTTATTCGGCCTACCACATTTTGTATATTTATTTGATTACTTGTTTACTGTCTCTCTACTACATTGCTTGCCCCATGAGACAAAGACCTTCTTTGTCTTTTTGACCACTGTTTCCCCAGAATCCAGCATAATTCCTGGTACATTGTTGTCGTTCAGTCACTCACTCGTGTCCGACTCCTTGCAATACCATGAACTGCAGCACACCAGGCTTCCCTGTCCTTCACCATCTCCCAGAGTTTGCTCAAACCCATGTCCATCGAGTCGGTGATGCCATCTAACCATCCCATCCTCTGTCGTCCCCTTCTCCTGATACATAAGTGCTCAATAAATATTTATAAAATAAGAGGATTGTTGAGAGTCTGATAAAACAACAATCAATCTCAGTATGTAAAATTATGTATAGAATACTCCACATTCTAGTTATAGGGTACGAACACTAAATTTGCTTCTAAACCTCACAACTAGCTAGCTGTGTGATTTGGGGCAAGTTGCCTCACCTCTCTGAGGCTCATATCTGTAAAATTGAATATATTTTTTAAAATACCTCAGAGATATTGTAGGCATTAAATAATATAATGACTAGGAAAAATACTTAGAAACTGTAAAGCATTAACAGTTATGATAATTACTGTTACACAGATTACAGATGAGCAAGGTAGGGTCTGATGGGGAAGTCACACACATAAATAAGTAACGCAAGATATAGCTGTGCTTCACTGGGGTTGCTGTGTGCTAGGAGAGGTTGCATAGTATATCAGGGAAGGTTAATTCCAATTGGGAGGCTGGAGAAGATATAGTTATGGAGTGACCCATGGGGCAGCCAGGAATGGCAGAGACTAGGAAGGTATTAGATTGTTGCCAGGAACCAAATTTAAATAAACTCCCCAGAGCAGCAGAGTTAGAGAAGGGAGATGCTAGAGGACCCATTTGCAATGACCATCTGGCTTGTTAAAATTGATTAAAGGTAAAAAAGAGAAAGAGATCTATGTCTGCAGCATTAAATTACTCCTCAGACGAGCAGGTCTGCAAATGGCAGACTTCCCTGGCTACAGTCTCTAAACTATCCAAAGACATGATTTCAATTTATAAAGAGAATTCATTTTAAAACTCCACTAAAAGCAGGCTTCATTGAGAAATGTTCAACATTGCTCAATTACTTTATTAAATCCCCCTTTTTATGTGTTGTGAAGGGTCAAAAATCACTGCAGGCTACAAAAATAACACAGACTTTGTTGCATGTCCTAAGTGGGGAAGAGTGACATGGGCATGCATTGTCACTATTGAAACCTTTTTAAAATTTCCAACATTTTGTAATAAATTTAGAAGAAAACAATAAATAGGCGTTGGAGCGAGACAGCCCTGAACGTGGGTGTCAGTTCCACAGCCTCCTGGCTGTGTGACCTTGAGCAAGTCATTTACATTTCTCAGCTTCAGTTTTGTCTTCTGCAAAATAGTGACAATCCTTACTATCTCACACGTAGTTGTGAAAATGAGAAGTAGCACATTACCTGTTTGTGTCAAAGAAGGTGCCATCTAACAAAAAGTGGTTAGATGTTAGTTCCTTGATGTACAAGAGATAAGAAAAATCACTCAGAGAAGCAGATCCTGCTGGAATTTCAGGCATCCTTGCGCCATGGTTAACTAGAGAAGCCACTTGCTTCTCTGAGCCTATTTCTTCTTCTAGAAAACACTCATTTTTCCAATACTCCGGAATAGCCAAAAAATATTCTCTTGAATTCCAGCCTCAACTAAAAGATGAATTGGGAGATTAGGATTGACATATCTCCAGTATTCTTGCCTGGAGAATCCCCATGGACAGAGGAGCCTGGCGGGCTACAGTCCATGGGGTCACAAAGAGTCGGACACGACCAAGCAACCAAGCACACACATATACACTACCATGTGTAAAGTAGATAGCTAGGAGGAACCAGCTATAAAGCACTGGAAGCTCAGCTCAGGGTTCTGCTGATGACCTAGAGGGGTAAGATGAAGGCAAGATCCAAGAGGGAGGGGATATATGTCCACATAGAGCTGATTCACTTCATTGCACAGCATAAATTAGTACAACATTGTAAAGCAATTATACTCCAATAAAGAAATAAAAGATATAGCCACCCAGATACTTTGTTGCAAAGAATTCAGAAACCATGTCTGGGTTCCTGGGGAAAGATTGATTAGTAACGTCTGCCCCAGGCAGGGCTCTGGGAGTGGCAGCACAGCTTTGCACTTGCTCTCTGGAGCTTCTGACCTTGGAAAACAGTGACACAGTTGCTTCACAACAGCCTCCCTCTCTAAAAGTTACATTGCACACACACACATGCATACAGAGACACACACACATACATACCACCACCCTCATCACCAGCAGCTCTTCAAGCAAAATTAGTAACTGATACTTTTGCAAAAGATCTCCTCTATCTCACCATTGCCCTGGTTTGTAGTACGTGCTGGGTTGGTCAAAAATTTCAGTTGGGTTTTTCATAAGATGCTATGGAAAACCTGAATAAACTTTCTTTTTGGCCAAGCCAATATTCATTTACATGCCTTGCTGTTCCATTAGGCCCTAAGCTCCTTGAGAGCAGAGGCCAAGTCTTTATCTTTTTGTTTTTCCTGTAAAAACAAAGAGGTGGCCAACTGTAATGGGAAGAGCGTGACTTTGGGTCACCTCTGGCTCTATCGGGCTTCCCTGGTGGCTCAGTGGTAAAGAATCCACCTTCTAGTACAGGAGATACAAGAGATGTGGGTTCAGTTCCTGTGTCAGGAAGATTCCCTGGAGGAGGAAATGGCAACCACTCAGAGAAGGCAGTGGAACCCCACTCCAGTACTCTTGCCTGGAAAATCCCATGGATGGAGGAGCCTGGTGGGCTGCAGTCCATGGGGTCGCGAAGAGTCGGACACGACTGAGCGACTTCCCGTTCACTTTTCACTTTCATGCATTGGAGAAGGAAATGGCAATCCACTCCAGTGTTCTTGCCTGGAGAATCCCAGGGACGGGGGGAGCCTGGTGGGCTGCCACCTATGGGGTCGCACAGAGTCGGACACGACTGAAGCAACTTAGCAGCAGCAGCAGCAGCCAGTATTCTTGCCTGAAAACTTCCATGGACAGAGGATCCTGGTGGGCTGCAGTCCACAAGGTCGCAAAGAATTGGATGTAACTGAGCAACTGAGCACACACACTGACTCCACAACCCCGAGATCCCTCAGGCCTCAGACAAGCCGTTTGAAATTCTGGACCTTGGTTTCCTCATCTGTAAAATGCAACCATAGCTCCTTGGAAAGTAGGTATGGGAGCCAAAGTGGGGTTGGGACTGAGAAACTAAGTGGAAGCTTATCCCCGGGTTCAGAGAGAGGACAGAGGCCTAGAGAGGAGCAAGCAGGGTCACGTGCCACGGGAAGAACAGAGCTCCAGGGCAGATCCAGCCTAGGGCTGGGTGAGCTGTCCCCATGCCCGGCAAGAGGTGCAACGGGGAATGGAGCCACACATTGCTGAATGCACCCCCGCCTACTTTTTCCTGCACCCTCTTCTGAGCCCCTTTTTATCTTCCAAGAGTTACTGTTCTGGTCCAGGTTCGAGGATGGAAGAGAACACTCACTCAGGTTGGAACAAGATTATGATGACGCTTTAATAAAGCAGCTGCCAAGTCAAGCACAGGTGGAGAGACGGAGGATACCTCTGCCAAGATCCGCCCTTGCTCCTCCAAGAGGCACTTGGGGCCCGTGGTCTCAGCAGCCTGCACGGATGGAGAAATCTGCAGGTCAGAGGGGCCACAGTTCCCTTAAACGGGTGATTTATGGCCTCCCCAGGCTCTGGGACTTCCTAGAGGGTCAGTAAAGCGGGCCTCACCAAGACCTGCCACAAGGGGGAGCCCAAGAAACTGAGGCTGAGGATGGAGAGGAGAACTCAACAGAAGACTCGAGATGGAGGTGCACTGGGGTGCATTGGGTCACCCACGGAGACGCTGCTGTCTCAGGGACAGACAGGCACCGGGCTTACAAGACACTGGGCAGCAGGAATGAAGCAGGCTATGGGGAGCAAGGGCAGGACTAATGGGGTGGGTCTCCTGCAGGACCAACTCTGGCTTTTCCAGCCTCATTTGTACAGGAAGGCCCGCCAGGCTTTAAGGATCAGGGTTGGACAGATGCGGGAGGCTTGATAAAGGCCTCTTGAAACCGTGATACTGATTTCCCACAAGTGCACCTTAAATCCATGCATGAGGGAGAGACAAGATTTCATTCCACTTAGAGCATATACTTTTTAATGCTGATGATTGTAAGATGAGCATTAGTGGGACATAAAAATTATGATCATGATAACAACAATAATAAAAAGCATTTAAATTTGTACAGCACTTTATACTTTATGAAATGTGTTCTCATTCATTAGCTCGTGGGAGCCTTCTAATAGCTCCCTGAGGAAGGCAGGATGACGGCCATTATCCCATTTTATGGGTGGGGAACAGGCTCAGAGAAGAACAGCGCATGGCCAGAGACCACACATCTGATGGGGGCCAGAGATCTTTTCCCCAAATCCACTGCTTTTCCCTCAGCCTTCAGAGAGAAGCATGAAAACATCCTCTGATTTCTATCTCACTCACTGTCTTGCAATGGTCCCCCAAGGACAATATGGGCAATCTGGGAGCCTCAATGGCTGGGCCACCAACCCCAGAACAGCTCACACTAGCCTTCTGATGACTAAGGAATATTTGGCCCAGAAGAAGTGCAATATGTTGCAGGGCATGATCTCCACTAGGATAGCTCGGAATCTAAGCAGAGCTAAAAGCAGACATTCCCAGAATTCTAGCTTCCCTCTGTAACCTTCTGGGGACCACAGTGGTGTCAGCTTCAAAGACAGCTGCACACTTTTGCCCCTTGAGAACAAAGGTGCTAAAAGCTGGCATCTCAAGTCCGGAAGGAGCCAGGTAGAGAGAGAAAAACACAGAGACATCCTGGGAGAGACAGACAGACGGGGAAGGGATGGGAGAAAACAGAGAGGGCAAAGGGGGAGGGAAAGGGAGCCAACAAAAGAGAGGAAAGAGAAACGGCCAGTCTGAGAGCAAAGGGAGTAGAAGGGACTAGAGGCGGGACTTCTCTGGCAGTCCAGTGGTTGAGATTTCGCCATCCGATGCAGGGGGTGCAGGTTCAATCCCTGGTCAGGGAGCCAATATCCCACATGCCTGGGGACAAAAAAAAACAAAAAAACAAAAAAACAAAACAAAACATAAAACAGAAGCAATATTGTAACAAATTCAATAAATACTTTAAGAAATGGTCCAGATCCCCCCCAAAAAAAAAAAAAAAAAGAGAAAGGAGTGGAGAAGGGAAGGGAAAGAAAAAAGAGCCCTCAAGCCAGCCAGAGCACCTGGCTTTGAAAGTAGCAAGACGGAAAGCATTTAAGAGAACAGTTTAAATACCTTATTCTCTGAGTCCCCCAATGTAAATTTTCCGTTTCCTCACAAGCTAATCAAGCTTAACCAACTCTAAGAGCTTGAAGGACTTGGCTTAACTGCAACAATGTGTCCACTGAAGCTGACCCCCTGTCCACTCGCCCTGTCAAAGAGGCGGAGGACAGGAGATTAACGAGGCTGTCCTCACCCAGGCAAGGCCAGCCAGCCCTGCACAAAAGCAGCCGAAGCACATGCTGGCAGTCAGCTGCCCCGGCAGGGCAGGCAGCTGTGTCCCAACACGGAAGAAAGAGTCCCAATGCTCCCGCATTTCTGACTCTGCTGCTGCTGCTGCTGCTGCTGCTAAGTCGCTTCAGTTGTGTCCAACTCTGTGCAACCCCAGAGACGGCAGCCCACCAGGCTTCCCTGTCCCTGGGATTCTCCAGGCAAGAACACTGGAGTGGGTTTCCATTTCCTTCTCCAATGCATGAAAGTGAAAAGTGAAAGTGAAGTCGCTCAGTTGTGTCTGACTCTTAGCAACCCCAGGGACTGTAGCCTACCAGGCTCCTCCGTCCATGGGATTTTCCAGGCAAGAGTACTGGAGTGGGTTGCCATTGCCTTCTCCGCCTACCAGAGCTAGCAATTAGCAAACAGGGATTTGACCCAAAAGGAATTCCAAAGCTCTTGCTCTTTATAACGACATTTTACTGCTTTCCTAAGACAAGAATAAAAAGAACAGCTTACACACAGCCCTTACTATACTCCAGACACTTTCCTAAGCATTTTTTGTTCTTTACCTCATTGAAAAAATAATAATTGCTACTATTTGTTGAGATTACTATGTGCAAAGCATTTTGTATTAAGGACTGCAGATGTACTATCCCCAATTCTCAGAACAATGGCCTTTAGAGAAAAGTACTATGCCTATTTTATAAGAGGAAACTGAAGAGAGAGATGATGAAGCTGGGGATCTACCCTGCATTATCTAAAACCAGAGAAGGTGGGGACTATTGATTCCACACCAGACTATGAGAGTAGAGGGGAGACTGAAGGCCCCTTTGAAAGTGTGCAAACTTTGCTGTAGAGAGATGTTCCCAGAGCTAAGGGAGCTTGTGCAAAGCTGGACATCACCACTTTGCCTCTGACTTCTAAGTAATTTCAAGGCTTTAAGATACCAGAAGATAACCTCACATTTTCTGAGCTAGCCAATAGATGGAAGCAAGGAAGTAAAAATATGCATCCCCAGGGATCCCCAGTCCTAGAAGACATGTAAGGAATATAAGATGAACACACAAATAATTAAATGCATGGAAGAGATTATGAGAAGTCCTGGGCAAGAACATGAGAAAGGATATTATTTATTGAAGCAGGTAGAAGGAGTGATGTCTCTAACAAGAGAGATCAAGGAAAGTTATTTGGAAGAAATAACTCTGAATGGGACCTTGAAAGATAAATAGGATTTCACAGCATAAAGATGAGAGAGCTCTGCTTCACTTTCCCTCACCTTCCACCTTTACCCATTCAGAGCCTTAGCCTCGAAGATATATCACTTTAGAGAGGATTAAAACATACTAGAGTGTGCATGACTGCCTCATACACATACCTTTATTGGCATCAGGAAACTCAGAGGAGACAGAGTCTTATTTGCATAAAAGACACCGGCCCTCCTGGGAAAATGTTGAAGGACCTTGTGACCTCTAACAAGGTTCCAAGATTGCTGAGAGTTAAACCCCATGTCACTCGCTCTTACCCAGAAAAGTAAGATTCCATTACCTATGAGCCTTACTTTTCAAGGATAGAAATTACCAGACATATGTTAGGAGACAATCAGTAGTCTAAAAGGAAAGCCATGCACCTCCACCCTGAGCCTTGGCTCTCAAATCTCATCTAGCCCAGTTTCACAGTTCAGCCAGCTTTTTTCAAGACAGCTTGCTATGTCACCTGGAACAAGTCATTTAATTTTTTTTTAATTTATGTTTTTATTGAAGGATAATTGCTTTACAGAATTTTGTTGTTTCCTGTTAAACTTCAACATGAATCAGCCATAGGTATACATATATCCCCTCCCTTTTGAACCTCCCTCCCATCTTCCTCCCCATCCCACCCCTCTAGGTTGATACAGAGCCACTGTTTGACTTTCCTGAGACATACAGCAAATTCCCGTTGGCTAAGTCATTTAATTTTGATGGACTTCAGTTTGTAGAGTTGTAAAATAGGAACAGTTTAGAATTAAAGATAAAGGCTTGTGACATCTCTGGGATCCCAGCTTTTCTGCCAGGCAGGTGTGACTGGAAAACTCCATCAAAGGCATCGTGTATGATTTATGCATAATTTTTAAAAAGTTGTTAAAGACCAGTATACATTTGACCCTTAAAAAACATAGGGTTTAGAGAGACCGACCCTCCACACAGTTGAAGATCCACAGTTCTGCCCTAATCCGAGGTTCATCCATAGACGCAATTCCTCCCTCTGTATTCGCAGTTCTGTTCATGAATTCAGCCAACCACAGATCATGCAGTACTGTGGTCTTAACTACTAAACAAACAAGCAAACAAATTTGTGTATAAGCGGATTCACACAGTTCAAATCCATATCGTTCAAGGGTCAACTCTGTAAGCAACCATGTACCAACATCTAACTTCATATACACACCTACACCTTTCCTTAAGCTAGTTCTACTGTAACATGGGTTTGTAAGAACCTCTAGAAATTCTGAAAGTACAAAAATATGAATACCAGATATATATATATATATTTATATATATATTTTAACTTGAAAAGGAGAAACTTGTTTCTGTAGCTAACTCAAGAAAGTGGCGGTCAAAGAAAACTTAAGCAGCCAAAAATAAAAATTCCTTTACACTGATATCTTAAATGCATATCAAAAATCCATCTTATCTCCAAATTATTACAGTAAAAAATATGTAAAATATAAATCTGGAAACCATAAAATCAGTGAATGCAGCAATCAAACTTGGTAGTCCAGGGATGTCATTGACATAGTGTTTATGAGACGTGGGACAGAGGACTGATAGTTTGTGTAGGGTATGAATATATCCCCAGGGACATTGTGTTGCTAGTAATTCCTGCCTTCAGGGAGCTGTAAAAGAACAGACAAAAGTAAGAGTGGGAATGTTGGGGTTGCAGTTGTTCTGTTCCTGGTACGGGGCCAAGGCTATTGATTATGCTGGGGGGTGGGGTGGATAGTAAGGGATAACTATTGTATTACCCTTCTCAATGCTTGTTTCATCAGAGTGGAGTCTGGGAAACAGTGCATCTGTATCAAAGTCCAGGGACCAGTTTAGAATTTTCAGCTCTGACATGTACTCACTAAGTGACCTAGGCAAGTCTCATAACCTCTCTGACCCTCAGTCTCTGCCTGTGTAAAATGAGGATACTGTGAGGGTTAAACGATGAAATCTTGTGAAAGCTCTTCAGTCTGTGGTCCTTGCTGTGCAAATTAGAACCCTTCAGATTCTTTTTTGTAGAAAAAGGAATGGTTTCAGTCCGTCTATAAATAACACATTTATAATTATTTTAATTAGTTCAGAAGTGGACATGAGGTTAAACTGCTCAGCAAGCAGGATTGGGAAAGCGCCTGAAAGCTGGGCATGGGCCAAGAGATGGTCCTCTTCCAGGGGGTTGTGAAATCTATTTTGCCTTGAGATTTTAGAGAAAGGGTTAGACAGCTGTGCATGGTGGGGGAGGGGCAGGTCCCTGGCGGCTGCTGGGACCTCATAAACCACCAGGCTTCCCTTCCTCCCCTCTCTTCTTTGTATGCAATTGAAGAGCTGCTCCCTTGTACTGGCCGGCACCCTCCGCCCCCCATCACAGTTCCAGCCTCTTCCGTCCCATTCCATCCTCCACCAAGCCCTGATCCTACTCTCACCCCATCCTCCACCCCAGCACTTGGGCTCTCAACCAGCCACAAGCAATAAAGTTCCAACAGTCAGGACTAATGTCTGCATATCAGATAATCAGAGTAGAGGCAGGGCTTTCTGGGCAAGAAGGTCCCCTCTCTCATTTCCATTACAATGTTAGAACTTGAGTGGGAGAGAAGGGGACAGAATAACAGTCCTCAGGAAACCAGCTTCAATATGCATTTAAAGGGCAGCGACAATATTTAGAAGTTAGGAAGGTCACAAGCGATTTCAAAAATGTGGAGGAACATCTTGAAATCATGATATATCCCATTAAAATATCTAAGGTCTTGGGATTTAATGCAAAAATGAAAAGGTTCAATAATTCTGTATGTTTTATCCCCACCCACCACCCCAGCATCATGAGGTGAAGCTCACAAGCAATCACCCCACTTAAATGGGGCAAAAGGTTTGCAGTTCACCCCAGTCATACCTGCTGGTTTGGGACACCATCTAAATAACCTGCCAGGCGTCTATGTGAGGTTAAATTTAACCGCAGGAACTGAGGTTGCAAGCTCTGAAATTTAGTAATCTGGGTTTTAATCCTGTCTCCACCATGTATTGACCTTTGGTCTTTAAGCAAATTTCTTAACCTCTCTGAGCGTCAATTTCCTCATCTTAAAAATAAGCATGGTTCAGTTCATACCCTGTGAATTGTCATGAGGATGAAGTGAGACGATGCACTTAGCACGTGCAGAACACAGCAGAGACTCAATAAAAGTTAACTTTTATCATCATTGTTAACAGCGGCCACCAGTGGCCCTCACTGGGGATTTTTCATGCGTGTCATTGACAAGGATTGGACACAGCTAGACCAGTGGTTGCCCACAATCAGCCTGTGCACCCGGCAGAGTGCCCCCATCACTCCAAGTGAAAAGGCACAGCCAAACCAGCACTTAGCAGAAAAATTAGAGCTTCTCCGTTGGATAGGGGGACTGATGGGTCCTTCATTCCCTTCCACCATGAAGACTTATCAGTGGCATAGCTGCCTTTTTTACATCTCGTTGTATCAAGTTTAAATACCAACCCTATGAAATAGATATTATTAATAGTCTCCATTGCACATTTAAGACTCGGAGGATACTCGGTCAATAACTTGACACAGGTCCCAGAGGAGTGTGGCCTCAGAACTGGAAGCCAGGACTTCTCTCTGGCCCTGCTCAGGAGGGATGTTTCTTGTTGATTAAGGAAACTCCTTGAAGTCAAGCTTCCCAAGGTGGCATTAAGCATGATGATACACAATAAAGGCTGACTGTTAAGCAGAATGTATGCTTCCCGAATGGATGGGTTCCTACTTCTAAGCACCAGAGTGTGGCCGAAGGGCCAGGTAGAATTGAACTAAGCTGGACTGGGTTATTTCTTGGAGCCCAAAATACTCGTCTCTGTCTCCCTGATGGTTATCTCAGTCACCTAGCATGGCACTTCTAAAGAAAGAATGTGTATATAAAACATAATGTTAACAGTAGTTAATTTGGCTGGTTTGTCAGTGACTGTTCTTCAAAAGTGGAGAAGGCGATGGCACCCCACTCCAGTACTGTTGCCTGGGAAATCCCATGGACGGAGGAGCCTGGTAGGCTGCAGTCCATGAGGTCGCTAAGAGTTGGACACGACTGAGCGACTTCACTTTCCCTTTTCATTTTCATGCATTGGAGAAGGAAATGGCAACCCACTCCAGTGTTCTTGCCTGGAGAATCCCAGGGACAGAGGAGCCAGGTGGGCTTCCGTCTATTGGGTCGCACAGAGTCAGACACGACTGACGCGACTTAGCAGCAGCAGCAGCAGCAGCAGTTCTTCAAAAGAGGGGAAAAAACCAGTGAGGAAAAAAAGAGCATCACTAGATGTTTCCATTCTGTCTATTCACTCCTTTATTTATGCAACCAGTATTTATCAAGCTATAAACACTGAGCTTCCCTGGTGGCTCAGTCAGTAAAGAATCCTCCTGCAATGCAGGAGACCTGGGTTCAATCCCTGGGTCAGGAAGATCCCCTGGAGGAGGTATGGCAACCCACTCCAGTATTCTTGCCTGGAGAATCCCATGGACAGAGGAGCCTCGTGGGCTACAGTCCAAGGGGTTGCAAAGAATTCAACACTACTGAGCGACTAAGCACAGCACACAGCGCTATAAACACTGTATTGGGCTCTGAGAATCCATGGATGACATATCCTGGGACCTATCCTCTAGGAGCACGTGAGATCTTGGGAGCTTTACATGTCACGTGCTTCTAGTACTCTGGCATCCCAGTGTGCAAGCTTTAACTTAAACAGTGTAATAGGTCAAAAAAATCCTACCGCTGGACATTGACTATTATTAACACTCTGTCTCCATAAAGAAAATGAGGACAGAAAACAAGTGGAAAGGAAAAATTATATATAAAGTTTTTTACTGAAGTATCTGATTTACACTCTTGTATTAGTTTCTGATGTGTCACAAAGTGATTTAGTTATTTGGCTATATATTAATATATACATATTCTTTTTCAGATTCTTTTCCACTATAAGTTATAAGATATTAAATATATTTCCCTGTGCTATACAGGAGAACCTTGTTGTTTTATCTATTAATATTTTTTGTATAGGGCTTTGTATCTGCTAATCCCAAATCTGTAACTAATTCCTCCCCCATTTTATTCTTTGGTAACCACAAGCCTTTTCTCTGGGTCTGTGAGTCTATTTCTGTTTTGTAAATACATTCATTTGTATCCTATTTTAGACTCTACATATAAGTGATATACATTTTCATGACTTACTTCACTGGGTATGATGATCTCTGGATCCATCCATGCTGCTGCAAATGGCATTTATTTCATTCATTTTTATGACTAAGTAGATGTGATTTATATATATTGATTTATATATATTGAGCTTCGCAGGTGGCGCTAGTGGTAAAGAACCCCCCTGCCAATGTAAGAGACGTAAGAGATGCAGGTTCGACCCCTGTGTCAGGAAGATCCCCTGTAGGAGGGCATGGCAACTCACTCCAGTATTCTTGTCTGGAGAATCCCCACGGACTGAGGAGTCTGGCAGGCTACCGTCCATGGAGTCACAAAGAGTCGGACACGACTGAAGCGACTTAGCGTGCGTGTACACACGTATGTACATATATTTATATCTTTATCCATGGACATTTAGGTTGCTTCCATGCGTGCATGCTTAGTAGCTAAGTCACATCTGACTCTTTGTGACCCCATGGATGGTAGCCTGCCAAATACTTCTCTCCAAGGGATTTTCCAGGCAAGAATACTGGAGTGGGTGGCCTTTCCCTGCTCCAGGGACCTTCCCAAATCAGGGATCAAATCAATGTCTCCTGTGTCTCCTGCATTGGCAGGCAAATTCTTTAGCACTGAGCCTCTTGGGAAGCCCCAGGTTGCTTCCATGTCTTGGCTGTTGTAAATAGTGCTGTAGTGAGCATTGGGGTGCTTATATTTTTGGTTATTTTTTCAACAATTTGTTAAAAAAGGAAAGGTTTAGAAATTGAATATTTTAATACAGTTTAAAACGCTTATCAGCTTAGTCCATGGGCTGTTACTCAGGTATTGAAAGTAAATCTTTCCAAATATCAGGATAAAATAAAATGTTGCATATTTGCATTAAGACTCCTTTTATTACGAAATGAATTTCTGCGCAACTTCTTTTTCATAATTATTTCATTTAACTTTATTTATTTTTTAATTGATGAAAAACTGCGTTACAATTTTGTTTTGGTTACTGCCGTACAACATGAATCATTCATAATTATATATATATATATATCCCTTCCATCCTGCACCTCCCTCCCCTCCCCCCATCTTACCCCTCTAGGTCGTCACAGAGTGCAAGGCTGGGTCCCCTGTGTTATTTAGCAACTTCCCACCAGCTATCTATTTTACACATGGTAGTGTATATATGTCAATGCAACTTTCTCAATTTGTCCCACCCTCACCTTCCCCCTTTGTGTCCACAAGTCCCTTCTCTACTAGGTTCATCAATTCCATTTCTCTAGATTCCATATATACATACATATATGCTGCTGCTAAGTCACTTCAGTCGTGTCCAACTCTGTGCGACCCCAGAGACGGCAGCCCGCAGGCTTCCCCGTCCCTGGGATTCTCCAGGCAAGAACACTGGAGTGGGTTGCCATTTCCTTCTCCAATGCATGAAAGTGAAAAGTGAAAGGGAAGTCGCTCAGTCGTGTCTGACTCTTAGTGACCCCATGGATTGCAGCCTAACAGGCTCCTCTGTCCATGGATTTTCCAGGCAAGAGTACTGGTGTGGGGTGCCATTGCCTTCTCTGACATACATACATATATATATATATATATATATATATATATATATATATATATATTAATATACAATACTTGTTTTTCTCTTTCTGATTTACTTTACTCTGTATAAGAGGCTATAGGTTCATCCACCCCACTACAACTGACTCAAATACATTTCTTTTATGGCTGAGTAATATCCCCTTGTATATATGTACCACAGCTTCTTTATCCATTCATCCATCGACGGGTATCTAGGTTGCTTCTATGTCCTTGCTATTATGAATATTACTACAATGAACATGGGGATTCATGTATACTTTAAAAGTGTGGTTTTCTTATGGTTATATGTCCAGTAGTGGAATTTTTGGGTCTGGTGGTAGATTTATCTATTTATTTATTTATTTATTTTTGATGGTAGATTTATTCCTAGGGTTTTAAGGAATCTCCATACTGTGTTCCATAGTGGGGCTGTATCAGTTGGCATTTCCAACAGTGCAAGAGGGTTCCCTTTTCTCCACATCCTCACCAGCATTTATTTTTGTAGGTTTTTTGATGGTGGCCATTCTGACTAGAGTGAGGTGATGCCTCACCGTAGTTTTGATTTCAGTTTCTCTAAGAATGGCAACGTTGAGCATCTTTTCATGTGTGTATTGGCCATCTGTATGTCTTCTTTGGAGAAATGTCTGTTTAAGTCTTCTGCCCATTTTTTAATTGAGTTGTTTGTTTTTCTGATGTTGAGCTATATGAGCTGCTTATATATTTTGGAGATTAACCTTTTTACCCTTTTGAATTAGAGTTTTCTCCAGACACATGCCCAAGGTTGAGACTGCTGGATCACATGGTAACTCTTCAGTTTTTTGTTGAACCTCCATGCTGTTCTCTGTAGTGGCTGTACCAATTTACATTCCCACCAACATGTAAGAAGTTTCTTTCTACACTTCCTCTCCAGCATTTATTGGTTGTAGATTTTTTGATCATGGCCATTCTGACTGGTGTGAGATAATATCTCATTGTAGTTTTGATTTGCATTTCTCTAATAATTAGTGGTGTTGAGCCTTTTTTCACATGCAGTTGACCCTCTGTATGTCTTATTTGGAGAAATGTCTGTAAAGATTTTAAATAAGGGAGCAATACTGCCCACTCTTCTGGCAACAAGATGCACCCAAAACAGACCTGAGTTACGTGGTGATGCTTCTTCTATATTTAGTCTCAGTTGTAGTGTGAGCATCTTGTCAAACATATGCCTTTAGGGAATTTTCAGGGACAATGATAATTCTATGTGGCTTTCCACGTATTTCTTGACTTCAGATCCTAAGCCCTACACAAGTGGCATTCCTCTGTTGGAACTGAGAGGCAGCTGAGTCCAGTGGTTAAGGGCTAGACTGTGGAGTCAGACAGACCTGAGCTGAGCCACTCTGCTGACCCTTACTAGCTGTGTAACCTCAGACAAATACTGAACCTCCTAAGCCTCAGTTTCCTGACCTATAAAATGTAGAAACAATGGCACCTTTTTCCTACTTTGTGGTATGAGTTAAAGCAGATAATGTGTAGAGAATGTCTGGCCCATGGTAAGCTCCTAATAAATGATAGCACTTAGGACGGCTGGAATTATTATTAGGATCATCTCTGCTGTTGGGACAGAATTAGCCTCCAAAGGCTAGTTTGTCTCCCAGATCAATTGCCCATGATGATCATTTGACCATCATCAGTGGTCCTTGCACAAGCTCCATATTAGTAAACCTCCCAATCTTGTTGGTTTAGTAGGCAAAGTCTAGCAAAAACATAGAGTCTCATGGGGAAAAATAATGAAAAGAGGGTCCCTGGTGATGAAAAGGATGGGTATGAAGAACTTCACTATTTTACAAATGTGATTCAGCTGACGTCCAAAAAGGAACTCGTGAGCTCCAAGACTGTACCGCAGGAGAACAGAGGCAGGGCTAGAACTTTCGGGCTTCCAGTCGCCTTCCAGCTTCCTTCCCAGCTCCTATATGCAGACCATGTCTAATTAGAAGGCCACTGCAAAAGTATAGCATCAGACTATTAAGATTGCTGGTGACCCTGTTGCAAACATGAATGTTCCTTGTTCTGTCCCTTAGAGATTTGTGTATCTCCACTCTCCCCAATCTGTTTCCTGAAATGCTAATGATCAGATCTCAAATATCAAAAATGTGCCTTTTCACCAGTCTTCCAACATTTTTCATGACCATTCTTTTTTTTCCCCCTGCAGAAATTTACTAGATGACCAGAAAGATGAAATAAACACGCACACACAAAAAAATAGCTCTTCTGAAGTAGTCAAAAGTGTGGGATTTCCCTGGTGGTCCAGTGGTTAAGACTTCACTTTAAAGTGGAGGGGCTTCGGGGTGCTCAGATCCCACATGCCTTGCAGCCAAAAAAAAAAAAAAAAAAAAAACCAAAACAAAATATAAAACATAAGCAGTAATGTAACAAATTCAATCAAGACTTTCAAGATGGTCCACATCAAAAAATCTTTTAAAAGAAATGTAGTCAAATTAAAGGGAAGCCCCTTTTAGCCAGTAATGAGGAAAGCTTCCTTCTAGAAAGTACTTCCTCTGTCCCCCACTACCACCAAGTTGTCAATAAAACATTGGTTCTAGGCTTCTCAATGTGGGCAAGTCTTCTGCCTTTTCAGCTGAAATTTTAAAATAATCCTGAGTCATTTGAGGCCAAATCTAGTGATTGTACTGAAAGGTTAAACGGAAGCAGTGAATTCTCCTTGAGGTTTTGCTGGAAGAAGGGGAGCGGACCTGAGGTTTTCTGTGAGAGCCTTAGAAATGAGCCCCTTGCATGCTACTGCCAAAGAGGAAACGCCAAAGTTTTGAGCAATAGGAAAAGCTTTAAAATTTTTCTTTAACTTGGAGGGGAGTAACAAAAACAATGTCCATGTTTGCTCAACACTTCATTTTTAACACTTAAAAAAGTTTTACTGGAAACAATAAAATATAGAAACACCAATTTCTCATTTTAAGGTAAAACTGACATCTTCTAGAACTTTCCTAGTATTCTACCATTCTTATCACTATTAAAAAACAAAACCAAGTTCTAGATCCAAAATAACTAATGAATCTGCTGGTAAATATTCTTCTCATGGTTCTAGCTATCACCCCACTTAATTTTTTTCATTTTGCATTTGTACCTTTCCAAGAATGAGTAGCAATTTTTATTTGAATAATATTTGTGAGAACTGGAATTACTTTCTTCATATTAATTTTTTCTAAAAAAAAAGCACACACACCCTGATCAAATAATTAACACATGACAGAAATCTGCTGATCATTTTCTAAAAATTTATAATCCTCAGAGCCCCCCTAGTAAGAAGATATTATTATTATTTTATAGGTGCGTGCATGCATGTTAAGTCGCTTCGGTCATATCGGACTCTATACGACTGTGTGGACTATAGCCTGCCAAGCTCCTCTGTCCGTGGAATTCTCCAGGCAAGAGCACTGGAGTGGGTTGCCATGCCTTCTTCCAGGGAATCTTCCCAACCTAGGGATCGAACCCATATGTCTTATGTCTCCTGCATTGGCAGGCAAATTATTTACCACTAGAGCCACCTAGGAAGCTCATTTTATGGGTGAGGACACTGAAATTGAGAGAGATTTAATAACTTGTTCAATGTCATCAAGCAGATTCCACAAAAAATTTTTATTAAATGAGCAACTCCTCATTGCCAGTAGTACTGAATTACATTCGTTGCCATTTAATAAGTAATACTTATATATGTATAACTGATACACTTTGCTGTACATCTCAAGCTAACAAATCATTGTAAATCAACTACACTCCAATAAGAAACTTTTTTAAAAAATAGATGAAAAAAAAAATTTTGGTCCAGGAAAGAATTTGCTTTTGTGAAAAGAATTTGATTTTGTATTTACATCCACTAACCAGAAATCCAGAGTACAATTTACTTTTGGCCTGCAGGCCATAGTGAAATTTGCTGCTATTTGCTTTATGGTCACTAACGTCAATCAGATGAAAAGCCCATTATGACCAGCAGTGTAGGGAAAGGGTCTGTGTTGATCCTGCTATTGGTCATTCCATGTTTGAGTGCTTAATTAAGGCAGCTGATTCCTCTTCAGTTGGCTAAGTAAAAATGATATTATTTAAATTCCGTTAAGTGGAAAATTTGTTGTGTTTATTGGTTCACTTGCAAAATTCTCAGGGTTTATTTCCGTTTCAGAAGCCCCTTTCATATCTCAAGCATCACAGTGAGGAAATACAGATTCATCAAAAATTATGATAGAAACTGAGATGTCAACATAGATACAACTTCTCATTTGCTTATTGTTGATCTTAATTAAATACAGCATATGTTCATAGGTTTAAATTCCATATACACTTTAATCTATTCCATTCCCAGTTTGCAATTCCAGTTTTTATTCTGAGAACTTCTTATCTTGTATTCATTACATTGGGAGGCAGCCCAGTCTCACACGATTGCAATGGCACTTTCCTGGCCACCAAGGAACTCTCCTGCATGAGAATGAATGGGAACCCACTCATTCATTAACTCGGGAGCTCACCTGAGCGGTCTTCTTCCCCAGGTGTTACATTAGTCTCTGGGGACACTGAGTGGCGTGAGGTACAGTTCTTAGTACGGAACCCAAGGTCTTCCAAAGAAAACAGGTCAACCCTACTCAATCTGTTAGTATCCTTATGTAGCCCACAGTTTAAAGAATAACATTTACACTGAGAAAACCCAAGTCATACCTGGTAGATTCCAAATGCTGATGACACGAATCAGCACCATACTTTCCCTCTCTGATGGCATTGCCCCAAATACCAGAAAAGTTCTACTCCCAAGCTGCCTCCCTGGAATACTTGGAGGAGAAAATACACAATGGGTATGAAATTCTTTCAAACCTGTGAAGTGCTGTTTCGTGAGGAAGAATCATTTTGGCAGCAATACTTGTGAGGCACCTTAGGGTTCATGCAGGGTAATAAGGCCCTTTGTCTCATAGGGTGGGCTGGGTTGGAAAAATGCCATCCCCATTTTACAGGTGCAGAAAAGGAGGGGTGACCAAGGGACTTTCCCACGATGCCCAGCTTATAGATGGCTATAATTCATAATAAGAATTCTGGCTGCTACCATCTCCCTGATTGAATCAGATGGGGTTTTTTAAAAGCCTGCAGCTCAACGTCTGGTGCATGGTAGGTGTGCGATGAATGTTTCTTGAAACTGATTTCCACTTGCAATTTTGAATACCATTCTGCAATCCCCAACCCTTTCTTCAAGTGATGGGTGTCTTTCTGGGGAAACCACAGAATGGAGGGATAGAGGAGAAAGAGAATAGACCACTGGTTGACCACTCTTTGCACTAGTGTGTCATGGTCTGCAGTGAAGTGTGTGTAAGTGATTTTTACGAATGATAGCTCATAGCACCATCTGATTGATATTTGCCAAAGATATGCTTTTCAAAGTAGCTTCAAGTTTCCTCCTATAACAAATGTCACTTTCACTCCTGTTCAAATGTACTTTTTGGTAGGAGGCAAAAGGTGAAAGCACAGCCAGGCAACAGTGGGCTGAGTCTCTTCATTTGCTCACTTAGCCTCCTCTTTGGGTCCTGGATTTGGTTCAGACGGTAAAGAATCTGCTTGCGGTGCCGTAGACCCAGGCTCCATCCCTGGGTTGGGAAGACTCCCTGGAGAAAGGAATGGCAACCCACGACAGCCTTCTTGCCTGGAGAATTCCATGGTCAGAGGAGCCTGGTGCACTACAGTCCATGGGGTTGCATAGAGTCGAATATGACTGAGCGACTAATTCTCTACACTAGGAGGAGGATACCAGTCCAAAAAGGCAGTGGTATTCTACATTGACAGGCTCTAGCACAACACAGCCTGGGCCAGGCTAGTCCCTGCTCACTCACCTGTCAGCATCCTGAGTCAGGGGATGAAGGAAGAGACCTAGACAATGCAGGATAGGGGCTGGGAAGACTTGTCTGTAGTGAATAGTCCTGAGGGAGGAGAGTGAATGAGCCAAAGGCTGTCAGATAGATGAGCTGTTCCTTGGCATATATGTGGGTGATAGCCAGACCCCAGTAGCAACATCTCAATTTCCAGTAGGCTGCCCGGGCCTGGCTGGGAACCCAGGAAGCAGCCTCCAGCCCTTTCCTGGGAAAGAGAGGGGTAATAACTGGGAAGGATGTTAGGGAGGCAGGGTCCTAGTCAAATGTGTAGCGTGTGGGGTCTCACGGACCTAGGACGCGGAACGATAAACTGAGGCAGAGCAGTAAGAGGGGGCTGGACAGTGGAGAAAGGCTGAGAGAATGAGGCAAATGGGCCTGGGTTTACCCTGGAAAACTGTTGCCAGAGCCTCTGGAAGCAAAACTTCACTCTAGACTCTTCGACAGGTGGGAAATGGCTCCTGGCAGCCCCCTGGCTGCGCGGGGCTGAGAACAGGTTGTGGACCCGCTCTTGGATCTTTGAACCTTCCCTGCTCCGAACTGTCTTCCTGCGTTCCTGGCACACTGCCGCCTTCCTGGCCTCACCCCGCTCCCCTCTCCTCTACTAGATCCCCTATTTCTAGTTTCACATCTTTTCATTTTTCCTGGTTCCTTCCTTGCTTGGAGGAAAGACATCCTCCAGTAACTTTCTGAGACAAGGTACATGGCAGGGGGAAAAGCTCTGAAGCCTGGAGTATCTAACAGTGTCTTTATCCCACCCTCTCAGTAGAGTTCTGTGTTGGAAGTAACTCCTTCAGAGTTTGGAAGGCGTTGCTCCTCTCTCTTCCAGTTTCCAGGGCTGCCATTGAGCAACGCAAAGACCTTCACGTCCCTCATCTCTTGCCTGGCTCTCACTCTCACTGCAAGCTGTAAGATGTCTTTGTCCCCAGTCTTGTGCAATTCCACAGTGATTTGCCTCAAGGAAATGTAGTTTCACACACTGTTCTAGGCTCTCAGTGGGCCCTTAAATCTCGAAACTCATGTCCTTCAATCTTGGGCAATATTCTTGAATTATTTTATTGATGATGTCCATAATCATTTTCTCTTTTCTCTTTCTGGAATTCCTATTATTTAGATATGGAACCTCCTAAGTCTATCTTCTAATCTTCTTATCTTTTCTCTTATACTTTTCATTTCCTTGGGACTTTTTGTTTTTGCTGTACTTTATAGGAGAGCTCCTCAACTTTATCTTTCTCCTAATGAGTACAATGTCCTTAAAAGTTTTTTTTCCTCATGCTTTGTACTCACTCCGTGGACTCCATCTCCTCCAAACGTTTTTTCTCTGTTTTGATCTCCATCTTTTATGCTAGAGGCTTTTCTTAGCTGTCTAACAGTGTTTAAGAACTGGAGATAAAAGGCTGGCTAGATGTGCAGGTGGGATTTGCCACCTGCAAACCAGAGTGAAAGCTACTCTGGGAGAGCCAGCTGAGCCATGTGTTGGGAATCCCTGTTACCAATTCTTCTAGTTCTTTCTTCTGGGAACTAGTGAGACTCTCCAAAGAAGATCCTTCCAATGCCGTGGGTGGTTGGCACAGTAATAGGCCCCCAAAGATATCCAACTGCTAATCCTGCAATTATGTTACCTTCCATGTCAAAGGGGACTTTGCAGGTATCATTAAATTCAAAATCTTGAGATGGAGAGATTAACCTGGATTATTCAGTGGACCCACTCTCATCTTAATGGTCCTTAGAAGATGGAGGCAAAAGGCTCAGAATCAAAAAAGGAGATATGACTGTGGAAGAAGGGACCAATTTACGGAGCTCTGAGCCAAGGAATGTGGGCAGCTTCTAGAAGCTGGAAAAAGCAAGGAAATAGAATCTCCCCTGGGGCATCCAGAAAGAACACAGGGCTATCTCCACCTTGATCATAGTTTAGTCTGAAAGCAATTGCACACTTCTGACCTCCAGAACTGTAAAATACTAAATCTGTGTTGCTTGGTAATTATTTATATAGCAGCTTGGCATTAGGAGCTGGCAGTGAGCATGATGTTGACTTTCATTGTACAGATATGCCCTCCACGTCTTTCTGTTAGTGTGGGGCTATGCCTCAACCTACCTGGTGTCCTTCATCAGAGAAACTCTGTTGAACATGACTTCTCTCCAGATACCTGCATATGTGCCAGGTGAGGGAGGAGCAGTCTCCCAGAAATGTGAAGCAAGGGATGGGGGAGGGGGTTCAGGAGTCTCACTGCTCCCCTCCACTTGGGTCCAGTAGTCCCTGGGCTATTTGCAGGTTCTGCTGGGAGTCATGCTGACCGGCAAGTCTCCCCACCGCTGACTCGGGGTCAGGCTTCCTGCAGCCTCTGTTCCCCCTGCTTTCCAGTGGCTCGCATGCAGCTGTTACCTTCTCTTGCATTCTTTCTGTCGTCATCAGATTATGACTTTTACAAAAACTCCTATAGAGGGACTTCCCTGGTGGCCCAGTGGTTAAGAATCTGCCTTGCAGTGTAGGGGACATGGGTTCAATCCCTGGCAGGGAAACTAAGATGCCACAGGCTGCAGGGCAACTAATTCCACAGGCTACAACTACTGAGCCCATGCACCACCAAAAAAATAAAATAAAAGCTTCTGTGAAGCTTTGTCCAAGGGAGTAAAACCAGATACATGGCTCTGTCCGATGGCTTTCTCAGGAAGTGGCGCCTTCATATTTCCTTCACTCATGAAATCTCAGCCTTCTGAGAACCCTTTGGGGAAGCCAGAGCTCACACCTCACATCCTTTCTCTCTCAGGGAGACTGGGGTCTCTAGCAACTTGGAATGTCTCTTTTGACCATTAATCAGGGTCTTCCCCTCTCCCTGATCTGTACCTCTGTGGCTTCTGCAGACCCACAAGTAAGCCCCAGAATGTTGCAGTAATCATGAAAATACTGAAGTACTTCCCTACTCATTATGAATAGTAAACTTTTCCTAATCACCCCAAACACAGATGCTCCCTGGATACACTAGTTTGCAAGGGCTGCCATAACAAATGACAAATGTCACAGGCTGAAACGGCAGAAGAGCATTTCCTCCTAGTTCTGGAGAAGTCCAAGATCAAGCTGTCAGCAGAGTTGGATTCCTCTGAGGTGCCCCTCCTTGGCTGGCAGGTGGCACTCTTGCTGCCTCTTCACATGGTCATCCTTCTGGGTGCACCCCTGGTGTCTCCCTGGATGTCCTGATCCCCTCTTCTTGTAAGGACACAGGTCAGGTTGGATCAGGACCCTTTTTCACTTAATTACCTCTGTGAAGGCCCTGTCTCCAAGTGTTGCAAGAAGGGGGACCCCTTCCAGGACCTGAGAATGGGCTTTAACACTTTGAAATGCGTTGTCCAAGGAGACACATGCTGACAAAAAGCAAGACTTCATTGCAGAGGGGCGCCCAGGCAGAGAGCAGCAGGGTTAAGGGAAACCAGGAGAGCTTCACTGCCACGTGGCTCACAGTCTCAGGGGTTGTGATGATGTGGTTAGTTTCCAGCTTGTCTCTGGCCAATCATCTTGCTTGGTCCATAGTCTAATTCAGGGTCCTTCCTGGTGGTGTACACATGTCTCAGCCAGGAAGGATTCCAGCAAGAAGGACTCTGGAAGGTTGGTCATCTCCTCCCTCTTTTGGTCCCCTCTGAATTCTCCTGGTTAGCTTTTAGTGGCAGCGGTTAGTTTATGTCCCTTATTGGGATGTCCTGTCGCGAGACAGCTCGGGCAAGCAGGCCTGGCCAAGGAAGGCAGTTTGGGTCACCAATTCCCTAACACAAATACAGTCCCATTCTGAGGTCCTGGAGGTGAGGGCTTCTGCATATGAATTGTCGGGGGACACAGTTGAGTCCTGGACACTGGCCCTCCTTGATTGTGCCCCAGGATTCTGACTGCTTGGTGTCCCTGCCATACCTACGCTCACATATCCACAAGAGCAGCTCCGAACCCACCACTTTCCTCTTTTCTCCCTGCAAGCCTGGGCTGTGTGACCAGTGCTGCCAAGACATCTGTGGACCCAGACCCCCTCCCTTGGAGCGTGAAGGGAAATTAGGAAACCCTTTGTGTTCAGCGTCAAATTTTTATTTCCTTGCTGCTAAAAATATTTTTAAGATGAAAACAAGATACTGTGTACACATATTGTGTGTGGTTCTAAAATAAAGAGTCTCATTTATCCCCTTGAAGGTGTGGCCTGCTTCTGGCCACATTTCAAGTGTCAGTTTACAAGAAAGTGAAAAGTGTTAGTCACATTAGTTGCGTCTGACTCTTTGAGACCCCATGGACTGGAGTCTGCCAGGCTCCTCGGTCCATGGAGTTATCCAGGCAAGAATACTGGAGTAGGTTGCCATGCCCTCCTCCAGGGGATCTTCCCAACCCAGGGAATGAACCCAGGTCTCCTACACTGCAGGCAGATTCTTTACCATCTGAGCCACCAGGGAAGCCAGTTTACAAAGATAGTAAGAAATCTTCGGTCAATAGCGATTCATACTGCAGTTATATGGATCTTTTAAGTGTCCACAGAGGGTGAAAATCTTCATGGAAAAGCATGTTACTGCAGATAAAAGTCGAGGTTTTGAACTCAGAACTGCATTTGAATTCTGCTTCCATCACTGATTAATTGTGTGACTGCAAGCAAATGAGTAAGCCTTTTCATTTCTTCATTTGTAATAACATATAGTTTATGAGGCGATTTTCAGAACAAACCAGATAAGGTACAAACAGTACCTTACAGTCAGTAAGGTCTACACAAGGTCTCAACTAGAGAGTGGGCTACTCCAGAAATGTAGCTCCCTCCCCAACTCCACCCCCCACCCCCCTTACCCTGCACCGGACCCATAGTCTTAACATTGGTATACTCAGCACCCCTTCCATCAGATCCTTCCCTGGTTGGCTCCCAGCCCCAAATCTCACTGGTTCTTTGTAAAATCCTTTGTCCCCTTTCACCCAATGAAGAGGGTTGTGCAAATCCCATTAATAGATTCCTTTGGCCATTTCACTGGACAGGTTTGGATTTGAAAGAGTTTTTATTTGCGAGTTGCATTCAGTCTTTCTCAGAGGCCCTAGGAAGGTCTAGGAACCTCAGGGTTAACACCAGCTCCCAGCCCTCAGACCAGCTCCTGTGTGAGCTAAAGCGCCTCTTCTGCCTCTCCCTGGCTCCCAGAGAAGGGAAATATCAACTTGCTGGCAAAAGTTTTAAAAAAATTTAGAGGAGGAAGAAAATGAATATTTACTGACCATATTTTTTAAAAATGTGAGGCCCCTGATATCAGACTTCCCCCAGGATGAGATATGTACATTCTTAGTCACTCAGTCATGTCCAAGTCTTTGTGACCCCATGGACTGTAGCCCACCAGGCTCCTCGGTCCATGGAATTCTCCAGGCAAGAATACTGCAGTGGGTTGCCATTTCCTTCTCCAGGGATCTTCCCAACCCAGGGATTGAACCTGCATCTCCTGTGTTGTAGGCAGATTCTTTACCACTGAGCCATCAGGGAAGCCCTTCCCCAGGATTGTCTCTCCCAAACCTTCCTACTCCCCACTCTTAGCATCCATCATATCTTCTTTGTGTTATGGTTCCTTGCAGCTTTATCGACTCTTATGGACTCTTGAGAGCCAAGGGCTTTGCCTGGTCCTTTTTCATCTCACATCCCCCACACTGCCAAGCATCCGGTAAGCACTTGAGATGTATGCTCAATGAATGGAGAGTTAAATAGATGAATTCCTAAAAAAAATGAACATGTAAATTAATAGACAGCATGAAAGTAAAAGTGAAAGTTGCTCAGTCACGTCCAACTCTTTGTGACCCCATGGTCTATACAGTCCATGGAATTCTCTAGGCCAGAATACTGGAGTGGGTAGCCTTTCCTTTCTCCAGGGGATCTTCCCAACCCAGGGATCACCCACATTGCAGGCAGATTCTTTACCAACTGAGCCACAAGGGAAGCCCAACAATACTGGAGTGGGTAGCCTATCCCTTCTCCAGTGGATCTTCCCGACCCAGGAATCGAACCAGGGTCTCCTTCATTGTAGGTGGATTCTTTACCAGCCCAGCTAATAGACAGCATATCTCTGAATAAATGTTTGAAAGTGATTGAATGAATAAATGAATGAATATATGTAGGAACAAACACATGTAAGAAAAAGTAAATGTTGTACATGCACAAAAATGTACTCATGTACCTTGATGGAGTGCATCAATTAATCCATTAATGAATGGCTTAAGAGGTGAGGAAGTATATCAATGAATTGTGAATGAATAATTCAATACCACATACGTGAATGAATATTAGACAAGTGAACATATGAGTAAATGAGTACATGAATACAAATGAACTTATGCATAGAGGAGTGAATGAATACATGAATGAACTGTTGAATGCATGCATCCAGGAATGAATGAATGAGAGAATGAGCCAACAAATGGGTGAATGAATGCCTTCCCTCTTTCCCTCAGGACCTCCCCACCCCCTTGAGTGTGCTGGTGATCAGAAAACCTAAGATTCAGAGGGTCAGTTGAGATTCCAGGAGGCAATATTCAAGGCTAAAGGTCTGAGGATGGACTAAGGGCTAGGGCCCAACTGTGCATAGAATATCCCTTTGCTGGGAGTCCCTGGGAGCAGCTGCCACATGGCCTCAGACCTGGACACAGAGGCGGCCACTGGCTCCAGCCAGTGGAACAGTAGGTGGCTGCTCCAGGGGCATCAAGGCACAGGCTGTCCCCCTCTGGCCAGAGTTCCCTTTGCCCTACTCCCCACACCGCCTCCCTCCCAGCACCCCACTCCACCTCCAGACAAGAGCACAAGCCAGCAAGGCAACTAGAGAAAAGGAAATTAGCTCTCAGCATCCAAGGACAGCCTCCTTTAATGAAGAGGCTGCTGCAATAGCTTTGTAACAAGCGGCAACTCCTGTGTTGCGTTACAACAGGTTGAGCCATTCCACGCTCCCCAGTGCCAGGGCTCAGGGAAAGAGGGAGGGAAAACTACCCCTGAACACCAAGCACTTCTCCACACAGGCAGCCCCGGGGTCTGGACTCTACCAGGATTTGAAAGAACTGCCGCATTTCTCATCCAAGAGCTCAGCGTCCTAACTCCCCTGCCTGCCCATCACTGAGCGATGCTTTTCTTTGCTTCTTTTTTTTTTTCTACTTCAGAATCCGAGCTCCAGCCAGCTCTGAGTGACTGACACCTTCTCCTCTCTTGGCCCTGGGAGTGGATTCATTCAGGATCGTGGTAAACTGGTATTTCAGGTCCCCTTGGCAACCCCCTGGCACTCTATCTCCTGAGGATTGTGCTTCTAAAGGACCTCGTGGAGACAAGACTTCTGGGTGAGAATCAACACCTTCTTCTTTGTTTCTTTGCTGCCACATTCAGGCTGGGTTGCTGTTTCGAAGAGAGGTGAGGTTGGTTGGGAGGAAAGACTGTCCTGGAAGTTAGGAATGGGTAGGTAAAAGGTGATGGGGGAAGGGGCCGACTGAAAGATTCCTGGGAACACCACCTCCCACTTCAAGTCTCACTGTGTCCCTGCTTTTCTTATGATGCAACCTTAGAGTAATACCTCCCACTGGAGGTCCGGGGACCCATCCAGCCTCAGGTGCTTGTCAGTTATTGAATTAGTCATCTCAGATGTTCACAGATACCTGGAAGAAATGTCCTGGATCACAACCTCACCAGCCACACCTGAGAGGGTGGGCAGAGGGGCCTGGGCGTCCAGTGCATCTCGAGAGTTGAGGGGGCAATGCTATGGTGTTTTGCGTGACATCCTTCAGCTCCAACTCTGGTTTCCTTTATCTGTGAAGGACTGCTTGAAAATTATGTATTTTCCTACAAAGGGCTTTGAACAGAGTTAAAGAGATCTGTAGAGCTTTACCCACCACTATCTATCCCCCACACATACACACATACACACACACTTCGGTTTGGGAGGAGGGGTGGCAGAAGGTGAAAGTGGCTACAGAAAGACTCTGGCCTTGGTGCCAAACTCCAAACAACAGTCACTGATGAAGACAGTGATGTGCAAATTACTGATTTTTATTGGACCCTTTGGGGAATACAGTTGTTTGTCAGGAAATGAAAGAGAATGTTTGTGCTTATAAAATTATATGGAAAATCAATGCAGGGTTAAGTATATTTCTTCAGTTACTGGAGTCAAGGAATGTTCTCCAGACAATTCTAGCAAGCTCAAAGGGAGGCAGAGAAATCCATAAGTACAGGCAAGGGGGTTGGGCAGAAAGGTCAAGTTGCTGCTGACTGCTACTCTCCTTCACCTGGAGAAATGCCCAAGGGGCATGAGATGATGCAGGCCGTGCGTGGCTGCACTTCAGGTATTCCCAGCGATGCTGAGACCCTCACGCCGAAGAACAGTCTTCAGTCTAGACCTGTCTCTGGTTGTCCTGTTTGTGGGCTCCAATCTAGCGGATCTGAGCCCTGAGTCCCTCTCACAGACGGGCTGGCCCCCCGGGGGAGTTGAGAGGCCATAGAGCATGTTGCAGGGGAGGAGACAGGAACTCCACCTTGTCTGAGTGGCTCAAGAGTTTTCAGTCATAGTGTAAGCAGGGCCTTGGCACTCTTAAGTGGGCTCTGTGGGCCTTGAACAAGGGGCTGAGGAGGGCATAGGAACAGCCAGGGCACCTGTCTGTTTGCCAAGCATTTTTCATTGCACTATTTTTGAAGGTCATTAACATGAAGTGAATAAGAATCACAAGTCAAGCAAATTAGGTAGAACTTTTAGAAGATCATAGATTGATAGCCAAGAAACTACCAGCAAAACTCCTACTTGTGACTGTAAATTCTTTACCAGATGAGAATGAACTGATGTTTAAGAGGCTGAATTGGGGACCAGACAGCCTGCTCTGCGACACAGTCCTCTGCTGTGTGACCCAGGGCAAATGACTGCTCTCTCTGGGTTCCCACTCCTTTGTGTGAATTCTTAGTGATAAGGAGCCCCCGAAGATGTCTTCCTGCTCTAAATCCTGTGAGGCTATGATGAGAGGGTCTTATTGATTAGTAAAAACAATGCTGTTGTGGTGAAGAGGGGGCCTGGACTGAGAGGGGCACAAATTGTTGTTCCGTCACTTAATAGCCATGTGTCTTCGGCAGGTCAGTGAACTTTCCTATGCTTCCATTTCTTCAGTTGAAAACGATTTTGCTAGTTAGCTCCACCTCCGTGCCGTCCATAGTCGAGTTGCCTTGAGAATGAAACATAGTAATGCACGCCAGGGTGCTTGTCCCATCAGATACATGTCGGCTATAAAAATGAATAAAGGAAACTACACATTTTAGCAAAGTATCCTACTGCTGAAGCACTTACAGGGATGGTTGCAAAAAGCAACTAATAAATCTTACCTAATTATTATCAGAGACCAAAATGATCCATTTGGAAGTTCATGATGAGTACAATTGAACAACTGCATTACGACATCGACTGCCAAAACAGATAAACCAAAAGCATCATATCCAAATTCTGTCTTTTCCACAATGCATTGATTTTACCATCTGTGAAATGGGTGTAACAAACCAAGGGCTCTTAGAGAATTAAATGTTGTAATACCTTCACAGGAGCGTCACACAGTGCTTGAGGCACTTGATAAATTGTACCAGTTATTATGTTAGTATTTATTATTCAAAGTTGATAATTAAAAAAATAAAGACCAAAGAACAAAAATACCCTATATCTTTTTTTTTTTAAACATAATGTTTCTGATCATTGGGCCCTGTTTTCTCTGCATGAAAGCTTTTCAGTGACTCTCTTCTTTCATTTACTTCTTCATTCATTGTTTTGTAAAGTGATGGGTGGAGATAACTGAAAATATCATCTGGATTTTATTCAAGTATTAGACATTTCTCAAGGCTTTAGCTGTGTTGCAAACATCAGGCCCCAATGCTTATTTCAGGAATAGAATCCCCTTGCCAGAGAGTGGTGAAATTTAAGGGTGAACTGTCTTTGGCTGACATGACTCTGCAGGCTATGATTGTGTGTATGGCAATTACAGACCCAAGCACGTCTGACAAAGCATTTGATGATTCAAACAAGAACCGAAAATCCCTTGAAAATAAAGACCATGTTTGGTCCATTCTTATTTTTATTGGCATAGAAATGGATATAATATAACACCTTCAGAGCCTCAAACTACTATTTAAACTCCAGGCCTCATTTCAGGCCTGAGGATGTGAGTTCATGAATATTCTGAAACTGAAGCTCTCATTTTCAAAAGGAGACTAAAACAAGTTTCAAAGTCTTACAAAATATACAGATCAAAGTTGGAAAATGAAAATACCACTCTTACATGTTTTCAGATCTACCTGCAATAGTCTTTGCTTGTCCGTTTTGCCCTGTCAACCTCTCGTATGGCCTCTTCTTCCATCGCGGGCATGGACACAGTATCTCGCTCTTTCTCTCATGCACATGCTCAATGCATCACAATCCCCTTCAATTCTGATGATCTTTCCTCCCATGCCAAAGAGAAAGGGGCAAATGGCTAGCTCACAAGTTATTTTTCTAAAAACATAATATACTGTGGTCTCAATTATGAGGTAGGCAAAAAAGAATAAAAAGAAATCAATAAAAAATTTAAATACCATACTTAAGGGCAGAAAGATAACAGAATTTGAATGGTAGGCATCTTTGCATGGCAGAAATATAATTTTCTTGCTTTGTCCCACTTTTTTGTATTTTCTAATTTTCCATGATGTGCGTGTATTTCTTTTGAGTAAAAAATTTTAATATTTTTAAAAGAAATTTTATATTAAATACTGGTGCTTTTTCAGTATAACATGTTTCAAGTTAAGTAGTCACTAATAATATCTCACCTTTGTGCTAGCAAATGTCTCACTGGCATTTATACCTGACTTTTAAGCATGTATCAGAATGTCATCCACATGTTACCACTTCCAGGGTGTGATGGCAATACGCAGGCATGCTCTGACTGGCTCGCCGTGCCTTCAGCTCTGGGTTAAGGCTTAACTGGAGGAGGTGCATCCCCTTGCCTACTGCCCCCGAGTCGGACTCAGAAGCTGCCCTGTGTAGGGCTCTGTGGGTAGAGCTCCTGAGGACTGGGGTCTGTGTTTAGACTTCCCTGGTGGGACTTCCAACATAGGCTGCCTACAAGTATTTTTTTTTTCTGATTTTTAATAACACTTTTATTTTTTCTGATTATAAAAGGAATACATGGTCCTTACAGAAAATGTTAGTTAAACATAAAGAAGAAAATAAGATACCCACAATATTATATTTCCTCTCCCTAGAAATGATGTCTGTCGCACACTTAAGGATTCCCTTCCTCTCTGTGTGTGTATGTGTCTGGGGAACACTTTAAGCAGTGGGACTGCATTGTGTATATGTGTGTGTATGTGCACATGTATGATACGTGCATCATAAGAGCTGTTTGTTTATAACAATTTTTGTGCCACATTGTAACACAGGTATCATAACTTATTTAACCAGTCCTCTTTCCTGGGCATTCAGATCTCCCGCTTCTTCAATTTTGGTTAGTGTAAGTTATGCTGTGCCAAACAGTCATAATTCCTATTTCCATCTTTGGCAGTATTTCCTTAATATAGATTGCTTGCATTGAAATTAATGGGTCAAAGAACATTGGCACTTAAAAAATTGTTTATAGTCAAAGAAATGCAAAGTAAAACAGTAGTGAGAGGCAAGTGTGCTTGGATCAAATTGGAAAAACTAAAACTGTTTCTCACAAGCTTGCAAACATTGGGAATATTTTTCTTCTTCACCTTTGACGTATTGATACACAAAACCCGGTCCTTTAATATCATTTTAATTTGCATTTCTTTGATTATTAGTGAGACAAAACTCTTTTTCATGTTGATTAGCCATTTGTTTTTTACTCTTCTATTTATTATCCTTTCGTGCCCCTTGTCCATTTTTCTACTGATTTTTTTCCTCATCAATTCATAAAAGACCCATCTCCATTAAGGATATTAAACCTTTGCCACTTCTATTAAAAATATCTCCTCAATGTTATTTGCCTTTTATTTTTTAATGAATTCTTCTGACGTGCAGCCATTTAAGTCTTATGTAGTCCATCTACTGATGTCTTTCATTGCAGTTTCTTCCCTTTATTATCCTTAGAAGTGCTTTCTTTTTCAGAGATCAGATACTCACTTTCAGCATTTTCAAATTGGTTTGTTTTTAATATAAAAATCAAGCGTGAGTTGCGGCAAAAGACGAGTTGAGTTCTGTGAATTTTATCAGGTAGCTAGGGCCTCAAGATGCTCTTTCTACCTTTTGCATCATGAGAACAAACTGAGCATTTGCTTTTGAAATGTGCAAACGGTTCTGGGGATGCAGACCAAGGATGGAACAGCGAGAAGGGATCTGCAGAAAAACCAGAGAATGAGAATTCTCAGTAGGTATGGGTGTTCCTCCTGTTGTGTACCAAATGTGGTTTTAAATGATAGTTGCTGAGAAGTTGTTTAACAGCAGGACCTCCATAAGTGCTGGTCCTAAGAAGGGAGTCAGAGAGAATCTTGCTGTGTGTCTAAAGAAGTATATGCTCGTTGGTCAAGGCCCTGCCACTGGAGGAACACAGCTGTGGTCTCAGGTGGCAGGTATGAAGCTAAATGATTCTGAATTAGATCTTTGCTCTGGGTCACATTGGACCAGCTCAATTGTCCCCTGTTGTTTCGAGGCTATGGTTGTTAGCTGGGAGCTCTAGAGCCAGGGTTTTCTGCATAGTGGAGGAAGTCCAGGGCCCCAGCAGGGATTGGGTGCTGGTGGCAGAAAGAGCATGGGTTTCAGGTTCTGCAGACCATCAGACTCTGCTCCGCCAGTTCCCAGCAGTGTGACTTAGAGCTTTACCTTGTCTATAAAATGGGGATAATAAGAGTTTACTAATGATATTAGTAATCCGTATAATCAGCTTGCAAGGTTATTATGAATAGTACAGAACTTCATACATGCTAAACACTCATCCTTTGGAAGCTTTGAAAATGAGTTGACTTGCAGTGTTTGTCTTTTGGGGCCCACGTTATAAAGCAGAGGGTCACCAACAGGCTACCCGTCTACCCAACAGGCTTCTCAGGGGCCACCAAGCTACAGGGACCTAATCTTCGCCATCTAAAAATTAGGACACCCGGCCGAGAAAGGATTTGTATGAACTTACATGTGTGAAAAACTTCACAATGTTAAAAAAGTAGAGTCCCATCCCATTATACATTGACTAAATTGCCTTTAATTGAAAAAAGTAAAATTGTACCAGGTGGAGGAGAACCACAAATTTAGTTACTTTTAAGGGACTGTGAAAATGACAAAACAGGAGAAAAAGAGTCAAATCCTCTGGTTTAGAATATTCCACAATTCTTCCAAGTCATGCAGACGCCACCTCTGGTTTCTTTATTCATAGGTTTCTAAATAGCAAAGTGGGTCGGGAAGGACCTGTGCAGTGGAGAGGTCTTTCTTCAGCTGATGCATTAGACCAGGGCCATAGAAATTTTCAACCCAAATAAACGGGGGGGAAAAGCATTATTTGAAGGGGAAAAAAATGGGTATTCCTTAGAACGTTGAAAATATGTGTCATACTGTCATGTCCTTTGCAGCTTTAGAAGCCTTTTGTTGGTTCGAGACTAGAATAATGTATTATGTAGAGATTTATTAATAAAATAATTATGTTGGGCATTCTGAGTTTAAAGGGACCATCCATTCTGGTAGTACTTACACATTTAGTAATTTAATTCAGAAAAAAATTACAGTGTGGTCACCCATGGAGCTGCTGAATTTGAAGAGAGCTCTGAGCTCCCTGTTTGTATCCTGTTTAGAAGCAGCCAGTAGAAACCTGAGCCCATCAGAAAACATCGGTATTAGCACAAGAACGAAACACCTGGATTTCCTGGATTTTGTGTCCTTACACATCATAAGCAGATTCCGAAAGTATTTATTTTCACAAATGGTGAACTGTGGGTAAAGAACTCTTTTCTGGAGACAGCTTTTGCCACTTGGAACCTGGTCCAATCAGCCTCACTCCAAAAAAAAATGCCTTTCTTCTGACACATAGTTGCAAATCACACTTCTGCCAGCCCACCACACCCTTATCAGAAAATCTAGCCTATAGAAGTGCTTCTATGCTGGAAGCCGGTGTCTCCATTTTTGCTGAGGGGGGAATGAAGAATGAATGAAGAGAAATATAGCGCAGTAGCCAGCTTGCATACAGGAGGAAAGAGCTTGCTGTAGTACACCCAGGTTGAGTAATAGCAGCCCTCAGAGTTAGCCAGAAATAACTTTGCAAGCCTGCGGGGCCTTGGTTCCCTGATTATTGAGAATTTGCCACAAAATGGCCTGTTAGCAGGAATTTAATTTACATAGGTTATGGAAATAAGCTAAAATAGGGAAAGCATGGCTTCAGAATTCTGAATTTAGAAATACTTAAACTGTGAGTCAACCAATGGCAGACACAGCTTGGCATCAGAAGTCTCGAAATCTAGTCTCAGCTCTGCTGCGAAATAGATAGTTGGATGATCTTCGCCTATGGTACCACTCTGAGTCAATTTCATCAATGAAATATGAAAATAATAATCATAAAAATACTGACATTACAGCATTGTTGAATGACCACTGAAATCGAGTAGACAAAGGTGGCTTATCCACTGCCCACGTGAAACAGACGCTGGTGTTGGTGGTGTTGGTATAGAAATAGGGGGGCCACAGGTACAGTGCTAAGAGTCCTGGCTGTAGACCCAGGCTACCTGACTGTTGCTCTTGACTCCACCCCCTGCTTTAGCTCCAGTTTCCTGGCTCTTGGCTTCAGTGTTTTCATCTGTACTATGGAGTCATCAACAATGCAAATTTCACCTCACTGAGATAATGTGTTCGGAAGGTCACGCGTATATATGAATGACTCCAAAGGGACAATGTCTGCATTTTCTCTTCATGGCATCTTCAGAGATTAGCACAGTGGCTGGAACAATGTAAATGCAAATAATTATTTGTGGAATGAAAAAAAAATATGATTCTCATGCTTCATATTGTCTCAGAGCTCAGAGCAGGGTCAGGTAATATATATTTTTTTCCGGCTATAAATGCCTTTCCAGTTCCAGGGTTAGGCAAATCACAGCTTGTTTTGTTTTATCTCTAAAGGGACGTGTAACTTGCTGCCATTTCTGTTCCACTCTGATTTGGAAATGTCATCAGAAAGGGGAGAAAGCACAGTTCCATGCCAGCCTCAGGATTTGCCCAGAGACATAGGGCTACTTGGTAGCAGAGATAGAATTGGAACTCAGGTCAGGCTAACCCAGAGCTCTCCACTTTTCTGTCTGTGTGGGTATACTTAACAACTTGAAGAGCAGCTGTTATCCAGAGGAAGCCCACTTGGAGAAACTTCTGCCTTCATTTATGAGGGCTGTGCCCACTGGAGGTGGGAAAGGACATGGCTTTAGGATTTCAACACTTCACAGCTTCAACCAGATGCATAGGGATTATAACATGCCATTCTGCATGGTTGTAGGTGAAAAGCTCTCTGTGGCCCACCTTGGGAAATTACTTCAGGGGAAAGTCACATATTGTCTTAAGCATCTGAATCATTCTTCTACAATAATTTCCTCATCAAAAAATTTTATTGGGAGGAGAAAATTACCAGGAAAGAGTCACAGAGCTGTAGATGTTAGAAGAACAGAATACATAAAAGATTTCCCCTTCAACTCATGCACCTGCATCCTCCTGTTTTTCTAAGATCTGTAAGTGTTGGAATAACATATCGGACTGATCTACACTCAGCGTGATACTTGTAAAGATGTCTGAAAAGGAAATCATGAAATCACCAAACCTTCTAGAGCAGGGGATCCCAATCCCCACGCCATGGACCAGCCAGTTTGGAACCTGGTCTCACAGCGGGAGGTGGACAATGGGGTATTCACAGCCACTCCCCATCACTCGCATTACTGCCTGAGCTCTGCATCCTGTCAGACCAGTGGCAGTATTAGACTTTCATAGGAGCGTGAACCCTACTGTGAACTGTGCATGCAAGGGATCCACGTTTCGAACTTTTTATGAGAATCTAATGCCTCATGATCTGAGGTGGAGCTGAGGCAGTGATGCTAGCACTGAGGAGTGGATGAAAATGTAGAATATCATTAACACAAGCAGAGAAAGCGATGGCAACCCACTCCAGTACTCTTGCCTGGAAAATCCCATGGACAGAGGAGCCTGGTGGGCTGCAGTCCATGGGGTCGCTAAGAGTCGGACGTGACTGAGAGACTTCACTTTCACTTTTCACTTTCATGCATTGGAGAAGGAAATGGCAACCCACTCCAGTGTTCTTGCCTGGAGAATCCCAGGGGCGGGGGAGCCTGGTGGGCTGCCATCCATGGGGTCGCACAGAGTCAGACACGACTGAAGTGACTTGGCAGTAGCAGCATCAGCATCAGCATTAACAAGAGAGGTTTGACTGCACAGAGACCATGATAAGTCAATTGCTTGCAGATTCATGTCAGAACCCTATCAGTGAGTGGCAAGTAATGGTGAGCTGTATAATTATTTCTATTATATATCACAATGTAATAATAACAGATATAAAGTGCACACGAAATGTAATGTGCTTGAATCATCCTGAAACCGTCTCCCCCCAACCCCTGGTCCATGGAAAAATTGACATCCACAGAACTGGTCCCTGGTGCCAAAAAGGCTGGAGATGCTGTTCTAAAACCCTACTTCCAAGATCTTGGCAAATGGATCCCATCTTTTCCCTCTTACCCAGGCCTTAGACATCTTTGCTGCTTTGACTAGCAAAGTCAAAACAGTTCTTTTCTTTAAACAGTCCTGCCAGCTTCCACAAGAAAGTCTGACTGCTTGGAAGGTTTCTACTTGGCCATTGGCATGGTTTTCATCTACAGGAAAAAGAAATTAAGGGTTGTTTCCTGTCATGGATGGGTTTACATTTAAAAATATGCTGTATGCAACTATAACATCATTGTATTTCACCTAATTAATGGCTTGAGAGTCCCTTGGACAGCAGGGAGATCCAACCAGTCCATCCTAAAGCAAATCAGTACTGAATATTCATTGGAAGGACTGATGCTGAAGCTGAAACTCCAATACGTTGGCCACCTGATGTGAAGTACTGACTCACTGGAAAAGACCCTGATGCTGGGAAAGATTGAAGGCAGGAGGAGAAGGGGATGACAGAGGATGAGATGGTTGGATGGCATCACTGACTCAATGGACATGAGTATGAGTACACTCCAGGAGTTGGTGATAGACAGGGAAGCCTGGTGTGCTGCAGTCCATGGGGTCGCAAAAAGTCAGTCACGACTGAGCAACTGAACTGAACTGATGAATTAATGGCTGAATAAACTAACTGAATTAATGGCTATCATGGGTGAAGTACGGCGCTGTGCTTAGAGTTCTGCACACAGAGTAATTGCTCCAGGTGTATGTACAGGATGTCACTGATACAGATAGTAATGGGAGCTTTGATGATAACAGATTTTAAAGCCTTTTTAAGAATATCATGGCCATGTCTAAAAAAAGCAGTGTGAAATGAGAATTTTAAATTTCTACTTTATGAGTATAAAATAAACCTGAGAAGTAACCCTTGTCCATAGTAGATATAATAATAGCATACTCCGCATCCTACTGTCTGGCCTTCTCTAGATTTGTTCATTTGTCTCAAGATATGTTTTTTAAGCCTGTACTGGGCATTATGCAGACAATAGTCAACAGGACAGGCACCTGCCCTCTTGAAGGTTCCAGAATTGCAGGAAAGACTGATGTTGGACAGGCCACCACTGGTAATGGTGAGTCCTGCTTTTTTTTTAAAGAAAAGAGTCAGGCGTAACAGGCAGGTTTGAATATTCTCTTTTGGAGCCTGTCATAGCTAGCACTCTCTGAGCACGTGTTTCTTCTTTGCCTAGAATGTTCTGCCCACCTTCCCAGCAAAGGGAATCTTCCAGGCAAGTATCATGTTAGTTCATGTGTTCCCTGGCCTCTGAAGGCAGAATTAGGGCTTTTTTAGCACTGTGTTCCCAGAACATGGTCCAGGTGCTTTTATCAAGAGACTACTTGGCGCCTTTCAAGTGCTCTGGCCCTGAAGTCAGAGTCTTTGGGTTTCAATCAGAGCCCCACCACTTATTAGTTAAGTGGACTTAAACAATGAACAATTATGTAGCCGCTCGCCTCACTTTTACCATCTGTAAAATGAACACTTAAAGTGGCATATAACTATTGGGATTGTTGGGAGGATTAAACGAACAACTCATATAAAAAGCACATAAAAGAATGCCTGGCAGATAATAACCGCTTTTTCAGCGTTGGCTGGTACTGCCACGGCACTAATGAATACTTTATGTTGAGATTATGTGTTTAATCTGTCTGTCTGCCTCCTTAGACCATACATTCTTAGATATCAGGGTCCTTGATTTATTTATCCCTATGTTCTTGCTCTCAGCACACGGTTTGGCACCCAGGAGGGTCACAGGCAGAGCCTGGTAAATGAAAGGAAGAGTGATGAGTCCCCACAAACAGGATGCTCAGGGCCCACGTCAAAGGAATTTAGGTCAACGTCATTCTAGGAACTTGGCTTATGCTGCCTGATATGATTTTGTTCCATTTCTTGGTGAAGAACAAGTAAGGAAAGAAAAGTAACTAGATCTTTTGGACCAACCTTGGTTTGCTCCTTGGCTCTTTTATTTCAATGCAGACTCTCCTCTGGTTCCTTGGACACCGTGGAAAATAACTAGCATTTGTTTAGATTCAGCCATCACATTCTTTGAAAGAGAAAACAACATCATGTCTTTCTTTTTTTAATTATGCCAAGCCGCGTGTGTGAGAGTCCTACAACACCATGCAATTTTATTTTGTCAAGTGCCTTTCATCACAAGCTGCATCCCTGACATTCCAGTTAAACAATGACTGATAAGGTGTTTGGGGCGGTAGGGAGGAGGGCAGTGAGGGGACCGAAACAAAGGAGGAAGTCTGTGAGCACAGGGACCTCTAGTCAGACTTCAGGGGCCTCCAAGTCTCCGTCCGGTGGTGATTGCTCAGTAACGTTTCAAGCAGAATAACTGGAATGGAGACGTGGTTTGGCAAATGGCTTAAACAACAGCTTTGATTTCATGGTGATGAGAGTTACACTGTGCTTGTGCTGCTCTGAAGCTCCTTCGACGCCAGGCAGGGCTTCCTGTTTAGCAAGGCGTGTCTCTGCAGACAAAATGCTGTCCGCCTCTGCATTGTCAGTGGAGAATCAGAGCAGCCGCGAGCACTTCAGAGGGGCCCCGCAGCGTCCACCCGTGGCCCAGAGTCAGGGAACACGAGGCCTGACGTTGCAGTACGAAGTGCATTCTTCATCCTCGGTTGGTCAGGCATTACTGTACGCACTTCATACACTTCATTTCAGGGAACAAGGCCCATAGGCCCAATACACCCAGGACCTGAGAGCTAAGAATGTTCACATTTTTAAAAGATTGTTTAAAAAAAGAACAACAACAATAAGTACAAGACAATATGCAGCAGATATCGTATGTGGCCTACCAAGCTTGACATATTCACTTTCCGGTCCTTTATAGAAAAATGTGCTGATTCCAGCTTCATCTTATTAGTTCGGTCAATAAAATGATGTGAGCATTTATTGTCCCCATTCTGTAATTTGGATCCTACATCTTAAAAAGGATAAGTACTCATCTGATATTACCCAGTTAGTCAGTATAACTCCTACCCAGGGATCACAAACTCAGCTATCTCCAGGACTTGGGCAGATAATGTGAATGAATACATGGGCCCAGGAGGGGCTGTGACTATACAGAGGTGACATGGCCTTTCCAAAGGACAGCTGCTGTGTAGTTCAGGCCAATGGTGACTCACCAAGTACAGTGACCCATGCTACTAATTTTCTGATCTTTCAAGGACAGCCAGGAAGCCAGATTTTTATGTAAAATCTCCTAATTTCCAAAGGCTGGCCAACCAGACTCAAAGTTTATTTAAAGTTACATGGTTCATACAGAACAGGCTTGTGGGCTGAATGTAGCCCAAGAGCCTACAGTTTGAAACCAGTGCATATTATTATGAGTTCATTTGTTCCAATCCCTTTACTTAACAGTGAGAAAACTGCAAATTGGAAAAGAAGAGTGAAATGACTAAGATCACAGCACTATTACGTAGCAAAATCCAAATCATTTGATTTTATTATATGAGCTCTCTGTTCTGAGCACCGCTCTGATTTCTAATTGGTACCACAGATAGTTTGGAAGTAGGAATGATTTCTTATAGACTTATCTAAACCACCAGGGACTGATGCTGAAGCTGAAGCTCCAATACTTTGGCCACCTGATATGAAGAGTCAATTCACAGGAAAAGACCTTGATGCTGGGGAAGATTGAGGGCAGGAAGAGAAGGGGGTGACAGAGGATGATATACTTGGATGGCATCACCAACTCAGTGGACATGAGTTTGAGCAAATTCCGGAAGATGGTGAAGAACAGGGAAGCCTAGCATGCTGTAGTTCACAGGGTCTCAGAGTCAGAGATAACTTAGCAACTGAACAATGACAAAAAATCACCAAGTGCTACAAGGAGATAACAGAAGTTCAGACAGACCTGAAGGGTACAGCTTAAAGATCATCTGGAGCCTCTTCCTCATAATTTTAAAGTTTTGGAAAACAATCAGAGAGGGTTCCTGAAAAACCCAAAGTCATACAGCTAAGAATGGAGATGGGTCTCTGACCTCAGATCCTAGACTTATTCCAGTGCTTTTGCTTGACCCTCTGATGGACTTGAATTTTTCAGATGTCTCTCCAAAATCTCCTTTATTATACCTTGTGTGACACATGAGCATGGTTCTAGCTGAGCCTATGCTGAAATTCACACACAGCTGGGTTGTTGTTGTTCAGTTGCTCAGTCATGTCTGACTCTTTGTGACCCCATAGACTGCAGCCCATCAGGTTTCCCTGTCCTTCACCATCTCCCGGAGCTTGCTCAAACCCATGTCCATTGAGCTGGTGGTACCATCCAACCATCTCATCCTCCATCGTCCCCTTGTCCTCCTGCCTTCAATCTTTCCCACCATCAGGGTCTTTCCTAATGAGTTGGCTCTTCACATCAGGTGGCTAAAGTATTGGAGTTTCAGCTTCAGCATCAGTCCTTCCAATAAATATTCACCATTGATTTCCTTGAGGAAGACTGGTTGGATCTTCTTGCAGTCCAAGGGACTGTCAAGAGTCTTTTCCAACACCGCAGTTCAAAACCATCAGTTCTTAGGCACTCAGCCTTCTTTATGGTTCAACTCTCACATCCATACATGACTACTGGAAAAGCCATAGCTTTGACTAGATGAACCTTTGTTGGCAAAGTAATATCTCTGCTTTTTAATATGCTGTCTTGGTTGGTCTAGCTTTTCTTCCAAGAAGCAAACATCTTTTAATTTCATGGCTGCAGTCAGCATCCACAGTTATTTTGGAGCCCATGAAAAGAAAGTCTGTCACTGTTTCCACTGTTTCCCCATCTATTTGCCATGAAGTGATGGAACCAGATGCCATGATCTTCGCTTTCTGAATGTTGAGTTTTAAACCAGCTTTTTCACTCTCCTCTTTCATCTTCATCAAGAGGCTGTTTAGTTCCTCTTCACTTTCTGCCATAAGGGTGGTGTCATCTGCATATCTCAGATTATTGATGTTTCTCCCCACAATCTTGATTCCAGCATGTGCTTCATCCAGCCTGGTATTTCACATCAGGTACTCTGCATACAAGTTAATTAAGCAGGGTGACAATATATAACCTTGTGCATAACAGTATGAAAAGGCACAGCTTAGAACATCTAGCAAATTAAATGGATCCTCACTTTTCCACCCATGTTGGAAGCTGGCCTGAGTTGACTTGCTTGCAGGGTGGTGAATTCTAGGGGAGCTAGGAGTAGAGACTAATGATGGGAAAGAGGATACAGAAGGACAGAAGTTTTATTTCCCCAGGCCAGTAAGCCTACAGGTGGCAGCTGGCAGAGCTGTTTTCATAAAGAACCTGTGAGATCCAGGTCTGTTACCTGGGGTCCATGTGACTTTGACTGGGAGATGGGCTTCTCCCTATTTCTGCAAGAAACACGTCACAACTCTGCTGAGGGCTCATAGGAAGGCATGAGGCCTTTCCATAGCTTGAGGATCCTGAGTTTCAGAATGCCTGGAACTAGAACTGCAGGTGGAATGCTCAGAGAAGGCACAAAATGCAGTGGTAACAGTGAAAGGGTACCCTTGGGCTTCATAGGTGGTGGGAAGAAGAGAGTATCTTGCAACCACAGCTGTAGAGAGGGCTGTGAGTGCGTATGAGGCACACCAGTGCTCCTGGAAAATGTGTATGGTGGGAGATGTGAATGCCTGCCAGTCCTTCTCGGGTAGGAAAATGGAAGGCAGATAATGAAAGTTGTACTATTACTGTTCATGGGAAAAATGCAAATGTGAATGTGTTAGTCTCTCAGTTGTGTCCAACTCTTTGTGACCCCATGGACCGTAGCCCACCAGGCTCCTCTGTCCGTGCATTTCTCCAGGCAGGAATACTGGAGTGGGTAGCCATTCCCTTCTCCAGGGGAATCTCCCGCACCCAGGGATCGAGCCCAGGTCTCCAGCATTGCAGGCAGATTCTTTACCGTCTAAACCACCAGGGATATGGTACCAGTACTGTTCACATGGGCTCCTTTGTACCCTGAGAAGTTAGGTTCCATATGACATGGCTGCCACAGAGAGACCTCAGTCTGGAGCCTAGTCAAAGCGCAGTCCCAGGATTAGCAGTTTCAGGGTCACCTGGGGGCTTTGTAGAAAAGCAGACTCTCAGCCCTGTGCCAAGCCGACTGAACTTGAATCTGCAGTGTAACCAGAGCCTGGGTGATCTGTGAGTACATTAAAGTTTGAGAAGCTCTGGCCGTGGTATCAACAGCTCCAGGTAAATTGCAGGTTCTAATCTGAGAACTGTCTGTTTTTGTTTTGTGATATTGACCAACTTCTCCACTCCTCTCCTTGCTCATTTTTAAAATGAAGATAATAATGATATCTATTTATAGGGTTATTGTGTTGTTTAATTGAGATATTGTGTAAAGCTTGTGATTGATGCCTATACATTCTTAGTAAATAATGATTATCATCATGACTATGATTACTTTTGATAATTCAGAACTTGTCATCAAAGCATTTGTAAGAGAGGCTTCTCTGGTTCCCTGTGCATTACCTTCTCTCTAGTAACCCAGTGAGCTTTCCTCTCACTTCAACACAGCCTACCAGTAATTTTAATATTAAACTTGTAGCTGGTCTTTATTGATATTCTTCAGAGGACTAGGGACTAAAAATACAAGCCAGATAGCATCCCAGTTACCCTCACTACAACCAGTAAGGTTATCTGCTCTTGAAAGGTGAGGAAATTCAGGGTCCCAGGTTCACCCAGAGCCCTGGAAACAGTAAAGAGTAGAGACAGAATTCTTCCCCAGGAAGGAGCTCAAGACCAGGAAGTGGTTGCAAACCCCTTAAAGTCCTGGCCTTAGGGCTGTGGACTTCTGTTGCACATGGAGGGCTTACCAAACATGTTCTTTTTTTTTAAATTGGAGAATAATTACTTGACAATATTATAATGTATTTTGCCATACATCAACATGAATCGGCCACAGGTACACACATGTCCCTCAAGTCCTGAACTCCCCCTTCCACCTGCCTTCCCACCTTATCCCTCTGGGTTATCCCAGAGCACCGGCTTTGGGTGCCCTGCATCATGCATCGAACTTCCACTGATCATCGATTTTACATAAGGTAATATACATATTTCAATGCTATTCTCTCAAATTGTCCCACCCTCACCTTTTCCTGCTGAGTCCAAAAGTCTGTTCTTTATATCAGCGTCTCCTTTGCTGCCTTGCATGTAGGATCATTGATACCATCTTTCTAAATTCCATATATATGTGTTAATGTGCAGTATTTGTCTTTCTTTTTCTGACTTACTTCACTCTGGACAATAGGCTCTAGGTTCATCCTCATTAGGACTGACTCAAATGTGTTCCTTTTTATAACTAAGTAATATTCCATTGTGTATATGTACCACAACTTCCTTATCCATTCATCTGTGGATGGACACCTAGGTTGCTTCCATGTCCTAACTATTTTATATAATGCTGCAGTGAACACCAAGGTACATGTATCTCTTTCAGTTCTGGTTTCCTCGGGGTGTATGCACAGCAGTGGGATTGCTGGGTCATTACCATACACTTTCATTCCCACTCCCTTCTCAACACCTACTAAAGTGAGAGAGAAATGAATAAAAGGGAAAAAAAACTGGAAAGGAGAGAATAGCATTTTGGATCGGTCAAGCAGATGGGGAAGAAATAATTGACTTAGGCAAACCTGTGAAAGTAAAACCTAAGTGACCAGTGGCAAAAGCTCAGAATCTATCTCATTTTCGCTGTTGAGCCCCAGGAAGGCTCAGAAATTAGAAGCTCAGGCATTTCCAAAAGTGAAGGGTCTGGGAAGGGTTGAGAACAGGAAGATTGGTTGAATGTGTTAAGAGTCCCTCCCTCCCTGCCCTGCTCTCCTGGGTGCCTGTCCCCACCTCCAGCAGGTAGAGGAATGGAGATCTATTGTCAGGAATGAATGAGCCCAAGATGCTCTGGATGTTTGGAAAGCAGCATCGCTGAAGGTATGTAGTCTGTGCCGGAAATAGGAACAAGAGGAGTAAACGAACTCTGTATAGAAATGATGAGACTGCCTTCTAGTCCTTCCCCCATTAAGCTTCTAGAAAATCTTAGCAGCCAGTCTGGTTGACCCTCTTGTTGACCCTGGCCCCCAGGAAGAGACTGGAGAATTCTTGTGCAACTGAGTAGCCCCTGAGAAAAGACTTACAGATACTGTTTGGGAATCACCAGTAAAATAACCTAGCCAGATCATCCTATAAGGAAGTCCACCAGGCAACACATCTGGCTCTGAAATCTCTGGTTAGTTTTTAGTTGATTGGGTATGGCTAACCCTAGATCACCAGTATCTGATGAGCAAAGCCCTAAACACAGAAACAAAATGACAATTTTTTAAAACCCTAAAGAGCACAAAGGCAATGGTAGAAAATTTCATAAAATGCATCATTAATATCCTTAGAGAAATAAAGATATTATGTAGATGAAACAAGAACTGGAGGCTTTTTAAAGAGAAACATTCAAATGGCTTAAACAGGCTCCTGAAAATTAAAACATATGACCGCAGAAATAAAAATGTCAACAGATGGGTTGGTAGACAAAGCTGAGAAAATCTCCCAGAAAGTAGAACACAAAAGACACAAATATTAAAAGAGAGAAAGAGGATTAAAAAATTAGAAACAGTCTCAGTCAGTTCATGTTTGACTCTTTGTGACCCCATGGACTGCAGCATGCCATGCTTTCCAGTCCATCACCAACTCCCAGAGCTTACTCAAACTCATATCCATTGAGTCAGTGATGCCATCCAACCATCTCATCCTCTGTCATCCACTTCTCCTCCTGCCTTCAATCTTTCCCAGCATCAGGGTCTTTTCCAGTGAGTCAGTTCTTTGCATCAGGTGGCCAAAGTATTGGAGTTTCAGCTTCAGCATCAGCATCAGTCCTTCCAATGAATATTCAGGATTGATTTCCTTTAGGATTGACTGGTTTGATCTCCTTTCAGTCCAAGGGACTCTCAAGAATCTTCTCCAACACCACAGTTCAAAAGCATCAGTTCCTCAGTGCTCAGCTTTCTTTATGGTCCAACTCTCACATCCATACATGACTAATGGAAAAACCATAGCTTTGAACAGTATGAAAAGGCAAAAACACTGAAAGATGAACTCCCCAGGTTGGTAGGTGCCCGATATGCTACTAGAGAAGAGTGGAGAAATAACTCCAGAAAGAATGAAGAGACAGAGCCAAAGCAAAAACAACACCCAGTTGCGGATGTGACTAGTGATGGAAATAAAGTCCGATGCTGTAAAGAGCAATATTGTATAGGAACCTGGAATGTTAGGTCCATGAATCAAGGTAAATTGGAAGTGGTCAAACAAGAGATGGCAAGAGTGAACATCGACATTTTAGGAATCAGTGAACTAAAATGGACTGGAATGGGTGAATTTACATCAGATGACCATTATATCTACTACTGTGGGCAGGAATCCCTTAGAAGAAATGGAGTAGCCCTCATAGTCAACAAAAGAAACACTATAGGAGGTCCCATATCTGAATAAAAAGATTTGGAAATAAGAAAATCAGCAATAAAACATTTCAAACAAATCTTTCCATTTCCAAAGTAAAAGAATTCAGAAAAAGATCAGCACATTGAAAGAAACAAGACCCACACCAAGCATCACATAATTTCTGAACACTGGGGAAAAGAGAAGATCCTAAGTTTTCAGAGGTGGTGGTGGTGGTTGGTGGTTTTGTCGCTAAGTCGTGTCTGATTCTTGCGACCCCGTGAACTGTAGCCTGCTAGGCTCCTCTGTCCATGGGACTCTCTACGCAAAAATACTGGAGTGGGTTGCCATTAAGAGGCAAAATGGTATCAGACTTCTTAGGAGCAACACCAGAAGCAAGAGGACAATGGAACCATCAATGTTCTTAAATTATAGGGAATTTATTTCCAATCTAGAATTCTACATCCAGCCAAATCAGTTCTCAAAACCTTTACCTCTGATACATTTTCAGTATGAAGAGGAAACAAAGAAGGAGGAAGACATAGGATCCTGTAAATAAAAGATACAATTACAGGAATGAGAGCCAATAACATTTCCAGGAATACGGTGCTGGGAGATCCTAGAACACGAGCTATTCAACAAGCTAGAAAGAAACTAATATGTATTGGAATCATTCAGACAAAGGGGAATTACACTGCTAAGTAAAGGAAAGGAGAAAGTAAAGAAAAGAAAATGTAAAAAAAGAAATTGACTTTTTTGTGATTGGATGAATTGGAAAGTACTGAGAGAAGATTTATTATTTGGCAGAGAGTTACCTAGATATCTAAAATGCTAATAAGCATATATGAAAAAAAAAAGCCAATGATTAACTCAAGAGGAAAAAACTAAAATAAGAAAGCACATCTTTGTACACTACATGGTTCAGCTGAGAATAATATTTACACAGTAGTTATAATGAAAATACTAACCTCTAACCAAAAATTAGGGTTACCTTGCTTATTAAACCTATATGCAGAGTACATCACGAGAAACGCTGAGCTGGAAGAAGCACAAGCTGGAATCAAGATTGCCAGGAGAAATATCAGTTACCTCAGATATGCAGATGACATCACCCTTATGGCAGAAAGTGAAGAGGAACTAAAAAGCTTTTTGATGAAAGTGAAAGAGGAGAGTGAAAAAGTTAGCTTAAAGCTCAACATTCAGAAAAGTAAGGTCATGGCATCTGGTCCCATCACTTCATGGGAAATAGATGGAGAAACAGTGGAAACAGTGTCAGACTTTATTTTGGGGGGCTCTGAAATCACTGCAGATGGTGATTGCAGCCATGAAATTAAAAGACGCTTACTGCTTGGAAGGAAAGTTATGACCAACCTAGATAGCATATTAAAAAGCAGAGACATTACTTTGTCAACAAAGGTCCATCTAGTCAAGGCTATAGTTTTTCCAGTGCTCGTGTATGGATGCGAGAGTTAGACTGTGAAGAAAGCTGAGCGCTGAGGAATTGATGCTTTTGAACTGTGGTGTTGGAGAAGACTCTTGAGAGTCCCTTGGACTGCAAGGAGATCCAACCAGTCCCTCCTAAAGGAGATCAGTCCTGGGTGTTCATTGGAAGGACTGATGCTGAAGCTGAAACTCCAATACTTTGGCGAAGTAAAACCTCATGCAAAGAGTTGACTCATTGGAAAAGACCCTGATACTGGGAGGGATTGGGGGCAGGAGGAGAAGGGGACGACAGAGGATGAGATGGCTGGATGGCATCACCAACTCGATGGACATGAGTTTGGGTAAACTCTGGGAGTTGGTGATGGACAGGGAGGCCTGGCGTGCTGAGATTCATGGGGTCACAAAGGGTCGGACATGACTGAGCCACTGAACTGAACAAAAAATTATGATGTAAGTACATTGAGAGGATGGGGAAAAGAGAATTTCTCTGTAAAGGGAAAAAACACAGCCATTAAATTATCATCTTGAATAATAGAAAGTATATTGATAATATCTAATAATTAAAAATCCACACTCTAGTTATAGGATAAATAAGTATTAGTACAACATAATAAAAATAGTTAATACTGCTGTATGTTAATATGAAAGTTGTTAAGAGGGTAAATCCTAAGAGTTCTGGTCACAAAAAAATATTTTTTTTTCTATTTCTTTAATTTTGTATCCGTGCAAGATGACAGATGTTCACTAAACTTGTGATAATCACCTCACAGAATACATAAATCGTTATGTTGTACACCTTAAATTTATGCAGTGCTGTACATCAATATCTTAACAAAACTGGACGAAAAAAATAGTTTTTTTTTTTAATTCACACAATTTTTAGAAAAGCTAGGATTTGCAGTAGAATAGAAAACCAGATTTTACAGAAATAAAAATAAGAGGGGACTTCCCTGGTAGCTCAGATGGTAAAGGATCTGCCCGAAGCAGCTCAAAAAAGCTAGCTGAAAATGCTTGCCTCTGGGGAGAAGGAATATTATAGGTGGAGTGGGGTGGTGAACAGTAGGGCAGAAGCTTCTCTTTTGCATTAAGGTCCTTGTAGAATATTTGACTTCTAAAATTCAGCTAATGAATCACTTTATATAAAAATAAAAATTAAATTGAAAACTAAGTATTGGAGTTTTTATGGACCTTGAAGTCTCAGTCTGAAGAAAGCAAGTTCTAAGGGTGACGGGCTAAGCAGCAGGAAGGACCTGCATGGTCTTCTTGCCTTACTATAAAAGCACAGCATAGTAACAGTCATCTAGAGACAGATATTATGCAGGAGATAAACAGTGGCCAAGAAGTCAGGAACCCTGAGTTCCAGCCCTGATTCCATCATATGCGATCCTCTCAAACCTCAATTTTTTTTATACTATAAGAGAATATGCTTATTCTGTCTGCTTCACAGTGCTGCTGTGATGATCATGAAAGATAATGGGTGTAAAATGATTTGTAAATTGTAAAGCACTCCACAGATCTAATAGAATATCATTATTCTACCCACATATAAGATTGGCAGACAGTTTACTATATTATAATTTATACCATCTGGTTAATTTTTGTTTTTTAGCAAATTTTTTCTTATGGCAAAAATAAAATGGGTTTATTATGGAAATTTTGTAAATACTAAAAAGCAGAAAAAAAGCAAACTCAAATTACCTTTAATTTTATCATCAAGAAATAATCACTACTAACTTGCATATGTTTGAGATACACACGTGACTTATACCTTATATATTTATACATAGATGATTATCTAAAATAGACATGGCTATTTTCCAAATCATTAAATATTTTTCTATGCCATCATTTATTATTTGTAATGGGCAAGAGATACAGATAGAAGTCTGAATAAGTTAAGGAAAAACTCGATTAGAAGTATTATATAAACTCACAGTGAATTTCCCTTTAAAAAAATACATATTTCCTAAACCTGCCAATTAAAAATAAAGCTATAAAAAATATTAACCCAGTAGCAATGAGCATCTCCTAATAGCAATAGTATGGCTTCTAAATACCACTTCCCACTAAAAAGAACCAGGGGTCCTCAAAAAATAAAAGAAAAACAATGAATGATTTTGGGTCTGGCTTAGAATAGATACAAAATGGACCTTGAACACCTCATTTCTCCAGGAAAAAAGGAGGCTTTCTAAGACTTGGGAATGAATAAGATATTCCCAGTGACCAGAGATGGGGAGTAATTGAACACCAATATGAATACTAATTGAAATGAATAAAAATACTTCAAATGGATTTAAATACATGACCTCATAATGACTCTAGGGGGGAAAAAAAACAAAAAACGCCTCCTTGGTTATCTCTGTAGGATGCTCGAAACCTGGTAAATCAAAGGAAAGAAACAAACATTTATCCCACACTTTCGGGTAAGAAAATAATTCATAAGAGGATGCTTCTATTATCAAAGTATTCCAGTTAAAAGTGAAGAAGGAATGCTCAAATTAGAATGTGACCAGTTTATAACCCATAATGAAATGATGAATCCAGCCAACGAACATCAAAGACAGCCAACTTCACAAAGACAGATGGAAGTACACAGCACCATCTAGGAAGTGTCCTTCCAGAAGAATGAACTCTGAGTTGGGCCATTCTTCTAGAATTTCCTACCAGTTTGTAGGAAATATAAAATGTGGAAAACCATGTTAAACTAGAAGGGTGCCATCAGTAAACTCAGATTACAAGAAATATATGATAAATAACTTCTTTCCTTTCACAAGTAGTATAAAAGTGGGAGGGAAATAGATGGAGGGAACCTGTAGGTCAAAAGAGACAAGAGGTAGCTCAACCAATTGCAGTGCATGGAATTTATTTGGATCCTAATGCAAAAAAAAAAAAAAACCTAGAAAAAATATTTATGAAATAATCATCACAATTTGAATAGTGCCTAGACAGTTGATGACATTAAGAAATTATTAGTATTTTAAAATATGATATATTGTGGGTTTTTAAAAAATAGTTTATGTATTTTAGAGCTATCTACTGAAATAGTTACAGACAAAACAAAATGGTGCCTGGGGTTTCTTCCAAAATAATGAGGGTGGGCAGTAAGTGGGGATGGGTATAAGTAAAACAAGATTGGCTGCTTATTAATAATCATTGAAACTATTAATAGGTAATGGGTACCATCTGTTCACCAAACTTTGTTTGTTTGGAGTTTTGCCTAATAAGTTGAAGAAAGGTCACAAAAATATTAACTGTAAATCCTTTCCAAGTCATTACATATTCTCCTACACCATAACCTATGATAGCTGTATAACAGCTCCTCATACTGGGATGTGCCATGATACAATTGATCATTTACTAATTGTTGGACAGTTGAGATTCTTTCCAATCTGACACTATTAATACTAACACTGACAAAATTCTTTTGCATAAGTCTTTGGGTCCATCGATAATTCTTTTCTTTTAATTACCTCTACTGAATGTAGACATAGATTCCTGGGTTGAAAACTCACACCATGGAAGGCTTTTATTAAATACCACTAAATTATCTTTCAGGAAGTGTGTGTCAACATATGACCATTGGCAATATAAGGAGAGTAACTATTTTCTGAGTATGTAATTTTTCTTTTATACTTTTCTCATTTGATAAGTGAAAAGAAAAACTCTCAATATTCTCAAATTTTGCATTTCTTGGAGTTACAAGTGACTTAAGTATACATCATTTGTTTAGTTTTTTGTTTTTTTTTTACTTTTTTTTTAATAGTAAATTAGCTTTTTATGTCCTTTGCCTACTTTTCTATTGAGATGTATTCTTCATATATACTTGTAAAACCTCATTATATAGTAAGGAAAATAGCACTTTTTCATGTATGTTTCAAATATTCCCCCAACATATTATTGTTCTTTTGATTTTTCTCTTGGTTTTATAAATATATAAACATTTCAAAATTATTATATAGTCAAATTTTTAACATTTTCCTTTATGACTTTTTCATGACACACTTAAATTGTCATCTATACTTTCTTCTAGAACTTTCATATTTTCTTTTTTCAATATTCAGGGTGAGAAGTTTTAAGAGGGACAGAGATTTAACTCCCCTCACCCCTCAAATGGTTTGTCTGTTCCCACAGCACTGTTATTTGAAATGTTCATCCTTTTCCAACTGATGAAATTTCAGCATCCTTTGGATTGCTTCTTTTTAATAATGAACAGACTTGATAGTGAGAATATAATTTAATTCACCCATTTAAAGTTAATGGGAAAGTGCCCGATCTTATGTTAATTTCTGAGATTTATTTAAATGAATATAGCATAATCACTGTGGTCGCTGTGGTTAAATTCAAAGGGACCATCCCTAAAATGAAACAGTATGCGACCATAAAAAAGGAGGCAGCTATTTCAAGACATATTGTTAAATGGAAAAAGCAGAATGCAGAACAGAACAGTGTGTGCTTATTTGTGAATTAACATTAATGCTACTCTTTTCACTCCACAGGCTAATAATCCCTAGAAATATCAGATTATAATCTGATTTGGGAGTGGTCATATAATTTATTTTGTAGGACTGTCATAAGGCGTAAGTGTATGGGTTTGCATAAAAAAATGGGTCACTGTCTGACAACACAGTGATTAGAATCACCCTACAGAGGCTTTGGTTATTTAGTGGAAGCCTTTCTGATTGCTTTTTTTGTTTGTTTGCTTGCTTTGTTTGTTACATTCCTGATTATCCCTGGACCAATGGCCACTACCCTCCAGACCAATATGCAGTTCTAGTAAAGGCTGCAGACATCCAAGACTAAGAAATGGATAGGATTTACCTTTGCAGAACACCAGCAGCTGCCACCTGATCTACCTGCTGTAACAAAAAGGCAAATCCACAGGAGTGGCAAGGAAATATACTAGACAAATGATGAGGAAACAGACAAAAATCATCAAGAGGGGAGAAGGCAACCTCTTTGGAAAGTATCACACGGCATTCAGCAGGCAGGAGGACAGCTTTCAGATAGCTCCCTGTGAGAAAACTATTGCCACCAGCTCTCAGAAAGGAAATGTTATGCAAGAGATGTCAGGTGACACAGTGTCTCTCTGCTGTGAAAGTAGAGGCTGACCTAATCAGAAAGGATGCTTCCACTGTGGAATTTTGCCAGCTAGTCACCTTTGACCAGAACAGATGCTACTTTTTTCCTGATCAGTGTTTTCCCTGCTATCTCGGAGCAAGTGTCAGTGAAGGAAAAAATCTGAACCATTACATGCTCATCCGCATCTCAGCCCCACTGCCAGAACCACATGACTTCAAGGCAGAAAGTATAGTTGGTATGGGATGGAGTAAATTCATACAAAATGGATGGGAAAACAATGGAAACAGTGACAGACTTTATTTTGGGGGCTCCAAAAGCACTGCAGATGGTGACTGCAGCCATGAAATTAGAAGACGCTTACTCCTTGGAAGGAAAGTTATGACCAACCTAGATAGCATATTCAAAAGCAGAGACATTACTTTGCCAACAAAGGTCTGTCTAGTCAAAGCTATGGTTTTTCCAGTAGTCATGTATGAATGTGAGAGTTGGACTATAAAGAAAGCTGAGCACTGAAGAGTTGATGCTTTTGAACTGTGCTGTTGGAGAAGACTCTTGAGAGTCCCTTGGACTGCAAAGAGATCCAACCAGTCCATTCTAAAGTAAATCAGTCCTAAATATTCTTTGGAAGGACTGATGCTGAAGCTGAAACTCCAATACTTTGGCCACCTGATGTGAAGAACCGACTCATTGGAAAATACCCTGATGCTGGGAAATATTGAAAGCGGGAGGAGAAGGGGATGATAGAGGATGAGATGGTGGGATGGCATCACTGACTCAATGGACATGAGTTTGAGTAAACTCCAGGAGTTGGTGATGGACAGGGAAGCCTAGTGTCCTGCAGTCCATGGGGTGGCAAAGAGTTGGACATGACTGAGTGACTGAATTGAACTGAATGCATATAAAATACCCATCTTTCACAAGGGTGTGTGTATACATACTCATAAGCTCTCCACCACTTTAATGGGCTGGGAGCCCACATTCATTCATTCATTTCTTCATTCACTTCACAAGTACTTACTGAACACCCACTTTTGTGCCAAGCATTGTGCTTGGTTATTGTAACAGTGACCAAGACACTCATGGGACTTCTTACATTGCAAGTGGGACAGATGTTCAAAAATCTAAGTAAAATAAATGCACGCACAAATAATTGCAGCTTGGGAAACATGCTGTACGAAATAAATGGGGTGCAATCATGCAGAAGGCAATGGCACCCCACTCCAGTACTTTTGCCTAGAAAATCCCATGGACGGAGGAGCCTGGTAGGCTGCAGGCCATGGGGTTGCGAAGAGTCGGACACGACTGAGCAACTTCACTTTCACTTTTCACTTTCATGCATTGGAGAAGGAAATGGAAACCCACTCCAGTGTTCTTGCCTGGAGAATCCCAGGGACGGGGAAGCCTGGCGGGCTGCCGTCTATGGGGTCGCACAGAGTCGGACACGACTGAAGTGACTTAGCAGTAGCAGCAATCATGGAGAACAATGGGATGACCTATTCTAGACAAGATTAACCATACCGTAAAATGTATGGCAGTTCATGGAGATTCAATTCTCTGCTGGTATCAATAATTCCATCCATCCATCCAATACTGGATGGTGGCTAAGAACCTGGATTCAGAAGAATCCAAGATGGAATCTGGCTTTGCCATGTATTAGACAAGTCTGTCACTTCATTTGCTCAGTCGTATCCGACTCTTTGTGACCCCATGGACTGCAGGACACCAGGCTTCCCTGTCCATCAATTCCTGGTGCTTGCTCAAACTCATGTCCACTGAGTTGGTGATACTATCCAACCATCTCATCCTCTGTTATCCCCTTCTCTTCCTGCCTTCAATCTTTCTCAGCATCAGGGTCTTTTCCAATGAGTCGGTTCCTCACATCAGGTGGCCAAAGTACTGGATTTTCAGCTTCAGCATCAGTCCTTCTAATGAATATTCAGGACTGATTTCCTTTAGGATGGATGGGTTTGATCTCCTTTCTGTCCAAGAGACTCTCAAGAGTCTTCTCCAACATCACAGTTCAAAAGCATCAATTTTTTGATGCTCAACTTTCTTTGTGGTCCAACTCTCACATCCATGCATGACCACTGGAAAACCTATAGCTTTGACTAGACGGACCTTTGTTGGCAAAGTAATGTCTCTGCTTTTAAATATGCTGTCTTGGTTGATCATAACTTTTCTTCCAAGGAGCAAGCGTCTTTTAATTTCATGGCTGCAGTCACCATCTGCATTGATTTTGGAGCCCAAGAAAGTAAAGTCTCTCACTGTTTCCACTGTTTCCCCATCTATTTGCCATGAAGTGATAGGACTGGATGCCATGATCTTAGTTTTTTTAATGTTAGTTTTAAGCCAGCTTTTAAACTCTCCTCTTTCACTTTCATCAAGAGGCTCTTTAGTTCTTCTTAGCTTCCTGCCGTAAGGGTGGTGTCATTTGCATATCCGAGATCATTGATATTTCTCCCAGAAATCTTGATTCCAGCTTGTGTTTCATCCAGCCCGGCATTTGACATGATGTACTCTGTGTATAAGTTAAATAAGCAGGGTGACAATATACAGCCTTGACGTACTCCTTTTCCAATTTTGAACCAATCTGTTGTTTCATGTCTGGTTCTAACTATTGCTTCTTGACCTACATACAGATTTCTCAGGAGGCAGGTTAAGGTCATGTGGTATTCCCATTTCCTTAAGAATTTTCCACAGTTTGTTGTGATTCACACAGTCAAAGGCTTTGGCGTGGCCAGTAAAGCAGAAGGAGATGTTTAGCCAGGTGACCTTGGACAAATTGCTTTCTCCCTGTCTCCGTTTTCACATCTATGGAATAGAGGTAATAATTATATCTACCACATGGTGTTGCTCTAAAATTTAAATGAGATCATACCCTTTGCTCCACCCTGGGCACAGTACTTAATACATGCTGGCTATTACTGGCAGCCCACTCCAGTACTCTTGCCTGGAAAACCCCATGGAGGGAGGAGCCTGGTAGGCTGCAGTCCATGGGGTCGAAAAGAGTCGTACACGACTGAGCAACTTCACTTTCACTTTTCACTTTCATGCCTTGGAGAAGGAAATGGCAACCCACTCCAGTATTCTTGCCTGGAGAATCCCAGGGACAGGGGAGCCTGGTGGGCTGCCATCTGTGGGGTCGCACAGAGTCGGACACGACTGAAGCGACTTAGCAGCGGCAGCAGCTGTTTTGTGACTAGAATTGGTTTCTTCACTCATATTTACGAAGAAACTTTAAGTGCCAAATACTCTGCTGAATGTTGCAGTGGGGGTGGGGAGAAAGAGACAAGAGTCAACCATTTCTCTAGAAGAGAAAATGTCTATGAATTCCCCTTATTTTCTAGCAGACACATTCAAAAGTCATCACTTACCCCAACATGCTGCTGCTGCTAAGTCACTTCAGTCGTGTCCGACTCTGTGCGACCCCATAAACGGCAGCCCACCAGGCTCCCCCGTCCCTGGGATTCTCCAGGCAAGAACACTGGAGTGGGTTGCCATTTCCTTCTCCAAGGCATGAAAGTGAAAAGTGAAAGTGAAGTGGGTCAGTCGTGTCCGACTCTTAGCGACACCATGGCTTGCAGCCTACCAGGCTCCTCCGTCCATGGGATTTTCCAAGCAAGAGTACTGGAGTGGGGTGCCATTGCCGTCTCCACATACCAGCTTTTAATTTTCAGACCAGACAGGAAAACAGCTCACAAATGAAACTGAGCCAACTGAGAATAACACCCAGCCTCAACAATTGACTTTTAAACATGGAGTCCTTCAGGGAAAGGCACTGGCCTGGAAATTCTGAGCACTGGGTTCCCATTCAGATTCTGTTCAACCAGAACCACATACGCCTCCATTTACGCCCCCTCTCTCCCAAGGTATCGTGAGGATGTTAAAAGGTAACAAATCTCTGAAGCCTCAGAGCCACAAAGAGGGCTTTCCAAGAATGCCCCTGTCCTTTTCTTAGTTCTCCATGCTGCTCTGCCTCTCTGAGTCTCTTTCCTTCCCTTATAAACTTCAAATAATGGGATCTCGGCCAGGGTGTGTGCAAGGCTTAAGTGAATCAACAGCCATGGAGGGCCTTTCCAGAGGTGAAAGGGCTATGCTGGGGAAAGTGTTATGAGCATCGAGTTGGGGAACCTAGCCACATAGTAAATATTTCCACAGATGAAAAATCAACAGATGCTGAGGGAACCTAATTGAGGTGCTATTTACAGCAGCTTTTCCAAAGAATGAGAGCCTCCTCTGGCCTGCATTTTCCTCTCTCTCTCTAATCATGAACATTTGATGGTGCTTATCAGTGGGCATCCAAATCCTATGCTGATGTAATACCACACATCAAGCACAAAGCATTGCCCCTTGCCCCTACCTGCCTCCTTACCTGAGATACTTGCTTTCTAAAACAATTTTACAGTAACTGCTGGACTATGACAAGAAGTGTTTTTGCAAATAAATACATTTCCTAATTAAAACTTGCCCTTTAAAGACGCACATTTTCTTGGCCCCATTATAGGTTTTCTTTTCCTTGTAACATATCATAGAATCAATAAGGGCAATGCAAACATGTTTAATATATACAGTTTCAACAGCTCTAATAACATATCTGGCTGCCTAAGACACCTTCTCCCCCTCTCCAGCCCAGCTAATAATTTCCCCTGATTTGTTAAATGCTCTCTTATTTCATTCTCAAAGATAAAGCTTAAAAGGCAGTTAGTCTGCCAGGCGAGTGGGAAGGGTGGATTGCAAAGGAATAAAGTGGAAGTGTGGGGGGGGGGGGGCAGGGTCCCAGCCGTTTTCTGTTTTGTTAATGACAGCTTATTTTTTGTTATGACAGTAATGAATGTTCACTGTGGAAAAGCTAGAAAGTTTCAAAAAAGCATGAAGAAGAAAATGTATTACTCATAATCCTATCACCCAGAGGCAACCATTGTTAATATTTGGCATGATTTCGTTTCAGGTTTTTCTCCCCAATGATTTTTATGTAGTTAACAGTTTTGAAGTCTGCTTCTTAAAAAATTTACATGTTAACACTGGCATGTTTCCATGGCATAAAGAACTCTACAAAAAAGAAAAACTTTAGTGTGGCTTCATAATATTCCAACTAGGCTGTCCTCCAATTTACTTATCCTGTTGACATTTTAGGCTATTTAATTTTTTCCCTTTATTACAAAAAATGTGCTGCTACCACTGTTTCGTTTTTGTTTGTTTGTTTGTTTTTTTCTGAGTACTAGATGGGGTTGGCCATTCAGAGAGTGTTAGGTTGAATTCTACAGCAGTGTTTCCTGTGGCACAGAGCAGCCATATAGGAAAATCTCAAGCTAGCTGTAGAGTTAGATTACAACATGGTAAAAACTGACGTTACCTTCTCCTCTAAAACCTCCACTTCCTCCTGAATGCTCTGGACAGCAAAGTGACTAAAGTCACCTCCTACCCAGGTTCCCAAGCTTGAGAATTAGGAGTCACTTTGGATTTCACCTTGCCAACCCGTCCACCAAAATCTGTTCATTTTATATCCTTCATCTCTTTCCAGTATCTCCTGCCCTCTCCAGCCTCACTGCAATTGCCTTAAATGACCGAAAGGAGATTCTCTGGTCTTCTCAGGTCACTCCCTTTAACTCATTTCTCCACAGTGCTGTTAACATCACCTTTTCCAAGTACACTTAAGATCACCTACCTCCTTTAACTAAAAGCCTCTGATAACTCCTTGCTACCCATCCACCCAGCTCCTGAGCTTTCAGGATGTTTGAGATTCTCAGCTTCCTTGAGGCCCCTTCAAAAACCAATCCTAGCTACTGTGCTAGACTCTACCCTAGGCACTCCCTTCATTTGCCGGTTCCATAGCCTGAATGAGAGCCTCTTGTTTTTGTTCATTTCCTTTTACTGTTACCTTTACCTAAAAAACAATACCCTCAAATGCGTTCCTTTCTATGGCTGAGTAATATTCCATTGTGTATATGTATATACAGAATCTAGAGAAATGGTACTGAAGAATTCATTTACAGGACAGCAGTGGAGAAGCAGACATAGAGAATAGACCTATGGACATGGGGAGAGAGGAGGAGAGGGTAAGATGTATGGAAAGAGTCACATGGAAATTTATATTACCATATGCAAAATAGATAGCCAATGGGAATTTGTTGTATGGTTCAGGAAACTCAAACAGGGGCTCTGTATCAATCTAGAGGGGTGGGAGTTGGGAGGGAGGTTCAAAAGGAAGCTGATATATGTATGCCTATGGATGATTCATGTTGAGGTTTGACAGAAAACAACAAAATTTTGTAAAGCAATTATCCTTCAATTAAAAAATAAATTAAAGAAAAAACACTCTCTCTGTGATGTGGCAAACTATTTGCCTTCAAAACTCAGCTTGAATGCCACCTCCTACAGGAAGCCTTCCTTTTCCATGCAAAGATTCAGTCGGCCAGAGGTTCTGTGCTCACACTGTGTCCATTTCTTAGGCAGAGAAAGACCACACAGTGCTTCTCCTTGAAGGTGGGGATTGGGCTTTGTTCATCTTCTTTAACCACTAAATATTTCAGTTATGTGTTTCCTTAAAACAAGGATAGTCTCCTACATAACCATAGTAATTATCAAAATTGGGAAATTAACACTGATACAAACTATTATCTAATCTACTGACCTTATTTAAATTTTACCAGCTGTCCCAATCTAGGACCACATGTTTCATTTATTGTCACAACTAAACTGGTCCTTGAATCTGGAACTGTTCTGGAATCTTTGTCTTTTAAGACTTTGGTATTTTTGAAGAGTACATGACAGTTATTTCACTGAATGCTCCTCAGTTTACGTCTGTCTGATGTATCTTCACGATTCGGCTCAAGTTACTCATTTTTGGCAGAAACTCCACAGAAATGATGTGTTATCCCGCTCAGTGCATCACATCTTGGGGCATATGATGCCTATTTGCCATATTCCTGATGATGATGATGTAGTAATTGCTTGATTAAGGGGGAGTTGGCCAGGCTTTTCAATTGTAATGTTTTCCCCTTTGAAATTAATCCAAGATACTTTGAGACTATGCAATATATCTTGTGTCTCATCTACTGCACTGCACACCCACAAAGGCAAGGCCTGCTTGCCTCATCGCTGGGTGCACAGAGCCAGAGTGCCAACCACAGAGTAGGTGGTCAACATATATTTGTCAAAGGACTGAATCTGACTGCCAATCACAGCTTATCCTCGGCATTTGATATCTGCGGTGAGGACACAAAGTTGATAAATGTAATCCAAAGGCAGAGACTCGATATTTCAGTTAGTCTCACAGGCTTTGTCACTGGTCAGTGTTCAGTGATCATGAATGTTTAAAAAACAGATTGGACACAGTGTATGGAAATCTCTCACTTACCCCTATCTTCACCCCTCCTGTTAGGAGATGTTGAAGGGCATGCCAGCTCCCCAAGTTTATACTGTAATCTCTCGGATGCCTTTGAAATCAATGGGTAGCAACTGGCTAGTTCGTCTCCTGATCACACAATCGAGATTTTAAAATACACTCGACCTTCTTTCACATTTATATGACATTAGTATTGTCACACTTCTTCCTTCATTATGCATTGGAGATCATGGCAATATAATGTAGCAGGAGATCATGAAGGGAGTTTTAAAGGGGGTGAGAGGGAAGAAAAACTAACATTAGCTGAGCTTCTCCTGTATGTCCAGAGCTCCGCCCCCCCCCCCCCACCCCGCCTTGTTCTCGCTTTTATTCTTCACCATATCTGGTGAGGTAAGGGGTAATTATCCTTTTTACAGGTGAGAAAACTGAGGCTAGATAAAGAGTAGTGGCCTGCTCTAGTCATACAGCTAGCATGCAGCGGGGCTGAGGTGAGAATCTTTCTGGTTTCTCCCCTAAGCACCAGTAAGTTGCCACTACACCAAGCTGCCTCTCCCATCATAGAAAAATGTCCTTCTCTTGGAAACATGCTGGCGATCACGATCCGGACACGCGAAGGACAGGGATCTCTTGGACCACAGTCACTGCAGTTTTTTTTTAAATGATTGTTATCACGACTCAGTGGCTGTTACCATGGTTTTGGGGAAGTTGTCCGAGGAAGGAGGGCCTTTCCTTGGGCATCTTGCATGCCTGAGGAAGGAACTCAAGTTCTGAGCTCTTAATTACCTCTGGCTGCGCTGCAGCAGCAAGGACGAGAGAGATCGTCCCTTGAAAAGTGTTGCGAGCGTTGAAACAACAAACGAGGAGTCGGCTGGGGGCGGGGGGGGGGGTCTCGCGCGCCCCCAGAGAGACCCCGAGACAGGCGATGGGGTGAGGGAGAGGAGACCAGACAACACTGCAGAGAGACGCGGCAGAAAGCCAAAGCGGGAGGAAAGAGAACAAAAGACGCAAGGAGAGGAAGTCAAGAAAAGTCGGGGATAAGGGAGGAGAAAGTTTGAGAAAGGGGGCGAGAAAGCAAGCAAGGACGGTGTAAGACTAGAGGAGACCGAGAAAGATAGGGAACTGAGGGAACTCGGAGAATTCGAGAACGAGGAGGAAATAGGAAAAAGACGGAGATAGAAGCGGAGGGAAAGGAGGGAAGGGGAGAGGGGAGGACGTCGGACAGAACAGAGGGACCGGGCTGACGGGGAGGCGGGTGAGGGGTCCCGGGAGGACGCGCGCGCATCACCTGCGTGGCGCCCCCCGCGCGCCGCGGTGCGGCCCGGCTCCCAGCGCCCGAGCGCCGCGGCTCGCCCAGCCTCGGGGAGGATTGGCTCCCGCCTCCCATTCATGTAGCCTGCGTGTGTGCGTGTGTACGTGTGTGTGTGTGTGTGTGTGTGTGTGTGTGTGTGTCTCGCTCGCCCTCTCTGTGTGTAAGAGAGCGAGGGTGGGGGACGGAGGCAGGCAGGCGAGCAGGCGGGGAGGGGAAGACCAGGAGGGAAGCTATTAAACACACACCACACTCACACACACACACGCGCGCGCGCGCGCGCCACCCCCGCCCCAACACCCCCCTCCGCACCCCCCCCCCCCCCCGCAAGCCTCGGGATTGCAGCTGTTTCATATGGGCCAGCAGTGCTGGCAGGGACGCCGGCCGGGAGCGGCCGGGAGCGGCGGCCGGGCGTGCGCGCGCGGCTGGAGACTCGCTGGGGCTCCGCTCCCTGCGGGAGCTATTGTTGGTCTCGCCGGAGCTGAGCGCGGAGCCGGGACCTGCTCCTTCCTGGGCGCCCGCCTGCTCGGGCACGCGGAGCCGCGGAGCCCCGCCGCCTAGAGTGAGAGGAGCCACCGGTGCGGCGTCTCGCCTCTCTGCCGCCCTCCTCCTCGCTTCCCCGGCGGCGGCAGCCTGCAGCCACGGTAAGGCGGCGAGATCCGCTCTACGGAAAAGCGCCTTTGGGGACACCGCGGCGGAGCCTCGCCTGCTCTCTCTCCTCTCGGCGCTCGTTAGCCGGGGAAGGGTCGGGGCAGCTCGCGCGGATGACCAGGGCTCCCGGAGACGCTCGCTCGCTTCCCCGGCCCGCACCGGGTGAGGCAGCGAGGACGGCTGCGGTTTCCGGGGAGGCGAGTGGGTCTGGAGCCCCGAACCTCCACCGCGCAGCCCCCCGGAACTCCACCGCAGAGTAGAGCCTGGGAGCCAAGGCTAGGGGAGAGCCGCGAGATTGGGCGCATGCTGGGGTTCGTCGGCCTTGCCCGGGTCCCCTTCCCCGCCCTGGATCCAGCGTCCGCAGCCCCTTTGCGGACCCGACCGCCACAGGGCGGGCGCTGGAGAAGCCCGCGAGGCGGCGCCGGGCTCCCGGGCTGCAGCCTGCCCTGTCGGGCTAGAGCCGGCTGCGGCGACCCCGCGCGCCTTGCGATTGGAACGGAGAACCAGGAGACGCGACCCCAGCCCCGTGCCCTCTGCAGCCGACGCGGCGCCCCTCTCTAGCCCGCCGCCCTGCCGCGGTGTCCATGTTCCCCTCGGAGCGAGTTGAGGCTGCAGCCCCTGGGTGGACACTCGGAGCGCTCCTGTGTGTGTGTGTGTGTGTGTGTGTGTGTGTGTGAGGGAGGGAGGGAGGGAGAGAGAGAGAGGTGGCACCCCAGCTTCGGGGAAATGTGCTCTCTGGGATGAAATGTGATCAGTGAGCTCCTTAGTCATTTTCCTCGCGGTTTAAAAATGCAGTCTATATTAGGAGCACTCGGGAAGGGGAAGGTGGTCTCGAGGAGTGTGTGTGTGTGTGTGTGTGTGCACACAGGCAACCAGGGAATACAGTCAACTACTGGGGTGAGGGTAGGTTCAACTGGTGAGTCCTCCTTGGCGGGGCAGTAGGGTGGGCTTTGCTGGCCGCTGCCAGCCCTTCTCTGCCCTGCCTCCGCCTAGGCGAGGTTGGAAAGTACTGGAAATTCAACTGCGTGGTCTGTAACTTTGGAAACTGGCTCCCCTTTCAGGGCGAGACGTTAAGGCGATTTGTATACATTCTGGTCCATGGGGACGAGGGTACTACTACTCGTTTGGGTTACGGAGTCTTCTTTAGAACCGCAGCAGTCCCCTGCTCGGTCCCTTATCCGCTCCAACCACCAGCCCCGGCGAGGTTTGTAGAGACGCAGCTCTCTGTAAGCCACCCATGCGGCGAAAGCGGCGCCGGGGGCAGCCGGGGTTTGGCCGAGTCCTGCTCGCACTCTTGGTATTTGACTAGCCTAGGAGAGCGCCCTACCGCTTGCGGAAGGCGGTGGCGAGGGACGCTTGGTCTTTGAGCGCGGGGCTGAGACGATGTCCATGTGCTGAGCGGTGCGGCCACGCGCACCGGGAGATCAGCCGAACGGCATCGCGGGCAATTACATAAACTGCCTCAGTGATTACCCGGAACCTTGATAGGAGCCCCAGGTTGGCGAAGGACAAGCCCGAAAGTTTGCTAGCTTGAGGAATGTAAGTACCGGGCGCCCCCACCCCGGGACCAGAGAGGAGAGCGACGCCCCGCATCACTGCGCCCACCCCCGCGATGGGCGTTGGGTGCCGATGCCACTGTCTCCCCCCACCCCCCCCCGCCCCAAAGAACCGCAGATCGAGGCAGGGGCCGGGAAAGGATCTGGGATTGATGAGAGAGAAAAAGCCGGTCAGAACTCAGGGTCCTTTGAGTTCGCAGGGGACCAAGGCTCCACCTTGGGGGGTGAGGAAGGCCTTCCAGGGAATGCTGTATTAGGAAACGGGCGTTGTGTCCTAGGGGACCCCAAAGGCCCTCTTCTTTGCTTCTCCGAGCGCCTCCTCCCCATCTTCCATACTCAGTGCCCTTCATGTGTTTAGAAACCTGCCCGCGATGCCTGGTCCCCCTTCGGAGAGGCCAAGCATCCCGGCAATGCAGGCCCACTCCGGCGCGGGCTTGGAGAGAGAGGGAGTCCGCCAGCACCAGGTACCTATTCCTGGCTTCCCGGGCCAGGCTGGCGCGGATCCCATGGGTGCCGAGTGCGGCTTCCCCTCGCCTGGCTTCTCTGCCTCGCAGACGGCAGTTTGCTTCTGTTGTGCTTCTTCTCCGCATCTCGCTGCTTCCCTTTGCCGCCTGCAGCACGTTGATGGGCTTTGATAGAGAAACCACAGTAGTGGAGTGGTGTGTTTTTTTTGTTTTTTGTTTTTTTTTTTTTTTTTTTTAGCTTGTTTTTCGCCTGTAGAGGGATTAGGCAGCCAGACCTGGCAGTGCCCTGCAGACCGCTGAAGTCTGGGGCACAGCAGCTCTGAGCTACCTCCTCGCTCAGCCGTGGGGGTGGCGGCTTGCACGGAGGGGGAATGTTTTGTTTTTCCCACATTCCGGCGTCCAGAAACCCCTCATTCCCTCCCCCGCAGCCCCCACCCCGCCGAAATCCCGGGTCTTGTCTGAGTGTGTTCCGCGCTGTAAAATAAATCCTCCCTCTGGCAGACCTGTGGGGCTGTTCGGATTTCCTGCCGCTGCCATGATCCTTAACAATGCGATTGCAAAGCTCGTGCTCGGCTGGGAAAAATCCCCAGGTGCCGGCCGGCCTCGCCTTGACCTTGCTGAAGGCGCCTTTAACCCGGCTGCCGGCGGGAATCGGGCCGGGCCCGCGGGGGTCTGGGGAGGGGCGGGGTGTGCCCCGGAGGTGCTAGCTTCACCCCCGGGGCAGGGTCGCCGCTGGGCCGCCGCGGGGAGGGGACGGGGCTCCGCAGCAACCTGTTTCCCTGCGCTCAGGGGCCACGCATTCCTGCCCCTCGCCTAGGCGCTGGCCCCGCGTTACCCTCCTCCCCGCCCACCTCTGGCCACCTCCAGGGGTCCACGGTGGGAGACGCGGATCGAGCCCCGATCGCGCTCCACACCCCCCACCCCCACCCCCAACGTCTGCCCGTGGTCCCCGGCGTGGGGCTCCTGGGCCAAAAGAGCCGCAGTCCGCGGGAGCTGGGCCGCTGGGTGGGCGGGGCCGGGGTGGGAAACCCGATCCGAGATCTCAGCGTTCCGGGCCAAGTTGCCGCCCCCGGCGCGGCGAGGAGTCCGCGTCGCGCGTCTCTCCCCTCTCCCCTCCCTGCCCTCCATCTTCACCACCCCCGGCGCGCTCCGGGCGCCCTGCAGCTCAGCTTCGCCGAGAGCTCTCTTCGCCAAAGTTACAAGAGATGTTTTCACAGGTGGTGGCGGTGGAAGCAAGTTTTATATGTGTGTGTGTGTGTGTGTGTGTGTGTGTGTATTCGCGCGCACGCGCTTGGGAGGGGAAGTGCGCTTGGAGGGGAGGTACGCCGGAGGCCAGTCATCTCGCAAAAACCAGATTCCTCTCTTTGTGGGCGTTGTAAGGGGACGTTGCGGCAGAATCTGTTTTCCCTGGTGACGGAGAGGATGGGAAGTCCTTGCACCTGGTGGACCTGGACCCGTTGGAGCAGATTTCCCGAGGTGATCGTGTGTCTCCTCTCCACCGCGGTGCTTTGAGAATGTTTGGAGGTTTAGCCGTCCCCACGTCCCTCAGGACTTAGACGTTCACATAGTTTTAGGGGACTAATTCAGGGAAGGTTTGATTCCTACCACCTGTCTTTCAGTGCGTGGGGGCAGGGGGCAGGTTGGTGTGCGAACTCGCCAAGTCTGTGGTGGGGAAGTTGTCAGGGATGGGAAGGTTTTCCAGAGAGATCTCTTGGATTCATCCGTCAGCCTCTCTTGAGGAGGGTGGTGGGCGGAATGTGGGCAGTAGGCCAATGAAGCATCCTACTGGACCGTGGGGAGAAAAGGGTCGATCTTGCTCAGTGCGGGGCGCCAGAGAACAGAACCAGGGCTCAACCCTAAAAAGAGCCACCAGAAGACAGTTCTGCAAGCGAGTGGAATGACCTGGGATATGAGGTAGTGAGCTCTGTAGGAACACATGTTGCCTTTGAAGGCTGGGTATTGTAGGAGTGGGCGGTTGGTTTGGATCTCCAAAGGCTCTCCTCCCATAGATCTGACTCTAGGTGGTAGGCTCTCCTCCGTGGTTTCGTGGCGGTAAATCCAGAGGATGTGACTTTAACCCCTTAATTTCCTGGACGGGAGTCATGACTCTATGGCCTTAGGCAAGTTTCCTTTGAAGCTTCAGCCCCCTTGCCTGTAAAATGGGAAGATACCCTCTAGTTTCCAGCGTTGTAAGGATTAAGGTCCATAGAGCCTCTGACATACTGCAGGCCATTCACACATGGTCATTCCCTCCCACCTCCTTCATCCCTTTACAACGTGTTGCTTTGAGGGTGGGGGATGGGCAGGGAAATCAACAACCCCAGAAAAACCAGCAATATTGCATCCACAGTCTATTTAAAACCAGCTCAAATGCTTGAAACAAAAATATCTTCTCTTTTCTTAGAAAAGTCATTTCCAGTTTTGTTAGAATTTCTCCCTCATCGAGTCCCTTTTTTTTTTTCTGACAGAATTACATCCTCACGCAGATTGGCTTGTTACATAACCTGATATTTCCAGATCAAAAGTTACAAATAATGGGGGAAAAAAGGTGATTAAGAATTTAAGGTACTGTTGGATGAGACAAGCAAGGGACTGAGTTTGAGACGCTTGCTCACACTCTTTAAGTGTATTAGAGGTTGAAGGAAAATGAGGCCTACTAACGGCACCCCACTCCAGTACTCTTGCCTGGAAAATCCCATGGACGGAGGAGCCTGGTGGGCTGCAGTCCATGGGGTCCATGGGGTCGCTAAGACACGACTGAGCGACTTCACTTTCACTTTTCACTTTCATGCATTGGAGAAGGAAATGGCAACCCACTCCAGTGTTCTTGCCTGGAGAATCCCAGGGACGGGGGAGCCTGGTCAGCTGCCGTCCATGGGGTCACACAGGGTCGGACACGACTGAAGCGACTTAGCAGCAGCAGCAGCAGCACACAGTACAGACCCTCACTGGGTCCTTAGCTGCCTGTCTGGTTCTAACAGGTGGCTATTCTGCCTGGGCCCCAGCCTCTCCTGATGTTCCTGTCCCAGTACTCTCTCCCACATCCATAAATGCAGGTTTGATTCCAAGAGCCTAGCGGGGTAAATCCACATCAATTTCAGATCTAAAGAGCTGAATTTTACCTGCCTTCTAACATGGTCTATCAGCCTGGCTTATTGTAACTGAAAACTAAATCACTCCATCTTGGCTTTGCGCTGAAAGACTGCTATGGGGGCCACTTTGAAAGTCACACATGCCCCAGTTCCCAGGGAACCAAGCATGCATGGATCCCTGAATTTATAGTTTTCCATAAGGAAGGCTGCTAATGAAACTGTAAATGTAGAGGCTTAGTCCTCTGTGGGTTATATATTTATTACTTTGTCACAATTTTTTTCTAACTTTTATTGTCTTTATTCTAATTACCAAAGTAATATATGTTCACTGTAGCAAAGTAAGACAATGCAGAGAAAAGCAAAAAGAAAATGTTTCACCACATTCGGGGTTGCACCTTGTGACTTCTCTTTATAACTAGAAAAAATGAGATCATAGTTACAGTATTTTCAGTGCTTATTTTCCTTTCTTGATAAATCTTTCCATGTTATGACTTTTTCCCCATGGCAACATTTTTAATGGGTACATAGAACCCCAACATTTTAATATGGCGTAATTTACTAGAACAGTACACAAATTTTGACTTTTGGTTTATTTTTAGATTATTTTTATTTTAGCTTTTTATTATTATCACAAAGCTGCAGTGATTATTCTTGTACACACTGGGCAATTTTAGCGTTTCCTTGAGATAAATCCCCAGAAAGCAGGATTGCAGGGTCAGAGGCATATGCCATGGTGAGACTTCTGTCACACATGAAAAGGAGTGGGGTCCCTTGTGATTTCTACTTCATCTTTTAAACCAGAATATGGCTGCTTACTTTGCAATTCTTTGCAGGCATGAGGGACTAGGTAGGAGAGGGAGGTAGGGGTGATAATCAGACCTCAAGCAGGAGATTTGCATAACTTTGAGCCTTTCTGCTAAACTGATAGGCAAATCATTTTTTCCAAGAACATTTTCCTTCTCTGGCTGTCTTGGAATCATCACTCTCTGTAGCCCTTCAGCCAGCAATGGAGACAAAATATGTAGATATGTGTCTGTATTGTAGGTGAGGCTGGCTTCCTGGTGAATGACAGACGTTCCTCAGAGAACTGAGTGTGTCTTTGCATTTGGATTCCCCTCTCCTTGCACCCCATTTTTGCTTCAGAGGCCTTAGAAAAGTTTGTAAAGGAAGCCACGCCAAGGTAAGCTTATCCTCCCTTTCCCAACCCCACTGTCCACTGCATGGCATTTATTGGGACAAGCAGCCTAAAAGTCTCACTTTGTGATCCCTGGGCACAATTAAAAAACAAACAACAACAACAGCCAAAAACCACCTACTTGCTGTTCCTAAAGTGGTAGTTGGTCTCTACTCTTGTCCCATCCTTTCCTGGGCCAGTTCAGTCCCCAGATGTGTTTGCCAGCCTTCCTTCGTCTTTCACGCATCAGATTTCTGTGACCCAGAAAAGATTTGTTCCCTGTGGTTAGATGACTCGTCCTCTGACAAAGTATTGTGTGGAGCCAGTGGGGGAAGTCCAGTCCTCCCGTTTCCAAGGTGTCCCCAGGCTCAGCAGGAGACATCAGGAGTTCCTTTAGATGGATGGAGAGGTCTGATGCCGTGGTCACCATAAAGGAAACTTGCTTTGCTGGTTGCAGACTCTGACTTCTGACAAGTGTTTAGACACACTCCACTTTCACTTGGGGGAGGTGAGGGAGTATTTTTGTTCTTCGCCACATCCCGAACATCAAATCAGGGCTTTTCTTTCATTTGTGAAACAAAAAGGAAACAGGGCATCAATGTAGCAGGATCTCAAGAGCAAGTATGCCCTGGCCCCTCCTCCCTGTCCCCTGAGCCCTGCATTTGCTTTGCCAGTGGATGGTAAATGTGGCCTGTACCTACAGTGAGGAAAGGGTGTAAGAGGCAACTGATTAATCACTATGATCATCAAGAACCTTAGGTTTTAAGAATGTTTGTCTCACAAAAGACCCCATTTTCTCACTGTGGAATGATTGTTGATTTCTAAAAGTCTGATCTTTGAAATCTTTGAAAGTCAAACCAGAGAGCTGGAGTTTGGTGAAACACTTGCCAATTCCTGAAATTAGTTTCCCTCTCTAGAAAAGTAGGTTGGGAGACGAGAGTAGATTTGATGTTTTATAAATTTGTGCTTCTCAAACTTTAACCCACTTTACTGGAGAATCTAGTTAAAATGCAGGTGCGAAGAGTCAGACATGACTGACTTCACTTTCACTTTTCACTTTCATGCATTGGAGAAGGAAATGGCAACCCACTCCAGTGTTCTTGCCTGGAGAATCCCAGGGATGGAGGAGCCTGGTGGGCTGCTGTCTATGGGGTCGCACAGTGTCGGACATGACTGAAGCGACTTAGCAGTGGCAGCAGCAGAGTAGGTCTAAAGATCCTTAGGACCCAAGAATCTGCATTTCTGACCAACTCCCAGCGGGTACTTTGCTGCTGGTCCGTGGCCCAACTTGGAGAAGCAAGATCTCAAGCTACTTCCTACTCTGACCTTATTACAGAAAGTAATAATAGTGACTGCTAGACGTCAGGAGGAGCTGACTTGTAGTCTGGTGTTGTAAAGGATGTGTCTGTTCTTGCCTTTTGAGTTTTGAGAACTGGCATCTTCATTTTCTCAGACAGGCTGGGGAGGGACTTTGTCAACTCTCTCATCCTGTGGTTGTTCAGGAAGTGGAAGAATGGGGCAGGAACAAAACAAACTGAGTGCCTCTGTATGTCAGGTAGCTGCTGTTATCACCATGTTCTCTATGGGGAGACAAGCTCAATAAGGTGAGCCATCTGTCCAGGACACACACCAAGGCTCAGCATTTGATTGCACACCTCTCTGACCCCCAGACCTTATTTTTCTTAGAATGGCAACTTTGTAGCTTTCTAGAATGCCAGGTAATTAAAACTGAGTGTTTATTAGCAAAGTGTTTCCCTTTAGAGGCGCTTTTACTGGGCCTACTTTAAGAATGTATCCAGACATTTCAAAATTTGCATCATTGTCAGGCAAGCAATTAAAGTGCTTAAGGGCTTAAAAGCAATTTGTTCAAGTTGGTTAAATATCCGCCCTCCCCAATCTTGTTTGTTTTATTAATTTACTCATCAAACTGTGACATCAAAACCATTGCAAACGTAAATTTCAGTATCTTCCGATTGGTGGAAACTTTCAAACAAAAGAACATGGCATTGATGAGATCCATGATGGAAGGATCTGGTGTCAGGGTGAGTCAGAGAAATCAGTCTTTTACTAAATAAACACAGCCTTGCTTTGGCCTCTGGATGAGTATTGGTCGTTAAAACGTTTTATTAACGTGCAATTATTCTGAGAACCAGTCAGCAACGCAGCTCTTTGCAAAAACATTCATTAGCTGATCTTTACATCACCCCCAGATGGCAGATAAATAGCATTAACCCTGCATCTGAGAGAACAAATGGACACCCAGTGATGAGGGTAGAAGAGGCAGACTCTTGCCTTGCAGGAAGGATGGCAGAGGTAGGTGGCACTGGGGGACTCTATGAGTGTGTCACTCAGAAAATCCTGGGTGGTACACTAGGTACTCCAGAGCTGCGCTGTGCAATGTGGCCACTAGTCACAATTTGAGTTCAATTTAATTACAGTTAGACTAATAATTCATCTCCTCCATTGCTCTAGCCGCATTTCAGGTACCCAGGAGAGGAGAGTGGCTACCATACCAGACTGTACAGAAACAGATCATTTCCATCATCATACAAAGTTCTCTTGGACAGTGTTGGTCTAGAAGCTTGGGATCATCTGACAAATGCAAAGGTCCTTACCCCGTGAAACTCCCATGCAAAATTTCCTAAAAGGATACCTGATGTTTGGTATTTTTATAATTTTATAACCCAAGCTGTGGCTGAGTACTTCTGAGGGGCGGGTAGGGACCTAGTTCAAGTCCCTGTTCATCCACATACTCGTTCAGTGACTAGAGGTAGGTTATTGAACGAGTATTTACACACACTGTGCCTCTTTGCAGATCCGTGCTACTATTTTTCACTTGCTAGCCAAGATTATTTGTCAGACAACATTGGATTCTGGAGAGGATGCAGGGAGAAAGGTACTCTCCTTTGCTGCTGGTGGAAATGCAAATTAACCTACCCTTTTAGAAAAGCAATTTGGCAATAACTGTCAGTAGTCCTAGAAACACTTATTCCCTTTATTCCAGTATTCCGATTCTAGGAATCTAGCCAAAGGAAATAATCAGAGATGGGTAGAAAAGATGAAGAATAAAAATGTTCATCGCAGTGTTATTTATAATGGTGAAAAAAGAAGAATAGGAATTGGATCGGACAAGTTAAATATGGCAGAGCCAAGCAGTGGGATATCATGCAAAGATTAAGTGTTGTTTCTGACATGTTTTTTGTGACATGGGAGAAGGCCACAAAGAACTTTATGTTTAGAAAAATACCAAATGCTCTACTATTAAAACCCAAATATATTTTGTCAAAGCAGGCATTTGTTGAAACAGAGCTAAGAAGAAATAGACAAGCTAGTAAAGGTTGCAACCTGTGAATTAATAGAATTTTTTGATGATTTTGAGAGAATCACTTTAGCTTTTTCCTCTACATTTTGTACTTTATTTTTTCTTTTGTTTTACGCATCACAGTGCGTGGGCTTCTCACTGTGGTGGCTTCTCTCGTTGTACAGCACGGGCTTTAGGTATATGGGCTCAGTAGTTGCGGTGCGAGGGTTTAGCTGCTCCTCAGCATGTGGGATCTTCCCGAACCAGATCGAACTCCTGTCCCCTACATTGGCAGCTGGACTCTTGACTACTGGAAAGTGAAAAGTGAAAGTGAAGTCGCTCAGTCATGTCTGACTCTTTGCGACCCCATGGACTAGAGCCTACCAGGCTCCTCCGTCCATGGGATTTTCCAGGCAAGAGTACTGGAGTGGGGTACCATTGCCTTCTCCAGGGCATCTTCCTGACCTAGGGATTGAACCCGGGTCTCCTACATTGTAGGGAGATGCTTTACTGTCTGAGCCACCAGGGAACTACTAGAGCACCGGTGAAGTTTGTATTTCTTTAAAATTTTTTTTTAACTAAGCCAACCTGCAGTGTTTGGCCACCACGTGCCCCGCTGTGCCCTCCCCAGTGCTGTGTGGTCAGGGGCTGTCAGCTCTCCCTGTCTGCCCTTTCTAGCAGTTTGGCATTTCTAGCTTATCCCATCCAGTGTTTGTCTACTGCCAAGGCCAGGAAGTGCTTCCTAGCATCCAACCTGAACTGCTCCTAATGGCCTCTGAAGTCAGTTTCTCTGTGTATGTGCTCTGAGGTGGTTCCCACTAACCAGCGTGGAATATTGGGAAGAGCATCAGCTTAGGAGCTGGAAAGAACTGGGTCAGACCCTGACACCCACTACCTCGCTGTGTGACCTTGGGCAACCTTCTGAGCCTCAAAGCTCTCATCTGCAAAATTGGGAACACAGGTGAGCTCATCTCATATCGAGTGGCTGTGAGGATTAAGTGTTCATTCAGGAGAACGCCTGGCACAGGTAAGTAAGGAGGCAGATGACCTCAGGGCTGGGTGTGCTGTGCCGCGGAGGACGTCAGCTCCTTTGTCTGCCAGGATCCTCCCTGGAGGTTGGTAGGGTCCCCACTTTCCTGTTGGAGATGGGCATCTGGTGGTTGCAGGACTCGTCCCCAACACACGGCTTTGGGTTTGCAGAGCTGGGACTTGATGGATTGTGGCTGATGCTGAGTCGTGGGCCTTCTCAGGTACAGGCTGGCGAGCTCTGTTGCTGCCTGGCCTATTTTCTTTTGTTTTATCAGTTTCCCTGGGATGCACTTCATTCTAATCCTGTGTAAACCCCTCAATATTTCCCAGCCACGTGCTCCACGTCCCTCTCAAGGAATAAATAAAGCAGACTGTTCCGTTATTGCAGGATGAATGATTATAACAAACAAACAAAAAAAGATGCTTAATTCAAAAGCTTGGAACCCCTTCCCAGGTCTCCAGAATCCTGTGGCTCAGCTCACTTTTTTGCCATCTTGTGAAACCGCCACCCACACTTCCTGTCTTGGTAGCTTGTAAGAGACCCCGAATTTGTGGATGGCCCCGCTGCCAGTTATGACGCTTCATTTCTGTGGGACTTTGACAAGTTGCTTAATGTCTACACTCCTTAGTTTCCTTATCCATAAGTTGGGGATAATGATGATGATTTGGTAGGATTGTTGAGAGGATTATCAGGAAAGAATGTGGCACTTTTGTGAGTCCTTATCATTGTTGAATGAGCATCTTTTTTTTGAGGGCCACCTGAATCATGAGTTTTTTTTTTTTTTTCCTCCACTGTGGATAGTTCTCCCATGTACTTCAGTTAAGTGTTTTTCAAAGCCATGTAGGACAGTAGTCAATTCTAGTGCATTTGGGATTGAATTCTCTGTTTGTCACCTAGTAGCTGTATGAAGTCAAGTAACTTCTCTGAGCTTTCAACAGCTTTTCATTTCTAAAATGGAAAATAGAAGTCTCTACCCCAAACAGTTGGTGTGGGGTCAGTAAAGCTGGTAAAGTGCCTGACGGGCTGCGTCTTCTGTGTGAACGGTGGCTCTTGCCGTTGCTGTTTTCCCTTCCTGTTACCCCCTCGCCGCTTGGCTCTTGGCCCTCTGATTCTTGCTCGCAAAGTCTTGACTGGACTGTCACCACGGTTCACAGTGGGCCTATGTGTGTGTAGGTGGGGGGGTTGGGCAGGGTGCTGGGAGGGTTCAAGTCAGCTTGTTTCTGGCGTTTGCAGGTCAAACTCTAAGAGGAACTCTGGCACCCCTGCCTTGTGAAAATGGAGGTGTCTGTAGAAATAGAAAAGCCAAGGGGCTCAAGATGTAGACCACGGTCCTTTTTTCTGACTCCAGCTCTGGCCTTTTGCCAGTCCGCCCAGCCAGGTCAGAGTCATGTTCCACCTGCTTCTCCCCGCTGCCGTCAGATGCTGGATTTTGAGTTCCAGCTCAGCGCCCTGCACAGTGGGTCCCAGGCTTGACTCTGTCTGAGAATCAGCTGGGAGCTCTTATCAATGCCCCGCTCCACCCCAGAGCGCTCTGAATGGCTCTAGCTGGGACCCAGGCCACAGAGCTTTGCAGAGCTCCCCAGCTGATGTGAAAGTGTAACCCAGACTGAGAAATGGTGCAGAGTTATAGAGCCTCATGACATATTTGTTCTGTCTCTTCTTCAAAGAAGTGTTGAGGAATTTATGTATGAGGTGGGTGACCTAATTTATTTGAGCCATGGGACTACAGATATAGCAATCAAGGCTTCTTTCCCACCCCTTCCCTGGGCCTTCTGGGCGAACTGGGGCATCTGGGTCAGAAAAGTAGCCCTCCTCTCAGCCTGTCTTCTTGTTCCAACACAGTTGTGTTCTGAGTGCCGGGAAGGGCCTAGCCCTCACTGGGGGATGTGGTGATATTGCTTTGACCTGGTTTTGCTGCTTTTATGTTCATTTCTGGGCAGAGCCCTATTAACTATTCATGCACGGCCCTCCACCCGGCCAGCGGGGCTTCAGGATTCCCTGAGTAGAGGAGGAAATGTCTGAGCCGTTTCTGCTTCCTACAGAAGGCTGAGATGGGAGTAGCTCACCAGGGCTGGTGCCCGAGAATTGACACGACCTGAGGGCCTGGAGACCTTGCACATCTGGAAGGTTTGGGTGATTTTTACATCCTCAAATAATGACTGTTTTCTTGAGAAACCCTCTTAACTTGAGATCATCTCAAACCCACCCCAAGCTGGGAAAACATGTTGTGTTCTGGAGAGGGCCTTTGAAACTTAACGTGCCCAGGTACCACCTGGGGAGTTGTCCAAGCATGGGCTCTGACTGAGTTGGCGGGACCATGGGCCTGAGACTCTGCATTTCTAATAAGCTTCCAGGAGCTGCTGATGCTGTTGGTTCAAGGTCCACAGGTTCTAAAACCTTGATCTTCCTTCCTGCTCCTGCTCGCCCTCTGCCTTATCTCCCCAGGCTCAGGACTACCACCCGTGGAGTGCCAGGGCCTGTGGAGTCTTGTCAGATTCACACATCTCCTTGTTGGCATTGCGGTTTCCTCGGTGGTGGCAGCCGCAGTGGCACAGTAGGGACAGTAGAGACTGGTCATTTTCATGTCATAGAAAGATTGCAGTTCGAAGTCTTCCCGTGTCCTCTTCAGGCTTTTATTTTCAGGTCCTCAAACTAATTAAACCTCACGGCACGTTGTGGAACAGGTAGCGACTTTTATTGCTAGGATAAATAGCACTCCGAAAATTTTGTAACATTTATCATGTTTTTATTTAATGTGACTTCTTTCTGATGATACCAGTAGTACACATAAGCAATAGAAAAACATAAAAACTTAACCCAGAGAACAAATGAAAATGACCCGTAACCCTGCCGTGTAGCGGTGGCTCCTCCCAGCCTTTTGGTTTTCTGTCCAGTATTGAGTCTACATATAATACTACTCCCCCTCCCCCAGCAGTTGTAGCCGAGTGTTCTCATAGTTTTCTAACCTTAATACATCACATTTCCCCATGGCATTACATTTTCTCTTCAAAATGACTTTAAAATAGCCACACAGTAGTCCCTCATAAGAATATGTCATTATTTGTTTAACCAGTTTCCTTTTGTTGTTTTCGTTTTTTTTGTTTGTTTGTTTGTTTGTTTTACCACTGTCAATAATGCTGAGATCAACATTTTAATGTGCTTGTCTCTTTATTTCCTTCAGCCCAGTTTCTTTACTTCAAATTGCTGGGTCAAAGGTTATGCAACTTTCTTTTAAGGCTTTTAATATGTGATGCTCAGTAGTCCTAGGAAGGACTGAGCCCAGTTTAAGTTCCCTCTGGTTTTGCTAGGAGTTAGGTCGGGAAGTTGTCATCGTCTGCATTTTACGTGGGGAGCTGTCCCTCACCAGCGGTGTCAGGCTATCACCCAGAACAGACGTGCCCTGCAGGCACCCCAGCTCCTGGCCAGTGTGCGTGGAGTGGTATCCGTGCTGGATGAGATGGTCATTGGACTGCTAGGGTGACCAGGACCACACTGCTTCCGGGATCTGTGAAGGTATTTGCATTTTTGAGGGAAGAGGGGAAGGGAGAAGAAAGTACTAACACAGTGTCTCCCAAACTTTAGACTCATAATCAAAGTATATCCAGAGCCTGACCATCCCCACCACCATCTTCTAGTACCGTTAGCTTGCCTCCCTGGTTTCCTGCTTTGATCCTTGCCCCTCAGCATTTCAACACAGCAGCCAGAGTGATCCTGTTTAAGACGTGATCACATTAAAATGTGAATCCAGACACATCACCCTTCTGTTCAGAACTCTGCAGCGGCTCCTCATTCGCCTTGGAGTAAGTCACAGTCCTTACAGGACATGCAAATAGCTCCTCCGTGGTCAAGTCTCCCCTTGTCTCTGAGCCCACCTCTTGCTTTGTTGGAACATGTCAGGCCCGCTCCTGCCTCAGGACTGTGCCTTCCACCTTGAATCTTCTTCTCCTGGATGTCTGCATGGCTGGGTGCTCACCTCCAGGGCTTTTTCTCCTCTATCACCTTCGCCTTCTCATCAAGATCCTCCCTAACAGTCCTCTTGTGTTGGTGGCCACCCCCCTTCCCTGCCCCTAGTTTTTCAGACCTCTCCTATCCTGCTATATTTTCTTTCCATGGTGTTAAATACTATGTATTATGATTTTAGCAAGATCACTCTGACTGCTGTGTTACAAATAACCTGAGGGGCTGGGGGGCAGTTCAAGGGCTGAGCATACTATATAATTTACTCCTTCCTTAAGCATGTGGGCTGCAGACCTAAATAAAGACTGCCCAACTTCGAGCAAGCCGAGGCTGATTATTCAGAGCCTGCAACAAGGGAGTCAGCCACTGTCACTCACCTTGGGTTTGACTCAAAGGCAGGTAGAGCAGTGGGAAAGGTTAACAGTGGAAAAAAGGGGATGCCCTGGAGTGCTGCTTTGGTTGAAGGCTGTTGGCTTGAGGAAGCTGGGGGTGGGCCATCCTTTGTGATTGTTTTAGGAAACCTATTTGCCTCTCTCTCATTGGTCCTCTCCTAGGGAGCCCTGGTGGCTCACTCAGTAAAGAATCTGCCTGCAGTGCAGGAGACCTGGGTTCGATTCCTGAGGTCGGGAAGACCCCCTGGAGAAGGAAATGGCAATCCACTCCAGTATTCTTGCCTGGAAAATCCCATGGACGGAGGAGCCTGGAAGGCTACAGTCCATGGGGTCGCAGAGAGCTGGACACAACTGAACGACTAGTACTCTCACTCACTCTCATTGGTCCTCAGGTGGCAGCAGGGAGCAAAAATTAGGAAAGCTGGCAGGTGACTGACCAAGTCTTGACTGTGTGGGGCTGGCTGCTGCAGAGCTGGAGGATGAGAGTTCTGTTTTCATCTCTTCCGGCTGTTTTGCATCTGTTTGGCCTCTCATGACTGTGATGAATCTCCACAAGGCAGCCATCTTTGTCTTTTGTCCTCTGAGGTAACTCCTGTGCCCAGAGAGTATCTGCCAATGAGAGCCGCTCAATCCTTGCTGAATTGTGTGTTGCATTTGGCCTGCATAACCTCACTGAGTCCTTGCAACAAGCCGAGGTCTTACTTTTCCCATTTTCCAGAGGAGGAAAGGGGACGCAGAGAGGTTAGACTTCTTAGCCAAGGTCACCCCCCATTGGTGAGTCAGGGAGCCAGGGTTCCTACCCAGATCTACCTGACCGTAAAGCAGATATCGCTTCCAGGAGCTGTTTGTGGTTCATCTGCAGAAAACGGAGGGCTGGGGAGCTCGTCCACTCTGTCTTGCGGCAGGAGCAAGATACACACAGCTTCACAGGTCTCTGAATTTTCAGCTAAAACTTTTCATAGAAGATGTGCAGCCTCTCCTGACAACTTCCCACACTGATGACCGGTGCCTAGTAGCAAAAATTAATTAAGGTTCCTAGAAGGAGAATTTCCCTTTATTACCTAACCCTGATAATACCTCTGGAATGTGGAAATAGGCTGGAAATTCATTCTACACCAGAGTTTGGGTGGTTGTCTCAGGCACCAAACAGATTTCTGAGGCCCCCACATTTGAGCCAGGGAGTGTGTGTGTTTGAGTGTGAGGGCAGGGAGTGGGGAGTGTCTATCATTTACAACACATGCTTGGAACTTTTCAAGTTAAAGTGTCAACTTGCATGGTTGTCATCTCTTGATCTGATGTTGCCACTTGTCTCTGTTCCCCATCCCCTCCAGAATCATGGAATCCAGGTCACTTGTTCAGAAGTGGACCCCAGAGGCGGAGGCCAGAGAGAGGCTGTGATGTGGGGAAGGTCAGCAGGTGTCACAGCTCCCAGCAGAGGGGGAGCCAGGTCGAGCTAAGGGAGTTAGGCCATTTGATCCCTGCTGTGTGCTGAGCCCCCTACTGTGAGCTGAACATCACAACTCTGCCAGGCTGACTTAGGGTGCTCGGTCACCAACTCTGTGAGCAATGGAGCCAGGATTTGAATCTGGTCTTTCTGGCTACATGCCTGTCTTCTTCTGTTTCATCGTTTCATCAATCTGGAAAAGCTGACCAAGTCTCTGGGGCTGGTCTCATAGGAGCTAACCAGCAGTCTTTCCCCAGGGGCTCCGGAAGCCAAGGCTGGGTGGGGAGCTACTTCAGTTCAGCATGAGGGAGAGCATCCTACCAAGTACTGCACGGCCCGGGGAGGGAGTGAGCTCCCTGTAAGTGGGAAGAGTACAAGCAGGGGCTGTCTGGGTTTGCAGGGCGTGGGAAGGTGGACTCACTGTCCTCTTTAAAGATTCAGTTACAGAATGACTGGCTCCCTTTGGTGGGGCTGCTCATCTGGACCTTCGGCATGAGCATGGAGTATCCTGATTAATCAGTCCATTAAAGCTTGCTGAGTGAGTCATGACCTGCAGCAGGTGTCCTTCAGGACAGAAGGGCAAGGGAGTCCATTCAGACCTCAGAGTTCTTAGGATATAGGAAAGATATTATCAGACATCTCAAGTTGGAGAGTCAGGCCAACCTTGTTTAAATCCTAGTGAAGCCATCACTGTGTGGTCCCCACATTGGCACCAGTGACTAGATGACTCTGATAGAGAGGGCTGTCCCTCATTGAGGTCCACTGTGCTAGTTTGTATGACCTTTGGCAGATACAATAACCTCTTAGTCCTAATTCCTTCCTCTTTAATATGGAGTAACAAGTCCTGCTTTGGGGAGGAAACGGAATAACAGTAATCAGGCATCCAGCACAGCCTGGCACCAAGGAGACACATCTGAGAAAGAACTCTCATACCCAGGTTGCTTGGAGGAGGCAAAACAAGATTCCAACAGAAAGAAGTGTCCAGGATCAGGTGTGAGGGGCTTCCCAGGGGGCGTTAGTGTAGGAGATGGAGGTGCAGGAGACTTAAGAGATGTGGGTTCGATTCCTGGGTGGGGAAGATCCCCTGGAGGAGGGCATGGCAACCCACTCCAATATTCTTGCCTGGAGAATCCCATGGACAGAAGAGCCTGGCGGGCTACAGTCCATGGGGTCAGAAAGAGTAGAACATGACTGTGCGACTAAGTATGCATGTGAAGAATGAGAACATGTTTTTTAAGAGGACAAGAAATATTGCGATCAGATTCCTCCTCCTTCCTCTGTTGCTGATCACTCCCCTCTTCCCTCCTGCAAAATCGGCCAAAGAGACTTTCTGAAATCCTCCGCTCCTGGAAGCAGTAGCTTTGATTCTGGCCTCCCATTTAACCCTCCCTCCACCCCTGCCCCATGCCTAACTGCCCCTGGGGCGGGCATAGATTTCCCCCAATACCTGGAGCAGGCCAAGAACAGGCCCTTTTCCCTGACTTGTTAAGTATGAATTGGAAATTTGTTTCCATGTAGCTCCCTTGCCAAAAAAACAAATGCCCTGAGTAAGCATTCAAATCTGGCTTAGAGGCAACAGAAGCTGCAAATGCAGCTGAATATTTCATGAAGACCTTCTCATACCACATGCTCTGCTCTTTTGGAGGGGGTGGGGTGGGGGCGAGAGCCTGGAGTTTTGGGGGCAAGTCCCCTAACTTCCTGCATCTCAGTCTCCTCACCTGTGAAATGTAGTCTTTCAACTAACTGGGGACTTGTGAGGGCGATCGGAGGTAATAGAGATGAAGTGTCTGGCAGGGTGCCTGACTCATTGTAGGTGTTTAGTAAACATTCATTCTCCTGTCGGATCCTTCCTGTTCTTTTCCCAGAATATGTGCTTTTGGGAATAGCATCGTCCTGAATGACACAGGCCCGCATTACGGGATCCCTAGAGGGCTTAGGCTCAGGGCAGCCTACCAGCCAGCTCCTTTGAACCGGAGGTTTGAGATCAGGCCTGGCATCCTCGGAGAGCTCTCAGAAGGCAGGATGTCAAGAATTCTCGCTGCTCCAATAACTGAGCTTGCTGTCAGTTCCAAACTAAGCCACCCTGTTGGAAGGCTGGTTTAAAATAAAGGTGACAAGCAAATGCCTTCCTGGTCTTTATTCAAAGATGAGTAATTAGAACAGCAAAATAGAAGCCTGATGAGGTTTTCCGCCCCAGGCCCAGGCCCCAGCCTCAGGCCAGACCCCAGCCCCTCCTATTCCACCCAGGGAGTCAAGCTTGCTGTAATGAAAACAAGAGGAGTGTGGTGTTTTGTAACTATTTTTATACCTACATCAGACTTGATGTTAGTGCCTCTGAATTATTTAACATTTTTCTTTCTCAGCTGGCCTCTCCAGCAAGTTTCTCTCTCAGGGCGGAGGGAGTTGTTATTCAGGAAACAATGGAGGCGGACATACACCAACTCTTAAGGCTTCTGCTTTCCTAGGGTGGCCTGACATTATTAGGTATCCTATTATGAAGCAGGGGGGCTCGTAAAATGTAGATGGCAGGAATTCCTGTCTGCATTTTATAGATAGACATTGGAGGCTCAGGAGGGTTAAGCAACTGACCTGAGAGCGCACAGCAGGGAGTGAGGGAGTCAGATTTCAAGTTCAGGTCTTTCTGACCTCTAGAGTTGGCTGCTTCTATTGAGATGGGCTCTTTTCCCAGCTGTCCTTTACCCTGTGTGCGTGTGTGTGTGTGTGTGTGTGTAGACTAATACAACCTGTTAGCTTCCAGGGCATCTCATCCAGTCACCCCAAACAGTCTGCAGGTGACTGGAGGTGGGAAGAAGGACCTCAGAGGCTCAGAAATGAGAAGCCAGGGGTGAGGGAACCCCTCGGTACAACTGTATATTAATGGGAAAACTCGCTGCTTTTCACAGGCGGTCCCTTCAGTACACTTAGCAGGCCCCCGTGGTAGGTTAACTTGCTTCTGTCAGCATCACCTGTGGGGTAGGAACGCCTCCCTCCCTCGCAGCATCCTCTTTAAAGCAGTGTCTGTACCTTGGGCCTCTTAGAAGGGGGTGATGATTGGCAGCTCTAAACCACCCCAGACAACAGGAGGGAGTGAACTAGACTCTTATTACCTGCCTCTCATAATTAAAGTCCATCAGAGACTTTTTTAATGGGTATTTTGAAATAGACATCCAGGCTTGAAAGGAATGCTACTGTGAGGGGAGATCAGGTCTCCCAGCAGAAGTGCTGTCCCCCTGGTACCTATTTTATTTCAGAGCCAGGGAAGATTATGCTCTTTCCATATTCTGTTCCTTATGTGCGTATTTAATTATTGGTGACCTGGAGAGGACTCTCTTTTTTTAAATTCTTCACTCTACCTTGGTGAAAACCCTGGTGGAGTTACCATATGAACTCTCTGTGGGGGACAGGCTTCTGAAAATCAGCCAGGGACACTTATTCCAAAAGTGCCCATCGTTAGGATTTCAATAAAATGTGCCAGGCTAAAGCAGTTGTTAGTAATGTTAATAACAGTTGTATTTTGATAGGAAGGCACTTTATGAGGATATCAAGTGATACCACATTCTGTTAAATAAAGTACTATTTGATGCATGCAAATTCTTTGATATTAAATTCCAGAAAGCTGTATGAAGTACTTGGTCTCCTTCGTATATATATGCATGAAAGCATAAAGCAAAAATAATGTACCATTTTTTTTTTCCTGGATGACTCTATTTATGAAAACTTGCAGACTTGGAAATGGAATGACATTCTAAGAAGGCTTCTTATGCGAAATAATTTGATTTAAAGTTTTAGGAGCATTTAAAAAATGACCAGTGTGTTTTCAGATGTTTCTGCATGTGATTTTGCAAGGGGGAGAGAAGGGAGAAAGAGTCCCACTTTAAAAATTCCTTGCGTGTACCAGAAGCTTCTGTGCATGGATTATCTCATCTGACGCGCACACAGATGCCCTGAAAGTGGATATTATCAGCCTGTCACTGATAGCAAACTGATAATCTGGAAGGTTAAGTAACATCCCTAAGGCTACTCTGCTGGTGGACTTAGGGTTGAACTTGACTTCATCTCTCTCCCAAGTGGGTGCTATTACCTCTGCCCCGTACTGGCTCCTGGAACTGGATTTCAAGCATTTTTTTTTTCCATGAAGGAGAAGAACCCCACAAAAACACTGGTGTCCAGATACATCTAGGAAATGCCTATTGAGACAGGTTAAATATGTCTGTGCAGGAATTCTCAGAGCCTTGATGACACCCCTGTGAATCTCCGTGAGAGGGAAAGAGCACGTAAATGTTCTTGCACTCCCAACAGAAGAGTTTTCAAAAATGTTTGCAGAACCTCTCCTGAGAGCCAAATTCTTTCAGAAACTCCTTGGAGAGTGCTGACCCCATGGATTCCAGAAGAGACAAGGTTCTGAGAAGTGATCAAGGCAGACTGCTCAGCAAGCACTCTGTCCACTCTTCTCTAGAAGGCTGCAAACCTGCCTCCTCTTTCCATCAGTCCCTCAGATAAACGGAGCAGGTTTTCTGTTCCAGCCCCTTCCAATCTGTTTTATCAGAAACATCGAAGATTTGAATGCAGAGAGTGAGGATTTAGCATTTTTTTATATGTTAAGTCATCAGGAGGGAGAAAACCTTTTGTGAGAAGGATTTGCATTGCTGAAAGAGCTTAAAGACAAAGATAAGCTTAAAAATATATGCAGAACAAAGAGAACACAGTGGGTTAGAAGCAAAATATTTAAATCTGCCTTATTCCATTAAGGAGCTTAAAAAAAAATGTGGCTCCCCTCTCTTTCATTTTTTCTCATTCACAGACACACACACACACACACACACACACACACACACACACACACAGTCACACAGGAATTCTCACACCCAAACCCCCCACACCTTGGATCTGAAAGGGAACTGAGGGATAGTCTGGCTCACCTGTGTAGCTGGAGAAACCCAGAAGGATGGCTCTGACCTCCACTCACAAAGCCAGTCAGTTGCTGGGACTTCCCGCCAAGGGAAGGACACAGAGATGGTGTCTAACCTCTTCTGAACCCCTGCTAGGATGCAGATGCTAATCTCTACCTCCTTACAACTCACCTGGGAGGAGGGCATTAGCTTCACTTCTAGGGAGGAAGTAAGGCTGGGACAGGATCCACAACACACCATCTATGGACTATACAGTCCATGGAATTCTCTAGGCCAGAATAGATCCCCAGGGGATCTTCCCAACCCAGAGGTCGAACCCAGGTCTCCCGAATTGCAGGTGGATTCTTTACCAGCCGAGCCACAAGGGAAGCCCAACTGGTCCTGCAGAGGGATTTAAGTCCGTATTGCAGCATCAAGTCCAAATTTCGAGTTTCTTGACTCCCAAACTAATTTCACAACCTTACTATCTACCTGCCCCTGACTCACAGGAAGAACTGGAGGTTGATTGCCCCTGTTGCCTTCTAGGGAGACAGGAGGGATCATGTCCATCTCCGGGCTGTGGTTGTCACTGTGGATGCCGGACACAGAGGGAGGGAGCCGGACACGGCCCCGTGGGCGTGGGCTGCACAGCAGCCTTGTTCCCAACTGCTCAGGTGGTTTATAAGCAGCAGAGTGAGTCATGGAGCAGACAAAAGCCACTGACTCAGCCCAGGAAGGGAGGTGCCCTTGGGTCCTTGATTCAACCTTGCCATGGCTCGCCAGGGCTGGTTTGAATTCTGTAAAAAGCCAGGTAGGTTTTTATCTTCTTGACTGCTTTGGATGTGAGTTTGTTGCTAAGACAGGGAGATGGCTCAGCTGCCTTCCCTCCATCCTATGCTTCAAACCTTTATAAGCCAAGCCTGTTATAGATATGGCCTGGAATATACACAGTCCCAACAAGGAGGGCTGCCTGCAGAGATGGTACCTGGTTGGGGGGACCCACATTCAAGTGATGCTACCACTGCTGGACACCGGGTTGCACTCCTCTTTGGGACATTTGGAGTTTAGGGGCTCATTCACAAAGTCTGTTAATTAGTGTTTGTCAAGCATGTCCAATTGGCCAAGCACTGTGGTTGGCCAAATCAGGGAAAAACTGTTAACCTTCAAGACACGTGCATGAGAAGGAGTGATTGAAGAAGGGTGTAAGTGTTCAGGGGGCATCCAAGAGGCTCACCCACTTCTGCATAGAGGCCTTCAGGGATGGTGTCATAGAAGAGGTGGAGCTTGAACTGTGTTGAAGGGCATCAAGAGTCAGCCAGGGTAAGTGGAGAGGATGTTTCATTTGCAAGAACAACATACCAAGTACAAACAGGATAATGGGAGATCAAGGTATTTCAAATAGACTCAAGCAAAAGACGTCATACTGGGTGATGTGGTAAGAGGGAGAATAGATTGGAAGGGTTCCTAAAAGCCAGCAGGGACCTTCAAAGCCAACCTTCAGAGTCAGTTTATAAGCAACACAGTTGGCCATGACTCATCAGCCAGGAGCGGCATCTTATAACCGGTAGTAGCAGTATTCCTGTTGTTCATGTTCGCCATACTGCAGTCCCAGTAAGGAATCAGTTGCACTTCACCACCATTGAGAAGACTTCCCCCAAAGAGAAATTCTAGACCGGTGCTTTTCAGTAGAAGTTCCCCAGGGATGGAACTGTCCTGTATTTGTGTTCCCCAATATGGTAGCTGTTTGTCACATGTTGCTCTTGGGTCTTTGAAATGTGGCTAGAAATTTCTAAAATTTTTTTGGTACTTGATTGCATTTATAGTACTTGTTTATAATGCAGAATTATTTGTTAAATGTATTGTTGTTCTTGTTTAGTTGCTAAGTCGTGTCTGACTCTGTGACCCCATGGACTGTCCTCTGCCAGGCTCATCCGTCTTTGGGGTTTCCCAGGCAAGAGTACTGGAGTGGGTTGCCATTTCCTTCTCCAGGGGATCTTCCCAACCGAGGGATGGAACCTACACCTCCTGCATTGGCAGGTGGATCCTTTACCACTGAGCCACCTGGAAAGCCCCACGTTATATGCATATTCTCTTTCTATTGGTCTGGGCTGGTCAAGTGGGAGGAAGCCCACTTGTAATGCAATGCTATATATCATATATGCCAGACACACACACACACACACACACACACACACACACACACACACTGCTGTGTATCATTGCTGATGCTATATATCTCCCTAGGTGTGATATACAGTGAGAAAAGGGCCTCCTTGGAGGTGAGCACTCCACCCAGGGAGAATGCAGGTACGGGATGACTTAATCTGCCTGAGAGCCACCAGGGTAAGCCTTTAGAGAGGAGAGGTCTTCTTCTTAAAGGGCCCTGAGAGTTTAGCAGCTCTCCCAGTGGGGAAATGTGGAAGGACTCCCCAGGCAGAGGAGAGAGCCTGGGGAAAAGGCTGTAAACTCTGAAAAAGTGCATCTCTGAAGGAAGCCAGGTGGGATGGGGTGACCTCAGGAAGAAGGAAGGCCCCTAGGGAGCTTGGGCTTTATTCTGATGGGGCAGGGGAGCCAAATATATTGTGTGCTATCACATTGAGTATCAGCAGGAGAGTCACAGGCATCATGCAAGAAGGCAGGAGATGTGAATACTGGGCCGTGTAATTCTGTAGACAGGGAACATGAACACCACAATTCAAAGCCAAGGATTTGAGGTCAGAATGCAGAAGTAGACTGTCTTCTACCAGGTTGTGGTTGCTCAGTCGTTAAGTTGTGTCTGACTCTTCGTGACCCCATGGACTGCAGCAAGCCAGACTTCCCTGTCCTTCACTATCTCCCGGAGTTTGCTCAGATTCGTGTCCATTGAGTCAGTGATGCCATCCAGCCATCTCACCCTCTGTCACCCCCTTCTCCTTAAACCCTCAATCTTTCCTAGCATCAGAGTCTTTTCCAACAAGTCGGCTCTTTGCATCAGGTGGCAACGGTATTGGAGCTTCAGCTTCAGTCCTTCCAATGAATATCCAGGGTTGATTTCTTTTAGGATGGACCGGTTTGATCTCCTTGCAGTCTAAGGGACTCTCAAGAGTCTTTTCCAGCACCACAGTTTGAGAGCATCAATTCTTGGGTGCTCAGCCTTTTTTATAGTCTCATATCCATACATGACTACTGGAGAAACCATACCTTTGACTATACAGACCTTTGTCAGCAAAGTGATGTATTAGCTTTTTAATGTGCTGTCTAGGTTTGTCATGGCTCTCCTTGGTATATTGTCTCATTTGGTACCACTTTCATGTTTGGAGTTTTCCTTCAAGTCGTTAAGTTTGAGCCACAGCATGTGGCACTGCTGCTGCTGCTAAGTGGCTTCAGTCGTGTCCGACTCTGTGCGACCCCATAGATGGCAGCCCACCAGGTTCTCCTGTCCCTGGGATTCTCCAGGCAAGAACACTGGAGTGGGTTGCCATTTCCTTCTCCAATGCATGAAAGTGAAAACTGAAAGTGAAGTTGCTCAGTTGTGTCCGACCCTCAGCAACCCCATGGACTGCAGCCCACCAGGCTCCTCCATCCATGGGATTTTCCAGGCAAGAGAACTGGAGTGGGGTGCCATCACCTTCTCCGGCATGTGGCACTAGAAGACTATTAAGGAGGAGTCCCACGTGAGCCACCGGCAGCCCAGAGAAGAGAAACTGGTGGCCAGAGAGGCTGGTTGGCCTGCTCATGGATGCTCATCTTTCCCTAGCATCACAGAGCCTTGGGTTCTAGAACTTGGTCTCTGGGCTAAGGAGAATTCCAGACGCATTTCCAGTGCCTATGTAATAAGTGTCAACGTCTTAAAGTATACCTGCTTTTGTAGAGCAATAATACAGTTCTTTGTAGTGATCCCGTCAGTACACTCGAAATGTGCTCAGTATTGGTGTTCTGATGCCAGTCTCAGGTTTGAGGCTTTCGGTTAACTCCTTTCCACATACCGGTTTTGCCTTTAATGTTACACAATATCAATATATTGATCAAGGTCTCAGCTACAGTGTGCCTTAGCTAAACTGTCCTGTGTTTCTAGCAAATAGGGAATGACTGCATGAGGGGTAACAATGTCAGTATTACATTTGTCTGCAGAGTCTGTATTTTTTTTTTTTTGCCATTCTTGGGTCATGCTCCCAAGTCCTGACTTTGTCTGAGAGATGGATGCCAGGCTTGCACAAGAGCAGTCTGAGTGGTGCACTGCCCTCCAGGGTGCAGGGCAAAGGCCTGGAAGGGAGCCTGGGCCTGCCCCCAGCTTACTGTGGAAAGTAGGCCGAACTAGCTGACCTTGTTGATTCTGCTTCCCCGTCTATAAAACTGAATATGAATACTGTCTTCATTATGTAGTTATCACGGTGAAATGCTGTAGTGTATTTAGACTCTTAGCATCATGCCTGTCACATACAGGCACTCACTTTATTGTGCTTCCCAGATATTGCATTTTTTACAAACTGGAGGTTTGTGGCAACCCTGCATTGAGCAAGTCTGTTGCCACCATTATTCCAACAGCGTTTGTTCACCGTGTGCCTTGGAGTTTGCTTGTTAAAGGGCCCTGAGCGTTTAGGAGCTCTCCAAGTGGGGAAATATGGAAGGACTCCCAGGCAGAGAAGAGAGCCTGGGAAAAAGGCTGCAAGCTCTGGAAAAACACATCTGTGTAATAGCTGTAATTAATATGTAGATACTAATTGCAATTAGTATTGTACTTCTTACAGTATTTCAAACCCTCCACCAGCAAAAAGATTACGACTCACTGAAAGCTCAGGTGACAGCATTTTGTAGCAATAAAATATTTTTAATATTTTAAATAAAACTATTTAAATATTTTTTTAAATTTTACTTGTGTATTTATGGCTCTGCTGGGTCTTCATTGCTGCGTGAGCTTTTCTCCAGTTGTGGCAGCAGGGGCTACTCTTCACTGTGGTTGGCAGGCTGCTCATTGAGGTGGCTTCTGCTGAGGCAGAGCACAGGCTCCAGGGCATGTAGACTTCAGTAGCTGCAGCACATGCACTTAGAATTTTGCCTCCCGGGCTCTAGAGCACAGGCTCAATAGTTATGCACACAGGCTTGGTTGCTCCACAGTGTGTGGGAACTTCCTGGATCAGGAGGCAAACCTGTGTCTCCTGCACTGACCAGTGGATTCTTTACCACTGAGCCATGAGGGAAGCCTGCAATTAAATATTTTTAATTAAGGTGCATATATTTGTTTTTTTAGGCATAATGCTATTGCACACTTAATAGACGTCAGTATTGTGTAAATGTAACTCAGATATGCAGATGACACCACCCTTGTGGCAGAAAGTGAAGAGGAACTCAAAAGCCTCTTGATGAAAGTGAAAGTGGAGAGTGAAAAAGTTGGCTTAAAGCTCAACATTCAGAAAAGTAAGATCATGGCATCTGGTCCCATCACTTCATGGCAAATAGATGGGGAAAACAGTAGAAAGAGTGTCAGACTTTATTTTTGGGGGGCTCCAAAATCACTGCAGATGGTGACTGCAGCCATGAAATTAAAAGACACTTACTCCTTGGAAGGAAAGTTATGACCAACCTAGACAACATATTCAAAAGCAGAGACATTACTTTGCCAGCAAAGGTCCATCTAGTCAAGGCTATGGTTTTTCCAGTTGTCATGTATGGATGTGAGAGTTGGAGAGTGAAGAAAGCTGAGCGCTGAGGAATTGATGCTTTTGAACTGTGGTGTTGGAGAAGACTCTTGAGAGTCCTTTGGACTACAAGGAGATCAGTCCTGGGTGTTCATTGGAATGACTGATGCTAAAGCTGAAACTCCAGTACTTTGGCCACCTCATGCGAAGAGTTGACTCATTGGAAAAGACTGTGATGCTGGGAGGGATTGGGAGCAGGAGGAGAAGGGGACGACAGAGGATGAGATGGCTGGATGGCATCACCGACTTGATGGACACAAGTTTGGGTAAACTCCGGGAGTTGGTGATGGACAGGGAGGCCTGGTGTGCTGCGATTCATGGGGTCGCAAAGAGTTGGACATGACTAAGTGACTGAACTGAACTGAACTGAACTTTTATATGCCCTGTAAAACCAAAAAACTCATGTGACTCACTTTTTTGCCATATTTGCTGTATTGCCATGGTTGGGAACAGACTCCTGATACCTCTAAGATACACTTGTAGCAAGGTAACAGTGTAACAAATGGTGACTAGCAACGCTGCTTTTGTCAAGTTTTTCTATCATACCTAATGACTTTTTTCAATACACAAGTGAAAGGATGCTTAACATCATTAATTTTTAGGGAAAATGCAAATTAAAATAATAATGAGATTTGACTTCAACCCCATTCAAATGCCTAAAATGAAGACTGGTTATACTGAATTTTTGGTGAGGACATGAAGCAACAGAAACATAAAATGGTGCTACTACTTTGGAATAAAGTTTGGCAGTTTCTTAAGAAGTTAAATATATACCTGGCTTATAATCCACTACTAGATAGGTCCCTAAAGGAAATGAAACATATTTACATACAGAGTCCCGTACAGGAATGTTCACAGAAGCTTTGCTTGTAAGAGCCAAGACCTGTAAATGGACCAGATGTCCATCAGCAGGTGAACAATAAACACATCTTGGTGTAGCCCTTACTGTGAAATACTATGTAGCAGTGAAAAGGGAATGGGTTCTTGATAATCCCAATAACATGGATCAGTCTCTAAATAATTACACTGAGTGGAAAAAGCTAGCCAGAAAAATATGTACAGCCTGATTCCATTTATAGAAAATTCTACAGAATGCAAAGCGCTATCTTGTGATCGTGAGCAGGTTGGTGGTTGCTTGGAGAGGGGAGGGAGGAGGGTACGGGGAAGCTTCCGGGGGTGATGGACATGTTCACTGTCTTGATGGTGATGTAGTCACAGTATCGATGCTAGTGATGTGTAGCGATGCTTCACACTTGTATGTTGATACCAAAAGTCGAGTTACACAATTTAAATATGTAAAGTATTATATATCAGTTGTAGCTCAATAAAGTGTTTTTGAAATTAATGTCCACTCCAAGGAAAGACAAATGACATACTCATAAATCAGAGTGTGTTTGTAAAACGATGGGTTAATTTCAGATGCTGCCATAGTGAATAGGGTTGGACTCCTAGTTCTGCCATTTGCTGTGTTGTGTTGGGCAAGTTACTTAAGTGCTCTGAGCTGCAGTTTTTCATGTGAAAGTGGAACCTGTATCACATCACTGCTGTGATATACAAAGGTCTTAGCACAGAGTCTGGGCTCTCCATAGTGAATGCCCCCAGTTGCTCTCTAAAATGTTAGTATTTACTACTTTCAGATTTGTAAAGTACTTAACTACCCCATACCCATAGCAAGCAGGTACAAATTCCTGTGCATCAAACTGAGTTAATGCTTTGTTCTTCCTTGGGGCACAAAAATGTGTGTTTCCAGGGTGCTCTAAAATAGTTTGCTCCCTTTGGTTGATTAGGCATGCCTTAATCTCACAAATCCCAGTTCCTTTCAGCAAACATTCTTTGAGGGGTTGGGAGGACTTCCCAAAGGAAGGGACTAATCGCAGCATCTTAGAATTGGATGAGACTGGGAGAGTCTCGGAGAAGGCAATGGCACCCCACTCCAGTACTCTTGCCTGGAAAATCCCATGGATGGCGGAGCCTAGTAGGCTGCAGTCCATGGGGTCGCTAAGAGTCGGGCATGACTGAGTGACTTCACTTTCACTTTTCCCTTTCACACACTGGAGAAGGAAATGGCGGCCCACTCCAGTGTTCTTGCCTAGAGAATCCCAGGGACGGGGAAGCCTGGTGGGCTTCCGTCTATGGGGTCGCACAGAGCTGGACACGACTGAAGCGACTTAGCAGCAGCAGCAGCAGGGACAGTCTCTAATCCAACACTGTTATTTGATAGGGATGGCCATTGAGGCTGGGGATGGAGTCTTGCCCAAGGTTACAAGGTGGTGGGGTAAAGAGTGAACCCGGTCTCCTGGCCACCCAGCTAGCCAGCTTGCCTGTGCTCCCCTAGCGCCTGCCTCTGAGCCAGACTGCACTTCACAGATGGAACAGTGGCAAGGTCGGCTGAGGTCATGTCCCAGTGATCAGATTTAATGGATTTTAAATGAATGAGGTTTTCTGCCCAGATCTTAGATTCAAGGAGCTCAGGGGACAACAGCCAAGGTTTTGGCATTCTTTGTGCATGACCCAGGCAGGACGCTCTGGGCTCTGTCTCTCTACTCAGCCCCCGTGTGTGTCTACTCCTAGAGTTTCAGAACCATTTATGTAAGATTGCTTTGGGAACGCCTGTTAAAAAAAAAAAAAAAAATTGAAAGCCAGTTACGTTTTTATTGTGTGGGCCATAACATGTAGGGCCAAAAGAATTATATCTGTTTTCAGTAGTGAACGGGTTGAAAAAGTAAGTTCTTGGAGGCCCAATTCCAGAAGATTGGCAAGGGAAGCTGTAGACAGAGCACAGATACCCTTCCATGCCTTCAGTTCTCGGCATCTCTTACTTGTGAACATCAGCACTAATAAGGAACATTTGGATGTTGCCTTTACAGCCTTTCTTTCTCCCGGTCCTCAGACTCAGCCTCGGGGAAATTTAGGAAATGGAGAGTCAGAAGTTCAGTGACTTCTAAGATCCCCAGCTCCTGTGCAGCAGTTTGAACCTAAGCCTCCCAGTGTAGAATCCCAGCTCTTCACTATTCCAGGCCAACTATTCTACAATTTCTCTTAAGGCTTTGAACTCAAAGGAAGTATCTTCCAGTGTGTGTGTGTGTGTGTGTGTGTGTGTGTGTGTATGGTGGGTGGGGAGTCGGGGCAGGGCCAGGGGATTTCTTTTCCCTTCCAGGGCAAAGTCAAGTTGAATTTTGAAATTTGGAGATAAATTATATGTGTATTTCTGCATCTCTTTTTTTCCTGTTGTCAGTATAGGGTGCATGAATAACATCTATAGAGAGCCACAAAATATTGATCATCCTTTCTCTTAAAATATTTGCTATATATGCTTTATCTGTGTGTGTGCACATATGTAGGTATATATTTTTCTTCACTTTTGCAGATATGGTTTTTTTGTACATACTTCAGCATGCTTCTCTTAAAAAATAAGGATTTTGTATGTGACTGTGATATATTTACACCTAAGAAAAATGACAATAATTTATTATTGTCATCTAATGTCTAGTCCATATTCAGATTGCCCCAATTGTCCAAAAAATGTGTTCATAGCTTTTTTTTTTCCCCTTCTCAGCGAGGATCCACATAAAATTTATGCATTATATTTGGCTGGTATGTTGAACCAGCATTCTTAATAAGCAGTGTTCATGAGCTAGAATCATCTCCAAATTAGAGTGAAAAAGACCTCTCCAGCTGAGGCAGCTGTTAGGGGTTGGCCTTGAAGCTGTCTTGGGAACATCCATGACTTCCCTCCGATGTCCGTGGACCGATCAGTGGGAGGAGCTGGAATTACCCTGTCAAGGGTGGAGAGCCCCGCTGAGGCGGGGACAGGCGGAGTGAGCTCGCTGCCTGCCAGGAAGGCTGTGGGTTCCAAGGCAGCTGAAACCACAGTGACCGGAATCCATGGCCAGTTGCTCAAGAGGCAGGGAGTTGCCGCAGGACTTTGTAAGCTGCCTGGAGTGTGAGCCCATGGCGGCCAGCCTCAGGGATGGGGGAGAATTGCCAGGGTGTTTGGGAACCCTATGTGAAATAGAAAAGGAGTTGGAACACAGGGGGCCTGGAATATGTGTTTTTCCTCTGACTTCTTTTTCTGCTTCTCACTTCATCCCTCTTGAGGATGAACGTGTCATATGGAGAGACGTGTGAAATCTAGATTCCTCCTCGCTGTGGATGGACCAGTTACCTCTTAATTGTGACAGCATCATTAAGGCACAGTCTGACTGATAGCTCCCTAAGGAGCTGCACCCTCGCCTTCATTGCATGGTGACCCTGCCCCGTATCCCCCTCCCCTCTGGACTGACTGCTGTGTTCTTAGCGCTGACACTGTGTGGCTGTGGTCGAGTGAAGATGCTTGTGGAGTAGACCATGGTGATCCAGAGTGGCATGTGCCAGGACCGGGCAGAACTCTGTGGAAGCGCACAGAAGAATGAATGAGTGGAGGGTACTTGTGTGAGAGCAAAGTAATTAGGTATGCTTTCCAGAAGGCTAGTACTCGGAAGTTATTGGGAGATGGGATGAGTGTTTATTTATTTGATAAGTACTTATAAAGTGTTTATGCAATGGCACTGTTATTAATAGAAGTGCTTTATGAATAACTCATTTAATTTTCTTACAACCCTTATGACATCAGGACTGTTGTTTCCCCAGCCTTATGTTGGAGGAACACAGAGAATGGGAAGCTTAGGTGACTTGTCCCAGGTAGGGAATAAGCAGTGGAGCCAGGACTTGATCCCACATAATCCAGTTTGGGCTTCCCTGGTGGCTCAGATGGTAAAGAATCTGCCTGCAGTGCGGGAGACCTGGGTTCAATCCCTGGATTGGGAAGATCACCTGGAGAAGGGTATGGCAACCCACTCCAGTAGTCTTGCTTGGAGAATTGCATGGACAGAGGAGCCTGGCAGGTTCCATGGAATCACAAAGAGTCAGACACAACGGGATGATTAACACTTTTTCACTTTTACTTTCAATCCAGTTTCAGGGTCCACTCAGCCACTTCATTATGTGTTTGAGTGGAATTAGATGTTCCAAGCTCAGGAAGTCACTCTGGTAGCCCAAAGGTGTATTCCAGGGGTGGCATTAAGGCTGTCCTGGGTGACCAGACAAGCAGAGGCCCTGCCACCCAGCTGGGCCATCTGGAAGGAGCCAGACTCTCTGCCAATCCTGGGACCTGATACCTCACCCCCTATTGGGTACCCTCATGGGGCAGAGAGCCTGCCCATTCCTTGAGTATGCCCTTGGACTGGACTAGCCAGCTAAGTGGTGCATGGGGTTGGGGAGGCTGTGTTGTCTTGGAGTGTTCGGGAAGGCCCCAGTATGGTCATGGTGGCTGGGCCAGCCCACCTGTTCCTCATTGTAACCTCGCCTGATCACAGGGTCTCATCCCCCAGCAGGAAGGCTGAGCTGGTGGAGCTCTGTGGTGACACGATGCAGCCAAACAGACCCTCTGCTCCTCTTGGTTTCCCCACAAAGGAGCAGTCCCCGAGGGCAGTGGCTGCCACAGTCATGGCATTCCTTCTCAAGGCTGAGCATTTGTTGGTGTTTAACAATGCTGTTCGGTGGTTTCAATGGCTGCAAATGCTTGTCCTTGCGTGTCAACAGAGCTGAACTAGGACCAGCAAGGAGGAGCCTCCCAGGGTTGGAAGGATGCTGAGACGTCTTCCAATCAGCTCCTGTTGAAGCTTTGGTCACTTCAATTGGACGCATCTTTCTGGAGCTTACAACAGTGCCTGGAGATGAGATGAAAGAAAGCTCAGGGAGCTTGCCGCATAGCGGATGCTCTTCTTTCCTGCCTTTCGTGCAAAGGGGAGCTGAGAAGGAGCGGGGCTGAGACAGGAAAGCACCGGGAGAGCAGCCTCAAGGAACATGGGAGCAGAGAGAGGGGGCCAGGTCTTCTAAGGCCACACCTAGATTGGATTCTTGGCTCCACTGCTTATTCGCTCTGTGATGGACAGTAAACTGTTTAACCTCTCTGAGTCTCAGTTTCCTTGAATGTAAAATGGGCTCCTAATACCTACCTCAGTTGGTTTGTCCAGGACAGTACCCAGGACATTGCCTCAATTTTCATTAAATAAAAGCAAGGGGAGGGCCATTAGGCACAAGGGTATATACTGCTGCAAACCTCAGCAGGTCCTTTGCGCGTTACTCATTCACAGCCGTGCAGTCTCTGGAGTTTGATAGGAACGCAAAGAATGTGGTGTGGTCTGGAGATAAGCAGGCAGTCTGTGCATCCTCGTATCACTGAGGCTTTGAGCACTCCTCTACCCTGTGTGTGGAGAGGGCGATGGCACCCTACTCCAGTACTCTTGCCTGGAAATTCCCATGGACGGAGGAGCCTGATGGGCTGAAGTCCATGGGGTCTCGAAGAGTCGGACACCACTGGGCGACTTCACTTTCACTTTTCATTTTCATGCATTGGAGAAGGAAATGGCAAGCCACTCCAGTGTTCTTGCCTGGAGAATCCCAGGGATGGGGGAGCCTGGTGGGCTGCTGTCTCTGGGGTCGCACAGAGTCAGACACGACTGAAGTGACTTAGCAGCAGCAGCAGCAGCTACCTTATCTGAACCTCACTCTTTCCGTCTGTGAAATGGCCACATGGCTTATGTGGAAGGGTTGGGACCTGCCTGGAAGGGTCTACTGAATGGAGGGGGGAAATCAGAGACAGTTCAGGCTATGGGTGCTGGCAGTGTGACTCAGCGACCTCATCCACCAGTGTGCATGTTTGTGAGCACACATGTGTTTATACAGGGATGGGGATGGTTAGTAAGGGGGCAGGGGATGTAGGCAGCCCAGACATGGAGAGAGTTGCTCAGGAAATCACCTCTTTCTACAGAGTGTAGGGCTTATTATGGAGCTTGATCTGTCAAGAAGATAAGAGGAAGAAATAGGAAATGAAAGTACTCACTCCTATTAAATGCCAACCAAGTACCAGGCACTTTATATCTCTAAGCTCTTTACACCCTCTAGCTCTTAGCTGTGAACCCATTAGACAGATGATACTATTCTTAGTTTTTGAGATGGTCTCAGGGAAGATCGGAGAAGGCAAATAATTTGCCCAAAGTCACACTGCTCTCTTAATTCCAAAAACTTCCATTAAACCTCTCTGCTTGTTCATAGATGTGTCTCAGGAAAGGGCTCTCTTTGAGAAAAGAAAGGGAGTTGATATGAAGAGGTGAAAGTATAATTTCTGTTTATATAAGCAGTTTTAGGAGGTAGCCCCCACTCCAGTACTCTTGCCTGGAAAATCCCATGGACGGAGGAGCCTGGTAGGCTGCAGTCCATGAGGTTGCTAAGAGTCGGACACAACTGAGCGACTTCACTTTCACTTTTCACTTTCATGCATTGGAGAAGGAAATGGCAACCCACTCCAGTGTTCTTGCCTGGAGAATCCCAGGGATGGGGGAGCCTGGTGGGCTGCTGTCTCTGGGGTCGCACAGAGTCGGACACGACTGAAGCGACTTAGCAGCAGCAGCAGCAGGAGGTAGCCATTTCCAAGTGACAAATACTAGTCATTTAACCAGTAATGTTTGCTGAGCACTGGCCAGGCATAGTTCCAGGTGCTACAGATGAAGCAGAGCCCGGCCCTGCCCTCGTGGAGAAGTATTAATAAGAGAAAGTAAATCAGTTCAAAGAGTGGTCAGAAAGAAGATGGGACCAGAGGGTATGATAGACTGCAGTTGGGAGGCTAAGATAGAGTCTTAGTTCTTAGAGCTTGAGTTCTCCTCAAAGCTTCCCTGGTGGTTCAGATGGTAAAGAGTCTGCCTGCAACACAGGACACCTGGGTTCAATCCCTGGATTGGGAAGATCCCTTAGAGAAGGAAATGGCAACCCACTCCAGTATTCCTGCCTGGAGAATTCCATGGACAGAAGAGCCTGGCAGGCAACAGTCGATGGGGTCACAAACATTTGGACACGACTGAGCGACTAACACTTTCATTTTCTCCCCAAAGCAGACCCAGAGGAAAGGACTTTGTTGGTGTGGTGATTCCAGGGGGATTGGTGAGAGAGCAGAGAAGGGGGAGGAGGAAGGGAGGAAAGCTAAGAGCAGGTGCATCAGTGATTGGGTCACTGCCATGGGTGTGGGGCTCGGGCTCAGTCCTTCATCTTTGGTCCTTTGGGGGCTCTCTGAGAGATGCCGATGTATGGGCCGGACAGTTGTTACCTCAGGGGCCAAGGAAGCTGAGGTGTCCGTCTACCAAGGTACACTCCTCGCTGGCTGTAGATTGCTTCCGGGAACATTAGCGTCCAGGTGCTTGCACCCAGCTCTGTGTGGGGTTTCCACTGACAGAGGGCCCAGCGAAGAAATGAGGTGGGAGGCCCGTGCGGCCTGGAGACGGTCGGTGGACACCACAGGCGGACCGAGGGCATCTGTGGTTGCTGCTGCGGGTGCTCTGGTCGGAGAGACGGCCTGGGAGCTGAGGCCTGAGTACCCTGGGCTGGCTCGGAGGAAGCCAGGGCAGTGAAAGCCACAGGATTCCTGGGAAGCCGTCTTTCCACTATCATCTGTGGGAGCCTGAATTCCAGGAGTGAAAGCTTGTCGGCCAAGGCCCCGCAGGTACTAATCTCAGGCCAGGCTGGGGCTCTGCTGACCACATCCCTCTTTTGTCCCTTTTTTCTGGGTCACACAGTATGCCTCACTTTTTGTATTTTTTGGCCATGCCATCGCAAAGAGTCGGACACGACTGAGCGACTGAAATGAACTGAACTGAACTGAACTGATGGCATATGGGGTTTCAGTTCCCTGACGAGGGATCACCTGCCTTGGAAGGGCATTGGAAGTCCCTACGCTTCATTCTCTAGCCAGAGAGCTTACAGATGGCCTTAGAAAGACATCTCTTTTCAGATGATTTAAGTCTCGCTCCATCACACCAGGCTCTACCATGAAATGTTTCAGACACTAACCAGCATGTCCTCCACTCCATTCTCTCACTGGGTTATACGTAGCCCCAAAGCCAATTTCCAGCCCTTAATATATTCTACTCTTTCTAGAAGAGAAGCTCACAACCAGGTGTGTCTCTATGATTTATTTTAAAATCAACAAGGAGCAACAACGACAACACAACACACACACACACACACACACACACACACATGAACTATCACCCACAGACAACACTTAACATAAATCAGGCAGAAGAAGATAAAAGTCTACTTAACACTCCCCATTTATTCCGTTCAACAGCAAAGTGCTTTACAAAGCCCATGCAGTTATATTGTTATTTTATAATCATTAAGTCTGCTGTGAGCTCCAGGGAAAGCCCAGATGCCCTCACACCCCTCTGGTTTTGCCCCCAGGCCATCCATGAGTTCTGCACGATGCCACTACTCCAGGGTGGCTCCTGGGCAAGCGTGGTCCTTCTTAACCTGGTGACTCTTCGTTTTGATGGGCTGCCCACCCCATGCATCTTCCCTTGTTATCCGCTGACATTTTCTAACATCATTATGCGTAGAAGAGACAAACATGATTACTTGGGATGAAATATCATTCTCCCCCAGTGCAGTTCTGTTCCTTTCTCACTTCAAGAGGGCATTTAGTGGAGAAGTGAGTATCCATTCTGTCTTATGGATCATTCATCAATGATACTGATAGAGCTGGTTGATTGAATACTTATTATATGCCAGGTATTTGGCAGATTTTAGGCATAATTTCATTTAATGTAATCCTCATGATGACCTTATCCAATAGTGATCTTCTCCTTTAGAGATGAGGTACTTAGCCTCTGTGATGTGCCTAAGGTGATACCTAAAGCAAGGAGAAAAATCAAGATTTGGACCCAAGTCTAATTCTAATGAATGATGGTTGGATGAATGAATAATTCTACTGAATGATGATGGGATGGCATCACCTCCTCAATGGACATGAGTTTGAGCAAACTCTGGGAGATAGTGAAGGACAGGGAAGGCAGGCATGCTGCAGTCCATGGGGTTGCAAAGAGTCAGACACGACAGCTAGTGAACAGCCACAATCAGAACAGATCAGTCGCTCAGTCATGTCCGACTCTTTGCGACACCATGAATCGCAGCACGCCAGGCCTCCCTGTCCATCACCTACTCCCAGAGTTCACTCAGACTCACGTCCATCGAGTCAGTGATGCCATCCAGCCATCTCATCCTCTGTCGTCCCCTTCTCCTCCTGCCCCCAATCCCTTCTAGCATCAGAGTATTTTCCAATGAGTCAACTCTTTGAATGAGGTGGCCAAAGTATTGGAGTTTCAGCTTTAGCATCATTCCTTCCAAAGAAATCCCAGGGCTGATCTCCTTCAGAACGGACTGGTTGGATCTCCTTGCAGTCCAAGGGACTCTCAAGAGTTTTCTCCAACACCACAGTTCAAAAGCATCAATTCTTCAGCACTCAGCCTTCTTCACAGTCCAACTCTCACATCCATACATGACCACAGGAAAAACCACAGCCTTGACTAGACGGACCTTTGTTGGCAAAGTAATGTCTCTGCTTTTGAATATGTTGTCTAGGTTGGTCATAACTTTCCTTCCAAGGAGTAAGCGTCTTTTAATTTCATGGCTGCAGTCACCATTTGTAGTGATTTTGGAGCCTAGAAAAATAAAGTCTGACACTGTTTCCACTGTTTCCCCATCTATTTCCCATGAAGTGATGGGACCGGATGCCATGATCTTCATTTTCTGAATGTTGAACTTTAAGCCAACTTTTTCACTCTCCACTTTCACTTTCATCAAGAGGCTTTTGAGTTCCTCTTCACTTTCTGCCATAAGGATGGTGTCATCTGCATATCTGAGATTATTGATATTTCTCCCGGCAATCTTGATTCCAGCTTGTGTTTCTTCCAGTCCAGCGTTTCTCATGATGTACTCTGCATATAAGTTAAATAAACAGGGTGACAATATACAGCCTTGACGAACTCCTTTTCCTATTTGGAACCAGTCTGTTGTTCCATGTCCAGTTCTAACTGTTGCTTCCTGACCTGCATACAAATTTCTCAAGAGGCAGGTCAGGTGGTCTGGTATTCCCATCTCTTTCAGAATTTTCCACAGTTTATTGTGATCCACACAGTCAAAGGCTTTGGCATAGTCAATAAAGCAGAAATAGATGTTTTTCTGGAACTCTCTTGCTTTTTCTATGATCCAGCAGATGTTGGCAATTTGATCTCTGGTGCCTCTGCCTTTTCTAAAACCAGCTTGAACATCAGGAAGTTCACGGTTCACGTATTGCTGAAGCCTGGCTTGGAGAATTTTGAGCATTACTTTAGTAGCATGTGAGATGAGTGCAATTGTGCGGTAGTTTGAGCATTCTTTGGCATTACCTTTCTCTGGGATTGGAATGAAAACTGACCTTTTCCGGTCCTGTGGCCACTGCTGAGTTTTCCAAATTTGCTGGCATATTGAGTGCAGAACAGCCACAATAACTAATTCTAAAGCCTGTGGTTGCCAAACCAGGTAGTTCTCAAAGTGTGGTCCCCAGACTTGCAGTGTCACCTGAGACGTGCATCCTCAGGTTCCTCTCAGACCTACGGAACAGGCGACTATATGGTGGAGTCCTGTACTCAGTGTTTTATAAAGCCAGCCAGGTGCTTCTGGTGTACTCCGAAGTCTGGCAAAGACTGTCATTGCCCATTTGTTAACTGCTGAGGCATGCTTCAACTAGAGGTTAAACTTTGAAGGAGCTTTGAAATTCCCCCTCCTCTCTGGGAGTATCATTAAAGTGAGGAAAATCCCAACATTTATTTTTCCTTTAGTAAGCATGCCTTTCAAATTTGGAAAGGTTTAAACTTTCAGCCAGCTATCTGGATTTGTATCTAGGTTTCATGACTTATTAACTGTGTGATTTGGGGAAACTTATTTAACCTCTATAATCCTCAGCTCCCAAGCCTGTATGTTACAGATAATAATAATCCTTTGCAGGATTCTTGCAAGGATTAAATGAGTCAGTGTCTGCAGCAATGTTGAGCATAATGCCAACTGTATCATAAGGATCCAGTAAATATTAGCTAATTGTTAATAACTGTATGGTTGGCTTGCTTGTGTTAGCTATTATTAGTAATAATATCTAAGCTGATGTAACATTTTTAAAATCGTATCCTCCATTTAGAAGTTTGGCATAGGTTTTATGAAGTAGTTTTCTGTAACTAACTTAAATGATGTTTTTAAAGCCTGCCATTCTTATGTTTGAATCTTAGCAATTAGTAGGGTTATCAGTGTAACTGTCTGAAAGAAAGTATCAGTGTGCCATTAAAAATCATTTATGGAAATCTGACACACAGTAGGTGCTCATCCATGTCTGTGGAATAAGAAATGAATGATCCGTCCACAGACACTACTTCTAAGTCTGAACATTGCCCACATATAGTCAGTTTGGGGGAAGGAGGCTGAAAGCTATCTCCTGTTCTCTAGCGTGAGCCCAGCACACAGGGTAGAATGTGGCTCGGAAGTGAGTGGTCAACATGTATACCTGTGGCGGATTCATTTTGATATTTGGCAAAACTAATACAATTATGTAAAGTTTAAAAATAAAATAAAATTAAAAAAAAATCTTGTTGATTGAATTTTTTAAAAGAAATGCTTATATCTTTAATCTCTTCTATCATAACATGCTTCAAGATCTTATAAACAAAGATCAAAGTAAAAATATAGTTTTTCTCCCCATATACTCTCCTGCCTAATATTTTTTTAAATGAAATTTTCAAAGAGTGATCAAATAAGACTTAGGAGCCAGGAGACCTGGATTCTTGGTTATGCTTTCCTGCCGGCTTAGCTTGGACGTGACAGAGGCTGGTCACTGAGCTTTTAGCATCTTTTATCTGTGTGTAAGTGGAGAAGGTTGGACTAGGTCAGCGTTTTCCACTGGGGGGCCAGACAGGTGTCTGTAGGTGTGTTACTTTAGCACCATGGTGAGAAAGTCCATTCCATTTCTGTTCAATCTTTTTGATTGAGTTGAAGAAAGAGCCTGATTATGGTGCTGGTAGGAATTTAATATTTTTTGTGACGCTTGCTAATCTCCCATTTTAACAAAAGTCTGAGTCTGGATAAGGAGGCAACTGTCTTTACCTGGTTTTATACTCAACCGTGTTTATTTTTAAGCCTTTTCTTCTGTACGTGACGAAATGATCATTTTAATTTACCATAATGAAATGCACTTTCCTTGTTTTGAATAAATGGATTCAAGAAACAAAAAGTAAGTGGAATAAAAAAAATAGGTTAATAATAGTGCAGATAGCCTAAAGGTGTGGTGGAAATCACGAAAATGGAGCAAGAAGGTTAGAACCTAGATGATGGCCAGTAGGCCCTACCAGTCAGGAGTCAGTGCAGCGAGGCAGGGAAACTTCCTTTGGGTCAGAACAGATGTCCGTGCAGGAGGGGGCTGGGGAGCATCGGCCCAGGCACAGTGGGAAGAGCAGAGCCACCCGCATGGGCCCCTACCCCACTCAGGAATTTAGGGTCCTGGCTCTGGGGGTGTCTTTGGAGAAACCTCCACAGACAATGCTCTTGCTTGCCAGGCAGGGTTTCAGATGAGGATGTGAGTTTCAGTGCACATCGAGAACACAAAAGTGTCGAGAATACAAAAATGTCGCGAATACAAAAATCCTTAAGGAAAAGCAGGAATGCAGAGAAAGTGGATGGACAGAAATATTCACCACAACATTATTTATATGCACAGAGGGCTGGAAAGCACTTTCCAGGTCAACATTAAGATGAAAGTTATTTAGCAGCATCCCTGGGACAGAATAGATATAAGTTTTCAAAATTAAACATATGGGGACTTGCAGAGATGTCGGCAAATGTTAAGAGGACATTGTAAGGGGGGAAAAAACCCCAGAAATGTAAGCACATCTGTAGCTTTAACTATATGCACTACAGAAACAATTCAAAGTGAGATTTATTAGAATGTTAATAGGAGTTGTTTCTGGCTACTGTGATTATGTGTCCCTCCAGTCACGAGTGTCAGTCACATGGACCTGATTACAATCCTGACTGTGTTGTTATCAATGTGTGACCTTGGACAAGCCTTTAACCTTGTGTCAGTTCCCTCACCTGAAAAGTGGAGGGAGTTCCTTTTCCATGGGATGTTGTGAGCATTAAATGAAATGATGCATGTGAGATATTTATCAGGGTGCCTGGCTCATAGCAACCTCTCAGTAAATAGTACCTGCCACTGTTTAATAACAACCATGTCATAATAATGTTACTGTTATCATTATTCCTACTGTTATTACTGCTGGTGAATTTGGACTGTGTAACGTGTTATAGTGTCAAAGAATCAAACTGTGAAAATTTAATCCTGAAGCAGTCCCCTTTGCCCGTTGTGTAAACACACACACATGCACACACTTGCTAAATGAACAGATGCACAATTCCCTGGTGGCTCAGACAGTAAAGTATCTGCCAGCAATGCGGGAGGCCTGGGTTCCATCCCTGGGTCAGAAAGATCCCCTGGAGAAGGAAATGGCAGCCCACTCTAGTACTGTTGCCTGGAGAATTCCATGGGCGGAGGAGCCTGGTAGGCTACGGTCCATGGGATCGCAAACAGTGAGACAGGACTGAGCAACTTCACTTCTTCCTAGCGCACAGCCCCTACCCACGTGCTGAGCACCCTGTATGCAAAATGACTCCATAGCCACAGCTTCTTTACAAGAGGACCAACTTCAGCTACAGGCACAAGGGCATCGTTCACCTGGCACTCTGCTTGGCACACACAGCTTGCCCTTTTTCCCTCCCCTTTTTTTAAAATCGAGGTGAAATGTACAAAAGATTCACCATGAGCCTGTCTAAAGTGTACAGTTGAGCGGCACTTAGTACATTCACAATGTTGGGCAATCGTCCCCTCTATTTAGTCCCAAGACATTGTCACCCCAGAAGGAAACCCCTCACTTGTCAAGCAGTCACTCTTCACTACCCCTCCCCACCTGCTGGCAATCACCAATCTCCTCCCTGTCTCTGCAGCTTTGCTTTTCATTTCCCCTGGAACCATGTGTCCAGCTTGAACCTTGCATTCTCTTGGTTGGTGCTCATAGGTCTCTCTTCTTCTCCAGTTGGTTCAACCCCCACTTCCTCGAAACTAAAATGTCCCAGTGAATTCATTTAAAATAGATTTTTTCTTCTCATCAAGGATTTGGGGTTTCAGGGACTGAATCCTAATGTCAGGTGATTTAGTCTCCATGGGTGCACTGTACAGAGGCCTCATTGTGGGGCAGCCGCTTCCTCCTGGGGTTAGGTCTTTGTAAGCCTCGCTGGTGCTGAGCTGGAAGGTGGGGGTGGCTGAGCTGGAAGGTGGGGGTGGAGCACACCAGCTCTCCAGCTGGTAAGGCTAGGCCTTGGGGCTGCCCTGCTGCCCCAGAACAAGACCTGGTTTCCAATCCTGGCTCTGCAAGTCTCTGTGCCTGTGACCTTGGTCACAAGGCAAGGCACTCACTGAACCTCAGTTTCTGCATTTCTAAAGGACTGATCGCTGTGAGTTTTCTGTGGAGGATTAAATGAGTTGGTTAGGTAGCATCACCAACTTAATGGACATGAATTTGTGCAAAGTCCGGAGGATAGTGAAGAACAGGGAAGCCTGGAGTGCTGCAGTCCATGAAGTTGCAAAGAGTCGGACATGACTTAGCAACAACAGCAGCAACAAATGAGTTGAGAGCTGTGAGAGGCTCTGGAGGACCTACGTCCATCATAGCTTTGCTGGGCTTTCTCGGAGGCAGAGGAGTATGTTAGAAAGATTACCCAAGAATCCCGAATCAAATGACCTGGGTTTAAGTTTTGGTCCTGCTACTTATCAGTCCCTGGCCTATGGGTAAGAATGGAAAAGAAGGCTGAGGGTGGGCAGCCTCGCTTCTTCCATGAACAGCCCTGCGAGGTGGACAAGTTGTGCAAGACGCTCCTTCATAACCTCCTCATCTACAAGATGGGCATCGCAGACCCTCCTTTGCAGGGCTGTTGTGTGGACATAATGGATCATGCAGAGAAGTGCTGAACACTGATTCTCATACGTGTGGGCATGTGGTACTGGACATGCGTTTGTTACTTTCCTCATAGGTAATGGACTCAAATGTCCTCCTGGGCCAGGCTGGTTAGTTTGTGGCCAGAATAGCAGAAGACAGGTGGGGTAGGGGAGTAAATTGGGGGAGGCCTTATCTTGGGAACTGGCAATTATAGGGCGTGGAAAATAGCATTGTAATTGAGTTTTGTTTGTTCATATGTAACCCAGCTGGTAACAGCATGGTGGGGGCTCAGATTGAATGAGTGAGTTGTTTTCCTTTTTGATCCCTTTCTTGAGAATAAATAAGCCTCAGTTCCTTTATCTGCAAAATGAAGATATGGGTACCTTCTCTGACCACTTCACAGAGTAGCTGCAAAGAAAAAAATGAGATTAAAAAAAAATGTACATGAAAGCGTTTTGTAAAGTGTAAAGTGCTGTGTAAATGTAATGGACTATCATTTCATTTAAAAGGTATTGTTTTGTTGGTATTCATGCAAAATAGAGCTGGTTCTCCCCTATAGTCAGGCGCTGATCGCTTTTTGTGTGATGAACGTGCATAGGGGAATTGCAGGTTAGTGTGTCTCCTGCTTTATCCAAGTGGTCTCTGGGCTGGAAAAGATGGAGAATTCCTTCACTAAAGGGCCATATCTTTTGAGTCTATTGACAGCATGTCATGTGAAACTCAAAATTGCCTTCGTGAATGCAGATAGATTGCATCTATTAGTTCCTTCTTGTCATCATGGCCTGTCAGAAGGGAAATTAAATGTGCCTACAAATATTTCAATATTTATGCTGTGTGCAAGGTTTAATATTCATCTGGAGCAATGAGTTCAAAGAGAAATAAAATCCACATCCTTTCCTTTGGGTTAGGAGATTGCTCGGTTCAGCAAGAACCCTCTGAGCAACTCCTGTGAGCTAGTGAGTGCATAATGTACCAGGTGCTATGGAAAACAGACACCAAAATTCTAATACTGACACCTTCATTTGGTCTAGTCTTTCAGAAGCCTAGGAGAATCTGAGGTCATTCCCGGGGGATGATGGAATCTGTCCAGAGGATGGAAAGAGGGAAGTAGGCAAAGTGGAGGGCAGTCTAGTGGAGAGATGTTTGCAGAAGCAGGGGAATGACACCAGAATCCCACTCGTACCTGTTAAGATATGGGCATGTGCTTGCAGGGGGCACCAAGAGATAGGAATCAGTAGTTCAGAGTTATAAAAATCCCCAAAAGGCATTGAATATTTGCATGGGGAAACATGCCAAAGAAGATGACTCTTGGCCAGTGTATTTTTCTAGCAATGAAAAAAAAAAGGATGTACAAACATATTTTTAGAACTATGAAGGGGAGAGCCCCCTGAAAGGGATGGCTGGTAAATGAAAATAAATTGCAAAGTCTTCTGTGTTGTTGAAAAACACACTGATAATTGAAGTGTCATTGTTACTCAATGTTTTGAATACGCTGTTCTTACTGTTTTTCTTTCTTTCGATGCAAAAAATGTAATGATTTCCTAAGTTCACTCGTGACTTCATTCCCCTAACCCTGTTTTTTCCCCAGTAAGGTCCTAAATTCCTCAAGCCTGACTTCTCCTCCCCAGGGGTTTTCAGAAACCCAGCCCCCCTGGTTGGCGAGGGACTGCTGTGTGTGAAGTGGTAACTGCCCTCAAGGAGCTTACAATCTAGCTGGGGGTAAACGACTTGCACATGAACGCATCTAGACTGTGAGCTTCTAGAGGGCAGGGACCTTACCCTAAGTCATCTCTCTTCTCACCCTGCACACCCTCCCTGAGGGACCTCATCCATCCCATGGCATCGACCACCGCCTGTTTGCCGAGGACCCTCCCAGCTGGACTGTCTCCTGCGTGCCACGGCCCATCCAGCCATCCAGAGTTGTGAGATACGGGATGCTCTGCTGGACTCCACCTGGTCGCCGAAACCCAACTTGTCCTGTCTCCTCTGAGCCTGCCCTGGCTCCCGGGCTCTGGGGCTCTGTCCCCTCAATCAAAGACCCAGAGGTCGCTCTTACGGACTGAGCTTGATGGAAAAATGCTTACACCTGAATGCTAAGCAAAACAGTGAGCTTATCAAATTGTTGAGATGTCGTGAACTCATTCATATTAAACATACAGGTTGAAAGATGGAGAAATGTTTCTGAATGAGTTGCTGTCTCTGGTGAGAAATGGTTGATGTTTTTTCTTTGGTGTGGTTGTGCTTTCTAAATCTCTTGCTGTAAATTTATATTACTTTTATAACCAGCAAAAGTATCTCATAAGAAATGGTTAAAAGGTCTCACTTTGAATGTCCCCTTCTTGGGGAAATATCCTTAACCCTCTGTATCCCCCCTGGAGTCCGAGGCTCTGTCCTCTGCAGCCTCAACACCTGTGCTTATCCTACTGGGGGACTTGCCCCACTGCGTTCTCTTCCCAAGTCTCCCCCTACCCCGCAACCCCAGACTGTGAGCTCCTTGAGGGCAGAGACCAGGGCTTATTTGTCTTGTATTCCCACTGCCTAGCACAAGGCTGACACAGGTAACCACTCAATACATGTTTGTTTTTTAAAAGGAAGAGAGGGAGGGAAGGAGGATAAAGAATAATACAGAAAGGCCATCAGGATTTTCTTGCTTTCTTTTTTTTAATCTCCATGGATCCCACTTAGTTTTTCCCTTCTCCAAGATCATTTGTTTATTATATTTTAATCTACTGAACCACTGCAATTAAAAAAAAATTTTTTTTTGGCCACACCATGCAGCATGTAGGATCTTAGTTCCCTGACCAGGGATCAAACCCGTGCCCCTACATTTGAAGCTTGGAGTCTTAACCCCTGTAGCACCATGGAAGGTCCTGAACTGCTGCATTTTTAAATCAGGGCTTCGAATTTGTATCATTTTTATTAATCAAAGGCCATGTACATGCCAATCAGAGTGCCTCTGGGGCTGAGTCTGACTTGGGCACAGTGCCCCCCTGCCCAACAGCCCAGGCATGACACGCAGGGCTGTCTTAAGTCCTGTGAAAGTGAAAGTGTTAGTCACTCTTGGCAACACACCTTGGACTCTAACCTCTATCCGTGGAATCCTCCAGGCAAAGATACTGGAGTGGGTGGCCATTCCCTTCTCCAGGGGATCTTCCTGACCCAGGGATCGAACCCGGGTCTCCCGCATTGTAGGCAGAGTCTTTACCAGATGAGAGCTGCCAGGGAAGCCCCATCTTGAGTTCTAGAACTGAATATATATTCTGAAGCATCCTTTTAAGCGGAACAGTGGCAAGCTGCAGTGTCTATGGTGGGAATGGGAGCAAGGGAACAGATGTAATAGGAAAAATAGCAATAGCTAACTGCTGTTGTGTGTTTACTCTGTGCCAGGCATTGTGCTAAGCATCAACATGCATGATCCCCCTCTACCCTCAAAAACAGCCCTACGAGGTAGGTACTGTGATTATCCCCATTGTGTAGATGAGGAAACTGAGGCTGAATGATGAACTGTATAGGGAAACTGAAATTTGAACTGTGGTCTAGTGATTACAGAACTTGAGTATGGCATCTCTTTCCTCTTCTGAAGTTATAGGGTAAGTGCTGGGCAGAGAGGATGAGAAGAATGTTTGGTGAACCAGAGCAGTAGTGTCCACACCTTGTTCGGGAGGTTCCAGAATAGTAGTGCTTAGCCTGGAGTACAGTAAGTCCTTGGCAAGATCTGAGACACCCATCAAGTTGTAGGCAATTGGTTCCATGTATGTGCAGCTTTCTGGGACATTCTTGAAAGGAGTCTGCATGCTTAAAACAAAAACATGGCTAAGAAAGCAAAGCATGGATTGGAGAGGAGTTGTAGGGAGTAGAGTCTGGCACTGTGCTGGAAGGAGTTAGCCGTTAAGTACCAGCCTGTGGAGAGGGATGAGGTCTTGTTACTAAAGCATATCTAAGAACTTGGAGTAATAAAGTAAGGTGTGTTTGTCCTGGGTACTTAGAACCAACTGATTACCAAATCAATCAACTAATATTTATTCAAGTAGAGACCTGACAGCTCTTTAGTGTGTCAGGGTTGTTTAAAGAAGGATTTCTGCCTTGGGTGGGAATTTGGGCTAATGAGATGATAATAATTACCATTTATTGAGTGTCGGCTACGTGCCAGGCAACTCTACTGGGCACTTTATATACACTAGTCCACTTGATCCTTACAACAACCCCAGCAAGGAAGGTTTTACAACCCATCCTCTACAGAGGAGGAAGCTCAAAGCATTTCAATGTCTTTTCCTAAGGTCATAGTCGCTTAAGAAGTCTTCTATGGAAGGAGAAGATCCAAATTTGACTCTAGGCCTCTTTCCAAAAATCTCCACTTTTCCCCCCTCTAATTCTGTCTTTTTATTTTTATAATTTATTTTTTACTTAAAAAAAAAAAAAGACCTTTTGGGGCTTTGCTGGGTCTTGTTACACCACCTGGGCTGTTCGTTGCAGTGCTCTGGTTTCTCTAGTTGCAGTGCACGGGCTTAGTTGCCCGACCAGGAATCAAACCCATGTCCCTTGCATTGCAAGGCAGATTCTTAAACACTGAACCACCAGGGAAGTCTTAATGTGCAATGCTGTTTTTCAAAAATGATTTTGTTTCTTTATTTTTGTCTGCACTGGGTCTTTATTGGTGCTCGAGCTTTTTTCTTGTTGTGGCGAGTGGGAGCCACTCTCTAGTTGCCGTGTGTGGGCTTCTTACTGCATTGGCTTCTCTTGTTGTGAAGCCAGTGGGTTGTAGAGCTCTCAGACTCTAGAGCGCTCGGGTTTCAGTAGTTGCGGCTCCCGGGCTTGAAAGCACCAGCTCAGGAGTTGTGGCACATGAATTTTGTTGCCCCGCAGCACGTGGGATCTTACCCAGCCCAGGACAGAACCCCGTCTCCTGTATTGGCAGGCAGATTCTTTACCACTGAGCCACCAGGAAAGCCCTGATGTGCAGTGTTTGATGTGCAATGCTTGTGTTGCCATCAGAAGTAACATTCATCAAAACCATCAGATTAATACACAGAGGTTAAACAAGCAAAGGCTTGGTGCCTGCTGCTTGGCCAGGCTGTTTTATCAGGGAGTTTTACACTTGTATGTTGAATAAGGTAGTGTTCAAGATCTGCTCTAGCTTTAAGTCCTCATCTCAGATTTCAAAGAATCAAAGTCTTTAATTGTTCTGACAAAGCAGAAATATTACCCTCCTACCCCCAGTGCCTCTTTCTTAGCCATGATGGCAGGGATTGTGAATTTTTTTCTGCCTTCCTAACAGATTGTTTGTCCATAAGTTGTTTCATGCAAGAAGAAAGGAACCATGTAAATATGGGAAATAACTACTCATTTCAACCTTTTCTCCTTTCCCAGGGAAGAAAATGGAACCATTAGATTTCTGCTCACTAAAGTACTAGGAACTCATGTGCCTGATGGATTGGTTTGACTTCAGATAATTGTTGGCAAATGAAAGTAACAAATGGCCAGAGAAACGCTGACAGTCCTGTGGGTCAGTGAGGTTTGGGGCTGTCCCCCTGCGTCTGGCTGTGAAAAGTCACTCGGGGCAGGTGCAGGGATGTCCGCCTGATGAATACATGCTGTTCCCTTCTTATGAAGGGTAGGGGCCGGGTTCCTGCCCACCTGGCACCTGGAAGGTCACTCCCCCACTGAAGTACCACACTGCCCTCCTCAGACCTCTGTGTCTTCCCTGTGCTGTTCCCTCTGCTTGGAATGCCTTCCCTGTGTCTTTTGGGCCAAATCTACTTATTTAAGACACAGTTCCAGTATCCTTTCATCAGTAGCTCCTGCCCTGTCTATCTAGCCTGAGCCTCCGTGTCAGTTCTAGAACCTAACACACCATGGTCCTTATTTTATTTGTGCTTAGTCGCTCAGTCGTGCCAACGTTTTGTGACCCCATGGACTATATCCCCCCAAGCTCCTCTGTCCATGGGGATTCTCCAGGCAAGAATACTGGAGTGGGTTGCCATGCCCTCCACCAGGGGATCTTCCCAACCCAGGGATCAAACTCAGGTCTCCTGCAATACAAGTGGATTCTTTACCATCGGAGCCACCAGGGAAGCCCAAGAATACTGGAATGCGTAGCCTGTCCCTTCTCCAGGGGAGTCTTCCCGACCCAGAAATTGAACCGGGGTCTCCTGCATTGCAGGCAGATTCTCTACCAGCTGAGCTACCTGTTTTATATATTTATTTTTGGCTTTGCTGGGTCGTCATTGCTGGGCAGGGCTTTCTCTAGTTGTGGTGTGCAGGCTTCTCATTGCGGTGGCTTCTCTTGTTGTAGAGCATGGGCCCTAGGGCACAAGGGTTCAGTTGTTGCAGTGCACGGGTTGCCCTGCAGCATGTGGAATCTTCCTGGATCAGGGATCGAACCTATGTCCTCTGCACTGGCAGGCGGATTCTTAACCACTGGACTACCAGGGAAGTCCTGTTCAGTCTGTCTTTGATCTCCCATCCCAGAGCCGGGTACTCCAGTACGATTGTTGAATATAGCTGAATACATTCTTCTGTCATTTCTGAGCATCTTTAATTTAAGGTTCTGTCTCACTGGGTCCATATTTCTGTGTGTGGTTACCTGGGTAGGATTGAAAGTAGTTCTCACGTTTGTACAGCAGTTTATGGCTGACAAAGGGTGTCTGCACCCATCTCCCCACTCACACCCCTGAAAAGCTCTGTCAGTGAGCAGTGTCAGGGCTATTAATATTCTCATGATATGAAAAACAAAATTACTAGGAGAGTAAACGTTCTGAGCAGGATCATGCAGTTTCTAAGTACAGTAGTGCCTTCAAATTCATGTCTCTTCTCAGGGCTCTGGGAAGCAGGGCTGGGTGAGCACTGCTGACTTTTAAAAGCCCCTAAAGTAACTCTCAGCTCAAATGAGACACCCCCACTTCCGCTTGCTGCTTCTGAAATTTCACAGGCAAAGGGAACCTTTGTATATTGCATCCTATTTTCGACCCATGGAGTTGGGGGGTGAAGGTTGGCGGTGTCCTAGATTAAAGGACCCCCGTGGTGGGGTGCTGCAGAGCATGGTGCAGAGGAGAGGAAAACACAGAACTTACAGCCACCTGGGTCCACATTTCACATTTTAGACCTTCTGTCTGCACAGGACTCCATATAATTTTTCTTGCACGATTTGGGAGAGAAGTAAGTAAACACACATATGTAAATTCATTACTTTAAAAACCAGTCTCTCTGAACTTTAATTTTTCTTCTATAGGAATGAGAACAATAATACGTCCCATACAAGATTGTCATGCAGATTTAATGAGAAACCACTTATAAACAGGTCTTGCGTGGCTGTGGAGTGTTGGCATTTTTAAATGCTAGACTTTTTTTTCTAACTCGACCGTGCAGCCTGTCTTTGACAGCATCTATAGATTGGTGTGCTGGGCTGGTTGCTTGCAAGCCTCAGAAGAAAGGGAGGAAAAAAAAAAGTTGTATAGGCCCCTTCCCAAGTATTGGACCACCCAGAAGCTAGGCGTCCTTAAAATGTCTGGGACAAGAGGGCCATTCTCAGTGGAAGTGCTGTGATCTGCAGACCTGAATGGCCTCCTCCCCGCTGCCTTCCGGCTCCCAGTGCAGCTCCGTTGTCTACACCGCTGCACTCCCTCTAACTCTGTGTCTGCTTGCGGACAGGTCCTTCCTTGCAGACCATGAATGGCATCTACCTCTGGCCTGGAAAGGGATTATCCAGATGCCAAATGTTTGGAAATAGCAGATAAACTCGGGAAACAGCGTCTGGAGAAGAAGCAAGATGGGACCACGTGTGCCATCACCCCATAGTTCTGTGGCACATGGCAGAGGGGGCAGGCTTTGGGGGTTCCTCGGGCCTGAATTAGAATCCTGCTTCTGCCCCTTACCGGCTTGCAGCTTGTTCAGGTCACTCAGTTTCCTTGGGCTTGAGTTTCTTCTTTTGCAAAATGGAGATGTTCATAAGAGTAATACCCATACTGCGGGGCTACATTAAGGGCAAAATAAAATTATGAGTGAAAATCAATGAGCACACTGCCTGGTACATGGTAGGCGACCATGAATCTTATGTCCCCAGCCCTGGCTAGCTGGGTGGACTTTGGTTTCTTAGCTTCTGGTCTCCCCTGGATATCAGCCCTCTGAATCCCTCCCTAACTCCTCAAAGTCAGCCGCTTCTTTTCTCTGTGCCCCATAGATCTGCCGTCTGAATATAAAGTGCCTGCTGAAACCCCTGTGTCCTTATCTTGCTTCTGAAGGCCCTCTACGCGGCACCTGGAAAAAACCTCACATGCAGAAGGAGTGAGGAGCCGAGTCCCTCTGTCGATGGCCCGGTTCCCAGCTGTCATTGCCCCTGCTGACCCAGAGGGCAGCTTCCTTTGAGTGTGGCTTTCTGGGCTTCGGTGACTCATGAAGTTATCCCCACCCCTCTTGCTTCTCTGCCCCAGAGAAATTAGATGGCCCCACAGTGTGAACCAGAGAGGAGAGAGGGGTTGGGACACCCTACAGCCACTGTGCCTGAAGGTCAGAGGAATCTGTACGTTTTACTGGCCTGGGAACCACATAAAAGGCAGGGAGGCTGATGCTTCAGCCACTGATGCCTCTCAATTAGGGCTGCAGTTTGGCAGCCAATTCCTTGCCCCTGGGCAGAAGGGGCCCTTGCACGAGTGTGAACAGCTGGGCTGCTTTGGGAGCCAGGAAGGCAGACGTGAAGAGGCTATTCAAATCTGGGGATCACAAGGCTTCTATTGCAGACAGACCCCTTGTCTCCACTTTGAGGCAGGTTGGGCTACAGAGTGACTCAATATTTGGGTGAGGGTTGTATGACTTTCACCCTCTTTATCTGGGGTTTGCAAAAAAGAGGCAATCAGCAACCAATCTATGGAACTGCTTGAATAAGAACTAGATAGAAAGCATGATATAAGGAACTAAAAGAGGCAAGGAATGGGACAGGGTTAAGTCCCAAAACCAAGGAAAAGATGCCTAACTGGACTGTACACCTTGGGAGAGTACTGAAATTCATGTGATTTCAGAGGGTGGGATATGGAGGAGTGGTTAGGCTGGTCAAGAAAAGCTTGCAGAAGGACCAGGATTTCATCTGAGTCCTAAAAATGTATTGTCCACAGGGAAGCAAAGAGGAAAGGACGCGGGCATGGGGAGGGTCTGGGCAAAGATACAGCCGGGAAATTAGGTGTATAAGGATCTTGTTTTTATCACACCCCTGCAGAGCATTCAGCACATCTTAAACACTTAAGGTAGGACAGATCTTATGCCTCCATTTTACAGATGAGCAAACTGACAGTAAATTCCTGTTGATTCAAACCGCTTCCGTGGCGGTACTTGGTTATGGCAGCTCTAAAACACGAACACACTAACAGTTCTACCATGCAGAAAGTGCCCTAACAGAAGAACGAGGCGTGTAGCACGGGGGAAGAAATACTCACTCCTTCCCAGATGCTCACATCCGTTGCCAGCCCCAGTTGCTCACAACTGTTGCCAATTTATTGTCTTACAGTTCTGGGGGCTAAAAGCCCAAAGTCAAAGTGTCAGGAGAGTTGGTTCCTTCTTGGGGGCTCCTGGGGGAGAATCTGTCCCATGCCTCTCTCCTGGCTTCTGGTGGTCCCCAGCAGTCCTTGGTGTTCCTTGCCTTGCAGCTGCTAACTCCAGTCTCTGCCTCTATCCTCACATGACCATCTTGCCTCTGTGCATCTCTGTGTCTCCAGGGCATTCTCCTTTCTCTCTCTCTCTCTCTCTCTCTCTCTCTCTCTCTCTCTCTCTCTCTCTCTGTATGTTCTCTTCTTTAAGGATACTGGTCAAACTGGAATGAGTTCCCTCTAATGCAGTGTGTCCTCAACCGGATTTACATGTTAACTGCACCTGCAAAGACCCTGCAAATAAGGGCATATTCATGGGTACCGGAGGTAAGGACTTCAAAAATCTCTTTTGGGGACACAAATCCAACCCTCAGTAGTCGGTCATCACGTATTAGTGGTAAACAGGATAATACAATTATATGGTGTTTTATAGATCATGAAGCACTGATTCGGGGGCTTCCCAGGTGGCTCAGTGACTGGTAAAGAATCTGCCTGCTAACGCAGGAGACGTAAGTTCCATCACTGGGTTGGGAAGATCCTCTGGAGGAAGAAATGGCCACCCATTCCAGTATTCTTGCCTGGGATATCCCATGGACAGGAGAGCCTGGCTGGCTGCAGTCCATGGGGTCGCAAAAGAGTTGGACAGTACTAAGTAAGCACAAAGCACTGATTATCACATTTAAAAAACCACAACAATCTGAAGGGTAGGTCGTCTCATTGGCCCTTTAGAGATGTAGAAACTAAGATTCAAAAAGCGATCTGCTCAAAATCATACAGCTGGGAAGTGATGGAGGAGAAGGACCTGAAACGGGGATGTGCACTGGAAGCCAGCCCTTCGTCTTGTGCGTCTGCCCTTTGGCAGCCTCTGGGGTGCAGAGGCAGATGGGGTTCAGGGGATGCTGGGGAGAGCTGGGCGTGCTGTGAATGCATTTGAGGGCTCCCTCTTGCCTGGAGAGAGCCTTCAGAGGTAGCGAACGTGATCAATACTGAACATGCCTGAGAGTGCAAGCCAGATCTGGGCAGAACGAGGGTTTAGTGAGTCTGCAAGCGATTCTGTGGGGGAGGTGCTGATTTTGCTTCGGGTTGGGGGACCCAGGTCTGCAGCTCTCACGTTATATCCCTTTCAGAGAACGAGCCTGAGGCATCTGCCAAAGCTTTTAGCCTCCTCTCCTCATGTCTGGTCCCTCTCCTTCCTTCAGCCTCACTCCCTCCCTTCAGGCCCACCCTCACCTCTTTCCCTCCCCCACCTAGTGGCTACCAGAGCCAGACATCAGCTCCTCACTGCCTAACTCAGCTCCCCGCTGCTCCACCACCTTCTAGAACATTCCCTCCTCCTTCCGTCTGGCAGTTAGACTCAGCTCCTCTCTTGTTCCCGCACATGTCTTGGAGTTCCACCTCTCCTCCTTTGGGCAGGCTCTTCCCTCGCCTCCATCTCCTCAGCCTGCCTCTTTCCATCTCATCTGCCTTTGTTAAAATGCAGGAGTCAGCGGGAGGCCCGGTGCGGTCCTGTCATGTGAAGACCACAGATGGGATACAGAAGCTGTGCTTTCACCGCTTCTTGGGATGTAATGACGCTTGGATAGCTGCTGAGGACTGACGGATAGCTTGGCTGTGCCATTTAGTCTTTAAAAGCATCCTGTGAAGACGCAGGTTCTTTACTGTCTGAGCCACCAGGGAAGCCCCAAAGTGTTGGTTGCTCAGTCGTGTCTGACTCTTTTGCGACTCCATGGACTGTTGCCCTTCCAGGCTCCTCTGTTCATGGAATTCTCCAGGCAAGAATACTGCAGTGGGAAGCCATTCCTTTCTCTAGGGGATCTTCCTGACCCAGGGATCGAACTTGGGTCTCCTGCATTGCAGGTGGGTCCTTTACTGTCTGAGCACCAAGCAGGCCTGAAGAAGAAGAAGGTAGCATTTGTTTGTTAGATGAGGCAGTGGAGGCCCAGGGATTCCCAGCACTGCCCAGGGACGCCTAGCTCTGCCCAGGGACATGAGTTTGCTTCTTTCCTCCACTACCTTTCAGTCATGTCATTCTGGGAGAGTTTCTTCATCTCTGAGCTGCAACCTCCCTTCTCCGTAAAGGAAAAGGGGTGACCTGTCTATTCCACAGGCTGATTGGAGGACTGAACCCCATCATCTCTGCGCATGTACTAAGTTGGCACATAGTAGGTAGGCAGTCAGCTGGTCATAGCTGGATTTTAGAGTGGACGGGGGAGGGAATCATGAGGGAAAAAATGGCTACAGGGAAGAGAGGTCAGGGTGCTGGAGGGTGTGCAAGAGGAAGAGGTGACGTTGCTTGGGTGCTGGGGTGGGGAGGTGAGGAGTAAAGGAGAAGCCAGATCCCAACCGAATAATATTCCATGGAGAACTGTGGGGCCAGCATGGATTTCTCACTGAATTCTTAATGGTCTCTTCATTCCCTAATGTGTGTGTATCACTCTGTCCCTCCACAATGTGCTGCTGCTGCTGCTGCTGCTGCTGAAGTCACTTCAGTCATGTCCGACTCTGCGACCCCATAGATGGCAGCCCACCAGGCTCCTCTGTCCCTGGGATTCTCCAGGCAAGAACACTGGAGTGGGTTGCCATTTCCTTCTCCCATGTTCCTTCTCACAATGTTCAATTGCTGGGAATTCCATATTTCATTTTGGGTGAGAAGAGAGGAAAAAAGGGCAGATGGGTGATTGAAGCCGCCCAAGACTCAAAACTTGTTTGATTAGGAAAGAGCTTTAAAGGTCTGTGCCTCCTGCTTAAGGATTCTGGAAAGTGACACCCAGAAGGCTCGGAGGGTGACCCTAAGTTGCTCGGCATGTAGACAGAGATCAGTACTCACGTTGCTCATCGCCAGCTCAGTCCCCTGTTCCCTTGTATGCACACAGGGTTGGGACCGGGGGGATGGTACACAGATGCTTGGGGGAAATGGAGCCCTGTAGGCTGGTTGCTGCTTCCTGCTTTCCTTACCCAAACTTTGCACCCTGGGAGCACATATATAGAATCATCATATGGGTGCATTTCCTCTCTGAGACTTTCCTTTAGTGAGGGGATATTCACTAGCAGGGCTTCTCAGGTGGCTCAGTGGTAAAGTATCCTCCTGCCAATGCAGGAGACGTGGATCCAATCCCTGGGCCCGAAAGATCCTGTGGAGGACAAAATGGCAACCCACTCCAGAATTCTTGCCTGGAGAATCCCATGGACAGAAGAGCCAGGTGGGATGCGGTCCACGGAGTCCCAAAGAGTCAGACACAGCTGAGCCATTGAGCAGGCTTTCACTAGCAAGGAAACCAGCCCTCCTGCTTGCTAATTTAGCCTGTCACTCCAGTGCCCCCAGGCTGTTAGCAGTTTACAAAGTGGGTCTCTCCCAATTAGGCTACCAAGTTGCCCTTTGCCTTGTTCCTTCTGCCTTCACTGTGTGCCTCTCTCCTGTCCAGCTTCAGCACTCGCCTTCTGCGTCTGCCTAGGATTTCACAGTGAGTAAACATCATCAGGAGAGTGTTATCTTGGGTTGAGACAGAGGATTAAGGCTTCTGCTCAGGGAGACTCTGTTCCATTTCCACACCCATCCTGTCCTGTTCCTGGGCTAAGCCACCTGAGACATGGGCTGTCCTTCACCTCAGACCTGGATTTTCCTGTCTGATAACAGTCTGCTGGAGTCTGTGCTGGTTACAAAGTACTTATTTTTGAAATATCAACTGCATTAAAAAGAGGAAAGCCGGTTTCATTTCTCAGATCACTCTTGAACACACCCCGTATCGATTTCTTTTTCAGAGAGAAATAAGAAGTCATTTGGTTATGGGCAAACACCAGTTTGCTTTTGCAGTATCTTTTGGTTGAAGGGGATGAAAAGAGTGATTACAGCTGTCCTGTGGAAAGAATACGTGCATCTCCACGCTCCATCATCCGAAACCCTCAGGGGTCAGATGTGTTTTGGAACTTGGTGGATTTTTAGATTTTAGAGAGGAGTGAGGGCATATATACGTATATTATGTGATACCCCCGCTGGAGTCTGGGGCAGTGCTCTGTAATCAAGCCCATTCATTTCTCTGCAGCGAACTGTTCACACTAAGTGGGAAAAATAAAGACAACAAATAGCTTCCCATCACTTCAGGCCAGGTTTTGCCAGCAAATGAGTTATTTAAAAGAAAGAAATCTCTTTTGGCTTTAGAATTTTTTGAGGGTCAAGATTTGATAAGAGCCTCTGACTCTATGTGGTAAATGTTTCTATTTCCTGTATAAATCCATACAGAGAGGAGGACCGCCTGGGTGAGGCTGTGTAAATCAATTTTTAGCAGTCCATAAAGAAGTGAGGACCTCAGATATGCTGGGGGAGCCTGATTCAACTTGCCATCCCAAAGGCTAGTGTAGGCCAGGCACTGAGGCAGCACCTAGAATATTCTGGGTGAATTAACCCACCAGGATTACTGTTGGTACATGTTCTGCTGGGTCTCTGCACCTTGCCTGGTGTTCACATTACCATGGAAAGTAAAAATAGCTGTCAGTCATTAATAGCTAACATTTAGAGAACCCTTGGCTTTCCCTGGTGGCTCAGTGGTAAAAAATCCACCTGCAGTGCAGGATCCACAGGAGATGCAGGTTTGATCCCTGGATGGGGAAGATCCCCTGGAGGAGGGCATGGCAACCCACTCCAGTATGCTTGCCTGGAGAATCCCATGGACAGAGGAGCCTGTCGGGCTACCATCCATGGGTCACAAAGAGTTGGACACAACTGGAGCAACTTTGCACGCATGCACGCATAGAACCCTTACTATTGACTGGCGTTCTTCCAAATGCCGCACATCTTGTAACTCACTGAATTCTCCTGATTGCACTATTAGGCAGCAACTGTTTTTGTGATTGACTCATTCAAGATCACACAGCTATTCAGTGGCAGAGCTGAGCTTGGGACCCCAGCTTTTTGGCACCCGAGTTAACACTTTTAACTCTGCTGCCTCTCTGCATATGTTATCTCCAGCCAGACTTAGGCACAGAAAAATTCAGATTGCCAAGAGGCAACCAACCTAGGAAAATACTATGCATGACTGAGTATTTACCAGGTATTAGAAGTGTTCTTGCCTGGAGAATCCCAGGGACGGCGGAGCCTGGTGGGCTGCTGTCTATGGGGTCGCACAGAGTCGTACATGACTGAAGCAACTTAGCAGCAGCAGCAGACACTGGACTGAGCACTTTGTAGGATCCCATTTAAGCCTTTCAACTACCACATATGCAGGAGTCTCAACCCCATTTCCAGGTGAAGGGATGGAGACTCAGAGTGGGAAGGACATGGCAGAGCAAGGGTTTGAGCCCAGGGCCGACCAGCCCAGGAGTCAGGATCTCAGGGAGTGAGGTCACAGGTGCTGGCCTCCAGGAGCTTCCATGGAGCTTCAGGGGCATGTGTGACTCAGAGATGAGGAGGACCTCCTGAGAACAGTTAGGGGCCAGGCGTGCAGTCTTGGTTGCATATCAGCACATCGAGGGGGGACAGAAAGTCTCCCCTAGGTCCAGGTGCAGCTCCTCTCTGGGCCCCCACTATCTGTCTGTAAAATGGGGCCACGCTGCCATGCTGGGTGGTCACTGGGATTCAGGGTGCCAAAGGGTACCGTGGCACAATGTGTTCTTTGGGGCTTTTTTGTCTGTGTTTGGATGTACCAGGAAGGGAACTGTCTCCAAGGGCTACAAAAAACCAAATAGCATCTTTAGAGAATAAGAGACAAAGAGGCTAGAGTCGCCCGCCTCTAGATGTGCTGGGATAGCCTCAGGGCTCCTCTCCCCAACCAGGGTAGGGACCTGGTGGTGCTGGCCACCTGAATGGTCTTTGGTGGTCCTGAAAATGCTCCGGGACCTCCCTCTTGTCCTCACCTCACATGTACATCAGCCACCAAGCCCTTGAGTGTCACCTGCTTCTTTAACCTGTGAGATCCAGACCTGCCACCCCACCTCCATTCCACTGCACCGGGATCTGCTGAACCTTTGAGCCAAGGCCAAGCAAGAGACACCTCCTCCCTCTCGCCAGTGTTTTTTGCTTAAGTCTGTCCCATACAACTTCCAAGGTCCTCTTTTTAACACAAACCCACCATGTTATTCTCCTGTTGAAAACCAGTCCATCCATCTCTCCCCATCAGCTACATCAGGGGGTCAACAAACGTTCTTTGTAAATGGCCAGATAGTAAACATTTTAGGTTTTGCAGTGCTAGAGGCAAAACTGAGGGTGTTAGGTGAGCACTTGTATAATAGGACAGAAAACAAATTTCATGAGTTTTTTATTAATGAAATTCAGAATATAATAATAATTGAGTATTTTTTTTTGCCATACAGTTCAGCTGTTAGGAATGGAATTTCAAATTTCTTTTTTTTTTTTTTTTGAGATGGGCAGCATTTGCTTAATTGGAGTTAATGTTTCCTACCATGAAATTGACCACAAAGGTTTATCTGTAAAAACCAAGTCATAAAGAAGTAGATTGGGCCCACAGGACCGAGGCCAAGGGAAGACCTTCCTTGATCTGGTTCTGCCAGCCTCCCCATTGCTCTTTCTGGCCCTCTTTATCTCTAGTCTCTGTTCCAGCAACACCAATGGCAGTTTAATCCTTTTGGGTTTTGCTCACCCTGACCCCTTTGTTTAGGGATGCCCGATCTAACTTCATCCTTTGACCTTTAGCTCCAGTGTCACCTTCTCCAGGAAGGTGTCCTCTCCTCTCTGGTCTTTTGTGTTTCTCTGCATTTTAGCATATAACACCTTGCATTGCATTTGCCCATTCACCTCTTGAAGTGCTCCACAGGCTGTAAGCTCCAGGAGGGCAGGGTCCAGGCATATTCTTCTCTGGATGTCCTGTGTCCAGCTAATACAAGGCCACCCCCACCCCCAATCCATCCATGCTCAGTAAATATTTGCTAGGCAAATTAAAGAATTAAGGAGCTAACTCAGTGGCCTGGGCAGCGCCCTGGCCACATGGGGGTCAGAGGGCTCCCCCCACCCAAAGGAGCCAGGTCTGCAGCCGTGGGGATGGGGTGTGGGTGTGATGATGGTTGGTTTCCAGTTCTTGGTGATCACAAGTTTATTTCCTGGGAAATCTCATGTTTTCTGTGACTTGCACTTTCTCACATTGTGAGTTGGCACTTGTTTTAAAGAAACAGAGTGATTTTTTTTCTTGTTTTTTTACTGCCTACGAAGAGTGTTACTGCTGGAAGATTCAGCCCATGTGTGGTTAAAACATGGCAGCTGCCTTCTTGGCAGGCGGCCTCCTGCTGAGCTCTTTCTGACCTCTTAGTGCAGGGCTCGCTGTCATTGTTTATGGATAAACCAGATTTGGGGGTGATCCTTATGTTTAACAGCTTCCAGGGTAGCGTAGTAGTTAATAATCTTCCTGCTGACACAAGAGACACTGGTTCGATCCCTGGGTCGGGGAGATCCCCTGGAGAAAGAAATGGCAGCTGGCTCTAATATTCTTGCTGGGATATTCCCATGGACAGAGGAGCCTGGCGGACTACAGTCCATGGGACTACAGAGTTGGACATGAGTGAGCAATGTGTGCACGCGTGCACGTACATACACACACACACACACACACACTTGTGTTTAACTCACAGCCCTGTTGATGTGACCACACCTGGTTCTGAACTCACTGGAGGTGGGCTTGTTTCCACCCATGGACATACCTTCCAAACATTTACAACGATCTATAAAGGGCCCTGTAATGCCCTAGACATCCTTTGTTTTGTCTTGGTTTTTGTTTGTTTATTTTTAAATGTACAAAAAGGAAAGAGACGATTCCTTAAGGTCGCAGGTTTCCGAGCAGTTCTTTTAGAGCTGCATTAAAGAAGGGTGGGGAAGCTCGTTTACTGAGTGCATCTCTGTGTGCCAGGTGCTATTCGTGTGGATACACTCCCCTCCTCCGATTTTATCCTTGCCACAACCCTTCAAGGTAGGTGGTATTATAATTTCTATTTTTATAGAAGAGGAAACTTAATACCAGATAGAGTAAATGCTTGCCCAAGGTCACACACAGTTAAAAGGTAGAACAGCCAAGTTTTGTGTGCGTGTATAAACTTTTTATCGACATACACCACTCGTAAATGCATAGTTCAGTGAATTTTTTTGCACAGTGAACATACCACGTAACCAGAACCTTCCTTCATCATGAAACAGAACATTACCCCTCCATGGTCCCCTCCTGACCCCTCTCAGTCTTTCTTTCCCCCACTCAGTACCTGCCAGGGTAACTGCTATCTTGACTTGTTGTACTATAGATTCGTTTTGCCTGTTCTCTAACTTAATCTAAATGGAGTCATAGAGCATGGGCTCAATTGTGTCTGCTGCTTTCGCTCGACTTCATGTGCTTGAGATTCAGCCACGTTGTTGCACAGAGCTGGAGTTCATTCATTGTCAAGGCTCTGTACGTATCGCCTGGTGTGAGTATACATTATTTATATACTCTGCTGTTGATGGACATTCAGTTATTGTCCAGTTTGGGACTGTTACCTGTGGTGCTTTTCAGTGAAATTTCTTTCCGTGTCTTTGGGTGTTAATTTGGTCCTAGAATTAGAGCTTGTAGGATGTATGTATATTCTGATATAGTAGATATTGCCAGACAGTGTTCCAAAGTGATTGCACTATCTTATACTCCCACCAGAAGTGCATGAGGGTTCTGGTTGCTCAGTCTATTCTGTATCAACTGCTTTTTCTATTTTAGTCATTCTGATGGTTATATACTTATATCTCCTTGTGGTTTACCTTGCATTTCCCCAGTCTCTGATGAAGCAAAGCACCTTTTTTATGTGTTTATTGGAACGTTTGGATATTCTTTTTTGTGAAGTACCTATTCAAGACATTTTTCAGAAAAATGAGATTGTCTGCTATTCTTATTTATCTATAGAAATTTTTTATATATTCTGGCACAAGTCCTTTGTCAGATATTGTCAGTAGCGACTCTCATTTGGTGGTTTGTATGTTTACTGTCTTAATGACATATCATAAGATAAAGAGAAGTTCCTAATTTTGATAAAGTTTAGTTAATTAATTTTTTTTTTTTCATTTATGGTTGAAGTGAAGTGAAGTCACTCAGTCATGTCCAACTCTTTGTGACCGCATGGACTGTAGCCTACCAGGTTCCTCCGCCCATGGGATTTTCCAGGCAAGAATACTGGAGTGGGTTACCATTTCCTTCTCCAGGGGAACTTCCTGACCCAGGGATAGAACCCGGGTCTCCGGCATTGTAGGCAGACGCTTAGCACATGTTATATTTTGTGTAAGAAAGCGTTGCCAACACCAAGGTCATGAAGGTGGTCTCTGGTGTTTTCTTGTAAAAGTTTTATGGTCTTGCCTTTTACGTTGAGATCCATGGTCCATCTGGAATTGATTTTTCTATGTATTGTGAAATAGAGGTCAAGGTTCATTTTTTTATATGGATAACCAATTGACTTAGCAACATCTATTGAAAAGACTCCCTTTTCCTCACTCACCTTTTCATCATTTGTGTCAGCTGTCAGGTGACTACACATTTGGGGGGTCTGTTTATGAAATCCTAGAGTCAAATTTTTAGGCCAAAGCTATCTGATTTCAAAGTGTATCTTCTTTTCATTATTTTATAATGGAAAGACTTTGAGTAAGTGGTTTTGGAACAAGCTAAGGACAAAAGGACATAATATACTGCGTGTGAGAGGAATTGTTCTGTACTATGTAGCAGAGATGTGGCAAGTACTCAAAGTCCCAAATGGCAAATGGGGCTTGGCTGGGTGGGGATTTGGGGTAACTTGGAGGGAGGAGGGACAATTAGAGCCTGTGACTGCACACTACACTAAGTGGGAGGTATTGGTAAAAGTACTGGCAACAGGCTGAAACCCATGGGCCAGGACCTTTGAAAAGCTCTGGGAGGTAATCTGTAAGGACAGGGGGGAAATTAGGCTTTTTTAATAGCTCTAAAGTAAAGCAAATTGTTAGACAAGGGGTTATTGGTTGAATAAGTGGAGTTTGTAACAGCTAGATTTTAATGAGAGTACATAATTTGCGGTTATTAGCTCTTCAGAATCTTGTTCTAACTAGGTTATTAATTACCTTTTTTGATTATGGAAGTTAATCCATACATGCTTTCTTCTTAACAGGGGATTATATTTTGGTAGATGAGGCATAAGTAAACAGAGAGTGTTTAACAACCTAGCTGCTTTTAATTTCCTATGATTAAAAAAACCCCTTACCCTCTGAATCTAAAATATGTGTTTTAAGTGGGCATTACTGATCATCTGGTAGAAGTTGCCCAAAATGTGGGCAGTGACTGTCCATCAGCTGTTCTCAGTCTTTACTGCATGCTTGAATCACACAGGGAACTTTGAAAAAAATTATGGATGCCTGGGCTTCAGCTCTAGAGGTTCTTATTTGATTGCTTTGGGCAGTAGTGTGGGCGTCAGGATTTCTGACCTCCCCTCTGCAGCTAAGGAGAAACCCACCAGCCCAGAGAGAGTGAATTCACTTTCTTGGGACTTGCTTTCCAGCCCCTCCAGTACCTCCTTGGGCAGCAACCCCACCTTGCGTCTTTAGGCAGCTTTGTCTTATCCTTCTCATCTCTCGGTGATGACGGGCTTTGGGATGCACAGTGATCATTCACTAAGGGGTCCTTCCTGACCGTCCATTCAGATGCCTCATTGCCCAAGTGGGGAATCTGAGGATCAGAAAGAGGTAGTACACGTGCATGTTCATAATAGGAGGTGAGTCAGTGATGGGCCAGGACAGAAATCCAGGCCTCCCGAGTCACAGAGCAGGAGCTGATGATCTGGCAGTATCCACAGAAGGGCAGCGGGGACGAGCAGGACAGGAAGGTGGGAGCCCCAAGTCGGGAGCAGCAGGACCCCAAACAGGGAAGCTGTGTAGCTTGAGTGCAAGGCTGGGCCCCGTGAGTGCTGGTGCATGAACCCGGCTCACTTGCAAAGCCTCGTGTTGTGACTCACGTGGAAAAGACTATGTGTTGGTTCAGGAAAATGAAGGAAGCACGTGCCCCCGGGCCATCTGCCATGGCCACATCGTTCTTCTTGCTCTCCTGCCTGGGTCTTGAACACTGCAGGTTAGTACTGCTGTGGCATTTGGTGAGAGTTCCCAGTCATGGGGCTGAAACGTGTGTGTGTGTGTGTGTGTGTGTGTGTGTGTGTGTGTATGTGTCTGACTGTGTCTGACCAGATGAACCGAAGTGGTGGTGGTGGGGCAGGGGAGGACTGGCACAGGCTGTCCTTATCCCATTGGACAAGGTGTTCTTGGTTGCTCAGTAGGAATGTTCTGGAAATCCAGCAGTGCTGAATGGCAGGGGGTCATGCCTCATGTAGCCATTCAGTTCAGTTTCACGGCTTCTGACACAGAGCTTGACCTACAGAAGCTTCTCAGGCAAGTTGGGTGAATGAATGAAGAATTGAAAAAATCTGTTATTCTAATATTTTGTTAATGAAGAGCATGGATAGTGTGGTGGTCTGTTTCAGACTAGGGTAAAAAGAATGATATATATACATACGCATGTATGAAGTTGTATTTCACACACACACACACACACACACACACACAGGGTGAGCAGGGAGGGGAGCAGAGGAGAGACACAGGAGCAGTGCTCCTCCCTGGCTGTGGGACCCCCTGCCCTGCACCCCTGCAGCTCCAGTGCCCGCATGTGGCATGGATACAGCACACACCAGTGAGGTGGTGACTGAGCGAGTTTCATCCTGACCTAGTTTGTGGCCTGGGCCCGGAATATCGCAGTCCTCTTCTCTATTGGCTTACGGTCAGGTTCCCATCAGAAAAGAGAATTCATCCCAGAAGATTCACACTAAATGGCTTTAATGAAGGGCCTATTTAGTAGATGTGGGCCCGGCAGGGTTGAGGGAATAAACAAGGACACGGAGCCACGTGGGAGGGTGCACCCCAAACCACCCCAGGTCAGAGGGGCAAGGAGACAAGGTGGTACTTCGGGAACCCAAGGAGGACGGGGTGCCCGGTGAAGATGCCATGGGCAGGGGCTGTGGTTGCTTAGGGGGCGGCACCGGAGCCCAGGGGCAGCAGGCGGGAGGCCCTCCATCTCTCCTCTGCCCCCTACCCGCCCCCCACTGGTGCTGGGTGCTGCTCTGCAGGAGGCCAGGGTGTCGTTCTCCCCAGCTTGGAGCAGGGCAGAGGGGGCTAAGGAATGGGTAGAGGGGCCAGGGTGGCTCTGGGGGGAGCAGCAGCACTCCTGTGAGGGGAAGGGTCTGTAGGGGGAGCGGGGGACCCAGGAGACGAGGAGGCAGATCTGCAGGAGAGCGTGCCTGCCCTGGGTCCCTGGGGAATGCAAGCTTCAGGGAAGTAATTGTACTGAATCCAGGAATCCCCTTCTGGACCCGTAATTACACATACAGGAATTTTTAAAAGAGTCGGTGGCAGTGGTTTTAATGTCTCATAAATATTCCTCTAAGGGTACTACCCACAAGAAGGGGTGGCATGGTTTCCCAGACCCAGAGCTATCCCTGAGCCTTTAGAGATGAGGCTCCCAGCCCCTTTGGGAGGAAAAAAATCTCATATTTGGTCCCACCTCTACCCCAAGTCCACTGAGGGCTCAGGAACATGAGCAGCAGGGGCTCTGGACCTCAGAATCCCTTCAATCCTGTCTCCTGGGGTGCCTCCTCCAGGAAGTCTTCTGGGAGCTGGCAGTGGTTACTGAATCTGATCTCTCAGGGCTGGGGACGTGTGGGCACTGATAAAAAGCTTCTTTGGGAATCCATGTTTGCTCATTTTCTCTAACTCTAGACTGAGAGTGGCATTTGCCTAAGTAGCAGACTTTTATTCCATCAAAAGCAAAGCTTGCACACAGCAGGGGGAAAGAAAGAAGTAGGCCAGGGAAACAAGGGCATGTGTCTGAAACCCCTAAGTTAAGGAAAGATGTTCCCAGAGACCATCTCCTCTAATCTGCAGAGAGCCCCCTGGCATGGGAACTGTCTGCTCAGCTGAATCAGTGCAGGGGTTGCCTATGAAAGAAAGGGCGCCCAGACCGAGGACTTAAAATTTCAGCTGTCTCCTAACGAGCTGTGACGCTTTGAGTAACTCCCTGTACCTCTCTGATTCTTGACTTACTCCTTAGTAAAGTGAAAGTGAAAAAGTTGCTCAGTCGTGTCCAACTCTTTGCAGCCCCGTGGACTATATACAGTCCATGGAATTCTCCAGGCCAGAATATTGGAGTGAAGGGCATCGTAATTGTGTCTAAGCTCTTTATGCAGAAATCCTCTTGTGTGGTCTGGCACAAGCCAAGTGCTCCCCAAATGTGAGCTGATTTTGAAGCCACTGTTTGGAATAAACCAAAGCTGCCTCCTTCTCATACAGCATCGTTCCTAGCTGTCCTAACGCTTACAGACTCACTCGCCTACCTTCTCCACTTAGACTAGCAAGTCTTTGTACTCATGTTCGGTCTGGTCTAGAGAGGACCAGTCGAGATGTAGTGAATGAATGATCGAGTGGTGAACAAATGATAAGGATTCCCGAAGCTCAAGGAGAGGTCTGGCCTATTTGAGCCACTGCGGAAGCCATGGCTGCCGCAGATAGGGAGGCCTGGAGTGTTCCAGAAACCCGATGCATTCAGAAAGCTGGGCACACTGACTCTCCTCCTGGAGGTTTTTCAGGCCATTTAAGCTGTGGGGCATGATTGCATCGTTGGCTGCAATTACCGCATACCCGAGGGGGGCTTATTTTGCAGTTCCAGGTTGGATTTAGCTGTCCCCTGACCACTTGAGAGGCTTGATAATAGCCAGGAATGGGGCCACCCGAGGAGGGCTGTTGCCAAGGGAAGGTGGAGCTGGTGTGGTAGGGGAGTCAGCAGGGCTTTCTAACCTCAGCATCTCTGACCTCCAGAGGGGCCTGCTGTGTGCTGGTCTCCTGCCATTGGGCCTTAGTCTAAATTAACTCCTGTGATTCTCACAGGAGTCTACAGTCAGTGTTCTTAACTGCAACCGACAGTTGAGAAACCAAGATTCAGGATGGTTCATTAGCTCGTTCATGGTCACATAGCACATTTTCAGCCCCAGGTCTTACTATTCAGTCTCTTAACATTCAACTCTCCCTACAAAGCTTCCCATCACAAGCTCTAGAAACTTCAGCACTTTCTTTCCCTTAAGAAGGGAATGGATTAGATGAACGTTTCCCAAAATCTCTTCCCTGGAGCAGATGCTTGATGACAGAAGCATCCTGGGATCAGATATGTTTGGGAAATGGGTCTCCTTCTTTTTGGAGGGTCACAGTGCCCATTCCCAGGTTCAAGATTCCGAGAAGGCCCTGCAGTAAACAAGGCTCATTAAGCTAGCTTCTCCTCAGCTTATGTGAATGAGAACCTTTGTCTTATTAATGCTATTAACGCCCCACAGAGCCAAGTAAACACTGAAATGGATGAGTCAGCCTTCTTCCCAAGACCTGACTTAGCAAGTGGGCCTCTGAGGACGGAGATCCTCCCTTGATGTTGCCCCAGTCCCTGAATTAGCTCTGGATTCCTGCCTCCAGGATTTGGAAACGGCATCGTCCTGGACGGTCCCTCATTCCCATTTCTTTTTCACGCAGTCTTGGTGTGGAAAATGCCCACAAGTGCCCCTCCCAAGAACTACCAGTAACTTAACAAGAAAACAAAATTCATTTGGATAATTTTGCTCTGCTCTTTTCACTAAATATTTTCTGCCTTTTTGGATATGGCTGCCATCTAACTTCCTTCTATAAAAGGACATTGGGGTGCTCAGACATTGGGAGAGGGAGGGTCATGTAGACCAGGGACAGTGGCCCTGGCTCCCTCTGTCCACTGCCCCCAGCACTCACTGCTCTGCAGGGAACGGAAGAGGGGCAAGGAGCACACGGAGGTGTCTGGGCCTCGCCAAGTCCAGAACAGAGCTCTTGAACCCAGGGATGCTTCAGGCACCCCACCCTGCCTACCCCAGCCGGCCCCTTCCTTCACTCAGTTCTGTCTATAAACAGCTCCACCACGGGTCCAGTTGCTCAAGCCTGAAGCCTAGAAGCCTTTCTGATTTTCCTTCCCGTCACCACCCCAGCCCACCCGCGGGCCAGGCTGTTAGAGGAAGAGTCTTGTGGTGAGTGGACGCTGGAACCCCGTAGAGTCAATTCAGAGCCTGCCTCTACCACCTCCTCACTGCATGGTCGTCAGGAAGTTACCTAACCTCTCCAGTCCTCAGTTTCCTCTCCTGGAGAAAATGAAAGTGCTGACCTCACAGGGCTGCCAGGAGGATCCCACGAGACAGTGAGTGTGCAGTGCTTTATCGGCGCTGACAGCACTCAAGGTCAAATCAGCCGTTCCTACCCTCCTCTTGGACGTGTCTGTCTCCGTGCGTCTTGAGTGGTGCCACCCTGGTCCAGCCCAGCCCACGGTCATCCCTCCCTGGGCCACTGCAGAAGCCTCTGAGCAGGTTCCCATTGCCAGTCCGTTCTCGGATGGTCTCTGCATGGCAGCCAGACTGATTATTTAACAACACAGCTAGGAACAGCCTCACTCGAATGCATCAAGCCTTCAAAGTAGGTTTTGTATCACTTGTTTGAAATGAAATTCGAACAGCTCGGACACGCCCTGGCCTGTGACGTCGTTCTCTGGCCTTTCTCGTGCCATTCTCAGCCTTCTGCATTGTCCCAGGCACTTGGACGCCCCTGCTGTGTTTCTTGAGCCCCTCCAGCCCTTGCAGAATTTGCATATGCTGCTGGCTCATTCTTACCCAGTGCTCGTGGTCCGCATCCTCTTATAAAGGCCTTCCCCTTAACTGTCTTTCACATCAACAATGTGTGTTTCCTCCAAAATGTGCGTGCTTCTTTTTTCTCATTTATTGTCAGGCAGCCCTCCTGGCCCTGTACCCCCTTGAGGACAGGGTCTCTGCCTGACCATCGTGTGTCTAGGATGAAGGTGACAGGAGGGAGAAAGGAGCAATAAGCTCTAGCTGGGCTGAGCCATGCCGTCCCCATCTTTTATTGTTTCCATTTGATGGATGAGAAGGTTGAGATCCTTTTCCAAGGTCTCCTAGTTCATCAGTGCTGGGAATAGGATTCAGGCCCATGGGAGGCCTTCATCCCACATCCAGGCTGTGAGGCTCCGGCCAGGGGCCAGGAGAAGGCACCAGATGAGGCCTTCTGACCCAGTTCTCTGTCTCCAGCCTGCAGCTGGCCCCAGAGGCACAGGATGGATTGGGGGCTTTCATAGGTGTTTTCCGCATCTTTAGGATCCGTGGTATGGGTGAGCTTTCCCACGAGAGAGCACAGTATTCACACTTAGGAGAAAATAGCCATCCTTTTAGTCTTCAGCTTCGTAGGTGACACCAGCAGCTTTCTGTTTTTGTTTACCTTTTCTCCCCATCATTTCAGACCAGTGAGTCCAGAAAAGTCAATTCTCAAGGAAGGCATGGCAAGTAGAGCTGACAAATGAAGTGATATCCAGCTGTGTTTGGTGTTTGAGTCTGACCTCTGTACTATGGGAGAGACATATTTCCTAAGGAAATATCCTGGGCATGATATCCCCAGAGGATGGGAAGGGTGGCCTGGCAGAGTAAAGAATTCTCTATTTCGTGACTGGGCTATATGTTTTTTATTTTTGCCTTGTGCTTATTTCTGGGACCCTGTACTTTTTCAGCACATCCCATCCTGTCATCCCTCTCTTGAGGGAGCTCTCAGCGTCTCTCTTTTAGGTGCACACTTAATCCTTCCAGCCCCCCTCCTGGAAATGCTGACCACTACATCCTTCTCAAGTGAAGGCTTAGCTCCTGCCTGGCACACAGTGAGGACTCAGCAAGAGCTGACTGTTTTTTTTTTGTTGTTTTTTTTTTTTTTGCCATACTCAAGGCAGAGCAGAAGCAATCACGTGGAGTGACTGCTGTGTGCCTGGCATTCTACGGTTATGTGTCCCACTCAATCCCCAGAGACTCTGCCAGCTGGTCACTGCTGCGCTCCCACATGACTGGCCAGGAAACTAAAGGCTTGCCCAGGGTTAGCTGTGAGTCAAGCTGAAGCCTGGGCAAGAATCCCCATTCCAAAAGAGGCTTGCTGAGTGAGTTTCAGAGCTGGCATGTTGTGCTGGGTGTCCTAACCTCAGAATCACCCGCTGCTCAGATGTGTCAGTTTCCTGTGACAGCTAGAACAGATGACCACAAATCTGGCTGCTTACAACAAGAGGAACTTATTCTCTCACAGTTATGGAAGCCAGAAGTCTAAAATTGGTAACCACTTGCCCAAAATCAAGGTTTCACCAGCTGAAATCAAGGTTTCTCTCTAGGGAAGAATCCATTCCCTGCCTCTTCCAGCCTCTGGTGGCTGCCAGCATTCATTGGCTTATGGTCACATCACCCCAACCTTTGTTCATCTTCATATCACCTTCTCTGTGTGTGTCCAGTCTTCCTCTGCCCTGTCTTCTAAGGACATCTTAGGTGGCATTTAGCGCCCACCCAGATAATCCAGACTAATCCCCTGTTGTAAAGATTCTTAATCATACCTGCAAAGACCCTTCTTCCAAAGAGGGTAAGATTTATTGGTTCTGGGGATTAGGACCTTGTGTCTTTGGGGGCCATTGTTTAGCTTGCCACACCTGCTCTGGAGGATGCAGAGAAAAAGCACAGATCCTCTGCTGAAAGCAGATATGGGTGGGCAAGAGGCAGGGCTGAATGTGAGGCCCTCGGCAGGCACGCACCACCCTGGCAAAGGCAGGATGAGCAGTTAGCAGGGGAATTATTGTTGTCCTTGGGAAAGGAGATGCACTTTGGCCAACTCTTAACACGAATTAAATGTGAGATGCTGGGACCAGTGTTCATTCATTCTTTTACCAAAAAGTTACTGAGCTGATATCTTATGCCCAGGCTTCTGGAGCTCATACTCTAGACAAGGAAATGGGTAAAGAGATGATTGTATGTATTGTAGCCAATACTGGAGTAGACCGATGTGCCCCAGATGAGGGTATTTTAGCCCCACCTGGAAAGGCTTCTGGGAGGAGGCAAGACTTGAACTGAGGCTGCATGATGAAGGAGTTAGCCATGGAGGCCCCAGAAAGGGACAGGGCATCTTATCAGAGCAGCATTTAATCACAAAGCTATGTGATCAGGACTGAATCAGCCTTCTGCCTGCCAAGATTGCCCAGTGGTCATGTTACTGAAAGGCAGGTCAGCTGCTCCCTCAAAAGTCAATACTTAAGAGGCCAGTTTGTTGGAAAAGAAAGTTTGCCTTATTTTGGAGGCTGGCAACTATGGGGGAGAGGGTGGGCTCATGTCCAAAGGCACAATCAGTGGGCAAGAACTTGTAAAGAGGAGTTTCAGGGGTCTATAGGCAGGGGCAGCACATGTACATGTACATGCGAAACAGCACAGTCAGCTCTGACAGGCTTCTTGAAACTGGTCGTGTGGTCATCTGAGAAGTGTCATCTTCATTGTTTTGAGCATAGTTAATCTTTGTTTCCGGGATCAGTTTGTTCCCATTTCTTTGAGGACAGTTCTCAAGATTGTGGCAGCTTATGTCATGGTTACAGTCTGGTCATCATGTAAATAACTTCTTCCACCTGATGTGGGTTTCAGTATCTGTAAGACAGCTCACAGGATATGGCTCAGAATATTATCTAGAGTCCTTGAAGAAAAACTAAGAACTCCTTGACTTTGTTTAATGATTGTTATCTTGTTTGACTCTTGTCCTTTGCTTCTGCATTTTCTCTCTTCTCTGATTAAACTTATTATTTGACTCAAGTCTTTCTATAGACAAAAGGCATGCAGAGAACGGGAGGGTAAGGATCATAGAGTCCTGCCCTGTTTCAGGCATCTTTAATTCAATCTTAGATGAAAACCCTGGAGTCAGATTTTTGTCTTGTTATGGTTTATAGTGTGCCTGGTCTATTTGCCCCTCATAGCCTTCATCCTGGGTGAAACCTCCCAAAGGGAAAGCACAGACTCTTGGAGTCTCTGCAGGGGGATTTGGCTCGCCGCCCGTTGAATGCCTGCCCTCTGTCCTGTCCAGGTGGCCTGCAGTGGGCAGATGGGCAGGTTGGCCGGCCATGAAATCTGAACGCAAATCGGCTGCTAATTAGAGGCTTGTCAGGTCTAAGCAATCCAGTCCCATAGTGATTTCAGTGTTAATGCACCTTTTCTTTGAAAAATGTAAAAGCACATCCCAGGTTTCTCACAGTGTGAATGGCTTTTCAGCGCTCTTAGAATGGAGTCGCTGGCTGTGAGGTTTTCCGCCCCTCACATGGCGCTCCCACAGTCCTTCCACCAGCACACCAGCTCTTTCCTGCCTCGGTCTTTGCACGTGTGTTACACTGGGATGGGACGTGCTTACTCCTATCTGACCCTGCTGTCCACTGTCCACTTCCTGTCTCAGCTTCGAGGCTACACCTCTGACTGTATTTACACAGCTTTGATTAAATATGTGTGTGTAAGTGCTTAATATTTTCCTTCTTGAAGGTAGGGCTCTAAGACTGTTACATTGACCCAGTCCATACCACGCAGCAAACATATGCAAATATATGTTGAGTGGATGAAAGAAAAATGAAAATCAAAGAAAACTTCAGAGGTATTACACAAAGAAAATGGTTTAGCCTTCATGATATGTCCATATTAGATAATAATCTTTAGTCTTAAAGACATCTTGAAAGAATTCCTTTTATTAGAAATGCTTATAATTTGAATGGAAGAAGCAAGATAAAAAAAACTACATACAATCTGATCTTAATTTTATAAAATGCATGTATATTTGCTAGAAAATCTATCAATGGATTGTGAAGATTTAGAATAAATGTTGTTTTATTTTACTTTTTAATTTTTTCCAAGTTTTCTTTAATGAGAACATACCACTTTTGTCAAATGAAATTAAAATATCAGTGAGGCTCCTTTGAGCCATCTGGTGTGTTGGTCCTTTCTTGTACGCAGTCCTAATCTTTTATACACACATTACAGGCTTACTCAGAATGAATTGGCGGTCCCCACTAGAATGATTTAACCAATTAACTTATTCATTAACTGCCATGGTATCTTATATATGCTGGACAAAAGATTTAGAATAATCCTTATTATGGGCTGGACAAAAGGAATATTTGAAATCCTTCTCTCTCATTCCTATCCAGCCTGTCTCATGGAATTCCCACAGGGACTAATGCCCAGAAAGGGGGAAAGTAGCATTAGTGTCTTTAAAAGGAGATTGAGTTCTAGGCGTGCCCTTAGTCACAGGCAGAGCAGAATTCTCATCAAGTGTGTGTGTGTGTGTGTGTGTGTGTGTGTTTACTGATTTTCCCAGACTTTCACATTCATTACCTTTTCCATAATGCATTCTCAGAGTTTGTTAAAACTTTATTATGCTGTTATGCTTTTCTATATATTACAGCTAGTTTAGAAATTAACCTGTCATCATAGTTCCAACCTATGAAACTGCGTAATGAAAATTTTAGTAATAATTTCTGTTAGTGAGTCTGTGGCAAAACTAGCATCTTCATATAAAATAAATTATTCTAACCCTTTTGAAAAACATTTTGAGAAAGCTTATATCCTGAGCTTCCCAGGTGGTGCAGTGGTAAAGAATCCACCTGCCAGTGCAGGAGACATAGGTTCGATCCCTGGGGTGGAAAGACTCCCTGGCATAGGAAATGGCAACTTGCTCCGGTATTCTTGCCTGGAGAATTTCATGAATGGAGGAACCTGGCAGGCTACAGTCTGTGGGGGTCGCAAAATGTGGGATGGACTGAGAAACTGAGCATGCACATGTTCTGAATTCAATGATGCCATTTTTGAGTCCTTACCTTAAGGATATGATCTAAGATTAATATATATGTATACACCTAAAGAGGAGAAGGCAATGGCAACCCACTCAAGTACTCTTGCCTGGAAAATCCCATGGACAGAGGAGCCTGGTAGGCTGAAGTCCATGGAGTCGCTAGGAGTCAGACACGACTTCACTTTCACGCATTGGAGAAGGAAATGGCACCCCACTCCAGTACTCTTGCCTGGAAAATCCCATGGACAGAGGAGCCTGGTAGGCTGCAGTCCATGGGATTGCGAAGAGTCGGATACGACTGAGCGACTTCACTTTCACTTTTCACTTTCATGCATTGGAGAAGGAAATGGCAACCCACTCCAGTGTTCTTGCCTGGAGAATCCCAGGGATGGGGGAGCCTGCTGGGCTGTCATCTATGGGGTCGCACAGAGTCGGACACGACTGAAGTGACTTAGCAGCAGTAGCAGCATACACCTAAAGGAACTGCAGATGATGACTGCAGCCATGGAATCAAAAGACAGTTGCTTCTTGGCAGGAAAGTGATGATAAATCTAAACAGTGTGTTGAAGAGCAGAGATATTATTCTGCCAACAAAGGTCCTAATAGTCAAGGCTATGGTCTTCCCAGTGGTCACGTATAGTTGTGAGAGCTGGACCATAAAGAAGGCAGAAAGTTAAAGAATTGATGCCTTTGAACTGTGGTGCTAGAGATGATTTCTAAAAGTCCCTTGGACAGCAAGGAGATCAAACCAGTCAAGGGAGATGAACCCTGAATATTCACTGGAAGGACTGATGCTGAAGCTGAAGCTCCAGTAGTTTGGTCATTTTTGCAAACAGATGATTCATTGGAAAAGTCCCTAAAGCTGGGAAAGATTGAGGGCAGAAGGAGAAGAGGGTGTCAGAGGGTGAGATAGCTGGACAGCACCACCAATGCAATGAACATGAACTTGGGCAAACTCCAGGAGATGGTGAGGGACTGGGAGGCCTGATGTGCTGCAGACCATGGAGTCGCAAAGAGTCAGACACGACTGGGAGACTGAACAACAACAACAAAAAGGAAATATTGCTCAGTCAACTGTAGTAGAGAAAAGTTGGAAACAAGGTGAAATAAATCTCTGGCAGTAAGGGAATGGGATTTCCAAAAACTGTGTTCACACAGTGGGCTGTCTTTGAAAGGATGGTTTTAAATAATAGGAGATGTACGTAGAGTATTTATTGCTATAGGTTCAGTTTCTGCGTTGGTGTGTGGGCATATATAGATATATGTATAAAAATTTATGTGATTTGTGACTTTGTCACATAAGGATGCAGATGTCTTTCCCCACAGCCACCCCAATCCCTTCAAAAGCACATGAGGGGCTTTTCTGCTGATGTCAGAATTAACTATGTATTAATTAACTCCCTTAGATAGCCCTCTACCCTGAATATCGTGGAGTACTTGCTTTCCTCTGCTGGGTATACATGGAATTGAAAGTAATTGCTAGTCATCAGACCTTAAGCTTGGAAATAAATATCATGGCCTTTAACATAATGGCTTCGTGGAGATTCCTTTGACCTTCATGGTGCATTGGGCCTTTATATAAAACAATTACTTTAGGAATCGGTCACCTCACCATATTTTGCACTTTATATTAACAAAAAGGTTTTTACTTTTTTAGATGATAATTTGTAATGTTGGAAAAAATAGAGGAATTTGGTGATCTCACATGCGCTCGCTCCCTCCTTCGTCTTTCCTTCACTGTGTCTCACTGCTGGTTTCCTCCTCACCTCCTCTCTGAAGGGAGAGACCACCCACCCACCCATTCATCCATCTGTCCACACCTCCATTCATCCATCCATCCATCCAGTGGATAGTTTAGTGAGGATCTTCTATATATCAGATACTGTTCTAGTCACTCCAGATATAACAATGAATAATAAAAACATCTTTTTATGTATGTGTATATTTATAGATAGATGCATGCATATGTGTATGTGCTTAGTTGCTCAGTCATGTCCAACTCTCTGAGGCTCCATGGACCGTAGCCCACCAGGCTCCTCTGTCCATGGAATTTTCCAGGCAGATACACTGGGGTGGGTTGCCATTTCCTACTCCAGGGCATCTTTCCAACTCAGGGATTGAACCCAGGTCTCCTGCATTTCCTGAATTGGCAGGCAGATTCCTCACCACTAGCGTCACTTGGGAAGCTCCACGTGTGTGTGTGTGTGTGTGTGTGTGTGTAAAATGTCTTTTGTTATACATGTATTTTTTTTTAATTAAAAAATTTGCACTAATGAACAAAACATACAAAAACTTCCTGTTCTAAAGCATTTAGTCATCTCTTCCTCAGGGCTTTGAAGATGCCTTCATTAATGTACTTTATTGGCTTCATGGCTGATTTCCCTCCAGGCTGTGGAAGAGGGCCCTTGCACAAGTCAGCTGGTATCTGCCCCACCCAGGCTCACATCCATCCCCCTTACATATCATTATAATACTATAAATGAGTTTGACAAAAGAAAAGAGAATGCGTGGAACCTGACATTTATTGAGGACCTACTGCCTGCTAAGCCTCATAACTTCAGAAGCTTTGTGTCCTGCCAAACAAGCATTTTGTTCCCATTTTATAGCAGAGGAAACTGAGATTTAGGAAAGGCAATGACTCATCCATGTTCTCAAAGCTGGTGGATGCAGACCAGGATTCACACCTGTTCTGCCTGATTCTGTTACAGTTCTCTCTGCTTCACCAACTCAGTGGACATGAATCTGAGCAAACTCCAGGAGATAGTGAAGGACAGGGAAGGGTCACAAAGAGTTGGACATGATTTAGCGACTGAATAACTTCTTCCATCATTGGCTTGGAGCAAAAGATCAGTTCTGATTTCACACATAGTGCAATTTGCAGCATGAGATGGGGCAGTGGAGGAACTGGCCCCATCTCCCACCCCCGTAGCCCCCTGCCCTGGCTGATTTTATTAGGCACCCCGGACAGAGAGAAGCCTGGTTCTACCAGAAGGGCAAGGGCTTTTGCGTTTCTGACAGAACAGCACGATTCTCTACCCCCCAATATATAATTTTAGCCTCCCCCTTTTGCGGATCCTCTTATTACATTTTTTTTCTGCAAAAGAAAATGGTCCTGCCATCCAAATCCCATCATATGGGTCCTGACTTTATTACAAACCCTGGGATGTCCATCTATTAAGTATTGGATTGACCTTTTGAGATCGAGATTGGAAAAAATAAAAATAAAATCGCCACTCAAAACATATTTCATCAGCTGACATAATGACACAAAAGTCATTCTGTCTAGACCACTTTTTGTGACCCTTATAAAAGTCCAGGGAGTTCATCTCCAGGAGGGGTTGGGAGCAGATCAGGAGCTCTGCAGATAGGGCTCTCAAAGGACCCATTCCCGTTTCCAAATCCATGTTCTAGCCCAGACATCTTGAGCTCTTAACCAGTTAATGGCAACTGTCATGCATTCATGACCTCTCATCCCTGAACAAGCTTTCTAAATGCTGTTTAGGAACCATTTGCCCCACCCACCAGGGCAAAAGTGTTGCTCTGAGCTTGGGAGGTAAAATGTACCCCCCTCCTTTTTTTTTTTTTTTTTTTTCAGAATTACTGGGTTGGGAGCTGTGGGTGATCACTTGTGCTGTATATATATATAAATACACACACACACACACACACACATATATATATATATATATATATATATATATATTTATATTCCCTGGAGGTTTCTTGCCTTTGCGAATAATAACCAGCATCGTTTTAACAGCAGCTCCTGTTTCTTTTGTGCCTTTTCTCAGGGAACACAGCAGAATTAGGGACCACAGTTTCCTAGCTTTTCTCAAAGCCCATCACAGTGCCAGGACAGCAGGGGTGAAAAGGTTTAGGCTTTGGGGAAGGGCAGACCCTTCATGCAAATTTTCTCCCTCCGGAACAGGAGGTGAGAAAGCCCCTGGGAACCAGGGCAGGGGGTGTGAGGGAGTCTTAGGAAAACTTCGAACCAGCTGTGAGCCCTGTGTTTAAGTGTTTGTTATGCTTTCGTCTTGGCAATGAGGCTCGTCCTGTGCTGGTGAGAGTGATATTTTCTGTATCTCAGAGCCCTAGAACTGAGCCCACAATGCTTTCTGCCATGTGACCAAAATCAAGACTGGCTCTTCTCTGGCCCATTTTTTGAAAGTATCCAATAAAATTGTGCCATGAAAGCACCTTGCAACTATAAAGTGATCCTGTGTGTATGTGTGTGTGTGTGTGTTAGTCACTCAGTCATGTCTGACTTATTGCAACCCCATGGACTTTAGCCCACCAGGCTCCTCTGTCCATGGAATTGTCCAGGCAAGAATACTGGAGTGTGTTAGTTAGTTCAGTTGCTCAGTCATGTCCAGCTCTGCAATCCCATGGACTGCAGTACATCAGGCCTCTCTGTCCATCACCTCCCTGTCATCACCAACTCCCGGAGTTTACTCAAACTCATGTCCATGGAGTGGGTGATGCCATCCAGCCATCTCATCCTCTGTCGTCCCCTTCTCCTCCTGCCCCCAATCCCTCCTAGCATCAGGGTCTTTTCAAATGAGTCAGTTCTTTGCATTAGGGGGCTAAAGTGTTGGAGTTTCAGCTTCAACATCAATCCTTGCAATGAATATTCCTCTAGGATGCACTGGTTGGATCTCCTTGCAGTCCAAGGGACTCTCAAGAATCTTATCCAACACCACAATTCAAAAGCATCAGTTCTTTGGTGCTCAGCTTTCTTTATAGTCCAACTCTCACATCCATACATGACTACTGGAAAAACCAAAGCTTTGATTAGATGGACCCTCTGGAGTGGGTAGTCATTCCCTTCTCCAAAGTATCTTCCTAACCCAGGGATCAAACCTGAGTCTCCCACATTGCAGGCAGATTGTTAACCATCTGAGCCATCAGGAATGCCCCAAAGTGATCATGCAACATGATTGTCATTCACATCCTTGTACTTGATGCCAACAAGCTAGCCTTGTTTAATTGATCAGCAAGTCGGGCAGTGTTATCTGGCAGAAATAGCACTGGAGCTGGGGTCCTGGGACTGAGCTTTCCCTCCTGCCTCTGGTACTCAGTTGCTGGATGATCCTGGGCAAGTCATTTATCTTTCCTGTATCGGGAAAATGGAGCCACTTCTAACTAGATCCGAGTGAGATGGGAGTAAAGGTGTTTTGTATACTGTAAAGGTTTATTTGCACACTCTTTCTTTTCTGATCATTATAATCTCATACTTTTAATTTACCTCTTACCCGCCACTGCCCCTTTGGTAACCGTACGTTTGTTTTCCATGTCTATGAATCTGTTTCTGCTTTGTAAATAAGTTCATTTGTCTTATTTTTTAGATTTATATATATGTGATATAAGATAATGTTTTATCTGACTTCACTTAGTATAATAATTTCTAGGTCCATCCTTGTTGCTTAAATGACGTTATATCATTCTTTTTTATGGCTGAGTAGTAGTCAATTGTGTACATACCACATCTTTTTTTATGCATTCATCTGTTGTTGGACACTTAGGTTGCTTCTGTGTCTTGGCTATTGTAAATAATGCTGTTATGCACATAGAACTCTGCTCAATGTTATGTGCCAGCCTAGATGGGACAGGGCGTTTGGGGAGATTGGATGCATGTACCTGTGGCTGAGTCCCTTCACTGTTCACCTGAAACTATCACATTGTTAATCGGCTATACCCCCATACAAAATGTTTTTGGTGTTAAAAAGATAAACATTTTCCAATTGAAATTTTCATATTTTCCAGATATGTGCCCAAGAGTGGGATTGCTGGATCATATGGTAACTCTTATTTTTAGTTTCTTAAGGAACCTCCATACTGTACCAGTTAGCATTCCCACCAACAGTATAGGAAGATTTCCTTTTCTCTGTATCCTCTCTTGCATTTGTTATTTATAGACTTTTTAATGACGGCCACTTTGACCAGTGTGAAGTGGTACCTCATTGTAGCTTTGACGTTTATTTCTCTAATGATTAGTGATGTTGAATATCTTTTCATGTGTCTGTTGACCATCTGGATGTCTTCTTTGAAGAATTGTCTGTTTAGATCCTCTGCCCACATTTTTAGATTGGGTTGTTTGTTTTTTGATATTGAGTTGTATGAGCTGTTTGTACATATTGAAAATTAAGCCCTTGTCTGTTACATTGTTTGCATATTTTTCCTCCCAGTCTGTTGGTTGTCTTTCCAGTTTGTTTATGGTTTCCTTTGCTAGGTAAAAGCTTATAAGTCTAATTAAGTCCCATTTGTTTATTTTTGCATTTATTTGTTTTGCCTTGGGAGACTGACCTAAGAAAGTGTTGCTATGATTTCTGTCAGATAATATTTTGCATATGTTCTCTCTTAGGAGTTTTATGACATTATGTCTTATATTTAAATTTTTAAGCTATTTTGAGTTTATTTTTGTGTATGGTGTGAGGGAGTGTTCTAAATTCATTGATTTTTGCAGCTGTCCAGCTTCCCCAATACTGCATGCTGGAAAGACTGTCTTCTCCATTGTATAGTCTCATTTTCTTTGTCAAAGATTAGCCCAAATGCTGTTGGTGTGTGGCTTTATTTAGGGGCTCTATTGTGTTCCATTGATCTGTGTCTGTTTTGGTGCCAGTACTATGCTATTTTGATTATTGTAGCTTTGTAGTGTTGTCTAAAATCTGAAAGATTATGCCTTCAGCTTTGTTCTTTTTCATCAAAATTGCTTTGACAATTCTGAGTCTTTTGTGCTTCTGTATAAACTTTAGGAATTATATGAACTAGTTCTGTGAAAAATGTCACAGGTTATTTGATAGTGGGAAAACTTTAATCTTTTTGCCATTTAATATTATGTTGGCTGTGGATTTGTCATAAATGGCTTTTATTTATTATGTTGAGATATATTTCTTCGATGGGATTCCCTGGTGGTTCAGAGGTAAAGAATTCACCTGTCAATGCAGGAGACATGGGTTCAATCCCTGGGTCAGGAGGATCCCCTGGAGAAGAAAATGGCAACCCACTCCAGTATTCTTGCCTGGGATGCCCCCTGGACAGAGGGGCTTGGTGGGCTACAGTCCATGAGGTGGCTAAACTTGATAAAGGCTTCAGAAGGAAAAAAAAAAAAGGAAGAGAGGGAGAAATTGGAAAACATAAGCTAAATGAAATGGGAGTACCAAATATGAAATAGAAAAAGTGAAACAAAGTAGATAAAAGTAAAATATAATCACACACTCTGGTTGTTTTTAAACATGGCTGCTCATTAAAAACACATCTGGAGCTTTGGCAAGAAAAAGAAGTATCTGGGCATTTTATTTTCAAAAAATTCCAATATAATTCTGATATGCATCTGGATTTTTAAAAGTGATTAAAGGTTTTACCAAAGAATTAGAAGAATTAAAGAGCAAACAAACAAACAGAGATGAATAATATACTAGAAAAAATCAATAGCAGAATAATGAGGTAGCAAAACAGAGAAGTGACCTGGAGGAGAGAATGGTGGAAATCACTGCTGCAGAACAGAATATAGATAAAAGAATGAAAAAAACTGAAGACAGCCTAAGTCACCTTGGGACAACATTAAATGCACCAACATTCACATTATAGGGGTCACAGAAGGAGAGGAGAGGAGATAGGACTCGAGAAAATATTTGAAGAGATAATAGCTGAAAACTTCCCTAATGTGGGAAAGGAAATAGTCAGCAAAGTCCAAGGAGTGCAGATAGTCCCAGGAAGGATAAACCCAAGGAGGAATACACATAGTAATCAAATGGACAAAAATTAAAGACAAAGGTGAAATATTAAAAGCAACAAGGGAGAAACAACAAATAATATACAAGGGGGCTCCCATTAGATTATCAGCTGATTTCTCAGCAGAAATTCTACAAGCCAAAAGGGAATGGCACAACATATTTAAATTGATGAAAGAGGAGAAACTATAACCAAGAATACTATACCTGGCAAGACTCTCATTGAGATTTGTTGGAGAAATCAAAAGCTTTCCAGACAAGTAGTACCACCATACCAGCTTTACAACAAATGCTAAAGGAACTTCTCTAGGCAGGGAACACAAGAGAAGGAAAAGACCTATAGAGAGTAAACCCCAAACAATTAAGAAAACAGTAATAGGATCATACTTATCAATAATTACCTTAAATGTAAATGGATTAAATGTACCAACCAAAAGATATAAACTGGCTGGGTGGATGAAAACACGTGTATGTATGCACTTCCACTTACCACATCACTCTACTTAAACCCCCAAATTGTATGTAATTATTTTATATTGTTAGATTAATCGTGTTTCCATTATGGCTTGCAGCTGTAATTATCATTTATTTTTTTGTCTGTCAATGACTGTGAAAACTGATAAACATCTTTTACTATTGTGATTCAGTTCCGTTCAGTTGCTCAGTCGTGTCCAACTCTTTGCAACCCCATGAATCGCAGCACGCCAGGCCTCCCTGTCCATCACTAACTCCCAGAGTTTACTCAAACTCCTGTCCATAGAGTCAGTGATGCCATCCAACCATCTCATCCTCTGTCGTCCCCTTCTCCTCCTGCCCCCAATCCCTCCCAGCATCAGAGTCTTTTCCAATGAGTCAACTCTTCGCATGAGGTGGCCAAAGTACTGGAGTTCAGCTTTAGCATCAGTCCTTCCAATGAACACCCAGGACTAGTCTCCTTTAGGATGGACTGGTTGGATCTCCTTGCAGTCCAAGGGACTCTCAAGAGTCTTCTCCAACACCACAGATCAAAAGCATCAATTCTTTGGCGCTCAGCTTTCTTCACAGTCCAACTCTCACATCCATACATGACAACTGGAAAAACCATAGCCTTGACTAGACGGACCTTTGTTGGCAAAGTAATGTCTCTGCTTTTGAATATGCTATCCAGGTTGGTCATAACTTTCCTTCCAAGGAGTAAGCATCTTTTAATTTCATGGCTGCAGTCACCATCTGCAGTGATTTTGGAGCCCAAAAAAATAAAGTCTGACACTGTTTCCACTATTTCCCCATCTATTTCCCATGAAGTGATGGAACCAGATGCCATGATCTTAATTTTCTGAATGTTGAGCTTTAAGCCAACTTTTTCACTCTCCTCTTTCACTTTCATCAAGAGGCTTTTTAGTTCCTCTTTACTTTCTGCCATAAGGGTGGTGTCATCTGCATATCTGAGGTTATTGATATTTCTCCCGGCAATCTTGATTTCCAGCTTGTGCTTCTTCCAGCCCAGCATTTCTCATGATGTACCCTGCATAGAAGTTAAACAAGCAGGGTGACAATATACAGCCTTGACGTACTCATTTTCCTATTTGGAACCAGTCTGCTGTTCCATGTCCAGTTCTAACTGTTGCTTCCTGACCTGCATATAGGTTTCTCAAGAGGCAGGTCAGGTGGTCTAGTATTCCCACGTCTTTTAGAATTTTCCACAGTTTATTGTGATCCACACAGTCAAAGGCTTTGGCAAAGTCAATAAAGCAGAAATAGATGTTTTCTGGAACTCTCTTGCTTTTTCAATGATCCAGCAGATGTTGGCAATTTGATCTCTGGTTCCTCTGCCTTTTCTAAAACCAGCTTGAACACCTGGAAGTTCACAGTTCATGTATTGCTGAAGCCCGACTTTCAGAATTTTGAGCATTACTTTACTAGCGTGTGAGATGCGTGCAATTGTGTGGTAGTTTGAGCATTCTTTGGCATTGCCTTTCTTTGGGATTGGAATGAAAACTGACCTTTTCTAGTCCTGTGGCCACTGTTGAATTTCCCGAATTTTCTAACATATTGAGTGCAGCACTTTCACAGCATCATCTTTCAGGATTTGAAATAGCTCCACTGGAATTCCATCACCTCCACTAGCTTTGTTCGTAGTGATGCTTTCTAAGGCCCACTTGACTTCACATTCCTATTGTGATTATGTAACTGTTATTCACTTAATACCATTGTATCATGATTGGTCAACAGAAAATAATAGAATTCTACATCACCAAAACTACCATTTAATGCATGTTGAACTTTATCAAATGCTTTTAATGCATCAATTGATATAATCATGTGGTTTTTGTTTTTCTTTCATTGATGACCACATTGATTTGCATTTATTGAACTATCCGTATGACTGTGGAATGAGTCCCACTTGATTGTGGTGTATGATCCTGTTTATGTGTTATCAGATTTGGTTTGCTAATATTTTGTTGAGCAGTTTTGCATTTACATTAATGAAAGATATTGGCCTATAATTTTCTTTTTTGATAGTATCTTTGCTAGTTTTGCTATCAGGGTGATTGTGGCTTCATAGAATGACATGGAAGCATTTCCTCCTCTTCAGTCTTTTGGAAGAGTTTGAGAAGAATCAGTCTAAGTTCTTTGTATGTTTGGTAGAATTCCCCAGTGAAGTCATCTGGTCCTGGAGTTTTGTTTGCAGGGAGTTATTGTTTTTACAGATTGTATTTTACTTCTAGTGATTGGTCTGTTCAGGTTATCTGTTTCTTCTTGATGCATTTTTGGCAGGCTCTGTGTTTCTAGAAGAGCTTCCCCATAGCTCAGAGGTAAAATATCTGCCTGCAGTGCAGGAGGTACAGGAGATGCAGGTTCCTGGGTCGGGAAGATCCCCTGGAGGAGGAAATGGCAACCCACTCCAATATTCTTGCTTGGAAACTCCCATGGACAGAGGAGCCTGGTGGGCTACAGTCCATAGGGTCACAAAGAGTCGGACATGGCTAACGGGACTTAGCATAACACAACCCACAGCACGTATTTCTAGAAACTTGTCCATTTCTTGTACGTTGTCCATTTTGTTGGTGTATAACTGTCCATAGCATTTTCTTGTGATTTTTTTTGTATTTCTGTTCTAACTTCTCCTTTTTCATTTATTTCATTTATTTGGGTCCTTTATCTTTTCTTCTTGGTGAGCCTGTCCAGAGGTTTATGGATTTTGTTTGTCCTTTGAAAGAACCAGCTCTTGGTTTTATTGATTTTTTTTCTATTTTTAATCTCCATTTATTCCTTTCTGATCTTTATTATTTCCTTCCTTCTGCTAACATTAGGTTGTGTTTGTTCTTATTTTTCTAATTCTTTTAGGTGGTAGGTTAGGATTTTTATTTGGGATTTTTTTCTTTCTTTTTTTGTTTTTGAGAAAGACCTATACTGATACGAACTTCTCTCTTAGGATTGTTTTTGCTGCACCTCATAGATTTTGTATGATTGTGTTTTCTGCACACTCAAGATGAATGAGAAAAATATTCTGAGAGGCATGTTTACAATTCCTTGCAAGACTTACTATTAAATCAATTAATGGTTGGGTAATCTAGTTGCACACCCTTCTTCAAGTCAACATGCCTGATCCTTACTGTTTTTAATTTAGTCCTAACTTTTATAATAGTACCCACCCCCAAGCCTCCTTTGACTTCTTTCTCCCTATTTTAGTTTTCTTCTTAGCAACATCACTCCCAGACATTGTTATCTATTCATTGCTCTCCATGGTCTATCCTGCCCTGTTAGAATGTAAGTTTCTTGAGGATAAGGGTGAGGTCTCATTTGTTCATTGCTATCCCCCACTGCCCAGAACCGCTTCAGCTAGCGTATAGTAGGCAATCAGCACTCATTGTGATGTGAAAGAATGCCTACATTGTTGTTCTGCCTTCACTAAGAAGCCCTGCTTTGAGAAGAAAAGTGATCCCCTAGGAAACAAGGCAGAACCTGGCCTAGACAGGCTTAATCCGGATAATGTACTGGCCTCACGAACTACGAACACATGTCATGCAGGCTGGGCTACATGATCCTGGGAAAGTGGTTTCTTACTCTCAGCCTTATTCCTGGATGAACTTCACTGAAGTGCAGGGTTGGTCACAAAGTCTGAATAAGTCTGTGAGTTCACTGCTCTAAGGTCCTGTTTCTTCATCCAGAGGGTAGAGGTGAGACTACCAACTTTGTGATGTTTTTGTATCGCTTAGATCAATGACTGGCCTAGAAGAGGGCAGTCATATGGTGATTAGTGTGGGTTCTAGATCCCTACTGAGAGAAGTGTTTGCTAGGGATGGAAATGAGGAGGAAACCATGGGGACACTGGGCACCTTAGAAAGGATGGAAGAGAAACTACCATTTAATGAGTACCTGCTGTAGACCAAATGCGGCCCGGGGGTCACATGCTTCATACGCATCCAGTTAAACTCTCACAATTACTCAAAGAACGTTGGGGTCAGTACCACATCTCACAAGGAGGAAACTGAGGCTTAGAGAAGCTTCTGTGGCTTGACTGAGTCCTGCAGCTGCTATGTGAAAGAGAGGGTTCGGCACTAGGTCAGTCTGATTTCCAGGCTTATCACGTTCCCCTGTGTCCCAGGAGATGTTTAGGACCATCTCATGGCGGCTGTTGGCAGGCCATGCCAGTATCTCAGTATAAGTCTCTGCCTCTGCTGGGTGAGAAGAGCAAAGCAACAGCCACAATCAGCGAGGCAAGTCAAGGATGCTGCTGTTTTTAGACTTCAGTTGCTGACTGTTCATTGTTCTCTTCCTATTATGAAACATCATCCTTGAGCATAGGTCCATTTTTTTGAGCTAATAATTCCCTTTTATCTCCATCCCCCACTTTTATTGCGCCCCCCCCCCATATTTTTGAAGTCGAGCCTTTTGTTTATGTGTGTTGTTTCAAAACACATATAGTTTTGTGTTCAAATATTTTTAATTTACACAGATGACATTGTCCTGTAGACCTCTGTTTCCTACTTTATTCTTGTTGCACTTCAATTTTAAGATCCATCCATGTTGCTGTGTATACATATTAACCCATTATTTCTTTTTTTAAATTTTTATTTATTTGGCTGCATCAGGTCTTAGTTGTGGCATGCAGGATCTTTGTTGTGTCTCATGCAGAATCTTGCAGCTCACGGGCATGGGCGCCAACTCAGCAGTTGAGGTGCGTGGGCCTAGTTGCTCTGGGGCATGTGGGATCTTAGTTCCCTGACCAGGGATAGAACCTGTGTCTCCTGCATTGGTAGGCGGATTCTTAACCACTGGACCACCGGAGAAGTCCCTAGCCCATTATTCCTAACTGCTGCAAATAGTCCCTTTGTGCACACTTGATGTGCTACACATGCATTCCTCCAGAGAGGCACACCAGGCTGGTTTCCAGCTCTCTGCTCTTATTAACAACACTATGGTGGACATCCTCCTACACACCCCCAATATACCTGTGTGAGAATTGCTTACTTATTCTAGGCTACTTGGGGTAGACAGCACATGTGTATGTAACTTAGCTAAGTAGTTACAGACGTCTCTCTTCCGAGGCTGTCCCCATGTGCCATCACCCTGACGTGATGCTTCCTCTTTCCTATACTTCCTCATAGCCTCTGACACTTGGGGTAGGATTTTGTATTTGTGCCATTCTGATGGGTGCAAACATAACTTTAAAAAAAAGAAACTTTGTTTTTATTTGTAAATAAGTCTGAGTATCTACAGCATGTCGGCCTTTTGCATTTCTCTTCATTGAATTACTTCTCCATATCCTGTGTTCGTTTGTTGGTTAGGGTTCCTGACATTTTCTTGTTCACTCTTATAAGGAGTTCCTAGTGTGTTATAAATACTAATCTCTTCTCACTCTTTTGCCGGAGGGGGGAGCTGTGCTGTCCGGCATGCGGGATCTTAGTTCCTCAACCAGAGATCGAACCCATGCACCCTACATTGGGAGGGCGGAGTCTTAACCACTGGATCAGCAGGGATGTCTCCCTTGTCACTTTTAGACAAGTATCTTCTCCCAAACTATATCCATCTATTAATTTTGTTAAGCAAAAACTTTAATTCTGGGATTGTTAAGTTCATCTTTTTTCGTATTTTTCATCTTAGAATTTGGGCATGGGATTGGTGGTTTGAGAAATCCGTCCCCATCAGCTTGTCACAAAGACATTCTTCAGTATTTTCTTCTAACAGCCCACATGGGCAGAGGGGGCATCAGTCTTGTGTTCCTGTTAGCAGAAGGCTCAGGCTTATGAATCCCTTGCTGATCTGGAGGGTAAAGAGTTTTGTTTTCTGTCCTTCAAAGGGCCCTACAAGCCAACGGGAAAGCAGTTAGAGAGGGCTTTAACTGAATTTTCTGCTTTTTAATTTTTCTGAACTTCAGGGGTGCTCATGCCTCACATCACATAGGCTACAATAGTTAGTGAGCGGAGTTGTCCCTATGGCCCTCTGCTGCCCTAACATCTTGAGATGAGGAGGCCTGGGAACCTCATCCCCAGTGATGAGGATAACTCCTGGTGTTGGCACAGAGGTGTCTGTGAAATTCAAAGTCAGAGGGCAAGAGGGAAGAGACTGGCCTGTGCTGCTCTGGTAGTGCTGTGGGGGCCCAGGCCTCCACCTTAGTGGGCCCATGTGGACAGAAAGACCTCAATGGGATGTGAGTGGGAGCCTGGTTCCAGGGATCAAGGCGCCTCTGACATTTGCTGGACTTCACTCCTGGGGCCCCTTCTTTGTACACATCAGTTCAACATGAAAACAAATCCTGGAAAATCAAATTGGGATGGAGGAGTTTGAATGTCACCCTGTCTGACCTCCTTACTTTACTGATGGGGAAACAGACCCAGAGTGAAGGAGCTTATGAAACATCACACAGCTTGTGAATTGGAGACCCAGGGCTGGAACCCAGGCTTTTTAACACCAGGCTGAAGCTCTGACTGCTCCACTTGGAAAGATTCCATCATGTGGAGACAGATAGTCCTGGGTTTGAACCCCATTGTTCATTTCATAATTGCATAAATAGGTGTATTTGCCACTGTGGCCAGTGCTTTAAAGAGGTATGCTCAGGGCTATGAGATCTTGGAGGAATCTGACCTTGTCTCAGATCTTCAGAGAAGGTTCTAGAAGGAAATGGGCTGAAGTCTACAGTTGAATCGAGCTTAACCTACTAGAGAGGGGAGAGCTTGGATGGGTGGATGGATGACTGTGAGCCTGAGTTTAAGAGGTTGGTTGTTTCCCCACTGTGAACTCTCTCTTGGCCCAGGGAGGCCTGCTGGTAAATTGCTAAATGTGTCAGTTCTTTGAGTGTTTAACTTAAAGCTGGGCAGCTGTTCCCTTGAAGTACTTACCTCTGTCCCTATACACTTCTTTGAACCCTATCACTAATCCCTGGGAAGGGAAAATCAAAAGCAAAAAAAAAAAAAAAAGTAAAATGCATTGTTAATCATGCTGAAATGTAACGCTCCTCTCTGAACCTTGGAAGATGAGAAATTTACATGCTGATTTCATCCATTACTTCACTCAGGGGATGACAGGCTGCAATTGAAGAGGCTTCGGCGAGTTAAGTACCACAAACCTTGCCCAGGTTCTTAAGCCTCTCTTGGAACTCTTGGAGACCAATTGGTAATGTTGGCATTCTTTCCAGTGACTTCTGGCCCTGCCAGCCAGGGTGTGGACAGTTCCCACTCAAAAAAAGATTTCACATTAGACCACGACGCAGGATGTGGTCTGTTCATTTGTTGGGGAACCTGAGACTGTTAAGGGAAAAGAGGGTGAGAAAGGGATTCTGCAGAGAAACAAAAGCAGGCAAGAGTGGCCATTACAGATGCCACAGCCCCTCTGACAAAGCTCTCTTGTTGCTGGAATCAGAAGGAAGAAGGGGAAAAAAACTAACATTTATTTGGCACTTGCTGTGTACTAGGTATCTGTCGCTGACTCCTCACGCTCCGTGGGAGGTGTTGTCATTCTCATTTTGCAGGTGGGGAAACTAAGCTAATTAACATGCCCAATACAGTGGCAACGATGATGATAGCAGTTCATATTCATATGCTAGATGCCGTTCTAAGCTCTTGCCATGTGTAACTCATTTAATCCTCATAAAAACTCCGTAGGGCAGGAGCTGGTATGATCTACATTTTTTCAGTTGAGGAAAGTAAAGCATGAAAAGGTTGAGAGTCTTTTCCTTAAACAGTCAATGGCAGTGGTGTTAGTATTTAGTCGCTCAGTCATGTCCGACTCTTTGTGACCCTATGGTCTGTAGCTGGCCAGGCTCTTCTGTCCATGAAATTTTCCAGGCAAGAATACTGGAGTGGGTTGCTGTTTCCTCCTCCATGGGACCTTCCGGACCCAGGGATCGAACCTGGGTCTCCTGCAGCTCCTGCATTGCACTCTAGAGTTTACTTTTTTTTTTTTTGACTGGAATTTAGCCTGTTGTTCTTATTGAACTTGAGTAACCTTAAAGGAAAATTCATATTTATGGCCAGAGTCAGAATAAGTATGTTTGGCCAAGTGAATGGGTCTTATCTAATGATTATCAGTCATAGCCCAGACAGAACTGTAATAATTCCTTTCTTCTAAAATAAACTTTCTAAGAGCCATCCAGTCAGAGCCTTGGAGAGGAGAAACCCACCAAGGTAAACCAGAAGTACTGGATGCAGTAACTGACCACAACCCAGCAATTTGATTGATTTCTAAAATTTGCATAATATTATGCCTGTGATAGAAAAACACTTGATTCATGTGTAAGAGTCCAAGAAACCAAGAGAGAAATGTTGTGAACAATCATATGAGTCAGACCTAGCATCTTGGATCAGCTGTCTACTTCTGATGTCTTCTTCTCTTCTCTTTCTGGCGTTGGTGTTTCTTATTATCAGAGCATTGCTTTAAGGTGAATTTGAGGTCAGCAGTTCTCTCTGTAGACCAGTCTGGTGCTGCCGGTGCTGCTGCTGCTAAGTCGCTTCAGTCATGTCTGACTCTGTGCGACCGCATGGACTGCAGCCCACCAGGCTCCTCCGTCCACGGTATTTTCCAGGCAAGAGTACTGGAGTGGGGTGCCATTGCCTTCTCCACAGTCTGGTGCTTGAGCCCCGAATTCGCCCACACTCCCTGAGGAGGTGGATGGGCACAGGGGGGCACTGCTAGTACCAAAGCTCCAGGTCCTCGTGGAGTTCAGGCAAAGGAAGGAAGTCCTCTCTGGGTCACTTGGTGGTCACCATAACTGTCAACTAAGAAACATGCACGACTTGAGAGCTGCAAGTTAAGTTTTATTTGGGGCAAAATGAGGAGTGCAGCCTGGGAGACAGCACCTCAGTTAGTAAGTGGCAGAATTGGGATTGAAACAGGGAAAGTGGCTCCAGTTCTCATGCTTTAACCACTAGGGTGGAGGTTGGAAAGCAAGTCTGATACACTTGAAAAATCCTTGCCCTTTCAACCGTGCCTGTCACCCTGCTGCTTGATGAGGATACTGCTGTCATAAATGATACCATTTAATGAGTGCTGAGCATGAATGGGCACTGTGCCTGTTGCTTCCCGTTGCTGTGTATTTCAGTCTTACCATCTACCATTAAGTGAAGACTGAAAAGAGGCCACGTGTTCTGCCCAAGGTCACACCGCTAATGGTGGCTCTGGGCCACTTTCTAAACAGGAGGGGTTCACTTGCTGGCTCATTGCATTACCTTCAGGGAATCATTCTGGAAGCTTATCTGTGGGATGAGCGGTGTTTCAGCAAACAGTGAGTGTCTGCTCTTGACTCTGGCTGAGTGCTGGGGGACAAGAGATGGCACCTGTGTGGTAGTCCCAGCCTGGAGGAGCCCCTGGGCTTGGAAGTGGGAGGAACTCTAGCCTTGGTGCCACCTCGTTCTTCCCCCTACAGGCCCTGGACAGGCAGGACTTTGCCTCTCTAAACACCGTACTGTCTCTCTTTTGACTAAAGAAACAGCAGCCTCCACCTGTTTAGTTGGATCTAGTTACAGCAAGAGGCTATTTTATTATTGCTATTAATCTGACGTAGAGAAAGTTTTAAACTCTTGATTCTGAGGAATAAAAGACCCCCCAAAAAGAAAGATCAGTAATCACCCAAATTGTGGCTATTTGAAGGCTTCAAGGAAGAAGTTGTTTGTTTTTTTTTTCTTTTTTTGCTCAAAGCAGGCCATTTGCATGTCACATTTGTTTTATCTCCTTTTTCTTTTCTTCCAGTAATTTGGATCAAAATGATCATAAAGTTTCTCCATTTTAGGCAATTTCAGCAGGCCATTGACACATTGGATTAACAAAAATAAGTTATTTCCAAAGCCCCAATTCATATCACCAAGAAAATTATAAGCAAATAAATAATTATATGCATTTTTTTCACAAGTAGCTATTGACATAATTATGGCAGTTCTTCCATTGTACCTAATCAGTAACAAATGTGCATCAGAGAAGGTGTGATGTGTATTAACTCCTGGCAGGAGGAAGGGCTGTTTAAAGGAACCATTTTCTTCGACTCTCCTGGAAAGAGGGAGAGAGTGGGAGGCAGGCAGGGAGAGAGAGAATGAAAATAATCTTGCACCATACTGTGCAGACGTCCTCCTTCTGGCTGACTCACGGGAAGTAGCTGCTGGTAAAGGAACCCTCCAATGAGCGCATTGGGGCTTCTAGCAGAAATGCATATATTAAGGTCAGGAGGAAAGAAAGAAAAAAAAAAAACACCACATTTATTGAGCAAGAATTCCTTTGCAGATGTTCACACAGATTTGCTCATTTTGTCTTCCCAATTTTGCCAAGCTGGTTAGAACCCAATCGCATTGTTGTACAAATAAGGAAATGAAGACCCAAGGTCCAAGGAAAGGCTTGTCTCAGGCGATCCAGCTGATCTGTGTCAGGGTCGGGATGTGAACCTAGGGTTGAAAATCCCAAAGTCTTGTTTCAACCCTCGGTAGTCCTTTTTCCACCTAAGCTATGTAAAATGATATTTACTTTATTATTATTCTCTGATCCGAGGGAGAAGAACTATGGATAAATCTCAGATGAGAGTTGTGAATGGGTGACTAGTTACTGAGTGATCTATGCGTCTGTACCTTCTGACAGAGCTGTGGAATGAGTGCTAGAACCTTTCTGTAGAGACTTGTATCTTTCATTCATTTCTCAACTGTCTACCTTAATATTGTTTCCCTGCAATTAGATGTATTTCAACTGCTGTCTACGCTTCCATGGCCTGGGGGTCCTAGGGGGAATAGAACATGCCTCCTGTCCTCAAGGAACTTTATAGGGAAGACAGGGAGCTTGACTGCTGGGGCACGATACTGTGTAGTAGTGGGGGTGGAATTAACATCTAATTTCAGAATCAGAAGTGAAAATCGCCTTCAGATTGGTTGACAGGCACATGAAAGGATACCCAATGTCACTAATTTTTAGAGAAATGCAAATCAAAGCTGTAGTGAGGCACCACCTCACACCAAAGTCTGTAAACAATACATGCAGGAGAGAGTGTAGAGAAAAGGGAACCCTCCTACACTGTTGGTGGAAATGTGAATTGGTGCAGCCAATATGGAGGTTCCTTAAAAAACTGAAAGTAGAGTTACCATGTGATCCATCAGTACCACTCCTGTATGTGGCATGTATCTGGAGAAAACTCTAATTGAAAAAGATCCATGCACCTAAATGTTCATTGTTGTTGCTGTTCAGTCACTTAGTCATGTCCCATGACTTTGCAACCCCATGGACTGCGCACGCCAGGCTCCCCAGACCTTCACTATCTCCTGGAGTTTGCTCAAGCTCATGTCCCTTGAGTGGGTATTGCCATCCAACCATCTTATCCTCTGTAGTCCCCTTCTCTTCCCAACTTCAATCTTTCCCAGCATCAGGCTCTTTTCCAATGAGTCAGCTCTTCACATCAGGTGGCCAAAGAATTGGAGCTTCAGCATCAGCCCTTCCAATGAATACTCAGGGTTGATTTCCTTTAGGATTGACTGGTTTGATCTCCCTGCTATCCAAGGGACTCCTAAGAGTCTTCTCCAGCACTACAGTTTGAAAGTATCAATTCTTCGGCACTCAGCCTTCTTTATAGTCCAACTTTCACACCCTACATGACTACTGGAAAAACCATAGCTTTGACTAGATGGATCTTTGTCAGCAAAGTGATGTCTCTGCTTTGTAATACACTGTCTAGGTTTGTCATAGCTTTTCTTTCAAGGAGCAAGTGCTTAATTTCATGGCTGCAGTCACTGTCTGCAGTGATTTTGAAGCCCAAGAAAATAATGTCTGTCACTGTTTGCATTCAAGAGAGAGACTCAAATAGTCTAAAAAAAACCTACAGTCCACGAAGACTACCATACACATGTCCTGGATTGAAGGGGGACTTTGAGTGATATGACTGGAATGTAAATTCACTGCTCTCTGAAGCTTCTCATGATGTGATCATCTCTCTGCTTCAAAGGCAATCTAAGGGGTTTTCAAGGGTAATGTAACCTACAGGCAATTTTCAGTGTTTGTAGAAGCACTACTTATAGGATCTAAGACGTGGAAGCAATCTAAGTGGTCATCAACAGATGAACTTATATATGTGTATATATACTTATATGTCAGTAAACACACACACACACACACACACACACACACAGAATATTACTCAGCCATAAAAAAGAATGAAATAATGCCATTTGCAATAGCATGAATGAACCTAGAGATTATCATGTTACATGAGGTAAGTCAAAGATAAAAATATCATATAATATCACTTATATGTGGAATCTAAAAAAATGATACAAATGAACTTATTTATATGATAGAAATAGACTCGCAAATATAGAAAACAAACTTATGGTTATCAAAGGGGATATGGGGGGATAATTTAGGATTTGCGGATTAACACATACACACTACTACATGTAAAATAAATAAACATGGACCTACTGTATAGCACAGGGACCATACGCTATATCTTATAATAACCAATAATGGAAAAGAATCCAAAAAAAGAATATCAGATCAGATCAGTCGCTCAGTCATGTCTGACTCTTTGCGACCCCATGAATCACAGCACGCCAGGCCTCCCTGTCCATCACCAACTCCTGGAATTCACTGAGACTCACGTCCATCGAGTCAGTGATGCCATCCAGCCATCTCATCCTCTGTCGTCCCCTCCTCCTCCTGCCCTCAATCCCTCCCAGCATCAGAGTCTTTTCCAATGAGTCAACTCTTCCCATGAGGTGGCCAAAGTACTGGAGTTTCAGCTTTAGCATCATTCTTTCCAAAGAAATCCCAGGGCTGATCTCCTTTAGAATGGACTGGTTGGATCTCCTTGCAGTCCAAGGGACTCTCAAGAGTCTCCTCCAACACCACAGTTCAAAAGCATCAATTCTTCAGCACTCAGCCTTCTTCACAATCCAACTCTCACATCCATACACGACCACAGGAAAAACCATAGCCTTGACTAGACGAACCTTTGTTGGCAAAGTAATGTCTCTGCTTTTGAATATGCTATCTAGGTTGGTCATAACTTTCCTTACAAGGAGTAAGCATCTTTTAATTTCATGGCTGCAGTCACCATCTGCAGTGACCCTGGAGCCCAGAAAAATAAAATCTGACACTGTTTCCACTGTTTCCCCATCTATTTCCCATGAAGTGGTGGGACCAGATATCATGATCTTCTTTTTCTGAATGTTGAGCTTTAAGCCAACTTTTTCACTCTCCTCTTTCACTTTCATCAAGAGGCTTTTTAGTTCCTCTTCACTTTCTGCCATAAGGGTGGTGTCATCTGCATATCTGAGGTTATTGATATTTCTCCCGGCAATCTTGATTCCAGCTTGTGTTTCTTCCAGTCCAGCATTTCTCATGATGTACTCTGCATATAAGTTAAATAAACAGGGTGACAATATACAGCCTTGATGAACTCCTTTTCCTATTTGGAACCAGTCCGTTGTTCCATGTCCAGTTCTAACTGTTGCTTCCTGACCTGCATACAAATTTCTCAAGAGGCAGATCAGGTGGTCTGGTATTCCCATCAATGCCAAAGAATGCTCAAACTACCACACGATTGCACTCATCTCACATGCTAGTAAAGTGCTCAAAATTCTCCAAGCCAGGCTTCAGCAATATGTGAACCATGAACTTCCTGATGTTCAAGCTGATATTAGAAAAGGCAGAGGAACCAGAGATCAAATTGCCAACATCCACTGGATCATAGAAAAAGCAAGAGAGTTCCAGAAAACATCTATTTCTGCTTTATTGACTATGCCAAAGCCTTTGACTGTGTGGATCACAATAAACTGTGGAAAAAAGAATATATATGTGTATATATGTATAGCTGAATCCTTTTGCTGTACACTTGAAACTAACCCAACATTGTAAATTAACTTCAATTTAAAAAATTGCCTGTATCTTCAGTTCAGTTCAGTCACTCAGACGTGTCCAACTCTTTGCGACCCCATGAATCGCAGCACGCCAGGCCTCCCTGTCCATCACCAACTCCCGGAGTTCACTCAGACTCACGTCCATCGAGTCGGTGATGCCATCCAGCCATCTCATCCTCTGTCGTCCCCTTCTCCTCCTGCCCCCAATCCCTCCCAGCATCAGAGTCTTTTCCAATGAGTCAACTCTTCGCATGAGGTGGCCAAAGTACTGGAGTTCAGCTTTAGCATCAGTCCTTCCAAAGAAACCCCAGGGTTGATCTCCTTCAGAATGGACTGGTTGGATCTCCTTGCAGTCCAAGGGACTCTCAAGAGTCTTCTCCAACACCACAGTTCAAAAGCATCAATTCTTTGGTGCTCAGCCTTCTTCACAGTCCAACTCTCACATCCATACATGACCACAGGAAAAACCATAGCCTTGACTAAACAGACCTTTGTTGGCAAAATAATGTCTCTGCTTTTGAATATGCTATCTAGGTTGGTCATAACTTTCCTTCCAAGGAGTAAGCGTCTTTTAATTTCATGGCTGCAGTCACCATCTGCAGGTTTCATTACTCTTGAAAACCCCTTAGGTTGTCTTTGAAGTAGAGAGATGATCACACCATAAGAAGCTTGAGAAAGCAGTGAATTTACATTCCAGTCATATCACTCCAAGTCCCCCTTCAATCCAAATCATGTATATGGCGGGCTTCATGGGCTGGTAGGTTTCTTAGACTATTCGAATCTCTCTCTTTCTACCAGCCCCTACAAACTGTATAGTAGAACTTGCAAAAGAAACAAGCCTGTATGAGGCACCTTCCCCATGCAGGGTAAACTTAGCCTTGCAAATGCCATAGTAAACTGCCAGGGTCTGACCAGGACCCTTATCTGGCAGGTGACATTAAGAGGGCAGTTCCTAGAAAGGGTCTTGGAGAGTGACTGGAAAGCTCTGTACCTCCAGGAATGCTGCCCTGCATCATCAGAGATAAGCCTGCCACAGTCGCAGAGCTGGGGGTGGGCAGTGGTGGGGCTGCATCCCCTTTATGGACACGCGGCCTGTCCTCTCCCTTCCGCATCCTCAACCTGGACTTGGGAGGTGCTTAGAAATATTCGTGACACCTCTGTGTCTCTGTCTCCCTTTCATCATATACAGCTTTAGACAAACACACACTCACCTGCTTTTCTTCATCCCCAGTGCCACCACCCTGGTCCCACACCCTCCTCTTCTGTTGGGTTCCTGTTCCTAACTGGTCTTCTCACCACCATCCTTGTCCACTTGAGCCAGTGGTGCATGAGGGTCAATATTTAGCAATTGGCTCTCTGAGGCAGGGAGAACCTGGATTTGAAGTGTTTTCTGATTGCTGTGGTGTAAATATTCCCACCATGGCCAAAATCCTGCTACCAGCACCATGCCTGGGCACACAGTTGGGATGCACACAGGCTCTCTCTGTGTTGTGCAAGCTCACTCCAGTACACCACTACCTCCAACTCACCATCCACTCCGCTGCTGTGGTCACCTTTCACAGTGGACTCCATGCTTGGAGCCCATCGGTGGCTTCCCACTGACCTAGAAATAGAGTCCCAAGTCCTTAAGGTGCTTCTCAGCCTTGTAGGACCCAGGGCTTCCCAAGTAGTGCTAGTGGTAAAGAATCTGCCTGCCGTTACAGGAGACATAAGAGACATGGGTCCGATCCCTGGGTCGGGAAGATCCCCTGGAGAAAGAAATGGCAACCCACTCCAGTATTCTTGCTGGAAGAATCCCATGGACAGAGGAGCCTTGTGCGCTAAAGTCCATGGGGGTCACAAAGAGTTGGACATGATTGAGCATCTGAGTCACATAAGACCCAACCCTGCAGCCTCAGCAGCCTTATCCATACTACGGGCTTCCCTGCCCTGACCCCTGCTGGGCATCCTCAAGTTCACTCAACATACTTTGCTTCTCCAGTGTCACTTCCCCCATAGATCTTCCCAAATTCTCCCAAGATCTGGCAGAGCTGCCCTTGTTCTGCTTTCTTGACTTCTACTGTGTCTCTCTGCACTTGTCACTAACTCAGCAATCGGTTCTTAACATTTGTCTCTACACTGGCATATAAACTCCAGACAGCAGTAGCCATGTTGTCATGTTCATCAACGTGTCCTCAGCCCCTGGCACAGAGCTTGGTGAAATGGGGTTCTGGAGCAGATTATAGGATTTAGAGAGCATGGTTGGAGGGCAACAGAGGTCAGCCTCATATGGGTATTTGACTTTTGCCTCTGACAGGGTATATTTTGTTAACTGCTCAGAGTATATTTCATCAGGAGGCACCCGAGGTTGGTTTTTGAACTGACCTTAGGGAAGAAGTAAGACAGTCACAACTTTCACCCATGCCTTCTGAACAAAATCCTTAGGATGAAGGCCTTGAAGTACATTTGGTCCGTTATTACACATCCAAGTAACTAATCAATGTAACAGTTTTTAACTGCTTTCCTGAGATATGATTGGCATACACTAAGCTGTAGGTAATTAATATATACAACCTGATGTGTTTGGAGATTAAGTATAGACTTGTGAAAACATCATGATTATCAATGCCAGCAGCTTATCCATCACCTCTGGAACTTTCCTCCCATCTGGCAGGATTTAAACACCCAGGGTCTTGTTTGCTTTCAAATCTCATGACTTCAAAACCTTCCCAATAAAAAGAAACCTGGAATCATTCATAATATAATTGCTGCTGAGAGCTCTGAGGCTGGCTGATTCATAAAGGGGCAGTGGTGGACCCGAGAAGCAGGGGTGGCCAAAGGGCTGGCTTTCTACTTCATCACAGACCGTGTTACACCTCATTCCAATCTTCGAGAAGAGAGTTCGCTCAACAGAAAGACCTTTGAGGGTATTTGGGGGGCAGATATGATGCTTAACATTCCAGCCTAACGCCTCTTGATGCTTCAGTTTTCCATGCCAGGAGTTGAAAAACAATTTGTTAGTCATCCTTTGCTTAATCTTTGTAATTACATATATTTTCTGGAAGGTCTGAGTGGCAATCCCATATTTATCCCGCAATCAAAGCCATTGTGGATTATCAGCTAAATACCTCATTAGGAAGATTTTAAAACATGTCTCCCAAAGGTTTTTGTTTTCCTTTAAAAAAAAAAGACTTAATTTTAAAGAAAAAGCAATCTATCTATTGTATTGTACAGTCTCATGCTGAGTGATTTTAAGGATTCCTATTATATCCACTTGAGAAGAGAGATTTATAAAGTAGTAAATTATAAAGAGGCTCATTTTTAAAGCAGATAACAGACAATTATATTGTTGGGCCACTGACCTGAGACTCAGACTGGCCTGAGGTTCAACTTTCCCTCTGAAATTGGCAGCTGTGTGACTTTGGGCCTCCGTGTGATCTGAGTCTCGGTTTCCCTGTCTGAAAAATGGATTCTGATGCCTTGAGGAGTTGTTGCTGGCTGAAATGGGATAGTGCAGTGCCTGGCAAGAAACAGGTGCTTAATAAATGCTCTTTACTTTTGTTGTGACTATTAATAAGGTCATATTGTAATTCGTTGCCCACCAGTAAATTTCCCTCATTCATATATTTTATGATACCTTTTTCATACCTGTGAGGATTTTAGTTACATATGAGTCTTGACATCACTCTGGATGCAGATAACCAGAAAAAGATGTTTCCGACTTGGGCAGGGAAGAGATAAGACTGACGAGGCAGCAGGCAGAGAGAGATGGAAAGAGGAACTCTCCCTATACCTCCGAGGTCTTGTCATCCATGTGGGACGGGTAGAGGAGCTGGATGTAAGGAAGCTGACCAGGTTCTCACATGCCCAGTCACGTCCATGTGGTCCGTGGTTCAAGGACCACGTCTGTCCCATTCACTGCTTCATCCCCGGTGTCCAGCAGGCACAGCGTCTGACCTGGGTCGATGTGGAGCACGTGTGTTTGGCGAGTAGAGTTTCCAGGGCCAAAGTTAAGATTATGTAGCTTTCTGTTTCACGGAAAGGGTTTGAAAAACACTTCTTGGCTAATTCACGTGGGTAAAATAAGGGTCTCTGAAAACATTTTTCAGTCTCAATCAGTGAAATTACCTTTCATCTCTGGGAACACAATGGAATTCGGAAGGTAGGAGCCAGTGGCTCCAGGTGAAAACTTCAGACTCGTTAAGATGAAGGACCAGATCTGGAAAAAAAAACAAAAAAAAAACAATTCCTTTGACTTATGTACTAAATGCAACTAAGCAAATGAAGTCCTAGGCCCTGATCCCACCATCTCACCTAATCCTCACACCTGCTTTGGGAGATCAGGATTTGAGCCCCCTTTTTTCAGATGAAGAAATGTGAAATTCCAGGTTAATTCAGAGACAACTGAGTTTCAGAGACAGACGCTCCCAAGGCCACACCGCTAGGAAGTGTCAGTGCCCCACGTCAAACTCGGTTCTGTCAAGTTCCAAAATCCAAATTCCAAAATTCATTTATGACATCAGAAGTTGCCATTTGCCAAATGTGTTACATTTGCTGAATCCACATTTTTTACCTTCAGGTTGGGGACAGAAAGCTTCACATCAGAATGAGTCCTAAACTCCGATATTTGGAGGGATCAGGCTGGTGGGGCAATAGGGCTGTGGTGGTGGAGAATCCATGGTGGCCCTTTGAAAGGGGGCAGCTGCCATTCAAATACACCTCAATGTGGCTAAAAGGGAATGCAGAGGTTTGGTCACCACGCCTTTTACTCTTCCAAGAGAAAGTGGAAACCCAGATTTTTATTTGAAACGTTAGAATTTTACTTTATTGTCAATTAAATTTAAAGAAAAAATGTACAGGCCAGTAAAATATACCAGGGCTGCGCTCCAAGAACCAGTGTGTTCAATCCAGCAGGGTTAGATTACTAACACTTTAGAACCCTCCCTGGGGAATGTTGTTTGTATAGGACAATGGGTCGCACAAGGAAATCAGCCTGATAGTAATGGTTAAAGCTCGTTGATTGTTAAGGATGTGCTGACACTTTACTTCTGTTATTTTATTGACTATCCCAGCACTCTAATAGGATTTTATTACCCTTCTCTTACTGGTAAGAGAACAGGTTTGGAGATGCTGAGATTCACCTAGGGTCACAGACTTATGAAATAGTAGAGCAGGGCTTGAACCCAGGTGTGCCTGGCTTCTAAATCTGTGCTTTTAACCTTTGCACTGCACTGTCTCCAACAGACTCCAAAAATATGGAAAAACTGCCCCAGACATTTCTTTGTTTGGTGCTCATGGTTTCCCGGGATTGGATGTCAGAAAGTGTGGGAACTTGTTCTGGAAATGAACACCTTGCCTAGAAAAGCATCAGTCTTCCAAGTAAAGTGCTTTGTGCATCGTAAAACCTTCAATTTTGCTCCATTATATTTTGGGTCCATGAGGGATAGATTGCAGTTCATGTCTTCCTGCTGATTAGAGCATCCTATTTACGTGTATATGGTACCTATTAGATGGTGCGCTTTGCAGAATTAGCTCCCTGATGAACAGGTATTATTTCCCCCTCTGCTGACATGGAGCAGCTGTCTGCACTCATTGTGTTCAAGCCTCTGCACATAAAACTGGGTGTGGGGAAAAACAGTGCAAAACTCAGCAGTTAAATGTCTTGCCTTTAAACTCAAAGCTGTATAAGATCTGGGCCTATGGATTGTGTCCTCTTTGCTGCTGCTTAGGTGAGCCTGGATAAGCCATTTAATCAGTCTTGGTTTCATTGTTTCATCTATTAAATGGGAATGATCCTTTTTCCTAACAGGACGCAGGGATCTGGTGCAGAAGATCTCTTGAGGTACATCTGTTTTTATCCCAACTTCTGTGATTCTTTGAGTCTCTGAATATGTGCTAAGTATGGAGGAATTTAGTGTCTAGTTTTGAGACTTGACTTGTAAGTAAGCATCTCCCCAGTGTGTATGGCACAAGCTTTACTTCTCTGTGTGGTTAGATAGTGGTCCTGACATTGTTTATTGAATAGCCTGTTCTTTCCTCCACTTTCATTGAATTGTCACGTCCAGCATATGTCACATCCCACATAGAGAAGGCCTCTGATCCTCTCCTGTTGACATATTTGTTTATCTCCTCATCTGTTCTACCCTACTGAAAGATTATAGCTTGATATCTGGAGGAGCAACAGCCCCTTCTTTTTTCCCCTTCGTTATTCTTTTTTTTTGGCTGCACTGGGTCTTTGGTGCTGCATGTGGGCTTTCTCTAGTTGAGGCGAGCCGTGGCTACTCTCTAGTTGCTGTGCGTGGGTTTCTGATTGCCATGGCTTCTCTTGTTACAGAGCACAGGGTCCAGGCTCGTTGTCTCAGTAGTTCTGTGTGGCTCATGGGCTGAGCTGCTTCACAGCCTGTGGATCTTCCCAGACCAGGGATCGAGCCCATGTCCCCTGCATTGGCAGATGGATTCTTAACCACTGGACTGCCAGGGAAGTCCCTTCCCTTTTTTATTCTTATTTTACAAAATAGTCTGTGTATTTCTCAGCAGGAAATAGATGGCACATTCAAATGGGATGACTAAAGAAGGTTTCATGAATAGGCTATTTATAGAGGTTCAGGCAAGGACAGGGCTGGCCAGGTGATGATGAAGTTCCCAGAAGCTGGCAACAATGGGGAGCTCTTAACACCCTGGGCCCAGAGAGGGAGGGGAGGACCCAAGGACTGGAACTCAGAGAAAGTAGCTCCTTGGATGTGGCTATGGAAGGGTTTGACGGGATGATAGTGTGACTTGATTCAAGCTTAAAATATATCACTCTGACCTTGTGGTGGGTTTGGGGCCTAGCCCAGCAGAGGCTTAATTAGGCAGAGGCTTGAGGCTTGGCAAAAATGAGCTGTCTAAACTCATAAACCTGATACAGGTGACATTTTACTGCAATAAACTCAAGAAAGTAAAAGTGAAAGTCACTCAGTCGTGTCCGACTCTTTGTGACCCCATAGACTGTAGCCACCAGGTTCCTCTGTCTGTGGGATTCTCCAGACAGGCATACTGAAGTGGGTTGCCACTCCCTTCTCCAGGGAATCTTCCCAATCCAGGGATCGAACCTGGCTCTTCTACACTGCAGGCAGACTCTTTACCATCTGAGCCACCAGGGTATTAATAAATGCAAAGGATCCCTCTATAGCTACAAACATCGGGTGAGTCTGAGAAATGTCATTGATTCAGCGTCTCAGGCTTCCCCAGACGCTAATGGTGGTGACGTCTCTCAGATCTCAGACCTCCCCCCGTATTACTCCCAGCGTCTAAGGTGATTGCCTCCAGCCTCATCTGAATCTGACATCTGGCTCTGCAGTCAGGGCCCCCGGTGCCCCCTTGCTGCATTGTCACAGGTTGTATGATATTTGTGAGGTATCACACATGCACAGTGGCATGAAGTTGTGTTTTGTGACTAGGCTGTGGCATGCCTGGCGGTTTGGTCTGCTGGGGGTACTGGGCAGGGCAGGCCTGGCGAGGGCTACCACTCAACAAGGGTGGTCGTCACCTTTCAGCAAGACGAGGCTCGCAGGAGGAAGACATCACTTGGGGATGGTTTTAGTTCATTTCGGGACATGGTGGAGTTGAGATTCCTACAATACATTCAGCAAGTAGAAGTGAGGGTGAGATTTAAGAAATGTCCCTTCTCACTTAAAGGTACCTCATAAATAATGAGAAGGTCTCATTGCTAGCCTGTTCATTCATAAAAATGCCCCTTAATATCTTAGGGGAATTGGGCCTTGAGATGGCTAAATATCTGACAATACATCTAGTCACTCAAGTCCCAAACAGTGGTATTCAACTTGATCACTGGAAATGAAATTTGCTTTTATGGTTGAAGTGGTTTCTCCTGGCATGAATGCCAACTTTTGGCTTTATTTCCTCGATTTTGAGAATGGGTAGTGGGGTAGCACAGTCCTGCATGCTCTTTGGTAATTCCTTTGACTACAAACTTGGCCCAAGACAGATTCCTACTCCAGCTGAAAAGGGAGCGGTTCTTTGTGTGGGCAGAATCAACACTCTGCTCTGAACTGGGACAAGATGCCAATCTAACTTTTATATTTCATATACAGATTCTTTCTGACCTGTGACATCAGTTATCGCAATTTTAGGGGAAACATTTGCAAACTTACCTATTGTACCAGGATTTTGTGAGATCAGTTTAACAAGGTATTCACTGTATGCCCAGCCCAGTATGAAGAACTGGGACTCAAGAATGGGAAAGTGTAACCCTCTGCCCTCCTGGAGTCAACAGAGAAGTCAGACACATCAATGAATGATAATATAGCAGAATAAATACTATCGTCAAACCATACAAAGTACACTGGGAACCCACGGAGGCAGAGGCTGTGGTTCTTTAGTGAACACCCTAAATACTGGAGGCATGTGTTTGTGTTTGATGAAATTTAATGATGATAGAAGTAGAAGGAGGTAAATTTTTTTTTTTAGATCTTCTCTCTTCTGCCTAGGTACCTATTCTCCTTTTCTTCATCCCTCCCCCCTCCACACCCCCACGCCCCCGAGGACCTCAGCATTTTCCATCAGACTTGTCCCACTGTACTTACATATATTTTGATTTTGTTTTGCTTTTATTATGGAAAATTTCAAACTTATGCAAAACTAGCAGCTCATATAAAAACGCCTATGTACTTACTTAATAGCATCAGCAATTATCAATACCTGGCTGTTGGGATACTCTGAGTCACAATCCCCAACATCATGTTATTTCATTTGTAAATATTTCAGTACATATCTCTAGAAAATTAGGATTTCCCCACCTGACAAAAAAAAAAACAAAAACCAGAAAACCTTGATCATGGGTAACTATTGCCAATAAATCTTTAGTAGCATCAGCAATCCAGTCAATATGCCAGGTTCCATGATTGTCTTGGAAAGTTTCACAACTTGTTTTTTTTTTAATAATGTATTTTTATTTTTATATCAAAATATACCTTTTTATTCAGAGAAGGTGATGGCACCCCACTCCAGTACTCTTGCCTGGAAAACCCCGTGGACAGAGGAGCCTGGTGGGCTGCAGTCCATGGGGTCACGAAGAGTCGGACACAACTGAGCGACTTCACTTTCACTTTTCACTTTCATGCATTGGAGAAGGAAATGGCAAACCACTCCAGTGTTCTTGCTTGGAGAATCCCAGGGACGGGGGAGCCTCGTGGGCTGCCGTCTGTGGGGTCGCACAGAGCCGGACACCACTGAAGCGACTTAGCAGCAGCATGCCTTTTTATTATTTTTAAAAAATGGTTTGCAAAAATGCATAATGTACAATGAAAGGTAAGGCTTTTTTGTTTGTTTGTTTGTTTTTACTGCATTATCATCACCATCTAGCACAATGCCTGGCCCATGGTATTAATTGAGAGAAAGGAGGAAAGGAGGCTTACAGGAAATTAGGACAGAAAGTAGGAAGGAAGGAAGAGAGGAAATGAAGGGGAGAAAAGGAAAGGAAGAAGGCGTTTCCTACCCTCACTCCTCACATCAGTTTTTGAATGTAGCAACTTACAAATGCGTAATTTGGTAGTCCTCTGATCATACTGCATGTTCAATTATTTATCCTGTTTTTTTGCATATGGTGACCTAAACATTTTTCACAGGCCCCACAAGGGATTGACATATATCCTATCTTGAGAATCCCCAGCCCTGACAATAGCCCCATCTGGCCAGAGCTCCCCAAGGAGAGACCTTCATCTCACAGGCTGCCCAAGCCTGTAAACAAACATGATACAGGGCTGGCGTTCACATAATGGGTGCTGTGCTAAAGTTCATTTTAGAAATACCTATTGTTTAATTCCTGATATTGTCAGCCCCATGTTGGAGGAGGGAAGTTTGCTAAGTGGATAAAGACCTAAAAATTCTAAGGCATCTTGGAGGATTCTTATCTAGCAGGACTGCGGCGATGATTATAGCCTAGATTTTACCAGAGCTCAGAAGCCTTTAGGATGGGAGTGCTGTAAAGAAACAGTATTTCCCGGGTAGCCCTAGATCATGGCAAATCAGGCTCTGGGCATGGTAATTACTATGTTAACATCAACAGGGAAACATTTCCATTCCATTTAGTCTGTTTCCATCTCTCAGTTAACCTCATGCATAATAGTACAGGAGCTATTTTGATGTTCCAGGAATCAAATGTTCTTGTGGTGTGTCTTACAATGCTTGTTTACCTATAAACACACACCACTCTTGGATACATTAAACTCCAGTAATTGTTGGTAGAAGTGGGTGAGATAATTTAGGGTTTATCAACCCCAGGCATAAATTTGAGCCCCAGCAATGTTATCACCTACACTCATTTCCTACTCTTTTTTTTTTTTTTTTAACTTGGCAGGATGGGAGAACTTGATGTAAAGTGATTGTTTTTTGAGGAATGACTTATACCTGCTGTACTATGGATTATGTACTATGCATTTGTGATGATGCTGTTATCAGTCTCGTCACTTGGCTGTTTAAAATGTCCTCCTTAGACGTGCCAAAGGAACTGCCAAGACAGTGGGTTACCATCAGGGTGGTCAAAGCAAGAATGATTGAGTCAGCTCTTCACAAAAACACGTCTGCAAAACCCTGGGTCCTCGTGTTACCTCAGGTCCACGTGCCCAATGCACAGGGAGGCCAAACAAGACCAAAACATCAGAATTTGGAGCAGAGCAAGGTTCATTGCAGGGCCGTGCAAGAAGACTGATGATTCATGCCTTAGAAACCCTGAACTCCCCAACAGCTTTCAGCCAAGCCCTTTTATGGGAAAGGTGAGGGAGGGGCATGGTCAGTGGTTGCAGATGTCTTGGTGTCAGAGCTTTTGTTCTAGAGGTCAGATCATGGTCAGGTAACCATGTTCCTGTGAACTTCCACCAAAACAAACGTTACAGTCTGTTCGGACAAGAAAGGGCAATGTCCCAAGGCTCAACATTCCCCTTCCAAGGTCCAGGCCCTGGCTAAGGGGAAGGGTGTCCCGCGTGGCCTGTTAGCCTGTTCCAGAGGATTCGTCCAGCACCCAGGCTGGGTCTTTCTGCTAGTGCCCAGACCTGGCTGAGGAGGCAGATCTCAGCTGGCCAGGTCTTCAGACCCTGCTCAGTCATCATCACTGAGGGAGCCAGGTGCCCAGGACCCAGCCAGCCCCCAGGTTCCTGAGGCTGCGGTGTGGATCCCGTAGACTGTGACCCACGGAGATGCCGCCGCCTCTAGGTCTCGGAGGTGGGGCTGGGGGAGAGGTTCGCTGCTGCTTCAAGGCCTGCACCGGCCTGTGGGTGGCTGTGGCCGGGACCCTGGAGCCCTGCTGGACACAGTCCTCAGCCTGTCCCCCGGGTCCTCCAGCTCACCTGCTGGGTTGAGCCTGGAGGACCCCGGAGAAGGCTGCGATCATGCCTTCAGCACAGTCTCTGTGGTAGGAACCAGTGCCAGAAGGATGGTTGGTGGAGCAAGACCTGCTTGCACTGGTGGTCTCGCGATAACTGTCTCTGTCCCTCACTAAGGATTATGACCCGTCCACCCCGCCCTTATCACACTCATAGATGGTTGAGCTGAGACTCAAGGTGGAGTGGAGGATGTCTCCAGGAAATATTTTGGATGACCCCACCTATGCCCTGAGGGCCTCCCTCGTAGCTCAGTCTTCGGGAGGTTTTGCAGGTTAAGAATCTGCCTGCAATGCAGGAGAAGCAGGTTCGATTCCTGGGTGGGGAAGATCCCCTGGAGGAGGGCATGGCAACTCACTCCAGTATTCTTCCCTGGAGAATTCCATGGACAGAGGAGCCTGGCAGGCTACAGTCCATGGGGTTGCAAGAGTTGGACACAAGTTCGTGACTAAACCACCACCTATCCCCTGGGGACTGATTGGAGGTTGCCTTCCTCACCCTCCATCTTTATCAACAAGGCCATCTCTGAAGCAGGCTGATGTCAGAGCTGGCCATGAACAGAGGGAGAAACATCCTGACCTGAATCTGCAACACGTGCACCTTTGGAGACACTTTAAGAGAGCATGCAGCATCTAAGAACATGCCGTTTCTTTGGAAACTTCTAGGTAAGAGACTGTAGCCCTTAGCCAAGGCATATGTTAGCTACTGCCTTGCTGAGTGAGTAGTGAAAGCCGCTCGGTTCTGTCTGACAGTTTGCGACCACATGAACTGCAGCCCGTCAGGCTTTCTCTGTTAATGGAATACTCCAGGCAAGAATCTGGAGTGGGGAGCCATTTCCTTCTCCAGGGGATCTTCCCGACCTAGGGATTGAACATGGGTCTCCTGCTTTACAGGCAAACTCTTTACCATCTGAGCCACCAGGCTTCCCTAACTAATGTTAGTCACTGTCTTCTTTAGTGGGACCATTTTAAAAGGGTTGTCCCTGGTCACTTGATGAAACTGCTCCCAACGTGTGTAACCAACACCCCATGTGCTCTGTCTTCTGGCCTGTGGGCTGTGGCAGGGAGTGGAGAGAGACAGAGAGAGGAGGAGGGTCCCTGCCTAGGACCCAGGACTGCTTTGTAAAATGAGGATAATGCTTGCCTGTCACAGAAGAAGTCTCTCTTCCTGGGATACAGTAGTAGAAAAATAGATAGGTCTCATCATAATATCCACTATGAATATATAGTATGGAAATGGTTGCTGAGAGCAAGCACCAGATCATGCAATAAAAGTCCAAAGGGAGAGGGAAAAAAAGGTATTGTTCTATTAGATATAAAAATGAATAGGAATGGTTTCGCAGATTAGTTCCTTACCCAATGCAGTGACTCTTCCATCATTGAAGACTAACAATAGGGATGCTGGTAATGACCTTGATTTGTTTGTGAACACCTCTTCACTGTTTACAAAGCCCTTTCATATCTATTTATCTTCCTTGATCCCCTTAATGACCCCGCTAGACAGATATTACAGGGCTTATTATTTCCATTTGATAGGAGAGAAAACTAAAGCTCGGAGGGCTTATGTGGCTTAACCCGGGTCAAATAGTGAGGAGAGTCAGACTGGGAGGCCCAGAAGTGGTCCTTCTCTTCCAGCGTGCTGTTCTAGCGGTGGTGGGGGGCGGGCAATGGTGATAACCCCCACACTGTACTACAGACTCTGTACTGGGCATTGGACACTTACTTCACATGCATTTGTTTGTTTGATCTGTACAGAAACCCAAGGGGTAGATACAAGTAGTATCCCTCTTTAGTAGCTGCAGAGCTTGAGGGTGGAGAAGGTCGTCACTTTCCTCAGTCACTCGACTAGTTAGGAGGACTTGAATCCCAGCCTCCATGCCCCCCTTATTACTGCTACCCATGCTCTTGCAGAAGCTCTTAAATACAGGACAGAAAGTTCTCTTTCCTCTCCTTGGATCTGTGTCTAGATGCAGGGCTGGCAGGCACCAGACCGTGTGCTTATCTTGCCCAGATGCCCTGACCACTGACGGGTGGTCACCCCTGCGTGGGTGCCCTGGGGGCACTTCCAAAGCTGTAGGTCTAAGGAATACGAGAGGTTCTGCCACACTTGGGCCCCTCAGACCTCCCTGGATAGAAAATGCTTTTTAAAATTTTTCCCCTGCAAGTTTTTGACTCTGGATGCTAAAAGGAGCAGAGTAATTTTCATTTCTCATCTTGACAAACACTCAGTTGTGTACATCTGTTCTGCTGTGGCCCCGTGATTTATCTCATGTCTCAGAGAACTCAGGCTTGAGCCGAAGCCCTGATTATAGCCAGCAAGCCTTGTGACTTGGGCACCTACTTTTCTAGGTCTTGGTTTTCCTTCTCTGTAAAATGGGAGGATAGGACATGCGTCTCACCTTCCTCATGTGCTTGTTTTATTTTTTACACTTTTAGGAATGTTTAAAATTGCTTTTCTCTGTGCTTTACTTTTTAAATTTTTAGATCTCTTTCATATTATTGTATATTTATGCTATAAATTATTTTTTTAATTATTTATTTTTACATTTGTTTTTGGCTGTGCCGGGTCTTTGCCGCTGCATGCTGGCTTTCTCTAATTGTGACAAGCAGGGGCCACTCTAGCTGAGGTGTGAGGGCTTCTCATTGTGGTGGCTTCTTGTTGCAGAGCACGGACTCTAGAGCATGCGGGCTCAGTAGTTGTGGCGCGTGGGTCTAGCTGTTCCACAGCATGTCGAATCCTCCTGGACCAGGGATTGAACCTGTGTCCCCTGTACTGGCAGGTGGACTGTTCACCACTGGACCACCAGGGAAGTCTCTATCAATTATTTTTAACAGCTCTGTTGAGATAACATTGGCATAAAATTTGTATGTATTTAAGGTATACAGCTTGATGTCTAGTATACACATACTTTGTAAAATGATCACTTGAGTGAGTGAAAGTCGCTCAGTCGTGTCAGACTCTTTGCAACCCTACAGTCCCTGGTGGGACTGTAGCCCACCAGGCTCCTCTGTCCATGGGATTCTCCAGGCAAGAATACTGGAGTGGGTAGCCATGCCCTTCTCCAGGGGACCTTCCCAACCCAGGGATTGAACCCATGTCTGCTGCATTGCAGGCAGATTCTTTACCATCTGAGCCACTAGGGAAGCCCGAAATGATCACTACATCAAGCTGATTAACAAATCCACTACTTCTGAATCATTACCATTGTGTGTGTGTGTGTGTGTGTGTGTGTATATGTATGTGTGTGTGTGGTGAGAAGATTTACCATCTATTCTCATAAATAAATTACAAGCATACCACATAGTATTATCAAATACCATCCCCTCTTGTGATTTTTTTTTATAACTCACCAGTACTCTGTGCATGCAGAATATTATTTTCTTCTTGGCATATTATTTTTAGGACAGGCTTAAAGCTCTTGGACTTCAGATTCTGTTTTGTTCTTTGTGTTTTGTGCATTTCATGTGGAGATTATCATGTATCCTTGAGACAGAATGAGATCAGAAAAGGGGCAGGTTTTGTCCTGGTTTGTCCTCTGAAGCTCCTGTACATCGGGGCCTTTCGTACCCGGAAACACAAACGTCTGGAGAAAGGCCACTGTGTCACCACGAATTCGCCTTCTTCTAAGTAAAATAACAGCAGCTTCATCAGACACTCAGATCAATGGGCTTAAGCTTTGAAGCACACAGAGCTGGGCTTGCTTTCCCTGGCTTTGTGTGACTTAGACCTCCCTGAACCTCAACGTCCTCCCTTGTTACATGGCACTGAGTTCTTCTGAAAATCAGAGACAAAATAATACAAACTTGGCAGAGAGTGTCACTCACGAAGCGCTTGCTTCCCTCACCTTCCTTCAGAGGTCCCGGAATTCATTTTATCATGGTGCAGTTTGTCAACCAGCCCTGCCTCCCCTGAACTTCCCTGTCTCCTGGAAGCAGCATCTGCTAAAATGATGTCAATAACACAGAGGTGCTATCTGATGAGAGCTCCCTATGTTCCAAGCAGGGTAGACTGCTTTTATGTAACTTTTTAAGAACTTTAATTTTCAGTCTGGGGGATGGTTATTATAAACCCATTTTGTAAGCGGAAAAACCGAGGTTATGGAAAACATCATACCCTTGATTTAGCTGCTGTATGAACCTATATTATATAGGTTCCTAATAGTATGACCTAATAGTAGAACCTAATAGTATGAACCTTTATTATATCCTGGAGGTCGGCAAGCTACTTTTTATAAAGGCCTAAATGGCAAATGTTTTAGGTTTTGCAGGTCACACAATTTCTATCATAACTTGCTGGACTCTGCCTTGTAGAGGAAAGCAGCCTTAGAGGATGAGTAAACAAATGGATGTGTCTATGTGCCAATAAAACTTTATTCATAAAAGCCAGCCAGCTGGATCTGGTCCATGGGCTAGAGTTTGGCAACCCCTGGTAAAATCTACTGCACTGTTCTCTCAATCCCCCTCTTTATTCCTTCTTCTATTTTAATTGCACATCTCTGGCTGGTTGATCATGCGTATCTCCTTTGTAGCTTTTCTTGGCAGTAGGTATATAACCTGTAAGCTATTTTTGCAGTGTTTCTGATTTACCTGATGGATTGTAACTGTTTTTCATGTACCAGGCAGCACGTCAGGCTCATTTATAAACCATGATGCATTAGAGATCGTCACAGCTCCAGGATGGCACGTTCACAGAGTGACAGATGAGGCTTAGCAAGTCTAAGCAATTCAGTGTCTGGGGTGTCAGGTTCAAGGCAAAGACTATTTTTTCCCCAATAACCACATTAAAATCCAGTCTAGAAACAAGATTGCTTAGCTCAGAAAACCTTCCTGGGCTTGACCATCAGAGCAAATACACTCCCTGTCTACAAATCATCACCAGGAGCCTTCCCTGTACTGTTGTTTGAGCAGGTAGGTTTGAAGGGAAGGAAAATCCCCAAAGAAAACAGATTTAAACTACGGATGGTCCTCACTTACAGTGGTTCAACTTAAGATGGTTGACTTTATGATGGTGTGAAAGCAACGCGCAATTCAGTATACTTTGAACTTGGAACTTTGATGCTTTCCAGGCAGATGATGTGCTGTGTGATATACTCCCTGGTGGTGCCGGGTGGCGGCAGCCACGGTCCCCAGCCAGCTACGCAATCATGAGGGTGAACAACAGATACAGCCGTCCTTCCCTTTCAGTACAGTATTCGACATCAACCCTTTATTATAAAATAGGCTTTGGGTTAGATCATTTTGCCCAACTGTGGGCTAATGTAATTTCTGAGCACGTTTAAGGTAGGCGAGGCTAGGCGGTGGCGTTCGGAAGGTTAGGTCTGTAAGTACATTTTTAGCTTATGTTTTCAACTTATGAGGGATTTGTAGGGACATTGAGCCATTGTGAGTCAAGAAAGATCTGGAAAGTAAACTCAGTTGAAACGCCAGGTTGGGGGATGTCAGAGGCAGAGATGCTCTGGTCCCGGGAGGGAGTTGCGTGGCGTTCATGCTGTTTCCTCCCGCCCTCCTGCCCACAGTGGGCATCCTCGTCTGCGCCCTCCTGCTGGCTCATCCTTGGTCTCCACTTGCCTAAGGTAAAAGTCCTTAGGGCCCAGAGAGATCCGTGCCCTTTCCCCCTCTTTAACCTCCAAGTCAGAGGTAGGTTTATCCCAGGATTTAGGAGCTGATCTTGTTTATCCATCACCAGCCTGGCCGGGCCGGGGTACCCAGTGGCCTGGGTCCCTCCATCGTTTTCCTGCCTGTGCCTCTTTCTCTGGTCCCCCTCTCTTCCCTCATGTTGCCTTTATCTTACCTGCTTCTTTAAGTGAGAACTTGGTCCTGGTGCATAGTAACCGCTCAAAAACCTTAACGTGTTATGAGTCCCTTTTTATGTCTGTTTCCTGCTGTTTGCTTCTCTCTCTCCTTCCGTCCCTGTGCCCTTTCTTCCCTTCCTGCTTGTCTCTTTTTCTTCCTGGAGGAAACTCACAGAGGCCGACAGGGAGTCTGCTGCCGGACTACCCTGCAGGCCAGCCGGGAGAGCCCAGGTGGGCTCCCCCTCCCCCTGCCTCTCTGTCTGGTCCAGCCCTCTCTGCCTGGAACGCCCCCCACCCCTAATCTTCAGTGGGGACTGTGCACATCCTTCTGTCAGCAGCTCAAACAAATCAATTAGCTGCAGGCAGTCACGCTCTGTGGCTTTCTCTGTTCCCACAGATGTCGCCTGGGCAGCAGTGTAAAGCACCCATTTAGAGAGAGGAGGCCTGTTGCATGGAGCTTGGGCCTGACTGGGGCAGAGGAAACAGGAGGGAGGAGGTCACTCAGTTCAGGGGGTCGGGGAGCCCTGGGAGCTTTGTGGTGCTGGAGAGTTGTGGTCTTACCCCTGGTACACTGACTGCTGCCGATCACGTTTGGGTTGGAGATTCAGCTAAAACTGAGCGCCTTTTGGCAGCTGGGGTCGCCCCTCACCACGTGCCTCTCCTTCCCACCCCTTAGTGCTTTCCCCTCCTCCAAGCAGCGCTTGCTGCTGCCTCCTGACTCATCCTGCCAGCAGCAGGACTGGGAAAGAGGGTGAGAAATTGACATATTTCAGAGATGTTCAGAAGCAAGGCTCCCCAGAATTCAGTGTCAGCTGGAGGACTTTTTTTATTAGTCATCTGCTCTGTGGCAAATATTCCTGAAATCTTAACTCACATGATCTCACTTCAGTTTATGAAATAGGTAGTATTACCTTGACCATACAGATGAAAAACCCGAGGTTTCACTTGAATTTGACGGGTGGGGAAAGAGGAGGAAGCAGAAGGTTTAACTTTGTTTCTATGAAGCCAGCCCAAGGTCATCACCTTCTTGGCTGCAAGCAAAGCTTGTTGGACCTTTTTTTTTTTTAATATCAAGCTTTATTAAAATATAATTTACATATAATAAAGTACAATTGGATTAGTTTTGACAAAGGCATATAGTCTTGAAACCATCAATACAGTATAGACAAAATAGTTTCATCACTGTTTGGCTCCAACCAAGGTGGCACCCCACTCCAGCACTCTTGCCTGGAAAGTCTCATGGACGGAGGAGCCTGGTGGGCTGCAGTCCATGGGGTCGCGAAGAGTCAGACACGACTGAGCGACTTCACTTTCACTTTTCACTTTCATGCATTGGAGAAGGAAATGACAACCCACTCCAGTGTTCTTGCCTAGAGAATCCCAGAGACGGGGGAGCCTCATGGGCTGCCGTCTGTGGGGTCACACAGAGTCAGACACGACTGATGCGACTTAGACTTAGCAAGGCTTGCTGAGCCACTGGGGGATCCTACCATCAACAGAAAAACAGATATCAGAGGAGAAATAGTCTTGGTGTGGGGAAGGTGATTGCTCTAGATATTTATTTATTCAACAGATATTTATCAGACACCTTTGATATTCCTGGCACTTTCCCATTATGTGCCAGAAATCCCTATCTTTATGGGGCTTTTGTTCTAGTAAGAGAGACAAACAGTAAGCAAAATAGGTGAATGAATGATATCATGTAGGAGAAGGTGATAAATGAGAAGAAGAAAAAGGTGGAAATAAGGAGACAGTGTATTAAAAAGCAAAGACATCACTTTGCCAGCAAAGGTCCATATAGTTAAAGCTATGGTTTTTCCAGTAGTCACGTATGAATGTGAGAGTTGGACCATAAAGAAGGCTGCGTGCCCAAGAACTAATGCTTTTGAACTACAGTCTCGGAGAAGACTCTTGAGAATCCCTTGGACTGCAAGATCAAACCAGTCAATCCTAAAGGAAATCAGTCCTGAATATTCACTGGAAGGATTGACACTGAAGCTGAAGCTTCAGTACTTTGGCCACCTATTGCAAAGAGCCAACCCATTGGAAAAGACCCTGACGCTGGGAAGAATTGAAGGCAGGAGCAGAAGGGGACGACAGAGGATGAGATGGTTAGATAGCATGACAGACTCGATGGACATGAATCTGAGCAAACTCTGGGAGACAGTGAAGGACAGGGAAGCCTGGCATGCTACAGTCCAGGGGTTGCAGAGAGTTGGACACGACTTAGTGACTGACAACAACAACAAGGAATGTTGGGATGCGGATGGGCTGGAGTCTACAAATCAAAATAGAGCTTTGGACAAAGACTCCTGGAGGTAAGAGAGAAAGTTTAGTGAATACCTGCAGGAAGAACATTCCAGGCAGAGTAGCAAGTAGAGTGGGCCCTTGAACAACACAATTTGAACTGCATGTGTCCGCTTACACACCTTTTTCAGAAGTAAAGATTACTGTAGATGGGGCCTGTGGTTGGTTGAATCCACAGCTAGAGAGGAACCTGGGACACGGGACCAACTCTAAGTTACACATGACTTAGCCTCAGCATTGTTCAAAGGTCAAGAGTATAAGGGCTCTGGGGTGGGCCCGCGCCTGATGGATGGAAGCAGAGCAAGGAGGTGAGTATAACCAAGGCATGGAAGCAAGGAAGAGAGTCGTAAGAAGGAAGTAAGGTCCTAGATGGGAGATGGAGCAGATCGCATAGAGCCTTGTAGGCTGATGTGAGGTTTAGCTTTTCCTCTGAATGAGTTGGGTACCACTGGTGGTCTCTGAGTGGAGGAATGTCATGACTGGTAGAAGTTTTAATATGATCACTCTGCCTACTGAGTGAAGAACATGCTGAAAGGTGTGCTGATCATGGCCAAGGGGAGGAGCAAAAGTTAGGAGGCGGTTACAGTCAGCGGGTAAAAGCGTCTGATTACAATGTGGGAGACCCAGGTTCGGTCCCTGTGTTGGGAAGATCCCCTGGAGAAGGAAATGGCAACCCACTCCAGTACTCTTGCCTGGAAAATCCCATGGACAGAGGAGCCTGGTAGGCTACAGTCCACGGGGTCGCAAAGAGTTGGACACGACTGAGTGACTTCACTTCACAGTATTCCGAGCAAGGGCCGTGGTGTCGAGAAAGGGGGTCACCTGCAAAGATGCCTGGATGGTTGACACCACACAAGTGATGCCTCTCAGTGAGGCATCTGGGACCAGCACATAATTCACATTTGTTGATCAAAGAGAGGAAAATCCAGGAGGTTGGAGAACTTTTTCTTAGTGTGTGCTGGAGAAGCAGCCCCATTCTGAAGGATCTGAAGTAGACATGTCCTTTCTAACACAAGTCCCAGTTACCCATGAACTTGTCTTATATTCTTCAATATCCTGGAAGCTCCCTGAGGGCAGGGCCCATGTCCACTTTGTCTCTTTAGTCCCAGTGCCCAGCTCAGGGCCCAGGGCACAGTAATAGTGCGTGGTGAGGTTGGATGAGACACAAGAGCTTGATATCCATGCAGACTGAGTTTGCTTGTCCCTGGACCCAGACTTGAGACTTAGCAATTCTCGGGCCGGGATGGATAGAATATGAATTTTCTTCCTGGTCCACCATCTACCTACCCTGTGAGTCTGGGCCATGTTTCCATATCTATAAAGTGAGGGTCAGTCATTCCCCCAGTAATGTGAATATTCCCTGCCCAGAATGTATCTCAGAGAAAGCTTTCCTGACTGCTCACAACAATTCTCTCTCTCTTCCCTTTTCCAGCTTTATTTTTTCTTAACATTTGCCAGTATTTCTTTACTTACATTTTTATTTATTTACATATATATTGTCTGTCTCCCCTGCTAGAGCAGAAACCCCATGAAGGCAGAGGTTTTTGTGTGCTTATTCATTGTTAAACCCCTTGGCACCAAAAACTTGCCTGGTACAGGGAAGGAGCTAAATTTGTATTTATGAATAAATGAATGAATGAATGATTATAGAGGCTTAGCCCAACAATCTCTGAGTTTGCAAAGATGCCTTACAAACCAAAAGGGCCAAAACCAATGAAAGGTACTGGGGCTATTATTATAAATATGCTTCACTCTAGTATAACCCTGATGCCACCCACATTTTTCAAAGCAAACATGGATGAGAATTTTTTTTTTTTCTATTTGGTTTACTTCAAAGAGAAGAATTCCAGCACCCTAACTTTAAGAGAATTTCCAGGTGTGGAATTCAGTGATGGATCCTCATCTCCTAGCAACCTTACCCAGGAGCCACTCACCACGTGAAAGGTGACAGTTTCCAGTGGGTGTTGCAAGTGACAGGGATGAAGACAGGGATGAATGGTGAGGACGGAGGACGAGACCTTCCTGGGTGGATGGGGATAGACCTGGGGCGGAAGGCAGAGAGCCCAGGGTAGGATCTCCCTTGCTATGCATCCTGGGCGAGTCATTCCCCTCTGAGCCTCATTTCCTCCATACATTGAGGGGACTGACAAGACCCCTTCCAGCTCTGCCATCCTGGGGCTTACATTTACAATTGGGCACAGAGATGATAGTAATTATCATTTATTTAATTTTTTAAAATATAAATTTTAATTAAAGTATAGTTGACTTACAATATTGTGTTAATTTCAGGTGTGTGAAATACTGATTCAGTGTTTTTGCAGATTATACTGCATTATAGGTTATTACAAGTAATAGATATAATTCCTTGTGCTGCATGGTATATCTTTGTTGCTTATCAGTTTTACATATAATCATTTCTACCATGAATCCTAAACCCCTAATTTGTCCCTTCTCCCTTCCCTCACCCCTTTGGTAGCCCCAAATTTGTTATCTGTGAGTCTGTGTCTTTTTTTGTATATGCATTCATTTATACTTACTTTATATTTCACATATAAGTGGTATACAGTATTTGTCTGTCTGACTTAGTTCACCAAGCATAATGTTCTCTAGGTCTGTCCTTGTTGCTGAAAATAGCAGAATTTCATTCTTTTTATGAACTGAGTAATATTCTATTCTATATATATACACACACACACACACACACACACACACATATACATGTATACAGATAGACACACACACACATATGTCACATCTTCTCAATCCATTCATCTGTCATTGGACATTCAGGTTGCTTTCGTGTCTCGGCTATCATAATATATAGTACTGCTATGAATGTTGTGATGCATGCATCTTTTCAAATTAGTGGTTTCCTTTTTTCTGGATATATGGCCAGGAATGGATTTGCTGGGTCATATGGTAATAAGTACCATTTACTGAGCAAGTCCCTGGGCTAAGAATTTTACCTTATATCATCTAATCCTTACTTTAATTCATAGATAGGATTGTAATTATCCCTATTTTCCAGGTGAGGAAACTGAGGCATATAGAAGATAAGAAACTAAGGTCACTGCATTAATCAGTTCAGACTGCCATAACAAAACACTTTATGGGTAGCTTAAACAACAGAAATGTCGTTCCTACAGTCTTGGAGACTGGTCCAAGAAGATCAAGGTCACAGCTAATATGGTTTCTGGTGGGGCTCTGGTTTGCAGACGGTCACTGTCTTGCCATAGCCTCGCCTCACACTTCCTCTGTGCATGCAGATGGAGAGAGCCCTTCTGACCCTGCACGCGCACACACACACACACACACACACACACACACACACACACCACACACACACTCTCTCTCTCTCTCTCTCCTTAGAAACCCGCTAACTCTGTCTTGAGGTGCTCACCTTCATGACCTAATCTAACCCTAATTATTTCCCAAATTCCATCTTCAGATCCCTTCACACTGGGGTTAGGACTTTAATATAGGGATTTGGGGTGAGATGACATAAACATTTGTTCCCTAACAGTCACAAAGCTAGCACGTGATAGAACTTAACCACAGTCGTTTGTTGGCCCCTCATTCTCACTCTGAGGCATCTCGCATGACCCTTCCACTTAGATACCAGATACCCACCAAGGAGTTTCTCCTGGACTGGACGGTCCTCTGGGACACCACTAGTGTTTGCAGTCAGAGGAGAGCCTCCGTGAGCTCGGAGGACACGGGAATGTTGTTCACCGCTATGTCCTTAGCAGGCAGCCTCGTACCTGAGAGATAATCAGTATTCACTATAGAAATAAATGACTCTGTTAAAGACTGGCAGCTATGGTTGGATATAAAAATACCCCAAAAATGGTTTGGGGGAATTCCTTAGCAACCCAGTGGTTAAGATTCTGCTCTTCCAATGCAGGGAGTGTGAGTATGATCTCCGGTCAGAAACCTAAGTTCCCACAAGCTGTGCCACTGGCCCCTCCCCCTAAAAAAGAATTTGTTCATATATCCTGGGAAGATGGGCCCCTTGAGGTTTCATCAAGAAAGTGAGGTAATAACAATAAACATCTGATATATGCCACATTCTCCCAGCTTCTTTTCATATATTTTACTTCATTCAAACCTCACACCAACCCTGAAATAAAGTTCCTCTTTTTATAGACAAGGAAACAGAGACTGAGAGATGCTCAGAGCCCCACTTGCCAAAGGTCACGTGGACACCTGGAAGGTGTGGCTGCTGGCAGGCCCCGCCTACAAGCAGAGTGGATTCCAAAGTGCTGGCAGAGCAGGGTCTTCCTGGGGGAGCACCGAAGCCAGCCCCCACCCCCGCACCTCCTTTAGTGTGAAAGGAATCCTGGCCCTAAAGCCAGGCAGTCACCTTGGTCTCTTTCATTATCTTTGAATTCACCGTGGGGAAGAGACGAGTCAACATCAGTTTTTGGAGCCTTGCCCTCAGACCTAAGCATAGCAGGGGTTGTTCAGAAAGTGGAGAGGAAGCCACAAGGGTTTGGCACAAGGTAGCCCCACAGTCTCTGCAGGACCAGAGCAGAAGTTCCATTGAGAGGGCCAGACAGGGGGTGCGCAGAGGGCTGCAGGCCCTGCCTTGGAAGTTCACTGGCATAGCAGGAGATACATCGTGAAGACTAATGGAGTTTATGGAGGCTAAATCACAACCCCTCCACCCCCTACCCATCCCCCACCACACACCCATGCATACCACCATTGTTTGATCATGCCACCTCTGATTTTGAAAGAGAAAGGCAATCTCTGAGACACATTCATCCAGTGATGGATAAATTGAAGGGGGAAGAAAGGAAGACCCAGGATGGAGCCTCTGGGGAACCTGTGCAGTCGTGGAGACCTGTTCAAAGGCAGGGGATTTACTGGGAAAGGGAGAAAAGGAGAAGAATGAGACAAAAATGGATGAAAATCATCAGGAGACCAGGGCTTGGGGCCCGGGAGGAAGCAGAGGTCACAGGGATCTTCTCCATCTGTTCAGCTGGCTTTGTGTGGCTATAGAGGTGCAAATCATTTTCAGATGCTTCATTTTATGAGCTCTTCACTCTGGCCCTGAGGGAGTCAGAGGAAATGATATTATGTCCATTTTATAGATGAGGAAAGTGATATTGTCAGTGGTTAAGTGGCTTTCTCAAGAAAGTTACTAGGAGACAGAGAAGTTGAATTTGTTTGTTCCATCTCTGGTTATTCTTGGCCTCCCCTCATGGCAGAAGGTGACTGACACTCAGAATTTTTCTTTGCAAACTGGGATGTGTTCACTCCTTTTGCAGATGTGGTAATAATGGCAGCAGCAGCTCCAACCCCCACACCCGCCTCCATCCATACACATTATTACTAAGGCTGCTACTGCCGCAGCCATAACTAAGTGCCTGTGATGTGCCAGGCATCAGGCTTGACATCTGTTTGCATTGATTCTCAAACAACCCTGGAGATAAGGATTGCTCTTCTCGCCTTACACATGAGGTGACCTGGGTGGAAAGGAAGAGAGACTTAGCTTGAGTTTGAGGGGAACTGTTTGACTTACGTCAAAACGGTGTGTCTCAGACTCTACCTGAATCAACAAATGGCATTCCTTTTCATTATGCTTAATGATCGTTGCTCTTGGGAAGAGGATAAAAGGTTCCCTGGGGGGGTTACAGCTGCTTGCATAATGGAATAAGCCAGAATGGACTTCAGGGTTTTCTTTAGGATTGTCTTTTCTTGGCATCTCCTAAGACATCCAGGTTGAAACAAATTGTCCAGAAAGTCAGGACACTTTCTAGGGACAATCTCTTTTCTGTCAACTACCTGGAGTTATGTTGTTATTTTTTTTTCTGGGAAAGGAACCAAGAGCCTGCGTTTCGGTAGTTCCCAGGTGATGCTGACCTGCTGGTTTGTGAACCACATTTTGAGTAGTAAGGGGTTTCTCCCTAAAATCCTTTGAGGTCAGTAAGTCCATTTGGAAGTCCTAAATACACCCATTAAAATATTTGTGTGTGCTGTGGTCCTAATATCTGGCTACATGATTGAAGTTCTTGATAAACTCTAATAACAGATGCAATTCAAACAACCATGTGCAAGAAACATCCCAACAAAATGCGCTCACTGTTGTGTTAGTTTTATTCTTTTCTAGATGAGGAAATTCAAGCATAGAGAGGCAAGTTCACCTAAGCTCGTATAGCAAAGAAGTGGTGAGACTGGAATTTGAAGTCTAATCTTCCTTACTCTGAAATGTGCTTTTTCTACACATGAATATAACCTTACTCAGTACTTGAGAGATGAAGGCTCTTGATGCACTAGGCCATTATTTCTCTGCTTTATTGTAGAGATACAGTGGAGAAATGTGTCTTTCAAATTGTTGGGACCCTTGTTGATGCTAATTCTTATCATCAAAAATCAAATAACAATAAGTGGAAATTTAATGACACTAATAACATGAAAAATTAAGAGGATAAGCATGTAAATCAGGATTTAAGCAAAGCATAACATTTGTAATCATGCCATGTAAATACAGGAGCAGGAAAACCCAGGAACAATGGGTATCCATTGAGAAAAAAGCCCGTGGCATTAGAGAAGAATGAAACAGAAAAAAACACCAGCGTTGCTTGGCTTCGCTCCCTCCCCTTTGGGTTCAGAAAATAGAATTGAGACAACACCAAAGGGGGTGGATAAAGAGTTTGAACAATGAATACACATTACCAGCATCAGCTGGGGATCTTGTTAACATTAACCTGATACATTGCAAGTGAGCTGCAGTTAGAACAGTAATTACAGTAAATAGAATCCATTTGGAATCCTCAAGCAAATATGAGCTGGGAAGAAAGATGGGCTGAAAAAAAATCCATTACCCTTTGGAAGTTATGGAGGCTTTGGATGGCAGCAGTTTCTGCTGTGAATTGCATCTGACTAAGACGTGGCAACTTGAATGAATCTTTCTCAGCTCTCAAGTGCGTTTAGATGGTAAATAAAATGAATTATCCAACCATTCCAGCCAAATGCAGTTTCCCGAAATATTTGTCTTAGTAATTTAGGAAGAAAATTTAGGTAGAATTGGAAAGGTGGCCTGTCTACTCTGCTTCCTGCTTTGGGCTGATAGTGTTTCATAGGAAAAATGAAATGGGATTCTTCTGGAAAGGTCAGGATCAAGGAGGGGTGGGAGAAGGTAGAGAAAGATTCTGAGCCTTTCAAAGTGGTCTGCATTCTTTTTTTATTATTTTTAATTAAAGGATTCATCTTCTATTTCTTGTTTTAGTAATTTTATTCATGTATTTATTGGGCTGTGCTGGGTCTTTGTTGCTGTGTGGGCATTTCTCCAGTTTCGGGGAGCAGGATTGCACTCAAGCTGTGATGTGCGAGCTTCTTGTTGTGGTGACTTCTTTTGTTGGGGAGCACAGGCCCCAAAGGGACGAGCTTCAGTTGTTGCAGCACGTGGTCTCAGGAATTGTGCCTCGCAGGTTCTAGAGCCCACAGGCTCAGTAGTTGTGTACACGGGCTCAGTGGCGCACAAGCTCTTTCGCCCCACAGCATGTGGGATCCTCCCGGACCAGGGATCTAATCCATGTCTTCTGCATTGGCAGGCGGATTCCTATCCAAAGAGCCACCAGGGAAACGCAGGCTGCGCTCTCGAGTGTTGGTCAAAGAGGAGTTTCATTTTCAAATACTCCAGTGCCAGTCCACTATGGTCTGACACCAGCCCCTTCTGTGGGCGTCTGACTGCAATCCTCCCATGCCATCTGTTCTTGAAAGCTCTGTACTTGCAGCCAGCTCGGCCATATGAGACATCTCATGGGTTCCTGTCCTTTTCATGCCCCGGCTTGACCCTCAGCCCCTCCCCTTCTTCCCAGGCACTGACCTGTGTACCCAGGTCAGACTCTCTTCCCTGGTTTCCTGACCTCACTTCCCCCAACTTTGGGAAAGAGTCAGCTCTTCCTTGATCTCAGGTTCATGGAGGCCTCATGCTCTGAGTGGCCCCCCATTACCACCCCCATGAGTAAGTAAGACTTCAGACGTGCTGAGTCTAGAGACTGGGAGTCATCGGCAACGTAACTGAGTTTTCACATGTTCATTCATTCAAGTCGTTTATTAGGTGCCTCCTCTGCCCCAGGTCTGGAACTGTCTGAAACATATTTCTCTCTGTGGGGTCTGGGATGCCCCACTGACAGGAGGCTGGCTTAGAATAGGAAGAAGGTACTGGTAATCGGAAGGGATAAGCACTGAAATGGCATCTCTGTGAATGCAGCTGGGCATTGTAGGGGATGCCCTAGACCTCATATGTGGTCTCAGTGCCATCCGAGAGGGGCGCGAAGGACCTGGGCCCCAGTGGGTCCAGGCACGGGCCTGGAGAAGCAGTCCTGCTTCTCTCTCAGCCTTGCACCCGAAGGACCCCAGGTGGCTGACCTTAGACATCTTCCTGTTACTTGAGTGCCAGGACGAGAGCTAATTAGCACTGGTAACAAGCTCATTAGTTTTCCAAAGAGCACAGAGAAGGGAGAATTGAAGTGCGAATGGGAAAAAAGAATTCTCTGGTCTCCATCCAATATTTTTTTTCTTTCAGATTTAGCTATACTATCTCATGAAACCACATACACATTAGGATGGAGTCCCTTAAAAAGGTGAATCACGGCCATTTTTATGACGCATAAACTGAATTCTAAACAGCCTAGTCTATGTTTTATATAGGTTAACATGTTACATTTAAAAAATATTTTTATTTATTTGGCTACGCCAGATCTTAGTTGCAGCACACAGGATCTTTGTTACATCATGTGGAAACTTTCGTTGTTGTGCACAGACTCTAGCTGTACTGCATGGGCTCCGGAGTGTGTGGGCTCAGTAGTTCCAGTGCATGAGCTTTGTTGCTCCGTGGCATGTGGGATCTTAGCTGCCTGACCGGCGATGGAACCCAAGTCCCTTGCATTGTAAAGCAGATGGATTCTTAACCCCTGGACCACCAGGGAAGTTCCAACATGCTACATTTTTAATGCTTACAATAACCCTATGAAGGAGGAAATACTGTGATTCCCATTTTACAAGTAGGAAACTGGGACCATGAGCATTAGAGGCCCTGGAGTCAGCAGATGTGGGGGTGAGACAGCCCTCACCTTTCCCTTCTGTGAAACCATCAGATGAGTCACCCGACCTGCCTGGGCCCATGTGTTCTCATCTGTAGAACAGGATTATCTCAAGTATCTGTGTCATAAGGTAGAATAAGGATAAATTAACTGCATGAGAAGTACCTTATGCAACACTGGCCACAGAGCAAGGGCTGAGTGCATGCTATCTCTTTCTTTCTCCAGGGCCAGTAGGAAAAAGCTCTTCATTTCTATCCCCTTGTCCCCAGGCCACTCCTGCTAGGGGTCAGCCACAGAGACACTGAATGATGCTCCGAGTGAGCTGGGAGTGCTGAGGCATCCAGAGCCCCCATCTCCCCAGCAAGGGGGGTGCCCCTGGGCAGGGCCACCAAACCATTGTCCTGGCCACAGGAAATGGGGCAGTTGGAACCTTCTCCTCAAACAACTGACACCCACTACCTCTCCCAAACCCCCCAAAGACCCCAGTTCAGACCAAGGACAGGAAGTGAAGTAGTGTGTTCAGGCAAAGCTGCAGGCTTGAGGGGGAAACAGGGAAAGGACACATTTAAACATCACTGGACACAAGTGCTGAAGGTAATTCGCAGAATCGGAGCCCGGGAGACCCCATGCTGGCATCCAGTCCCTGGACCCAGGCCCGAGGAGCAGAGCTTCTGAGCCTTGCGGGTGCGGTGGTGGCACATGGGGAGCTTTGACTGATGCCGTGATGCCCGGGTCACTGCCCCCTCCCGGTCCCTTTTTGGGGAAAGGTGAGAAGCTTGCGGCATCAGGAATGTGTGTGAGGGAAGGAAGGAGGGGTGGGCAGACCTCTGAGGCCGTGACCCTGGATGCAAACGTGGGTGGTGGGGCGGCAGCTGGTGGAGTCCTCTCTGCGATGTGACGTCCCGCCCTGGGGACTCTGGCATTCCACTCTGGCCTGTCTAGCCAGCCTCAAGAGTATCAAGTTCCAGCCAAGCAGCGTGTGTGTCTGGGCCATCAAGAGCTGGTATCCCTGGGGCTGTCGCATTTGTCTCCATCTCCCTGCCCTTCCTGCGCCACCCCCAACCCCCTAACAGAACTGACACCCAGACTCCCCCTGACCCCACCTCCCCTGGCTCCCGAGCAGCAGAACAGAGGATCAGCTCCGGTGATGGAGAACCAGACCCGGGGCCCCTTTATTGGAAGCCATTTTCCTTCCCAATATCTTCTGGAGAGATGGAGCGGCAAAGCGAAATTCCCCCAGAAATAATTTTTCAATTTCTTATAATAGGACATAAAAGTCGGCCCAGGGAAATTGATTCCATTCGGAGCTCCCTTTGTAGGACACTTCATCTTCCATTGCGGCCTCTGTATTTCAGCAATTTCTAAAGCCCGAGGAAGTCTCGTTTAATGTTTTTTTGCCACCCTGGCAGAAGGCTTTTGTAGCTCAGCTGAATGGCTCTGCTGATCTGTCACTTCCTCAGACACAGGGCTAGGGTAGGGACGGGGGTGGGGCACCTCGACTCCCACACCCAACCCCAGGGGCTGGCTGACCGGGTCCCCCCTCACATCCACGCTTGCCCCCAACGTGGAGACCTGTTCTCCTTTGTGCTTCCTTCCCCGTCCCTCATCTCCCCTCCTCCCCTCCTGCCTTTTCACCTCCTTTCTTCTTTTCTTGACATCCTTCCACTAATGTGCCTTTCACAGGCTTGTGAGAAAGATCTCACATTTAGGTGTTCAGGAGACCCCAGGGAGAGAGGGATATGCAGGGTGGAAGGAGCCAGTGTCAGCCCTCAGCTCTGCACAGGAGACCCTGAGCTTGACACCGGGAGAAGAGGGCACAGGGCTGCTCCAGACTGCTCTAGGATGATGCTTTTCAAAGGAATCGCACATTTTAGTTTACGAGGAGTTTTCTGAACCAGTTACCTATCAATTTTGATCTCCATGGCAATGCTTTGATGGAGACAGAGCAGATAACGCAGGCTGGCCTGGAAATGAGGAGATAGAGGGTCTCTAAATAAATGTTCGTGGTTTATCCTGTGTTACGCAATTCAAATCAAGTGCCCCCTGAGCCTGTGCACTTTTCTTTCCTGGGATCATGAAATGGACTGCAAGGAAGATCCATCCAACCAAGCCTCTCCCACTTGGCCTCCTGCCTCTCTCCTGACCCTGGAGTTAGAGTCTGGGGAAAACCAAGTTACCAAAGGTCTCCCTAGCCACTCTGAGTCTCAACTTTGTTACTGCATCCTGTTTGAGATTTGGGAAGGGGTTGCAGGCCAGCCTCCATCATCTCCCACTTTAAGGTGCAGCCTGGGGTCCTGTGGCCCTAAAGTGGACTGACTCTACCACCAGAATAAATCTGACTTCCGAGGTAGCTTTGACTCGACAGCCCATTTGAATGCTCCGAGCAGGCAGATGTTACACTCAGCTGGCTGGCCTTAGACTCCTAGAGTTGAGGAAACAGGCTCAGCTAAAGCTAATAGCCTGAGGCTCAGCTGAGATGAGAACCCAGGTACCTCTACCAGACCTCAGAACTATTGGTTTCAGGATGTCAAGCGACTGGCCCAAGTCATCCAGCAAGTCTGGAAACCATGTCCCTAGACCCCATTCCAGAATATTTGTTCATTCCATATTCCACTTGCAATAGTTTAGGGTTCTTGTGTGAAACCCTGAGGCCTAGAGCCAGGACCAAGTGGAAAGAAGTTACAGGGAGTTTTAAGTCAACTTTCCACCAGCCAGAGTGGCCCTGAGGTAGAAGGGACAGCTTTTATGGTTTGCTCCCTGACATAGCAATTCAGGCAGGGCCACAGGTCACCTGTTGGAGAGGCTATGGTGGGAATTCCTGCATCTGATGTCTGGCTGGCTGTCACAGGCCAGCCTGTTCCAAGGATGCAATGGTCCTCTGTGCCTCTTACTCCCAGAGCTGACCAGGAGCTGAACCCAAGCTTACAGCAGCTGCTTTTCACAAACAATTCCCAAGGGAGTAGTAGGAAGGGAATTTTTTTCCTCTAGAAGAATGAAATTCCCAAGGAAGCAGCACTTATTGCCGTCTGTGGGTGAGGATGCACAAAACTCATCATGGCTGGAAAATCCTGGGACTGATATTGATTCAGTTCTTCGTTCAGCAAACAATCTTAAGCATCTCTTCGGCAGTCAGCCTTCCTGTAGGCTGTGGGGAGCCAGCGGTAAACAAGAGAACACCGTCCCCACCCTCTCGGCACTCACATCTAGTGGAAGAGGCAGCCGAGAAACGTCCTCAAGGTACCTGCCTGTCTAGAGCTGTCTCTTCTTTCCTCTGAGACTCAGAGAACAGTCTTACGGCTCCTTGCAGACTGAAAAGCGCTGAAGTATAGCAGAAAGGCTGCAGAACTGTGTTCTGAGGACTGACACCCTGATCTAGCGGTGAGAAGCCAGGCAGCATCCATTCTCTGTGTCTCAGGGTTTTAGTGTGTAAAGAGAGAACAGAAGTACCCGCTTAGTCCTTTCCTGCTCAGCGTCTTTGATGACAAGGAACAGAGACCCACCCACACCAACTCAGGGAAAGGGAGAGGGTGGCTGGTGATACTAGCAAGATCTTTCCAGGAGTCCAAAGGCAAGAAGCATAATGCAGCAGGACCTCATGGAAACCCCAAATCGGAAGCTGCTAACAGCTAAGGCATCCATGTGGTCTCTCTTGGTGGCCCTTTTCCTCTCTGCATTTCTACTCTGTTTTCCTCTCTGTTCATCTGTTTCTTTTGCGTTTTTTGTTGTTGTTGTTGTTGTTTTAGATCACAGTCCCACAAAGCTTTGCAGAGACCCATCCCCACCACCCTGGCCTTCTCCATGACCTGACAACTCATAGTAACTCCTTTGGATTTTTCTCCCCTCTGCTAGCTAGCTACCCAGTCTCTGTTCCTCAAATCCAGGTCCCAATCCTTAAAGGAGGAATTGAAGTGAGACAAGCAGCAGGTTACTGAACAAGCCAATAGTTGGACCGTGCATGGAATAGGTACCTACCTCTGGTCCAATCAGCTGTGAGAGACCTGGTCATGTGATTTCAAAAACATGGGTGGTACAGGTCACAGAGCATAAAACGTGGTGACTGTAGATGGGACAGCTTCTCTTAGAAGGTCGTGGTGGTATGTGTAGTCCATAAAACATCTGGTACTCAGCTACTCCTCTCAGGCTGCTCTGACCAATTAAATGACGTATTGAATGAATATTCTTTGCAGTGACCTTTAGCGAATTGTTGATTTCCCTGGTGGCTCAGACGGTAAAGCGTCTGTCTACAATGCGGGAGACCCGGGTTTGATCCCTGGGTTGGGAAGATCCCCTGGAGAAGGAAATGGCAATCCACTCCAGGACTCTTGCCTGGAAAATCCCATGGACAGAGGAGCCTGGTAGGCTACAGCCCATGGGTCGCAAAGAGTCGGACACGACTGAGCAACTTCACTTCACTTCCACTTTAGTGAATTGTAAGATGCTGTGCAGGTGTGAAGTGTGAGAATCACCATAGGTTACCGACTGAACTTGAACTTTGCCAAAGCTGGCTTGGCTGGCTTCAGCCAGTTGCTTTAATTGGGAAGCTATTAGCTTGGTAACCTTCTTGTTCCTTAAGCTATTGCATTTCATTTCCCTGGGGCCTGGCACGAGTGCGCCTCAAATGTGGATTTCTCAAAGTGGCTCCATGCTGTGCCCCTGCGTGGGGCTAGGGCTCAGCCTTGGAAATTACAGTTTGTCTCATCCTGCTGGGCACGATTGAGTAAGCGCTGTCGTGCGTACTGGCGGATCCCAGCAGCTGGGGGCCTCCCGGGCAGCTGGCCAGCAGAGTGACAGGCAACTCCAGGCCACTTCTGCCTTCTTCCAGTGGTTCTGTCTTCCAGAGGACAGATGGATGGAGAGCACTCAGATATGCTGCATCCCGACAGGACCTGGATCTTCACACCTTAACTTACTGCATCTTCCTAGCAATATTGTCAAGGGAACATTATAATCCCCATTTTACAGACGGAAGCAGTGATGCTTAGGAAGATTAAGTAATTTGCTCAGAATGGTGGAAACCAAGTGGGAACCCATTCCTGGCTCTCTGGGCCCCTCAGAGCATTGCAGTAATAGCTTACAAGCATTCAGCCAGCCGATTCTTTCTGAACACATACTGTGTGCTAAGTATTCATAGTGTTATGCCTTTTAAAGCTCTTTTCCCACTTATCCTCTAATACCCAGAAAAATGAGTTACAGGATGACTTTTGTTATCCCTATTTAACATCAGAAGCTAGAGGCCCAGAGGAGGCTCAAGGCAACATATCTAGTTAGTGGCAAAGCTGGGTCTGCAACCCAACCCCATGAATACATGTGCGAGCCTCGATGGACCAAACTGTGCTTTCCTCCCATGCCTCAAGACACTCTTCCATATACAGGAGAAGAAAAATATCTAAATATAAAGTATTGCACTCGTTTGTTTCCTATTTCATTTAGATTTAATTGATATCATTGCATATATGATAGTCAGACTTGGGCTGAAGTCCTGGCCTGCTGATAACTTGTAGTGTGATCACTCTGAGCATCTGGTTTTCATCTATAAACAAGTGATAATCCTCATGACAGCACCTAGCAGACGGCTCTGGGCTTTGGACAGGGAGTCAGCAAAGAGGGCTTCTTAGAGAAAGTGCTTCCTAAGATGGCCTCCTGAAAGGAAGCTGTCTGTTAAGACTTCATCCTGTAATGGGCTAGTCATTCCTACTTGCACTTTGAAAGCCTCAGGAAACCAGTCTCAATCTTGCAGGTTGAATGAGTCACCCCAGCCCCTAGGCGTCTGTACCTGAGTGTCGTGAGAGGGAGCAGCAGGGCCCTAGGACCCCTCCTTCTCCCTGGAAGTTCTTCTTTTCCATCCTGTGTCTCCTCCAGGCTCCTCCCAGGCTAAGATGCACAAGGGGTCTCCGTGAAGGACTAGGGCAGAATTAAGTGCAATCCCTTTGTGGGCTCGGTGCTTACAGAGTCACTGCCATTCTTCAAGAAGTGCTCCTCAGACTCCTCTGAGAAGCACTCGCAGGTCTTTAATTTTAACCTGACTTCAAATTTTGCCTTTACACCTAGACTGGAGAAAGAGCTAGGCTGGAGATGCAACTGAGCTGGTGGTTGGTTTAGGGAGGGGAAGAAGATGCAGCCGTTTCTTAGTTTGTTTCTTCTTCGTAATGCTAATCAACTTTGCCTTGTAGCAAACTAGCTGTTTCCTAGCAACGCCAAGTGAGGTAGCAGGATGGCATCTATTTTGAATCTTCCTGATGTGACCCGTTGACTCCCTTTGAGAGTGGAAGCCATGGTCTTGAGACCCTGTTGCTTTGTCAAGAGGAGGGGCTGTCCTCAATCGTGGCAGGGGGATCCTTGGCAGGGTTCTGTAGCTGGGCCAGGCCGAACCACATCCCCATCATGAATATGGACTCCTTTACTTTCTCGTTCATTCTGGGACTTACATATCCCATCACACAGTGACTGTGGTCCACTGTTCGAGGCACTCTGCCAGACCCTGGTGATTCTAGGGGAAGAAAAACCATGCCTGGTTCCTATCCTTGGGGAGAGGCAGGCTTGTAACAGGTTCTGAGATGCATGCTATCACGGCAAGAACAGAATCAAACCTGGAGTTTACAGAAATATTTTTCAGAGGAGTTGTGAGTTGAACTAGGCTTTGAAATACGAATAAAACTATTGTAGGTATTGAAAGAGGAATAAGGTATTTGTTGAAAGTCAAGTGAAAGTCGCTCAGTTGTGTCTGACTCTTTGTGACTCCATGGATGATACAGTCTATGGGATTCTCCAGGCCAGAATACTGGAGTGGGTAGTCTCTCCCTTCTCCAGTGAATCTTCCCAACCCAGGAATTGAACTGGGGTCTCCTGCATTGCAGGCAGATTCTTTACCAACCGAGCTACCAGGGAAGCCCAATGCGGTACCTTAAAGGGATAAAAGAAGCAGTGGGAAATTGATGATATCACCAGTGAATCAAAAAGTCTTTCCCTTGGGACTTTAATGGATGCTATTCAAATATGAGGTTCTGTCACCAAATAAGAAATTCAGGCTTAGAGTTAAATAGATCTTGTTAATGACAGGACTTCACAGCCATGCACAGCTCACTTATGTTTATTTTGATTTTTCAAAAATCATATGTGTATGCATGCTCAGTCGCTTCAGTCATATCTGACTCTTTGCAACCCCATGGACTGTGGCCTGCCAAGCTCCTCTGTCCAAGGGATTCTCCAGGCAAGAATACTGGAGTGGGTTGCCATGCCCTCCTCCAGGGGATCTTCCCGACCCCAGGATCAAACCCATGTCTCTTAGGGGAGGCAAGTTCTTTACCGCTAGCACTACCATGAAATTGTAGCATTTCCTTGACTTAATGATTTTGCAGGACACTGAGAGCATTTTTTAAGAGTGGGTTCCTTGGAATCTATCTTGGAAAATGCTAAGTTATCTTGTTGGGCTGTTTCCTGGGGATGGTTGAAGAGAGGCAAGGCCAACCCCTAAGAGGTCTCTGATGGCATAGAGTGAGGATGGGTGATGAGTAGCCAGGGAAGGATTTTTTCAACTGGGTCTGTATTATAAAGCACTCAGGGCACAGAGGGAAAATGGGCCAGGAAGGGAAGCCCAGAGGCTGGGATTCCAGGTTGGAGGCTGTGTGATAGTTACTTTTTGGTGTCTGTCCCTGTGGGCATGTAGGCATCCCCTGACATCTAGTTTAGGTAAAGGAATTCAGCCCTAATCCAAGACAATAACCTTCAGAGAGATCGTTGAGGACCTCCAAATGAGCCCACATTGAGGTCTAACTGAGTCTTGCTGGGCTGCATGTGACACTGTAAGGCATTCCCTTGTTGTGTGTGTGTGTGTATGTGTGTGTGTGCACAGGCTGTCCTGTGCATGCTTAGTCACTCAGTCATGTCCAACTCTTTGTGACCCCATGGACTGTTGTGCCAGGCTTCTCTGTCCATGGGATTCTCCAGGCAAGAATACCCGAGTGGGTTGCCATTCCCTTCTCCAGGGGATCTTCCTGATCCAGGGATCGAACCAGGGTCTTCTACACTGCAGGCAAATTCTTTGCCATCTGCGCCACCAGCGAAGCCCCCTGTGTTTAGCAGCAGCTCTTTAGTTGGAAGGTGACTGGCATCTGCTCGTTGGATCTGGTGGTATTTCGTTAGGGCTGTCACTCTGTTTAGTTTCTGCCACAAGCCCAGTTAGGTAGTCAATGGTGTCTGCTGTGCTCAATGTTGATGTGCTCAGGAACTATAGCTGACTTAGACAGATTATTCTTTGTGCTAAGAAAGGCAGAAAGAATCATGAGGATATTGCATCAAAGACAATAGTCCAAAGCAATCGTTCTGTTCAAAGGAGAGGAAATTTAATAGGTGTGAACGTGAAACCCACTGGGAAAACAAGCCCTGGAGTTAGACAGCCATGGGCTCATATCCCAGCTCCATGACTTACTGGCTGGATAATCACAGGCAAGTCACTTAACCTCTCTGAGCTTCACTTTTCTTGATGGAAAATGAAAATAGTCATATGAATTTTAAAATGTTTGTAAGATGTTTTGCACGTAAAATTGGCTCAATAGATGTCAGGGATGCTTCCATTTTTCTTGGGTCTTTAAATTCAATATCCAAAAACCCAGACATGGTTTAGTAGCAGCAGCTGTGAAAACAATTTTCACGGTTTTCGTTGAAAAGTTGCTTGTGGGAAGGCCGCCAGAAAAGCTGATATGAGCATGGGCTCCATCAAGAAAAGGAGAGAACACAAGTCAGAGAGGGGATACTCCCAGCCACGGGCTTGTTCAGGTTCTGTCCAAGGATCACCTTCCATTTCAGGCAATAATTGTAACAGGAATGTTGACACTTGTCGGTACTAACAAGTCAGGGAAGGAAAAGAGCCCAGAAACTTGACTATATAAAGAGCAGATGAAAAAGTACAGGTGTCTTAGCCTGAAAAAGATGACGATGGCAAGTGGTATGGTGAAGGCTTCTGTATCTAGAGCCCGTGCATGAAACACAGTAAGTTCTCAAAAAATATTTGTTGGATGGATGGATGAGTGGAAAGGTAGCCATGGAATCAGGCAGATCTCCTTTTGAATCCCCTTGGCATCATAAGCCAACTGTGACCTTGGGCATGGTATTTGGCCTCCCTTTACCTTTCTTGTACTTGGCAACAGAGAAGCCTACAGTGCTGTGCTCTTCTGAGGATTCAGTGAAAACGTGTGTTAGGTTTTAAACACTGAGCTTATTGCCCTGGAAATGTTTAGTGACAATTCCTCTTTATTCACTGCTGTCTACTTGGTACAACCTGCTGTGTGAATGAGGAATTGGGCATACACCTCCAGCGTTCCAGAGTGGATGGACAGGTGGAAGTTCAGATGACTTCCTCGAGATTAGAACCCCTTAAAAATGATTCGAGGTGCTATCACAGGAGTGCGCTCCCTGGCTCTGAAGAAGGTGTGTAAATTACTACCCTAAGGCCACTCGGGGTTCCAGCTGGGTTCTGGTGGACCTACATAATGTCAGCCTATTCTTTTCTTAGAGATTTCACATGAACGTTCAGGCTGTTCACCTTTTTTGAAAAAAGAGGATATGGGCACCAGGCCCTCATTTCCATCTGATCACCTAGAGAGGAGACATGGCACGCTTCAATAGTTTGCCACACTCCATACCACTTCAGGTTGTCTCTTGAAACCCAGACCAGACCTTTCTGGTCTTGAAAGACATTTGACTTGTGCCCTCAGCCTGCGATGCTGAATGCTGGACTTAGCTTCGAAATTCAGCCTCTCAGCTGGGAATAAACCACTCCAGCACTGCAGCTGCCGAAGAGGCAGCCTGGAGTGGTGGCAGAGGATGTGGCTTCCGCCGTTGGGCTGCCTGGGGTCACATCCCAGCTCTGCTACTTTCCTGCTGCGCTGATCCTGATGAGTCACTTAACCTCTCTGATCTCAGTTTCTTCATCTCTACAATAGGCAAAATGATCAAACCCACTTTACAGGTTGTGTGAGGATCAGACGTATGCCTGGCTCTCAGTAAGCAAACCACATCTATTGTGAAAGCAAAGCATTCCATTATAATATGAATCATCCTTTTCTGATGCTGACTGGGTGTTTGCTGTGGGGCCCCTGAACACCAAATCTGACAAATTTCTCAACAACAGAGAGTTCAGAACAAGTGTCCTCTCCACATGAGTAGCAGAGGCTACGGTCATTGCATGGCAAAGCAGGGATTCTGCCTGAAGCCCCCTCTGCCTCCAGTTGAGCAGCAGAGGCTGGCTGGGTACCCACTGTGAGGTTCCTCAGCCCCCATGAGACTCCCTTTCCCAGTAGTTGCAGGAAGTGCTGTGATTTACCAAGACCATTAGGCTCTGTTTGACATCCCACAATTTGTAGCCTTCCCAGGGTGTGAGGGAACTAATATGTCACTCCCATTTGTATAACACTTCCAAGTGAGTGGATGAGACTTTTCCCCCTTCTGCTCAGTTTGTTTACATTGTGAGCAGCAGACCTTGGGGAGGAAGGGGATGCCTCATTACATGATCTGTACCCCAGCTCTCCTCCTGACCCACCCTGTGAGCCTGCTCCAACATCACCACAGCCCCTGGAGATGAGGATTCCGCTGTGTCCCCATTTTACAGATGAGAAAGTGGAGGTGCAAGGAGCTTACCTGAACTCTACTTGCTCATAGTCCTTAAGTAGCAAGAGCAGAGTCAGTACTCATGACTCTGACCCCAAGGCCTGGGCTTGTAAATGTCTATTAGGTAAAAAAAAAAAAAAAAAAAAAAAATGTTGGCCATGCAAAAGGGTAAAAATATCCACTTATCAGGCAGGGACAGGACATGCCATCTCCACTAGGGGAACACCCTCACCATTGTGCTAAGCACAATTAGGGCTTTTTCCAGCCCAGCTGCCATGCCTCCATCCCTACACTTTGCCTCACGTGGAATCATTCATCCTAAACAGATGAGCAAATGCTCTTCCATCTGGGTGGGCCTCTTCTTTCCCTCCTTCCTGGTTGGGAGAGGAAATGCCCTGATTCTCACCTCTTGCCTGGGTTTCATTCATGTAGTTTCCCTGTAAGATTTGACAAAGCCAGGATAGCTAATGTGTCCCATGACTCTGTGTGGTCTCTGCTGTCCCTGGTGAGAGAGAAGACATTGATCAGCCCTTGGCTGGGGTGGCCCCAGCAGCTGAGAAGGTCAGTCTGACTGCCTGGGACTGCTTGAATTGGGTTCTGCCACTTATAAGCTGAATGGGTTTGGACTCGTGGCTTAATGGCTCTGAGCTTCATTTTTCCGTCTGTCACATGGGGTAGGAACAGGTCACAGGCCGCAATGTGGATCATGTTGTAACGCCTATGGGTTCCGTTGCTCTTGACTCTGCTGGCTCTTGTATCAGTTCCCGTTTGATTCTCATGGTGGCCCTTGGGGAGTGTTAGTATCACCATTCCATTTTGCAGATCAGGAGGTCAAGGTCACACCTTCTTGGGTTTGTCCTTCATATGTTCCATCTGTGCATGAGGCTGAAGTCGAGGCCTGCAGTCAACTCTCAAGGATCCCCAGAGCCTGGTGGGTGCCCTCATTCCCCCAAAGCCTCCTGCCTTTCAGGAACTTGGGAGGCCAGGGAACGGACAGAAGCTGGAGGTTCCAGAAGTGGCTGCTCCATCTTTCCCATCTCTGGAGTTCAAATACTAGAAGTCACCTCTCATCCCTCCATTTCCCTTAGCCCACGGTCAGGCTGTTAGCAAGCCCTTCAGGCCTCCTGGAAGCCCAGGGTGTGCTGGCCGGCTCCCCCGGCTCGCAAGAGAGAACTCCGCGTGGCTTTTTCCAGCTCTGCCTTCCTTGATGTCACGCTGACATCAGCCATAGTGGAAGTATTTACACCACGGAAATCGGCAAAGCGGGCTTTGTTCCCCTGAGAGCCGTGTATTAAACATTTACCAGCATGCCATTATTCGAATCTCCCCACTTTCCTTTATTTCCATTTCTGCCATTTTAGCCCAAACCACTCTCACCTCTTACTCAGCAGACTTTACATGCCCGCCCCCACCCCGTTTGCCCTTCTATACCCACTCCTACAGGGCCGTTGGAGAGACCTTTAAAAATGTAAGTCAGCTGCTGACACTCTCTTCTGTAAAACCTTCCTGTGGCTTCCCAGAACACTCAGAATAAAAACCAAATGTCTCGCTGAGGCCCACTGAGCCTACTCTGCCTGTCCTGCCAACTTCTGATCTCATCTCCTCATCTCCCCTACTAACCTGGCCTCCAGCACTGGCCTTACTGTTACTGGAAAAAGCCAGCACCTTCCTGCCTCAAGGCTTTGCCCTTCTCCTGCTGTTAGGAGCACTCTGCCCCCAGGTCTTTGCATGGCTGCTTCTTCTAGTTTTCCAGGTCATCACTCAAGTCCCACCTCCTCTGAGAAGGCTTCCTTGACCACCCCTCCCTCCCCAGGATAGACAAGTCCACCTGTCTGCCTCCTGCTCCTCCTGCCCCATGTCAGTTTCTGTGGTAGCTTCCTGGGTCTTCTGTTTCCTACGTAATTCACCCTCTCTCCATTGAAACAAAAGCTTCATTTTGTCTGTGACAGAGGCTGGGGTATCAGAGGTGCTTAGCAAACATTTGATGAATGAAGGGATGCGTCTCACGTTCCTAAGAGAAGATGTTCTGGAGATGGTTTCTCCCAGCACTGCTGAGCAGCCCACTCAGGGTACTGTGGTGGAAGTTCTGGCAGTGTGTAGGGATGGGTCTGAAAGAGAAAACGGGAGGAAGAGACATTGAAAAGGAAGTTTTTCAAGCCATCTCCCCACGTTTACAGTCCCTCTGGGTGACAGGGGCTTGATCAGGCTGTGGGCACTAATCATTAAGGCACTGGCTGAAGCATTCATTCCTAAATTATGTGCCTGGGAAGCATTTTCCATCCTAGTCCATGGGCAGAGCCTGAAAACCTTTAGGTTTCAGGCACTGTCCTACTTTAATGACCTTTAAAAGACAGTGGTGGACTTGCCTCTTTGGAGACCCACATCAGCTTTTGAGGTACCTGGATGCAGATCACTGGACTTGGATTCCTTCCCCAAGCTGTGTGTTACCACCACTGCTCCTTCTGTTGGTTTCTTAGGTAGATCTGGTTTTGTGCATATGTCACAGGGCTTGGAGACGGGGGTGGGGTGGAGTCAAAATAAGTCTTATTTCAAATTTAAACTATGCTCTCCCTGGATTTATGTTTGGACAAGATGCACAAATTCACCAAGACTCAGTTTTCTCAGCTGTAAAATGGGAATAATAATAGGACTAGATACAGTTTTCCTTCACTGACTGTGAACTTTCAATTGAGATTGACTTAAACTCAATGGGCTAATCAATACAAAAGTATTTTCTACAAAATGTTTGTTGTGCCAGTGACTATATATGAATTGATAAATTGCAAAATGCTCCTTTCCAAGATACTTTTGCTACTGCCCCTAAACTTTCATTTACTGCACAGGAGTGAAATGAAAGGTAATTGACCTGTAGACCTTCCTCATTGATTCAAATTAAACTTCACTCTCATCCAGTGGTGGAACCCTTGGCCTCTATCTCAATCATAGTGTTTTATTTCTGTAGAAATACTGTATCCATTAAAATTATCTATTTCTGTGGCACTTGAAATTGTCAACATGGTCTTTCTGCCTCACCTTCTGGCTGACTTATATAACCTCACTTCACTAAGGCTGGCGGGAAAATAACTGAGGGCTTGTGAAGATTAATGATCTGTTTTAAGTATTAAGACCTGCGTATAGTTCAGTTCAGATCAACCCCTATCTTTTATTGAGCATCTGCTGAAGCCAGAGAGCATTAAAGGGAAAAAAGAAAACTAAGATGGGGGCCCTGCCCTTAAGGAGTTTGAGATCCAGTTTTTCTTTTCTTTTAGTTTATTATATTGCTTCGTATTTCCTCCACAGTTAATAGGTATTTTTCAAAGCTTACCATATACCTAGCACTGGATTGTGGAGACAGAGAGACATGAGACCCAAACCCTTCCCAAAAGAAGGTGTCTGCTGGTTAAGGAGATAGTAATGGATGTGAAAAAGCTCCAGGGAATGGAGGAAAAGAGACACAGTTGAGTGGGAACTGTATATGGGACACCAAGTTTCATGGCTTTCGGTCAGTGTTGGGATTCTGATGGGAGAAGGATGCCTTATAAATGCCACGCCTGGGGAATACTTGTTGCTGGAGACTTTGACCTGAATCTGACAGTAGGTGGCACAGGAAGAGGGGATGAGAAACATACAGGAAAGTGACAGTCTGTCATTTAGTCCAGTAAGTACAGTATGTTTAGTACAGTAATTTTGATGCTTTTGAACTGTGGTGTTGGAGAAGACTCTGGAGAGTCCCTTGGACAGAAAGGAGATCAAACCAGTCGATCCTAGAGGAGATCAGTCCTGAATGTTCATTGGAAGGACTGATGCTGAAGCTGAAACTCCAATACTTTGGCCACCTGATGCAAAAAACTGACACATTAGAAAAGACCCTGATGCTGGGAAAGATTGAAGGCAGGAGAAGGGGACGACAGAGGATGAGATGGTTGGATGGCATCACCGACTCGATGGACATGAGTTTGAGCAAGCTCCAGGAGTTGGTGATGGACAGGAAGGCTCGGCGTGCTGCAGTCCATGGGGTCACAAAGAGTCAGACACGACTGAGTGACTGAACTGAAGTGAGCAATAAGTGCTGTGGAAGACAAATGAGGCAAGAGCTATTGGACTTTGGATGAGGGGGTTTACTTTGGACTGAGGAGTCCAGACCAGCTTGGTAGAAAAGGAAGCCTTTGGGGAAGGCTGTCAGGACTGGATAGATACCTGATGGGCAAGGATATGAAGGGAGGGGCTTCAGGCAGCCTTGACTCTAAGCAAGGCACCATGTGGGCAAGGTAATCTGGTTAATCTTGGTGGCCCATGGGCTGGGTTATGTATAAGGAGAGTGCAAAGGAGACCCAGCCAGGGTGGCGTGGGGGTAGTGGGGGGAGGGGGGCTTAGTCATAAAGACCTTGAATGTCTGTCTAGGAACTTACGGTGATTTCTCTAGGCAATGGGGAGCCCAAGATGTGTTCTGAGCCAGCTTCTACTTCAGAGAGGTGGGATTAAAAAAAAAAAAAAAAGCTTACCGATTACACTATATTAAGCAGGCTCTTCCCCCACAATATGTTCCTGGGATGAGGCGCCCATTTCCTCTCCAAGGGTGGTGGTTAATAATAGGCGCACGACCCAGAGCAGGAACAGGAGAAGCACGCGGAGAGGCAGGCAGGCACACATTTAACAAGGTCACAGAGCGGTTTTGTTTCTTAATTTTCACAGCCCCCTGCCCCCCTACCAAACCTTGTGCAAAAATCTCCTGATGGAGCTGGTATCGCATGATCCCTTGAGGACGGCAGGAGCTGCAGGAGGTGGCACTGTAACCTCTGCTGGGGGTTGGGAGCCATGTGGGTCCATCCTCGTAGGCACGGGAGTCAGTTCCTGGGCCTCCACATCCCTGACCCAGGGAAAGGCAACACAGCGACCTGTGCTCACTGAGTGCCCTCCGTGGACGGGGCAGCGTGGCTTCACTTCATACTTAGTCATCTTGAAAGGTGGGCATTTGACAGCGGACACTGCCGTCCAGAGGCGGCGTGTCCGTGTTCACGCTCACACAGCTGGTCACTGAATGGCTGGGCAGTGGAGTCAGAATTCCACTGACCAGGGGTTCTGTTTGGATTGGAGTGTGAGCCAACCAAATGCAGAACAGAGGGAATTGTCACGGTCTTTCTGTTCTACTGTGAGTCCCAAATCCAACTTACTTCTCTGATTTCCTCGACAATAAAATGCATGTGGCCGTTCCTCCTTCATAATATCTGTGACAAGGTTAAAGGGGCTCATCGGGCCTCCATTAGGTGTCCACAGATGTGAGCTGCTCCTGGGGCATCACTGAAGGACAGGAGCCTGGGATCTCCACCCCTGGCACGGACAGCCCCCTCACTTCTCAGGACGGGCTAGGGCCGGCCTAAACCAGCTCTTCCCTGTAATGCCCTCTCCCTGCTTCTCCCCGCATCACATGCTAAATCGGACACATCGCAATGACTTCTTCAGACAGGTAGATGGGGCAGGTATGTCGTCGCCAATCAGCCTCCTCCTCCCCCAGAAAACCCATCACTGGCCTTGTTTGCTCTTTCTAGGACTTTTCCCAAGAACAGATGGGGACAACCCATAAATAATCCCATCAGAGTAAGCTCTCATTACCAAACTGCTGACTCGTGGAACCTGTGCTCTATGGAAGTTGCATCAGCCTGGATTGAGGGTGGTTATGAGACAGCATCTACTGTGCCTGTCCTTACAGTCCCCAGTTAATCTTAATCCTTTGTGAGTTGTGGGCACCTCGGAGAATCCAGCCCAAGCCATGGAGCCTTCCTTCAAAACAGTGCTCCCCTCAAGATGCACCAAATGTGACGGTTTCATTAGGTATAGATACAGGCCAGGGACTTATCTGGTTGACAAGGCCCTTTTATGAAGATTCTCAGAGAAATTTCAGTTTTTCTCAATGTTAAGAATAAACATGTTTCTCCAAAGAAGTGGGCTTGTTTTTAATCTCTTAAATACGGAATTGTGTGAACAATACTGTTTCATTTTCTTTATAGACTGCTAGGGAGCACAGGGCCAAATCTTCAGTCTGCCTGTTAAGAAAATTCACCTCATTCCTGGCTTGATTTTGGTTACCTGCCTTACTTTTCCTTGTTTCATTGCTCACCTAATACCAGTGTATGCCAAACTGCTGTTTGCTGTGTTTTGGTGTTTTTTTTTTGGATTTATCTGTCATATCATTTTTAACTGTCTGAAGACTGTTATTTTTCGGCAACAAGGCAGGGTGAAAGAGACAAATAATTAAGCACAATGTCAGGTTCCACAGTCTAGGAATGTCTAAGGTGTTGAGACCTCAGGGTGGGAGCCCCTGACTTCATCTCAGGGGATGCTGCTGCTGCTGCTGCTAAGTCGCTTCAGTCGTGTCTGACTCTGTGTGACCCCATAGACGGAAGCCCACCAGGCTCCCCCGTCCCTGGGTTTCTCCAGGCAAGAACACTGGAGTGGGTTGCCATTTCCTTCTCCAATGCGTGAAAGTGAAAAGTGAAAGTGAAGTCGCTCAGTTGTGTCCGACTCTTCGCGACCCCATGGACTGCAGCCTACCAGGTTCCTCCATCCATCGGATTTTTCCAGGCAAGAGGATGGAGTGGGGTGCCATTGCTTTCTCTGATCTCAGGGGATGGGAGTAAGTCATTTGCAGGTCCCAGTGCAAATCAAAAATGCAGAGCCCCTTGTTCAAACAGTGTTAAGAATTTGAAGCCAGCACCAGCAGAGCATTAAGCCAAGTGTGGAGCTCTTCTAAGTATGAGCCATGTGCTGCTGCCCACATTACACACCCGTGAATCCAGCCCTGGTTAGGAAGGAGGCTTCCCAAGTCAGGTGACGTTTGAACAAGCTGGAGGGAAGGGTAGGGCTTTGCAGGCAGAGCATGGTTGGGGGTTGGGGGAGGGCCTTCCTGACAGAGGGAACAGCTGGTGCTAAGACAGGGGGATGTGGGAGTTGAGTCGTGAGAGGGGATGTAGCAGGAGGTGATGCAGGGGAGGTGAAAGTAGGTGAGACCATCCAGACTATGTAAATTACCGAGAGCTATGCCTGCTACCTATAATTTATACCAGCCCTAATCCCACATCACCCAGGACATCCTCAGCTGCCCTTTGCCCATCCCTGCCATGCAGCTTGATATTCCCACAATGCACTGGGGCAGCTAACTGGTCACTGTTACTCTGAAATCCCTACACAGGCCATGAGCTCCATAGCTGCTATGATGGGGAAAGCTCTGAGACACGTTTTGTACTCAGTGTCCCACATTGTCTGTGACTTTGAGACATCAGCAGGCACCATGAACTTCGGTCAGCTCTTTCAGCACGTTCTCAATTGTCCATGTTTTGCAGTTCCTGGCTTATACAAGAAGTCACCTAAAGGCAGCCCCGTGACAAGTTGTTTGAACTCATACAGATGGTCTGCTCCCTCCAGCGCTGTCTGCCCCTCACCTTCCCAGCAAGAACCGGGTAGTTAACCCCCTTCCTCGGCCCCTGAGGTTTCTTGCTGCTCTTTACATCACCTTCGCTGATAAATCATTTGGGACGTTGCGCTATCAACGGTGATGCCATAAACCCTTTCTACAGTTCCATAAACGAGATCATGCTCTAAGGAGAGCATTAAGCAGCAATTTGGAAAGCATTTGAGGCTGTTTATTTGCCTGAAAATGTAACAGCCACGGAGGTGGGGGAGACACATGTGTTGAGTCTGAAAGTTTTCACCTCCCCTCAGCTGAGAGTATATCTCACATAGGTCATTGCAGCCCTGGGGGCTCTGGTGCATCCAGACAGGAAGGATCAGAAGGCCCCTATTTCAAACCCCTCACTGTCCTCAGGTGTAAACTGAGGCTCAAAGAGACCAAGTGACTCGTTCTCAGTGCTGCAGCTAGCAGGTGGTAAGCTAAGCTCCAAGCCAGATCTCCTGCTCCTGAGATGTACTCACCGCTGGGATAAATGGTTCCAACCTCTTTAGCTGGGTATCTCTGAGAAAGTCTCTTGACTTTGAGCCTTTCTGTTCTCATCTGTGATTTGGGCATGCTAACTACCTTTTCCTCAAGGTTGACAGGAGGATGCTAAAGCAAATATTGTGCAGAGCCGTCTAGCTCAGTCCTCAGCTGTGACGTTGGTAGAACCAGAGGCAGGTTATAGGCCATTTCGAAGCCTCAGTTTCCTGCGGCTCTAAAATGAAGGCTCTTGTGGGGATTTAAACCCCCATTTCAACAGTATCTGGAGCCTTATTAGCACCATGTAAATATTAGCTATTCTCATTTTTATCATTATCCTCACTATCAGCATGGCGTAAGTAAGCCTCTGCTGCTGCTGCTGCTGCTGCTGCTAAGTCACTTCAGTCGTGTCCGACTCTGTACAACCCCATAGACGGCAGCCCACCAGGCTCCCCTGTCCCTGGGATTCTCCAGGCAAGAACACTGGAGTGGTTTGCCATTTCCTTCTCCAATGCATGAAAGTGAAAAGTGAAAGTGAAGACACTCAGTCGTATCCGACTCTTTGCAACCCCATGGACTGCAGCCTACCAGGCTTCTCTGTCCATGGGATTTTCCAGGCAAGAGTACTGGAGTGGGGTGCCATTGCTGCCTCTAGGGAATTGTATTTTCCCTTTATTATAGGCAGAGTTGCAGTATACCTAGAATAAGGCCTCTGGATGTAAAGGAACATGAGTTTAAAATCGGGTTCTGCCATTTCCTGCCAGTGTGACGCTGGACAAGCTTTTCAGCTTTCCCGAACCTTAATTTCCCCATCCAAGAAGTAGGGTAGCAGGGGGTCACCTTGAGCTGTTTGTAAGGACTACAGATAATTCACCTGTCATATTGTCTGTGCTCACAAATTTATAGTGGTGATTATATCTTTCTCAACTGCAATTTTGATTGATTTTAAAGTAAAATTCCTCCAGGCCAAGAGCCGGGTAGCCCTCCCCATACCCTGCATTGTTGGTACAGGAGCTGTTGCCCACAATTTAGGTTGTTTGCATCATGCAGTGGTACCTCAGTAATTCCAGGCGATGGAGGCATGATGAAAACGCAGCCAACACACGCAGCCTGGGGATCTTGGCTAAGCCAGTGACTAAAGCCTCTGCAGGTAAACACGGAGTGCAAACACTGACGTTCAGCTGCAGCCCTGGGGTTTTAGCAGAGATAGAGGCTCCAGAAGATGGGAGAAAGGGAGCCAGTGGGCTGTGCAGAGCCTCCCCGTGGACTCTGGGGCCAAGCTGCCTCATCAAGTGTGAGTGGCCTTCTTTCTTCCTGCCCTGCTGAGACCATCAATCACAGTAGCAGGTAGGTGGGCAACCCACAGTGACCCTGGAGCCTGTTCATCACTGGAGAGCCTCTCCCCAGAGGGAACATCTTATCAGCCCACCGTGTGCCCTGTCAGGATGCTCACCTAGAACGGACTCAGGGACGAAGGTTGCGGCTTCCAGTGGGATCGGTCAGGAGGCTGCTGGCTTTGCCAGGGACTTTGAGCGTACAGTAGAAGATGAGGTAGCGGTCTGGCAAGACGTCTGTGCTCACTTTTACCTTTGTGATATGGAATACGGGTCCTGCTCAGTCTCCTTAGCTATTTAGTATGACTAAAGGAAAGAGTTTGTTCTGTGTTAGCACAGTTTAGATCAGGCTGCATGTTGCCGGAAGTCCCTAAATGATGTCCAAAAGGGGGCCCATTTGGTGGAACAAAATTAAGTTGTAGAGACTGACTATTTTTACTTACAGAGATAGTGATTTTCTACTTTTTATCGTTGTTGCTTAGTTGCTAAGTTGTGTCCCACTCTTTCCTACCCCCTGAATTGTACCCACCCCCCACCCCCAGGCTCTTTTGTCCATGGGATTTCCCAGGCAAGAATACTGGAATGGGTTGCCATTTCCTTCTCCAGGGGATCTTCCCAACTGAGGGATCAAACCCACATCCTCTGCATTGGCAGATGGATTCTTTACTGTTGAGCTAGCAGGCAAGCCCTGATTTTATGTGGATCTACTTAATTTCAGATTTTGGTTGAAAAGAAGATGCTGTTTGTTTGAACACTTCCAAACACTTCTTTGGTGTGGTCTAGGTTTAGTGTAAGTCTCTGGATTCAGAAGCATGAGCAAACCCTTCTGAAATCTGCACCTGGAGGTTCACCTTTTCCTTTCTCGTATATCACAAATCCTGGTGCCCTGAGGGATCATGGGAGTCCAGGAGCCAGTAGGCGGTTCACCTTTTCCTTTCTCGTATATCACAAATCCTGGTGCCCTGAGGGATCATGGGAGTCCAGGAGCCAGTAGGCATAGTGCCCCTCTCATGGTGTCAGTGTCACGTCCTAGTCGAAGGAAAAGGGATTTGGAGTCAGTCATATCAACGGTGCCTCTTACTATTCTGTGACTCTAGGTGAGTCACTTTCTAAGCCTCAGTTTCCTTAACTCTCTCATGGGGATGATGTTTGTCCCAGTCTTACCTCCTGAGGGTTTTGAGAGATAAGTGAAACAATGTACACAAAACTCTCAGCATCTAGTTGGTGGTGAAGAGCCACCGGCAATGATGCTGCTGCAGTTGGATAAGCTTAAAGACTTAGGCAGTTATATCCTTGACAGATCCACCCTCTGATTGCTCCCCCACCCCACCATGGTAGACGCTTCAGTGAGTGGCAGAGTCCCCCAGCCTGGCTCAGGAGCACCGATTGTTCATTTCTCAGGGATGTGGTGAGCCAGTTATTCAACAGAGCCACGACTAAAAAACTAAATTATGTAAGTTTACACTTAGATTACATTAAAAAGGGAAAAATACTTGACACTCGCCGCTTCCTGATTATTTTAGTATAGTCTACTTTGGTGCCGAGGTTGTTTACATCTGTTTCGTCTGTGTGATAGAAATATTCCTGATGGTTGCCGTCCCTCATCCCTTCCCCACTCCACTTGCAGCAGCTCCACTTGGAGAGCTTGAAATCAGCCGTGGCAAGAGTATTTACACCATAGAAACCAGCAGACGCTGCAAATCAGGGCTGTTTGTTTCCCGAAGAGCCAATTGTTAAATATTTATCAGCACACTTTGGGTAAAACTTACTAATAAAGCCAGCCGTTTCATTGTTTGTTCAACAGCGCTGATGATCAGAACATTCTCTACTGTATTGGGCTAGAATGTGTCCCTCCTTGTTTTAATTCTACTTGGAATTCTTTAGTTTAGTTTTTTTTTTTTTTAAACTGGTAAAAAAAATACTAGTTTTCTAACTGGTGAAAATACTGTCAATAAATACCCTGGTCTAAGATGATATCTTGGTGCCTTTTTATATTCACCCTACTCATAGTACATGGAACATGGGAGGCCCTAGAGAAAATATTGTGTTGAAGCTGACTGTCTTTGTATTCGGATCAGAATTTTAAAAGTGTCATTTCTCAGATGGGATTTTTCCCCTCTAAGCATTAACCAGTTTTATAAATGCTTAAATTGTGATGTTGCAGAAATCCAGCCTTGAAGCCAAAATGTAGTTAAATTTTCCCATGTGGAGTAAATACTGTTTGACTGTAAAATCATTGACTAAATAAAGAGGAAGCAGGTCTCATTTGGAGCCACTGCAGAAACCCAGTGCCCTTCCAGAGATCCATCTCTGTGAGTGGCCAGCCACCCACCCAGGACAGTTTATTCAGTGCCGGATGAAACCAGAGAGAAATGTCAGCCTGCTCAGAAGCAAGACTCAGAAAGTTGCAAGTAGTAAGTTGGGAAAATAACCATAAGCCCTTGGGGAAGAACATTATTGTGAAATGCTTGATCTTTTGAAACTGAGGCAGAAAGGCAGCTGAAAAAGCTGATACTTGGTCAACTTGGTTAAAGTTTAGGAGTCAACATTCTGGAGTTCAGATTCTGGCTGTGTTGCTCTGATGAGCTGTGTGGCCTTGGGCAGGTCACTAAACCTCTCTGACCTTCCATTTTACCACCTCTGAAAATAGAGATTGTAATACTCATCCCACTGTGTGTCAAGTGGATTAAATAAGATAAAGGTATGAAGGCTCCAGAACATAGTAGGTACTACAAATAGTGAGCTAGTCTACTTATATCAAAGTCATGCCAACTAACCCAGAGTTTGAGGGATTTACAATGTCCCTTAAGAGTCAGGTACTCTGTTTGCATCAAAAACAAGTAGTCTTTAGACACTGCAGACATATATTACTTTGTTATTTTTTTATTTGAAAAATGAACTGAAGCTGTCCCCGTTGGCCTTATCATAGCTGATTAAGGTGGAGATTATGGTCTTGATTCTGCCATGTTGCAGAACAAACACAAGTGTCAGTACGTGGAATTATGTCTTCCTTGGCACTAAAATCATGTGTGGGTGTTGACAAACTTTTGATCCACACTGTAATCTCCAGGTGGAATTTCCCTTAGTGGGAATACTGGGCTCAGTGTTTTACAAACTCTACTAGCCTGAGAGAAAATTATTTTAAAAGTCATTTTTTGTCATCTTCTGTTAGGTACCAATTTCCTAAGCAAAATCAAATGTAGGACACTGTTGTATAAATGAAATAACAGGCTCATGGCAAGAGGTTAATCACTCCCATTGCCTGGTTCTTAAAGAAGAAAAATCACAGTGTCACTTCTGCTCTTGACATTTTGTTCTGTGTCAGCTCTTGAAGCAAGCAGAATGTCTGTGCATTTTAAAGAGGCCTCTATTTCGTTCTCTGAAGTTCTTTAGGACTGTGCTTCTAGATGTTTTGGTTGAGGGTGAGCAGTGGGAAATCTGAGAAACCTGGCAGCGAGGCAGAGCCATGGACTCCAAGTCATGGGTGCCCCCCATCCCGTTGCCCCCCACCCCACCAGCTTCCCTGGGGCCACTAGGAGCAAACCATCAGAAATGTGAGAGATTTCTCAAGTTTCTCAAGTGTGAGTTAAGAAATAGAAGCTTCAGTGTTTTTTCTAAGGGTGGTGTAAAATTTTACAAAATAGCATTGGAAGTCAAAAGCACTTTAAAGAAGAAACTCTACAGACACTAGTACTCAAATCTGGTCTCCTCTGCCTTTTTTTTTTTTTTTTTTTTTTGGAGGGAGGAGCTCTTTTTCATTTTTTCCTATTTTTTCACTTTCTCCACTGTTCTCTCAGCATATATATCTTCAGCAGGTTCAGTCTCTCTTTCTCATTCTCATTCTCTGTTTGCCTGTGTCCTGTTTTTCTCCACCTCTCTGGATCCTCTCATCTGGCTTAGAATCCTAGAAGATGTTAGCTAAGCATCACTACGAACAAAGATAATGGAGGTGATGAAATTCCAGCTGAGTTATTTCAAGTCCTAAAAGATGATGCTGCTAAAGTGCTGCATTCAATATGCCAGCATATCTGGAAAACTCAACAGTGGCCACAGGACTGGAAAAGGTCAGTTTTCATTCCAGTCCCAAAGAAAGGCAATGCCAAAGAAGGTTCAAACTACTGTACAATTGCACTTACCTCACACGCTAGCAAAGAAATGCTCAAAATCTCCAAGCCAGGCTTCAATAGTACATGAATGGAGAACTTCCAGATGTTCAAGCTGGATTTAGAAAAGGCAGAGGGATCAGAGATCAAGTTGCCAACATCCATTGGATCATAAAAAAAGCAAGAGAGTTCCAGAAAAACATCTACTTCTGCATTATTGACTATGCCAAAGCCTTTGACTGTATGGATTACAACAAACTGTGGAAAATTCTTAAAGAGGTGAGAATAATGGACCGCCTTACTGGCCTCCTGAGAAATCTGTTTGCAGGTCAAGGAACAACAGTTAGAACTGGACATGGAACAACGAACTGGTCCCAGATAGGGAAAAGAATATGTCAAGGCTGTATATTGTCACCCTGCTTATTTAAATTATGCAGAGTATAGCATGCAAAATGCTGGGCTGGATGAAGCACAAGCTGGGATCAAGATTGCCAGGAGAAACATCAATAACCTGAGACATGCAGATGACACCATCCTTATGGCAGAAAGCAAAGAGGAACTGAAGAGTCTTTTGATGAAAGTGAAAGAGGAGAGTGAAAAAGTTGGCTTGAAACTCAACATTCAGAAAACTAAGATCATGGCATCTTGTTCCATCACTTCATGGCAGATAGATGGGGAAACAATGGAAACAGTGACAGACTTTATTTTCTTGGGCTCCAGAATCACTGCAGATGGTAACTGCAGCCATGAAATTAAATGACGCTTGCTCCTTGGAAGAAAAGCTATGACCAACCTAGACAGCATATTAAAAAGCAGAGACATTACTTTGCCAACAAATGTCCATATAAGCAAAGCTATGGTTTTTCTACAGTCATGTATGAATGTAAGTGTTGAACCATAAAGAAAGCTGAGTGCCAAAGAATTGATGCTTTTGAACTGTGGCGTTGGAGAAGACTCTTGAGAGTCCCTTGTACAGACAGGAGATCAAACCAGTCAATCCTAAAGGAAATCAGTCCTGAATATTCATTGGAGGAACTAATGCTGAAGCTAAAGCTCCAATACTTTTGGCCATCTGATGCAAAGAACTGACTCATTGGCCAAGACCCTGATGCTGGGAAAGACTAAGGGTGAGAGGAGAAGGGGTCAACAGAGGATGAGATGGTTGGATGGCATCACCAACTTGATGGACATGAGTTTGAGTAAGCTCTGAGAGTTGATGATGGACAGGGAAGCCTGGTGTGCTGCAGTTCATGGGGTCACAAAGACATGACCGAGCAACTGAACTGAACTGAACTGAAGAGATACAAGCAGTGTCTTTCAGATATTGTTTAAAACACAACTCATAGTAATAAATACTTCTTGGATCCTGCTCAGTATACCCATATATGTCATAACAGCACTTGTTCTTCAGTGTGGTGAACTCTGACATGTTTTTTATTATTTTCTGTACCATTTCATTCTTTTGGGGGGAAAATGCTGTTTCCAAAGCATTAAATTCATTTCTTGACTTGTGTCATCTGGGGACATGATAAATGGCAGGTTCTGATTCTGTAGGACGGGGCGAGGCCCACAGTCCTACATTTCTAATGAGCTCCCAAGTGGCACTGATGCTGCCTGTCTACAGACCACAGCCACACCTGGAACAGCCTGGTTCTCCAGTGTGGGAGATGTTCAGCACCATGGACAGGAGACCCTCCCAAGTGAAGTGAGGTGAACTCCCTCAGTCGTGTTGGACTCTTTGCGACCCCATGGACTGTAACCTACCAGGCTCCTCCATCCATGGAATTTTCCAGGCAAGAGTACTGGAGTGGGCTGCCATTTCCTTCTCCAGGGGATCTTCCTGACCCAGGGATCGAAGCCGGATTTCCCGAATTGCAGGCAGACACTTTACCATCTGAACCACTGGGGAAGCCCATCAAACACCATCAAACCAACAAACCATCAAACCTTTGAGTCACCCTAAGTGTTTGGCCTCTCTGTCAGGCTTGTGATGCTGTTGATGGAGAAGCAAAGGACATCCCAGAGGCTATCTGACCAGAGAGAAGTGCCCATTCCTCTCTCTCTCCCTCTCTCTGATGAAACTCTTGAACCAAGATCCTTGCAAAGCACTGGGACACAGAGCACAGGGCTGGGGTCCCCAAGAAGCTCTGCTCATGGGAAATAGTCGAGCTTTTCTCACTTTTCCTCCTGCTGCCCTGGTTTGCTCCAGGCCCTGCCTGGTGACTTGCTGCAGCTCTGACTTTTTTAAGATCGTGCAGGAAAGTCTTAAAACGCCCTTCTCTCAGGTCCTGCTTCTGATGAAGCCCTACTCCCATACTGTTACTGAGCTTAAATGATGAGGGATTATCTTTGCCTTCGTCTGTGTTTCTGTCACTCTCTGTATATAATTCTTTTGGAGCCCTAAGCATATATTATTAAACCATCTATGTGTTCATATCTTCCCCCACAAGGCCAGTCTTTCTTGGCCCTGGATACACTGAGAGGATGCTGGGGAGCATCTACAAAATACTGATGCCCAGACCTCATCCCAGACCAATTAAATCAAGATCTCTGAGTATAGAGCCTGCTCAATAATATACCTTTCCTTTTTTTTTTTTTTTTTTTTTTCAAGTTTTCTAAGTGACTGTGATGAGCCGGGGCTGAGAATCACTGCACTAGTCTTTGAGCTCCATCAGAGTAAGAATCAAGTCTCAATCACTTCTTTCCCTCTCCCTCTGCTACCCTCGCCCTCCTTCTCTGCCTCTTTCTTCTGTCTTTCAGCACCAAGCACAGTGCTCCAGGCTCCTGTTACATGTCCAGAGAATCAGTGGCTGCCTAAAGTTTCTTTAGCACCTACTGTATGCCAGGAACTAAAGGCTCGTGTTTTTCCCTGAATTACCTCATTGGTATTGCAGCCCTATAAAGTAGACTTTATTTATCCTAGGTGGCACAGAAAAGAACTGAGGCTTAGAAAGTTTAAATCACTTAGTCAGGGTCACAGAGCAAGTGGCAGAGCTTGACCCAGGGATGTGCTGGGGTGGCTTGGGACTGGCACCACCAGGATTCTCAGGCTTGGGTCCCAGCATCTTTGGTCAAGGACCCAAAGCCACAATCAATGTGATTATTTCCCCCCACACATCTGCTTTTCTAGCATTTTAGGGGAAACACTGAATTATTTTTAATATTAAGATACTATTAATTTTTTAAATGACAGGACCCCTTATTAAGTGCCTCCAGGCTGCCTGGTGCTGTGCTTTATTTCCGTCACCTCTGTATCCACCTGAGCTTCATGCTGATATTATGAGGCAAGCATTATTATTCCCACTTTGCAGATGCGAACACCAAGGCTGAGGGAGGTTAAGTGGCTCTTGCTAGGTCACTCAGCATAAAAGTGACGAACAGATTCAAACCCAGGCTTTCCTGACAGTACAGCTAGTCACCCTTTAACCCCTCTGCCCATTCTGCATTTGCAAACCACTCTCAGCATGATTATCTCATTCGAGTCCCAGAGCCCCACAGGGAGATGAGCAACTTGATTGGAAGAAGCGCTCAGGTTACAAAACAGAGGGTGAATGACCTCAGGGATTGGCCACCTGGAGGGGAGATCATAAATGGGGTCTCCCACACCCCCAGACCAGGAGGGCTATGCTTTCAAAGGGGAAGCGACACAGCCTTGACCCCCTTCCCCAGAGTGCCCAGAAACTCTGGTATCCCTCCCAAAACAGCGGGAGAGGCAAGTCCACGGTAGGGCCATCACTCTGCCTGTTTGCAAGGGAGACAGAGCAGCCTCTGTTGTTGCCGCTGGAGCGCCGCGATGATAGATGGAGGGCCGTTTGTCGAGCCTGAAGCCATCATTCATGGAGGACAATGGCCCACTGGGACCCAACACATTTGGAGAAGAGCATGGAAGCAGACAGAAGCGGGATTATGTGAAACAAAGCCAAAGGAAATTTGTTAGGAGTCTGATTTCCAGAGCCTTGAAATCGGCAGCAATGGAGCTCTTTCTGTAGAAGAGTTATTAGCACAAATGTATTTAGAGCTGAGGCAAGTTTGATGGCTTCCTGGTGTCCATTACCAGCAAACATTGGAGACGATTGTGTAGGATTTAGTAGAGGATTATTCGTTTGGAAAGCATTACGTGGGATGTAATTTGGTAGGGAGAGAGGGCCTAGTGCATGTAATTTACTGTTCTTTGTGGTGAAGAACTGGGATGGGGAGACCTGGACCAGTAGTTTCAGATTCATCAACTTGGGTTTTCTTTTTCTGTCTGGAGCCCTAGTTCCTTTGCACAAGGTCTGGGGATAAATAAGCCAAAGGATTATTTTCACTTGACTTTGGAATCATATTCTGAAACACTAGAAAAACTCCTCATTTTGTAATCTGTGGAAAAGTCAACATTGCTTGTATGAATAGCGGCTTAAGGTTATAAAAACAACCAAAGTCAGAAAAGTATGATGCAGGGGCTACTTCCATTGCCTTCCGATTCGGAGTGGGGGGACCATCACTAGTCATACAAATGTATCATTTCTAACAGTGGCTAAGGATGGGGGCTTCTGGAAGACAAATCGAGTGTGTGGAAGCCTGAATGGATGTAGAAATAGGTGGGCAGCTAGTCCCGGTGGTAACAAAGCACAGACGCTCAGTCTAGCTGTGCTGCTAAGAATGAGTTTGCCTTCTCCCACTATGTGTGTGTGGGGGTGGGGGTGGGTGGGTGAGGGAGGTTGGTGCATCTCATTAGGAGGACAGCCCACTTCAGAATGTGCTTGGGGCAGGCTTGGCAGAGATCATCTCCACTCTGCCAGGTGTTCACCCCATCTCGTGTCTCACCATGACTGGTGGTGGCTTTCCAACCGGGCTTTGGGAGCACTTGCTAACTGAGCCCTCTCTGCCTGCCTGATTCTCTGCTAGGCACTAGGAATTTGAAGATGAATGAATTTAAAGGGAGGGTCTGCATTGGCCCTGCCTCAGAGGAGCTCTCTTTCTTAAGAGAGTATATAGAAACCTCGGGGCTTTGTAGTAAGGAAAATAGTCGCTAGGTAGAAAGTACAAATGATGCTACTTCTCTGAGCATCGTGGGATACTGGGGAGGGAGAGGAGATGCTTCTCACAGGGGGTGGGGAGAGAAGGAAGTGTTTCGATTGTTCCAGAAGAGAAACTGCATAAGCAAAGGTGTGGCAGCGGGAAAGGGCAGAACCCATGTAGAGAAGGGTGAGTGCATTGGGGTGGTCCCGAAGTGCATGCTGGGAGGGAATGCTGGCCAGTTTGACAACAGAGTACCCAGGAGGCAAAGTGGCCCCCAGGTGCATGCTGGGAGGGAATGTTGGCAGGTTTGCCAACAGAGAACCCAGGAGGCAAAGCGCAAGTGTTGGGTACTTCAAGCCAGAGAGTAGCAGGTGAATTTGCTTCCATTCTGAAGATTTTTTTATGGGCTCATAAAAAGCTATATTGTGGCCTTGTAAAATATTAGTCCAAATGACAAAGTAGGAGCAACAAGGTCCAATAGAGGTGAAGCCTGTGAAAATAAATAGCACATCTGCTGTCCTGACTCACCTCTGTGCGTCAGCTGCCCCCAGCGCTCAGCACCAGCAGCTCTGAAATGAAAGTGATGGGGAACGGGACACCAGCCTGCCACGTGTCAGGCACCATGCTGGCCACTTGCCCAGCATCCTGCACTTAATCGCCATCACCAAAGCCCTGTGAGGTCTAAGCATGGAAACAGACTCAGAGAGCTTAGTTTATTTTGGGGTTTCAGTCTCTTACTCAAGCTTCTGCCTCAGCATTTATGCCATAAGGGAACTCAACCTACTGGGCACTATTGGATGTAGGATCTTGTCCACTTAGAAGCTGGAAACGCCCAGTGGAAATGCCCACTGAGCAATCAGAATGGTTTCCGTGACATTTACAAACCACCTTTCTTGCCCATATTCTGCTACCTGTGCAGTTACTGGTAGGCTGCTGAAGGAATGTATGAACCTGAGGACTTCTGTCTCTGAGGAGGTACTCTAAACCAAAGCTTTCTGGAGGTAATCCACAAACATAAATAATACTTTAAAAATAAAATCTAGAGAAAGCTGAACAGAACGCTCTCCCTCTTGTCCACTTCATGGCTGTAATTATTGCCTGAGGGCAGTAAGGGAATTGGGCTTCTTCTGCCTTAGGCATTTTATTTTTTCCCCTTTCCCTGCTAAGAGCACTAGAAAGACCCCACATCGACTTCACCCCTCCTAAGACCCCCAGACCTGTGGCAGTGGCAGGTCTGAAATATCAGGGGTAGGGGGTAGGGGTGGGGAAACAGTTTATTCAAATATCCAGCCCCTGCGTGGGATAAGCCATGGTTAGAACAGGCAGAGTGAGGACTCTGTTCTTTATTATAGTGATGACTTTGATAGAATGGGAAGAACTCTGGAGTGGAGTGGATTGCCTTTGGTCCTACCCTCTGTCCTTTCTGTCATGGGTGGACCTTGCTTTTCTCAATCCACACCTGCAAGATAGGTATATCACCTACTTTCAAAGCTCCTGGGAATTAGGTGACTTCCCTGGTGGCTCAGACGGTAAAGCATCTGCCTACAATGTGGGAGACCCAGGTTCGATCCCTGGGTCAGGAAGATCCCCTGGAGAAGGAAATAGCAACCCACTCCAGTACTCTTTCCTGGAAAATCGCATGGACGGAGGAGCCTGGTAGGCTACAGTCCATGGGGTCACAAAGAGTCAGAAGCAACTTTACTTTCTTTCTTTCTTTCTTTTCTTTCTTTGATGTAGGAAAGCATCCATCCTTGAGCCTGGCACCTATTGGATCCTCAGTAACTAACTTGTTTGCGTCTCTTTGGTTCACAAGAGTGACCATCAAAGTCACGATGTACTTTCCTTACATACGTTTTGGCTGGTCTTTGATGTTATAGAACAAAATCTGCATACTATCTTGAGCTCAGGATCACTTGGCATGTTAACTTGAAATCAAGGTAGTGTCTGGTGAATTCTCCCACAACTGTCTTTATATGCAACCTCCTTCTCCCTCTGTAAGAGGGTCTTACACTGTTTTATGCTTCACTTGGCAGAGGTTTAGAAAACATCTCCTGTGTGTCCAGCCCTGTGCTGGGTCCTCAGTGGACAGAGCTGGATAAGGCAGGGTCCTGCCCTCTGGAGTTCTCAGCTGGCTGGAGGGGCAGACACATACACCAGCAGTGAGAGTCCAGTGTGCATGTGCTGTGGTTGATGGAGGCATGGAGGAAGAGTCTGGGAATTAGGTGACTCAAGGGCAGGGCAGACTCAAGCTGCTCTTGAAGGTCAAGTGGGAGATGGCCAGATGAAGGAGGGAACAGCAGGGAGAGCTGCATTGGGCTGGAGAGAATACGACATACTCAGGAAACTATGCGTGGCTTGTTACAGTCTTCAGATGAGGGGACGGTTGCCATGAGAAATCACAAGTATTCACCTAAGGAATGTGACCCTTGGTGAGTCTTTTCCCATTTCTGAGCCTGTTTCCCCATCCTCTGAACAAAAGGTCCCTTCCAGCCCAAATGATCCACAGTTCTCCACGTTGGTGGCTCACAGCCTGCCATTCAGCATGAAGCAGACTTGGATCTCTGTCTATTTATCTTATCTTCCTATTTATATTTGGAAGCCTGTTTCTTCATCTATTAGAACTTCCTGCATTACCCACCCTGGAAGCATCTCTGTTCACCTTGATGTGCTGTGAGCACGAGCCAGGGTTATTAATAAAACAGAGCAGTCTCAGAGCAGTGAGGGGCGGGGAGTACAGTTTTAAGGCCAGCTGTCTTTGCTGGGGAGGCCTCAGTTGCTGTGGTGAGAAAGGTCACCCTGCACAGGTACCCCCTGACCTCCCCAGCTGGGTTGGAGTGAGGATCCTATAGCTTATATGGAAAGCACTGACCTGTTTGATCTTCTCTTCCAGGCTGTGGAACTCCTATACCTGTGCACCCCAGAGGTTGCAAACTGGGGCCCTCATCCTGTTTTAATTATCAAGATGCTTACTATAAAAACCAGGACATTTTGCCAAAAATATAGATTTCCTCCATCTCTTAGAAGATTAGTTTTGGCAGTGCTAGGCCCACCTTTTGGGGTGGCATCCTCCTCTGTCACCGAATGGTGGCTGCCCCTTTCAGATGGGCACGTGTTCTTGACTTTGCCACAGTCCCCACTCCTCCTTCTTGTCTAACCTCCATAGGCATTTGGGTTTGCCACTCTGGACCTGCCCACTCACTGAAACCCAAAGTTCATATCCTTGGATTTCCTATGAGGTAGCATATAGTAATTACTCCTGGGTCACATAAGCAGAGCCCTGTCCAGGCAACAGGGCCCTCTCCTGTTCATTTTCTCGTTCTGTCCTCCACAACAGCCTGCAGAGGTCGGTATGATTGCTCCCATTTTACTGATGAGGAAACCGAGGTGTAGGGAATTGTAGGGATGTTTGGAAAATCACACATGTGGAGATGGCTCTACGAAGTGGGCCGAACTTGGCTGAGAGGCAGCAGGAGACCCATGCTTTATAGTCTGCTGTTAATTCTAACTTGCTGGCTAGCTCTGTTCCACTCCCAGCCCCTCAGGGGGCTCTAGTTTCTTCTTCTGTAAAGTCAGGTCACAGCCTTAAAGTAGAGGTTCTTGATGTGAACACACGGCTGGGAAAAAAGTTAACATTTCCTCCCATTGTGAGTATAGGCAATAAACCACAATAGCATTAGAAGTCTCTAGGACTTTGTTACCAAGAGGAATCAGATATTTTTGTATCCCATCAAAGTTGTTGGAGGTACTTAGAAATATTATTTGCACTCATTACTATTCCCAGGTTATGAGAGTTATTAGACCTGACACTAGGTTTTGTTATAAGTCTTGAATTTTAAAAGAAATAAAAATATTACTGTATCAGAAATTTATCAATTTAACATTTCAGTTACTACTTTAATGGGCTTCCCAGGTAGCTCAGTGGTAAAGAATCTGCCTGCCAAGCAGGAGACTCGGGTTCAATCCCTAGGTCAGGAAGGTCCCCTGGAGAAGGGAATGGCAACCCACTCCAGTATTCTCACCTGGGAAATCCCATGGACAGAGGAGCCTGGCAGGCTACAGTCCATAGGGTTGCAAAGAGTTGTATGCAGCTTAGCGACTGAACAGTAACAACAAACCATTTTAGAATAAGGGGTTTCCATTGTAAGCCTACAGATTTTATTTTATGCATTTGGAAACAGTTTTCTGAGAAAGGGTCTATAAGCTTCAAGGAACTGCCAGAGGGCTCCATGAGACAAGAAGGCTGAGACCCTTGTCCCAGTTGGTCTCTAGGCCACCTGAACACCTGGGGCTTCAGGATCCAAGGGTATCAGGCCTGGGGCCACCCGTTCAGTATGCAGCCCCTGCCTCCTGCCGCCGTCCCAGCCCTCTCTGCTTCCACACCAGTAGTAGCGTCAGAGGCGATTCCCTGGCCGCTGTGCAGCCTGGTTGATGCTCAGTTACATCAGACCAACATCTCCCAATTTATTGGTGGCTGAAGACATCAGAGAAGCCTGGAATGGGGTGGGAGGGAAGGGGATGGAGGCCTTCCTGTCCCCTGAGGACCTGGGTTCCCCCTGCGTCCAGCATGAAGAGCACTGTGGTTACTCCACCTCTAGGGCTCCACACCCCCAAGGTTTCCAGGCTCCTCACCCTGGTTCTTCCCTGAGGCTCCTATGCAGAAATCCCAGATCTGGGAAACCTGGGCACTCCTTGTTTTGCAGGGAAGGAAGCCGAGATGTAGAGAGAGCAAATGCCTGGTCTAGGGCCACACAGCTTGTCAGGGTCAGAGGAGGAACGGGGCCCATCCAGTGTGGGTGCCATGTCCTAGAATAGTGTGACCTCAGTTTGCCAGGGGGGTGCCTTTACTGTGAAGGGGGTCTTCAAGGAGTCCTTTTCTGCACATTTACTCAACCTTTTACTTCGGGGACCTCACCTGTCTCTCTTATTTATTTATTTATCAGCAGTTCAAGTTCTCTCCTAAGAGTTCAGTCTGGTCGCTTAAGGAGCTGTGTCACTGACAGATCCCTTCACCATCTCAAAAGAAGAGAGATAAATGGACTAGTTCTTGAAATCCCTATCATAATCATTAGAATTTACGTTTTGACTTTGATCCTAGAGACAAAGACCAAGCTTAAAGCCTCACCATATTAACTATTCCTTCATCGATTATTGATTGAGCCTCTGTGTCAGGAACCAGGCTGAGCAATGGGCTAGACAGCAATGGACAGATGACCCTGACCTCATGGGGCTTCTATTCAAGATGGACATTGAATAGCTAGTTCAAGCATGCTGAGTGTATCAGAAGAAGAGTGGTGGGTCATAGGAGGAACTGATCAGCTGGTGTTAGTCAGCAAAGGCTTTTCAACGTAGGTGGCTTTTATGCTAAAACAGAAAAGGTTGATGGGAATGAGCTGGGGGAATTCTAGAAATCAGGACAGCATGTGCAAAGCCCTGAGACCGGGAGATGTCTTGATGGAGCAAAGAGAATGAGGAGAAAAGCAGTTGGTGAGGTTAGAGGGATAGAAAAGACTCGGAGAGCAAGACCTTGTATACTAGGGGAGGATCTGAAGGTATCTTGAGGGCAGTGGGAAGCCACAGAGCTTTCCACAGAAGAAAGACACCATCAGAGGCACCTTTTAAGATCACACCTGGTGCAGGAGAAGAACTGGAGTGAGAGGTGAGACAGGGCAAACTAGCTAAGAGACTCTTGCAGTAGCAACCATGAGAGAAGATAGCCTTTGGATCAAAGGTATTGCCTGATTGATGAGGATCTGGTCCAGGCTTGAGAGCTCTTTACAAGAAGGACAAAGTGGCTAAGGAACAGGGCAAGTGAGGCTCAGAGAGACTGCCTTCCTCTTATCTCCCCAGTGTCTGCAGGTAGTGGAGATCAGAGCCTCACCCTGGTGGGACAGGTAGCCCCCACCCCTGGCTGCTGAGCACACCTTGGCATTCGGTTGTATCAGCCCAGCTTCTTTATCATGTGGTCCCTGAAGTTGCTGGAAAAGCTGAGCAGATAGAGCCAGAAAGGTGAAGGAGGCAGCCCTTTCTGTTCCTTTAACTCATTATGTCTCTTAGGCCTTCTCTACTGAGCCTGGACACAATAAACCAAACTTCTGTGCTCCCTGCCATCCCAGAGTTCGTGACAAAAATAGTCACTCAGAAAGATACGTGACTCTGAGCTGTGAGAATTACAGGGTCAAGAGCAGAGGGGGCATTCAAAATATTTAACAACCTGGACAGCACATGCACAGGCCACTCAGAACGGGCCTCTGCCGTAACTCTCAGACAAGGCCGCAGAGCCTTCTGCTTGCCACAACGTGGCTTAGCCTCTGGCCTATGGGCCAGGCTGGAGGGCCCTGGGCAGGAGCTGAAGTCATGGAGGGCAGTGTCCCAGGGCTCAAGGTACTGACTACATAGCAACAAAGGTGGGAGTTTTCCCATATTTTAGGCACAGCGGTCCTGGTGTGTACCTACTGATCTAGAAGGAAGTCTGGGAAGGCTTCCTGGAGGAGGTGACATCTGAGCTGAGATCTGAAGGCAGGGCCTGTGAAGCTGGAAGCAGCAGTAGGAGAAACAGCTGTGGAAATGCTCCAAAGTGGGCCAGACAGTGGGGTATTTGAGGGCATGAAAGGGGCAGGGCACGTAGTGAGAGGAAGCAGAGTGACCAGCAGGAGCCATGCCCTCTGGGCCCTGGAGCCAGGGAAGGGCTCACATCTCCATGTGTGTGGGGTGCAGGAAGACTGGTCCGGGTACCACTGCAGGAGCTCAGGTGAGACGTGGCTGTGGCTTGGACAGAGGGGGAGAGGAGCGGGCAGGATGGGGAGAGGGGTGAGTATGGGGGTGAGGCAGAGGGGAGGGGTCCTGAGAGGGGGCCTTGGTGTCCAGCGTGTGCTGCTGGGGGTGCATCGCTCACCGGGATGTGCCAGCGGAGGAGGCCCCTTTGGAGGCAGAGGCTGTGCTGTGGACTGTTGAGTTCGAAGTTGGCAGGTGAAAGGTGTGCACCTAGTTCCTGAGCCTTCACGTGCTCACTTCTAAGACCCGGGAAGTAACACCTGCTTTATGGAGTTGTTGTAAATGTCGTTACAGACATGTCAGGAAGCACCTCACCCACTATAAGCCAGCAGTGACCATAGGTGGCCAGTGGTAGTCATTGCTTTTAATTAAATGTGTATGATCAGGAATCCTGCAAGATCCTGTTACAAAGAGGAGGCTCGTATGGTACCTCTTCTCCTTCATGCCATGCAGTTTTGGAGGCCCTGCCAGCCGTGGTGATGATGATGGTGAGATGGCAGCCGCCTCCCTGGCTTTTTGAAGTGGGTCAGACATCGGTCCCCCTCATTTAGGGAGCTGGTCTTGTGTAGAGGAAGGGTCACTGGGCTGGAATTCAGATATTTAGCTCTGTTCCTGCCTTGGGCAGGTCATGTAGTGTCTCTCAATGTTAGTATCTTCAGATGTAAAAGGGGTTTGGGTGACAATATGTACCTCTCAGGATGGTGATAACATTCAAACCAAATGACTTGTGCAGAGTTAATGGAATGCAGAGTGGTGCTTAGTAAAAGTTCCGGCTCTTGTTCTTTCTTATGTGACCATGGTTCCTGTGCCTTAGGAAAGGAAGAAGAAAGTCGCATCCAGCCCCTCCCAGCGGGACCTCAACCCCCTCCAGCCTTTGCCTCCTGTCTCCTCCCCTTCTCCTGCTGTGATCCAGCCCTAGAAAGCAACACTGCCTTCTCTACACACACCTACCCTCAGCATGGCATGCCCTTTTCTCACCCTCTGCCTGTCAAACGTCTTCTTTGTCTCCAGGGCCCAGGCAAGTGCCACCTCTTGCAGGGAGCCTTTCTGATGCTGCCAAGGAGAACTCACAGCTCCATCTCTCTTGTTCCCCCCAGCACTGTCATTCTGCCCTCCCTTGAACACATCCAGTGCTCAGCCTTGGGGTACAGTGCAGACCTGTGTCCTTGACTGTAAGCCTTAGAGCCTGTGACCTTGTCTGTTACAATCTCATACGATCCTCAACACTGAGCATGGGTTCACACACAGAAATCACCTAACTGGGTGGAACTGAATTAATTTGACTGATGGAGGCTCAGGCAGCAGCTCCGCCACCTTGTCCGTGGCTCCAGGCAAGGGCTGTGAGTCGGCACGGGGACTGAAAGGCCTGTAGCTGAGCAGGCGCTGTCCCAGACACATCAGAAAGGAACAGGTTGTTTGGGGCGGATGTTTTTATTTTTTATTTTTTTTTAATTTGTTTTTTAATTGGAGTGAAAGTGAAAGAAAGTGAAGTCACTCAGTCATGTCCGACTCTTGGCGACCCCATGGACTGTAACCCACCAGGCTCCTCCATCCATGGAATTTTCCAGGCAAGAATACTGGAATGGGTTGCCATTTCTTTCTCCAGGGGATCTTCCTGACCCAGGGATTGAACCTGGGTCTCTCGCGTCGCAGGCAGACGCTTTACCGTCTGAGCCATAATTGGAGTACAATCGTTTATAACATGTTAGTTTCCGCTGTAACAATGTAAATCAGTTGTAAGTATACATATAGCCCTTCCCTCTGCTCCCTCCCACCCCGCACTCCATCCCACCTGTCCCCATCACACCCATCTAGGTCATCACAGAGCACCAGGCCGAGCTCCCTGTGCTACACAGCAGCTTCCCACCAGAGATCTATTTGACACAGGGAAATATATATATGTCAGTGCTACTCTCTCAATTCACCCCACCCTCTCCTCCCCACCTTGTGTCTACAAGTCTGTTCTCTATATCTGTCTATGTTTCTCTTCCTCCCCTGCAAATAGATTCATCAGTACCATTTTGGGCAGATGGTTTTGTAGATGATGTCAAAAGGACTTTCCTCAGTTCGGCTATGGAGCAGCCGTGCCCACTGCCTCTGGTAGCTGGTCCATTGCAGTCAGTCTGCTCTGAGGAGCTGGACAGGGGTATCTAGCCCTACCTGATAGTGAAGTTAGGGACCCTTCTCTTGGGCCTGGGTCAGCCCTGGCTCCATGGCTCTTCCTGCCCCAGGCTCACCCCTTCCGTCCAGCCTCACTCCAGCCAGTGATCTCCAGAACAAACCTTGCCTATGATCACACAGCTTCAAACCTTCTGATGGACGAACCCTTTGCTAGAACCTGCCCTGGAGGCCTTCCAGGCTCCAGCCCTGCATCCTTCGTAGCATCCAGGCTCTCCGTGTCCACTGTTCCTGCTGCTGCTCACATTTCTAAGGATAGGACATTTCAGACTTCCTGCCATGGATCTTTTTGTTTTGAAAACATTATGCTCACTTGAAATCTTGCTTGGAGCCTGCTTCGCCTAGTTCCATCAGGGTAGAACTGACCCCTCCCTGGCTAGATCCCCCTGTGGATCGCAGACTGTCCCATCCTACCTGGAACACTTTGTACCTTTTAATACAAGGAGCACGTCTCGTGAACCATCGTTAGCAGTGGACTTTATAAAAAACAGTGCGTGCTGCTCAGGACTGACACACAGGTCCTGAGTGGCCCCGAGAAACGCTGTTCCTTAGAATGCTCGCAATAGCCCTGGAAGGTTGGTATAAGGATCTCCCTTTGCAGATGAAGAAGCTGAGGCTCAGAGAGGTTAATTAGCTTGCTCTGTGTCACACAGCTCTTCTGAATCAGAGCTGGGATTTGCACATGGGTCAGGCCCCTGCTAGCTCCATCTTCCCAGCTACCAGTTCTAGTCTGGGTCTGACACACACAGGAGGCAGTCAGTACCTGCTTGCTGATGAAAGAATGAGCATGAAGCTACTAAATGGAAAAAACAATGTGTCAAGGAGGGCTGGCTTGCTTGGTTTTTTAAAAATAAAAGAGGTTTTCTCTTATAGTTCTATGGATATGGTTGAAAAAAAGTGATGGTGTCATGCAGCATCTTAGATTGTTTTTGGACTGTCCACATTTTTAAGCAGATCATAAGACCATCATTATCTCTGCTGTACAGCGTGGAAAACTACCTCACTCTGAAAGCAGCTTGATGTTGAATGTCCCCAGCTAGCGGACAACAAGGAGAGGGTGTGTAGAGAAGGACACAGCTGGTCTTTGGAAAGCCAGTTAAGGCATTGGGTGTTATTCTTTACCCTGCCCAACCACGATGAGTTGTTAGGTTGTGTAGGCAGAGTCCCTGTGGCTAGAGTCCAATTTTCTGTCCTGAATTGCTTCATGCCGAAAATGCTTTGCTTTTGTTATTCCCCACCAAAGAGAAAAAAAGAAAGGAGATCCAACCAAGAGGGAGTGAGGAAGGACAAAAACTTTGAAATACCCAGAAGAAAGCTCAAGTGAGCCTGTTTCAAAGATATAATCAGCAGCAGAAGTCCAGAAAGAAAAAAAAAAAATCCATGCACAACTGTGGTAAGGTTGGAAATTACAGACCACAATCCTCGGGATAGAGCTCCTCCTTGCTCATATGTCTGGGAGCAACATGACCAGCTTAGCTTGGATCAACAGGCTCCATGTCTGAAGAGGAGATGCTTAAGGCTCTAAAGGCATCTCTGAGCCGAGGGTCTCTGGGACCCCTCGAGCAGGGGCAGCAGGGACTCCCAGAAAGGAGGTGTGACCCTGAACCTTCACCATCCCTGCTTGGCGGAGTCCCTGGTGCCCTTTCCCTTGCAGGTCCTGACCCATTCAGGCTTAGAGTCCATCTGGATATAGTAGAAACCCTGGCCCTCCTAGTCAGTGGGGCCTGGAAGTTCACTGCAGTTTTTCCAGCCACAGAGTCCTTAGGGCTGACTGTGGATGCCTACTGTCCTCTCCCGTCCACATGATGATGGCCCAGCACACAGCTTGGGCTTCTGCCCCAGTTTCCTCTTCTGGCCCATGGTTCCCACCTGTGACTGGATGACTGTTCTGAAGCTCAGTGAGCTTGGCTGCCAGACCTGAACCCCATCATACTCACTCCAGCTGTCTGGGGACCTGTATGAGCAGGCAGACACCCATCATTAATAACAATGAATAATTATTATTGACGACTAAGAATTATGATGATTCCTTAAATAACAGTTCTTATGGTTAATAAACTAGTGATTTAACCATGATTTCCAGGCCAGACTGCCTGGGTTCAAAGTTCTGGCTCCATTATTTATTGTGTGACTTTGGGCAATTTTGTGGGCTTCCCTGGTAACTCAGCTGGTAAAGAATCCACCTGCAATGAAGGAGACCCAGTTCGATTCCTGAGTCAGGAAGATCCATCCGCTGGAGAAGGGATAGACTACCCACTCCAGTATTCTTGGGCTTCCCCAGTGGCTCACGTGGTAAAGAATCCTCCTGCAATGTGGGGTTTGGTCCCTGGGTTGGGAAGATCCCCTGGAGAAGGGAACGGCTACTCAGTGCAATATTTTGGCTTGGAGAATTTCATGGACAGAGGAGCCTTCTAGGCTCTAGTCCATGGGGTTGCAAAGAGTCAGACAGGGCTGAGTTTCACTTTCATTGGCCTCTTAATACTGCAGAGAAAGATAATTTTTCCTACTTCACAGAACTGTTTATGAGGGTTAAATGAGTTAATATTTGTAGAGTATTTAGGACAATGCTTAGCCCACTATAACTACTACATTGCTGACTAAAATTACAATAGTCACAATAATAATCCTGTTCACCAACAATTTGTGGAACCTTTGCTACATGACAGGTGCATAAGCACTGCAGCAACCCAAGATGTGGGGCCTTTTGGTATCCCTGCATTTCAGACACAGAGGCTTGGGGAGGTTAAGGATGCAGCCCAAGGTCACCAACTGGGAGGAAACAGAGCCAGAGGTCAAAGCCAGACTCTGATTTCAGAACCAGTGCTTCTAAACAACCTTCAATAAGGACTTACTGAGCTCCAGTAGGTTTCCCAGTCACTCCTCTTTGAATCTCTAGATGGAGACTGGCACTTCAAGAAAAGCAAACTCAGAGCAGCAAGTAGGCTCGAAGACACTGGTGGGATGAGGCCTCAGATGCTGGTGGGGCCGAGACCATGGTATTTGGGTCTTATCTCCCCAGCTGAAGCCCAGTCTCCCCCATGACAGGAGACAAGCTTTTCTTCTTCTTCTTCTGTGCCTCCTTTAGAATGGATGGACATCTGAGCCCTCCACAGCACACTGCAGCAAGTCCTTGATCTACAGCTACTTCACCCAGGATGTCAGTGGCCAGAGTTGACCAGAGTCCATCAGCACTGTACATTAGCTGTGGTAATGCCCAAGGTTTGCTCGTGATGAACTTGTTCTTATTGTTCAGTTGCTAAGTTGTGTCCAACTCGTTGTGGCCCCATGGACTGCAGCCAGGATTCCCTGTCTTTCAGTGTCTTCTGGGGTTTGCTCAGACTCATGTCCATTCAGTTGGTGATGCCATCCAGCCATCTCATTCTCTTTCACCCCCTTCTCCTCCTGCCTTCAATCTTTCTCAGCATCAGGGTCTTTTCCAATGAGTTAGTTTTGACCATTGGGTGGTCAAAGTATTGGAGCTTTAGCTTCAGCATCAGTCCTTCCAATGACTATTCAGGGTTGATTTCCTTTTGGATTGACTTCTTTGGTCTCTTGCTGTTCAGGGGACTCTCAAGAGTCTTCTCCAACACCACAGTTTGAAAGCATCAATTCTTTGGTGCTCAGCCTTCTTTATGGTCCAACTCTCACATCCATACATGACTACTAGAAAAACCATAGCTTTGACTAGATGGACCTTTGTTGGCAAAGTAATATCTCCCAGCTTTTTAATATGGTGTCTAGGTTGGTCATAGCGTTTCTCCCAAGAGAAAGTGTCTTTTAATTTCATGGCTGCAGTCACTATCTGCAGTGATTTTGGAGCCCAAGAAAATAAAATGTGTCAATGTTTCTACTTTTTCCACATCTATTTGCCATGAAGTAATGGGACTGGATGCCAAAAAATAATCTTAGGGTTTTTTGTACATGTGCTAAGTCGCTTCAGTCGTGTTCCACTCTGCGACCCCAGGGACTGTAGCCTGCTGGGCTCCTTTGTCTTAATGTTGAATTTTAAGCTAGCTTTTTTACTCTCCTCCTTCACCCTCATCAAGAGGCTTGAATAAAATCTTTGACATGAAAAAAAAAACCCACAAAAGAGGCTCTTTAGTTCCTCTTTGATTTCTGTCATTAGAGTGGTATCATCTGCATATCTGATGAACTTAAGGAGAGTTTAAATTCAGCCAAGGAGCTGATGCCTCCACACCCTAGCCTGATTTCAGACTTCCATTGCAGAGACCTTACAGGAAAGGGGAGAGGGTGTATACTTTCACCAGACTCAGAGCACAGAATGCTGAACTGAGTACAAGGTATGCTTAGGGAGCAGGGTGGAGTTGTAGCTACAGGAGAGTCGAGGTTCTCTGACCTACAATTCTGACCTGTGATGACCTACTTTTTGAGGGTTTAAATTTTAGTAACCTGAAAGGAAATACTCGTAAAGGTAGGTATTGATCTATAGAGGTAAAAACCATCAAGTCAATTGTGCCAGATAATGCAAATTTATTTTTAAATGTTAGACAGTAGAAAAGGCAGTGTATTAGTCATATTACTATGTAATTTGACTTGAAATCCATTTAAGAGACATGCATTGAGTGTGGGCAAAGCACTAAGTGGAAAAGAGAGAAGGGAGCTACAAAGAAGCCCCAAGATGTGAACTTTGCTTCCAGACCCTTCCACCCCAGTGATCTTGTGGTTGCCAAAGCCACGGCTTTATTTTTTTTTTTTTTTAACATGGAAAGAGATGAGACAGTCCTTCATGATTAGGCTTAATTCAGCCAGAGACTTTGCCCTTAAAAACAGGCCTGGTTTTTATGTCATCTGCTTTCTGTATAAAAAACCACATTAGTTTATTCATTAAAACCTAGAGTTGATTGTCTGGTCCTTGGAATAGACAGGTTATTTGATTTTTTTTTTTTTAACTTAAGAAAAAAATGAATGTGGTATTTGTATAGGGCCTGCTCCGCTAGGTACCATGCTGAGCTCTGAGGGGATGGTGCTGGGCAGAGTCCCGATCCCTGCCCTTGGGGAACCTGCAGTGTGGGACTCACTCAACAAAGTGTCCCAGACGGTACTTGATTACAGACCTGAGATGTGCCACAAGGGAAATCTCCGGTAAACAGCCAGAGGAGCTCACTTGGTCTGGCAGTTCGGGGCTTCTCTGAGGAGATGGTGTTTAAGCCGAGAGTGGGGCAGGATGGCTTTGGATTAGGCAGCCAAGGGGAGAGCAAACCAGTTTCCAGGCAGAGGACCAGCGTATCCAGGGTCTCAGGTTGGGAAGAAGAGGACCTAAAAGGAAGCCAGTGTGCAGAGAGCAGAGACTGGGGGTAGATGGATGTACTGAGAAACCACGTATTGCAGAAACTGGGCCCTAGAAGCAGCCTTTCAGGGCTGCTTGTGGACTTTGGATTTGACCTTCAAAGGAATAGGGAGCTGTCAAAGGGTTTTAGACGGGGGAGATGATTTCATGAGTATTATTTAAAATTCCCTCTAGCTTCTGGATAGTGAGAGGATTGGAGTAGAGGATGGGGGATACCAGTTAGGAGATGACTTCAGGCGTCCAGGTGAGACATGGTAGTGGCTTGGTAAGGGTAGAGGCGCTGGAGAGGAAGAAAACCACTTTAAGAGGTGTCTGCTTAGGAGGTAGGACAGACAGGGCCTGGTAACTCACTGCCTGTGGGTAGTAAGGCACAGGGGGTGCCAAGGCAGCCCCCCAGGCTTCTGGTGGGGCCACTGCTAGGTGGTAGCACCATTTACTGTGATTGAATGTGCTGGAAGAAAGCTAAAAAAAAAAAAAAAAGCTCAAAGCAAAACACTAGGAGACTCTTAGGTCACAAGAAAGAGTCTAACACTGACCAAGAAGTGGGGAAAGGACAGCAAACTTACAATCCCCCAAAGCCTAAGTGCAAATGGCCAAGAAATAGACAAGATACTCAGCTGGTATTCAAAAGCTGCAGATTAAAATAACGAGGCTACATTTACCTATCACACTGACAGTGGTAAAAGAGCACCCTAATGCCCAATGTTGTCGAGAGTACGAGGAACTGGCATGCTGGTATACTGCTGGTAGAAGTTGCAAGTGATATGTGTCTTGGGTGTGTTGGTGAGTGTGGGGAAATTATGATTTTTTACTGTTAAAAAATATCCTGTAAGTACTTAACCACACAAAGATATATGTGCAGAGATATTATTTATAGCAGTGAAAAATTGCAAACATCCCAGATGTCCATACGTTGGAAATTAATTACACATCTATGTAATTGTTTAAAAAGTAGATTAAAAATAGTGTGTATAAAGTGATCCATTGTGTAAACTCTCTGGATGTGTATCTATGTGAATAGCTGTGCATGTGGGTACATATACCAAGTGGTTTAGAAGGAAATCTAAAATCATATTGCTAGTGATAGATGAGTTTTTACTGTATTTGGGTAAATAGAGAAAATGATACTTTAAAGGAAGAGAAGACAATAACTTTAGTGTATGTAGTTAAAGTGTTGCTATAAGGAAACCATGGAAGGGAGTAACTAATTCTGACAGGGGGTGGTGGAAGCAGGCTTCACAGAAGCGGTGTCACTGGACTGAGAATGAATAATCAGGCCTACATTTGTTTCCCGGTTCCTACACAGCTTCGTAGCTCATATTCAGAAGAAATAGGGAACTCCCCAGAAAGAAAAAAACTGAACCGGTTCTGCAAACCTTTCTGTTTGTTTGCTCCCTGGTCATAAAAAATTCATGCCAATTAATTTAAAACCTGATGACAGGGAATGGCAGCTTAAAGACTCAACAACAGCTTCGATCGGTGTCCGATACAATCACTGTGCCGCAGTCTCCCACCTCCCCAGGCTCGGTTGGATTTTATCCTCGTTTGCAGCAGCAATGGCATTCCTGGATCCTTTGTCATCAGCTCTATTTCCTTGGTTACTATCATGGATCTTTGAATAAGGAATTGCTTTCACTTCACATGTTCTAAACTTGGTTTTAGAAATTATGCAGCTTCCTACCAGAGGGTCCTTTTGGGAGCTTAAATATGCCTTGATAGGTCTAGTTACTTTGTGGAAAAACTGGTGACCCAACAGAACAGGATGACCCTGCCTTGGTTTGCAAACAGAACTTAATTGGTGGCCTTATGACATGGAATTGAAAACGTGGGGTCTGAGGAAGGCCAGCAGGGAAACTGAATACACCCACAGAGCCCAGGGTCAGGAGTAGGCCGTGAGGGCCCCAGTCCTGGGGTCCTTCAGTTACCAGCTGTGTGACCTCCAACAGCTTTCCTGACACATAATGAGCATCAGGTGTTTTTCCTGTTTCAGCTTTGAAACAGGATGGTCTTAGATTCCAAGGTCTGGCCGCAGCAAAGTGAGGGAATTGAAAACAGCCTTCCCAACATAAGGCAGGAATCCTGCTGGGAGGAGGGTAGACATGGATAAGCATTTAAAATTTCAAACATCAATTATTTTAATGACAATTAGAAAAGAGTATGGGCTTCCCTGGTGGCTCAGAGAGTTAGAAATCAGCCCACAATGTGGAAGACCCAGGTTCGATCCCTGGGTCAGGAAGATCCCCTGGAATAGGAAATGACAACCCACTCCAGTATTCTTGCCTGGAGAATTCCATGGGCAGAGAAACTTGGAGGGCTACAGTCTACAGATTTGCAAGAAGTCAGACACGGCTAAGCGACTAACATATTCACACACACACACACAGAAAAAAATATATAAACAGTGCACCAAACCTGTGACTGCATAGGTATTTGTACAAAGCATGATTGTGATTTCCCTTAAATTGTTAACAACTTTCTTTTTTGCAATTATAGAATCCATCCTAATAGAAAGGTGGTCTTCCATTGGGCTATAGAGAAAAGACGAAGAAACAAAGAACTCAGAAACATTTAAAAAAAATTGTTTTGGAGTATAATTGATTTACCATGTTGTGTTAAGTTTCAGGTGTACAGCAAAGTGGATCTGTTACACATATACACATAGACACTCTTTCTTATACTCTTTTCCTATATAGAGGAGCCTGATGGGCTGCAGTCCATGGGGTCATAAAGAGTTGGGCATGACTGAGCGACTAACACTTACTTAGCGTGAGAAGCTTTTTTAAAAAATCCATTAAACATAGAGTTAAGTAAAATAGGTGAATTGATTTGGAAAGATTAGTATGTGGTAGTAGAGTGAGACACCGATGTGGTAAAAATCGAGAAATGGTTCCAACGTGACTGCAGCAGGCCTTGGACAGATGGCCAAACCTCCCTGCGTTACCGTTCTCTCACCTGTACTATCTCCCAGGGTGGTTATGAGGATCATAAGATAATATCCATAGACATCACTGGCTCACTAGCTGTCACGTAGTAGGGACTCAAATATATGAGTTTCTTTCCCTTTTCCTTAGCCTCACCTTTCTAGGTTGAAAGTGATCTCTGAGGGATCACTGCGCCTTTCAATGCAGGGGGCTTGGGTCAGTCCCTGGTCTGGGAACTAAGACCCACATGCACTGCAGCGTGGCCAAAAAGAATAAAATAACAATGAAAGTGATCTCTGAGATTGGCCAGACTGGCTCCCTTACTTTCCATGTGATGTAATTGAAGCCCGATTGGGGAAAGACCAGCTCCTAAAGTCACATGCTCCTGACTCCACTGGTCTCAGACGTGTGCAATGCCTGGCAGATGTGATCACAGGCCTGAAAGGTCTTTGGGAAACACAAAAGGCATGGGAATGCAAATGAGTTCATTGCACAGGCCGCAGTCATGGTGGTGGGGAAGGGGTAGTCATGATCTGCATGGTCCTTTCCAGGGTAGTACATCTTCATAGCCCCTGCTTTGCAAAATGATAAACTCTGTAATGATAAACTCTATACCAACAAAGGTCCATATAGTAGAATGTATGGTTTTTCCCATCATCATGTATGGATGTGAGAGTTGGAAATCATAAAGAAAGCCGAACACCGAAGAATTGATGCATTTGAACTGTGGTGTTGGAGAAGACTCTTGAGAGTCCCTTGAACTACAAGGAGATCCAGCCAGTCCATCCTAAAGGAAATCAGTCCTGAATATTCATTGGAAGAACTGATGCTGAAGCTGAAACTCCAATACTTTGGCCACCTGATGCGAAGAACTGACTCATTGGCAAAGATTGTGATGCTGGGAAAGATTGAAGGCAGGAGGAGAAGGGGATGACAGAGGACGAGATGGTTGGGTGGCATCACCAACTTGATGGACATGAGTTTGAGTAAGCTCCGGGAGTGGACAGGGAAGCCTTGCATGCTGTAGTCCATGGGGTCATAACGAGTTGGACACCCCTGAGTGACTGAACTGAACTGAACTGAAACTCTCTGTAGAGAGGGAAAAAATCTGGAAAAATACCCCCAGATGTTGGGAGTGTATTAATATAGTAGCATTTTTCTTTGCTCTGTTTCTCCTGGTATTCATGATTGCTTGCATTTTGATATCTATGAAAAATAAAAATAAGTGCCAAAAATATTAGAAAGCTGAGTTTTCTGTACTGCAAGTTGGGAGATGTTGATGCACTTCTTAGCCTGTAACTATTATCACACTTCATTTTTTGACTATCACACTTCAGTTTTGAAATTCTCCTCCAGCTCCTAATCATTAGCAACTTCCCCAGTTACATGGGATCATACGTGGTTTGTAACCAATATTGTGTATAAAAACCTGTGATGCCTTTTAGTCCAGTGGTCTCAAGGGATTAATTGTGATCATCTTCTTGTTTTGCAGATGGAAAAACTGAGAATCAGAGAGGGCTAGTGATCTCTTGGATACCTGGTCAGTAGGTAAGTGATAATGCTGAAAGCGAGCCTGAAATAAGGTCTATGTCTAGTCTCCGTGATTCAATCTCTGCAGGCCCGTCTCCCCAATCTTGCGATTTTTCTGATTTGCGCAGTTCAAGCTAGGAAATAAGATGAGTTGTTCTGAGGCATTTGGGTATTATCTGCGCTTGTGGTTTCTGTTTGTCCCCACTGTTGAGTTGGAATGTTTAACAAGTAGCTGTATGAAGGCTTCTTAAGCGTCTCCTGGCCCATCCTGGGAATGACAGTGATCTTGGGTGGCCTTGGCCTGCAGTGGCTTGAAGCAGGGTTTCAGTTCCGACCAGAGATCGAGGTCGGGCCACGGCATTGAGAGCGCTGAATCCTAGCCACTAGGGCAGCAGGGACTGTGGCCCATCAGCTGGGTAGAAATGAATTTCCGCATGGAGATGGAAAGCAGTGAGGCAAGTAAAGTCTTTATTAGAAGGAGCAAGAGGATGGTGCATGTGGACAGATACACAGGCGGGCTCAGAGAGAGATTTGCTGAGCTGCGCCCTGGTGGTGGTTTGAATCACTTTTATGGGGCATGTCTTCCTGGTTTCCTTTGGCCCATCATTTTGCTTCGCCTGGTCCTGAGTCTGCATTTGGTGTGTCTCAGGGTCCTCCCCTGTGTGTGTGCCCATCTCTTAACCAAGATGGATTCTAGCAAAGAGGCTTATGAGCATTTGATATCACTTACTCTGAGGTGATACCCCCTCTCTTTCGACCTCCAAGGAGCCTTTCTGCACACATGTAGTTGGGAAGGTCTCCTTGATCTCGGGAATGAGGAGTATGTGGTCTTTTATCTGGGCGGGGCCCAGCCTCCTCCATCCTCCTCCTTTTATGGAGTTTCTGCTATTGAGGAGTTTTTGTCCACAGGGGAGAAGCTGTGCAGCCTGGAGCCCACCCGTCTCCTGCCTCAGTAGGGTGGGTTAAAACCTGGCCCCTGCTGTGTGCCTAATGGAACATCACTGCCCCTTCTTCAACACACCCAAGAGTTTGGTTTGTGGAGAACAGAGAGCCTTGCACTAGGGGCGTCAGGAGTCGGGGTTCCTGTCACACAGCGAGCTGCTCTGTGACCTTGAACAAGCCACTTAACTCAGGGATACATTCTTTTTCAGACTGTTTTTTTCCCCAGAATGTGTGTTGCCGGCCTCTGTGCCAGGCACTGAGGCTAACAAGATAAATACAACACAAAGCTTTGCCCGGGAGGCACTCACAGCCCAATTTATGAGCTCCTCCATTTCCTCATTACTGTCTGATCATGAGAATTTCTAACATCTGCTTTGGAGTTTATAATCTCCAGGGCATTTTGTGATCTTCCCCGAAACACCATAAGATGGAAAGAAGTTGTTATTGCCATTTTGCCAAGGAGAAAACTACAGCTTAGAGGGTTGGCCATACAGTGAGTGAGGCTTAGAGCTGCCCTTGAATCTACATATACTAGCTCCCAAGCAGGGACTAAAATGTTGGGGAGATCAGCAACCAGAAGGAACCTACCCTGGTGGAGAGATACTTCAGTGCAAGGAGTACTTCCCTGCATCTAACTGGATATTCCAGAAACCAATGTCTTCTCTGATTGAGAGTGAGTCAGCCTTGGGCTCTAGGTCTGCTGATAATCAGGGGAAGATATGCTGTACTCCCAGAGTCGCCTCCTTCAGGAGACTGCGATTCAGCATATCAGAGCGAGCCCACCATGGTCCAGAGGGGCGCAGCACCCCCTCTTCTGCGGGACCGTCCTGAGTGCTGTTGCCTCCCACCAAAGCTTAATGATCCTGGGAGCTTCTGCTTTTGCAGAGTTGCCTGGCCTCGGGCAAGACATGGAGACTTGATAGAAATTCGAGGCTGTGCTGTTTGTTTGTGGGCATGACAGCTTCTAGAGCTGGAAGCTCTTGGACTCCCTCACAGTCTGGAATTTCAGAGAGTGCGTGAATCACCTCAGAGACTGGGCCTGGCTTTTCTGTTTCACAGTGTGTGTGTGCATTGTGAATTGTGGCCATCTTTGATGAAGACGTATGTGTGTGATGTCTGGGAGCTGCAGGATTTGTGGCGAATGTGTGTGTGCCTGTGTGGGGCATGGGGTTCCTAAGGAACATGTGTGCGCATGTGTGTGTGTGCACGGGTGTATGTGTTTTAATCTCTAGGAAGCAATTCTCATATGAAAAAAAGAAAACACTTACGGGTGTAATTTTTCAACAGGACTCAGAAATGGGCTTTTAATAAGCATCATTAAACTCTTTGATTACAAGGGGAGGCCAGCATGCTTTCATCCTGGCTTAGATCACACAGCTCTCCCTGGCTCTGTTCTTGGGGGTCAGATGAAAACTCCTACTATTCATACTGGTCTCTCCAAAGCACCCCCTCCCCTCTCTTGCCCTCCCCGGCCCCTGCCCCTACCCTGTGCTTTCTGATCTCTCCGCTTGGACCTTGACGCAGACAGGGCTGGTGTCAGGACTGACAGATGATAGCCGCGGGTACGCCTGGAATCTGAGCGTCCCGTGTCTTGCCCTGTCCCAGCAGGCAACTTTAGAGTCTTTGTTTAGGAGGTGCTCTGAGGCCAGAGATCCGGGGCCCCTTCCTTCCCCCCAGGGTCACTTACAGCCACTGCCACCCAGCAGGACTGTGAGTGCGTACAGACCCTTTCCTGCATGGATTGGGTTTCCCCTCGTCTGACACGGGAGGATGAGAAGCTGTGCTGAAAGACAGGTTTCTCTCTGAACTGAAAGCACTCTGCCAGGTCTCCAAAGGAGGCTGGTTCCCAGAGCGATTATCTTTCCTGAACCGAGAGCAAGGTGCTCTGTTGACAGGAAGCCCGGTAGGTTTAGCAACAGGCTTATCAGGCTGGGCTGCAGGAATGTTCATTCATGTCAACAGGTCTGGGTTTGTGCAATTCTGTTCTGCGACTGGTATGTTCTGATTTGCCCGGGTCCTTCTCAGAGGCAGTGCCCCCCATAGGGTGTGGAGTTCTGCTTCAGTTGTCTTTGTTCACCCCACGGGACCCAGCCCAGAGGTACCTGGCCTGGGGCTGAGTGTGCAGTGTTTGTGGTCTACATAGAAGCCACTGGCTCCAGGCAGCAGACTGGTCCTGGGTGGGGTATTCATGCCTCAATTAATATATCAGGTCCTCATTAGAGTTCTCTTACTGCACCAACTACTCATTTTCTCTGTGCCTTGGTTGGTCTTGGAGGGTCTGCCCTATCTGAAATGCTCTATCAAGTTCTTATAGGGTCTTGGGCCTCCCTGGTGGCTGAGATGGTACAGAATCTGCCTGAAATGTGAGTAGACCTGGGTTCAATCTCTGGGTTGGGAAGATCCTCTGAAATAGGGAATGGCTACCCACTCTAGTATTCTTGCCTGAAAAATCCCATGGGCAGTGGAACCTGATGGTCTTCCTTCCATGGGGTGGCAGAATCAGACATGACTGAGCAACTAAAACCACACCCACACACACACATTGAGTTCTTATCAGCAGCTTTTTTGCAGTGGCCAACCTCTGGTCCCTAAGGCCCTAGTCATTGGCTCAAAACTGGTTTCAAACCAGACAAACCACTGAACATTAAAGTCCTGCTACACCTCCCAGGTGGGTGTGCTGCCTTGACCTTGAGGCTGACCCAGCCAGCCTTCCAGGGCTGTGGCCACAGCCATTCAGTGTCAGTTCTCCAAATACCCTCAGTCATTGCTTTCAGGGACATCCATTTTATTAAGAACCTGCTATGCAAAGCTCTGTGATAACATATTTGATATAGTTTTCTAATTTTATACCCATTTTCCAGATGGGATAACTAAGTTTCAAAGACATTAACATACCTGTTATATATAAGTAGTCAGTGATCATGCTAGGACTTGAACCCAGGTGTTTGGATTAGAAAACAGAAACTCTGCATTTCTGTAAAGCATATAGCATACAGTGGCTAGCAGAAAATAGTTGTCACATATTAGTGATACTTCTTTTAAAAGTAATTTTTTTGATAAAGCATTCATCACATTGTACCCTAATTGATGGTTCTTCTGTGGTCCTCTCCCACTGGACTGTGAGTTTCTTGAGAAGAGAAACTGGAGCCCCAGCCTCTAGCAAAGTACAGGATTTAGAGCAACTGATCAATAAATTTTTGAATGATTAACAATAGTCAGAATATCTCCTTGTGCTGGTTGTTGGCTATGTGCCAGGCGAAGTGCCAAGTGCTCTGTATGTATATTATTTTGTTTAATTCTTAAAATAACCCTGTGAGATAGATGCTGTTATTGTAATATTCATAATAAAGAAAGTATAGGCTCGCAGAGCTTTGGGTAACCTTTCTAGGTTGCACCGTTGCTAAGTGGCAGAGCTGGGAATGGGACCCTGGCCGACTGCCACCTGTGATGTCGTGTCTCGTCCAGATGCTCTGGCCTTCCAGGGATGTCCCAGCATCCCTCACAGCCGTAACCGATGCCCAGGGCTCCTCCAGTGGCTTCCTGTGAAGCTGTCACTCAAATCCAGCGCCTGTTCATCCGAATCTGTGTGAGCTCTCCATCCAGAAGAGGCAAAGCTGGTGAAGGCTGGGGGGGCCACAGTCACATGTGAAAGACAGCGTGAAGAGCCACGAATAAAATAGACAAGAAAGGGTTTCCTTCCTGGAGAGTAAACCATCTGATTTATAAGACACAAGCAGGGGCAAAGTCGACATCAAAAGGTACAAGCTTCTGAGAACAGTGGTGAAGTGATTCAGCAGCGTTTTCTGGGGGCATCTCTTAGGCTCGGCAAGGAGGCTGCTGCAGACTCCTGGTGGGGGGTGAGGTCAGGCGAGGGGAAAGGCCTCGGTGCCTTGATCCCTGGGGAGGGCCTTCCCTTCTGAGACCTTCCCACAAGACCTCATGAACCGATGATTTATTTCATCATGGGGAGTTCATCTTATGCAAGCCGAAGAAATGGTACTCCGCCTTCATTGCCACAAGATAAATGACCCTTTGTGACTCTGTTCAGAGGGGAGCAGGAGCATGTGCTTTTAGTGAATGTGAAGGAGTGGGGAGAAGGATTTGAGCTGGGAAAGAAAGGGGACTGCAGTAACCCCGGAGGCTGCCTGGGTGGGACTAGGATTCTGACTAGTCCCACTCGACGAGGGCCCACTTGGCATGAATCCAGGCATGTTCTGTGTCCTGGGACTCCAGGGAGGTACACTGGTGCCTCATCTAAATGCTACGACAGAACAGCTACCTTGGGAGACCACACGTGAACACTCCCTGGCCAAGAGAAAAGTAAGCAGTGTGATGACATGGTGACGCACCAGTTAAAGCCTTCATGGACATGGCTTTGGGTGGCTGCGGGCTTCGCTCTTCTGAAGCCTGGCCCTGTGCACCCCGAAAGCAGTGGCGATACCAGCTCTTGCAGCTGGGTCTTGAGGGAACTTGGTCTTTCCCCCACGGCAATGATTTTTAACCATGCTCTGCAGAGCCCTGGGGCTTTAGTGGAATCCTCTCTGAGATTTCCTCTGGAGACAGGCAGACGATTCCCTGTTGGCTTCTGGAAGCCCGCCTTGCTCATCCTCCTCTCTCTGTTTGCTCACTGGGCTTCCTTGTTGCCAAGACCGGTTTCGGCTGGGTGCACTCTGTGACCGCGCCATTTGTTTACGGCCAACATTTGCTCTCATTGGCCATTGTGTCTGTTCGGATTGGTTGCTGTCTATGCCATATCCATCGTTAGATATTTTGAATGTCACTCCTGCTTGTAAGCGTCCCTTTTGTTCAGAGCCAGAATGCCCATACCAGCTGCATCCCAACAGGGACACGTGGTGCCAGCCACCAGCCTATGAACCATAGGCTTCACAGAACCAAGACAGTTTTGCTCTCTTTGAGAAGTGCTTGGCTGAGCTTCCTCATTCATCCTAGGGCCACAGAGTCACCTGAATGTCACCAGCCCACATGCCCACGTGAGGCTTGACGATTCATCTAACCCTGCCCACGGCCACCAGAGCAGAAGCCCTGGTTTTGCTGCCATTGCAGACCTGGGAGCAGGAGCTGGGCTTTTTCATCCCAGGCCCTGGCAGATAGCAGGCTTTACTGCCTGCCTGTGGATATGATTCCCAGATCCACTCAGCTGTGCCTTTCCGAACAGGCTGCTTTCTCAAACGAGCAGGATGTGCCAACTTTTCTGGCAGAATTCCTTATGAACGTTTGTTCTTTCCTTTCCCCTTGTCTTGGGGGAAAAAAAAAAGAAAGGCAAATGAAATGGCAGAAGAAATGTTCAATAAAAGTGCATGCATTTGAGTTGCAGGCAGACCACAATTTATATCTAGGCTCTGCTCCTGATTAGCTGTTTGACCTTGGGGAACTGGCTCAATCTTCTGGCCTCAGTTTCCTTATGTGTAAGGTGGGAATGTTGGGAAAAAATGACAAGTACATTACCATGTGCCTGGCAGGGTTTTAAGCATTTCCCTGACCCCCTGCGGTAGGGAACCCTATCCTCTCCTCATCTTTCAGATGAGGAAATTGAAGTGCATAGTGATGGAGTGACTTTTCCAAGGTCACACAGCTAAATGGCGAAGCCCATACTCAAACCTAGGTGGTCTGGCTACAGGGTCTACACTCCAGACTTCTCCAGCTCTCTCTCAGGGCTGTGTGAGAACCGAGTAGCTCCCAAGTAACGTGACTGGAGTTGAAGATGCTCTTTTTACAAGCTCATTTTCTACTCTTGTTCTGTGTCCAAGAGAAATAGAAGAAAAGAAATCTTTCCTCTCACCGAGTACTACTCTGCTGGGTTCTTCACTGTACGCTTTGTATGTGTTATCTTATTTAAATGTACTGTTTCCCTTTTTATTAATAATATTGTTCCAGGTGTACAGATGAGGGGACAATAGAATGAGCAGCCCTGACAGGTAGTGAGCTCCCCATCAAGGGAATGATACAAAGAGGAACAAGATGGCCTTTGTCAGGGCTGTGGTGGGGATTCTAGCCTTGGATTTTGGGATTTTTCTTTACAAGGTACTCTTCATTGCTTGGTCCAGGATCTGATCAGTTCCCTGGGTTTTGTGAAAAAAGAGTGGATCAGAGGAAGTCCCTTGAGCTGTTTCCAGTGCTTCAGTGTCTTCTAGAAATTATACACCGACCCTAAGCGAGCAGCAGAGGCCAGCGAAGCAGTTTCTGCCTGTGTCTGGAATTTATTTGTTTGGGAATTAAGAAACCCAGATTCTAGTATAAGCTCTGCAGTTCTTTGGAAAATCATTTAACCTCTCTGTACCTTTTGTTCAAAAGAGATATAATAACTTTAAAGAGTTTCTATGTCTAAAGAGTAACACATGCATAAAAGTTGAAAGTGTCATACCAATAAGATTTATTAGCATATATAGTCCCTCTTCCTGGTAACAACTTCAATCTTTAAATATTCCAAAAAGTGAGTCAAGGGAAATGCTGTTTCTTCTAGGGCTAGAGCCCAGGAGGAAGAGAGACTGAAAAATGAGAGAAATATAGCCAACTCATCATTTTTAGTTTAGAGAGCCTCCAAGCCTAAAGCAGAACCTCTAACATAGGTAAAAGAGGAAAGAATGGAGAACTTACCTTTGCGTTTCCTTGCAAACAAAGGGAAAAGGGAAAGCTGATGGGTTATGTGTTCTCAGTGGCGAACACTGAGTCTTTGTTGAGGAGTAAGGAAGCACAGATGACAAGCTATTAGCTAGGCAGAGAGAGGCAGAGCTTGTGCAGGAGTGGCATGTATATAATGTATTAACTTGGCTTCTGGAACCAGACTCTGTAACAGAGATTTGTGTGCAGAAAGTTTACTGGGCTTGCCTTCGGGGTCAACACCTGTCCAGGAGTAAGGGAAGTGAGACTGGATCAAGGGAGGAATTGGATGGCTTCCCTGGTGGCTCAGATGGTAAAGAATCCACCTGCAATGCCAGAGACCTGGGTTCAATCCCTGGGTTGGGAAGATCCCCTGGAGAAGGGAAAGGCTACCCACTCGAGTATTCTGGCCTGGAGAATTCCATGGACTGTAGAGTCCACAGGGTCTCAAAGAGTCAAACACGACTGAGCGACTTTCACTTTCACTTTCATGTCACAGCAGAGGCATCAGCCGATCCCCCAGGGAGCTCTGGAGCTGGGACAGTCCTTCAGTGCCCTGCACTGAGTCAAGAGGAGTTGGCCTTACTGCCCTCAGCAGCAGCAGCAGCTGGGCAGGATACCTGGGTGAGGCAGCTCCCTTGGGCAGAGGACCGTCCCTGGAGTGGGACTCTGCTGAGACCTGTCAGCAGGCAGGACCAACAATGCCCAGGGCTGGGGAACTGAGTGCCTCGTCCCGAGAGCTCCTTTGAGCAGCACATCACAGCATCCTCTGCACATGGCGTGCAGGCAGCCCTTTCCTTACATCCCACTACACATCACTCATTCAAACAGTTCAGATGTGGCCTCAGAATTTTTGCAGATACTGTACTCTGGATAAATGTTATCAACCAATTGGAATTGGCTTGTGTGAAGGAACCCGTGGCTCCCTTTGGCCCCTCCATCCGTAGGAGACATTCAGTGATGGCGTAGTAATGAGCCTTGTGTCATGATTGCTCTTTCAAGATTGGACAGTAGGCAAACCTTAGACAAGTTCCCTGAAATGATGAGTGGAAAATGTGATTTTTAAAACATGTTTTCATGTTATTCCCTTTGACCCCATTCCATTTATTTGAGCTCCGCCTTCCCTGGGGCCTCAGACAGTAGAGAATCTGCCTGCCAATGCAGGAGACCTGGATTTGATCTTTGAGTCGGGAAGATCCCCTGGAGGAGGAAATGGCAACCCACTGCAGTATTCTTGCCTGGAGAATTCCATGGACAGAGGGGCCTGGTGGGCTACAGTCCATGGGGTTGCAGAGTCAGATATGACTGAGCGACAAGTATTTTTATTTTGTTTTTCTTTTATTAAATGCAGTTTTCCCCATGATTCTTTTCCTTTTCTTCTCTTTCTCTTTTTAAGTTTGTTTAAATTATTATTATTATTATTTTTTTTGGAGAAGGCGATGGCACCCCACCCCAGTACTTTGCCTGGAAAATACCATGGATGGAGAAGCCTGGTAGGCTGCAGTCCATGGGGTCGCTAGGAGTCAGACATGACTGAGCGACTTCACTTTCACTTTTCACTTTCACACATTGGAGAGGGAAATGGCAACCCACTCCAATGTTCTTGCCTGGAGAATCCCAGGAACGGGGCAGCCTGGTGGCTGCTGTCTATGGGGTCGCACAGAGTCGGACACGACTGAAGCAACTTAGCAGCAAATTATTTTTTACTACATACTCTCTTGTCATCTCATCCTTTTTTATTTTGACTATCATCCACTTCAGATATCACTTCTTCACCCAGGTCACTTGCCAAACCTGTCTATCCGATTCACTTCTCTAGTATCCAGAACAACAATAAATGATATCCATGCTTAGCCCATGAATAAACAGATGCTTGGAGAGGTTAAGATATTTTTTGAAGATGAGACATCTTTCAAGAGACTGGGGGTGTGCTTTTTCTTAGGTCTGTTAACTCCCAAAGTCTGTGTCCTCTTTTCTCCCCCTATGAGATGTTTGTCAAGGTGATCTCTGGATGACTCCAGGTTCTCCTATTTGAGTCTCGACTGGCTGAGAATTCTACAGACTTCAGTTGTTAATCCTGTTGGTCATTCCAAACCGTTGCAGAATGAGGGGAGCCACCCTGCACCACTGGGTGGGTGGTGACCCTTCTGCTTTCCCTGAACAGGGTAACTGTAGACTGCTGGGGGCAGCCTGGCCTCTGGGTCCACTAGCTATCCATGTCATTGAATTACAGAGATGCTCCAATGGTGGGGAGCTTTTGGGATTATAAACTCACTGTCAGGGTCGATGGGATGTGGCTGACGCTGAAGCCAACAAATGACTTGTTTTGACTCTTGATAAATGAGACTTCAGTCGGTCCAGCTGGCCACCTGCCGAAAGCCTGGCAGCATCACCGAGGATCCAGGTGGGTCTGAACGCTTATGCTCTGATCTGTCATCCGCCTTCATGGAAGATGCATTTGGTAAAGGAAGATTTTTTTTGCTTTTAACTGAGAGCTGGTTCCATCAGAACTGAAAGGCTGTGGTTAAAGAGCACCTGCAGAGGCTCCTATTCTGTGCCAGGTTTGAAGCTAAACCCTTGGAGATACAAAACTGAAACCTGTGTCCCCATCCCCTCACCCTTAATATGTAGGCTGGTGTTTTTAACGACTGTGTGGATGGAAGATGCGGGCCCCCTACCACCTCCCGATGCTGTAAGGCTACTGGGCTCTTACAGTCTGTTGCTTGATTCTGCCCTCCGACCTAGAGACCGCGACTTCTTTGTGCAGGGAGGACCTTACCATCCTCAGAGTGAGTGGAAAGAGAGTCTGACTTGAGCCCTCACTCCTCTCTATGATACAGGTTTTCTGTGTGATCTTGGACCAGGCATTTGACCTCTCTGGGCCTCAGTGTTACCTCCATGTCATTGTAGAACGTAGCCATAATGCCTCAAGTGTTGGGGAAGCGCCTTGTATAGTGCCATGTACACAGTAGGTGCTCAATAATGATATCATGTTTTCCTTCCTCACCCCCACTTCCTTAGCAAGATCAGTGGAGAAGTTTTTCTGGACACTGATGACCTCTAGAGCAGGAGAGTTTCCTCCAGCAATGCTTCCAGTCTGCACTGGATGATCCAGGGTTGAAGGGATCTTTGATCTCCTTCTGATATCCTTTCTCACTGCACCCCAAGGGAGCAGGGCACACCTTCACTGCCTCCTACCAGCCCTGACTTGCAGAGAACTCCTTCATTTTCCGATTCCTCACCACCACCCCAATATTCCTTCCGAGTGGGATGTCACCGAGATTGCTCAGAAGACAAAGTAGTGATGGCAAGAGGAAGGGGTCCGTGTGCCAGGAGCTGGCTCTATGAAAACAGAACACTTTTTTGCCCTCTCTAAGACTTAAGTCTTCTTGTTTATAATGTAGGGTAATAATACTTCCTTTGCGGGCACTGCCTGAGGATGGCATGTGATAACACACATGAGAGCAGGTTTTGAAACACACACGTGATTTGTGGTTATGGATGGCGTCTTTCCTCATGAGTTTCCACCTCTTGGTCTGGCCCTTTCACCAACAGCTCCCAGTACAAGTTGCCAAATTATCTGGACTACGCAGATAACTCTCCAACAATCTGTTTGTGATCCTTCTCAAAGAACTTGTTTTAGTTATTTATGCCTATTGACATGTCTAAACTCCAGGATATTTAAGAGCAAGGTCTGGTCTTAATTCGTCTTTATCTCCAGGAAGTAACAGATCGTGTCATCACTGTTTGAAGAAATGAAAGTTGATGAACACTGGGTATCTGTTACATATCCGCCCTGGGCATGTAAGGTCTCATGTAATCCTGCAGCAACTCTAGGAGGCTGATACTATTCCACTCTTGAGAAGAGGAAATTGAGGCCCAGAGAGGTGAAGCCACTTACTCAAGAGTGCACAGCCAGTAACTAGCAGAGTAGGGACACCACCTTCAGAGCCCTAGACTCCAAGGCTAGTCCTCTCTATGCTGAGCTTGCATATTCACTCTCTCTCTCCTTTCCATATTTTACTACACAAACATCTAAAACAACAATAACAGGAAAAAAATAAAATTACCTTCCATTTCCCCACTTGTAGCAAGTCAGCTGTTTTCATTTTTCCACATCCCTGCTGTCCCTTTTTTGCATATATTCTTTTTTAATACCAGCATTATTAAGGTAGAATTCACATGCCATTAAATTCACCCTTTTAAGTTGTACAATTCAGTTCTTATAGAATATTTACAGGGTTGTATAACCATCACCACTCTCTCATTTTAAAATGTTTTATTACCCCCAAAAGAAACCTCATCCTCATTACTAGTCACTCCCCATTCTCTGCTCCCCCCGACACCTAGCCCCTGGCAACAGTTAATCTACTTTCTCTCTCTAGCCATTGCCTATTATAGACACTTATACAAGTAGAACCATATAATATGTTGCCTTTGTGTCTGGTTGATTGTACTTAGCATACCATTTTCAAGATTCATCCATGTACCAGTACTTCATACCTTTCTATGGCTAATAATACACACACACACACCTCATTTTGTTTATTTGTTGGTTGATGGATATTTGGGTTATTTCTACTTTTTTGCTATTATAAGTAATGGTGCTATGAACATTTGTGTACAACATATATTTTTAGTTCTTTGGGTTACATGCCTGTAAATCACATTGCTAGGTCATACTCTATGAGAAGTGTATTCAGGAACTGCCAGTTCGTTTTCAAAAGTAACTATACCATTTTACAATCCCACCAGCAAAGTATGAAGTTCCCAATTTTTTCACATCCTTTCCAATCCTTTTCATTCTCTCTCTCTCTTTTTTTAGCCATCATCCAGGATTTGAAGTGATATCTCATTGTGCTTGATTTATGGACTCTCAATTCTATTTGGTTAATCTGTGTATCTATTCTGATGCCAATATCAACCTTTGATGCTTTGATTACTGTGACTTCAGAATAAGTTTTGAAATTTTAAAAAGTGTATGTCCTTCAACTGTGTTCTTTTAAAAAACTACTTTGGATATTCTGTGTCTCTTGCATTTGTATATGAATTTTAGAATCCACTTGCCAATTTTTTTTTTTTAAGTTACCTGGGTTTTCAATAGGGAATGCATTGAATCTGTAAATCAGTTTGGGAGTATTGCCATCTAAATGATATTGGTAGCTCAGGAAGTAAAGAATCTGCCTTCAATGCAGAAGAACCAGGTTCAAAGACCTAGGTTTAATCCCTAGGTTGGGAAGATCCCCTGGGGGAGGGCATAGTAACCCATTCCAGTATTCCTGCCTGGAGAATCCCATGGACAGAGGAGCCTGGTGGGCTACAGTTCATAGGGTTGCACAGAGTCAGACACAACTGAAGCTACTTAGCACACACACGGCACCTAAATGATATTAAGTCTTCCAATTCATAAACGTGGTATATCTCTCCTTTTCTGTGGTATTTTGTAATATTCAATATTATTATGCATATGATATATAAAGAATTCTTGCACTTAATAAGAAGTCTTTAACTTTAAAAAATCTATTCCTATTTTATTCTTTTTGATGTTGTTTCAAATAGAATTATTTTCTTGATTTCATTTTTTGACTGCTCATAGCTAGTATATAGAAAACAAATGATTTTTGTACATTGATCTTATATCCTGCAAAAAGAACTTGTTTATTAGTTCTAACAGTTTTTGTGCGTTTATTAGGATTTTCTATATATGGTATTTTGTCATCTATAAGTAGAGAGAGTTTTATTTTTTCCCGTCCCTAAACTGGATGCTTTTTTTTTTTTTTCTTGACAAATTTCCCTGATTAGATCCTCCAGTACAATACTGAATAGAAGTGGTGAGAACATATACCTTGTCTTGTTTCTAATCAGAGGGGAAATATTTTCAACCTTTCACCATTAGGTATGATATTAGCTGCAAGATCTTCAAAGATAGTCTTTGTCAGGTTGAAGATTCCTTGTATTCATTGTCTGCTGAGTATTTTTGTCATGAAAGGCTGCTGGATTTTGCCAAATGCTTTTCTGTATCTATTGACAGGATTGTGAGATTTTTCTCCTTTATTCTCTGAATGTGGTGTATTACATTGATTGGTTTATGTTAAGCCAACTTTGCATTCTTAGGAAAACCCCACTTGATTATAGTATATAATCGTTTTCATATTTGTTGGGTTCAGTTCAATGGTATTTTATTGAGGAATCTTGTCTGTAATCATAGTTTTTTTTCTTTTTCCTTGTGATATCTTTGACTGATTTTGAGAGTCATGCTGACCTCATAAAATGAGTTGAGAAAGGCTCATCATTCCATGTTTTCCAAGAGTTGATGAAGGATTTGTGTTAATCTTGCCTCTTTTTTTTTCTTTAAAGAATTTAAAAAGTCATGATGAGGACAGAACTTATGACAGCTCGCAGTTATGCCTTCTCCTGTGCTTATGTGGGATGAGTCTATGACCCCAGAAACTTGATGTTAGTTGAAAGCCTGAAAATTTCCCTCTGAGTAGGAGAGTGGGTCTCCTGTCATAATGTCAGCCAAGGCATTCAGTGGGAAATGGGTGGACAGACAGACGTGCCGCCTGCCTTTTTCTTTTTCTTTACTGTCTTAAACATTTCTGCACAAATGGCTGGATGAATACTCCACTGAAGCAAAACCTTTTCCTCTGAAACAGCAGATTGGTCTGTGGACCACATGCTGAATAAGACCCACGCTTATACCATTATCTCCCCTGGAACCGGTCCTTGTCCTCCTAGAAAATCAAAATGTCCACACACATTATTAATAGCCTGGCATCCAGGTTAACAAAAGAGTTGAGTGTTTATTTCTGTAGCTTTTTAAGATGTGAAAGTGAGGAAAGACTACTCCTGATCGAATGCTTGGGACAAGAATCAAGAGTCTGAGACTTCACTATGCTGTAGGGCAGATGATGATGATGTTCAATCCCTGAGCTTTTCTAAAGATAAAACACTCTGAATGGTGGTCATTCAATCATGCCTTCAGTCACCTCGTTAATTCATTCCGCAATTCCATACTGAACTCCTTTTCAATGCCAGGCCCTGTGCTGAACTGTCAGGACACACAGATGAAAATGAATTTCAATTCCAGGGGAATACCCAGTCTGGTGGGAAAGATCAGACTCTAAGCAAGCAGTTACTACCATGCATGATCATGATCATAACAGAAGCATAACAGAAGGTCACAGGAATGTAGAGGGCAAAGATACTAGGGGTGTAGAGTGTCAGAGGAGATATGGTCCACAGGGAAGCTGGAAGGATGCGTAGGAATTGGCCTAGTGGAGGCCCAAGAAGAACCAGGAGGTCACTGAGAGCAGTGTCTCCCCTTTCAGAGTCATTCACCAGGGCTCAAAAGAACAGCACTGAAAGATGACTTGGAGAGACCCCACGAGGCAAATCCCAAATCCAAAATGCTTGTGTGCTTTTTGAAGAAGTTGCACTTTATCCTGGAGTGGGAAAGGTCTTCATGACTCTGGACCTTTTCTACACAGCAGGCCACGGGTACCAGAGAAGCGGAGCTGAAACTGCATCTGAGAGTAGCAGTCAGGTCTCGACCTTGGAGAATTGTCCCTGAATGGAAAGAATGCAGGTCTCCTAGAGTCTTTCATCCAGCATCCCCCACCTCCTAGACTTTCTCTTCCCTTCCATGGCCCTAGAAGAACCGTCCCAGCTCACTAGGAGGTCAGACTCAAAATTATTGAATTCTGATCCTGACTCTTGTCTCCAGGCTGGAGTGGATAATACTAAATCACATCACACTTACTGGTAAAATAGGGATATTGATGCCTCCTTCCTATGGTTGTCGTGACAGTGAAATGAAATAAAGATTTTCTAAACATCCTCAGAAATCTCCACTGAAGGCTAGACCAAAGATGTGCCAATCTGTTATGAAAGCAAAGAGCAACATTGTTGAGAGCCAAGGTTCAGACTCCAATGTGCTCTCTGCTCGGCCTTGGACAAATTATCTAGCTCTATGGACCTGCACTTCCTCCCTGTGAAATAGAAATAATCACAGTACCTCCCTTTCAGGATTGCATTGGGAAGGATGTAACAGCCCCTGGTGACATCCCCCAGCACATCAAAGGTGCTGAAGAATTGCCTTTTGAATCTGAATGTGAACAGGAAGCTCTGCTCCTCCTGGAGGCTTCTGGAGGGCTGGGCACACATCTCCCTTATTGGCTCTGTGTGCAGAGCCTAATATATAACCGTGCTCGGCATATGAAGACACTTCAGTGTTTCTGCAGTTGGATTTACTTCCTCCTCTCAATCCAGGTTTCTGTCCAATTGAAAAAAGAACTGACTGTGACCTTTAGGAAATACAACTAAATCGATAAAACAAAAGGGATTTTTAAATCATCTCATTTTATACATTTATTTTGGTGAGTGGACTAAGCAGGTATTGGTCAATTTGGGGCTTCCTTAAGGGAGAAGAGAGAGCTCGCTGCCCCTGCTTCCACGGACCCAGTGTGGCTGCCCCAGTTTCTCCAGCCAAACGGCAGCGCAGTATCTCTTGTGCATTGAAGAGTTAGGAAGTTTAACCTGAGAGAGATGTGTCTTTAATGATGTTTCATACCCAGGGGCCTCTGGAGAAGAGAGCTTTGGGAAAGGTAAATGGGACAGGAGGCTGCAGGAGCCACCTGCCAAGGGGCAAGGGTGTGGAGGGATGGGAATTACAGCCTCGACTGTGCCCCGGGGGAGGGCATGCGTGGTTGCAGCATCCGGAGAAGCGGGCTGAGTACAGTCTGTGCCCTAGACCTGCTCCTATCTCCAGTCTGGTCTCCATACTTGGCATTCCCTGTTTCTTCTGTCCCCCACCCCCAGATGAGGCGGGGGCTGGCTACAGTTCAGTTCAGTTCAGTCGCTCTGTCATGTCCGACTCTTTACGACCCCATGAATTGCAGCACGCTAGGCCTCCCGGTCCATCACCAACTCCGGGAGTTCACTCAAACTCACGTCCATCGAGTCGGTGATGCCATCCAGCCATCTCATCCTCTGTTGTTCCCTTCTCCTGCCCACAGTCCCTCCCAGCATCAGTCTTTTCCTGTAGGGCTAGCTACAGCCCTCAATAAAGCCCATAATCAAGCCTGGCAGCAATGGTACCCACCACCCTGAGTCCTCAGCAGTGTCACTTACTGAGTGCTGGGCTCTTGGATGAGGGAGACAGGGCTCCCCCGACTCCACCCAGAATTGCTCACTGTTGGGGGTCAGCCGCAAAGGAATGAAGAAATGTCTTCAGGATCCCTGTGGGGGCTGCAGTGAATCTGTACAGAGGAAGGGGGTGGGGGAAGGACAGTGAAAGCTGTGGAAGAGCAGGGGATATTTGATATGCATCTTGAAGGATGGGCGTTCACCACACAGAGGAGGAAGCAGAGGATATTCCTGGAGGAGGGCAAGTTTGCACAAAGGCTCTGAGACCTGATGGACCTGGAGAAGTGGAGAGAAGTTTGTTGAAACAGGAGCAGCGAGTGAAGGGCAGACATGCTGTGGAGGGCATTTCTGCCTGGTTAGGAAGCATCCTGTGGGCTGGACTGTAATGAACTTGGGCTTGATTCTCTGGGAAGTGGGGAGGTGAGGTATACAGACCATGAGAGAACAGCCTGAAATAGCCCTGAAGTTATACACTAATCATCTATGAAGCACTACCAAGTGCCCCCACCTTGCTGGGCTCAGGGGATCTAAGAGAACAGAAGCAGACTTGGCTGAGGAGGTTCATTCTCTAGCTCCCTGCCTGCTGCTATCTCTTAACACCATCTGATCTTAACCCCTGTCGCGCTCATAAGATGTTAAGCATCCTCAAATCTGCCCTTCATCTTCTGCCTGGAGCACTCACTCCAAGATCTTCTGGCCAGAGGTGATGAGGAAACAGCTTTGAAAATGAACCTACTGAGACTTTGGAGGGGCGGGGGGTTCCCTCTGGAGCTGATGCTCCAGTCCCTAAGGTGGCAGACTTTAGCCTGGAGGGACCACCCTCCCTGGCTCCAATAACAAGGTCTCTGGACCCTTGGAGGGCTGAACCACAGTTGAATGCCTGTGTGCCTGGAAATTCTGCAGGTGGAGACGTGTGTGCACGGGTCTGCTGTGCTGGCGTGTGTGTCTGGGCCCACGTAGGTGCTTGTTGGATGCATCTGTGTTCCTGGACCCCATGCGCTTGTCTGGGTCCATGCACATTGGCAAGCCTGTGCAATTTCCCTTCAGGCTCTGTTTGTTTCTGTGAGGATGCGGAGCCCCTGTCTCACCTCGGAAACGATCCTGTTGTTTGTGATTTCCCGATGGTGACAGTGTCACTGCGCCCGCCTGTCACTTGTGCACACACACGCACACACACAGCCAGCAGCGCTCTGGAGGCGCTGGCTCTGGGAATCCCTGAGAGACTGCCATGGGCCACTTGAGTGACTCACTAATGGGCTTCTTTCCTTCCTCGGAGAAGTGGGTCCAGGAAACGTTTCTGGAAATTAAATTTCAGTATTGGTTTAACTTCAGTAAAATACAACGAAGATGAAGTAGCAAGGATTTGGGAACTTCCTCTGACTCTGCTAGGTGGAAAAGCTTCTCCAGTATCGGAGTCTGGGAAGAGAATCCTTCCATGAGGTTCTGGGGAGCTTTCAAGCAGGTCCTGGTTTTGGTCCTGAACCTTCTGTCAAAATGCTGATGCTGAGACCAAGTGCCCTAAAGGTTGCATTTCTGCAGATGCCAGAGAGTTATCCAGCAGTTATGAGTCAATTTATCCTACCATTCTCGTTTTACCAGTGGAGACAAGAGCTTATAACTTTGTTTCTAGCCTCAGCCATCTTCATAGACTCCTTTCTTGGTGAATGGCATTTTCATTTTCTCAGGCATCACCAGCTCCTAAATCTCCCTGCTTTAAACCCTTGCTGGAACAAGGTGAGAAAAGAAGCAATCGAATGAAATCAATACCTACTGTTCCCCCACCCATGTGTTACAGTCGCTCATGTACTCTCTCTAGTCTGCCTTCTATTTCTCTTCTCCGAGTGTGTCTGAGACTCCAAGAGGACCTCATTTGTGTTAATGCTGCCTGAGACAGAGTTTGCTTTTCTTGGTCTCTTTTACTTTGTCAAGAGGCATCATTGGACAGTGAGCTGAAGTCTTGTAGGAAGGTGTTTTGGGGGGCCTCCTGGTCAATAACATATTCAGTTTGGCCTTGGCCCCTGCCTCATCCCCCCAACCCCTTGCTCTTTTCAGACTGCATTTCTGAGCAGGGATGGTGATAGTTCAGTTCAGTTCAGTCGCTCGGTCATGTCTGACTCTTTGCAACCCCATGAACAGCAGCTCGCCAGGCCTCCCTGTCCATCACCAACTCCCAGAGTTTACCCAAACTCATGTCCATTGAGTCAGTGATACCATCCAAGCATCTCATCCTCTGTCATCCCCTTCTCCTCCTGCCCCCAATCTTTCCCAGCATCAGGGTCTTTTCAAATGAGTCAACTCTTCGCATGAGGTGGCCAAAGTATTGGAGTTTCAGCTTCAGCATCAGTCCTTCCAAAGAACATCCAGGACTGATCTCCTTTAGGATGGACTGGTTGGATCTCCTTGCAGTCCAAGGGACTCTCAAGAGTCTTCTCCAACACCACAATTGAAAAGCATCAATTCTTTGGCGCTCAGCTTTCTTTATAGTCCAACTCTCACATCCATACATGACCACAGGAAAACCCATAGCCTTGACTAGATGAACCTTTGTTGGCAAAGTAATGTCTCTGCTTTTGAATATGCTATCTAGGTTGGTCATAACTTTCCTTCCAAGGAGTAAGCATCTTTTAATTTCATGGCTGCAGTCACCATCTGCAGTGCTTTTGGAGCCCCGAAAAATAAAGTCTGACACTGTTTCCACAGTTTCCCCATCTATTTGCCATGAAGTGATGGGACCAGATGCCAAGATCTTAATTTTCTGAATGTTGAGCTTTAAGCCAACTTTTCCACTCTCCTCTTTCACTTTCATCAAGAGGCTTTTTAGTTCCTCTTCACGTTCTGCCATAAGGGTGGTGTCATCTGCATATCTGAGGTTATTGATATTTTTCCCGGCAATCTTGATTCCAGTTTATGCTTCTTCCAGCCCAGCGTTTCTCATGATGTACTCTGCATATAAGTTAAATAAGCAGGGTGACAATATACAGCCTTGATGTACTCCTTTTCCTATTTGGAACCAGTCTGTTGTTCCATGTCCAGTTCTTACTGTTGCTTCCTGACCTGCATATAGGTTTCTCAAGAGGCAGGTCAGGTGGTCTGGTATTCCTATAGCTTTCAGAATTTTCCACAGTTTATTGTGATCCACATAGTCAAAGGGTTTGGCATAGTTAATAAAGCAGAAATAGATGTTTTTCTGGAACTCTTGCTTTTTCGATGATCCAGCGGATTTTGGCAATTTGATCTCTGGTTCCTCTGCCTTTTCTAAAACCATCTGGAAGTTCATGGTTCACGTATTGCTAAAGCCTGGCTTGGAGAATTTTGAGCATTACTTTGCTAATGTGTGAGATGAGTGCAATTGTGTGGTAGTTTGAGCATTCTTTGGCATTGCCTTTCTTTGAGATTGGAATGAAAACGGGCCATCAAAATAAAGAAGACCCTCTTCCCTGCCACAAAATGCAACACAGACTCCAAAGGCCAGGACTTAGAGCGCCTTTGGTGTCCCTTTCCTGCACCCCTCTTTTCCAGATGGTAAGCTGAGGTTCAGAGAGGCTTAACCAGTTCCTCCTGGTTGGCCTAATGGAGACAGTCCTAGAATCCAAGTCCCTTGACTCCAAAGTCATCAGTTTACTTCTCTGACCCCAATTACAGACCACACAGAGGGAGCCCACCATACTATTTTCAGAAGATTTTCTGCCAGAGTTGAAGCCTGTAGTCCTGACAGTGTGATCAAAAGCCCAGGCTTTGCAGTTCCGAAGACACGGGTTCACTTCTCATCTTTACCTTGAGCAGCTGTTATTCACAGGGCCGGTTACCTACGCTTCTTTGAGCCTCAAGGACCTCATCTGTAAGATCGGGACAACAGCCGTTCTACCCTCTCATAGGGCTGTTGTGAAGATTCGAGGAGATGCCATATTTGCAGTCCTTAGCAGCGCCCCTGGCTCAGGTAAATGATCAACAATTGTTAGTGCCCCCTCCATCTGGAAGCTGACAAATTCAATTAACCAGAACCGCCCCCCCACCCCCTCTTCCCAAGCCTCCCTGTTCACAGACTCATAAATCTTGTGTTGGAACGGAGCTACATAAATCATCTGGCGCGGGGAGGGGGGGGGGCGGGGCAGTTACTGGAGCCCTCACTGGATTTGGCTCAGTGTGGTCCCCAGTCTTTTGCTGGCTCAGCCTGCCTTACTGTAAGCAGCAGAATTCCCACCAGCACAGCCAAAAAAAAGGGGAATAATGCTATCAGTGGATTCCACAAACGTGCTAATATTAGCTGGGCAGGAGGAGAGGGGATGTGCCTATATTTAGAATCTGTGTCTTCAGCCCTTTCCCGAAGCAGCAGAGGTTGGGGGGGGGGGGTGGTGTGGGGAGGAGTGTTTGCAGCCAGCTGACCCCACAAGGCAGGCAGAGCCACAGGGCTGGTTCTCCCTTCATCTCTCCTTGGGAAGTAGGGGGAGCAGGGCCGGTGGGGAGGGCGGACGACCCCAGAGGGTCCCCCACAGAGCAGCACGGAGTGTGATACTGAGGTCCCATCAGGACCCCAGAGTGACTGGAACTGGGAAGTGGAGTCAGACGTGCATGGTCTGTGGCCTTCTAATCTGAGAGGGTATCCAGGGAGGGATTCTCCTGGCCTGATCCTCCTAGAGATGGGAGGACCCAGGTGTGCCAGGCGTTTGGCACGGGCCAGGGGAGAGCTTCAGAGGCTGCAGAATCTGATACGTCCCTTTGCACAGCCTCCTCCCACAGAGGGTCTGCCTTCCCCGTCTCTGCCTCATCAACTCATCTCAGGGCTTTGCTCCAGTCCTTTCCCTGTAAACACGTCCTCCTCCCCGGAAGCCCTGCCAGCCCCTGGAGCACTTGTGTGAGAATGAGGAAAAGACACATTTTCTCCAGACAGACACAGCCCTGCACCAGGGCACACAGCTGGGAGGGCAGAGTGGGAGCCAGGTTTCGGGCCTCATTCACTTCGGGGTGGATGCCCTTGTGCGGGGCACAACCTGCCCAACCACACATGGCCGCCCTGACACTCCTCTTGCACACGGCAGTGTGTCCCCACGAGTGCTGTGCACAGCCTGACCTATCTTACCAGCATGCACTGTGACCAAGTGGAGGCCATAGCAGGGGACTTGAGCCTTGGCAGGTGAATAAAAAGACCAGTGGCCTGAGGTCCGGACTAGTGGGATGATTCCCAGGAAGGAGCTTCTTTACACAGGGTCTCGGTTTTCTCATCCTTCCAATGCGGCAGGTAAGCTAGACGATCTCCAGGCCTCTTTCAGCTTTGCAGTCTATGTTTCTGCTCATTTTTAGGTGGCACAGTGAAGGTATAATCAGAAAAGCATGTGTGCTCTGCCCTTCCCCCAAATAAAAGCCACATGATCCAGAGAAATAGAAGTTACTTTTGATTTATTCACTGTCTGGCTTCCCTGTCATTTGCTCCTCTGCTGGAGTCTTAGGCTGGACCAGAAGGCCTGTCTGTACAGGGTGCTGAGGATTACCTGTCACCTAGGGAGAACCAGCCTCAAATCTTTATTTTCCCTCAGGCTGTTTCTGCAGGTGTGGTGCTGGAATGGGCCTAGGTCTGGAAGGTTCACCCAGTAAGCCCCGGGGAAACTTTTAGTCTGCAGCCGTTTCTGTGCAGATTTCCGAGTATCACATCACCATCTTGAAATAGTTACCAGACTGCATTTTCTATCTTCCTTTCTCCATCTTGGAGAGATAAGTAAGAATCGGAGAAGTCCTGGGGGATGGAGGCGGGCCAGCAGGAGAAGAAAGCTCAGGGTGTGAGTACCTGCTTGGCAGAGCTGTGTTTCTGTCGATGGGTTTTGTTTGTTTGTAAGCTGTGGGGCAGCAGCGTCCTCTGCACCTGCAGAGGGCAAAGCAGAGAGCCGGCCTGGGCACAGATGTGCATGTGCCCCGTGTCGCCTGTGGGCATTCTGTGCACAGAAATAACTAGAGAGCAGCCAGACTTTCCAGGTGATATGTTTGCATGTGGTTTGTGACTGAGAGGCTGAAGAATCGGGACAAAAAAAAAAAAAAGGAAGGTTTGCAAGCACACACACATACACAGACACGCAAACACACGGCTCACCCGTAACAGGCAGCTTCAGACCTCTTTGGGCATTGTTTGTTCCTGCAAATAGATTGAAACTTGGCGATTTTTAGAATCAGAGAATGTCGAGTCTGGAAGCAAGGTACCAGATTATTCAGTCTGGCGGATCCCAAACTTTTATTGGCCACGTAAGCCTCTCTTCATAGGGTATTTTATAGGGACCCACAATGTATCGGGCTCCCTGGTGGCTCAGACGGTAAAGAATCTGCCTGCAATGCGGGAGACCTGAGTTCAGCAGCATGGCAAACCACTCCAGTATTCTTGCCAGGAAAATCCCATGGACAGAGGGCTACAGTCGATGGGTCACAAAGAGTGGGACTCACTGAGCAACTGACACACAGACAATATGTGGAATAGAGGGAAGCAGGATAAAGTGGGAGAAAGGAGGTGGGCAGGCTCTGGCTCCCTTGAGAATGGTAGGAAGACACAGAGGGAAGTACCCTGGGCCAAGCTCACATCCACGTGAATGGCGGTACCTAGAATGAACCCACAGCAAAGCACGGGGAAGGTCATCACAGCTGAGCTAAGATGAAAACACCGCTTTCCTCTGTGATCCAAAACCAGCCATCTTTCTACTCCACCAGGCTGCCACTCTCACATGGTTAGGCTTTTTCTCCCGTAATTTTTAGCAGAATCATCAAATGCCATAGCTGCAAGTGCCAGCTCAGTGGTTTCTAATCTCTCCTCTGCCAGTTCTGGGGTTTCAGCAGAGGATGGGAAGGGAGGCGGGTGTGATGGGCGGCCTGGAGAGCCCTGCCCTCCACACTTGGCCAGACTAACTCCCCTGTTACCTGATTTCCAGAGACAGACTCTGGAAACATATGATGGGGGTGGAAGGAGCTTCAAACAAAGAAAAGGCCAGAGAAATTCTCATAAAGTCTCAACTTCCTCAGATGAGGAAATCAGCAACCTGACTTAGTTGATGCAGTGGAAAGAGGCTTAACTTTCAAAGGCAAGGGAATTAAGGGAGCAAAACTCCTGTATCTTCAATCTGCAGGAGCAGCGTTTGTCAACCATCTCACCCTCTGCGAGCCTTGGGGAGCAAAAGGCTGATGCCTCCTGCAAAAGACCCTCTTGGGGATTAAAGAGCAAATCCGGTCCCACCTGGCCAGTGGCAACCTTCTGTTTTTTGTGCTCTGCCCCTGTACCAGTTAGACACTGGCATTTGAGCTGTCAGTTTCAAGCACTGATGACCTCAGGTGACCCCCCACTCCTAAACACACACTAGCACCTCCTTTCTGACAATGCCTCCGATTTACCTCACTGGGCCATCGCTGGCCTGTGGACCCTTCACCTTTTCCCTGCCCACAAGAATGCTGAGGCATGCAGAGGCCATGGAGCAGGGAGGCAAGCATTTTTTCTTCTCTTCCACTGGATACTGGAACAAGCAGAGCTGTGCAAACCCCTAGCTCTGCCAGTCTGCAGCCCCTGGAGAACAAAGCTCTGCTCCTGTCTCAGATCTTTGCAGGGGTCTCCTTAACCTGTTGTTTGCATGGTTTGTTCCTGGCATTAAATCTAATAAGCTCAACATCTGGTGGTTTGATCCTGAGCTTGTTTGGGAAGGTTAGGCCTTTACAGGACATTAACAGGATGCTGTTGACAAGGCTTGGGGAGCTCGTCTCAGCCTCGGGAGCCCAGGGCTTTCTCGCAAGCTCTGCTGCCTGGAGACAGCAGGGCTCTGCCAACACAGGCCTGGGCTGCAGCACGCTAGCTGGGCCTGCTTGCTGGGTAATTTACCCTCTCTGAGCTACCCTTTCGTCCTCTTAAAATTGAGAAGTATACCAAAGAAGACTGTTTTGAGGAGGAATTAAAAAAACAGCAGGCACTCAGGAAAAGTCATTCCTAACCCTCAAGTGAAGCCCAAGTCTCATGACTCCATGCAATTTGACACAAATCAGAGCTTAACGTCTTCTGCCTCAGAGTTCTGTCTGCCATGGGACTCTCCAGGGGCAGAGGGAAGCTTTGATCATATGTCCTCGATGTAAAGACACTTGCAGTTTAACATTTTACCATCTCTGAAATTGTGATGCATGTTACATAGGCATGTCAGAGTTCAATTGATCTCGCGGTTAAGGTTTCTCTCCCTGTTTTCTTACTGGCTTATATAGTAATGATGTGTCTCATGACCAGAGCAGTTGTAATTGATAGCATCTTCGGTGTGATGAAACTGGGTGTCAGGTACTTACTATGTTCCTGGTGCCAGTCGAGACCACTTTACATCAGTTGCTTAATCTGTGCAACAACCTTGCAAGGTAGGGTAAGAGAACGCTCCAAGCAAGCGTTCTCGGAGCAGTGTGTGACTCTTTCCACTTTACAGATGGAAAAGCTGAGGCTCCAAGAGGTGAAGGGACTTAGCCAGGACACAGATTTATTATTAATAAGTTGTGGAATCAGAATTTGAGCTGAAGACTACCTGACTCTAATATCTGTGGATAGGTTGGTAGGTGTATAGAGAGGAAAATCTAGTTTCTTTTGTTGTTAATTTATTTCATTGAACTATAGGTCATATACAATGTTGTGTTAATTTCTGCTGTACAGCAGAGTGATTCAGTTACACATATATATGCACACACATATATATTTCATTTTTTCCACTATAGTTTATTATGAGATATTGAGTATAGTTTCCTGTTCTATACAGTAGGATCTTACTATTTATCCATTCTACATATAATAGTTTACATCTGCTAATCCCAAACTCCCAATCCAGCCCTTCCCTACCTGCTCTTAGAGACCGCAAGTCTGTTCTCTATGTCTGTGAGTCTGTTTCTCTTTCATAGATAAGTTCATTTGTGTCATATTTTAGTTTCCACATATAAGAGATATCATGTAGTATTTGTCTCTGTCTTTATGACTTACTTCAGTTAGTGTGATCATCCCTAGGTTCCTCCATGTTGCTGCAAATAGCATCGTTTCATTCTTTTTATGACTGAGTAGTATTCAATGTGTATATATGTGTGTATACACACACACAAGCACACGCACACACACACGCACACACGCACATCTTTATCCATTCATCTGTTGATGGACATTTAGGTTATTTCCACATCGTGGCTATTGTAAATAATGCTACTAGAAACATAGGGATGCATGTATTAAAGGCTAGTTTCTTTTTGCTTCTGAGAACCATCCTTGAGTGGATCCATGTCCAGGGTCTGGAGGGTGCTTTATTTTAACAAACAAAATCACGTACATTTTATTGGATGCCTGTTATGAACACACGCAACCTAGGCATCAGAGGTTCAGTGATAAACAAAATCTATGTAGAGTTAAAGTCCAAGAAATCTGAGCAAGTGCAACCCATTTAAGAAGTGTTTTAATGGGATTCTACAGAATGCTGTGGAAGCATATAGAAAGGGCCCTTACCTAGGCTAATGAAGCCATGGGGAACTTCTCAAAGGATTTGAAAGTTGGCCCAGCAAAGTGAGTTGGGTGTAATGGGGGGCATGTTCCAGGCAAAGGGAAGAGCATGTGAGATGAGGCCAGAGAATGCGTGGCCTATTGGAGAAGCTGAAAAGAGATCTAGATCTCCATTATCCAGAAACCACTGAGGCTGTTGAGTACTTGGAATGTGGGTAGTCTAAACTGAGATGTACGGTAAGTGTACAGTACATACTGGACTGTATAAGATACACACTAGATTTCAGAGGCTTAGCATGACCAAAAATGTAAAATGTCTTATTAATAATTTTCTATTGATATATTGATTATTTATATTGATATAAACATTAAAATTATAATGTTTTAGATAAAATATCTTTATAAATTAAAGACAGTATTTTGTTAAAACTAGTGACAGTTATTTTATATTACTTTTTCTAAAGAGTGGCTTCTGGAACATTCCACATATGTGGCCCAGATTTGTAGCTCACTTATTTTGAGACATAATGCACCAGGAAATGGGAAGTTATTAAAGGATTGTAACCTGGGGAAGATAAAGCTAAGGATATTGTAAGAAGTGAAGGAGTTGCAGAATTCCAGTGCTTTTGCCGGGTTGACTCATGTAATCCCCAAAGCAACTTTAGAAGTAGAAATTGTTAAATTTGTGTGTTCAGCTAAAGAGACAGAAGCTGGGAGAGGAGGATGGCTAAGCCAGCTGACCCACGTGACCCAGCTGTGTGCAGGGCTGTTTAGAAGCAGTTCAGAACCCACCGCCCAATACTGCCAGCAGCACAGCCAGAACCCAGGCCTTCTGAGTCCAGCCTGGCACCCGTCCCACTCTCTATGCCCCATCTCTGGCTGCCAGCCTGAAGGTAACCATGCAGCTTAGGACACAGACACCTAGGTCATCTAGATCTAAGCTTTTCATACCATCCCTATGATTGGGTTCCTTTCTGCAGATGCTTGCCTAGGTCCCTTACTCCAAGCAATTAGCGAAGATGTGATACCTGGCAATTACTCTCCTTGTAAATGAGCTCTGATGCCCAGCTATTTCCCCAACTTCATTATTGATTGTTTAGATCATAACTGTTTTCAGGAAATGTACTTCTTGAAAGAACACAGTGCACTTCTGAACATTCACCACCACGTCTAGAAAGATTGCTCTGTACCCCCCTGCACCCCCTTGGCATGAGCATATATGAAAACCCTCTTCTCCATTAGCACCACATCCTATTCACCACAAGCCATGGGGCTTAGAGGTAGCTGAACAGAAAGAGGCATAGGAGTGGTTCCAGACTCTTTAATGGACAGCGTCTTCCTGGTGAGCAGAATTTTGTTTTCATTTTCTAAAATCGAAGATACCCTTATGGATGATTACAAACTAAAGTAGTGCAGAAGGTCTTGTAGTGAGAAGCAGAATCCTTCCCTAACCTCATCTGCCCTCCTCTAAGGCAACCACATTGAACTACTTTTGTTTTTAGTTCTTTCGGTGGTTGCTTCCACATTATTAAATAGCATTTGCTTAAACTGCTATTGAGTGATGTTTCAGCTTTACACAGTATGTATTGCCTCCCTGCTGGGTTAAGTGAAGGCTTAGCTTACTGACACCCCACCTCTCCCACCTCCTCCCAGGGTACACTTGCAATCAGGAATCAGTATTATCACATTTTTAGTTCTTCCTCTGGTCACCTTTATAACTCTAAATAATATGTTTAAGACAATGGTTCTGAAGGGTCACTTCTTCCCTTGGACGCATTTCTTCAAAGCTTGCCTTCCATCCATAAGACGGCTTTCTGCAGAAAGGCCCCCGTATAGAAAGAATTGTTCTGGAGCACCATAAGGGTGCTTATTCTTAGTATTTTGAGATAGGTGGTTGTTGTTCAGTCACTCAGTCATGTCCAACTCTGCGATGCCATGGACTGTAGCACGCCAGGCTTCCCTTCCTTCACTGTCTCCCAGAGTTTGCTCAGATTCATGTCCACTGAGTCGGTGATGCCATCCAACCATTTCATCCTCAGTTGTCCCCTTCTCCTACCCTCAATCTTTTCTAGCATCTGGGTCTTTACCGATGAATTGGCTCTTTGCATCAGGAGGCCAAAGCATTTGAGCTTCAGCATCAGTCCTTCCAATGAATATTCAGAATTGATTTCCTTTAGGATTGACTGGTTTGATCTCCTTGCAGTCCAGGGGACTCTTGAGAGTCTTCTCCAGCACCTCAGTTGAAATGGGTGTTTCTCATTAATGCTTCACAATTTGAATTTGCGCCTTGCAGGAGAATAGTAGTGATTGTTGTAGGGCTGTTGGGAAACGGCCCTGGAACACATCTCGCCAAATGTGGGATTGTGGTTAAGAATGCTTACTCATCTCCATCACTGAAAGAAAAAAAAAAAAAAAAAAACTCTTCCCTAGAACCTCACAGGTCCTCTTGCCTGATTTCATAGAACATCACAGCTTTAGTTGGAACTTGATTGTGCTGTATTTTTCAAGAACTAAGGTATAGAGAGACAAACTAGATAAAATCAGGTTTATAAACCACTTAGGTCTTCCAAATGTAATATAAAAAGTAATGCATTTTGATCATATTACGCTGCTCCATAAGCCTGGGACTCTAACGTTATCTGGACCACAGAAAAGGCTAAGCACAAAATTCAGAGTAGGTTGAATTAACTTTCTCTCTAGGTCTGGAGTTAACCAGGGTGGTGGCTCAGATGGTAAAGAATCTGCCTGCAATGTGGGAGACCTGGGTTCGATCCCTGGGTGGGGAAGATCCTCTGGAGAAGGGAATGGTTACCCACTCCAGTATTCTTGCCTGGAGAATCCCATGGACAGAGGAGCCTGGTGGGATACAGTCCATGGTGTCACGAAGAATCAGACATGACTGAGTGACTAACACTTTTACTTTCATAATAAGTAAGTTGAAATAGCAATGAAATGTTAGGAGGAAGAGCACTGTCTTATACTTAGTGTATGTGTGTGGGTGGGGGTGTGGGTGGGGGTTGGGGAGTGCAAAATTATCAATGCTAAGCTTAACTGCTAATAAAATATTTGTATGAACTGTTAGAAAATAAAAAAATATCCTTCACTAGATACCTACAATATGCAGGGCACTGTAGTATGCTGAACACTGAAGACATAGATACATTTAAAATATTTCTTTGATAACATTTTAGGAAATAATTACTAGGACATGCCAAAGGTAATGTATGGCTTGGAAGATAAAGCAATGATGCTCTTCCTGACTTCAAGGAGTGCCCGTCTGTTCACAGGTGGACAGACATACAGAAAAAGTACCATGCCAGCACAATAAACTAAGAGTGTGGACCTGAGGGTCAGACAGATTGTGGGCATACCTCATTTTGTGGCGCTCACAGATATGGGTGACTCTTGGATAGCATGGGTTTGAGCTGCGTGGTTCACTGACGTTGTGACTTTCGCCGTATTAGTGACAATTGCATCCAGGGAATCAACCAACCAACCACCGATGTTTCCATTGGTTGGTTGGTTGAATCTGTGGATGTGGAGCTCAAGGATATGGAGGGCCAATATATCCTTGAGTTTATAACTGTATTCATTATACTACGCCATATTGTATAAGAGACCTGAGTAGACTTCGATGTTGGTGTTCCCAGGGGTTCCTGGAACAATCCCCCAGAGATACACAGGGATACCTGGATTGCACCCTTGGCAAATTGGAGTTTTGTGGCAACCCTACCTGGAGCAAGACTATCATCACGGCTTTTCTAGTCGTGCTTCCTCACTTCTTGTCTCTGTGTCACATTTTGATAGTTCTCGCCATATTTCAAATATTTTCATGATTATTATACTTGTTAGAGTGATCTTTGATTGTGATCTTTTTGAATTTATTTATTTTTAATTGGAGGATAATTGCTTTACAATATTGTGTTGGTTTCTGCCATACATCCACATGAATCAGCCATAGGTATACATATGTCCCCTCCCTCTTAAAGCTCCCTCCCACCCCCCACCCCATCCCAACCCTCTAGGTTGTCCCAGAGCACCAGGTTTGAGCTCCCTGTATCATACAGCAAATTCCCACTGACTATTTTACATCAGTTCAGTTCAGTTCAGTTCAGTTGCTCAGTCGTCTCCAACTCTTTGCAACCCCATGAATTGCAGCATGCCAGGCCTCCCTGTCCATCACCAACTCCCGGAGTTCACTCAAACGCATGTCCATCGAGTCGGTGATGCCATCCAGCCATCTCATCCTCTGTCGTCCCCTTCTCTTCCTGCCCCCAATCCCTCCCAGCATCAGAGTCTTTTCCAATGAGTCAACTCTTTGCATGAGGTGGCCAAAGTACTGGAGTTTCAGCTTTAGCATCATTCCTTCCAAAGAACACCCAGGACTGATCTCCTTTAGAATGGACTGGTGGGATCTCCTTGCAGTCCAAGGGACTCTCAAGAGTCTTCTCCAACACAACAGTTCAAAAGCATCAATTCTTCAGTGCTCAGCTTTCTTCACAGTCCAGCTCTCACATCTGTACGTGACTACTGGAAAAACCATAGCCTTGACTAGACGGACCTTTGTTGGCAAAGTAATGTCTCTGCTTTTGAATATGCTATCTAGGTTGGTCATAACTTTCCTCCCAAGGAGTAAGCATCTCATGGCTGCAATCACAATCTGCAGTGATTTTGGAGGCCCCCAAAATAAAGTCTGACACTGTTTCCACTGTTAACCCATCTATTTGCCATGAAGTGATGGGACCAGATGCCATGATCTTCGTTTTCTGAAAGTTGAGCTTTAAGCCAACTTTTTCACTCTCCTCTTTCACTTTCATCAAGAGGCTTTTTAGTTCCTCTTCACTTTCTTCGCCATAAGGGTGGTGTCATCTGCATATCTGAGATTATTGATATTTCTCCCAGCAATCTTGATTCCAGCCTGTGCTTCTTCCAGCCCAGCATTTCTCATGATGTACTCTGCATATAAGTTAAATAAGCAGGGTGACAATATACAGCCTTGACATACTCCTTTTCCTATTTGGAACCAGTCTGTTGTTCCATATCCAGTTCTAACTGTTGCTTCCTTACCTGCATACAGGTTTCTCAAGAAGCAGGTCAGGTGGTCTGATACTCCCATCTCTTTCAGAATTTTCCACAGTTTATTGTGATCCACACAGTCAAAGGCTTTGGCATAGTCAATAAAGCAGAAATAGATGTTTTTCTGGAACTCTCTTGCTTTTTCCGTGATCCAGCAGATGTTGGCAATTTGATCTCTGGTTCCTCTGCCTTTTCTAAAACCAGCTTGAACATCTGGAAGTTCATGGTTCACATACTGCTGAAGCCTGGCTTGGAGAATTTTGAGCATTACTTTACTGGCGTGTGAGATGAGTGCAATTGTGTGGTAGTTTGAGCATTCTTTGGCATTGCCTTTCTTTGGGATTGGAATGAAAACTGACCTCTTCCAGTCCTGTGGCCACTGCTGAGTTTTCCAAATTTGCTGGCATATTGAGTGCAGCACTTTCACAGCATCATCTTTCAGGACTTGAAATAGCTCAACTGGAATTCCATCACCTCCACTAGCTTTGTTCGTAGTGATGCTTTCTAAGGCCCACTTGACTTCACATTCCAGGATGTCTGACTCTAGGTGAGTGATCATGCCATCATGATTATCTGGGTCGTGAAGCTCTTTTTTGTACAGTTCTGTGTATTCTTGCCACCTGTTCTTAATATCTTCTGCTTCTGTTAGGTCCATACCATTTCTGTCCTTTATCAAGCCCATTTTTCCATGAAATGTTCCCTTGGTATCTCTAATTTTCTTGAAGAGATCTCTAGTCTTTCCCATTCTGTTGTTTTCCTCTATTTCTTTGCATTCATCACTGAGGAAGGCTTTCTTATCTCTCCTTGCTATTCTTTGGAACTCTGCATTCAGATGCTTATATCTTTCCTTTTCTCCTTTGCTTTTTGCGTCTCTTCTTTTCACGGCTATTTGTAAGGCCTCCCCAGACAGCCATTTTGCTTTTTTGCATTTCTTTTCCATGGGGATGGTCTTGATCCCTGTCTCATGTACGATGTCACGAACCTCCGTCCATAGTTCATCAGGGACTCTGTCTATCAGATGTAGTCCCTTAAATCTATTTCTCACTTCCACTGTATAATCATAAGGGATTTGATTTAGGTCATACCTGAATGGTCAAGTGGTTTTCCCTACTTTCTTCAATTTAAGTCTGAATTTGGCAATAAGGAGTTCACAATGCGAGCCACAGTCAGCTCCCGGTCTTGTTTTTGCTGACTGTACAGAGCTTCTCCATCTTTGGTTGCAAAGAATATAATCAGTCTGATTTCTGTGTTGACCATCTGGTGATGTCCATGTGTAGAGTCTTCTCTTGTGTTGTTGGAAGAGGGTTTTTGCTATGACCAGTGTGTTCTCTTGGCAAAACTCCATTAGCCTTTGCCCTGCTTCATTCCGTATTCCAAGGCCAAATTTTCCTGTTACTCCAGATGTTTCTTGACTTCCTACTTTTGCATTCCAGTCCCCTATAATGAAAAGGACATCTTTTTTGGGTGTTAGTTCTAAAAGGTCTTGTAGGTCTTCATAGAACCATTCAACTTCAGCTTCTTCAGCATTACTGGTTGGGGCATAGACTTGGATTACTGTGATATTGAATGGTTTGCCTTGGAAATGAACAGAGATCATTCTGTCGTTTTTGAGATTGCATCCAAGTACTGCATTTCAGACTCTTTTGTTGACCATGATGGCTACTCCATTTCTTCTAAGGGATTCCTGCTCACAATAGTAGATATAGTGGTCATCTGAGTTAAATTCACCCATTCCAGTCCATTTTAGTTTGCTGATTCCTAGAATGTCAACATTCTCTCTTGCCATCTGTTTGACTACTTCCAATTTGCCTTGATTCATGGACCTAACATTCCAGGTTCCTATGCAATATTGCTCTTTACAGCATCGGATCTTGCTTCTATCACCAGTCACATCCACAACTGGGTATTGTTTTTGCTTTGGCTCCATCCCTTCATTCTTTCTGGAGTTATTTCTCCACTGATTTCCATTAGCATATTGGGCCCCTACTGACCTGGGGAGTTCCTCTTTCAGTATCCTATCATTTTGCCTTTTCATACTGTTCATGGGGTTCTCAAGGCAAGAATACTGAAGTGGTTTGCCATTCCCTTCTCCAGTGGACCACATTCTGTCAAATCTCTCCACCATGACCCGCCCGTCTTGGGTGGCCCCACATGGCATGGCTTAGTTTCATTGAGTTAGACAAGGCTGTGGTCCGTGTGATTAGATTGGCTAGTTTTCTGTGAGTATGGTTTCAGTGTGTCTGCCCTCTGATGCGCTCTCACAACACCTACCGCCTTACTTGGCTTTCTCTTACCTTGGACGTGAGGTATCTCTTCACAGCTGCTCCAGCAAAGCGCAGCTGCTACTCCCGCCCTTGGACGAGGGAATGTCGACGTCTCCATGCTACTCTCTCAATTTGTCCCACCCTCTCCCCAACTGTGTCCACATGTTTGTTCTCTATCTCCATTGCAGCCCTGCAAATAGATTTATCAATACCATCTTTCTAGATTCTATGTATATGTGTTAATATATAATATTTGTTTTTCTCTGACTTACCTCATTCTATATAATAGGATGTCAGCTCATCCCCCTCATTAGAACTGACTCAAATGCCTTCCTTTAAATGGCAGAGTAATACTCCATTGTGTATATGTACCACAGCTTCTTTGTCCATTCATCTGTGGATGGACATCTAGGCTGCTTCCATGTCGTAGCTATTGTAAATAGTGCTGCAGTGAACACTGGGGTACATGTCTCTTTCATTTCTGGTTTTCTCAGAGTATATGCCCAGTAGTGGGATTGCTGAGTCATCTGGTAGTTTTATTCCTGGTTTTTTTAAGGCGTCTGTGATCATGACCTTTGATGTTCCTATAGCAAAAAGACTATAACTTGCTGACGGTTCAGATGATAGTTAGCATTTTTCAGCAATAGAGTATTTTTTCATTAAGGTATGTGCATTGATCTTTTGGGTATAATGCTACTGCACACTTAATAGACTACAATATAGTGTAAATATAATTTTTATATGCACTAGGAAACCAAAAAAAATTGTGTGGCTCACTTTGTTGCGATATTCAGTTTATTGCTGTGGTCTGGAACCAAACCCACAATATCTCCGAGGTCTGCCTGTAATTCGCACTCTGGTGTTCACGAGTTAAGTGACCTTGTGCAAGTCATGGCATTTCTCTGTGGCTCATTTTCTCTTCTGTGTCATGGTAAACACCTGCTTCTTGCAGTAAGAAGTGTGGGAGCAAAGTGAAATTATCTTTTAATAATAGCATGTGAACCCCTCAACCCAACGCCTTACAAATGCTAGACCATTCAGAAGTCGAGTCCCCCTTTTTTACCCAACACCCAGATCCGAGACTTGCTAGAGGAGTTTAGAGGAGGAGGTGATCATTTATACGAGGTGGAGAGGGGAGGACTCCAGAAGGTCTGGGGGTGATCTGGACCTTGCAGGGTGAGGGAGATGGGAGAATCCAGGGAGTGGATAGGGGCTGGGCCAGGGACTGGGCAGACAGTGCCTATGGCATGCCAGAGGGGAACATTTCTTGGGACCAAAACCAGGGTGGAACTTTTAAAATCTTTAGCAAATTACCTTTGCTTTTGTGAGGAGTCATGGAAGAAAGAGCCTGGGATACTATTGGGACTAGAAAGCTGCTGCTCCCAAGAAGCTTTTCTCCACCCTTGGGCATAATGCAAGGATGAGTCTAGCACAGACTTGGTTTTCAGGCTGACCTGGCCAAGCCTTCATCCTCACAACAGCGTGCCCATGCACAGATGAGAAAATCACTTTGAGTCTCAAATCCCTCTGACTGTAATATGGGGAATAACAAGAGAACATCTCCACGGTGCCGCTATGAAGAATCAATAAAAAACCTTCAGAACACGTCTAGCATACAATAGACATGCAGTAGCTGCTAGTTTCTTTTGAGACATCTTTTCAAAAGTCTTGCCCTCTTCCTTAGGACACACCACTTCCTGCTGAAAGGAAGGCTTCCACTTCGGGAGGGCCTTAATTATCTCTGTCCCCATGGCCCTGGGGTGGGGCTCACATACAGTCAGCTCTCAGGGAGCAATTACCAAGTGGGACCAAACTTGCACCAGCTGGACCTTATGTTGCTGTGGAGTGAGGCTCAGAAAGGAGTGAGTCAGCCCAGAAGGCCAGGGATGTAGGTGGTGTTAAAAGCATCCAGACTTTGGAGTCATGAAGACTTGAGTCTGAAAACTCCTATTTAGCCATTTACTCTTGGCCTTGGTTTTGTCATCTGGAAAATGGGAACAGAAATCGCTACTTCCTGGAGTTGTTATGAGAACCACATGAGATAACCTGTGTTATGGTACTACTTGGCACTGGGCTGTGTGTGGTGTGTGTGTGTGTATGTGTGTGCTTGCACATGTACATGAGACAAGGTCCGTGGTCCATAGTCAGCGCTCAGTACACAGTGAATATGTATGTGCCTCCCTGCTCCCCTTTCCTGGGCCAGGGGGCATAGTTCCCAGGTGGTCTTCCCCAAGAGGCAATACCAGGTTGCACACCACACTCCCTCTGCTCCCAGCCCAGGGGGGACCTTGTGTGCTAGGAACCCATGCTGGTGCCAATCGGCAAGTCCAGGACTTGTGGGTGAGCAGGGGAAGTCTGAAGACCTAGGTTCCACCCAGCTCCACACTGAATGGTGGGCACCTCGGGCAGGGCCCTTAGCAGGCTCGACCTGGAGTCCCCATGATAAGATGAGGAGGTGGCCCTCAGCAGGCTCAGTGTCCCTCGGGGGATAAATGTGAACACAGTTCATCCTCTCTTCCCCAGACAGAGGCCAGGGTCTCTTACAGATAAAGGACCAGTTAGTAGAATGCTCTGGAATGGTGTGGAACATACAGATAAATGCACAGGCACACGAGAATCAGGAGCAAGTGACTTCCATCTCTGAAGTCCTTTGGAAAGATACGAGAAAGATTTTACAAGCATAAACATGTCTTCATGGTCAACATTCCTTGGCCTCTTCCAAGGCATGAGTCCTCTTGGGAAGGAATTAACCCTGCGGGTCAGGATAGGTGCCTGTTGAGGGCTGTCTGAACCTTCCTCTTCCAGCTTTCTCTCACTCCAGACCTCAGAGTCCTCTGGCCGGTGAGGTGTACAGTTACCTGCAGCCCTTTTATCCTCGGACTGACCCAACTCCGTCATGAGATCTCAGTGCCTCAGTTTCCACATTAGATGAACTCAGTGACTTGAGGGATTTCCAAAATGTTGGTGACAGTGGAAGTTCTCGTCAAACGAACTCGCTCATGAAGTCTGAACACACACAATAGGAAGAGGCAGACTGCTTCTGTTTGGGGGTCAGGGGGGATGCTGTAGAGGCAGACTGCTTCCGTTAGAGGGTGGGAGTGGGGGGGATGCTGTAGAGGCAGACTGCTTCCGTTAGGGGGTGGGAGTGGGGGGGATGCTGTAGAGGCAGACTGCTTCCGTTGGGGGGTGGGGGTGGGGGGATGCTGTAGAGGCAGAACTGCTTCCATTAGGGGGGTGGCGGGGGGATGCTGTAGAGGCAGACTGCTTCCGTTAGGGGGTGGGATGCTGTTTTCTCTCCTGATGGGCTGCTTCTGAAAACCTGGCTCTCTGCTGGGCACTGAATCCCACCTGCTTCTGCCTGGGGCTGTCTAGTAGGGTAATTGGTCTGCCAATTATACAGATTATACAAAGGGGGCAGAGAGAGGTAGCCTGAGGCTGGGAGGAGTCAGGAGCCAGCTTCCTGTAGCGCGTGATGTTGAAAGAGAGCCTTGAAGGATGGGGAGGCATTTGTTAGAGGAGGAGGTGCGCTGGAAGAGAGAGAGACTGGGAACAGCAGGCAGAGCTAGAATCTAAGTGATGGGGGTGCAGGAGTGGGGATGGGGACCATGATCAGTGGGGAGCAGTGAGAAGAGATAACTGGAGGGGTTATCTAGAACTTGAAGCATTTGCTCTATGTGGCGACACCAAGTCATTTAAGAGTTTTGAGTAGGGACGTGTGGTCATTGGATTTTCAAAATGTATATGGCAGATTTATTTGGATATAATTCATATACTGTGCAAGTTGGTAATTAGATTGTGGGATGAGAAACTAAATCACTTTGGCTATAAAGTGGCAAAGGGAATGAAATCATTGGGGGATCATTTTGGATGGTGCATTCTGTGTCATGCTCGCCTGTAAGCCCTAAGCACCAGTTACATTCCCTGACTTGTTGCTTAGAACCCCAAAATGGCCCCTACTGGCTTCTGAAAGCCTCATGGGGGAAGGAAGCTTCTGGATCATGTGCAACTGAGGGAAGCAGACTAGAAGGGCTCTTGCAGGTGGCCAGTCTAGAGGTGGTGCTGGGGAGAGGGGGCGAGGAGGGGATGAGTCCAGGAGCCACGGGGGAAGCCTGGCCTGGCGGGCTGTGTGCAGCCCTTGGCCCTCCCCATGAGGCCCGTAAATGTCTGGAAGGGAACCTGCTGGGCAGAGAGGAGGGAAGGTAAGAGGGGAGAGGGGGCTCCCACAGAGCTGCCGGGAGGAGAGAAAACCCAGAAGCAGTTAATCCTGCTGGTTGAACTGTTTTTATAAACGACACTCTAAAATCAAATAGATGCAATAAAAACACAGTGGCCTTTTCATTAAACAGGCCACAGAGGCCCCTTGTTCAGCAGCCGTTGTCAATCAGATGGAGGCCATTGTCTCTTTCCCCAGCCCTCCGTAATTGGCATCTGTCTGGGAGCAAACAAATAAATACCAGGCTGGCATTTTAACTAGGGCAGCAAGGAGAGGGGCGCTGCTTTCCAGAGTCTGCTCGGCGCTCCCAGCAGGTAAGGTCCTGGAGAAGCCTGTCCTTTCCAGGAGGTCCCAGATGCTAGCCGCCGCCAGGTACAGCTCCCAGTTTTTCTCCTGGACAGACCCGTTCTGATCTTTACCCAAAATCGCTGCTCCAGAGAGCCAGATTTCTGTTTTCTGCCTGCAGAAGCCCCTGAAACACAGTCAGTAGAGTTTCTTTTTGGTGTTTTGCCTGGGGGACATCAAGGGAAAAAGTAGACATGAGCACATTCTCTGGCTGACTTTGGATACGACCACTTAATAACAGCAATACAGCTCTCATGTTAAATAATACAAATAGAATTAACCTAGCATGGTTAATTGGCAATAACATTGTTGCAGCGTAAGAGGATAAGACCTGTGATTCACTAGTAAGAATAGCATAGTGACAGCATTATTATGAATTTAGAGTTTTTTAACAGCATGATTGTCAGCCACTACTTTGGACAACATGTTCCTCTACAGGTGATCCTCAGTATTCCCAGCAGTCATGTTCTAAGTAGCCATGAACACTGAATGAATGAATGCTGAACCACCTCTCCTAGAGAAATATTCATACGTAGTTAGGGTCCTGTGAGCCTCTGGTCACATTTTCATCATCTGATCAACACATCATCTTTTTTTCATGGAAATTTCTGTGTCAAAGTGCCTTTTAAAGTATATATTGTTGATTCATTAACATTGAACTCAGAGTTAACAGCACTGTAAGTCATGGCTGAACGAAGCTTATCTAATGTATGTATTTTCTCGGAAGGCACATCAGAGCCTTCTTACTTAGAAAGAGTAAATAGCACTTCAGCCCCATGCTTGGGACCACTTTAAACAGCAAAATCACCAACAAAAATGTAAAAAATGTGGCGCTAAATAGACCGCGAAAAGGATACTTGTTTACAGGATGAGAGCAGAAACTAGACCACAGAGCCTTGCCTGGCTCCTCCTCAGCTGAGAACTCAAGCATCAGGAGAGTCAAATTCCCCCCTTCTGTCGTTGTCCCACGATGATCACAAGAACGCCATGAGTATTGTTGTGGGGCAACAAATAAATTGTAGGCAAATTTGCGAATACATATTCCATAAATGAGGGTAGGCTAACTCTTAGTGCACTTAGTTCTCAATCAAGCCAGCAACTTCCATCTTTTGGTGTTTTGAACTAAGGTTCAAAGAGTGAGAGTGATGTGTTCAAAATCAGATAGCTGGAATGTGGTTCATGATATAGCACCAGGGGTCAATGAACTGCAGCCCAGGGGCCAGCTGCCTGTTCTTGTAAATAAAGTTTTATTGAAACACATAAACACAGCCATATTCTTGTGTTTACATATTGTCTGTGCAGCAGCTTTTATGCCATAATGGCAGAGTTAAGTTGTTGCAACAGAGATCAGATAGCCCACAAAACCTGGTATAGTTATGATCCAGCTTAGGGGAAAACTGTGTTATCTCACATTCTCTCTTTTTTAGTTCAGAGGGCAAATGTTCTCTCTGGTATTAATACCAGTGCTTTTCCTAAACATTGTGTTTCCTCTCTTGAACAATGGGGAGTTTATAACTGATTATGTTTCCTTCTTTACAACAGTGGAAAGAGGCTCAAAGCCTAAAAGAGCCAGAGATACCTGGCACTCACGTGATAGGAACAGAAAGGATCTTCCATCTCCTTTACACTAGAAGGGAGTTAGATTATTTCCACACAAAAATGTGGTCAATTTAGAGGTTATATACAGGCATCTGGGCCTTTCCAGTAATGAAGGGTTTCACGTGGAGCAGAACCAGGATTCCATAGAAATTGCCGTTTTCACTAAGAAGAAAAAGGCGTACTATCTGAAAATAATCTTTATAGCTAACTACCAATTACCGAGAATTTATTATGTGCAAGCACTATACACAACTTATATCGTTTTTTTCTCTATGGTATGTAGTATTTAGGCCAAGAGAGTCTATGCCACACAGTTCAGTGTCAGTAACCCTTTTTACAGACTAGGAAACCAAGGACTAAAGATGCTTAACCAAAGATGTTAATGTGTTCTAGGTCACAAAGCAAGGCAGTGGGAGGTCTGAGATTTGAAGCCAGGTGTGTCTGTCTCCAGAACTTACTCCCTACACTCCATCCCACCTTACCCAGCCTCAACCTTCATCCTCCCAGCTCTCAGAATCAGGGCTGTGGGTTGGGCAGGGAGGTGTTTCTGACATTCTCCTCATGTTGGGACATTCATCTTTGGCTTTGAACAGGGTGGGTGTCCTCCATAGAACATTGGGGGTGGGGTGGGAGAGGGGGCCGTGTCCAGAGTAGACTGATGGAGGTTGGTGAGAAGGCCTTGCAGTAGCTCAGGGATGAGATGCTTGTGGCTGGACACCGGTGCTGGCAGTGACTGGCAAGACGCGTGGAGGAATCAGAACTGATTGGTTCTGCACATGTGTGGGGAGAAGGTGAAATAAGTGGCTCCCGGTTTCTGGCTGACATGATTAGGTAGATGGTGGGGTCCTTCTCTGGGGCTAGAGAGGAGATGGAGAACTCGTTCTGTGCAGGCTGAGCTTGAGCCCCCATGAGATACTCAGAGGAAATTCCCACTTACAAGTGATGAGAGCCTTTGTCTCACTCTGGTATATGTGACATGTGATATGTATGACATATATATATATATCTCATAATGTATGTCTCTCCCTCAAAACTCTGTGGTATTGAAAGGCAGAGAGCCTTTGTTTAACGAAAGCAATGGCTTCGGTATTTTTTTTTTTAATGGTTACTCTTTGTAAATGACTCTGAAAGACTTACCAGTCTTCTTGCTCACTTCTTTGTGCTTGTAAGAAAGGGGAAAGCTGTGCTTTGGTCAATTCAGAACCTCCTCCATCTCCATCAGAACCAATAAATACCTGCTGCCACCCTGTAACTGCACCTCCTAAACTCTTTAGTACAGAGCATAAGTGGAAGGCTGTAAAGACTCTGTTAAGGAAGTCTCTGGTGAGACCAGTAGCAAATATAAGGGCCTGTGCCTTTCAGAAGGATGGACTCTGGGGCACAGGAATTGAACTCCATCCCCTCCATTAATTCTTCTTCTCCAGCAGCAACATTTATGAGTATTTATCGAACATCTGGGCATCAGAGTGATGCAAAGCACTTCACAGCAGTAGCATGGAAGCTCATGGGAGCAGACATTTCTGTCTGTCTGATGTATTGCTATGTTGTCTGGGCCTAGACTGTGCTTGGTATGCTTGCTACATGGTAGGTGCTCAGGAAGTTATTTGATGAGGGGATAAACAAGTGTAAGAAGATACTTCCTGCTGACACAGAAGATCAATTCAGTCATCCAGCATTTATTCACCATGTGTCAGATCTTAAGTCAGACCATGGGAACACACAGAAGCATAGACCAGCCCGGCACTCAAGAAGTATTATGCAGGAGACCAGCTGGTCAGAAGATCATGATGGTTCTTGGGAGAAGTGTTCCTACAGCAGTAGGAACTGCATGCCAAGAGAAGCAAGTGGGGGGGTGGCAATCCCGACTCCAGGTGGGAAACCAGGAATGCTTCACAGAGGAGGCAGCATTTGACCTGGGTCTTGAAGGATGAGTAAGAGTTTTCTGAGTGGGAACTGAGAGAGGTATCCAGAGAGAGAAAATCTTTTGAGGAGGGAGCTGAGACAGTTGTTCTGGCCATTTGCAAGGAAATACTTTGCCAGTAGGTAGGAGATAGCTATAGATGGTCTATCCTCCCAGTGCTTGAGAAAGACTAGATTGTTATCCAAATCCCCACTCCCTCCCCACTCCGCATGTTAGCATCCTTCTAGGAGAGGAGAAGAGGAGAAGAGAGAAGGATAAAGTTTATTGGTGGGAGAAAAATGTTGGGAAAAAAGCATGCACAGGGAAACATGGATACATACTTGAAAAACATGGTTCTAAGAAGCACTTTCCAACAGAAATATACTATTTTATAACATGCAAAATATGCTATAACATTTCTAGTAGTCATTTTAACAAGTGAAATTAACTTTATTAATATATTATTTAACATAAAATATTAAAAATATATCATTTCAACCTGTACTTAATTAAAAATTAATAATGAAACATTTAAATTCTTGTTTTTCATTCTCATTCTTTGAAATGTTAGCTATTTTATACATATAACACATATCAATTCAGACCAGCCATATTTCAGGGGCTCAATAGCCGCACGAGGCCAGTGGCAGCTGTGTTGGACAATGCAGGCCTAGACGCCTACACTTTTTAGCTCAGTACACAGTGCGAAACTTAGGAATTAAGGAACATCCGGGGCCCGCCCATTCCCATTCATATGCCTTTGTTCACTGGTCCACTTGTGCACACAGCATTTGTTGAATGTCCCTTCTGCACCTGGGGCTTCTGATAGGAAGTCAAACAAGGCGTAGTGTGGTCACCAGCAAGCATGCAGTTTTGTGACTCCCAGGCCAGTGAATTGGCCATTTATAGGGACCTGAGGTCTGTCCATTTATCAGGGATTTCAAACCATGGCCTGTGGGCTGTCTGTGGCTTTTTCACATACCTGGCCTTCATCACTCATCAGGTTACCTGTAGACCCACTGAAGGTATTTATGTCTCAGAACTCTGGATGAGAAATCTCTAAGAAATTCCAAGCATTGATGATACCAAAGGTAGGATAGACATAGAGAACCACAGGTCATGGTTGGTCATTCCCACTTGCATTCTAGAATCGTCTGGTTCTCTTGTTAAATACACCATTTCCTACCTAGACAGTATATTAACAAGAGGAGACATCACTTTGGCAATAAAGGCTCGTATAGTCAAAGTTATAGTTTTTCCAGTAGTCATGTACAGATGTAAGAGTTGGACCATAAAAAAAGGCTGAGCACTGAGGAACTGATGCTTTTGAACTGTGGTGCTGGAGAAGACTCTTGAGACTGCCTTGGACAGCAAGGAAATCAAACCAGTCAATCCTAAAGGAAGTCAACCCTGAATTTTCATTGGAAGGACTGATGCTGAAACTGAAACTCCAATACCTTGGCCACCTGATTCAAAGAGCCAACTCATTGGAAAAGACCCTGATGCTGGGAAAGATTGAGGGCAGGAGAAGAAGGGGATAACAGAGAATGAGATGGTTGAATGGCATCATCGACTCAATGGACGTGAGTTTGAGCAATCTGTAGGAGATAGTGAAGGACAGGGAAGCTTGGTGCACTGCAATCTGTGGGGTCACAAAGAGTCGGACACGACTGAACAATAACAGCCCTCAGGGATTCTGATTCAGTTGGTCTGACATGGACTGGAGACTGAGTCTTTTTTAAAGCTCTACCAGTTACTTTAGTTCTAACATGCTACTGCTGGAAAACCACAGCCCAGAGAGGCAGTTTGTTTTGGCCAGACTCACAAAATACACTATCCTCCTAACTTGCAACCCACTGCTGTTTTCCCCAAACAGCACTGAAGGCAGAGGGGCCCTCAGAACCTTCCTGAATATTCAAGAGGCATCCCGCACATCAGCAGCTTGGAGCAGGGGAGGCAGGAATCTGTAACTGCTGTGTTGCCTCTTCAAGAACAAAGCCCTTGCCCGTTTACCACTCTGGGAAGATTGCCAGGCTCAAGTATTAATAATAATCTCTTTGTTTTTTAAATGCCTTATAATTGCATAAATAAAGCTTACTTTCTCTTCTTTAATGGTAATGAGGCTTATTTGACTGATTGGTTGATTAATAAGACTCTAATTTCTTTACTGACAAAACACGAAGGCCAAAAGACGGATGCTGGGTGCTAGTAGCTTGGGATGCGAAGCAACCATTCCACTTTTTAGCTACTGCTCCTGAATCTCGGAGAGAAGGGTAGCAATGGCTTCCCTGCAGTCAGATATGGAGAAATAAAAGCTGCAGGCAGTTTGAGGAAGCAGGTCCCTGCATTGTCCTGAAGGGCTGTTCCTGAACACTATTTTCTTCATAGTCCACAGTGTCTGTCCTGTGAAGACCTGTGAGGAATATTTCTCTGACTTCAGTGCCCGTCATGGTTGTACTCGATTCCCAGGTGGCTCAGTGGTAAGGAACCCTCCTGCCAATGCTGGAGATGCGAGCTCGATCTCTGGGTCAGGAAGATCTCCTGGAGAAGGAAAGGGCAACCCGCTCCAGTATTCTTGCTTGGGAAATTCCATGAACAGAGGAGCCTCTGGGCTAGAGTCCATGGAGTTGCAAGGACTCAGACACGATTTAGCAACTCAATAACAGTAATAATGGTTGCACTCATCCTGGTAATATTGCATGCACACTTGTAGACACTGGCAATTGTGAAATGGATCGTGTTTGCTGTTTCCCATCGGACACCAGGAAACTCAGAGCCAAACCGGTGTCTAGCCAGCAACAGGCATAAAATCCTCAGCAAATGTTTGATGTAATAACAGCTCACATTTGTTGAGCATTTACCGTCTGCATGAACCCCCGGTAACTTACTTTCTGCAAACTTAAGGTTCCTGAAAAACTAGAGTGCAGCTCTCCCTTTTATAAATCAAGTAATGTTTTCAATGCCCCAGAGGAATAAAGAACTGGTTCATTTAAATCAGAGATCCCGGTGCTGTGAGTAATGACCTCCCTACTCCACCATGTTTGCAGTGTCATTTGCTGGTTTTCAGACTCTCCTTGACCTACAGAGGAGGCCAGCTGGGCCCGGCTGCTGCCTCCAAGTTGGCTGTGAACTTAGCTTTCTTTTCCTGAGCCCAGAAAAACCCCTACCCTAGCAACGAATCGCAGGCCAGAGCTGAGCCCTGACAGGGGCCCACGGTTGTAGACGGCTTCGCACTGTCATGCACTGGCCCAGAGACAAAGGGAAACAGGAGGGCTTTTATTGGTCACCTGCCTCCGTGCACGGGGCTCCTGATAGATAACAGATGGAGAGACGAGGGAGTTAATGAGGTCGGCGTTCTGGCCAAATGCTCTCCATCTTCCTCTTGCTACTGAGTTGTTGGAAAAGAATGTTGCTCTGGGCGGGTGGGGCAGGGAGAGCTCAAAAAAGCTGAGCTTTCACCAAAGGTGTTGGGAGAAGTGGGGAGGCGAGAATAGTGTGCACTGATGCGATTCATCTCAATTCAGTGAATATTTATTAAGCGCTTCATACCTTAGTCACCTTTAGGTATCACCCCACCCCCCACGTATTCTTCCAGAATGCTCTTCCATGTAGTTATCTTTATGTAGTTATCTTTATCTGCATTTTACAGCTCAGCAACTTAAAAGGCTCAGAGATGTTGAGTAACTTGGCCAAGATCACCCAGCCAACCTAGAACTCAGCTGGGATTTGAACCTAAACCGCTCCCTCTCTTTAAACCTCATGCATCATGCTGCTTCTCCAAGCTGTTAAGACCACTCGCCGTGTCACACATTCCTTTTGAAATTGTTTTCAAGGTTGCATCTTGAGGTCTCATTTCCGAAGCATCTCTTCTTGCTATAGTGAGGAAATAGGGGTGGGAAAGAGACTGATCTTCAAAGCATTGGGAGAAATGGATGGAAGGAGCCGTTTACACTTAGAAAATTTGCCTTCGGTTCTAGGCGGGGTGGGGGGAGTTAGTAATTTAATCGTCAGGGCTGACATCCACTTCCTGGGGGGCTCCTTGTCTTCAGCCAGATGTTTTTTGTTGAATCTGGTAATTTTCAAAGAAAGGTCAGGGCTGGTCGCTGTGAATAGAGCTCATGGAAGACCATGGGAAACCTCCCATAAACGGTGTGTGTCATGGCACTTTACAACTCCTAGCCTCTCCGGGGCTCTCTCACAGCAGCCCTGTAAGGCAGGCTCATTATTGGCCCCATTTTATAGATGAGAAAACTGAGCCCCTAAGACTTTCCCAGATCAAGTGCAGAGCTGTGACCCACCCTGTGTAGGAAGATGCAAGCTTGGTACCTGGCACATCTGGGTATTCACAGACCATTAGAACTTCAGATTCCCACCTCTGAGGCTTTTTCCTTCCATCACACCAGCTCTGCCTCGGGAAAAAGTAGTTTATCCTGAAGGCTATTTTTTTCCAAATGTAAGGAAACCCTTGCTGGGCTGTGATCTCAGATTCCTCACAGCCCCCTTTGGTGTCTCCATGGACCATGCATGTGACTCACTTTCATCCGTCCAGAGGTTTTAAGAAAGCAAACGTTGGCAGCATAACATCTCTCTTCAGAGACACAGAAGGCTGCCCCAGGATTTGTCTCTGGGGGTCGGGGAAGAAATCTGAGAGGCTGTGGAGGAAGAAGGCGCTGGCTTTGCTTTGTCAAGATCTGTGCTTTTTAAACAGTTTCATCCCCAAACCCATAACATCCCTCCTCCTAAAGAAAAAAAAAAAAAGTCCAAACAAAATGTGTAAGTCACCATATTCTGTGCCCACAGCTCCCTCTCTGCCTGTGTATTTCTGGCCTGGCCCCCAGACCCCATGGGAAGTGGGGAGAGCTCTTCTCAGGGGTCAGTGGTGTAGGATACAAGCGGGCGCTGAAGGTGGGCTAAGGGCTCAGACCCAAGCCACACCCAGGGGGAAAAGGCAGGGTGGACTCTGGAGGAACCATCGCATGGTTGAGAGTCCTTGAATCTCAACCATCCAGATAATGGGACCCATCAGAATCAAGAGCAGGGTTGAGGAGCTGGGTGGAGGAGAGGGCCAGAGGATGGCACCAATGCTTGCAGAGTGCCCCCTGTGGGCCAGCTAGTTGCCACACACATTCTCCTCTTTTTCCCCAACCACATGAAGTTGCAAGATGAGGAAGTTGAGGCTCAGAGTCCCAACAACATGTCCATAGCTTGTCAGAGGCAGAACTGAGACCAGAGCACAGGTTTCTGATGCCAGAGCTGGAGACGGGATCAGGGAGGATCCAGGCTTGCTAACACAGCAGGAGGCAGTGCTCCTGTGTCCGACCTCGTATATGGTGTGAGGTCGGAAGTATGTGATCATGAAGTCAGGTATGGGTCTTCTCAGGCATGCTACATATATTAAAGGTCCAGATGCTGTCCAGCATGGTAGCCACTAGCCATCCAGGCTATTTTAAGTTCATTAAATTAAAATAACAGCTTCAATTCCTGGATTGCATGAGCCACATCTCCACTATTTTAGTCTTCATGTTACTAGTACTGTATTAGTACAGGTGTGTAAAACATGCTGTCTCTGCAGAGAGGTCTATGGGACAGACCTGGTCTAGTGGGGGTTCAGAGCCAGCTGGATACAAAAGCGAACAGATTGAACCACCTCTGGGCCTGAACCCCAACCTAGACCTGGCCCAAAGGGGCCTGAACAGTCCTGTCCCCTCTACCAGGAGCTGTTGGTGGCTCTGGAGCTCAAAGTCCTGTGACCCTTGCATGTCCAGCACCTTGCTTTTTGTGGCCAGGAAGCTGGTCAGCATCAGCTGTACGTGTCCTGCAGATCCCCCAGGGTCAGCTCCAAGGTCTTACACTGGGTGCCACTACACTTTTTAGAGAATTTCATCCCAATCATCTTATCCTATGTCCAGAAAAAGAACCTAGCACAGAAGCTCTAAGTGAGTGAAAGTGAAAGTGAAGTCTCTCAGTCCTGTCTGACTCTTTGTGACCCCATGGACTGTAACCTACCAGGTTCCTCTGTCCATGGGATTTTCCAGGCAAGAATTCTGCAGTGGGTTGCCATTTTCTTCTCCAGGAGATCTTCCCAACCCAGGGATTGAACCCAGGTCTCCTGCATTGTAGAAGCCCTAGGTATGGGTGAAATCATAGGTCTTTGAAGAAGACAGATGAGTTAACAGTCATTACAGCCTTGTGATAAGGGTTTATTACAGGCAGGAGTTCAGTCATTTACTTATTTATTCATTCATTCATTTACAACTATCATGAGCCTGACACTGGAAACAGAGATAGTGATGTTTAGGAGGGAGTGGCCATCCTGCATGGGCAGGACAAGAGGGCACATGGAGTCAGAAATTAACAAGGTTCCTGGGGAGCATAACCCCAGCTCTGTGTGGTCAGGGTGCCTCCTTGGATGCTGAGATCAAGGAAGTCACAGGTTGGGCCAGCATGCATACAGGCCTCATGGCCATTGAGCACCCCAAGACAAATTGAGTAAGAACCAAGCCTGATGCTGGGAAAGACTGAGGGCAAGAGAAGGGGACAACAGAGGATGAGATGGTTGGGTGGCATCACTGACTCAATGAATGAGTTTGAGCAAGCTCCAGGAGATGGTGAAGGACAGGGAAGCCTGGAGTGCTGCAGTCCATGGGATTGCAAAGAGTCAGGCATAACTTAGTGCCTGAACAAGAACAAAAGGCCTTAGCCTGAGAATCTTAGGATTTTAGGGCAAAAGGCAGCTTAAAGATGCTCCTCCAACCTCTTCATTTCTCAAAGGGTGAACCCAGGGCCCAGACAGAATCAGGGTGCACTGGGGCTTAGCGACAGAGCTGCATTCAGATCCCAGGTCCTCGGCTCTCAGGCCAGGCCCTTCCCTTCCCTGTGCTCTGTCTGAAGGACCTAATTTTGTTCTGGGTCCGCATTTCTCACTCCTTTGTAACACTCACCCAACCCCAGCAGCCTTATAGAATTTTGATCTCCAGGAGAGCACGGAGCAGTCAGAGGTAGGGAGGTGGGGTGTGAGGGACATAGTGGAGAGGTGGTGATCATTAACCCAAACTGGTGAACCAGGACTGGAAACTCTGCCACTTATTGGCTGTGGGACCTTGGACAAGTTAGATCATTCCTCTGACCTTCAGGCCTAAATGGGATTGTAGTAACTACCTCATCGGATTGTGGTGGGCCTAAGTCAGTTGTTACATTTGAATGCATTACAAGAGTATCTGGCGTATCAAAAACACCATGACTGTGTAAAGATTGTGCTGTCGTGATTGGTTCCTTGTTCTGGAGCTGGATGTGTGATCTGGCGTGTGTGCCAGTGGGGACACTGGGGCAAGTTTACATCCCTAGGGCAACTTAGAAAACCTCAAAGTAGTGACCTTTGTGAGCTGGTTCTGACAAACTCCTGTGTTCCTGCTTAAACCTTCCATGGAGCACTTACCCTGTTCCATCTTATATTTTTAATAATTTGAGTATTTTCCTTAGACTGCGTTTCCCCTGTGTCTCAGTGGGTAAAGAATCTGCCTGAAATGCAGGAGACGCAGGAGACTCGGGTTCAATCCCTGGGTCAGGTAGACCCATGGAGGAGGAAATGGAAACCCACTCCAGTGTTCTTGCCTGAAAAATCCCATGCACAGAGGAGCCTGGTGGGCTACAGTTCCTGGGGTCACAAAGAGTCAGACGCTGAGCAACTGAGCACAGTATAGTCCCTATTAGAAAATAAACCTAAATCATTTCATAATGTGTGTAAGTCAAACCATTATGCTGTATGCTGAACTTTAAACTTAATTCTGTATGTCAGTTATTTCTCAATAAAACTGGAAAGAAAAAAAAGAGAGAGAGAGAAACTTGAGAGCAGGAACTGTATTTTATTTAGAGATTCAGACCTTGAGTTAGAAAATATGGATTCAGATAACATTCTCTTAGTGATATATCTTTTCTTTTTCTTTCTTCTTTTTTCTTGATAACATCTTTATTGAAATATAATTCAAAAGCATATTGTGAATTATGCATATTATGCATATAATAATGTGCGTATTATTCACAAAGCACAAATCAGCAACCTGTAGTGGGATTCACCAAGTTGTGAAACCATCAGCACCATCAATTTTAGGATATTTTCATCACCCCAAAGAGAGCCCATTCCCCTTCCCTGTAGCACTTTGTGGGATGATGATAAGCGTTAATAAAGGAATACATAGGTACAGGCCTTAGCACAGAGCCAGGTACTCAGGTGGTGCCTAATTATTGACTCTTCCATGGGCCCTGACATAGGGTTTTGTTCTGGTTCGTGGGGTAAAATTCTACAGTTTTTCCCCACCCCAGAAACATGAAGGTGGCTTTGCTAGGTCACCTCCCAGAATCCGGGGGGGCCCCAGGTGCATGGCCAGGTCTGCCTGGACTCGGGGTGAGGAGGCGCTGAGGCGAGGGGTTCAGTGCAGGACGAGGTGTTGCCCCAGGAGTTTCCTGCACACGAGGCCCAGGCTGTGTGGCTCACCGCTAGGGGTTACACGCAGCCGGCCTCCCCCGCCACACCTGTCAGGTCGAGGAAAGTCAGACAGCAACGCTGGCCCCATGCCTCATGACAGACCCACTGTTGAGCCCAGGTGGTTATACACAGACTGGGCTGCCCTCTCAGAGCACCTGCATTTTCTCCCTTTTCTTTTTCTCTGCTCCCACAGAGAAGAAAAGCTAGGCTCCGCCATCGTCATTTCCATAGCTAAGCTGTCTCTTTGCTCGAAGAGCTTCTGCAGAAAGGAATGGAACTGGTGGGAGGAGGACCAAGCATTGACTGGGTTTGGGTCCCAGGGAGAGCTTCAGGCCCTCTGTGTTGGGAGCCGGGGTCCCGGGAGGGTGGACCATGAAGGGCAGCCTTGGAGAGATCTGAGCTGGCAGCAGGAAATGAGCAATCTGGAGAGGAGGTGCGTGCGTGCATGTTCAGTCGCTCAGTCATGTCTGACTCTTTGCACCCCTATGGACTGTAGCCCGCCAGGCTCCTCTGTCCATGGGATTCTCCAGGCAAGAATACTGGAGTGGGTTGCCATTTGCTCCTCCAGGGGATCTTCCTCACCCAGGGATGAAACCCACATCTCAAGTCTCCTGCATTGGCAGGTGGGTTCTTTACCACTAGCGCCACCTAGGGAACTGAATTAGGGCAAACTGTTGACCATTGATTCCACGGGTTTGTGTCTGCTCCAGGAAGCGCTCCACTCTCTGCTGGGTCACAAGGAGGTCAAGTCCTATTTCCTGCCCTTGAGGGCAACTCTGGCCAGGAAACAGGCAGATCTGGATTCCACAGATTTCCTGATCCCGTTGGTTTAGTCATTCAGCTGTGTCTGACTCTTCCTAGAGTGGGTTGCCATTTCCTTCTCCAGGGGATCTTCCTGACCCAGGGATCGAAGCTGTGTCTCCTGCATTGACAGGTGGATTCTTTACCACTGAGGCACCAGGGAAGCCCTCCTGATCCTGTGACCTTCCTTAAATCATATACTTTCTGTAGCCTCAGTCTACTTTCTTGTAAAATAGGGCTTACAAAATCTATTTTGTAAGGCTACTGTAAAAGCTAAGCACATTGGCAGGTACAGACCAACATGAAGGTGGTTTGCCTGCCTCGACAGGTCGAGAGGCTCACATGAGTGACAGACATATCTTTATAGGGAGCCAAGAAGACCTTGGGTGGCACTTCCATACAGTGGCAAGCCACTCTCCCTGGCCTCTCTGGTTGAAATAACTTCATCTGCCTAAGCCCCTGCCCTATTGGCAGACAAAGATTACGTGACATGCTCAGAAGCCCAGCCATCTATTAGTATTTGATGGAGTCACTGCTGGTAAAGGTTCCTAAAGATTCCCTGGTGCGGGAGGCTGATAGGATTTAGAGACACACGCAGAAAATGTCCCACACTTGGAAAATGGTGTTTTACAAGTCAAGGCCACTTTTACTTACTGCAGACCTCACCCGTGTGAAAGAAAGGCCTGTCCTGGTCCTTGAAGGGGGTTAGCCTCTGGCTTCACAAAGACGTGGGCTCAGGTATGACCCCACAGCCTGCTAGTCTGGGGAGGCAGGAAGAAGTAAGTGGTAAAGGCTTTCTGGGCATCCTGTCTGTACCAGGTCACTTGGCCCAGTGCTGAGCATGTTAATTCATTTAATCCTTCAGATAGTCCTGTGGTGCAGAGATGTAGTTGTCTCCACTGGACACTACAAGGAAACCAAGGCTCAGAAAGGTTATACATCTGTCCAGGGTCTCGCCATCAGTATTGATAGAGAGGCCTGTTTGTTTGACCTTAGAACCCTCTGGACCTTGGCACATGACAAGCCACCATACCTACCCCCCTCTCCTCATTCATGTGAGGCATTTTCCGTCGCCTCTGTCTGTACCACGAATGCGGGGATCCCGCTCCCCCAAGGTTTGCAGGAAGAAGGCTCAGACTTTTTCACCTGAGCAGACTCACACTATGCAGGCGGCCTGTACCCACAATGCTGGCAGAGCCTCAGATGATGAGCTTTTTGAACACTTGCCAATATCTCAACCCTTCTAATTAAAACCACATTATCTGTGATGATTCTTAATGATAGCATTTGTGGAATCGGGATCCTCTCAGGTCTCAAGTTCAGTTTGCAGTTCCTGCTTCTGAACAGCATGTGCAGTGGCCTTAATAATGGGTTGGGTGGAGATTCTGTGGGACCCGCTCTGGTAGCCTGTATATTTTCTTTTTTTCCAAAAGCCTCTATCTGGGGGAGTTGGCAGCCCATGTGCCAAAGATGCAAGTCAGCTCTTTCTCGTTTATAACTCTTATTTCATTAGCTCTGTGCCCTTCACCCTCCACCCTTCTCAGCGGAAAGTGAAGAGAAGCAAGCAGATCAGTGTTTGCTTGGCATCATGGCTGTCAGGATTCAGGGAGCTCCTATTGCTGGGGTCCAGCCTGCTGGCCCTTGAGGCCTCCCGCCGTCCTGTCCTTGTAGCCGAGGATCTTTGCATCTGCAGGCTGGGTGAGCTTCAGGCCCCGGGTCCACTCCTGACCCAAAACTGGAGGAGATTACAGAACAGCATCCTGGGTCATAGGTCTGCAGGGGTTCATTAAAGTGTCATCTTTACTTCTGACCAGGTTTGAAAGCATTTTAAATGAGTGCTTTGAGAAGGCAGAGCAGCCTTTGGGGAAATGCCTCCCAGTTCTTGGGGCTTCTAGGCTGGCCTCGACACGGAGCCCTAGTCTTATAGCATAGGCCTAGTTCCTTAGTACCCTGGGCAGGACCCACCACGCTGGCCTTGTGTGTCTTTCCAGCCCATCTCTGACCCCTAGATGCAGCCTGTGTTCAGAAATGCTGAGCTCTGGCACTCCCCGGTGCTCCTCCATGGCTCAGGCTCCCTCCTCTGCCTGGCCTCCCATCACCCCCACCACACCCCCCCACCCCAGCTTCTAAAACGCAGCCCAGGGGTTGCTTCTCAGGAAGCCTCTGCCTCTGACCCTGGCCAGCTGAAGCGCCCTCTGTGTGCTCATGCTATATCCTGGACAGATCTCTTGCCACCGTGTTATGACATTCATCTGATAGTGTCTGGATGTTCTGTCTCGCTCCCCTTAGCAACTTCCCAGAGCCGTCCCTTAGTAATCAGAGTGACCAGACGAATGGATGAGTGAAGACACAGAGGACTGATTAGTTACCTAACTGAGCACCTGCCTCACTCCCAAGTCCCATCACCAGAAAGCTCCATAGCCCAACGGAAGTCACAAAATCTGAAGGTGACCAATGTGGGGTTTGGAGTCGAGAAACAAGAGGCTTTAGGAGTTGAAATCCAAGAGGCAAAGTAATTGCTAAAAAGCAGGATTCCTACTAGACCCAGGCACGCTTCTCGTGGACAGTCTAAAGACCCAGCATTCTAATCTTTTCAGCTCCGAGATGCAACTTTCCAATGGTTCTCTTGCAGTCGGCGTCATTTTGCAAAGTCTCACTGATGGCTTGGGTTTCTCAGCAGTATAATCAAGCTGTGAGATCACTACATTTTAGGGTTAGACGTATTAGCTAGGACTTCTGGTTCTGCCGATTCCCAGAGATGTGACCACAGGCAAGTGGATCCTCCTCCTAGAGATTCTCTCTCCTCTTGGAAAGGGGGACACTGCATGAGACAATGAGTGGTAAGTGCAAGGAGCTGATGGGGTGGTTGAAGAGAGTTAATTAAGGTTGAGCTGTCAGGAAAGCAGAAAGGGATGGTGTAGCAGTCCAGGTTAGCAACAGCAGGGAGCTCTCACCACCCCGAGGCCTGCAAGGGTGGGAGCAGCTACTGAGAAAGAGCTGTGTCCACAGAAGAGGAGGCTGGACAGGATCCCAGGCCTTCAAAAGACGAAAGCCCCCATCAGCTCACAGCCTAGCAGGAAGGCTTGCAGGGAGGGAATGTCCCAGCCTCTCTCCTCTCACCCTCCGAGGCTGGTGCCTCCCATTGGCTAAACCCAGCTGGAAGTCAGAGGGAAAGGAACATCGGTGGCCGTATGTTCAGAGGTCAGCCTCCTGGAGCCCAGACCAAGGCAGGGAAAAGCAGAAAAAGGAGGTAGAGGGCCACATGGAGACAGCCCAGCCTGGCTGTAGCCTGACACCCAGCACATCCTCAGTACACACCACTTCCATCCCTGATCTCATTAACACCTCTACCTCTATAAAAAAAGGGGGGGAGGCTCAGTAGAAGATTCAACAAATACATTCCTTAAGGTCCTCACAGGAGTGTGTTAGGGACGATGTTGAAACGGAGAGAAAGAGTAAAGGATTTTTAATTTTGATTATCTGTGGATTTCTTTTATCCACGTTATCTCTTTCCGCCAGTAGCTGGGATAATTGAAACCTCATGGCCTTCCCTAACTGCAGCTGTTCAGTCTGCTGAACGCACATCAAAGGTGTTTTTGTAAGGAGCTGTCTGCTGTAGTTTTTAATTAATTTTAATTTTATTTTTACATTTGATCTAATAGAGCCAAATGAATCTTTCATTGTTTAGATTTAGTTGAACTAGTGAAATAGGTCAGGTTTTCCAGGAGTTCTCCGAACTTCTTTGCATGGATAAGTAACTTCTGGCAGCAGAGCCTGGGTTCTGGAGGCTACGTGGCTACAATCCTGGGGGACAAAGCATCACGAAAATGAAAGGCCAGACTGAGCAGAGGGTGTCAGCAGCCCATTTGTTCCACAAAGAGGTCCTACTGTGTGCTGAGTGGTAAAGGAGACAGAGGGGCTGTCTGTGCTTCTCAGAGTCTGGGGGGAAATAAACGTGGACACTTGAGAGAGAATTAATAGCAAGCACCTTTATTTTTCTCCCTCACCCGTCTAACTAACCGTGGGAAGATTTGCACCATGCCCACCCCCTCCCCAGGGGCCTCCAGAACTTACCAGTCATTTATGGGGCTACTACCCATGCTCCTCAACCCAGGAGTTCCCCTCCTGGACTCTGCCCATGGCCCTCCTGGGACGCCTCCCCTCCCTGTTGCCTGAAAGGCAAGCTGGGCCCTTGCAGTATGGTGAGACTTTCTTCTGTCCCCTTCCTGGCTTTCCAGGTTGCATATGGAAGCAGCTATCTATCTCTGCCAACCACCAGCTCCTTTCCATCTCCGAAGCCCCAGTTGGTGATTTTCCCCAGAGAGAGCAACCCAGGCCTTCTAAAGAAACCCCTTCAGAGGATTCAGTCTCCCCTGCGGGTCCTTCCCTGTACACGAGGCCACGTCCACGCACATGGGTGACTCCCAGCCTCAGCTCCTCACTTCCTTCACCCCCACCTGCCTGGCGCTTGAGTACGGTCAGATTAACACATCATTTTATAATAAATTGCAACATGTATTAGATTTTTAATGTGTGTGAGGGTGAGAAAAACAAAAACAAATAAACAGAAAGGCCTTTAATCTCACTGCCTGGATAACTCCTGTTAACTTAAAAAAAAAAAGACCTCCATGGAAAGAAAGTACAGTGTGCAGAAAGATGAAATGAAGCATATAACTCATCTTAGGGTCCTAGTTGTCTCTCTACAAAGGTGCCTGCTGAAAAATACTTTCTTTTTCTTTTTGGAGGAAAAAAGACCCAAGTTTTATTTATACCAAAGAAGTCCCTTTACGTATTATTTTACACCTTGCGTTTTTCCCTTAATATGTCTAGATGTTTCACTTTCAACCCTACAGAACTCACTCTCATTCACTGCTGTGTATTCATCCATCATGTCAGTGTACTTGAGATTGTTAACCTTATCCTCTGTCCATAGACACTTAAGTATTTCTAGATTTTTGCTGTTACGGATAACTTCTTAGTGAATCCCTTATATGCCCATCTTGACCCATTTGGGGAGGTGGGTATAACTAGAGAGTAAATTCTCATTTTTCCTGGGCTAAAAATTATATAGTTAAATTTTGATAAATGTTGCCAAGACATCCCACAAAATGTTCCATCAATAGCATATGAGACCACTCCTTCCCTGGGGGTAGACACTCAGAATTATCAAGCTTTTCCAATTTTGTCAGCCTGATGGGGGAAAAAAATGGCATTTCATTATTGTTTTGATCTGCAGTTCTTTAATTATTAGTGAGGCCAAACATCTTTTCATATGTTTATTAGCTGTTTATTTGTGCTTCTCTGAATAGATTGTTCCTATCTTTTGTCTAATTTTTTTGTTCCCTACTGAACCAGAAATAAATTTTAAACTATTTTGTGAAATCAAAAGCAGGATCCAAATCTCAAGTTTTTAAATGCTATCATCAATTCTATTTTCGTTTATATGGAGACGGCGGAATCTCAGGGAGGGATGAGGGTCTAAACACATTTATCCTCTGCTACTTCAACAGGGACCCTCTGTCACCCCTCAGAAGGGTCCGCCTTTTCCCACCCCAAGTAGAACAAGGCAGTTAATTATTTACCACCCCAGCAGTTCAGAAGGGGAGCTATTCCGGTCAGACCGTGCTTCCGCAGCTGCCAAGTAGCACGCTCTAAGACACGGATCAGCTGTGGGCCTCTGTGTCATCCATTTAGATGAGGCCTCTGTCAGCTGTCTGCTGTGAACCTCCACAGGTCACATCCTTGACACCATCTGCTGGACCATGAAGACCATCAGCTCACCAGGAAGCCTGACAGGCTGTGATTATCTTCCACTCCAGTGGTTTTTTTTTCCCCCTTGGCATGAAGGGGATTCATTTCCTGGGCAAGCTCTTTGTGCAGCAGACACCTTCTAAAAGGAAAATGAGCCTCTTTGGGTACGTTGGTGAGTTTGTTCTGGCCTTAAGGTGATCAGGCCCTGAGTGTATAAAAATACACGTGAATGCAGTTGATGGTTTTGGCCCAAGTAGATGGAATGGTATTCATCTGTTCCTTCATTCATTCAACCAAATGTCAGTTACAAAGCAGTTCAATTAGAAGCTTAAAGATTGGGCTGTACAGACAAAATAAGCCTTAGATCTTAAACCTGCTCTTGTGTGGCCCAGGGCATGTTGCATTACTTCTTGATTCTTGGAACCTTTGAGTTTCCTTAAATAGAATTGTTATTCAGTTGCTCAGTCATGTTTGACTCTTTGCAACCGCATGGACTGCAGCATATCAGGCTCCTGGTCCTTCACCATCTCCCAGAGCTTGCTGGGAGAGCCATCCAACCATCTCATCCTCTGTCATCCCCTTCTCCTCCTACCTTCAATCTTTCTCAGCATCAGAGTCTTTTCCAATGAGTTGGCTCTTTGTATCAGGTGGCCAAAGTACTGAAGCTTTAGCATCAGTCCTTCCAATGAATATTTAGGACTAATTTCCTTTAGAATTGACTGGTTTGATCTCCTTGCAGTCCAAGGGACTCGCAAGAGTAAGTGTAAAATAGGTGAGTTAAAAAATGGGAACAGTGGCAGATTTTATTTTCTTGGGCTCCAAAATCACTGCAGACAGTGACTGCAGCCATGAAATTAAGACACTTGCTCACTGGGAGGAAAGCTATGACAAACCTAGACAGCGTATTACAAAGCAGAGATATCACTTTGCCAACAAAGGTCCATATAGTCAAAACTATGGTTTTTCCCATAGTCATGTATGGATGTGAGAGCTGGACCACTGAAGAATTGATGCTTTTGATCTGTGGTGCTGGAGAATACTCTTGAGAGTCCTTTGGACTGCAAGGAGATCAAACCAGTCAATCCTAAAGGAAATCAACCCTAAATATTCATTGGAAGGACTGATGCTGAAACTGAAGCTCCAATACTTTGGCCACATGGTGTGAAGAGCTGGCTCACTAGAAAAGATTCTGATGCTGGGAAAGAATGAAGGCAGGAGGAGAAGAGGGCAACAGAGGATCAGATGGTTGGATGACATCACTGACTCAATGGACGTGAGTTTGAGCAAACTCCGAGAGATAGTGAAAGACAGGGAAGCCTGGCATGCTACACCAGTCCTTGGGGTCGTGTTGGATATGATTTAATGTAAAATAGGGGCAATAATGCCTACACCAGAGTTCTGAAGTTTTTTGAGATCATATATGCATTGGGCAACTGTTTCCACAGTCGTGTTTCATGGACAAGCCACTGGAAAATTCAGGGGCTTAAAACGATAATTTATTCCTTTCCCGCTGTTGTAGCTAGGGCTCAACTGGGTACTAGCTGAACTAAACTGGGCTCAAGGAGTTTGACTCCAATCTGTAGATTGGATCCACATTTGCTGTGTGAGTCTCTGATCTCCCTTGAACTCACAGAGTAGCTAGGGCATATTTTTTTCCCTCTGCCATTAATGGAAAGTGCTGAAAAGTTCAAGGCCAAGGGCATGAAGTGAGGGGTGAAGAATGAGGACCAATAATACAGACTTCCACTCTGTAGAGTACCTGGTTGGTACACAGTAGTTGCCCTGGTTTTCTGCCTGGTATGGTGGAGAACAGAATTGCTTGTTTGAGCACCATTTTTCCCAGGGATGATGTCCTAGTCTTGTGCTGCTTTTAAATCCATGGTTTTAATGCTTTTAATCTTCTTATTTCTTAATTCTTTAGCTGGCCAAAGATGGATCCTTTTGAGCAAACTCAAAGAAACCAACACTTAAGAGCCTTTATAATTTTTTATTTGCCTTAACTGGGCTATTGTTTCATATCATTCATCATTTTCAAACATTCTCCTCTCTTATCACTTCAAATACTTCCCTTCCCCCATTCATCCCTTTTGAAACTTCCATTAAATGTGTGTTGGATCTTCTGATTCTCTCCTTTGTTTTAACAGATCTCTCGTGTTTTCCATCTATCTCCCTGCTCTACAATGTGGGAAATTTCCACAAGCCCATCTTTGAGTCACTGTATCTCTCTTGAGCTATACTTAATCTGTCATTTTATTCACTCTGTGAATTTTAATTTTAATGACTGTTTTTTTTTTCATTTTTCAAGTTTTATTTATTTCTTCTTCAAACCTGCCTTCATAGTGTCTTGTCCTTTTAATATGATTTTTATCCCTTCCTTTATCTTCCTAGTCTGTGATCACTCAGACTATTTTAGTATTTCAAGGGTGGTAAGCCTCATCGTTGCACCTGCTGGTAGAATGTTGTCTTGGGTGATTTGTGACTTTTTTGGTGAACGCATCATCAGGTTATGTGGTTTTTGTTCTAGTTTTGTTTTATTTTTTCCAGTGGGATTTTCTTGCATTCAAGGTTATGGAAGAGTCCTTACAAGGCTGATAGAGCTATTTTGTGCTGGATTTAACCAGGCACTACAGAGATCTCATTGGCTCTGGGCCAGTTTTTACATTAATTTCTTGGTTTAGGATTCTCATAACCCATAGGTGGCTCAAATTTAGATTTCTTACTTGCATGTGCCACAGATTGGAGTTTTGTTTATCCTGGGGTATTTTTTTTTTCTTTTTCTATCCAAAGACCTGAGTAAAAATGAGCTTCTTGGCCTTCTCCATAACTTAATGGGCAGAAGTCTCATGTGTGGATGTAGGAGATTCTTGCAGGGTCCTGACATTTCACAGGGGTTTCAGGCTCTGTTTTCTAACTCCCTGCCTCATGTGTGCCTGGGTTCACATCTTCTTTCCCCCACATGGATGTTCAAACCCCAGCTCCTAGCTCTTAAGGTTCATGCTTATGTCTTATAAACTTCTGGGCCATCCCAACTTCAGTTCTTTCACTCAATGCTCTGGTTAAAAGTTTCTTACTCAATTATTTTTCATTTTATTTTGTTCTGCATTTCTGTGTGGCCTTTGTTTTGGTACTGAATTCTCTCTGTAAATTCAGTCTACCAAATTGCCAGAACCAGAAGTCCAACACTTAGAGCTTATCCAAAAAAAAAAAAAAAAATTCTGGGTCCTTTTATTTTTAAACTTCTTCCTAGAATATAGTCCCCAAAATGCATGTTCACTAAGTAATTGAATAATCAGACACATACTGAATTTAAAAGTGAATGAGAATTAAAGCTTTTGCCTAGCACGTTGCTGTCTAGAGTTGCCTTCTATTGACTCTTGTAATAATTAGAGTTTCAATTATTCATTTTCAATTAGAAGCATGGCATGATGACCAGAAATGTCATTAAGAAATTGAATTATGTCTAATGTTGAATTGATAGAAGGCAATATTTCCCCAGGACCACTCCTTTCTTTAGTGCCCGGAAACCAGACACGCTTAATGAGAAGAGCAAAAGTCGCGGTAGGACTTTGGAAAGATGCAAAAAGGGAGTGCAGGACAGCTGAGTTGGCCTCAGTGACTTGGGAATGTGTGGGAATTTATTTCCCATTGGGGCAAATATCGCCAATCTAATTACTCCCAGGTGCAGGATTGGAAGCCACCAGATGTGTGTTCAGTTCTAGCTCTGCCACTTCCTACCATGTGTCCTTAGCTCCAACACAAACAGTGGCCCCGTCACCAGAGAAGAGCCTTCAGTGGACACTGCTAACTCTGTTTGTGTGCCTGGTGCCCTGCTTGGCCTGTGCATGGATTATCTCATGAGTCTCACACCTGACCTTCAGAGTATTTTCTGAGATGAAAATTAGTACAGAGCACAGGGTGCTGGGAATCATCAGTGCATAGTAAGCATCTCTGTAGTGAATTAATAATGCTGCAGCCACTGCTAATAATCACTGGGTTTTCAGCCCCTGCTAGGTGTTAGTTGGGAGAAGGCAATGGCACCACACTGCGGTACTCTTGCCTGGAAAGTCCCATGGATGGAGGAGCCTGGTGGGCTGCAGTCCATGTGGTCGCTGAGCGTCAGACATGACTGAGCGACTTCACTTTCACTTTTCACTTTCATGCATTGGAGAAGGAAATGGCAACCCACTCCGGTGTTCTTGTCTGGAGAATCTCAGGGACGGGGGAGCCTGGTGGGCTGCCGTTTCTGGGGTCGCGCAGGGTCGGACACGACTGAAGCGACTCAGCAGCAGCAGCAGCTGTTAGTTACTGGAATAATCACCCAACATCCATTTTCTGATTTAATCTTCAAAACTACCTCTGAGCTATTACTCCTGTTTTAAATATTGGAAACAAGCTTGAAAGAGTTAGGTAAATCATCCCAGCGCCCCATAGCTAGGGAGTGATGGGCCTGGAATCCAAACCCAGATTTCTAATGTCAGATGACCAGCTTATTTTTATTGTGTTACATTATGTATACAGAAAGTAAAGAAGTTGGGGGAATATTTCTTGAATACGTGTAGTGTGTGAATGTTATGTTTGGGTGGCTCAGAGACTTCTGTATAATTCTTTTTTCTTATAAGAGTTGCAGATGGCTGAGTTTACTGGGCAAATGAATAGGAGCCAGTACTGTGCCTGGCATAAATTGAAGTTTAATAAATAAAATTGAAGTTTAATATCAATTCATTAATAATTTAGTTACTGACTGAGGGTTATACCGTCATTTTTTTTTTTTTAAGGTAGACTAGAAGCATAGTAGAAGATGCATGGACTAGGTTTGGAATTAGAGGGTGGGTGCTTAATCACTTCAGTCATGTCTGCCTCTTTGTGACCCCATGAACTTTAGCCCACCAGGCTCCTGTCTGTCCATGGGATTCTCCAGGCAAAAATACTGGAATGGGTTGCCATTCCCTTCTCTGGGGCATCTTCCTGACCCAGAGATCGAACTCCTATCTCCTGCATTGCAGGCAGATTCCTTACTCACTGAGCCACCTGGGAAGCCCTGGAGTTAGAGGGACCCATGTCCAAATCTTGCTTAGAGTGTTCATTAGCTCTGTGCCTGTGGGCAGGTGGATTAATCTCTTTGTGCCTTGGTTTCCTCATCTGTAAAGTGGGGGTAATCTTAATAACCACACAGTCCCTATGAGGCACACACAGAGCCCATTTACTAATCCCTAAAGATAGTATGTACTGTATAAAAACTATCATTCTCCTTATGAGCTCTCCAGCAAATAGGACTATTAATAATTGTCACTGCATGCTGCTAGTGTTGTTGTTAATGATACCGAATAAAACTGTCAAAGAACAAATCATTGCGGAAGACAGGTGAGAACACCTGGATCCTGCAGGTAGCATTCCTCGGAAAGCAGGAATTCCAAGGACATTCTTCCTTTTTCTCAGCTTTCTGGAAACATGGTAACCAGCTTCTGCTCTCACAGAGATGTGGCCTAGAGAAGTAACACATCAAAAGGAATGGAGCGGAGGAGGGGAACCTTGTCTTCGCACAAAAGGAACAAAAACAGCCCATTATTCAAAATCTCAGCAACAAATCCTCTGCTGAAAAAGTTGACCATATTCAGCAGAAGATGTTTTAGTTTCCATGGCAATTAATGGTGTTAAGTGCACTCCATAACTCAAAGGTCTCTAGTGAAGATGGAAGAGGGGAAGGGAGAAAGGGTATGTGGTTTTTTAAAAATAGTATTTGAAGGTTTTTTTTTTTTAAACTGAAAATCCTTTTACAGCCTCTATTGGGCAGGAGTTTTATTTTTGAATACTTGGAAAGATGTGCAAAATGGCTTTAAGGGTGAAATTACACATAGAGTTGAGACTCCCAAAATAGGCTCTCTCTGAGGCATGGCAGACACTCCTGGAAGAATCTCCAATACATTTACCCTGAGTGCCAGCAGGATACCTGCCTCTGGTCCTGGTGGGAATTCGCTCACATGGTGGTCTCTAGCCACGAAGGGAGAGATTTGCTTGCTCAGATACCCATAGCTGTGTAAATTCCCAGGAAAGGAGAGGTTTGCAGGACCCTTGCTCGAACCTCTGAATCATCTAGGTCATTCAGTGAAGACTGAGTCAATAGGTGTTTATTAAATGCCTACTGTGTGCCAAGCACCTCACTAGGGGCTTTGCACTGGTAGTCCACCTAATTCTGCGTCAGAAGGATGGCACCTCACTTTGAAGGGATCTGGGCCTCAGAGAAGCTTGATTAAGTTCCACCAGGTCACTGCAAACTGCAGAAGAGCCATGTAATCTCAGGCTTTTTTTCTCTCTCTCTCTCTTTATTTTATTCAACTTTTTATTTTGTATTGGAGTACAGCCAATTAACAGTGTTGTAATAGTTTCCGATGGACAGCAAAGGGACTCATCCATACGATATCCGTGTATCCATCGTCCCCCAAACTCCCTCCCATCCAGGCTGCCACATAACACTGAGCAGGGTTCCCTGTGCGATACAGTTGGTCCTTGTTGAATACCCATTTTAAATATAGCAGCTTGTATCTGTATCCTCAGCAAGACAGAAGGCTTGGCCTTGTGCCTTTGTAAAAAGCGTGAGCCCTCAGGGCAAACAGGGCTTCCAGACAAAGGTATGGGCCACTCCGCAGCTCCTGCCCCTTCCCTGGCTTCCTTTTCTATAAAACACAGGAGGAAGGAATACATTTTCCATGCCACATACCTGTGGGTTTGGGTCTGAAATTATGTTCACTTCTTTCATTGCTGTCTCTCTCTCTCAGATTATGGGTCTCCTGTTCTAATAACTAGACCCTTTCCTTTGTCTTCTTTTTTTCTGGACTGTGTGCTCATGTTTCTCGGGTGTCATCTGACTTAACCTTCTCAATCATCTTGATGCCAGTTCTGTGATCATCTCCGACTTTCGCGTGAAGAAACTGCGGCACTGAGAGGGAATGGCTTTTACCTGAGTCTCCCAGCCTGTATGAGGTGGAGCCGGGGTTCACAGGCTCGCCTTCCACCTCCATGGAGGTCACTCAGCCGGAACGCAGCGTGGAGGAACAGATTTGGTGACAGTTAACAGCAGTTGACATCTGCCCACTGACCCGCTTCCTAGTCTGGGTTTTGTTAGGACAACCTGAGCTCACTTCTATGTAAGCGGTTTCCTCCTTCAGTGTCTGAAGACAGACATGGAGCCTGAGGATCTTCACAGAGTCAGCCAGTCAGGCATGCAGGGTCTCGGGGCTCCTGCCGCTCTCTTGGACTGCCCTGTGCAGAGTGGAAGCTCTGGAGAAAACATGTACCTACCTTCTGCCACACAAAAGATTCAGTGCCACTGAAGAGTGAGCATGGCCATAAACGGATGACACAGAAGGAATTGGTCTTCTGTGCTCAGAGGCAAAGATAAAGGGCCTTGCAGTTGAGAGCACGTTTGCCTGGAGAAATCAAGGAAGGCTGTCTGGAGGAGGTGACCTCCAAGATCTTCCTTCCTCAAGCTACCTCTATTCTTAGTGAGTAGGCCCACCATTAAAGAAGGCTTTTTCCTCAGGCAGCCTCTCTGGGCTCTGCCTTCCTCCATCCCAGAAGTCTCTGGTTAATTAAGAAAGGCCTGGGACAGAGTTCACCCCTCACTTGAGTCTCCTTCCCTGTCTTCCCTCTCTCTGCCCCCACACCCCACCCCCACTCCCACCAGGAGGCTGCTACAGATACAGGCTTGTGAAAGACAGGACTGTTTTAAAACAGGAGCTTAACATGATTCATTTCAGATTCCCCAAGGACTTCTGTCAAGTTTGGACTGAGTCATAATATATACTTTTTATTAAACTCCAAGACCCAACAAGCAGGAAGCTCCTCTGTTCAACAACATAATATAACTGATATCCTGCAAAGGGAGCTTTTTTAATGGGTGAGTCTTTAAGCTGCTCCAGAAACACTGTGGCTTTTCCTCTCACTGCCTGGTTCTGGAAGGAGATTATAAGAGCCTTAGAGACTCATCATACCAATCACAAGACTCATACACACACACACACACACACACACCTCCTGTCCCCCCGCTTTGCCACAGCCAAGTGTTGAGGGTCTTAAAATAAAAGCAGCACCTTTTTGCAGTCCCACTTCCAAACCTTTCTAAGAACTAGCGCCTCTGGGGTTCTCCAGAACACAGAAAGGCCCCCAGAGCAGCATTTGAGCAGCCTGAGAACTGCTCCCCACCCCCCACCCCCCACATAGAACTGTAGTGTAAGTCAGGATGCTCAGAGGGTGGTATCCAGACCTGCAGCAGCAACATCACACCTGGGACTAGATTCTCAGACCTCATTCCAGACCTACTGCCTCACAGATTCTGGAGGTGAGGTCAAGCAATTTGTATTTTAAGGAATTCTCTAGGTGATCTGATGCTAACTCAAGTTTGGGGACCACAGCAGTACAGCCTTACTGCTCCAAATGTGGTCCCTGGACTGACAGCATCAGCATCACTTGGGTCGTTGTTGTTCAGTCGATAAGTCGTGTCCTATTCTTTGCGACTCCATGGACTGCAGCATGCCAGGCTTCCCTGTCCATCATCATCTTCCAGAGTTTGCTCAAATTCATGTCCATTGAGTTGGTGATGCCATCCAACCATCTCATCCTCTGTTGCCCCCTTCTTCTCCTGCCCTCAACTTTTCCCAGCATCAGGGTCTTTTCCAATGAGTCAGTTCTTCACATCAGGTGGTCAAAGTTTTAGAGCTTCAGCTTCAGCGTCAGTCCTTCCAGTGAATATTCAGGGTTGATTTCCTTTAGGATTGACTGATTTGATCCCCTTGCAGTCCAAGGGACTCTCAACCATCTTCTCCAACAGCACAGTTTGAAAGCATCAGTTCTTCGGCACCCAGCCTTCTTTATGGTCCAACTCTGGCATCCGTACATGACTACTGGAAAAACCATAGCTTTGACTATATGGACCTCTGCTTTTTAATACACTGCCTAGGTTTGTCATAGGTTTTCTTCCAAAGAGCAAGCGTCTTTTAGTTTCATGGCTGCAGTCACCGGCTGTGCTGCAGCCACCGCTTGGGAGCTTACTGGAAATGCAGACTCTTGGGCCCCTCCACAAACCCGCTGAATCAGAATCATCCTTTTAACAAGAGACCCGCAGCTGGACCTCATCCATGTGAACGTTTGAGAAACAGCACTGTAGGGCACTGCTGGGTCCCACCTCAGCTGGTCCTGACCTGTTACTAACTGTGTGGTTATGGCCCGATGCGTGACTCCTCCCAGCCTCCGTGTCCCGATGGGTGAATATGGAAGGCTTAGCTCGGCTAGCTGTGCCATCATTTATGAGAAAGCTTCCCACAGCCCCGCTTCCCCAGGAGTCACTTAGAACCTTTCTTCCTGCCTCTCTCTCCCTGTGAGCACACAGCCCGCTGACACTCACCCTCGCTGGATTCCAGGGACTCTGTTCCTGCAGCCCTCCCTCCCCTTGTATTTCTGTTTTTCTGGTGATTAAATACCCCCCATGGCGTTTGGCTAGAGCTCTCTGATTCTGCTTGCGAAAAGGCTCACGTGGTTTCCCGTTTGAAGTGCCTCATTTTTTTTTTCCCTTTAACTTCAACAGTGCCCTCCAATCAGGGCATGACTGGTGACCTCTCTAGTACAAATCAGAAAGAGGGTTTCTCCAGGATTCTCCAAAACAGACCCCAAAACACAGTGTGCAAGGAAGGGTTTGAGAACAGCCAATTAGACCTAGGCAGCAAAGTCTTCTCACACACACAGTGGTGATACTTAAAAAAAAAAAAAAGGAGAAAAACAGGACACCTTGAGTCTGATGAATTGCTGAGAAGTGCTAAAAAAAATGACCACAGAATCACAGGCACCTCCCCTTTGCCCATTCCCTGCCTCCCACTGAGTCATGGCTCCTTGCTGGGAACAAGAGGCTCACAGAGGCCTCTCAGTGCCCCAGATGAAAGGCCCTGAAGCCAGACACGAGGGGAGGGGACAGGGAAATAGAAGCCCACTGACCCTTCCTGGGGCCACCAGAGGGGATTCAGAGGAATTAAAGCCCTCCCCAGGCTCCGGGCTGCAGACAGATGGCAGTGTCCCTTCCCAGGGTGTAGGGTTTAAAAAGTGCATCAGACAGGGCTGCCTGCATGCATGCACAGAGGGGCCCTCACACACTGCCAGGGGGTGTGTGTGGGGGTGCGTGGAGATTGGGACTGCCGCTCAGAAAATCAGTCTGGCAGTAAGATTCAAGAGCTGCAAAAAAAGTCTGTATTCTTTGACCCAGTAATTCTACTTCTGGGAATCTGTCCTAAGAAAACAATCTGAAATGCAGACAAAAATGTATACACATGAGTATTCCCTGCAGCTTTACTTATAAGAGTGAAACATTGGAAACCGGTAAATGCTCCACTTTGGGGAATTAGTTAGGTAAATGACGGTTCATTCATAGAATGGAATATTTTGTAACCGTTAAAAATGATGTTTACAGAGCTTTTAATGACATGCGGAAATGCTATGGTGTACCGTGGATGCAAGAAGCGGGGTGTAAAATCACACCCGCAGTGTGATCTCAGCCATGTAAAACAATTAGAGGAAAATCTCAGGATGGAAAAGCGCACACACAAACCACTAACCATGGTTGTTCCTGCGTAACGAGACTGTGGGTGTTTTTTTTTTTTTTCCCCACCTTTTCTTTCCACCTTTCTGGGTTTTTTCTGCATTTGGAAATGATTGCTCGTCAGCTTTGGGAACTGTATTTATTTAAGCCTCATGGCCGATGAAGGGAAAAATCACCATTAGTTTGAGATCTGGTGGGGGCTACGACAGCTGTTTTTCCCTCCTACCCGTATATTGCTGTTAGGATCTAAGAAAAACATTACATAAACATTATTGACCAAATTAAAATCAAATCAAAATAAATAAATAAGGCATCTGAGGAAGACCTCTGCTCCCCCAAGAAGCGATTGCCCATTTCTAGCTTATCATTTTTTGGGGATCTTATAAAACCAACCACTGTGAAATTGACTTCTAACTGATTTAAATTGAGATGGGGCCCAAATACAAGGCTCAGAAATTAAAGTCAGGAGGACTGCCCCATGGGCTAGATCAGTGATGGGGCTCTGCAAATCCCAGGTCACAGATGAGCCAGTGGGGGATTATTTCATAAGGCCAGGTTTCACCTACTGTCTTTCACAAATGACTCCAGGGTCCCACCATTCATTGGCTGCTTTGAAATCTGTGTTTTTTTTTTTTTTAATTTAATTAACTAATTAATTTTGGCTGTACTGGGTCTTCATTGCTATGCACAGTCTTTCTCTAATTGCAGCAAGCAGGGAATTGTGCCTGTTTTCTGCATGTGGGCGTCGCATTGCAGTAACTTCTCTTGTTGTGAAGCAGGGATTCTTGGGTGCAGGCTCAGTAGTTGGGCACACAGGCTTAGTTGCCCCATGGCATGTGGAATCTTCCTGGCCAGGAATCAAATCCATGTCACCTTTATTGGCAGGCAGATTCTTAACCACTGGACCACCAGGAAAGTCCCATTTTGTTTTAACCAGCTGAGGACTGAGTGGGTGTTGATGTTAAACTGCCTGGGCCCACAAGGATTCTTAGAAGGCTTGTGGTTGAACGTTTCGCCCTCAGCCCTACCAACATCCCCCTGCCCCACCACACACTCATTCAAGTCTGCATGTATCATTCATGTGTCTGTCCCCCTACAGAGGGTATATAACATTTAGTAATTGGGCTTCCCTGGTGGCTCAGATGGTAAAGAATCTGCCTGCAATGCAGTAAACACTGGGTTCAATCCTTGGGTCAGGAAGATCCCCTGGAGGAGGGAATGACCCACTCCAGTATTCTTGCCTGGAGAATTCCATGGACAGAAGAGCCTGGTGGGCTACAGTCCATGGGGTTGCAAAGAGTCAGACACGACTGAGGACTTTCACTTTCAGGACCCTGTGCATTATCATCAAATATAAAAAAACTCAATTATAATTTCATTCTTCCTTCCACCTGATGATGAAAGTCCTATGATTTCAGGGGTGAGCCTTGTCTCCAACCTGAGGTCTCCTCCAGTTTTAAGGGACCAGTCTTCTTCGTGTTAAAAGCAAATAGTCCAGGCCCCAACTCACGGGCTGCATGGCAGCCAAGCAGCCTCCCTTGTCATCCCGAGTCTCCCTGGCCAGCCTTCCCCTGCTTGCCACCTTGATGCTTGGCCCTCCCCCACTGTCCTGTTCCCTTTGGGTCTCCCCCAGAACCCCTCCTGCAGCAGTTCATGATCAGATTCATTCACTGCTTTGTTTAAACCCAGAAGGCCTCCCTTTTTGGATCCAAACAGTCTTATTATGGTTTTTCCCTCACTAAAAGAGTTCCCTCTCAAAGATACATTCTGCCAGGCAGCTTTCTGTGTGGCCAGCATTTTAAAATAACTGTGTGTGTGTGCTTCTGGTATGCTGCAAAATAGATACAGCACTGCAAAATATCTTTTATTAAAAAGGAGAACTAAATACATGACAGAAAGCAATGATGTGATTTAAATTGGTAACAATACAGTGCTCCATTGTACTCTAAGTGAAGTGAAGTCACTCAGTCGTGTCCGACTCTTTGTGACCCCATGAACTGTAGCCTATCAGGCTCCTCCCTACATGGGATTCTCCAGGCAAGAGTACTGGAGTGGGTTGCCATTTCCTTCTCCAGAGGATCTTCCCGACCCAGGGATCGAATCCAGGTGTCCCGCATTGCAGGCAAACGCTTTAACCTCTGAGCCACCAAGCTTGCAAATCTCCGTAAGTCAAGCTGTTTTCCTGGGAAGGCATAAGCTACTCAAACTGACTCAAGAAAAAGTAGAAAAACTTAAAAAGAAAAAAAGATCCTATACAAAAGGAACACTGACAGTAGTTTTAATGAAATGATGGTTTTTAAAAAGGCCCCCGGTTAAGATGATTTCATGCTGAACCCCTCCAAGTATCAGGGCACAAATGCTCAAATGATTCCCATGCTTGCATGGACAAGCTTTGGGATCCAATGTCCCGAGTTTAAATCCTAGTTTACCATTTATTAGTTGCACACTCATGGATGAGTTAAAATCTCTGAATCTCAGTTTCCATGGAAATTCAACAAAGGAAGTGGTCCTGGTAAGACAGAAAGATCCAGGTGAGCTTTTTGGAGGAGCTAGTCTGTAATGGATTTGATTTACCACCCGTAGTTATCAGCAGCCTTTCACACATCCTTGCTCAGACTCTCTCAGTTAAGGGATGGACCTATAACTTGCCTGGCCAAAGTTAGGGTCGAGTCCATGTCACGGAAGAGCTGAAGATTCACAAGTCTTATTACTTCTTGGATATCTGTAGTAGAACTTCCAATACTCTGATTAGATGAGTCAGATTCCTGTGTCCAGGAATGATGTTGAATTCCACATGCAGCAGCCCACTTAATCCTCAGAACAACCCTATGAGGTAGATACTATAATTGCCCCCATTTTAAAGCTGAAGAACACCGGGAATTCTCTGGTGGTGCAGTGGTTAGGACTCTGCAATTCCACTACAGGGGGGCCCAGGTTTGATCCCAGGTCAGAAAACTAAGATCCTGCAAGCCACATGGCATACTCCCCCTCACCCAACAAAAAGATGAAGAAACAGAGACAAAATGCCTTACCTGAGGTCATGCTATTAAATAACATATTAAATGGCCAGGATTGGAACTCAGGCCATCAACTCCAGAGCACTTCACCACCACAGTTTTCTTTGATTTTAGTGTCTTCCTTTGTATAGCCTTTGACCGTCGATGGCATGATATCATGGATCATTAGATCACTGCAACAATCAGGTGTTCTCACCTTTACAAAGGAAGAAACGGGCCTGGAGAGCTCTGAAATGACTTACCCAAAGTCACTGCTGAAAAGCGATAGATCCAGGATCCACCACTAAGGCTTCCCGGTGGCTTTTGGAGGCCCCACCACTGTGGGGGATATGGGTTCATGGTAAGATATCCGTGTCCCTAGGTTAACTTGCGTTCTACCACCAAGGCAGCAGTGCACAATACTTGCCCCCTGAAGGACTTGCCTCGGGGCCTCGTCTCTGCACCCCTCAAGCCCATCACCTTCCAGAAACCTTCCCAACCGCTGCATCCCATGAGAATTTCTCACCTCTCTGATATCCTGTAGCCCCGATGTTCCTTAGCAACCCTTTGGTGTTACCATTTGCATATCACATGCTCAGGCCCTAACTTGTTTGGGTTCGCTCAGATATACCATTGCTGCTTTCTAGCAGTGAAAGTAAGAGTCATTGTGAAACGAGGGTAGTGCCACCACTCTCCTAAAACTGTCATCATGGTGTCAGTACATGGTATGGTATCTTAGCTCTGGGTGTGAGCCTCCCCATCTTTATACCGAGCACCCTTTGCTTCAGATTCTTCATTGCTGGGAGGAGGATAACGACGCCTAACATACAGAGCTAGTGTGAGCATGAAATAGGCAAAGCACTCAGCAGAGAGCCCATGTGTAGTGAGTGCTGAGTGAATGTCAATCCTGAGTGTAATTATTATGATTATTATTACATGACTGTTATTCCCTTTGCCATCCTGGAGCACAGGGGTGTGTATTTTGTAGTACATATCAGTGCATCATATTAGAGTTAATGACAGAGTTAATAACAGAGGCCAGTGGGCCTGGACAGAACCCAGGACGTCGATTCAATGCCTCGGGGTTTCTGCAGCCTCCTAAGTCGGTCCCACACTCTGTGACTGACCTCCCTGAACCTCAGTTTTTGCATCTGTGAAATGAGCATGACAACATCTGCCTCCCAGGGTACTTGGGAGGATTAATGAGCTGCTGCATTTTGAAAGTGTCTGGCTCAGAATGTGCGGCGGCATATATGACTTCCTTTCCCTCCCTTGGTTGTATTTTTCATGGAACGGAGCCATATTTTTGACAAAAAGAAGACATACTGCAGAGTTTCTGTGTGTTGTTTTTTTTTTTAGTAGGATAGTATTTCATGGCTAGTCTGATGACAAAGTGTTAACTGAGCACCTACTATGAGTGCAGAGCTATGGGGTATATGGAGAAAATATAAATGTGCCTCTGCCCTGGGGGTCCTGTGATGTTTTGCCGGTAGCTCCATGGGATCAGATTCTGGTGCAATTAGAGCTCTCTCTGCAGAGAACTCATCTGAGAGCACCTTTGGGGGTCCCACTCCCTTGAGTCCCTAAGTCAAGAACAGCTTTCAAAGAAATGTTTATTTTCAAGCAGATAGAGGAACACAATCCAGACAGCACTCCCAAACTGTTAGCTGCATATTAATCTGCAGGGACTAATATCATAATATAATTAGTATAGCAGTGCTCCCGGCTTAATTGAAAATGCTGCATATGAGGGGCAGTTAATGAGAAACGCAAGGCTTGATGATTCAGAACTGCTGAGATTTAGCGGTTTAGTGGGTGTAGCGAGGGAAGTGTTGGATTTATTTCCCTTTGCTATTCTCTTCGTACATCTGGACAGGAAGGGGTCTGAAAGGAGTTACTAACAGTATGTATGGTTAGAGAACTTTGATTATCTGGAAGTCCCTCTACAACTTGGAACACGGCAGAGAGCCAGCCAGGCAGGAAGTGGAAAAAAGCCTCTGAGGCAACAGAACACATTTCAATTTGTGCGCCGAAGTCTTTTCTCTTTTCTGATAAGAAATCCTCTCAACCCACATCACAACCTATTTGTTTATTCCTCCTTTGCACAAATCTTAATAAAGGAGGTGATCTGATTTCCCAAGCATTAGCAGAAGAGCAACAAAGCATCCTCGCAGTCATGGGCGGGGCCTCAGGAGATGCTTGTCTGTCCACCCCCTCCTGAGTTCAGTCCCACAGTCAATAGAGATCTTAAAGGCCCAGAGTATGTTTTGGCCCCAGGGGAGATAAAGATGCAGGAGAATCCCTGCTCTTAAGGAGCTTACAGTTTGAAGGCAGATAGATGTTGTCTCAAAATTCTTAATTTCAGACACGGGAAGCTACTCTGGATACTTCAAACAGAAAAGGATTTCAAACAGGATATTAGGTGGCTTGCAAACTTTCCAGGAATGTCAGGGGCCCAGGTTTGGATGCAATAGAACCAGAGAAGTACCCAAAACACTGCACAGGCCGATTGGACTGGAGTCTTCTTTATCCCCACCCCCTGAGACTCAAAACTCGAGGAACTAGACTGCAGCTTCCAGATACATTATCACTTTTGCCATGCTTATGGGAAGCCCTGATTCACCAGAGCCCAGCCACCACTTCCCATGCCAGCAACTGCCTGTGTGATCCAGGAGAACCTGGGCATCGCTGCAAGGGAGTCTGTGTGATGTTTCCAGCTGTCTCGCCTCTCTGGACAGAAAGCACACTGGGCGGAGTGGGTAGGGATGGATGAGGATGTTGGGAGAGCCAGTCTGTGGAATCTGCTGAGATGGGGCCAGATAACTGCAGCCCAGAGAGCCAGGTCCTGTTGTAGAGTTTTTCTAGGGCTAACTCATGGATGAGGTTAATGATAGAGCACCACACGAGATGTCACCTGGGAGGAGACCCCAGCATTGAAACTTCACAAGTATGAAACGCTGGGGCCATTTCATTTAGGAACAAATACCCCCACAGAGGGGGCTTCCCAGTTAGCACTAGTGATAAAGAACCCACCTACCAATGCAGGAGACATAAGAGATGCAGGTTCGATCCCTGGGTCAGGAAGATCCCCTGGAGGAGGGCATGGCAACTCACTCCAGTATTCTTGCCTGGAGAATCCCATGGACAGAGGAGCCTGATGGGCTACAGTCCATGGAGTCACAGAGTCAGAAGTGACTGAAACAACTGAGCACCCACACATCCACCCCTACAGACATAGCTGTCATGAGGGGTATTGGTATTACACTACCAGAAGTAACAGAAAATCAGTAATAGGCCCCATAACTAGAGAGGCAAGCAGGGCCCCATTCCCAGGTCCCAACCCCACGTCTCTCATTTCTGCTGTACTGCAGGGCCACTCTGGCTTGTGAAATTCATTAGAATTTGTCAGGGAAATTCTAGCAGAATTTTTAGGCTTCTCCCCTTCATGCGATGACATGGATATGGCTCCATTGCTTCCCTGACCCCCATGCCAGGGATGGGCCTGGGCATTGGTGTTTTTAAAACTACCAAGACCCCCTTATGTGCAGCCCACCTGAGAACCACCACTGAGGGTGTTCCAGAGCATCTGGGAGCATATAAAAAGTGTATAATCTCTTGGACCCCACCTTGGACCTAGGAATCAGAACTTTGAGGGTGGCCTTCAAGCGTCTTTAGATTTAACAGGCTCCCAGCACTTCTGTCAGCTGCTCAGAGATTTGAGAGCTCCAGGCATGGGTAGTCTGGAAATCTGAATGGTTCAGCAGATACTTGCTTCTTGCCTGACCAGCCATCCAGGCAGGTGGCCTGCATCCAGGAAAGAAGTCCAGGGCAGAGGTCCCGTGCTCAGAATGTAGGAAAGGCCTCATGGGCTCACTGTTTCTTTTCCTCAAGGAAAAGCCAGAGGTGGGAAATAGAACTGCCTCCCTTCCCATGTAGCAATTATGTGCACAATTACATTTCCAGCAGGTGTCACTTAAGAGGGTGAAGCCCATTAAGCGTTCAAACGAGGAAGCAGAAAGGAGCCTGTGAGGAGGCGAGGAAAGCTGCCAAGGGGACAAAGTAAATGTTGACTTTCCTGAGCAGTCACCGCCCGACACCCCAGCACTCTTTCCCATAAGTGATCTCATCACAGCCTGGGGACAGCCCTGGTGCAGAGGTTAACAGGCCCTGTTTGAACAAGTGAGGAAACTGAGCTTGCAGTGCATTGCCTGAGGTCACTTGTCCAGGAAGGATGAGTCCACAGGGCAGGAGGTGCACATGCCTATACAGGGAATGGCGTGTGTGTAGCCATCAATTTCCTCTAAGCCCAGAGAGGGCCCAACCCTCTGTTAGACTCTGATCTAGCTTTCATGGTGCCCAGCATAAAGCACATGCCCAGTAAGTACTTGAAAAGTGAAAGTCACTTCCACCAGGCTCCTCTGTCCATGGAATTCTCTAGGCAAGAATATTGGAGTGGGTAGCCCTTCCCTTCTCCAAGGGATCTTCCCAATCCAGGGATCGAACCCAGGTCTCCTGTGTTGCAAGCGGATTCTTTACCATCTAAGCCACTAAGGAAGCCCAGTAGATACTTACTGGGCTTCTTTGTGGCAGTTTTATTCCCATTGCTCTAATGATGAATGAGGTTCCCAGAGGGAAAGAAGATCAAAGGGAAGAAAGGGCCAGGCATATGTAGACTTATTTAAATAGACATTTACAATCAAAAATGGGAATTGTCACCCTCTTTTATAGATGAGGAATCTGAGGCTAAGAGCGGTGAAGAGAATTGTCCAAGGCTGCTTGGCTAATTAGTAGATAGCATTGGAACTCAGGTCTGTCTGACTCCAGAGTCTGAGTTCTTGTACTGGTTGAATGTCCTTGCATGGAATCCATCACATGGCAGAGGTGACTACATGCTCCCCCTTGGGAGTGCTGTGAGGGCAGTGAACTCAGGGCTGCCATGCTCTTCTCTGCAGTCATATTGAAAGAGCCCCTCTCTCCCTGCTCATTGAAAGGTCCCCAAGATGTTGTGCTGAATCAGAAGAGCCTTCTCTTTGCTCTAATCATCTAAACCCTGTCTTTGGGCCATTTTGACCAAGGCCTACCAAATGAAAGTCCATAAGGGGCCACCAGAGGCAGGGAAGAATATTTATTGGAGCTCTGCCAGTCCATATGCCTTCTTCCTTGCTGATAAAACCAGACTCACCATCTCCTTTCCCAGTTTACCACCGCTATGCCCAATATGCATTGTTACCACTGGGTCCCTATTTTGCCTGAATGCATCACACTCTGCTCCATCTGGAAGTAGGGATCAGCCTTTCTGCACCACCTCTCTCAACCCTTCCTCTCCATGAGCTTATCAGGTTCTGTTGAGTCCCTCTAGCAAAATCTCTTGAGTCCTCTTCATTCTTCATTCTGGCCTCTGCCATCCTCTGGAATACTGCACCAGTCACCCCACTGGGGTTTTTCACATCTTTTTCCACCACCACCACCCGCCCCCACCCCCCAATCTTCCATACAGGTGAGCTTTGTTAAAACATTTTATCCATCTAACCAGCCTCCCAACCTTCCATCCATCCAATAGCTATTTGTAGGATATGAGTATTTGCTATACATCAGGGTTCCTGCTAGACTCGGGATGTAAATTAGATAAGAAGTGGTCTGGTCTCTAGTGATGGAGAGAGAGAAATTAACAAATTCCATTGCAGGTGAAGGGAACCCAAAGGAGTGATGTCTGAATCAGATGAAATCTTCAGCAGAGGTTTCTGGCAGAACTGACAGGGATCAGAATTTTTAAGGTGAGAGTGGAGAAAAAGGAGACTGTCCAGGCAGAGCTGCTGTGCCCTTACAAAGGCTTGACACTGCCTTGTACCTTTGGGAAACCATGAGTGCCTGGTGAGGTTAGAGAGACTGGTGGTCACTGTATCATGAAGTGCTTTGTTCGATGAGTCTGAAATTTCCTCGTGGATGGTTTTCAGGAAAGGAGCAGAGAGCTCTCAGCCACCCACTCTCCACGCCTCACTTGGGCGTCCTGGGGAGTTTTTTGTCCAGGCTCCGACCTCTGACTTCATCACTAAGTAGTCTCCTCTTCTGGCTGGCTGGGGTTCTGCCTGAAGGACACATGTGGTTTCCCACACACTGCTTATCCATAAGAGTTCTGAACCTCACTCACAGAAATTCCTTTTCACTTTCTCTCTGTTCCAGACACGTGTCTTGAATGTATTGCAGTTTCCTGGGCCAGTGGCTGTTGGGTGTGTGGAGAGCAAGTTGTTTGTGGATGTGCTCAGTCACTCCTGCTTCATCGCATCTGCCCATCACTCCAGAGTGTTAGTAGGAGCAGATAATACACAGGCCAGCTGCCACCTCCTGCTTTTCTAATTATCTATCAGAGAAATGGAAAACCCACTCACTGCCCCTGAATGCTGATTGGATCCACAAGCCCATCTTCAGGTTAGGGACAAGTAAGAGGAAGGGCTTCCCTGGAGAAGGGCATGGCAACCCACTCCAGAATTCTTGCCTGGAGAGTCCCCATGGACAGAGGAGCCTGGCGGGCTACAGTCCATGGGATCACAAAGAACTGGACACGACTGAGTGACTAAGCACAGCACAAGAGGAAGGGCTTAGGGAGTGGACCAACCCGTGTGCTAGGGCTCTGTGCCTGAGAACCTGCCCCGACTCACAGTCCTGACTCCACCTGGCCCTCTCTCCTAACCTCCCATCAGCCTCTGTGCCACCCAAGGTGATGCCCCCACCAGCCTGTCTTCTGTGCCCCTTACACTTTCCTACTTCTACAGGAAGCAGGAAGAAATGGATTGGAGGCCTTGCCTATAGGACTTTGGGTGAATCAACTGTGGGTTTCCACACTTACGTTCAGGGCTAATGCCCCCCGCTGGCCAATTTCAGAGCCCAGTGAATCAAAAGCATCAATGTGAATACATTTTATAATTGTCACAACTGCCCTGGGAAGAGTTATCATTTCTATTGCACAGATAAGGAAATGGAAAGTTCAGAGATGTCAAATAACGTGCCCCAGGTCACACAGCTAGAAAGTGGATTGTGACTGGTTTATTGTTGTTGTTTAGTGGCTAAGTCATGTCCAACTCTTTTGTGACCCTAGGGACTGTAGCCCTCCAGGCTCTGCCCGTGGGATTTTCCCAGCAAGAATACTGGAGTGGGTTGCCATTTCTTTCTTTGGTGCATCTTCTCGACCCAGGGATCGAACCTATTACGTCTCCTGCACTGGCAGGCAGATTCTTTACCACTGAGCCACCTGGGAAGCCCCAGCTGGTATATAGTAGGTACTAAATAAATACTTAAATAACTGGCTTCAAAGAATTATGAGGGGGGGAAAACAAGTTACTAATTTAGGTATAATGGCGTTTTATTTTTGGTTCTAATTTGTATTTCTTTGATTACTAGAGTAACAATATTTTTTTCCATGCGTGTATTCGCTTAACATACTTCATGTAGAACACTCTCACATCTGTTCCAATCTATTTATTGGTGTCCTTAAATTTGTTCCCACATCAGTTTGGGAACTTGTTTGAATGGACATTAGCCCTCTTCTATCCTTTATGCTACAGATATTTTTTCAGCTTGATGTCCTTTTCACTTTATTTTCTTTCCTTTTCCCTGTATAAAATTGTAAAGTAAAATTAATTTCCATTCTTGTTAACTTATATAGTCAGCAGTTAAAACCCCAGCCAAGGTGGGGAAGCAGGTTTCCCCAGGCAGCACATACGGCTTCCCCACCCAAGTGGGTCCAGTGAGTTGAAAGGAACATCAAAGGAAGACTCAGAAGTTCAGCCCTAAGCCCAAGACCCCTTGATAAGCAGCCAGAGGACAAATCTTTTGTACCGTAAACATACGATTACCTTATGTGTATGTTTTACTGTAAACACTTGATTTTGATCTGAGTCAAAAGGTCCAAAAACTTGTTTAACCTAGTGTTCCCCTCTCCTGACTTGCTGCCTACCAGCATTATAGACTGGGGGGTGGGGCAAGGGCTCCTGCAGCCTCACGGGCTCCAAAAGCTTGACCCTTGGGGCTAGTTGTTAGTGATGTCAGCAAAAGTGCTTTAGATTGGGTTTGACAGATTGTAAAGTGCTTTCCTACCTGTTTCTCCGTTGATCCTCACAACAGCCCTCCAGTAGTGGTGTGCATGTGTGCATTCGTGTGTGCTCAGTCGATTCATTTGTGGTCAACTCTTTGAAACCCCATGGACTGTAGCCCACCAGGCTCCTCTGTCCATGGGATTCTCCAGGCAAGAATACTGGTGTGCGTTGCCATGCCCTTCTCCAGGGGATCTTTCCAACCCAGGGATCGAACCTGGGTCTCCCACACTGCAGGCAGATTCTTTACCATCTAAGTCACCTGGGAAGCCCAATAAGTGGTGTCGGTAATAGTATTATTTCCATGAACTGCTGAGGGAACAGGGGCTCAGGGAGGTTGTCCATATCCCCATGCTAATCACTGGCAGAGACTAGAGCCTTCTCCTTAGGTGTCAGGGCTCCTGTGGTTTCTGCTTTGCAAAGTGAGCTCCTGGGGGTGGTCCCGACCGTACAGTAATGGAGCAGGGGTGGTGTTCCAGGCCAGCAATACAGCTCTGGAAACAGAAGGGTCTCATCCCTGCTTAGAAGCTCTTAAATTGTAAATTTCTGGAGAAGATCTTCCATAATACAGTCTGTCCCTTCTAGCCACATGGAGATGGTACTCCAGAGAGCGTGGAGGAGGTTCTGAATGAAGGAACAGCAGCTAATGATAAGCAGGCTGTCCTGAAGTGGTCTGCAAGTCATGGCTAAAACACAAGGCTTCCCTTGTTAAATAGGATCTGGTCATTCCCCTGGAAGTTCATAGCAACCGAAAGAGACAGCAGCATCCCCAGACAGCTATAGAAAGTGCCTGCAATGCTCTAGCAATATCCTTCATTCATTCAGAAAGTACTAATTGAGCACCCACTATGTGCCAAGCACTGTCCCATAGCAGTAGACACAACAGACCGGCATCACGAGTCTTATATTCTGGCAGGGGAGAGAAAGAGTGAAAAATAACCATAGAGCATGTCCGATGCTGACGAGTACTATGGAAAGAAACAGGGAAGGGGATGTCACATGTCTGAGCAGGGTGATCAGGAATGCACAGGAACACAGAGTAGCCCAGAGAAGAAGACCTTGAATTCTGTTTGGAGTGGGATCAAAGAGGATGCTTTTTTTGTGCTTAGTCCTGACTTCTAAGTGAGGGTTTCCTGGCAGCCAAGGGGAGGGATGCGTTTTTGGCAGAGGGAGCAGCAAATACATAGGCATGAAGCTGTGAAGGTATGGACACGTTTGCGAAATTGTAAGCACGTCTGGTATGGCTAGAGAAAAAAGAGAAGGGAAATGCAAGACTTGATGCTGGAGAGGTCGGCTGTGGCCAGACTGGGAGGGCTCTGTGATGTACACTCTGACTCTGTAGATGCTGGGGTGACTCCAGGGCATGTCTGCCGTGGCTGCCTTCCTGAGCGAGTGATCAGTGGCCCCAGCCAGACTGGAGGCATGGCCTTTATGACCAAGAAAGAGTTAAAAAACAAAGGGGACATTTCTTCCAAAAGGCCCGTAACCTGAGTCTTATCAGACAAATTTCCTTAGTGGGGCATCCAGAAAATACTTTTCCAGTACTCCCCAAAGTGTCAAGGTCATCATAAACAAGGAAAGTCTGAGAAACCATCATAGCCAAGAAGCGCATAAGAACACATGATGACTTGTTTCAGGATCCCATATGGTGTCCTGTGTGGGATCCTGAAACAAAAGAGACATTAGGGAAATGCTAAGGAAATATGAATAAACTATAGACTTCAGTTAATAATGGGGGCTTCCCTGGTGGCTCAGATGGTAAAGAATCTGCCTGCAATGCAGGAGACCTGGGTTCACTCCCTGGATTCAGAAGATCCCTTGGAGAAGGGAAGGGCTACCTACTCCAGTATTCTTACCTGGAGAATTCCATCAACAAAGGACGCTGGCAGGCTACATTCTGTGGGGTCACAAAGACACAACTGAGCAACTAACCATCAGTTAATAATCATGTATCAATATTGGTTCATTACCTGTGACCAAAAAACATACTATATAAGATGTCAGTCATAGGGAAAATAGAGGCAGGGTATATGGGAACTCTCTGTACTGTTTGCAATTTTTCTGTAACCCAAAACTCTTCTAAAATATATTTTATTTAAAAAAACAGATGTGATAATGTGGATGCAATTAAAGTGGGAAAACCTTTGTAACTCCCAGATTTACTTGGGTTTCCTTATCTCTGGAAGGATTGGTTCTTTTCCAGTTCAGTTTCTCCCCCCACAAATGTTTTTAGCTTCACCAACATGGAAACAAGTACGTGTGTCTGTGTAGGTGGGCACGGGAGGTTGGGGAAGCTGGGGATGCTGAGATTGAAACCACCTCTGTACTGAAGTCCCAATACTGCTTTTTCTCCCCTCTAGGACCAACAGAGGTTTCCAGGGAGGTGAGGCATGTGGCAGTTCATTAACATCCTGCTGTTCCACACCTGGTGGTCCTTTCAGTTCCTGTGTGGGACGTTGGTCTGGGACACTTGGATCAGTCGATAAAAGGCCACCTGTGACAAAGGGCCTGAGCCACAGCAGAAAGCAAATGCCTCAGGGACCAGACCCCCTGATCCACCTGTGGGAAGGTGACCTCTAGGAAACTTGCCTGCCCCTCAGGGGCTGGCTCAACGTGGAGTGCTTGCAAAGCAAACCTATTGTCCCTCCATTTCTGGTACACTTTTCTCCGTTGTCTCCTACTCTGTCCATGCCTGTGTCTGACTGTGTGTGTATATTACAGTCAGTTCAGTTCAGTCGCTCAGTTGTGTCTGACTCTGCGACCCCATGGACTACAGCACGCCAGGCTTCCCTGTCCATCACCAACTCCCGGAGCTTTCTCAAACTCATGTCCACTGAGTCGTCGATGCCATCAAACCATCTCATATGTATACTTTTCTCACATCTAAATTCTCCTTTAGTAACAAAGAATGCTCTCTCTCTCAGCAGTCCCCAAAATATTCTGTTTTATTCTCTCCCCATCCTCTCTCAGTAAAGCATGGCTTCTCCCCTCTCAGTCTGGAAGGACCAGTGATAACCCTTAAGAGTTGTAGATGTCAATAAAGACAAGATCCAGCTATATCACCTTAAGTCTCAAACATCTCATTGAATCTGCTAAGAGATGTCTTTCTTGGTCCATCTCAGTTTTGTTTAACTCCTAGCTTCCCTACAGAGATGCTGGACACCCTAATCTTCCAAACGATTTTGAAGCTTCACAACTAAGCTCCTTGGCATCCTTTGCATCAGTAATTGGCTTTTCTCATATTAGCTTACCAATTGATAAAGGAAGTCACATTAAACCTAGTTAAATTCATGGGGGGAAAAGAAGAACAGATCTAACTACCCTTCTTCCAGATGTATAACAGGTCCCTTGCTGCTGCTGCTGCTGCTGCTGCTGCTAAGTCGCTTATCAATCACTTATAACCTCCTGGGCTTGACTACATGCTCAGTTCTGCAGCAGCTCCCTATCCCAGCTGAAGCACTGAGAGACTTCATATATTCATTGTCCCCAAGGCTGCAGAGGGGCACTTCCACCTGCAGATTCTTTCTTAGCACCTCTATCCATCAGAGTATAGGCAGGGAAATGGAAACCAACATAGGTCTTTCAGCAGAGGGAATTTAATACAGGGAGTTGGCTGCACAGTTAATGAAGCAACTGAGAAGATAAACGGTACAAATTGAGTCAGTCCAGAGATCAACAAGAAGAAGCAACCACTATCGCTCCTAGACCTGGAGGGGCAATTAGAGAAGGTGATGTTTCTCGAATCCAAAAGCTGAGACAATCCAGCAGGAGATAGAATCATTGTATAGAGTACCTGTCAGGACCTGAAGCAACTGACGGTATGTGGCCACTGCCAAGGATGCTGTCTAAGACAAGCAAGAGAGGGAGAGATACCTTCGCTTCTTTACTTCTCACCTCCAGTCTTCTGGCTGTGGTCCTCCATTCACCTGCCCAGAAGCCAGAGAGCAAAGGATTCTGAGCATTGTGGTTCTCTACGAGATGGAGCAGAGTAGCAAGTCTGGGGAAGGGGCCTGAGAGCAAATGCACAGCCTCCACCCTCCCCACCCTCTTTGTTCAAGGCTGAGTTGGCCCTCATCCCTTCCAAATAGCTGCTTTTTGCTAATTTCTCTCATGAAGACATCTGGCAACTTGATACAGGCATCATATTTTTGTATGCTCTCCTGGATTGAACAGATGAAGGAAGAGAAAAAAAACCCAGAATCCTCCATTACTTTGGGGTGGGAGCGCTGAGCTCCATAATATCTGTAGTCATCAAATCTTGCTCATGTGGATAATTGCTGTCCCCAGTCCTTTACAGGAGAGCAGTGTCTCTCTTTTTCTGTGGGACCATGAAGGTAGACTGGTTCTGCTTATTCTTACAATGGAGCCTGGAGGCTCAAGGACAGCTTGAGCAATTATCTTCTATTCCACAAGACCAAACTCATGGGCCAGACCCCCGCTATGCAGCCACGTTCTGCCCTGGAGGGCCTGTGTGCCCTGGTGACTCCAGAGGGCGGGTGAGTTGCTTCGGGGGACCTCAGCTCTTGTCTGTGTGGTGAATCCTTTCCAGGCTGCCTTCCCTCTGACTGTCTCTCTCCTCTGCTAGCTTGGAGCCCTTGCTGCTGACGTAGGAGCACACGCAGAGGGGAATGTGGACAGGAAGCGTCCAAAGGCAGAGCAGAAGAAACAAAGGGACCTAAGTTTGTGTAGCCAAGAAAATAACATGAAACAAGATGAGGGACTCGGGCTGGACTTGTTTTGTTTTGGAGCATTTCAAGGGGCCAGGCACGCAGTTGTGTTTGGATTGGGAAGAAAGGGATAACTGTGCAGAAGAAAATCCGTTTCAGATTTTAGTCTGGCCATTACTGGATTACAAAAAACACCAAGAGGATTAAACTGTGTGAACGTATGAAAGCAGTTGTACCCAGACAGGAGGGGAACTTGTCTCCTACTGGGACATGTTTGGACAGTGTTTGGAAGCCGTGGCTTGCTTGTCCATCCATCACTGATTTGGCACCACTTGGAGCTGTCTGAATTGTTTTCCTTTTCCTAGCATTAATGATAACTATTAAATATGAATAACAGTGCTGGTTAGGACTCTTGATTCAAAGTGACAGAAACCTCAGAACTCACTCAAAACAGAGGGACTTTTACTACTACCTCATCAAATCCAAGGAGTTGAACTTGCAGCCGGAGACACAGGGAGATGCAGTAGAATCTGGTCCACAGTTTTAATTCTGTTAAGATTTGTTCTGTTTCTTTTTGCTCCTCTGGTCTTTTCTCTTACTTGTGAGCTTCTCTCTCTCCCTGCAATAGCTCCCTCTATTTTTTCCATGTTAGTTTGCAGGGTTCTCATAACAAAGCACACCAACTGAGAGGCTAAAACAACAGAAATGCCATGCCTCACAGTTCTGGAGGCTAAAAGTCCCAAATCAAGGGGTCAGAAGGACCGTGTCCTCTCTGAAGGGAAGGCTCTCCCCAGGCCTATGTCACTGCCGCTGGTAGTTCTTTGGCTTGTGGCAGCATAACTCCCATCTTGTCTGTGTCCACCGCCCTCTCCTTTTTTAGGACACAAGCCACATCGGATGAGAGCCTACCCCAGTGACCTCATTTTAACTTGATTACCTCTGCCAAGAGACTATCTCCAAGGAAGTTTCCATTTTCAGGCACGAGGGATTGGGACACCAACATAACCTCTTGTGGAGGAGGACACAGTTCAGCCCAAACACTCACACAGCCACCAATGGCTAGTGCATGTTAAAATTTACTAATTTTTATTGTGGCTGCACTGGGTCTTCATTGATAGCTAGTGAGTTTCTACCTCTTACAATCATCATAGCTAGAGACCACATTCCTTTTCACTTCCTGTTTTCAGAAATCCCAGGGAAGAATTCCAGCTGACTCAGCTTTGATCAGATTCTGATCTCCCCGATCCCACCCCCCCAGAACTGTGGTTAATTTGGCTTTATTAAGGCTCCTAACCCTGAACCTGGCATCTGGTCCCATCACTTCATGGGAAATAGATGGGGAAACAGTGGAAACAGTGTCAGACTTTATTTTTTGGGGCTCCAAAATCACTGCAGATGGTGATTGCAGCCATGAAATTAAAAGACGCTTACTCCTTGGAAGGAAAGTTAGGACCAACCTAGATAGCATATTGAAAAGCAGAGACATTACTTTGCCAACAAAGGTCCGTCTAGTCAAGGCTATGGTTTTTCCTGTGGTCGTGTATGGATGTGAGAGTTGGACTGTGAAGAAGGCTGAATGCCGAAGAATTGATGTTTTTGAACTGTGGTATTGGAGAAGACTCCTGAGAGTCCCTTGGACTGCAAGGAGATCCAACCAGTCCATTCTGAAGGAGATCAGCCCTGGGATTTCTTTGGAGGGACTGATGCTAAAGCTGAAACTCCAGTATTTTGGCGAAGAGTTGACTCATTGGAAAAGACTCTGATGCTGGGAGGGATTGGGGGCAGGAGGAGAAGGGGATGACAGAGGATGAGATGGCTGGATGGCATCACCGACTCGATGGACGTGAGTCTGAGTAAACTCCGGGAGTTGGTGATGGACAGGGAGGCCTGGCCTGCTGCGATTCATGGGGTCGCAAAGAGTCGGACACAACTGAGCAACTGAACTAAACTGAACTGAACCCTGAACCAATGATGGCCAGGGAGTCAGGGCCCTTTAAGAATGTGGCAATTCCTCTTAAAAAAAATACAATACAAATGAACTTATTTACAAGATAGAAACAGAGGCACAGGCATACAAAACCAACTGATGGTTCCCAAAGAGGAAGTGGTGGGGGGAGGAATAAATTGGGAGTTTGGAATTAACAGATGTACACTACCTTATATAAAATTGATAAACAACAGGGATTTACTGTATAGGGCAGGGAACCATATTAAATATCTTGTAATAAACTATAACGGAAAAGAATTTATATAACTGAATCGCTTTGCTGTACACCTGAAACTCTCACAATATTGTAAATCAACCATACGTAAATTTAAAAAAAAAAAGAATATGACACTTTTTACAGAACCCATGAATCTGTCAGATCATCTAGTTAATGCCGGGTACACATCATCGCCAAATCATAATGGTTTATAGCAAAGGGTTCACTCTCTGGCGTTCACAAAGGGCTGAAGGAGGAGTGGGGTGGGGAGGGAGGGGTATTAGCTCTGAGGTCCCCTCGGGACCCAGGCTGACAAGTCACCCCAACTGTGCCGATCTCCGTGATCTCCGCGCCAGAATGAAAGAGCTCTCGAGAGTCCTGCGCTGGCAGTTAAATCTTCTACCTGCAAGTGGGGCACCTGTGGTCACAGCCACCGGCCTCAATTAGTGAACGAACCTCTTGCGGTGCGCCACCCACCGTGCCTGGAAGGCAGCGCACCAGAAATGGCTGCGGAACAGCAGCGTCTGCGCTCACAACCCACACGATGGGAGCAGCGGGAAAAGCGGTTCCCAGCAGCAGGGAGACACTTCCCCAGAATAAGACAGGGTGCTGCACCGTCAGCTCGTGAAGGAGCACTCCGGGGCCTTCCCCGCCAGGGAGCGGCAACCGGAAGACAGCGAGGGTTGAAAACACTTGGGTTTGGGCTTCCCTCATAACTCAGTTGGTAAAGAATCCGCCTGAAATGCAGGAGACCCCGGTTGCATCCCTGGGTCGGAAGAGCCCCTGGAGAAGGAATAGGCTACCCACTCCAGTGTTCTTGGGCTTCCCTTGTGGCTCAGCTGGTAAAGAATCCGACCTTTATGCAGGGAAACCTGGGTTCGATCCCTAGGTTAGGAAGATCCCCTGGAGAAGGAAATAGCTACCCACTCCAGTATTCTGGCCTGGAGAATTCCATGGACTGTATAGTCCATGGCGGCCCAAAGAATTGGACACGACTGAGCGACTTTCACTTCACTTCACTTGGCTGCAGCATGGCAGGTCTGAGGGGAGAGTGCCAGGGACCAGGCAGGAGATGGCCAGGCTGGGCATGAAGAGAAGTGTGTCTTCTAGGGAGAGCTTTGGATTTTGTCCCCAAGACAGTGAGGTGCCAGGAAGCATTTCAGTCCAGGAACAGCAGGGTCAGACTTGCATCTTAGGAAGAGCAAGTGGCCTTCCAGTCATGTGAAGGAGGGGATTGGAGAGCGCTGGAGCTGCACAGAGGTCAGGGCAGGGTTTTATGGTAGAAACACCAGGTCTGATGCTCTTTGGCGTGGGAGTGCAGTTGTGACACAAACAACAGGAGTGTGTGTGTGTGCTCAGTCGTGTCTGACTCTCTGCAACCCCATGGACTGCAGCCTGCCAGGCTCTTCTGTCCATGGAATTCTCCAGGGAAGAATACTGAAGTGGGTTGCCATTCCCTTCTCCAGGCGATCTTCCCAACCCAGAGACTGAACCCACGTCTCTTGCAGTGGCTTTGTGGAAATGCCTCAGAACTGGTTCCTGAAGGAAGCAGAGGCTTTACAAGCTGATGACAAAGCTGACCAGAGGCCTGGGGTCTGGGAGCACTCAGGTGGTTGAGAACAAGACTGAGCATTTGTCACGCACATTCAAATTGCAGAATTTTTGATGCTGTGCTGGAAGGGCTTAAAGGTGAGCATTGGTGAAGTATTGCTAAGTCGCTTCAGTCGTGTCCGACTCTGTGCGATCCCATAGACGGCAGCCCACCAGGCTCCCCCGTCCCTGGGATTCTCCAGGCAAGAACACTGGAGTGGGTTGCCATATCCTTCTCCATGGTGAAATATTGGGTCGGGCTAAAAAGCACTCTTTGGCCCAACCCAAGAAAACGTTCAGAAAACAGAAAACTTTAGACTGACTCCACTAAGGTCCTCAGGTTGCTTCGTGGCACCTGAGAACAGTTAACTCCTCCACCCCACCCCTACACGATGCTTCCTTCTATGCCAAGTCTTCCAGGCAGAGTTCTCGTGTATCCCCGGCAGCACGTGGTCTTTCTCTGGTGAGAGCCCAGTCTCTCTCGTCTTACTCACCAGCAGGTGAACACTGATGCCCTACCTGCTGTACACAGTCTCCTCCCTGACAAATGTCCCTGCGTTAGCATGGCTCCTCCTCAATCCTCTGAAAGATACACCTGCATGTGTTGCGAATTTGGGCTGCTCACCTGGGGAGGATTCGTGCGCCACTGCCTGCCATGGCTAACCTTGAGAGCCGCTGGGGAGCACACGGGAGACGAACCACACAAGAGAACGCTGAGTGGAAACCTGGATACAGCCCGTGAGCCAGAAAATGGCAAACGAGCTCCACCCATCATCCCTGCATGAGAGATCCTCAATGCCACAAGTCTGGGGCTGGCTCTCTGGACACATGGAGGACCTGTTTAAAAAAAAAACAAAACAAACTCAGGCCTTCCTGAATGAGGATGCCTAGTGAAAAATCCACAGGAAGGTTACAGAAAACCATTTTCTGCCTTTATTTCCCCCGTGTACATTAAAAGTGCACAGCTGCTGGACATGAAAGATTCTTTTACGCTGCCCTGTGGCTCATGGGCTGGGTGTGGATGCTCGGGGCAGAGAGGAAGCCGGGTGGGAGGGAAGCTGCGGGGAAGCGCCTCCAGGGATCTCCGCCTGGATCTGAGTGTCTCTGAGCACGACGGCCCAAATTTCTCCACGCACACCCCCGCCTATGTGCTCTCTGAAGGAGCTGTCCTTCATGTATGTAGTTGATGCTCTGGGTGAGTTTGTCTGTGGGGATATGTATATGTTTTTCTTTTTGATCTGAAAATTGGTCTTTGGGTTCACAAGCAGCAGCTGCAGCTGCCATAATTAAAATGAAATAACCCACTTCCTCCAGTCCTCAGGGAGAAAAGCTTAAGAAAAAAAAAAAAATCCATATTGTAAGTGGACTCAGGAATGTGGTGAATCTTTTCTTCTCTCCCTGTTCACTTGAAACAAGTTTCATGGGTTTGCTTTTCTCGAGCCAGAGGAAGAGAAAGGAATGATCCTTTGCTGAGTGTGTATCCCTGTCCTAGGGATACCACGCAAGGCTGTCCCAGATGCACAAGCCAGGGTTTGAACCCAGTTTTAATGCTTCATCTCCTCCTCTGCCACATGCCATTCTTGTATCCTATTAGACCCCAGCTCTCTCATACTGATCTGATTCCTTCCGGAGACCTGGGAGGTTTGGTATTATTAAGATGTTATTGAATATGTTGGCACGTATAATTGTCTTGGATTAGAAACCAAAGCTCTTAGCAGAGTAACAAAGTGAAGCGTCCCATGCTAAATGATTCCATGCTAATAAGATGGTTTTCAGAGGACTGGATTTGTTCTTGAAGGTGTTGCTTAGAAGTCGCTATTCAAACCAGGCTGGGAAAATAAAACCCCAGAAGAACCATAGACTCTGTGGTCTGTTTGGATGTCAGTTGAAGGGAACTGAGGTAGAAAGGGACATCTGTGTGCCCAGAATTGAAGCCACAGCGGTCACCCTCTTCAAGAAGGTCTCAGTATGGTGGAGGAGAAAGACATGCTGACAATTCCAAGATGCTGGTAAGAAGCGCTGGAAGTGTTAGTTGCTCAGTTGTGTCTGACTCTTTTCAACCCTATGGACTGTAACCCACCAGGCCCCTCTGTCCATGGAATTCTCCAGGCAAGAATACGGGAGTAGGTAGCCATTCCTTTCTCCAGGGGATCTTCCCAACCCAGGGATCAAACCTGGGTCTCCTGCATTGCAGATTTTTTTTTTTTTTTTTTTTTTTTTAACCATCTGAGCCACCAGGGAAGCCCAATAAGCACTGGGTCAAGGGTATTAACAACCTGCTATAGTTTCAGCATTTTTTTTTCTCCCAAAATCAATGACTTCAGTTGGTAAATTTGTGAGAACAACCTCACTGGGAGGGCATAGCCAAAATGTTGAAAATAAAAAGACAAGAAGAAATTATTACATATTCTCATGAATGTGCCCAGGGCCTGGCATTTAGTTTCTCTAAGTCATTATTATCATTCCCATTTACTAATGAGGAAACTTAAGATTCGATCTCTGGATCGAGAAGATCCCCTGGAGAAGGGCACGGCGACCTATTCCAGTGTTTTTGCCAGGAGAATCCCGTGGACATAAGAGCCCTGTGGGCTACAGTCCATAGGGCCACAAAAAGTCAGACACTACTGAAGCGACTTAGCATGCACGCACAAGGAGCTAAGTGGTTTGCCCAGGGCCCCATAGGTATAGCCAGTAACCTGGGGGCGGTTGGAAGATGTGATTAAGACCCAACCTATTTGCTTCCTAAGTCCCTTCTCTTGCCACTATGCCAGGCTTCCCTGAAGAAAACCTACACCCTGGCCATCACCATGTCCCATATTTAGAATGAGGAACTCTTTTTTTCCTTGGGGAAAAAAACAAGTTTTTGCAGCAGGCATCTTGATGGGAGTGATTCATGACCGTTCTCTCCAGGCTGCAGGTGTGCCGATCCAGATGGAGTGCACTGAGTCCTCCGAGCAGTCCTCCCAGTGACGTCAGCCCAGAGACTCTGGGTTCCTCACTGACTTTCTCCATGGCCCAGCAGAGGAGGCCTGGGTATTCAAGTGTGTTTCCCTGGGCTCCTGGTCTGCTGCTCCTATTAAACTTAGCTGACAGAAGTTAGCATTCCCTACAAGAGAATAAGGTGGTTCCCTGCTACCTTTGGAATTCTCTGCAAGAGACTGTAGTCCATGTTGTTTGGGAGGCAACTCAAGGTATTATCTTCTAGATTGGGGTCACCTGGGGGAAAGCTGGTGGCACTAGAGGTAAAGAACCTGCCTGCCATTGCAGGAGATGTAAGAGACATGGGTTCATTCCCTGGGTCAGGAAGATTCCCCTGGAGAAGGAAATGGCAACCCACTCCAGTATTCTTGCCTGGAGAATCCCACAGACAGAGGAGCCTGGGGGGCTACCATCCACGGGATCACAAAGAGTTGGACACAACTGAATCGACTTAGCACGTACGCACTCACAGGGGAAAGCTAACAGGAGCAAAGGCACTTGGCACTTCATTCCATCTCAGCCTCTCAAAAGGCAGCCCAGGAAACCATCCTGCTTCCCCCCACCCGCTTCCTAGGGCAGGCAGGAGGCATGCTGGGAGCAGAAGGTGTACTGGGCTGTCCAGTGTACAAGAGTCCACACGGATCACAGCACGCTTTAAGGCTCACCTGGGAAAGGAAAGAACCGGATCCAGATCTCATCTGCTACGCTTCCTAGCTGGGGGATTAGGGGCAAGCTGCTGGAATTCCCTGAAGCCTCATTTTCTCATCTGCAAGTCTGGAAGGAATAGGCTTGTTTCCTATGGCTGTTTAGAAGGTTAACTGAGCTCAAATATGTACCAGCCCCGAACACTGCCCAGTGCCTGGCACACAATTAGCTTCCTCCCCTTCCGATCCGTACTGTGCAAGCTTGCCAAATCCATCTTCCTGCAACACATCTCTAATTATGTCACATCTCTGCTCAAAAGCCCTCGGTGGCTCTATTACTCAGTGAATGATGGCCACCTTCTCTGTTTTGACGTTCAGGGCCCTGCTTCTGGGGGCCCGTGTCATCTGTCGGGTGTCTTCGGCTTCCCTCCATGCAGTCCTCATTCTTCATCCACACTTTCCCCTCCCATGTCTTCACTCCCTCACATGAGCACCCTGCTCTGTCCCCATGCCAACCCCCCCAACACCATCCCGGTGCCCAGCTGGACATGGATGGCATGCTGTCCAGTCAGTGCTCCCTGGTTTGCCGACATGGCCTCTCTGTCCCTCCATCCTCTGACTGTTTTTCTGTTTCCACCTCCCAAACTGCCCAGCATTCCCCTTACTTGCAGCCTTACCACCCTGTGAGTCCCTGAGGGCACGGTTTGCTTCTGAGTCCTCAGTGTGTCCTGTATCACACCTAACACTCGGAACAGGAGTGAGTGAGTGAGCGAGTGAGCAAGTGAAGGAATGAACACCCTCATCCAGTCCTAACTGCATTGCCCTTCATAAACTGCTTGTACATGGAAGGGAAAGTGTTAGTCGCTCGGTCGTGTCCGACTCCTTGCGATGCCATGGACTGTAGCCCACCAGGCTCCTCTGATCATGGGATTCTCCAGGCAAGAATACTGGAGTGGGTTGCCATTTCCTTCTCCAGGGGAACTTCCCACCCCAGGGATTGAACCCAGGTCTCCTGCATTACAGACAGATTCTTTACTGTCTGAGCCACCAGGGAAGCCCTAAAGCCTTTGGTCAATCCTTGGGTATTTTGGTTTCATTAACCATCATATGCTGCTTATTGGAGGTATAGCCAGCCCTTTATACCCACAGGTTCCACATCTGTGGATTCAACCAACCACAGATTGAAAATATTCTAGGGGAAAAAAAAATCTCTAGAAAGTTCCCAAAACCAAACTTTACTTTGCCCCACCAGCAACTCTTTATATAGCATTTACATTGAGTCAGACACGACTGAGTGACTGAACTGAACTGAACATATCATTTACCTTCTGTTAGATATCGTAAGTGATCTAGAGATGATTTCATGTAGATGGGAGGGTATGTGTAGGTTACATGCAAATGCTATACCATTTTATGTAAGGCACTTGAGCATCCATGGAATTTGGTACCCATGAGGGATCCTGGAATCAATCATCCTGCATGTACCAAGTGATGACTTTACTTTGAAAAAGGGAATTTGGGGATACAAACTGAAAATGTAAAATGAAGAAAAGGACTAAAGGTTTTCCCAGGAAGCTTGGCAAAGGTGAAGGTGGAATAGAAGTAAAGCTATAGTTCTGCAGCTTCTTCAAGATGGAGGGACCAGATAAAGGTCCCAAGATCTGGAGGCAGATCTTGGCTCTGGCCCAGATCTCTGGAGGCAGAGTGAAACTGTGTGACCTGGACAAAGGAGAGGGGTTTGAGAAAGACACTAAGTGCTTCATCCAAGTCACTGGATACGATCAGGGCCGCAGGGTGGCCCTTGCAGGCCAAGCCAACAGCGCTGAGTCCTGAAATCCACAAGGCGCTGAGCACGGGAGAAGAGGGCCACACACAAGAGGAACGGCCTCTAACCACGTCCGTCATTACAGCAAAACAATTTCCTGCTCCCCTCTGAAAGTTTGGAGGGTAACCTTGTAATGAACAAGGCATAGTAAATAGAAATTAAGGGCACAGTAACCATTACCGCTCACTTGAGATTCATAAAATGATAGACATTTCCTGTGATTACTGCCTATGTTTTGTTTTAGTGAATATAATACGATTTATAAAGACTTTTCTAGTTTACCTCCAAACTTAGTCTTGCTGATTCTACCTGGCGGTGTTGGGAGCCTGAGCCCTGAGGGAAGGGTACTCCACACTTGGGCAGAGCCTGGCGAATGTTCCCACCTAATCCAGTCACTCTGTTTAGAATAATGAGAATTTACAATAAAGAAACAGGAAATGCAGATGAAGCTAGCAAAATTTCACACTTAGGGGAGTTTTGTCTTAATGAAGATTACCAGTAATTCCTCACCTTCTAATAGGCAATAACATCTTCTTAGCTAGGCTCCTAGGTATATTTGGCAAATATGTATTCAGGGAATTTCTCCAACAATGACTTTGTACTTCAGATGCCTGAATGTATCCTTCGTGCATTGTCCTTTAGCTTAGTGTGTCTTTCATATAAAAAGGCACTTTGTCGTGTCTTCAGTGGGTGAGTACAGTAGTTGGTGCAGGGAAAGTACAGAGGCCTCAAGTGTACTTGAAGTCCTCGAGTCTATGAGGAGCTGTGTTCAAATCCCAGCTCCTCCTCTTGCAGTGATCTCCCGCAAATGGCTTAAAACCTTTGACTCTCTTGTCACTCTTCCTTGGAGTGAGGTGGAATTTTCTTTTATTCATTTCACAAAGCTTTATTATGGACAGGTAGCTCTTTGGGCACTGGATGTGTGGAGATGAATCAACATCGTCATAGAATTCTGGGGGCATAAAGAATCTTACATGTAGCCTAGCTCAGAGTTTTTCTCTTTCAGACAAAGGCTCAAGGAGGGGAAGTGATTTGCTAGAGGTTGCAGAGTGATAAGCAAGTGGACCAGAGCCAGACTCTTGGGTGTAAAGAGCTTTGCCCATGTGACTCCCAGATGATATAGCGCAGGGAGGATGGGCCTCCTTGTTCTATCGGGCAGGACACCAAGTGGTGTAGTTATTATTTATTTGCCCAGTGAATCAATGATAGGACAGCTGCAGAAGCCGGTGCCTTGGCCACATGCTCTGCCCCCTTCATGCTCCCTGCTTCCATCACAGCACAGTCAGTCCTTCACAGAACACGCGGTGTCTACTCTACACCAACCTGCCTTTGCCAGACTCATAAAGAGGGCTGATCTGTAGTTCTGACCCTCCAGGGGTTTGGTAAGCCTGAGGACGCATGTGTCAACAGTGGCTGTTACACAAGGCCAGATGAGATGGGAGAAGAAAGAAAGGTTGCAGACAGGGTGTTGTGCAGGATTCCCAGGGTACTTGAGACCCCACTTGCTTTTCTTCATGCCTGGGGGACCAGGAACCAGTACCCTCTCCCTACTGGTGCACATTTGCTGGTGAGAGATCTGTGAAACGGGGTCAAGGACACCTTGCCACCGCACTCACTTGAATCTCTGTTCTCTGCCTCAACAGGAAAGATCCCATCCCATCCTCCAGGATCTGATGGCCCTGGAGACAGGGCTTCAGAGCCCACGGACACTGCTGACTCTTCAGAACGTGCTGACATGGAGCCAGGTCAGTCCCTTGTCCGATCTGATTGTCTGTGTCATCGACTGCAAACCTGTGGTCTTGATGAGAAATGGCGTCTTAGAAGCTGAAAACAGGTTGAAGGCTTTTGCCAACTAAGCTGCCTAGGGAGTGCGGAGGTCAGGCCAGGGTGGAGGTGGCCTTCTTGGAGAGCAGATGCAGAGGTGGGATTGGTGGCTGCTGGAAGCCAAGCCAGTGCCAGCTTGGTGGGCAGACAGGGCGGGCAAGGGCCAGGCATCCAGCTGGGTGTGAGCGGGGAGCTGGCACCCAGGAAGCACAGTGCATATCCAGATCCACAGAGGCTGTAACAGCCTTGACAGTCATCCTGGGGCCCAAGGCACCAGGGGCAGGATCCAGAGTTTGGTGGTTACATTTCAAGCTGAGTTGGAGTTGAATTGAAGGCGTAGTTGAGAATGAGGTAGGAGGAAGTGTGTGGGCAGCTGCCCAGAGGACAGGTGGTCCACAGGCCAGGTCCAACTGGCCAGAATGGCTTTCCAGGGGCTTTTCTGATATTGCTGTGCAATGGCAAAACCAGAACATACCTGGGGAGGAGTAGGGAGTAGAGGGATGTTTCAAACTAGAGAAAGAACATGGCAGAGAGAAAGGGAGAATCATGAATGGAGCCTGGGTCATCAGAAAGGCTACAGAATCAGGGGGAAATGTCAGGACCCAGGGGATGAGCCTGAGATGGTTGGATGGTATATCGACTCAAGGGATGTGAGTTTGAGCAAACGCCAGGAGGTGGTGAAGGATAGGGAAACCTGGCGTGCTGCAGTCCGTGGGGTCGCAAAGAGTCAGACACAACTGAGCGACTGACTGGACAACAAAAACAAACTGAACCAAGCACCACTTCTTGCCTTGTGGACGGTCATGCTGGGTAGAAGCCTGAGTCTTTCTAGGCTCAGTTGTGCTGCAGCAATAAATGAACTCCGGAATCTCAGCGGCTTAACAGAGTGAAGGTTTATTTCTTACTCATGCTGCCTATCTAACCAAAGGGTGGAGGGCTCTGCTCTAGCCAGTGACTCAGGCATCAGGCTGATAACAGCTCTGCCATGTTTTAGGTGTAGCCCCTGGAACAAGGGGCCACCTTGGTCTCCACATCAGGGGAAGAGGTGGCGGAAGGTTAAGCACTGGCTCTTAAATGCTTCGGCTCAAAAGTGGCACAGCCTGTGGGCCAGAACTAATCATGTGGTCTTACCCGGTTTCTAGGGCTCTGGGAAATATAGATATTTGATGGGCGGTAACTGCCTCTATCATAGTAGATATTATGAGTTCCATTTTACAGGTAAGAAAACTGAGACTCAGAGACATTTTTTTTGTTTTGTTACATTTCTTTAGTTTTTTAATCTGATGTGTGTGCGTTCTAAGGCACCTCAGTTGTGTTCATGACTTTGCATGGGCTACGTGGGTTCATGTAGCCCACCAGCCTACTCTGTCCATGGGGATTCTCTAAGCAAGAATACTGGAGTGGGTTGCCATTTCCTTCTCCAGGGGATCTTCCTGACTCGGGGATCGAGACCGCATCCCTATGTCTCCTGTATTGATAGATCGGTTCTTTATCGCTAGTGCCACCTAAAGTGAAGTCATTCCATCGTGTCTGACTCTTTTTGACCCCATGGACTATAGCCTACCAGGCTCCTCCATCCATGGGATTTTCCAGGTAAGAATACCCGAGTGGGTTGCCATTTCCTTATCCACCTAGGAAGCCCTTTAATCTGCTGTTCCAACCAAATAACTCATGTTCAGAACTAGTGACATTGACACATTCTAAAGAGATTATCAGTATTTTTTTTAACCCGGAGACATTAATTATCTGAGGTCTCCCAGCTAAAAAGCACCAGAGCCTAGATCATACATAACCTTAGATTCAATCATTTATTTACCAGTTCAGCAAAAACATATTGACAGTAGACCCAGCACCACACTAGGCTCTAGGAATATAACAAGGAACAAAAACAGACGTAGCCTCTGCTCTCAGCCTGGTGAATATCTACAACTCCAAGCTGGGATAAATGTTTGCCAGTGGAGACACAGTGGTTTTCTGTACATGCTAAGTCAAATCAGTCGTGTCCACCTCTTGTGACCCCATGGACTGTAGCCCGCCATGCTTCTCTGTCTGTAGGATTTACCAGGCAAGAATACTGGAATGGTTAGCCATTCTCTTCTCCAGGGGATCTTCCTGACCCAGGGATGGAACCCATGTCTCTTATGTCTCCTGCATTGGCCAGCAGATTCTTTACCACTGATACCACCTGGGAAGCCATAGTTCTCTGAGGATACCTATTAAGATTTTTGCTTTTTATAGAGAGGGACTGGTAAAACGGGGTGACATTTATTGAGGCATTGTGCCAAGAACTTGATTGATGCATCTTATCAAACAGCTGCAACCCCAAGAAATAGTTCTTATAATTCCATCTTGAGAGCCCCTTGGACAGCAAGGAGATCCAACCAGTCCATCCTCAAGGAAATCAGTCCTGAATATTCATTGGAAGGACTGATGCTAAAGCTGAAACTCCAATACTCTGGCCACCTGATGCAAAGAACTGCATCATTTGAAAAGACCCTGATGCTGGAAAAGATTGAAGGCGGGAGGAGAAGGGGTTGACAGAGGATGAGATGGCTGGATGGCATCACCAACTCGATGGACATGAGTTTGGGTGAACTCCGGGAGTTGGTGATGGACAGGGAGGCCTGGCGTGCTGCAGTCCATGGGGCCACAAAGAGTCGGACATGACTGAATGACTGATCTGAACTGAAGGTGAGAAAACTGAGGTTCATTTGGCAAGAGGAGATGACTGGGCTCCAGGTGAACTCTTCCTCCCCATCCAGGCTCACTTGTAAGGAGGACATAATGTTAAAGTTAAAAATTAAATCTCATCCCTCACTGCATCTAAACCCAAGAAAGGTGGGCTCCTCTTCCTCCCGTAAATCCCCCCATCCCGGGCCTCTCTCTCACTGGTTCCCCGAACATCCTGCAGTGTCACATGTGAATGCAGCTCTGGGCTCTGACAGAGAGGCTCCTTGGAGGCCAGAGATGGGATCTCTCATTCCCATGTTGATGCTGCCCAGAGACCTGGGCCCAGAGCAAGGCTCGCTGAACCCACATGCATTGAGACAGAGGAGAAATTGCAGGAACCTCAGTAGCAGGATCTGACCCCGGCCAGATAGGGGTGAATTTCAGCCTTGGCACTGGGGGATTCTTCTGGGGATTCTTCTGTCTAGAATGTTCCTCCTGTTCTGTCCTGTCTCATTTCCCCTGTCCCTCCACTTACACTGAGTGCTGCATTTGCCTTTTTCTCCCCTCCTCAGCACCTGGGACCAGCTCCTCTGTCGCATCCCTGGTCTGAGCCACCCTCTTGGACCTGGATTCCTGTAGTCGCCTCCTTGGGAGACTCTGCTGCCACCATTCCCTCCCAGGGGAGGGAACAGATCTGCTCTGATGGGTTCGGTGAGATCAGATCACTCCTCTGCTCACAATTCACTTGTGGCTCCCCAGCTCATGCAGAGGAAAAGTCACAGACCTCACCTTGACCCTCCAGGACTCACCTGAGCTAGCCCCTGTCCCCTCCTACCCCATCTTTGTCTATCCCTCGCTCACACCAGTGGCCCCTTTGCTTTTCCTTGAACCATAAACACATTCCTATCTCAAAGCATAAGGCATCAAATCCCTTTTCCAGCCTTTGGGAGAACTCTTCAGGCAGAGGGAACAGACCTCCAGGTTGCCATCCAAGCGAGCATAGATGGGGCTGAATCAGCAAAGCACTGTGTGTGCTGTTCAAGATGCACCTGGGGTCCCGTGGTGTGAGCAAGGTGGACATAGAGAAGGTGAGAAGGGAAGGCAGTCCTCACCCTCCAGGTCTTCCTGTGCCCGTCTTCCCTTTGAATGTTCCTAGGTAGCATTTATCTCCACCTGGCACATTGTGCATTACTCTGTTTTCTGTTCTTCCCCCATTGGAATGTAAGCTCCATGAAGGCAGGGGGTCACTCTGTGTTGTTTGAACACTGTCTGGAATGTAGCAGGCACTCAGGAAATATGCACTGGATGACTAAATGAGTAAACAACTGAACGAAAGATTCCATAGCATGGCTCGTTACACTCTTCTGTTCTCAGCACCCTGCCTTTATATGTGTTGTCCCCTCTTCCGGGAAGGTCCCCACTGCCTTCCTCCCTGCCCTCACCCCCTCATTCTCACTCACTCTGCCAGCCCAATGGGGCCACTCCCCTGCAGCACATCACTCAGGCTCTGTTCCTCCATCCCCCTGAGCCCAGGGTTTCCAGGGCAAGCTCAGATCCTCATCTGGGAGCCCCCGGAGCCTGGCGCACAGGTAGCGTCCAGTAACAGTTCATTGGGCTGAGCTGAGTTGACCAGAAACGCCGTCCCCGGGGCCTGTCCTCCTCGTCCTTCCCTCACCCGCAGTCAGGAGGCAGGAGCCCTTGTTGCCAACTGAGTCTCCCCCTGCTTAACGCCTGCCTCAGAGATCAGGAAGACGAGGCAAATGGGACACTAATGAAATTCAGAGAGAAAACTAAATTGGGAGGTGTTGCAAACACGGTGGAGGAGGGAGATGTGATTTAAAAGGCTTGCTCTCGCTCCAGGGTGGGAGGGGGAGTCAGGGTGTGTGTGCAGAGAGCACTGGACTGAAGGGAGCCTCACACAGGCCCACTTCTGACCCCTCCAGCTGGGGTGGCCTGTCCATCCCTTTAGTTCAGGGGCCTCACTGTTCTGGCTTTAAATTAGGGGCCTTTCCTTTGCTTGACTCATTCATTCATTCATGCCTTCCCACCACCTTGCCCAAAAAGGTTTGAGTGGGCTAGCAAAACTGTAGTTGATTAATTAAGATGAAGAACATTTAATGCAAAATTAAGATAGAATGTGAGGGAGGAAAAAGGGAAATGGAGATGAGAAGGTGATCGGGGCCAGTCAGAAGAGGAGGTTCTTGGGAAGGGGGGTTGGACACCACTGTCCTGAGGATGGCACAGGCTCTCGTGACAAGTGTGTGGGGCTGCAGCTGTGACCGATCTTTAGGGAGCACCTGTGGTCCAGGGGAAGTGAGGACGACTGCTGTCTCAATACCTGCTAACCTGTTCTTCATGTCAGTTATAGGCATTGGCTGACTGCTGTGTGCCAGGGACCACCCCACTCCCCCCCACAGTACACTCTTTTCTCTCTATCTCCTTGAATGTTCACAGTAGTGATCTTTCCTCACAGGGTAGTCTTTTTTTTAATCAATTATTTTAACTGGAGGATAACTAGTTTACAATACTGTGATGGTTTTTGCCATACATCAGTATTACTCAGCCATAGGTATACATGTGTCCCCTCCATCCTGAACCCCCTCCATCTCCTCCCCCTTCTCATCCATCCAGCTTGTCACAGAGTACCAGCTTTAGGTGCCCTGCGTCATACATCAAACTTGCCCTGGTTACCTATTTTACATATAGTAATGTATATGTTTCAATGAGTGAGTGTGAGTGATAGTTGCTCAGTCATACCTGACTCTTTGCAACCCCATGGACTGTAGCCTGCCAGGCTCCTCTGTTCATGGAATTCTCCAGGCAAGATTACTGGGGTGGGTTGCCATTTTCTTCTCTATGTTTCAATGCTCTTCTCTCCAATCATCCCACCCTTGCCTTCTCCCACGGAGTCCAAAAGACTCTTCTTTACCTCTGTGTCTCCTTTGCTGCCCTGCATGTAGAATTGTTGGTACCATCTTTCTAGATTCCATGTATATGTGTTAGTATATGGTATTTGTCTTTCTTTTTCTGTCTTACTTCAGTCTGTACAACAGGGCCTAGGTTCATCCACCAAATTAGACCTGACTCAAATGTGTTCCTTTTTATAGCTGAGTAATATTGCATTGTGTATATGTACCACAACTTCCTTATCCATTCATCTGTCAGTGGACATCAAGGTTGCTTCCATGTCTTAGCTATTGTAAATAGAGCTGCAATGAGCATTGGGGTACATGTGTCTTTTTCAATTCTGGTTTCCTCAGGCTATATGCCCAGCAGTGGAATTACCTTCTCAAGCTCATTTTAAGGATGAGGTGATTGAGGCTCAGAAATAGAGTCATCTTTTCAGCAAATGGTACTGGGACAACTGGAGATCCACATACAAAAACCTGAAATTAGACCCCTCCCTCACACCATATACAAATATTAGCTCAACATGAACCATCCATCCAGCATCCTGGTGGGTACCAGTAGGTGAATGCTGCAGTGAAAGAGGGTTTGAAGGTTGCGGCCTCCTGGTGGAAGGCGTGGGATGCCAGACAGGGAGGCCGAGATGCCCTGTGATTCTTGTTTAAGAAATGATAAGCCACCAGAAGTTTTTGCACAAGCATTGAGCTGATGGTAGAACACTTATATGTGCAGAAGACTGTGATCACCAATAGGCAGATAGAGGTCATCTGCTACTCATTCAAAGTCAGTCACAAATAGAATAATGTCAGTGATCTAGAAGAGAAGGGGAAATGAGAAAAAGAAAGAGGAAGGGAAGTAACAGTGAGCACTCTCGGTGTGCCAGGCATTCACCATATCATCTAATCATCACAGCACTGAGGGAGTACTTTCTCCATTTGACAGATGTATAAATTGAGGCATCCACCCCCACCCCCACCCCAGGGTTGTTGTTGTTGTTTAGTCACTAAGTCATGTCTGACTCTTTTGCGACCCCATGGACTGTAGCCCATCAGGTACCTCTGTCCACGAGATTTTCCAGGCAAGAATACTGGAGTGGGGTGCCATTTCCTTTTCTTTCCCAACCCAGGGACTGAACCCAGGTCTTCTGCATTGGCAGGTGGGTTCTTTACCACTGAGCCACCAGGGAAGCCTGCCTGCCCCAGGATGCCTTACTAGTAGATGCAGACTTGGGATTCAAATCCAAGTCAGTCTGCTTCTAAAGCCCACGATTACTTTTCCCACCACCCCACCTGGGCTTGGTATTGTTCATTTGAACTAGCGTGTTTACTGCTACAGCCTGCTCTTTTTAAAGTGCATGTCTGTCTTTCAGGCACACTTTTTAGCTTTGGGAATATTGAACAAGAACCTCAGGTACGGTTCTTTGTCCCATCCTTTTGGAGTCTGCCATGGCAGCTGCCCCGTATGTAGCAGACAGCAGTCCTCACTTTTGTATCTGTTACTTTTCATAGACAACATGGCCACAGATGAGATATTAACAATTAACTAGAGTTACTGGTGACTCAAAGACAACTGAGTGGTCAGGCCTCATCAGAACCATCCATCCTGGTTAGCACTGGGAACCTGGGGGTTCAGAGAATCTGGGACAGAGTAGTTACTTTGCTCAGGGTCAGGTTGGAGAAATGATCCTAATTGGAACATGCTAATTCTCATATGTGTGTGTGCTAAGTCGCTTCAGTTGTGTCTGACTCTTTGCGACCCCCGTGGACTGTAGCCCGCCAGGCTCCTCTGTCCATGGGAGTCTCCAGGCAAGAATACTGAACTGGGTTGCCGTGCCGCCCTCCAGGGGCTCTTCCAACCCAGGGATCGAACCCGTGTCTCTTACATCTCCTGCATTGGCTGGCAGATTCTTTACCACTAGCGCCACCTGGGAAGCCCGGGTTCTTGTGTAAATACTGAATAAAGCAAACATGACTTATGAGGCTAAGAATGTGTTGTCACATTTGGTGCCAATTAGGCAGTGAAGCAAAGAGAAATGAACATTGAACTCTGTGGGTTAGTATCTGTGCCGGGCACACAGCATGTCTTATTCTCAATATGCAAACCTATGCGTCTGGGGCTCTGTGAGCTAGGGACAGTCCCATTTTCCAGCAATCAAACTGAGACACAGAGAAGACGCTTGCTGAGGGACACCTATATCCTAGTTCTGGGTGGAGCTGGGCTTTGAAGCCAGGTCCATGTGCTTCATCCTTGGGGGTCCCCACGCCATCCTCCAGCTGGGGAGAAGCTGCCGGGTCTGGTCCTGGTGAGGCGCCCTGCTTCCGTTTGTGCGGTACAGCAGAGCAGACAGTGCTGCCGTGGCCACCATACCCTCCTGCTGGTTTCAGGCTCTTTCTGCCCAGACCACCTGCCTGTCCTCCAAGACTCCTTTTCCCTCCCTGAGCTGGCACCTTCATCTTCACTCCAGGCACCTGGGATGCCCACCATCCTGCCATCCTACCATCCTCTTTCCATGCCTAGTGTCTGCTTAATCAGTGTCTGGACTCAGTAAACACACAGATGGCCTAAGGAGGAGGAGGAGGAGGAGGAAGGATCTGGTGACCTAACATAAAATCCAAAAGGTACCCCAGATGGAGCTTGAAACCCAGAAGTTCCCTGTTCATTCAGAAGAGGAATCCTGATTAGGGAACCATTTCTGGACAGCCTCTGCCAGTATTTTGGAAAGTGACAACCAGGCAGCTGTAGAAACCAGGGGTGGAGTTCTATCCTTCCCTGAGGCCTTGCCGGAGTCACAGTTCAGAGAGTCACATAACCACTGCTGCCGATGTTCCTGCCCTTCTGCACCTCCTTTAATGGAGTCCTCGTCTACCTGTCCCCCATCCCTTGGGCAGTGCTACAGCGCAATCTTGGGTGCACAGACTCATCACAGAATGACTTATAAGCTGAATCCCTGGTTCATTTCCAAATAGGAAGGTCAGTTTCCCTCAGCGGGTTCAGAGACCAGATCCTCATAAAGGTAGGGCTTGCTGCTCATGGCATCTTTAGCTGCACGTCTCGGTAGCCAGTTTAGCCAAAGCAGCCAAGGTCATGGCCTGAAGGGCCTCTTCTGAAGCTGTGAACCTCTCTCACTATGCTGCCTTGACTTACCTGCTGCTTTGTGAAAACTCCCTAGGTGGGAGAGAGCAGCCCGTCAACATCTCTCAGCACAGAATCCTTTGCCTCTTTGGATTCTAACCCTGATGGAGAAGCCGAGCGTGCAGCAAACGCTCCAGGGGTGAGAACAGACATTTGTTGAATACCTACTCTATGTCAACCACTGCGCTAGGCATTTCACAGTCCATTTAACCCTCACAACTTCCAGTGAGGTAAGCACTGTTATTTCTGATTCGCAGATGGGGCCATGGAGCCTCAGAGAGGGTCAATGGCTTGAAGTCACACAGCTGGGAAGTGGGGGAGGCTGGAAATGAATCAAGGTCATCTGCTGCCAAGCCCGACTCCTTCCCACTGGGTTGAAATTAATAAGAATGATGGCAGCAAGAGACACCATCGGTGGCGTGCTCACTCACGCCTGACTTGTATTAGCTCACCGAATCACAGCAACAGCCCAGTGAGCGCAGGTACTGTTACGGTTCAGATTCTACCCATGAGGAAACCAAGTCACAGAGTAGTGCTTTCAGAGTGAAGCATTGTCCAAAAGTGGGTGTTCGGAACATAAGCCCCAGCAATCTGTTACAGTTGGCTGCTCTGTCATAAATACCTCTTGTCTAAAATAAGCACAAACCTTGTTCATAGGATGTACTTAATAACATTAATATTTGGTTACTGGTAATTAACTCCACAATGCTCTTGCCACCCACTGGAGTGGGAATTCTTGTTGCTCTTAACAGCCTGGGCTAGCCATTTAGCTGCCCCTTGCCCTGGGAGACTTTCAATAGGTCAAAGGATCCCAGAGGTGGAATTGCGGATGTGAGGAGTCAAGCAAGATAGAAGGGTGTATAGTGGAAGAGAGCCAGCTCTGAAGTCATACTGATGGGGTCCAAGCCTGGTTTACCCACTCTGGATTCTAAGTTACTTAACCTCCACTTCAGTTTCCTAATACATGAAATGGTCGTAATAAGAGCCCATATCTCAGTGGACTATTGTAAGGATTCACAGTCTCATGAGATGCTTATAATCAGAGGTAACTCAGAAATCAGGTGCCCAGTAACTGAACCGTTGTATTGTAGAATGTTCGTTGACAGAGTTGGACTTAAGAGGTGATCTAGTTCCACGCTTTCATTTGCTGATGAGGATGGTGAGGCCCAGAGACAGGCAGTGATTGGCCCAAGACACGCAGCGTTTTGGTTTTCTGATTCCAGTGCCAAAGTTCTTTCTGATATTGCAGGGGCACTGGAGTGGGTTGCCGATTCCGACTCCAGGGGCTCTTCCCAACCCAGGGATTGAACCCACATCTCCTGTGTCTCTTGCATTGGCGAGCAGATTATTTACCACTGAGCCACCTGGGAAGTCCCTCTGATACCACACATAGACTATATTTAGAGCAGCCTCAGGACGGGACTGTGCGACTTCACTTTCACTTTCATGCATTGGAGAAGGAAATGGCAACCCACTCCAGTGTTCTTGCCTGGAAAATCCTAGGGACGGGGGAGCCTGGTGGGCTGCCATCTCTGGGGTCGCACAGAGTCGGACACGACTGAAGCGACTTAGCAGCAGCAGGAAGCCTGTATGTCAGCCTCACTTCTAGAAGTTCTAGTTATCTTTCAACCTGTTTTATTTTTTTTAAGAGCCTATTCTTTGTTTATGCTTTGACTACTCTTACATATCTCTTTAAATATTGTATACATTTCTTTTCTGAATCTGATAATTTCGGCACCCATAGGTCTGATTCTTTTGTTCATTATTTTTGCTGTCTCTTGCTCATGGTGGCTCGTTGCCTCACGTGTTCTGTGAATTTTCAAATCACGTGTTCATGATTGTTTTGTAGGGCTCCTTTGAGGCCTGAGCTGAACCTTCATTAGTCCAGAAAGAATTTACATTTGTTTAAGCTAGATGCCTGGAGGAATCACCAACTTGAGGTTACTTTAAATTCAATACTTAACTCGGACTTAGGGTTCTTTTCTGGGCATAAGGTAATATGTAGTCAAGCACCAGATCCACGTGAGGACCACTTTGTGATTGGGAATTTTCATGGAAAAAAGCACGTGTGTGCTCAGTTGGGTCAGACTTTTTGCGACCCTATGGACTGTAGCCTGCCAAGTTCCTCCACCCATGGGATTTCCCAGGCAAGAATACTGGAGGCGGTTGTCATTTCTCTCTCCAGGGGATCTTCCCAACCCAGGGATTGAACTCACATCTCTTGCATTTATTGCATTGGCAGGTGGATTCTTTACCACTGCACCACCTGGGAAAAAATTAAAATTTTTTCCTTTCTCTTCACTCATCCCCACAACCAAGTTTCCCTTGCTGTCTTCTTTGGTGGGGTAGGGTTTTGTCTTTTTTTCTGACTCACCTGTTCATTATGGCACACATGTCTCCTTTGGAAATCCTAACCCTAAGTGAAGTCTCAGTCTGTCTTCTACCTTTTCAAGGACGTTGACTTTGCCTCTTTCCTTGACTCTTTAAAACTAAAATCCCCAGACCACCAAGGACAGGCAGAGACTGTCCCCCAAGGCTGTCCCCCACTCCCTGCTTGGGAACCTCTAGAAATTCATGCTGTCTTGTGGTCATCTTGACCTCTGAAAGTTTGCTTCCTCTTTCTTGACAGGTCAGCTCTCTATATTTTTAAAAAATTGTTTGTATGTTTGTTTAATTTAGTATTTTTCCATGTCTTGCATTAGGGAAATTTCTTAGGGTGAATAAGCAGACATACTGGTGGAAATAGAAGTTGAAAGTGGTCACCTCTATGTTTCTTTTGGTGTGAACATGGGGCTTCATTGGCTAAGATTTTCCTGATTATTACGGGTTGGCAGTTTATTGTATTTTTGGCCCAGAGTCCATGGAATGTGCCAAGAACACTGAGGGGCAGTTTCCATGCCACAGACCAAGCCCATCTCAGTGCCACTGCCATCACCGTTCTGAGATCTCACCCCGCGCTCATCTCAGCCCCCCAGGTGCCTTGACCAGAACATTACCTGTTGGTGTTGTCACATGACGGAGAAGGCGAGGGCACCCCACTCCAGTACTCTTGCCAGGAAAATCCCATGGATGGAGGAGCCTGGTAGGCTGCAGCCCATGGGGTCGCTAAGAGTCCGACATGACTGAGGGACTTCACGTTCACTTTTCACTTTCATGCATTGGAGAAGGAAATGGCAACCCACTCCAGTGTTCTTACCTGGAGAATCCCAGGGATGGGGGAGCCTGGTGGGCTGCCGTCTATGGGGTTGCACAGAGTTGGACACAACTGAAGTGACTTAGCAGCAGCAGCAGCAGTTGTCAAATGAAAACTCTGGTTTGGTGATAGGTGCCCAGGGGGTACCGCATTCTGAAGGCAGGCCTACATGTCATGGCTATGATCCAGTTGTGCCCAGTGTGGTCCTTGGAAAAGCTTTAGCCCAGCACAGCAGAGGCAGCACGAGCAATCTTAATGTCATTTGCCCATCGATTCATTCACTCCCCAAACACTTACTGAACACCTACTCCATTCTGTGCCCATGTTAGACCTTGGGATGCAGAGACGGAGAAGCCAGAGTCCTTCTTGTGGACAAGGATGTTTACATGGACAGTGACCATTGTCTGACCATTGCTTTGGCAGAATGAAACTGGAGGTGGAAGGGGACTAACCCAGCTTCCGATAGGGACTAACCTAGGCAGGCTTCTCATAGGAAGTGACAAGTGAGTCTATAAAGTATGAGAACCGATAGCAAATCTAAAAACGAAAAGACCATGACTCACCAGCTCCTTGAAAGAAAACACGAACACTCCACTTGAGAACTGCTGGTCCAGCTGATTTTCCTTTCCTGGTCTAGGTTTATGGGTAGATACTGCTTTCATCCACCCTGGGGCCAACACGTTGAGAACCACTGGTGTAATTTACATATCCTCTGCAGGGACACTGTCATCCCCAGAGGGCAAGATTGGTTCTTGGGGGTGAAAAAAAATCTTAGTTATTATAGTGACCGTGGTCCTCTGAAGAGCCGAGTTCATAAGCAGAAATACACTATATGTTCAGTATTAACATTTCACAGGAGGTAGAGGAGTTTGTGGGGGGGAAAGTCTATAAAGTCTCCTTAGCAATGGGTGTGGGGGGGCGTGCAGAGTGATGTTGGGAAGGATTGTAATGGATAAAAAACTGAGAACCACTGTGTAACTGGATGAGCAGGAGCATTGGAGTCAGATATGCCTTTTCAAAGCTGCCTCCCTCACAACCTGTGTGTGGCTGTGACTGTGCTCAGTCGCTAAGTCATGTCCAGCTCTTTGCAGCCCTGTGGACTGTAGCCCTCCAAGCTCCTCTGTCCATGGGATTTTCCAGATAGGAATATTGGCCTTCTGCAGGGGATCTTCCCAACCCAGGGATTGAGCCCTCGTCACCTGTACTGGCAGATGGATTCTTTACCGTTGAAACAATTGGGAAGCCCCACAAGATGTATAATCTTGGGCAAAGGTATACCTCTCTCTGTGCCTCAGTTTCCTTATCTCCTAAATGAGAAAGAATACCTCCCACCACAAGGCTGTTCTAAGGATCCAATGAATCCTATGTGTAAATTTCCTGTCATGTAACAGGTGCTCAATAAATGTTATTAGGCGTGAGTTCCCTGCTCCCATCCAACCTGACACACATGTTCAAGAGAGGGCCCAGAGGTACAGAGACTTATTGCAAACGTTGTTTTAACTGCAGCCCATGGGCAACCTGTGTAGGAGAATTCCCCTCTGAGACCACGTGACTGTGCGATGTCCTGGGAGCTCTTGGAATGATCCAAGAGAGAGAGCTGGTGATCCATGTGAGTTATCAAAAACAACATTTCCTGGTTCTTCTTCTGAGACACAATTAATATTCATCCTGCTTGGAGCAATTGGTATCAGGAAAGTTCAGAAATCCAGGTGTAGTCAAACCTTTTGAGTGACTATTTTTTAAGGGAGAGAGATTGGGATTTTCCCAGGGGTCCCTAATTAATTGGGGATTCCTGGCCTCTATACCACCAGTTAGGGAAGAAACTATTGATCCAGGAGGAGCAGCCAAGTGGGGTATGAGTGGAAGGGAGTTATACGTGGGAGGGAGGCAGGATTGCAGGAGGAGTCAGGAGAGGAGGCTTGGGTGGCTCTTCTTCGTTGCTCCAAGACTCCACGCTTCCCTCCATCAGCATCCTCCCCAGTGAGGGCCTGCAGAGATTCCTGCATAAGGCCTGGCACAGAACAGGCCCTTATCACAAACATGTTGAATGAGTCATTAACTTTCTCCCCTTCCCCTAACAATTATAACTAGCATCATTGTTAAGTAATGTGTTGGTTTACTGCTTTATCTCACTTAACCCTCATAGCAGCTCAATTGTTATTTCCACCACCATCATCATCCCCTTTTATAGATGAGAAAACTGAGGCTGGGAGAAATTAGAATGTTGCCCCAGTTGCCAAGACTGCAGAGCCAGGGCCAGCAGGGCTCACCCCACTTGACCTCCAACCCTGGGCTCACGTCCACTCTGCCCTTTTCTGGATCTTCCTGAGGGCGAGGTCAGAGGCTGGTGCAATTAAGAATCCCAGTGTCTGGTAAAGGAAAGGGAGAGGGCCCTGTTTCACAGCAGTGGGCTGGCTGCCATCCCCCCAGGGCCCTCTGCAGCCCCAATTCCTGTCTAGGCCTACCGAAGTCAGGTGTGACCGGAGCGCAGCGGCCTCCGTATCGCTGACGCATAGACTAGGCCGCAAGCAGGAAATGCAGCGGTGCTGCAGGGAGCCAGGCAGAGGCGCCCTCTTTCTGACACCTGCTGTTTCCCCACAAGGCCTGTCTTCTGCAGTGATGAACAGTGTCTGAGCGGGTTCATTATCTCTGCTCAGAACATGTCAGGGCTCGGACCGAGCAAATCCAGGCATGATCTGGGGGACTTCTCTGCAGCTCCCCCACCTCTTCCAGCCCCAGTGGACACCACCCATCATTCTCCTCCTCGCCACCAAATGAAACATACAGACGCACAAGAAAGGCAGGGGATTGGGAGACCCTGGGATAAACTAGGACATGAAGTAATGAAATCATCTCTTGCTCTGTAAAGAATGTTCTGGTTGACCGGTATTTGCCTGTATGTTCTCTGGTTCATCTGCACAACAGTTGGGGCAGGGGTAGGGGTCTGCTGTTCCCGTCTCAGCCGGGCAAGGGTGGGCGTGCTCCGCCCTGGGCACTGTGGGTCCTCCAGGAGGCATCGCAGGCCTGGAGGACATTTGACATCTTCTCAGCCAACCTCCTCCCAACTGAGACCGCTGGAGCAGGGACCGTTCAGCCACTCACACGGGTGGTAAATGGCAGCACCCTGGCTTGTACCTGGAACCCACTGACTGCAAAGGCAGAGTCCTTCCCCTCTGTTGTGTGGGGGATGTCTCAGAGATGGGGGAGAGGCCCTGGACAGCCACTGGCCCAGAGCAGTGGGTAAAATAGGGTGAACCTTCAAGGAGGACTGCAGAAGGAAATGACTAACCACTCCAGTATTCTTGCCTGGGAAATCCTATGGATAGAGGAGCCCAGCGGGCTACAGTCCATGGGATCGCAAAGAATCAGACACAACTGAGAGACTGAACAACAGCAAAGAGGATAGCATCCAAGTTTGGTGAAATACTGGCCAAGAGACTTCCTTGTGCTTATGGCTTGTCTTGGAGGCTCTGGGGCGAGTTCTGGTCCAGCCATGCCCAGCGGTGGCCTAGGGCGGGGAGATGAGCTGAAGTGGGTGGCGTGGAGTTTGTGGGTCTGGAACACTCGAGAGAGATGCTTCCTATGCTGATTTAGCAACCTAACCAGGTACCTGCAATTATAGAAGAGGTGTTGCCTTATTCTCTAAAACAAGTGTAATATTAGCACGCTGAAAGTTTAACTTGCAAAATAGTGAAGGAAAGCAATGAAACCGAGGAGCTGAGCCTCCAGGGGTGGTGAGGAAAGAGCTCAGAGCAGCCTCCAAGGTAGCATCCCCGAAATAGAGGTCTGCTATGACCCTCTCTGCTTAGGGATTGTCTGTAGCTCCCCTTGGCCTCCAGAGGAAGCCCAGACTTCTCACTGTATCATAGATGAGCTGGTAGTATCCCTTTTCTCAGAAGAGCTGATCATCAACAGCAAAGAGCTCAGGCTCTGGGTTCCGATCCTGACTCTCCTCCTCCCAAGCTGAGTCACCAGGGGTAGGTTTCTTAACTACCCCATGCCTCTATAAAGTCACATGTGAAATTGACACGACAGTGAATTGTGGTGGTGGTTAGGACCAAGTCAGGCATTACACATAAAGCTGTGGGCACGGTGCCTGGTCCATAGCATTTTCAACCAGTGTGAGTCGTGACATTGTTATTATTAGCAGCAGTGGTTGTAGCTGTAATTGCAGTGCCTTGCAGCCCCTGGGCCTTTGCACATGCTCTTCCTTTGGCATGAGGAGCCCTTGGGATGTTTTTGCACCTGTCAGAAACTTTCTCATTCTCCCAGACCTGCCTGGAAGGTAAGCTCTGTGGTAGCCCTCTCTGACTTGGGCTGCAGTCTTGCTCCTGCCTCCCTCCCATGGTAGGTCATCATAGAGCCCTGCTGGCTTTTCAGCACACTGGTTGTAGTTCCCTGGGCCGCACAGGACATTCCTAGGTGTCCCAGAAGGGGCCTCCTGAGGGCAGGGTGTCTGGGCACCAGGCATCCCCCTGGGGGTGTTTGTTGCATGAGTCTGTCATTACCCCACACTCTGCCCATGACTAAGTGGCTCATAATTGGTGTTTGTGGGGATTTCGGCAAAGCAGGTTTCAGCTACCTGTGCGGGGGTGTAGGCAGCACCCAGGAGGCCGGGGCCACACCTGTCTCCCTGCACCTGGCAGTAACAGATAGGATCGGGGCCTCATTATCCACCCACGGGAAAGAAAATCCCCCACAGCTTTGACCTCAGGTTGTTCCTTCCAACTGGCTCCCTCGACTCCAGCACTGTTACGGCAGCCAATTTGCTGCACTTCTGGAGTTTTCTCAAGGGTCTCAGGAGATGCCAGACTTCATCCTGCCTCCCTGAGCGCTACCCCCATTTCTTCTGTCTCTGCAGTTTTCCCACTTGGGGGTAGACCACCCACACACACACAGGCTGGAGAAGGACCTCTGTGACCAGTGGCGGGATTCTTCAGACACTTGACACAGAGGCTAAAGGTCTTGGACGGGTTTCCTTGAACCCATGGGAGGCTTGGGACCTTGATGCTGGTGGGTGCCCGGCTCCTGCTTCCTAAACACCAGACCTGCCTTGGCCTCAGTTGTCACCCAGAGTCTTGCACTTGAGGCCACCCTCTTGTGCACAGAGCTGGACAGGCAGGATCTCTTCCGCCTTCCCTCCCTCCCTTCCTTCCAAATATGAATCTCCTTTGCATCAAAAACTAGGATCAGTAGTACAGTAAAAACTCAAATACCTCCCAGTTGAAGGACTAAAACATTATAGATATTGTAAAGGTCAAACACTGGAATGAGTCCAGATGTCCTTCACAAACTGAATGGTGAAACAAGTTGTGGAAAGGAGTGAACCATTGATGCCTGCAACAAGTTGGGTGGGTCTCTGGGGAACTGTGCTGTGCCAAAAAATTAAAGCCAATCCCATATCATTACATACGTATGATTCCACGGATAGAACATTTTGAAATGACTGAAATTTAGAAGTTGAGGTCAGGGTGGTGGTTGCCAGGGTTTAACATCTTGCTTGTGATGGTAGATACAGACACTCCCAGTTTTAGGAGATAAAACTGGGTAGAATTTGACAGGTGCATGGAGGAATACAAGTCACACTGGGGAAATCTGAATAAGATTAGTGGATTGTATCAATATCCGTCTGCTGATTGTGATAGTATATTATGCTTTTGCAAAATGTTACCAGTGTGGAAACTGGGCATATACATAAGGAATCTCTGTACTGTTCTTACAACTGCCCATGAATCTACCATTATTTCAATAAAAGATTTCACTTAAAAAAATAAAAGATACTGTAAGTCTGTTCTGAAAAGAAATATTATGGATATAATTGAAGACCCTAGGGTGCTCCCCAATCTTATTACTCTGTTTCCTGAGAAGCAACCAGTATCCAGGATTTCATATTGATCATTCCGACACCTGTTTGTAGACTTTGACTATGTTTGTACCCATGCATAAATAATGTAGTATTGTTCGGTATATTTTAAACTCTGTATATATTGTATTTTATTGGAGTTTACCTGCTGTATCTAATCCTTTGTGTGACTATAACAGAGTTTATTTACTCTTTCTCTTGTTGATGGGCTTGATTATCTCCAGTCTTGCGGTGTCAGTGGGGTAGCCATGGGCCTTGTTCACGTTCCCTTGTGCAAGAGGTTATCCAACTGATACCCTAGGAGCATTGGGATGTCGGGTCAGAGGGCGTGTGCATCCCTACTTGTGTTTGAATAGCTGGGTCATAGGGCATGTGTATCTTTAGTTCCACTAAACACTACCAGAATCATTTCCAAATTATACCTATTTATTCTCCCTTAGACAATATATCAGAATATCTGGGGCTCTGCATCTCTGCTGGTGTGGTAATGTCAGAGTTTTTAAATCTTGCCAACCCACTGGATATGAAATAGTATCCTCCTGTTTAAAATCCCTTGGCTTCTTCTCCCATGAATCATGATTATCTGTGCCCACATCCTATCTCCTCTACCCAGACTAGGAGCTCCTAGTCAAAATTTCCCTGATATATGCCAACTCATAATAGGGGCTTAAGATGTGTTGAATGAATGAAAAAATAATTCTAGATACTCTTACTTGGAAGGATCATGACTTTCTTTTTCTTTCTTTTTAAATATTTAATCATGGGCCTTAAAAAAAAAAAAGCAGCATCTTTGTTGAGACATAATTCACCCATTTAAAGTATATGATTCAGTAAGTTTTAGTATATTCACAGAGTTGTGCAGCCATCAGCATGATCAGTTTTAGAACATTTTTATCACCCCTCCTCCAAAATACCCACATCTATTACTGGTATTAGAAATCTGGTCACTCCAGATTTCTCCCTAACCCTCCAGCCCTAGACAACCATTAATCTACTTCCTGTCCTTCTGAATTTTCCTATTCTAAACATTTCATGTAAATATAAGCATACATTATGTACTCTTTTGTAATAGGCTTCTTGCGCTTAGCATAATGGTTTCAAGGCTGCAGAATGGGCAGCATTGAGTTGGTCAAAAAGTTCATACAGGTTTCCCATAATGAACTTTTTGGCCGACACAACACTTCATTTCTTTTTTATTGCTAAGTGACTTCCATTGAATGGACATACCACATTTTATTTATCAGTTGACAGACATCTGGGTTCCTTTCACTTTTTTACTATTATGAATAATGCTGCTATGAGCAATTATATGCAGATTTCTTTGTGGATGCATATTTTCATTTCTCTTGGGAATATATTAATACCTAGGTGAGGAGTTAGAGGAGCACATAGCAAATCTGTTTAACCCTTTGAAGAACTGCCAGACTGTTTTCAAGTGCCTATAGCATTTTGTGTTCCCATCAGCAATGTATGAGAGTCCTGATTGCTCCACACCCTTGCCAACACTTATTGTTATGTCTTTTTGATTCTCTCAGTCATGGGTTGTTGCATCAAGTAACCTGGGCTAGAATCCCAGTTTTGCTGTTTATTAGCTGTGAGGTCATCATTAACTTTCCCCTCTATTTCCTTCCTCTGTAAAATGGGATTAATAATATGCACTTTTCAGGACAGTTGAGAGGACGGATTATCAATAAAACAATTGGCTTGTTTTAGCACAGGCAAGGATGCAGCCAGCTCTCTTATCATTATGAGCCTCCTCTAGTCCACTGTCTGCCTGGGATGTTCTTAAACTCACTTAGAATCTCTGTGAGCACCTCTTTTCCACTGGCTGGGAGCTAAGCTGGGAGTGAGAAGCCCAGAGAGCTGCCTATCTCTAACACACAGAGCAGATGCCAGAAGAATTCCACTGTAACAGTGATTCTCCAAGCCTCCAGGGGCCATCGCTGTGTGCCATGCCACCCTGGTTGGGTCTCACGAGCAGCTCCCCACCCCAGGTAGGCTAGAAGGGCAGAGAACCTTAGGAGGCCCCAGTTTAAGAAACCTCAAACTGGGTCTGAACCACTTGAGTTTAGTTAAATAGATTTTCCTCCTTTTCTTTGGCAGAAGCCCCACTTTTCATTCCATTATTTTTGCAACAATCATAAACATTATCTGCACTCCCAGGCATTGTATAAGAAAAAAAAAAAAAAAAAAAGATTGCTTGCTGATTGCTACTGTTGTTCATTTTGGTGATGACTCCAGGGATGGGAAGGACACAGCTGCATGTCAGAGCAATAGAGAAGAGCAGAGCTCAGGAGTGCCAGGGCATGGGGAGGGAAGGGAGGGGAACAGTTCCTCACAGTGAGGGAGTCCTGGTCCTGGCAATCAGAGTTGCATTGCTACACAGGACAAGGTATTCATGGCAGTGACTCAGCCAGGATGCGTGCATGCTTAGTCACTCAATTGTGTCCAACTCTGTGCAACCCCATGGACTGGAGCCCGCCAGGCTCCTCTGTCCACGGGATTTCCCAGGCAAGAATACCAGAGTAGGCTGCCATGCCCTCCTCCAGCGCATCTTCCCAGCCCAGGGATTGAACCCACATCTCCCGTATCTCCTGCATTCCAGGCAAATTCTCTACCCTCTGAGCCATTGGGGACATAGCCAGGAAGCAGAAGCTTATTAACTCCATCCTAATCCACTTGCCCAGTCCTCCCCACCTCACTCAGTGAACCAGAAACCTGGGCACTCCCTTGATTCTACCATCTCTTTGGTCCTGCACATCTAATCTCTCCAATGCATCTTCTCTCCATCATCTCTTTCCTGCATCACTGCAGCAGCCTCCTCACTGTCTTCCTGCCCCTCTGCCTCTAGACATGCCTCTCCCAATGGGTGAGGCATGCTCCAGCCCACAGTGATCTTCCCATAAAACAAATAAGATGAGATTGCTTTCCACCTTAAACTCCCATGAAGGCTTCCTTTTGCCTTGAGGATAAAGTCAAACTTAAGCCTCTTGCCCATCTCTTCTCCATGCTTCTACAGCTTACCGTGATCTCCACGACTGCATCAGTTATAACAGGGGTTCATTTATCTGTCTTCCCCATCCACCCCTGGGCTCTCTAAGAGCAGACATTCTGGTTTACTCATGTCAATATTCTGACATCTAACAGAACTTCTGACTTAAGGTAGGCATGCCCTAAATGTTTGCTTCCTCTTGTGCCTGAATAGTCTTCACAATTTCTGGGACTCTTTTGCCTTATTAGTTTCTCTGTTTGACATTGACCACTCTGAGCTGCAGACAGCAATTGTTGTTCCCATTTTACAGATAGGAAACCTGAGGCTCAGAGGTGAGAAGTGATGATCTGATGATAAGCTCTGCAGATGGCAGAACTGTACTGGCACACAGATCCTCCAAATGAGGCAGCACTAGACCGCCATGAAGAAGGCCAGACAGGTTACTATTCCGGTGGTTCTCCAAGTGTGGTCCCTTGGCCACCAGCATCAGTATTGCTATTAGGAATTCAAATCTGGGGCCCAGGCACCAAGATGATAGAATAGCAAGTGGCCCTGCCCAAACTTGCCAGCTGCCTTCCAGCCAAGATAGCATTTTCTATGTTGTCTGATGTCCTACTTCTAGAGCTTCTCACGTCCTTCAGCCCTAGTCGTGGGCTCTGCTGTACCAGTTACAAGGAAAGCTTCTTCCTACAGGCCCTCTGCAGTATGGCCTCTTCCCATAAAGTCAGAAAGCAATGTGGGGCATAGTAGTGCCCAACCTTCGAACATACTTCCTACCAGGACTGACTAACCTGGTCTGACAAATGTCTCTCTAGAGTGACTCTGAGTGTTGAGGCGGCTAGAGTATGAGTCCCTTGTAATGCCCCGAGTGAAGTGTCTCCAAGGCAAGATAATCCTGCAACGTGAACAGAAACTACATTGACAGGCACAAAATTCCGAGACTGTGCTTGTGCCTAGAGCAACAGCTTTGTCCTCTCGTGCACTGCCTTGACTTTGAAACATCTGTCAAGAATGATCAGCCTGGAACTGAAAGGCATCCAAGTGCAGCTGAGCAAGAGAGAGGTGGGATGCACACAGACGTTTCCCCCAGTGGCTTTGCTGGGTGCCCACATCCCTTAAGGACACCAAGCACGGCCGCGCGATGGCGAGGAGTAAGCCTAGAAGGCCTGGCTTGCATCCTCAGTGTGTGGCCTTGGATGACCCTTGCCCTCTCTGGGGCAGATCTGCTAAGGTGCTAAATCTCCAAGGCCATTTTCAGCACTGATGTGTCACCTGTGGCATCTCTGGGGGACACTAACTGCAGTGGGTGGCTTTCTCCCAACTTCACGGATGAGCAATCAGCTGATACTAAAGAACACAAGTCAACCCCAGCTGTTTCCACTCAAATTGTGTGGCTGTGGCCTCTGAAAGACAAGGGGCAGGGCAGGGGGGAAGTCGGTGTCCTCCTGAATCTCTGTCTCTTGCTCTGAAGGTCATCTTGTCCTTTCCAGTCTGCCTGTCCATTTCTCAGTGTCCCCAGATCACTGGTTCTCAGATTTCACTGTGCACTAGAATCGCCTGGAAGGCTGGCAAGACACAAACTGCTGAGCCTCCACCCCAGTCTCTGATTCAGTGGGTCTAGGGTAAAGCCCCGGGCTCCCTTGGTGGCTCAGATGGTAAAGAATCCTCCTGCAATGTGGGAGACGTGAGTTCAGTCCCTGGGTTGGGAAGGTCCCCTGGAGGAGGCCATGGCAACCCACTCCAGCATTCTTGCTTGGAGAATCACCATGGACAGAGGAGCCTGGCGGGTTACAGTCCATAGGGTCACAAAGAGTCGGACACGACTCAGCACAGCACAGCACAGCAGCAGGGTAAAGCCTCAGAATTTGCATTTCCGACATCTTCTGGGTGGTGCTGCTGCTTCTCTGGCATTGCAGTGAGGACGTCTGCTCCACAGTGTGGTACCCAGCGGCTTCTGGGGTACTTCTGCTCTCCTGTGTCCTGTGATGGGAGCTCCGCCTCCTCCGGTGGCCCTTCCAGCCTTTGGGCAGACCTTCCCTACATGGAGTTTGTAACACCCACTCTTGCTGGGTCTCAGAATCCATGGCAAGTACAAATACTTGAGGTGAGAATAATCAGTTACCTCCGCTTGCCAGGCAGTAGGCCAAGCGCTTTAGAGACAAAACTTCGTTAATCCCCTCCAACGATACAGGGATTAAAATATTCTTTCTGCCTCCCAGGATCACTGTAAAAATAAAAAGGATCAAAAATGTGAAAGTACTTCGGAACCTTATAAACTGTGACGAGTTCTGGTTTTGTTTTTAAGCTTCATATTAACTTGCTAGGGCCACTATAGCAAAATAGCACAGACTGGGTGTTTTAAACAACAGAAATTTATTTTTTTTTTTTCAAAACTGGGGAGACTAGAAGTCCCAGATCAAAGTGCCAGCAGGTTTGGTTTCTTCTGAGGCCCCTCTCTCTGAGTTACGGGTGGGTACCTTCTCACTGTGTCCTTATTTGATTGTTCCTCTGTTTGTGTTGTCCTAATCTCTCCTTATTCCAGTCATATTGGATTAGGATCCACCCACATGACATCCTGGAGGAGGAAACGGCTACCCACTCCAGTGTTCTTGCCTGGAGAATCCCATGGACAAAGGAGCCTGGTGGGCTCCAGTCCACGGGGTCGCAGTCAAACATGACTGAACAGTCACATTCTGAGGTGCTGGGGGTTAAAGTGTCAACATGTGAGTTTGGGTGGACACAGTTCAACCCTTAACAAACTTCTAAATGAAACCTGATTAATGACTAGCTTTGTGACCACAGAGATGGCACCAAACCTCTCTGAGCCTTGTTTTCTTCGTCAAGACCCAGCTTGTAATACTTCTAGGCACAGTGAAAGGATATAAGTGGGGTAAAAATATCTCAGCTTCCTAGGGAATTGGATAACAGAGAAGAAAGGTGATCAGGATGGAATCTGGCTGGGAATCAGAAGAGGAAGCCCATTGTCCAGGCATTACTTTGGGCTGGAGGCACCAGGGAAGGGAGTCTGCAGAGGGAGCCTGGCTTGGCCCCAGCATTCCAGAGCTTTTGCAGGGCTTGGTGGTGGAGGCGAGAGAGAGGCAGGTCTCTTTGGGAGATAACCTGGGTAAATCTTTGCCAGCGTGCCCCTCACCACCCCAACCTCCACCCCACCGCTATTCACCAGCTAATCTGTTACTCATTTGCAAGACTTCTAAGCAGGAGGCCACCATCCTAGCCCCCTCTGTGAATTCCAGAGCCTCCCAGAGAAGGGAGGAGTGGCAGGAGAGCGTGGGCTTTGGAAACAAGCGAACTGCGTATCAACAGGCGCATCATTAACTCAATGCTAGTTCAGTGGGGCTTGCTGTCAGCGGTGGCATCATTATTATCCGCATTTACTGAGTAGTTTTGAGGAAAGTGCTGCACTTTACCTTCCCAGCTATCGCAGGGTGGGTACTATCACCGACCCCATTGTGTAAAAGTGAAAGCTGAGCTTTACAGAGTGTAAGTAGCTGCCCATGGCCACAAAACCTGTAAGTGAGAGTTAGGTCTTGAACTCAGATCTTTCTGAAGCAAAACATACATACTTAACCACTATATTATGCTGAAGTTAAAAAATCAAGTCGGAGAAGTATATTGAATGACAAAGGAAAATACCTCTGATGTCAGTGGGAAGACAAAAGGACAAAATGCAGTATCTCGAGTCTATAAATGTGCATCTGTGAGCATGTGTTACAGAGAAGAGAGAAATGAGGAAGAACAGACTAGTATCAGTGGTTATTTCTAGTTGGTGAGATTACTCTTCAGTGTTTTCCATGATATCTAAAATAAATCTATATTTTTAAATCAAGGGAAAATGGATTTTTTTTTTAAGTGGAAATAGGAGAAGGGATGTGGAAGAAGACAGCCTGGGTGAGGCCCCCAGCTCTGACCCTCTCCCACATGCGGACCTGCTCTGTTGTCTCTGGGTCTTTCTGAAGGGATCTTTCTGGGACTGGTGGGGGAGGTGAGGAGTTAGGCAGCGTACCTGATTAGGGTTCTATTTTTGAAAGAGCCTTCTTGCACTGGCATCCCCAGAGACGGAGTGCGGTGTATTTTCCCCAAATAACCACTGCTATTTTTACTGGGCACCAATGAACTGCACCCGGGAGAGATGGGGGAGAGGAGAGACTGGATGCTTCTGCAGACCCTGCAGGTCCTGAGCTGGGTCTCAGTCCCTGTCTTCAGAGGTGCGTGCCTGGGAAGTTTCCCACCAGCCCCGCTGGACCCTCGGTTGGTACACAGGGCCCCTGGTGTCCCTTCCGCTGTGAGGGCGGGCTGGGGAGCCAACCCGAGGGGACTTTACACCCTTGAATGACACGCTCTTTGCAAGTGTCATCAGCTCCTGGGGCAGGAGATGTCTGGATTTGGTGTATCCACTCCAGTACTATTGCCTGGAAAATCCCATGGACAGAGGAGCCTGGTAGGCTACAGTCCATGGGGTCACAAAGAGTCGGGCACGACTGAGCGACTTCACTTTCACTTTCACTTGCGGAGGCAGGAAAACAGGAAGAGGAGGATTAGTGTCTGGGGTCAAAGCCTCCAGGATGTTTGTGAAAAGTTTTATCAATGGGCTGAAACTGATAGAGATTAGACAGATAGAATCATGGATCTGGAAGAGGGCATGGCAGCCCACTCCAGTATTCTTGCCTGGAGGATCCCAGGAACAGTGAAGCCTGGCGGGCTACAGTTCATGGGGTTGCAAAGAATCAGACAGGACTGAGGACAGCCCAGCACAGCGCACAGAATCATAGATTCTTGGCCTGCCAGGGCACCTCATCCGGCCGTCCTGCAGGGGGCGCTGCTCAGCCCTGGCCTTGTACTCCCGCAGAGCAGGGCACTTCCCCAGGGAGAGCTTGTCCCATTTCCTATAGAGAGTTGGTTGTTTACAGCTTTGCTCCAAGTGGTTTATCCTCTGCCCAGGTAATGATTAAACATGAAAATGGTGACAGTGAACTTGAATGGCCTGCTTACCACGATATCAGGTATTGTCATGCGTATTCCAGCTCTACCCTCTCATTTAACCTTCAAAAGGGTGTTCTAGTTAGATACGCTGTTATTCCTATTTTGTAGATGAGGCTGAACCAATGCCATAATAATAATATCAAATGTTTATGTACGGCTTAATATGTTCCAGGTACTCTTCTGAGTGGTTTGCATGAATTGAGACAAAGTGAAAGTGTTAGTCGCTCAGCTGTATCTGACTCTTTGTGACCCCCTGGACTGTAGACCACCCACCAGGCTCCTCTGTCTATGGCATTGTCCAGACAAGAATACCAGAGCATGTAGCCATTCCCTTCTCCAGGGGATCTTCCCGACCCAGGGATCGAACCTGGGTCTCCTGCATTACAGGCAGATTCTATACCATCTGAGCCACCAGGGAAGCCCTTGCGTGAATTAACTAATTGAATTGTCACAAAAACTCTTGGAAGTTAGCATCATCTCCAATTGGGGATTCCAAGTCACAGAGATATTAAGTGCATAACCCAGAGTCACAGAGCTTGTAAGTGGCTGAGGCAGGATTTGAATCCTGGCACTTCAGTTCCAGCAGCGGTGTTCCTTGACCAAGGCCGTGGTTCCTTGACCTGCCTCTCCATGGATTTTTGTGTCATAAATGTCATCCTGCCTCCTTTTCTGCTCTCATCCTGACCACTCTTCCCCCTTTTGTCTCTCACACACCATACTCTATCTTCAAATTCGCACTCTCAGCCCTGCATTCAGAGTGGCAGCTCCCTGAGGCCAGGGTGGTACCACCGCATGCCTCACCGCAGTGATGGCCACAGAGTAGGTGCTCAGTAAATAATCGTCATTAAACGTATGAAGGCGGGGCTAGAAAACGGGGAGGCACGGATGTGACTGAAAACAGATGGGGCAGCTCCCACCGACTCAGCCCACTGTACTGAGAGCACATCTGTGTTGCCCTGAGCAGTCTGGAGATTGTCTCCAGGTGCCAGTCATCCATCTGAACGGGGAGAAGACTGAGACAGAAAAGGGAAGAGTGAAGAATTAAGCAGAGGCTCTCAGCCCAGCTGGTCTCTGGAATCCCCTGGGGAGCTTAACAGACACCCTGGCCTGTGCCAACCCCTGGCTAGTGGGGCCAGCACCTCTGACAGCAAGACACGGGCACCAGCACATTTTACATTCCATTTCCTCAGCCTGATGCTCACAGACCGCATTTGAAGGCCAGGCTGTCCAGAGAGAAGACTTTCCTAGAATGGCCAGTGTGGTCCTCACTGCCCCAGGGCCTTCTGTGAACATCGCAGGTCCAGTCAAAGGACCTGAACTTGCAGAAGTCAAAGATTAGGGCAGCAGTCAAAAAGATTAGGGCGGAGTCACATCTCCAGCATTTAATAATAACAGCTACCAGTTTTAGTTTTGAGTAAACAGTGTGTGAGGCCTTTGCCATCATCCTCTTAGGTGGCCATAGTGAGTGCTACAATCGGATGGTGATGGAGGTTTTCTGGAGGAGAATGCCCAGACCACACAACCACGACAGGGAAGGGGTGGAGCCCAAGTTTGAACCTGGGTCTCTGCGAGCCCCGAGTGTGTGCTCCGGGGGACCCGCATGGTCTACAACGTCCATCTTTGTCTTGCTGCATGGAGCACAGTCCACAGGAAAGGCTTCTGGCCCATTGACTAACAAGACTCTGGAAAAAAAATCCTGATGGGAAGCCTGCTACATTTACACTCCGATTTAGGAGCCAAGAAAGTCGGGTTTCCCCTCACAGGCCTCCCGCAGGAAAACAATTCATTTTATGTGGCTCCCAAATTGCTAAGCTATTTCACTGCTTCAGAGCGAAATAGCTTGGGGGAAGCTATGGGCCCTTAATGCCCTGAACATCAAAACTAAATGCCAAATGGGAAAATGAAATCGCAGGAGGTTATGGGACATGGTGGTGGTGGGGGTGCTAAGTTACATGGGAATAGTCTGTGGTGGCTAGAGCCATGGGGAGCTTGCACAGCCTGCGTTTCTGGGTGGGTCTGGGAGGCTGGGTAGTACGGGGTCTGCGGTCGGGGAGACCTGGTAGAAATGCAGCCTGTGACCGTGCTCCCGTGGTGACCTGAGTGTGAGGAGTAAGTGCAAATAAAGCGCCTTGTCGGCAGAAGGTTCTGCGTGGCTGCTGGCAAATGCCGATGGCAGAGCCCAGCCTGGGAAGTTCTGATTCCGATGGCCCCAGGGGGATGGTGGGTGCCGGGTGATCGCCATGGGGCCCCAGTATGTGAACAACCAGAGCCGAGGAGCCCTGCCTGACTGCCCGGTTCCCGGCCCTCCTTCACCCTCTGTGCACTCAGGGTCCCGGGCTCCTCTGCTCTCAGATGCGCACGACATTTTGTGAGGAAGCAGTCCCCAAAACACTCGGGGTGACACAGCCATGCTCTCACTAAACTGGGGAGCGACTGGGAACAGACCCAGCCTGTTTTCAGTCACAACTTGGCCACAAAGAGGACCCAGAGCCAGCCTCGTGTTCTAGTTGGCGCAGGAAAAAAAGTCCCTGGAAAGGCCCTGCGATCGGCATGGAATCCCCCGGACCCAGAGCCTTGCTTCTTTTGGCTGAAATCCCCTCACCCCTGGCATTGGACCACACCCCGGACACACGTGGCTTGGCCCTGGGAGGCAGAAAGTTCCTGCATTCCGGGGACCTAGGCTGCTGCCACAGGGAGGCTGGTTGGAAGGTTCTAGAAATGCAGGTAAGGCAAGCTGTGGGCCAAGCCTATCACAGCAGAGACAAAGCCGCAGGTCCTGAGGAGAAGGCAGAGAGAGCTCTCCGGCCTCCAGAGCCTTCTGTTTGCTGAGTGCTGTGGTGGGGGAGGAAGCCTAAGAACAAGGTGCCCGAGGGCCTGCACTTTCAGGAAACGTGGAGAGCGATTCCCGAGCCCCGCGCGTTCCCAGTGACGGTGGCTGTCGCTGGGAGCACCGGGCAGGTCTGACCCCTCAGACGCGGCCACTCCCGCGACACACACACACACACACACACACGCACACACCTGGCCCCGCACACGCGGCCACTCCCCTGACACACACACACACACACACGCACCTGGCCCCGCAGACGCGGCCACTCCCCTGACACACACACACACACACACACGCACACACCTGGCCCCGCAGACGCGGTCACTCCCCTGACACACACACACAGAGGCTCAAGGGACCACAGAACACTCCCCCGACACACACACACACACCTGACCCCTCAGATGCGGTCACTCCCCCAACACACACACACACACACACACACACCTGGCCCTGCAGACGCGATCACTCCCCCAACACACACACACAGAGGCTCAAGGGACCACAGAACACTCCCCTCACACACACACACACACACACGCACACACACACACACACACCCGGTCACACACACACACCCAGAGGCTCAAAGGATCACAGAACACTCCCCTGACATATACACACACACACTTGGAGGCTCAAGGGACCACAGAACACAGAATACTCCCCCGACTCACACACACACACAGCCCCCCACCCAGAGGCTCAAGGGACCACAGAACACTCCCCTGACACACACACACACACACACCCCCCACAGAACACCCCCCTGACACACACACACACGGACACACACACACACACCCGGAGGCTCAAGGGACCACAGAACCAGTCAGGGGTGGGACTTGTGCTTTTGAGAATTGTGGGCAGCTGCTTTCAGACCCTCTTCTCATTTGATCTTTTCGACAAGCCTACCAGATGGGTGGAGGAGAGGTGGTCATCCCTGCTTTAAGGATGAGGAAGGGACTTCCCTGGTGGTCCGGTGGTTAGGACTCCATGCTTCCACCGCAGGGACACAGGTTCAGTCCCTGGTCAGGAACCTGAGATCCCGCGTGCGCGCAGGGTGACGCACACACACGCAATGAGGGCACCTGAGGCTCAGAGACACAGTGATTTCTCCAAGTGTCGCCAGGAACATAGGAGCCCCAGGGCCGGGACCCGAGGCCGGGCCCGGGGGCTCAGATCCATGTTCCCTCCCCGGAACCCAGCATGTGGTACGTCCCCTGCTCTCCACCAGCCATGTCCCCCTCTGGACAACTCAGTGGCCAAGCTGCCCCCGGTGCCAGACATTGCCATTCTTCATCCTCTCCTGAAACCCACCCTGGTGACCGTGTTCCAGCTATATGACCCTGGACAGCCTGATTACCCTGGCCCCTCTCAATTTTCGTTTTTCTGCAAAGGAGGGACAGGAGAGCCCACTTCCCAGGGTCACTAGAGAACAAATGAGGTGATCGTCCAGGTACCTCCCACAGGGCCCCTGCTTGGGAAATGGCCAGGCCTCCTGCTGCGGGCCACTGGATGCTCACTGAATCAGAGAAACTCATCTCACACAGCGTCGTCTGACCCAACCCTTCACTTAGAGGAGGGAACTGGGGGCCAAAGGGGACGGTGCCTTGTCCGGGGTCACACAGCAAGCGGAGGCCAGGCCGAATGGTCCTCAGACTCCTGTGTCCTGATCCCTAGTCCAGCACTCCATACACCACAGCAGATAGCACCCTAGCCCTGGGGAATAGACCACACAGGGGACCAGATTCTGGGAAAGATCCCCTTAAACCTTAAACCCTAAAATCAAAACCGTCCTAGTGGGTGGCAGCGTCCTGGTGCTGCTGGTGGTGTTGGCAGGGAGCAGGTGGGAAGTCTCTGCTGGCTGTGTGTCCAGCCCCCTCACGGCCTGCGCAGGGTCCTGGGAGCTGGGAGGTGTGGAGAACAAGCAGACCTGTGACAGCCTGTGTGGCTTCTTAGTGGCACTAGTGGTAAAGAACCTGCCTGCCAATGCAGGAGACATGAGAAATACGGGTTCAATCCCTGAGTCAGGAAGATCCCCTGGAGGAGGGCATGGCAACCCACTCTGGTGTTCTTGCCCGGAGAATCCCAGGGACAAAGGAGCCTGGTGGGCTACAGTACATGGGGTCGTAAAGAGTCAGACACAACTGAAGCAAAGCAACTTAGCATGTATGCATGCATGTGTGACTTCTGGTACCTTCTGCAGCATCCTGGAACCCCCACCCTGAGCCCCAGCTTACTAGGAAAGGGTCACAAGCCAGGAACTTGGAGCTGATGACTGAGAGGGGTGGTTGCCGCTCTTTCCCTATAGAGAAAGTAAACATCATTCCTGGATTCTTCTCCAAAACGTGTTTTTTGTTTTGTTTTGTTTTGTTTTTAATGCCTGAGATACTTAGATGCAGACTCTGTACTGAAAATCTTTTTTTAAACCATAATTATAATTAAACCTGCTTTGCAACATGAAAAAAATCATGCTCCTTGAATTGTACCACCTATGTGAATTATTTACACTTTTCTGATTCCTTCCACGTTTATTCTAACACAGACTGTATCTGTGTTTGAAGGGACAGTCTGTCTGAGGGTCTTCTGCATGCTTGGTGGAGAGGCATAGGGGAGAGTAGTCTAGAGAGTCTGACACTCATTTGTTATAAAAATAAATCCTGAGCATCTACCCTTTATCAGGCTCTGTTTGAGGTCCTTGAGAGTCTTACAGAGAAGTCAGACTTCCAAAGAGGGCAAGGAGAGGAAAGAGAAGGTAGGTTGCGTTTATGGGGCACCTACTATGCACAAATCCTGATGCCCAGCACCTTATACACGTAATCTCATGGAAGCAGGAATTCTTAGCCCATTTTACATATGAGGAAGCTGAGCTGAGACCCCAAGGTAAAGTCAGTGCCTAGGGCAGTGTAACTGGTAGCTGGCAAGAGGCCAGCTCCCAGAAGTCGGAGCTTGTGCCTGTTTTGCAGGAAAACCTGATCATCTTTTTAAAAGCTCTGGTGGCATCTACCAAGTAAGATAAACACACAAACAGTGAACATCCTGTGATGGGGATAAAGCTATGAGATTTTTTGTCTCCAGCTATAGCAGGAGCACAGAGAAGGGAGAGACCAATGTTGCCAGGACTGAAGACTCCAGAAGACTGCCCAGAGGGGGCCCCATTTCAGTGAATTAGAAAGTGCAACTGTTCGTCATTCAGTCGAGTCTGACTCTTTGCAACACCATGGACTGTAGCCCGCCAGGCTCCTCTGTCCATGGGATTCTCTAGGCAAGAGGACTAGAACAGGATGCCATTTCCTTCTCCAGGGGATCTTCCTGACGCAGGGATCAAACCCAGGTATCCTGCACTGCAGGCAGATTATTTACCATCTGAACCACCAGGGAGTAGAGTAGAAGTCATCTCTAAAACCTGCAAGGTGTGGGGAATCTGGCCTCCATCATAGTAAGTGACTGACTACCTACTGTGGCCTTTCCTCTGAGCACCAGTGGTCTGCACATCCCACCATGCTCTGTGATCGGACACCAAGACCAGAAGCATCTGCCCACACAAGTCTGGACCCGGCCAAGCCCGAGCAATTCTGAGCAATTTCCGATGTTACACTCTTAGGCCTCTTTCTTCTGTTATTCATGCCAACTGTGAAACTGGTCAACATTAGCTTTGGTTCCATCTCAAATCGAAGTAAAATCCATTTCACAAATATTTGTTGAGACCCTACCACTTCTTCTACAAGCACTATGTACCCAGGGTATGAAAAGGTGGGTAAGACCGAAAGTTTGGACTTCAAGGGGCTCTCAATCGAGGAGGGAGAAGAGAGCTAATTCCTATTACAAAAGCTGTCATGGGCATCACAGGACCATTTGGAAAAGAGTTGTTTGATGGGTTCACCTGCTGCTACTTCAGGAGCTCATGCTCCCAGCTCAGCCCTGGACGGCCGCACTTGCTGGCTCCCTGCGCGCTCCTCTGACGCCCCCTCTCCTCCTGCATCCTCCCCTCCTCTCTTCTTTCCTGTCTTCACTCTCTTTCTGCTCCCCTCCCTGCTTCTGTTTTATCTTACCCTCCGTCTTCCCCTCGTGGTACCACAGCCTGGAAACCAGAAAGGAAGAGGTTACGGTCCCTTTGTGTTTTGTTCAGTCACTCAGTCGTGTCCGACTCTGCGACCACGTGGACTGCAGCAGGCCCAGGCTTCCCGGTCCCTACTCTGAAGAAACACACACCCTACTTCCTAAAAATTAGAAACACAGACATGTAACTGTGAAAAAGGGGTCTTCCCTGGTGACTCACTAGGAAAGAATCTGCCTGCCAATGCAGGAGACACAGGAGATAAGGGTTCAATCCCTGGGTCAGAAAGATCCCCTGGAGAAGGAAATGGCAACCCATTCCAGTATTCTTGCTGGAAGAATCCCATGGACAGAGGAGCCTGGCGGGCTACAGTCCATGGGGTTGCAAAGAGTCAGACATGACTGAGCAACTGAGCATGCATACAACTGTGAAAAAATATTTGTGAGATGAAGGAGAAGGGGAAAACTGTGGGAACTCAGAGGAGGACTGTCAATGGAAGAAGGGAAAGGACCTAGTATTTGTCAAGAACCTCCTAAATCCAAGGGTTTACATATGTTATATCAGTTCCCAGCTGCTCTTAATAGATATTTTTGGATGTGGAAATTGAGACTAAGAGAGTTAAAGTAACTTGCCCGAGATGACCAGTTATGAATACATAAAGTTTTGCATTCCACATAAATATCCATGTTTACATTCATGCGAAGCAATGTTTTCAATGACTTGCTGATAAGTGAAACTGGTAGTCCATTGGGATTTACCTCATGTGTTCCCTGCTTCCTCTTCCATCCCCTTGTAGGAAGTTTGAGAAAGTAGCAGGATTATCAAGGTCAGGAGGAATTATGCAAATGCCCAGACAAGTATTTTTACATTCCCTAAAATTCAACAATGAAAAAGGAATCCCATGTAAGGAACTAGGGCAGTTGTATCTGTTTTAATGTCTGTGGATTTCACACTAATAATTTCCCTGAGCCCTAGGAGTTCTTTAGGATATCCTGCCTCAAAATGTCAATAAGAGGTTTAAATATTTATTTTGCATGTTTGTAGGAAATACATGTGCTAAATGTCCTCATATCTGAGCCTCCAAGTATTGACCACACTTCTGAGGTTAGGACTTGGATCCGCCAGCCGCCCTGTGTTAAACCGGCCTGGATCAGACACAGACAGAGCTCAACCCCAGGCAGCCCCTCCTCCCTTCTCCCCGCCCCTCCTCCAAGGCCTTTCTCCCTTCTCTCCTCCTCATTCTCCCCTCCTCTCTCCTGTTCCTTTCCACCTTCACTCCCTGTCTGCTATTCTGCTTCTTCTCTTCTCTTTTGCCTTCTTTCTTCCCCTCATTCTCCTCTCCTCACTCCTCAACCTCTTTTCTTTCCTCCTTTGTCTTCCTCTCTCCATCCCCATCTCCTCTCCATCCCCATCTCCTCTCCCTCCCTTTCCCCCACCTCTGTTTTCCCTTCTTTCTTCTTGTCATCTCTTCTCTACCAGGACTGCATTGAAACCCTCCAATCTAGTGGCTTATAAACTGAGGCTCTTAATTCCCTGCCAGGTCTGTACATGAGTTTAAAGAGTTTATTGACCCTGGAAGTGGAATTCAGCATCCTGCATTCATGGACAGAGATGTCTTTTCCTGGGGAGAAGAACCTTTGACTAGATTCTGAGATTCCTGGACCCGGGCTCATTGCTTCCCTTTTCAGTTCTTAGTCTCCAGGTCATTGTTTCCTGGTCATCCCACAAGTGAAATTTGCCATGTACATATAATTGATTGAAAACTTTGCAACTGCTACAGAAGTATGAGCACCTCCAGCCATTGGGTGGATTAAATGAGACCTCATGGATCAGTGTTCTGCATCTATCAGTGCTTAATAACGGTTACTTTCCGTCCTCACCCCCAGTCGGAGAAGGCACTGGCACCCCACTCCAGTACTCTTGCCTGGAAAATCCCATGGATGGAGGAGCCTGGTGGGCTACAGTCCATGGGGTCACAGGGAGTCGGACACGACTAAGCGACTTCACCTTCACTTTTCACTTTCATGCCTTGGAGAAGGAAATGGCAACCCACTCCAGTGTTCTTGCCTGGAGAATCCCAGGGACGGGGGAGCCTGGTGGGCTGCCGTCCATGGGGTCACACAGAGTCGGACACGACTGAAGCAACTTAGCAGCAGCAGCACCCCCAGTCTACACTGAAACGCTGTTCTCTTCAGATGAGTAGAATTGTTTATTGTTTGCTAGAGCTGCTATAATAAAGCAGCACAGACTGAGTCATGTAAACAGCAGAGTTGTATTTTCCCGCAGTTCTGGAGGCTGGAAGTCCAGATCACGGTGTTGGCAGGGTGCATTCCTTCGGGGGCTTCTCTCCTTGGCTGTAGGTGGCTGTCTCCCCTCAGTGTCCTCACAGGGTCTTTCTTCCTGTGAGTCTGTGTTCCAGGCTCCTGTTCCCTCCGTTTTTTCTTTTGGCCATGCCGTGCAGCATGTGGGACTTAGTTCACTGACCAAGGGTCGAACCCGCATCCTCTGTGGTGGAAGAACAGTCTTAACCACCGGGCCACTGGGGGAGTCCCCTAATCTCCTCTTCTTAAAAGGACACCTGCGCCACTGGGTTAGAGCCCACTCATATGACCTCATTTTACCTCTTTAAAACCGTATCTCCAAATAAAGTCACAGTCTGAGATCATGGGGATTAGAACTTTGATTTCACCTGAATTTGGGGTTGTGGTGTTTTAGTCAATAAGTCATGCCTGACTCTTTGCCATCCTGTGGACTGTAGCCCACCAGGCTCCTCTGTCCATGGGATTTTCCAGGCAAGAATACTGGTGCGGGTTGCCACTTCCTTCTCCAGAGGATCTGCCTGACCCAGGGATAGAACCCTCATCTCCTGTATTGGCAGGTGGATTATTTACCTCTGGGCCAGTGGGGGAGAGGGTACACCACTTAGCCCATAGCCAACGAGGTGGAATCCCTCACTTGTATGGTCTCACCAGAGCCCTACTGAGGAGGCAGGCACAGGGAGGGGAGGGGTGGCCAAAGGCAATCAACTGGAAACTCTTGCACTTAGAACCTGGTCTTCATTCAAACCACTATTGACAGAAGGTTATTTAGGAAGCACTTTCTGGCTGAGTAGGCCCAGGATTAATTATTAAGGACCCATCCACGGACCTGGCAGGAGTCATGGCAACCATGTGAGCAAGGAGCAGGCTCACGTGGCGGCCTGGTCTTCCTGACAGATAGGAAGAGGTTGTGTTTTATTTATATATGCAGCTATTCTTAGTCTTGTACTTCCCTTTATCCCCAGTGGAAAGAATTATTGCAACTGCTCTATCTTGAACCCCTCTCATGGTCAAATGAATAGCTGGGGTTCAGGTCATTGCCCTGGAGTTCAGGAGCCTGGGTGTATTAACCCAAATGCATTAGTGGATCATTAGAGCTGTGTGTGTAAAAGTTTAACATCCAGAACAGGAAGGGGAGGGGAGGGTGGGAAGGGACACAGGCACTGGAGCTAAAAAGCGTATTTAAAGATTTCATATGAATACGCCCCTCTCTTGTGAGAGTATGGTTAACAAAATCCTTCCTGTAACATCACCTGCCATGTAACTACATGATCTGAAGAGAATCTTTTGCCAAAGCCAATAGCTGGAGAATCAGACTCCATGGAGCTGTTTCAAATGCAATGAATTAGACCCACGTGCTTAATAATATACATTGGATACAAGTGAATCAATAATCTGGGTGTATTCAAGTATAGATTCAAAGTCGTTTACTCCAGGAACCATAACCCATGCTGTGTATTTGCATAATTCTATGACCTTAGGTGATTTCTTTTGAAAATTTGAGATGATAAGGGTCTCTCTCCTCTCATTGTCCCACATGGTCCAGTGTTTAGTTTTTCCGGATTGCCTGCCTCATGGATAGTAAACTAGTCGATAACCTCACTATCCTCTGCTTTTCTCTGTCGTGCAGACTGGCCCTGGATTCCTGCCATGAGGCATTACTATGTGAAGGGCAAGGTTCGCCCCTTATTAGCTGTTTTGCTTTGGCATGTCATTTACTTTTCCCAGCCTCATCTGTGAAATGAAGATAAGATACCTGCTTATGGAATTGCTACAAGGATTAGAGAGAGAGCATGTGAAGCCTCCTCTGTAGTGCCTGGTGTACCAGTTGCTTGACAAATAAATGCAATTATTCTTGCCAGGCTCTGTAGATGGTATAGAGGGGGTGGAGGAGGCATTCAGGGCAAGCAGTACCCTAGAATCCTGTGTCCTCTCTGTTACCCAGAGCCCCTCACTCTGAGCTACAACTGCCAGCCTAGACACTGAAGCTATTATTAACTTAGCCAACAAGAATGAAGCTTGGCAAGATGGCAGTAATGAACTCATCCAAGACATGAGAGCATTATTAACTTTTTGATATAGAAGAAAGAATATGGTTTGCTGTTAGGAAGATTTGGGTTCAGATCCTAGCTTTTGCCACCTTATCTTGGGCACCTCATTTCCATGAGGTTTGGCTTCCTCATCTTTAAAAGGTAGATAGATACTGTTTCGGAGAAGGCAATGGCACCCCACTCCAGTACTCTTGCCTGGAAAATCCCATGGGTGGAGGAGCCTGGTAGGCTGCAGTCCATGGGGTCGCTAAGAGTTGGACACGACTCAGCGACTTCTTTCACTTTTCACTTTTATGCATTGGAGAAGGAAACGGCAACCCACTCCAGTATTCTTGCCTGGAGAGTCCCAGGGATGGGGGAGCCTGGTGGGCTGCCGTCTGTGGGATCGCACAGATTCGGACATGACTGAAGCGACTTAACAGCAGCAGCAGCAGATACTGTTTGCTGGGAAAGATGGTTGGGACAATTAAATCTTCTACACATGTCGAGTATACCCTTTAGTTCCTGGCACAGAAAAGACACTCAAACCTGGTGACTACATTGTTATCATCATCATCATTGTTCTGAATACTACCTCATTGGCAGTTGTTTCTGGAGATTTTGTGAAATCACATCAGGAAGAATTTTGAAAAAGGAGAAGAATTCTGAAAAAGGAAGGACTCTCTGTTGCCTCGTTGCTGTTTTCTAAGCCAAAGCACTTTTTCCAAGGACTGCTAAGGTTTGCAATTCCAGCAGAACTAAACATTTGGCAATGAGCATGGCCAGTTGTGCCCCAAAGCTTGGTTAATTAATTAGTCATTTTTCAAATGGTCCAAACATGAAAATTAAGTGGTGTAGGCAGCACTCAAGGTGAATAGGCTTTCTGTGGAAAATCCAACATTGATTGGCTCCTTCTGGCACCAGGAGTCAAATGGTACCAAGCCAGCGTCTCCTGAAGCAGTATGGAAACTGGCCATTTAACTGGACGCAGTCAACCTATTAGGACTTCCCTGTAGCTCAAGTGGTCAAGAGTCTGCCTGCGATGCAGGAGACCAGGGTTCAATCCCTGGGTTGGGAAGATCCTCTGGAAAAGGGAATAGCAATCCACTCTGGTATTCTTGCCTGGAGAATTCTATGGACAGAGAGGCCTGGCAGACTGTAGTTCATGGGGTCACAAACAGTCGGACACGACTGAGTGACTAACAGACACACAGTCAACCTATTAGCCACTGCTTCAGATATGAGGCCATAAGCTTCTGTTTTGTCACTTTTCAAGTCAGGGGCCAAGAGGTAAAGAACTCTTTGATTTTATTCATATATGTTTAAAGTTGTTTTTTTTTTTTTTTCATTTCAAAGAAATATATAGATTGGTTTGGCTAGGATATAAGACATAAGCATTCCTTTATACCTTAGAATGAGATATTGAGTCTCATTTATTTTAAAACTTTTTATAAATGGGGGTAAAATATACCTAAGATAAATTTCATCATTGTAACCATTCTTAAGTGCTCAGCTTTGTGGTTTTAAGTACATTCACATTGTTGTGCAGCCATCAGACACCCATGTTTAGAACTCTTTTCACCTTCCAAATGGAAACTCTACATCCGCTGAACAATTACTCCCCCTTCTGCCCTTTCTCCAGCCCCCTGCAACCGCTGTTCTGCTTTCTATCTCTAATATGAGTCTGGTACTTCCCGTAAGTGGAATTGCATGTTATCTGTTCCTTGGTGACTGACTTATACGGAAGCACAGTGAAGTCACCACGATGTTCTCAGGGTTCATCCACCTGTTATCATGTGTCAGGATTTTCTTCTTTTTTTAAGGCTGGATAATACTTTATTGTATGTACATACTGAATATTATTTATCCAGTCATCTGTTGATGAGCATTCAGGCTGCTTTTCACCTTTTGGCTGTTGTGAATAACGCACCTGTGACCATGGGTCTACAGTTACCTGTTCAAGTCCCTGCTTTTGAGTCTTTGGGTTATAAACACAGAAGTAGAACTGCCAGATCAGATGGTAATTCTATTTTTACGTTTTGAGGAACCACCTTACCATTTTCCACAATGGCTATGCCACTGTATATTTACACCAGCAATGCACAGGGGTTTCCAGTTTTTCTACACCCTTGCCAACATTCGGTATATTCTGGTTTTGGTAATAGCCACCCTAATGAGTATAGAGATTTGTTTGTTTGTTCAATTTTTCATTTTTTAAATTAACAAACCTCATTTTTAGGGTACTTTTAGGTTCACAACAAAATTGAGGAGAAAATTAAGTTCTCGTGTGCTCCGTCCCCGCCGCCTCCGCACGTGCACACCCTCCTTCGATGTCATCAGCGTCTTCCGCCAGTGAGGCCTTTGTCACAATGGATGACCCTACACTGGCACTTTGTCGTCACCCAGTGTCTGTTTACATCAGGGTCCACTCGTGGCGTTGTACATTCAGTAGGTTTTGACACGTGTATAATGACATCTTTCCACTATTATAATATCAAAGAGAATGAATTTGCTGTCCCGTAAATTCTTCCTGCCTTACCTATTCCTCCCTCTTTCCCCCAGCCCCTAGAAACTACTGATCTTCTTACTCTCTCCTTAGTTTGCTTTTTCCAGAATGTCATGTGGTAAGAATCTTACAGTATTTAGCCTTCCCAAATTGGATTCTTTCACTTAGTAGTAAGCATTAAGCATAGAAGGAAATAATAAGCATAGAAGGAAATGGCAACCCACTCCAGTATTCTTGCCTGGAGAATCCCATGGACAGAGAAGTCTGGCAGGGATTGCCAAGAGTCAGACATGGCTGAGTGACTTAACACTTTCACTTTCTTTCCATTTCTTTTCATAGCTTGATAGCTCATTTCATTTTAGCCCTGAATAACAATCCATTTTCTGCATGAATCAATTTATTAAACCATTCACCTACTGAAGGATATCTTGGTTGCTTCCAAATTTTGGCAACCATAAATAAGGCTGCTATAAACCTCCCTGTGCAGATTTTTCTGTGGACATATGTTTTAATTCATTTGAGTAAATAGCAGAGAACACAACTGCTGAATTGTATGATAAGAATATACATAGTTTTGTAAGAAGCCTCCAAACTGTCTTCCAGAATGGCTCTGCTCTTTTGTGTTCCCATTAGCAATGAATGAGACTTCCTGCTGCTCCACGTCCTCACTCCCATTTGATGTTATCACTGTCCTGAATATAGGCCATGGTAATAAATGTGTGGTAGTATCTTGCAACTTATTTACAGTTCTCTAATGACATATGGTGTTGCACATCTTTTCATATGTTAACTTTTCATCTGTATATTTTCTTTTTGAGATGTCTGTCCAAGTGTTTGGACAATTTTTTAATTGGATTGTTTATTTTCCTATTTTTGAATTTTTAGAACTCTTTGTCTGTTTTGGATAACAGTCCTTTATCAGATGTGTCTTTAGCAATTATTTTCTCCCAGTTTATATCTCGTCTTTCTCCTTGACTGACATTGTATTTCACAAAACAGTGGTGTTCCATTTAAATGAAGTCCACCTTATAAATTTTTCCTTTCACAGATTGTGTGCTTGCGGTTGTATCTAAAGAGTCATTGTCATCCCCAAGTTCACCTAGATTTTCTCCTATTATCATCTAGGAGTTTTGTGATTTTGCATTTTACAAGTATGTCTGTATCCCTTTTGAGCTAGTTTTTGTGAAGGGTGTAAAAGCTGTGTCTAGATTCATTTTTTGCATGTGTATGTCTAGTTGTTCCAGCACCATTTGAGAAAGGACTATCTTTGCTCCGTTGTATTCCTTTTCTCTTTTGTCAAAGATCAGTGTTTATGTAGGCCTATTTCTCAGCTCTCTGTTCTGTTCTGTTGATCTGTTTGTCTCTTTTATAGCAATACCACACTGTCTCAATTACTGTGGCTTTAAGTTAAGTCTTATAGTCAGGTCATGTCAGTCCTCCAACTTTGTTACTCTCCTTTAGTATCTAGTAGGCTATCCTAGTGGAGAAGGAAATGGCAACCCACTCCAGTGTTCTTGCCTGGAGAATCCCAGGGATGGTGGAGCCTGGTGGGCTGTCGTCTTTGGGGTTGCACAGAGTCGGACACGACTGAAGTGACTTAGCAGCAGCAGCAGGCTATCCTAGGACTTTTGCCTCCCCACTTTAGAATCAGTTTATGCATATCTGCAAAATAACTTGCTGGTATTTTGATTGGGATTTTGTTGAATCTGTATATCAAGTTGGGAAGAATTGACATCTTGACCATATTGAGTCTTCCAGTCCATGAATATAGAATAGCTCTCCATTTATTTAGTTCTTCTTTAATATTTTTTCATCAGAATTTTGTAGCTTTCCTCATGAAGATCTTTTAAAAAAGATTATTTTTTGGCTGTGCTGGGTCTTCATTGCTGTGCAGGCTTTCTCTAGTTATGGACAGCGGGAGCCAGTCTTTGTTGTGACGGGCTTCTCATTGCAGTGGCTTCTCTTACCGTGGAGCTTGGGATCTAGAACGTGGGCTCAGTACTTATGGCACATGGACTTAGTTGCCCTGTGGCATGTGGAATCTTCCCCTACCAGGGATCGAACTGGTGTCCCTTGCATTGGAAGGCAAATTCTTAACCACTAGACCACCAGGGAAGCCCCCTCATATAGATCTTGTACATATTTTGTTAGATTTATACCTATGTATTTCATTTTTCAGATGTGTGGTTGTAAATAGCAGTGTGTTTTTAATTTCAAATTTCATTCATTCAGCATATAGGAAAATGAATGACTTTCGTATATTAGCCTTGTATTTTGAAACCTTGCTGTAATTGATTGTTAGTTTCAGGAGTTTTTGTTTTAATATTTGTTTATTGTTTTTGGCCACACTGGGCTTTTGTTGCTGTGTGCAGACTTTCTGTAGTTGCAGCGAGCAGGGGCTACTTTCCAGTTGCATCGCACGGGCTTCTCATTGCAGTGGCTTCTCTTCTTTCAGAGCACAGGCTCTAGGGCCCATGGGCTTCACTAATTGCACACGGACTTAGTTGCACCATAGGTTGTGAAATCTTCCCTGATCAGGGATCAAACCCACATGCCCTGTGTGGACAGGTGGATTCTTAACCACTGGACCACCAGGGAAGTCATTCAGAAGTTGTTTGGTGTGAATTCTTTTGGATTTTTTACATAGTCAATTGTGTCATCTGCAAACAAAGACAATTTCATTTCTTTATTCCAAATCTATATACATTTTGTTTCCTTTTCTTATTAACATTATTACATTAACTAGAACTTCTGGTATGATGAGAGAGGATGTCCTCATCTTGTTCCAAATCTTAACAGAAAAGTGTCAAGTTTCTCATCATTAAGTGTGATATTAGTTATAGAGTTTTTGTAGGTGTTCTTTATCAAGTTAAGAACATTCCCCTCTATTTCTAGCTTGCTGAGAAATTTTAATCCTGAATTGCTATTGGATTTTGTCAGATTTTTTCACATGTATTGATACTATCATGTGACTTTTCTTTTCAGCCTCTTGATGTGATAGATTACATCTATCCATTGGTTTTTGAAAGTTTAATCAACCTTGCATACCTTGGACAAATTCCATTTAGTTGTGCTGTATAATTCTTTTTATACATTACTAGATTCAATTTACTAATATTCTGGTGGATATTTTTACATCTATGCTCATAAAAGATATTGAACTGTAGTTCTCTTTTAATGTCTTTGTAGAGTTTTGGCATTAGGGTAGTTCTAGCCTCATAGAGAGAAGGCAATGGCAACCCACTCCAGTACTCTTGCCTGGAAAATCCCATGGATGGAGGAGCCTGGTAGGCTGCAGTCCATGGGGTCGCGAAGAGTTGGGCACGACTGAGCGACTTCACTTTTACTTTTCACTTTCATGCATTGGAGAAGGAAATGGCAACCCACTCCAGTGCTCTTGCCTGGAGAATCCCAGGGACGGGGAGCCTGGTGGGCTGCCATCTATGGGGTCACACAGAGTCGGACACGACTACAGCGACTTAGCAGCAGCAGCAGCAGCAGCAGCAGCCTCATAGAATGAATTAGAAAGTATTCCTTCTGCTTCTGTCGTCTGGAAAAGATTGTAGAGAACTGGTATAATTTCTTCCTTAAATGTTTGGTAGAATTTACCAGTGACCCCATCTGGGTCTGGAGCTTTCTGATTTAGAAAGTTGTTAAGTATTAATTCAATTTCTTTAATAGATATAAAAGTATTCAGATTTTCTATTAGTCCTATTTATTTTTAACTGCATTGTTACAAAAATATTAGGACAATACAAATTGCCGGAAACAGAAACAAAGCGAAGCATAGCCATGACGAAGCACCATGACCACCATTTGTTAAGTGCTCCTGCTGGCCTTCCCTGTGTAGCATGCATTGCTATTCTCAGTCAGCAAACAGGAAACCTGATGCTTAGAGAGATTAAAGGCCCTAGCCAAGGCAACACTGCGAGTCCATATCAAGCAACATCTAGTTCTGCCTGGTTACTTCACTAGTGTTCTAGACACTGCACCACAGTGCTTCTTCAGTCTTTAGGATAGATAGTTTTTATGTACCATGAGGCCCCTGTGAGAAGACCCATGTCTGATTTCAGGCTCTGATTACCTCCCCTGTGGCCACATTCCTATTATGGTAGCTCCACACTCAGGCAAGTTTAAGTATAGGATACAGTCAACAATACAGGGAAGTTCTGGTCATCCATCCCCCCTTCTCTTTGGTTCCATAGATGCATTTTTAGAACCATGGTAATGAAGCTTGAAAAGCAAAATCACTGTTTTCCCTTTGCATGTTCCCTTGGTTAATGATCAGTCTGTACCTAAATATGTTTATACAAGATAGCACCATTGAATTGCATGGCAATCCACAAACTCAGACCTTAGCCTTTGGTGTCAGAGATCCTGATTCAACTCCCAAAGCTACTGTTTTCTCACTGTTTGCCCATGGGGGAGACCCTTAATCTCTCTAAGCCTCCGTTTCTGTATCTGTAAAATGGGATAGTGTTATAATACTGAATTCATCAGAAGGTTGTATGAATTAAGTGAGACAATGCATATGAAGCCCTTAGCATTGCACTTGAAACAGGCTAGACATGTAGTGAATGTTAACTCCAAATCATTTTGAGTGCATGTGTGTATGTGTGTTAGTTGTGTGTATGTGTATGTTAGTTGTTCAGTCATGTCTGACTCTTTGTGACCCCGTGGACTGTAGCCCATCAGGCTGCTCTGTCCATGGAATTCTTCAGGCAAAAATACTGGAGTGGATTGCCATTCCCTTCTCCAGGGGATCTTCCCTACCCAGGGATCGAACCCAGGTCTCCTGCATTACAGGTAGATTCTTTACTGTCTAAGCCACCAGGAAAGAAAGCCCCTTTGAGTGCTTACTGTATGTCAAGCCCTCTCTTGTATCCCCTGCTTGATCTTCAGATAAGTTCATTGTCTGTCCCTAATAATAAATGGTTTTTGACTATACATTATCAGCATTTTCATCTTTGTTTATAAATTATATCCATGATTTGCTCTCAATCTATGTACTAAACATTAAGAAACTTCAATGTTTCTTTTTGTAAAATTGAAAAGAGAAAGAGAGATGTTCAGATATTTTCTTCCCAAATCTCAATGGGATGGGTGGTCTTGAGCACTTTGTTTTGGGAACCTCTGGTTTAGCTTGTTTAAGACAGAGATTGGCCAACTTTTTCTGTAAAGGGCTAGATAGTAAAGATTTTCATCTTTGCATATTCTCTGATGCAACTACTCAACTCTGCTGTGTAGCCCCAAAACGGCCAGAGACAATATGCTAACACATGGGCGTGACTGCGTTCTAATAAAACTTTATTTACAAAAACAGGTGTTGGCCACAGCTTGCAGGCCTCTTTCTAAGATAATTTGTCCTGCTGGTTAAAGGACTGCCCAAACCAGAAGCACTTGCAAATGTTGTGAGATAATTGGTAAAGAGGAAAATTTTAGGTGATGCATATGATGCTGCTGCTGCTAAGTCACTTCAGTCATGTCCGACTCTGTGCGACCCCATAGACGGCAGCCCACCAGGCTCCCTCATCCCTGGGATTCTCCAGGCAAGAACACTGGAGTGGGTTGCCATTTCCTTCTCCAATGCATGAGAGTGAAAGTGAAGTCTCTCAGTCGTGTCCGACTCTGTGTGACCCCATAGATGGCAGCCCACCAGGCTCCTCCATCCATGAGATTTTCCAGGCAAGAGCACTGGAGTGGAGTGCCATTGTCTTCTCCGATAGCTTCTTCTAAAATGTACAAAGTCGATCTTATTCTGATCATCATAATTGTTATTATTAAAATTAAACATTTTCTCAGACATAAGTGAGCACAGGCACTGGCTTCCTTTTTCTGACCTAATTATGTGGGCATGGTGTGGAGTCTCGGGTAAACAAGAGCAGCCCTAACTGAGCCTTTGCAAAGGAGAGAGATTTTTCTGTTTGATTTTCTTTCTCAGCTACTTCTAACCCCTTCACCTGGTCCAGATACACACACTATGAAAGGACAAGGTCTTTTCTGTGAAAATTAAGGGTCATGAACAGGGACATACAAAAGATTAGTGACTTCATGAAGGAAGTGGCTTGTACATCACTAGATCCTTGCCTTGCCCTCTGCATGCCAGGCGCTGCGCTGAGTGGGAGAGGGCCACGGGGAGGCAGAAATGACTGAGAGGTGCTGTCTGCCCTTGAGGAATCCACTCAGGAGTTTCTCTCCTCCTCCCATCCAGCATTGCCCCTGTCAAGGTCCCCAGGGATCTCCGTGTTGCTAAAATCAGTGGTCATTGCAAGGTCCTCCCATGACTTGACCATTTGACTCAGATGATGACCCTCCTTCTTGAGTTTTTCCTTCACGTGTTCTTAGGGACTCCGGACTCTCCTGGTCTGTCTCACCTCACCACCTACTGCTTCTTCTGCCTCTTTTATTCCTTGCACTGAATCTCAAACCTCTGAATGCTGGGAGGCCCCAGGGCCCAGTCCAGGGGCCTTTTCTCATTCTATTTTCTACTTCCTTGGAGATTTTATCCAGTCTTAGGGTTTCAGTTCAGTTCAGTTCAGGTCAGTCGCTCAGTCGTGTCTGACTCTTTGCGACCCCATGAATCGCAGCACGCCAGGCCTCCCTGTCCATCACCAACTCCCGGAGTTCACTCAGACTCACATCCATCGAGTCAGTGATGCCATCCAGCCATCTCATCCTCTGTCATCCCCTTCTCCTCCTGCCCCCAATCCCTCCCAGCGTCAGACTCTTTTCCAGTGAGTCAACTCTTCGCATGAGGTGGCCAAAGTACTGGAGTTTCAGCTTTAGCATCAGTCCTTCCAAAGAAATCCCAGGGCTGATCTCCTTCAGAATGGACTGGTTGGATCTCCTTGCAGTCCAAGGGACTCTCAAGAGCCTTCTCCAACACCACAGTTCAAAAGCATCAATTCTTCGGTGCTCAGCTTTCTTCACAGTCCAACTCTCACATCCGTACATGACCACTGGAAAAACCATAGCCTTGACTAGATAGACCTTTGTTGGCAAAGTTTTGTCTCTGCTTTTGAATATGCTATCTAGGTTGGTAATAACTTTCCTTCCAAGGAGTAAGAGTCTTTTAATTTCCTGGCAGCAGTCACCATCTGCAATGATTTTGGAGCCCCGAAAAATAAAGTCTGACACTGTTTCCACTGTTTCCCCATCTATTTCCCATGAAGTGATGGGACCAGATGCCATGATCTTCGTTTTCTGAATGTTGAGCTTTAAGCCAATTTTTTCACTCTCCTCTTTCACTTTCATCAAGAGGCTTTTTAGTTCCTCTTCACTTTCTGCCATAAGGGTGGTGTCATCTGCATGCTGCTAAGTCGCTTCAGTCGTGTCCGACTCTGTGTGACCCCATAGACAGCAGCCACCAGGCTCCCCCATCCCTGGGATTCTCCAAGCAAGAACACTGGAGTGGGTTGCCATTTCCTTCTCATCTGCATATCTGAGGTTATGGATATTTCTCCCGGCAATCTTGATTCCAGCTTGTGCTTCTTCCAGCCCAGCATTTCTCACGATGTACTCTGCATAGAAGTTAAATAAACAGGTGAAAGGGATTTAAATGTAGATGGCTCCCAGATTTTTATCTGCACCTTGGAGCTCTGTCCTGAACTCCTAATGCACACATCCACCCAAATGGGTAATAGTGCTTTTCAAACCCAACACACCCAAGCCTGTTCCCAGGTTTTCTCCCTCCCCATCACCAACCTGTTCTTCCCATGGCAACTCAACTCCATTCCTTGCTTTGCTCAGGCTAATTTCCTGAGAGATTTATTGTCTCTTCTTTTCCTTTCATGTGCCATATCGCACATCCAATCCATCAGCAAGTACTGTCAGCTTCACCTTTAAGAGCAAATAAAGAATCGAGCCACTTCCCATCACCCTCACACCCTCACCTGGTCATTTCTCACCTGGATTCTCGCAGTAGCATCCTACATGGACTTCCTGCTTTCTCTTTGCTCCCCTCCCATCTGTTCTCATCATTCTTGTGCTCAAAACCTTCCAGAGTCCCCATCTCAGAGGAAAAGTCAGAGTCTTACAGTGTCCGGCAGGGCTCTACACACCTGTCACAGCAGCATCTCACCCTGATGCCCTGACCTCATCTCACTCTCTCCCTGGCTCCTCCCAGTGCAGCCATGCCAGTCTCCTTGCTGTGCTGCTAACACACCAGGCACTTTTCAGCCACAGCCCCCTGGCCCTTGCTGGACATGTAATGCCCCCAGCTACTGCAGAGCTTGCTGCCTCGCTTCCCGCAGGTGTCTGCTCAATGTCATCTATTCATGAAGGCCTTTCCTGACCTCACTGGATGAAGCAGACCACTGCCACCAGTCTCTCCCCCTCTTATTCCCCTCTATTTCTCTTCATAACATTTACCATCATGTAATATGTCATATATTTGTTGTCTGACTTCCACATTATATTCCAGCACATTGAAGCCTTGTTCATTCAATGCTCTAAACCTGAAACAATACCAATAGGTGCTCACTGAAGCGTCACAAAGGACTTGAGGATGGAAAAAAAAAAAACGAAAAGAAAAATGGTCTAATATCCACTAGAGCTTAGCACTAAGGCAATTATGTGTAGGACAGTGGATGCGGTAGATCTGAAAACCATGGAAGCCCAAGGGGGCTGCAACCCCTCACTCTTATTTTAATTAGAGCAATTCTTCTTGTATCTGTCTGTATACTGAGCACCAATATAAATTCCATTTTATGGGGGAAATTCCCACTGGTAAAAAAAAGGTATTTAAGCAATTAATTAAAAGCAACCATTCTAGGCTGTGGATGGCCATCTGAGGGCATGGAGGTGGCATGATTATGTCTGCTTATCATGAAGATGAGCCTGGCATGGGTGTGGGGGTGAGCAGCATATGGCTGAGACCCAGAGCAGAGAATTCAGTAGCAGGGTCAGGGTCGAAGATAATGACACAGTGAACTTCTCAAGCAAGGAACCAGCAAACTCCCACTTATATTTCTAATCTGAGAGAAGGATGCTAGCAGCTTCCTTTAGCCCATGCCTTCCCTTCTTGGATGAATAAAATGGATGTGATTGTATTTTGTGTACTAATACTATACCATTACTACTAAATGTGTACTATATACTCTATTTTGCTGTTGTTGTTTAGTCACTAAGCCATGTCCGACTCTTTTGTGATCCCAGGGACTGTAACCTGCCAGTCTTCTCTGCCCATGAAATTTTCCAAGCCAGAATGCTGGAGTGGGTTGCTATTTCCTCCTCCAGGGGATCTTCTTGACCCGGGAGTCAAATCCATATCTCCTGCATTGCAGGTGGATTCTTTACCACTGAGCTACCAGGGAAGCCCCTTCCACTATTTATACTGTATACTAAACCCCACATCTACATGCGTGTATAGAAACTTGTCTGCACGTATACGTGAATGCGCGTGCAGCTTCATCTTGGCTAATTAGCTTCCTTGAGTCTTGGAGAAGGAGGCAGAATAAAAATGAAGAAGTAAATAATTAGGTGTCAAATAATTAAAAGTACTGTTGAGAAAGAATGTCTTTTAAATCGTTTTTTTTTTTTTTAATTGGGTTTTTAACATGACTGACTTGGAAACTTTCTCTCAGAAGATGTGTTGATTGACAGACTATATAGTTATTAATAACATGCAGTCAATCTGCTAGGAATATATTAAGTGTTCAGGAGAGAGAATGTTGGAGAATGGCTGCCAAGAATTCAGGCAACAGTCTCGGCTTGGGGCTCGTCGTTCTCTTGGCAGAGAGTCAGTGGCCGATGCGCAGAGCTGGAGGTGGTGGTGTGTAAGACTGCCTAGGAGTCTGCATCTTGCTGTGCTGAAATGTCGAGCACTTCTAGGGAGACCAGAAGCCATCAGTTAAATGATCAGTCCTATGGGCAGTGCATCCAGTAAACTGTTTAGAATCAGAGACTCCTAACCAATATTTTAGGCTCGTCTATAAAACTGGGTGGGTGAATTTAAAAAAATTCAGTGTCATATTTTCTTATTTAAAAATTATCTATTCTCGAAAATTTAGAAACTACAGATGAGCAAATGGAAGAGAAGAAAAAATTAGGTTATCCTATCACATAAAATCACTGCAGATGGTGACTGCAGCCATGAGATTAAAGGACGCTTACTCCTTGGAAGGCAAGTTATGACCAACCTAGATAGCATATTCAAAAGCAGAGACATTGCTTTGCCAACAAAGGTCTGTCTAGTCAAGGCTATGGTTTTTCCAGTGGTCATGTACGGATGTGAGAGTTGGACTGTGAAGAAAGCTGAGCACCGAAGAATTGATGCTTTTGAACTGTGATGTTGGAGAAGACTCTTGAGAGTCCCTTGGACTGCAAGGAGATCTAACCAGTTCATTCTAAAGGAGACCAGTCCTGGGTGTTCATTGGAAGGACTGATGCTAAAGCTGAAACTCCAGCACTTTGGCCACCTCATGAGAAGAATTGACTCATTGGAAAAGACTCTGATGCTGGAAGGGATTGGGGGCAGGAGGAGAAGGGGATGACAGAGGATGAGATGGCTGGATGGCATCACCGACTCGATGGACGTGAGTCTGAGTGAACTCCGGGAGTTGGTGATGGACAGGGAGGCCTGACACGCTGCAGTTCATGAGGTCGCAAAGAGTTGGACATGACTGAGCAACGGAACTGAACTGAACCACATCAGAATAAAGACTGTTGCTATTTCTGCTGTGTAAGCACACACACAGAGACACACATCATCTTTTGTTAATTTCTAAAAATAGAACCACACTCTATATTAAATTTTGTGATCTGCTTTTTTCATTTAACAATGTGTATAATATATGGGCTTCCCAGGTAACTCAGCTGGTAAAGAATCCACTATCTGCTTGCAGTGCAGGAGATCGCGGTCTATTCCTGGGTTGAGAAGATCCCGTGGCGAAGGCATAGACTACCCACTCAAGTATTCTTGGGCTTCCTTGGTGGCTCAGTTGGTCAAGAATCTGCCTGCAATGCGGGAGACCTAGGTTCAGTTCTTGGGTTGGGAAGATCCCCTGGAGGAGGGCGTGGCAGTCCACTCTGGTATTCTTGCCTGGAGAATCCCCATGGACAGAGGAACCTGGTGGGTTACAGTTATGGGGTCACAAAGTCAGACACAACTGAGTGACTAAGCACAGCACAGCACAGACATCATTGAATATTCATGTTCAGAATCATTTTGAAAGGCTGTGTAGTATTTTATCCTACAGAATACCAGAGCGTATTTACATTTCTCCTGCTGTTAGACATTCAGGTTGTTTCCTGCTTTTCTTCTGTTCTGTGTTCACTATGCAGTGAGTGCCCAGTGCCAATATTCAGCCAGTTGGCACCGATACAGTAATCCAGTCTGCTCTGTTTCCATTAAGGGATGCTCATATCATTATGTACTTTTAATATCACTCTTGGAAACATCTTTATATAAATCCAAGGATTCCTTGGGGTAGTTTTTAGAACTGTTAGAATTTCTGGGTTATTGGAATTCAACATGTTCACAGGTTTTTGCTGTATTTTGAGAAACTGACCTCTAAAAATCAAGTCATAGGTAACAGCCGGTTGGACAGTCTAGGAAGCCCTTCTGAGCTCAAACCTTCTGGGGCATTTGTTCAAGCAGTTTGATGAGGAAGGGAAGCAAGAAATAGAGGTTTGCCTTGGAGTCAAAGACCACGTAGATACTGACATAGAGTTGTTGTGTTATCAGTTGGGGTCCTGGAAAGAAACAATGGCATTTGTTTTAAGGGATAATTAAGGGAAGGGTGTGAGGAAGGGGCTGTTCTTATATATGGCAGGATTGGGGGCAACCACAATGGGTGGTGAAGCCCCCTGGGGTTAGCAACAGCTGGGAGCTGTGGCCTGGCATAGCCTGATGGGTGGAGGGAGGGAGCCGGCCCTGGGACCTGGAGACAGCTGTAGCTGTCTAGCAGCTCTAGCAAAGGGCTGCCCCAAAGAATTGTGCCCGCCCCCACAGGAACACAGCCACTGCCAGCCCACAGCCCTGCAGCCAGCTTGCCAGGAGAATAAATACCCCAACCTCACTCGCTTCCCAACCTCTGCCTCCTGCCAGGGCTCCCGTTGGTTGAACCCAGCTGGCAGCCACCGATGCAGGTAAAAGAGGGGCCTCCCAGGGCGTCACACAGGCTGGAAAAGGGCAGGAAGGCTCTGGACAGGCACATTGAAACATCTGACCGGGAGAGCCATGGACAGAAGCAGGGCCATCAAGCTTTTATTTCAAATCAGGCTCTGAAGACTGAGGGAAGCCTTGATTGAGGAAAAAGAAATTAAAGATGGTGAGGAAATGAGGGACTTCCCTGGCGGTCCAGTGGTTAAGACTGCACACTTCCGCTGCAGGGGGCGTGAGTTCCATCTCTGGTTGGGGAAGTTCTGCATGCCAGATTGTGCCGCAGAAAAATGGGCGGGCGGGGGGTGGGAGCTGGTAAGGAAATGAAATCAAAATTCTAACCCTGTCTTTTGCCTGCTCTGGAAGTATCCAACACATAAGAATGTATGAGTCAGGAAGTCCCTCCCCTGGGAGCATCGTGAACTGGGTTTCACATTTGGCACCTCTGTAAGCCTCTCCCAGCGCAGTTTCTGAAGGTTTTCAGTAGCATCTGGGCAAAGAACAGACACAGGGAGGTTGAGGTGGGAGCGGGGGAGGAAGCAAGATAGTCTTATGTAACTTACATCCTTATGAAAACTGTTTTGCTTTTATTTCAAGAAGTGCTATTTATGAATTCTCCAGGGGGTTAAAAAGCCTAAAAGATGGGTTTTCAATGAGATGTCAATAGAAAAATCTCTTGACTCCTGAAATTAAATGATGCTTTTGTTTGGGCTTTCTGTATTTCATAAAGGCCATCTGTTTTCGTAAACACAAACTAGAATCTCTAGCCACCTTTTCCCATATAACCCTCTGTCTCTTTGCACAAATGACGATAGTCCCTTTGTGATTCATTCCTGAAGATGTTTTTCTGGGCTAAATGCTGGTACTAAATTTGTACTTCAGTTTTCACCATGAGCCCCGCACGATCCTTGCTCAGCCAGCGACATCACTATTACAGCTTTTATTTCTCCAGTCCCAGATTGTAACGCCCTTGGGTTGCCAGGGGCTCCGTACCAGGCTTTATGCAGTCAGTTTCTCCGATTTCTCACAGGATACTCAAGGTCTTTGAGGGGGAGCCAGTAAATAGCACCCCTCTTTCCATCTGAGCTCTGAACAAATTGAGAAATAAACAGAGGGTGGCAGATGGAAGCCAAAATATCATGTTCATTACTGGTAATGAATTACTTGGCTTGGTATGAGAGCCAAATTGACTTGATAATTGGATCCAGGATTAGGCAGACTGACCCACCTGGTCACGGGCAGTGCTGGGTGGGGGCAGAGGAAGAGCCAGACCCCTGGAGGGTTCGCAAAGAGCATTGCAAGCTGCCAAGAGGAGGAAGACTGGCACTCAGCTGAGCTTGCCCAGTTCCTTCTGCCTCAGCTTTTACCACCAGTGTGACTCATTCCACTCCCTGTGAGTAGAGGGGCAGAGAGGGGCTAGGAGGCTCCTTCATGGGAAAAGAAATATTCAGAATTAGAGTGATGTTTCCTTCCCGACAGTGACATGGGTCACACAGAAGCTATAAGGTGTGCCTTGCATGAGTCTAGCACAGCTATCCCTCAATGTCTGCCGGGGGTCGGGGGGCGGGGAGGTCAGTTCCAAGACCACCTCCCCATTGTGGATTCCAGAATTTCAGGATACACAAGTCCCTTACCTAAAATGGTGTAGTCTTTGCAGTATAACCTACCGCATCCTCCTCTATACTTTAAATTATCTCCAGTACTTATAATACCTAATACAATGGAAATGTTATGTTGTTGTTTAGTCGCTAAGTCATGTCCTACTCTTTTGGGACCCTATGGACTATAACCTGCCAGGCTCCTTTGTCCATGGGATTTCGCAGGCAAGAATGCTGGAGTGGGTTGCTGTTTCCTTCTCCAGGGGATCTTCCCTACACAGGGGTTGAACCTCTGTCTCCTGCATTAGCAGTGGATTCTTTACCACTGAGCCAATGGTAAACAATAGTCCCTAGTGGCTTAGTCAGTGAAGAATCTGCCTGCAGTGTGGGAGACCTGGGTTCAATCCCTGGGTCAAGAAGATCCCCTGGAGAAGGAAATGGCAACCCACTCCAGTATTCTTGCCTGGAGAATTCCATGCACAGAGGACCCAGGTGGGCTACAGTCCATGGGCTCACAAAGAGTTGGACATGAATGAGCGACTCACACTCACACACACACACACACACAACAATGTTATGTAAGTAGTTGTAAGTACAGTGTAAACGCTATGTAAATAGTTGTCAGTACAGCAAATTCAAGTCTTGTTTGGGGGAACTTTCTGGAATCCCCCCCCCCCAAATTTTTTATCCACTAACAGGTTTGAAACCTGCCAGTTGAGGGCTAACTGTACATAGAAGATACTCAGCAAATACTTCTTGACTGTGTGTTTGTTTATTTATCACATACTTATTGAACAATGACATAGAGTCAAGATAAGGAGTTTAGCTTTTTTATTCTATAATAGCTCAGTTGGTAAAGAATCTGCCTGCAGTGCAGGAGACCCCAGTTCTATTTCTGGGTCAGGAAGATCCACTGGAGAAGGGATAGGCTACCCGCTCCAGTATTCTTGGGCTTCCCTGGCGGCTCAGCTGGTAAAGAATCTGCCTGCAATGCGGGAGACCTGGGTTCAATCCCTGGTTTAGGAAGATCCCCTGGAGAAGGGAAAGGCAACCCACTCCAGTATTCTGGTCTGGAGAATTCCATGGACTGTATAGTCCATGGGATTGCAAAGAGTCAGACACAACTGAGCACCTTTCACTTTCACAGTAGAGAGCTGCTAGAAGATTCTGAGAAAAGGAGAAACATATCAGATTTACATTTTTGAAAAATTGCTCTTGTTGCCTTTCGGATAATGGATTGTGAAAACAACATGTGTGGAAGTAGGGAGATGGATTAGAAAGCTTTTTCTGCTGTCCACATGAGAAATGATGGTGCTAAGATCAGGGTGATGTCAGAGGAGAAAGACACAGGAGAACAAGTGGGGGATAACTTGTAGTTGGGGTTATCAGGATTTGCTGATGGATTAGAGTTGGGGCAGGGGGTGGGGTGGAGAAGGAAGACAAGGGATGAAGGGAGAAGAATTGTGGGGGATCTGGGTTTTTATTTGAGCCACTGAATAGACAGAGGTAAAGTAGACAGAGAAGGGCAGGTTTGGGGTGAATGAATGAATGATGATGTCCCTGGGGTACTCAGTCTCTTTTGGAGGCTTGTCATGGACTGACCATACATCCCTGTTCACCTGGGACAGTTCTGGTTTACACCTGCTGACCCACCTTAATTGTTCAGAATGCTTCCTTTCAACCTCAAAGGCGGCACGCTTTGGATGATAAAGTACCTGGTCACCTAAACTTAGAATTTTTGAGCGTGTTGAGAATTGTTGGAAGAGTGCTTTGCAATGTGTAAAATAGTACATGAATGTAAAGCATCAATCAACATTAGCTATGTTAATGAAGATTTGTCCCAAAACTGAATCTTCTCTGCTCATTAACTTGCATGATTATTTTAGATTATATTCTTGTGCTGTCTGATTCACCTTCTGTGCTTTGAAGCTCCAGAATGGGACTCTATTCCCATAATGTCCTCCCCCCATTCCCATCCCCACCCCCATTCCCCTGTACTCCTCTCTCCTCCTCCTCCTCCTCACTCCAACCCTCCCCCAGTCTTCAGTGATTTCTAAATCACCAGACTTCATAGCCCTGTGGGGATTCTCCATTTAGGGAAACCCAATGGTTAATGCTTTCATAGATCAGAACTTTGTTAGGTATTAAACAGTGGCTCCCTGCTCTACAGCATTTCCTTGGCTAGGTTCACCTCAAGGGAGACAGTCTTAAAAAACAGTCCTCACTCATCCTGGCTTCCAGAGTGGTTTGTGAAAATGAAAATATCCACGTTGCAGCCGCCTTCCCTTCTTGAGAATGTCTAAATATACAGTGGTGCCCACAGAGGCTTTTGCATTTCACACAAATGCCAGCCTCTGTATGTTGGCTGGATGCGGCATGTCGAGATTTGGAGAAAGACAGCTGTGGATGCCTGGGTTCTGGTCCTCGCTCTATCCATTTGTGGATGCTGACAAAAATACTCCACCATTGAGGTCTTCATCTCCTTACCTGTAAAACAGAGCAGGGGGTCTCTCTGACCTTTGTAATTCCTTCCAACTCACCACTTATTTTCATAATGTCATATGAAAAAGTGATGCTTTGGAGCCAGGGAGAGTTCCATCACAGCCCTTATTTCTCGAGACAAACTTAAACTGACTTGAGCCTTCACACACAGACTGATGCAAGTCCTGAATGTTCTCTTATGGTTCCCTCCCGTTTGCCTTCCCAGCTTATCCTAGCACCAAGGACACTTCTACAACCTCCGCCACCCCACCCCGTCCTGTGATCTCACACTGCGCTTCCTGGATTAGTTTGCTGGGTCTACCATAACCGTGTACCACAAACTGGGTGACTTCAATTACAGGAAGTTATTGTCTGGAGGCTTGAAGTCAGAGAGCAAGGAGTGACCAGGGGGCTGTGAAGGAGAATCTGCTTGCCTCTCCCCCAGCTTCTGGTGGTTTGCTGGCATCCTTGGTCTTCTTTGCCTTGTAGAAGCATCTTTCCAGTCCCTGCCTTTATCTTCACATAGCATTCTTCCTGTGTGAGTGTCTGCCTCCAAATTTCTCCTTTTTATAAAAACATAAGTCATATTGGATTTGGAGCCTACCCTGCTCTGATCAGGACTTCCTGGTAGTTCAGATGGTAAAAAATTCACCTGCAGTGCACGAGACCCGGGTTCGATCCCTGGATTGGGAAGATCCCCTAAAGAACGGAATGGCAACCCACTCCAGTATTCGTGCCTGGCAAATCCCATGGACAGAGGAACCTGGCAGGCTACAATCCATGGGGTTGCAAAGAGCTGGACATGACTGACTAACACAAGCTACTCTGATATAACCTCATCTTGACTATATCTGCAGTGAGCCTATTTCCAAATAAGGTCACGTTCTGATGCCCTGAGGGTCAGGACTTCAGCATCTGAATTTGAAGGGACCCAATTCAACCAGTAATACCATGCAGGTATTGAAAAGCTCTGTTTTGTTCAATCCACTGCTGTCGTTAGTACCATTATACCTTATGAATAGGTACTGGCCCATAGGTCTCCCAGTGTAGCAAAGTCTCATTTGCCCAGCTTTCAACCAAGCCTGTATGACCCTTGGAAGGAGAGGGGTCTTCTTGGTGCTAAATTTTGCCTCTGATGTTTCCCACTAGACTTCTGAGACCACTAGGTCCCTTAGCAGCGTTCTCCTCCTAACACTGCCAAAGTCCCACCATCCCAGAGGTGTTTAGAAGTGAACATGAAGTACTCATGGGAGTGCAATGTGTGCGTACTTAGTCGCTCAGTCGTGTCCGACTCTGAGACCCCATGGACTGCAGCACACCAGGCTCCTCTGCCTGTGGGGATTCTACAGGCAGGAATACTGGAGAGGGTTGCCATGCCTCAAAGCCAGCCAGTTCTATTTAGGGGCAAACCCCAGACCCAGGAAACAAAGTCCTGTCTCATTCTCATTCTTCCTTGGAATAACGGGGAAGAAACTTACATTTTTTCCAAATTAATGTCAGGGCCCCCTGCCCTCTGCAAGATGGCTTTCTTGCTCTATCAGCAGAAAAGAAGACATCCTGCTATGACATGTGATTGGTGAGCATTCTTTGAGCAGCTGTAATGCGTTGTACTTGGTCCTGGGTTCAAAGGTGCCCACCCCATGTTCTGCCCTCAATTTACAGTACCAGTTTCAAATGATCAATTGGTACCCAGTCTCCCAGAGAAGGGCAGAGACTTGCCCAAGATCATGCAGCAGGTATGTGTGAGAATTAAAACTACAATCAGTGTCCCCCAGCTCCTCGTGTGTGTGATAAAAAGCCGGTGTGGCTTTCCAGCTGCATGTCAGGACATTCTGAACACATGTCTTCTGCTGCCTGACAGCGTTGCCTTTGCCCTGGCATCTGACCATGGTCGGACTGGCTGTGGCTTGCGGTTAAGTGTGAGTCCCATCATCCTTCATGTGGGAGAGAGCGTATAACGTGGTCTCACACTGGATCTAGTAAAGAAAACCATCACAAGAGCCGGAGCATGACCAGAGATTTGTTAAATTAACAGTCTCCGGGGGGCCTCCGGTTACTGCAGCACAAAGGTGCTGATTACATAGAGAAAGCGTGGCGGAAGGGCAAGGCCAGAGGCCTGGGGCTGCGTCCCATTGCCAGTACCCACCGGCTCTGTGATCCTGAGCAGGTGACGTAACCTCTCTGAGTGTCAGTGTCTTCCCTGTCATGACCCACTCGGTGCCACACTCCTGGAGAGAAGCTTAATTGGTTCCCAACTGCTACGGAAGCTGAGAACCTGAGCCTCACCCCCAGTGAACCAGCTTATCTGTTATCCATCACTGTGTAACAGACTTGGCACTTTAAAAACCAGAGACTTGGTGCTTTAAAACCGCAGCATTTATGATTGCGCCCTCGTCTGTGGGTCACAGGCAGCTCTGCTGATCTGCGTGAAACTTGACTGGGCTTGTTCATGCATCTAAGGTCAGCTTAGGATGACTCAGTTCAGTTCAGTTCAGTTTCTCAGTCGTGTCCAGCTCTTTGCGACCCCATGAACCGCAGCACACCAGGCCTCCCTGTCTATCACCAACTCCCGGAGTCCACCCAAACCCATGTCCATCGAGTCAGTGAAGCCATCCAACCCATCTCATCCTCTGTCGTCCCCTTCTCCTCCTGCCCTCAATCTTTCCCAGCATCAGGGTCTTTTCAAATGAGTCATCTAGGATGATTAGCCGTCCCTGTTTGCCTGGGACTGAAAGCATTCTTGGATATGGACCATTTCATTTAAAACTAGGAAAGTCCCAGGCAAAAAGGTGTGACTTGGTCACTCTGGGTCAGCTGGTGGAGGGGCCCAGGACTGACTGTCATCTGGGGCCATGGAGGGGTGGGGGTAAGATCACTGGGCCATATGCCTCTTGTCATCCAATAAAGTAAGCGGGCAGCTGAGCACAACGCCAGGAGAGCGGGAAGATGTGAGTTCCGAACTCATGTGTCACCAACTTGCCTCATCCTATTGGCCAAAGCAAGTTACACTGTCAGCCCAGATTTAACAGAGGGGGAAATAGTCTTCGCCTCTTGATAACTGCAGTCACAGTGCTAAGGGGCAAGAATACGAGGAGGGGAAGACCTGTGACAGTTTTGTGATCAAGCTGCTGCAAGCGCTAGGAGGCCTGCTTTCCGCAGCTGGTATTGTGTGTACCAGCCACTGGGATGCCAGGAACCGCAAGTGTGGTGTGAAACAGAAGAGGCTTGGTTCCTCCTGAAGACTCCTCTGTGTGCCTTGCTTTCTGTCCATTCGCCTTAGCCCATTTGGTTCTTATTTAACGGAATACCCTCCCTTCCTCTTTGCCTGGCCAACTCTTATCTTATGGAATGCAGGTTGGTAGTTACTTCCTCCAGGAAGCCCACCTGGACCTCCCAGCCTGGTTTAGCATCTGCTCACCACCCTGGATCCCCACTATGACCTCTATGCTTCCCCATATCTCAGCACTGATCACTGGCGCCAGCGCTGTGGAGACTGGGAACTCCCTGATGTCAGGGTGGTGGGATTCACGTCTGCATCCTGGCAGCTCAGTGAGGGCAGGGGAGATGCGTGCTGGAGAGGCGGCTTGAAGTCACCACTAACTGAAGATCCAGCTGGGACGGGAGCCCAGGGCTTTTTGAGCCCCTGAGTCATCGTCCTGCCCCCTCCACGTGGGCACCCATCAGCTGCAGACATCAGCATCACCCTGCTCCCATCTGCCAGGCACAAGACAGTGATCTAACTGTGGCCCCACCTCTGCACACCGCTTCCTGCTTTTCTGGGCCTTGGCACTGTCTGGGGTGAGAGTCTGCACACGAACGACAACAGTGATGTGGGTGTCAGCGTGAAAGTCAGGCCTGTGGCAGGCTCTGCCTGCCGCCACGCTGTGACTCTTTTTGCAGAGTCCTTGTGGCTGCCCAGCACTGGTGCCCCTGGCCTCCGTGCTCCTGCGGGCCCTGCGGACACAGAGGAGCCTGGTTTAGGGAGGAGAGAGTCAGACAGTCGTAAGGTCCTCCCCTTCCCCTCCTGCCAGCCCCCATTCTTCACCCATGCCACCATCCTTGCAAGGGTCCCATTCTGTCCACCTGGAGAGTTCAGCCTCTGCACTGGACTCGCTGCCTCCACACTCGCACGTAGTACACTTTCTAAAATGCAGGAGAACGTGGTGATTAAGAGCAAGACTCAAAGCCAGACCACTCAGTTTCTGCCTTTTCTGCCTGGGCAGCAGTAGGTGATTTTCTTAACCTCTCTGCATTACCTCATTTTTAAATGGGGACGTACCTGCATCTTCCTTCTCTGATGGCTCAGCAGATGAAGGATATACCTGCCATGCAGGAGACACAGGAGACAACAGGTTGGATCCCTGGGTCAGGAACGTCCTCTGGAGAAGGAAATGGCAACCCACTCCGGTATTCTTGCCTGGAGAATCCCCATGGACAGAGGAGCCTGGCGGGCCACAGTCCATCGGGTCACAAAGAGTTGGCCATGACTCAGCTTGAGCATGGATGGACACGAACCTGTGTGTCTTGAGGTTGCTTTGAGGATTAGCTGTGGAGACGTGTGTAAGGTGACATGTATAATGTAGAACATTCCCTGGGGTGGTTAGTGCTCAGTACGCGTTAACCAGCATCGTTATCATCTCTTGCCCTGCCTTGGACTCTTCAGTGGGTCCCCAGTGGACACAAAATGAACGGAGTTTGAGCTCCTATCACAAAGATCAGACTTTTGCTTTTTACCCTTTCTGCTTCTTCCTGCCTTGAACACAGATAGACTGCTTGGGGGTGCAGCCACTATCTTGCAACTGGAGGAAAATGTTAAGGATGACAGAACTGTAAGGGAAAAGGAACCTGGGACCTTGATGACACTGTTAGACTGCTATGTCAGCCTGGAATACTTTCCCCCAAACTTCACTGCATGAAATGAATAAACCCCATGTTTGATTAATAGTGGGGTGGAGAATCTTAGCTTCTATGCCTCACATTCATGATTCTCCAAGAGCTGGTCCCTTTTCCTTCTGCAACCTCATTTCTGAAATTGTATCCCCTCCTGCATTCCTGTTCCTTGATTTTGTGTTCTAGACATACTGAACTACCTGGGATTCCTTCCGCACACCACTCTGTTTTGAACCTCTCCACCACTGAGTGTGCTTTTCGCTCTTTACTTCTAAAACTTCCTGATCCACACTCACCTAGTTTCTGCCTGGCAAACTCCTGTGCATCCTGCAAAACCCTACTCTGGTATTAACTCCTCTGTGAAGATGGAACTGACTTCTCCACGCATCCTGGGCAAATTAGTTACTGCCTGCATATAAAATTGAGTTCATTGTCTGAGTTTGCATTCCTGTCTGCCTCTTTCTAGTAATTCCAATCTCTCCATGCCTCAGTTTCCTCTTGAATAAAATAATAGGGTTTTGTGAAGGTTAAATGAGATGATAAGCATCAGTCATTCAGAACAGCCAATAGTAAATGCTTAGTAAGTGCTAGTACCCATCCCCTTCGTCATTCTTATGCTACCAGGCTTCTCATTCCCTCTTGCTCATAAACTCTCAAGGGCAGGGGCTTTTTGATTCCTCTCTGGAGACCCTCCCCCTAGCATCATGCCTGGCAACACACAGCAGACATCAGGAAGGGTGGCTGAATTTGCTGATGAAAGTCTGTTAGCAAGCAGAGCACACTCTAGCTGCTCAGGCCTGATCTGGAATCTTTCAGTGAGATCACAGGTGGAGCTTGTCTCGACCTGCATCACCTCACAGGAGAGAATCAAGGTATAAGTCCTCCATGGAGTGTAACGGGCCATCCAAACGCAGCAGCACCACTGATGCTGGAGATGCATGGCTGCCGTGTGCATGGAGCATGACCCAGGGGAACCTGCTCCGGGGCTCCAGGCCCCTCTGGGTCAGGTCAGACCCCGAAAGACTCCCTGCTCAGAGTGAAGAAGGCATGTCCGATTCTCCTGTGTTGTCAAAGAAAAAAATTAAGGCAAACCTGGGTACCTCCAATGTTTCCTGGCTACATAGCTTAGATAAGTGATTTCAGGTCTTTGAGCCTCAGTTTCCACATCTCTTACAATGGGTTTATGGCAGAGGATTGTTGTGAGGATCAGATGTAACATCAAACATGAAGCACCTCGGACGGCGCCTGGCAGACAATAGATCCTCAGCTAGTTCCCTTCCCCTTGTCCCTTTGAGACTTTTCCTCCCCACCATCTGTACACTTGGGCCCAAGGACTTCCATCCTCCCAGTGACAGGGCTTCATTCAGCATGTGGTAAACCGGCTGGTTCTTGAGACTAAATCTGCTCCTCTTACCCAGGATGGGTCTGGGAGCCCCCAGATGGAGGGACACGTCTGCAGAGGCAACTTGCTTTCCCTGGAGCACAGCTCTCGCTGCAGAGATGGCCGCACAGGGCTGAAGAGCAGTCTAGTCTTGTGTGGACACGGTCTGCGGGATCCTCACGTGGCCCCATGCTGCGTAGCTCAGCACACTGAGCAGCCGATCAGGACTGCTGGCCCAAGGAGGTCCTACCAGGCTCCAGCCCTGTTACCTTGGGTCCAGGAAAGGGACCTTCCAGGGCCTCCTAACCGGAGCCTAGGACCCAAACAACCAGACCACAGGGGTGTCTGAACTGCCAGGGTGGATGGAGAAGAAGGACCCAGAAGGTGACTGTGGGCTACCATTTTATCTCTCTCAGATTTGGTTTCCTTGTCTGCAGAAGGAGGTTAATGAAGATTCAATACAGTAAAGGTTGAGATTGAGAGGAGTCAGAAAATAATACCTACATTCCCGGTTTAAGTTAAAAATTAACTGAGACATAGCAGATTCAGATAATAACATAGCAGATTCAGATAATAACATAGCTGATCACCACTAGTTAAATGCTAACACTGACTCAGCACTTAGTGTTTGTTGGTCTGTGTTGTGAGCACGTCGTGATATAGCTAAGTTAGTCCTCTCAACAGTTCCGTGAGGTAGGTACTATCATCATCCCCTTTTTATGGATGAAGATGCCAATGGAATTTTAGTTAATTTACCTGAAACCACACAACTAATTGATGGGAAAGTAGGACTGGGTCCTGGTAACCTGGCTTCAGAGGCCATGATCTTGAGGACTGCACTGCACCGAGGATGGGAAGCAGAACAGCTGCAGATCTGTAGACAGAGAGGTGTGCTAAGCCCTGCATTCTAGAATCAGAGACAGCCCTCTGCATTCCCTGCAGGAGAAGAGAGGTTGGCTTTCTAGGGGCCATTTTGGGGGCACGGGGCTGCCAGGGAATGCAGATCCAGTTCTGTCTGCCAAACCCACCCATCCAACAGCCATCCCTCCTCTCAGAGCCTGTGTTAGTTTCCTGGGTCTGCTGCAACAAATTGCCACAAACTTGGAGACAGAACAACAGAAGTGTATTCTCTCACAGTTCTAGAGGCTGAAGTTCTGAAAGCAGGTGTCAGCGGGGTCGGTCAGTCCTTCCTGAAAGCTCTGAGGGAGAACCCCGGCCTCTCTCATAGCTTCCTGTGTCCCTTGGTTTATACGTGCATCATTCCAGTCTCTGCCTCCATCGTCACCTGCTGTTCTCCTCTGCGTCCCTGGGTCCTTTTCCATCTTTGCTAAGGACATTCTCTCATTGGATGCAGCGTCTTCCCTGATCCCACATGAGCTCATTAGATCTTTACCTTAATTATATCTGCAAAGATTGCAGTTCCAAACAAGATCATATTCTGAGGTTCCCAGCAGACATGAATTTTGAGGGGAAGCTGTTCAACCACAACAGAGAGGATTAAGTGAGGGAGCCGGAGAAGCCAAGAGTGTTCCTCTAAAGGAAGTTTCTCCATAAGGAAACACAATGCAGGAGATTTCTCTCGTCTTAGTAAATATTAGCTTGGCTGCTTTAATGGAGATCAAAACAACATTGTCCAAAGCATAACAGATGCTTGTTTCTCTTGCATGTAAAATCTCAGCTGGGGACATAGACAAGTTCTGCTTCACGCAGTTCTGCGGGGACTGAGGCGTCTCTGTCTTGTGATTCTACTGTGCACCAGGATGTGACCTCAATTCCAAAGGCAGAGATGGCTCACTGGAGAGGCCCATGCTTTAGCTGGCAGGAAGTGAAGTAAGGAGTGGAGAGCAGCCAGTTTCCTCCTAAGGACACAGCCAAGAAGTTGCATGTAGCGCCTCTGCTCACACCTATTGGCCAGGGGTTAGCCAGTCATGCCTCGCTGCAAGGGGATCTGGGAAATCTAGTCTTTGGCTGTGAGGTCATGTGACCAGTGAAAACTCAGGAGATTCTATTTCTATTATATAGGAAGCTGGATTACTAAGGGATGCTAGCATAAAGGATGGGAAGCCCCTGGCACTGGGAAGCTAGTTCAACAAATTGTAAGTTTGATCTTCTGCCATGACATTGCTAATAACTACTCAATGGCCTTGCCGCCAATAAACCTCTGCATTGTCCATTGACTATGTCACCTGTCATCACAGTAACCTGAACTCAGACCGATCGTGAGTCCATAATCCTAAGACAGTCCACTCCTTTTCATGCACCTTAGCCCGCCTCACAAAGTCCACTGCTCTCCGGGCCTGTCTCCCTCTCCAGCTGGTCCCTGGACCCCAGATCATGGATCCCTAGAGCAGGGAGGCTCTCCAAGTTCCCTGTGTCTCTGACTACTAGCAATCTCCCGTGTCCTAGACTCTGAACCCTGGGTGCTGCAGGCCCTGCCCATGCTGAGCGGATGCCTTCCTGCATGCTGGAGGAGTTTGGAGAATTTTCTGGCATTAGAGGGTGAAAGTCAAAACAGTCATTCCAAGAACATCTGTTCCTGAATGGCAAGCATAGCCTCTGCACACCAGGACACATGCCTGCGCAGTTCAGCAAGCTGGATGGCAAAGGGAAGGGAATGTTCTGGGAGTGAGGACTGATGGACCCCACCGTGATGGAGGCTGGCCTTCCTGGAAGGGTGCTGTGCTGGGAAATAGGGAGTAGTAAGTGTCGGAGGCAAGTGAGGGCCCAAGGGAGTGGCCACATGGAAAGAGGCAGTGAATGCATGAAGGGAAAAGTGGATGAAAGGGTGAGCAAACGAGTGAGTTAATGAGGAGCAAATGAAGAAACAAAGAAGTTAGTAAATGAATGAATGAGTAGATGAGTAAATAAGTGAAGAAATTAATGAGCAGATGAACCAATGAATGAATGAATGTGTCTAATTTTGAGTGAATGAATAAGTGCACACTGGAGGAAATAAATATAGTGAATGAGTGAATCATTATGAATGAGTAATTAAGGAAGATGATATGTGATGGAACAAGTGATTGGGTCTATGCTTGAGTGAGCCAGCAGTTGGATTACTCTTCTTTTTCTGAGCCGCAAGACTGGAATTGTGGGGCAAGACAGAAGTCTAGCTGGAGGCCCAAGGTCAGGGCTAGCATGGCAGAGCCAAGGTTCCAACCCTGGCTGCCTTGTACCAAGGGGTATCTGTAGCCCCACTATGCTTTAGCTGGTGTGACTGTATTAATACTTTGGAAGGGAAAATAATCCTCTCTTTCTTAAAGAACCTTAGCAAAATTCAAGCACAGCTAGAAAAACTTAAGCTTCTGGAGGGATTTTTTATTTGTGAAAATATGTTAAAGGTAGATTTTCTTTGGATCATGAATGCATGCACATTTCCCAGCAAGTTCACAGAATGTATTGAGAAGAGATGAGACAGGACATCAGAGGATATGGTATAAACTGCCTGGGCGCTGGGAGCAGAGTCCCCAGGTCCCACGTGAGCTGAGAACAGCCTCTGGGAGCAGAGGGAAGCTGCAGAGCATGGTCGTGTTGGGTTTGCTGGTAGGACAGGTAGAGAGACACTTTCTGCCTTTTCTCCGAGCTTAGGTGAGTTAGAATGTGCTGGTCAGGAAGTTTTGATGGCAGTCCATTTCGGCCAGGCCCTCTCCAGCACTTTCTGGGTCAACATTGCTGTGGATAGGATGATGAAAGTACTGTCCCGGGACTCACGGAGTTCAGAGCAGCAGGGCCACCAGACAAACCCACCAGTGCGAGATGGTGGAGTCATTGTGGAAAGGAGAGGCTGTGTGACCCCAGAAGAAGGAGGTCAGAGAAGGTGTCACAGGATAGGGGGCTTGAGGACTAGACCTTGGAAGGGGGTGAGAAGACTGAGAGGGTCCAGGCAGACATGCAGCCTGAACTGAATCGTGGGTTGGGAGCATAGTGAATGTTGGTGACATCCCCAGCTCTGAAAACTGCCTGGCTCAGCACCAGGAAAGGGGCCTGCTGAGGTCACAAGGCAGGTCCTCAGGGAGGTGCTTCCTGAGCATTTGTGGGATGCATGAATGAAGTATAAAAGGAGACACTAAGCAGGGAGGAGGAAGGACGAGAGAGAGGTTCACTCCGAGTTATAGAGCAGATCCTTGGAGGGCAGCCCAGGACTTCAGAGACCTGTACAGGGAGCAGGTCCAGGGCAAGGCGTTAGTCCCTGGGTGCCCTGTGGTTGAGCCCAGGTCAGCACCTGGCACACAGCTGACATTTAGTATATTTGTTTTGAATAAATGAATGAAGGGCTATTCCCTGTGAGTAGGTTCTTGTATTTGTATCAGGATAAGACAGATCAGCAGAGAAGGCAATGGCACCTCACTCCAGTACTCTTGCCTGGAAAATCCCATGGACTGACGAGCCTGGTGGGCTGCAGTCCATGGGGTCGCTAAGAGTCGGACACGACTGAGCGACTTCACTTTCACTTTTCACTTTCATGCATTGGAAAAGGAAGTGGCAACCCACTCCAGTGTTCTTGCCTGGAGAATCCCAGGGACAGGGGAGCCTGGTAGGCTGCCATCTATGGGGTCGCACAGAGTCGGACACGACTGAAGCGATTTAGCAGCAGCAGCAAGACAGATCAGATGATATCACATGTACATTGACCGCGTTACTCCTCAGCTTCTTTCTTCTCTTTTTTTTTGGTAACCTCAGTCTCAGTGGGGTTTACAAACTGGAATAGCCTTCAAGAATGACCTCTAAGCTTCTGCTTCTGTGGGTGAGAAAACTGAGGCCCAGGGAAGGAAAGTGGCTCGGCCTTCTGCATTTTCCACTTCCGGTGCGATCTAGAATTACCAAAGCTCTAGAGGCCCGGATTCTGTTTCCTGTGATGCCAAGAACCAGGAGGCCTCCCCATCTCCTCTCTCTTCTCTCTGACCTCAGTCTTCCTCATCGACATGAGAGATCTCTAAGGCCCCTTCAGTTCCTCCCCACCACTCATCTCATTCACCCCACAAATACTGAGCCTCCCCACAATTCAGGTTCTGTGCTATACCCTGTGCCAGACCAGAGGGAAGAATCCCTAAACCCACACCAGGCCTCTACCCACATCACGTCATCTCAGCTCCTGTCGTATATTTTTTTTATGCTTATGTCTCTGCTATTCTACTCAAAGCTTCCCAGGGGTATTTTTCATTTTTGTGCTATCTTAAATTCTTCCCGGAGCAAGGCTCAAAGTTGATGCATAGATTAAACAATATAATGATTGTTACTTTTTTGTACCCAAAAACTCCTTTCCCTGTAAGTATCCACTGGAGATATTCATTGGAGACAGTCAAATAAGCAGATAATTTCATCCGGATGAGAACTACACCAGCAAGGGAAGCCTGGGGGATGTGGAAGCTCAAAAGATGGGCCCCTGATCTAGACAGAGGGTATCAAAGGCTTCCAGAGGAGATGAACTTCAGCTCAGTGTTCAAGGAGAAGAAGGAATTAAGGGAGGATGAGTTGACAGAGACAAAGGAAACGGCGTGTACAGAGTGCTTGAGGCCTGAGAGAGGCATGCCCATTTGAGGATCTGCTGGTCAGTTTTTTAAAATATTTTTTTGGCTGCACCAGGTCTTGGTTGCATCATGTGGTCTCTGAGTTTCAGCATGCGGGATCTAGTTCCCCGACCAGGGATCAAACCTGGACCCCCTGCACTGGGAGCTCAGAGTCCTAGCCACTGGACCACCAAGGAAGTTCTATCTGTTGGTAATTTTTGATGATGCTGAAATCATCCTCTTCACCTCTCCCCTCCCCAGAATTTCCTGAGGATTATCTGTTATGCACAGTAGGAACGATAGCTGGAGGGGAGCTCTGAGCTGTCCGCACTGACAAGCAGCTGGGGGAAAAGCCCTTATACATAGGACTTTAAGAATGGGGGCTGAGGTGATGGCTTCTGCTACGATGTACAGCATGCAGTGCAGACTCTAAAGTCACTTCCGCAAGCTGCCAGCCAACAGCCAGAGCTGAAGCCCCGTTGCCCCAGAGCCTGTGCGTGGACTGAACACCCCTGGCTGGCCTTTCTTCTGCACAGGTGTGTGCCACGAGTCACAGCACTTTGCACTTTTCTTGGAACCGAATCTCACCTCTTTGTGAGCAATAGCTTAAAACTGGTTTTAAAATATGAACATTTTTGAAGTTGAATTAGTCCCCTGGTCAACACCGTGTGGGTCGAATGGATTGGCTGGGAGGAGCAGGAGGTGGTGGATGGAAAGGAATGATGTGAGTCATTGAGCCCCATCAGGAGGCAAGTTCAGAAACCCAGAAGTGCCCCCAGGTACACGTCTGCATGGTCTTGTCCCAGGAAGAAAACTAAGGCCCAGATGTTCTTAGGTAGGAAGGAAGAAGAGGAAAAGGGCCGAAGGAGAGAGGGAGGGAGGCGAGCTAGGCAACTTCTTTTGGAAACAAACACCCACTCTTACTTACACATCAGATAGATATTAGGGATAATCAGCAGGTTTCCAAAGTGCTCCAGAGTCAATCTGGTTAGGTTGCTCTTGCTGAGGTTAATATGAGGAAATAGCATTCTTAAGCACCCATATTAACCTGTCTGTTGTTTTATGGACTGTAACAGCTGCATTTTATATCTTAATGGCTAACCATTTATTTCCCTCCAAAAAAGGGACATTTTCTTAGCCCATGAAGCAGGCACTCAAAGCTGGAAGCTTTGCTCCTCGAAATGAATTTTGAGGCAGAATCTCCAAGCGGATGCAAGTAGCTGCCACAAACAGCCCCCACTCCTTCCAGGGGTCCCCCACTTTTTCACCCATACCCTCCAGCACACTCTCTCCCTCTTTAGAGTCCTCTGTGGTTCACCCCTCTAGGCCTTTCTCCAGGCTGCTGTGGTCTCGGGGGAGTCAGGGATAACAGTGCATGGAAGGGTCCTCAGTGCAGAGAAAAGGCCCTGGGAGCTAGGAGAAAGAGCAGAAGGACCCAGCTGGACCAGCTTCGGAGAAGAAGAGGGATGTGAGCTGGGTCAGGGGAGAAAGATGAAAGATTAAAGAATAGCCTCACTTCAGTTCAGTTCAGTTCAGTTCAGTCACGCAATTGTGTCTGACTCTTTGCGACCCCATGAACTGCAGCACACCAGGCCTCCCTTTCCATCACCAACTCCCGGAGCTTGCTTAAACTCACGTCCATTGAGTCAGTGACGCCATCCAACCATCTCATCCTCTGTCATCCCCTTCTCCTTCCAACATCAGGGTCTTTTCAAATGAGTCTGCTCTTCACATCAGATGGCCAAAGTATTGGAGTTTCAGCTTCAACATCAGTCCTTCCAATGAACACTCAGGACTGATCTCCTTTAGGATGGACTGGTTGGATCTCCTTGTAGTCCAAGCCTCACTTACATAGTGCCAACCCCATGCCTGACCTTGCTCATGAACTTAGAATATATTATTCAATCCTCACAACCACTCTCAGAGGTAGGCATAGCTATGATTCCTTTTTTCTGAGTAAATGCGGAAACTGTAAATGAGGCCCACAGATGTGAAGTCACTTCCCAGAGTAACACACTTCTGAGTGGAGAAGCCAAGGTCACACTGGGTGTTTTGGCTCCAGCATCCATGGTTTTCACCCCCTGTTGCACATCCTTTGTAACCAACCTTTATGCTCGCATTTCTCCAACAAGTGTTGATTGAGTGCTGACCTGACCGTGTGCCGCACAGCCTCCAGAGGCTGGGGTACACAAGTAAACAAAATAGACACACTAATTGAGTGGCTGCTGTGTGCCTGGCCCCCTGAAGACAACCCCCCCCCCCCCGCCCAGGACATCCGGGTGACCAGACAAAAGTGGGTCCTGCCCCGCTCTAATTGGAGAGGCAGACGTTCATCAACTGTCATTCAAAGAAGTACAAGTGCCCTACAGAACAGAAGGCAGAGAAAACCTGCCTCCGGAAGTGATTTCCAGTCTAAGCTGAGACCGAAATGGTAAAGGCAACTCCTGGAAGGGGAAACAGAATTTGCTGCCTGAGTATAATGGCCTGAAAGATGGCTGGCTTGCACAGAGCCAAGGGAACAAGGGGACAGACAGGAAGATACAGTCAGTGTATCTTTCTGTGACTTGGGAACAAAAACAATTTAAACTAGGAAGCGCGCAAGGGTCTGAATGAGAGCAACAGGTCACTCAATGTTTGGCAGTTTCCAAAATTTTTCACACTCACCCTCTTTGGTCTGAAAGCAGTCTGGTGAAGTGGGCAAGTGTGGGTGAAGTCCCAACCTAAGTGATCAGAACACTGAAGTTCCCCTGAAATGATCCCTAAGAACTGAGAGCGTGAGAATGAGGGTCCCGGTCTTCCTGCTCAGGGCGGGTTGGGGAGGCGGATGGGAAAGGAGGCTTCGCAGGCCGTACACAGTGACAGCCTCGGTGCCCTGTGACCCTGTGGCCAGGGGTCCCCTCGCAGGCTGTGAGTGGAGCTGGGAAGTGTCGGGGAAGAAGAGAGTTTCCTCTTCCCTTCTAGCCAGGTTCTTCTGGCTGGTCTGAGAACCGAATTGACATAAGACAGATGAACAGGAGAAAATGGAAAGTGTAATGACTATATTCACGGGAGAGAAAGAAATCTAACTCACCCAGGAAAACTAACTCACCAAAATGGCTGAAACCCCCACCTTAAATACCATCTTCAGCTAAAGTCGCAAGGGAATATTGGGGATAGTAATTTCAGACTTCAAAAGGAAGGAAGGCAAATGGAAAAGAAAGAGAAAATATTTGGTAAATAAATGTTTGCTGGGCCATGCAGAGACAGTGGGACAGAGTGTGGCCTCTGATCCATAGGTCCTGTTCCCCCCACCATCCCCAGTCCATATTCTTGTTGCAGCAAAAAATAGAAATGAGACTTTTCTTAAATAGAAATGACTTTTCTGATAGAAAAGAAAAATAAGGAACCAATGAACTGACTGGGGAAACAGCATAAACAGACCTGCAAGAGTTAAGCAGTCTCGGTTATTCTTTTGCTGTTACTACCAACAAACACTTGTAGCTGGACTTGTCCTTCACAAAGCTAATTACTCTCTGACTCCATATGAATTACACTCTGCACCTGGCATTCTTTTCTCCCTACACACCCTCATAGCATTCTGCATATCAGAAAGAAGGTCACAGGCCAGATAAACTTCAGGAAAGAGCAATCCCAGTTGCCAAGTTGCCTGATGCCAACTGTGGCCGTTTTGAAGTTTTGCACAAGAAAAATAAACCACAAGACCTTCATTACGATATAAAACCTTCCCCTATTCCCCAGGGAGTGGGACACAGTTCTTAAGACTCTAGCCTACTATGTTTCCTCTTTGCCTGGCAAAGAATAAAGCTCCTTTTTCTTGTGCCTCCAAAACCCTGTATTTCCTTTTAGCATCAGTGCACAGAGAGCCCAGATCTTGGCATCAGTATCTCTGGTGATGGCTTTATTTTGGGAACAGGCCCTCTATCTAAATTTTCTGGGCAACTAGGGGGAAGGTCAAAGTTTCTTCCTGAGTCTTTCGAGCCTCGGTTGTTTTCAGTTCAAAATAATTGTCGTACTAAAGAGACACTGAGGGAGGGAGAAGAGAGCAAGTTTTGCATCCCTGCAGAAGCGAAGCTGTCCAATGCTGTGCCTGGCACTTGGTCATTGCTCAGTGAATGCTCATTCCCCTGCCTCTAACAAAGAGGCTACAAGCATCACTTTGGTTTTGCACACCGCCTGGCCACCATCCTCACCTTCTGTGTCAGTATGTGTTTGGGTGGGTGTTAGGCACAGTGTATGAGAAAAGAGAAAGTTGTTCACACTCCTTGCCCACAGCAGGATCCCTGTTTCCCAGCATCACAATGTTCCACCAGGAAGATACTGCGAAAGGTAAATGGATTGGCCTCTGCCTGGATTCTGCAGAGGGAAACTCAAGGAGACAACTCTCCGGCTTTTCCGCTGCCCCAGCCCTGGCGCCTTACCACAGCATACTCTAGTGCTTTGGCCAGGAGCATCCCTCCTCAGAGAGAGCTACTTTGGGAATGTATTCACTCAAGAAGAATCACTAGCATTCACTTACTAAACCCCTTTGATACATTTTCCTCATTTAATCACCATGGTAATCTTGTGAGGAAGATACGTATCTGTCAGCATTTTGTAAAAGAGACTTGACATGGTTGCCACTCATGGCACACATAACAGCAAAACCCAAACACAGTTCCTCTCTGACCCCCGCCCAGCCTTTTCTTAGCCTTTCTTGGTCCAGGCTTCAATAGTGCCTAGTCAGAGACATCACAGCAAACGTTCCCTGCCCTTAGGTGTTCTTGCTCATTGGAAGGATGGTTTAGAACACCATCCCGGCCCCTGCAAAAATGAGCATGGATCCTTCATGGGGTGTAGGGCGGGGGGATGCTGTATTCTAGAAGTCTTGCTTCCCAGGCAGCCTGGAGGCCAGAGTTACAGTCCCCTCTCTGTGGCACATCCATCAGACATCAGTAGATGGATGCTGGCCAGCATCAAAATTGTGGCATCGGAAGGGGCTGGAGGAGTGTGGCTGGCTCCCAGCCTCTTAATTTTCCCATTCTGCTGGAAGGTCGTGCTCATTCGAGCTTTCAAACCAGAAATAAATTATTATAATCCATTTGCTAATTACACCACGCTGAAGCTCGAGACGCTGTAAATTGCAGCCGTGATAGAGCTAGATGAAGTTTCGGGGAGTTTATTTTTAGCCATGCAGAGAGCACTCGTTTTCCTAGAGGCTTCATTTGCAAGTCTAGGAGGGACATGGAGAAGGCAATGGCACCCCACTCCAGTACTCTTGCCTGGAAAATTCCATGGACAGAGGAGCCTGGTAGGCTGCAGTCCATGGGGGTCGCGAAGAGTTGGACACAACTGAGCAACTTCACTTTCACTTTCATGCATTGGAGAAGGAAATGGCAACCCACTCCAGTGTTCTTGCCTGGAGAATCCCAGGGACGGGGAAGCCTGGTGGGCTGCAGTCTCTGGGGTCGCACAGAGCCGGACACGACTGAAGCGACACAGCAGCAGCAGCAGCAGGAGGGACAGGGAAAATTTGTCTGCACGGTCCTTTCTGTCCCATGACTTGGATGGAGTCATTGAACCTCCCTTGCCCTCCTCGGTAAAGCAGGTGACTGTCATGGTTGATATTGAAGCACTGTCTGTCTCTCAGGTCTAACTCTCATTTTCTGACTATGGAAACTAGAATGTGTTCAGACGTCATCTTTCCCTGCCTAGGTCATCCTGGAGAATATCAGAAGCCATCACCCCAACATGTGAACTATGGGACACAGGCCTCAGAAACCTCAGGTTAAGTGGGTGCATGGTCCCCCTTTCCTGATCCTTTTTTTTGGGGGGTGGTCAGGTGGAAAAAGGTAGGATTTTTGTACAGGATTTTATGTGTACTTTACACCAGCTATGTCCACAGCTAGGTGCTTGCCTTTGAATGGCTGTTGAATGGCCTTCTCCATTCAAGGCCAGGGTCACCAGTTTCAGCTGGGCAGTCACACTTGAGTGTCTGTACACCAGGCACTGGACTTGGTTCTGAAAACATCATGAAGGTGAAGTGGGTGCAATTTCGAGCTCCAAGGAGACCAGCAGGGAAGGTAAAGCAGGAAATGAATATGGTGAAGTGCTTTTTGAACGGCAGTATTAGCCACAGATGATAAAAGTGCTGAGTGTCATCAGTCATGTCACAGACTCACTGTGGTCTGCAGATCCTGGTTCATTCGTGCCTGATGGGAGAGGAGAATCAGGGAAGGCTTTGAGGATGAAGGAGTATTTGAGCCGGTCTTGGTGTATCAATAGGATTTAGAAATATAGGGACTGGGTAAGGGAAATTGCATAGACCTGCCTTGGTAACCTTGGAAACCACCCTGACCAGATCACAGGGATGGCAGTCCCTGACCGGTCAGCATTCCCAGATGCCTAGCAGAGCACTTTTCTTCCCTAGACACCATGACCTCCAGCAAATTTTCTTCAATTTTGACCAAAGTATGATATGTTGGGTTTTTTTTTTTTTTCCCCCAAAGGCTGAGCATAAAACATTCTGTGTTTGGATGCTTCTGGGTAAACAATCTTCTCCCATCTTTGTGTGATTCTTGGGTGGATAGATGGATACGTGGTCAGATGGATGAATGGATGGTTTGATATCATTATAGAGCGGCCACAGGAAGGAGATGGAAACAATTAAGCTGGCTGGGCTTGTGGGAAACGTTATGGGAAGAGGGCCGTGGAGCTGAGCCTTGAACAATGGATAGACTTTTCTCAGCTCACAGTGCAGATAAAGGTCTTCCATTCCAAGGGCAGCAAAATGGAAGCATGAAGTGCATGACATTGTGGGAGAATGGTGAGTTCCAGGGCTTAGGAGGGGAGGATGAGTAAATGTGGTAGCTGAGAGCACAAGCTTTGAATTAGACAGATGGTGTTTTGAATCCCAGCTCCGGCGCATAGTAGCTGAGCGATCTTGGGCAAATTATATTTCTTTTCTTAGCTTCTCCTTTCTCATCCGTAAAAAAAAATGGGGGGAGTATTAACAAAAACTATGCCCCCCAGGTGGTTATTGTGACGATTAAGTGAAATACTGTTTAGCACACTGACTGGCATACACTTAATGTGCACTTAATAAATAGCAGTTTATGCTTCTTATTTTATTGAAACAATTCTAATTAAATTATGAAACTAATAATGTTATATACCAGTTTTGCATCAACAAATAACAAGTTATGGAAATGCCAATTGAAGCCACAGAATTGAAGAAAGAGGGGGCTCTTTACTCTTTCACATATAAGGATGAGACAAAGAAAAAAGAACTAGCAAGAAGCAGAGAACATCCCTGCAGGTAAAGGAGACTCAGAAGAGATTGTTGTTGTAGATGCCAAGGCAGAAGGGTTTCCAGAGGAGCCTGTGATACTGCTGGAGGGTGACCCAGGGAGGCCACTGCAGACTGAGAAGTCTTTGGAATTTGCAGTGACAACATGATTATGGTCTTAAAAAGAACTCTCTGGAGGTGGAGCCCCACCACAGTAATTTGTGGGGTGTGTGGGTGTGGGGGAAGTAGTTTAGATGGCTCTTTCAGGAATTCTTTCAAAGGAGAGGAAGAACTTGGAGTGGGATGGAAGCAAGGCCACTAGAAGGGCTGAGTTAGAGTAAGACGATTTGAACTCAGTTGTTTGTCTTTCTAAACCCATGCCTCTGTTTGATCAATGTAACATCACTGTCCCGTTCCCAATTCTGATGCTCTGGTACCCATCCGCCAGTACTTACCCCAGCCCCACTACGGAGCTGTGCCCGCCAAGATTTTGCCTGGATTTGTTTCTTATAATCGCATTCTAAGAACAGTAGGGATTTAATGGTCTGTTTAAATAAAGCAGATAAGAAATGATGTTGGCATTGAGAAGGAGATAGATTTGAGAGTCAGCAAGTAGACCGAACTGAGCGAATGTAAGGAGTGAGCCGGGGGAGTCAGCGAGGGGCCCTGTGGTTCCTGCGTGGAGGGCTGAGTGAACCGGCCACGCCTGCTGGTGGGCGTGTCCCTGCTCCGCGGGGGTCCTTACCTCCACCTGCCTGGGCAGCAGCCCACAGGCTTACGGAGAGTAAGAAATCAAATGGTAGGTGGACTCATCATTTGGAATATTTCAAATGCTTGATAAACCTAGGCTATTCTTATTAATACTGTGATAAGCTAGAAACAGCACATCTGGCTCTCTTTACTTTGTACTCTCTCTCTAACTGCACAACCTCTTCGTCAGGAAGCATAATTCTAAATGGCAGGAGGGAACTAATGTGTATTGCTCAGGTACCTTTTTACAGATAAGGAAATGGGAGGGGCAGGGAGGTTTTTAAAAGACTAGCCTGAGATTGCACCTAATAACTAGAGAATACACTTTTTTTCTAAGCACACATGAAACATTCACAACTGACTACATCTTGGGCTATAAAATGCATCTCAGTAAATTTCAAGGAATCAGTATCCTGCAAACCACATTCCCCCACTGCAGGACAATTAAACTAGAAATCAATAACAGAAAGATGAGTTTTAAAAGATGCTTTGGGCAGGGGATAAATAGTTTGGGGAGAAAAAATGCATTGAGAGATTCACAAAAACACTTCTAACTAACTCATGAGTCAAACAAGAAATGATAATATGAATTGTAAAATACTTATAAATGATAAGAGAAATATCAGATATAACATGTACACACTGCTATATTTAAAATGGATAGCCAACTGTATCAGTTCAGTTCAGTTCAGTCTCTCAGTCGTGTCCAACTCCTTGCAACCCCATGAATCACAGCACACCAGGCCTCCCTGTCCATCACCAACTCCCGGAGTTTACCCAAACTCATGTCCATCGAGTCGGTGATGCTATCCAGCCATCTCATCCTCTGCCATCCCCTTCTCCTCCTGCCCCCAATCCCTCCCAGCATCAGGGTCTTTTCCAATGAGTCAGCTCTTCGCATGAGGTGGCCAAAGTATTGGAGTTTCAGCTTTAGCATCAGTCCTTCCAATGAACACCCAGGGCTGATCTTTAGAATGGACTGGGTGGATCTCCTTGCAGTCCAAGGGACTCTCAAGAGTCTTCTCCAACACCACAGTTCAAAAGCATCAATTCTTCAGCACTCAGCTTTCTTCACGCTCCAACTCTCACATCCATACATGACCAATGGAAAAACCATAGCCTTGACTAGACGGACCTTTGTTGGCAAAGTAATGTCTCTGAGCCGACTGTATAGGACCTGCTATATAGCACATGAAGCTCTGCTTAGTGTTACATGGCATGTCCCATTGCATGGGAGCGGAGTTGTGGGAGAATGGATACGTGTATATGTATGGCTGAGTCCCTTCCCTGTTCTCCTGAAACTATCACAAACAGCATTATTAATCGGCTATACCCCAATACAAAAGAAAAAAAAAATTTAAGTGGAATTATAGCTAAGACAGTACTTAAAGGAAATGTATGAACTTAAATGCTTGTATTCAGAAAGAAGAAGCACTGAAAATTGACAAATGGGCTAAGTATCGAATTTAAGAACAGTAGTAAACATAAATGGGCTTCCCAGGTGGCACTAGTGGTAAAGAACCCACCTGCCGATGTAAGAGAAGCTGATTAGATCCCTGGGTCTGGAAGATCCCCTGGAGGATGCCATGGCAACCCACTCCAGTATTCTTGCCTGGAGAATCCTCATGGACAGAGGAGCCCGGCGGGCTACAGTCCATAGGGTTGCAAAGACTCAGACATGATTGCAACGACTTAGCACACATGCATGCATGCAGTAAACATAAAAAAATAAGATAGCCCAGGATTGTGCAGTTACAGGTGGTAGAGCCTGGATTCAAACACACATATGGCTGCTTCTAAAACCCCCACTCTCTCCACTGTAGCATGAGCCTTGCTCTGTATCATTCTCCATAGTATGCCCAGCGCCTGGAAATTAGGTTTCTCCCTAAGAGTCCAAGACCTGAGCCTATAGGGTAACTCCCTGTGTCCACAGGTTGATGATCAATCATGCTCACTTACTCACCCATCCTTTTCTTCATTCATTGATTAAATATTTATTGAGCGTTTGCTATGTGCCAGGCACTGGAATCCCTGTCTTAGTCGCCTTGCTCTGAGTGTTCAAACCCACTCTTCAGCCTGGGCCAAAGCTGCTGCTGCTGCCCACCCGAACCCCATCCCTGCCCCGCCCCCCGGCTGCCTGAGCCTCAGCTGCTGCTTGTCAGAACAGCAGCCTCGTCAGAAGTGACTGATTTCTGTCTTGTCTCTTTCAACAGGTAGACTGAAATTACCATGTGTCCAAATTAAAATTGCATACTTCAAGGATTATTTGAAGGACTATTCTTAGACCCTTTTAAGAAGATTTAAATAAAAGTGAGTTGATTTTTTTTTTTACACTTCAGAGAGTATTCATGATTTAAGTTAATGATATGGGTGCTTTTTTACTCTACCCCTTAAATATGTGTTAATAGGTAGACTTTATATCCATTTATATTATAAGAGATTTTTTTTTAACCTAAAAACAATGAGCAGAGAGTTCAGAATTACTGCGTGGCTTCCCTGTACGATTTTAGTACATTTCAAAGGCTTGAGAAATTTTAGAGATGATAGGGTCTTAGAGGTGTGGACCTTTGATAGATAGATAGAGAGATAGATAGATGGATGGATGGATGGATATAGATAGATAGATAGCTTTGGCCTATGCTTGGAAAGCTCCAGGGACTAATGAGGAAGTGGTTATCTCCCCCATTTGGAATTTTTATTCAAAACAATCTGGATTTGGTATCCACTATATCCACTGCTCCTCACATCTTGCCAAGCCTGTTTTTCATCAGACAGCCCTAACAACGGATGAGGACAAAAATCATACCCTTCCTTGAGATCTTTCTGTATTCTTTGTCCCTCCAATAATGCCTTATAATTTGATTTTAAGAGCAGTTTCTTCCCTGGTCACCTTCTTTCCAACACTGTTAATGCCTCCTTGAAAAGAAGCGTCGCCTAGAACAGGGGTCCTCACCTCTGGGCTGTGGACTGGTTCCTCCTGTTGGATCAGTGGCAGCATTAGATTAGAAATAAAGTGCTCAATAAATGTTATGCACCCAAATCATCCTAAAACCACCCCCTCATCCCCAGTCCGTGGAAACTTGTCATCCACAAAATTGGTCCTTGCTGCCAAAAAAGTTGGGGGCCGATTGCCTGGAATACAGACAGTGCTCTACCAGCGTCTTTTATTCCATGAGATCCATGAGAATCAGAGGAAGATAAACTCGAGGAACCACACCTGGGTTCCAGTCCCAGTTCTGCTGCGATGATGCTTTTGAGAAAGTCCCTTCATCTCTATGAGCTTGAAGAAAACGGGAGGGTAGGACAAGATGGTCCTAAGATGCTGTCTCCTTCCATGTGGATAGTTTTGCTGACTCAGAGTAAAGAAGCTGTGGCTTCTCTCTGTCCCAGGCACTGGAACAGACCAGGACTTGGGGATCAGTAAAAAATACTGTGATAAGCAAGTATTTTATAAGATAGTCCAGGGATGTGGGTACAGTCCCAGTCCAGTCACTTGCTGACCATGGGGTCCTAGGCTGTCACTTCTCCCTGAACATCTGTTTCATCATTTATGAAGGCAGGTTAATAACACATACGGCAAAGGATTCGTGTGAGGTGTGCTGGGATAATGCACATAAAGCGCTTGGTACCTGGTGCGTAGGAAGTGTTCAGTAAACTCGTAGTAGTCGCATAAGTGGTGATGGTGTGCCTTACCTCCCGCTGGAGGAGAAGACAGCAGGTGGCAAAGATGCTAACAAGAGAGAAGTGTGAATCTGTGAGCGTGCTTGTTAGGGATGGGGGAGGGGTGGCCACATCCCGTAAACTCTCCTGCAAACACAAGGCCAACTTTGGAAAGTTCATGAAATTAAAACTCTGCTCAGAATCAGACAAGGAAAGATTGGTTGCTGTGGAATATACAGTTAAATGGGAAACTTGTAGAGAGGATCTGAGGAGCTGCAAAATTCTACCAACCTCTGGCAGCTGGCACAGCCCTAGTCATGGAGAGTTAGGATTGGTATCCACAGAAGGAAGGTCCTTGGACCCCCAGTAGACCTGGGGGCTGGAGAATCATCATGTATTTTTAAAGCACCCTCCGCATCTACATGTTTCTGTTATTCATGTATTATGAGATGGTTCACTACTTTGGATATCAGGAGAGGGGGAAAACTCCACGTGTAATGAAGCAGTAGGGTCCAGCCCACAGATTCCTGAGCAGGACAGCGTGTGTGTATATGCATGCACATGTCTGTGTGTGTGCTCACATGTGTGTTTGTGTGCACATGTGAGAGCCCCTTTGGGCCCTTTGAGTATGTCAACACTCTCCATGGTGACTGGCAGCCCAGCAAGAGTATGACATAGGAATGAAAATAGGCTGTGGAGCTGGGCAGCTTTGCTCTGTGACTGGGTGACCTTGGCCACGTGTTTCCATGAGTGTCCCAGCCTCTGTCTTCATGGAGCCTAAAGAGAGTATATGCCGGGCTACTCTGAGGGAGGGAACTGCGTAGAAGGTACCCTTCACACGAAGAAGGCACCTGGAATGTGTGTGTGCCCTTCTCGCATGGTTATCGAAATTTGTCAGAGTTTAGGGAAAGTCCTCTTGACCTGTTGGCTGAAAGGAACCTCCAAAGGCATCTTAGATTCCACCAGACCCTCCCCCGAGGGTCTGGGCACCTTGGTGGATGGACAGCCCATGTGGGTGAGCACACTTTTTGCTCTCTGCAAAGGCTCATTCCAGAGGTGTTCCCATACCACCCTTCTGAGTCCCCTGCCTCAGTCTGGGCTGTGGGGCTGGTGACTCTTAAATTCAGGAGGACTGAGAACTATGTTGTCATTGAAGGTGTACAGCAAGGTTGCTGTTTAAATTGGGAAATTATGATAGCTAATAGCATGGCCTTTGTTCTCCAGACACCTGCCGGCTGTTCATACTGGGTCCTGCCCCAGGCTAACACCTCAGTGGCAGCCACTGGCCAAAGGTATCCCTTTCAGGGTTTCTAGATCCAAGGAAAACTGCATTATCGTGTATTGCAGTGTTTTTCAAATTATGGGTTGTGACCCATTAGTGGGTCATGAATTTAATTTGGTGGTTCAAGATCATCGTGCATTAAAGTGAAGCAAAGTAGTCCGGTAATCCATAGAGTGGATGAAGATATTTACATTATGTGTATTCAACACAAGTCTCATATCCAAAGTATATACATTTGACCTTGGAACAGTGCAGGGATTGGGGCACTGACACTCTCTCTGCACAGTTGAAAATTCTGGTATAATTTAGAGTGGCCCCTCCATTTACACGGTTTGTCAATATTCCAGGCTCTGCATCTGCAGATTCAACCAACCATTGTCTAGATAGCACTGTAGCATTTGCTGTGGAAAAAAATCTGTATCTAAGTGGACCTACACCATCTAAACCCATGTTGTTCAAGGGTCAGCTGTGTAGTAGAAAAAAGAGGAAACTCCAACAAATAAGTAAGGGAAAGACAAGTGACCTAATAGAAAAATAAGCAAAAAATACTTCAAACAGACACTTTACAAAGGAGGATATCCAAATAGGCAATAAGCATATGAAAGCATTATCAGTTATCAGGAAATTACAGATTAAACCAGCAATGAAATGCCACTATACACCCCTGAGAAGGGCTAAAATGAAAAAGATAGACAATATCTAACATTGGCAAAGATGTGAAGCAACTAGGCAGTAAAGAATGTGCTGCAAGGCAGAAAACACAAATTCGATCCCTGAGTCAAGAAGAGCCCCTGGAGGAGGAAATGTCAATCCACTCTAGTATTCTTGCCTGGAAAATTCCAGGGACAGAGGAGCCTGGCAGGCTGCAGTCCATGGGGTCGCAAAGAGTCGGACATGACTGAGCGACTGAGCACACGTGCACGAAGCAACGAGACCCCTCATATATGGCTGATTGGAGACTAATTTGGAATGATGACTTTGGAAAACAGCCTGGCAGTATCAACTAATGCAGAGCATATACAACTAGCCATTCCGTCCTTAGATACACACATGAGACATGCACACACCTGTCCATCCATAAACATGACCAGCAGCAGCAGCACAGATAAACGGTGGTACAGCCACACAATGGAATACTGTCCCCTGCTGTATCAATGGCCCTCACAAGTATAACGTTGAAATAAAAAGCCAGGTGCAAAGAAACTTTGTGACAACATTCATCTTAAGTATGCTGCTGCTGCTAAGTCCCTTCAGTCGTGTCCAACTCTGCGACCCCATAGATGGCAGCCCACCAGGCTCCCCCGTCCCTGGGATTCTCCAGGCAAGAACACTGGAGTGGGTTGCCATTTCCTTCTCCAATGCATGAAAGTGAAAAGTGAAAGTGAAGTTACTCAGTCCTGTCCAACTCTTAGTGACCCCATGGACTGTAGCCCACCAGGCTCCTCCATCTATGGGATTTTTCCAGGCAAGAGGATTGGAGTGGGTTGCCATTTCCTTCTCCTCATCTTAAGTGTCAGATCAGATCAGATCAGTCGCTCAGTCGTGTCCGACTCTTTGCGATCCCATGAATCGCAGCACGCCAGGCCTCCCTGTCCATCACCAACTCCCGGAGTTCACTCAGACTCATGTGCATCAAGTCAGTGATGCCATCCAGCCATCTCATCCTCTGTCATCCCCTTCTCCTCTTGCCCCCAATCCCTCCCAGCATCAGAGTCTTTTCCAGTGAGTCAACTCTTCGCACGAGGTGACCAAAGTACTGGAGTTTCAGCTTTAGCATCATTCCTTCCAAAGAAATCCCAGGGCTGATCTCCTTCAGAATGGACTGGTTGGATCTCCTTGCAGTCCAAGGGACTCTCAGGAGTCTTCTCCAACACCACAGTTCAAAAGCATCAATTCTTTGGCACTCAGCCGTCTTCACAGTCCAACTCTCACATCCATACATGACCACTGGAAAAACCATAGCCTTGACTAGACGAACTTTGTTGGCAAAGTAATGTCTCTGCTTAAAACAAATCTATATTGTTAGAAATCAGGATCCTTGGGGGAGGGGCTAGAAAATGGGCTGGGCACACAGGGGGCTTTCAAGGTGTTGATAATGCTCTGTCTTTTGATCTGAGAGCTGAGTACATGGGTGTTTTCAATTTGTGAGAGCTTATTCAGCTCTTTATCTATGATACATACATTGTGTGTATGTATATCATATATATGATATATATACACACACAGTGCTTCAATAACATTGTGCTTCAATAACAGTTTATAAAATGAATGTGTAAATTATGCTATGCTATGCTAAGTCACTTCAGTTGTGTCCGACTCTGTGCGACCCCGTAGACGGCAGCCCACCAGGCTCCCCCGTCCCTGGGATTCTCCAGGCAAGAACACTGGAGTGGGTTGCCATTTCCTTCTCCAATGCATGAAAGTGAAAAGTGAAAGTGAAGTCGCTCAGTCGTGTCCGACTCGCAGCGACCCCATGGACTGCCGCCCACCAGGCTCCTCCGTCCATGGGATTTTCCAGGCAAGAGTACTGGAGTGGGGTGCCATTGCCTTCTCCATAAATTATAATAAATTATAAATGAACAAAGAGGACTAGAGAACACAGCAGGTAGTAAGGGCAAGCACTGCTAAGTGAAACAGGTTACACGTGCATCCAGGCTGAGCTGAGATGTCCAATATACTCCTTCCAGTGAGTCAGACCAAAAACCAAAGAGCCACTGACGGTGTCGAACCCTCTTCTTTTAAAGACGAAGAGTCTAAGGCCCAGAGACGAGGGAATTGGGAGAGAGCTGGGAGGAAAGGAGGGCTGGGAAGAACACTAACTCCAGGACTCCTCCTGATGCCGCGTCTCCCGGTTCCACTGCCAGTAGCTGGGATGGCGTGTTCGGCTCCGTCTGGCACCGCAGTCTCCGGGGGCAGCCCCGTGCTTTGAGTCCAAGGGGAGCAGCTGTGTTCCCACCACAGACGGGCAGGGGCCCAGCCCCAGCTCCCCACAGGCCCTCCCCGCTCCTGCCTGCCTCACCTGCCCGAACTGCGCCCCTCAGAGCCCCGGAAACACCGCCGCACTCAGTGGCGCTTCATTTGTGTACAACAACTGCCGTGCCAAAGCTAGCTCACGCCTGTGGAAGTTAGAAAACTGTGAAGAGAATACATAGGGAGAACACGATTCAACAAAGCGCTGAGTCAGTCCTGGCTTTGTGCTCTTGTTACAAAATGGTGAGTCCATTCCGCAGACCTCTCCTGTAAGGCGCCAGGAGGTGGCCGGCCCCTGAGGGCATGGAGGAGCAGGGTGGCCCTGTCCTTGCCAGGCAGGGCTTCACAGAGGAGGAGAGCGCCGTGCAGGTTTAAAAAGGCTCCGGGTGAACCTTGCACAGGGCCTAGAACCATCTGCAGTAGGAGGGTCACGTAACATCAGGGGCTTTCCAACTGTGTTGGCTGTGAGGCTCAGCACAAAACACCTGCTTCATCTTCACTCGGCACACAGCCCCGCCCAAACAGGGAAACGGGCACAGTGTGGGGTACAGCAGTCCAGGCCTCCCCAGGACCGGAGTCTAGCTGGATCCTGGAGATGGGGTGCCGGAGGGGGCCTCAGAGATGGTTTCAGGGAAGCCAAGAGGTTTGAGCTAAGGATCGACGCAAGGGAAACTGCCCAGGCAAGATTTCTCAGGGCTGGCCAGCGGGTGAGAACCTCGTTTGAGAGAAGCCATCTTGCATTCTGGAAAGTTCCATAGAGTCAGGGTTGAAGAAATGTGTAGTGAAGATGAGGGTCTAGAAGACGTTGGTGGGGGCCAGCTGAAGGCCTCTGTGCCCTGACCGGGCATGCCTGGGGAGAAAAGGAAACACTGCCTGAGATTCATACACGCAAGACATGCCCGTAGCCTTCAAAACGGACTCAGAGATGTAGGCAGACAAAGGTATGAATGTTGGTGCAGTCCCGTAACTTTGTTTTACAGCATTCGCTTGTGCCATTTGCAAAAAAAAAAAAAAAAAAACAAAAACAAAACTTTTCTGAGCAGGCTTTTGATCCAGGCCTGGCCGATGGCAGAAGCTGGAGCTGATGGTAGAACTCTGGGAAAAGACAGAGTCCCCAAGCCTCACCTTCCTGCCAGGGGCTTGACGGGTCAAACCTAAACACAGATTTGACGTGGTGTTATTATTCTAGGGCAGAATATCCCAAACAGTGTTTTATGATACGTCAGCCCTGCAAAATGTTGTTTGGAAAAAAAAAAAAAAAGATTTCCATGTTGAACAATCTGGAAAGTACTGGATACTGACCCCACTCCTGGAGGTTCTCACGGCCTCTGCTGCTCTAAAGGCGCTGAGAAGCCCTGCAGGGAGGATGCCCTCCTAATGTTTCCCAAACTTACTTGCTCCAAAACACCTTTTTGCATGTCTATTCAAATCTCTCTGTGTTTCCAAACTGATTTGGTGAAAGTCTATCTTAGCAAATGGCCTGAAGGCTGGTGGGGAGCTCTGAGGAAGGAGAAATGGGCTATGCCTGGGTGCAGACACAGAGAGCTCCCTGGAAGAGGTAGATATGGGTACACTGTAGAAGGCCCAATCTGAACCCAGCCTGGGCTCTGGGCTCTGAGCAACTTTCCAGATGCTCGGTAAATAATTAGTAAATGAAAGGGGACTTCCCTGGTGCCCAGGGGTTGGAAATCTCCTTGCCAATGCAGGAAACTGCATCAAGATGCCACTTGCCACAGAGCACCTAAGCCTGCACACGGCAACTACCGAAGCGCACATGCCATAGAGCCTGTGCTTTGCAACAAGAGAAGCCTCCACAATGAGCAACCTTGTGTACCGCAGTTAGAGCGTAGTCCTCCCCCTCCCCGCTGCAACTAGAGAGAGCCTGTGGGCAGCTGTGAAGACCCAGCACAGTCAAAAAGAAAGAAATGAAAGAATGGCTCTGGTGAAAAGAGTTTAGCTTCCTCCGCAGACGCTGGAGGCAGAAAGTCCACGCAACACTGGGGCTGTGCAAATGTGGCGTTGGCAGTTGGATGCACGGTCTCTTTCCTCACACTTGCACCTCTCTCTTGACTGTTTTGGAAAAGGCAACAGGAGGCAGTGAAGGCAAAGGGGCTTAAGGCCACGTACTCTGGGGCCAGACTGCCTCGAATCCCAGCTCCATCACCTCCTTGCTGGTTCCTTAGGCAACCTGACAGAACCTTTCTGTGTCTCATCGCCTTCATCTGTAAAATGGGCCTAAAAGTAGCGTTCAGCTTCACGGGGTTCCTCTAGGCATGGCCTTTAGACAGGGACATGCTGTAAGCACCCCATCACCGCTAGCAGTCCTCCTGTGTTGGCTGCTTTCTATCATTGCCTCCCAGGCCTTTGTCCGAGCTCCCTTCCCCAGCATTTCCCAGCAGCTTGCGGTCCTTATGCTTCGGAGGGAGGCAACCTGCACATTTGTTCTCTTTCCAAGAGCATCAGGAAGGGCCAGGCTGATGCTTCTTCATTTTCAGTAGTCGGGGCTGTTTGAGGGAAGGCTTGGGTTCCACTCCTGGTTATTAGCCTACAAGCATTCCGGCTGGGTAAATATTTCAGAAGGAGTTCAGCTCATCTATTATTAATTTACTGCAAGCAGTTGCTGTACTTTCCAGAATAGCTCTGCCTACAGTTGTTTTGTCAGCCTTGTCGAGTTCTCCTGATCTTAAACGCTTTCCATGGGGTGTGCTGGCACTGTCCCTCCAGGCTTTGTCTCCCCGGGGAAGGACGGGCAGTTGTATGAGCAGTGGGCGTGGGGTCCGTGCTGGATCCTGTAGTTTGGACAAAGATGCTGGTGGAGTCTTGTGCTTTACACTGCTAGTTTCAGTATCGCAGCTGCTGTACAGCCTGGAGACCTGGGGGTCATCCTTGAGAGCATGCTCCCTTTCATGGCCTCTTGTCCAGTCGGTCACCAAGTCTTAGTGGTGCCATCTCCAGAACCTCACAGTCCAATCCCTTCTCTCTTGTGCTGCCCCCCGTCAGCTAGTCCAAGCTGCCGTCTTCCCTGTCTTCCAGGTCCCAGCTTCCGCGATGGCTGAGCTACTTCAGACCCCTGCTTTGTGTTCCCAGTGAGACTCCCCCACTCCAATTCTTTTTCAATCACCTTCCAATTTTTAAATTACGTGTTTCTGGTCTGGCTTCTCTGCTGAACCGTAAGACCAGAGATTGAGTTCATCTTCTTAACAAATATAAATCTCCTCCCAGGTAGCAACAGATAAGACTGTGCTTTTCCTTTCTCCTGCCCTTCTATTTTTTCTTCTTTCCTTTCTTTCACTTAATTACAGTTAAGGGGAGCCTAGTGACCAAGTCAAATTCCCTAGAGGAACCCCAAGGCCACAGTGGGAGGGAAGGAAGCAAAACAGGCAGGACCCTGAGCCCCCAACCCCTCATCAACCCAGAAATGATCCTTTATCTCCTTTAGACTTGAGTCTTATTTTAGATTTTCTTTAGAGCAAGTAAGGTGGTTCTTCTGTGCTGAAAGTTTTTGAAAATGCTGATCTGTTCATATATTCTCGTTTCTCAGAGCAAAAATGTACCAAGTGTTTTGAATGTTCACTCATAAACAGAGCTTCCCTGGTGGCTCAGTTGGTAAAGAATCTAGATGCAGTGCAGGAGACCCAGATTTGATCCCTGGATTGGGAAGATCCCCTGGAGAAGGAAATGGCAACCCACCCTAGTATTCTTGCCTAGAGAATCCCAGGACAGAGGAGGCTGGCAGGCTACAGTCCATGGCATGGCAAATAGTCAGGCACGCCTGAGCGACTAACACTTTTTCACTTTCACTTATAATCAAGGAAGGTGTTATCCTCATTTCAGAGATGCAGAAACAGGAACCCAGAGCAGTTAGGAAATTTGTCCATGATCACATGGCCAGGGTGGTTAGTGGGTCCAGAATTCCTGTCTGGTATGGTCGGACTCCAAACTCTTTCCACTGCTACCTGCTGCCTCTCCAAGATCCATCATCCAGGAAACAGTGGCTTCCCAAGCCAGCCTCTCCGGCTGACACACCATGTGGCCAGAGACAGATTGTTGGGATTTAATTGGGCACTGCTTGCTCAGAAGGACAGGACCTTCATTCCTAGGGTTTCCTGGCTGTGTGGGCTGTAAGATGCTAGGCAGAGAGAAATGGATGCTGTGAAAGCCAAGGGATAGCTGGGCTGTTCCACCAAATGGTCCTTTGTGCCTGAAATAAAGTGACTTGAGCTGGGATCTCTGAGTCCCCGATGCCTTCGCCACACCTGGGTCTTGCTTCTCCTGTGTCAGGAGTTTCTCCCAGGGATGTCCAGGACAAAGTGACAACCCAAGAAAATAAAACTGCTCTAGATTCTACAAGAAGGCAACATGTGTCTTACCATGAACTTTTAGTGTCTCTTTCCTTTACTTTGTCCTCATGCCCAGGTTATTTTTACTTTAACTTGGAGGTAAAGTCTGGCTTATTTAAACAGCAGTGAAACAGAATGGAAGAAGAGAAAGCTGAGATCTTGCCCCGGGCTGCCTCAAGAACTCACCACGTGACTTCCTTTGGACTTGTCACGTGACTTCTCTAAGTCTTAGCTTCCTCACCCATCTTTACAATGAGTGTGTTTGGACAAGACGCCCTTGCCCACCATGGCAAGAAGTGTTCAAAGTACTGAGTTTCCTCCTCTACGTTCCCAGATCCACTCTTATTGCTGTGTGAACTTGGGCGAGTTATGAAGGCTCTCATGGTCAGCTTTATCACCCGCAAAATGGGGTAGTGATAATGCCTATCTCACAGGTTTATTGTGGGGACTAAAAAGTAAGGCACTTAGAATGATGCCCGGCACGTCGTTCCTAGTTGAGTTTGCTGTGGTGGTGGTTGTGATTGCCTCCCCTCATGGAACGGTACGTTATGATTCTGCACTTTTGTTTGTCTAGACCGTGTCCAGTGGTTAGTAGTCACGCTTGTAGCTTTCATTGGCAGAGAAAACTACAGTGACAGATAGCTGCTTTGGATTCAGTAACGTTCGAACACAATGTATATTCCTCATAACACCCCTACATATATTGTGCAAAACATCGATTCCGTTACAGACAGTCCTCAGTCAGCCAACATACAGGTTCCTAGATTGTTGCAGGAATAATATGCCCTCAATTAAAAACTTCTGATCTAGGATCTTTGCGGTCTCCTCCAGCGTAACGCATGGCACAAAGTTAATGTTTGAATGAACAAGTGACTGAAGGGATGGATGGATGGATGGGTGACTTGGTTTTTCGTTTGCCTCTCGATTTACTTTGAGCAGAATAATAAGTGTGTATTTGTGTTCATGTGGGTATGTGTCTAAGAACATTTTCAGAGAAAGCCCAAGCTATTTCTGTCCTGAGGAAGAAGATAGTCATAGTTTGCATATTCCCCTCTTTTGTAGTTTATAGGGTCATTTTTCACTGGAATCGTTTTAGCTCTCTGGCCCTGACAGAAGATAAGCACCCCCTCTGCCTCTCCCAAGCCTTCCTCCTCCAACAATGAGGGCTTTGTGCTGGCAAGACTGCCTCTAGATGTCTCTTTCCCAAGGCCCCACAGCCTTCTCTGGCTTCTCTCAGGAGTGTTGATGGGGGAGGGACACAGACAGTTGAATTCAGGGAGCAGTGCCTATGGCCTGGTGCCAGCTCCACAAGTCAGGCCAGGGTAGACAACTCCGTATCTGTTCTGGGATACAGGCAGCCCGGTTACCTGAGCTGGCCACCCAGCTATCTGCAGCCAGCGCCCTGGGAATCAGGCTCTGGTTCCCTGGAGTCTTTTGCTCCATGCCCAGGGGAGGGTCAGAGCGAGGATCAGAGCTGGGGAGGATGGGTGGGAGATGGCAGAGGGATGGGGAGTCAGTCTCACGGTGTGAAGAATTTTACCCCATCGGCACAAGGGGCTGCTGTGGCTGCAGCCTCTTAGGGCTTCAGTTCACTAATAAGATTAAAATGCCAACAGCCTGCCTCTACACACACACACTTAGGAACACATTGGCCTGAGCTGCTTAATGAGTGTTAGTCAGGAATCGAAGAAAGGCCCGGGCAGACACCTGGCTGATGCCTTGTTGATTAGAGCACTAAATGTGTCGCCCTTTGAAAGCCAGCATTTGCTGGAGAACAAACCCTGGGTTGAGATTTCCTGGTAACCCTTACGTTCCCCACTGTTTCCAGATGTTTACAAATCATAAGCTGATCTGGGTAAGGCAGGGTTACAAGGACATCTGGATAATGACAAGGACAACAATAATGACTTTTATCCCAATAGTGGGCTTCCTTCGTGACTCAGTCGGTAAAGAATCTGCCTGCAATGCAAGAGACAAGGGTTTGATCGCTGGGTTGGGAAGATCGCCTGGAGAGGGGAATGGCAACCCACTCCAGTATTCTCGCCTGGAAAATCCCAAGGACAGAGGAGCCTGGCAGGCTGTAGTCCATGAGGTCTCAAGAGTCAGACACAACTTAGTGACTAAACCAGCATCCCAAGAGTAAACAGTGGTTATCTAAACCTGGCTGCCTACCAGAAACACAGAGGGTTAGTTTCTTTCTTTGTTGTTTGATTTTTGTTATTTTGAAAATACAGACTCCTGGGTCCTATCCCTAGAGGTTATTTTTCTTGAGGCCTGGAGACCCAGGAATCTATATGTTTAACAAGTACACTGGATGATTCTGATACTTCTAGCTGAGCCCTGGCCTCAGGAACTGTTACTCTGTAGAATGAGGCCACCCTGGACCCAGACTGGCATCAGACTCTCCCTTCCGAAGCTGTGGCCTCAGGCCTGTTGCTCAGCTCTTAACCTCAGATGCATCATCTCTAAAAAAGGATTAGACAAAATTGTACAGCCACTATCAGTTCAGTTCAGTTCAGTCGCTCAGTCGTGTACGACTCTTTGCGACCCCATGAATCACAGCACACCAGGCCTCCCTGTCCATCACGACCCCATGAATCACAGCACACCAGGCCTCCCTGTCCATCACCAACTCCCGGAGTTCACTCAAACTCAGGTCCATCGAGTCGGTGATGCCATCCAGCCATCTCATCCTCTGTTGTCCCCTTCTCTTCCTGCATCCCTCATCCCTCGTCCCCAATCCCTCCCAGCATCAGAGTCTTTTCCAATGAGTCAACTCTTTGCATGAGGTGGCCAAAGTACTGGAGTTTCAGCTTTAGCATCATTCCTTCCAAAGAAATCCCAGGGCTGATCTCCAGAATGGACTGGTTGGATCTCCTTGCAGTCCAAGGGACTCTCAAGAGTCTTCTCCAACACCACAGTTCAAAGGCATCAATTCTTCGGCGCTCAGTCTTCTTCACAGTCCAACTCTCACATCCATACATGACCACAGGAAAAACCATATCCTTGACTAGATGAACCTTTGTTGGCAAAGAAATGTCTCTGCTTTTGAATATGCTATCTAGGTTGGGCATAACTTTCCTTCCAAGGAGTAAGCATCTTTTAATTTCATGGCTGCAGTCACCATCTGTAGTGATTTTGGAGCCCAGAAAAATAAAGTCTGACACTTTTTCCACTGTTTCCCCATCTATTTCCCATGAAGTGGTGGGACCGGATGCCATGATCTTCATTTTCTGAATGTTGAGCTTTAAGCCAACTTTTTCACTCTCCACTTTCACTTTCATCAAGAGGCTTTTGAGTTCCCCTTCACTTTCTGCCATAATAAAAGAATTGAGGGCAGGGACTTGAAGTGGTAGTCGCACACCCGTGTTCATAGCTGCATTATTTACAATAGCCGAGAGATGGAAGCAACCCAAGTGTCTGCAGTGTCCATCAGTGGATAAATGAATAAACAAAATGCAGCATAGACATACAAGGGAATATTAGTCAGCCTTTAAACAGGAATGCCATCCTGACACATATACAACATGGATGAGCCTTGACAGTATTAGGCTAAGTGAAATAATCAGTCACAAAAGGATAAACACTACAGGATTCCACTGTAAGGCACCTCACCAGATTATAGAGACAGTAAAATGGTAGTTGCCAGGGGCTGGCTTGAGGGGTAAAGGAGGTCCATGGGTACAAGGGTTTCAGTTTTGCATGAGATGGAATGAGTTCCATAGTGGGATCTTGGTGGTGACTGCAGAACGAGATGAATTAATGTATTTAATGCCACTGAACTATATATACACGTACTAGTGGTAAGAATGGTGAATTTTAGGTTATACATATTTCACCACAATTTAAAAAGAATGTAGCTAATATCTTCCCTCCGGAGTCATTCTGAGAATGGCATGCTATAGCGTCTGTTAAAAAACCTAACACACAGCACACGCATAAAAGTTTCTTTTCTCTTCATCATTTACCTATTCCTCTCGTAAACATTTTCTTCCCTGAGAGCTTTTTAATCTTTGTTTCCCTACAAAGATATGTCTGAAGGGAAGGGGAAGAGGGAACTGATGTTTGTTGATAGCTAATTATGAGTTTTTGACCCTTATTTACCCTTGAGAAGTGGGTCTTCCCACTTTACAGATGAAGAAACTGAGGCTTAGAAAGAGTAAATGACTTACCTAAGATCACAAAACTGAGACACAGCAGAGCTAAGCTTGCCTCACAGTACCCTTCTGAGCAGCTTTTAACCTACAGGTGGCTGAAGAAGTTGGCTGCCACTCTCCAAGGAGAATATGCATAAAGTTACTCTTGTTGATGGACTGTGATGTCAGTTAAGGCAGTGCAAAATCTGGCTGGACATCTCCTCCAGAGAGGAAGCAGAGCCTTGACTGAGCCAAGGATGTGTTTGGCCCCAACCTGTGCTGGCCCTTTGCTCAGGGCCAAGCTCCTGACAGCCCTACCTGTCCTACTATTAGGCAAGACGCAGTCTTGCTCAGCACTCCTAAAGAACGGCCTCTTCCAGAGATCGGGACTTTCTGACATCACGTGGAGTGTAAATCAGCCTCGAAACTAGACACCTGGCCCCTTAGCCCAAGCAGGAGAGCTGTGTGCCCCTCAGGGACAAAGGGATGCTGATTCCTGTCCAGCACATCTGGTATGAGATTGAGTGAGAGAGAGCTGATGAAGGAGAGAAGTGTGGGCACCGTGTGGGTGGGACACCAGGCCTGTGGTTACTGCCAAAGTCAACATTAAGGGTAAAGTTTTATGACAAATGCGTGAGCTGAATTAGACAGCAAGCTGAGTAGCTGCATTTTCAACATCATCATCATAGCAAAGTAAATAACTAAATTGGATGCTCAAATATATATTGAGTATACATAAACATCATGATGATGAGAATGATAGAGGTAAATTGAGTAGCTGAACTGGATAGTAAATTGGATCGCCAAAAAAAAAAAAAATTAAAAAATTAAAGTTGTATTTATCATACCCGAGTCCATGCTAAGCATTTTATACTGATTTCCTCCATCTTCCCCTAAAAGTCCTTTGAGGCATATACTATCATCTGTTTTACAGATGAGGAAAACTGAAGCCAGGGGACTTAGGTGTTCAAGACAATACAGCTAATGCTGCTCTACAATTGGAAGCCAAGGTCTACCTGGCCCCAGACAATATCATTTTTACTCCAGCAGATTTAGTATGTAGTAGGTAAATCAGAGTTGATTATTCATTTTCAGAAACAAAATCATTTACTTGTTTTACAGGAGGAGTCCTTTGAAAGGCAACTCTTATACCGTGCGTTTAACATAAAACCCTGATTATAAAGATTCATTTGGGGAGAGTGGTTCCTGGAATAATCCTTCCCATCTGGGTGGCTGTGATACTGTATTGCAGAGCATTGTCGCAGGTATTATGTTAAGCGTCAATTTGACTTAGACAAAGGCTCGTCACTCTTTCCTCTACAACCATAGCACGTATTCGGGTTTTGTCAGTGGTTGAACAGCAGGCTCTGGTGCTGAATTTGAATCCCAGCTCTACCGCATACTGCCTGTACAAACTCAGGCAAGCTACTTAGCTTCTCTGAGTCTCAGTTTCTTCATCTATGTGCATTCGTGCGTGCTAAGTTGCTTCAGTCATGGCCAACTCTTTACAACCCCATGGACCATAACACTCCAGGCTCCTCTGTCCATGGGATTCTTCAGGCAAGAATACTGGAATGGGTTGCCATTTCCTCCCCCCAGGGATCTTCCCAACCCAGGGATCAAACCCATGTCTCTTATGTTTCCTGCATTGGCAGTTGGGTTCTTTACCACTAGCGCCACCTGGGAAGCCCATCTATAGCCCATCATCTATGAAGTAGGCATAATGACTGAGGATTTTTATATGAGGAATGTTAGGCCCTTGTCCCAGAGCATCACAGAACAAGTGAGGGATGTCACTTGTAATCTACCATGTTCATCCAATGACCTTCAGAAGATAATTTGGCTTCCTACATAGAAAGCTTTGATCAGACTAATGCGGATGGGTTCATTTCTCAGTATCAATCAGTCTACTGACTTTCTGCCTTATACTTCAGTCTTGTGTATACTTTCCAAGGATCTTCAGATCTCATTAACTGAACTGAGACACTGATGAATTTAAGTTTCTGGAAAAGTCAGGCCAATATCCTGACCCCAGGGTGCAGAAAATTCCCCAGATTCTGCTTCTGTGCCTAGTTTCCTTACCCTGCTCACAGGATTCTGGTGTCCTGAGCAAGCACTTTGGAAGGCCCTAGTAGAAACAGCCTCTGAGACCAGGTGGAAAGTTGGAAAGCCTCGCCTTCTTTCAGATACTAGAAATCCTCAGGAACAAAGACAGTTGGATATTGAGATCTGGAGTTCAAGAAAGAGGTCAGGGCTAGAGACTAAGACTCAGGCTGTAGGCCCACGAGTAGAGGCAGTTGTCCAGGTAGCATGAGATGTGAGGGTGTAGCATGAGGTGAAAGACCAAGTTTACTGCAGTGATTCAGGGGAAATGAAGACCTGAGCTAGTCCACGGCAGTGGGAATGAAAGGAAAGCTATGAACATACAGTCAGTAGGATGTGATCTCTGCTGGTGTGAGAGCCAGGCAACAGAGATGGGGATGATTCAAAGTTGAGTAACTCCCAGCCCCTTCCTTGGCCCTCTCCAGGCTGAGCAGGTTGCTCCCCACTGAGGCTCCCACCATGTCTCTTCACAGCAAACCCCACAGTGTATTGTGATTTTCTCTATGTGCGTGTCAACATCTCCCATGTTTCCACCATCCAGGTGCATCTTCACTTACTCTCAAGTCCTGAATCAGATAGGAGTATGCCCACTCCTCCAGCCCCTTTCTGTCTCCCTCATCCTGATTCAGTTTTATTCACAGCTCTATCCTACAAAGGTAATTGATTATTTGTTTATTGTCTGTCTACCCTGACTGGCACTGAAGCTTGATAGAGTGGGGACTTGCCCTAATTTGTTTATGACTCTGTACCTAGAGCCCAGAGACAGCTTAAGGTGCTTGGTAAACAGTAGCTAAGTGTCCCCTGGCTCCTTACTTGCCCAAGCGGAATATGTCCCATCCTCATAACCACCCTAGTCATAGCCTGGAGGCCCTTGTTTGACACAACAGCCCAAAGACTGTCTGCATTGTTCTGCCCTGAATAATTAGACTGCGACTTCTCTTGATGAACATACTCTGATGAACAGGTACTGTTACATAATTTGTGAGAGAAAGTGCAAAATTAAAATGTGGATCCCTTGTTTTAAAATTAAGAATTTCGAGATAGCCATAGCAGAGCATTTAACCAGGCACGGACCTTTCCTTGTCTGCCTTGGTGGCTCAGGTAGTAAAAAATCCACCTGTGATGCAGGAAACACAGGTTCGATCCTAGGGTCAGGAAGATCCCCTGGAGAAGGGAAGGGCAACCCACTCCAGTATTCTTGCCTGGAGAATTCCATGGACAGAGGCGCCTGGTGGGCTAAAGTCCATGGGTCACAAAGAATTGAACACGACTGAACAACTAACATTTTCTTTGGCTTCCCTGGTGGCTCAGAGCTAAAGAATCAGCCTGCAATGCAAGAGACTCGGGTTCACACACACACAAGGGTCTTTCCTTAGCGCTGGTCTTTGTGTAACTACACAGGTCACACACATATCCATGTGGCTGGCCCTACAATGAGGACCAGATCTTAGAAGGTTGTGAATACCAGTCTCAGAGTTTCTATTTTGTCATGTAGAAAATAAGGAATGACAGAAGGATTTTGAACAGAGGTGACATTTAAGTTTTTGGTTTTGGTGAAAATTTGCACAGGTATAAAGCCCTGTTAATCTCTTCCTCCTGCACCCTCCTTCCCTGAAGGTACCAAACCTAAAAGTAACCAGTGACTGTTTGGTTAATTTCCTTCCTTTTGAGGTTTGTTTTTGTTTTCTGTGTAATGTAATTAGAATCATAGTTCAGCTACAGCGTCTTGTCCTGCTTTCTTCACGTGACCGTGGAGGAAGAGGAGAGGGACTTAAATGCATGCTTAGGGGAGACGGGCCTGGAAGCCAGCTTACAGAGCAGACTGGGGGTACAGAGTTGTTGGCACCAAGGACTGAGATGGAGGCATTTAAGGGTCCTGGAAGAGAGAACCAAGGAGGCCCTGGATTAAGGAAGGGATTCTGGCCTGGAGAAGTCCATGGACATAGTCCATGCCGTCCCAAAGAGTCGGACACAGCTGAGCGACTCTCACTTTACTTCACGTCACAGAGGTGAGAGTGGAAGGACAATTTGGGAGCTGGAGTCACTCTGATAGGAGGTGACTACAGCCCCCAGACCTTTGGAATTCCCTTGACCAGTTGAAAAGGGCATCAGAATCTAGCCCTGTCTTTCAGGGATTATGCACGCTACGACAAGCATTGGGGTCATTTCTCAGACACAAGTCTTTGGCTCTTGCCCTCTAGAGCTAGACTTGCCCATCCCCCTTCCCTAGGGCTCAGATTCCTAAAGCTGGGCCCACCCGCTGCCACACACCGCCTGCACCTGATAGCCCATGACAATAGCAAATGGGAATCCAGGGAGAGAGCAGGTGGGGTCCAGGTTCCCAGGGGTCAGAAGATGCCTGGGGGTTTAGATTTGCCCATTTTGTTGGTAATCCCCAGTGCCTGGGCTGGCAAAGGGGAGAGTTAACATTGTCATTGGATCCTTAATTGTGCGTTTCATGAATTTTCATGTTTCCGCTTGCAAGCTTAATGTTTCTTTCTTGGTGAGTTTTTCTGTACTTGAGCATAAGAGCCTTGTAATTACAGAGTGTTGTGGATTGCAGAGGGTGATTAAAATGGATTTCATGAAATCTGAAGCTCCCCACTTTCCCCCCGCTCTGCTCTGTCTCCCTCTCTCTCTCTCTTTCATACACACACACTCACACATACACACACACAGAGCCACCACCAGCGCGCGCGCACACACACACACACACACTCACACACAAAGCCACCACCAGCACGCGCACACACACACACACTCACACACAGAGCCACCACCAGCACACACACACGCACACACACACACACACACAGAGCCACCACCAGCACACACACACACACTCACACATACACACACACACAGAGCCACCACCAGCGCGCACACACGCACACACACACACACACACACAGAGCCACCACCAGCACACACACACACACTCACACATACACACACACACAGAGCCACCACCAGCGCGCACACACGCACACACACAGAGCCACCACCAGCGCGCACACACGCACACACACAGAGCCACCACCAGCGCGCGCGCGCACACACACACACACACACACACAGAGCCACCACCAGCGCGCGCGCACACACACACACACACACACACAGAGCCACCACCAGCGCGCGCACACACACACACACACACACACACACACAGAGCCACCACCAGCGTGCACACACGCACACACACACAGAGCCACCACCAGCACACACACACGCACACACACACACACACACAGAGCCACCACCAGCGCGCGCGCACACACACACACACACACACACACACAGAGCCACCACCAGCGTGCGCGCAGACACACACACACACACACACACAGAGCCACCACCAGCACACACACACGCGCACACACACACACACAGAGCCACCACCAGCACACACACACGCGCGCACACACACACACACACACAGAGCCACCACCAGCAGTCCAGTAGGCGGTGGGGAGTAACTCAGGCCAGAATCCCATGAAGTTCAGAGACTCAGGATGTGAGGACATGAATTTTCTTCCCGATGCTCTTCCTCCCTGGCTCTTGGCTCTTCTCCCAGACAGCGTACTCCCTTTTCCTCCTCCTCCCTTTCCTGAGTGAAGTCCAGCTACCTCCATGACCCCCAGCCAACTCTGACCCCCAGGGCTGGCAGCTTTCTCACTCACAGCAATCATAAAACAAGGAGTAGGTTTTCCTCATTGCTTCTGTACAGTCGTTAAGTGTGTCTCACTTACCTTGGCAATCGGCCTTTGCTCCCGTCTAAAAGGGTGGCTTGCTTTGAATAGGGGCCTGAAGGTCGCTGAAACCATCGAGGTGTAAGAATGCCCATTGCAGCATCTTTTTTCCTAGGACAAGTTGGTTCTCGTTGGCAGCAAGATCTACTCTTTACCTTACACTGGATCAGGGAGGGCTGGCTGGTGCTCTGAGGACACTTGAAAGAATGTGACCTGGGAGTGGAGCGCGGGGATGTGGGAGGGGGTGGCTGGAAGGCTTCCTAGAGGAGCATCGTGGTGGGATCCCTGGGGAAGGACAGCAGAGAGGGGCTGCTGCTTGCATGGCACCATATGGTATCTGGGTTTCCATGGCATTTTCCCCACTAGAGTAGGCCGGGGGACTCCCCAGGATGTGTGTGTTAGTTGCTCAGTTGTGTCCGACTCTTTGTGACCCCATGGACAGAGGAGGCTTCCAGGCTCCTCTGTCCATGGGGATTCTCCAGACAAGAATACTGGGGTGGGTTGCCGTTTCCTTCTCCAGAGGATCTTCCTGACCAAGGGATCGAACCCCAGTCTCATGCACTGCAGGCAGATTCTTTACCATCTGAGCCATCTGTTGCTTGCATGGCACCATATCGTATCTGGGTTTCCATGGCAGTTTCCCCACTAGAGAGTGGGCTCCCTAGGATGGCCTGTAGTCTAACCCGTCTCTGTGACCCCTGTGCCCAGTATGCATCCCAGCACACTGAGGAGGTGCCCAGAATGCTCCCGGTTAGACAGAGCTGACAGCCATGCGATGGATGAGTCAGCCCTGAAGAGGAAGGGAGGTCCTTCACCGCACAGGCCCAGGAAAACAGCCGCAGCTTAATCACCTGGGAAGGCTGGGCCAAGCGCTTGACTGGCACAAGGCCTGTCTCAAATAGCCTGCCCTGGAGTCCAGTGTCACCCTTCCAAAGTAGACCCATGCCACCCATCATCCCAGAGGGGGAGCCTGTGGAGAGGACAACCTCTTTCTTGCCCTGAACTTTTAAACTTACCTGACACATACATCGCCATGTACCTTGCTACCTGGGCTTCCCAGGTGGCTCAGTGGTAAAGAATCCGCCTGCCAATGCAGGAGACACAGGAGATGTGGGTTCAGTCCCTGGATCTGGAAGATCCCCTGGGAAAGGGAATAACAACCCACTCCAGTATTCTTGCCTGGAGAATCCCATGGACAGAGGAGCCTAGAGGGTCACAGTCCTGCTGCTGCTGCTAAGTCGCTTCAGTCGTGTCTGACTCTGTGCGACCCCATAGATGGCAGCCCCCCAGGCTCTGCCATCCCTGGGATTCTCCAGGCAAGAACACTGGAGTGGGTTGCCATTTCCTTCTCCAATGCATGAAAGTGAAAAGTGAAAGTGAAGTCTCTCAGCCGTGTCTGACTCTTGTCGACCCCATGGACTGCAGCCCACCAGGCTCCTCCATCCATGGGATTTTCCAGGCAAGAGTACTGGAGTGGGGTGCCATTGCCTTCTCCGGGGTCACAGTCCATGGGGTCACAAAGAGTTGGACAGGACTGAGCAACTGAGTGCACACACACACACACACACATGTACCTTGCTAGGTCTGTGGCGTCCACTTCAATGTGTGGATCCAGGAGCCTCCCACAGACAGTCCTTTCCTCTCCCCGGCCAGCACCATGACCTGGCCCTGCTCAAGCCACTGACAGGCAGAGATGGAAGCCGCTGAGAAGATCCGCATGACCCCTCCCTTCTTTCTCTCCCCAGCACACATTATCCCAGCAGCTCCTGAGTGCTGGGCCATAGTCTCTAGGCCCCAGGCTGGAACTCCCCACCCCGGATGCCCACTGTGAGTGAGTGACTTAACAGGGAAGTGCAGTCAGGGGTCTCCTCTGCTCCAGCATGGTTAGGGAGGGGGCTGCCCGACCAATGCAGACAGCCCTGCTGCCTGTAGCCCTGGGTTCTGTGTCTGCACATAGGAGGGCTGACTGTGTGCTTTGCTATGTGCTTAGTCGCTCAGTGAAATCCACCTCTTTGCCAGCCTTTGGACTGTAGCCAGCTATGTTTCTCTGTCCGTGGGATTTTTTTTCAGGCAAGAATACTGGAATAGATTGCCATTTCCTTCTCCAAGGGATATTTCCCACCCAGGGATCGAATCAGGGACCAAAGGACATGAGCAACCATGGATTTTGGTATCTATGGGATCCTAGAACCAGTCCTTCTTATATATGAAGGGATAACTTGATAAGGGTCGGGCCGCTGCATGTCGGGTTTGCAGCAGTGATAAAACCTGGTCCCACCCCGAAGGTGATGCAGGTAAGAGGGTCTCCTATAAAGAGGGTAGGCACGGGCTCTGAGAGCAATCATGATGGAGATGTACAAAGTGTCTCAGCTGCAAACAGGGGGATGTTATTATTTCTATGAAAAGGATCAGGAAAGACTTTATGGGAGAGGTGATATTTAAACTAAGCCTCAAAGGATAAGAAGAAATTCACCAGCAGGAAATGTCTTTTGGGCCAGACTGTGGAAGGAGATAGGCAGAAAGTAAGTGAAGAAATGAAAACAATAATAAGAGCAGCTGTATCAGCTACCGACAGAGCGCCAGCTGTAGATTCTCTCATTTAGTGGTCCTTGCTACAGTGCCATAGGTGCCCCCACTTTGTAGCTGAGCAAACTGAGGCACAGAGAGGCTCAGTAATCGGCCAGAGTCACCCAGCTAGGAAGTGGCAGAGCTGGGATTCAAAACCAGGCTTTGATCCACAGGCCTCCTTCTTAGGAACATTGCACTTCAGATGTCTGAGTGCTATATTTGGAAGGCACTGGCTGGCTCTTTCCAGACGTGAACTTATTAGAGCCTCTCAGTGACCTTTTGAAACCCTTCATGCCCATTTTACTTGTGGGGAAACAGAGGCTTAGAGGGTTTGCCCAGCTTGTCCACCTTCCACAGCTGGGCTGGGCTTTTTTCAACTTTTATTTATTTGGCTGTACCAGATCTTAGTTGCGGCATGTGGAATCTTTAGTTGTGGCATGCAAAATCTCTAGTTGCAGCATGTATGATCTAGTTCCCTGACCAGGGTCGGAACCCCGGCCACCTGCATTGGAAGTGCTGAGTGTTAGCCACCCAACCACCAGGGAAGTCCCTGCTTTGGGCTTGGAACCTCAGCCTCCTGCCTGGCTCCAAAGCGCCCTCCCTCCCTCCACTGCGTGGCAGAACCAGCCTCTGGTTCCCTGAGTGTTTTACACCTCTTGCTTCCTGGCTAGAAGGCCTCCTGGGCTCACCACCCCCCTGAGGTGATCACTGCCTCAGATACCCATAACAATGAGGCTGGTTTATGAGCAGGCTGGAAGAAGCTCACTTCACACTACTGCCCTCGTAACAATTAGGCCCTGTCACTCCAAGCCTTCTGAGAGGGCTTCATAAATACCTGTGCTCAGCCAAATTTATTGGCAAGTGATATTAATCACATTTTAAAACTAAAAAGTGAAATAAATAATAAGTGGCAATCTTCTGCTTCCATAAAAGCCACCTGCAGCTCCACCAGCTAGCTGGCACCTCGCTCTCCCAAACTGTCACACGGCCCTGCTCTCTGCTGTAAATGCTGACATCCCTCCTTAGACAGATAGCCAGCTCCAACGGAAATCCACACATGTGCCCCTGCCTCCCTGCTACCCCAGCATCGTAAAACTGAGGCGACGGAGTTTTCCTGGGCCTGCTGGCGGCAGAGAGGAAATGACTATGAGTATGTTTGAGTCTGTGTGTGTTGGGGCAGGAGGAAGGGAAGGGAGCCAGAGAGAAGGGGAGGACAGCCAGACAGGAGATCCTCATCTGGACACTGTCATCAGATGTGGACCCATTTCTGGGGCACCATGGTTACCAGGGCCAGTGGCCAGTGCCATCGCTGGCCGGGGAGCACCTGAGGAATGAGGGCAGATCTGTTTTACTGTTTGATTCATAGTTTGCCATTTTCCAATTACAAACATATTAGTACCTGAGTGATGAGAGGATGAGATGGTTGGATGGCCTTACCGACTCACTGGACATGAGTTTGAGCAGGCTCCGGGAGTTGGTGATGGACAGGGAAGCCTGGCGTGCTGCAGGCCATGGGGTAGCAAAGAGTCGGACACAACTTAGCGACTCAACTGACTGAGTGACTGACATGAATGACGTGTCCTTCTGAGCACATAACATCTGGAGGCATATGACACCCTTTTGGCCCTTTTGGGTGGCGTTCATTTGGATCACTTTGTTCTGATGGTGTACCAGGGTTCTCCAGAGATGAAGAACAAATAGAATACGTATATAAAGGGACTTCTACATATATATTTGGAGAGAGGGAGTGCGAGAGAGACAGACTTTAAGAATGGAATTGGCCCACAGTTGTGGGGCTGACCAGCCTGAAATCGGCAGGGTAGGCTGGAAATGCAGGCAGGAGTTGATGCTTCAGCCTTGACATAGCATTTCTTTCTCTGAGAAACCTCAGTGTTTGCTCCCAGGGCCTTTCAACTGATTGGATGAGGTCTACCCATATCACTGAGGATAATCTCGTTTATTAAGTCAATTGACGTTTAGGTGTTCACTTACATCTACGGGACACATTCACAGCACCACCTAGATTAGCATTTGATCGGATGACTGGATGTTATAGCCCAGCCAGGATCCCACATAAAACTAATCGTTACACATGGTCTCCGGTGCCCCTATTTTTTCCTTTGTAATATTTTTTAGGGCGATACTTCAGGACTAGGTAAATATCCTGTTTCTCATCAAATCGTTTCCCCCTCAGTTTGGCATCTATTACTGACTTTTGCTGGAATCCGTTTTTACAATTACAGTTACATAAAGAGCTGTCCCTGGGGGAGGGGTTGGGAACTTGGTTTCAGGCCCCAGCTCAGTGGGTCCTGTGACCTGGGACATGTTACCCGACCCTCCCGAGCCAGGGTCCTCCCTGTTCAAATAGAGGTGATACCATTTGCCCTAAAAGCTTGGAGTGCTTATTGAATGCAAAAACAGATGCCAAGAAGGCGTTCCCCAGAGTTTGTGGCATTGAAGACAGGACATAGACACGTCCAGGCCTCAGTGAAGTAATAGCTGGCTTGTCCCTGAGCCACATTGGTTAGCCAAGGGATCTGAGACCAGTGAAAAAGTCCCTTCAGCCAAATGGGATGCAGTGTCAAACCCTACCATTAGCACTGACCCAGCAACCTTGACCAGCTGTGACAGGAGACACCATCTGAAAAGCGCTCCCAGAGCTGGCTACATTCAAGCCGAGTCCCGAAGGACAAAGGGAGGAAAAGCGCTCCTGGTGGAGAGAGTAACCTGGGCAATGGAGGTGGGTGGGGGAGAGGGCGAGGGGTCATGGCTCTCCGGGAAACTTGGGTAGGTGTTAGTCACTCAGTGGTCCGCCTCTTCGTGATCCCATGTACTGTAACCCGCCAGGCTCCTCTGTCCATGGAATTCTCCATGCAATGGGACTGGGAAGTCATTCCTTTCTCCAGGGGATCTTCCTGATCCAGGGACAGAATCCACATCTCCTGCATTGCAGGCAGATTCTTTACTGTCTGAGCCACCAGGCAAGCCAGGTGTTAGTAAGTTCTCCCAAAAAATCACAGAGGGAAATGCCTATTTGTATTGTCCTTTCTCCTGTTATTACTATTATGATTAGCATTGCTATTCTTAAGTAATATTTAGCCACACTCTGGTATACACATTAGAAAGCAGCTCAGTCTTCTGGGGGAGAAGCAGCATGGCATAGTTGTTATGATATGGACTCGAGCCGGAATACTTGGGTTTGAATCCCAGCTCTGCATTTTACTAATTACAGGACCGTGAGCAAAATTAACTTTTCAGAGCCTCTGAGTCCTCCTCTGTAAGATGGAGGTGAGAGTAATAGTCACATCCTCCCGGGATTGGAGTGACAGTTAAGTGAGTTCATGTTTCTTAAGAGCTTAGCATGGTAACTGGCAGGCGCGGAGTAAGCAATGTGCTTACTTGTTGGATAAATAAGGAAGTATATTTTAGATATTTGCTCAGAAAGTTACTGTTTTCCTTCCAGCTATTCAACAACAAGCTATCAATGCTCTCATTTATCTCCAGTCTACTTACACTGCAGTTTACTTGGCTGCTCCACCGCAGAGCTAGTCACTGCTGTCTTAGAAAATGCAGACGATGGGGGTGGGGAGGGTCAGGAGATGTGAGTCCTGGTCCTGTCTCTGCCATTACCCTGCACTGTGACCTTGAACATGTCAGAGTCTCTGTCTAAGCCTCGATTTTCCCATCTGTAAAGTGAGAGAGTTGAACAGATGATGTCAAAGAGCTCTTCCAGCCTGAAGCCCCGAGTACTGGTGACCTGTGAGTGGCTTTTCCTAGAGCGACAGGCAGGGGACCAGCACCTACTACACGCCAGGCGCTGCTGGGCTCTCTCCTCACATGCTATCTGCTTGTGGTCCTCACAGCAGCCTAGTAAAGCAGGAATTCTATTCTCACATTGCAGTTGGAGGTGCCAGGGCTCTGGGAGATGGGGCCAGCTGGTCACTCAGCTGATAGGGATCACAGCCAGAACTCCAGCAGGACTGCCTGTCTCCAGGCATTCTCTTCCCATTAGACTGGCTTCCTCTCGGTAGGCGTTCCACAAAGGTTTAATGAAGGAGTGAGGGAGGGAGTAAGTGAGTGAACAAAAGCATCCTTGCTCACTTATACCTGGGGAAATTTCTCCTCTATCTCGTCTTTCAAGTAGCTACACTTTGGAGCTAGACAGATTAGTTAGAATCATGCCTTTGCCACGTGCTAGCTGTGTGACTTGGGGCACATTATTTAACCTCTCTGGGACTGTTTCCTAGTCTTTAAAAGAGGGATAGTAATTCCTACTTCATACAGCTATCTCGAGGCTTGAAGAAAGAGCATGTATGAAATGTTAGTACAGTGACTAGAATCTGCTGCTGCTGCTGCTACGTCGCTTCAGTCGTGTCCGACTCTATACGACCCCATAGACAGCAGCCCACCAGGCTCCCCCATTCCTGGGATTCTCCAGGCAAGAATACTGGAGTAGGTTGCCATTTCCTTCTCCAATGCATGAAAGTAAAAAGTGAAAGTGAGGTCGCTCAGTCGTGTCCGACTCTTTGAGACCCCATGGACTGCAGCCCACCAGGCTCCTCCATCCATGGGACCCTCCAGGCAAGAGTACTGGAGTGGGGTGCCATTGCCTTCTCCTAGGTAATCTCTAAAAAAATATAACTTCTTGATTGTGGTTGTATAAGTCAGTGGTTTTCAGATCTTGAAATGTCAAGGAAAAGCCAAATTTCAAAAGAAAAGTTGCCAACTCTGTATTTTGCTGCTGCTGCTGCTGCTGCTAAGTCACTTCAGTCATGTCCGACTCTGTGCGACCCCATAGACGGCAGCCCACCAGGCTCCGCCATCCCTGGGATTCTCCAGGCAAGAACACTGGAGTGGGTTGCCATTTCCTTCCCCAATGCATGAAAGTGAAAAGTAAAAGTGAAGTCACTCAGTCGTGTCCGACCCTCAGCAACCCCATGGACTGCAGCCTACCAGGCTCCTCCATCCATGGGATTTTCCAGGCAAGAGTACTGGAGTGGGGTGCCATTGCCTTCTCCACTGTATTTTGCTAAGTAAGCCAAAAAGAACACAATTAGCATATTGCCGCACAGTTAATTGATAACGGTAACTAGAGTCTGCCCAGAACTGAGCTGGTTCTCACAACCAGCCAGCTGCTTGATTACCTCACTCTTGCAGAGAACTGCCAGGGTCAGCCCTTTCCCTGTCTGGTTTAGATACACATTTGCCAAAGTGAAGTTTGGAAACTCCTTTAAGTCAGCACCAAAAGGCTGAAACTAGCTGGGAGAGGAGTGCAGGAGATGGGTGCTGACCAGCCTGGCTTACTTGACAGGACCCTCCAGCTCTGCCAGACGGAAATGTCTCTGAACTAGGAGTCAGAAGAGGTAGTTTTAGCCTCAACTCTCTTTCCTATTTACTATGTGACCTCGAACATGTCCCTTCTTTGCCGTGAGCCCCAGCTGACTCCTCTCTTAAATAAGGGTTGCTGCAGTAGCCGTGCTGGGCCAACCTCTCAAGGTCACTGTGAAGAGTGGGCGCCACGAAGGGTGGAATGCAGATGATAGCCTGTGCTGTGCTGTCTACACATGAAGGGTCAGCACCACTCTGCTATCTGACTGCAGTGAAGGCAGCCGAGGCCAGAGCTGGGAGGGGCCGGGGCAGAATCAGAGTTTGAGGCTGTGAACCCCAGAGGATGGTGAAGTCCATGTTGTCACACATCCTTTGTCCCGGGCTTCCAATCTGGAGGGTTTTACCCAATGACAGACTGGATTTGTGGGGGACACAGGTGACATGAATTGTAGGGAAGCGATGACAGAAATGAGAGTTCCAAATGAAACCAAATTCTGTTCATTGGTTTTACACTAGTTATTAAATATGTTGAGAGGGAGAAAATAGTGATTTCCCCCTTTTGAACTGAAATTGGGGTTAGTTAGAGGCTCACACCTGTGCTGTATTAAATTGTGGGTTCAGTTAGGTATCATTACAAAATTTAATTATAAATTGCACTTCACTGGCATGTGAATGTATATTTATTTCAAGAGACAACCTTTCAAGGTAGTTCAGCCTCCCAAGATAGTCAATTAAAAAAAAAAAAGTGTCTACCATAACACTGGTACAACCAAGCCTGAAATGGCACGACTACTAGCTCTGCGGGGCTATCAAAGCGGGGCTGCGGGGCTATCAAAGTGGGGCTTCAGGCCTTTGCAGGGGTACTAAAGCCGTGGGGGGCTTTATAAATCTCTCCAAGTAGACAGGAGTTGCCCAAAGGATGGAGGGAAGCCAGTCTCTTTCTCAGCCCCCTCTGAACCTTGTAGAGTTCTTGTGCACAGTGGGATTCCTCGCCTGAAAAAGGGTTCCATTCTTACTATCTACCCAAAGTCCGATAGTAAGTTCATACTGCTTGGCCCAATAGTAACACTTGAATGGACATAAGCAAAGATATTTGTACAAAGATGCTCCTTTGCAGCACTGTCTGTCATAACCAAAGGATGGGGACAAGCTCAAAGCTATCTGCAAGGGCTGGTTAAATCCAGTAGGGTCACTCCATACAGGGAAATGGCATGTCCCCTTTAGAAACAGGGGTGGCCATCCAGGCATATGGATGTGAAAGGTATCCATGATATTGTAAGTAGAGAGGGGAAAGCAGATTAGAAAGCAATATAAATAGACTGCATCTTAAAAAAAAAAGTGTGTGACCACACACACATGCAGAAAACACCCAGAAAGGTATTAATTGTGATTCTGTGAGTAGTGGGGACACAAGGGTCTTTATGATTTCCTTTAATGCTTTTCTGTGTTTTAAGTTACTCACAAAAATTACTTAAGTACCTGCTAGAAAAACATCCTCCCTTTGGAATAACTTACAGGGTTGTTGGGAAGAGACAGAATCAACAAGTACACAATTAATTCCTAGTGCTGATGAGTGCTGGGAAGAAAATGAGATCATTAATGTGAGAGAAACTGACTGGGGGAGGATAAGACCAAACTTAGCAGGGGTGAAGGCGGCTCTATAGAGAGGCCGCTTAATGAGACCTGAAAAATAAGAAGCCCCGAGATGAAATCTGGGCCAGGGTGTTCTAGGAAGGGGAAACAACTAATGCACAGCCCCTGAGATGGAAAAGAATTTTGTACAATAACCATGCATTGTTTCTATAATCAGAAAAATAATCATTCAGATCTGTTCGATCCATGCAAGGAAGCAGAGGACATTTTGTAATCTTCCTGTGCCAGGGGCCTGATCAGAAAGCCGTAGGAAGAAGACTGAGGTGCTGAGAAAGGGGCCCTCCAGCTACCATGGTGAATGATGCTCTAAAGGGGACTCTCCCAAGAGGCCAACTCACATTTGCCTCGCTTTCCTTGAGGCCGTGTTTTCCCTTTACATTTTGACATTTCTGAAAGCAGAAGGTGTCTTATAATCAAAGTGTCATTTAGACACATTGTGCTTTTTTTTCTTTTTCTCAAAAAGGCTACCACTGAATTGATGATGTCCTTACAACTGCTGGTGCCTTTGGACTGATGAAATAACAGTGGTATATGCAGGGGATGCTAAGAAGACCAGCCTTGGGAAGTGGAAGGACCTTGGTGGAGGTTGATGTTTCCTCCTAGAAGGGAAGCCTGGTGGGACCACAAGGATGGACTGTGTCTTCTCCATCTCTGTGCCCCGCCTCCAGGCACCAGCCATAGCCACGCCTTGTGCAGGGCCCCGGGATGCAAAAATGCCTGCAGCGTGTCCCTGGTGGACTCTCAGGGGAGTAGCTAGAAAGGGAGAGGGGCCTGTAACCAGGCAGGTACAACTGTACCGTGTAAATACCAGGATAAGGAGAGGCCCTGGAAGCTGTGGGAGCCAGAGGTGGTGCTCTTGACTGCTTGGGTGGGAGGGGAAAGCTTCTGAAGAGATTACTGGGCAGACAAGGCAGGAAGGGCATCCAAGACAAAGGAACAAAGGCACACACCAGTATCTGCAGGTAATGGTATGGAATGTCGGTGGCCAGGCAGGATGTACACGGACAGCACCCCTCCTCTGGAGGCTCTGCTGGACCTTGGATGCGTGTCAGAGGAACTGGAGACCTGGAGAGATGTGAAGCCAAGAAGTGACATGGCGACATGCCGTGATGTCCAATATAGTAGCTATCCATCACAGGAGGCTATTTAAATTAATTAAAATTAAATAGCCTTTTTTAAAAGCCATGAGAATACTTGAGAAAAAAGTTAGATTCAAACCTCAGTTGCTCAGTCACACTGGTCACCTTGGCAGATCTCTGCAGCCAAATGTGACTGGTTAGACATATGGACAGTGCAGATACAGAACATGGATCTTGACAGGAATTTCTTCTGGACGGTACTGCTTTCAAAGGCTCCCTTGGGGCTGGGTGGGTGGGTGGGCAGATGGACAGACAGAAGAAGTAGCAGTGACCATGGTGCTTACTGTGTGCCAGGGACCACCTACCTGTTTCTCACGTGTGTTTCCTTGAACCCTCACCACGCGCCCCAGAAACATGCACAGGTCCACTTGGCAGGCAACTCCGGTGACCACTGATATCAGCTTATACCCACCATTTCCCTGATCAGATTCTGGCTTCTTCTGAATCCTGGCTCCTATTGCTAGTGTTTTCAAAGAGTGTTGGAGCCTTAGCTTTGCTAAAAAGGTCACCAACTCAACAACTCATGGTTGGCTAAGAAGGTGCCAGGTAGGCATCCCCCACATTTCACGAGTGCCATGCATCCTCGAAAGGAAGTATCTCCAAGTATCTAACCCAGGTTTCCAATTAATGACAGCAGCTGTTGGCCTGTTTCTTCTGTTTAATATTTTCCCCCACAGAAAATGGAGGTTGTAGCATACTAAGCAGAGGTTGTAGCATCTACTTCTGCTTCATTAACTACACTAAAGACGTTGACTGTGTAGATCACAGCAAATTGTGAGAAATTCTTCAAGAGATGGGACCACCAGACCACATTACCTGCACCCTGCAAAATTTCTATAGAGGTCAAGAAGCAACAGTTAGAACTGGACATGAACAACAGACTGGTTCAAAATTGGAAAAGAAGTACGTCAAGACTGTATATTGTCACCCTGCTTATTTAACTTATATGCAGAGTACAGCATTCGAAATGCCAGGCTGGATGAAGTACAAGGTAGAATCAAGACTGATGGGAGAAATATCAATAACCTCAGATATGCAGATGACACCACCCTTATGGCAGAAAGTGAAGAGGAACTAAAGAGCTTCTTGATGAAGGTGAAAGAGGAGAGTGAAAAAGCTGGCTTAAAACTCAACATTCAATAAACTAATATCATGGCATGAATTTCCATCACTTCATGGCAAATGGATGGGGAAACAATGAAAACAGTGAGAGACTATATTCCTGGGCTCCAAAATCACTGCAGATAGTAACTGCAGCCATGAAATTAAAAGATGCTTGCTCCTTGGAAGAAAAGCTATGACCAGCCTAGACAGCATATTAAAAAGCAAAGACATTACTTTGCCGACAAAGGTCAGTATAGTCAACGCAATGGTTTTTTCAGTAGTCATGTATGGATGTGAGTGTTGAACCATAAAGAAGGCTGAGCACTGGAGATTTAATGCATTTGAACTGTAGTGCCGGAGAAAACTCAGGAGAGTCCCTTGGACCGCAAGGAGATCCAACCAGTCCATCCTAAAGGAAATCAGTCCTGAATATTCTTTGGAAGGACTGACGCTGAAGCTGAAACTCTAATACTTTGGCCACCTGATGCGAAGAACTGACTCATTGGAAAAGACCCTGATGCTGGGAAAGATTGAAGGTAGGAGGAAAAGGGGATGACAGAGGATGAGATGGTTGGATGGCATCACCGACTCTATGGACCTGAGTTTAAGTAAGCTCCGGGAATTGGTGATGGACCGGGCAGCCTGGCATGCTGCAGTCCATGGAGTCGCAAAGAGTTGGACACTAATGAGCTACTGAATAACAGCAACAACATACTAATATGGGCTTGTTCTGTACTAGGCACTGTTTCAAGAACTTTCCAGACTAACTCATTTAATCCTCATAAGAACTTTATGAGTTTTCTATTACTTCCCCCATTTTACACGTAAGAGAAATGACTGAGTCTTGGAGAGGTGCCATAGCTTGCCTAAAGTCAGCCTTTGTTCAGCTAGTAAGTGGTGGTCCTCGGATTTGAACATACATGGTCTGACCCTGGAGTCCAGTTCATAGCCATGGCGCTTCCATCATCAATCTTATGGAGCTAGAAGACAGCTGCTAAGGGTCTTTCCACCTGTTTTGGCTGGGGTGGTATGAGAACTTGATTCTGTGCCAGAAAACCTTGGCTGAGTGTTATGCCCAGTCATAACACAAATGCCTCACATTTGGAGGGCCCTTTATGTCATCTTTTGACTACTTCTCTGCCAGGAGTAGTTGCAGCAATGATCATCCTATGGTTATACCGTTTTCTGGTTTACAAAGCACCTTCATTTGCACGTTCTCATTTCCTGCTCACATCAACCCTGGAGGAAAGTGAGGTGAGAACTACAGTTTATTCAATTTAATACAGGGAGACCAGGGAAGTGAAGGCACCTGGTTGGGATCCCTGTGTCCCTCTGGGATGAAGTTGTTTCTCAACTTCTGCTACCATTGGTCAAAGTTTCAAAGTCAAGCCAGCATAGGAGTTGGAAAGCCATGACCCTGGGTGCCAACACTGCAGTATGCCAAGGTCAGGACACAGTCGAAGAAGCAGAAATCATTTCAGAAGAACTCAGAACCTCCACTTACATTTCTGAGATGTTGCAAGACACAGCAAGTCCACAGCAAAACTACGTAAAGCCTGCCTTCTCTGCATTCCCTCCACTGCCCTTACAGACAATAGCTTCTCCTATGCTTCTTTTACAATATTTTCTATGAAATTTTTCAGTAATAATACTCTTTCATAGTGAAGAGTATTTATAATAAATGTGTGTGGTTTAAAGAATAATGATAAACCCTCATGTCCTCACAGCTAGCTTAAGCAGCAGAACGTGATACTGCCTTCTAAGTCCTGGGGGCTCCTTCTCAGCCCCTCATCCCATGGAACTGCTGTCAATGTGTGTTCCCATTTTGGTCTGGCTTGGTCAGCTCCGGCCACTTCAACAAAACACCATAGACTAGGTAGTTTATAAACAGAAATTTTATTTCTCAGAGTTATGGAAGCTGGTATAATTTCCAAAGTCAGAGCGCTGGCAGACCCAGCGTCTGGGGAGAGCCCACTTCCTGGTTCGTAGACAGCCTTCTTTTCAGTCTAACCTTTCGTGGCAGAAGGGGTGAGGGAGCTGAGATCTCTTTTGTAAGGACACCACCCCCATTCATGACCTGATCACCTCCCAGAGGCCCCATCACCTAATTCCATCACACTGGTTGCAAACTATGAATTTTGAGGGACATTAGCATTGGTTTTGGAGAAGGCAATGGCACCCCACTCCAGTACTCTTGCCTGGAAAATCCCATGGATGAAGGAGCTTGGTAGGCTGCAGTCCATGGGGTTGCTGAGAGTCGGACAAGACTGAGCAACTTCACTTTCACTTTTCACTTTCATGCATTGGAGAAGGAAATGGCAACCCACTCCAGTGTTCTTGCCTGGAGAATCCCAGGCGGGGGAGCCTGGTGGGCTGCCATCTATGGGGTCGCACAGAGTCGGACACAACTGAAGCGACTTAGCAGCAGCAGCAGCAGCATTGGTTTATAATGTAGTTCTGTAATTTTTTTAAAAAGTAAATATAATATGGTCCTGGACCACTTTCTACCCCTTTCAGAGGGCCCAGGTAGAATCTTTTTTCAGTTAAAAGGAGTAGAAGATTAGGGGCATTAGTGCACACACGTTGAGAGGAGGTGGGGAGGAGCTTCCTCGTAAATTTTTTATTACTTTTATTTATTTATTTGGCTGTACCGGGTCCTCATTGGGGCCTGTGAGGTCTACTTTCCCGACCAGGGATTGAACCCGGGCCCCCTGCATTGAGAGCACAGTGTCTTAGCCACTGGACCAGCAGGGAAGTCCCGGTAAGCTTATTCCTGCAGCAGTTTGTCGCCGTGTCACCTGAAGCAAAGCCTCTTCACCATGTGGACTTCTGAGCTTGGAAGGGACTGGGGTTTCCTATGGTTGTCATTTCTTCTAAAGATTCTAACTGAGCACTTGCTGTGTTTCAAGCAGTGTCCTAGGTACAGGGATGTGGTGGGCAAGACCCTGACCTCCAGGAGTTTCCTGTCTAGGAGGGGTCTTATCCCTGCTCCACCACTGTCTCTCCATTCTCCCTTTGTCACTGACTTACTCATCTTCAAATCTTGGGGTGGGGATAAAATCTGTTGATAAGTATCTAAGTGCTTGGAAGACCTGAGGCAGATCCTGGCTGACTTGCTTGTAACCGGTGCAACCCCTGAAATGAGGTGTGTGCGTCACAGGAAGGGTCTGGAACTTTGGGTACTCACACCTGCAGTTACTCTGCTCTGCCACTAGATGTCAGTGCTTTGCCGGAGGGGGTCAGGGAGCTTAGGGTGATGCGCTTTTAGACTAAAGTTGTGAAAAGTGCAAAATAACTGCTTACTGTGTCCTAGTTGCTGATCTGTTATATCTTTATGTCATTCAATGCTCATAAAAACTGTAAGAGTTAAGCATTGCTCACAGAAACTGTCATCCCCATTTTACAGACAAGGAAACTGGGGCTCAGGAAAGGGGTATAAGTGGCAGTCTCGCTTTTCCGATGATCCAGCGAATGTTGGGAATTTGATCTCTGGTTCCTCTACCTTTTCTAAATCCAGCTTTAACATCTGGAAGTTCTCGGTTCACATACTGTTGAAGCCTGGCTTGGAGAATTTTGAGTATTACTTAAGTAGTTTGTGAGATGAGTACAATTGTGTGGTAGTTTGAACATTCTTTGACATTGCCTTTCTTTGGGATTGGAATGAAAACTGACCTTTTCCAGTCCTGTGGCCACTACTGAGTTTTCCAAATTTGCTGGCATATTGAGTGCATCACTTTCACAACATCATCTTTCAGGATTTGAAATAGCTCAACTGGAATTTCATCACCTCTACTAGCTTTGTTCATAGTGATGCTTCCTAAGGCCCACTTGACTTCACATTCCAGGATGTCTGGCTCTAGGTGAATGATCACACCATCATGGTGATCTGCTTATATTATACAAATTAAACAGTTTAATAAACTATTTTTTATCTATATCATCTAATTCAATCCAAACAGTTATCCTTTGAGGGAGAGTTTTTAATCTCCGTTTAAGGATGGGGAAAGTGAAGGTCAGAGAAGTTCACTCATTTCCCAAGTTTTGGAGCTGGGATTAAAAACCAGGTCTTTCTAGCTGGAATACCACATTCTTTTCATGCTGAAATTGCCTGGAGATGATAAGGATGGGCTTCATAATGTTTTTCAATGGCTACAAGATATGACTTGTTAACTGCATTTTGTAGATGGAGCATCTGAACCCCAGAGGGGACCCACCTGTCACTTGCCCATCGCAGCACAGCTGGAACTGGGAGAGATGGGGATGAATGCAGGCAGCAGTCCACAAGCCAGTTAATGCCTCTTTCTGCTTCTGTCACTAATGGGAGTGAGAGAGCTCCTCATTCCTAGAGGGGTGGGGGCAACTTTGAGATGACTGTCCAGCGGCTCACCTGCAGAGTGACTGCTCCCAGGACACCTGTCCAGAGGTGACGGTAGCCAGGACCCTGCTTCCTACCTGGAGGTCCTCTGGCTGTGCGGAGTGGAGGACAGCACACAGCTAGGTGCCTTGCTTGAAGCAAATTCCTAGGGAGTGATGAGCAGTTGGGGGAGGAGGCTGCCAGGAGTGAGAGGCCAGGTGAAGGGTCCTGGGGGCAGAACCATGTTTGGCTTTGAGGAGAGAGGGGAATCACAAGAGATGAGCAGAGCAAGGAGTGATGTGATCAAACAGTATATGTGAAAGATGACTCTCACTGAGCCAGGGAGGGTAGGAGAGTTGTGGGAAACCCACACGGAGGCTTTGGAAAGTGCAGACCCAGGGGTCTGGGCAGCCCAGAAGGACGGCAGACAACCCTGAGGACAGTGGATCCTGTGAGTTGAGAATAAACCCTGAGTCTTGGTCATCATGCTTGGTACTTTGCAGCCTTCATCAGTTATAGGATAAACACCTCCCTTCTTCTCTGGGCTCAGCCTGTAGCTACCAATTCAGCCTACCTTGGGTCACTGTCTTCTTGGTTTCACTAAGTTATCTGCATAAATTGAGGTTTAATTTGCTTGTGGTTGGTCTGCTAACTCATAATTTCAGTCCAGGCGGCGTTCATTCATGAAAGCCTCTTCGTGTTTTATGTCAGATTTGAAAGGCAAAGGAACTTGTCATGTAAGCCCAGTGAGGAGTTTCTGGGTGAGAAGTTGCCAAACGGTGTTGAGCCAGATCCACACATTCACTGTCCTGTAATGTCTTGGAAATGCCACGCAGAGTGTTGATTTTTCTATTCTCAGCTTACAGGGCAAAATGGCGTTCACTTTTACTATTTATTTTTGGAGAAAGTTCAGGAGGAAGGAAGGAGAAATTCCTTTGGCATATTTCAAAGAGGACAAAAATACAACCTGACTTTTGTGTGGTGAAAATGTGGGAAATTTCAGTTTCTGAGTGTCTGTGCTGGAGGAAGCAGGCTGAACTTTGAGTCTTGGTTCCTCGGAGCCTGGACCCAGAGAAGGGAACAGCTGGTAGGTGCTTAGCTGCACTGGAAAGTCAGCAGGTAGTTTATGCTAGAAAATTCAACTTGGAGCTGCTTTCCGGGCCTCCAGGGTCGTGGACTCCAGCGGTGAAAGACATGCTGTCTTAGTCAACCTGACATGCCCGAAGGAGAGAACATCTCTCCAACCGGTTAACTCCTTCAGCATGGCTGGAGAAGGCAGCACAAGGTACTGATGGGGCTCCAGGCCTCTAGACCTGTGCCGGTGACGCAGCCTGCCCTTCACATGCCAGCCCACCTCAGTTTCCTCATCTGTAAAATGGGAATACTTAGAGCCCTGTTTCAAGAATCACTGTGAGGACTCTATGAGATGATGAGTTACTCTTTGTCTAGTGTCAGTTGCTCAGTCGTGTCTGACTCCTTGCAACCCCATGGACTGTAGCCCGCCAGGCTCCATGGGGATCTCCAGGCAAGAATACTGGAGTAGGTAGCCATTCCCTTCTCCAGGGGATCTTGCCTGACCCAAGGATTGAACTCAGGTCTCCTGCTTTACTGGTAGATTTTTTTTGCCACTTGAGCCAATAGGAAAGCCCTTATTCTTTACTTAGCATGTACTAAACAAATACTAATAATTGCTAATATTAGATTTGTCACTGAAATTGTATTTAAGCATACCCAGGAACAAATTAAAAGAGTATGTGTGTGTGTGCATCTTAGAATTGGTCTTCCAAAAGAAAAAAAAAAATTAAATGTGTGAGAAAGGAACAAATTGTTCCCTTAGAGACTGGGATACCCTGGGAAATTTCCTATAAGTTGCTGAGACCATGTCTTCTCCCTGCCAAGATATTCCAGGGAACAGAGGAGAAGCCAGCCAGTGGCCCAGCTGTTGGCTTTACAGGGCCCAGGATCCATATGTTTGGCTGGGTTTGTCCTTCTGGCATCCTCGCCTTGGGGGCGGGGGGTTGCACGTCCCCAAGAGCGGCTGCCCTGGGTGCCTTCCAAACAGCTGCTTTGCTAAAAAAACCGAGCACAGGGGAGGTCTGAGACTCAACAGAGGAAGGGCGGATCCCAAACCCAAAGGCAAGAGATCCCAAAGCCGTGGAGGAGGAGGGGGCTCCCAGGGGCTGGCGCCCATTGCACTGGAAGTCAGTATTGACGAGCTCCATCTGGGAACCTCCCCGGCATCAACAGCACCAGAAGTTTTCCCCAGCACTTTGGCGGTGCATCCTCCCAGTTCATCTTCTCGTTGCGTTGGCAGGCCTTTCTTAGTGACTGTGGACTCCGGGTCAGCCCTGGGCTGGTCCCCAGGGAAAACAGGGTGGTCGTGACCATAAACGGCGTGTTGATTTCTTCCCACAAGCCAGTCTGGTGCTGGGTGCCTCCCGGGGATGGTCCTCGTCACAGTAGGTCTCTGAGTAGGAAGGCTGTACCCCCCACTTTGAAGAGTAGAAACGGAGACCCAGAGAGGTCATGTCCCCTGCGGAAAGTCACACAGCTGGGAAGAAGCAATGCTGGGATCCAGATCCAGGCTCTGACTCTAAATCCACACTTGTAACCTCTAGCATGTGCATGGTTTCCCTGGCAACATCTGGTAGAGGAGCAGAGATGGCACTCACAGGGCACTTCATACGCCGTCTCTGGGTGAGACCCAGGCTGGCCCACCTTAGAGGCTAGCTACTGTGATGGGAGCATAGCAGGTGAGAAGCAAATATTGCCAGCTGGGGCCCCTCTGAGCTTCTGCAAGTCAGATAAAGATACTTCGCCAGAATACTGAAATAAATTGTCGTAAGTGGATATTTTCTGGTACCTCCTAGGTAGATGTCTTTAAATAGCAAGCAGGACTAGAATTGCTTGACCCTGGGAAGTTACAGCTTCAGGGAGCAGTGAGGAGCAGTTTGCACCCCTCCCATCAGGAAGACCAGCCTCAGGCAGGAAGAAAACTCCAGAGGTCGCCAGGCCCATAGCTCTCCTGGCAGATTGCAGCCCGGATGTCGGCCCTGGCAAGGCAACTTGTCTTGTTTTATAAACTTCCCAAGGCTGGATAATAACGGCCTCCTCTCATCACTCATCCTAGTTTATGAAAGAGCTCGAAAGAGTGTAAAGGAATGTATACTTCCTCTTAAAGATAGAAGTTGTAAGTTTTATTTTTGTTGGTTGAGAAAGACTTGCTGAGTGCGGGGTGCTGCCCAGGGAGGCAGGGTGTGACAAGCAGGCGCTGGTACTGGAGCTCGGTTCCCGTTCTGTCCTGGGCACCTCACCTGACCTCCCTGGGCCTTCACGTCCTCCTGTGAAAAGGGGACAGTCCTGGCTCCCTGGAAGGGCTGCCAGCAGGACTGAAGGTTGGCTCTAGGGCTGCAGCTGTCGGGAGCTTCTTCACTGCAGCCCGGAGCCCGTTTTCCCAAGAGTGGCCTGGCCCTGCTTCCTTACTGCTCTCCCATCCCCCGTCAGACTGGACCAACAGTGCCCTGGCTGATCCAAGATCCTGGAGATGACTCGCCTCCCACCAGGCGTGGCTGGCTCTAAGCCCTCCTGCTGCAGTTGGAGAGGGAATAGATGTAGCCCCGAGCTGGCTCCGGGCTCAGATCCTCTGACCCACCCATCTCTGGGCTAATGCACAGCTTGGAGCTGGTGTAGGCCCTGCTCTGGGGCAGCCTGGAGCCGCTGGCAGCCTCATAAATCAAGCCCCGGCCTTTGAAGCTCCCGCAGGCTCCTGGGAGAGCCTGAGAAGCTTGATCTTCTTGCTGCAGGATCTCCCCCACCCCTGGTCTGGAGTCTGCAGGGTGACTGGGGCCTGATTTACTGAGGTCTCTGAGAGCAGCAGCCCGGCCTGGGAAAGGAGGCTCAGGGAAGAATAAGTCTGCCCTGTGACCTGGTCTTCGGTCCAGGGAGACCGTGGGAGCTACCCTGAAAGGGGGGTTACCTCCCTCTGGGCCTGTGTGGGCGACAGCCCCCCCCATACCCCTACTGGAATTTGGCCCTCCTTGCTGGAAAGATTCATCTCTTCCCTTTGGCGTCCCTTCAGACAAGAAGGGGAAAGGAAGGGGCTCCAGAGCTGACTCCTGGAGGAGAGAAGGCGAGGCAGGGGGTCTGGATTTGGAGTCCGATCCAGGGCCCCGGGGCCCAGCTCCAGCATTTCCTAGGTGTGTGGCCTTGGACAGGTCTTCTCACGTTCCTGAGCTTCGGTTTCTTTTTCTGTCACTTGAGGTTAATAAATGGCACTGGTGTGGAGTTGGTGGGATGGGTAAATGAGCCAGCAGATGTCAGGCCCTCTGCACCATGACCGGCATGTCCTCTGCTCTCCAACGAGGTTCTCCCGGCTCCTTTCTCCTTCCTCGTGGGCCCAGCTCCACGCTTGGGTCACTGTGCAGGCCTGTGCTCCCCAGGCAGGGATCTGTGAATGACTCTATTGGACCAGTCTCTAGAACTCCCTGTCACTCCCCGTCTAGGAGCCGCTATCCACATGTGGCTGTTGTACTTTTGAAATATGGCCAGGGTGACCAAAGGACTGACTTTTACCTCATTTTGGATTAGAAATTTAAAGGTAACGTGCTGCACGTGGCTCTCGGCTACCATATTGGACAGCATAAGCCTGGACCATGAGGAAGACTGACCTGCATGGCACTGACTTATATGTGTGTGACCTTGGGCAAGCCACGTCACCTCTCTACACTTCTGGTTTCCTCATCTGTAACATATGGGCTGTTGGTACAACTACATGAAGCCATGAACTGTGCCTCATTCATAGACACACATGATCTTTATGATTATTTAGTCTTTATTGAGCTGAGAACTGTGAGAGGAGCAGGCGTGATCCCGTCTTTGGGACATTGTGCAGGTGTGATGCAGAGATGAGGGGGTGATTCTAGTCCTTTCCCCAGCTTTTGCTGATGTCCAAGTCCCAGGTGGCGCTAAGGATAAAGAACCTGCCTGCCAATGCAAGAGACGTGGGTTCGATTCTTGGGTCTGGAAGATCCCCTGGAGGAGGGCATGGCAACCCACTCCAGTATTCTTGGCTAGAGAATCCCATGGACAGAGGAGCCTGGTGGCTATAGTTGATAGGGTCGCAAAGGGCTGGACATGACTACATCAACTTAGCATGCAAACTAGTCCCACTCCGGCTGGGCCCTCCTTCTTCTCTGCTCTGAAGACTTTCCCGGTAGGGACCATGACTGTGCTCAGGGTCAGCACCTCCCCGTGATTTTCCATCTTAGCAGCTTGACTCCCAGAGTTTATCATCAGACAGCATCTTGTTAGAGGCTGTACCACCGTGCAGGAGAGAGAGGATGGGGCCTTGAGTGGGGTGGGTGCCCCAGGTTTGTGGGGTGGGAGAGAGGAAAGTGGGTCCTCTCCACCATCCTTTCAAGGTGATTTTTAGTCCTCATACCTGTCACTTCATGGTCCCAAGGTGGCCTCCAGAGCATACGTGCTATCACACATTTAAGATGAGAACTGGGATCTAAGTGGTGTCACGTGCAACCCTCCCCAAACCTCCCTCTGCCAGTGGACTTCCTTTTCCATCTGATTGGCTAGAAGTGGGTCACATGATTATCATTAGCTGCAAGGGAGGCTGGGAAATGGCAAAGAGAAAACAGGCTTATCTTGATGGCCTTAGCCACATCATGGTTTGTTGTTTAGGGCTGAGCATGTGGCTTTCCCAAACGAAACTGGGCTTGCGTTAGCCTGGGGAAAAAAAAGGGTCTTGGGGTTGGCCACTAATACCGCCTGCCTTGGTAACGTTGCACAGTTAGTACAGCACTTCACAATTTACCAAGACTTTTGATTTGTGAGTTTTCAAGTTTGTGAGAGAGCATAGGGATTGGAACCCCCCTATTACAGATGAGGACAATGAGGCTTTGAGAGGTAAGGTGGCTTAGTGGGCCAGTAAGCACTAGATTCCAGTTGTCCAGACCCTCCACCTGTCTCCTGTGGATTGGAAAAATGACCCCCGCTGACGGCAGGGACTAAAAGTCACTGATCTTTGTACCTCAGACATCTACCTCAATGGCTAGCCACAAGTTAGGTGTTCTGTAACTGTCTCATGGATACATTCATGAATGTATCACTTTAATGTATTAGTCCTCATGCCTGTTACTGAGGATTTTAATTCATTAACTAGATCCAGAGTGCATGGGATGGGAGTAACGGGAGTTGGCCACCTACTTTTCCTTCAAAATAAAGAAGCATTGTCCTTTCCCAGGCCTGGCTGCATGTCACTTCCTAGCACCCATGCAAGGCCTGTGAGAAGACTGAGGCCAGGCTGAGGGGACCCCTCTCATGGGGAAATGGTTCACACACGTGACTCAGCCTCCTGATGACTCACTTCTGAGGCCATGAGTACTCCCTCAGGGGACAGTGAGAAAGTCTGTTGGGAAAGAGAGGGGAGAAGGAGCCTGTAACCACATGCCTAAAGACTAAAGCTGCCTGGCTCCATCGACCTTGATAATGGTTCAGCTCAGTAAACATCACATCCGTTATCACAAACCTGTGTTAAGAACTTGAACTCGTTACTTTGAAAGCCAGGCTGGCCCACCAGACTGGGTGCTCCTCAGAGCAGACTGAATCCTGACTGCATTCCCAGTGAGTGGTAGCACAGGGATGGGGTAATAGATTAGTGTTAGTCTCTCAGTTGTGTCTGACTCTTTGCAACCCCGTGGACTGTAGCCCGCCAGGATCCTCTGTCCATGGAGTTCTCCAGGCAAGAATACTGAAGTGGGTTGCCATTCCCTTCTTCAGAGGATCTTCCCAACCAGGGATCAAACCCGCATCTCCTGCATTGCAGGCGGATTCATTACCGTCTGAGCCACCAGGGAAACCAGGGATAGCATGGTTGGCTATAAAGAAGGAAAAGGACCAGCCTTTGCCTCCAGGACTCATTGTCTTTTGAAAGAGACAGTGAAGTGAAGTGAGGTGAAAGTGAAGTGAAGTGAAAGTTGCTCAGTCGTGTCCGACTCTTTGCAACCCCATGGACTATACAGTCCATGGAATTCTCTAGGTCAGAATACTGGGGTGGGTAGCCTATCCCTTCTCCAGAGGATCTTCCCAACCCAGGAATCGAAGCAGGGTCTCCTGCATTGCAGGCAGATTCTTTACCAACTGAGCTATCAGGGAAGCCCTGAAGGAGACAGATACTCGCCTAAGTGACAAACACAGATTCCAGCACACTGAGCCCACTAGCAGACACGCAGGCACTGGGCTGGGTGGGGAAGTGATGGGGCCACAAGTAGGAGAGTCAGGCTGCAGGTAAGAGAGGAGAAGCGATCTGAGGATGCTCCGGGAGGCTTTAAGTCTGGCTTCCATGAAAGGAGGGCATTGCAGCTGGCAGCCAGCAGGGGAAGGGTAGCCTGGATAGAAGGCCCCATGTGTGCCATGTGTACGAAGGCTTGGAAGTGGGAGGGGATGGGTGGGCAGGGAAGACTGGCATTGAGTCCAGTGTTTTTGAGAAAATGGGGTGGAGATGACACAGGTACCAGCAGGTATCAGGATGTGAGGGGCGGTGCTGACATCTTACACTCCTGTGCTTCTCAGATCCCAATATCATAGGAATCACCTGGGGACCTAACTGCAGGTTCTCATTGAACGGGTCTGAGGTGGAGCCTGCGATTCTGAATTCTAGCAAACTCCAGATCATGCCGATGCCACTACTCTGGCTCGAGCTACTTTGAGCAGTAATACTTTAGGCAATAGAGAGACACTGAACATTTTGAGCAGCAACATGACTGTCGTCTGATTTGCTTCTTAGAAAAATCACTCCAAAAGCAATGAGGAGGCTTCAGCAAGGTAGAAGTATGCAGACAGGGTGAGAGATTTATCTTTTTTCTATATCTATAACACCTAGGATGGTGTCTGGCTCATATCAGATAATGTAAAGGAGTAGATTAGCCATTTATGATAGAGCTTTTACGTGAGAAGACAGAAAGAATAGATGACTCAAGTTATCCTAGGCCAATAAGCCAATATTATATAAAACACTCCTTCAGGCCAACAGATTGGGAATGTGTCTTAAGACAGCGGTTTTCTACCTTGTTTCTGGCCAAGGATCTGATTGCTTAAATGAAACCCTAAGTGGAGCCCCAATATGTATGTCAGATAAAAAATAATTAAGTGCCCTGGTTGGTGTGAGGGACCCTGGACCTCACACCTCACTCCTTCCCCTTTCTTTCCTCTCCTGGTGGCTGGCAGATTCCTGCTGCATCATCAGACTCTGGAAAGCATCAGGTGCCCCCATGAAGCCAGCCCAACACCTCCCCTGCCCTCAGGCTGGGTGAGGTGGCCCTTCAGAAAGATTATGGATGGAGGTTATCTGTTTCTGGCTTGGTTTCCCCTATCGGACAGTATAGACCTGCAGGAAAGGGCCATTCAAGAAGACCACCTCAGAATCCTTATGCCTGGCACAGGGACCTGGTCAGACGAGGCACTCAGAGAAGAGTGATGGGCAGAGGTGGACAGGTGACCCAGCAAGTCCCAATGAACAGGCTTAAATTCTCAGGGCCCCAGACACGTAACCCTGTCCCTTCCAGGCAGCAAAGATAGTGTGGGCAGCAGAGAGGTGCAGAGAATAGAGCTGAGATTGTAGAGTAAGACAGTTCTGGGTTAAAATCCCATGCAGGCACTCGCTCACTGTGCAACCCTGGATAAGTCACAAGCTTCTCTGGGCCTTGGCTTCTCATCAATCAAACAGAAGTAACAGGTCCTCCAGTGGAGGGATGCAGTGGAGAACGAGTGGGTTCGGGTGCAAGCGGCGCCTTCTAACCCAGGCAGCCCTCCTGCGTGCCCCGCTGTCGCGGCCCACAGCCTGCCTTTCTTGTGCGCAAGTGTCTGTATGTTGCATTTAAGTGGGATGCATCAGTCACGCCGACAAATCTCTGTGCCCCCGGGTGGTGTTCCTAACCAGTTAGAGGTTTGGCATTTATTCTCAACTGCTTGTTGTTATATTTTTCAAATAGCCGAGTATTTAAATATCATCAGTCTGATTGCTTCTAGAGATTTGTAACTTGTGCTGTGCCGGCGGGTGTTCCAGATGGCAGCTGCAGCCTCTTGGAAGGGACCAGGGACGGCAGAACAAGGAGATCGAGCCCCAGCGCTGCTCCTTGCCGGCTGGGCGACCTTGAATACAACCCTTCACCTCTGGGGAGCCTTGATTCTCTCAATAATGGGAACAAATATTTGTCGAGAGCTACATCCAGCTGCCCCTGTGACACTCCAGTGTCTGGATATAACTGTAGCCATCATCTTCATGATATGGTCCAGAAATTGAACCTCCTCATGTGGGCTCCCAAATCTCAACCTTAAAATAAAAAAAAAAAAAAAAAAAAAAAGAGCTGTGTGACTTAGGGCAAATCCACGCCCCCTCTGAACCTCAGTTCATATGAAATGGCAACACTTTGGCAAGCAAGGATCCCCAGGTGCATCCTGGGTGCCCAGTAGATGAGGGCCACTGTTTGTATTCACCCTTTATGTATTACTGACATTTACTTAGGATCACAAAGCCAGATCGCAGAGTGGGGTTCTGAGCCAGAACCCCACATTCCTGCCTGCCTGCCACATTTCCCTGCTGAAATGAGGATGTAAAACCTGCTTCTCAGGTCAGCAGAGGGTGAGTGAAGGGCATCTGATTGTCAGGGCTGTGTAGACTCTGAAGGGCCAGTTAGGAAATGCTCTGGCATTCTGTTTTCTCTCTGTGACCCCAGGGCCTCTCCCTCTGGGAAGGTCAATCCAATTGCTTGTCAGAGACTATAAATTATAAGCCCAGACTTTCTCTAGATGGTGTTCAACATCATTCCACAAGCCTTTCCCATTTGCTTCTCGGTTCAAGGCTCTGATTTAAACACCCTTCTCTTGCACTCAGGCGAAGAAGGGAAAGGGAACAGGCTCCTTCTTCTGGCATCAGGCCGAAGGGCACGCAAGTCAAGAGGGTTAAGGCCAAGGGGCCGGTTTCCAGCCATCTGGCCTCTCAGTGGGGCCTGGCCCTCCTGGGGGCTGGTCCCCGCTTTGTGATGCTTCCTCAGGGTGAGTACAGAGTCAGAGCCAAGCAAAGCCCTCTCTCTGAAGGGGGTTCAGGTTTCCCAAGGCCGCTGCTTTAGAGACCGCTCTCCTCCCCTCTTGGCTTTGCAGAGCCGGAGGAGGGCTGGGGCTCTGCTCTGGAAAGGTTCCAGAACACACCCCTTCTCCAGGCCCCCAGATGAGCCTGTGGGTCCTCAGAAAAGGCAGGGTGGCAGCTCTACAGATAACGCCCCATCTTACAGAAGAGGAAAGAACGGCCAAGGATGACCTGCCTGTGGCCCATCCCTCGTAAATGCAGGGCTGAGGTCCAAACTGGAACATTGTTCAGAATGGATACCCTTCCTATCTTTCCGGGACAGCGGGCCTTGCATCTCAGCACAGCTCTGGGCACACAGTAGTACATTTCTAGTAACTATTTCCTCAGTGAGTAGGTGAGGGGATAAATAATGATAAACGGAGATATCGGTATCCTGATGCAATAGTGTGGCTGGGGTGGAGAAATCTAAAACTTCAGGCCAGAATGCAATACCTTTTTCTTTTTTGATGGTTACTCTTGTTCTTTTTTTAATTTATTATTTTATTGAAAGATAGCTGCTTTACAGAATTTGGTTGTTTATAATAGCAGAAGCATCAATAGTAGTGGTCGCCACCACGGCAGCCAAGGGCTAAGTGTGTTCTTAGCCCTTTGCATATGTTAACTCAGTCCTCCCAACAACCCGATCCTACAGGTACAGTTATCCTCTCCGCTTTAGCTGTCAGGCATGGAGGGGTTAAATAATGTGCCCCGCTTCCATAGCTGGGGAGTGACAGAGCTGGGATTTGAACCCTAGCCGTCTGACTGCAGGGTCCATGCTCTTAATGGCTCTGCACTGCTTCCAAAGAATGTCCTCCTCTGTAAGCTGGAAACGGTGATGACCGACACTCTCCCTGTCACAGCTTTACAGGTCTTGGTGACTTCTGAGATGTGAAAGGCCTGCACAAGGACAGTGGACAGATCTGAGGAGCTGCCTAGGAGAGGCCAGGCTGGGTCCTAGAGAGCGTGACCCACCCCCCTGCGGAGTAAAGAGCCCCACCCACCCCGCATCCTCTCCGGGGTTGGAGTCAATCTTGAAGACTGGCACCATTAACCACTGAGCTTAATTAAATTAAAAATCGCTCAGTAATGTCCGACTCTTTGCGACCCCATGGACTGTAACCTACCAGGATCCTCCATCCACAGGATTTTCCAGGCAAGAGTACTGGAGTGGGTTGCTATTTCCTTCTCCAGGGGATCTTCCTGACCCAGGGATCGAACCCAGGTCTCCCGCATTGTAGGCAGATGCTTTACCGTCTGAGCCACCAGGGAAGTCCCTAACCACTGAGCTTAACAACCCCTCAAAAAAGGCAGAATTAATGGAGTGGCAGGAAGAGCTTCTTAATGAAAACAAATTGAGGGCTACAGTCAGGAGAACAAAGTGAGGGTCTGGCCCCAGGGAGCAGCGCTGCGGTGACCCAGGCGTAACATAAGCCAGCAGAGGGACCAGGGGCCAGAGCTCCCCCACAGAGAGGGTTCGGGCCCTCCTGAAAGGCAGAGGCAGCTGCAGCCGCCACGGGGGCCTCTGCTCAGCCCACCTGAGCCCACTGAAGCTCTGAGCAGCCCGGAGGCCCTGTTCTCTGTTCCTGGTGGCGGCTGTGAGGGTCACAGAGCCTTCTCAGCTAGAATCTGGGACAGAGTGGCTACGGGCATTGTGAGAAGGTCACCTTTGTGTACCAAGCAGCAGGGAGAGACCAAGAAGAGAGAAGGGGCACCCGGAGCAGGGGGGATGCAGAGCTTAGTGCTCACATCTGGGGGTCTCTTGTGAAAGGCTGAGAGCAGAGCTATTCAGCGGCCCCGTGTCTGCTGGGTGTTACAAGTTTGACTGGGACGCCCCGTGGGGATTTGGGACTGAGTGGTACAAACGTGAGACTAGTGCTAACAGGCACCTCTGATCCCAGGCCCTGGGGTTCACGCTGCAGCACAATTCTGTCCAGCTGGAATCTTGGTTTGATCAGAATCCTCTTAGCATGGGGATTGGCATTCCTGAAACATATGGAATTCATCCAACAACATTCCTCCCTAACTATGGGGTAGTAATTCATTTCCTTGTCTGTCTCACCCTCGAGATGCACAGAGAATTTAAGACAGACCTTTGCACTTAGAGGCAAAGTCCTGGGCTGCTCTAAGCGCTGCCTCTTGCTAGCTATATGACTCTGAAACAAGCACTTCACCTCTCTGAGCATCAGTTTTCTGTCTAATACAGGATCGTGATATAGCCTCTCAGAGGTATTTGTTCATTTATCCAGCCAGTCATTATTTATTAAGTGCCTACTCTTCACAAGGCTCAAAGCTTGAGATTTGGTGCTAAACAAGATAGACTTGATCTTCATCTGCTTAGAGCATATAATTAAGCAGCCACTCAAATATAAATGTAATTTTGAAAAATTCCCCCAAAAGTAGGTATAAAATGATGGATTAAATTGCCCCCAAAAGTGGGAAAATGTATAAACTCTTAAGTATACTCTTTAAACATTAGGTGTTATTCTTACTGTCCTCATAACATTTCTTCATTTTTTTAAGGTACTTTAATGATATGAGCCTCAGTTTCCTCATCTATACTATAGACATTATAATAATACCTGTATTAGGTAGCCCTCGTGACATATCACTGTAAAATACAGTGGCTTAAAATGATTATTTAAAAAGTTGTTAAAATATAGTTAATTTACAATTTTGTGTTAGTTTTAGATGTACAGCAAAGTGATTCTGCCATATATATATAGAGTATACAGGGGCTTCCCTTGTGGCTCAGCTGGTAAAGGATCCACCTGCAATGCTGGAGACCTTTGTTCAATCCCTGGTTGGGAAGATCCCCTGGAGAAGGGAAAGGTTACCCACTCTAGTATTCTGGCCCAGAGAGTTCCATGGACTGTACAGTGCATGGGGTTACAAAGAGTCAGTCATGACTGAGTGACTTTCACTTTCACAAATATATATGTATATAATGAATACATATGCATGCTAAGTTGCTTCAGTCGTGTCCAACTCTTTGCTATGCTATGGTCTGTAGCCTGCCAGGCTCCCCTGTCTATGGGATTCTCCAGGCAAGAATATTGGAGTGGGTTGCCATGCCCTCCTCCAGGGATCTTCCCAACTCACGGATTGAACCCATGTTTCTATGCCTCCTTCATTGGCAGGCAGGTTCTTTACCACTAGCACCACCTGGGAAGCCCTGTGTGTGTGTGTGTGTGTGTGTGTGAGTGTGTGTGTATTCTTTTTTTTACATTTTCTTCCCTTATAGGTTATTATAAGATATTAGGTATAGTCCCCTGTGCCATACAGTAGGTCCTTGTTGGTTATCTGTTTTATGTATAGTGGAGTATATGTTTTAATCCTCAATTAATTAGGAGTTTGGGATTAAAATGATCACTTATTGGTTCCTGCTTCTGGGGGTCAGAAATTTGGGCTGGGCGGAGCTGGATGGTTTGGCTGCTGCCCTCCGGGCTCAGTCCTCTGGCACAGTCTCCAGGGGCTGGTTGCCTCAGCCTTGTGTCTCTAGCAACAAGCTGGACAACCCAGGCCTCGTTACATGGTATAACAAACGTAGCAAAAGAAATCAAGGCCAGACACTCACCGGTTTTTCATGCCTCTGGTTCCTGGTTGACAATGTCCCTCTGCCCCCTTGGTCAACAATCACGGCCAACCCTGGAGTCAACAGGGAGACTCCTCAAGGGTGTGGTACAGAGGGGTGTCCTTACAAAAGCAGTGTGCCCCCAGTTCTAAGCTCCAGAGGCGTCCTGCAGGTTTTGTAGCAGGTACACAGCGCCCCCACCGGTGGGCTTTGTCTTAGCACTAGCACCTGCATCTAGTAGATGCTTCGGAGCTGCTTGTTGCTGTTTAGTTGCTAAGTTGCCTCCGACTCTTTTGCGACCCCATGGACTGTAGCACGACAGGCTGTCCTGTCCATGGGATTCCCCAGGCAGGAACACTGGAGTGGGTTGCCATTTCCTTCTCCAGGGGACCTTCCCAACCCAGGGATAGAACTCAAATTTTCTGCGTTGTCAGGTATGTTGTTTACCACTGTGCCACCAGAGAAGCCCTAAGAATTGGTAGATGAATATGTATCTGAGCAGTTTGCTGCCTTACTGGAGTAAACAAGACTTCACACAGGAAACAAGTAGCAAGCAGTTAGTCAAAACGACATGTGAAATATGGCATCATGGCTGGAAACCATAAGATGCCAGAGCCATTTCTGATATTGAGACAGCATCAGGCTTTTGAATTTTCAATTCTAGTGTTTTCCGAGTGACAATGACCAAAAAAGAACCTTTTCAAAGGGCAACCAGGCTAGAGGCAAGGCGGATGGGAATTGAATTAGGAGAAGGCACAGAGGTACTTATCCTCAACAATAATGTAACGTTTACTCCTGGTGGTTACTGAGCCCTTATTTATGTGCCATACATAGAATTAAGCATCGTCACAGATAGCCTCATTTAAGCCTCAAACCCTGGAAGACAGTATATACTATTCCCATCTTACAGGTGAGGAAAGTGAAGCTCAGACAGTTTCTTCATCCAAAGTTGTACAGTAAGTACATAGTAGATCCCAGGTTTAAGTCTAGGTTGGTCTGACTCATAATACTTAATTTTTTCTCTTCCAGGCTGAACTTTTTTAAAAAAAATTAAGTTATATTGATCTACAATATTATACAAATTACAGGTATGCAATATAATTTTAAAAGTTATACTCCATTTATAGTTATTATAAAATACTAGCCTTGTTCCCGTGTTATACAATATATCTTTGTAGCTTATTTTATACATGCTAGTTTGTACCTCTTAATTCCTTACCCTTCTCTGATACTCCTCCCTTCCCTCTCCTCACTAGTTAACTACTAGTCTGTTCTCTATGTCTGTGAGTCTGCTTCTTTTTTGTTTTATTCCCTAGTTTACTATATTTTTTAATTCCACATATAAAGTGATACCATGCCATATTTGTCTTTCTCTGTCTGACTTATTTGACTTAGCAAATGCCCTACAAGTCCATCCAGGTTGTTTCAAATTGCAAGATCTCAATCTCTTTATGGCTGAGTGGTATTCCATTACATCATCTTTATCTGTTCATCTGTCAGTGGACATTTGGGTTACTTCCACATTTTGACAACTGCAAATAACGCTGCTACAGACATTGGGGAGCATGTATCTTTTAAAATTAGTGTTTTTGTTTTTCTGGATATAAAATTGATGGGAGGGGAGAGGAGAGGAATTGCTAGGTCATATGGTAGTTCTAGGAGAAGTCAATGGCACCCCACTCCAGTACTCTTGCCTGGAAAATCCCATGGACAGAGGAGCGTAGAAGGCAGCAGTCCATGGGGTCACTGAGGGTCGGACACGACTGAGCGACTTCACTTTCACTTCTCACTTTCATGCATTGGAGAAGGAAATGGCAACCCACTCCAGTGTTCTTATCCCAAGGACGGGGGAGCCTGATGGGCTGCCATCTATGGGGTCTCACAGAGTCGGACACGACTGAAGCGACTTAGCAGCAGCAGCAGCAGCATGGTAGTGTTATTCTTAGTTTCTTGAGAAATCGTCATACTGTTTTCCACAGCAGTGGCTGTACCAATTTTAATTGAAATTTTTGTTAAGATAATTGTAGTTTTCTGTGCAGTTGTAAGAAGTAGTCCAGAGATATCCAGGGTCCCCTAGTCCCAGGTTCCCCCAGTAGTATAGTAACATGTTCCAAAAATACAGTAAGAGAATAGATATGACAACCAGGGTATGGACGTTGGTACAACCCACTCGTTTTATTCAGATTTCCTCAATTTTACTTATACTTATTTGTGTGTGTGTGTGTGTTTACTTCTACACTATTTTGTCATCTGCATCCAATCAAGACAGTGAGCATTTCCGTTACCACAAGCACCCCTCTGCCTGCCCTCTTCTAGCCACACCGCCTTCTTCCCACCCTTCCCCATCCCTAACCTCTGGCAGCTACTAATCTGTTCTCCTTTGCTAAAAGGCTGTCATTTCAAAAGTGTTCTATAAATGGAATCATGCAGTCCGTAGCCTTTGTGATTGGCTTTTTTCACTCAGCATAATTCTCTAGAGATTCATTAGTATCATCAATTCATTCCTTTTTCTCACCAAGTAGTATTTCCATGGCATTCCATTTACCTGGCCATTCGCCTATGGAAGGACATCTGGACTGGTTCCAGTTTTTAACTATTGTGAGTAGGGCTTCTGTGAACATCTCTGTACAGATCCTTGTGTAAACATATGTTTTTGTTTCTGAGGGACAAATGCCCAAGAGGGAAACCACTTGGTTGTATAGTAATTGGATGTTTAGTTTCATAAGAAACTGCCAAGCTGGTTTCCAGAGGGGCTCTACTGTTTTGCATTCCTACCGGAAATTATGAGTGGGTGATCCAGAGCCTCTGCACCCTCGCCAGCGTTCAGAGTTGTCACGATTTTTCACCTTCGCTCTTCTGGTGGGTGTGTGGTGACCCTGGGGCTTCATTTGCATTCCCCTGCTGGCCGGTGATGTTGAACATCTCTTCGTGTGCCATCTGCATATCCTCTGCAGTGAAATATCTGTTCATCTTTGGGCCATTGTCTAATTGGGTAATTTTTTTTTTTTCACTACTGGGTTTTGAGAGTTATTTATGCGCTCTAGATGCTAGGCTTTTGTTGAATATGCGGTTTGCAAATATCTTCTCCCACCCCGTAGCTTGTCCTTTCATCTTTTTGACAAGTCTTCCACAGAGCATGAGCTGGAGTTTCCATGAGTTCCAGTTGTATCATTTTGGGGAGGGATTGGGCTTTTGACATACAGCTTGTGTTTTTCACCACTGTGCTCTTCTGGAGCTTGAGGGGGAGAGAGCGTGATCTGAAGCGGAGGGGTAGGGCTTCTCTGTGAGATTTTAAGGTAGAGATAAGGTCAGTGGGAAGTCTCCCAAAGGAAGGCAATTTCAGCTCACCATCAACCACCAGAATGAACTAAGGTCAGGCTTAGGGTCTGAAATATGTTAGGAATAAGCAGTGTCATCGGAGATCAAGCAAAGGCTGGGCTCCACGAGGATGCAGAGGGAAGCAAACATCGATGGGCTGGCCCACTACATCCTTGGCGCTCCCTTCTAACTCTGAGAATAGAGAGTGGTCTCTGAGTTACCCCTACCTGATGTGATGCATCTAATAAACACATCCCCCAGAGACGGTCCAGCTTGCAACACTTAGAAGGCTTTGGATGCCCATCTGGACCTCATTGGGCCAGGTTGAACCAGGCTCCACAGGAGGTAGCCAGTGATGCCATAAGGCTTGCAGTCGTCCTGTCTCAGGGCCGAATGCACCAGCCAGAGGCTTAAAAGGCCCAGCGTCAGGGTCGGGGCCTCTTCCTTGTCCTCTGTCCCCAAGCCTGGGGGCCAGGGGCAAGCCCAACCACCCTACCTCCACCCCAGCCTCCTCTTCTTCACTCAGACTGCCAAGCAGAATCCCTTTCTTTACGGCATTTCAGTTCAGTTCAGTTCAGTTCAGTCACTTAGTCGTGTCCAACTCTTTGCAACCCAACAGACTGCAGCACGCCAGGCCTCCCTGTCCATCACCAACTCCCAGAATTTACTCAAACTCATGTCCATTGAGTCGGTGATGCCATCCAACCACCTCATCCTCTGCCATCCCCTTCTCCTCCCGCCTTCAATCTTTCCCAGCATCAGGGTCTTTTCAAGTGAGTCAGTTCTTTGCATCTGCTGGCCAAAATATTGGAGTTTCAGCATCAGTCCTTCCAATGAATATTCAAGACTAATTTCCTTTAGGATGGACTGGTTGGATCTCCTTGCAGTCCAAGGGACTCTCAAGAGTCTTCTCCAACACCACAGTTCAAAAGCATCAATTCTTCAGTGCTCAGCTTTCTTTATTTAGGAGACTTAATTACCACAAGCAAAGTCCTTTGAGGCCTTGGATGAAAGGGATGGGAGCCATGCAAGCTTGATTAGGTGTGTAGAACCCTGGGCACAATTAACTCCATGAGAGACTGGCCCTGCCTTTATCTGTCTCCAGTTCTATGTGACTTACAGCAGCTAATTATTGAAGTAAAAATTACCTGACCACCCAGCTGCTGGAAAGAGGGCCCTAATATCTATTAAGTCTGCCTTTAATTATTGGAAATGGCGGCAGCTTCAGGCAACTGGGGTTTCCCCATTTTTACGAGCCTTTTCCTCCACCTCTTTGAGACTTGAGTACACGGAGATGGAAGCAAAATTCTGCCCAAGCCGCTTCTGTCTCCCTTGCTTTCCCACCTGGACATCCATTTCTGGGGCACCTTTGCTGATAAGCTTTGTCTGCAGGGAGCACCCCTCCTGGCACTTCCCACAAGGGGCTTTGCACTTTTCCAGAACCCCTGGCCCTTGACACAGCACTCTGAATTGCACTCTGTCTGTGTGGTGTTGTGTGTGTCTGTCTCTTTGGGAACATAAAGGCAGACCTTAGGCATGGATTATGTGGGACCTGCCCCACCCCCACCCCATGTTGCAAAAAAGAAAACAGAGGCCATGGACGGAAACACAAGGAAGCTGAGAGCGCCCGGCTCTTCTCTCACGGGCTGTCGCAGCCTCTGAGCCCCATCTCCACCTCTCCGTGACCACAAGGCCCTGGGCCGCTCTCAGAGGGCACAGCAGTTGCAACCTTTGCACATCTTAGAGTCCGGATTAAATTCTGGGATCAAGGGAATTAGTGGTAAAACCAAGAGTCTCACTGTTTCCAAGAGCCGTAATCTAGCCCTGCTTCTCCGTGGGGCTGGTCTTCCCCTCTAGCTCTCCCCACTCAGGGCTCCCCCGCTTGCAGAGTGGAGGCCTGACCCAGGAACCCCAGGTCATTACAGGGTAAGCCTTGAATACCACAGGGGATGTGCGATTAATCGGCCTATCTCTCCCCACTCCTGCTTATCTCAAAGTGTGGTCTCAGAACAAACCCCTAAAAAATGAGAAATCGGTGCGGGGCCATTGTATACATTTTACAGAGAGTCGAGAGGGCTTTAGCACTTATACTGGTTTTCTAGGGAGAAGGAAAGAGGACCCTTTTCAGGGGGTGCTGCACTGCAGAAGAGACTGTTTCCCAAGGTGGTGGTCATGGAAATATTGAGTCTCAGCACACAGGGTACCTCCCTTTCAAAGAAGCCACACAGGTTTGAGCTGCCCCATGGGAATATGGAGTCCAGTGCTGAAGAGAGGGTGAGGGACATGCAGACTGTGCCCCGTGAGAGAGGCATGTGAGCAATCCTGAGCACTCTCTTCCCCCTGTCCCCCGGGTAACTCCTTTGGGCTTCCCTGGTAAAGATGGTAAAGAATCTGTCTGCAATGCAGGAGACCTGGGATCGATCCCTGGGCCAGGTAGATCCCCTGGAGAAGGCAATGGCAACCAACTCCAGTATTCTTGCCTGGAGAATCCCAGGGACAGAGGAGCCTGGCGGGCTACAGTCCATGGGGTCTCAAAGAGTCAGACATGACTGAGCGACTAAGCACAGCACACAGCCTTCCCTCCTCAGCTCAGGTGTCACCTCCTTCAGGACCCCCGAGCTGGTGACCCTCTTCGCCCAAGTGTCTGTGTCAGCTGCTCTTTTGTGTTCACTGTGTTGGAATCACCGTAGACACGTCTGTCCTCTGACTGCTCTGGTCAAACTACTTGTCCCCCAAGTCTCACCCTAGATTGTTTTAGGGGAAGGAGGGTTGTGGAGAAGGAAGGATTAATTACTTGCAGCAAGTAAGGAGAACAATGGGATCTTTTACCAAAGCAGTTCAGCAGTTCAGTTGCTCAGTCGTGTCTGACTCTGCAACCCCACAGACTGCAGCACACCAGGCTTCCCACTCCATCCCCAACTCCCGGAGCTTGCTCAAACTCATGTCCATCGAGTCAGTGATGCCATCCAGCCATCTCATCCTCTGCCGTTCCCTTCTCCTCCTTTTGCTAAAGCTGTGTCTCCCCAAAGAGCAAAGTTGGAGAAGTTTTAAACTAAGGGTATGTGCTATTCGTGAAAGGACTTGAGCAGAGGAGAACTGAAAATAGAATGGGGGCAGAGGTTGACAGAGCCCAAGCTTTATTTGATTGAGGTCAGGAGGATGGATTTCATCCCATCTTCCATCTGAATGTGTGAGGACCTTAGCTTCTAGAGTCAGGACTTACTGAAGCTCAGGTTCTTTATGTCTCATGGCAGAAAGAATTTAGTGAGAGGCAAAGTGACAGATAAGAAGTGGATTTATTTAGAGAGCTGCACATTCCATAGACAGAAAGTGGTCTGTCTCAAAAGGTGAGGGAGACTGTGGAAGAAACACACTCCACAGTGGGGGGGGGATCTCAGAAGGCGAGAAACCTCACCCTAGGTCTGATGAAGCCTCGTTAGATGGGAAAAGGGAGTGAGATGGATGAACCTGGGGAAAGGTGACTGGGATGCTGAGATGTTCCATCTGATGAGAAGACTCAAGGACACACAGATTGGTCCCTCTTCAGCCCAGACGGCTGCCAGCACAAATTGTTAGACTCATTGCCTGAGACCCCAGGGGGCAGAGCTGAGGCCTGTGGAAAGAAGCTGAAAGGAAGCAGGTGTGGCTCCATGGCAGGAAGCACAATCCCACAGCCACAGATGTCTCTGGAGGCAGTCAAGTCCCTGGTTCTGGAAGGGTGTGACCACCCGGTGTGGGTGGGACATGGACCTGCTGACCTTTGCTGGTGCTTTCACTCTTAAGACCATAAATGCCACATTTTCTGACTCTGCGATGTCACCATTTGTAAAGGGGAATCATTGGCAGGCAAATAGCTTTGGGAGAGGAGACTGTAGTTGGAGGAATCTGGACACTACAGCCCCAGTGATAGCTCCTGTTGGCTGAGGACTGACTTTGTTCTGTGTCCTGCATGGGCTCGGCCCTGAGGGTTCATAGCCGGGGCCGCCCTGGTGGGAGTTCCCCCAGCCAGAATTAGAGACCTGTGCCCGTACAGCAACCATGGGCCCTTTGGTGCCTGACCCCGTGACAAGCCTTCCAACAGAAGGGCGACATGGCTCCTGTGGGCAGCGGGACCATCTGTCACCTGCCTGCCAGCCGCTGATGAGGGATGTCCCCACAGCCAGGCTGGGCACAGGACCACAGTCCACCATGTCCCCAAGGAAGCCCTTTCCCTGGCCCACAGTGCTGGCTTTCTGGGCAGGAACACTTAGAGGCGAAACTGTACAAGTCCAGGGGAGGTGCTAACTTAGTTGATCAGAAGAATTAACGCTGCTTAAAACACAAGGTGGAAGAACAGATAGAACATTTAAGCACATTAGGATAAGGGGTGATGTGAGAAGCAGTACGGGTTCTGATTAAAAGCTTGAGCCCGAGGGTCACAGAGACCCAAGTTTGAATCCTGGCTCTTCCCCTTCCTTGCTGTGGTCCTCTGGGCAAAGCACTTAACCTCTAAACATCCCAGTTTCTTTCGTCTGTTAAAAGAGAATGGTTCTGGGGCTTGGTGAGGGCTAAATGAGGTAATGCACATCAAGTCCTTGCCCTTCACTGCCCTTGTCGTAATCACTGTCTCGGCACTTTAAAAGGCAGGGGATTCCCTAATGTGTCAGGTCAGAGAAATGTGCTCTGGGGGCTGCCACAGGGAGCACAGAGCACCTGGATTCCAGTCTTGGCATTTTGTGTGAATGGAGCATCCCTTTGCTACTCTGAGCCTCAGTTTCCAAATCTGTAAAGTGGGGATACTGGTGCCTGCCTCTGTGGCTTGTGCATAAACCAGCACAGTACCTGCCACAGATGAGGTGCCTCTCTCCCTGGCATTCACCTTCATATCATGCTGGAATTGAAAACAAAGGACTCGCCAGAGCAGACTTTGAAGGACTAAGGAAAGTTAAAATTTATGATGACTTTCTGCATGTACACACACACACACACACATGCTGCCCAGGACTTGCATTTTGCAGAACACATTTTAGCTCTGAAATATTTATGGGCACTTTTTGACACACTAAGAACTGAAAATATCACCGTGTGCTTGTGTTAAAGAAAACTTATAAAACTTTAGTCCAGTAGGAATTCAGTCAATTTCCTGGCTCGTCTCTGGTCATTTCTGAGGTTGCAGGGAAACCCAGGGTGGTAACAGCCCCCGTTTCCCTGAGGCTCTGGCAGGGGCAAAGGGTCCTAGGCAGGGCCGTACGTCTGATGAGGTCTCTGTGTGAATGCTCCAGGCCCCTGCCCTCATAAATATTGCTGGAGCCTATGTGCAGGGCCCAGGTTGGCCTTGTGAGTTTTTCCCAAACACCAAAAGCTTTGTTTCCCCATATCCTCTTCTCTTCCTGAATCCCACATCCTTGCCTTTCTTGGAGGCCTGCTCCCACCTCCAGAAAACCAGCTAGAGCAAGGCTCTCCGACCTCCAGGATCTAAGGCCTGCTAATCTGAGGTGGAGCTGATGTTCTAATAGCAGACATAAAGTGCACAATAAATGTAATGCATTTGACTCATCCCGAAACCATTCCCTACCCCAAGCCTGGGTCCATGGAAACACTATCTTCCCTGAAACCGGCTCCTGGTGCCACAGAGGCTGGGGACTGCCAAGCCAGAGAGCACGCTCTGCTGGGGTTTCCAGGCGCAAGTTTCTTACCACCTGCCTTTTCACTTTGTACTGTCCACTTACGCTATAATCGCTCACAGAAATATCTTTTTATTTCTTCTACCAGCCTGCTCACTCCTCACCTCTCAAGCTTGACCTGAAACCTCTTTCCCTCTCTGAAGTCTGAACTCGGTCTGTTCCCAGTCTCCCTCACCACCCACCCCCGCCCCTCCACTTTCATCCAGGCTGTGACCTAGAACGCTCTTCCTCAGACTCTAGGTTGGCAACCCGTCCATATTTCTATTTTAGTAGTCTAGAATAAGATAGAAAACATCAGATTCCACTCTTGAGGAAAGATTAGGCATGCTTTTTGAAGTTTTTTGTTTTTGTTAAAAATCTGTGGATTCAAGTGGGTGAAATAAATGTATTTTTTACTATAGGTCAGAGAAAATGGGGAAATCACAGATCGAGACTTTGTTCTCTCCTTACCTCAAGACCATCTAGCCTGGCTCGCTTTTACGTGACTTTCTTTGGTCATGGTTTGGATGTCACTTTCTCTGGGCAGTGGTTCTTGACTCGCCTCTGCACCTTTGGTCCACCCGACCTACATTCGCAGCCATTCTGGTGTGCCTCCCCAGCCTAATTTGTCTAGAAACTCCAAGCTGTAGGAAACTCATTTGTCTTGTCCACTGAAGCCTCACACAAGGCTTGCAGACCTGGGTAGGGAGTCAGTGTTGAGGGAGGCAGGGACGAGAGGAGAGGGGAGGAGGGGAGGCAGGAAGGCAGTCTCATGCCTCGCCGCCATGCATCTTCCGCAGCACTTAGCAGGAAGGGTCCTTAGCGATCACTTACTAAACAACTTAACCTCTGGCTCTAGGTGTGCAATACCTTTCTTCAGGATTAAACATTTTCTTCTGATTCAAATCTAGACCCTGACATTTGGAAGCCATGTGATTTAAGAGTAAATCACTTAATCTCTTTGAGCTTGTTATCTCATTTGTAAACTAAGAGTAAATAAGAGAAAATATGAAATAAGAGGATAACATCTAACCTGCCGAGTTGTTGCAGGGATTAGAAACAATACCTACAAAGCTCCGGCATGAGTAGGTGTTCAATTAACCGCTGTTTTACCGTCGCTGCCTCTTTTGCCGTCATCAGCACGTGTCTCCACATTCACACACTGTTCAAGCCTTCAGATCCATCTGCATCCAGCTCCAAGGAAAAGAAAAAAAAAATATATATATATATATATATATATATATGGATTTTAGAATCGCTGGCTTACTGGCTGTGTGAACGTTGTCAACCACCTGGCTCGCTGAGCCCACTCTCTAAACTGAGAAGTGATCAGGGGGCTTAACTGGTTCACACTCTGTGCTTCCAGTGCAGTGGGCATGGATTTGATTCCAGGTCAAGGCACAGCCACCAAAATAAGAAGTAACTAGGGTTCATGTGGGTCTGTGTGGGAAGCACCAAGCACAGCATTCAGTGCAGACTTGATTCTTCCCGACCTTTGTCCAGAGCCCACACTCCTTCACTGTAGACCGACCAAAAGTGAGGAGAAGGTCATGCAACTATGGTGGTTTAGTCGCTAAGTTGTGTCCAACTCTTGCAACCCCATGGACTATAGCCTGCCAGGTTCCTCTGTCCATGGGATTCTCCAGGCAAGAACACTCGAGAGGGTTGCCATTTCCTTCTCCTATACAAGTGTGGTTCATGGTTTCTCGAAGCACCCTTCGTTGATGGTACCTATGGCTGACACCCCAGAGTGACGGGGAGCTGCCCCCACAGAACTCACATCCTGCTCATCTCTGGACACGAGTTCTAGCACAAGAGTGGTCTCTAACAGGTTGTGGAAATGCACTCCTCTGCAAAGGTAACTTTGTGTGCTCAGGGCTTACCTGTAGAAGAGTTTCAGCGGGCAAGAGGGGTGTTTCTGGTAGAGGTGACTTGGGCTGTGGATTATTCTGCAGTCAGTGAGAAGCAGCAGAGGAAGGGTCAGGAGGGTCAGGTGGGGAACTCGGAGGGCAGCAGGCTAAGGAGGGACTGACTGCATAGGCATGGACGTGTGTGGGTGCTTCTGTCCTCCAGCGCATGGTTGGGGGCTGCAGGGCTGAACTGACACCCTTCCCCGGCACTGCCCCCACCCCTCCAGGGTCTCCGCATCCCTCTACTGCACACCCTTGCTCCATCAGGAGCTTTTCTCCACTGTCACTTCTTTCATCCCAACCTTCTCTTTTTCTCTCGATTAAATGCCAGCTTCAGTGTGAACCATGACCAATCTCCCATCTGTTTAAAAGAAGTAAATATTTACTGAATTACTATATTAAGACTAAAATGGAAAAAGTGAAAAGGAAATGAGAGCAAGGCAAATGTTCTCCTTGCCTCTCCTTTGGAACAGGGAAGCCATGAATTTGAGAACTGTGTTCTTAATAATTTGTAATTACTGAGCCTTTGCCTCACAGCCAGTGTCTTCAGTCAACAGGTACATGGTGATAAGAGACATAGTCATCCACCAGTTTAACAGCCAAAACTGCATCTCGGACTTTTTTAACATATGTTTCCAAGGCCATATTCCCTCTCCAGTTATAATTGACATGTAACTGGAGCCTTCTAAGACTAAAATGTGGGATTTTCCTGATGATAATAATGACTAGCATGTATTTCTTTTTTTAAATCTTATTGAAGTATAGTTGATTTACAATGTTGTGTTTAATTTCTGCTGTACAGCAAAGTGATTCAGATATATATAGATATATAGATATATATTCTCTTCCATTATGGTTTATCACAGGTGTTCAATGTAGTCCTCTGTGCTATACAGTAGGACCTTTTTCTTTATGTATTAACTCATTTCATCCTCAGAACAACCTCAGAGATTGGTACTATTTGAATGAGGAAACTGCAGCACAGAGAGGTTAAATAACTTGACCAAGGTCACACAGCTGGGAAGTGGTAGACATATACTTCAAACCCAGGTTGCCTTTGAAATTTAAAAATCATACATCCAAGCAATGCCTTTAGTTCAATCCTAGTTGTTCCTAGCACACATGGCCTAAATGTAACTACCCACAGTTTATATCGCTTAAGATTGGTAAGAAGGGATAAAGTAGCTGCCAAGTAATTTTACTTATTCATTCACTCAGCAGACATTTCATGAACACTCAGGAGGCCAGGCCCACCTTCAGCCTCCTGCAGTCAGGAGGAGATGCAGACGTGAACACAGACTATCCAGTCAGCTGGATGTTCTGTGATGCAGCAGGCATGCACAGAGGTGTGAAGGCCACAGAAGGTGGGCCAGATGGAGAAGAGCTTTCCATTTTGACCAAGAAAATGGAATTCATCCGGAAGGCTCCACAGGGCAGCTAGAGGGACAAAGGCAGGCAGTGGCATGACCTGGCACAGTCCATAAAGGCAGTACCATTCAGGGGTTATATCCATGTGCTGAGCTGAGTCACCTAGGTCCAAACTGTGGTTCCATCACTGAAGAGCTGTGTAACCTTGGGCAGGATACTTAACCTCATTAATTTCTCATCTGTACTTTGCAGAGAACTCTAGTACCTATAACACTGGATTGAAGTGAGAATTAAAATGTTATCACATAAAATTATAGTAAAAGTTATGAAGTAAAACACTCCCTAATAGCTACTAAATAGAACAGTATATTGGATATTAATAATGCCATTATTCATATTATGAACTATTAGTGACCAATTAACATTAAAATTAATTGAGTGCTTATTATTATCACCACCATCATTATTGTTACTTGAAGTAATTGGTTGGAGGTAAGGAGTCAGAGAGAACCGAGTTGAGGTGGCCGTCCCCATAAATCCTTATCCAAATTAGGCTGAACCATTGTTGTTCACTTGCTCAGTCATGTCTGACTCTTTGCAACCCCATGGACTTCAGCACGCCAGGCTTCCCTGTCCTTCACCAGCTCCCGGAGCTTATTCAAACTGTTGTCCATTGAGTCAGTGATGCCATCCAACCATCTCACCCTCTGTCATCCCCTTCTCCTCCTGTCTTCAGTCTTTCCAAGCATAAGGATCTTTTCCAGTGAGTCAACTCTTCGCATCAGGTGGTCAAAGTATTGGAGCTTCAGCTTCAGCATCAGTTCTTCCAGTGAATATTCAGGGTTGATTTCCTTTAGGATTGATTGGTTTGATCTCCTTGCAGTCCAAAGAACTCTCAAGAGTCTTCTCCAACACCACATTTCGAAAACATTCTTCAGCACTCAGCCTTCTTTATGATCCAGCTCTCACATCCATACATGACTACTGGAAAAACCATAGCTTTGACTATACAGACCTTTGTTAGCAAAGTAATGTCTCTGCTTTTTAATACTCTATGTCATAGCTTTTCTTCCAAGGAACAAGTGTCTTTTAATTTCATGGCTGCAGTCACCATCAGCAATGATTTTGAAGCCCAAGAAAATAAAGTCTGTCACTTTTTCCATTGTTTCCCCATCAATTTGCCTTGAGGTGATGGGACCAGATGCCATGATCTTCATTTTTTGAATGTTGAGTTTTAAGCCAGCTTTTCACTCTCCTATTCACTCACCTGCATCAAGAGGTTCTTTAGTACCTCATTGCTTTCTGCCATAAGGGTGGTGTCATCTGCAGTTCCAAGGTTGTTGATATTCCTCCTGTCAATCTTGATTCCATCTTGTGCTTCCTCCAGCCTGGCATTTTGCATGCTGTACTCTCCATATGAGTTAAATAAGCAGGGTGATAATATACAGCCTTGATATACTCCTTTCCCAATTTGGAACCAGTCCATTATTCCATGTCCGGTTCTAACTGTCGCTTCTTGACCTGCATGCAGATTTCTCAGGAGGTAGGTAAGGTGGTCTGATATTCCCATCTCTCTAAGAATTTTCCACAATTCATTGTGATCCACACAAAGTCTTTCATGTAGCCAATGAAACAGAAGTACATGTTTTTCTGGAATGCTCTTGCTTTTTCCTATGGATGTTGGCAATTTGATATCTGGTGTCTCTGCCTTTTCTAAATCCAGCTTGAACATCTGGAAATTCTCAATTCACGTACTGTTGAAGCCTAGCCTGGAGGATTTTGAGCATTACTTTGCTAGCATGTGAAATGAGTGCAATTGTATGGTAGTTTGAGCATTCTTTGGCATTGCCTTTCTTTGGGATTGGAATGAAAACTGACCTTTTCCAGTCCTGCGGCCACTGCTGAGTTTTCCAAATTTGCTGGGATATTGAATGCAGCACTTTCACAGCATCATCTTTTAGGATTTGAAATGGCTCAGCTGGAATTCCATCACCTCCACTGCTTTGAGTAAAAAGCCAGCACTGGGCTATGATTTCAGTTTAGAGAGTTATAATCAGCCATTTTCAAAAAATGAAAGAGAATGAAATAGGAAATATGAGAGTGCATTTCCCCTCATGGTAGTAACTTTTATATCTTTTTTTCCATTTCATACAAACACACTCACATACATATATCTGTGTATCAACTCAAAACAGAAGATATTTTTCAAATTATGGATTTTAGACAGAAAATATTTTGCAGACCCTGGAATAGAAAGTATCATCCCCTGTCTTCCCTGTGGTCCTGGTCCTCAGGTACTCAGAAGATCATTGCTTGACAGCTTGTGTCAGGAGGCCTAGCATCAAGAGGGCAGAGCTCAGTGCCCTGAGGCCCCAGGAAGATGATTTGTGTGCTGTGTATCCTAGATCAAACCCCCTTATCCCAGCACTAATTTCCAGGGCCATGTTGAAAACTGAGCCCCCAAAATGTCCTTTATTCATTTCAACTAGCTCTAATTATAACCCTAAGGACTGTAGTCTGCCTAGAAATGCTGGCTTTGCCACTAGCTCACCATATGCCCCTGGGTAGGAGATGGTAGGGCTCTGGGTTATTGTGGCCTCATGTATAAAATGGGGGGGGTGCATATAGTTGTCATATATACTTCGTGGTTATTTTGAGGCACCAGTAAAGTCACAAATACTTGCACTCTTGAAGATCATGGAAAACTATGTAGAGGGAAGTCTGCAGCAGACACTCGGGATCCGTGATAAATCCCAAAGGCATCTAGTGGTAACCTCAGATGTTTTCTTGCAGAGAAAGTGCTGCAGTTTTCTGGGTTAGGACATATGACCCCATTTGAGTGGGTCCAGAGGGCCCTTTAATAAGACAGACAAAGGTTGCATTGGAACCTAGCTAAGCTCTGCCCTGGGGGACTTGGGAAGGAAGAGTGCCTCCTCAGGCCAAAGGGATACTGATACCTCATGATCAGAGGCAGAACTTGGGTCAGTTTTGTTCTGGCTAGTGGTTTCCATCGGTGTGTTTAGTTTGGCCTATATATAATAATGGATAACATTTAAAAATCAGACATTTTACATCCAAGTCTAAATTTCCAGCCTCCCCGTAAACTCCTATGTCACAGCATGGGCAGGCACTGAACACCACTGCCCCGCTGGACAGACCTACCACCCTCCTTGTTGGTCCCTGAGACTCCTTGATGGCAGCTCTTCCTCTGTTGCTTCTCTATTAGGACATGACACAACAGCACATTGTGTATGCCCATGTTGCTCTGAAAAGTGGAACTATGAAAGGCCTGAGAAGGTGGTATGTTTCAGGAAAGAGCTCTAATCATACTTTGTGCAGGATATTCTGCTTTCCTCCTGTGCTGACCTCCTGACTCTTGCAGGGGGCTGGCTACGTTTGGACCCCAACGCCAAAGGAAGACATATGGAAAGAGAAAGAGGGTGACATAACAGCTTTTAAAAATGTCAATGGCACCCCACTCCAGTACTCTTGCCTGGAAAATCCCATGGATAGAGGAGCCTGGTGTGCTGCAGTCCATGGGGTTGCTGAGAGTCGGACACTACTGAGCGACTTCACTTTCACTTTTCACTTTCATGCATTGGAGAAGGAACTGGCAGCCCACCAGGCTCCCCCGTCCCTGGGATTCTCCAGGCAAGAAGGAGCCTGGTGGGCTGCCATCTATGGGGTTGCATAGAGTCAGACACGACTGAAGTGATTGAGCAGCAGCAGCAGCAGCAGGGCAAAATAGTCAAGATGCGGAAAAGAGAATAGGAGGTGAGGAGCTTCCCATCAATCAGATACCCTGGCAAACCCCAGACGTATACAGCAGGTGCTGTGGCGCCTCCAATGAGATGGAGGAGTCTGGAGGTGAGGGAGTTCTCTGATTGGCACGGTTGCCAGGACCAGCCTACCTGTAAGGACACTTTTGTGCAGTGGGAGGGAGGGGACTCACCTGGGAATAATAAAATAGGAAAACTGGGGCTTTAGAGTCAAACAGACCTGGTTTCAGATCTTGGCTTTGATACTCACACCCAAGTCATCTTCAAGGAGGTTTGACATGGCAGTTTTCTCATCTGTCAGATGGAGATTGGTTGGCTGGTTTATTAAATATGTATGAGAGGCACCAGCCTTCACCTTGCTTGCTTGCTAAGTTGCTTCAGTCGTGTCCGACTCTGTGTGACCCCATAGACAGCAGCCCACCAGGCTCCCCTGTCCCTGGGATTCTCCAGGCAAGAACACTGGAGTGGGTTGCCATTTCCTTCTCCAATGCATGAAAGTGAAAAGTGAAAGTGAAGTCACTCAGTCGTGTCCAACTCTCAGCAACCCCAGGGACTGCAGTCTACCAGGCTTCTGGGATTTTCCAGGCAAGAGTACTGGAGTGGGGTGCCATTGCCTTCTCTGAGGTGCAGTAAATCAGGAGTGAATAAAAGTGTCAAGGCCCCTGCTTTCATGGTGCTTACATATTAGTGCAAGAAAAGAGACAATAAGCAGGTAATTAATTATCTAGTGGTGATAACTGTGGATTGGTTGCTTACACCTTTGCTCATTTCCAGAAAAGTTTGGAGAAAATAAAAACATCTGGGGACATATGACATTTGATAAAATAATATATGTAAAGTGCTTATTGCAATGCCTGAATGTAGTCATTATTTCACATATTCTTAAGGAGCCCCTACTCTGTGTGAGGCCCTGTCCCAGGGCCCCTATACACATGTGATTCCCATCCAGGGCGATTGAAAAACCGGTGCTCTCTGGCCTTCGATATCAGCTTTCTTGATTCCCATCACTGAAGTAGAGGCTCCAGGCATCTTGACAGGTGGAGAGGTCACCGAGCAGGACAAGAAGGGGTTCATCATTACCGACTTTGGGTGCAAGTTCCCCCTGTGCCACTTACGGCTGCGTGGCCATGGAGCCCTCAGTCTGCAGAGCCCAAGGACCCACATCCACAGCACTGCAGGGTGAAGCGAGGTCCAGGATGGACCCCGGGCTCGCCTTTCCCTCCTGGGTCTGCAGCTCATGCCCTTTCTTTGGTTTCTCGGGCTCCAGACCATTCGGCCCTGAGCGCGGCGAGGACCCTGTTCGTGGATGTGGAAGAGTGCGGGCCGGAGGCCATGGATGTGAAGGAGAGGAAGCCATACCGCTCGCTAACCCGGCGCCGTGACGCCGAGCGCCGCTACACCAGCTCGTCGGCTGACAGCGAAGAGGGCAAGGCCCCGCAGAAGTCCTACAGCTCCAGCGAGACCCTCAAGGCCTACGACCAGGACGCACGCCTCACCTACGGCAGCCGCGTCAAGGACCTGGTACCACAGGAGGCCGAGGAGTTCTGCCGCGCAGGTGAGGGCGGCCGGGTAGGGGGTTAGGATGCACCTGCGCACAGGTGTGCCCAGGGGGCAATGGGGCCCGGCTGGGTCGCGCATGCGCACAGGTGTGCCCTGGGATGGGGGCGTACGTGGTTTACATTGGGGCGGCAGGTGAGCTGACACGCGAGCCCAGCGGGGTGGAGCACACCCGGTCAACTCCAGCTCTCCGCTATTTTGGCAGCCTGACTCTGCTCAGAGCCTCGGCGATAGTCCGCTCTTGGTTCATTCATTTGCCTGCTCACCCCTCTTGTGGGCTTAATGAGACGGTTAGGTGCTGGCTCCGTGTCAGCGCCTGCCTGGCGTTGAGTTCTGAGCAGTTTCCGGCTCTCCTCCAAGCCTCTCTGGTGAGAGGTCGTGAGCATTCTTTACTGCCCTGATTTGTCTTGAGGATTCATGAGAGGACACGTTTACGAGGTAAGTGTGATAGCACCAAGTGCTGAGTAAGTCCTAGTTATTGGTTTTGTTGTTTGTTCTATGTGTATTCATTCAGCGAACATATCTTAGCAGCTTCTCTGCATTAAGCACTGTCCTGACCTTGAGGCTATGAGTAGCTCTGTGGGCTTCCCTCAAAGAATTCGCCTGCAGTGCGGCAGACCTGGCTTTGATCCCTGGGTTGGGAAGATCCCCTGGAGAAGGGAAAGTCTACCCACTCCAGTATTATGGCCTGGAGAATTCCATGGACTGTATAGTCCATGGGGTCACAAAGAGTCAGACAGGACTGAGCAACTTTCACTGACCTTTAGAGGAAGACGCTGGTGATCCCAGACCTAAGAATTTAGTAATCTGGGGGGATATCTTGGTGCCTGACTCCCTCTCCTTCAATCCCTACACACCACAGTCATGAAAGCCTAGCTATCCAACTCCAGAATACCTTTCAAATCCATCCCTCTTCTCTATCCCATCAGCCACTGTCCCAGTTCCGGCCACTATCATCTCTCTTAGGGGGTTGACCACAGCCCCTCTTCACTCAGTGCTGCCGCCTTTGGGCCATGCTCAGCCCTGCAGCTAGAGCGAAGTAGAGACTGACTCCCCATTGTTCCCTACCTTGAGTTCCTCAACACCAGAGGGCTTTCCCCAAGTCTTTGTCTTTCTGGGCTGTTTTATCCCCTGCCTTTCCACACCCCACCACCCACATCCAGCCCTGCAGGGCTGCTCGTTATTCCCACCCCTGCTGTGATATAAGTCGCCTACCCTGGTGCCTCAGTGATTCCTGTTTTTCTGCCTGCAGAGCCTCTTCAATGCTGGGTAGGCCTCTACAAGTCCCTGACAGTTCACATGGCCCTCCCTGATTCTGCCCTGCCCACTCCTCTTCCATGGACAAGGTTAGCAGGGGGCTGTGCCATGTAATTTATATGCATTCTGATGTTGTTAGTTAACCTTTACAACAACCTCAATGATTCATTTGCCCAAGATCATAGAGACAAAGAGGAGCTGGTCACACACACACACACACACACCCATAGAGCCTGACCGCCCAGCTGGCCTCTCCCCCAGGCTTCTATCCACATGGAAAGCTGACCTGTTAGCAAGACTGCCTCTGGTGCTTTAAAGACAAAGGGTCTTCAGCTCTTTCCATTTGTGGTTAACAGCTCAGACTCTGACATCAGACAGACCTGGTTTGAGTTGTGACGCTGCCATTTTTATTATCCTAAGTGTCTTCACCTGGATGATGCAGTCACAGCGATGCTTCCTAATTATAGAGTGGTGGGGAGAACGAGGAGGACTGTAGATGGACCACGAGACACTTGCATAAAGCAGATGTTTCAGAAATGCTACCTCCTTCTGGTTGCCATCTCTGGGTCTTAGTGAGGGGAAGCGACCAGTGGTGCCAAAGCTCTCCTCCAACTCTGTGCTGCCATGCTTGGTGGTGCTCAGTGAGCCCTGCCGGGACCAGAAGGAGCCACTCTTGTCTTCATAAATAACAAACAGAAAGCATTCTCAACTCATAGGCAGGCATGGGCACTGCAGCCTACAAAGTTCTCTTCCTCCTTTTGCCTCCCTGTGAAAGTCAGTCGTGTCCGATTCTTTGCGACCCCGTGGACTATACTCTTCATGGAATTCTCCAGGCCAGAATAGTGGAATAGGTAGCCTTTCCCTTCTCTAGGGCATCTTCCCATCCCAGGGATCAAAACCAGGTCTCCTGCATTGCAGGCAGATTAGCCTCAAAAATCCTATGACATTAGCTAAGTCTCCTAAGCTAAGGTCTCCTCCCACCTTTATCCACCCCCCAGAGTGCTTGCTACCAAAGTGTGTCTGTCTGATTATTTAACTAACTTTCACTGAGCTACTCTGTGCCAGACTGGACACAGAACTGACCAAGACCCTGGGCGGTGGCGGGGGGAAGGACCAGGGACTCTTGGTAAGAGTGATGCCCACGACTGGGAGAGGAGGCCATCTCTGCTGGCTCCCCTCCTGCCTTGAAGGCAGTTCCTTCTCCCTTCCTTTGCCAGCTTGACCTCTTCAGGACTGCTCCTGGGTTTCATGCCCTTCAAAGCACGTACAACCTCCCCTTGTCTCTTCTTACTCCACTCTTCACATTTACTCTGATCCACAAGCCTCTCCTCTGAAACTCCCACCCTCTGTGCCCCCAGAACTCTTTCCCTGCATCCTCCCATACTTCGGGCGTTAACCCTTCATATGGTTTGGGTTGTATCTCCCCCACTGACTGTGAGCTTTGTGAAGTCAGGAACCACACCCTGCTCATTGCTGTACATCAGGAAACACCCAGGGCCAGCTTGGTTGGGTGAAATGTGGTGCTCCCTGATTGCAAATCCATTTCCCACATCAGTGGTTTAACTGGAGTATGGTCCTCAGTGCCTGCATCCACCTGTCCTTCCCCATCTCCCAAAACACTCATGAGAATGTTAGAAAGAAGCCGTGCCTGATGGACACTGCGGAACGTGGAGGCTGTTTCCTGTGGAAGCTAGTATCCCGTTTGTTCTGCAAACACTGATCCCTGAATGAGCTGCCCTCATCCATGTCTTCCTGGCCTCTGTCTTGGGCACCTCCAGGCTTTCCCGGGGGCTCAAGAGACCTGCCAGCAGCCCCGAGCCTTGGCTGTGTGCTTGGTTCCCTGGGTTGCCCCAGAGCCTGCTAACTCCTATCGCAGCCCACTGGCCTGACAAAGCAGAGGGCAGAGGCTCCTTCCTTGTGCAAAGCCCACTTTTCTCAGCCTGTCACCATCTTCTTCACTTTCCGGCTTCAGGCCTTCCTGACCTGGTCAGAAAGGAGCATCAGGTCCTGAGGAGCCATTGGCATCTCATGGGCTAGGCTTCTGCCTTATTCAGGAGCCCTCCCTGCTGGCAGGCCCTCCCCGGCCTAGATGAGGAGAGCAGAAGCCCTCTGTCAGCTGAGCAGACGTGTATTGAGCCCCATGGGTTGGGTCCTGGGTTGTGCCCTAGGCCCAGGGATTTACAAATGAATGGGGTACAGTCTCCCCCCCCCACCCCGCCCCAGTGAAGCCATCTCCAGCAGAGGGTCCAGGCCCTTAAGCAGCTCTGCTCTGCAAAATGCCCAGAGCTGAGGACTCTGAGAGGGGGCTCAGAAAAAGAAGTAGTGACCATTGCTGCACAGGGTGTAGGATGAGGGGAGACTTCAAGGAGGGGCTGTTTGAGCTGGGCCTTCCATTGAAGTGTGGAGGGTTTGGGCTGGTGGGGAGGACGCGGAGGAAAGGCCTACGCATCGACCACCGCCGTGAGTCTAAGGACAAGGGTGAGTCCTGGAGCAGGGGTCAGGCCTCTGGGGGGTGACCCCCACCATTACCCTAACCCAGCTCCCTTGCCTTCCCTCCTAGGCACCAACTTCAGCCTGCGCGAACTGGGGCTGGGGGAGGTGACACCCCCGCACGGGACGCTGTACCGCACAGACATCGGCCTGCCCCACTGCGGCTACTCCCTGGGAGCCAGCTCTGAGGCCGAGCTGGAGGCAGACGCCGCGCTGTCCCCCGAGCACCCCGTGCGGCTGTGGGGCCGCAGCACGCGGTCGGGACGCAGCTCCTGCCTGTCCAGCCGGGCCAACTCCAACCTCACGCTCACCGACACCGAGCACGAGAACACGGAGACCGGTGAGTGGCTCGCCCAGCCCGCGCCGCGAGCCGGGGCTTCCAGGCCCCGCGTTTTAATTACAGTGTTGATTTTCTGCTCCATTACCTGGGGGCACTGGTGAAGGCGGTGGAAAATTGCCTTGCTTTCAGTGGTCAGAAGGCAGAACCTCTCGCAGAGTCACATGAAATACCCCCACCCACGGATGACAGGCCAGAGACGGGTCGCTGCTCTTTTCTTCCAGATGAGGGGGTGCCTAAGAGACAGGGTTAAGGCTTACAGGCTGCCTGTGGGTGGAGCGGAGGGGCCAGAGGGCAGCGTAACCCACCCCTTACAGCCCATCCTCTGTGGCCTCAGCTGTGCCCCCTCCCCCCCCCCCCCCCCCCCCAGAACTCTGCTTACAAGCCTGCAGCCACCCTGGGCACTCGCCGTGGCGCTGCCGCACCCCAGGGTCTTCTGCTGATGGGAGGATGGCTTTCACGCAAGAGCTGTCATGTTGGAGTAACTTAAAACTCCCATCTCTCCCCCAGCTTTCCCATGATCTCATCTGCAGATCTGAGGAAGTGCTGGCTCTGGACTCTAGTCCACTCTCATCTCCGCAGCCCTGTTCCAAGGCCAGAGAGATGCTAGGGGAGAAAGAGATGACAGTTTGTTCGCGCGCCTCCTTGGTGCGGGGGAAGGAAAGGGAGCCAGGTTTCAGGCTGTTCTGCCTCTCTCTGGAGGCTTGTTTGGCAGATCTCGGAGGGACTCAGTTGAACACAGGCCTGCAGCCGGCCACCGAGTCGAGCTCTCTTTCTGCGATGCCTCGTGCTCTTGGGTCTCTGGGCAAAAAAGGTCCCCACGGAGGAGGAGGCTGGACCTTTTTTTTTTTTTTCTCAGAAGTCCAGGGAGGGGTTCTGCTGGCCCCTGCCACACCAAACATGGGAGGGGTGACGTGGGGAGGGCAAGCTGAGTGAGAACAGAAAGAACCAAGCTGCAAACCAGCGCCCCCTACTGGTTTCCAGCTGTAAACGCAGCATCCCGTGTGATTCCTGCCCAGGATTTGGGGAGCCAGGGTGTGGGGGGTGGGGAGAGGGTGGACACCAGGTCAGCGGTGAAGGCTTAGGCAGTTCGCCTCTAACAAGGATGCTCCAGTGAGTTATATGCACAACACAGTCCCAGGTTTGGGATCATGCAGGAGTCTAGGTAAGGATACCGTCCAGTAGAGAGATGTGATCTCCAAAAAGAGTCAAGAGCAGCAGGGTTGCAAATCCTTGTTCTACCCCTGCTGCTGGAGAACGCGGGGTGTTTCCTCGGGACCCTGTGCACTGGGTTTAGGGGATGGGGACAGCAGCAGGTGATGGGCCCCAACTTGGTAGTTTCACCCTCCCTTGACAGCCCACCCTCCCTCCACCAGCCCTCTCTGCGCTGGGGAGCCGTCCACACCCCCTTATCCTCCTTCCCATCTAGGCCCAAGCTCAGCCAGAAACTCTCCTCTCTCTTCCTGACTACGCACTGAATTTGATGTGTGAAGCCGGTACAGAAAAAGTGGTGTCCAACAAAGAGGCAGGCAGCCTCGGGTCCATCACTGACCTGGAGTGTAGATCCTTTCTCACTATAGATGAGGACCTCAGTTTCCTCATCTGTAAAATAAGCAGTTTTAATGAAATCAGCATTCCTGGTGTTCTGAGAATGTTAATATTTCTTAGATTGAAGGTGGGAGTGGGTAGAAGGGAGTGCTCTGTGGTCAAATAGTGTAGGAAACATTAAGTTCAAGGAATTTGAACCAGTTTCCTTACTGCGGGACTTCTCAGAACCTTTAACATGTTATTAATCATGCTGATGGATATATTCGCAAGCAGCATCCCCCAAATTGACCTGAGAATAAAGAACCCTTTATTCTTAAAAGATCCAATAAAAGCAGTGTTCCAGTGAACACTTAGGGGGAATAAATGAGCCAAATCACTTGCAGATCCTTTTAGATGTAAGATTCTATGATTTGAAGCCCTTGCATTGGAGGTGAAGGTGTACAAGAGGAAAATTATAAACATAATAGTTAATACCTGCTGCTGATTATTAGGCCCCCGAGCACAATGCCAAGTGCTTAACTGTCTGGTCTCATTTACTCATGCTATAGCTTGTTGGAGGAGTGGGCAGCCTGTGGACAAGGTCCACATGGAGGAGGGTCCTGCTAGGGTCTGGCAGCTAAGACTTAGGGAGGGTGGCAGAGACCAGGACAGCCTCTCTGCCCAGGGTAGGTTTAATCATCCCCACTGCACAGAATGAGAAGCACGTAGCCCAGAGAGGTTTAAGAAACCTGTATAGGTCACCTGGCTAGCATGACTTGAATTTGGGCCTGTGTAACTTTGAAATCTTTACCCTTGTAGCCCTAGTCATAGTGAATTTCCTCTGTAGCAAAGTACTCGGGCTGCTTGTTCACTGGAAGGTTCTCGCCATGGTGACAAATGATCATTTTTCCATAAAGTCATGACAGAATGAAGTGCACACCACCCACATTATTGTGTATTCCCTGAGAGCTGAATTGCAGCTGAATTAAGCCTCTGTTGGGTGATAATGACATAATCAACAAGCCTGGAGAGCTTCGGCCTTTGATAGGGGGGCCAGGGGGATGGCTTCTTGCTTCCCTGGCCACACCACGCTCACCTCCTGAACGTGCATCTCCATGCCGGACCACAACACTCTAGCCCTGTGCTCAGGGAAGATGGGCAGGCAGATCCAACACCTCCTCCCTTCCAGGCCTGGACTTCCAAACCCACACATCCCTCGGGTGCCCCGGCCCCTGTCCTGTTGCTCCAGGTTAGAAAATGACATTAGTGTCTTTGTTATCTGAAGATCTGAACGACACTGTCGGCCAGGTTGACCTAATTGACGTGAGTGCATGCTCAGTCCATCAGTCGTGTCTGACTCGGAGATCCCCGTGGAGCTCACTAGGCTCCTCTGTCCGTGGGATTAACCAGGCAAAGATACTGGAGTGGGTTCCGTTTTCTCCTCCAGGGGGTCTTCCTGACCCAGGGATCGAACCCACATCTTGTGCGTCTCTGGCATGGGCAGGCTTTGCTGTACTGGAGTTTAAATAATGACATGGCTCATGCTGAATGTGAATGAGCCATAGGAGTGACTCCCCTTTATCCCCCAAAGAGGTTGATAACATTCTCGTCAACCTCAGTTACAGCCAAGGACTGGGGTTCAGAGGGGAAGGGCATGCTGCAGCTGTGTGTCTAGCTGAGCTGGAGCCCCCAGGCTCTTCGCAGGAGTCTCTGTTCTTTCGAGGCTGCCCTCCTCTTGTTCCTGGCCCCTCTTGCTCTCACTTCTTTCCCCGGTACTCTCCTCTCCTTCTCTCTCTTTCATCCTCCTGGTCCCAGTTTTCTCCTTTATCTGCGATGAGAAGTCTGATCTTACCATCAGAACAGAGCTTGACTCCACTGGATGTGTTGGCCGACGCATCTCAGTGTGGCCAGTTTTTAGGGGCAGAAGGAGGCCAAACTGAGGGCCTACCATGTGTCGAGAGACTGCACGTGGGCCATTGCCTTCAACCCTCAAGAAACAGCATGGCATTCCCATTTCCCAGATGGGAAAACTGAGGTTCCCAGAAAGTCGACTGACTTGGCTGGAGATTGTTCAGCCAGTAATTCAGCAGGTGGGCCAAGCCTGGGTTTGAACTCAGGTCTCTCTGCTGCTATAGGCTGAACCTTCTGCCCACCTCTACTTGAATCAGCAAGTGAGGACACCAAAGCATGATCCCTAGCAACTTCCAGCCACGGAAACATTGACTGCCTCCACGCCCAGCCTCACATTAGTCAATAGTAATTGTCAACAGTATTGATAGTGGTGGAGGCTTTTGCTGAGGTCATGGTGAAGCTGCAGGCAGCTGCCATCAATAATAACTTTTATGGGGTCCATTAAAGCCAATTTCTGCCCCTGAAGGTTAATGTCAGCAGCTTTTATGTCACTGCTTAATATCCAAAATAAATACAGAATTGACTGGATAATGTAAACACAAATCTCTCCCCTCAGGGCCGTCAGGTGGAACCAGCCCTCAGGCCCCTCCTGCTGAGCTGGGCCACGGCAAGGAGGAGCTGGCGTCATGCCAGGGCACACAGTTGGCACTCCATAAATGTTTTTTTAGAAAGCAGAGGTTGCATTTGCGCTCCAACCACAGGGTCAGGTGGACGCAGTGCCTGCTAAAGAGCAGTTTCATTCCGTGATTTGTTCTGTAGCTGTGCTGAGCTCCTTCCGTGGACCAGGCATCGTTCTAGAATCGAGAATCTTGGTAAATAGCCAAGGGGGAGGTAGAGCTCTGACAGCTTTTCCGCTCTGTCTGTCGCGGGCAGGGTGGAAAGCACGCAGTCCCGGCGTCTAGTGAGGAGCCTTGGTCCCAGGTCCTGGCCATGCCAGGACTCAGCTCTGAAACCTTGAGCACGTCACCTCACCTCCCTACCCAACAGTTCCCGCAATTTCTAAAACTGTGTGCCAGTGGCCACGTGGGGCCAGAAGAAGGGAAACAGGGAGTTAGGGTTTAGCAGATACCGACTTTCGGTTTGGGATGGTGGAATAGCTCTGGTTACACAGCAAAGTGACTGCACTTAATGCCGCCATTACCATATGTTTAAAAATGGTTGAAAGGGTTATCTGTGTTTTACCACAGTAATAAAAAGTACAAAAACAGCATGCCATCTTTCTTCCTTGAAGTGTTGCTGTGAGCCTGCACCACAGCTTTGGCAAAGCAGCTGGTCTGTGCTGGTCCTTAATGCCTGCTCGCTATTAGTGTTCATTGTGGAAAGAGCTGTGGGATGACTGTGGATGGAGCCGTTCAGTCTGCCCCGGGGGTCCGAAGGCTCTTTCCTCCATCCCACCCACACGATGCACCTGGGCTTGCAGGCCAGACGAGCAGGATTGCGCTGAAGGTGAGGGTTCTGAGATGTTCCCAGTGGAGGCAATTGCTCGAGCAGGGCTTGGAGGCATAAGGAGGTGTGGTGGGCCTGGGACATAGTGAGAATTTACTCCCAGCTCTAATCCCAGAGGCAAAGTGAGAAATTCACATGGAAAAGAAACAGTGAAACAGAATCACAGTTACCCCCCAAATTATCAAGCAACTTGGGTGTCAAAAGGGAAATTACCGGTTAACCCAATTAGGCAGCCAAATTGCTTGTTGAGAGTCAGTAGATTAGGTGAGCATCTTCAGGCCAATGAGAAAGCTCATTACCAGTTTAACTCCATTTATCCTCTGCCCTCCATGGCCCCGTGCTCATGAGACTTCATTTTAAAAATCTTGTAAGAATAGCTATCACTAATTCCCTAGAGTACTGCAGCTACTCAGCCATGATACACAAGGCTCCCTTTTCTAGGACAGGAAACTGGGTTCCTGCACTGGGGTAGAGATTACACCCCTATATTTGACTACCCTTCTGCCCCATGAGCAGCCTGCACTCCATCCTAGAAAACAGAGGTGCCCAGGAATGAGGGTCTCTTACTGGACAGTTACCCACGTAACAAGGACTGCAAGCCCCCACGTTCCAAACAGGATTGAGAAGGGCCTGCAAGAGTCAAAGCATCTGGGAATCAGGGAGATAGAAGGGACATGGAGACAACTAGTCCATTGATTCTTAACTTTTTTTCCCATTTCCTAGCCAAGAAAGCTAAGATTCAGAGAGATTAGGTGACCTGCTGAAGGTTGCACAGCTAATAAACGGCAAAACCAGGGTTTGAGTCCATGCCTGCCTCACACCACTGCCCGTTCGTTATCTTTCCTGACCACCATCCTCTCCTACTTGTTCTGTTTTATAGAAACAGAATACCAGGTCTCCCACATTGAGGTGGATTCTTTACCATCTGAGCCACCAGGGAAGCCCATGTTTTCATTAGCTCAATGCTGTTAATAATAATTTACATAATCTGGGAGATGAATCTAGCTATATCCAGAACATAAACTTCCTTCTTTGTCAGTGTTCAGTTCAGTTCAGTCGCTCAGTCGTGTCCGACTCTTTGCGACCCCATGAATCGCAGCACGCCAGGCCTCCCTGTCCATCACCAACTCCCGGAGTTCACCCAGACTCACATCCATCGAGTCAGTGATGCCATCTAGCCATCTCATCCTCTGTCGTCCCCTTCTCCTCCTGCCCCCAATCCCTCCCAGCACCAGAGTCTTTTCCAATGAGTCAACTCTTTTCATGAGGTGGCCAAAGTACTGGAGTTTCAGCTTTAGCATCATTCCTTCCAAAGAAATCCCAGGGCTGATCTCCCTCAGAATGGACTGGTTGGCTCTCCTTGCAGTCCAAGGGACTCTCAAGAGTCTTCTCCAACACCACAGTTCAAAAGCATCAATTCTTCAGCACTCAGCCTTCTTCACAGTCCAACTCTCACATCCATACATGACCACTGGAAAAACCATAGCCTTGACTAGACGGACCTTTGTTGGCAAAGTAATGTCTCTGCTTTTCAATATGCTATCTAGGTGGGTCATAACTTTCCTTCCAAGGAGTAAGAGTCTTTTAACTGTCAAAAATTAAATTGAATCCCTAACCTGTTAGAGCTAATCAGGGCCTAGAGATCATCATACCAGGGCACCCTCTAATTGTGACACGCTGGAGAAAAGACATCACAGAAGTTTAAGAGAAAAATTCCAACCAGCAGGTATCAGAGAACGTTTTGTGGAAGAAGTGCGGGTCCCTGGGCTTGGAGGGCTGCCAGGGACTCTTCCAGGTAAGGAAGGGGGAAGAAAGGGCGTTCTATGTGAAGGAAGGAATGTGTGTGTGCTGGTACTTAGTCGCTCAGTCATGTCTGAATCTTTGCGACCCCCACGGACTGCAGCAACCACTCCAGTATCCTTGCCTGGAGAACCTCCAAGGTCAGAGGATAAAGGGATGGGCAAGGACACATGTCTGGTGTGTCCCCTGGGGCTGGAGCATGGGGTGTGCATGGGAATATGGGGGCAGAGTGTTCTGGTGGGGGGACATCTGGAGACTTGGGCCGATCACCTGTCGCTTAACAATGTTTGTTGAGCACCTACTGATTTAGGTTATTATGTTTCCAGCCTGCTCAGGACAGACAGAAGTCTGCTCATCAGTGGGGAAACTGATCAATAGATTTAAAAACTAAATGATAGTGGATGTTTCAGGATGATAAGTGTTACAGGAGAGGGAATGGGGAATGCCAGGCTGTGTGTGTGTGTGTTGGGGGGGTGGGGGTGCCATTTGCCGTTCTAAATACCTTGCCAGAGGAGGCTTCCCTGAGAGGAGGACCTGTGGGGCAGGGGAGGAAGCTGGCGATGAGATTCTCTGGAGGAAAGGCATCTGGGCGGAGGACAGGGTAGGTACCAGGGTCCAGAGGCAAGGAGGCCAGTGCCGCTAGGGTGCAGAGGAGGTCAGAGAGGGGAGGTGGGGTGGGGGCTTGCAGGTTGCCTCCGAGCAGAGTGGCAGGGTGATTCTGGAAGCACTGTGGAGCGTCAGAGCAGGGGGCTACTGTAGAAGTCCAGGAGAGAGGATGGGAGCTCAGCTCCAGTCAGGGCATGGAGGCCGTGGGGAGGGGTTGTGAGCCTGGTCAGGGGGCCCCACTGCCCTGCCCTGCCCCACCGCAGAGCTTCATAAGCAGAGAGGAAGACTGCCGTTTCCTTAAGTCCGGTGGCTGAAATGGGATCTCTGTACTCTCGGTGTGTGGAAGGCTCTCACCTGGTCCTCCTGGCCTCTAAGCTCCTTCATCCCGGCTGCAGGGTCCCTGTGCACTGGCCGGCCCCACGCCGTTCCCCACTTTCTCGCGGCCTCGGTCATTGAGCTCACCCCTTGTCCCGGCCTCACCCCGTACTCCCTGCATCCTGACTGCTTGGATCTCTGAACCTGACTGTCCGACTTCCGCTCCCAGCCTCCCCGTGCCGCCCACTGGAGGCTCTTTGCCTCATCTTTTTTTTTTTTTCTTTCTATCTTGGCTTCAGTGTCCCTGATTCCAGCCCTTCCTTCTGCTCAGCTGCCTCAAACTGCCCTGGTCAAGTCAGCCTGGGGCCTCCTCACCACAGCACCACCTCTGATGGATTTGCTGTGATCTAGGAGCTGGTATCCGACAGACACTAATGTGGCTGTTCTTGTGAGTTCCTTGGGAGAGGACTTGAAATACACCCCAAATTCACTCCCCCTCGGTGTGCGCTGCAGCGCTCCCTGGTGGGCAGTATGTGCTAATACACGTGCATCCTGCTGATCTGGCAGGCGGGGAAAAGAGACAGGGAGATCCAAAGCTACTGTAAATTAAGATAGATTGCATTCTTGAAACTAGGTTAAGGCCCACTGTGTGTGCAGAGAGGTACAGTAAGCCAGAGTTTTGCTTTTGATTTCAGCCAACGTGACTTTCAATTCCTGTGGAAGCAATGATGTGCGCAATGACAAAGTTCCTACCAAAAGACATTTATTTGCAAAGCACTATTTCCTATTGTAAGCTCAGCTTTGTCCAAGGAGAGTGGCTCTTGGTCTGTTTCAGCTTCATATAACCCCGGATGACTTCAGGGAGGAAAGGGAGTAACCAATGCTGGGAAAAGAGCTTTCGGCCCACAGGAGCCTAGTTCAGTGCTGGGGTGTGTGGAATCCAGGGATGAATCTAGTTTCAGTTTTAGACTCTTGTCACTGGGCCCAGGGTGACCTTGAGCAACCAACTTCTCCTCTCCGGGTGTCAGTTTCTTCACCAGCCCAAGGGAGTCATTGGACTCTCAGGCAGCAAGATAACTGGGAAGGAGAATGGGCTGTGGAGTCGGTCTCAGGATCCCAGCTCAGCCACTCAGGAACTGGATGATGTTGTGCAAGTGATTGAATCTTACTGAGCCTCAGTTGCTTCACCTGTAACGTGGGCACGAATACCTCCTAACGCTGTAATGTGCACAAAAGACGTGTGAGCATGAAAGATGAAGGCTTCCATTTCCCACCTGTGGACCAAGCCTGACCCTGAAATCAGTGGTGCAGCTCAGCACCATCATTTAAAATAATAATCATAAATGGATGGGAGAGGAGGGGAACAGAGTACATCAAACATAGTGAAGTCAGTATTATTTTGTGAATTTTTTTTTTAGTTATACTTTATACACAGCACCTGTCCTAGGTCATCATCATGTATAATGTATTTCTTACTCTGTAATTCAGTAAAAAAATAATCATAAGTTTAAAAGATGATACTTAGCACATATCAGGACCTGATGAATGTTAATTCCTTTCCTTCAAACCCCTCAGCTTGAAGATTCCATGATTCATGATGTCATGTGTGCACGCATGCTAAGTCACTTCAGTTGTGTCTGACTCTTTGGGACTCATAGACTGTAGCCCGCCAGGCTCTTCTGTCCATGGGATTTTCCAGGAAAGAATACTGGAGTGGGTTGCCATGCCCTCCTGCAGGGGCTCTTCCTGACCCAGGGATCAAACCCAGGTCTCCTGCATTGCAGGCAGATTCTTTACTGCTAAGCCACCTGGGAAACCCTCATGATGTCATTGTGGTTTAGTCGCTCAATCATGTCCAACTCTTTGCAACCCAATGGACTGCAGGACACCGGGCTTCCTTTCCTTCACCATCTCCCAGAGTTTGCTCAAACTCATGTCCATCGAGTCGATGATGCCATTCAACCATCGCATCCTCCGTCCTTCCCTTTTCCTCCTCCCCTCAATCTTTACCAGCATCAGGGTCTTTTCCAATGAGTTGGCTCTTCACATCAGATAATATCATAGTCTTACCTGAAAACTATTGGCACAGTACTTCTAGGGCTCTCCTATGGAAAATAAGTGCGTATTGGGGCAGGGCCCCATGATTCAGCTGAAAGAGGCTGGGCTCTGGGATCAGATGGAGTTGCCCAAGGTCACATGGCTTATATAATGACAGAGCTCAAATCCCTGGTTTGTAGGAGCTGGCCCTCTCGCCCCCTCCTCCTCCAGCTTCCTCTTATGTGAATGGCTGTTGGGGTGACTGGTAAGCCCTTGGGTCGCTAGGATCAGCAGGAAAAGCACCCCAAACAGGATGAGCTGACTTAGAAGGATATAGGCGCCTAGAAGGGTCGTAATCTGGGTTCACATAACTAGCTGAATCTCTTTATCAGTGCAAAGGCGACTTCTACGGACTACTTGATTGTGTGGATATACATTAAAATAAGCTCAGAGAGGGTAAGCACCTAGAATAGTGCCTGGGGCCTCGGTAGTGATATATAAGCACACAGTGTTGTTATTATCATTCCTACAGCATTTGGTGATTTACAAAGCGTTATCACATTTTGTTTAAAATTTGCAACAGCCTTTGAGGTAGATGTGTCTCATCACTGCATGGAAGTTCTCTGAGATCGTACAGCTGGAAAGTGGCAGAGAAGAGATTCAGCCGCAGGTCTCTCTGACCCCATACCCAAGTGCTGCTGTTCACAACCATAGGCACACCTCAGAGATGCTGTGGATTTGGTTCCAGACCACTGCAGTAAGATAATCCTGGGATAACGCAACTTAAGCATTTTTTTTTTTTTTGGCTTTCCAGTGCATCTAAAAGTTATGTTTATGCTACACTGTAGCCTATTAGGTGTGCAATAGCATTATGTTGAAAAAAAATGTATATACATACCTTAAATAAAAAAACAAAAAACTTTGTAGCTAAAAAATGCTATCATCTGACAGTGCAGGATTGCTACAACCCTGCCACACACAAAAAATAAATATGTCTGGGAAGGGCAATAAAATGAGGAATGCCCAAACATATGGCAGCTGGTCAGCCTGTCTTTCTGCCAAAGATAACTCCCCAGTTGCCAAGGTCAAGTGTGAAAAGACTCCAGCAGGCCTGATTTTCCTCAGACCAGTATCTCCCAGTCAGCTCCATGGGAAGGATCTCAGCCCACGCTCTCTGTTCTGGAAGAAACTTCCCTTCGGAGGAATATTCCAAACACCAAAGAGGGCTTTTCCTTCCATGACCGTTTAGCAGCCTGGCTTCCTAAATGAGTGTGAGGCTCTTTGCTTTGTAGGCTCTTTAGTGCAAACAAATCACTCTCCAGAATGTGCTTCCAAGAAGGAAATAATCGTATGGAACAAACCAGATTCAAAGTGTGTTGTCAACAAAGGGCAATTGTGCGCCGGTCCAGCTGCTGGAAGAATGGCCGAGGAGGGAAAGAGCAATCCTCATGCATGTGAAGTGGGCTGTGAAAAGGCCAAGGAAGTTCTGCAAACAGGAACCAAATGGCTAAGCATTGCAGGCAGATTCTCCGCTGACTGAGCCACCGGGGAAGTCCCAAATCAGAAGTGAGCCTGGGCCAAGCAAGGCTCCTTGAGCACCTCCCTCCCTATGGCCCCACATGGGAGGAAAAGGAGAGAAGCTGCTTAAGCCTAAAGGAATTACCTTTCCTACCTGCATCCCCCGCTTGCAGCAATTTATTACCTCAGCCCTAGAGCTAGTGCTAAAAGATGCATTTTAGTTGGAGAAAATGTCGTGTCATTTTTCCCCCCGCTAGATCTAGCAAGCTCTTCAAGTGTCTGCGCTGGCATTTGGCTGTTCTCCTTCACACTTAGGAAATGCGTCAGAGCTCACGACGCCATGAATACCTGACATTTCATCAATTACCACGTGGCTTTCTTTGGTCCAGGGCACCTGAACCCCCACCCTGTCTTGGAACCCTGATAGTGGACCTTCGAACTTGGAGCCCATGCCATAGGGTTTTTAAGGCTCTGTGAGTCACTGGAAGGACTCACGGTGCTCAGCACATAGTGAGAGTTGTGGCTAAGATTTACTGCAGGAAAAGAGTAAACAGCAAACCAGCAAGGGGGAACAATGCACAGGGCGGAATCGGGGAACCAGACTCAAGCTTCCAGTGGTCCTCCCCTAGCAGAGTTCTTCAGGACATGCTTAGGTCCTTTAGCAGGGAGCTGTGCTCTCTACCAGGGAAGCTCAAGGGGGACCCCTGGTCACAGATTTTTATCAGGGGCTGGGTCACATAGACACCCTCTGCCTAGCATGGGCCAAAAATGCCAGACTCTCAGAAGGAAGCAGGTATTTAGCATAAACCTCATTATTTGCACAGGCTAGGCACAGTCAGCCACCCTTCTCAATTAGAGATTTTATATCAGGCAAGAATTGTTTACCAGCCAAGTTCCCAGATGCCAGCCAAGAGCCAGCCCTGCAAGCAGACCTTTCTAAGGACCTCGGGCTGCTGTGTTGACTCTTCTCTGCACGAGCCTCTGGTCCTCCCCTTCTGCTTCCTAATGAGTAACCCTGAGTGCCCACCCAGCGTATGTATACATACCTCTCGGGTCAGCTGTGTAGACTTTACTCTGTCTTTCAGGTGGTAACAGTGATTATAAACATTCTGGATAAGAAATGGCTTGATAAATAAAGCTCACTATTGGTGCTGGTGATGAAACAAGAGAAAACAAAATGATGGATCTTAGGGAAAAAGCAAACCCATTAAATAGTCTGACAGCAGGGCCACGCTGCTTGGTCTACAGCTCTGTTGGGGGGAGTAAGGAGGTTGTGACGCTGAGCGACTGCACAGGTGCTGTGGACATGTGAATCTCCTTTCAGTAGCACGTGGCAGGCAATGTGTTAGTGTTGCACGAACACTGAGGTGAAGCAGGCATGCTCTCTGGCTACTGGGGTTTTTGGTGTAGAGAAGAAAGACACATAAGCTAGGCAGTGTCCTGCAGAATGTCATGTGAGTGCCATCAGTGACCCGAGGTGGGCAGCAGGCAGAGAACCAGCAGAAGAAACCTGGCCCTGCTGATGCAGCTGAATAAGGTGATTTGTAAGACCTGTGGCTCTGAGCGCCCATCGGAGGGGCTGGGCCAGGACCACAGGAAGAACGTCCGCCATGACGGTGTCTAGAATGCCGTGCTAGAATGCAGTGCTCAAGAGTTCCAGTGGCAAAAGGCACCTTGAAGGCTGTGGGTCCAGTGTGCCTGTGTGATACAGAAAGTAGGTGAGGGGAGAAACCTTTACCTGTGGTCAGGTGTGAAAAAGTCCCAGGATCCCTCTGCTAGGGCAGGACAACACCCAAGTCCCTCCTGTGCCTTGCAGCCAGAGACGACCAGGAACTCATGTACAGTTGAACCAAGATGAGTTTGTTAATTCTCTGCCACAGTGGAGGACACGCACCCTGGGGGGTTCATTGCGTGTCTCAGTAAGGGGGGTCTGAAAGGAAGTACAGGATGTGGCCTTGTACTGGGTGATTTGGGGACAGGTGGGTTCAAGGAAGTGGGGAGCTTTGCTGTGGATACTGTCAGAAAGCAGGGGTGAGTCTGTGCCTGAGTATCTTAGTAAGCCATATGTATACAGAAGGCAGGAAGAATGAAGTGAGGTTACAGGTGCATTTGGAAAAGCAGCAGCGGTTACATTAGCTGGGATTAGGAAGGCTTGACTTTTTTGGTCATTTTGTGGTTTGGACCATTTTTTTGTTTTTGTTTAAGTTCAGACATCATCACAGAGTGGCCTTGCCTTTGTCTGGGCCCAGTCGAACAGTTGCTTGTCTGAAGTTGGCATGTGAAATTGTCTATATTCATAATTAGAAAGTTACTGCCTAGCTGTGAGGGCCAGGTGGTCCTGGCTGTTAAGAACTGTTTCTGTCTTCCTCATCCCAAGACCCACCGTCCCAGGATGCAGCCAGCTCTCAAGGCCCTTCAGTGGGTTGTCCCATGATAAATCTCAGCACCCAGGGAAAATAGGAATGGAAATGATTTATTTAATAAGAAGTACTATTATATTGGGCCTCCCCAGGTGGCTCAGTGGTAAAGAATCCACCTGCTAATGCAGAAAATGCAGGTTTGACCCAGGGTTGGGAAGATCCCCTGGAGGAGAAAATGGCAACCCACTCCAGTATTCTTGCCTGGAAAATCCCACAGAGAGAGGAGTCTGGCAGGCTGTAGTCGATGGGGTTGCAAAAGAGTCAGGCACAACTAAACAACAACTATTACATTACTTAATTACTATCAAATAATTACTTCGTAGCATTTTGTGCTCTAAATAATAAAAATTATTTATTGGATATTTATTATAAGTCAGGAAGTAGATGATCCTCTTTAAATATAGTCAGTCTTGTTTCATCCTCTTGCTATCTCAGCAGGATTGGTATTTTGGCTTTTGGTAGATAAGGAAATAGAGGCTCTGATAAGTAAAGTGACTTCCTGAGGACCATCCATCTAAGAAGTGGTGGAGAAAATTCACACACAGATCTGCACAACTCCAAAACCTGTCTTTTCTCTCTGCCACAGGGTGTCTTTGACACATAGGGATGTGTGGGCACTGACAGGGATGGTTTGCCAAGCTGCAGCTGAGACCAGTGTTGGTCCAGAGAGTATGACTGAGAGTATCAGGGAGCATCTCTGAGAGTATGACTGAGAGTATCTCTGAAACAGATCTGAAGTGTGCTCACAGACGGGGAGTTTGGGCAACCCCTGAAATGTCCCAGATCACAGACTCCCAGACCCTGGCAGAGTGTGGTGGTCCCCAGGGGCAGGAGTCACAGCACCAGCACAGGGAGCCCATCCCGGCCTCCCCAGAGGGGAAAGGGGGGGCTGAAGCTATTTTTCATTCCTGAAGAGTTGGCTGATCCATAAGAAAAAGAGCTGCCCGTTACTGATTAAGTTTGTTTTCCACCATGACAATGTCTTAATGAAACTTAGCATCTTCAGCTCAAAAACTGGGGGAAAACTTTTAAGTCAGTGATGGCTAACCTTGCCATCCTCTTCAGAGTTCAGCACTGTTTAACGGCTTGGGGACAGGCATGGCAGCAATTGGAAAACCTGTTGACATCGGTCCCTTAGCCAGAAGCATCATTCTTCTTTCAGTGGTCTATTTTGTATTGATCTAAAAACCTTTTCTCAGAACTACGTATCTCTAGGCAAGACCGTGGTTTATTTATCTATCTCAGTGTAATCAGGACCTGGCATTGGTAACAAGTCGTGCTTCCCAGGTGGTGCTAATGGTAAAGAACCTGCCTGCCAATGCAGGAGACCTATGTAAGAGATGCAGGTTCAGTCCCTGGGTTGAGAAGATCCCCTGGAGTAGGAAATGGCAACCCACTCCAGTATCCTTGCCTGGAAAATCCCACGGACAGAGGAGCCTGGTGGGCTAGAGTCCATGGTGTCCCAAAGAGACTGCAGACCAGAAAGAGCCAACAGAAGAGTGTGACTAATGCTTATTGGATGCTGTGTTAGTTTGCTGGGGTTGCTGCAAAAATTACCACAAACCGAGTGCCTTAAAACAATCGGAATGTACTGTCTCACAGTTCTAGAAGGCTAAAAGCTTAAAATCAAGATATTGATGGCCATGTTCCCTCTGAAACCTGCAGGGGAATCCTTCTCTGTCTCTTCCTGGTTTCCAGTGGGCTGCTGTCAATCACCAGCTTTCCTGGCCTGTGCGGCACACTCCAGTCTCTGCCTTCATCATCCACGGCATTGTCTGAGCGTGTCTCTGTCTTCAGTGGCCATCTTCACATCAGAGCACCGGTCATACTGAGCTAGCAGCCTATCCTACTCCAATCTGACCTCATCTTAACTACTTATATTGAATATGGCCCTATTCCACACGAGGTCCACGTTCTGAGGCTAAGGCACTGGTACTGGGGGTTAGGACGCTTTCAGTCTCTTTGGGCTGCTGTAACAAAAACACCATCCACTGCGAGGCTTAAACAGCAAGCATTTATTTCTCGCCGTTCTAGAGGCTGGAAGTCCACGATCAAAGTGTCTGCAGATTCGGTGGGGGGACCCACTCCTGCTTCTCACTGTCTTCACACGGCAGAAGGGGTAGGGGAGCTCTTTGGGGGGTCTCTTTTATAAGGGGGCTCCACTTTCGAGACCTGATTACCTCTTGAAGCCCTCACCTCCTAATACCATCACCCTTGGGGGTTAGAATTTTACCATATGAATTGGAGGTAGAGGGAGCAGAAGCATTCGGTTTGTAGCAGACTTCAGCATACCTTTTTTGTTTTTAATTAATTTTTTGGGGGGTAAGGATAATTGCTTTACAGAATTTTGCTGTTTTCTGTCAAACGTCAACATGAATCAGCCATATCTTTTCAGGGGAAAACACTTCAGTCCATAAGAGATGCCTGCTAGGTTCCAGGCACCATCTCGGGCCCCACCACCCCTCAGCAGCCTGGCTCTTAAGTGAGTCTGCAGCTTCTCAGGACCCCCAGGAACCATTTTGGTCTGAATGCTATGGCAGTTGGACCTCAGGGCCCCTGAGTCCTGCTGCAGTGTCCCCTTCCTCTCCCTGGCATGCGCCACCTCATGGCCAAGGGATCGTCAGATCCGGGCACCGGGTCTTAGGGCTGCTTCTGAGTGAGTGATGGATGAGACCGTGTGGGGGACCCTGTGGCCTTGCCTGTAACGACAAGGGGCGTGAGTACGTGAGAGTACACACACGTGGCTGTGTGCAAGGACCCAACATGCAAGGCCTCCTGCTTTCCGTGTGTGGGGCTTAGGGCCGTGTGTGTATGTGAGGTTCAAGTGTGAGGGATGCATACCCATGACCGTGTCAGAGTGTGGCTGCAAGACAAGGTCTGTGTTATTATACTGATGGAGGGTGGGGGAGGGGGAAATAAATGTGTGACAGTGTGGGGATCATGTGAACAAGGGTGTGTGGGTCTGGCTGTCCACGAGGGTGTGTTTGTGTGTGTGCCCGAGTGAGGGAACAGGTGGGGATTTCCACCAAACACCTGTTGTATTTTAGACTCAGGCAGCCAGCAGAGGTGAAGTCTTTCTTCCTATGGAAATGGGGAAGAAAGGCTTTTGGGGGGCTTTTATTCACTTTGGGAGAAAAAAAAAAGGAAAAGCAGCATCATCCAGTTAGTGGTTGTTAATTAGGAGCAGGTCCCAGGAAAGCTGCCGTGCAGCAGCTCCAATAAATCACTCATTAACTACCCGTGGCCGCCCGCCTCCGTGCCCGCTTCTCTGCAGCCGGAGCCTCGTCGGCAGCTGGGCCAGGGCCGGCCACTGTAGGCTCATCAGAATTGGGGCGGTGGTGCATACTATCCAGTCCTCCATTCTAGGACCATCCCCGGGGTATACAAGAAGACAGGGCTGAGCCTCCGTTCACTGGCTCATGAACTCAAGTGCAAGTCTCTACGCATCAAGACCTCCCCATCCCGCCCCTTCCAGCCTCATCTCCTGCCTTTCGGTGTTGATTTGTGCTCCAGCTTAAGGGCGTCGTCATAACAGCCACACACGTGCCTGACAGTGGTGTCATGAGGCATCTACCTGTGTCGCTTACAGAAGGAAGCAAGCAGTGGGTACACAGGAAATACGTCCTTGCCAGACCGGCCCCCGGCAACTTTCTCAACAAAGCAATGGTTTAAAGTATTGAACGCAGCTAAAACCACCACAGACTCTCTCATAGAGGGTGGGAAAGGGAGTAACTGCTTAGTAGGTTTTTTTTTTTTTTGGTAGCGGGGAGGGGTTGTTCTAGAATAGATAATAGTAACGTGGTGCCAGTGGTAAAGAACCCACTTGCCAGCGCGGGTAGATGTGAGATGAAAGTTTGATCCTTGGGTCAGGAAGGTCACCTGGACAAAGAAATGGGAACTCACTCCAGTATCCCTGCCTGGAGAATCCCATGGACAGCGGAGCCTGGTGGGCTACAGTCCTTGGGGTCACAAAGAGTCAGACATGACTGAAGCAGCTTAGCACACATGCACTCAACATTGGGAATGTATAAAATACCTCTGAGCTGTACACTTTAATATGGTTCAAATGATAAATTATATATTTTCTATAATAAAAAGCCAGCCTAGAGCACCTTATTCATCCACGCTTTCAGCACACAGTCATTGAGGGCACCTGTAGCATCATGCCCTGGGGACTCAGAAGTGTTCGGGGTTAGGGGAAGCAGACAGACACGCAGCAGATTGACGCTTCCTGTTTTAACTGCAAACTGTGCACCCTTAAGACACTGGGAGGTTGCTGTGTTTGCCCCTGCTCTGTAGTGAGCAAACTAGGAATCACAAAGGCAGGGACTTGGCCAAAGTCACAGAACTCCTAGATAGATGTGAACCCAAGTCTATCTGCTGCAAACCCATCATATTTCCAGTGTCATATGCTTCCTCTTCCTCCCAGTTTCAGGCCTGGTGCTCACCATCTAACTTAAGGACAACACAGCCAGAGGCTGGAGAGCCCGTGTGGATGGCAAGCCAGACATTGCCCAGTTCAGTTCTTCCCCCTCCTCCGTGGGTTGAGGGCCCTAGCCTCTCTCCTCCGCAGGCCCCGCGCCCCGCTCCATCATCAGCTCTGCCAGCACGCTGATCTTTCTAATCTGATTAGCTAGCTGCTCCCTGCTAGAAGTTTGTATCAGTGCCCCAACCTTCTTCCTGAGCAATAATTTCAGGAACCTGTGACTTTGGAATGACGTTCTTTATGGTTGTGTTTATTTTTGAAAACATGTAGACTCAATCCCCATCTCACAGCCTCTGCTTTTGTGCTTAGCTGAAATGTGTTGAAAGACTTAGAGATAATTACTGAATATTTTCCCCACATGTAAAAAAGATATTTGCTCTAATGAGGCCATTCTTTAACCTGGTTGGGGTGCGGTGGGGAGAGTGTTAGAATTAGAAGCCTTTGTTTGGTTCAGGAAGCTCAGGAATCCCCATTTCGGAGGCCAAGCCCCGATGTAACCCTGGAAGCATGAAGTTCAAAGACAGCGGGATGATGGACTGGTGCAAAACCGGTAAAAATATATCACCATTGCCCTTCCTTCAGACACTGGCGCATTAGCTAGGATCTGCACGTAGTTTTGGTTGGCCTCAGTGCAGAGACACTTCAGAGAGAGGACGAAAAGGTTAAATCCCTCTTCTGGAACCAAATGGAGATAAAGAACAGTCCACTGGTGTGGGGGAAAGAGGGTTATGGGGGTGGTTATTGTAGGCTATTTTCTTTTGACTCTAGATCTCATATTCTTTTCCCTAGGCTTCTTTATTCACTCATCCATTCCTGCCTTCATTCATTCATCAAATGTTCATAGAGAACTTGATATTTCCAGGTCCTGTTTCAGTGATTATAGACAGAAATGTGGGCTTCCCTGGTGGCTCAGATGGTAAAGAGTCTGCCTGCAACGTGGGAGATCTGGGTTCCATCCCTGGGTCAGGAAGATCCCCTGCAGAAGGAAATGGTGACCCACTCCAGTAGTCTTGCCTGGAAAATCCCATGAACAGAGGAGCTGGCAGGCTACAGTCCATGGGGTCACAAAGAGTCTGATGTGACTGAGCAGCTAACACTTTCACTTTCACACTTCATGATTTCTGTAGCAGTCAGATAGGTTAATTATGTCACAATAACAAGCAGCCCTAATATCTCAGTGGCTTTGCAGGGTTTATTTCTCACATCACATACTCAGCACATCGGAGGTGTCAGGGAAAAGGGTTTCTCCACAGGGTTTCTCCAGGACCCAGGCATAGGGGCTCTGCGATCTTGTAGCTGCATTGTCTGGAGCAAACAGCCTTTTTGCCTGCTTCTCACAGCCCAAAGGCCTGACTTAGTCATATAGCTCCTCTTAACTGCAAGGGAGCAGGGAAGTATGCACCTCCCATGTACCCAGAAAAAGAAGAGAACCAGCCTGGTAAGCACCAGGAGCCCCTACACCACCTAGCATAAGAAGGGCTGGGGTATGGACACAGTGGAATAACCTGCCCTTGAGATGTTTCCATTCAGTAGAAGGGACGAGTAAAGAGACGCAACAGCTCAGGGAAGTCAGGAGAGGGGGAAAGGAGCTGTGATGTGAAATCTGAGAGGCGGGAGATGGGGGTGCTGGCAGGCTGGCCAGGGAGTGCATGGCACATCCATGTGTGCAGGTGTTGTGTGGCTGCTGAAGTGTATCAGGGTGTCTAGTGTGCCGGGTGGTCAGTCTAGAGAGGCAGGGCCTTGGGCATCACCTGTCAGTGTTTGAACCTTATTCTGGGGGAGAGGGAAAGCCAGTGAAGGGTTTTAAGCAGGGATGTGAGCCACCCTCTATGTGTTTCTGGAAAGATCACCCTAGGTTCCACTTGAAGGTGGAGAGGAAGAGATGGGTGATGGCCTCCAAAGTCAGAGCAGTGGTCGTGGGGACAGAATGGAGAGGTGTTTAGGTGGAGGGACCAGTAGAATTTGGTGACTGACTAAATGTGGGCTGTGGGAGAGGAAACGGATGCAGGCCTGTATTTGATTGGAGTAGCACCGTGGATGAGTGTGGAAATGCTGGAGCACGATTGTGGAGAAAGATGAATAAGCTGAGTGGTAGACACTGTTGAGTCTGAGGTGCCTGTGAACCTCCAAATCAAGATGTCCATGATACACTTGGATGTTTGGGCCTGAAGTATAGAGAAGAGTTCACCCGCCTCTTGGAGCATCTAAGAAATTACAGGTATAGGGGGTAACCTCAGCCAAGCAGAGCTCTTTCCTCCAGGGATCTCACCTTGCACTTCTGTGGGGACCAGAATTGTTTTTCAAATTGTGTTTCAATCTGGGTGCTTGCAAGATGGAGTCATTTCTGGCTGGTCAGCTTCCCAAGACCCAGCTCCTTAGGGTGAGAGAAGTCACTGGTCTCTGGCTTCTGCAGCTCCCATCATGGTCTCTGTTAAGTTGCTACCATTGTTCGGACAACGAGCCCCCAGAGGGCTAGCTAATGCTTATTCATCTGGCCTGGTATCCAGGTGCTTAATCAGTGTTTCTTGAACAAACAAATTAATTTACCACCAACTGTGGGGTTTCCCTGGCCACTCAAATGGTAAAGAATGTGCTTGCAATGTGGGAGACTCGGGTTTGATCCTTGAGTTGGGAAGATCCCCTGGAGAAGGGAATGGCTACCCACTCCAGTATTCTTTCCTGGAGAATTCCATGGACAGAGGAGCCTGGCATGGCGGGATCTGAGCTTTTGTAGCCCCCAGTATGGTCTCTATCAAGCTGCTATCATTGTTGAGTCGCCGAGTCCCCAGAGGGCTAACTCTTGTTCATCGGGTCTGGCACCCAGGTGCTTAATCAGTGTTGCTTGAACAAATGAATGAATTAACCACCAACCATGCAAAACTGTTGGGTCCCTGGTGGGAACATAAATAGTACTTCCATTTTCCAAAAGCCTTTAATAAATTATAACTTGCCAAATTAAAATAAACATTTAACTTCTACCAACCAAGTCTCTGGAGGATTTGACACCTTTTCATCTTCAAAGTGCTTTCAAACCAAGAGGTGGCTTCTCTCAGAGGTCCCTCTTTGAAAGTTTTAGATTGTAAACAGATAGAGAAATGTATTAACACTCAGGAGCAAAGATGCCTCAGGCCAGTTTTAGAGACAACTTTTTCCAGGAAAAAAAAGCAAATCTTTGATTTTTTTGAGTGCCTTCAGGTGTTCCAAGGGTTGCATTAAGGGCTTTCAGTATGTTATTCCCTCAATGTTTTTATGATGTAGGTGCTCTCATTCCTACTTAAGAGATAAGAAAACTGAGGCCAGAGAGACACAGTGATTGCCCCAAGGACACATAGCTGGTAAGAGGGAGAACTAAGAACCTATCTTAAGTTCTTCTAACTCCAGGACAACTGACCTTTCCTTTGCATCACTATTTCTCAACTTGGGTCTGCAAATTACCTGTAGTAGGTACACACAGGATATAGATTCTGGGTCCCCATACCAAACTTAACTGGATGAAACTCTGGAGAGAGAGGCTTGGAGTCTGTATTTTACTTTTATAAACATGAATTTTTTATTAATTTGTTTTTATAACTGAAGTACAGTTTACAATGTGGTGTTAGTTTCAGGTATACAGCAAAGTGGGGAATCTGCATTTTAAATAAACTTCCCAGGTGCTTCTTATGCACACTGAGATTTGATAACCTACATTTTATACCCGTAGTGGGAGTCTAAAACTTAGATTTTTGTCTAAAGGGATGAGCAGGGCAAAAAGGAGAAATCTAGGCCCTGTGCCTTTCACTGAGCTTGGCAGCACTGGCCTCCTGCACACTGAGTGCAGCAACATCTCCCCCAGCCCACCCCTCCATCCCCGCCCTCCCAGGCTGCACTGGCTGAGATGGGAAGCTGTCTCTGTTCCCCTGCTTTTCATGGCAAGCTTGGGTTGATGTTTTTTTTCTCTGCTCCATATGGATTTTGCAATTAACTCACTAGAAAAGTAAATCACAGGATGCCTGGAATAATAAATGCAGTGAATACTAGGTCCCAGCCAAGGAGTCTGGGACCGGTTCCAGCGCATGACGAAGGTTGCTGGGTTGGTGCAAGAAGGAGGCAGGAGGCGAGAGGCGGGCAGGTCCTCAAGGCTGCACAAAGGCAGCAGATGGAGGAGGAGGGGGGACCACTGCTGGTTGAGATCGAGCACCTTTTGTACATGTTCAACATATTGCTCAGAGTTTTACATTCTTCATTTCACCAATTCCACACAGCTCTTTTTGGTCAATATTACTGTTCCTCTTTCACAGGAAAAGACCTGAAGCTCAGAAAGATAAAGACACTTCCCAACTTCCAGCTTCTTCAGGCAGCCTTACTGCCTCCTCACTGTAATCTTTCCTTTCTCTGAGCAGCTAGAGTCAGAAGAGCTTCTAACAAGCAGGCAACCCAAGGATAGTTGGGAACAGTGAGAACTGATCTTGAGGAACCTGGCTCCTCACCTGTGAAATGGGATGTTGACTGTGGCCAGGTGGCAGGGCTGCTGTGAGTACTGAATCTGACCTCTTACATGGGAACACTTCAGACATGGCTTGGGCTTCCCTGGTGGCTTAGACAGTAAAGAATTCACCTGCCATATGGAGACCTGGGTTCAATCCCTGGGTTGGGAAGATCCCTTCGAGGACCGCATGGTAACGCACTCCAGTATTCTTGCCTGGAGAATCCCATGGACAGAGGAGACTGGCAGGCTATAGTCCATGGGGTTGCAAAGAGTCAGACGCACAGCACACACACGGCTGGACACACAGTAGATCCTTGGAACATTATTCCCCTTGTACTTCCACATTAGTCACCTAAACCATTTCCTGTCACAGAATGAGTGGCACTTTTTTCAGAGGTGAAACACCCACTGGGTTGCTCAAGAAACAGGGATGCTCTCAAGCTAGCTCAAGGAATAGAGTTTATAGGAGGGTTATAGGTGGACTGATAAAGTAGTTGGCATGGAAATCAAGAGTAGGTGTCAAAGCATTCTGGTTTGTACTGGATTGGAGAGCTCAATGTAGGTTCTGAATAGGAGATGGAGGAAATAAGGCTTTACCTGACACCCTTGTCTGCTCAGGGCACTTGGCTGTGTTTTGGCGTCTTGTTTCTTTGAGAGGCCATTTCCTGCTTCTCGTTTCAATTTCTGAGAGAAAGAATCTAATTGGCTGAACCCATCTCTACGTGTCAAGCCATAGGTCAAACGTAAGTGGGTGGAGTCAGACAGGGCAGTCACGTGATAGACACCTTGGCAACCTAGGCCCGGAAGTAAGCTGCCTGCTTGGGAAGAGGCCATGGGCGGCCAAGCACAAGGTGATCTCTTTGCCCCATAAGGCCCCTTTCTGGACTTTTCCCTCCAGAAGAAGAAAGATTTTGTCGTCTTGGTCTTTCTGTCCTCTCACGCTGGGCCTGCATGCAGTCCTCAGAAAAGGCGGGTAAAGAGGAAGAACCAAGAGTGTAAAGATGCAGAGAGGTCCTGTTTGTTCTGCTGCCTGTGGACTTTTTACAGAAATGGCCTCACTAAAGATTTGGGTGTCTGCGTCTCCATCTGAGGCAGTCCTGCTCCTGCCCACCCGCTGGTAAACGGAGTTCTTTTCTATGAAGGAACTCTGTCAGGGACTTATGCACTCCTTCCCTGTAATGTCCACATCCAAATCTGTTCAGTTTACAAGTCAAAAGATGTTTTCTCTTCTTGCTTCCAGAGCTTAAAAATGATTCTGGCTTCTTTTTGCTTCTCACAGCTTCCTGAGCAGTGAAAGATGTTGGAATGTGAGCCAGGCTGATGGTGCTGGGGAAGTGTCAGGCTGGGGGTTGTCTGTTCTGTGGCATTCAGTCTGCTGTCATCACAGCTCCAAAACCCTTCTGGGGCTCTAAGGCAAGTGGGTATGACTCAGCAAAGCAACCAGAACAGACAGACGGGGAATCAGGAAAACGCTCTGGCTCCTGACAGAGTCTGAAACCTTGTTTCTTAGGACAAAGGGGACAGGACTGAAAAAAGAGACACTACTTTTTAGGCAGGAGTCAAGGAGTCACCCACTTCCTCTAGAACTGTGCTGTCCAAGAGAGCTTATGAAAATGTCCTGTGTCTGCACTGTTCCATGCAGTAGCCATTAGCCACCTGTGGTTACCCAGCACTTGAAATGCAGCTGGTGCAATGGAGGAAAGGACTTCTTTATTTAATTGATTTAATTTTAAATATAACTGTAAATAACCATATGTAGTTAGTGGCTACCATCTTGGACAGGACAGCTTTTGAATCAGGAGTCTATTTCCAGTTTTCTGAGGGCAAGGATCAAGACTTACACCCAGGTCCTCAATGCCTAGTACAATGGCTACCATGGGCTCAATAGTATTCACATGAGTGAATGGAGTAGACTGATAGTGATGAAATGGAGACTGCTTTTATGTATTAATAGAAGGTAAAATCACAGGATTTAGAGTTGATTAGACTTGAATTCATGTTCTGGGCTTCCCTTGTAGCTCAGTCGGTAAAGAATCTGCCTGCAGTGCAGGAGACCTGGTTTCGATCCCTGGGTTGGGAAGATCCCCTGGAGAAGGAATTGGCAGCCTACTCCAGTGTCCTTGCCTGGAAAATCTCATGAACAGAGGAGCCTGGTGGGCTGCAGTCCATGGGGTCGCAAAGAGTCAAGCATGACTGAACGACTGACGCTTTAGACTTGAATTCATGTTCTGACTCTGAAATTTACTTATCTCTATGCCTGTGGGCATGTTACCAACATCTTTAAGCCTTTCGCATCTGTGAAATGGCTACAACGCCTCCCTCTTTCATAAAGTTATGTTATGAAAAATAAATGAATTGACATATACAATGAGTGGAACAGTGCCTGGCATTAAATAAGCCCTGGCATAAAATAAGAAGTAGCTTCATAGAAAAGACGGAGAAAGTGAAAAACAGCCCTGCTGGCAACCAGACTGTGACCTTCTCAACAGATGCTCTGAGCAACACATAGGCAGAACCTCCCTGTGACCATGTTCAGGGCATAAACAATAACAACCTTGGAGATGCCTCCTAAGATGAAGGCCTGTTGGCTTTAAGGCTGACCCAAACATTGCTTCTCAGGCACAAGTCCTCTTGCTTTGCTCCACCGTACGAGTCGTTTTCTGGCAGCATTGTTCTGATGTGATTAGGAAAGAACTAAGCTTTTCTGATGATTCAGATGGGTCAGATTCGTGAAAGGTGTATTACAAACGCACATGTAGTTCCCTTGCATTCTTTGCTTTGGATATTCTGATGGATTTGAATGAAAACCATGTGCAGAAGTGTCCACTGGCTTTCTTGGGCAGGTTTCAGTTACTTGGGAGGAACAATATTTACATACAAGTCAGGGAGAAAAGTCTCGCAACAGCAAAGAAAATGTGAGAGACATGGTGGTCAATTAAGGAAGGGATTTTCCTTGAGGGTCTGAGCTAAGCTATTCTCTAGGAGCCCACGGCCTTAAAAAACATGAAGCAGAATGAAAAATGGTGTGCTTAACTGGAGAAACTGAAGTGATGTGCTTTCCAGGTTCTTGTACTGTTACTAACCAAGCAGAAATCCCAGGTCTTCTTTTCTAAGAATATAGCAGTCAAGGGGAAATTCTCATCAGACTTGTAAGACTGGTAAGAAGCCTGGCCATCTAATTAATTCCTAAGGCCCTGCCCCACCTCTGAAACCAGTGTTGGGGTCACTAGGACTTGCCAAGGGGCTGTCATTTAAGAACCACACTGTGTGGAACTGTGGTGTGGGTGGGTGGGTGTGTGTGTGTGTGTGTGTGTGTGTGTGTGTGTGTGTGTGTGTTAGTCGCTCAGTCATGTCTGACTCTTTGCGATCCCACGGACTGTAGCCCACCAGGCTCCTCTGTCCATGGGATTCTCCAGTCAGGAATACTGGTATGGGTTTCCATGCCCTTCTCCAGAGGAACTTCCCGACCCAGGGATCGAACCCAGGTCTCCTGCATTGCAGGCAGATTCTTTACCATCTGAGTCACCAGGGCTGTGTTGTTTCGGGCTCCCTTATATGTGCAGCATCCCAAGGTGGTGCTTGTGGCAAAGAAATCACCTGCCAATACAGGAGACATAAGAGATGCAGGTTTGATCCCAGAATCAAGAAGATCCCCAGGAGGAGGAAGTGGCAACCCTCTCCAGTATTCTTGCCTGGAGAACCCCACGGACAGTGAGCCTGGTGGGCTAAAGTTTCTAGTGTCACAGAGAGTCAGACACGACTGATGCAACTTAGCACACGGATGTGCAGCAGCTGATGCAGGAGATCCTACTGGGGCCACTCTTGAAGCTGAGACCGAGATCCCCAGGAACTCCATACCACCACTTACCCCACCTCTTGAGGGAGATTCGTGCATTAGGCTTAATTCTGGCCAGTCAAGGAAAGCCGGTGGTGCCAGGGCTGTAGGAGGCTTGAGAGAAATGGCTGTCTTAGAGTTTGTACAAATCAAGGAGAAGCATGAAGAATTTGAGTAGTTACATACCCTGAAGCCTTGCTCCTCAGACTGGACCTGCAGCATGAGCTAGATGGAAAGACAGACTCTCGGCCCCGCTCCATACCTGCTGGATCAGAATCCGGTTTTTAATGAGATCCCCAGGTGGTTCATCCACATGTTGAAGCTGAGAAGCACTACCCTAGAATTTTAAGAAAGTTGATTTCAGAAACTTACGAGTAAATACCAGGCTGCATTTGAAGGCCAGACACTTTGAAAAGATGATTCAGGAGGGTTGAGAAATAAAACAGCGTAAGACCATCTTCTATGTCTTTAAACATCAAGTGTGGAAATAAATAGGAAAACATCTATATAAATACAACAACAGTGATTTCCTCAGGAGGCAGGTAGGACAGGGTGGGAAGGAGTGAAGGAAGACCTGCATTTGTTTTCGGCTTGCTTCCTTGAATTCAAATACGTGAATACACTTCAGTGTTACTTTGGAGTTAAAAAGTATGCAAATTAACTTCCACAAAAAAAGGATGTATGATTTTGGTAAATGTAAGTTTGACAGCACAGCAAAGAATAACCCCAGGAAGCACAGGCATTTCTCAGATGAGCCAAAATTGAAAAGGGACACATTAGCAGCCTACTTCCCAGTGGTGGAATTACAGGGTGATTTTGTTGTTTTTCTTGTTCTCTTATCTTTTTCTGGTCTGAATTTTTAAACTCTCCTGCATTGACTGTGTATCCCTATATAATAAGAAATTTTGCCCAAAAATGTTTTCAGGAAGAATTACTGAAGCAGGGTAAAGAGACATAAAGCTAACAGGGATGCACAGGGAAATGACGGAGATCTGTGTGATTCAGATGACTACAACTGATGGTGAGCTCAGACATTTTCAGTGTAAAAGATAAAGGCAGCAAAAGAATGTTTTAGATGTTCTGGGTGTCATGTCTAGAGCCTCTGCTGTGTGCCAGCTGGGTGCCAGCACGTAGCCTGCAAGGAGCATCATCGCCATTGCAGAGCTGAGAGGAAGAGTTTCGGGGAGGTCCAGTACCTGCCCTGAGGTCAAGGAAGGAATCAACTGGTCTTCAGGCAACAGCTGTCACTCTGTGCTCTGGACCCCTTGGTTCAGAACAGGAAAGGCGTCATGGTAGTCTGAAGGTTAACACGTAGGTATAAGCTGAACAAAAGACCTCATGTCCTCATCTATTCTAGAGCAGTGGTTCTCCACGTCTTAGGCGATCTGCTCTTCAAGAACATGGGGGCTGTCTCAGTCCATTTGAGCTGCTGTAACAAGAAACAATCATCTGGGTAGCTTATAAACAACAGGAATGTTTTGCTCACAGTTTTGGAGGCTAGACGTCCAAGATCAAGGTGCTGCATGGTCAGGTTCTTAGGAGGGCCCTCTCCCTGGCTAATTACCAACGCCTTACTGCATCCTCACGTGGTAGAAGGAGGGAGGACCCTCTGAGATCTCTCATCAGTTTAATAAGAGGGCACTAATCCCATTCATGAGAGCTCCACCCTCATGACCTAATCAACCCAAAGGCCCCATCTTCTAATATCATCAGGGTGGGCATTAGGGATTCAGCATGTTTACTGGCAGGAAAGGTGGTGTGAACAGCCACACACATTCAGACAACAGCAGGAGCCTTAGCTCCAGTCCTCAGGAGCTCCTGAGATCTCCTCTAGGAACCTTTGGGATTCTGCTGAACACAGTGTGAAAACCTGTTTCAAAGCAGAGGTTCCGTCTGAAAGTTTGTTCTGTGAAAAGCTAGTCCCCCAGTTGACCTGAGAAATAAAGGTTCCTTAACGTACATGGAAACCCCTGCCGGCTGGGTCTCACCCTTGGAGGTGCGCTGTGTGCACCAGCAGGGCATGTGCCCTGACAAGTCCCACAGCCCTGCATTAACCTTGTCAGTGGGCCTTTTCCAGGCCTTTTTTGACCTTAGATGATTTTTTATGGAATGCCCCTTAATAGGAATAGTGTTCTGAAAAACAGTTTTTTAGGTTCTTTTTAAACCCTATTAAGACCTAACTTAAAAAAAAATTTTTTTTATTGAAACGTCCATAGTATTTGCTACACGCTGGTTTATGATTTCCAGAGAACATTTTGTGCTTTGAAGAAATTTCTAGAGAGCTAAAAATGCCTTTAATTATATCCACAAGGAGAGTGGGAACTCCAGTCTGTGCCTCTCAGGGCTGGGGGTTAACACGGAGGCACTAGCATAACATGTGGGGTCACACTAACTATGCTGCAAATTATAAGGTTTTCTCAGCCCTCGCAGCAGTGGGAGAGGAAAGGTGAACTCAAAAAACTGACATTCATGAGCCAGCTCGACCACTGGACTCTCTTCAGGGTGGTGGTTTCTATTTTTAACTTATTCAACGCACATAATTAAAGCTGCTTTGAGATCAAGTGCTCATGAGTGCATCAAATGCCAAAATTTCCGGAGCAGCTATAATTGCTAATGCCTTTGCAGTTTACAGAACTGCTTTCAAATCATTGTCCTTAGAACAGACCTGATTGGTCTGGGTGTTGTTATGCCCATTTTACAGATAAGAAAACTGAACATCCACTAGTGACTGGTGGAGTGTGACCCTGCGCTACTCCTCTCTCTCTCCCTCCTGTATTTTTTCCTCTTAATGCTGCTGCTGCTGCAAAGTCGCTTCAGTCGTGTCCGACTCTGTGAGACCCCATAGACGGCAGCCCACCAGGCTTCCCCATCCCTGGGATTCTCCAGGCAAGAACACCGGAGTGGGTTGCCATTTCTTTCTCCAATGCATGAAAGTGAAAAGTGAAAGTGAAGTCGCTCAGTTGTGTCCGACTCTAGTGACCCCATAGATGGCAGCCCACCAGGCTCCTCCATCCATGAGATTTTCCAGGCAAAAGTACTGGAGTGGGGTGCCATTGCCCTCTCCACCTCTTAATGCTAAGTTGCCTCTATTGTTAATGATTATGGCAACACCCTAGGTTTCCTGGAGTAGACTCGAATTCAGGGGATTTTAAAAAACTAAAATCCATTCATTAAGTACTTAGCAGCATGTAGTTTATTTGTATCTTTGTAGGACTTTTCAAATAGCTTCATAAATCAAAAGTCCACAAATCAAATCGGTTGGTTTATTTATTTAGGGTTAGGGATAAGCTTCTAGTGCTCTGATAACAAAAACAGCTATTTTTATTAAATGTCTGTTAGATTAATAATATCATGGGCTGAAACTCTGATGTGACAAATTCCTGCCAGTTCACATAGGCGTCAGCGGAGTTTTATTGAAGCATAGGAAGTACATTGTGTGGCGAGAGGCAGCCTGATAGACCAGGAGAGCTTGTGCTTTGGTGCCGTATCATCGTGGCACTCTGAGTAGTCTTGTCCTTATCAGAGAACTAGGGAAACGATAATGCTTTACTTACAGGCTTGTCAGGAAGACTAAACCTGTGATCGTAGGTGCCTTGTGCTACATTGTAGGGCATTGGGAAGTTGTAGCATCCTTCCTTCCTTTGGTGGAATCTGAACATCGGTATTTAACCCTCCATCCCCAACTCCTGCCCCTCATTCCTCCTCTGGTGTATACCTTCTCCACTGGGGTACCCCTTCTGCCTATTTTACATCAGTAAATTGAATATTTATTGCACACCCACTATTGGGTCTACCCTTGCGGCAGCCACTTGGGACGGGTCTCATGGTGCAGTAGAGGAGATGTGCAAGTTCACTAATGCATCAGGGGGCTGGGATAGATACGTGCAAAGGGTCAATGGGTCATTACATAGTGCAGGTATAATTCTTCCTTGAGGAGGGGGTTTAGAAACACTTTAGAGGGTGGGTGATGCGGAACAGAGTCTTCAGAGATGTGTAGATGGATAGAAGGTGGAGGGCAAAGGCAGTTACTGCTCCTTCCTAAGCTCTATCCCGCTTCTCCCACTGAGCCTGCACTCTGTAATTTTTACTCCAAATGAGCTAATTGCTGGCGTGTTCTTCCTGGACAAATGAATAGCAGCTTTTGGTCATCAGAATAAGTCTGGAGGGCCTGCAGTGTGGGGAAGATATATTAATGTCTGTTTTTTGGTGCTAAAATTTTATTTCCTAGCACCACCTTTCCTTGGGAAAATAGGGGGAAACAGTCTAATTATTTATAAAGTCCTCTCAGTCTTTGGCATGCCTGCGTGCTTAGTTACTTCAGTCATGTCTGACTCTTTACGACCCTATGGACCGTAGCCCACCGGGCTCTTCAGTCTGTGGGATTCTCCAGGCAAGAATACTGGAGTGGGTTGCCATGCCCTCCTCCAGGGGATCTTCCTGACCCAGGGATTGAACCCGCATCTCCTGTGTCTTCTGCACTGCAGGCAGGTTCTTTACTGCTGAGCCACTTTGGGGTCCCTCGCAAATGCTTAAGGACATCTTCAAGCAGTTACCTTTCTCTCCAAGGTGAGTTATTCGTCAAAAACACAGACTTCTACCAGAACCTTCTCTCAGGCTCTTGGTCCCTGAACAACAGTGAGCCTCAGCTGAGCAGCACCTGATAACCTGCACATTTGAAAGGCTTTTGAAAAGTCTACTTACACATGTCATGTACTCTGCAGTATTGCAGGAGACCCTTTTGGGAAACTTCAGTCACCAGAGGCTCTTTCTCATCGGAAGAGCACTCAACTGGCAGTGTGGGGACCTGGGTTCCAGGCGTGGCCCTGCCACTCACGTTCCCTGGACCCTGGACATGTCCACTGTCACATGCCTCACGGTACTTCATTTGTGAAAGGAGGCGGTGGGAACAGAGGTTCCTATGACCCCTTCCTGTTCTGAGGTCTGGGTCTGCGCATTCCAGAAGGATGACGGGAAGTCCCAGGCGCAGAGCTAGCTCCCCGTGCGTGTGGTGCTGATGATTTCCGGGTCCCTTGCTGGGTGGTGCGGCGGATTGTGTTCCTGTTGTGCTTCTCTGAATCCTGAGCCACTGTCATCTTTTAAGGAAAAACAGGATGACAAGTATATCTGTTTTTGTCTGTCAGGGCTCAATACATCTTTATCGATGGCAGTGGTCTTAATTATGGTGACAAAAACACCTTGAAATGAGAGCTGGGATCCGGGGTGGAGGGTGAGGACCGTGGTACTCCCATAGAGAGAGCTGTAGCATGTGGGGCTTCTCAGCCATCATCACATTTGGACCAGATAGTTCGTCATTGCAGGGTCTGTCCCACACATTACAGGATGTTCAGCACAATCCCTGGATCTACCCACTAAGATGTCAATAGCAACCCTCCTCACTATGACAGAACTGTCTCCAGACATTGCCAGATGGCCCCTGGGGCTCAAAACCACCACTGTTGAGAAACTGCAGGCCTAGAATGAAGGCGGAAGCAGCATTCACTCAAGTTGACCCGCAGGCACTGAGTCATAAGCTGGGGCTCGTCTTGTCCGGCCCAGCATTCCCCTTTGAGCCTCTGTGCCCACCTCACAGATCACACTGTCGTCCTGCAGGGGCAGCCCTAAACCCCTCACCTTGACCTGCTCAGCCCCAGATCCTGTTCTCATCAGTCCATTCAGCAAGCAAAGGCTGTGTGCACTGCAGGCCTGGACTCATGCTGGGTTCTGAGAACGCGGTGATGACCTCCGGACTCAATCTCTGACTCCCTACCGCCCCCGCCCCCATTCCAGAGCTTACTGCCTGCTGCTGCCACGTTCCTGCTGCCTATCAAGGGGCTCCTTTCTCTTGCGATTCCCCACCCTGCCAGTTTTGAGGCCCCAGGCCTAGGTTGTGGTCAGGGGCAGCCCTTGGCCCTCAGCCCCCAATATATTCTCCATTTGGTGCTTCTACAATGTATCTGTCCTACAAATTGGGTCCCCTCCAACCCCTCTAAAATACTGTCTGTAAGTAGGCATGTATACAGTCAGTCAACAAGGACGCACTGAGCAACTCATATATGCCCGGACCTGTGTTCTCTGCACTGTTGATGTCTCTCTATTTTCAGTCTCATTCAGTAGAGTCTCAAAGCAGAGACATTACTTTGCCAACAAAGATCCATATAGTCAAAGCTATGGCTTTTCCAGTAGTCATGTATGCATGTGAGAGTTGGACCATAAAGAAGGCTGGGTGCCAAAGTATTGATGCTTTTGAACTGTGATGTTGGAGAAGACTCTTAAGAGTCCCTTGGACTGCAAGGAGATCAAACCAGTCAATCATAAAGGAAATCGGTCCTGGATATTCATTGGAAGGACTGATGCTAAAGCTGCAATACTTTGACCGCCTCATGTGAAGAGCTGACTCACTGGAAAAGACCCTGATGCTGGGAAAGATTGAGGGTAGGTGGAGAAGGGGCGACAGAAGTTGGAGATGGTTGAATGGCATCATCGACTCAATATACATGAGTTCGAGCAAGCTCTGGGAGATGGTGAAGGACTGAGCTTCAGTCCATAGGGTGGCAAAGAGTTGGACACGACTGAGCGACTGAACAACAAAATACTCTTATGTCTCTTTATTTTCAGTCTCATTCAGTTAGTACTTAGGAGCATCTCCTGTGTGTCAGGCACTGTGCTGGGTTCCAACGGCACAGGAGTGAGCAAAGCCAGATGTGGTCCCTGCAGTGTGGTGGGAGGTGCAGCCTCTCACTGCAGAAGCATCGCCCACATAAATGTCCTTTTCCCACCTCTCTGCCTCCATCTGTGTCTTCTTCTCACTTTCCCTCTGCCTCTCCCTTCTGACCCCAATCTCCTTTCTCTCTCTGGCTCACTCCATCCTTTATCCCCATCCATAACCAGTGGTGGTTGCTGGGGCCAGCTAAGTGCCTTCTCATGGGCACTGAATCTCGTTAAGATCCCTGTATCCTGGCTTCATCCTGGTGGGAGAATTACTGTCATTTAAGGGGTCTGCCAAGGCTGTTTGACAGGAGTCAGCCAGGCTGGATGCTAAGGAAGAAGAATCGCTCCTCCCCGGGGGGTTGGTAGCATGTGTGAGCCCCATCAGTCATCACTGAGAACTGGCCCGAGCAGCACACAGCTCCATTCTGCTCACTGTGCCACCGAGGATGTTCCCGGACATGGAGGCGGATCGAGGGCATCATGTGGAGAAGGATGGCTTCTGACACCTGTGTGGGGTCCTCTCCCCTCCCTGCCAGGTTTTGCTTGGTAGCGTGTCCAACTGAAATGGTTCTTTCACTTATTGAAGGAGGCACAGCCTTCCCATCCTCAGGCCAAGGTGGCTCCAAGGCCAGCATCTCAGCCAAGGTGAGAGAGGGTCTCTGAGACTTCCTGGTGTACAGTGAGGACTTGGGAACCCAGCCATCCCAACCCAGACTTGGGCTCCACGTACTGGCCCAGGTAAGCCTGAGCAGGTGCCTTCACTTCTTGGAAGCTCAGTTTCCACTTATGCAAAATGGTAGTCACCTTGGAAGCCTCATCACTCAGCAGGAGCAAGGAGTCTGTTAAATCATGCTTGTAGATGGCTTTGCACAGTCCCTGGCACCAGAAGTGCTCTCTAAGTGCCAGCTCTGGGCCCTGCATTACTCTCTGGGTTTCCCAGTTTCTTCCTCTGATGACTGCTGATTGCTGAATGCAGAGGAGGCAGGGTGCTTGCTTGGAACCCTGGGTGCATTCTGATTGGTGGGGCTCTGCTAGTGTCTTTCGCTAACTTCTTCCAAGGTCCTCAACCTCCCTTTCTTTCACTGGAGCAGTGCAGCTGTTTAACAGCTGTTCCCTTTGTTCAGGAGATCAAGTTCACTGTCGGGTAATATGACTTCTCCCTGTAAGGGACTTGGGGATTTCTCAACATGAAAGCTGTTACCAAAGTGCATAGTGTTATTAATAGGGCTTCCTGGAAAGAAGCCATCTGGATGGAGAGGCCTCCCATCACAAACGCCAGCTCACTCATGTCCCATTTTATGCCCAGGCCCCTTCTCCTTCACCCTTCAACTTTGTAAGTCCTCTCTGAACTGAGATCCCAACTGCGAAGGGCGCTCTGGGGGTGGGACTGAGAAACGTGGATGCCTGGAGGTTTGGAGGAGTTCTGAACCCTTCAGTTCTCTTGGGCCTTCTGCTCCCACCGGGCCTCCTGGGTTTCCAAGACAGCCAAACCTCTAAGATGAAATAGATGGCTGCATTTGGACGAGAACAGTTTAATGATCCAGAAAGCAGAGAACATAGGCAGGGGAGAAACTAAACCAGCCGTACACTGCCTTCAGAGAGAAAGACATTGACTGTACGTGGGGGAAGGTAGCAGGCCCAGGCAAAACAAGTTTCTGCTGACGTCAAAAGAGTGTTGTGATCTGCGCCCAGAACACAGATTTGAATACAGCAGTTAGGGGAGGCCAGGGGCAGGGATTGCAGCCCTGGAAGATGCCCTGTGTGGTACCTCTCTGCTAGACTCTGAGCTTCTTGAGGGAAGAGGCTGGGTCTTAATCTTTGTGTATCCCCAGCAGGTGGGGAAGATACACAGCGAGTCAGCTGGAGTTGCTCAAACCTGGGGTGCGAGTATCCTCGGGCCTGAGTGGAGGTTGTCAGGGAAGACAGGGGTGACCTGTATTTCTGAAGATACGAGGGGAAGATATTTGTGTGTGAAAACAGATCATGTGTATATCATGAAGGAGGATGCACAGCTGGAGTGAATTCTTAAGATGAAATAAGAGAATTTAATGAAATGTCAGGCAGCTGACCACATCAGGCCACTCATACTCTTTAGGGCAGTGGATCTCAGGTTTTAGGGTACACACATACTAGCTGGGATACTTGTTCAACTTGCAGAATCCAGGGCTCCCCACCCAGAGATTATGATTGACAACAGTTTTAAGGTGGACTCAAAAATCCTGGGCACATTTCTTAGTGCCCAGGCAACTTCAGTGCAGCGACACTCACACAGGCCCTGTCTGGGCGGGAGGACACTCGCCCTCTGCTCTTCCATGTGGTGGTGGATGCTGTCAGGCCTCACCCAGATACCCTGGAAGATGAGGCACTCATTTTCCCAGATGCCAGGGAGTGCTGGCAGCTCACGGCTCATGCTAATTTTTTTTTGGGGGGGGCGGTAATTGCCTTCTCTGAGGGAGCTCCTCACCCAGCCCAGGTTGACCCTGGAGGCCACCAGCATCCAATTAGTCCTTTATGGAGAAGGAGGTTGGGAATGAGGATTGTCGAAGGGTCTAGACTCCTCTGTCCAATTTGAGACAACTCCGAAAGGCAGGCTCAGCTCCAGAGCTCTGAATGAGACTGGCTGAGGCCAGCTTTGCAACTGCATTGCAGCTCCAGGTCTCTCTCTGCTCTGTCCCACTTCCTCTCACTCCCTTCTGGGAGGTGATCTTGAGAACAAGAAACCTCCTGCCAGGAACTTTCCATCCCAGAGCCTGTTTCTCAGGGATCCTGACCGAAGACAGGCAGGGAAATGTTAGATGGAGGAGAGTGTATAATATCAGATCAGATCAGTCGCTCAGTCGTGTCCAACTCTTGGCGACCCCATGAATCGCAACATGCCAGGCCTCCCTGTCCATCACCAACTCCCAGAGTTCACCCAGACTCACATCCATCGAGTCAGTGATGCCATCCAGCCATCTCATCCTCTGTCGTCCCCTTCTCCTCCTGCCCCCAATCCCTCCCAGCATCAGAGTCTTTTCCAATGAGTCAGCTCTTCCCATGAGGTGGCCAAAGTACTGGAGTTTCAGCTTTAACTCATTCCTTCCAAAGAAATCCCAGGGCTGATCTCCTTCAGAATGGACTGGTTGGATCTTCTCCTTGCAGTCCAAGGGACTCTCAAGAGTCTTCCCCAACACCACAGTTCAAAAGCATCAATTCTTCGGCACTCAGCCTTCTTCACAGTCCAACTCTCACATCCATACATGACCACTGGAAAAACCATAGCCTTGACTAGACGAACCTTTGTTGGCAAAGTAATGTCTCTGCTTTTGAATATGCTATCTAGGTTGGTCATAACTTTCCTTCCAAGGAGCAAGCGTCTTTTAATTTCATGGCTGCAGTCACCATCTGCAGTGATTTTGGAGCCCAGAAAAATAAAGTCTGACACTGTTTCCACTGTTTCCCCATCTATTTCCCATGAAGTGATGAGATCAGATGCCATGATCTTTGTTTTCTGAATGTTGGGCTTTAAGCCAACTTTTTCAGTCTCCACTTTCACTTTCATCAAGAGGCTTTTGAGTTCCTCTTCACTTTCTGCCATAAGAGTGGTGTCATCTGCATATCTGAGGTTATTGATATTTCTCCTGGCAATCTTGATTCCAGCTTGTGTTTCCTCCAGTCCAGCGTTTCTCATGATGTACTCTGCATATAAGTTAAATAAGCAGGGTGACAATATACAGCCTTGACGTACTCCTTTTCCTATTTGGAACCAGTCTGTTGTTCCATGTCCAGTTCTAACTGTTGCTTCCAGACCTGCATACAGAGTTCTCAAGAGGCAGGTCAGGTGGTCTGGTATTCCCGTCTCTTTCAGAACTTTCCAGTCTCGTGAATTAGACAATCTGATACGTAGTAGCACTTGTAGTTGTGGTTCAGTCGCCCGGTCACGTCTGACCCTTTGTGACCCTTTGTGACCCCATGGACTGCAGCCTGCCAGGCCTCTCTGTCCCTCGCTATCTCCCAAAGTTTGCCCAGGTTCCTGTCCATTGCATTGGTGGTGCCATCCAGCCATCTCATCCTCTGATGCCCTTTTCACCTTCTGCCCTCAATCTTTCCCAGCATCAGGGACTTTTCCAATGTGTCAGCTGTTCACATCAGATGACCAAAATTACTGGAGTTTCAGCTACAACATCAGTCTTTCCAACAAATATTCAGGGTTGATTTCCCTTTAGATTGACTGGTTTGATCTCTTTACTGTCCAAGGGACTCTCAGGAGTCTTGTCCAACACCATAGTTCAAAGGCATCAATTTTTCAGCACTCCACCTTCTTTATGGTCCAGCTCTCACAACCATGCATGACTACTGGAAAGGCCATAGCCTTGACTCTACGAACCTTTGTCCGCGGAGTAATGTCTCTGCTTTACAACACACTGTCAAGGTTTGTCATAGCTTTCCTGCCAAGAAGCAAACGTCTTCTGATTTCATGGCTGCAGTCTCCATCCTCAGTGATTTAAGAGCCCACGAAGAGGAAATCTGTCACTACTTCCACCTTTTCTTCCTCCTTCTATTTGTCGTGAAGTAATGGGGCCAGATGCCATGATCTTAGTTATTTTAATATTTAGTTTTAAGCCGGCTCTTTCACTCTCCTCCTTCACCTTCATCAAGAGGCTCTTTAGTTTCTCCTCGATTTCTGCCATTAAAGTGGTATCATCCACATATCTGAGGTCATTGTTGTTTCTCCTGCCTGTCTTGATTCCAGCTTGTAACTCATCCAGCCCAGCATTTCTCAGGATGTGCTCAGCCTAACGATTAAACAAACTGACAGCAGACTGCCCTGTTGTACTCTTTTCTAGATCTTGAACCAATCCGTTGTTCCATACAGGGTTCTAACTCTTGCTTCTTGACCCACATACAGGTTTCTCAGGAGACCGATAACACAGTCTGGTATTCCCATCTCTTTAAGAGCTTTCCACAGTTTATTATGATCCACACAGTCCAAGGCTTTGGTATAGTCAATGAAACGGAGGTAGATGTTTGTTTTTGTTTTAATTCCCTAGCTTTCTCTGTAATCTGGTGAATGTTGGCAATTCGATCTCTGGTTCTTCTTCCTTTTCTTTATACTACCCTTATTGGGAATTGGGCTGAGGATTGACTTTGTCCAGTCCTGTGACCACTGCTGGGTCTTCAGATTTGCTGACATATTGAATGCAACACCTTGATGGCATCATCCCTTAAAGTTTTGAATAGTTCTATTGAAATTCCATCACACCCACTAGCTTTATTAACTGCAGTGCTTCCTAAGGCCCACTTGACTTCGCTCTCCAGAATATCTGGCTCTGGGTGGCTGACCCCACCATTGTAGCCATCTGGTTCATCTGGACATTTTTTATACGGTTCTTCTTTGTATTCTTTCCATCTCTTCTTGACCTCTTCACTATCTACTAGGTCTCTACAGTTTATGTCCTTTATTGTGCTCATCTTTGGGCAAAATGTTCCCTTGATATCTCAGATTTTCCTGAAGAGATCTCTAGTCTTTCCCCATCTGTTGTTTTCTACACTGTTCATTGAAGGAGGCCCTCTTGTCTCTCCGTGCTGTCCTTTGGAGCTCTGCTTTTATTTGGATGTACCTTTCCCTTTCTCCCTTGCTTTTTGCTTCTCTTCTTTCTTCAGCTATTTGTAAACCCTCCTCACATAACCACTTTACCTTCTTGCTTTTCTTTTTCTTTGGGATGGTTTTGTTCGCTGCCTCCTGTACAATATAATGGACCTTCATCCACAGTTCTTCAGACAACTGTTTACAATTTCTTATCCCTCGTAGTAGTAGTTCAGTTCAGTTTAGTCGCTCAGTCGTGTCTGACTTTTGCAACCCCATGAATCGCAGCATGCCAGTCCTCCCTGTCCATCACCAACTCCCGGAGTTCACCCAGACTCACATCCATTGAGTCAGTGATGCCATCTAGCCATCTCATCCTCTGTCATCCCCTTCTCCTCCTGCCCCCAATCCCTCCCAGCATCAGAGTCTTTTCCAATGAGTCAACTCTTCCCATGAGGTGGCCAAAGTACGGGAGTTTCAGCTTCAGCATCATTCCTTCCAAAGAACACCCAGGGCTGATCTCCTTTAGAATGGACTGATTGGATCTCCTTGTAGTCCAAGGGACTCTCAAGAGTCTTCTCCAACACCACAGTTCAAAAGCATCAATTGTTCAGTGCTCAGCCTTCTTCACTGTCCAACTCTCACATCCATACATAACCACTGGAAAAACCATAGCCTTGACTAGACGGAACTTTGTTGGCAAAGTAACATCTCTGCTTTTAAATATGCTATCTAGGTTGGTCATAACTTTCCTTCCAAGGAGTAAGTGTCTTTTAATTTCATGGCTGCAATCACCATCTGCAGTGATTTTGGAGCCCCAAAAAATAAAGTCTGACATTGTTTCCACTGTTTCCCCATCTATTTCCCATGAAGTGATGGGACCAGATGCCATGATCTTCATTTTCTGAATGTTGAGCTTTAAGCCAACTTTTTCACTCTCCTCCTCCACTTTCATCAAGAGGCTTTTTAGTTCCCCTTCACTTTCTGCCATAAGGGTGGTGTCATCTGCATATCTGAGGTGATTGGTATTTCTCCCGGCAATCTTGACTCCAGCTTGTGCTTCTTCCAGCCCAGCGTAGTAGTAGTAGTAGTAGTAATTAAATGGCAACAGCAATTCTTATGTATTGGGTTCTTACTATGTTCTGAGTGCTTTGTATTTATTTTTTCCCTAAATCTTAACAGCAATCTGATTGTGTGTGTGTGTGCATGTGTGCATATGTGTGCACACTCAGTCATGTCTGACTCTTTGCAACCCCACGGACTCTAGCAAGGCTTCTCTGTCCATGGAATTTTCCAGGCAAGAATACTGGAGTGTGTTACCGTTTCCTCCTCCCAGGTACCTTCCTGACCCAGAGATCAAACCCTCATCTCTTGTGTCTCCTGCACTTGGTAGGCGGTTTCTTTACCAACTGTACCACCTGGAAAATCCCAACAACAACCTGATTACTATCCCCATTTCACAAATGAGGAAATGGAGGCCCAGAAATGTCAGGCACCTTGCCCAAGAATCACATAGCTACTAGGTGAAGTTCAAATCCATCCAGTCTGACTAATAGACACTTAATGCTTACACTCCACCACTTCCCAGGGGGTGAAATCAAGACTCTTCCCAGCAATAGCTGGGTTCTTCTGTGCAGGAGAACCCAGCTGAGCTTGGGTGTCCTAATCTGTGAAATGGGGTTTGTAATACCTACACTGTAGGACTGTTGTGGGCTGAATTGAGGCTCAATCTGTATGAAGTACTAGTGTGTCTGGGCCCAACAGGCACTAGGTGGACAGGTAGGCCTAGTGATCCTGCAGCCTTGATAGGTACTCAGTAAATACTCTTCAGAAGATGCATGAAGGAGATGCGTGCTCCCACAGGAAGCCCTGAGATGGTTGAGATCAAGGAATGTCGGAAAAGAATGGCCGGGGAAATAGGAGACATGGATTTAAGGAAAGGTGTGAATGTGGACTAAGATGCAGGAAAGGGAAAAATAAATCACACAAATCCGTAACTGTTGAGAAGGCAGGAACATCAACTTAGGAAGCTGAAGATGAGGCTGAGAATTCTGGCTTCTAGGTCTTCATTGGAACTGTGACATGGGAGATGAAGGGTATTCTGATGGGATCCAGGCTCTGTGGTCATCTAGCCCAAGAAATCATCAACCCCAAATCACTAGACTTTGCCTTGATGAGGATCTCATCCTGGCTCTGTCAAAAAATAGTTGTGTGAACTGGAGCAAGTCACATGCCCTATTTGGAAATGGAGGTGAAACTCAGAACTCATGATCCCCAAGACCCTCCTAACTCAGAAACTTGGCGACTGCATGAATCTCTACATAAAAGTCCCTTAATTTGGTGAGAATTGCTAGCCCTCTGTGGTTTGCAGAAAGAAACCACAAACCTACTGTTAGAAGCATTTTCTGCCTTAACCTCTTCCCCTAAATTGCCCAGAGTTCTATTTTAGAACTTTTATGTCCAGATAATTCTAAGTTCAAGTCTCTTGTTTAGTTCACGTTCACCCCTTGTCCGCCTCCTCACTCACCACTTAACCTCTTGCATTATATGCGTCTTTCAGCATCTTTGAGATAAACATCTTAATTCTTCCTATTTCTGTGTCAGATTTTTTTAAAAGTAGTGGGAGGAGGTGATGATCTCAGGATGAAACATCCAATCAGATATCTAGGATTCTGACTTACAGGGTCTCACTGCCACCCCCAGCATCCTCCCCACAACTCCCACCTCTCTTCCACTCGCTCCCTCTCCGGATACAAAGATACATAGGTCCATAGATTAATGCCTAGATAGATACACATCCATCACACATGCAGAAGGGCACCAGAATCTGTACAGAATGGCCAGCTCTCCACAAGGTTGATTGTGAAAGGTTGTTGTTGAACGAAAAGATGCCAGGATTCTTGGCCTCCGGAGGAGAAGAATTCAATCCGGGGCCAGAGACGAGGCTTGATCGCTCAGAGCTTCTGTATAATAAAGTTTTATTAAAGTATAAAGGAGATAGAGAAAGCTTCTGACATAGGCATCAGAAGGGGACAGAAGAGTACCCCTCTGCTAGTCTTCAGCTGGATGTTATATAGTCACTAGCAGTCTGTTAATGAAAGAAAGGAATGTCTTAAAACTCAGAATGGCACCAGGCCCCTCACCCATAAGATGCATTTTGGGATAATCTTGGCACCAAAAGGTTCATCCCAGGCCATAAAATGATAACTTGAATCTTGTAGAAGGACAGACCACCATACAAATAGTTTCATTTACATAGATTAGGGGAATGATATCTGGCTGTAACATAATGGTTTGTCAAGTAGGTTCTGAGCCATTAGGTGGAACAGACTTGAAGACAGAGTTTAGGGTAAATGCATAGTACATTAACATAGCTTAAGACAAACATTTCCATAAGAACAATGCATTGGTTAACTCAAGGTTTGAGAATAGTTAACATCAGGTGAAACCAGGTGTCATTATGGCAACACAGTATTTTAAGAGAAACCTCCTTTTAAATTTGTATAGAGAAGAAAAAAACATTGCTAGTTTGTTTCCTCCCGCTGCTTAAGAGAGATAAAATTGTCTGACACTTGCAGCCTATTTCCTCTGTTTGGAGACCCCTGGCCTTCCTGCCTGTTACCCTCTCAATTGGAAGGAAGGGTCCCAAGAAATTCCAACTGCATTGCTCTTGACAAGGCCCAAGAAGCTCTGTCCCTTCTCCTACACAATCATGCTGATTAATCCATTCTGTCAAGGAAGCCCACAGCCACTCTGTAGTGTTCAGGGATCAGACTGCCTGGTATTTTAGTTAGCCTAACAAGTCATTGGATTCCCTTCACTGCAAAGCTGGATAATAATCACCTTTCTAGGCTGTTAGAAAGATTAGGTGTGACTAGCCATAGAAGAGCCGCAGCCTGCCTAACCCACGGTAGGCATTCTAAGAAGCACTGAAGTATTCCTCCCAATACCATTGCTGAGGTCCCAGGAGGGCCGAACTGTCTGCGTTCAGTCTTTGAGGCTCTTATGCTCATGTTCAGTTCCTGCTCAGTTCTGCCAGATTTCCTTGATAAAGAATAGTAATATGCACTGTGTCCGTGGTACTCTTTATAGACCTTCCTTCTACTCAGTGGGTGATGATCATTTGTTCTATTGCCTGCTTACTGTCACATAGGGCTCTGCCTTGAATCCTGTCTGCTAACATTGTTGTTCTTCCTCCCCGAGACAACAGTGCCTGGTGGGTGGGGCAGCCTCCTTAGGTTGGTTTTACCAACCTAAGGTTACGTTTTACGTGTTAACTATCTCTGGCCTCACACCCAGGGTCATGCAGGACTGCCAGACTACCTTTGATGAATGTGAAACAAAATAAAGGTCAAAAGAGTAGACTTCAGGTGCTCTCCATGCAAAAATAAGTAAATAAGTATGTAAGGAGATGATATGTAAACTAGTTTGACCATCAGTTCAGTTCAGTCACTCAGTCGTGTCTGACTCTTTGTGACCCCATGAACTGCAGCATGCCAGGCCTCCCTGTCCATCACCATCTCCCAGAGTTCACTCAAACTCACGTCCATCGAGTCAGTGATGCCATCCAGCCATCTCATCCTCTGTCGTCCCCTTCTCCTCCTGCCCCCAATCCCTCCCAGCATCAGAGTCTTTTCCAATGGGTCAACTCTTCACATGAGGTGGCCAAAGTACTGGAGTTTCAGCTTCAGCATCATTCCTTCCAAAGAACACCCAGGACTGATCTCCTTTAGAAGGGACTAGTTGGATCTCCTTGCAGTCCAAGGCACTCTCAAGAGTCTTCTCCAACACCACAGTTCAAAAACATCAATTCTTCGACACTCAGCTTTCTTCACAGTCCAACTCTCACATCCATACATGACCACTGGAAAAACCATAGCCTTGACTAGACGGATCTTTGTTGGCAAAGTAATGTCTCTGCTTTTGAATATGCTATCTAGGTTGGTCATAACTTTCCTTCCAAGGAGTAAGCGTCTTTTAATTTCATGGCTGCAGTCACCATCTGCAGTGATTTTGGAGCCCCAAAGAATAAAGTCTGACACTGTTTCCCCATCTATTTGCTATGAAGTGATGGGACCAGATGCCTTGATCTTCATTTTCTGAATGTTGAGCTTTAAGCCAACGTTTTCCACTCTCCACATTCACTTTCATCAAGAGGCTTTTTAGTTCCTCTTTACTTTCTGCCATAAGGGTGGTGTCATCTGCATATCTGAGGTTATTGATATTTCTCCCAGCAATCTTGATTCCAGCTTGTGCTTCTTCCAGCCCAGAATTTCTCATGATGTACTCTGCATAGAAGCTAAATAAGCAGGGTGACAATATACAGCCTTGACATACTCCTTTTCCTATTTGGACCCAGTCTGTTGCTCCATGTCCAGTTCTAACTGTTGCTTCCTGACCTGCATATAGGTTTCTCAAGAGGCAGGTCAGGTGGTCTGGTATTCCCATCTCTTTCAGAATTTTCCACAGTTTATTGTGATCCACACAGTCAAAGGCTTTGGCATAGTCAATAAAGCAGAAATAGATGTTTTTCTGGAACTCTCTTGCTTTTTCCATCATCCAGTGGATGTTGGCAATTTGATCTCTGGTTCCTCTGCCTTTTTTAAAACCACCTTGAACATCTGGAAGTTCATGGTTCATGTACTGCTGAAGCCTGGCTTGGAGAATTTTGAGCATTACTTTACTAGCGTGTGAGATGAGTGCAATTGTGCAGTAGTTTGAGCATTCTTTGGCATTGCCTTTCTTTGGGATTGGAATGAAAACTGACCTTTTCCAGTCCTGTGGCCACGGCTGAGTATTCCAAATTTGCTGGCATATTGAGTGTAGCACTTTCACAGCATCATCTTTCAGGATTTGAAAGAGCTCAACTGGAATTCCATCACTTCCACTAGCTTTGTTCATAGTGATGCTTTCTAAGGCCCACTTGACTTCACATTCCAGGATGTCTGACTCTAGGTGAGTGATCACACTATCGTGATTATCTTGGTCATGAAGATCTTTTTTGTACAGTTTTTCTGTGTATCCTTGCCACCTCTTCTTAATGTCTTCTGCTTCTGTTACATCCATACCATTTCTGTCCTTTATTGAGCCCATCTTTGCATGAAATGTTCCCTTGGTATCTCTGATTTTCTTGAAGAGATCTCTAGTCTTTCCCATTCTGTTGTTCTCCTGGTCTTGTTTTTGCTAACTGTATAGAGCTTCTCCATCTTTGGCTGCAAAGAATATAATCAATCTGATTTCGGTGTTGACCATCTGGTGATGTCCATGTGTAGAGTCTTCTCTTGTGTTGTTGGAAGAGGGTGTTTGCTATAACCAGTGCATTCTCTTGGCAAAACTCTATTGGCCTTTGCCCTGCTTCATTCCATATTCTAAGGCCAAATTTGTCTGTTAGTCCAGGTGTTTCTTGACTTCCTACTTTTGCATTCCAGTACCCTATAATGCAAAGTACATCTTTTTTGGGTGTTATTTCTAAAAGGTCTTGTAGGTCTTCATAGAACCGTTCAACTTCAGCTTCTTCAGCATTACTGGTTGGGGCATAGACTTGGATTATTGTGATATTGAATGGTTTGCCTTGGAAACGAACAGAGATCATTCTGTCGTTTTTGAGATTGTATCCAAGTACTGCATTTCGGACTCTTTTGTTGACCACGATGGCTACTCCATTTCTTCTAAGGGATTCCTGCCCGCAGTAGTAGATATAATGGTCATCTGAGTTAAATTCACCCATTCCAGTCCATTTTAGTTCGCTGATTCCTAGAATGTTGACGTTCACTCTTGCCATCTCCTGTGTGACCACTTCCAATTTGCCTTGATTCATGGACCTGACATTCCAGGTTCCTATGCAATATTGATCTTTACAGCATCGGACCTTGCTTCTATCACCAGTCACATCCACAACTGGGTATTATTTTTGCTTTGGCTCCATCCCTTCATTCTTTCTGGAGTTATTTCTCCAGTGATCTCCAATAGCATATTGGGCCCCTACTGACCTGGGGAGTTCCTCTTTCAGTATCCTATCATTTTGCCTTTTCATACTGTTAATGGGGTTCTCAAGGCAAGAATACTGAAGTGGTTTGCCATTCCCTTCTCCAGTGGACCACATTCTGTCACATTCTTGACCATAGTGATAATTTTATTCTGTATGTATATATAAAAATCATTGTTATGTCCCTGAAATAGATACAGTTTTCATTTAAGAAAATAAATACACTACCCAGTTTTTTTTGTTTTTTTTTTTTTAGTCAACCTACCTGTGATTCTTCTCAGCACCAAGATACACCCTCCAGTTCACAGCTGGTCAGGCCCTGCCCAGAGTCCTGCTCACACACGCCATAATACAGTTACCTTCTGCTGCTGTCCCACAGGGACCGGAAGGCTTGCAGCACCTTATTGTAAGGGAGGAGATCTGAATGGGTCCATTCTATTTCTGCCTCAAGGAAGATAACTCACACACATGCACACACACTCACACACACACACATGCTCTGCACACATACACTCATAAGCAATGTGCACGTGACCCAGGGCTAGCCATGATGGTCATATGCAGACTCATTTTCCCTGTAATTTATTAATAGAGTTTGTCGTTGCTCTCTCTATATAATTCGCAATTAGCCTGCATTCAGCCTGACAGCATTTCATTAGGTCATCCACCCCCAGCCTCAGGAATGTTCATCCCAGCAGCTTGACCCTAAGTAGAAAATGCTCAGGTTTGGGAGTCAGATCAGTTTGGCTTTAAATAGAGTTACTGCTCAGGTGACCTTAGACAGGTTACCTTCTGAGGCCTCAGTTTTCTCACTGGAAGATTGGAGATAATAATAGTATCTATCCCAATAATAATATCTATCCTGGAAAGTGGTTGTTGACTCAATGAGCTATTTACCCTCAAAGGGTTTGACACAAGCTCGGTAAATGGCTGCTACTTATACTGTGTCTGTGGTCTTGGGCAAATCTCCCACATTGAGGTCAGAATCCTTGCCTTGTGGAAGCATATACAAAACTTCATAGAGCCACGGAGACATTGATTAGCGTTATTATCCATTAAAAAGCACAGAATGACTTTAGTGACTGTGAGACCATACCTGCTGTTTGAAAGCACCCAGCTGTCCCCCAGCGTATTGGCTAAATTCATTCATCCGTTTATTTATTCTGATGTTCCGCCAGATCTTCTGGGTGTTGGTTGGGGGGTGGGAGTTGTACACATGCATGTGACCCAGAGCCCAGGAACTCAGACTAACTCGAGGGACAAAGGGGCACTTCAACAGCCAAGCCCTCTAGCAGGAAGTGGCAGTTCTGTGAACTAGACAAAGTAGTCAACCTACCCCTGTTTTTCCCTTCTCCTGGCGTCGTCCTACAGTTCCCAAAGCATCCATGATAATTATCATACTACCACCTCTGGCAGGCTTTTCCAGAGGAGGGGCTTCTGTCTTCAGGTGAGGCAGTTCCTAACATCCTCACCCTCTCCTTTGAGAAGAATCGGTCCCTCTGGCAAGGGCTGGTGAGGAGCCTTGGCCTGGGAATCAAGAGGCCCAGTACCACCCCCAACCCCACTGTTTCTTGGTTGTATGGCCTCTTTGGCTCCTCTGAGCCCACTTTCCATCTGTAGAAACTGGAGAGAATACTCAAAACGTTGTTCAAGATGACCTCTGTTGTAGTACAAGAAGGTGCCACACACATGGGCTGAGATGTTACTTTTCACGAAAACAAGCAACGGTGCTTTATCAATCCCTTTCCACATGCAGGGCTGTGCTGGGGTCTGTGGGGGATGTGAAAGCAGCAGATGATGCAGTCCCTGCCCTCAGCCACTCACCACCTTAATGGAGAGAAAAATGAACCCAGGTGATCTCGGCAGGGAGTGAGAGAATATAGGGAAACAGATCTGGTTTTAGGGTGACCGCTAGTTTTCTAGATATTAAATCTGACTTTTCCATTAAGGTACCTCTTTACTCCAGGGCTGTGTTTTCTTGGATGTGAATCATTTTATGGCATCCTAAGTCTCTCTGTTGAAGCTGCATAGACCCCCTTCACCCTGCCTGTCTTGTCTCCTGGGGTCCTTGTGACCAGATGAGTTGAAGAATTAGGTGAGCAATCTGGAAACCAGAGTCTTAGACGTTTGGGGAGGCTGGAAAACACTCACGACATCCCACAGACCAGCCACTCCTCTTTACAGACGGAGATCCAACAGGACAGAGGTGTCGCCAGCATCCTCACAGCCAAGGTCGGTCACAGAGTGGACCCTAGAACCCAGATTCCCTGGCCCAACCCTGTTCTGAGCCTTCCCCAAGTCCTTCCTTAGTCCTTCCCACTATAACATCTCTTAGGTCAACTTACAAACCTCATAGACAGATAGAGGCAAATCTTAATTGCCCCATTTACTAACCAAATGATCTAGAGATGTCATTTAACTTCCCCAAACTGTAAAATGGTAATAATAATGCCAGAAGCTTCTTTCATGGTGCCGTTGTACAGATGAGGCCTCTGGCAGTGGCAGTCAGTAATAAATGCTAGAGAATCAGGCCACCCCAGGGAACAGAGGGGCATTGAGTGGTGCCCAGATTTCAAGCCTTGCTTGTCCCCCAGGGGTCAGCCCACACCATCAGCCCTTCAGGAGCTGTTCCTAGGTGCTGGTCCACCCTGGTGCCCTGGACCCCTGCCTGGAGCGCAGGTTTCAGTGAAAGTAAGACAACCTCTCTCCTCACCAGCCAATTAAGGAGTGCTTTTTACTACCACATTAATTAACCGTGAAGCAGATCCTTGTCATTAGCTTATAGGAGCTGAAAAATCATTAATGGCCCTTTTCACACTAGTCTTGGGGGCATTCATTGTGATAAATCTTGATTTGAATCCAATTCATCCTCATTTTCATTTATTTTGATTGTGAGAATAGAGGCTTTTTTTTTTTTTTTTTTTTGACACATTGGGGATTAGAAGGGCCTAGCAGCTATCTTAGGTATACTTGGAACTGAATAAATGTTTTGAATAGATGAATGGATTTTTTAAATAGTTAGGCAAGTGGAGGAGTACATGAGCGAAGCAGATAGGCAAGTGGTCAGAGGCACAGGATTTGGAGTTACAGTTCAAGCAACAATCTCTATCAATGCCTTTTGTGCTGGAGTTGTGAGGCTGGGCAGGTTATTTTGCTTCTCTGAGCCTCAGTTTCTCGTGTGTCAAGTGGGGATGCTCATCCTCATCTCATGAGGGTACTGTGATAATCAGAGACGAGGTACGTGAGGTGCTCAGCATAGTAACTGCCTCATGCAGACACTCAGGAAATGGCAGATGCTGTCATCCCCATCCTCATCAGCACTGCCTCCATTATAATCACCGTCTCAATATGCTCATCATTGTGATCAGCACCTTCTTCATCCATCGTCACCACCATCTTCATTGTCTTCCTCATCCTTATTTCTTACAGAGCTTTACAGAACTTTGATCAGAGTTCATCTTTGTCCTTGCGGGGAATATCAGTTTCAGAAAAACAAAGCGCTATCTTTTCTGTGTGTGTCTTTTAGAAACCTTTGCTTTTGAAATAATTGCATTTCCAGACAGGACCCTTTCTTCTGCAGGCTGCAGAGTAATTGCTGCGGCCGCTACCACGCTGAAAGGTTTCCAGGGCCGTGTGAATGGAGGAATGCATGGGAGTGAGGACTGCTCTCCCCTGGGGTCCTGGGACTGATTATCTCAGTTGCCTTTAATCACAAATCAGCACAAAGATCCTTTGCTGGGTGTGTTTACTGCATAGCTGAGCCCAGTGGCACATCCTTTGAAGGTCTGTGGATGAACAGCTGTAGGGAAGGGCACCCTGGGGTCACGGAACGAGGGCAGGTTCTCATTCCCACCTGGGGTTTGCATTTACTGTTGGGCCTCTCTCATCCTCAGCCTCATCATCTGCAAAATGGTATGTTTATAGCATCTTCCAAGTTTTTGTGTGTGTGACAATTTAATGGTACAGATTAGGGTGGACAAAGAGTCAGCGCAGTGCCTGACTCAGAGGAGGTGGTTGGTGAGTGTCCAGTGGTTTGGTGGAGGCCCACACGGTGACTGGATCCCACTCACACTTCATGTTAGGACTCTTGGCCACCATATCTCTGTCATCGTGGGTTTTCTCACCGTCAGTGACCCTGGGTTTCTCTGCACATCTTCTTTCACTTAAGAATGGTTGAGCCACACCACCTAAATATCCCCCATCACCCTCCTGTTACACTCATTCCTCTGTTACTTTCTCAATCCAAAGACAAAAGACTTTTCTTCTAAAGATGTTCGGGCCTTTAGAAGCTAAGGGGCACATGGAGTCAGCAACATTCTAAAATGCTAGATGCCCTCTACTCCTGATCTCCATATATAGGATAAATGTCTAAACCCTACACTCCTCCTTTGGATGCTCTGGGGGAGTCCAGTGTCATCGTATGGTCAGAATTCCTCATCTGCAGCTGCTTCAGAGTATACCTTGTCCATACCCTCTGACCCCTGCAGTACCGTCAGCTTACCTTCCAACTGTACTGGAAGGCTGAGGCTTCCTCTGGCCTGAAAAGCCAGCTTTGCTTATGCATGGGGCAAGTCAGAAGAGACAAGGAATTAGCACCCCCTGGAAGCAGCTCCCAGTCAGTGGTTGAGGGGTGTGTGTGCCTGCTAAGTCGCTTCAGTCGTGTCCTACTCTTGGAGACCCTATGGACCGTATCCCGCCAGGCTCCTCTGCCAGTGGGATTCTCCAGGCAAGATGGCTGGAGTGGGTTGCCATGCCCTTCTCCAGGGGATCTTCGCAACTCAGGGATTAAACCCACATCTCCTGCACGGGCAAGCAGGCGGGTTCTTTACCACTAGCACCACGTGGGAAGCTGGTTGATTTGCCTCAATGTATAAGTACCTCAGTTGCCTCACTGTGCCGGTGGGATAATTCAGAGGATATACCCATTACTGGCTGCCTCCCCTGCCCTGCACCTTCTTCACCCATGTTACTTTTACTCTGAGATGCTACTTGCTCCTGGATCTCTTTTTCGGGATTTGCCCCTTGGGGAATATAAACAGTTGGACCCTAGTCTTAGATACAAGGGGAGACGTGACCATTCACTCAACAAAAGTTTCTAGAAGGCCCGTGAGTGAATCAAAGAATGGCCTTTGCCTTCAGACGCCTATATTCTTGGGAAAAGACTTGGACACGTTCAAGTTCACTGTGATAAGGGGCTCTGGAAGGGGCTACTCTCTGAGCTGCTGTGAGAAGTCAATAATGTATATGAAATTTCAAGTGATTAATTAAAATTCAACAAACATTTGTTGCATTATCTGTTATCCGCCGGGCTCTGGGCTGGCCCAGCAGAGATGCAAAGATGAATAAGATACATCCTCTACCCTTGAGGCACTCGCTGTATGTTGGAGGGGATGTAAGCAGGAAAGGTCGTTTCAGCACCGAGTGATGAATAATTGGTGGAGGTGTGCAGCTGGCTGCAGAAGGTATCATGGGAGCTCAGAGGAGCAAGGCACGCGCTTAGCAATAGTTGTTTTTCTTCCCCTGTGGAATCCTCTCTACGGATGTGGATCTAGCTTGAGGCCGGGCACAGAGTAGGTACTCCATTGATGTTGGTTGAATTGAACTGAGTGGTTCAGTGAGGGGGAGGACAAGACCTCTGACCACATGATTCTTTTGCCCAACTGAGAAACACCTTTCTCCTTAGATCATTGATCTTGAGGCCCAGGTGGTTTGAATATTATCAGTCTTGGCAGATAACTAGGTCAAAAATACTTTTTTTTTTTAATGCCAGAAAAATTCACGTTTATATTCCAAGGTTTAAAAGCGTTTAGAGGTGGAGTGGGGAGGAGAAATCAGAGCTGTGGGCTATTGTTCATGCTTGGCTGATATTTAATCAGTTTGTTGGGTCTTAATTGAGAATACGGCTCCAATGACACATAAATTCCAATGATCAAGCCAAAGCTAATGAGTCTTCCTTATTATTTATCTTACGGTAGCGATAACCTTTTCATTATTGAAATATAATTGCCAAATGTGATAGTTAATATTAAAACAGAATTAGTAACATGAGCTCAACATTTGGAAGGAAATTTCTAATAGCGCTTTTTATGCCTGCAAAATTAGTGTTCGGTGTCAGTCTTTACTGCAGCGTTAATTAGTGGCTGAGCTTCCAGGAGACCCTGATGCTGGGAAAGATTGAAGGCAAGAGGAGAAGGGGATGACAGTGGGTGAGATGGTTGGAAGGCATCACCAACTCAATGAACACAAGTTTGAGTAAACTCCGCGAGTTGGTGATGGACAGGGAGGCCTGGCGTCCTGCAGTCCATGGGGTCACTAAGAGTCAGACACCACTGAGTGACTGAACTGAGCTGAGCCTCCAGGAGAGACCAGTCCCAGCTGCTCTCCTGTCTAGTAAGGGGGTTCTCTTTGAATCCTCTGGATCTGTTAGGGAGCCTGGTGGTGTCTATACCTGGAAGGCAAGAAGCTTTGTTTTAGCCCAAGTGAGGGCTGTTGTTAATCTAACAAAGTGATGAGTCAAGAAAGGGTTGGGGGTATGGGGTGTGAAAAGATGAGGGCAGCAAGCTGCTGCTGCTGCTGCTAAGTCACATCAGTCGTGTCCGACATGGGGTCCCCACAAAGCTCAGAGGCTGGTAGGCTGGTAGGACCCTGAGATAGTGATGCCGGTGCTCGGTGCCCGGGGGCTTATCCCACATCTTTCCCTTTCACGTTTATTCCCCACAGCACAACCACTTCAGCCCATCTTGCAGTTCAAGTCTCACTTCTAAGAATTCCCCTTTGAGCCTTGAGGCCCTTGGCCTTCCTCACCTTCCAGCACTTCCTTCTAATCCCACATGTTAGTAGGGTGCCGTCTCTGTTTCCACCTCTGTCGATTCCCCCTCTCCCAAGACTGAGAACATGAGCAGAGTGGCTGTATCTCATGGGCTCTGTCTTCTCTGCTCCTAGCATGGAACCTGTTTATAGTACAGAACACGGTATGTACAAGGTGATCAGCAAATATTCACTGAAATCATAAAGAAATGAAAATGGACCGAACATGCTCGATGAACAGAGAAAAGGGAGTTCCTCTTTGAGGGCATTCTGGAAGAGGAATTTGACTAGGAGCTTGAAATATAGGGAAGGTGATTCTGCCTTTCCCAGAGAGTCAGCAGTTGATGGGAAATGGTATCCTGGGTGGTTTAAATGTACAAGAGGTGGGCTTTGGAGGGGCCGGACTGCCTACTCTGCGTCCTCCACTGATAACCTTTTTCTTTCCCCTACCTCCCGCCTTTTTATTTTTGGCTGCACTGGGTCTTCACTGAGGTGTGTGGATTCTTTGTTGCAGCATGTGCAGGCTTCTCTTTCGTTGTGGCGTGCAGACTTCTCTGACTGCAGAAGGGCTTCTGGCGCATGGGCTCAGTAGTTGCAGTTCTCTGGCTTCTCTACTTACAGCTCAGGTTTAGTTGCCCTGAGGCCAGATCTTAACTCCCCTGCCAGGGGCGGAATCCCCGTGCGCTGCATGGGAAGGCAGATTCTTCACCACTGGACCACCAGGGGAGCACTCCCTCACCCACTTCTAAGTTTCAGTATGAGGCCCAGGTGTGGCTGGCCCTCTGCCCTGACTCCATCCAGGCCTCCTGCCTTGCCGCCCCTCCGGCTCTGCCAGGCTCTGGTCCAGGCCACTGGTCAGAGCGAAGGGTCCAGCCCTTGGAAGACTTGGCCATCTTCCGTAGGAACAGGCAATGGCGCTGTAGGCAGAGGCATCAGCCCCGACAAAGACATGGAGGTGTGCCAGGAAAAGAGGAAGTCCAGAAAATACCTCTGGATATTTTGTGTAACGTCTTCGCTTTATTTCCCTGGACGTTACCTCCAAACCCCAGCTGCTGAAGATAAGAGTTCTCCAGAAGAAACCCCAGTAAGGAAGCTGCACCAGCTCATCTCTACTGTCCTGCCAACCCTGTCAGTCTAAGGCTGCTGTCAGTTTAAGTCTCGCTTAAAAAGACTCAACGAAGAACATGTGGATTAGCTTGGCTGGAGTGAATCACCACACCCTGCCCTGCTCAAATCACATTTCACATATTAAACCCATTCTGAATATAAAGAGGAGGTGGATGGAAAGTCTCAGGAAGCAAGTAAACATATTCCAAGTAATCTCTCTCCAGTTGCTCTTGCCTCTCAAGACAGAGATAAGCACATTGTTTCAATCAGGCCTGCGTTCCATTTCCTTATCTTAAAACTATCTTCTGCCGCATTATAAATAATCAGCTTATTGGTGAGCCATGCCAGGTGTGTGTGTGTGTGTGTGTGTGTGTAAAGGCCTATGTCTCGGGGTAGCACTTGGGGTCCAGGCAGCAGTCTTGATCCTTGACCGACCCAAATGAATGAGGCGTCCCCCCGTGTGTCTCACCAAGGAGGCTGTTGGCAAGATAGCCTTAATTTAGGGTGGCTGTATAATTTGTTGTCCAAACTGGGATACTTCTCAGAGTGAATGGCATCTCTGTTAATAATAACACGGGAGAACAGACACAAACCAGAATCATCCCAGGCCAACAGGAACACATGGTCATCCTAGCTATAGGGCTCAGGAAGAAGAAACATCTAGTGTTAGGAGTTCACGCATGCAGCCAGCCAACAGGATTTTATTTCAAGGTCACACGACCCATTCTTCCCCAACCCTGGAACTGGCACTGCCCCCACAGCAGGCAGCCCAGGGATTTTTTAGCCCCAGGGCTTCCCAGGTGGCTCAGCTGGTAAAGAATCTGCCTGCAATGCAGGAAACCTGGGCTCAACCCCTGGGTTGGGAAGATTCCCTGAAGGAGGGCATGGCAACCCACTCCAGTATTCTTGCCTGGAGAATCCCCACGGACAGAGAAGCCTGGTGGGCTGCAGTCCCTAGGGTCACAAAGAGTTGGACATGACTGAGCAATTAGGCACAGCACATAGTTCCCAAAGGTGGTGGTCCTTGGAGGACCCTCATTCCCCCAAGCAGGATGTGCTACATAACTTGAGGGACCCAATGCAAAATGAAAATGCAGGCCTCCCTGTGCAGAGATGGTTAATAATTTTAAGGCAGTAGCAGCTGAGCACTGATCTCCTAAGTCCAGGGCCCTGTGGGGTCACACAGGCCCCCACACCCACAAAGCTGGCCCTGCTCCCCAGGCAGCCGGTCCTGTGTTTGAGTAGCTGACATAGGATAGATACTTTTGCTCTAGCCTGCTCTCTTGCTTCAGTTATATTTCTCATTTAACTTTATGAATGTGAAATACATTGACATGGTTCAAAAATCAAACAGCATATAATGGTATATGATAAAAAGGTTTTCTCTTACCTCTTCCCCCTCCCAACTTCCCACCCAATTCACAACACTCCTCATCCCCTTCCCGTAGGTGACCATGTTTTAGTTTATGTGTTATCTTCCTGGGATTTCTTTATGGAAATATAAATACACATTCTTACATTTCTCCCTGTTTTAAAACCCAAATGTTGAGCACTAAACAGATCTTCTGTGCCTTGTCTAGAGCACTCTTCCTGGTGTCCACTAACTGTTCACAGTAGTTTGTTTGGCTAAAGGTGCCCCTTCTGATCGCCTCCTTTAGAACCACACAAAGCAAGGTCAGATCTTCATCTCTGGCAAAGTCCTCCAGAGATATGAACACAGAGACCAGTTTTGCATCTGCTCTGCCTCTTCCAGCCTCAACTTCTTTTATCCAGACTCTTCCTTCAGCCCTTCCGCACAGGGTCTGAGGTCTGGGCTTCCCTCTGTGACTTTCTGAGTGTGGGGGGCCCAGATTTGGCCAACTGGTCTGCCCTGCATGGAGCAGAGCGACGTTGATCCCCCCATCATTCTTGTCACCCAGCTTGGTAGTAATAAGGGTTCCAAGAATAAGTGGGCATTTATTCTGTGCCAGGAGCCATGTGTGCAGCTGGGCCCATCGCTGTCACCCTCACGACAGCTCTCTGTAGGAGGTGGTGTGATCAGGCCTTTACGGATGAAGCATCTGAGGCTCAGGGAGCTCACGCAAGTGACAGTGAAAGCAAGGATCCAAACTCAAGTCTTTGCACCTCCCCCCTCAGTCATCCTGGGGTCTTTTGGTGACCCCCAGTATGAGGCTGGCAGCCGAATGCAATCTCCACGTGCATACCCCTTATGCACATGATATTAACAATGAAATTTCATTCAGCTAGTTTTTCCTCGGAGAAGGCAATGGCACCCCACTCCAGTACTCTTGCCTGGAAAATCCCATGGACGGAGGAGCCTGGTAGGCTACAGTCCATGGGGTCACTAAGAATCGGACACAACTGAGCGACTTCACTTTCACTTTTCACTTTCATGCATTGGAGAAGGAAATGGCAACCCACTCCAGTGTTCTTGCCTGGAGAATCCCAGGGGCGGGGGAGCCTGGTGGGCTGCCGTCTCTGGGGTCGCACAGAGTCGGACACGACTGAAGTGACTTAGCAGCAGCAGCAGCAGCAGTTTTTCCTGGGCCTGGTAAGTGCTGTCTCTTTCCTTATCTGTCTTGTCATTTAATAGTTTCTACCTTGACTCTCAAGGTAAGCTCATCCATTTCTATGCTTTAAATAGCAACCAAATTCATATCTTCAGCCCAGGTCTCTCCTCTAAACTCCGTACTTCTACCTCTGACTGTCTGTTGACATCTCTAATTGGATATGTGGTGAGTGAGCTTCTCAAATTAGCAAAACTAAAACAGAATTCATAATCATGACCCCCAAAATCCTGTATCTCCCCAAAGTCTTCCCCATCTTGGTAAATGACACTATCTACCCACTTGCTCAAGTTGGAAATCTCTTTTGTTCCTGCCTTTCTTTCAGCTTGCATATCCAAATCATTCACAAATCCTATTGGTTCCACCTCTAAAATTGTGTCCACAGTCCATGTTTATCTCTAACCATAAGCTCATTAATTCAAGACCCCTTGGTCTCTCACCTGAACCACTGGGGTATCCTGTTCACTCTTCTCCCTTTTTCCACTCTTCTCTCCCACACAGCAGATCTTTGAAAGATATAAATTAGAACATTATTATATTCCCACATAAGCCCTTCCACGACTTCCCTTCATTCCTAGAATAAAATCCAAAGCATCTGCCGTCGTCAACGTGACTCTCCAGTGTCTGTGATTCAGGCTCCTTCCTGCCTCTCCACCTACCCTGCCTTGGCCACCCTTGCAGGTCCCTGACGCATCAAGCTTGATCTTGCCTTTGGCCTGTAAACTTGCTGTTCCATTGCTTGGAACGTCTTCTGTCTCCCTCTGGCGTTTTTTTGCCCCTCTCATTCTTTAGGTCTAAACCTAACAGTCACCTTCTCAGAGAGGTCTTTTCTGACAGCCGATCTGAGTTAATACCTTGATGTCCTTTCTCAGATGTCCCGTGTATTTACATCTGTTATAGCACTGTGGTCATTCATTCTGATTGCATGTGTATTGGTCATCTTCTCACCAGGCCATAAGCCTCATGAAGGCAAGAGACATGTCGCTTCCTTTCACCATAGTATCTCCAGCAGTGAACCTAGCCCTCAACACATAGCAGACTTTCAAATGTTATGGAACTCTTTCTCCTCTTTTCTTTGGTGCTTTCTCATAATAGACCTTACTAGAAAGCTGCAGTATAAATGTTTTCTTACCTTTTGTTTTAATTGAATAGCTTTTGCACTGTGGGGTAGTGGAACTCTAGCGATGTCTCTTAGAACACACATACGCACATTCCTTTTCTTAAGGAATCAGCAGTGTAGCTTTTCCCGTATGGTGATGATCCACACACGACATGGAAAGAGGTGGCCACTGGCGTTCCTTACACCTATGTAGGCAGCAGAGGCTCTTGCGGTTACCGTGGTTCCTGGCAGCACTCAGTGCAACAGAAGTCATTGCGATCGTAGTAGCTCAGACCAAGGACGCAGGAGCCAGACTGCCCAAGTTCCCATCCCAGCTCTGCCGCACTGCATCATCTCTCCAGTGAGCTGCTAGGAAGAGTCCCTGCCTCCCATGGTAGCTGTGAGGACTCCACGCATCAGTACCTGTGAAGTATTTAGTGCCTGCCTGGCCGGAAGTACGTAGCGAGTGTTTGTGGTCATGAGCATCACTGCCACGTACTGAACTTCTTACATATATTTTCTCCCAACAGCCTAATAAGGTATTTTTATTTCGGTTCTGTTCAGTGAACATTCCCTGTGTCCCTCTGCCAGAGCCTGAGATACTGGGATGAATCGGTCCTAATGGGCCCCCCCCACTGCTTCTTGGGAGTATCACACAGCTCTTGGAGAGTGAAACCATGAAAAAGTGTAGGGTCAGAGTGTGCCTGAGTGTGCCGTGGGATGCACGAGTGTGCCAGTGTGCTCATGTGTCAAAGGATGTGCGGTCCCTCAGAGTGTCCAGATGTCAGAGTCTGTCTGAGAAGGCCAGGGTATGGTTCAAGTGTGGGAGGGCGGTTAGCCACTTGGAGAGGCCTCTGCAGATCCACCACCCTTAGCCTTCCTGGTTGTACAAGTCATAGGACTCGGCCAAGGCTGCAGTAAGGCTGTCTTGTCCACCTTTGCCCATCTTCTTATCTCCCAGAGCCCACTTTCTCTGTGGTTATAACTTGATTTGCAAACAACAAATAAAAGGCAGTTCTCCCTGAAAAGGGCGTTGCTCACTCACTCATCACCGGGCCCCCAACCCAGCTGCCCCCACTCTTTAAGAAGAGCCCTGGTGGCCAGTGTGCAGCTGACTCTACCATTTGGGGCCTAACGAAGCGACAAGGCATTTCTCTGCCCTGGACCTGGGTGTTCAACAGTTATTGGCTGCTGAAGGCAGACATTAAGGAGAACCATTTTAATTGATTAGAAGGCGCGTGTGCTGTACGGGTTTAGTTTGAGGGCATTTTGGAACAAATAGCTTTGCCATTGTGGGCCTTAATTAGATAATAAATTAATAGATAAATGGATCCCAAAGTTCCAGTGGCCTCCCCCACTCGTTTGCCAGTGCCACTGGGGAGATGGAGACTTCCTCCTGCATTGCTGGAGGGCTGTGTGGGAGAGAATAGAGCAGCCGCTGATGGCTCATCAAGTCCGATCGGCTCTGGCATTGTGTAGATAACATTTAAACTAGATGCTGAAGCAAAGGGCAGCTTTTCATTATAATGTGGAAATGGTACAGAGCATGAGTTCCAGACTCGCTCACTTCTTTGCTATCAGTTCATTCAACAAATATGTATGGACTGTCTACATGTGCCAGGGACTGTGCTGGGCACTGGGGATATGCAGCACAGAGAAGTAAATGAGGCTGTCAGAGTATGTTAGGGTAGTTAAAAAAAAAAAAAAAAAGGCCACAGAGAAAACGGTAGGAAGGAGGGAAATAGAGAATAAAAGGTAGGGAGGTCAGTGGAGAGGGAGGTTGCAATTTTAAATAGAGTGGTTAGAAAAGTAACTGAGGAGATGACACTTGAGCAAAGGATTAGGGGCAGTGAGGGGGTGAGTCAAATGGGAAAGAAATTTCCCAGCAGAGGGCACACCGGTGCAGAGACTCAGACGCCGCGGGATGGGGCATAGGGGTCTGATGGGTCTGAGGGCAAACAGGGGGGCCAGACGGGCAGGGCAGCTGGATCATGTGGTGCCTTGGGACCTCCAGTGGAGCTTGGGCTGTGGCTGGGAGTGAGGTGAGGAGCCTCGGGGTGTCTCCTCGTCTGTGATTGACAGGGTGCAATTGATCTGGCATGGCAGACACACATCATGCAGGGGGCAGTACCTCCTCCGGCCCCCTTGGCAGATGACATGGATTGATCACAGCCCTCTCCCCCAGTGAGGCTGATTTGGCCTTGGCATCTTGGCCACCCAGCCTTTCAGGAGATCCACCAATCCCTCCAGAGGAAGCACTAAATTCCAGTCACTTCCCCTCGGAGTCTGCACCAACAGGGCAAGCAGAAAGACACCGGGCCTGGGCCTGCCTGTCCCAGGGGGATCAGCAGAGGGGTGGGTGGGGAAGGAATCATCAGGAAAATAACCACAACACAAGTCTGATAAACACTGAAGACACAGGGATGTTAATTCTGCCTGGGGAGGGCCCTGCTGAGGGGGGGACATTTGAAGATAGGATGTTACCCAGAGTCATCAGGCTGTAGATGAGTGATCACACCATCGTGGTTATCGGGGCCATGAAGATCTTTTTTGTATAGTTCTGTGTATTCTTGCCACCTCTTCTTCATATCTTCTACTGTTAGGTCCATGCCATTTCTGTCCTTTATTGAGCCCATATTTGCATGAACTATTCACTTGGCATCTCTAATTTTCTTGAAGAGATCTCTAGTCTTTCCCATTCTATTGTTTTCCTCTATTTCTTTACATTGATCACTGAGGAAGGCTTTCTTCTCTCTCTTGCTATTCTTTGAGACTCTGCATTCAAATGGATATGTCTTTCCTTTCTCCTTTGCCTTTAGTTTCTCTTCTTTTCTCAGCTATTTGTAAGGCCTCCACAGACAACCATTCTGCCTTTTTGTGTTTCTTTTTCTTGGGGATGGTCTTGATCACTGCCTCCTGTACAGTGTCACGAACCTCCATCCGTAGTTCTTCAGGCGCTCTGTCTATCAGATCTAATCCCTGGAATCTGTTTGTCACTCCCACTGTGTAAGGGATTTGATTTAGATCATACCTGAATGGTCTAGTGGTTTTCCCTACTTTCTTCAATTTAATTTTGAAATAAGGAAAAGATATGACCAACTTAAACAGCATATTAAAAAGCAGAGACATTACTTTGCCACCACAGGTCTTTATATTCAAGCTACGTTTTTTCCAGTAGTCATGTATGGATGTGAGAGTTGGACTATAAAGAAAGTTGAGTGCCAAAGAATTGATGCTTTTGAACTGTGATGTTGGAGAAGACTAGAGAGAGTCCCTTGGACTGCAAGGAGAACAAACGAGTCAATCCTAAAGGAAATCAGTCCTGAATATTCATTGGAAGGACTGATGCTGAAGCTCCAATACTTTGGCCACCTGATGTGAAGAACTGACTCATTGGAAAAGACCCTGATGCTGGGAAAGATTGAAGGCAGGAGGAGAAGGGGATGACAGAGAATAAGATGGTTCGATGGCATCACCTACTTGATGGACATGAGTTTGAGTAACCTCCAGGAGATGGTGAAGGACAGAGAAGCCTGGCATGCTGCACTCCATGGGGTCTCAAAGAGTTGGACACGATTGAGCAACTGAACTGAACTGTTGTAGGATCCTGGCTTGGAAAACCTGATCCCACCAGGGGAGAAAGTCTTCTGATGGAGGGCGGCCATCAGGGGTAAGCTGATACATAGGGGTTAAAGTTAGGGGTGACCCTGATGGTGGCTTCTCTGGGTCTCTGTGAGTCAAAAATCTGAAAATTGTGCTGATGGAATTCAGTTGCATTCTCCCTATCCCGTTTCTCTGGATTTCTATGCAGTGAACCTGTGCTCATCCACGCTCCTCCGAAGGTTAGTGACTCGGGTTCCCATTTGTCGGGAGGGCTTCAGCAGGCCACTGGTCTGCTGCCTGCCAACTTTTATACAGACACGAATACCTGAAAGTGGGAAATCAGCTGGAGACCCTTCTCAAGGAGAGGTTGTTATTGTTCTGTTGCTCAGTCATGTCCAACTGTTTGCAACCACAGACTGCAGCATGACAGGCTTCCCTGTCCTTCACTATCTCCTGGAGTTTGCTCAAACTCATGTCCATTGAGTAAGTGATGCCATCCAGCCATCTCATCTTCTGTCACCCCCTTCTCCTCCTGACCTCAGTCTTTCCCAGCCTCAGGTTCTTTTCCCATGAGTCAGCTCTTTGCATCAGGTGGCCACAGTATTGGAGTTTCAGCTTCAGCATCCGTCCTTCCAGTGAATACTCAGGACTTATTTCCTTTAGGATTAACTGGTTGGATCTCCTTGCAGTCCAAGGGACTCTCAACAGTCTTCTCCAACACCACAGTTCAAAAGCATCAATTCTTTGGCACTCAGCCTTCTTTATGGTCCAGCTCTCACGTCCATACACGATTACTGGAAAAACCGTAGCTTTGACTATACAGACCTTTTGTGGCAAAGTAATGTCTCTGCTTTTTAATATGCTATCTAGATTTGTCATAGCTTTTCTTCCAAGAAGCAAACGTCTTTTAATTTTGTGACCGTAGTCACTGTCCAAGTAAGAAGGAGAAATAAGTTGCATCAAAAGGAAAGAAATTGAGTCAACAACTTTGATTAGAATTTGGTTTCATAAATCAGAATGACAAATCAGGTCACTGGATTTTTTTAAAGGCTATAAAAATTTTTTAAAAAGATGATCCTTTCTTGGAGGAACTGTCTTCTCTTCTCCATGCTTAGTGATCATGCTGATGATTTCACTTGTGATTACCTTCGAAATTATATTCATTTCTCACTGTGAGTTTCTACCAGCTGTCAAATCCATGAAGTTAGATTGGCTTTGGGCACTGAGCCAGCTCCCTGGGGCTGGGCAGGGGCTGAGTAAGGGGGATCAGACCCTAGTCAGGGCAGCTGGCCCCTGGGGAAAGAAGAGGGGTGCAGGCAGAGGATCTGGCCCCAGATCCCATGCTCAGAAATCTAGGCACATAGGCCAAAGACCATGGGGGAATTAGCCTTGGAAGAAGTTCTCATAGAAGCTAGGCAGGACTGGCCTAGGAGAGCCTTGGTCAGGTCACCAGAATGGGCACTCAAAACAGGACTGTATTAGTCAGGCTCTCCAGAGAAACAGAAGCAACAGGATAGATGTATATAAAGAGATTTATTACAGGAATTGGCTAATGCAGTTATGAAAGCTAAGAAGTCCTTGATCTGCCATCTGCAAGCTGGAGACCCAGAAAAACTGGTAGTACAGTCCCCTTCCAGGTGCACAGCCTGAGAACCAGGAGCCCATAATTCTCACTTTAGAGGCAGGAGAAGACCAGTGTCCCAACTCAGGCAGAGGGAGTGTGTCTTCTCTTCCTCTCTTTCTCCACCTTCTTCTATTCAAGTCCTCAATGGATTGCATGGTGCGTACACACCTATACCAAGGCGGGAAATCTGCTTTACTCAGTCTGTGGATTCAAATGCTGATATCCCTCACACACACACACAAAGTAATGTTTAACTAAATACTGAGCTCCCCATGAACCAGTCCAGTAGACACGTAAAATTAACCATCACCATTTGTTATGGTTCAGCCACTCAGTCATGTCTGACTCTCTGTGACCCCATGGACTGCAAGATACCAGGCTTCCCTGTCCTTCACCATCTCCCAGGGCTTACTCAAAGTCATGTCCACCAAGTTGGTGATGACATCCAACTATCTCATCCTCTGTCGTCCCCTTCTCCTCCTGCCTTCAATCTTTCCCAGCATCAGGACTTTTACTAATGAGTCAGCTCTTCCATCAGATGGCCAAAGTATTGGAGCTTCAGCATCAATCCTTCCAATGAATATTCAGGACTGATTTCCTTTAGGATTGCCTGGTTTGTTCTCCTTGCAGTCCATGGGACTCTCTACAGTCTTCTCCAACCCCACATTTCAAAATCATCAATTCTTTGGCACTCAGCTTTCTTTATGGTCCAACTGTCACATCCATACATGACTACTGGAAAAGCCGTAGCCTTGACTAGACAGACTTTGTTGGCAAAGTAACAACTCTCTGCTTTTTAATATGTTGTCTAGATTTGTCATAGCTTTTTTCCAAGAAGCAAACGTCTTTTAATTTCATGGCTGCAGTCACCATTTGCAGTGATTTTGGACCCCAAGAAAATAAAATCTGTCACTGTTTCCATTGTTTCCCCATCTACTTGCCATGAACTCATGGGACCAGATGCCATGATCTTCGTTTTCTGAATGTTGAGTTTTAGGCCAGCTTTGTCACTCTCCTCTTTCACCTTTATCAAGAGGCTCTTTAGTTCCTCTTTGCTTTCTGCCATAAGGGTGGTGTCATCTACATATCTGAGGTTATTTATATTTCTCTAGGTAATCTTGATTCCAGCTTCTGCTTCATCCAGCCTGGCATTTCTCATTGTACTCTGCATATAAGTTAAATAAGCAGGGTGACAATACACAGCCTTGACGTACTCCTTTTCCTATTTGGAACCAGTCTGTTGTTCCATGTCCAGCTCTAACTGCTGCTTCCTGACCTGCATACAGGTTTCTCAAGAGGCAGGTCAGGTGGTCTGGTATTCCCATCTCTTTCAGAATTTTCCACAGTTTGTTGTGATTCACACAGTCAAACACTTCGGCATAGTCAATGAAGCAGAATTAGATGTTTTTCTGGAACTCTCTTGCTTTTTCTGTGATCCAGCAGATGTTGGCAATTTGATCTCTGGTTCCTCTGCCTTTTCTAAATCCAGCTTGAACATCTGGAAGTTCTCAGTTCACGTACTGTTGAAACCTAGCTTAGAAAATTTTAATCATTACTTTGCTAGTGTATGAAATGAGTGCAATTGTGTGGTAGTTTGAACATTCTTTGTCATCGCCTTTCTTTGGGATTGGATTGAAGACTGACCTTTTCCAGTCCTGTGGAACCATGGCCACATCAAGGCCAAAACAAGTTTGGAAACTGAGAGTGAGAACCTCCCATGTAAGAGCTTTGTTAGCAGATGAGAGGAACACAGCTGGCACTGTGATTCTGATTCAGTGAATCATTCAGGGGCCCAAGGTCAGTCTAATGGGACCTACAGTCAGAACAGTGCTCAGCCAGAAAGGAGCAGGCAGGGGGCAGAGGCAGCAGCCTCTTAGGAGCAGCACAGAATCCACGGCTGGCCCCGTCTGTGATGAACCCCCCAGGCAGAGGCCAGAAGATTATCTGATATTTGTTCAGAGTCAGGGTGGACATTGTTTAAAAAAAAGAATATTAGCACATCCTTAATAATGATGAGCTTAATAAGGAGGGGAACACAGCTATGGTATGTGTCAAACATTTCTTCATTTCTCATGGTCAACTCTGAGGCCCAGTATAGAGGTAAGAAGACTAAGGTCAGAAAGGAGAGGTACATTGTCCAAGGTGCTAGTCAAGGACACAGTCTAACTGTAAAGCTTCTGTTCTTTTCTCCAAACCACTGTGGGCAAGGCACCGTAGTGGCACTTTCTCCTGGGGTCTGTGCTTGGCCTTTCCATGCTGTGCTATCACCTGGCAGACCGAGGGAAACTTCCCTGGGACAACGTGAGTCAAAGGAGGACGTCTGCTTTGATCACCCCAAGCTGCCTCTGATCCCCAGCAGCCCAAAGTGCTTGCTCTAAATCCCCCTGCTCACTGACTGGGAATTTCTATGGTGCAGAAACAGTAATTTTAACTTCATGTCCCGGTGCCTGGCACATAAAAGGGATCATGAAAAAGTAAGCAGGTGAGTCAAGAGCCAGGAGACAGTTGAGGTGCTTCAGAAAAAGCGTAACTAAGAAACGGGAGACTTGGATTTCAGACCATCCCTGCCACTGACTTGCCCCATAGACCCTGGTCAAGTCTCTGAGCCTCTGATCTGTAAAACAGAGAGGTTCAAGTAAATGATTGCTAAGATCCCCTCAACAAAAATATTACATGCTCCTGTAGCCTAGGAGTCAGGATTCCTGGGTCCAAGGACTGACCATGATACTTCATAGGATTTAAGAACTTGAATCTCCGGTGCTGGTGTCAAACCCCTAAGACAGGACATTTATGACCCCCTGCCTTGGACTCTCCTTGAGGATGTATCTGTTCAATTTCCAAGTAGGCTGCACGCTCATTAAGGGGCTGCGTCTTACTCATTTCCATCTCCCCAAGATCTGGACATGCAGGGTCAAGCTAGTGAGAAGAATCCAATACTTGATTGAGCTAGATTTGGGCCCTGCCTGGATACCCCTTTCTACCTAGCTAAAGCGTAAATACCACCCCCACCCCAATATACACACCACAGGGTAGGACCCGGACATTCTTGGAGTGACCATTCTATAGCATAAGTAACTGGAAACCCACATTTGTCGATTTTAGGTTTTGCTTACAATGTTTGCCAGGAATAACAAATCTGTTAAAAAATGGTCTTTTTGTAGCAAATATGGCAGCCTTTTATTTCCATAGTAAACAGGAAAGCACTAAGACCCTTATAAAGCAAAAGAAATGCAAACAGATGACACGCAAATGGGTAGAATGTTCAACCTTACTATTAATCCAAAAATGCAAATTAAAATACAACGAGATGGCATTTTGAACTTTGCAAATTAGTACACATGTTAAAAATTAAAGATCGCAGTGTTGGGAAGAGTGTAGTAACCAAGGCATTCTTGTGTAAGGTGGTTAGAAGTGTAACGCCTTTATAAAAGCAAGTTGCCCATATGTATCAGGCCATTTTAAAACGTGGCATCCCTCGATCCAGTAATTCTTTTAGAAACCTATTCCAAAGAATTCCTAGGAAATATAAGCAAAGCATTACGTTACCAGATGTTCATAATGTCATTATTTATAATAAAAAACCAGAAATCAGCTCCATATCCAATATGGAAAATAGAACTGCCATTTATGGTATATCAACCTAATGGAATATTATGAAGTTACTTAAAATGAAGTCTACAAAGCAATTTTCATGACTTCAAATGTTTATCATAAAAATGTGAAACAAAAGTTATAAGACCATATCATAGCTATGTCCAAACTATGTCAGAAATCCATCAGTACAGATGGGTATGCATAAGAGAATGTTAACAATAGTGCTGAGTGGATGATGTCATTACCACTCATTTTTCAAACTTTTTATTATTTTATTTCAAAATGCATGTTTTTAAAGAATGAAAGAGAAGAAAAGTTTTCTGGCAGCCAGAGCGAGCAGGACCCATTTGTCTTTGCAATCACCAGAACCCGGCTGCTAAGGAAGCCTGTTAAACCCAGGGTGGCAGCGCCCTGGTGCTGAAATCGCTCTGTCTCTAGAGCATATTTTTTCTTTACTGAGGAAATTGCTTTCCATAAAACCAGCTCTCTGACACCTCCGAGTACCGGGGAACCATGCAGGCCCGCTTTCCTGGGGACATTCTCTAATGGGGAACTCCATCACGTTCCAGCTTGGCGCTTCCAACAAATCCCAGCCAGCCATAAAAAATCTTTAGCACCCTGTATGCAAGACTGATTGCAGAGGCCTCATAAAAATCCCATTCACCCAGCAAGAGCTGCAGGTCTAAAACTCTCGAGGCCCCTGCTGTTTTAAACCCAGTGGCGCGGCGCACTGCTAAGCGATGCCTGGTAGAACTCGACACAGCAAGTCAGGACGGGATCTGGGGCAGAACTTGGGGAGAACACGAGAAAGGGGGGGCTGTGCAAATTGTGCAGTGTACAGTCATGACTAAAAAGCACCTTCTCGCTGCTCTCTGGGGCAGGGGAAGGGGGCTTGGCAGAGTACGGGAGAGGATGTAGGGATGATGGCTATTGTTTGGGAAGAGAAAGGGGTTATGAGCTGTGTGGGTGGAGGGGTGAGTTGTGAGGGGGCATCCTCCTCCCATACATACTTCAGTTCACTTGGGAGGGAGACACCCCCTTTCCTGACTGCCCCTAGAAGGGAACAGGGAGCGCACAGGCTATTCAATAGCCCTCTGCCCTCTGGAGGGACCTCCCTGACTCCCAACTACATGGTAGGTTTCAGCATCCTTCCGGCAGTGGCCAGATGACCTTTTCCGTGCATGCAGACAGCTTGCCCTTTCTCAGTTATTGTGCCCCATTGCACAACACAGCTGCTCTTTCCTCCCTCACAAGGATCCAGGATGCCTGGGTTCTAGCCCCTGCTTAGCTCCTACTTAGCTTTGTCACACTGCCCAAGTCACTTTATGTGGTCTCTCAGCTTTGGTTTTCTCCTCAGTAGAATGAAAATAATAAAAGTACTATCTTCCCCTCTTCCCAGGACACACCATCTCTACCCATTGTATTACAATGTGTCATCAGATATTTCAGTGCTCCAATCAAGTAAAGTCATTCAAATATCACTGAAGAACTCATTGTTAAGGTTCTAAAAAAAAAAAAAAGCCCTCAGTGTTCCATTTGTGTCTTTGTATTGAATTCCCTGCAACTCTATTTTCTGCAACAAAAGACAGCCAAGTTTCCCTCTAATGTAGGGCTCAAGGCCTGGGCCATATATCCACATTTGGTGAATCCACATCTCAAGCCATACACATCTCATGTGGCTTTGAGTAACTTTGTATTGAATTCCCTGCAACTCTATTTTCTGCAACAAAAGACAGCCAAGTTTCCCTCTAAGGTAGGACTCAAGGCCTGGGCCATATATCCACCTTTGGTGAATCCACATCTCAAGCCATACACATCTCATGTGGCTTTGAGTAAACATCTCTGAGCCCTGGTTCTCTAATCTGTAAAATGAGAATCATGGCTCTCTCATAGTGTTTGGTAAAGAGTCAATGTAATACCGGATCTGGGTTAGGAGCTCAGTCACTAACCCCGCCCTGTACTTCCCTGAGTGTGCGTTAGACTTCTGAGTACTGCTCAGAGCACCACTTCTAGATCTGTGTGTGCTATAACTATCCTTTGAGTGTTTAGGGTAATGTAAGTGAATCCTCCATTTTTATGGTTTCTGACATTGAACATCAGCCTATTTAAAGTTCTCCCAATAGATATGGTGCCATTTATTTTCTTGGGGTTGCAACTTCTAATTGAGTTGAGGGATATAGATGATTAATAATTAGGGAAGGAAAAGGAGAATCAGAACAGTGTTCTGACTTCCTTGGAAAGTATCCCCTTTCCTGAGAGGCGGCTGGTTATCCTCTGGTTACTGCACGCCATGCTTTGCTAAATCAGGAGAGGGATGAAGAAGCCTCATGTTTCTTTATGTTGTTGATTTATAATGTCTGGTAACAAAAAGCACACCTTGTATGATTGCAGTCCCTCTGTATTTATTGGTATTTGTCTTGTGGCCTCATATATGGTCTTATCTGGCAGAGTGTTTGCAATTCACTAGGAACAGATGTGTGCCCCACAGTCCTTTGTTAGAGAATGTTCTATACATGTCTCAGTTCAGTTAGCTCAGCCGTGTCCAGCTCTTTGTGACCCCACGGACTGCAGTACGCCAGGCCTCCCTGTCCATCACCAACTCCCGGAGTTCACTCAAACTCATGTCCATTGAGTCAGTGATGCCATCCAACCATCTCATCCTCTGTCGTCTACTGGGTTAGTTATAGAGTGATCAGGTCTTCTATATCCTTACTGATTTTCTGGATAGTTTTTCTATCAATTGTTGAGAGTAGGAGTATTAAAATCTCCAGTTATTGTTGTTAAATTATCTATTTTTTCTTTCAGTTCTGTCAGTTTTTTTTTTCATGAATTTTGAGTCATTAAAGCACATACTCATTTTTAACTGTCATGTTTTCCTAGTAGACTGACTCTCTGTTTCTAGAAACATCTCATGTCCTGGATCTATTTTATCTGATATTATTGGACCAATCCAGCTTTTTTACAGTTTATGCTTTTATGATAAATCTTTCTCATTCCTTTACTCTCAACTTGTTTGTGTCTTACAATCTAGGGTATGTCTTCTTTAGATAGTGTATAATTAGATATTGCTTTTTATCCGATCTGACAATATCTGCCTTTTAATTAGATCTTTCAGACCAGTCACACTTAATAGCTCTATTGATATTATTCAATTATATCTGTCACTTTGTTAGCTGTTTTCTATATGTCCTTTGTCTTTATTTCTCTGTCACTACTCTACTGGGCTTCCACAGTGACTCAGCAGTAAAGAATACACCTGCACCGCAGGAGACACATCAGACATGGGTTCGATCCCTGGGTCAGGAAGATCCTCTGGAGAAGGGCATGGCAACCCACTCCAGTATTCTTACCTAGAGAATCCCACGGACAGAGGAGCCTGGCAGGCTGCAGTCCACGGCGTCACAAAGTCAGATATGATGAAGAGAATGAGCATGCATGCACTCTACTATCTGTTTTGGGTTTAAATAAAAAATTTTAGTGTAGCATTTTAATTCCTTTGTTGATTTTTTAGCCATATTTTAAGGGTTTTGTTAGTGATTGCTCTAGGTATTGTCCTATGTGGCTTAAATGATCATAATCCACTTTAGATTAATACTAAATTCCAGTAAAACCTAGAAACTTTGCTGCAAGATGACTATTGCTTTCTCCTTCCTGATACCATTATTAATATATATAATATACAGTATATGTATATTATTGTATTGTACATATATCGTGTATATATAGCATATTATTATATATTGTATATTATATATATTATACATATAACCTAAATTCAGTGTTTCTGTACATAATCTTTTGTTCTTAAGAAATGTTGAAAAGAAATGAGAAAATATGTATATATTTTTATGTTAAGCAACTTATTTTCCATTTCTAACGCTCTTCATTTCTTCCTGTGGATTTGAGTACATCCAATATCATTTCCTTTCAACTTGAAAGACTTCCTAAGACAGCTCTTCTAGCAATGAATTCTCTCCATCTTTGTTTATTTGGGAACATCTTTATTTTGCCTTCGCTTTTTAGTTAAGTTTTGTTTGATATGGCATTCTTGGATGACAGCTATTTTTCTTTCAGCTCTTCTATCCTCTGTTATTTAAGATGAGAAGTTAGCTACTAATTATATTGGTGTTCTGCTATAAAAAAAAAAAAGTCATTTTTCTCTTATAGTTTTCAGGATTTTCTCTTTAACAGTTTGGCTGTCATGTGTCTGTGTTTGACTCTCTTTGCATTTATCTTATCAGGGGTTCATTGAGTTTCTCAGATATCTAAATTAATGTCCTTCATCCCGTTTGGGGAAGTTTCACCTGTTATTTCTCCAAGTAGTTTTTCTGCCTTTTCTCTCTCTGCTCTTTCTGAGGCCCTTAGTGTATGTCTCTTGGTGTGCTTAATGTTATCCCACAGGTCTCTGAAGCTCTGTTTACTTTACTTCAAACTTTTGTTTTCCTATTCTTTCCATTGGATAATTTGTCTTGCTTCATCTCCCAGGTTACTGATGTTTCTTTTGCCATCTTGAGTCTGCTCTTGAGCTGTTCTAGTGAATTTTTGTTTCAGTTACTGTGCTTCAGCTCGAGAATTTTCCTTTGTTTTTTAAAATTTTTGTCTCTTGAGATTGTCTATTTGTCAATTGTTGCCATACTTTAATTTCTCAAACATGGTTTTATTTAGTTCTTTGAACATTTTTAAAATAGCTGCTTTGTAATATGTATCTGCTGCTGCTGCTGCTAAGTCGCTTCAGTCGTGTCCGACTCTGTGCGACCCCATAGACGGCAGCCCACCAGGCTCCTCTGTCCCTGGGATTCTCCAGGCAAGAGTACTGGAGTGGGGTGCCATTGCCTTCTCCAGTGGATCAAAGTGAAAAGTGAAAGTGAGGTCCCTGGGTTGGGAAGATCCCCTGGAGAAGGAAATGGCAACCCACTCCAGTATTCTTGCCTGGAGAATCCCATGGATGGAGGAGCCTGGCAGGCTACAGTCCATGGGGTCACAAAGAGTCAGACACAACTGAGCAACTTCACTTTCTTTCTTTGTTTTCTTTCAAAGCCTAGAGAATTCCACCAGTCCCTCAAGTTTTTCAGGAGCTAAACTTAAGGAGACAAAGTATAACGCCAGCCTTGCATGCTGAAGCTGAGGGCCATCCCTCTTCTCACCATTAAAATGAGAGCTGATAGTGGAACTTCTTCCTCCTCCAGCCATCATACCGAGGGACCCTGTGCCCTTTCTGGGGGTAGCCCCTGAATTATAACTATGGCACATATTTAGTTTGATGTTAAGGTTTTAACAGTCATTTTCTTTTTCCAACTTCCTCTGTTGAACTGTCCCGCAGAGAAAGGTGACATTTGCTTTAAGATCCATGGATTTACAACCCCTTGAGTCAGAATATTATCTTCTGTGCCACAACAAAGGCTTACATTTGCAAACTTCGGAGCCCGACAGGATTTGCCTGACTCTCCAGAGAGTAGTCTAAGCTCGGTACTCTTGGAAATGACTGCAGCTACCTCTGAAATAGCCCCAGAGCCATCAGCACGGGCAGGTTCTCACAGGGAGAAAGTCCTGGACTGCTTTGTTGTTAATGTGCTGTATGACTCTAGATGTTAGAGCCAATTCCCTAATGATGATGCGTGCATGCTCAGTCATATCTGACTCTTCGAGAGCTCATGGACCACAGCCCACCAGGCTTCTCTGTCCATGGAGTTTTTGAGGCAAGAAGACTGGAGTGGGTTGCCATTTTCTCCTCTAGGGGATCTTCAGACCCAGGGATCGAACCTGGGTCTCCTGCGTCTCCTCCATTGGCAGGCAGATTCTTTACCCTTGAGCCACCTGGGAAGCTCCTGTCTAATGATGGTGGTATTGAGCATTTACCATGGACTAAATATTATGCAAGGAGCTTGACATATAAAACCTGGATGTCCCCAAACCTCCTCGGCCTATAATCTCATTGATTGTAGTAATCCAAATTTTCTGGATTTTCCCTCGATGACTTGTGAGGGAAAAACTCTCCCCTAGTCTTTTCTCGGGACTTTCTGTGAGACTCCAAGGGCCTCACATGTTCTCAACAAGAAGTCCGCTCTGGTCCCTTGACATCACATTCCTTGTTAACATTCTCTCTTCCCACAAGCCCCTAGGAAGGCGGCACCATGCCTCTTGCCTTGAAGCTGGAGTCCACACAGCACCATTCTTCCACCTGAGGGGCCTAGCCATAAGGTGTCCCAAAGCTGCAGGCCCTCAGACTTCCACACCGTCCACGCTGCATCATAAACATTCTGTTCCCTCGAGAAGGAGGAGGGCGGACCCTCACCCTAATTCTGTGCTAAAGCTTAGCCCTGAGGTACCAACGCAGCATTGCTGGGGTTCAGAATGTAATATTCCTTCAGCTTCCAGAAAGGCTCAGACCTGACTCCGGGCTCAGGCGGGAAAGCTAACCTCCCTATTTCTGCTGGGGGTCCTTTGCTGTATAATAAACTACGCAAAACTCAGAGACTTAGAAAAATAGCCAGGTGTTATTTTTCACACGGCTGGCTGAGCAGCTTTGTGAGTCCTGCCCAGGGTGCTCGTGAGGCTGCGGTCAGCTGGGGGCCAGAAAAGCCAGAATGACTGTGCCCCTATGTCCGGTGCCTTGACAGAGTCAGCTTGGAGGCTGGCATCTCTGTCTTCCCCAAATGGTCTTTCCCCTTGGCTAGCTTAGACTTCTTTCATGATGGCTGGATCTCAAGAGGAAATATTCAGTAGGAAGGAAGCAAAAGTTACTGGTTCTCTTAAGGTCTAGGCTCAGGATGAGCACAGTGTCCCACTCCCTGTGATGGCTATTTCAGTTGGTTAAGTAGTCCCAGGGCCAGCCAAGATGCAAGGGAGAGAAAATAAACCCCACTTGCTGAAATGAGGTGAGTGACAAAGAATTTGCAGCTATCTTTAATCCACTGTCATCCCCTCAGTTCCTGAGGCTATCCCAAAGGAAACTTTCCTCCTTGCGGGCTCTCTACTCTCCATGTAAATTAGTTGAGCAGCTGAATGCCTGAGGAATCGATGATCCCACATGAACAAGGTCAGTTTACTCTCAGGGGGAACCACACCAGGGATTTCATAAGGTCTTACTCAGTCAAGAGAAGTGGATTTTGTTATTCTTCAATTTATAGATGAAGAGACTAAACTCGGAAAGATTAGGTGATTTGCCCAAGGTCACAGCTGCTGCTGCTAAGTCGCTTCAGTTGTGTCCGACTCTGTGCGACCCCATAGACAGCAGCCCACCAGGCTCCGCCGCCCCTGGGATTCTCCAGGCAAGAACTGACCAAGTCAGGACTCAAGCTCAGATCAGCCTAAAAAGCCCCAAAGCTCTTTTTGTTACTCCATTCTGCTTCTTATATCTCCAGATCTCAGTTGTCTCCAGTGTGAGTTATGAAATTAAGTGAAGAACAGAATGTTTTTCAGGAAGCATTATAGCCCTAAAATTTTATTATTCTTCCCCTCCTATCACCTTCCTGGTGGTGCTAGTGGTAAAGAACCTGCCTGCCGATGCAGGAGATGTAAGAGACTCTGGTTTGATCCCTGGGTTGGGAAGATCCCCTGGAGGAGGGCATGGCAATCCACTCCAGTGTTCTTGCCTGGAGAATCCCATGGACAGAGAACAGTCCACAGTGTCACAGAGAGTCAGACACGGCTGAAGCGGTTTAGCACACACGCACGCACGCATCACCTTCCTGAGGAGACCCGTCTTCACCAGCTGCCTTTCCTGCTTTTCTGCATCTCTGTTGACAAGATTTCCTCCCCATAGGATTTGTTTGTAAGCATCTGCTGCTGTTTTGTTTTGTCTTTTATCCAAATGACTCTTAAACAGAAAAGTGAAAGTGAAATCACTCAGTCGTGTCCGGCTCTTTGCGACCCCATGGACTATAGCCTACCAGGCTCCTCCATCCATGGGATTTTCCAGTCAAGAGTACTGGAATGGAGTGCCATTTCCTTCTCCAGGGGATCTTCCCGACCCAGGGATCGAACCCAGGTCTCCCGCATTATAGGCAGACGCTTTTCTGTCTGAACCACTAGGGAAGTCCTCTTACACAGAGGTCCTTCAAATTCCTGGTGGAAGAGAGTTAAATTCTCACAGCTCTTAGTCCCATTAATGCCTTGAATATTCAGTATGTTTCCTGCCGGCTCAGTCAAGGAGTTTTCAGGGTATCTCTCCTTTGCTTGAAAGCTTTCCTTGGCTTCCCCATTGCCATCAGGGCAAAATCTAAGCCCTTCACCTGACCCACAAGGCCTCTCAAGGTCTGTTTGGCTTCTCCCGTCTCATCACACACGGCCACACTGAGATGCCTGCGGCTCCCTGTAGGTACCTGTGTCTCTATCGCCTTTGTTGCCATTGCTTAGAAAGCCTCCCTCCACTCCTTCTATCCCTAGTTAACGCTTACTCTTTCTTGAAGACACAGTGCGTATATCATAAAGGAAGCTAGACCTAAAAGTCTGTGTCTCTCCTCCCATAGCACCTCAGGCATAACACTGTCATCTCACTCACTACTTTATGTTGAAAGTAACTATTTATCTCTCTCCTTGCAAATACTGTGAGCTCCCTGAAGACAAGAATTGTGTTTCATTCTTCTCACACCACCTTCCTGTACCAGTGCAGTCTTTCACAGAGCAGGCATCCAGAGAATGGTTGAAATGAACACAGATTGGAACAAGCTGTAAACTCCATTAGGGCAAGGCTCCATTTGTCTTATTCATCACAAAACCCCCAGTGCATAACACACAGCAAGCGCTCAATAAATATTTGCTACTCATGCTGTTTCTTCTGCCTGAAATAAGACTCCTCATTCATTGCCTTATGTCCAAATCCTACCTATTCTTCAAGTAACTATTCCAATTCCCCATTTTCCACACCTCCGCTCTTGGCCCTGATGGAGTAACTGGAACTGGACTAGCTGTGCTACCATAAACAATTGTGAAAATGGACAAAATGTATGAAATTACTGTTTTCAGATATTGGACGAAAGGCAGCACAAAAATATGGTCTCCAGGAGAAATAAAACAAACCATTTGAGCTGGTGGTTGCCCCAGCTCTCAATTTAGAGAAACTTTTTGAAACTTAGAGGGGAGGAGGGGTCAGACAGACTTCAGTTTTCTTACTGAGTTAGAGACAACTGACAAGTCTGGATTTGTATGACAGGGTAGAAAGAAAAGAGAGTTGAGAAATTTACATAGACATCCTTCTGAGTCTCTGGCCACATACTAAGCTTCACATATGTAGGGAAAGATCCCAGAATGCTGGACAAAGAGCATCTACTGGGGAAAGAGCAGCTATCAGGGGATAAAACAACCACCAGGCAGCTGCACGCTAAAGCTCACACAAAGCTGAGAGATGTTTACGCTCTAAGCATCCAGAGTGGAGAGACCTTGTTAAACATCCCAGGCTTTCTGTTGAGACCCCCAAAAGACCATGCCTTAGGAATAGTGTTAATATACACATACAGTCTACTTTAAGCCTATTTTAATGAAGCCAAAATTAGCTTTGAAAGGATCAAGCTAATCTGCAAGTAAATTAACTGCCTACCTAAATAAAAACTCAACACTTTTTAAAGGAAGACAACAAAAATTCAGACACGGAACATCCTAGCATCTGTAATGTGCAGTGTACAATCAAAAATTTCTATATATGCAAAAGAGGTAGATATAGGACCCAAAACTAAGAGAAGAGTGAGTGCATGCATGCCAGGTCTCTTCAGTCATGTCCAACTCTTTATGATCTTCTGGACTGTAGCCCTCCAGGTATGGGAGGGCGATCCATGGGATATCCATGGGGTTCTCCAGGCAAGAATATTGCAGTGGGTTGCCATGCCCTCCTCCAGGAGATCTTCCCAACCCAGGCATCAAACCCACATCTCCGCATGGCAGGAGGATTCTTTACCACTGAGCCACGAGGGAAGCCCAAGAGAAAAGTAAGTTGATAGAAATTACAAAGATGATAGAATTAGCAGACAAGGACTTTGAAACGGCTACTATAAATATGTTTAAGGAGTTAAAAATACGAATGTGAACGAACAGATGGAGAATTTCGATAGGTTAGTGGAGCCAGATAGAAATTCTTGAATTGAAAACTAGAATATTTGCAATGAAAATTTTAAGATGGATTTAACAGTAGATTAGATACTGTAGAAGAAAAGATCCATGAACCTGAATGTAGAAAAATAAAAATTATCCCACTGAAGCAGAGGAAGACAAGAAAAAAAAGACGGAACAAATGAATAGAATCTCACTAACCTGTGGGACAATATCAAGTGGTTCAACATGTAATTCAGTTCAGTTCAGTCCCTCAGTCATGTCCGACTCTTTGCAACCCCATGGACTACAGCATACCAGGCCTCCCTGTCTATCACCAACTCCTGAAGTTTACTCAGAGTCATATCCATTGAGTCTGTGATGCCATCCAGCCATCTCATCTGTTGTCCTCCTTTCTTCCTTCCTTCAATGTTTCCCAGCATCAGGGTCTTTTCAGATGAGTCGGCTCTTTGCATCAGGTGGCCAAAGTATTGGAGTTTCAGCTTCAGCATCAGTCCTTCCAATGAATAATCAGGATTGATTTTCTTTATGATGGACTGGTTGGATCTCCTTTGCAGTCCAAGGGACTCTCAAGAGTCTTCTCCAACACCACAGTTTAAAAGCATCAATTCTTCAGTGCTCAGCTTTCTTTATAGTCCAAATCTCACATCCATACATGACTACTGGAAAATCCATAGCCTTGACTAGACGGACCTTTGTTGGCAAAGTAATGTCTCTGCTTTATAATATGCTGTCTGGGTTGGTCATAACTTTTCTTCCAAGGAGCAAGCGTCTTTTAATTTCATGGCTGTAGTCACCATCTGCAGTGATCAGACAACCATTTTGTCTTTTTTGCATTTCTTTTTCTTGGGGATGGTCTTGATCCCTGCCTCCTGTACCACAACATGTAATTCAGTTAAGTTCAGTTCACTCAGTCTTGTCCTACTCTTTGCGACCCCATGAATCGCAGCACGCCAGGCCTCTCTGTCCATCACCATCTCCCGGAGTTCACTTAAACTCATGTCCATTGAGTCAGAGATGCCATCCAGCCATCCAACTGTAATTAGGGTCCATTTAATATTTGATTAGAAGTTTTTAGGATCAAAGAAGGAGCAATAGGAGAGATGAGGATTGTGAAATATTGATGAAATAATTACTGAAGTTTTTCCAAATTTGTTATAAACCCACTGATCCTAGAAGTTCAACAAACCTAAAGAATAAACATAATGAAAATCATAATTCATTTGTTGAAAATCAATTATAAAGAGAAAACTCTTTAAAGTGACCAGGGAAGGACACAAGTTCCTCCTTTTCTGTAAGCTGGTGTCTCCACCTATAATGCTGCCTCATCTTCAGACTGTTATCTTTGTGCTAAGCTTCATCTCCCCTCCAAGATTTTGGACTTTTTGATGCCTAGGAATTCTTTTTACTCTGATGCTATCACAGTGTATTACTACATCTTGCCGATAGTAGCTGCTCAGCGAATGTTTGTAGAGTGAGTGAATGAAGGACTTGAGTGAATAAAAATAAGAATAATGCAGATTGTTTATCAAATCCTGCACCTCTAAGCAAACAATTGCTAATAAGCGATAGGGTTCAGATCATCCCACAAGGGAATTATAACTCCCCCTTCAGAATAATATATTTAAAACTGCAATTCATCAAGTATTCACAGAATGCATGGCACTGTGGTGATTCCTTTATACACACCTAAGTTTTATAATGAGAAAGCTAAGGGATAGACAGTTAAGTAAATTACCTATTACATAGATAGTAATGGTGTTGCTAGGATATCCTCTCCAGATTGATTTTTTTTTTAAATGGTGCTTTTCACCATTTTGCTGTGCTCCTTATACCCCCATTCCTTAATCATATATTTTCATACTTCTGTGCTTTTGGTCACGGTATTCCTTTCGTCTTTTCGCCTTTTCTCTTATCCACCAGTTAAAGCCCAGTTCCTTGCTCAAGGACACCACCAGATGCTGACTTTGGCAGGAAGTAGGTTTATATACCACTGAGAATCTGTAAGGTGGAACCCGACTGAATGCCTTGGCTGTTTTAAGCCATTGGGATTCTGAGATGAAAAGATGTTTTCTCCCCTAAAGAACCACACAATCCAATCAGATAGAAAGTCCCATGACAAGTGAGATGAATACAGGACAGGAGGGAAGTGTGGGGACTTGGAGGACCTTAAACCAGCCTGGGCTTCCCAGGCGATGCAAGCAGTAAAAACCCCACCTGCCAATGCAGGAGACCTAAGAGATGTGGGTTCTATTCCTGAGTCAGTTAGATCCCCTGGAGAAGGACATGGAAGCCCACTCCAGTATTCTTGCCTGGAGAGTCCCGTGGACAGAGAAGCCTGGCAGGCTACAGGCCATGGGGTCACAAAGAGTCAGACACAACTGAAGCAACTTAGCGTGCATGCAGACCAGCCTGGGGTGATCAGGGAAGGCTTCCTGGAAGACTGATACCCGAGATGAGTCTCAAGGATATGAGGACTGGCCAAAGGATAAAATACTGCAGTAAGGAAAGAATCCTTGTACCTACATCAGAGAACACAGTGGTAGAGGGGCCAGTCATTGGGATGGTGGGAAGAAATCCTCTAAAAAACTGCTCTTTCTTCCTTCTCTCCCTCTTTCCAGCAGGTTTTTGTAGGCCTGAATTCCTATTCTTTTCCTAAGAGAAGTCTGCAGTGACTCTTAACTCCTGCTCACCGGAAGGCACAAAGAATTAAATTCCTTTTGAATGGATCTGCTTTAAGAGTGAGACATTAATGGCTCACAATTTTTCAGGTTTAGGGAAAATCCATAGTTGTCCCAACTTTATAGCTTGGTATTACTGGATAATCAAGCACAACTATTTTCTCGAACTAGAGTGGGGGTTTCCCTGGCCCCTTCCCTGCTCCTCCCAGCCGCCTTCACAGGCAGTGGCAAAGGGAGGGGGAGCCAGTGTTTTGCCTGGGCCCAGGCCCACATTGCTCTTTTTCTTCTAGACTGTATAATTGGCCCTTGCAGACAGAGGTTAATTTCCCACTGTGAATTTCCTACCAAAGTAGCATGAGTCCTGGGGGGGGTGGAACCAGAGGAGAAATTGCTTCCAGGTGCCACCTGGTCTCCTCGCATGGCAGTGAGGGAGGCCACATGGGGGAAGTTCAAGGAGCCAGGGCTTTGGAAGAGCACAGACTGGGCTTGAGCTGAGCTGTTTACTGGCCAGGTTCCCTGGGGTTGGTGGTCTAATCTCCAGGCTTCAGTTTGCTCTTCTGTAAAACAGGGATATGCCACCCTATTAACCATGGTAGGAGAGATAACAGGCCTGAAGAGCTTATATGAACAAACAACCCCTCGGTTGCTAGGTACAATACTGTCTCTACGTGCGTCTGTCTTCCTCCTAGAACACTTCCTTTCTGAGGTATTTGGATAGCCTATATTCTGAATACTTCCCCTCTGTCAACAGGAAGTGATACTGATTTTTTTTTTAACCCCAAAGGGGATGTGCAGTTTCAATGAGAAAATAGATATATTTTAAAACTCTATGTTTCAATATTCCACCAATGTTTCTTGGCAGGGCTCCATTGGCATTTTAGATGGATGTTGTTACCACCCCTGACTCCAGGGTCCTAGGTATCAGTAGCCACTTTTTTTACTCATGGTGACCACCAAAACCCACCTCCAACACCTCCAGTCACATCCTACACAAACACACACGCACACCATGCACCATGGGAGAAACCCCTGCCACGTGACAACTTGATCTCTCCTGTCCAGAGTATACCGGCTCTGTGTCCTGTGCCCTGAATGCATTACAGTAGAACCAGCATTCAGATGTGGAGCATTATGTTTAATGTGTATTTATTTTTGACACCTTTTTCATAATTACACCAGTAATATATGGTGGTTGAAAAAGTCGAACACTAGAAGTGTGTGACAAGTGAAAAATGAGAGTCCTCAGCATTAACATTTTAAACATTTATGCTATTTTTATTATAAAAGTAATAAAGCCACATGTTAAAAATTCAAACAGTGCTAAAGGGTATGAAATGAAAAGTAAAAGTCTTTACCATGAACCTCATCCTGTTGTGAAGAGTTTTAGTGCATCTTTCTAGAAATTTCTGGGCAGTGTCATATGTGTGTATACACTTTCCAAATACACGTGGAATCATATACTCTATGTGTTGTTCTGAAGGTTGGTGCTGCTCTGTTTCCCACTGAATAATATATCTTGTAGTTCACTCCCTCGCAGCACATTTAGATCTTACTCATGCTTTTTAGCAGCCTCAGAATAGCCCATGGCATAGAGGACTTGGTTTTTTCCATCTTCACTGTGCCAAACAGCGCTGCGGTGGAGATCGTGGTCAGGACCAGCTGCAAAGGCCCGCTGTGGGACTAAGAGGGTACAGACCCGGGGCCGGGGGGAGGACCCACCCAGGTGAAGCCACACTGAGCCGCAGAGACCAGAAGAGCACATGCCGGGAAGTGGGGCTGCCTGGATCCTCTGGCCTCGACAGGCCTCCTTGGGCCATAATTGCCTCCGCTGTAAAATTCGGGGGTGGGACAAAGGTCACAGCTATACGTCTAACATATCTGTGGTCTGAAACTGTGAAAATAAGTTCTAGGCTAAACACCGTGACCCAATAAAGGAGGCAGAAATGGGAGCTGATCATTTTTATACTCTGCGCTGGGCCACGACTGCATTCCCGAGGCACCTCAGCTTGGAGGGGAGGGAGCCGTCAGGGAGGTTCCTCCATGGGGCTCGGGAACAACCCCGTAAGTGGAGTGCAGAGGCCCTGGAGCTCCTGAGTCTGCAGATGAGAAGGCTGAGCTGCGGGTTAATTACTCTCTGTGAACACATCGCAGGCCTTCCCTGAAGAGAGCTCTTAACATTCATTCTTCATGGTCTCAGAAGATGAAGCAAGAGAAAAGGAGCTGAAATGAAAGCCCTGAAAGTGTTCGTGGGATGGAGAGGGACTGACTTATTTGATGATTAGGATTAAACAACAAGTAGAAAGCAGAATTTGCTACCAAAGGATATTGTGCAAGGCTCTCGTTCTGGATGTATTCAAACATAGTTAAAACATCTGCCTAGAGACAGGAGAACGGGGCCCAAACTCTCTGGGTGCTTTCCTGCATCCTGTGATCCTTCCACAGTCTTTTCAGTGTGACGTTCGGATCAAAACGTTCCCTCTGGTTAATGTTAACAAAATCAGGCAAATCTTGACACTAATGATTAGCATTCTAATGAAGAATTGATATCAAACACAGCTGTTGATAGGCTCTAGGGTTCAATAGGGCTAATTTATTAATAAACCAGTTACAGGCTTTTCTTTCTTCCTTGTAAGATTTGACATTATTTGGCCATGCGTAGAAGATTAAGCTTAAGGAGATGCAGCTAAAGAATGCAGTGTCTCAGGTTAGGGCCTGGGCGGTATGGATGGAGCACAGAGAGAAAAAAGGCTAAAGTGAATCATAAAAACCAGAGAACAACTGAAAACCAGGCTATTTGTTGAGAAACAACCCCCTGAATCTTAGCCCTCAGGCAGGGCAGAGATGATTGGCCTTGTGATTCCCTTTTAAGATTCAGGCTCATCTGTGAGGGCTGCTCACCATTTAATCCAAATAGCCCCTCTCTTAGGTATTAGTTTCAACTGCTATGTAACAAATTACCCCCAAATTTAGCCACTTAGAATAGCAACAACCACATTTATTATTTCACACAGGTTTTGTGGGTCAGGAATTCACCAGTGGCTTCACTGGGTGGTCTAGAAGAACTGAAAATTTTCATCACATTCTGTCTGCCTCAACATTCCAGGAGGACGAAGAGCCCAGAAGAAAGAGAGAGCTACTCCCAGTGAATTCAGAGTCAGAATCAAATTTTCCTCAGGAATGGTACCCTTCTCCTGGTACACCCTAGAGTGAGGACTTGAGAGGAAAGGCAAGGCTCCATCAGATGTGAAGGATCTTCTAAGTGCAAGTGGGGCAGTGCAAGGCAGTGCCCTGTTTTGTCTGTGTGAGCTTTCTTGCTAGTGCTCAGACATCGAGGAGCCCAGGGAGATCTGACGGCAATTGAGGAAGTTGGCTGACCTTCCTTGAACCCAGAACCTATCAAGAAAAAGACTGAGGAGTAGAAGCTAAGCATTTCTGCATGACAAGAAAAAACAACATCAGCATTTTATCAAAGGAAAGTGGGAAAATATTTGCATTTTATGAAGGGCATTAATCTTTTTAACATATGGAAAGCCTTAGACTCAATAAATAGAAAAAATAAACAACCCAATAAGAAAAAATGCAAAGACATTACATCAATTCATGTTCCTGTTGTTGTTCAGTTGTTCGGTCATGTTCAACTCTTTGCAACCCCATGGACTGCAGCACGCCAGGCTTCCCTGTCCTTCACCAATTCCTGGAGTTTGCGCAAACTCATGTCCATCGAGTCAGTGATGCCATCCAGTCATCTCATCCTCTGTCGTCCCCTTTTCCTCCTGCCTTCAATCTTTCCCAGCATCCGGATCTTTTCCAATGAGTCGGCTCTTTGCATCAGATGGCCAAAGTATTGGAGTTTCAGGTTCAGCATCAGTCCTTCCAATGAATATTCAGGGTTGATTTCCTTTAGGATTGACTGGTTTGTTCTCCTTGCAGTCCAAACATAAATATAAATATCTGATAAACACGGGAAAATGCTCAAAGGGACTACTAAAGTGATGAATATTATTTTCATTTTTACTGGAGTATAATTGATTTACAATGTTGTATTAGTTTCAGATATACAGTATAGTGAATCTGGTATGTTGTTTTGTTGTTTAGTAGCTAAGTCATGTGCAACTCTTTGTGACCCCTGTGGACTGCAGCACACCAGGCTTCCCTGTCCTTCACTATCTCCCAGAGTTTATTCAAACTCATGTCCAATGAGTCAATGAAGCCATCCAACCATCTCATTCTCTTTTATCACCTTCCTCTCCTGCCCTCAATCTTTCCCAGCATCAGAGTCTTTTCCAGTGACTCGGCTCTTTGCATCAGGTGGCCAAATTATTGGAGCTTCAGTTTCAGCATCAGTTCTTCCAATGAATATTAAGTGTTGATTTTCTTTAGAATTGACTGGTTTGATCTGCTTGCAGTCCATGGGACTCTCAAGAGTCTTCTCGAGCACCACAATTTGAAAGCATCTATTATTTGGTGCTCAGTCTTCTTAGTGGTCCAACTCTCACATCCATATATGACTACTGGAAAAACCATGCTTTTAGTATACAGACCGTTGTCAGCAAAGTGATGTCTCTGCTTTTTAATACAATGTCTAGTTTTGTCATAGTTTTCCTTCCAAGGAACAAGCATCTTTTATTTTCATGACTGCAGTCACTGTGCGCAGTGATTTTGGAGCCCAAGAAAAGAAAATCTGTCACTGTTTCTGCTTTTTCTCCTTCTATTTGCCATGAAGGGATGGGGATGGGATGCCATGATCTTTGTTTTTTGAATGTTGAGTTTTAGCCAGCTTTTTCACTCTCCTCTTTCACCTTCATCAAGAGGCTCTTTAGTTCCTCTTCACTTTCTGCCATAAGGGTGGTATCATCTGCATATCTGAGGTTGTTGATATTTCTCCTGGCAATCTTGATTCCAGCTTGTGATTCATCCAGCCCAGTATTTCACAGGACATACTCTGTATGTAAGTTAAATAAGGTAACAATATACAGCCCTGTCATATTCCTTTCCCAATTTTGAACCAGTCCATTGTTCCATGTAAGATTTTAACTGGTGTTTCTTGACTAGCATACAGATTTCTCAGGAGGCAGGTAAGGTGGTCTGGTATTCTCATCGCTCTAAGAATTTTCCACTGTTTGTCATGATCCACACAGTCAAAGGCTTTCGTGTAGTCAATGAAGCAGAATAAGATGTTTTTCTGGAATTCCCTTGCTTTCTCTATGATCCAGTGAATGTTGGAAGTTTGCTGTCTTGTTCCTCTGCCTTCTCTAAATCCAGCTTGTACATCTGGAAGTTCTCAGTTTATGTACTGCTGAAACCTAGCTTGAAGGATTTTGAGAATAACTTGACTAGCATGAGAAATGAGCACAATTGCACAGTAGTTGAGCATTCTTTGGTATTGCCCTTCCTTGTGTTTGGAATGAAAGCTGATCTTTTCCAGTTCTATGACCACTGCTGAGTTTTCCAAATTTGGTGATATATTGAGTGTGGTACTTTAACAGCATCATCTTTTAGAGTTTTAAATAGCTCAGCATATACATACATCCACTCTTCTTTAGATTCTTTTCCCATATAGGCCATTACAGAGGATTGAATAGAATTCCCAGTGCTGTATAGTAGGTCCCTATTAGTTACCTATTTTATATATAGTAGTGTGTATATGTCAATCCCAATCTTCAGATTTATCCCCTCTCCCACTTACCCCCGGTAGCCATAAGTATATTTTCTACACCCATAACTTTATTTCATTTGTAGCTCAGCTCATTTGTATCCATATTTTTAGATTCCATGTATACACAGAAGCATGATATTTGTGTTTCTCTGTCTTACTTCACTCAGTATGACAGTCTGTAGGTCCATCCACATTCCTGCCAGTGGCATTTTTGTTCTTTTAATAGCTGAGTAGTATTCCACTGTATATATGTCCCATATCTTCTGTATTCATTCCTTTGTTGATGGACATATAGCTTGCCTGTATGTCCAGGCTATTGTAAATAGTGCTGAAATGACGTTGGGGTGCATGTATCTTCTCAAATTATGGATTTATCGGGATATATGGCCCAGAGTGGGATTGATGGATCATATGGTAGCTCTATATAGAGCTTCTCCATCTTTGGCTGCAAAGAATATAATCAGTCTAATTTCGGTATTGACCATGTGGTGATGTCCATGTGTAGAGTCTTCTCTTGTGTTGTTGGAAGAGGGTGTTTGCTATGACCAGTGCGTTCTCTTGGCAAAACTCTATTAGCCTTTGCCCTGCTTCATTATGTACTCCAAGGCCAAATTTGCCTGTTACTCCAGGTGTTTCTTGACTTCCTACTTTTGCGTTCCAGTTCCCTACATGGAAAAGGACATCTTTTTTGGGTGTTAGTTCTAGAAGGTCTTGTAGGTCTTCATAGAACCATTCAACTTCAGCTTCTTCAGCATTACTGGTCGGGGCATAGACTTAGATTACTGTGATATTGAATGGTTTGCCTTGGAAACAAACAGAGATCATTCTGTTGTTTTTGAGACTGCATCCAAGTACTGCATTTCAGACTCTTTTGTTGACTATGATGGTTGCTCTATTTCTTCTAAGGGGTTCTTGCCTACAGTAGTAGATATGATGGTCATCTGAGTTAAATTCACTCATTGCAGTCCATTTTAGTTCGCTGATTCCTAAAATGTTGACATTCACTCTTGCTATCTCCTGTGTGACCACTTCCAATTTGCCTGGATTCATGGGCCTAACATTTCAGGTTCCTATGCAGTATTGCTCTTTACAGCATTGGACTTTGCTTCTATCACCAGTCACATCCACACCTGGGTGTTGCTTTTGCTTTGGTTCCATCTCTTCATTCTTTCTGGAGTTATTTCTCCACTGATCACAAGTAACATATTGGGCACCTACTGACTTGGGGAGTTCATCTTTCAGTGTGCTATCTTTTTGCCTTTTCATACTGTTCATGGAGTTCTTAAGACAAGAATACTGAAATGGTTTGCCATTCCCTTCTCCAGTGGACCACATTTTGTCAGAACTCTCCACCATGATCCATTCGTCTTGGGTGGCCCTACATGGCATGGCTCATAGTTTCATTGAGTTAGACAAGGCTGTGGTCCATGTGATCAGATCGGCTACTTTTCTGTGATTGTGGTTTTCAGTCTGTCCGCCCTCTGATGGAGAAGGATAAGAAGCTTATGGAAGCTTCCTGATGGGAGAGACTGACTGAGGGGGAAACTGGGTCTTGTTCTGATGGGCGGGGCCATGCTCAGTACATTTTTAATCCAATTTTCTGCTGATAAGTGGGGCTATGTTCCCTCCCTATTATTTACCTGGGGCCAAACAATGCTAAAGCCTTTGACTGTGTGGATCACAATAAACTGTGGAAAATTCTTAAAGAGATGGGAATACCAGACCATCTGACCTGTCTCTTAAGAAACCTGTATGAGGGTCAGGAAGCAACAGTTAGAACTGGACATGGAACAACAGACTGGTTCCAAATAGGAAAATGAGTACGTCAAGACTGTATATTGTCACCCTGCTTATTTAACTTATATGCAGAGTACATCATAAGAAACTCTGGGCTGGAAGAAGCACAAGCTGGAATCAAGATTGCTGGGAGAAATATCAGTAACCTCAGATATACAGATGACACCACCCTTATGGCAGAAAGTGAAGAGGAACTAATAAGCTTCTTGACGAAAGTGAAGGAGGAGAGTGAAAAAGTTGGCTTAAAGCTCAACATTCAGAAAACTAAGATCGTGGCATCTGGTCCCATCACTTCATGGGAAATAGATGGGGAAACAGTGGAAACAGTGTCAGACTTTATTTTGGGGGGGCTCCAAAATCACTGAAGATGGTGATTGCAGCCATGAAATTAAAAGACGCTTACTGCTTGGAAGGAAAGTTATGACCAACCTAGATAGCATATTTAAAAGCAGAGACATTACTTTGCCAACAAAGTCCATCTAGTCAAGGGTATGGTTTTTCCAGTAGTCATGTATGGATGTGAGAGTTGGATGGTGAATAAAGCTGAGCACCAAAGAATTGATGCTTTTGAACTGTGGTGTTGGAGAAGACTCTTGAGAGTCCCTTGGACTGCAAGGATATCCAACCAGTCCATCCTAAAGGAGATCAGTCCTGGGTGTTCATTGGAAGGACTGATGTTGAAGCTGAAACTCCAATACTTTGGCCACCTCATGCAAAGAGTTTACTCATTGGAAAAGACTCAGATGCTGGGAAAGATTGAGGGCAGGAGGAGAAGGAGATGACAGAGGATGAGATGGCTGGATGGCATCACAGACTAGATGGACATGGGTTTGGGTAGACTCTGGGAGTTGGTCATGGAGTGCTGCAATGCATGGGGTCGCAAAGAGTCAGATGCAACTGAGCGACTGAACTGAAACAATGGTGGAGGTACCTCCTTCAAAAGGCCCCATGCATGCACGCTACACTCAGTGCCCCCAACCCTGCATCAGGCCACCACCGATGCATGCCTCAGCTGGAGACTTCTGGACACTCACAGGCAAGTCTGGGTTAGTCTCTTTTGGGATCACTGCTCCTTTCTCCTGGGTCCTGGTGCACACAAGGTTCTGTTTGTGCCCTCCAAGAGTCTATTTCCCAGTCTGATATAAGTTCTGGCAGTTCTATGGTAGGGTTAATGGCGACCTCCTCCAAGAGAGCTTATGCCACACCCAGGTCGGCTGCACCCAGAGCCTCTGTCCCCGCAGCAGCCATACCTCCACAGGAGACGCTCACACACAGTTCTGTCTCGGTCTCTGTGGAGTCTCTGGGTCCCGGTGCTCACAAGGTTTATTTGAGCCCTCTGAGCATTGCTGGCAGGAATGGGGTTTGCTTCTAAATGCAAATTTGCCCCTCCTACTATCTTGCAGCCACTTCTCCATTGCCCTTAAATGTGGGGTATCTCCTCAAAGTCACTCCAGCGCCATGCAGCCACCACTCTAGCACCTGCTGTCTTGCTGGGGCCTCTCTGACCTTGGACGTAAGAAGGTCTATACAGTCAGCAAAAACAAGACCAGGAGCTGACTGTGACTCAGATCATGAACGCTTTATTGCTAAATTCAGACTGAAATTGAAGAAAGTAGGGAAAACCACTAGACCATTCAGGTATGACCTAAATCAAATCCCTTACGATTATACAGTGAAAGTGATAAACAGATTCAAGGGATTAGATCTGACAGATAGAGTGCCTGAAGAACTATGGAGGAGGTTTGTGACATTGTACAGGGAACAGGGATCAAAACCACCTCCAAGAAAAAGAAATGCAAAAAAGCAAAATGGCTGTCTGAAGAGACCTTACAAATAGCTATGAAAAACAGGGAAGTGAAAAGCAAAGGAGAAAAGGAAAGATATACCCATTTGAATTCAGACTTCCAAAGAATAGCAAGGAGAGATTAAAAAAAAAAAAAAGCCTTCCTCAGTGATCAGTGCAAAGAAATAGAGGACAACAATAGAATGGGAAAGACTAGAGACCTCTTCAAGAAAATTAAAGATACCAAGGGAACATTTCATGCCAAGATGGGCACAATAAAGGACAGAAATTGTATGGACCACACAGAAGAGAAGATATTAAGAAGTGGCAAGAATACACAGGAGAACTATACAAAAAGATCTTCACGACCCAGATAATCACAATGGTGTGATCACTCACCTAGAGCCAGACATCCTGGAATGTGAAGTCAAGTGGGCCTTAGGAAGCATCACTACGAACAAAGCTAGTGGAAGTGTTGGAATTCCAGTTGAGCTATTTCAAACCCTAAAAGATGATGCTGTGAAAGTCCTGCACTCAATATGTCAACAAACTTGGAAAACTCAGCAGTGGCCACAGGACTGGAAAAGGTCAGTTTTCATTCCAGTCCCACAGAAAGCAATACCAAAGAATGCTCAAACTACCACACAATTGCACTCATCTCACATGCTAGTAAAGTAATGTTCAAAATTCCCCAAGCCAGGCTTCAGCAATATGTGAAGCGTGAACTTCCAGATGTTTAAGCTGGATTTAGAAAAGGCAGAGGAACCAGAGGTCAAACTGCCAACATCTGCTGGATCATCAAGCAAGAGAGTTCCAGAAAAACATCTACTTCTGTTTTATTGACTATGCCAAAGCCTTTGACTGTGTGGATCACAACAAACTGTGAAAAATTCTTAGAGGTGAGACTACTAGACCACCTGACCTGCCTCTTGAGAAACCTGTATGCAGGTTAGGAAGCAACAGTTAGAACTGGACATGGAACAACAGGCTGGTTCCAAAATGGGAAAGGAGTACATCAAGGCTGTATATCGTCACCCTGCTCATTTAACTTATATGCAGAGTACATCATGAGAAACGCTGGGCTGGAAGAAGCACAAGCTGGAATCAAGATTGCCGGGAGAAATATCAGTAACCTCAGATATGCAGATGACACCACACTTATGGCAGAAAACGAAGAAGAACTAAAGAGCCTTTGATGAAAGTGAAAGTGGAGAATGAAAAAGTTGGCTTTAAATTCAACATTCAGAGAAAACTAAGATCATGGCATCTGGTCCCATCACTTCATGGCAAATAGATTGGGAAACAGTGGAAAAAGTGACAGACGTTTTGGGGGGCTCCAAAACCACTGCAGATGGTGACTGCATCCATGAAATTAAAAGACACTTACTCCTTAGAAGAAAAGTTATGACCAACCTAGGCAGCATATTAAAAAGCAGAGATATTACTTTGCCAACAAAGGTCTGTCTAGTCAAAGCTATTGTTTTTCCGGCAGTCGTTTATGGATGTGAGAGTTGGACTATAAAGAAAGCTGAGCATTGAAGAATTGATGCTTTTGAACTCTGATGCTGGAGAAAACTCTTGAGAGTCCCTTGGACAGAAAGGAGATCCAGCCAGTCCATCCTAAAGGAAACCAGTCCTGAATATTCATTGGAAGGACTGATGCTGAAGCTGAAACTGCAGTACTTTGGCCACCTGATGCGAAGAACTGACTCATTGGAAAAGACCCTGATTTGGGGAAAGATTGAGGGTGGGAGGAGAAGGGGACAACAGAGGATGAGATGGTTGGATGTCATCACTGACTTAATGGATATGAGTTTGAGTAAACTCCGGGAGTTGCTGATGGACAGGGAGGCCCGGTGTGCTGCAATCCATGGGGTCGCAAAGAGTCAGACAGAACTGAGCAACTGAACTGAACTGAACTGAACTGACGGTAGCTCCATTGTTAGTTTTTTAAGGAAACTCCATTCCATTCTCCAAAGTAGCTATACCAATTTATATTCCTACCAACAGTGTCAGAGGGTTCCCTTTGAAGTCATGAATATTAAAATGAGTTTAAATATCTTATATCTGTCAGATAAGCAAGGGTTAAAAATTTTAAGTATATCCAGGGTTGCTCAGATTGTGGGAAACATATGTTATAGGTAAAAGTATAAAATCTACATTCTCTTTTGGAAGATGATTCAGCCCTATCTTTGTGAAATGTTAGTTATTCTTGTTCTTTGACCCAGTAATTTATCTTTGGGCATGTAAAAATACTCATTTGAATGTGGAAAAAAATGTATGTGTGACATGTGTACATCAGATGTGTAGTATGGGACTTGACATAGAGTTGGTATCAAACCAGTGACACTTTATTTATAAACAAACACTCATAAAGCCAGCATGCTTCTAAGCAGTTTCCCTATTTTCATTCATTTAATTCTCACAAAAACCCTGTGACGCAAGCACTGTTTTTATTCCATTTTTATCTCATTTCACAGATGAGAAAACTGAGGCATAAAGAAACTAAGGCCCTTGAGTAAGATCACAGATCTCATCACCAGCAGAACCAGGAACCCATCTCTGACTGACTGGCCCTTGATATTCACTCTGTTCCGAATACTGTGCCAGGCTTCATTTACAATATTCTAAGCCTTATACCAATATAACAAGGCAGATGTCCAGGGGGCTACTGTGACTTAGGAGCTGGAGTTTTTTAATTTAATTTTAACTAATTAAAATAAAAGATTTTTTAATTTAAAATGTTAAATGGTTAGTAGCTCCAGAGTCTGTGTTCTTAATCGCTTTGCCATTATAGGCATACCTCTTTTGTTGCACATTTTTTTTTAAATTAGACTTCATCAGATGTTGCATTTCTTTTTTAACAAATTGAAGATTTGTGGCAACCCTACATCGATCACGGCTTTTGATGCCTTTTTTCCAACAGCACTCACTCACTGTTTGTCTCTGTGTCGCATTTTGGTAATTCTCCCAATATTTCCAACTTTTTCATTATTATGATACTTGTTATAGTGATCGGTGATCAGTGATCTTTGATGTTACTGTTACAAAAGAAGGATGACGGACTGAAGGCTGAAGTGATGGTTAGCATTTTTTTTTTTAGCAAAAAAGTATTTTTTAATTAAGGTAGGTACAAGTTTTTAGATACAATGCTATTTCACACATATTAAGACTATATAGAGTAGAGTGTAAACATAAATTTTATATGTACTGGGAAACCAAAAACATCCCTGTGACTTGCTTTCTTGTGATATTTACTTCGTTGCCCTGATCTGGAACTGCATGTCTCTGAATTATGCCCGTGTTAGTTGTGATTAGTAATACTAGCAGTAGAAGCAGCAGCAACACTCTTCTGTGTCGTTAGAAGGAAGGCTTTTATGGCAGAGCTGAATCAGAGGGGAACAGCTGCCTCTGGAGTGAGCAGTGAGTTCCTTGTGCCAGGAGGTTCGTTGGCAGTAACCTTGTCTTGAGAGAGATTCAGGCATTGGATATGGGAAGGCAGATAAGGAAAGGGATGGGCAGTTGTTGATATTCAAGGTCCAGTCCAGTCAGGAGACCCTGATCCTAAGAGACAGATGCAGTCTACACCCATCATCCCACTAACAGGTCAGGTGAGAAACTGTGTCACCAAAATTTTCCTCTTCAAGTACTCTCAAGGCCATCTCATGCCTCCGAGGAGGAGGAATTAACATTTACTTGATATTTACCCTGTGCCAAATACCGTGCCAGGCTTCGTTTATAATATTCTAAGCCTTACACCAATATAACAAGGCAGATGTTGCAAATCCCCATTTTGCACTTGAGGACACTAAGGCTCAGAGATATGAAGTAACTTATTAGAGATCACAAAGCAAGAGGCACAGATGGGGCTGAACTTAAATCTGTCTGATCCCCAAGCCTCACCCCCTTGTCTTCCAGATGAGAAATCTGAACCTCAGAGCAATGCAAAGAATCCAGAGGCAGGAGGGCCTGGAGACTCATCCTGGCCCACCTCCCCTTCTTCTTCCCATGGCTGGGATCCCCTCCCCATGACCCTGATAGTTGGATGACCAGCCACTTCTTCTGGAACATTCCCTGAGGTCTCCTATTGCATAACTGAGAAAATGAGGTTCTGCTTAGGCTGGCAGTTTTGCTCAACATCCAAGAAAGTCACAGGCTGGGGCTCAAAGCCAGGGCTTCTGACTCCGTGTCCTAACCTGCCACCCACTGACTCCCCAACTTCCACTCCCAAACTCCCACCACCCAATGCCTGATCCCACCACCCTATTCCCCTCACCCACCTCATCCTACCCTACCCCCCACTCCCCTCAACCCACCACCCCCACAAAGATCAGAAATTACCTGGGACAGAGACGGATCAAATCCAGGGGCTGAGCAGGGCTTGCCTTTTATTCTGATACATCTCTTGGGTCAATAAACACTCTATGAGTGGAACACCTCCTGTCTGCCAGTCTTCAAACAAGGCCTCTCCTTGCCTTCCGGAGGCCCCAAATATCCGCACATACACGTCGCTCATCAGTATCCCTGGTTAGACTGTGAAGTCCCCAGGGGCAGAGCTGTGCTGTCCATCTGCGCCCCCGGGGCCTGGGGCAGGGCCTGGCACACAGTCGGCATCAGTAATGTGTTGTTGAGCAGACAGCAAAGGTAAAGAAGCAAAGCAGAAGCACAGAGGGCAGTTGAGCCAATGACGTGTGGCATTAGCAGAAGTTCCAAAGAGCAGGAGAAGCAGAGACAATACCAGTGGGTGATGCAGGGCCTGGGATGCCTCCGCTGGGCATCAGGAAATAATATCTGACATGCAGAGCCATCTATTGGCCTTTGGATAAGCCCCTCTAAGGGAAGTACATCAGCCAGGCCTGCCTGGATTGTTGGGCGTTGCAGCTGGGAGGGAAACTGGCAGCCAGGAGAGGCAGGTCCCAAGGGGATGTGAAAGCACCCCCAAGGCAGCAGGGCCAGTGGGGGTGTGAGGAGGGCTCGAGGAGCCAATGTCCAGCTTATGTCCTCGAAGCTTGATGACTCCTGCCCGGACTGGACTGGCAGCAGGAGGACCCTCTGAAAGGAAGTCAAGGCTTGCAGCAGATGGCACAGTGTCTGGGGAACACCTCGACCTCTCCTCGAACCTGATTGGATCGTGGTTCACATTCCCCCCTGAGGAACAGGACTATTGTGATTTACAATGTCAGGATCTATGACCTGACACGTCACAAAGGCATGGATAGCTGTAAGAAGTCAGGGTTCTGTTAGTAAGAGCCTCTGATGTTGGTAAACAACCCAGAGTGGCTGCTATAAATGGAAAATAATACAGTTAACTCTGTTTCCCCTCTCCAAGGCTGTTAGGGTATGCAGTGAGATAACGGGTGTGAAAGGGTCTTCTGAACCCTAGAAGACTTGGCACACAGGATAGATTGTTATTATCCTTGAATAATTTTAATTATAGGATAACGATGTATATCAAGTACCATGTCGAGTACCATACCAATATCAAGTACCATAGGATAATAGGTGGTACTTGAATGCAACCATCCATTCTGCTTGTGGTTGTGTTCATCAAACCATTCTTTCTTGTAGGAACACACACACACACACACGTACACAACTCTGATGGAGATATAAGACTTATCAGCATTTGAAAATAGACTGACACTTCACAGTGATGAGGTGATGGATCTCAGTGCTGTCTGCAAGGCTGGATGCCTGCTGTAGGGGGGTGGGATTGTTATGGGAAATGACATGGACTTAGGCATCAGGTGTAACTTCCAACCCAGCTTCTACAGCTTCCACACCGTGTCATGTCAGGCATGTTAGTAACTTTCTCTAGACTTATTCCCCCATCTGAACCACAGGGATGGTAACCCCTCTCTACAGTACTGTGAGAATTAAAGTCAAGTGCATCAAGCACAGAGCAGGCCGTGAATCAGTGACAACAGCAGACGCTGATAGAGAGCTTATGCTGTGCCAGGTGCTTTGATGACCTGACTCTTTAATCCCCAAAAAAATCCCTGTGAGGAAGGTATATCATCATCCCTGTTTGACAGAGAAAGAAACTGAGGCTCAGGGAACTTAGCATGCTCAGGCTTCTACTGCTCATAAGGGGCAGAACCAGGACTCGAACTCTGGCAGTTGGCTTGAGTCCATTTCCTGATCTCTGTGTTAGGCTGTTACTATCAGTGATGTCCGTGGCACAAAACCGCCTCTGTTGCTGCCTTATTACGGACCTTGGGTTCATTCTGTTCAACTCTCCAGGCCCCAGTTCCCTCATGTATAAACCCACAAGTTGGGCTAGAAGACTGTACTTCCTTTTAAGCTTCACAGAGAAGTGATGAGGAGCTCAGACTGTGGTTGAAGTCAGCCACCTGGGGCCACCTCCTGACTCTCCCATTCCTATTCAGCCCTGTGACCTCGGCCGACTGGATTGATCCCTGTAAGTCGAAGTTTCCTCATCTCTGTTGAGGGCAAGATTTTGCTGTGAAGATTAAAATGGATGCATGTCTATACACGGCTTGATACAATATTTGGCAAAGAGAAGATTCCCAGTCAATGGTAGCTGTTGTTATCCTCGTTGTTATTAGCAAGTCTTCCTTCTCGCTCCTACATAAAATTCCTCTGACAGCAAAAGACTATGTTTTTCAAGGCAGAAAGCCTGAGGGCAGTTTCTTTCAGAAAATCATAGACTTACAGAATGTAGTCACTTAACCTTCCCTGAACTTCTCTGCTCCCCTCTGCTAAATGGGAGTAATAAAGAGAAACTCGGAGAGCAGATATGAGGATTAAGTGGAGCAGCGTAAATCAGCTTGGCTAGTTTGTGTAGTTGTTGTTAGTTGCTCGGTTGACCCCATGGACTGCAGCACGCCCGGCTCCCCTGCCCTTCACCATCTCCCAGAGCTTGCTCAGACTCGTGTCCATTGAGTCGGTGATAGCATCCAGCCATCTCATCCTCTGTCTTCCCATTCTCCTCCTGTCTTCAGTCTTTCCCAGCATCAGTGTCTTTTCTCATGAGTTGGTTCTTCACATCAGGTGGCCAAAGTATGGGAGCTTCAGCATCAGCCCTCCCAGTGAACATTCTGGGTTGATTTCCTTTAGGATTGGCTGGTTTGTTCTCCTTGCAGTCCAAAGGACTCTCAAGAGTCTTCTCCAATACCACAATTCAAATGCATCAATTCTTTGGTGGGTCAGCCTTCTTTATGGTCCAGCTCTCACATCAGTAGATGACTACTGGAAAAGCCGTAGCTTTGCCTGTACGGACCTTTGTTGGCAAAGCCATGTCTCTGCTTTTTAATAAGCTGTCTAAGTTGGTCATAGCTTTTCTTCCAAGGAGCAAGCATCTTTTAGTTTTATGGCTGCAGTCACCATCTGCAGTGATTTTGGAGCCCAAGAAAATAAAGTCTGTCACTGTTTCCATTCTTTCCCCATCTATTTGCCATGAAGTGATGGGACTGGATGCCATGATCTTAGTTTTTTGAATATTGAGTTTTAAGCCAGCTTTTTCACTCCCCTCTTTCACCTTCATCAAGAGGCTCATTGGGGCTCTATGAGAGCTTAGAAAGTGACCTGTGTAACCCTGGAAATTTTCAGCTAGAGACCCAGAGAAGTTGGGTAACTTAATTCAGGCGGCCTAGTTGCTAACCACTGGTGGATCGAGAGCCCACAGTATGGGGGCTGGCCCTGGATACCACCAGGAGCTTTTAAGCACCTGAACCCTCTCTGTCACTCGCTCTCACTCACTCTCTCTCTCATTACTCTCTGCCACCTCCCCACCTCTACTCCAGACATATGTGTGTGTGCGCGTGTGTGCATGCGTGCACACTTAGTGATGTCCAATTCTTTGTAACCCCATGGACTGTAGCCTGACAGGCTCTTCTGTCCTTAGGATTTCCTAGGCAAGAATACTAAAGTGGGTTGCCATCCCTTCTCCAGGGCATCTTCTCAACCCAGGGATTGAACCCACATCTCTTGCATCTCCTGCACTGAAAGTCAGGTTCTTTACCACTAAGCCACCCAGGAAGCGCGGACATACCCAAAGTTAATACTCATCATTACTTAATTTCAGGCCTCTGCACATGCCTTTCTCTCTGCCAGGAACACTGATGCTATGCTAAGTCACTTTAGTCATGTCCGACTCTGTGTGACCCCATAGATGGCAGCCCACCAGGCTCCCCCGTCCCTGGGATTCTCCAGGCAAGAACACTGGAGTGGGTTGCCATTTCCTTCTCCAATGCATGAAAGTGAAAAGTGAAAGTGAAGTCGCTCAGTCGTGTCCGACTCTTAGCAACCCCATGGACTACAGCCCACCAGGCTCCTCTGTCCATGGGATTTTCCAGGCAAGAGTACTGGAGTGGGGTGCCATTGCCTTCTCTGGCCAGGGACACTGAAAGCAGCCGCACATGCACACCATACACAAGCACCCCCTACAGTGCCGCCTTTGTCTGGGTAACTCCTGGTTCACCTGTAAGCTCCTGCTTAAACATCACTTCCTGCAGCAAAGTGCCACTGTCCCCCGAGGCTCCAGTAATTAAGGGCCTGAGCTTTGTGTCCCCAAGCTCCTAGCACTGTGGGGTAATTGCCCATTCAGAGTTTGCTCAGCCATCACAGTGGAACTCCTCAAAGGCGGGTAGAACCCAATCTGATTCTCCTCCCCAGCTCCATGGGGATGCTGGTTGGATCCCCTGTGGGCTTGCTGAGCACTGAGTGGGCAGGACTAGTTGGCAGGACACTTCACAAGGATGCTTGGCCTTCTCCCCCAAGAAGGTGGCGCTCGCCTCCTCTGATAGCCCAGGGACCTGTGACAGATCACACAGAACCCATCCCCCAGTCCCCCACAACACTGCACTTGGCATGTAGGAACATCCCCAGTGTCTTTCCTACCCCTCAGGCACCTCTCTCGTCTCTCATTTCCCAAACCCCATGACATCTGAGGCAAATGCAGTCCACGTGTGCCTGCACGAAGCCATGGGGATGCTGCTTCTCTGGCTCTGCCCAAGAAACCCCTGTGATTTATACTCAAGCGTCACCCAGCGCCCTCCCCTCCAGGAAGCAAGAAATCCCATTTGCCAGCAGCGCTCAGCCTCTGTTCCCCAAGGGAGTAGCATGAGCTCTGAACTCATGGGTTCGAGATGCTGAATGTCTTCAGCTTTCAAAATAAAAAGTCGTCCCTCTCCAGATGAGCCTTTTTGGTTAAAAGAAACAAAACGAGCCAACATCTTTGTTTCTTTTCCAATCCAGTGCCCTCCATCAGGGTGACTGTCCTTCCCCAGGCAGTTTTGGAGATAAGACTTGCCAATAGCTAGTTGTGTTGATTTCTGGCTCCATTCCGGTATCCTGTTCCCCGCCCCAAGGCAGCAGGCGAAGCCTGAGTGTAGAGTCTACCCGCTTGGGTTCAGTCCTGCTCCTTCTCCTGAGAATGGAGTGACTCCAGTCTTTCTGAAGCTCATTTTCTTTGTTAGTGAAGTGGGAACAATAGTACCTGCCCATAGAGTTGCCACAAGGACTAGGTGGGATGATATATGCATTTGATATAAATGACCACCACCCGAGGAAGCCCCGTGCTGGCAAGACAAGGTGGTATGCCAGCTGGAATACCGGCTCTGAAATCGGCTCTAGATTTGTGATTTACATCATTTTCAGAAGGGGAGCTTCTATAGTATATAAGCTCCAGAAGGACAGTGTTATGGGCTGAATTGCACCTCAACCCCCCCCCCCAAAAAAAAAGATAAGTTCAAGCCCTAACCCCCGGTACCCCAAATGTGACCCTGTATGAAAATAGATAATTAGTCAAGATGAGGTCAACCTGGAGGAGGGAGGGTGGGCTGTTAACCCAATATGACCTTCCTTCTAAGAAGACGGCCTCATGAAGACAGAGACAGGAGGAGGGGGAAGGTCGTGCGACATCAAAGGCAGAGGTTGGCGTGATCCAGCAGCAAGCCAAGCCAGAGGTTGCCAGCAACCACCAGAAGCTAGCACGTGGCAGAGAATGGTTCTCCTGCAGGCTTCAGGGAAGCATGGCTCTGCCAGCACCTGGATTTGGGACTTGTAGCCTCTCAAACTGTGAGGCCGTACATTGCTTTCAAGTTACTCAGTTTGTGGCACTCGGTTCCAATAGCCTTGGAAACTAAATTAATACAGGCAAGCATTTCACATGATTCTGTTTCTCAGGGTGTCCCCAGCTCCTAGCAGAGAGCCTGATGTGGGATGGGGGGCTTCTGTGATTTAGGGAAGGATGGAGTGACGCTTCTGTGATGGTTACGTCGGAAAAGCGTGTAAAGTACTCACACAGATGACATTCGGTTCATTCTTTTCCCTTCCCTTCCGATGCCAAAGGCTCCTTTCTGTACAGAGTAGAGTTTGGGATTAAAACCAGCCCTGTTTTTCTCCCAGTTTTTGCCTAAAACCTCCTAAAGGGCCCCTGGCTTTGAGAGCCTTCCTCTGGGGCCGCTCAGTCTGAGGGAGACCCGGTTCCTTGGGGGCAGGCTCCGGCAGCCATCTCTCTTCTTGTGCGCTGTCTCCCCCAGAAGCTTTCCCGGGTTTTGCATGATTCCCTGGAGTGGGGCTAGAGGGATCTCTGGAAAGCCTGGCTCTCAACCACATACGTGCTTCCCCCCCCCCAAAAAAAATGTTTCAACAAGTTCTCTGGAAGCCTAATGGGAAGGAGGCTTTGGCACAATGAGCAGGCTCGAGAAAAGCTGTTTAGAATCAGGGCATTTATGTGGGAAACTATTTAAGGAAAATTCCTCACTGTATCCATACGTTCACACTGCAGGGCTTTCTGGTATTTTTTAAAAACCTTTTGTTGAAATATTAATGAATACTCAGAAAGCGACACAAACAGTAACTGTGCAATTCTGGCTTTATTTTATAGGGAGCTTTGTTTTTTCCTAGTTAATATTTGCTCAGTTCATTGATTACATGGATCCTTGACCCACTCCCCTGCCCACTATAAGACTCTCTAAAAAAAGTGATTTTCTAGAAAGAACTCTGGCCGTGGGCTCAGGTGGCCTGGGCTGGAAGGCCAGATCCACTCTCCCCAGCTCTGGGGTTTTGAGCATATTGTTTACCTTCTTTAAACAGATTGTCCTGTTCCCATGGCTGGTGCGAGATCAGGGGAGTAGACTTGAATTTAAAAGCACACGTTCTTGTTTATCACTCTTACTCAGATGATTTTTGTGGCACAGGTATGGGCTTTCCAGCCCAAGAGAACAAGGTCCAGAACCCAGCCTTGGACCCGACAGCTGAGTGACCCCGAACAGGCTCTCTTTAAGCCTCAAATTCTGCATCTGTCTGCTGGAGAGAGCCTACTGCCTTCACGGAGGTGTGAGGTTTCAGTGATATGATGTATATAAAGCTTCCATGGTGCTGCACACAGTCGGTGCCCAGTTAGTGCCCTCCCCTCCTTCCAGCAGCCTGGCCCTCTTCCATCCTCAGCTCCATTTCCTGCGTCTTTCCTCTTGACCTAATACCTCCACCTCCCTGTAATGTCTGACCAGAGGTGGAGCTTGGCAATCAAGTTGTGCTCTTCCTGTGTCTCAGGGCCTGGAATTTTGCAGCTGTGTAAATTGAATTGGGCAGAGGGTGCTATATATTACGTCTCTATGTATGGTGTATATGTAGATGTGTGTATGTGTGTGTATATATTTTTAAAACGCAGTGGCTTTGGGAACAGCTGTTGAGAAGCACTTTCTTAATCAAATATCTCTGCAGAAATGCAAACTGAAGGTTTCCTGTTGAGCAGAGTATTCTGTGACTGCAGGTTGTTCAAGGCCTGCCTTAAATTTCAGTGGCTCCTTGGTCATGTTTTGCCCACAGATTTTGACAGACAGAGATAATCCAGCCTGCCTGGTGCCCTCCCTCTCCCCTGCATGCCACAGAAGGGGGCTTCTCTCTGCCAGGCTGATTCGAGCCTCCAGAGGCCTGGATTGTTGTTCAGTTACTAAGTCATGTCTAACACTTTATACCCCCATGGACTGCAGCATGCCAGGCTTTCCTCTCCTTCACCATCTCATGGAGTTTTTTCAAATTCATGTCCATTGAGTTGGTGGTGCCATCCAATCATCTCATCTTCCATCGTCCCCTTCTCCTCCTGCCCTCAATCTTTCCCATCATCAGGATCTTTTCCAATGAGTCAGCTCTTCTCATCAGGTGGCCAAAGTATTGGAGCTTCAGCTTCAGCATCAGTCCTTCCAATGAACACCCAGGACTTATCTCCTTTAGGATGGACTGGTTGGACCTCCTTGCAGTCCAAGGGATTCTCAAGAGTCTTCTCCAACACCACAGTTCAAAAGCATCAATTCTTCAGCACTCAGCTTTCTTTATGGTCCAACTGTCACATCCACACTTGGATATAGTAAGAATCAAATAAGATCATGGATGCGAAATTTTTCTGTAGAGTAAACACTGTTCACGTGTAGACATTGTTTTTATTAGTAGCTCAGTAAGTTAAAATAGATTCCAATATGTAGTGGATACCCACTGTATATGAGATCATTGTGTGGGCTGTGAACATAGGAGGGTAAGCAAAACCAGTCCCTGCCCTCAAGGAACTCACTAAGAACACGTACACATAGTGGCCTTTCGTTTACAATATGCACATCTGTAACCTGGCCCCTGGCCGCCTCTCAAGGTTCATTTCTCAGCTCTCTCCTCCTTACACTCCTCCAGCTAAACTAGCTTCCTTGCTGGCTCTCAGACGAACTTGCTTCTGGGGCTTGGACTTTGCAGTTGCTGGGCACAAACGCTCTGGCTGGAAAGCTCTTCCTTTACTTACTTCACGTCTCTGCTCAAATGTCACCTCCTCAGAGAGGCCTCCCCTGACCACCTTACTTAAAACAACACATTCATTCATGCCATCACTCCTAACCTCTTATTGTAGTAAACTTTTCTTTATAGCATTTATCATCTCCTGATCTTGTTCTGCATAGCAATTTGCTTACCTGTTTTTTTAAAATTTATTTTAATTGGAGGCTAATTACATTACAATATTATCATATGTGAAATAGATCGCCGGTCCAGGTTCAATTACTTGTTGATTGATTTTTCTCCTCCACTAGAAGGTAGGCTTCTGAGGGCAAGATTTTGTCTTCCTTGCCCATCAGCAATGCTTACAACAATGCCTGGCACAGGGTAAGCACAAAATAAGTGTTTGATGAAAGAATCCATGCCTGCCTCTCAATAACAGGAAACACAAGTAACTCAGTTTTCAAGCGGGCAAATGATCTGAATAGAAATTTCTTCAAAGAATATATTCAAATGGCCAATAAGCATGAGAAGAAGCCCAGCATCATTAGCCATTAGGAAATGCAACTCAAAAACCACCATAAGATACCGCTTCACACCTACTGGAATGGCTGTCAGCAAAAGTCAGACAATAACAAGTGTTGGCAAAGATATGGAGAAGTTGGAACCCTCTAACACTGCTGATGGGAATATAAAATGGCACAGCTACTTTGGAAAACATCCCAGCAGTTCCTCAAAAGATTGAACACGGTTACCCTACAATCCAGCAATTCCACTCCCCGGTGTCTACCCAAGAGAAATGGAAACACGTCCGCACAAAAACTTGTATATATGTGTTTGTAGCAGCATCATTTGGAAGAGCCAAAAAGTAGAAACAACCCACATTTCCAACAGATGAATGGATAAATAAAATATGGTGCTTCTGTACTGTGCAATGTCATTCAGCAATAAAATGGAATGGAATCTTGATCTGTGTTACAACATGGGTTAACCTTGGAAACATATTCAGTAGAAGAAGATAATCACAAAAGAGCACATATCCTATGATTCCATTTATATGAAATGTCCAGAATGGGCAAATCTGTAGAGACATAGATTATCTATAGAGAAGTAGATTAGTGACTGTCCAGGGCTACAGAGTGTTGGAAGGAAATGAGGAATGACTGTGAAATGACTATGTGGTTTCCTTTTGGAGTGATGAAAATATTCTCAAGTTTATTGTGGTGATGGTCACACTACTCTGTGAGTATACTACAAGCCATTGAAGAATAAACTTTATGTGGGTGACTTGCATCAGTTCAGTTCAGTCACTCAGTAGGGCCTGATTCTTTGTGACTCCATGGACTGCAGCATGCCAAACTTCCCTATCCATCACCAAATCCTGGAGGCTACTCAAACTCATGTCCATTGAGTCAGTGATTCCATCTTGTCCTCTGTTGGCTCCTTCTCCTCCCGCCTTCAGTCTTTCCCACCATCAGGATCTTTTCAAATGAGTCAGCTCTTCACATCACATGGCCAAAGTATCAGAGTTTCAGCTTCAGCATCAGTCCTTCCAATGAATATTCGGGACTGATCTCCTTCAGAATGGACTGGTTGGATCTCCTTGCAGTCCAAGGGACTCTCAAGAGTCTTCTCCAACACCACAGTTCAAAAGCATCAATTCTTCAGCACTCAGCTTTCTTCATAGTCCAACTCTCACATCCATATACGACCACTGAAAAACCATAGCCTTGACTGGACGGACCTTTGTTGGCAAAATAATGTCTCTGCTTTATAATATGCTGTCTAGGTTGCTCATAGCTTTTCTTCCAAGGAACAAGTGTCTTTTAATTTCATGGCTGCAGTCACCATCTGCAGTGATTTTGGAGCCCCCCAAAATAAAGTCACTATTTCCATTGTTTCCCCATCTATTTGCCATGAAGTGATGGGACCAGATGCCATGATCTTAGTTTTTTGAATGTTGAGTTTTAAGTCAACTTTTCACTCTCCTCTTTCACTTTCATTAAGAAGCTCTTTAGTTCTTCATTTTCTGCCATAAGCGTGGTGTCATCTGCATATCTGAGGTTATTGATATTTCTCCCGGCAATCTTGATTCCAGCTTGTGTTTGTCCAGCGTTTCTCATGGTGTACTCTGCATATAAGTTAAGTAAGCAGGGTGACAATATACAGCCTTGACATACTCCTTTCCCCATTTGGAACCAGTCTGTTGTTCCATGTCCAGTTCTAACTGTTGCTTCCTGACCTGCATACAGATTTCTCAAGAGGCAGGTCAGGTGGTCTGGTATTCACATCTCTTGAAGAATTTTCCACAGTTTATTGTGATCCACACAGTCAAAGGCTATGGCATAGTCAATAAAGCAGAGGTAGATGTTTTTCTGGAACTCTCTGGCTTTTTCTATGATCCAACGGATGTTAGTAATTTGATCTCTGGTTCCTCTGCCTTTTCTAAATCCAGTTTGAACATCTGGAAGTTCACGGTTCATGTACTGTTGAAGCCTGGCTTGGAGAATTTTGAGCAATACTTTACTAGCGTGTGAGATGGGTGCAATTGTGTGGTAGTTTGAGCATGCTTTGGCATTGCCTTTCTTTGGGATTGGAATGAAAACTGACCTTTCCCAGTCCTGTGGCCACTGTTGAGTTTTCCAAATTTGCTGGCATATTGAGGGCAGCACTTTCACAGCATCATCTTTCAGGATTTGAAATAGCTCAACTGGAATTCCATCACCTCCCCAAGCTTTGTTCATAGTGATGCTTCCTAAGGCCCACTTGACTTCACATTCCAGCCTGTCTGGCTCTAGGTGGGTGATCACACCATCATGATTATCTGGTGACTTTCATGGCATATATTTATCTCTTAATAAAGCTGTTACTGGGCTTCCTAGGTAACTCAGTGTTTTGTTTTGTTTTTTTTTGTCGTTTGTTTGTTTGTTTTTAAAAAGAGCCTCCTGCCAATGCAGGAGACATGAGTTTGATCCCTGGGTCAGTAAGATCCCCTGGAGAAGGAAATGGCAACCCACTCCCATATTCTTGCATGGAAAAATCTCATGGATAGAGGAGCCTGTTGGGCTACAGTCCACGGGATCAATAAAAAGTCAAACATGACTTAGCAACTAAGCAACATAAAAAGCTGTTATTACCAAAAAAAGAAAAACCAATGAATGTCCTCATTTAGTATATCTGTATCAAAAAAGTCAACAATGTGAAGACCAGAGAGACCCGAGCTACTCTTTTCTCAGTGTTGCTGTGGAAGGTACACCAGGCACTGAGCTTCCCCAGATGAACAGGTGAACGCAGAGTTCCTTTCCTGGTGAATGCTTTTTTAAAAAATGACCCTGAGAAACCTGTGAGGAGGAGAGCTGGAGATCAAATGAGCTGAGCCTGAGAAATTTACTGCGTCCCGTTTTCCAGAGACCATTTTCCCAGCATAAGTCATAGAGACAGATGGCCCCAGACCTGCTTCTGAAAATAGCCACTGTCGAGGAGAGGAGAGCTGACTTAGTGGGAGCTGCCCAGCTTGGGGAGTAAGACCCACAGAATCAATGCACTGGAAAAGAAGGCAGTTTGGACCCTGGAGACTGTGGTTCTGCCAAGCTCATCCCAGGAGGAACCCAAAGCAGAAGCTGTTGTATTTGCTGCCTTTCTGTGTGTTTTCTTCTCTTTAAAAAAGCTTTTTAAAAATTGCATTACCACATTTGTTCCTTGAAAGAATTAGAAAAATACAGAAAAAAAAAATAAAATTTATTTGGAATTCTACTGCCCTAAGGTAACAAGCCTTAACATTTTTGTTAATTATTCATACTCACACACACATATGTAAACAAATGTCACAATTATTTTTATACAGTTTTGCCTCATGCTTTTTTAATATTGTTTCCCATGTCCTTAAACATTCTTTACAAACATGGCTTATAATGTCTGCATATTAACATTCTATTGATGTGCCTTAATTTACATAATGTCACTTTTTAACCTAAAGGATGTTTTTCCTTTTTAACATTTTTTTTAAATTTTCATTTTTGTCTATTACAATGCTGTGATGATTATCCTTATAAATAAATCTTTTCAAAAATCGTAATTGTCTTCTTGAGTAAATTCCGAGAAGTGGAATTACTCAGTTAAAAGTTTACACATTTTAAAAATCAATTTATATCAAATTATATTACCAATATCAGTGCATAAAATCTTGTTTGTATTTCAAGCCATTATCTATTTTAACATCTACTTGATGCCAGATTTTTCACATTTGTTATTTCACTTTCTCCTGTAGCTTGAAAAACTCATATTTAGAAGTATAAAAATAACTTCATGTGCTCATTGTAGAAAATTTTAAAGCTATAAAAGCATATTTTAAAAGCTGATATCAGTGATAACTAACACTAAAGATTTTTTCAGCCAATTTTTTGTATAGGAATGCATTTATACCAATGTGTTTATTCTATAAATGTTTTATGAGCATTAACTATACTGAAAGGACCTAACGTTCCATTATAACTGTAATTATTTTTATCCAGCACTTTTTCTAGTCTGCTTTAACCCTCAGAATAACCCCTGGAGGTAGTGGACTTCTGTTACTCCTATCTTGTAGGATATTGGATTACGGAGGAAACTTAGGGTGTTCTGGTCTAACTCGCCAAGGGGGAATGTGAGCGCCAGAGAGGTCAGAGTTCCTGCCCATGATCCCACAGCACACTGTTGACCTGCACCCAGACCTCTTGACCTCTAGTCTGTTGCAGCAAACTGTATCTGATGTGGACCTGAATCAGTACTGTCCTCAAATGGGGTGGCCACATGATTGTCCAGAGCAGGACATCTTTAGAGGAAAGGCAGGGCACTATTATTGACTGATGTGGGATCACAGACGTGCATTGAGGCTGTCATTGGCGAACCAGAACGAGAGGTCCCTCTGGCGCTCTGGCTTCAGATTCATAGCACTTTGAAATGCTTGGCAACATTGGATTTCAACCCATTTTAAAAACGATGGTAACCAGTTCTGCAAACCTTTTCTAAGCTGAGACTCTGAGCCAGGCCACAGAGATGAGCAGCCGTGCTCTCTGGGGGGCAGGCTGAGCAGTTTTATCAACAGACGCGCCCAACACTCATGTCGTCAGAAGCAGAGCATGCTGCCACTGCAGAGTTCCCGGTCCTCGAGCAACCTCAGAGCTTCACATCAGAAGGGGATTCCAGTTTTCCTTAATGCCCCATCCTCTGCTCAGCCCTGGCTAAGATTTTACGTATTTAGTGGAGCAACTGGCTGCCTTGTTAAGAGGAAATAGGAGGTTGGCTCATGAGGAGAGAATGAATGCATTCGGTTTGGAGTTTTGTTTTTTGTTGTTTTATTTAGTTATTTGGCTGCAGCCGGTCTTCATTGCAGTGGAATCTTTTTAGTTGCAGCATGCGGGAATCTAGTTCCCTGACCGGGGATGGAACCCGGGCCCACTGCATTGGGAGCATGGAGTCCAAGCCACTGGACCACTAGGGAAGTCCCTGCATTTGGTTTTAAGTGGAGGGGCTAGAGTATTTCCAGGAGGGACACTGAGGAGATGAAACACAGCCAGGCTCCACAGGAAGGATAAATCCATCAGCTCAGGGTTCCATTGAAACGAGCTACTTGTTTAGGTGTCAAGGTTTTGTTTTGGTCTTTTCAGGGTGTCATTTATTGAGTAATTGCTATTTACTGGACACTATGCTAAACATTTTATACACAAGCTTCTAAAACGCAGGGCTGCTACTTAAAAGGTTATCAGGAGGCTCTTACCTGGATCCAGGGAACTGCCTAATCCAGGGACGAGAGTGCTCCACCCTCCCCACCCCCAGAGCAGCAGCGTGCTCTGGTTCCACTGTAGGACTCACACTTCCCCACTATGTGAGCAGACTGTGACTTTCCCCACCGGAGCCTAGATGGGGTTTAACGGAGATCAATAAGGTTCCATTTGGGCGTTTAGATGGATTTCTCAGGACTGCTGAGAAAAGTGTAAAAAAGTGCATTTTGTTAATGGTCCTTTCTTTGGCAGAGTAATAAATGCGTCCATCAGCTAGACCTTCACACTTTAGTCTCCCGGCGTATTCCAAAGACAACTTAGAATGCAGAATGCCGGAGGCTCTTTCTTGAGCACCAGCTTGCCCTAGTTATAGGTTACATTTCAAACACTAAAGAAAGCTGCCATCAATATACACAAAGGTGTGAGGGATTGAAATTGCTCTTCCTGTAGAGCTCAGGACTCCCTTGTCATGTGTTCCTTTCATATATCACAGCTGTCTGCCTAACACGTTCCTCTTGAACGACGTCAGTAAGCGATGCATATTGATAAAGGTGTCATTGGCAGGCTTGCAGATCTGTCATTGTTTATTCCCCAAAACCAGCCTGTTCTTACTGTCAAAGACCTACAACTGGAGGGATGGTACAGGGATCCATGTTGGTTGAGCCCTCACTTTGGGACTTCCTACAAGCATGATACCATCCTTCCCTCAAAAGCTCTTTGCTGTGGATGTTGTGACTTCATTTTTCAAAGGAGAAAACGGAGACTAGGAGAACTGAAGTGACTCACCCAAGATTGTACAGCCAGTTATGAACCTGGGCTTTGGTCCCTGGTTTGTTCAACAGGAATCCTGTAGTCTTTCCACTTTAGATGTGTTTCAGTTGATGGACAGGAATCTTTCCCTCCAGACTCCAAACCAGGGGTGATAAAATGTATTTCACACCCCCTCAGTGGACAGAGCATTGCCATTGTGGGTTCTCCCCCAGGTCCTGTGACCACAGACAAATGCATTCAGTTGTGTAAGCCTCCATTTCTTGACCTTGAAAATGGGCATGGGTTTTCCAATCCATAGTTATTGTGAAGAAAAGATCTTGTAAAAAGATCCTCCTCCTAGAGGAGGAGCTCTGTGAATGCTTGTTCCCACCCCCATCCCTCGACCATAGGGTGTCTGCCTTCTCTCACTTTGTTACTTTGGTTTTTTCCTTTCTCCACCTTTATCTACTATAAGCACGAGCTAGGCTCAAAGACCTTCTCTCCAGAGACATGCATGGCCACCCCCTACCCTTCTGTGGCCCCTGGTTGTTGAGGTGAGGCATTCCAGACACCCCATCTCATTTTAGCAGAGACACAGTGGGAAATTCTGCAGTACCGAGTTCCCTTCAGCCCATGATCAGGATACATGGCAAGGCAACCCCTAACCCCAATTCCCTAGTCCTGCCCGTGGCATCGGGCATCCTTATTTGCCTACACATACATGCATCTGGGCCCCACCTAAAAGGCAAGCCCAGATCATGTGGACTTCCAACATCCTAGCTGAGCTGTTAGCCAATTAGAAAGGAAGTCTGGGTGCTGAAGCAGATGCCTGAAGTCTCAAGAGCAAATCGTTCTAAAGTATGGTCCCGATCTTGTCACGTTCTTGCTTTAAAAACCCGCGTGACTCCCCACCTAGGGTCTGGTTTCCCTTTCCTTGTGTTCAAGGCCTAAACCTGTTATTCAGAGACTCATTTCCCACTTCTCTCTTCACATAGACCTTTGCTGCCATAATCAAAGTCCTCTTCTTCCCTTCTGCCTTCCCTCCATCCTTTCTTCATTTAGCAAATATCTGTAGTACTTTCTAAGTACTAGACACTGTGCTGGACACTGGAGAATACAGTAATGGACAAGCCAGGCTGGCAAGCGGGTGGCCACAGACAAGTCCTCACTACAGTATGGGAAGTGTTGCAGCAGGGAACCCCCAGGAGGCATGCCAAACCCAGGTTTGGAGCATCTGGGAAGCCTTCCTGGGGGTGGCGATCTTGAGATTAAGCCCAGAAGCTGACCGGGGGCTAATGAGACTCACAAGGGTGGTAGTGATGCAGAAAAGGGAAGAGGAAAGGAAACACTCAAGAAGAAGGAACAGGATATACAGAACCTCAGAGGCAAAATTTTGTAGTTGTGCTCCAGGGGGTGCCCTTCAGATCAGTTCTATGCCAGTCGTGCCCTGAAGTTGTGCAGATCTGCAGACTTGGGCAGAAGAGGGATTGGTGAGTATGTGGAAGTCAGGGCATGTCAACCAGTCTCAGCACACATAGTGAGAAGTTACAAAACTTGAGAGGCAGAGTGATGCCAGGGAGGTTGCTTGAGACCAGGTCAGGGCTAAGGGCCTGAGGCAGAGTATTCCTCCCTCTGCCGTGGATGCTCAAGCCCCCATCTCTTCATCTCTTCCCTCTGGAATCCTCTGTGGCTCCAGAAAGCCTTCCTTGGTGCCTCCAGTTGAAGCGAGCTCCCCACCCCCTCGTGCATCCTCCAGGCACTGGGCCGTCTTCTGCTCTGACAGGTCCCACCCCTGCCTTGCTGAGAGCTGCATGGGACACTCCCCCTGCCCTCCCACCAGCTCCTTGGGGGCTGCACCTCTCATAGACTGTACCCCCCTCACCTTCTAGCCTGCTCAGGGGGCATTTAGGAAATGTCTATGGAATGAAACAGTGCTCACCATACTTCTCTGGTCACATGCTACTCTTAAAAAGAAAAGATAAAGTTAGCCCCCCCTCATTTTATATATACATGCTTATGCATACCGACATCTAAAGTTTATTGGGTGTTTACTGGCTGCCATGCCGTTCTCACTCCAGTATTCTTGCCTGGAGAATCCCATGGACAGGGGAGCCAGGTGGGCTACAGTCCATGGGGTTGCAAAGAGTTGGACAAGACTGAGCAACTAACACACATGCCATTCTCAACACATTACTTATTTTAACTCCTTTAATTCTCAGAGCGACTCTGTAAAGTAGCTATTCTTTTTTTATTTTTTGCTCTCCATTACTTCCACTCCAGTACTATTGCCCAGAAAATCCCATGGACGGAGGAGCCTGGTAGGCTACAGTCCATGGGGTTGCAAAGAGTAGGACACGACTGAGCAACTTCACGATCATGATTACTTAGATGAGGCGATCGAGTCACAAAAGGTGGGGTAAGTTGCCTGAGGTCACTGTTACAGAACTAGCAAGTAGAACAGTAGAGTTCAGATATAGGGTCCAGAGCCCTTCCTTTTAATATAATCCTGCACTGCTGCTGAGGATGCCAAATCCAGACAGCAGTGCATTTTATTACATGTGTTTTAAGCAGGAATGTATTATGTACATTATAAAACATTTACAAAATAGATATTGGGAAAGAGTGACATAAAAATTACTTCTAGAATGTTCTTGCACCCAGGAGATGGTTTTATGCCTCTGCCTGGGGACCACTTAAATTAAAAGATGCTGATGAATGAGAGGGAGGAAATTGACATAGTTCCAATAGTTTCTGTACATCACGGAAACCTCATGAGTTATTGTGCACCTATTAAGGGTCTGGGCTTCCCTAGTGGCTCACCTGGTAAAGAATCCGCCTGCAGCATGGGAGACCTGGGTTCGATCCCTGAGTTGGGAAGATCCCCTGGAGAAGGCAACGGCTATCCACTCCAGTATTCTGGCCTGGAGAATTCCATGGACTGTATTGTCCCTGGGATCACCAAGAGTTGGACATGACTGAGCGACTTTCACTTCACTTATTAAGGGTCTGGCACCTTGTTAGGTGCTTGAATGTTAGGTATGAACATTCAGAGCAACCCCAGAGGCCTGGGGTGAGGCCTAGAGATTGCATGGAAGGGAGAAGAAACAGGCATAAGGCCTGGGAGGGACTGTGCTGCTCTTATCCCAGAATCTCTGAAGTTTGTGATGGAACAAGTTACTTAGTTCTGGAACTGTTTATTTCATAAAGCTTGACAGATTTACTCAGGAAGAGGCTGTAACAAGCACCCTGGAACAACAGATCATGTTTCTTAACCTTTGTCTGAAATTCTAACAACTCAGCATGGTCTGGTCCTGGTTATCTCAAGCTCATCAGAAGCTCTGATTGGAGATTAGAAGATGTCTTTGGTTAATAAAAGATGAGGAAATGAATGTATATTTGCTTAATTAATGCAGCCTGGCTGACAAAATCTTTTCAATCCTGGGACTGCAGGGGAAGGGAGATCTTGAATGGAATTCTTCATGGGGTGGTTTCATTCAGTTTGGTCAACATTTGTTAAGCACTGACCCTGGGATTCTGCTTGCTGGAGCATGCCGTGTGCTCAGATGTAGTATCCTTAGTCCTTACAATAACTTTATTAAAGGGGAGGAGCTCCCAACTTACAAATGAGGAACTGGAACATATTGACCCAAGATCATATAGTCAGTAGGAGGCTAGGGCATGATACAAACTCCTTTTCTGTTGAACTTCAAAGCCTGCTGCAAGAAGATAGTACTGTATCCCAAGGGGGTGCATATGCTTTTATATGGGAGACAGCTACAGATAACTCCAAATACACCAGAGCAAATATGATAACAGAACTAAAAGGTTAGTTCAAAGAAAGAAATGATCATCCCTGTAGTGCTATGTGGTAAGTGGTGTCAGGGAAGGGTCTCCCTAGGCTAAATTGGAAACCCTGATTTGGACAATTTTAAGATAAATCAATCCATGGGGTTGCAGAGAGTCAGACACGACTGAGCAACTGAACTGAAGGTAAATCATAGCCCAGATTTTTAGGTGAACCAAAACACAGATGGAAAAGCTACCCAGAGATTGGACCTTGATTGTGGATTCCTACTGCCTCCATTGCTGTTACTGAGTTTCTAATACGAACCAACCAAGTGGGATACACAGCAGCTCTATAAAATGTCTCATGTGGTTGGGCTCCAGGGTTGACATGAGCATCACGGAACCTGCACAATCCTGCAGGATTCGGTGACTGAACTGAGTGAGCCTCTCTTGGTAGACAGACCCCCCGCCCCTCCCCACGAAGAATCAGCAGCTGTCTATACCACCTCTTCATCAGGGCTCTACCAAATCTTCTGATGATGTGTCTGGGCTGTGTTTTGTTTCCTAAGTGTTTGGTCTCTGAAACACTGAATGGGTCCGGTTATGTTTTAAACCTTCTGTGAGTCAAGGTGGGAGAGAAGCAGCAGGCCTGGCTGTCCAGTGAATGCTCTGCCTTGCACTGTAGACCCTACATGTCTGTGCGTATGTCCCCTCTCTTGTAGATGATGTACTGCACATGCCTAAAGGCCAGACACGTGTAGGACAGCAAATTGCCTGTCCCCAAAGGTCTTGTCCCCAGTCGTCACCCCCTGCTTCTGAAGAGCTGGGAGTGTGCCCACAAAACGATAGAAAGCTGGCATTTTAGAATCGTGGGACCCTGACACGTTAGAAATCTGCAGGCAAGCCTCCTGACTTAGCGCCCAAAACTTAGTGTTTCCAAACTCACAGGATGCTAGTGTCATAAAAGGTATACAGTATTTTCCTCTGAAATATTAGAATTTAAGAACGCTAGTCTGTGAAACATTTAGAATTCATCTCTTCAGCCAACATTTATATAGTGCCTACTGTGTGCTAGGTACTACGTTAAAGTCTGGAGAGGCACTCAAGTGAAAAAGACTGTTAAGAGTTCTTGCTCTCTCAATAAGTTTGCAGAGAACGTACTTAAAATCTTAAAAGTGTCAGATTCTTAGAAAAGTTTAAGTGTGTTGAAATCCTAGAATGCCAGCAGTGAAGGGGGCACTAGATCATTCTTTCCAGCTCCCTGCTACCTTTTATGAGGCCTAGAGGCTGTTCCAGGCATGCTGGATTAAAATCTGACTAATAAGAACATTATTTCAGTTCGCTGACATCACAGAATGGCCAACTTCGCAGGGGCTCAGCGATCACCCAGGGTGGTTGCTCATTTTATCAGAGAGGCCACTGAAACTCAGAGCGGGGCCGCTGTGTGATAGAAGACACAGCCCGCCCCCGGGACTAGACCTCAGGTTTTCAGGCCTCTCTCAGAGGACAGGCAAAGCAGGAAGGCCTTCCCAAGTGTTTCCGAGGGGCGCGCTCTTTGCAAGCTGCGCAGGAGGCCAGCTTTTCAGGAGTTTGCACCCACTTTGCCAGAGGCATCAGCCCCGCCCCGGGCCACGTGTGCAGTAGATCGCCCAGTGTTGGGAGCCCCCTCCCCCTGTTGATGCGTGTTTTATTTTGCGCCCTCCCCCTCCCCGTGTGCCTCAAAACCAATTTTCATTATTTTTTTTTCCTGTCTGTGTTTGTCTCTGTGGTTCGCAGGTGCTCCCTTGCATTGTTCATCCGCTTCATCAACCCCTATTGAGCAGTCCCCCTCCCCGCCCCCCTCCCCTCCGGCCAATGAGAGCCAGAGGCGGTTGCTAGGCAACGGTGTGGCCCAGCCAACCCCGGACTCAGACTCTGAGGAAGAGTTTGTCCCTAATTCATTCTTAGTTAAAAGTGGCTCCGCCAGCCTGGGGGTCGCGGCAAACGGTAAGTCCCTCTCTCTTCCTAACTTCTGTGGGTTTGTGTTGTTTTACCCTTTCGTTGGCGATGCTGGTTAATCTGCCTGCTTGGGCTGCTTGCAGGGGTGGAGGGGCCTGGTGCATGGGGAGCGCGGGGTTCTCGGGGGGACCTGGCAGGCTCCATGGGCGGGGGAAGCCCCGCTCCTGCCAGGCTGCAGTGCTGGGGACTGCGGGGTTGGGGGACTGCTGTTCGCACCCCCTTGACAGACGTTGGGCAGACAGAGCTGCAGAATAGAGATGCTCAGACAGATACCAGGAGACAAAAAATCAGGTAGAACCTGAGTCAGGCAAAGACAGAGAGACAAAGATAGACTCTGAAAATGAAAAGTCAAAAATAGCACCAATTGACTGCTTGCTGTGTGCCAGGAATTGTGCCAGCCACTGGCACTTGTTGCTTTATTGGATCCTCCTCACAATCCTGCCTAAGAGACTGGTCTTGTAGTGTCTCCACTGACCATCAGGAGGCCAAGAGAAAGGCTTCTGGCATTTTTGGAAGTTCTTGAGGTTTCACGCTGCCTGGAGACGGGCCTGGGAGCCCAGGCAGCTGCAAGGCTGAAAGCTGACTGCAGAGAGAGCCACTGGGCTTGAGCAGAGAACTTCCTCTTATAAATCCTGCCCCGACTCTCTTAAGGAGAAGAGGTGTGGGAGGACTCAGTGCAAGAGGTCCAGGCTGGCCAGGAGCTTGCAGACCCAAGTGTTAGCGTCTGGTCAGGTGTTATGTGACCTGGCCCAATGTACTCACAGTCTCTGTGTCTGGCAGTGACTAGTCCACTTCTTTGTAAGAATTCGAAGCCTGGAGGGGAGTCAAGCCTACGGAGGTGGGTGATATATATGAGATAACCTGGGATCTCCCTGATGGACCAGTATGTTCTGATTATCAAAGAAGAGGAAAGAAAATGAGACTCTCCACTTAACATTGTAGCTTGTGTGTTGATTTTGCAAACATTTATTAGCAAGTGCCTGTGTGGCACTAAATTCTGGTCCAATTCTGGAAAACGTGGCAAAGATTCAGAGAGAATAGGCAGGACTAATGGGCTCTGCAATCAGACATCTTTGCATTAAACGTAAGCTTTATTGCTGTGGAATTTCAGACAGGGCACATTGCCTCTAAGCTTTTCCTCAAGCAAGTATAATGTGGGCATTGTGGTACCCAGCTCATGATGAGGGCTCGTCACAGGGCCTGGGATAGAGTTTAGTAAAGGTTAGTCATGGCCACGGTCACCACCCACCTCCCTCCAGGGAATTTATAGAGAGCCTGTATGTGAAAGCTCCCAGCACACTGCCTGGCCCTTAGTAATGCTCAGAAGAGTCAAACTCCTTATCTCTTAGGATCATTACAGCCTAAGGTGATAAAGGAGGTAGGAACCTGGTGTGGGGTTGACTCAGGAGAAGAGCCTCCAGTCTGCCCAAGAGAATCAGGAAATGTTGCCTAGAGGAGGCCTTCCCTGGACCTGAAAGAAAAAGTAGGGTGTGTCAGATGGAGATAACCAATGGCTTTAATAACCCAGGATATGCTGGGCAGAGGGAAAATATAGACAAAGAACCCAGGGTAGGGAGCTGCTAGGATCCTGGCGCCAGCTCTTTTACACCCAGGAATATGGCCAGTAAATAGGCGTTAACTTTGGAAGGGTGTGGGAGGCCACATGGTAAGTGACCTGAGCTCCTCTGGGTGCTGAACTGAGGCTCTCAGGCATTACCCAAGGCCCCACCCCCCACCACCACCACGACAAAGAAAGGTGGTTTATCCCCGGCTCCCTCCCCTAACCAGGATCTCTCCCAGCCTCTGCTCTCTGTGAAAACCAGACAGATCTTTGGCCTTGGTGGTTCTCTTCTGGCAGGATCTTGAGCCCTGCATTCTCTGTGACCAAGAGCAAAGCCGTCCTCCAGGGCCCTTTTCCTTCCGTGCTCCTGAGAGTGGCACGGTCCATTTGGTGGTTCAGTATCATTGCACCTCTATACCTTTTAGCCGCCCTTGCTTTAAACTGTGCAGAGAAATAGGGATCCAGGAATGGTTTCAGGCCCAGCTCTGTGGCTTACTGGCTATTTATCCTTACAGGACAGTCACTGTCCTTCTTCAGGCCTCAGTTTCCCCATCTTGCCAACGACAGAGCAATTTCTACGGTACTCTGATTTTCTGAGTGTTGTATGGGTGCTAACAGGTGTGCCAGTCAGTAGCCTTCTTAAGCTTACTTGGAAAAATATGTATATACATTGGGATATTTTTTGTTCATTGCTAAATAAATAAGCCTTGTAGGTAAAAGAGAAGGCAGGAGATTAAAGTCCTTAATCTCTCCTCTTGCTAATTAACTGAACAAGAGCAATCATACTGTTGCAAGTTCTGCAGCAGACTGATGGCATTATTGCATTACTGATATGCAGGGAACACGGGGGACTTCAACCTACAGCTGTCTGCTCAGCTTCGCTCCTCTTTACTCCAGCTCCCAGGGGACCTAGAGACACTTCAAAGTCCTTCCCTGGGGCCTTGCTCTGAGTGTGTCAATTTAAAGTGAAAAGTGCAAGTGTTAGTCACTCAGTCCTATCCAACTCTTTGCAACCTCATGGACTGTAGCTCACCAGGTTCCTCTGTCCAGGGAATTTTCCAGGCAAGAATACTGGAGTGGGTTGCCATTCCCTTCTCCAGGGGAACTTCCCAACCCAGGGATCAAAGCTGGGAGTCACTGTAAAGGTTGGTAAGAAGTGTGTCCCAAAAAAAAAAATAAAATAAAAAATAAAAAAAAAATAAAAAAAAAAAATAAAAAAAAAAAATAAAAAAAAAAAAAAAAGAAGTGTGTCCCATGCCTGCAGGGAGAGTCTCGGTCCTTGGTGGTCCGCTGCTCTGGGCTTGGTGGGTCACAAGTGTCGCCCTGCCTGCCACCTTCCTGCCCCCCGAAACCCCAAAGCTAGGGGTCTTCTGTGATCCCCATGACCTGCCACCATTGGCACCGACCCAGCCCAGCAAGTGAGGATGAGCGGGCCCTGCTCCATAGTGGGCCCAATACTTGTTAAGTTTTGTTTTGTTGTTTTTTCATGGAAAAGTGTGAAATTATTTTAATGGAATCATCTCTGTTGCTTCTGTCAGTTATAAAAGTAACTGCTAACATTCAAACAGTGTGGAAGGGTAACAAGTGAAGCCCTCTGGTAACTCTTCCTCCCAGAGATATCCACTTTTAACAGTTTGGTGCAGGGACTTACAGATGCTTTTTAGGGAGTGAAAATTAGTGAGTAAATACATGAAGGGAGGAACAAGCAGAACAGACTGCATGAGGACCACAGTGCAGCCAAGAGACCAGGCGTGCGTGCTGAGTCGCTTCAGTCGTGTCTGACTCCTTGCGACCCTGTGGACTGTAGCCCACCAGGCTCTCCACTGTCCACAGGATTCTCCAGGCGAGAATGCTAGAGTAGACTGCCACGCCCTCCTCCAGGGGATTTTCCCGACACAGAGATCAAACTCACATCTCTTGTGTCTCCTGCACTGACAGGTGGGTTCTTTACCACTGATGCCACCTGGGAGGCCCAAGAGAGCAGGCCTGTAGTCAAGCCTTCTGAAATCGGGCCCCAGAGATGCGACCCTGGGCGCAGGACCTAACCCCCCAGAGCCTCAGCTGCAGCGCAGGTGAAATGGGGAAACCCTTCTGGGGTCACTATCTCCCTTCCCTATCTGCACACCTCCATTTCTTTCCACCAATTGAAGGCTTTAAAGACCACCCGACAAAGTAGATTAATGGCTCTGGCTCCTTTAGAGGCCTACTTCCCCAGAGGCATCTTTGAGAAAGTACTTTAAATGACAAAGGCAGCCCCTCAAGCTCCTGGAGGGTGAAAATGAAGTTTCCTCTGGCAAGAGCTGACTCAGCACCCTCCTCTGAGGGCTGGCCCTTTGGGAGGCAGCCTTCTGGGAGCCAGGCTGTGTGCTCCATGGGCTCCCGGAGGCCCTTTGCCTCCAGCTGTGTCAACTCCTGCCCCGGCTGCAATTCCAGGCCCTGGACTCCCCAGAACTGCCCTGCTAAAATCCCCGTGTAAAGAGCAGGGAGGCCACATGGGGCATCACAGAACAGGAAGCAGCTCTCCTCTGTCATCAAAATCCTAATCCACCCCAGGGATAACCTTCTACAAGTCACTGATAGATACAAAAAGATTTCACTAAAATAACAACCTGTCACAGCTGAGGAGCTAAGGAAGTGGTTAGGATTAAGTAGATCTTTGTCCCTATCCCCACAGAAACTTTTCAAAGGAAATATTAAATGTGCCGTCATCTGGTGGCTCAAATGGTAAAGAATCTGCCTGCAATGCAGGAGACCCAGGTTCACTCCCTGGGTCAGGAAGATCCCCTGGAGAAGGAAATGGCAACCCACTCTAGTATTCTTGCCTGGGAAATCCCATGGATGGAGGAGCCTGGCGAGCTACAGTCCATGGGGTTGCAAAGAGTCGAACACGACTCAATGACTAACACTTTCACCTTTTTCAAAGTCTAGAGTAGAAGGACTTTAAAAGCTCGTTGGTTAATATTTAAGAGAGTCAGAAAATAAATAGCTCAGAGACAGTTGTCCGTTTCTCAAAGCTGAGGTGAGATAGGAACAGTGGGAGAATTTACCTGTGATGAGCAGCTTTGGTGTGTCTTTTCTTTACACGCGTTATCTTTATTGAGCTTCTGTTTGTCTCTGTTCAGCAAACTGAGGCCCCAGGGAGGGTCAGGGGCTTAGTCCATGGCTTCACTGCTCCTAAAGGGCATGCAGAGACTCATACCCAAGCCTACTTGATTCTCGGGCCTCAATTTTCTTCCTTTACCCCCAATTTTTTTGTTTTCAGTACCAGATCCTGTTATTTCTGTGTCTTTTTAGTAGGAAGCTAAAGAAGATAAGGGGAAGTCCACCAAAGAAAAGCTGATTAAAAAAAAAAAATTACTAGTTGTCAGATTCCTAGTACTCACTTCACAAATCTTGATGAAGCCTCTATTATGTGAGAGATGTGTAATCTCATTGAATCATGGGATCTCATGGAATCTCACTGAATCTTCCTATCTATCTTGTGTCATAGCCATTTTTAGTCTCATGGAGGCAATAGCAGACAATAGAGGTCAAGTAACTTCCCCTAAATCACATAGCTTCTAGGTCGCAGAACCAGATTTGATTCCCAGGTCTGTTTAAAACCAGAGTGAAATCTTTCCCTTGTTCTTCGGTGAGGACTATGGGAGTTTCAAAGATGAATCAGGCCAATGACTTAGACACCTGATTTTGCTGCTGCTCCTTGAAAGCCAAGCCCTGGATGCTGGGCAATCCGTGGCCTTTTTTTTTTTTTTTTTTTTTTACCCTTTTCCCCCTGCTCCGGGCCTCACCAGATTTCTCAGGCTGGTCACACTGGTCAACATCACTGTTGTTTGGCAGTTTCATTGACTTTCTCAGGTCTTAAGCAGCTGGGCTTATTTTGTTTTGACTTCCAATCCGGTGGAGGAGTGTTTATTTTTCTTTCTAAATGAGAAACACTGCTATGTATGTGAGCTCCTTCCAAAAGTGTTTTCTTAAAACACAACAAAAAAGTCAACTTAATTTAGAACCTATCCAGATTCCCCTGGGGGAGTCTGCCGGGGTCCTGTTAAGTCAGTTTGTGAAATCATAAGGCAAAATCGTGCCTGTTTCCTACTATGGAGACGTATGCAATGAGGCTTTTGTTTCCTTTCTCTGTGAATTTCATGGAACCTGATTTAGTTGGTCTATTCCAACTGCAGGTACTTGGTCTGTATGATGCCTAAGACCCAAGGGTTAAGGACATAGGACCATGTGAAGTTTTCAGGCATTTTTGTTCACCACCAGCTCTCTTGCATCTCTTGTTGGTAAATAAATTCTTACACCAGCCACGTCAAGAACGTAAGTCCTTAACTCCTAAGAACAAGACAAATTGATTTCTTCCTTCTCTCCTGCCTTCATCCATGATGCCATTTGAAATGTTTGTGGATGTTTTCCTGATGGATGAGGGGTAACAGGCACTGACTCTAAGCATAAATATCCTCTGAAATAGGTATTTAATTCATAGAGTCAAAAATCCCTTAAATGAAGCCCTTGGAGTTGCATTTTAGAATCTAGGAATTTTTAGATTTAAGGAATAAAATTCAGTACACATCCTGTGTCTTTCCTAACATTCTCAGAGTGCTGGGCAAGCCCACGGTAACCAAATACCTTGATATTTCTGCAGTCAGACATATGAACAGCTACTCTGGTGAGATTTAAACAAACCAAAAAAAGGACTCTGAGATCCATGACTGTTCAGGTCAGACTTCACAACCAGAACAGTTTTGATAAAACTGTCTTAGATAATAAAAACCTCTCAGCCTTCAGAGTTTTGAGGTTTTTTCGGAATGGTGGCTTACGATGGTGATCCTGAATTGTACCTTTTCTTAAATGGGTGGAAGGGGTCCCATGATTCAGAAAGGCTAGTAACAGACAATCATAGAGATAACCAGAAAACTTAGTAACTAGAGGGGAAGCTACAAGGGCTTCCCTTGTAGCTCAGTTGGTAAAGAATCTGCCTGCAGTGCAGGAGACCTGGGTTCAATCCCTGGGTTGGGAAGATCCCCTGGAGAAGGAAATGGCTACCCAGTCCAGTATTCGTGCCTGGGAAATCCCATGGACAGAGGAGCCTGGTGGGCTGCAGTCTTTGGGGTTGCAAAGAGTCGGGCACCACTGAACGACTAACACTTACTTTCTTAGAAGGCATGATACAGGTTCAGATTGCTGACTGGGCAGCTCCATATTTATCTGACATGAGTGCTTGGAAACACCAAGCCACTCAAATGTAGATGTGGGGGTTCCGGAGGCCAGTGCCAGCAGATTGGCTGACTTGCAGGCCTAGGAATTCAGGAGGTGAGAGGCCAACTGCTCTATTCTCCAAAGTCTAGAACTCTGCGACTCTGAGTAGGAACCTTCCCTGACAACCCCTTCGGGTGTATGGACACCCACCCCCCACCCGCCACCTTTCTTTGCTGCCTTGCTGTCTTCTACATAAACCTCTCCTTGATAGTCTATGGACGTGCTTATTCCCAAGTCTGATTTCCAGGTTCAACCACCGATTCCTTGAGGCAGGCCTTGTCTGACGTTGTGTCTTCAGAGCTGAGCATATATATAGGTGTTGTGGTCAAAACTGAAAAAAAAACAGTTGATACCCTCTTGTCTTCTCTTTTACCAGCTCCCCTCACCCCACCCCATCCCCAACACAACACACACACACGCACGCACGCACGCACGCACCCTGCTAGGAATGGCGTAGTGGGCCGCATGGGCGATACAACTGGAGACCCACAGAGAGCATTTGCCCCACTGCAGAGTCAAGGGTCAGTGAACAGCCCCAGACTCCAGGGCCCTCTCCTCCTCACCAGGTGCCTCCCTCCACTAGGACGGCTCTCACCTGCAGCCTCCCTCCAGGGGCGGGCGGCTGTGCCCCCCCCCCAAGTGGGAGCAGTGGGGACGGCCACACAGGGGTCACTTCCGGTTTTCGTAGCGTCCACAAAGCCCTTATTCATACGTTACCTCAGGCAGACTCTGGTGACTCTAATTTAATCGCCACATTGGCTTTCTTAGGAGGTAAGGCTTCTTCCTGACCTTGCAAAATAAACAGGTCACATTTTGAGTTAATGTAACCAAACGTTCTGGGAGAACTAGGGCCCTCTAATTAGTCACTCACGTGACACGATCGCAGACTCTTTGCAGCTCCCTTTCCACTAATTTCCCCAAATACCATTGCATTAAAAGGTACAGAAATAACATTTTTGGTGTCTGGCTTGATTGGATCTAGGAATTCCTAGACCACCCCTTGAGGAAGGCACGGTAGCCCTCCACCTGGAAACTAAGCCTGGATTGTGTCCCTGTGGGAATGTTTGTGGCTTGTTCCCTGGGGCCCTTGTGGCCACTAGGCCACATCTTCAGGCATCTCCTGACAGTTCGGGGCACAGACTGTTGAAGTGATGCCAGGAAGAAAGCTAAGGAGCGCTTGAGAGAGTAGTGCGTCTCACGTTTTGGTAACCCTGGCACTCCCCGAGTACGTTCACATCCGCCATCTCCCGGGACCCACAGCACAGGGTGTGAGGTTGGCCGAACGTGGAGAACCACCAGGTAGGAGAGAGGGAAGAAGCTGGGCTACCCCTCTGACTGTGCAGCTTTGGGCCAGTTTTAGATCTGCCCTCAGCTGGTTGATCCACACTCCGAGGCCCACCACCATCCACATAAGCTGAGTTTTCCAGCTGTAACCCCTCCTGCAGAAGCCTCCTGATAATCTCACCTGAGTCGTCCTGGAAAGCTGCTTGGGGAGACGTGTGCGCCTTGGGACAGCAGCCCTGCCTTCTGAGCCCAACTCTGCATCCGACCTGCGGCGTGACCCCCACCCGCCCGGTCCTGTGGTTCCTTGGCTGTCTCGTCGGGTGGGGGAGGACTTGCTTAGATCAGCACTCCCCACGCGGGTTCCTTTGTGTGTCACTGTCAGAGGCTGCACTAGAGCAGTGCCCACCTCCATGCCATTTCCTTGCCTTTAAACTGCCTCCTTTCTTGACCTTTTTCTTAAGCTAAGTGAATTTGTTTTAAAAAGGAAATTGTATATTACTGCGGCAATTTACTTGCCATAAATAGAGGCTGCTGCTACTGCTAAGACACTTCAGCCGTGTCCGACTCGATGCGACCTCATAGACGGCAGCCCACCAGGCTCCCCCGTCCCTGGGATTCTCCAGGCAAGAACACTGGAGTAGGTTGCCATTTCCTTCTCCAACGCATGAAAGTGAAAAGTGAAGTCACTCAGTAGTGTCCGACTCTTCACAACCCCATGAATTGCAGCCTACCAGGCTCCTCCATCCATGGGATTTTCCAGGCAAGAGTACTGGAGTGGGTTGCCACTGCCTTCTCCCAATAGAGGGTAGCTGTGAAAAATAAATACTGTGGTGAGATAAAGCCCGCTCTAGAACGCCCAGCAGAGATTTGCTTCTGTTTGTTAAAGAGGGACATTGGCAAGTGTTAGGTGTTAAAAACCTACCAGTACCAAAGAGACTTCCTCCTCCTCATCTGAAGCTTGCAAGAGGATGGAGGCTGTCCTACATGTGAGCAAATGTCAGCTCACTCATTCACCACCTAAAACCACGTCCGTGGGATCCATGGTTCCGTGGCTTTTCCCAGAACTCTGTGTAGGCTTTCAATGCTATACCCCACGGCCTGCTCACCTTGAGAGTAAATATCTCTTTCTGTTCCCAGAACCCCCTGTCCCTCCCCTTCCTAAGTGTGGTCTTTTCTAAGCGAGCTGTTCCCACCTTCCCCTCCTGCCCTCTGCCCCTGTCATCAGGTCTGATCTGGGTGGTTTGCGCTCAACTGGATTCCCCGTTACTCGTTAATAGCTCCCAGTTTGGACCAGGAACCCAAGTGGCTTCCGCTCCTCCCCTTCCTCTCCTTTCCCTTCTCCTCCCTCTCCTTCTGAACTGTCATTATTGATATATGTGTTTGAGATTGAACAACTTAAAAAACATTCCCTCTGCTTTAAATGGCCTAAAAGGACTGAAGCCAAAAGGAAAACAGAAAATGGCGCCATATGGAGCCATGGGAGGAAGAAAGAGGCTATGGAGGCCAGCAGGTCCGTCGTGGGCTGTGTGCCCTTGGGAAGCATGCCCAGCCTCTCTGGGTCTCAGTCCCCTGCTCTGTAAAAATGGATATTGGCTTTAATAGTACTTTGCAGAATTGTTGTGTCTGTGGGAAACTATGAGCGAGCCTTCTAACATAGAGATCGCTACACAAGAGGTGCGCAATGCATGTTCGCAGCGTCACTCCCTTCTCTAGAACCCAGAAGGTTTTGGCAGAGATCTCTGGAAGGAAGGCAGATTCCTACTCCCTCACCGCCCCTCCCAGGCCCGGAGGAAGTACAACAGTGAACAGCTCTGTCCTGGAGGCTTGAGCTTTAATCCCCCTCCCCCTCCTGGATGATTTGCAGAGATTTAGGGTGGGAGAGTGAGCCCGAGGCACCAGCTAAACAAACATAGCCTGGGGTCCTAGAAACAGAGCCCCCACCCTCCGTATGGGGCTCCCTGCACTGCTGCCGTTTCCCCAGAGTTCCTGGAACCACGTGTGATACTCGGTACCAGATCAAACACAGTGATGCCTTTTCCTTCTGGCCAGTGGGCCTTCCCCAGCCCTACCCCCCACCCCGAGTTGAAAGGAGAAGGAAATGACTGGTAATTCATTTACGCTTCACTCCCTCTCTCCTGAACAGATCGTATTTCTGCAAATAACTCTGGGAAGCCGTTGCACGGGCTAACAATAATACATATATCTGTACTTCCAGAAACCCCTTTTTGGTTGCCACAGCAGAGGCTGTGGGAGCATCGACGCCTGATAGGAGCCAAGTTCCTGCCCCTGTTAACTGTGTGACCTCCCCTCTCACTCAGTTGCCCTTCTGTAAAGCGGGCATATGGATAACAGACTGGGGTCGATGCAACCGTGAGACGGGATAACATCTGAGACACTGAGCTTACAGGGGATGCTGAGTGTTGAGTGGTTTCTCCTTCTGATCTGAGGCAAAGAATGCAATTTGTTTCCAGTCGATGAGAAGTTTTTCTGATCAGAATTGAAGTTGTGATCACTTCCCTGCTGTCATGGGCTTCCTAGGTGGTGCTAGTGAAGACCCCGCCTGTCAATGCAAGAGACTTAAGAGATGCAGGTTCAATCCTTGGGTTGGGAAGATCCCCTGGAGGAGAGCATGGCAACCCATTCCCGTATTCTTGCCTGGAGAATCCCATGGACAGAGGAGCCTGGTGGGCGGCAGTCCATGGGGTCACAAGGAGTCAGACACAACTGAAGTGACTTCATGTGCCCACACGCACGTGCTCTCAACCTGAGAATAAGCAAAAAATGGAAGTTGAGATAATACTTGCTAGTTTTGCAAGATCCCGCCCCCCTTTGCCACAATGTTTACGACTATGTCCTCTCTCCTCTGGACCACTGCGGTAGCATCCTCAGTGGTCTCCTCCCTGCCTCCCATCTCTTCCTTTAATCCATCTCTACTGTCCCAGGGAGATCTTTCCAGAGCGCCTGCAGGAACTCTTCTTGTTTCCCACCACTGGGGACTCAGGACCCATCTCCTCAGATGGAGCCCAAAGACCCTTCTTCACAGAGGCCCTCCTGCCCTCTCAGGCAGCACACTAAAATGGTTTTTTGAGGGGACAGAGGACAATCCTGGCCCCAGAAGAGGGCCTGTGATGAATATCTGACCATCTTGGGAGCAAAGCCTTCAGAACACAACTCATTGATTTAGAGGGGAAACCGCTGAAGCTGTTTCTGATTTGGAATGATATGGGAAGAAATGAAGCATGTTTGCCCTTCAGAACCAATTCAGTTCAGCAAATTACTATTAAAGACCTACTGTGTGCCGGGGCCCAGGGGGAATAGAAAGCATTGGCTCATCCATTGGATATTGAGGAAAGAGGTGCATGTCTGAGTAACTCTGCCCTAAAACAGGCATCAGTGCGGGCAGCAAGGAGGGGGGCAGAGTGCCAGGGTGTGGGGCTGCAGAGCTTTCATGCAGACTGGGAGGCTCAGAGGCTCATCCTGGAGAAAGAGGGAAACTCTCAAAGAGCTCTGCCCAGAAGTGAGCTGTAGTTTGATGGCTCTTTAGGCCTGCAATGGACTGAATTGTGTCCCCTCCCCCAAATTCATGAGCTCTAACCCACCATGTGGCCGTATTGAGGAAAGGTCCTGTAGGGAGGTGACTGAGGTTCTATGAGATCTTAAGGGCAGAGCCCTGATCTGAAGAAACTGGTGTCCTTATAAAGGAGGAAGAGGCACCAGAGTATGCTCACTCTCTCCTCAAACATTCGTTCATTCATTCATCCATCCATCCAGCAGACTTTTCCCAGGCACGTGCTGTGTGTGGGGTCCTGTGCTGGGGAGTTCTGACCAGACCTGTTCTGTTTCCCCATGTGTGGCCATGAGGTAGGGGACAGAGGAGGGGGGCTGCACCGGGCTGTGGTGGAGGGCAAGGCTGGCTTCTTCTCAAGCTAAGGCCCCCCGCCCCCCTACCCCCCTTCCCACTGTCAGGGAGCAGCCTCTATACGAGACTCAATTTTCCTGGGGTGTGAGGTGGGCGTGGAGTGAGTGGTGTGGACTGAAGGCAGATGTGCTGCTCTGCCCACCTCTCATTCAGAGTCCATCGAGGGGGTGGCCATGGCAGGTGCAGCCTCGGGAACACGAACAAGTCCGACATGCCTTGGGATTGTGCAATGGAAGAACAAAGCCCATCTGCAGGGCACCGGGTGCTGTGCTAGGTGCTTCTGCCCCACACTCCCAAATCCGTCCGGCCGACGGGCTCTGGAACAGACAATTTAAGAGCATAGGTTTGAATGTTGACTCTGCCACGGCCAGCTGAGATGTGTAGCACATGATTAACCTCTCAGTTTCTATTTTTCCTCACGTGCAAAACAGGAATCATAATAGTTTCTACTTCAGTGTTGTTAGAATTCAACATGAAATCATGTATGTGAAGTACTTAGCAAAGTACTAGATTATTCTAAAGTCTTAAATGGAAAAACAGGTGTAAATGGAAACTGCTGTTGCTGTGATCCTTATTGTCCTGGTTATTGTTTCATGGAAAGTGGCCTCAGAAAAGCTCAGTCCCCTGCCCAAGGCCACACAGGTAGGTAGGAAGGGGCATCCTGCATCCCAAAGCAGGAATGCCTGGCCCAGCCATCCTCTTCCCCACAGGCTGCCCCTCCTCCCTGACAGCCATCACCCCCTCTTTCCTGACAGTCCCCAGGAAGCCAGAGGTCTTGGGAAACCTCCCCAAGAGATCAGAAATTTCTGTTGCCCTCAGCTTCCCACCCCCTACCCCCCACCCCGCACACCGAGCAGGAGGCTGCAGACACATTTTGGCAGCAGTCCCCGACCCCTGGCCAGAATGGAAACTGCTGAGTTGCACGCCCGCTCTTAGCTCTTTTAGGATGCCCCTGTTGGGCTCCTGCATGGGTGACAAGATGATGCATGAGGTCCGGCTAAGAAGCTTATTTGTCTGAGCTGGTGATGGCCATTGTCCCGAGTTGGGTTAATGGTAAGGAGCAGTGGCCCTTTAAAGCCCGGACAATGGGCAAGCCTCTCAGGTCACCGAATCACTCAGCAAATGGCCCAAGTCCCTTGGAGCGCAGAGGCCTCAGGCCCCCTCTGCTCTGTGCTAACCCTGCTCTTCATCTCGTGATGAAGCCACCCCCACTTAGCAGGGAGGAACTCTCAGAATAATGGGGGAGAAAGACTCAAAGAGCATTCGAGTGACAGAGGACTTCAGAGGGGGAAACTGAGACAGAGACGAGACAAGAGAGCCTTTAAATCTGGCTTCCCACTCGGCCTGTGCCTTCCCGGCTCTGTACCCCCGGATGCGTTGAGCCCACGGAGACTAGACGGTTTGCTAGCAGCCTCTTTCACCCCTGAAACCTAACACTACAGATTAGCGCTCAGGTGTCTTAGGGAAGCAGTCAGGACCTCTGAGAATCTACCCTTTTCCCTCCTTCTTGACCTTCTCTGACCCTCCTCTGAGCTCTGACTGCAGTAGGTTCATCAGTTCACGCCCTCCTTCAACCAAAGCAGCTTCCTTTTATCAGGTGCCTACATTTGCTCCTGAGCAAGATCCTCTTATTGGAGAAGGAAATGGCAACCCACTCCAGTATTCTTGCCTGGAGAATCCCAGGGACAGAGAAGCCTGGTGGGCTGCCATCTATGGGGTCGCACAGAGTTGGACACAACTGATGCGACTTAGCAGCAGCAGCAGCAAGATCCTCTTACCCAGTCATGTATGAATGTGAGAGTTGTACCACGAAGAAGGCTGAGCACCGAAGAATTGCTACTTGTGGAACTGTGGTGTTAGAGAATACTCTTGAGGGTCCCTTGGACAACAGGGAGATCAAACCATTCAATTCCAAAGGAAATCAACCCTGAATATTTATTGGAAGGACTGATGCTGAAGCTGAAGCTCTAGTGCTTCGGCCACCTGATGCAAAGAGCCAACTCTTTGGAAAAGACCCTCATGCTGGGAAAGACTGAAGGCAAAAGGAGAAGGCGGTGGCAGAGGATGAGATGGTTAGATAGCATCATTGACTCAGTGGACATGAATTTGAGCAAACTCTGGGAGATAGTGGAGAACAGAGGAGTCTGGTGTGTTATAGTCCATGGGGTCACAAAGAGTCAGACACAACTTAGCGACTGAATAGGAACAACAAATATCCTCTTTAAAAAAACACTTCTATGAAACCTGTTTTTTTCAAAGTACGAAAAATACTGATTTAAATCAACCCTTTCCTGAGAGGAGTCTGGGGAGAATGAAAACATGTGCATGTATGGCTGAGTTGTTTTGCTCTGCATCTGAAACTTTCACCACATTGTTAATTGCCTATATCCCAATACAAAATAAAAAGTTAAAACAATCTACCCCTTCCTTGTGTGAAGGGATGCAGAGCTGGACTTGAAGCCAGGTTTTCTGATTCCCAGTTCTGACTTTCTCGCAGCATTTGGACTCACTGATGCACTCTACAGAGATTTCTTTTTCTTTTTTTTTTTAAATTTTATTTTATTTTTAAACTTTACATAATTGCATTAGTTTTGCCAAATATCAAAATGAATCCGCCACAGGTAAACATGTGTTCCCCATCCGGAACCCTCCTCCCTCCCCCCTCCCCATACCATCCCTCTGGGTCGTCCCAGTGCACCAGCCCCAAGCATCCAGTATCGTGCATCGAACCTGGACTGGCAACTCGTTTCATACATGATATTTTACATGTTTCAATGCCATTCTCCCAAATCTTCCCACCCTTTCCCTCTCCCACAGAGTCCATAAGACTGTTCTATACATCAGTGTCTCTTTTGCTGTCTTGTACACAGGGTTATTGTTACCATCTTTCTAAATTCCATATATATGCATTAGTATACTGTATTGGTGTTTTTCTTTCTGGCTTACTTCACTCTGTATAATAGGCTCCAGTTTCATCCACCTCATTAGAACTGATTCAAATGTATTCTTTTTAATGGCTGAGTAATACTCCATTGTGTATATGTACCACTGCTTTCTTATCCATTCATCTGCTGATGGACATCTAGGTTGCTTCCATGTCCTGGCTGTTATAAACAGTGCTGCGATGAACATTGGGGTACACGTGTCTCTTTCCCGTCTGGTTTCCTCAGTGTGTATGCCCAGCAGTGGGATTGCTGGATCATAAGGCAGTTCTATTTCCAGTTTTTTAAGGAATCTCCACACTGTTCTCCATAGTGGCTGTACTAGTTTGCATTCCCACCAACAGTGTAAGAGGGTTCCCTTTTCTCCACACCCTCTCCAGCATTTATTACTTGTAGACTTTTGGATTGCAGCCATTCTGACTGGTGTGAAATGGTACCTCATAGTGGTTTTGATTTGCATTTCTGTCTACAGAGATTTCTTAAGCACCTGCTGCGTGCCTAACACTGAAGTAGGTCCCGGAGTATGGCCTGAGTAATATGAAGGCCCTGCCCTCTAGGAGGGGCCCAAGTACTAACATCCAGTCTGATGCAAGTGTGAGACATGCCCACAGACTTTGGCATCTCGATGGCCCCTGGTGACCTTGGTGAAGGCATTTTTAGGGTGCAGAAGCTAAAGCCAGAGGAGGATGGAGGGGAGTTCAGAGGGCAGAAACAGCTCGGATATCTGATTCTAAGAGATTGGTCTTTGTGTGACAAATTGCTTACATATTACAAAGAAAAAAGATTCCTTTACAGTGAGGAGATCAGGAATCATCACCTTAACAAGTGACCAAACTTCATTATTACAAAGCAGTAAGAAGTACGTTCCACCATGCATGAGATACACTTGCCTGAAACGTTTACCCTGAGTCTAATTATGAGAAAGCAACACATCCAATTCTCTGGCCAACCGATGCGAACAGCCAACTCATTGAAAAAGACCCTGATGCGGGGAAGGATTGAAGGCAGAAGGAGAAGAGAGCAGCAGGGGATGAGAAGGTTGGATGGTTATCGCAGACTCAATAGACATGAACTTGGGTCAACTCCAGGAGATGGTAAAGGACAGGGAAGCCCAGCGTGCTACAGTCCATGGGGTCACAAAGAGTTGGACACAACTTAGCGACTGAACAACAACACATCCAGAATATAGGATAGATAGTCCGAGGGGCAACTGGCCTGAACTTGCAAAAAAGTTAATATCATGGGGAAAAAAAGGGATAGAAACAGTTGAGGTGGGTGGGATGTTCCTCTAGATTAAGAGAGACACGTGAAAAAGGGAACAGCCAGATGTAACACGTGAATCTTGATTGGACCCTAAGTTTTTTTTAAGACTATAAAGAAGATATTTGGGGAAGAATTGGGGAATTTTTAAAAATATGGTGTATATGTGGCTAGGTGATGTGGTGTAATTGTTCATTTTCTTAGTTGTGATCATGATGTTGTGGTTATATGGGAGAATATTCCCAGGAGATTCATGCTGCTGGAAAGCATCTTGATCTCTGCAACTTTCAAATGATCAAAAAAATTTATGCAGAGAGAGAACCCCACATGGCAGTAACAGTGGCAGATATAGGTAGAGGGTATTTGGGTGTTTTTGTCCTATTATTTTGACTTTTCTTTAGGGTTTAAAGTTAATCAAAATAAAAAGTAGAAGAGATTTAACTTGGATTGGAGAGAGATGACACAACAACAGCTTAATTTTCGGAAAGGATTCCTAGGATGGGTGAGTCGTGGGCACTCTTTGTAGCAAGATCCCTCACACACTTTGGGGACTCAGAATACAGAAACCCTCTGAACATTTACAGAGAATTGATAGTTTAGCAGTTGTGATAAAACAGGCCCTTCCTGGGCGTGGAGGGGGACTTTGGCGAGGCACTGGAGCCGGTAATGGGAACCACATTGGCCGGAGTGCATGGGGCCACACCCCAGAACCAGCCCTTCTGTGCTGAGGCAAGACAACTGGAAGGAATTATGTGCCTTCATACTTGTTAAACTGCCTCGGCACCAGACGTGGTTCTGGTAACCTGAGCTTTACAGCGGCACCGCCATAGTTAAAGCTGGGCCCGCCTTATCCCTGCACCCTCTCTGTCGGAGGTTTATAGCTAAAGCATAAAACAATTCAACATGAGTTGAAACATGAAAAACTCCTCCAGATTCCAAAAGCCAACTTTTCTGTTTAAATTTTTCTAAGGAGGCAGCATTTGGGAATAAAACCTTCTCCATCTCCTTCTGCTTTTTCAGCCCTTGGCCAGGCTCCCACATGCTCCACCCCACACCCCAACTTTCCACCTCCTACAATCCAATCAAATGCAGAAGCTGCTGAATCCTGTGGTTGGGAGGGTTCTGCTGTGGCCAGGCAGTCCTGAGTTTCTGAGTCTGAGCCCTGAGGCTGTGTGGCCTTGGGCAGGTTGGTTCCCCTCTCTGGGCTTCAGCCTCTCGGTTTTTTATAGACAACATTTATTACAGGGTTGCCCAGCCTATCTAGGTGTGTGGTCACTGAGTGCGTGGAGCCTGTGCACACAGTAGGTGCTTCTGTAAATACGGTCTTACTGATTACGTCAGTGTGTGTCAAATGTATAGAGATCTGTAGTGAATCATCTTATTTTGATCATGAAGAAAAATGTATCCAAAATTACTCTTATTTTTATCCAAAAGGTAGCCAAAGTACAGTTCTTCATGGAAGAGAAATCACGTGGAAGGTCACAGGAAAAGAATTTGATTTTATCCTCTTATTAAGAGTTTTTGGTAAAAAGGTGGATAGGCTTTGAAGTCAGGCTGAGGGTCAGATCCCAGGGGCAGAGTGACCAGGCCAATTAGAAGTCCATTCTGAGCCTCCGTCACTTCATCTGTGCAGTAATGTGAAATAACACTGACCTAGCAGGGTGAGTCGGAGAAGGCAATGGCACCCCACTCCAGTCTTCTTGCCTGGAGAATCCCAGGGATGGAGGAGCCTAGTGGGCTGCCGTCTATGGGGTCGCACAGAGTCAGACGCGACTGAAGCGACTTGCAGCAGCAGCAGCAGGGTGAGTGATGAACCAGCATACTTGACAGAACGCTCTTAGCCCAGCACCTAGCAAATAATAAGCATTCAGTGAACAGACACGCAATCAGTACTGAATCTGAGACGACCAGGAAGACCCCTGATACCCAAACCTGCCTCTCAAGTGTTGTTCTTTTGTGTCAGGAATGACAGACCAGGGTCAGCCAGCTGACATCAAAAGCCCTGCCCTGCAGACCTTCCAATGGATGATAAAACGCACTGTGATCTCTGCTCTTTTGAAGCTGTCTGTCCGCCTGGCCCTTCAAGCTACTGGGGGTTTGTTGGGGCCGAGAGGACACTAAGGATGTGAAGAAACTTCAGTTTGTTATTTCAGAGAACCTTCAGGTAGGGCAAGCTGAGTCCTGGGTTCCCAGACTACATGGTCAGACAAAGGAGACAACCTTCCTTGGCCTGTTCTTTTGACCAACAGAGCTAGAGATGGCCCTAGCATCAGGTTCTTTGTTTGTTTTTTTTTTATTTCTGCCTGAATGAGGATGCAGAGTGCTGGACTGCTTCAGCATTTTAATCTGACTCACTGTAGTGTCAGCCAGTTCATCCTAAGCAGGTTTTTACTTCTAGCCCCAGCTCTGCTCATCATGAGCCATGTGACCCTGGAAAGTCACGTTAGCTCCTTGGTCCTCACTTTCCTTATCTCTGAAGGAAGGAGGGGGAAATAAAAACCCCTGCAGTGCTGGTCTCTGCAGCCTGTCACGTGACTTCTAGGAGATAAGGCACGTGGAAGCCTGTATATGAAGGCAACCCCAGGAGCATGCTCTCCAGCAAGGGGGGGTCACTAGGCATTTCCCTGAAAAGCTAAATGAAAACAGAGGATATTTTTTTACTAAAATAACTTGGTATATAGACTATTTAGTGAATGGGAACATTGTAAGTACAGGCTAGGAGATAAAGAAAATTAATATTTCCTTCCCATCTGTTACCCTTAATTTATTCGGCTTTAGCATCTAGATCCTTGACTGCATTTTTCCACACTGAAGTAGCACATCTGGATCGACAGGACCTGCAAGCAGGTCATCTGCGCTAATCACTAAAGACCTAGATATTTTTCTCTACTTAAAACATAATGGTTTTCAAATATTCCTTGAAAATCACCATGCCTCTGGACAGGTGAGAATTTATGGCAGGCAATTATATGATGTGTTTTTGCCAAATGTGTGTTTTTCTTGCTGCAGCAGAGGAAGTCATGTATAAAAAGGGCAGATGAAGGTAGAAAGGGGTGGAACTTACTTCCTACTTCTTTGTTTGTTGGATGGGTTGAATGAGTCCAGCCTCTGCATCCCTTGGGATAAGAGTCTGCTGTTCACGCCGCCCCCAACCCCTCACCTCCATACTGGGGTTCCTTTCCTTTTCTCCCTCCTCCTTTCAAGAGTCAGGGTCCTTCTTGGATTGGAAACTTCAGAAAATGCCTCTCCCAGGACTAAAAAATTGTCTCGAAATTGGGGTGCAAAGTCACCTCTGTCCTTGGGGTCTCCCACCCCAGCTTAGGGGCTGCTGGCTGGGAACTGGGAACAGCTGAGTGTTTGTTATCTGAAAGGTACACCCTTCATAAGGATCTTTAACCAAGGTCCCTTTTGAGGGGCTAGCAGCAGATGCAAATTTCTGGGGTGGGAAGAAAGAGCCTGTCCTCAAGACCCTCATAGGTTCTCGTGCCAGCTCTTGAGGGGAGAGCTTCCTTGGGTTTGAGAGTCTGCTCAGAACTCCCCGGGCACCTGGAAGGCCCCAAGCACCTTCAAACTTACAGAGATTCTTTCGGAAAAACACAGGCTTTGTAGTCAGCCAGCATGGGCCTCACGTCACAGCTTCTCCAGTTTGTAGCCATATAGCACTGGATGGTCTGTGTCCCTCTCTGAGCCTTATCTTTGTCTTTTGCAAAATAGGGGTGATAATTCTTATATCAGGAAGCAGGCATGTGGTTGGCGGGACTGAGTCAGGTACTGTTTGTGGAAAGATGAACAGGCACCCTGGTGCATGGGAGACTCAAGAACAGTTGGTCCTTCCTTCCACCCATGGGCTTCCAGAGGATCAGCTGCCCTGAGTCCTGCCCACAGAGCTTGTCCTCATGGACAAATAAGGGATCTGAAAAAGGGAACACAGATCAGCCTTTGCCTTAGAGCAGCAACAGCAGGCAGGGCTGGCTGCCCATCACTTCACCCCAGGGGTGCCTGCATGTGTGCTGAGTCACTTCAGTCATGTCTGACTCTGGGACCCCACGGACTGTAGCCCACCAGGCTCCCCTGTCCATGGGATTCTCCAGGCAAGAATACTGGAGTGGGTTGCCATGCTCTCATCCAGGGATCTTCCTGACCCAGGCATCAAGCCCACGTCTTTTACATCTCCTGTATTGGCAGGCAGGTTCTTTACCACTAGTGCCACCTGGGCTAATGTTGTTGTTCAGTCGCTAAGTCATGTCCAACTCTTTGTGATCCCATGGACTGCAGCACAGGAGACTTCCCTGTCCTTCACTATTTCCCAGAGTTTGCTCAAACTCATGTCCGTTGAGTTGGTGATGTCATCCAACCATCTCATCCTCTGTCTTCCCCTTCTCCTCCTGCCCTCAGTCTTTCCCAGCATCAAGGTCTTTTCCAATGAGTCAGCTCTTCGCATCAGGTGGCCGAAGTATTGGAGCTTCAGCTTCAGCATCAGTCCTTCCAATGAATGTTCAGGACTGATTTCCTTCAGGATTGACTGGTTGGGTCTCCTTGTAGTCCAAGGGACTCTCCAGAGTCTACTCCAACACCCCAATTCAAAAGCATCAATTCTTCGGCAGTCAGCTTTCTTTATGGTCCAACTCTCACGTCCGTATATGAGTACTGGAAAAACCATAGCTTTGACTATATGAACCTTTGTCAGCAAAATGATGTCCCTGCTTTTTAGTATGCTGTTTAGGTTGGTCATAACTTTTCCCCAGCCCAGGGTTAATCCCATGCTTGCCCGTGTTTAAAAGATCTCATCACCCCTGCTTGGAATGGGAACAAGGACCTCACAGGATCGTGCTGGAGACCTACTGAAACCACGTGGAGGTTAGTGTCGGCACAGTGCAGGCACCGTAGTAGACGCTCAGGAAATGCTGCGTCTTTCAATAAGAAATCTGGTTCCGGACAGGCCAAGAATGCAGTCTGTGTTCTGTCGGAGTCAGCTCCCTGCCCACTTCGGGGACAGCTTTGTGAGGTGAGAGTGAGTCAGGGCAGCCGCGGCCTGCGGGGAGAGCCTGCTCTGGATTGTGCAACACGCTGGGGTGGGTGCCAAGAGCCAGAGCCGAGTGGTCCGTATTCTCCTGGCTGCCCTGCCCCAGCACCTGCTTGCGGGGTAGGGGGATCCTAGCTAGAGCCCTGCTAGGGCTCACCTCCCTGCCCCCCAGCCCTGAGGCCAGGCTGCTTTTAAGACGTGTCCCAGTGGGTGTTGCCAAGCCCTGAACAGAACAGTCTAGCCCACCCTCCACTCCTGGCAACCTGATGAAGCATCTTAGGCAGGGCTCCTGGCCTTGGCACGTGGGCCCACCTGCCTGTATCACTTGCCTGTTTCTCACACACCTGGCCCCTCTCACGGCCCTGCGTTTTTCTGCAGGAGCGCCTTTGCCAGGCACACGTGGTACTAAGTGCTTTCACATGTCTTGTCTCTCTCAATCATCACAGCAGTTCTGAGGCTGGTATATAATGCAGCATTATGCCCTCTTCACAGGTGAGGCAACTGAGGCTCAGAGCAATCCAGCCGCTTGTCTCTGGTTGGGCGGCGAGCTCGGGGCAAGCCCCCGGGGGTAGCGGGCAAGAGCTCTGTGGCTCCCCTGGCTGGAGGGGCTGCGCCTGCCCCTGCACCCCCAGGGCAGGCTGTGTGTTCTCTCTCTCACTTAACAAAGGGAGGTACTTTGTTGGGATCTTTCGGTAGCTCTTCGGCAGAGGGGCTCAGGGCTCCGATGAAGACAGCTTGAGGCTTTAACACAGTGACTTGAGGGTGCTATTTCTGGTGCTGGTCCCTGAGAGAGAAGAGAAAGCAGCTGTAGAGATGAGGGTAAGTGCTTGGCTTGTCAGAAAGGTAATCCCCCCACACCTGGGCCCTGGAAACACAATCCAGGGCTCTGAGATGCACTTTCATCTGTCACCAGGCATCCCCAGGGTGACCTGCCCCATGGTATCCAAGCTGGTGGGGCTCAAGTTACAGGGCCATTCTCAGGGCCCTTGAGCCCCGACAAAGCCTGTTTGTCCTTTGGAACTGCCATCTCCAGGGAAGAATGTTAATGGGACCTACAGTGGAGGGGGGATGGAAGGGAGAGAAGGTTGACTTCAGCCTGAGCCCACTCGCAGGTCAGCCTCTGGAGTGAGCTCATCCAAGCATGTTTCCTTCCAAGAGACACTCAAAGCAGCCCCTGGAAAGAGGATTCACCCTCTGCCTTTTCTCTTAAGGGAGCGTGGGGACAAGGGTAGGGTGGGGGTCTGTTTAATCTGGGCCTTAGTCTACCCCTTAGCACAGCTTGCAACTGAGAAGTGCTTTCAAAAGCAGGAAAACTGGAAACAGCTTGGATGTCCAAGAATAGAAAGTCACTGAAATCGCATGCATTATCTTCCGTTCGTATGATAAAGTTTTAGGTGGCTCATGGAAATCGTTTTCAGATAATATTTAAAGATCTGAAAAACTTGTAGTATAACATTAAATGGAACAAACTTGGATAGAAAACTGTATATACAGTCTGAACCTAATTTGATATGGAAATGTTTACATATGTATAAGAAAAGACTTAGAAGGAAATAGACCAAGGAGTGTTAACAGTGGTTATTTCTAAGTGTTCTGGTGATGATAGAGCTTTGGGTTTTTTTTGTTTTTTCTTTGTACTTTTCTCCTTTATATATACATTTTCTAGTGAAGATGTTATTTTTTATTATTTTTTAATTTATTTATGTTTCTGGTTGTGCTCAGTCTTCGTTGCTGCACGTGGGCTCCCTAGGTGTGGAGAGTGGGGGTGACTCACGTTGCGATGCGTCTCACGGTGGTGGCTTCTCGTCTTACGTGGCACCGGCTCTAGGTACTTGGGCTTCAGAGCTGTGACACGTGGGCTCAGCAGTTGCAGCACATGGGCTTAGTTGCTCCACAGCTTGTGGGATCTTCCTGGACCGGGGATGGAACCCGTGTCCCCTGCATTGTTAGATGGATTCTTATCCACTCTACCTCTAGAGAAGTCCTGAAAATGTTATTTTAGAATCAAAACAAAATACATTTCTTTCACTCCTGGTTTATTGCCAACATTGTGCTAGGTGCTAGGGTTAAGAGACTCAGAGGAACTGAGCCCCTGCCCTTTATGAATTCATAGTAGCTCAGGGCATAAAAATATATAAGCAGGTTTTTAAAAATATTTTTTAACATCAGCAACAGCTGCAATTATAGTGACACATGTGTTCAGTGCTATGGAATGTTCTAAATTCTTCATGTGTATTTACACTTAAACATCACAGCTCCACAAAGCATGTAGTTATTAACCCATTTTACTGACAGTCCAGGCTGCTATGGGAACAGAGAGGTTAATTCTGTCTTGGGAGTGGCCAGGGAGGCTGCAGTCAAGAGTTGGTACTTGTGTTGACTTCTACAGCATGCACGCCAGTTCTCCAGGCGAGCAGGCCAGGGAAAGGTTTTCAAGTGCAGAGAACACCGCCAACAGAGGCACAAGGCAGGGAGGAGCACAACCTTGCTATGAAGTGGCCAACACCGCACGCCTTCCTCCCCAAAGAGGGGCTGGAGAGGCCGTTAGGGCCACCGTGTGAACGGCATAGGAGATGGTGCTGAAAAGTCTGGGCGTGAGTCCACTCGGCAGCGGTGAGCCATGAAGGAGCCCTGACACGGTCAGCTCTGCGCTGGAGGAAGATGGTGCCGGCTTCTTCAACCCCATGGAAAGCTCCACCAGGGAGAGCAGAGAGAGCACTGCTCCTCTGGAGAGCGGGCGTTGCAGGAAAATGCATCTCTGTTCCAGCAGAGGCATCAGGGGAGGAGAACGGAAACGGCAGCGGGGGAGGGGGGGGGGAGCCCACCAAGTGACTTCCTTCACCCTTATCTGCTTGTAGACAGTCGCTGCAGCCACGTGGACTCCAGCCCTAGGAGGAGAGATGTATGTGCACAGAGGTGTGTTAGCCATCTAGACAGGGGAAAGGTGTTACTACCGGAAGGGAGACGTGGGAATTCCAAATGGACTTTTAGTTTCGAATGCAATTTCTGTGCTTAATTAGCCCCAAACACTTCTGTCTCTGCTATAAAATCAAGGGAAAGTCTTGTGTGGCAATACTATGAGTACTTATTCCAAACTCAGCGGGATCTATGTTTATTGCAGAAGTTCCCAAAGCCCTCACCAGAGAGCTGACAAAGTGCTGAAAGCTGGGGAGCTCCTTGTTCCCTTTGCCTGGGCTTTAGCTAACACAGGGATCGCCACACAACGATCTGCTTGCAACAGAATGTTGTGTCATCAAGACTGTCTCTTACCCTAACATCGCCCTTCCTATGGAAATACTACCTTTTCAATGAAGCATTGATTGGCAGGTTCTGTTATTTTTGGTTTTGACTTTTTAAAAACCTTTACTATGAAATACAAAAGTCTGGGAACGACTGAGCCTTTGTGCCTCATTGATCTATACTTAGTGTCAGGTTTTGGGAGAGATGCAAAGTTGAACCAGATGCTTGAAGACACCATCACAAGTGGTAACCCAAGGTAGGAAGTGATGAGTAGCATTTAGAAAAAGCTGGATGTTATCACAGGGGAGATGCTGGGGGCAAGTACGCAAGAACCCTGTTCTGTTTTCACAACTTGTAGGTAAATCTAAAATTACTTTAAAAATAAATTTTTAAAAAAGGCTAGTACTGAAAGTGAATGATCAGGGGGCCAGAAGGTAGGTAATAGAAAGAAGTCACCTGGGTTTGTCACTTAAAGCTGCATACGAGAGAATCTTGACCATCAGGCTAGGAGTTCACACAGTTCTGTAGGTAGTGTGGAGCCACAGAAGGCTTTTGATTAAGGCTAAGCACCTGATAATCAGAGACTGACCAATTGTAAAGAAATGAGCCTGGAAGCAGTGGAAATAACCCAGGTGGGAGAGGACCATCTTTAAATATGCCCTGCGGTTCTCTAAATCACAGGTAAAGAATCCACCTGTCAGTGCAGGAGACATAAGAGATGTGGGTTCAATCCCTGGGTCAGGAAGATCCCCTGGAATAGGAAGAGGCAACCCACTCCAGTAGTCTTTCCTGGAAAATTCCATGGACAGAGGAGCCTGGCAGGGTACAGCCCGAGGGGCCACAGAGGGTTAGACATGACTGACTGAGCACACAGCCCAGTTATTCTCTAAAAAGAGAAGTTCCCCAGTGTTTCCCAAAGCTTTTTCACCATGGAACCCTCTTAAGAAATTTTCTCAGGACTTGTATTCAGAAAAAAGCACTTCAGGGAATACTGGCCGGCATTGAAAATGAGGGAGCAAGTGTCTGTAGCACAATCCTTATGTGCCTCTGTATTCTGCGAGCTGGAAACCGTCACTAAACACACTCATATCCCTTTGCACTGGGGTACTGAGTGCCCCCAGACCTCCCCTTCCTTCTAGCTGTCAGCCTTGGGGGCGGGGGTGGGCAGGTGACCCCCTGGGGTTACCACCCTTCCGAAAGCACGGGAGGCTCCTCTGTGGGTTCTGTAACAATGAGAGAACAATAGTATCACGGATGCCTAGGACACACTTCCAACCCAATTTTTTTCTTAAATTGCGAGAATGAGAAATCATTCGATGTTTTTGTAAGAAAGCATTTTTGAAGGATTCTTTAAATGTAATTTTCTAATTGAGTAAGTCCCTTAACCAACCTCCCTTTTTTGCATTTGAATGAACAAATATGGGAGTTTTTCCTCTTCTTCCTCCTTATAGATGAACTCCACCTTGATTTGAACCTGTGTGCTATAATTAGTTATGGCGGCCTTTTGTCCTTCCCCACCTTACTCTACCTTGTGGTTGACTTGAGCTTGAAGATCATTGAAATATTCAGGTTATTCAGCGTTTTCACTCTAGTTCATTCAACCCCTGATTTTGTCACATCTTCTAGTCTCCACTTGTTGTTTGACCTTCAGCAAGTTCTTTAACCTCTCTGAGCATGGCCTTATCTTTGGTATGAAAGGAGCAATCCTGACCTCCTAGAGCTAGAGCAGAAAAGCACTGGGCACATAGTATATCTAGAGCTTCCCTGGTGGCTCAGATGGTAGAGAATCTGCTCACAATGCAGGGGACCTGGGTTTGATCCCTGGGTCAGGGAGATCCCCTTGAGAAGGAAAGAGCTATCTACTCCAGTTTTCTCGCTTGGAGAATTCCATGGACAGAGGAGCCTGGTGAGCTAGAGCAGAAAAACACTGGGCACATAGTATATTTAGGTACAATATAAATATTCTTTACAAGGGTCTGTTTTTAATAATTGGCATTGCACTCTGCACTTACAAGTTCCTCAGAAGTGCTTATTGGGTGAGCAAAGGTACCTCCATGCAGTAGCTGCTGGTCTAACAAAGATATTAATTAAGAAGCTAATTGCCTCCTTTAAGATTGTTACATATTTTGTTTCTGGTCTTCCTTTCAATAAAAACACTTAATTTGGTGATAATACAACCCTGCAAGGCAGGGATGATTGTTCCCATTTTATAAACTTGGAAGATGAAGCTCAGAGTAAAACTTAATGAAAATTCAGATCTGATCCCTAAGTCCATGTCCTTTAACGGTACACCAGAAATGAGGAGATCCATTCCTCCTTTCACGCGTATGGTCAACCCAACAGTTACTGACATGTGCCGGGTGCCAGACAGAAGACACGTTCCAGTGCCCCAGGAACTCACCTTCTGCTTGAAGGAGATGACATGTGTGCAGGAAACTCACAAGGCAGCCCGGTAACACCTCATTTATCCCTCACTGGGGAATGAGCTGTTATATTAAGTGCATTTTACAGATGGAATCACAGAGCTTTAACTCAAAGGGACCTTAGAGATCTCATTGCAAAACCCCTTTGTATTTTAAGGGGTAGAAAGCTCAAGGACACGAGATGACCTGCTCAAGGTCACTGTCAGCTATGGTCAAACCAAGACTAGAACCCAGCTCTTCTGATTTCCAGCCTAGGACTTTGAAAATATGTTAACAGTTTTCTTAATGAAGAGTCCATGTTTCTTTGGAATCGGTGTCAAGTGGAAGGTTCCCATCTTAGACTTTTCTGCATGTCTTCATAACCCACACCGTTGTAACATGAGGCTAGGACACAGCCGTGCCTTTGAACCCACAGGTGTGTGCCTGGGATGGTTTGCTCCTGCTGCTGCAGCCCCAGGAAGTCCCCTTTACCCAAGCGCCTCGGGTCATTTTCAACCCTCAGAAGCACTGTGCTGGTTTTCTTTATATACACACAGTCATAAAATTGAACAAACTCTTGGAGCTTTATAGTTAGATTTTTACTGGGCTAATTAGTTGTGGTCAATTACTTCATTTCTCTGAGCCTATTTCCTTACCTGCAAAACAGGCCCGGTACAGTAACCTATCTCATGGGATTGTCAGACAAAGAGTGAAAGGTGTTTGGAACATAAGAAGTGCTCACCTCCCTCCTTCCCCAGCTTTTCTTCCAAGGGTTCAAGAAACTCTTAAAAATTGCACACTTCCTCACCTGCAAAGTGCACAGCAGTAATGAAATAGAACCAAAATAAGTGTTGGCTGTGAAGAACAACCCCCTCCTGAGTAGTAAATCAAACGTTCCTCTGCTTCAAAAAAAAAAAAAAAAAAAGCACATACAGTATGTCTCATTCTTTCCTCCCAGAACGATAAAGAGGGCTTTAACATCGAGCATAATTCATATCATCTCCAGATCCTGGGCCATAGCACCTCATGAAAGCTATTAACACATCTCCCGCCGCCTCCTTTATGAACTCGCATAAAAGCAGATCAGGTGAGCCCGCTCTAGGTAATGGCCAATCCCCCCAGTATGTGAAATTTGACCTGATGTGAAGCAATTGTTTGAAATTCACTCTGGGCAGAGAGAAAGTGTCTGGGTGCTATGCGTAAGCATGCTTAATAGCGCTCTGGGAGAGATTCCATAGACTTGGATGGACGGACGTTACCTTTGGACAGTCTAACCCCAAAACGGTGAAGATACCGGGGTCTGAAGAGGGGCCGGGGTTTCCTGCAAGACAGAGTCTGGCACAGGTCCCAGGGGACTCTTGTTTTCCGGAGACCCCTCTGCTTCCCTCTTGGTGGGTGAAACAGTGAGGGGCGATGATCGAGGTCTTTCTGTGGCTTTTGTGTGTGCCTTTGCCCTGCAGCTTTGTCCCCCCGCCCCTCCTAAAATGAACGTGTCAGACTGAAGATTCTAAGATTGGGTGGATCTCTGAGGGGCCTAAGTGAATACGAGCGTGAGTGGGGCTGCACTGGGGCTCCTGATCATGGCCACAGCCCCAATTTGTGTCTTTGCAGACTCCCCTCCTGCAGCATCTCCTCAGCCCCTTTCTTGGCCCCAGCTGATCTTAACTGAGGGACCACCCTCCTTACACACCGGGCTGCCCTCCCTGGCAGACATGACCCTTTGCTCAGTCGCTCTGTCGTGTCTGACTCTGTGCAACCCCATGGACTGTAGCCCACCAGGCCCCTCTGTCCATAGGGTTTTCCAGGCAAGAAACTGGAGTGGGTTGCCATTTCCTCCTCCAGGGGTACCGCCCTGAGTACTTGCCTAAGCGATGGGGATGTTTTCAATTCCCAGGAGTAACTCACACAGATGGAGTAAGGTCTAATTCCCAGTGTGTCTTTGGACCAGGAGACCAACAAGCCAGTCCTGTCCTTTTCCACTTTGCCCAAGAGTGCATTTGGGATGTGTGTCTACAGTTGATAAACAGAAATAGCCATGTATAAGGGGGCCGTGGGCTCCTTGCAAAGCGAGGAAGGGAAGAGGGGAGCTCAGGTTTATTGAGCAGCAGCCAGGAGCAGCACATGTTCTTTGCCAGAGACAAGTATGCCTCCCTTTATCCTCCAGAAACTGCAGCCTGGGTCGGCAGGGGAGACCCTCGGCTACTCTGGCTACCGGGGCGAGTCTGCCCACCCGCAACACTGCCCTCCTTGGTGGACAGCTTCCTTGGCCTCCCAAGGCTCCCGAGATTTAAACTCAGCCAGTCAGCAGCAGCAGCATTCTCTAGCTTGGATGCTGCAAAATCTCCTTGGCGTTTATTGTGGTTGGGTGTTTAAGTATATTTTTATGTCTTGCCTGGAGCCTAAATAAAAGCTACAAGCAACACTGAAGACCAAACCAAGAAAGAAAAGGTGGGCAGCCAACCTTGTCACCTTAGCTCATCTTTAATTATGCCTTAATTTAGGACCTAGCAAGTCGACAGAGTAAGACTAATAATGCTACCTTGAGTTTATGCAGCATTTTAATTTCCCAAACTCCTTCACAAGTATTATAATAATAATTGCTGCCGTTTACTGAGCCCCAGCCTTGGGAAGTTCTTTATATATGCTCTTTCGTTTGTCTCCTCAGCCTTTTAAGGGAAGTATTACCCACTTCTTGCAAATGCAGAAATCCTTGTCCAGAGGAGAAGTGCCGGGCTGCCTCTTGTCCCAGCCATGGTCCGGAGACCTGTTCCACTGTCAGTGCTGGCTACTCAGCTGTACGTGGTGCTGACCGTGATGCCAGTGGCTGACTTTTACTGAGCACTTTCTGTGTGCAAGGTGGCCTACTAAGTGCTTTACAGAATCATTTACTAAATTCTCCTGTAACCCAGGGCCTCCCTGGTGGCTCGCTGACTCAAGTTTGATCCCTAGGTCAGGAACGTCCCCTGGAGAAGAAAATGGCAACACACTCCAGTATTCTTGCTGGGAAAGCCCATAGGAATAGGAACCTGACGGGCTACAGTCCATGGGGGTCACAAAGGTGTCAAGACACGACGTAGCGACTAAACAACAGCAAAGCAACCTGTAACCCAAGACGTAGGTATTACTGTTATCGCTGCCACTTGTAAATGAAGAAACTAAAGCACAGAGGTTTGTTAAACGGCTGAGTTGGCACCAGTTGGAAGGAGTGGAATTCACATCCAGCCTAAGCTGGAATCCTGATCCGACTTCAGAAAGCATTCACTACCATTCCACACCGTGGCTTTACCCCTTAGCAGCACAGGGCCCCGAGGCCAGTCACTTAGCCAGATTCTCTGTGATGGGGACAACAGCATCTGCTCACTGGATGTATGTAGGATTAAATGAGACCACAGTTAGCCACAAGCCAGCGGGTGTTCGTGAAAAATATCTCTTGCATTCCTTCCTTCCTTATGGGATCAGTGAGTGAAAGTGAAGTGAAAGTCATTCAGTCATGTCCAACTCTTGGTGATCCCATCGACTGTACAGTCCATGGAATTCTCCAGGCCAGAATACTGGAGTGGGTAGCCGTTGCCTTCTCCAGGGGATCTTCCCAACCCAGGGATCGAACCCAGGTTTCCCACATTCCAGCGGATTCTTTACCAGCTGAGCCACAAGGGAAGCCCAAGAATACTGGAGTGGGTGGCCTATCCCTTCTCCAGTGGATTAAACAAGATGCCAGTTTGCCAAAAAGCCAATGGGTGTTAATAAAAAAAGAAGTCTCTTTCGTTCCTTCCTTATGGGATCAGTAGCCAGTAATTGTTTACTGATTTATTTTTTAGATGCTTTGATGCAAATACAGTACCTGCTACCCATTTTCTATCTTTCCTATGTAATGACTTTGAAAACCTGTGCTTTAGGCTGTGTTTGAGAGTCAGACAACCCCCTGGCCCCAGCTGACTCCCTGCTTACCCTGCCTTCTTTCAGGGCCGTGCAGATCTTTGCTTTTTAATATGTACTGGGGCCTCTGTTAGAACTCCGAGGTTACATGCCTCAAAAAAGACTGGCTTTTGGAAAAAGAATGAGAGAGAAGAGGAAAGAAACTTTGCAAGTCACATGGGGAACTCATAGGCAAGTCCCTTCTCCACAGCCTGTTTTGCAATTTTCTTGATGACTGGTGGGCAGTGAGAATCCATGGAGAGCTGGCACCTTTTTGGCTGCTCAAAAAGTGCCCTAACCCCCCTAAAAGGGAGGGTTAGCAGGCTGGGGGAGAATTGCTGGCGGCCATCAGAATGATGAAGTGAAATTTCAAATTACATTAGATGTTTGCTTAAGGAACAACAGATGAGGCCCTGTGGATTCTCAAATCCTCTTGGCAACACTGCAAAATGAAAGCAGAACCATTTGGAACCCTTCCCCCGGACCGTATGAAGTCTGGGCCGAAAAGATGACCTTTTAAAGATAGCTTCCTGCCTCTGAAGGGCCAGAGTGTGTCGAATTTTTCTTTGCTGAAGGCCTGGTTTTAATCATTGCCACAGTCAAGAAAAAGGCTCTCATCCACACTGTTCCCTTTTTTATATACGTGAGATGTCCTTCGAGTTTACAGTCAAGACTTTGGGGGATAAGGTCCCTGTGCTTTTCCTGGGTCTTTAGAGTGTGACCTTTGTCACAATCAACAGCGTTCGCTGAGAACCTGCTGTGGCCCAGGCCACTTCGCAGGGACGGGCGAATCTGGTCTTCCCGAAGATCCTGGCACTGAGGCTCTGTGGTTTGCTTATTTTATAGATGCCAAACTGAGCCTCAGAGAGGTTAAGTCACTGCCAGATTCACACACAGATAAGGGGTGAGTGACACCCAGCACTCGATGCGGATAGTCCCTTCTAGAACTTTTGCTCCCTGAGGAATAGCTGGCTCAGCAGGCCCCTCTCCAGGCTGCATAGAGGGCCTTCTCTGTAAAGCTCTCAGGGTAAAATTAAAATCCAGCCTGGACAGAGGTGCAGAGCTGCCCATCTGAGCTGTTCAGTCTCTCTCTCCCCCGCCTCACCAATGCAATGAGTCCTTCTGTCCAGAATCTCAATTTAATTAATCTTCAAAGGAAACTTTGCTGGTAAAATGGGCTCCCCACAGAGCAGCCTTTGTTTTCCACCTTTGGTGGCTTAAAAAGGCCCATTTCGTCCCAAAATGGCAGTCTAGGGGTGGCGAACTTTTGACACAAGGAGAATAATTCCTTCAAGAGAACCTCTGCAGCCACCTGAAGCTTGGCTTAGCTGTATTTATGCAAATCAGCCCCAGCCTCAGCAGGACATTATCAGCTATTATAACAGGGTCTCCACTTTACCTCCCCCTAGGGGCCCAGATCCTCAACCTAAATCTCAGATTTCCATAATAAAGGCCACCGTTTCCCATTTCTCCACTTACTCTCGGAGAACCCTTTAAAGACCCAGGCAGCCCCTTTGCTGGATGACTTCCCTGGGTCCCCTCCCCTGGCCCTCTCTCCCTCTGGTCTCTTCTGAACCTGCTGGTTTGCCTCCCCCCCCACCGCCCAAGCAAGAGATTAAGTCCATTGCTAGGAGCCTTTTAATTAAACTTTTCCCCCTCCCACTTCTGGAGTTGCTGGAGACTTCTTTCAACTTCTCCTTGGCAATGCCTAATCACTGTAATTTAGCAGATTCTGTAATTACTTGCCAGGCACGCAGAAGCGGTTTAATTGCTGTTTCTTTGTCCTGCCTGTCTCAACCTCAACTGATAGTGAGCTCACCCTCCTTGGATATCTGGACCATCCCGTAGGAAGGCAGTCATCTGAATTTACAGGCAACCTTTGAAGGGGCAGGATTTAGGGGCAAATGGGGCCAAAGGTGTGGATGATGAGCATTTGACAGGGGAGGTTCGTTTCTGCTTGAGGTTGCAAGTGTAGACACGCACCTGCCCTGTGCCCCAGGTCTCCCCCTTCAGCTTCACAGTTGGCTCAGCTCTCAGTCTCTGGGCAGGTGAATTTTTCATTCTGCAAATAGAAGACAGAAACATGTAGAAGTGCCTAAAACCACTGTAATGGGTAGAGGGGGCCATTGTCTTCTTGCTAGTGAGGAAAGTGACAAATCCTTCCCAACTTAGAAGTGATGGATGCATACATGCTAAGTCGCATCCAACTCTTTGTGACTCTATGGACTGTAGCCCACCAGCCTCCTCTGTCCATGGGATTCTCCAGACAAGAATACTGGAGTCAGTTGCCATTTCCTTCTCCAGGGGATCTTCCCAACACAGGGATCGAACCCAAGTCTCTTAAGTATCCTGCATTTGGCAGGCGAGTTCTTTACCATTAGCACCACCTAGGAAGCCCGTAAGTGATGGAGTGTTAGTTACTCAGTCCTGTCCAGCTCTTTGTGACCCCATCGACTGTAGCCCACCAGACTCCTCTGTCCATGGAATTCTCTAGGCAAGAATACTGGAATGTGGGTTGCCATTCCCTTCTCCAAGGGATCTTCCCAGACCCAGGATTAAACCCGGGTCTCCCTCATTTCAGGCAGATTCTTTACCCTTTGAGCCACTAGGGAAGCTGATGGAAGCTGGGTTCAAATCCAGTCAGGCCTTACAACAGAGCCCGTTCCATTCAGCCAGCACTCCCTCCTGGGTGCCTGTCTGTGTCCTGAGTACGTCTCTTATATTTTCTTGTTTAATTCTTACAACAATTACTGACTATATTAATATATACTCGGTTTAATTATTTCCATTACTTATGTAGAAAACAGAAACATTTTCATAATGGAAGTGAAGCAATAAGTGCAGAACCACACAGCCACCAAACAGGAGAGCTGGGATTTGAATGCATGTGGCTCTGATTCCAAAACCCACCCTGGGACCCCCGCATTTTGCTCCTTCTTTTACTATGTGGTGAGTTCTCCTGTGTTCTGAGCAGTATTTCCAGGCTCTGAATCTTTTCTGTCAAGCCCCTTGCAGATGTTTGAACTATTGGCCCATCATTTTAATTGTTTTAGCTTTATCACCCATTTACATATCCTAGAAGTTGAGAGTTGTTACATTAAATGGCATTGACAGAGTGGTGTTTTTCCTCTCGGGCTAGGGGAAAAAGTCCTCTTTGCTTCTTAAAGCATAATGTCACCCTCCTGACACTTCCCAGCTAGCTGGGGGGTGACAGCGTCAGCCTGGGGCCTTGCTTCTCATTGGGCTCCTGGGCTCCTGCCTGGGATCAACTGCAAGGCATGCAGCTTCAGCAGAAGGGGCGGCTGAAGGCCTAGAGGCTGTTCTCTTTGGAGGGCTGCAGAGGAGGGACCCCAGCCCTCTGCTTGCTGAGGAAGCGTGGGGGTGGGTGGCAAAGATGTGCTGGCTTCAGGGAAGGCAGCTGCCCCCACACCCCCAGGACCCTGACAGCAGATGACAGCAACCAGGGGGCCAGGGGGTGTCAGCTTGGTGCTTCCCTGGGGAAGGTTTTCGGGCCCCCTGGGAGCTGGAAATGAAAGCTCTGGCTATCACTGAGGGTTGCTTTGAATTAAACGTGATTAAGAGAGAGAGAAAGTGGGACTTTTTCTTTTTTCTTACTCCTGGGATGGAAAGGAAAGAGCTGAGCCTGATTGAATGTCAGCTCTCTGATAGGTTCCGTGTTTTGCTGGGGTTCCTTACTTGAAGGACGCTGATCGCAGAAGTTGGCAGAAAACTTTACACACATCTTCTAAGCCTTAAAAATGCTGTATCCTTCGCCTTAATCCAGGAGTATTGTTAAATGTCATCTTGCATGTCTGGTCCTGGGAACAGCTGAAAGATACTTTTGTGCCCTACCTTATGTTACAAGGGAGACCTCTTGGAGCCAAGTTAGCCACTATTCAAATCCCATCCGTTTCCCTAGAATATTTCTCTCTTTATTTTTGATCAGTATAAACTTCTATATTTACATCCTTTCCCTTGACAGTGTTCTAAGGTTTCTTAAGGAGAGGGAGTGGTGTAGACTTCCCTTACAAATTTTGTTTGTTTTTCCTAACATAAATGTAATATATCATTGGTTCTTTTCTTGGAGAATAAACCAAAATAAATTCCTGTGCAATCCCAATGGACAAAGGGAATATATCAGTTAAAAAAAAAATGGCACACAGGGGCTTGCAAACAACTTTAACATTAAATCAGTGTCTATGCTAGTAGCCACAATGCACACAAGCATGTAATTCATCAGAAATGAGCTCCAAGCACACAGCAGAATAATCCATGTGAAGGCATTCCAACACCATACTCACACATGGACTAAAAGCAAATGCTTCAGTTAATCTTAGTGCACCACAACCCCCCAGAATGTGAATGGTTTATAAGAAAATCACATTTTGGTGACTATCGACGTTTTATGAGAAGCAGCAAAAATGTACAGTATCATAAAGATTTTAATCTTAATCCCCCAAATCTAGAAAACCATCATCTATGAAGCCAGGTAACTCAGCATTTCCAGAGCCATCGAAAGCCATGTCACTGATGGATTCCAGATGATTCTCCTAATTAGTGGTGTTCACAAAGTAAGAAAGAGAGAGAACTTGATCTCTCAAATACCACCCTGCAGCTCTGTTCACTGTGCCCTTTCTCAGAGTTTAACATCAGACCTCATGTTAAAGCATTCCCCTACGGCTTTTTTTGTTGTTGTTGAACCTTCAATTGTAATGGTTCTTAAAATAATATGTACACAAAATTTTTTAAGTTAACTTTTAGTAAATTGTTTATAATGAAGAAGCAGCAGTCCCTTGCCCTGGCCCTCCCCACTCCCAGGCCCCACTCCCAGCAGACAGCTCTGATCTCTTGCAGTTGTTTTCCCTGCTCTTTCTTATCTTCATGTTTCCAAATCAGGTACCTATAGTGGTATTTCTTCATTTATCAGTCTTAGCTATTATCTATTGACTTCCTGTAGTCGAAGAACTCCCACACTACCTACCCTCTTGCTTTTCATCTCTTCACAGTCCTAAGATGATTGTTATAATCACTTTTGGACAAATATGTGGGCATTGGTTATATAATTATGATTATTTAAAATAACGGGGTTTTGCTTTTGTTTCTTTTGCTCCCGAGCCAAGTAGTGTGCTCTAACCATCTCTCCTTTCTTTGCATGCCTTTATTTTTCTTGGAGCTGTTGACTGCCTTCCTTTTATTGCCTTTTTAAGAAATGGCAAATGGTTTGGTGTGGCTAAGGGATGTGGTGAAAGGTTCTTTCATATCTTAAAGAACCTTGAATGCCTGAAAGTTTCTTTCATATCTTAAAGAACCTTGAATGCCAGGCTGAGGAACATGAACTTTTTCCTAAAGAGAATGAGAAGCCATGGAAGGGCTTTAGGCAGGGAAATGAACTTCTGGGACATTCCTCTGAGGACTGTGTAAAAGAACCACATAGAAACAGTTTACAAACTGACATGGAAGTGTGTTTGAAAGCATCTGCGTTCTCCCCATCTCTCCAGCATAACTGGTCCCATCTTTAGGCAGCCCCCACACTTGGAAAGGTGTTTGTCAAGTTACTAACAGACTCCAGTTCTCCTGCATTTTTCTTCCCCACATATATCAATGCATTGTAAGGAAGGATAAAGATCCTCTCCCTGACTGCCCCCAATTGGAATTTCCCAAGATTCACTTGAAACTCTTCACTCATAAAGTGGTCCAAGTTGTGGACAATAGGAAAACTGTTGCTGCTCACTCCCCCTGAACCCTATTTTTTTTTAAAAAGTAATAATACCTAACATGCTGATGGATAGAATTTGTGCATCACCCATCGTCATTGAATTGGACTTTATACTACACCCAAAATGCAGATCTTCAAAAAGCTGAAGTCACACACATTTCAGCGAGTGCTTCTCGCTTCGTTTTGTTTTGTTGGGAGAGAAAAGAAAGGCTGGAAATAGTCACGAGAACAAATAATCCAAATAAGAAGTAAGATTTGGAAGGTTATTTGAATAAGAATAGAAAAAGGGTTTGTATCCGTGGCAGTGTATGAAACTAATTTTGCAGAATCACAGCTTTGCTGTCTTAGCCTGGGTAGGTGAGCCTGTGACTAGCATTCATGAGGAGGAAAACCCCACTGTGATGGCGATCGGGGAATGTCCAGATTTCTGAAAGAGCAGCTCACCAACTGTCTCCACAATGTGCAAAGTAATTGAATTTGCTTGTCAAGTTATTTAAATTTTATTAGTATAGTTACAAATTGCTATTTATGCCCAAAGGGCTTTAGAACAAAAAAGATTTCTGCTGCTTTTACTTTCAGTCAGGAAATTCAGCTCCTAACCAACTCATCAGCAGGAAATGCAGTGGCAGACATGTATCCATTAGGTCCCAACATTATCATCATCATCATACCTGTCGTTGACAGAGCCCCTGCTGTGTGCGAGGCACTGTCCAGGCAGCTTCGTCAGTGCTTACCACTCTTGGTCTCCACTGCAGTCTCATCAAATGTGACTCCTGGCCCTCTTTCTGGCGGAGGAGAGAGACTGGGCCTTGCCCTAAAGTGTGCTGTTGGTGCATGGCATAATTGGGCTTTAAAACAAAGCTGGTCAAGTCAGTGTCAGTCAAGATGCTCTAGGCTGTCAGTAAAAGAAAACACCAAGCATTAGGACCTAGACTGTGTCACATGAAAGGGACCTCAGAGGTAGGGTGGGCTTCAGCACTGGCTGTTCCAGGGACCAACAGTGCCATCAGGGACTCGGGCTCTCTCCACGTTTCTGCCCTGTCATCCTTGGGCTGGGTTCCGCCTTGTAGTTGTACGATGGCTGCTAGTGGCAGTACAGAGTACATGCTCCTTGTCGACTTACTGGACAAGAGAGATCAGCTTCCCATTGCTCAGTAGTAAAAAGCAAAGAAGAATTTGTCTGGGAGCTTCCAGCAGACCTCCCCATCAAAGTTCACTGGCCGGAGCTTTGGCACGCGCTCGTTCCCGAACCACTCCCGGCCCACGAGATGGTTGCCCCTCTGTCTCTCAGGCCGCTTGTGTGGAGATGAGTTCCCCAGACTTTAGTATTATTACTCAGTAGGGAAAGAGAAGAATGGAAGCTGGATCGAGATACCCTTTCCTATTTCCAGGACAGGCTGTGTTATTTGTGGGACCCACAGCAAAGTGAAAATGCAGGGCCCCTTGTTGAAAAATGTTGAAGAATTTCAAGGTTCCGGCAGTACATGAAACGGGCCCTCTGAGGCTGACCACACACCCGCAAATCCAGCCCTGGCCGTGCCATGCTGCCTGCAGCCCATGGTTTTCAGTTGTTTACTGCTCCGTCTTCCATTCAAGAGCAAGGACCAGTCATTCCTGTTTGTCATTGTGTACCCTGTGCTTCCTTCAGTGCCTGGATTATAGTGGGTGCTCAAGTTTTTCATTTTTTGTTTTTTTGTTTTTTTTTAAATACAGTGTTTCAGAAAGGGACTCTGGGCCGATCTTGTCCCCCGGCCAAGGCCGTAGCTATCAGGACGGTGGTGATGCGGAGAATGACTTGAGTACCAGCGCCACGCCACACACTCTGCATACTGCCGCCTCCTTCCCTCCGTTCTGATGTTGACCCTGAGACTTTTCTGCTCCCCACTGAACCTCCCTCATGCTGCCATTTGTATTTGGTACCTGCGGGACAGTTTTGTTGAACTTACTTCCCGATTTCTAAAGTCCGTGGCCTTTTGTGACACCTTGCTGCACCGTAGTCGCATGCTTGACCCAGATTTCCACACTTGCATCCATTCACTTCTAGCCCTTGAATCACTGTGCAATGATTTTCTTTTTGATGTTACCACCTACTTCTGGACCTGCAACTCAAAATGCTGTTTGCTCTTGCATCAGGCCAATCAATGCTCTTTTATCATACAGGAATGTAGTCGTCATTTTCTCAGGAATAGCCGAGTCAGCTTTTGTAGCAAGCAGAGCACTGTGAGAGCTCCAGGGAGACAGAGACTGAAGGAAGTGTGTAGACATGTGCACCTCATTGGAGACACTGGGCAAAAACCCAGAAATGTTAAGTAACAAGAGCTGTTAGATCTGAAGGCATCGTGAGGGCAGGACTTTGTTCAGTTGCTCAGTCATGTCCAACTCCTTGTGACCCCATGGACTGCAACACACCAGGCTTGCTTGCCCTTCACCATCCCCCAGAGTCTGCTCAAGCTCATGTCCATTAAGTCGATGCTGCCATCCAACCATCTCATCCTCTGTCACCCCCTTCTTCTCCTGCCCTCAGTCTTTTCTAGCATCAGGGTCTTTTCCAATGAATCAGCTCTTCATATCAGGTGGGCAAAGTATTAGAGCTTCAGCATCAATCCTTCCAATGAATATTCTGGGTTGATTTCCTTTAGGATTGACTGGTCTGATCTCCTTGCTGTCCAGGGGATTCACATTTTGGATGGTGCAGGCCATACTCCATTTTTTCTGCCTGCCTGCCTTTGCTCAAACTGTCCCTGCATATTTTATACACTGTTCCTATCAGTTATTCCTACCCATCCTCCAAGGCCTCCAGAGATTGCCTCTGAGAAGAGGGATAGGAATGTTCTTCAGAATGTCTCTTACTTGTTGGCATCTGGAAGGTCCTTGCTGCCTTCTCCTGGGCTCTCTCTCCCAGTTTAGCAAGAGAACATCAGTCCCTTCCAGCCCCATCGTGCTCCAGTACACCCTAATACCAGCAGCTCCCTTGCTGCACCCGTTAGGGCTCATCTCTCAAAAACCATCTTCTGCAGCAGACCCAGTGCTATGGTGGCCAGGATGATATCCATGCCTCCCCTGCCCTCACTTTATGCTTATTTCCTGACATTGTGCACAGGAGGTTCCAGTGATAGGTGGTTGACTTGACTTTGTACTGTGAGCCCCAAGAAGGGAAGGGTCTGTGGACTTGAGCACCCTGTGGGAGTGCTCATGATCTTCAGAAGTCTGAGACCCAGAGAGGAACAGTTGGCATGTGACTCAGCCTAGTGATGGGCTCGGGGCAAGACCTGCCTTGAGCTGTCCACCAGACATCAGGCTCCCCGACACTGACACCTCCATCCTGGCCTTGGCCCAGGCCTTCCATCAGTCACAGGGAGGGCAGGATTCCCCTGGGACCCTGCCGGCAATGCCTGCCTGTGTGGGTACAGCCCTGTCATGCTGCATGATGGGCTCAGACACAGCGAACATGGAGTGTCAAGAGAAACTGTCTGTAATTGTGGCTCAGACCTCAAGTGTGAGTGAAAGGTGCAGTCGACCTCTCCCTTCATGGAGGCTTTTAACATTTAGAAATAAGTACTCCTAAGTGCCACATTTGGGTTCTTGAGAAGGAGAAACAGAGATGTATATCTGAAGTTCCTTTGGGGAGAGTCCACTTGTCATTGGATGTGAGTCACTGTAACACGACATTCCCTCAGCTCTTGGGAGCTAAGACATCTGCTGGGTCACAGTATCTCGGAATATTCAGAAAGAACAACCCAGGCTTCTCCCCCATTCCTGTATAGATGTAGGTGATGCCAGCCTATAGCTGGGACCCAACAAGCAGAGACATCATCTCACCAACAAAGGTCCATATAGTCAAAGGTGTATGGACGTGAGAGTTGTAATGCATAGATAGTCGTGTATGGATGTGAGAGTTGGACCATGAAGAAGGCTGAGTGCCAAAGAATTGGTGCTTTCGAAATGTGATGCTGGAGAAGACTCTTGAGAGTCCTTTGGACTGTAAGGAGATCAAACCAGTCCATCCTAAAGGAAATCAGTCCTAAATATTCACTGGAAGAACTGATGCGGAAGCTAAAGTTCCAATACTCTGGAGGGAAAGAGCCAACTCATTTGGAAAAGACCCTGATGCTGGGAAAGAATGAAGGCAGGAGGAGAAGGGGATGACAGAGGGTGAGATGGTTGGATGGCATCACTGACTCAATGGACATGAGTTTGACCAGTCTCTGGGAGATGGTGAAGGAAAGGGAAGCCTGGCATGCTGCAGTCTGTGGGGTCGAAAAAGAGTCAGACACTTGAGCGCCTGAACAACAACACATCAGGACTGGCTGTTCCCACTTCACTGAATCTTATTGATTCATAGCGTCAATGAGGGGTCAGTGGAGGAGTCTATCCTTATCGAGTCCTGGGTTTGAATCCACCACTTCTCTGAGCCTCAGTTGCCTCTTTGGACAAATGAGGACGATAGGGGTCAGACTTCACTGTGCTGTAACATGGATCAGTGAGCATATATTTACAATACCTCGTGCAGTGCCTGGCATGCAGGAGGCTCAGCTTCTGCTGACAGGGGCTGGGGGGGTGGGAGAGGAGAAAGACCAGCACAAAGATGTATTCTCTGACTGAGCCGACCCAGGAGGGGTCAAGAGTAACAGCCGCAGCCTCGGGCATGTTTTTCTCCATTTGGAATTATTCTGCCTGATTTGCATGGGCAGTTAAGAGAATGGAGACATTAAAAGTATTTTGGGTAATATCTTGTTTGATGACTTCCTTTCTGGGGTGATTCCTAACATGTATCAGATGGCTGCTTTCGCCTAATTTTGGTCATTAGATTAGCAAGGGATGAGGCAGTTCGTCCTCAGGGAGAAAAGAGAAATCAGTGAGAGTGAAAGTGATTAGCAACGGTATCCATGAGTAATGCCGCAGGAGGACGAGGACTTGGACAAGGCGGGAACTACAGTACTGTTCCCGGTGGTCCTTCTCTGCCGCCAGGCTCAGCACCACAGCTTTTCCACGCAGGTCATGGTCTGCTACCTGGACGCAGACGTCCTCTCGTTATTTAACATCCAGAGATCTTTACAGGACACTTTCTCATGAAGTAGAAATGGTCATATGTTATAGTAGTGGTGCATTCTTCTATTAGGATGTTTGTGATCATCTGCTTAAACGCTGGTGATGTCAGAGCATAGGTACCTCCCATGTGGCAAGCCCTGGGCTGGGTGCAAGGGGCATGGAGCTGAAGAGGGTGCTCTGGGCTCACAGTGGGGGACGCGTGCATGCACACACAGTGTTCTGGGTGTGCAGGAGAAGGGACACTGTCATGGCAGTCCATGGGGCCAAAGGAGGGCATGCCAGGTCTGTCTGAAGATTGTGCAAGGACTTCAGAGTAGCGTTACTGTTGAGTTGAGGTTCAGCCTCATGGATGGAAGAGGGGCCAGGAAAGGGACATTCAGCTGAGTAAGCAGTCAGAAATGGTTAGACAGGATTCTCTGTTGCAAAGGATGGAAGCCCAATACCACCTTCTTCTTTTTTTTTAAGAAAAGAAAGTGTAATGGGTGTCGTTTTCCCATCATTGTAGCTAGATACAGGCATTCAAATATGTCTCCATGAACCTCTTTCTCCTGACCATTTCTCTTTGTTTTGGCCTCATTTTCACACAGGCTTTCCCCATCTGATGACAGAGGGACCCCCTCCCCCAACACACACACAGACTTAACAGTGTTTTAAACCCAGGGAAAAGAAAGTGCCTCTTGCCCATAGCACCTACAAAATCCCCACAGGACTAGAGTCAATCTAGGATCGACTCTGATTGGCCTGACCAGGGTCATATGTCCATGCCTGAATCAGACACCTTGGCCAGAGGAATGACGGTACCTCCTTGGCCTCCCTGAGGCCAGTCCCATCCAAATTCAGAGGCTGAAAGTGGGGCTCCCCAAAACAAAAAGAGAATTTCTATCAATAGGAAAAAATGCCAGGCAAACAAAACCACCTAGGTACCCTAAAGAGACGAAGGCAGGGTGGATGAAAACTACCTTGAGCAAGAGGAATCCTGCGTGTCTTCCAAAAAGGGAGGTTACATGGACAGTCTTTGCCTCCGTCTTCCTACCGTTCACTGAGGCCTTTGTGATACTGTCCCCAGTAGCATCTCCTGCTCCATCCCAACTGCTGTTGCTGGGCCATTACATGCTAGGTGCCTGCTAAGTTGCTTCAGTCATGTCCACCTCTTCATAGCCCTAGGGACTGTACCCCACCAGGCTCCTCTGTCCATGGAATTTTCCAGGCAAGAATACTGGAATGGGTTGCCATTTCCTTCTCCAGGGGATCTTCCTGACCCAGGGATTGAACCTGCATCTCTTATGTCTCCTATATTGGCAGGTGGGTTCTTTACCACTAGTACCACCTGGGAAGCCAGGTGGCCAGACCCTTACAGATCATGTAAATATGGCGGTGCTATGAGTGATTGCCGTTATTGCAAACAGCCCAGCTAGAAACCATGTTCATCGTCCTGCTGTAAGAGTGCACTGGCCAGTCTGCAGGGCTTCTGCTCGGTGAGCATAGCAGCTACCATGCTATGTGCTCAGCAGTTCAACGACCTACTCAAGCAGTGGAGTGGAGGGTAAAGAACACAGGCTCTGAAGCCACACCACTTGGATTTGGAGTCTGTGTCCATCATGCAAGTCTGTCCTTGGGCAAGGTAACATGACATCTTTCTCATACTGTAGTTTCCCCACCTGTAAAACAGAAATGTAATAGTAACTACCCCTTAGGCTTATTATGAAGATGGGGTTAATATGTGCAGAGCTTTTAGACTAGTGCCTGGCACATAGTCTGCATGATATATGTGTTAGTACCTATTATTTTTTCTTATCATTATTGCCCTTATTATTAATCAACTTTACAACAGTCCTGCAAGACATAGCTGACTGTCTTGTTTTCATAGACGGGAAGGTTGAGCCTTGAAGAGGTAAGTGACCTAAGATCAAACAGCTTGTGGATGGTAGAGCTGGAGTTGAGATCCTGGTCTTTCTGACTTGGTATTTTTCCACCTGTTAGTGTCCTTCTGACACCACACAGCCATCCATCCATCCATCCATCCATCCATCCATCCATCCATCCATCCATCCATTCATCCATTCATCCATTCACGTCATGTCAGCGGTAAGCCAGGTGCTAAGGATTCATCCACTACATGCTCTTGGTCCTTTCACACATTCTGATCAGCTTTATATGTGTTCAATTAAAAATAGGAAAACAATGAATGATTAGTTAATTAATATAGCTTGTGTGAAAAAGTATTTTAAAACATAGGTTAGTTGTGAGGGGATTATTAGTAGAATTCTAGGAGTGAAGAGTTTGGAAGTAACTGACAGAAATATTTGCTGAGCAAATGAATCAGGCCTGGTACTCTCCATTCACACAGGGAAGAACTGAGACTCAGAGAGGTGGGGTGACTGGACCGAGTCCCAGCGAGATCGGGGCAGGGCTGGACAAGGGCCCAGCCTTCCCCCTGCCTCTCAGGATAATGCGCACAAGTAGGCTGACTCAGACTCACTGAGTACCTGAACAGGCACCTCCTCTCCCCTCACGTCGCTCAGGGGAGTTAGTGCTCTTACTTTGCTTTCATCTGCATAGTCCAGAAATGAGGGAAGCCTCTGCCCAGGAACTAACTCAGAGCAGGCCTGCTGCAAATGGTCAACAGATGTTGGCTGAAAGTGATGAGCAATCCCCTCTAAATATCCTGAAATATTACTCTGATTTCTGAGTTGCCCCAAGGAATCTCAAAACAGGAGAGGTCAAATGGAGAAAGAACGTGGAAATAGCTGTTCTTGCGCTGGGCGTGAAGTTTGGTGGCTGCCTGGGAAGGAGGGGCAGGACAGAGAAATACAGTCAGCAGCCTGGTCTTGGGTCCAGCTCTGCCGCTGTGGCTGTGGGTGGGGTTCCTGACGACCCCCCTCTTACTCTCTGTATTATCTGGACACGTCTCCTAACTTCTCAGGGTTATCTCAGAGCTGGAAGGGGGACAGTAATACGTGTCTGCAGAGTTGTTTTTAGGATAAAATAAGATCACACATGTAAAGAATTTAGCATTGTCCCTGACGTGGTAATCACTCAGTAAACAATGAACGGTAGGATTGCGGGCACAGTCAATAAACACTTATGTTAGACTTACAGTAAACTAAGTTCAGCACGGGGAAAACAAAGCTCACAGTCTAGGAGGAAACTCACTGTTCTCTCATTTACTTTGCATCCTGTGAGTAGGTATAATTATCTGTATTTTGTAGATGCTCTCAGAGCTGTATGTTCTCTCGGTCACACAGCTAACAAATGGCAGGGTCACAGTTTAGACCCAGGTCAACCAAACTCTGAAGCCTGTATCCTCTCCCAGACACTGAGCTTGTCCTTTCTACTTAATTCTTCCAGAAAACAGAGGATGCAGCCAGGCAAAAGTTGACTTCTTCCACTTTCCTTATTTAAAAAAAAAAAAAGAAAGAAAATGTAATATGACATTCGGGCGCGGGTAGCCCGAGGACATGCCTCCAAATCCAGATTTGCTTCAGGTTCATCAGGACGCAAGGCCTGGGGTTCTCCACCCCTCCAGCAGTGTCAGCGGGCCTCCGCATTGCATCCTATGTTGTCAAGAGACATTTTCTGCAGGAGGCCCCGGGCTGCAGAAATTAGGCAGAGCAGTAATCACGGTGGTTTATGAATATAACTGTTTGATTAAGGTTCTAGGCTAGCTGCGTTATTTGTTTCACAAACCTGAGATGGACTGATTGGGTTTCTCTCTCTCTCTCTCTTTTAACATGAGTAGATTCTGAAATTGGAAAAATAAAAGATTCCACAGCCGAGAGGGAGGAATTAACTTGGGGAGTGAGCCCAGGTGGCACCCACAGACTGTACACTTTCTGCATTGAAATGAAGTCAGTGCCTCCGGTACCCTGGCTGCAAGGACTTACTTGCCCTGTACGTGGCATGTGGTGCCGTGGACAAGAAGGGGCGGGAGCTGGGGGCGGGTCCCCTTGGGAGGGCATTGACCAGGAAGGAGCGTAGCACTTAATAGGGCATTCTCAGCCAGAATAATAATCATCATACCATTTACAGACCACCTGCCATGCTGGTGGAGGTAGAGGGAAGGGTAGGAAGTAAGCCATAGCCTTTCTGAAGAACATGGGAGTTGAAATTAAATCTGAAGTCCAAGCTTGGTGTTGAGCTATGGAGCATGACCAAATGCTAAATTCTCTGAGCCTCAGTTTTCTCGTCTGCGAAAACAGACATAACGAGAGCTAGCATTTAGTGAGCCCTCGCTCTGTGCCACGATGCTCTTCACGCTTTACACGAGTCCTACCAGCCACCGATGGGTGCTGTCTCCATGTTTGAAGTCAGGAAAAAGAACCACATAGCTGGGAAGGGGTGGAATCAGGACTCAAACCCAGGCCGCTTGGCCATTGAGCGCACAATGGCTGCATTGTGTTCCTCACACACCGGTCTCAGGGCATTCCGGGGAGAGGAAATGGGGAAAAGTGCATCAGAGACGCTTAGCAGAGAAGCTGGCAGCTCAGGAAGCCTCCAGGACTCTGAGGCCTTTATTAGTACTGTGATTACATTCCTGAGATCTAGGAGTTGAGCTGGATTCCTTGCCAAGGACTTCAGGAGGACACATTCCTTTTATCTGTTCCTAGTATGTCTTGATTCATGGACGTTGATGCATGGAATACCTGGCTAAGATCTCCTGAACTTGAATCAAAAGGCAAAGCCACATATGGTCATGTCATACATGACGGAAGATATCTTTCTGATTGGATAATCAGGTGGATGTTCTCTGCCTTTCCCTCTAAGCGGGGGCCCTTTATGGAGTGAGGAAAAAGGTCACAATCTCTCTGGCGGGGGTCGCGTGCTGGCTTGTGACTTGCTGGGATTGGGCCGAGGTAGAGGGTGTGTGTTTGCATGCACTGGCTGGAGGCTCGGAGGGCGCTGCTCGCAGGCCCTGCACCTGGCCAAGCCCGTGAGCCTTGCGGGGCCTCAGTTTCCTCCCATGTGAAAGGACGATAACACCCGCCTAGAATGACCTAGGATGTCATTCTAGCGTGTCACCACACAGTAGGGCTTTTGTGGTCCCCAAACACCTTGTCCACGCGGCTGTTGGCATGATTGTTGTTCAGTCAACACAAAAACCTATGAGAGGTTTTGCATTTAATAAATTGCTCAACACATAGAGCTTAAGTACTTCCAAATTTGTTTTTTCTTAGTCCTTTGCCTCTAGGAGCCTAGATTCCTTCCCCTCCATCCCCACCCCGAGTATAAAGAGCAGAGAGGTCTGCTCTGGGATCTTGGCTTTTATTATTTCTTACTGTTGTGACCTTGGGCAGCTTTCTGTAAAGCAAGATGTCACATTTCATAAAGTTGCCCTGAATGCTGAGGCCTGAGGTATCCCATTTGAAAAATGTCATAGGCAAAGGTGGAGCAGGCCGATGAAGCTCGGTGTCCTGGTCTGTAAGATGGGGTAATTAAGGCCCACCTTCAGTGTTGCTCTGAAGATGAGATGAGAGTTTCCTGAGAGCCCTGCTTATAGTCGTGTGTCAGTAAATATTCATCATCCTCCCTGCCGACGGCCTCTTGGTGTCCACACCTGAAGACCCTGACTGGACAAGGGCTTCATTCGTTTCATTCAGCAAACACTTCCTGACATCTTAAGAGCCTCTAGAGGGAAGACAGCTAAAGGTACAGGGAAGACCAGGTCCTGGTGAAAAGACAGATCCGATCCCGGGATCCCTGCCCCCGCAGACCCCACAGCCCAAGGGGAATTGTAATTCGATGGGATTCTCAGGAGTGTTGAGAGGAAATTCTAGTTAACCTCAACTGAGTCCTTCTATCTGACAGTCCTGTGCTAAGGGCCCTACATGCACTGTCCCTCTGCACCCCTGAAATAAGACAGGAAGCCGATGGTGCTATTATCCTCATGTTACAGATGGATAAATCAAGGCTTTCAGAGGTTAAAAACTCACCCAAAGCCATAGAGCTAGTAAGTGGTGGGACCTGGTCTCAAACAGTTCCTTCTGGTTCGCCCTCCTGGCTGCAGCGGCATGAAACTGGGGTCCTGAAAAAGGTGCGTAGTGTGGCCCAGGGTGAGTGAGAGAAGTGGGTTTGAACCCAAGACAGCTTGAGCCTCAGCCATAGCACTTAACCACACACAGTGATGCTTCATGCATTCCAGCAACTTGCCATGTCATCTAGGCATGTCGAGGTCTCTTCTGGGAGAAGGCAGCTTTTTCAAAACTGTGCACGTGCATTGCTTCATTCGTGTCCAGCTCTTTGTGACTCCATGGACTGTAGCTTGCCAGGGTCCTCTGTCCATGGGATTTCCCAGGCAAGAATACTGGAGTAGGTTGCTATGTCCTTTTCCAGGGGATCTCCTTGACCCAGGGATTAAACACAGGTCTCCTGCATTGCAAGTGGATTCTTTATTGCTGAAACACTTGGGAAGCCCTCTTCAGAAATACTGGTGGATATAAAATGGAGAGAGAGATGTGAACATGATGGGAGAGACTCACTTCTCTGTGTGCTGGTATTTAGCCTCCAACAGGGCCGATGCCTCCCCCATGGCTCAGCAGTAAAGAATCCGCCTGCAATGCAGGAGACTTGCAGGAGATGTAGGTTTGATCCCTGGGTTGGGAAGATCCCCTGGAGAAGGAAATGGCAACCCACTCCAGTATTCCTGCCTGGAAAATCCCATGGGCTACAGTGCATAGGGTCATAAATAGACATGACTGAGTGGCTAAGCAACAAGGGCCCATGCAGCTGGGGAGGTGGGTAGAAGAAGGAAAACACCCGATCAGGCAGCCTGACCTTCAGTGCTGGCATCGGTTTCAACACAGTAGGCTCTTTCCTGTGGGAGGAACCTTAAGATTCACGGTCTTGATTTCCTTCTCATGGCTTCTTTAACTGTTGATAAAACTACAGAGCTTATTTAAAAATACAGTGATCTGGTGTCTAACCTATGCATTTTGGAGAACATCAGGTCAGGTTTGAGGAGAAAAATCAGGGCACCCAGAGAGCCTAAACTATCCCCTGCCCCTTGAGAGCCCGTGGCAGCACCTGGATGGGAGAGCCCGCCAGGCACCCCAGAGGGAGGGGCCATGCTTCTAGCATCAAGGCTGTGACATAGGAAGATACACAGTCTGGTAGAAGAGATGCGCATCAAGCAAGTGATCCTAACTCAGAGTGAGCCATGGGCATTAGAAGAGCCCAGAAGAGGAGCTTCGAACCCAAACTGGGGGCACAGGGACATGAGGGAGTGGTCATGAAAGGCTTCCTGGAGAAGGTGACTTCTCATCTGAGTTAACCAGTCAAGGAGTGAAAAACTCCTTCCTCGAGGAAGGAAACAGCAGGTGCAGAACCGTGAATGTGAGAGAAGCAGTGAGCTGTTTCAGGAGAGGTTTACAAATAGCCTGTTAACCTTGGCACCTTCTTAAAGAGGCCAGTGAAGACGTGGGTGCAACCCTGGGGTGGTGAGCTCAGGTCCAGTGGTGAGGGTCTCGTCCTGTGGGCCGAGGGGAGCCATGGAAGGTTCGATGGCAGGGGAGCGACCTGGAGCAGGTGTGAGCAAGTGGGCTGGGACCCCAGGATTGGCTGCGGGCCAGGTCTGGATGTCCAGTGATGAGAGCCTGAGCTGAGGGGGTTACAGCGGGAGCAGTGAAAATCCCATGGGGCCAGGGTGGGAGCCAGAGTCTAGCGATCTTGGCCGAGTTGTTGAACCTGCAAAAGCGGGAGAATGCAAAGGTGATCCCCAGCCGCCTGCTCCGATGGATGAGGCGGGTGGTGCTGGCAGCAGCTGGTGATGCCGAGATCAGGAGCACAGGAGAGGGACCCGACTGTGGGCTGGGCGGCGGGGAGGCGGTAGGTTCAGCTCCATACCTATTGCATTCGAGCGGCAGAGGCTTGAAGTCCAGGGAGGAGGTGGAGGCTGGTTCTTTCAAACCTCTTCATTGTCAGGGAGCTCACCATTTCGCAAGGCGGTCTGCTGCAGAACATGCAGGAAGGAGGGTTTCCTGGAGTTGCACCCTGGTCTTGGCCCCCATTCTTCCTCCTAAAGCCCCATGGAGTAAATGTGCTCCTTCTTCCTCCATCCTTTGGCCGTTTGAATGCAGCCACAGTGCTTTGCCCATCACTTTCTTTCCAGAAAATTCCCCAAGAGGAGCAAGGGAAGCCTTGAGGAATCAGACCACCAAAGGCTGGAAGGAACCTCGGGAGATCATTTATAAAATGAAGGAGCCTCCTTTTTCAGAGAAACTGAGGCCCAGGAAGGGGGACTTTCCCAGGTCAGAGAGTGAGTTAATGATCCAACAGGGAACAGTTCTTCAGTCTAGGACCATCTACTACACCACTTGCTGCTGCTGCTACGTCGCTTCAGTCGTGTCCGACTCTGTGCGACCTCACAGACGGCAGCCCACCAGGCTCCTCTGCCCATGGGATTTTCCAGGAAAGAGTACTGTTGGGTGTAATTTCTGAGCTATGAATTGTGTGGGCAGACTAGGAAAGCTGGTCATCAGGCATGTGGTGGCATTCAGCTGGACTCCTAGCCACACACTGCTTCTTTAATCCCTTCCCCTCACCTGTCTCCTTCCCAGGCTTACAGCATCAGTCCTTTGCTTGCCCCTGTAGGAGCACAGTTTCTAAACCCCTCACCACCCAGGGAAGCCATGGAGAGTACTGACTAGCCCCAGAGGCGGCAGGGGAGGATCAGCATCTATAGCACCAGTGTGAGCCCCCCAGTCCATGTGTCCCTCCTCTGGACCCAATCCAGCTGATCAGCTCAGCCTGGCCATCAACTCCCTCCTCCCCGCTGCTTTCCTTCAATGGATGCAGCCCATCCAGCACACCGCAGACTCCTGCTGAACTGAATTCCACTTCCTCCACTCACTCACACACACATACACAGACACACTCACACACACAGACACACAGACAAACACACAGAGACACACACACACACACACACACGCACACACAGACACACACACACACACAGACACCCACCTACCCACCCACCCCCTGATAGGTAAGGTTCCTTGTTGATCTGGGACTTGACCTAACCGTTTATGGGTCAGACCACTTTTGAAAAGGGCAAGAAGGTGATAGTGGAAGGAAAGAAAAGCTCCTTGACAGGCAGAAAGCTTTCCCAGGACAAGCTCTGCCCTGAGGTGGACACAGCTGTACGTTGAGGGGAAAGCCGTGTACCCAGGAAAGATCCGCTGTGGCTGCGGCCAACCTTCTCTGAGCGGTCTGTTCGCATTTTACAGGCCAGGACTCCATCTAATCCATCTCCGGTCTCCGTGTCATGCACAGGCCCTATAGAGAATGACCTCCGTGAAGGGAAGGAAAGCAGAAAAGCAGGGAGGAGGGGAGGGAGAAAAGAAGGGCTGTGTCTCTTCCTTCCCGCCTGCCTTTCTGCCTGCCTTAGTGCCCAGACACACAGCACAGTCTAGGCCGCAGCTTGCTGTGGACACCTTTCACAGGCAGATGCTCATTGACACATACCCCAGGTTCATCTGCCAAGAACGATGCAGCCTTAGAATTAAGACGGGACTCTCCCCACCTCCCCCTCCCGTTTGTCAGTTGGGGACACTGGGGCTCAGATAGGTTAAGTGCCTTGCCTACGGTCACACAGCAATTAGCAGCCAATAGAGACGAGCACAAGAATGCAATCTGGGCAAACGTATGTTGGGAGAGCGTTCTTGCAGGTTCAGATAGTGGCCCCGCCAAGTCCATCATTCGCACGCTTAGAACAGATAGCTCTTGAGTTGCGGCGACTCTGAAAATACCCTAGCAGAGCTGCTTACACCTCTCCCGGACAGACTCTGACCCTGCGCCTCCCTCCACATCTGGTTGAGGCAGCAGAGGGCTGCTCACCCGCACCCCAGCCTAAGAGAGCATTCCTCGCTGGGATGAGGAACCCTGAGTGCATTTGAATGAAGCCTGGGCCTTCTGGTTCACCTGATGACCGCCCTGACACTTCACTTTAAAAGGCAGGAAGTGGGGTCAGCCCTCTGAACCCCCTGAAAGCTGCCCCTCGGGCCCCAGGCCCTCAGAGGGGGGCTCCATCCTCTCCCCAACTCCCCCATAGCCCCCTGCTCTGGGTGCCCCGGCTCCACCCCGTCCTGCTGCCTCAGGAGCCCATGTTTCTTGGCCTGTGGGTCTCTGCTGGCACCAGCCCCCTCCCCTTGAAACCCCTCCACCCTGTCCCCACCTCAGTGTCTAGTTTAAGGTCTCGCTTTTCCTAGAAGCTTCCTCAGACCACCCGACCTGTAACTTTGTGAGATGAGGCTCACTGTCCTGCAGCAGGGCCTCAGAGGATGGGAGCTGGGGGTGGCCTCAGCCTCTCTTCCCTCCGTCCAGTCAGTGCCCTGAGCTGCTGAAAATTGGCCAACCCCTCGTGGAAGCCAGCAGCAAGGGAGCCCAGGTGATGCAGTCCTTGGTGGTCACGTCCTGTGACCGAGAGGGAGTGAAACTGGGGATGGGGGTGGAAGCAAACAGAATAAAACCTGCTCTTAACTGTTCACCCGTCCTAGACTAACTCCAGCTAGACTCACCACTGACTGGATGCCTTTAGGGTCACTGGGTCCCGTGCCTGGCTAGCTTTTCTGGCCCCTCCTGCCAGTCATTATAAGAACAGAAAGCAGCCCCTCCCGCATTTCCAGACAGCCCTATTTGGAAAACCACTACCCTGTACATTGGGGCTTTTGCATTAGTTTAGACACTGTCCTTTCTTCACTGTTTCTCACACGTGCGTGCGTGCTCAGTGCTGTGACCCCATGCCCTGTAGCCCGCCAGGCCCCTCTGTCCATGGGATTCTCCAGTCAAGAATACTGGAGGGGGTTGCCACTTCCTCCTGCAGGGGATCTTCCCGACTCAAGCATTGAACCCGCATCTCTTGTGTCTCCTGCATTGGCAGGTGAATTCTTTACCCCTGAGCCACACAGACCAGCTCTTTAATAGTCTGAACGTTCACCCAAAGTTCTGTCCTGACTTCATGAACAAGAGAGCAGAAACAACCCCAGTGTGACCTCAGGGCACTCCTTTATTTTTGTTTTATTTTTTTAATTATTTTAATTGGAGGCTAGTTACTTTACAATATTGTAGTGGTTTTTGCAGACAAATGGATAAGAAAGCTGTGGTACATATACACAAATGGAATATTACTCAGCTATTAAAAAAGTGCATTTGAATCAGTTCTAATAAGGTGGATGAAACTGGAGTCTATTATACAGAGTGAAGTAAGTCAGAAAGGAAAACACCAATACAGTATATTAATGCATATATATGGAATTTAGAAAGAGGGCACTCCTTTTTACTCCCCATCAAGGGTGCTGGAGAGCAGCCTCAGCCTGCTGCCCTGCTCTGCGGGGAGTTGGTGATGGACAGGGAGGCCTGGCGTGCTGCAGTCCATTGGATCGCAAAGAATCAGACCCGTCTGAGTGACTGAACTGAATGACTGGATCCCTGTGTATTCATTCTGTGGTACTGCTTTCTCCCCTCCCCTCTGTGAGCACCGCCTAGAGTCCCTGCACACTGGCTGAGACTCGGCATGGTCAGCACAGTGGTGGGAGTGAACGGAAAGCATGTGTTCAGGGAGGGGAAGGATGGGCAGAGAGAAGCACACACAAATGCAGCCCTGACCCCATGCTCAGACCGGCAGTTCCCATCTGGACGTCGCTGTTTTTATTCCTTCTGAGGCAATGAGAATACGCTGATAGTCATCTCTGACTCTTACACTGGGCCCTACGGCTTGCAAGGCTGTTTCCTAGACATCAGACAGGAAGCCGAAGCTCAGAGAGGTGCAATGAATTGCCCAGGATTACATAGCTTGAAAATGGCAACCCACTCCAGTGTTCTTGCCTGGAGAATCCCAGGGACGGGGGAGCCTGGTGGGCTGCTATCTATGGGGTCGCACAGGGTCGGACACGACTGAAGCGACTTAGCAGCAGCAGCACATAGCTTGAAGGAGACAGAGACAGAGGCTGGAAGTCAGGCCATCAGATCCCAGCTGCTGACGGGGGTGACAGAGCTCTGTGGCCTGTCTAACTCAGCCGGGGAGGTCAAGGTTCATTAGCTAAGCTCTCCGCTCCGCTACTGTACCAGCCTGAGTCAGTGGTAGTTGATGGCATTTTAATGGAAGCCAAATCACTCTTTCTCTTGGCATTCTCAGGCCGCTGGAGTTTTTGTGTTTTATCATAATTAAATACCATCATCTTTCATATCTGACAGTCTTTAGGGCCCAATGAATGACTGCAACACACACTGGGTCGTCATTAACTCCACAGCCAGGAGACCTTCAGAGGCCTGGCGGCCATTTCTTGGGGTTGGAGGTGGGTGTCCAGCCTGGCGCCCTTTCTCGGAGCCGCCGTTGGCCCAGATCATAGGGCTGTTGACACATTCGGAGTCTTTGCCTGAGCCGAAACTCCGGAAATTTATGTCTTTGTCTCATGAACATGCCCTTATAAAAGGATAGCAGCGTGTTTCACTGGAGTCGCGCTAGCTGTCAGGATTCCCAAGGCTGATCCGGGTCCTGGCTGCAGCCAGCCCCACCTGGTTCATCCTCCATGCAGCCACCAGGATCTGCCTCAAACAGGAGTGTGATCTCGGCCGCCCGCCTCAAAGCCCAGCAGGGCACCCTCTCACCCTCCCAGTAGAGGCCAGGTTCTTATGTTTGGCATCTCCGGGCAACCAGCACCCAGACCTCCTTCCTGTGTCTCCTCCTGGCTTCTTGCCAGCGCCCCCTTGCAGCCACCCCGCACTGGTTAAAGAAGTGCCCCACGCAGCCTCCTGCATGTCTGCTGGCGCCCTCTCCTCTCCGCCCCCCGTCTGCATCACCTAATGCCCAGAATACCCCTTAAGACACAGGACACATGTCACTTGTCATGAAACCTTCACGACCCTGATAGACTAGCCTGCTCGGTGCTCCTCGGGCCGAGGTGTAGGGCTAACAGGAACGCGAGAAGCAGACACTTGGGGGCCGCTCGCCATGTGACGGGCACAGGTGCTTTCCCTGTGTCCGCTCCCTCCGCGTATGTAAAGCAGAGTGATTAAGAGAGTGGACTCTGGGGCCAGATGCCTGAGTTCAGATTCCGGCTCCATCACTCGGTGGTTTAGTAATCTTGGACAAACTTCTTAGCTTTCCTGTATATTAGTGTCCTCATCTACAAATTGGGGAGTAATAATAGGACCTTCTTTACAGAGATGTTATAAATAAATAAAGCGCTTAGAGCAAGTCACATAGCAAGTGCACAATAGCTGTTAGCTATTATCATCTCATCATAATTACTCTTTTGCATAGTATCTGTGGGTGTGTCTGTTGTTTTTACTAAATTGTGAGCAGCTCAAAGGCAGGGACCGGATTTGTTTCAGCCCTGGATCTCTGTGTATTCATTTTGTGGTAGTCCTTTCTCCTCTTCCTTTCATTGCATTACTATTAAACACTCACTCTATAGGTGAGGAATTAAAGGCTCAGAGAACTTGAGTGATTTGCCCCAAATCATGTAGCCTGTCAGAGACAGAGTAAAGGCTGAGCCTCAGTCTGGAAGGCTCTGGAACTCTGCTCCGGCCCCTCCTTTTAATATCTGTCCCCTAGACACCGGCTATCTGTCGAAGCTGGAGCTCATCTTCATCTTAAAACGCCTCAAGTCCGTGTACACAGCACAGGGCTGTTCAGTGCTGCTGATTGACTGACCAGCCCCAGGGGCCCTCTCCTTAGGGTATACCCTGAACCCAGGGCCGAGCAGCACCCTGCTTTGCTCTGAGATGCTCACCCAGCAAAGAAAGGGGTCTCATCTTTGAAGCCACAGAGGCCCCGTGTGTCCAGTGTAGCTCTGCACGTCAGGCTGCAGCCATCCTTGTGGCTTCTGACCTACACATCAAGCTAAGGCACCTTCCCGAGACCAGGGCTCCTGGAAGCCTGTGAGTTATCCAGAGTGGGGTTCACCTGTCACTGAAGAGAACCATGTTTCTGCCAGGCACGTGCCTACTCTTTCTCTCCCTAGACTTTCTGCGTGGGCACCTCTGTCGTAAACGCTGTAATCATCTCAGTGGCAGTTTAGCTCTTTATGATTTGCCCATTCAGCATGACTTTACCGTAACGGTAGGGTTAATAGTTACTCTTTTTTTTTTTTTTTTTTTTGGCATTATAGCTCTTCAGGCACCTTATATACATGATCTCATTTGCGTCTCATCATTGCTCTATAAGATGGGCATTATCTCCATTTAATTGATATGAAAACTGAAACCCCATACGTGGAGGGGGTGGACACAGGGGAAGCGCCTGTGTTGAGGTCTGTCTCATGGTGAGCGGCCCACAAGTGTCTGCTCCTCGAATCCTTGTTAACCTTACACCGCTGCCCTGATGGAGCGCCAAGGAACACAGAGCGGGCTGCCAGCCTGTCAGGGTCAGGAAGGGCTCATGACACGTGACCTGTGCCCTATGTCTAAAGGGTATCCTGGGCATTGGGTGATGCATCTGTGGAGGTCCAGAGACAAGAGAGATGGTGAAAGTGGGGAAGGCACACGGGAAACTCCAGAGAAGTTAGGTATTGTGATCAAGGTCACACAGCTTACCCATGGCGGAGCCAAACCCTGGCTGGCTGACATCAAAGCCTCGTCTCCTCCTATCACCTGCTGCTCTGCCTGGGGCCCTGAATAAGCCTCACCGTGGTCTCAGTTCAGGGAGGTGCAGCCCAGAGGCACCAGTGTTCAGGAATTTTGTGCATATAAAATGAAAGGCATATGAGGTGTTGGAGGGAACCAGCAACTGTAAATATTTGTGAGAACTCACAGGAAGCAAAAAAACCTTCCCGGAAATTCAGGCTTGCAAAACTCAGGCAAGTGGCCTTTCCTAACAGAGGCGTGCAAGGTAACAGTAGAAGTGACTCGTATCTGGGTTGATTTGGACACATACTCGATGGCTGGATCTACGAGGAGAGGATGTAAACTGGGATTACAGCACAGCCTTGCAAATGTACCAGTGCTTACCCCTGGGTACCAAGGGGTCCACCCACCTGCTTGTCTGTCCCCTCCGCCTTCCCACATTCCACAAATATTTCCCGGGGATGGGGGGTGTGAGTGGAGCATGGGCCTTGCTCTCCGGGCACAGCTGAGGACTCACTGTGCATTCGGGCATCCTTCAGAAAGGGGTGACGCAGCGAGTGTAAATCCTTCACAGTGCGCAGACCAAGGCCAGAAAGGTGACGTGAGTTATCGGAGGGCGTCCCCCCGTGAGAAGCAGTCAGGAACGCGTTCTCCTCTTAGGCCATCTCTGGCTCATACCAGTCAAGCCACCGAAAGAGGATTCAGTACACGCTGAATGAGTGGATGGGTTCTGAGTTCCCTCTAAAAATGAGAGTGTAAATGGGGAGGATAAGGGAAGGGAATAAGGCCTGTCTGCAGGCTCTCCCCCTCTGTCTTCCCTCCTGGCCACGGGAGCCACTCAGCCCAGAGTCTCCCTTCAGATCAGAGAAAACGTTTGCTCCTTGGGAAGGTCATGTCTCTGAGTGTACATCCACTGCCAAGCCCCAAGCACAAAGCCTTTCTATAGGAAACCTGGACAATGTCAGAATCCCCTTTGCTAGCGTTCTCAGAACCAAAGGGAAACAGAGCCCCCAGCCGAAGCCTCTGGAACTCTGGCTCCAGGCAAGACAGTCAAGAACTGGCTTGCCCCATGGTCTAGAGAGCTCAGGTGGTCTGCTGTCAGTTTTGGCCTGCAAATACGCTTCACACTGGCCTTATCCCCCTGGATAGACTGTCCAGGCCACTCACATGAGCCATTCACTCAATAAACCTATATTGAGCATCTGTTTCTTTATAGAAGCTGTGATCAACAACCCAGAGGGAACAGGGAATTTATACCCACTAGTGGGAGAAAGCAATGGCACCCCACTCCAGTACTCTTGCCTGGAAAATCCCATGGATGGAGGAGCCTGGAGGGCTGCAGTCCATGAGGTTGCTGAGGGTTGGACACAGCTGAGTGACTTCACTTTCACTTTTCACTTTCATGCATTGGAGAAGGAAATGGCAAGCCACTCCAGTGTTCTTGCCTGGAGAATCCCAAGGATGGGGGAGCCTGGTGGGCTGCCGTCTATGGGGTCGCACAGAGTCGGACACGACTGAAGTGACTTAGCAGCAGCAGAGGAAGAAAGGACATAAGTAGGCATGCTCTGGGAGATAAGGAAAAAGTACGCCGTCCAGGTTACCTGCTGTTAGCATTCAGCGGAGGAAAAGGGAACTTTGGGGAGGATAGATCAAGGAAGACTTTCTAGACGAGGTGGCAGTTGAGCCAAGCTGCAAAAAATAGAGTGGGTTTGGACCAGAGAATTCCTCACCCCCACAGGAGAATTTCCTTGTAGAAGCTGACACTTGAAAACTCATCATTTCTGGACTCTTGACAGTAAGTCTAAGCAGTTATCAAGCCAGAGCCCAGCATTCCACTCAGTCACAAAGCTGGGGTCTATAGGCTTACAGGCCAGCCTGTCCTGTCCCAGACGTTAGACACTTGCTCTCTCTTCACCGAGGGTCTTTTGCCTGCCTTTGGTTACAGACTGAGATGGTCAAGCAGCTATCTGTGTTGTGTGCAAAGGCACTATGGTTTGGTAGACAGAATAACGACCATGGGTTAATAAGGACCACTCACTAGTTTTGAAAGCCTCAGCTTCCTCTCGTGTAAAATGGGAATGATAATGAGACTGCCCTCTAGGGCCGGTCATGAGCATTAGGAAAGTTACCGTGTTGAAAGGGCACGCAGTATGTACTCAAATACATGGCAGCAACTATTAATATCCATTAGGTGAGATGCCAAGGGAAGGCTGACTGCTAAGGACGCGATGGGGCAAGGACCAGGTCAGCCTTCTCTGCTGGCCTCCTAATTACCACTGGGCAAAGTGCCCTGAACTGGGAGGCCAGGGATAGGGAGGGGCACTCAAGCCACCCAGGAGGCTGCATCTCCTGCTGGCTTCTATATCCAGGCTCCAAATGTCTCCATTAAAGTGCTGCCTGAAAGCAGGTGACCAAAACAAATGAACCTCCATAGTCTCGCTTTCCAGCTTCCTTGGTAGCTTAGACAGTCAAGAATCTGCCTCCAATGCAGGAGGCCCAGTTCAATCCCTGAGTCAAGGAGATCCCCTGGAGTAAGAAATGGCAACCCACTCCAGGATTCTTGCCTGGAAAATTTCATGGACAAAAGAGCCTGGCAGGCTACATCCATGGGATCTCAAAGAGTCAGACACATGAGCACACATGCACGCGTGCACACACCACACACATTCTCGCTTTCTCTGGTCCAAGGCCATGTTTCCTCTGAGTGGGACACTCTGCCTGTTCTACTGGCTGCCAGGATCTCTCCCTTCCCACCAAGGAGCATCTCTGTCAGACCAGGACCACCGCATATGGCACGTCTTCAGAGGGCACCATTCATGTTCTGTGGCCTTCCTGGAGACCGTCTTCACTGGAGTCGAAATGTTAGCTACTGTATGGCCCCAGCAGAGCTCTTGGGCTCTGAGACAAAGATGTGGCCAGACTGGAGGGTATGGGGAGGGAGCTGATGACAGATGAAGCTGGAAAGACAGGTGTGGATCAAATTCCAAAGAGATTGGTAGATGGGTGTGGGTTTTATCCTGAAAATAGCAGTTAGTAGGAAGGAATCCTGATCTGCTCCAATGGGTTTCTGTTTCTCTTCCCTTGTATTGCTACCCAGCCTCACTCCCACCAGATTTGCTTTGTAACTCGGCATAAAGGACTGGGTTACCTAAAAAGCAGGGCATCTTCTGCTAAGAATAATCATATCACTGATAGTGCCTCAGTCTTGATTGTGATGGTTTCCAGGAAGCTGTCTCCTGAGCCAAGGAAAAGCACAGCCTTTGCAATATCATACCCACCCGGGTTTAGGATCCTGTACTCACAAGCTCTCAGTCCCCTATGTGAGATACAGCATTCTCAAGAGGAGCAAATGACGTGGACTGCTTTGTAAACTGTGAACTTCAGGTGTATTTCCTTCCCATTGACTGTCTCATTTGATATCACTGTGGGTTTGTGGTTCCCTTACTGAACTCTTTCCCCCATTTTACAGTTGAGAAAACTGAGGTGCAAAGAGGTTATGTGACATGTCCGTGGTTATCTTGGTCTTAGATCTTTCTCTTTTTAAAAGCGTTTTTGTTGGAGTCTAGTTGATTTACAATGTTGTGTTAATCTCAGGTGTGCAGCAGAGTGAATCAGTTATACGTGGACATATATCCGCTCCTTCCCTTGTAGGTCACTACAGAGTTTTGAGTATAGAGCTCCCCGTGCTAAACCGTAGGTCATTATCAGTTATATATTTTACATATGTATGTATGTCAGTCCCAAATGTAAATTGGTACAAACTTTATGAAGAATAGTATGGAGTTTCCTTAAATAAGCATAGAACTACCATTTGATTCAGCAGTTCCACTCCTGGGCATATACCTGGAGAAAACCATAATTTGAAAAGCTACGTGCATCCCAGTGTTGATTACAGCACTATTTACAATAGCCGAGACACAGAAACAGCCTAGGTGTGCCTTGACAGAGGCATGGATGAAGATGGGGTACGTATACTTACCTGGCAGGGGAGATACCATGATCACGAGGATTTGGTACATATATCCAATGGAATATCACTCAGCCATAAAAAAGCCTTAGGCCTTTTGAAACTGAGGCAGTAGCCCCGATGACCTCTGAATTACCTTCAAGGCCAGTCTTCCCTCTTCTTGGAGAATGTGCTATTCATTCACAGGACAGTGAAGCTAATGTGCCAGATAGCTTCATTGTCCTATTCTGTAGAATCTAACTTTGACAGCTGTCCTGCATTCTGTCTCAATCGCTGTTGACTCAGATTGGCAGTGTTCCTTCTGGGGTGGCTGGCTAGGTTCACACCCATATACATCTTCTTACCAAATTTTCCATCAGCCCCACCCATGGTGTTCTCTTCTGTACATGCCTTCTCTTTTTTGCAATATGGGCAGGCTGAGAATTTTTCAAATCTTTTTGCTTAACAGTTCTTTCTTCATTTCATTTCTCTGTTCTCCCATTTTACTCTAAGCTGCCAGGAGGAACCAAGCCACTTCTTTAGCACTTGGCTTCAGGATCTTCTCAGCAAAATATCTAATTTTTTTGGCTCACAACTTCTACCTTCCACAAAACACTGGGACGTGAGCATAAGTCAGCCAAGTTCTTTGCCACCATGTAGCAAGGATCACCTTTTCTCTAGTGTTCCAGTAACATGCTCCTCCTCATTTCTGAGGCCTCATCAGAATTGCCTTTAATGTCCACTATTTCTATCAACATTCTGTACATATATGTTTTTGTATTCCCTAAAAATATGGATGGTTTCTCTATACATCTCTCCTTTTTTTTTTTTTTTTTTCTGAGCTCTCTCCAGAATCACATCTAACAGTCCCTCCACAGCAACATAGTCTTTTTTTTTTTTTTTTAAGCATGCACCTCAAAACTCTTGCAGACTCTACCCATTACCGAGTTCCAAAGATACTTCCACATTTTTTAGATATTTGTTCCAGCATCATCACACTGTTGGTTACCAATTTCTGTCTTAGTCAGCTTGGGCTGCTAAAACAAAGTACCATAGACAGAGTAACTTAGACCACAAGCATTTATTTCTCACAGTTCCAGAGTCTGAGAAGTCCAAGATCAAGGTGCAGGCAGATTCAGCATCTGGTGAGAGGCCTCCTCCTGATATGAGGATGGCCACCTTCTTGCCATGTCTCCACGTGGTGCAGAGAGAGAGTGCTAGCTCTCTGGGCTCTTTTTCTAAGGGCACTAATCCTGTCGTGAGGACTCCACCCTCGTATCTTTATCTCAACCTCATTACCTCCCAAGAACCCCACCTACAGATACCATCGAATTGGGGTTAGGTGTTCTACTTATGAATTTTGAAAGTGAAAGTCGCTCAGTCCTGTCCCACTCTTTGTGACCCCATGAAATAGTCTTGGAATTCTCCAGGCCAGAATACTGGAGTGGGCAGTCATTCCCTTCTCCAGGGGATGTTCCCAACCCAGGGGTCAAACCCAGGTCTCCTGCATTGCAGGCAGATTCTTTACCAGCTGAGCCACCAGGGAATTTTGGAGGGATCTAAATGTGCAGTCCACAACAATGGTTATGTGATTAATACGTGGCAAAATCTAGAATGGAACCCAGTTTCCTGACCTTCTTTACCCTCATAACACCCTTAGCTTCCAAAGCCCAGGCTTCCTGTGAGCATAGCTTAGCGGATGGTACTTAAGATGGTACTCCAAGTACTTAGAAGGAGTAAATAAAATATAAATATTTATATATAAATAAAAATTTATATGAATATATAAAATATATATAAATAAAAATTGTATCTTAATTGCTTCATCTGTAAAATGAAATGCACACAATACCTGCTTTGTAGTGGGTTGTGGGAGCCTGGTGGGCTGCCGTCTATGGGGTCGCACAGAGTCGGACACGACTGAAGCGACTAAGCAGCAGCAGCAGCAGCAGTGGGTTGTGAGGATTAGCTGAACTAACTCAGGTAGGCTCGGAATAGTGCCCGGCACATAGGTGGTGCTCCAGAAGTGTAAGCGGTGCTTTCTAACTGCCACCCCCACCCCAGACACCAGCATGGCTCATTCCCTTTACTCAAAAGCCCATCACTGACCATCCGATCTAAAGCTTCATCACTGCCCCAGCATACACAGGCCACAGCCTCCTTCCCAGCTTTGTGTGTTCTCAGATTTATCACCATCTTGGTAAACTACATATATATACATATGTTTGCTGTGCTGTGCTTAGTCATTCAGTCATGTCTGACTCTTTGCAACCTCATGGACTGCAGCCCGCCAGGCTCCTCTGTCCATGGGGATTCTACAGGCAAGAATACTAGAGTGGGTTGCCATGCCCTCCTCTAGGGGAATCTTCCCAACCCAGGGATGGAACCCAGGTCTCCCGCATTGCAGGCGGATTCTTCACCATCTGAGCCACCAGGGAAGCCCAAGAATACTGGAGTGGAAAGCCTATCCTTTCTTTAGGGGACCTTTCCGACCCAGGAATTGAACCAGGGTCTCCTGCATTGCAGGAGGATTCTTCACCATCTGAGCTACCAGGGAAGCCCAAACTATATATATATATATATATATATATGTATATATAGTTTACCGAGATGGTGAATATATATGTATATATGGGCTTCCTTGGTGGCTCAGACGGTAAAGAATCCGCCTGCAATGCAGGAAACACAGGTTCGATCCCTGAGTCAGGAAGATCCCCTGGAGAAGGGAATGGCTACCCACTCCAGTATTCTTGTCTGGAGAATTCCATGGACAGAGGAGCCTAATGGGCTACAGTCCCTGGGGTCACAAAGAGTTGGCCATGACTGAGCAACTGACACTTTCACTTTCATACATAGGTAAGTATGTATATGATTTGTTTACCTCATTTGTTTCATTTGCTGTGTAATCTTACATATAATTAGTGATATCCAAATCTTATCATGCCTCTGAGTCACCTGGAGGGTTTGTAAGTTCAGATTTCTTCGCCCCACTCAAAGGTTCATGATTCAGTAACTCTGGGTCAAGACCTAAGAATTTTCATTTTTAGCAAATTCCCAGGTAATATTGAAGCTATGGGTTCTGGCCGTAGCCTAAAAGTATCAAAGAAACAGTATTAAGTCCGTGACATGTGTTGTTGTTTAGTCACTAAGTCATGTCTGACTCTGCAACCCCAGGGACTGCAGCACGCCAGGCATCCCTGTCCTTCAGTGTCTCCCAGAATTTGCTTGAATTCAGGTCTATTTAGTCGATGGTACTATCTGGTCTTTTTTTTTTTTTTTTTTAATCTTTTTTGTCTATCTCTCTAACTCAGATATAAGCTCAGTGAGGATAGGACTTTTGTCTGCTTTGCTCCCCAGCACCTAGAGTAGCAGATACTCAGTAAATGCCTGTCGAACACTTGTTTATTGACTGCATGATTGTGCCCAGTTGGCCAGTGCCCACGGCTGGCGTGGGGCTTCCTGGGTAGCTCAAACAGTAAAGAATCTGCCTGCAACGTGGGAGACCTGGATTCTATCCCTGGGTTGGGAAGATCCCCTGGAGAAAGGCATGGCAGCCCACCCCAGTATTCTTGCCTGGAGAATCCCATGGACAGCGGAACCTGCAGGGCTACAGCCCATGGGGTCGCAGAGTCAGACACATCTGAGCGACTTGCTCTTTTCACGGCTGGCCTGGCTGCTCCTGCGTAGCCCCCATGTAGTCCCCGTGGGGCCATCCTCACCTTGCTGACCGTGTGTGTTTGTGCCCTAGATCACCCGGGCGGCCTGCAGAACCATTCTCGACTCCGGACACCGCCACCTCCGCTCTCGCACGCCCACACCCCCAACCAGCACCATGCGGCCTCCATTAGCTCCCTGAACCGGGGCAACTTCACTCCGAGGAGCAACCCCAGCCCGGCGCCCACAGACCACTCGCTGTCTGGAGAGCCCCCCGCCGGCAGTGCGCAGGAGCAGACCCACGCCCAGGACAACTGGCTGCTCAACAGTAACATCCCACTGGAGACCAGGTGCGGGGTGTGGGGCAGGCTGGGGCCCTGAGAACAGGAGACGGCCGGGCTGAGATCCCCAGGGCTCTGGGGCCCTGGCGGGGCTGTGCTGCTTGCCCACCACCTGGCCTGTCCTGGGCAGCAGGGTCCCAGGGATCCGACTCTCTGGCTGCCAGAGAGAAGGGCCATGGGATGGAAGGGAGAGAGCACTGGGGCTTGGGAATCAAGCAGCTCTGAGGTTCAGGGCCACCCTGCTGCTCACTGAAGGTGTGAGCTTGGTCAGGCCTCCCCTCTGCGCCTCCCTTCACTACACCACAGGGCTGCCGCTGGGTAGAAAGCACTGTTGTAACAGTAGGTGAGAGCTGCTGTGTCTAAGCAGGCTGGCATGTGGCAGAGAGCAAGCTCCCAGGGTCTGATTTGGGCCCACACCTCCGCCATTCCCTTCCGTGGTTCGGTCCCCCTCTGCCTGGCGTGGCACCTGCGTGGTGCCATGGGGACCACCTGGGGACGAGGCAGGAGCAGCCAGTGGGTAGGTGGCTGCTCAGTGACCATCTCCCCTGCCTGCCTCTCCTCCTCCCCTGTTGGCCTAGCCCCTCTATCCCCAAAGCCCTAACAAGCCCTAACATGGATGTATTCGAGTGTGTGTGATAAAATAGTAATCCTCACAACTTGATGAAGTAGGTATTATTATTGTGATCCCAGCTGACAGGTTTGGAAGCTAAAACTCGGGATAGGTGTCTAGTTTGGGTCCCATCACAGTCCATGCACAGCTGAGATTTGAACCCAGGAGCCCCAGCTCCTGGGTATAGGGCCATCTCCCTGCACCCCCACCACCTGCTGCTGGGCTGGACTCTGCCTCTCCTTTCTCCCAGCCTCCTAGGATGCTCCTTTCAGCTCAAGGATCTCAGTCAGCCTCAGTTTCTAGCTGTCTTCCTTCCCTTTGCTACATCACTATTTTTCCCAAGTAGAGATGATTCTTTTAAGATTGTGAAAACCATACAAGCCCACTGGGGAAAGCACAGAAAGATATAAAGATGAAAATTAGACGCACCCGCCAGCCTGCCACTCTGAGACACGTGCTCTTGACTTTGGGGGACGTAGCCTTTCTCTACTTGCTCTGAACCGAGGACAAAGTGTCCCAGGCTGGACGTTTGGAACCTCTTACTCTTCTGCCCTATTTCTCAAAGTAGTGGGAAACAGAGATTTTAGCCTCTCAAATCCCTGTTCCTTATCTGGGAAGAGCACAAAAGTCATGTCACATTTAAGGAAGTGAAGTTAATCCACACATGGGAAGCGGACCCATCTGACTGTGCCTGGCACATGGCTGTGATACTCCCACCTTGAACTCGTGGGTCCAGTGAGAAAAAACCAGCATCCTTTTGTGTCTTTTCACCCCTCGTACAGTCATTTTTGCCTAAAGCACATTTCTCATAGGTATGGCCTAACCCCTTCCCCAGTCTCTTAATTAATATGTCTGTTGACAGCCTTTAAAATCATGTGTGACTTTTCCCTGCGTGCTTCATTTGCTCTCTTCATGGACAGAGTCAGATAATTGTGTGCCTTCCTGAGCAGAGTAGCTTAATTAGATCCCCAGTATTCCCAAAGTGCTTGCTGAATGACAGCGCACGATCAAAGGAAGCCAGCAAGTAATCAATGGCTCTCGTTCTCTGAACGGAGTGTGGCAGCCACTCCCTCTGCTTAGATGTTTGTGTTTCTCACATAGCATCAAAGTAGGTGGTTCTCCAAGTTTCTTAAGGGATAGGAAGACAGAGGAGAGGACCAGCAGCAGGGTCGGTCTCCTGATGGCTCTTGGAGATATGAGGGTGGTCCCAGCTTAACTCTCCTGCCTGTTCAGCCAGTGCCCACGTGCCCTCTGTCCTCCCACTTCCACTGCTCAAACCACAGGAACTTTGTTTTCTCTCTTCTTAACCCTTTATCATTCAACTGATATTTTATAGAGCACTTAGGAAATAGAAATAAGCAAGAAAAGAAAGCTACCCATATCTACCACCAGATGGTAATCATTATTAACATGTTGGCATATGCTTGTGTTTATGTAACATTTTCTTGTTTATCTAAATCCATACACATATATAACATAATATTGTAAATTTAATATTCAGTGTATGTGTATATTGATGAGTGTATACATATGTGTATTATCAGTATTTCAGCAAAACCTTGGGCCTCACATACCCCTGTGCCTTTGCACATATTCTTTGCACAACTCTCTGCCAGAGTCACCCTCCTCCTTCCTTCTTGGTCTAGCAAAGTCCTACTTGTCCTTGAAGACCCAGATGAAATGTTGGAGGAAGGCTTCATCTATGACCGCAGAGTTCTGTGCATCTAAAAATAGCCTGAAGCTGGGAGAGTTGCCTAGTACAGTGGATAAGACGATCAGAATTCTGGCTCTTAGTCCCAGCTGGTCAACAGCACAAAACCAACAAGGTAGAGTTTGTGAGGGAGCCATGTCAAGTCTGGGAGATAGGATCACAGGTAGCTGACCAACTTGGTGAGGTGGGAAGGATGCAGGCTTTATAGATCAGATGGATGTAGACGCCTACCTTGGCTTCAGCGCTTCCTGGCTGGGAAAATTCCTTAACATCTTTGAACCTTGATGTCCCCACCTGTAAATTGGGATAAGATGTCATATGTCTTAGCTTGGGAGCTAATATATGAGCACACCGCACAGTGCCTGGCATTAAAAGACATGCCATAAAAGTTGTTTCCCTTTTTCTCCCATGTGTATCTGCTCCCCATATCAACCCTGTGAAGAAAAAGTCATTCAAAAATATGTATTAAGGTGCTGCTCACCAGAGGAGTTGAGAGGAAATTGTGGGTTCTCTGTCTTCTTTACTTTGAAACAGTGAGTTTGACCCTGACATTTTGAGGGCACAAGTTGTTCAAAGCACAGGTTTAAAGGTCAGATGCATCCTATGATCAGACCCTCACCCCAGTGCTCACTAGCTGCGGACCTAGACCTTACAAGTCTTCGTCTCTACAGGGGAGAAAGTGCTAGTGAATTCCTGTTCTGATGATCTATTGCTGCATAACCAACTACCCCAAGACTTAGTGGTTTAAAGACCATCAGTTGATTGTACTTCACAGCGTGAGTTGAGAGTTCAGGAAGAGCTCGGGTGGGCTGGCCCTCTGCTCCACATGGGGTAGACGGGAGGCGGTTGTGGTGTCTGGCTGTTGGCTGAGCTGGTCTGAAGGATCCAAGATGGCTTCACTCATGTGCCTGACACCCTGGGGGAGACCGCTGGGAAGCTGGGCTTAGGTTGGGGGCGCCCTCTCCTTCTCGTATGGTCTCAGGGTGTCTCTCCACGTGGCAGCTCAGGGCTCCACTGTGCTGAGACAAGAAGCCGTTGATCATCCTAATATTAGGCTTGGCCTGGAACTGGCATGGTGTCACTTCTGTCATATTCTGTTGGTCAGAGCAGTCGCGGGCCAGCCAGCTTCAAGGGAGAGACAATAGACCCCATTTCTCAAAGCGAGAAGAGCTGAGAATTTTCATCCTCCTTGAGTCTACCATACTGCCTCATCAAGATGTTGGAGCAGTTACAAAAATAATGTCTGCATAGGTTTTAGCACACGCGCATGCTCAAGGGCTTATCATGTAGTTATTTGTTGTCCAGTAAATATTCAGCAGTGACTACTGTGTGCCAGAGAACAGACTCTAGCAGTAGGCTAGAGATCAGCACCGGAAATGTGTTTTAACTGCCTTGCCTCAGGATCCCCCAGTACACAACACAGCCTTGCCGCCTGATGGGGGCTCGATAAATATTAACATACAAGCGAAATGGTGTGAATGAATGATGGAGCAAATGAATGGATATGTACACTCACCTGAGGCCTGAGCAGGGCGCAGGGGAGACGTCCCAGGGGCCCTGGTGCCAGGGGACAGCCTGGTGAAGAGCAGGAGTCCCCGGGGAGAGGCAGGGAGGAGAGGCGGGCCGGGGGAGACACAGACTCAGCTCAGCCCAGGGAGCCCCAGAGAGCAGGGCCTGTTTGAGACGGCCGCCCTGAACAGCTTCGCCAAGGACCACCAGCTGGGCCTCCCTCCTGATGCCAGAGAAACAGCCACAGGCCCCTCCCTAATTGTCACACCGAGTCTTGGTTGAGGGCGAAAATAAATAGCGGAGCAAATAGCCTCACAGCTAGTAGAGTGACCAGGAGGGGTTTCTCTTGCATGCCGGCAGGAGAAAAGAGGCTACCAGGACAAAGAAGAGGAAGGACTTGATTGACCTGTTCCTTTCCCTGCCCCGCCCCGCTATGCCACTGGCACCCCCCAGGGTGACCGAGGCCCCCAGGGAGGAAGGAGATGAGATCTAGCTGTGCTCCCCAGAACTGGGCTGCGATGTTGCTTTAAGCCCTGCAGGTGCGACTGTGGTCCATTCTGGTGGGAACCACGTGTTGAGAGTCCCCTAAAACCCAATCCCCTTCTTTCACCGTCTGAGGCATCAGATGTGTGATTGAGTTCACAGGGCCTGCCTGATGAATAACCCGACGGGCTCCTGTCGGATAAAGGGGAAGCCAGAGCAGAAGGTAGCCAGACCTCAGCTCTAGCTCATCTGATCGCAGGCCTGGTCTAAGAGCCTGGGGCCCACTCCGCAGCCACACTCCACTGGGGGAACAGCCATGCCCACCCCCAGAGATGGGAGGCCATCCCCTGGTCTCCAGCCCAGCTCTGACGCGCTTCCCAGAAGGGTGCACGGTGTCTCCTGGTGCTCCAGGCCAGCTTCTGAGCACTGCTGGGAGCTGACGGAACCCCACAGACTCTGTCATTTGGTGGTTCGGTCACAGACATGACACAGCCACTGCCACGCAGGAAACACAAGGTCTAGTGAGGGAGGCAGACCTATAAGTGAAGGAAGGTAGGCAGGGCTGTCTGCATAATGCTCTGACCAGGGAAGCCTCCCAGCAGAGAGGACGGTGGGACCGCCCCCTCCCCTGCTTAGAAGCACCAAATAATAAGCATAACAAACATGAAGAGAGTCCATACTGAGTGTGCTAATGAGCTCCCAATCAGGGAAGCTCATTAGAGACTCAGTGCCCAGGGTTTTATTGAGGGCTGGTCACATGGACACCTCACCTCCTGCCTGGCCTGTATCCAAAATCCAGACTCCCAGAAGGAAGGCAGGTGTTCAGCATAAACCCTGGTGTTTATGCAAATAGTTGAGGCTCAGTGAGTCAGTCCCTCTTATCAGTTGATGGTGGGAACCTGCCTGAACCCTAAGTTCCCAGACACCAGACAAGCAGACACACCAACCTTAGAAGCATGCCTTTAAAAGGATAGCTGTCAGTACTGCCATCTCAGTTCTTCTGCACTCCTCTGCTATCTAAGCTCTTCTGCACTTAGCTCTTATTACCCTCCTCACTGGAGAAGTGAAGAATCTGAAGAACAGAAAACTTAAGAAACTTATCTAAGGAGCCACAGCCAGTGAAGGGCAGGGCCACGATCCATACCCGGGCCAGCCTACTCGGAGTTTCTGCCCCAACCACGGTCCAGTGCTGCCTTTCTGATTATTACAGGTAGCGTCCTGGGGCATGTATGAGTGGAATTTCAGGGGAGAAAGGAATTCTGAGATGAGAGTCATGCAAAGGCCGGGAGAGAACTTGGATTTTGGGGGAGAGGGCTAAGAGTTGGCTGAAGTGGGAGCTGCAGGGCTTCCCTGTGGAGCTGACAGTAAATAGGGATCAGTGACCCTTGAGTTCCATGAGCAGGAGGACACACTTTACCCTGTGGGCCTGGGGCCTGGAATGGTAGACGTGTCCTGCCTGTCCTGCTTTATCGGCGGCTGTCCCAGGGCCCTGTGGGTAGAAACCTGGTCCAGGACAGTGGGCTTGTGGTGAGAAGACGGGCTGTGGAACGGGGTGGTCCCAGAAGAACCACTGGCCACTGTAGCTCCCCACCCACTTCCTCTCCCAAAGCCCTGTCTTCTGTGTTTGGGAGGCAAGCTCAGCCAGCCCTGGGTGAAAGAGATGGAACTCCGCTTCAGGCAGCTCAGAGACTGATCCCAGGCCTTCCCCCTCAGGCTTCGAAGGGAGCCAGTCCCCTCTCCTCTCTATGAGGAGCTCTAAGTACAGTGCCCTCTCCAAGCCCTTGGCTGCTCTTTCCTGATAGGCAGCTTGATGAGGTCGGAGAGATCTAGGTTTGAGTCCCATCTCTAGCTTTTCATTGCTGTGTGATCTCAGGCAGTCTCCTAACCTCTCTGGGTCTCAGCTTCCATATCTGTAAAATGAGTTAACAACACCCAGCTATGAGAGGGTCAGATGAATCTGGCGGCCATACCTGAGCTCCCAGCAGCAGCGAGCTGGAGACCCGGCAGGACTGTGACCCAGGGAGGGCTCAGCAGCTCAGGGTCCCCATCAGGAAACCCTCATCACATTTATGTTTCAAAAGAACCAGAAACCCAGATGTTGTGGGCAGAGGTAGACACAAAATGTACTGGGGACCCTTGAACTGGGCATTGGGACACCGGAGCTTTCATTCCAGCTCTGCCACTGACTTGCTATGTGGGTGGGAGTAGGACATGTGTCTCTCTGGGCCTTGGTTTTCTCAGAGTCAGATGAGACCTAATAAATTGACCCAGAACTCAGTTTTGAAAGTATGGAATAAGGCTTGTTATTTTAAGGCAAAGGCTTCCCAGGTGAAACAGTGGTAAAGAAACCGCCTGCCAATACAGATGATGCAAGAGATGTGGGTTCAATCCCTGGGTAAGGAAGATCCCCTGGAGAAGGGCATGGCAACCCAGTCCAGTATTCTTGCCCAAAGAATCCCCATGGGTAGAGGAACCTGGCAGGCTACGGTCCACGGGGTCACAAAGAGTCAGACATGACTGAGCACACACACAGAGCACAGTTCAAGGCAAAGTAGCATCTGAATGGGCAGCATTTCAGCAAGTGCGCATGTACCCCCAGGTTCCTGAGTGATCTAAACGATTGACCTCGGAGTTAGTGTGGATGCTGATGCTCTCTCAGGAAATGACACGCACTCTGTCCCTCTAGAGACCCTTTTCTGTCGTGTTGCCTTTTCCCCTGTTTGAATGGATCTGTACTTTCAGGAGGTAGTTGCCCATTCTCTCTCTCTCTTTAAAAGTTTCCTTTAAAATTACAAAATTAAAATGGCTCTTATTCCAGACACTGGAAAATCCCCACTGTTAACGTTTTGATCTTTATCCTTTGTCCCTTTTCCCTGAATATATTTACTTGCTACTGATGCATCCCCTGGAGAAGGAAACGGCAACCCACTCCAGTATTCATGCCTGGAAAATCCCATGGAGCAAGGAGCCTGGTGGGCTACAATCTATGGGGTCGCAAAGAGTCAGACATGACTGAGCGACTTCTGTGTTGTGTGTGTGTGATGCATCTTAAAGATTAGATTTGACGGTCTAAGAGCACAGTCCTCAGCTAGTGATACAGGCCAGACCCCGTGTGTCCTGGTGAGTGTGCCACGTGGCCACTCTCAGGCCCCAGGAAGGCAGCAAGAGCTCAGCTCTGGGGTCCCTGGACAGGGGAGTGAGGGCCTGCCCAGGCTGGGCGGTATAGACTATGAAAAGACTGCAGATGTCCTCCTGAAATGCAGGGAATAGAGGAAATAATAATAAAACACCCCCTGTGCTACCCTCAATTAAACACCAACTACATGCTCACGATATGCCAAGCACACTCCCCTTGGTATACCCCATCACCCGCAGTAGTCAGCAAATATTTGAGTTCTTTCTACCATCTGTCAGGCACTTGCAGGCCAGGGGCTGAGAGAAGCAGACCTTCCTCATCTCAGGGCCTGTGTGCTTCCCACTGGGTCACACGACCTCCCATCAGAAGGCCTCCCTGCCTGGGGGCAGAAATGGGGCCACTCCGAGGGACTTCCGCTCCCCTGTGGGAACTCTGGGCTCTGTGGGATGCCCCAGGGGTGGCTTCCAGAACCGGCTGCCACCCAGATTGCTAGGTATCCCCCACCACGGTGGTACTCAGAGGCTCGGCTGCAAAACAGTGCTGTCTGAGCCCCTACAGTCCCTGGGAAGGCCAGTGGAATGGCGCTCTGAGACAGTACTTAGAGCCCCTCCTTTGCGAGTCTGTGGGGCTGGGCAGGAGCAAAGCCACAGGCTGGGCAGGTTATGGGCAGAGAGAGCCTGAACGGGCCTGAGCTCCGATGGCAGACAAACTCAGGCTTCAGTCTGGCTCTGCCACTTGCTTACTATATGATAGAACCTTGGGACTTCTCCAGGCCATGCCATGCATGCCAGCCTACAAAACAAGGATGCAGTGGAGACTTTGCAGGGTTGTTGGGGAAGAAAGATTTACACTGGATAATAGTTGCACAGCTCTAGACAGTGGGAAGTATACAGTGGATCTAGGGTGCGTGCATACTAAGTTCCTCGGTCCTGTCTGACTCTTTGCAACCCTGTGGACTGTAGCCCGCCAGGCTCCTCTGTCCATGGGATTCTCCAGGCAAGAATACTGGAGTGGGTTGCCATGCCCTCCTCCAGGGGATCTTGCCAACCAAGGATCGAACCCACGTCTCTTAGGTCTCCTGCATTGGCAGGCAGATTCTTTACCCCTAGCACCACCTGGGAAGCCGAGATGTAGGTTAGGTAGCCACTGTTATGGCTAGCCTTGGTATTTCTGTAACCTTTGCCTAAACTTTGAAAATACTTCCAACATTCCTCAGTTGTTCCTATAGCAACCTGTGAGTTTAGCAGTATTAGCCCCATTTTACAGATGCAGTAGTATAAGATTAGAAGAGGTTACAGTGTCTACACAAAGTCACACAGCAAGAATGCGGCAGAAAGGGGGCTTGAATTTAGTTTTCCAGTTCTCAAGATCTGGTCAAAGTCAGAAAGATAGTCTCTGGCAGGGCTGGCCCCAAAAGGTGACTTTCTGCAGTCAGTCCTTCCCTGAGGCACAGACAGCAGGGGGTATCTGCCACGGGCTTGCTCAAAACAATTCAAATGAGGAGGCAGCAACCCTGAAACATCGGGAAACAAGACCCCACGCACTTGTGTGTGAGTGGCGTCACTTAGCGGGCACAGTTGAGACCAAAGTGGCGAGTGTGTCGACCTTCATTCTGGGTCCCAGAAGGCTGCAGTCCATGTGGGGGACGAAAGAGCCCCCCGTCTCTGTGGAGCTCTGTCCCTGCCAATCAGTCATCACCCAGGTCCCCGCACTGCCAAAGGACCCATTCCCTGCTCTGTACATTGGGGACGACACTGCCTTCCTTGTACCGTGCCTCTCTTAAAGACCTGAGATAAATGGATCTCATGCGCCTAGCTCAGCACATAAGCCATAATCAGTCTTCGCCAGTCAGAGATGCGATGTGATGCACACAGCTGGCAGACCTACAGGTTTGTATGGAGGGTGCTCCCTCCAGATGCTCTGGGCCAGGCAGGCCCTGGGCACCGGGGGCTTGCCCACAGCCCCCTCGCCTGGAAACCACGCCCCGCTGGTCTCATGCCCCGCTGCACCAGTCAGCCACTGTCTGTGTTTCTCTACTCTCCCCTTCATCGATGCATGACTCATGGCTTCATTCATGTCTCCATGTGTGTGTAGAAACCTAGGCAAGCAGCCATTCCTAGGGACATTGCAGGACAACCTCATTGAGATGGACATTCTCAGCGCCTCCCGCCATGATGGGGCTTACAATGACGGGTAGGTGACGTCCCCATGCTCCTCCCCTCTGTGTGTGCTCTCCCTGTGGCTCCTGCTCTTGCATGCTGACCCTGAGACCTTTCCCTGGGACCTCCTGGGGGAAGTGATGAGGCCATGTTGCATGCCCATCCCCAAGTCTGTGTTCAACTTGCATGAGTTTATCTTTGGAGTACCCTATCCCCCAGCATATTAACAGCAGTCTTGTTAATATGGTGCTCCCAGCATCTCATTGGCTGCCTCTGACATCCGGAAGCCATCTCATGTAGCCGCCTCTATGCAGCACAAGCCCTGTGTTGTATGTATGCTGGCCCTGGTGTTGTATTCTGTGGCCCGAGGCCTCTTGCACCCCAGCAGGGTACAAGATCCCTCTCAGTCTTACCTTCTTCCCTAAGACTTTGGGGGCATGCGGTACAACCAATGCACCTCGTTTCCCAGGCCCTGTCCCAGTCTTCCCATGGCCGTGGTTAAAGACAGGCTGTGGAGGATTTCCTGGCACCTAGTTTGGCCACAACCATGTGCTTTGACCTTGCCATGCTGCCCTCAAGGCTATGGCCAGGCTGCAGGACACAGTTGCCTGTCTGTCCTCTGCCGCAGCTGTTACCAGGGGCCTGGAAGGCAGCAGACTGGCTTCTGAGCAGAGTTCTTTGAAGGCATTTGCTGCCATTCGCTGTGTAACAGCCACTAAGGGACTCTTGACCTTGGCAGAGTTTAGTAGTGGTTTCTTGGTTCCCACCCCTACCAAAGTGAAAGTGAAACTGAAAGTCACTCAGTCCTGTCCGACTCTTTGCAACCCCGTGGAATATACAGTCCATGGAATTCTCCAGGCCAGAATACTGGAGTGCATAGCGTTTCCCTTCTGCAAAGGATTTTCCCAAACCAAGGATCGAAGACCCAGGTCTCCCGCATTGCAAGCGGATTCTTTACCAGCTGAGCCACAAGGGAAGCCCAAGAATACTGGAGTGGGTAGCCTATCCCTTCTCCAGAGGCTCTTCCCGACCCAGGAATCCAACGGGGGTCTCCTGCAGTGCAGACAGATTCTTTACCAACTGAGCTATCAGGGAAGCCCAACTCCCTCTAAAAAAAAAAAAAAAAAAAAGTTGGTATTCCATTCCTCCACCATGGTATAAAAGCAAAGGATGTATTGGAGGGAGAGGAAAAGCTGGCGGTTTCATAATCTCTGGGGGAGGGGCGGGGGTTGAGGGCAGAATAGGATTTTAGGCGTTTTCCAAGTTACTGCAATAATTTTAGAAGACATCTAGTTCCTTCACCAAGAAAACAGCATCCCATCCCCCCGTGGCTTCCCAGGAAAAGGATCTCGGCACCCAGCCTTCTGTCCAGCTGGGGTGGGTTCCCCATGGGAGGGCTGTCCCACCCGTGTTTTCGTGGAAACGTGTCTCCGTGTGCCCTGTTCTGTGGTCCGGCACATGATTTTCCTTTTTCTCTGTCCCTCCGTCTCCTCCGTGGCGGCTCGCTCTCTCTCTCTCCGTCTCTCTAGGCTCTTCTGCATGCTTCTTCCACCACTGCCTCCACCCTCAGGTCAGTGTGGGCTCCCGGGGTGCCGGCTAACCCTGCCGCCCCCGGCTTCTCTCCGTCCACAGGCACTTCCTCTTCAAGCCGGGAGGCACCTCCCCGCTCTTCTGCAGCACGGCGCCGGGCTACCCGCTGACGTCCAGCACGGTGTACTCGCCGCCGCCCCGGCCCCTGCCCCGCACCACCTTCTCCCGCCCGGCCTTCAACCTCAAGAAGCCCTCCAAGTACTGTAACTGGAAGTGCGCGGCCCTGAGTGCCATCGCCATCTCGGCCACGCTGGTCATCCTGCTGGCGTACTTTGTGGGTAAGTAACCCCCCCGCCCTGGGGTCCCTGGGGGCCCCTTTGGCCCAGAGGGCAGAGACCGAGACACCTGTGGGCGTTCAGAGCTTGCAGGGTGAACCGTGCGGGCCAGGCACCCTGGGCCGGCCGGTAACAACACCCCCTGCACCTCAAGACTGTTAAGGGGGGCTCTGGGACCGTCCCCTCCTCCTGCATGTACACCAGGAAGGTGGTGTGCGTGTACATCCTGGATGTACATCCTGTCGGCCCCCTTGTGTGATGGAAGCCTGGCATCGGGCACCAGCACTCAGGACTGGCTTTTGAGGTGGTCGTCTGTGACATGACTGTCACGGGTGGTAGTCGCTAGAAATGAAGTGGCAAGCTGGGAGGCTCGACAGCAGGCTGGCCTCTCCTGTGGGTACCACACTGCTGCAGCGAGGAGCAGGGAGGAGGCCGCGGGCCCTGGGGCTGGAGGGAAGCTGCCACAGAGTGGGCTGTGCTGACCTCAAGCCAGGAAAGCGGGTCTGAAGGTGAGGGTCTGGCCGGGCCTTCCGGGGGAGCCGAGGTCCAGTGGGAGACCGCGGTTGGGAAGGGCCCCCGTGAGCGGTTGGCACTGGCTGAGGGGGCACACAGGCCGGGGGCGGCACAGACCAGCCTGCCTAGCTGACCTCAGGGCTCCTACTGTGTAACACGCTCCTCTAGGCCCACCGCCGTGCCTGCGACACCCCCACTGCACGCTCTTCTGATGTGTTTGCAGCACAGTCGGGTGTCCTGCTTCCGACCCCTGCCTTTGGTCTCTGGTCTGCTCCCAGGAAGGATGTTACTCCGGAGAGAGGCGTAGAGTCCGCTGCCTCTCTGTAAAGCAGCCTGTTAGTAACGGCATCCACCAGGGTTGGCTTAACCCTCTGTCCTTCCCAACCTTCAGATTCTATCATTCTAAGATGTACGGTAGGTGAGGCCAGCTTCAGAAGGCCTGGAATCCACGCTCAGGCATTCTGAGATCCTTCTGTTAGCAAAGGAAACCTGGCTGTGTAAACCCAATAAATAGATATGAAACTCACTGGCAGAAGCCAGAGGAAGGCAGAGCGCTGCCCACTGTGGAAAAGGACTCTGTGACAAGCAAAGTCACCATGGACGGGAGAGGACTGTCCTGAGGTAGTGAGCACTATCGCAAGGAGTGATGGATAGAGCGTGGCTCCCGCTGGTTTGGGAGGAAGAGACTCAAGCCTGAATGGGGGTCTGGGTGATGTAGGCTGTAAAGTCACTTCGCTCTCAAGATCTTTAAGTAAAAACAAGTAATCAGGAAGATGATAACCCTCCGAACAAAGACTCCTTAAGCACCTGGAGCTGCAGTAAGCCTTTTCTGGCATGTCGGGTCTCTTCGCTTGTGAAGATTGGGTTGGAGAATCTCGTGGCATCGAGATCAGGTTGGCATATGTGTTTATCTGCTCTTCTGTCTGATTGATTAGCTGTGGCCGCCTTGAAAAGCGGTGCTGAGAAGCCTCCCCAGGCTTCCTTCAGACTCCGTGGAAGAGTCTGTGACTGATGGCTGATGTCTGTTGTGGTCACAGGAGTGGAGAATATTGATGACAAACCAAGTATTAGCCACCCCTGCTCTGGGTCGTTGGGTGAAAAGGAACAGCCAAACTGGGAGCAGTCAGCTCCCAGCCAGGTTCTGCAAGAGCTTCAGAATTGATCTAGATTGGGTTACCGGGGAGGCTCGTGGGGTTCCAAGCGCGGCCACCTGGCACAGCAGTTTGTCCGTGGCATCGCCAGGACTGTGACCCCACCGACCACTACCACAGCCCTTGCTTTTTACTGACATTATTATATTTCATAGATGAGTTGACCTTTTTTTTTTTTTTTTGGCTAATCCCAAACTCCTAATTTACCCCCCTCCCCACCTTTCTCCTTTGAGAACCATAAATTTGGTTTTTTAAATTTATTTATTTTTATTTGAAGGATAATTGCTTTACAATATTGTGTCGGTTTCCGTCGTACATCAACATGCATCAGCCATAAGTATATACATGTCCCCTCCATCTTGAACGTCCCACCTCCCACCCCATCCCACCCCTGTAGGTTGTCATGGAGCCTCAGTTTGAGTTCCTTGAGTCATACAGCAAGTCCCCACTGGCTGTCTGTCTTACATATGGCAGCGTACACGTTTCCATGCTACTCTTTCCATCCGTCCCACCCTCTTCTCCCCGCCGTGCCCACACATCTGTTCTCTATGTCCATGTCTCCAGTACCGCCCTGCAAACAGGTTATAGATAAGAAGGCTTTTGAACAAGCAGCATCACTGTTCATCGAGAGACAGCAACTTGTTTTGTGTTAAAGTAGAAAGGTTTATACTATACACTGTGTAACTTAGTTCAGAAAGAAAGTCTAAGTCTCTATATATTAAATAACATTTCTTTCTGCCATCCATCCCATGGGCTTCTTCCTCTCCCATTTAGTAAGACTATATCATCAACTATGTAAAAGTAGGGGCTACTGCGGGAGCTCATGGGTTTCCTGTCTAGGAAGAGTGCAAATAGTGCTTAATGACCACTAAGCAAGACAGAGGTTTATTCATTGAATAGGGCTCATGACTGGAGGACTTTTCATTTCCCTTCCCGCATTGATAATGTCAAACTCCAAAAACAGTCACAACCTAGAACCTGAGAGTTACGTTTTATTTGGTGGGAATTTTGAGGACGTCACGCCTGGGAGACAGACTCTGAATAACCCTGACATAATTGCTCCGAGGAGGTAGGCGGCAGGGTGGGAGTCAGGTTATACAGAAGTTTGCAGCAAGGGACAGGTAGTCTGAATATCAAAAGATTGTTGTTAATTAAGGAAAACCAGGTATCTCAAGAAATTTGGCACTTTTCTATGTATGGGGGGATGAAAGAGGCTGGGCTCACTGAAATCATTCCTCTCATGTATCTCGACTATCTGAGGTAGGCATCCTGCTTCTTGATTTTTCGCGTCCTTATTCCTTGTTCACCGTAGGGAGTAGCAGCAGCTGCTGGATCATAAGCGTTGTTCTCCCTTTTGGGTGCCCTCAGGGCTCAGAAATTCACGCTCGGGGGCCTGAAGTTGCTGATGGCTGCAACATCCTTGTTTACTGATATGGCAGGAAATACTCCATTTCAAAGTAGTCTTAGAATCTACAATTTTGTGAATATTCTTTTTCATTCAGCAAACCAAGCAGGTGCCTTCTTTGAGTCGGGCACTGTGCTGTGCGAGGGCCGACAGCCTGTCCCCTACTCCTGAGGTGCTGCTGGCTTAGAAGCGGCAATTGATCCAGCGTGACCCCGTAGTATATTACCTGTGACATGGGGAGCAGCAGCGGGAATACCAGCCCCCTCCAGAAGGGACCCGAGGAGGCTTCCTGGCAAAGGTGCTGTTTTAGCTGAGTCTTCAGGTCACAGCCAGAAGTAGACAGGAAGGAGAGGAATTGCACACCAAGGGATGTTTCCAAGTCTTGAAAGAAGGCCATCTGGTGGCAAAGACATTTTCTAGTTGAAGACTTTGAGGGGCATGGGGGCCACAATTGGAGCTAATGTAGGAGAGAGTGGTCAGATTCTGAAGATCACTGTGGAGGCCAAGTTCAAGACCTTACTGGATGGGCAACAGGCAACCCCTGAAGGGCTTGAAGCAGTGGCAGGGCACGTTTGTCTTAGAAAGTTCAGGGTGGAGGGAGGAAGAATGGGCCCTACTGCCTAAAGAAGTCAGGAGAAGATGAGGGCTTCAACTCAGAGGGTGACAGTGTTGGGGGGGAGGGGGGTGGTTGAGGTCGATTTGGGAGAATTTGGGTCTCAAGTCAGGAGAGGTCAGTCCACTGAGAAGGTGTTCCTGCCGAGAGTAAATACACCCTTCTGCCAAAGCCTGAGGTATATAGACAACTTAAAACAGGAGTTTAGGATCCATATCCAAGGGCCAGATCAGAGAGGCAAGCCTGGGGGCTTCCCTCTGTTAACCTGGAGACTCAGCAAGGAGACTTGGGGGCAGAGCTCACAGCAGCCTGAGAGTCTGGATTCCATTGCCAGCTCAGCCACCGAGCAGCTGTTTCTCCTTGGGCAACTTACTTCTCCCCCCGAGTCCTGATTTCTCCCTCATAGTCCACTACCTCGGAAGGATGCTTCTGAGTTTGGAGGAAGAGTTAGCTAAGGCTGTGAGTGCATTGAGGGTGCCAGCTGAGTCCCACGAGTCCTCAAGGGCTGGGTTGGCAGCCTTGTCCTTGCTCTCCAGCTGCTTGGCTCTCCAAGGGCCAAGGGTGAGCTCTTGTTGACTTGGCCATCATCTCAGGCCGTGATGACTAACTTGTAAGGATCTATCAATTATTCAAAATCAAATTAATTGTCTCTGCCGTGCACAAATATCCTTCACAAAGACTTTTGCCAGCAGACCAGCTGATCTCATCAACAGGCAAGAAGCGCAGATCTTTAATTAGATTTTTGATGAAAAATTGTGTTTAATTTCAAGTATAATCAATTATTAATTACTGTAATGAGCGAGTCTGACTGGGTTTACTAATTAACTCATTTAAAAATTATGAATAACCTTTTCATTTGTAATTATTTTTTACATCCTATCAAGTTCCAGAAAAGAATTGCATCACCTCACCAGCAGAGAGGGAGTTGAAAACAGAGGGCAGGAAAGAGTTGTTCTTTCTCCAGGGTCTGCTCAGGGCTGCCACATCTGGATGGGGCTCAAGATCCACTTGACTTTCAGTTTCTTAGTTGGAAAGTTTATTGAGAACGAAGCAACTGGTGACTTTTCATTTATAGACACATTGGTCGCTGTTTCATAGAAAGATGGAGAAGCTGGAGTCGGCACTGATTACCCTTATAAAGGCTGCAGGACCCAGGGCCTCGCCCTCGGGCTGTCTTCTCATCCCCTGGGATGTTACTGTCTACTCTGCCCTGGGCTGGGAACCTAGGGAGGACCCTCACTGAGCCTGGGGGATCTCTTAAGGATCACACAAAGATGTGTGATTTTTCCCTACAGAAGGACGCCCTTTTCAGAGAGGCCACCACTGGGGTGGGTGCCTTGCCTTAGTCACCCACTCTCTCTATGAAGGTTTTCAGGTTGGTTCAGTCTCCATTTGAATACCCTGCCTTTTCTTTCCCAAAGAAAAGGAATCTGTTCACAGAACAAAATGGGGAAAGAAGGGTGTGAGGGGAAGGTTTGTTATAAGTCGGACCTTGGAACTTGTGCCGTCGTGGCAATAAAGCTTTATTTGATAGCATGTAATCATTTTAAAAACATTTTCGCCCCAAGAAGCAGGGTGGTTTAGAGTAGTAGAAATAACAGGGGTCACTTTTTGTGATTAATGATCAGGGCAGTTCGCTTCCATCATACCCTGTCCACTCGGCCCTGACTCTTCTAAGCGCTTTGCTTGGGTTTTCTCATTGAAATCTCCCAGCAGCCTGTGGGTTATTATCCCCAAATTACAGATAAGGACATGGAAACCCTGTGAACTTAAGTAACTCATCCACTGTTACACAGTCAATGGCTAGACTGTGCACTCAGCCTCTTGAGCTGATGCTTTTAGTCTGGTTTTTCCCCTCTCTTTTGAGCTCACAGTCTTAATCTTTATGCCGTAACTTTCCCATCTCAGCAGTGCGGTGTTAGTCACTCAGTCGTGTCCAACTCTTTGCAGCGTCATGGACAGAGTTCAACAGGTTCCTCTGTCCATGGGATTCTCCAAGCAAGAATACTGGAGTGGGTTGCCATTCCCTTCTCCAGGGGATCTTCCGATCCAGAGATCAAACCCGGGTCTCCTGCACTGCAGGTGGATTCTTTACCATCAGAGCCACCAGAGAAGCCCATCTTAGTGTCTAATATGCTAAATTTTTGCTATGTACCTAGCATTGTTCCAAGCCATTACTAAAGAGTTATCATCTCTCTGAACACTCACGACAGTTCTGTGTCTTCTGGAAGAGGAAACTAAAGCTCAGAGAAGTTAACGCTTTGCCAGGGTCGCACAACTGGTAAATAACATAGGGTTTCAAAGGCCATATTCTCAGCCACTACCCTGTAGCTCAGATAACGGAGGATCAGAAAACCCCATTCAGGCCCTGACTCCATACCTTGCTGGCTGTGTAAACTTGAACAAGTGGCTTAACCTCTCTGAACTTCAGTTTCCACTTGCCCTATGACTGATGTGGCTGGAATGATTAGGCCCTTTTTACAGGAGAGGAGACCGAGGGTAGCATTGTGGTTGAGAGCCTGCGTTCGAAAATAAGGCTGTGCTGTGCTGTGCTTAGTCACTCAGCTGTGTCCGACACTTTGCAACCCCATGGACTGTAGCCCGCCGAGCTCCTCTGTCCATGGGGATTCTCCAGGCAAGAATACAGGAGTGGGTTGCCATGCCCTCCTCCATAAAATAAGGCTAACTGCTTTCAAGTCCCAGTTCAGCTGCCTAATGTGCTTTGAGACCTCAGGCAAGTTAATTTAACCTCTATTAGCCTCAGTTTTGGAGAAGGCAATGGTACCCCACTCCAGTACTCTTGCCTGGAAAATCCCATGGATGGAGGAGCCTGGTGGGCTCCATGAGGTCACTAAGAGTCGGACACGACTGAGCGACTTCACTTTCACTTTTCACTTTCCTACATTGGAGAAGGAGATGGCCACCCACTCCAGTGTTCTTGCCTGGAGAATCCCAGGGACGGGGGAGCCTGGTGCACTGCCGTCTCTGGAGTCGCACTGAGTCGGACATGACTGAAGCGACTTAGCAGCAGCAGCCTCGGTTTACCCATCTATAAAATGGGGATAATCATAGTGGCCACTTCGCGGGGTTTTGTGATGTTCCAGTAAGATAATTTGCATAAAGCAGCTATCTCACTGCCTGGCACAGAGTGGGCTCTCAAGAAATGTTAGATACTGTTATGATTATTAATAGGATCATTAGTACTGCTAGGATCCCATGGAAAAGAGTAAGTCTTGAGAGAGAACTTGGGCCAGCATCATCTCACGGCAGCGCCTGAAGGCTCCCCAGCATGTGTTAGTCACAAAGGCAGCTGACAGAACAACCAAGGGGACCTGTCAGAAAGCATTTGTAGGGATGTCTCTCTGTTCCAGGGAAGCAGCCGCAAGAATCATTACCCCAAAGCACCTTGCATCATTTCTTTAACTAGGACAAAAGTTGATTTTTGCTTCCCTGCCAGTCACCTCTATCCAGATAAAACCAACAGCTCCCCTTGAGTTCTGAATCTCTGCATAAAAAGCCGACACTGAGGACTGCAAAAGACCGTGGAGTCATATCTTGAGGACTCTTCAAGCACCTGTCTAGCCAGATCAGCCTTTAAATCAGGAGATTTTTTTAAAGGCTTGTTAATAATACAAAAACCAGGAAGAGCGTTACATTTAAATGGAGACCCAGAGATTACCCTGGGATGCTGGTTTATTCTGTTGTCAGGTCCAGGTCCCTCCAGAGGGTGGGGCCTCATTTGGGTGATTTCTCCAAAGAGAGCAGGTGTTCTGATCTGACTTCCCAGCTGGCTTAGCGGTAAAGAACCTGCCTGCCAATGCAAGAGATGTGGATCCAATCCCTGGGTCGGAAAGGTTCCCTGGAGGAGGGAATGGCAACCCATTCCGGTATTCTTGCCTGGGAAATCCCAGGTACCGAGGAGCCTGGCAAGCTACAGTCCATGGGATCTCAAAGAGTTACATACAACTGAGTAATTAAACAACAGCATTCTGATTGGAAGAGAATATGGGGTTCAGTGGAAATAGCTCTGCCACTCTCCAACTGTGGGACTCTTCTGAACTTTGCTTTTCTCATCTACCACTGGGAAGAATAGTAGTACTTCCCTGTGGAGGCTGTTAAGCAGGTTAAATGAGGCATGTGACAAAGGAGGAGTCTCTTGCTGGTGGCCTCGGGAGACAGCTGCTACCTGTCCTTGGACCTCAGTTATCTCAGCCGAGGATGGGGTGGGAGTAACTGATCCTCTTAGGTCCTTTCCAGTCTGCAAATTGGTGCTCATAGGAAATTGAGCCAAAGCTCTGAGGCTGCAGTCCCAAGTGTGGGCTGCAGCAGCCTCTGGGTAACTGCAGAACATGCCGACATGCTCCAAAACCATGAGGGACTCTGTTCAAATTAGGTTGCATTTTTCACCTCCACCAGCAGCTGACTGAATTGGAAAAAAAAAACAATCAGAATCCTTGTTCAAAGTGGTGATAGTTTAATTTATAAGTGAGAATGCTGTAGAGCTTAATTGCCGCTTTTCAAAAGGCAGCTTCTGGAGAGCATTGCTGGTTGGAATATTATTGCAGTTCGTGGTCTGCAAGAGCTTGAGTCATCCAGCTCTTAGAGTCATCTGGGCAGTATTGATTGAGGTGGACTTGGGCACTCAGTGTGACTTGCACAGACTTGGGCAGCCTCCCTCCTGCAGGCATGGACCAGGCACACCTACGCACGTGACTTCCATGGCAGCAGTCCAAGTAGGAGGAGTCAGATTTCCCTTCCTGTTTGGTATCGTGGTCTCCCATCCTCATGTCTTACTCTCTGCTGCAGTTGTTGTTCAGTCACTCAGTCGTGTCCGACTCTTTGTGACACCATGGACTGCAGCACTCCAGGCTTCCCTGTCCTTCACTGTCTCCCGGAGTTTGCTCAAACTCATGTCCATTGAGTTGATGATGCCATCCAACTGTCTCATCCTATGTTGTCCCCTTCTTCTCCTGCCCTCAATCTTTCCCCAAATCAGGGTCTTTTCCAATGAGTTGGCTCTTTGCATCAAGTGGACAAAGTGTTGGAGCTTCAGCTTCAGCATCAGTCCTTCCAATGAATCTTCAGGGTTGATTTCCTTTAGGACTGACTGGTTTGAGCTCCTTGGTGTCCATGGGACTCTCAAGAGTCTTCTCCAACACCACAGTTTGAAAGCATCAGTTCATCAGTGCTAAGCTTTCTTTATCGTCCAACTCTCACGTCTATACATGACTACTGGAAAAACCATAGATTTGACTATAAGGACCTTTGTTGGCAAAGTGATGTCTCTGCTTTTTAATACACTATCTAGGCTGTCTCGGCTGCAGACTTTGTCCCAACACAGTGCTTGGCACAGAGTAGCTGTGCTCAGTGAGATATGACTGAACCAAAGACTTGCAAGATGGTAAAATCTGCCAAGGTGTTTCCAGGCAGAATAGTGTGGGCACAAGCACGGTGGCAGAAATGTGCATTTTATGTCCTAGGCCTCGAGTACAGGTGAAATGGATGTGAAATGAATAGAGGAAGCATTAGAGACCGAAGCCAGGGTGATTGTAGCCCCTGCTGCCCCACAATTATGCCCACTTGGTTCCACTCCTGCAATATCAGGATCTCAGATGCCATTGGCTTCCTAAGAACAGGCCTGCTGCACTCTGGGCCTGGGTGTTATTAGTAAGCAATAAGGCTCATTTTCTCCCCTTTCTCTTCGACTTCGCATCAGGCCTTTTGGATAGAAGCCATAGATTTAGCTTTATAGCCCAAAGAATGGGAAACAGAAGTGATTGAACTTGATCTTTTAGGAGGAGGAAAAAGTGATAAAGATACAGGATCCTGTATTAAAGGCTTTCTTTCCAAGATTGATACCTTCATGCTGCTCTGTGGGAATTACTAATAGCGAGATATATATAGATTGTTCTCTTTATGACAGACCCCAGGCACATATCCTTCAACCCCCAAAAGGAGGACTTGAGGAGGCCAGCATGGCTCCCTGCAGTTGTGTGCAAGGCTGGCTCAAGGGGGAGAGGGCAGGCTTGCTCCATGGGACTAACGAGGGTAGAACAAGGACTAAGGGTGAGAATGGTGGGAAGGCTGACTCTGGCTCCATGAGAAAAGACTCCTCTCGGAGACAGCGGCCTGTGAGGGTGGGCTGCCTGTGTCTGCAGCCAGAGGGGAGGCTCAAGTGCCGCAGCTCCGCGGATCAGTGGCTCCCATCCACAGCGTCCTTCTGCCGTGACTTCCAATGCCAACCACACCAGGACTGATCTTCTTCAGATGAGTTTCTGCACCTATTAAATCAGAATAAACAGCCAGGACTAGCTGAAGTGAGTAAGTCATTCAACGTGCTTCAGCTCAGCCTGAAAGAAAATTGGCCGTTTTACAGAGCTCCCTCCTTCCCCATCCCCGCTTATCCTCCCATTGGCAGGACCCCACCAGGAGCCAGAGCTTAAGGGAACCCGCTCGTCCGGACCATGTGGCTTGGTCCCCCAGGGCACAGCGCAGGGGGGAGAAGGAGAGGGTGGGTCTGGAGGGTGAACGGCTGGCACCAGCCTCCCCACTCTTCAGAGTTCTTGCCCTGGCACCGTTCAGGGCTCTAAACTAGGACTGAGACCCACACACCACTCAGGTGTGGCTCCCTTACCTGTACACCCGCTCAGTCACCAGTCCCCGACTGCCTGTTTTTAAAATCAGATTTATTGAGATACAATTTACATATAGAAAATGAATGCTTTTTAGGCATCCCGTGCTGTGAATTCTGGCAGCATTACTGACCATCACTACAGCAACACACAGAACATTTCCGTTGCCCCAAAGATCCCTTTGTCAAGTCAGTCCTCTCTCTCCATCCTCAGACTCCGGCAGCCACGCATCTAGTCCCCATCTCCATAGTTTTAGGTACCAGATTTGAGACGTGTAGCAAAGAAGTGATGTATTTACTGGGTTCAAAGATGAGGTGTTACCTACCATAACCTTCAAACTGTAAGGCTTCTAAGTGTTGTTGAGAAAATGTTAAGATATAATTTTAGAATTCAAGATATGAAGGCAAAGAGCTGGAACGTTTTAGGTTTCTCTGTGTGTCATTCTTGACCTCCTTAGAGGACTGCAGCCGAGACCACCGTGTCGTCAGCATGAATCCACAAGCGTAGGCCCTCCTCCCTTTTTCATGGAACATCTTTTCAGGGACGTATTTCTAAGTGTTTACACAAAAATCTCGTTCTAGTCAAGTTTGATACCTCTGTCATATTTGTGCCGTTATTATATCATTGCTTTCCTCTATTTCCAACTGTTTGATGTTATGAACAGCACTTCAGTGACCGGAAAGAAAGAAAATCTGCTTTTTTTCCTTCTTTCAGTGACTTTGGGGAGGGGGTGTTTCCCTGAGCAGGATTTCTGGGTCACGAGGTATAGACAGTTCAAAGCCCTCGTGAGTCAACTGCTAAGGGCTCCTCAGAAGGATAGGACTGAATCCCTGGGTCTCCAGCTAAGTACCCAGTTTCCCTGCCCGTCTGGGGCCTTGTGTCTGCTCTTAGGTCAGCTGGTCCAACAAGTGCAGGTCAGGGAGGTTACAAGTGGCCCTGAGACCCAGAGAGGTAAAGGAGCTTCATTTGTGGAGGGAACCACCCACCTTCTCCCAGTCAGTCCCTTCCAAAAGCCTAGCTCACGTGTCCCTTTCTCAGCGAAGCTCCTCTGATGACCTCACACTAGGCCAGGAACCCAGTCGTCCGCCCTCACAGTGCCAGGAGCCTCACCGTCATTGCAGCTGGGCCTGGGTCTTAGCCCAGCTCAGCTCCGTCTCCACTGAGACTGTAGGACTTACACTGTAGACAAGCTCTGTGGGGGCGGGAGTGATTTCTGTCTTGTCCAGTGCTGTGGCCACAGCTTCTTGTACCAGCGTGTGGCAGGATGTAGCCTGTGTTCAGCAAAAGTGTGTTGAAGGAGAGAGAGGAGGCAAGGATGTTGGAGCCAGAACCCCACAGATATCACAAGGTGTGGAGTAGAGGGAGAGAAAATGGTAAGCATAGAAGCTTAGGCTCTTACAGGGAACAGAGACCAAAAGTCTAGAGGCAGGGAGATCGTAGGAGAGTGAAAAGCGGTTCCTGGAAATGAAGGGAAGGGGGGCAGCCGGGGGTGGCGTGAGGCACAGACCTGGTGGTGGGCCCTCGCCTGTTCCTTCCAGCTGCGAGACTGAAGTGGGAAGATCGCTCTCTCTGAGCCTCGGTTTCCCCCTCTGGTGAAAGCAGGTAATAGGCTATTGCAAGGAGGCTGTGACAACAGGGCACCTGCTTCTTTCTAACAAGAGCCACTAATGAATGAAGTCCATCTTCCCCTCCCGCCAGCAGACAAGGAATGTTGAATGTGAGGGCCAACCAGTCCTCAGTTTGGAAATGTCTCAAAAAAGGACCTGAGTTTATTAGGATATTCATGTTTTGTAGCAACAGCAGCCACAGAGACTGACAGAGACAGCACACTCTTCCCAGGACTTGGGGGGCGTGGAGGGGTTCCCCATTGGCAGTTCCAAGGCCCCTGAAGAGGCAGCATATCTCACGGTCGGTCAGGGACCAAGCTGTGTGTCCAGAATCCTCCTTCCCCAGCTGCACCCTGGGCGTGTGGAAGAAGAATTGATTTTTCCAGATTTTTAGCATCCTTGGGCAGAATCTGTCCCCAAGTCCTTGTTTCTATTCTGAACTAATTACTGTGAAATAACATAATTTAATTGCACTTAGATGCAGAGAGAAAGTGAGAATGGTCTCCCTGATGGCTGTTTTTCCACTATTGCACACACCTAGTTACAGAGAAGAGGTGGTACACTCAGAGTTGACTTAGAGCCATAGGCTGGGGACAGAGATGAGGGAAATCCAGCCAAGCAGCTCTTCATTGCGGGTGGGGGGCGGGGGAGGAGCAGGAAAGGGGAGAGGCGGTGAGTTGGCCGTAAAAAGCGCAGTGTGTCCTTCCTTCTATCAGTAAAACAATGAAACCACAGCTAAACGGCTTCATCCTTTTAAAGATAGCAATGTAGTCTAAGAGCAAAAGCCACAGACTTTACCTTCTAGTCCTGCTCACGCAGGTTTCTCCATCCCTCCACGTCTTGGTTTTCTCACGGATAGTTTTGTCCATTAATATCCAAGAGGTGTCTTGAGCATTAAGAGGCAGAGTATCTACAAAGGGTCCAGCCGGGTAGGTGGTCCCTGATAAGTGCTGAAGATATGTGGGTCTCACTCTTCCAGGCAGCCAGATCACCCAGAGATTTGAGCCCCTTTCAGATTCAGCAGCCAAGGGCCATCTACACACACAGGGATTTCAGGTAATCTGGGATGCAGTAGAGGGAGCTTCCAAAGATTGAGGTTCAAGACGGCGAGTAGCATTCACTGAGCCTATCCGCAGGGCTCTGTCCTGGGCTACAGGGACTGACAAAGCCAGATAAGCTAGCATCACTGCCTTGAGTCTTCCGTGGCTTCATGGAAAGCCAGATGCGTAAGGACCCGAAGGCAATCGTAGACAGATGATAAAAGCATGTTACTGGGGTTTGAACCTTATCCCTGTGGGAGTCCAAAGGAGAGAGCAATTCATTGTAGTCAGGAAGATCAGATAAAATTTCCCCAAGGCATTGAGCCTTGTAAATCAAGGAAGACACTGAAAGAGAAGCTAGGAATGGCTTTCTGGAAGATGGAACAGTCCAAACAAAGGCAAGGGACGCTAGATAGAAATGTTGGCTGTTCTGGCACCTGTCTCAGAAGACTGCGTTAAAATACCCATTTGTGCTTTGGACTTCGCACGGGCCTCGATCTCTCTGTTACTGAAGGCTCTCAGTGCAGAACTGCAGAAACCACGGGGACTGCAGGAGGATGCAGGCTGCCTCCCCGCTTAGAGCAGAGGCTCCACTGGACAGATGCCCAAGAAATCCCTTGCCTTCACATGAGGCCTTTCAAATCCATCAGTCATCCCCAACATCCCTGCACTGTAGAAGATTATTAACTGCATTTTTTTTAATCCTGCAAACCCCAGATATGGAAACTGAGGCCTGCTGCAATTAAATTACTTGTTTATCTGGAAGGACAGCTAAGTCATGGAGCTGGGTCTAGAAACCAGGTTTTCTGATTCCAAGTCCTGTGTTCCGTAATTAGACCATGCTGGCTCTCAGAGCCCTCCTCCGATGTCTTCCCCTGTTGCCACACTCCATCCCTGAGGCCCAGGGCAAACAAGGGGACTTTGCCATCCTCTCCAGGGATGTTCTCTGCCCCCTTCCCTACCATGACCTCCTCTGATCTAACAGAGGTGGCAGCTCACATGCATCAAGAGCTAACCACATGCCAGCCACATTCTGCTACATGTGTCTCTCATTTAAGCTTTCAGTGATTCTACCCATCCAGCAGACATTTGTCAAGTACCAGCCATGTGCTGGGCTTCCCAGGTGGCTCAGATGGTACAGAATCTGCCTGCAATGTAGGAGAGAGACCTAGGTTCAATCCCTGGATTGGGAAGATCCCCTGCAGGAAGGCATGGCAACCCACTCCTGTATTCTTGCCTGGAGAATCCCCATGGACAGAGGAGTCTGGTGGGCTACAGTCCATGGGGTCGCAAGAGTTGGACACGACTGAGCGAGTGAGCACAGCACAGCCATGTGCTAGGTTCCATTCTGTTTTTATTTCCATCTCAAAGATGAGAAACTAAGGCCTGAGGAGAACAAGCCAGTTTCCAAGGCCACGTCACTAGTGAGTGCGAGAGCCAGAACTCGCCGCAGAGCCTGCCCTCTTCACAGTGTGCGCTACGATTCCCAGAGCTGGAGTTGGGCTGGGGTGGGACTGGCGTGGTTTACCGATCTGAGCTGCTGAGAGGATGCAGGGAGCTCCTTACTAAAGAGAGAAATTACCTTTTCTTATGGAAGAAAATGGAGCATCCACGACCGCGCCCCGCCCCACCCTGGGACGTGCCTTGTGCCAGGATTGCCACGGGTATCCATGGCATTGCGTGGAGCTGTGGTGTGCACGCACAGTGCTCCAGGACTGGAGAGCAGAGGAGGCCCAGATGACATCAGGGACCTGGATACACATTGCTTATCAAGCCCTGGCCCCTTGTGTTATCTGATTCGCTGTCGTCCAGGCTTCATGAGGCTGCGGCATCAGCTTGTCGCTAGTGTAACCTTTCATTTCAGAGGAGGCCTTTCCTGCTAGTGTTTGGCAGACAGCTAGATTTATTGCACCTTTGAGCCTGGAGTTAGATTTTGCTCATAGCCTCCAGAGGGGGAAGAGGGAAAAAAATGCCAGTATCATTAATTGTGCTCTGGCCTGCGTTTCATCACATTGTCCTAAATTTTACCATTCAGGCCATCTGTAGAATTTTACAGCAAGACAGGCTCATTGGACTTGTGTGTGTGTTAGTGTGTGAGTCTCTCTGTGCATATGAGCACATATATGACTCTGCTCACTATGCAGGCAAAAAAGATATTTGAGAGGAGGTAGAATGGTGAGGTAGCAAAGACTCAAAATGAGAATTTTAGACATAGCATTTTTCTTTACTTGAAAACTGAAAACTCCTCTTTGGAAACTTGTTTATGCGTCCTCACTTTTCTGTAAAGCATTAAATTCATTAAATTGTTCTGTGTATATCCCTACTTGTGTCAGTCTGGGGCTGCGTAGGAAGTTTCTCATGTAAATCTTTGCATTAGTCTGTGTATTAAACCTGGGTGTTCTTCCTTTCATTGATTAAGCAACATAATAATAATGTCTTATATTTTCAATACACTTGATAATCTATGAAGGACTTTCCTTATATTTAATCCTTATAAGAACCCCAGGAGATGATTTTATATTCTTTCCCTTTCTACAGATGGAAAAATCGAGGAGCAGAGTGGTTAGGTGACGTACCTCCAGTTGCATAGCTGGTTAAGACGAGAGCTGGGAGCCCGGCTCTCTCTACAGATCTGATCCACTGGGCACATAGGTGGACAGCAGAGCAATCAAGTGTCAGGGAGCACCTGGACATAGCCTGTCGGGGCGGTGGGCACAGGAGAGGTGCTGGAGTAACGGCTAGGTGCCAGGACGGACGGGAGAGCAGAGGGCACTTATGGCCATGGACTATGGTGGAGATTCTCACAGAATATGTCAAGGTTTGAAGTAGGCCTTGAAGGATGGAAGAAGGATTTTAAAAATAGGGAAGGTAGTGGCCATTCCACATAAAGGCATTGCATCAGCGAAGCCTGGGGCCTTGGATGGACAAGAGTGTTCAAGGAACAGGAGAAACCCACACAAACAGAGGCTCCAGGACAGGGAGAAGCCATGAGGAGCGTCGGGTACTGTACTTGATAAGCCTTCCAAATGCTGGAGTTTTCTAGCCTCATGAAATATATCACCAACAGAGTTTGAGCAGTATGGCAGGTCCACGTAATAATGAGATCTCCTCTTTTACTTTCCATTTTTGTCATTTCCACAGTTTCACATCTAACCAGAAAGGCAGTGTGTGTATAGTGGTTGGGGACGGATTCTGGGCAGTCTGGATTCAGTTCAGATCTGAAATGACTCTGCCACTTATGAAACGTGTGACCTTGGGCAAGTTGTTGGACCTTTTAGAGCCTTAGTCCCCTCATCTTGCAAGTGAGGCTAACAGGAGGGCTTTGCAAGGGTTAATTGATAACAGCTTCCCTTGTGGCTCAGATGAAAGAATCTGCCTGTAATGCAGGAGACACGGGTTCGATCTCTGGGCTGGGAAGATGCCCTGGAGAAAGGAATGGCCACCCACTCCTATTCTCCTATTCTTGCCTGGGAAATCCCATGGACAAAGGAACCTGGTAGGCTTCAGTCTATGGGGTCACAAAGAGTCAGACACGACTGAGCAACTAACACCGACACGTTTATCAAGCACTAAGCAGAGTGATTGGTATCGTTAATGACAGCACCTGTCGTTATCATCATCATCAACATGGTGCCTGGAGCTCCGGGCTGTCCTAAACTTCCTAGCCAAAGGGCTGAGCCAAACCGGGGCTCCCTAGAATATCCAAGAACTGAGTGCCTGGTTCTGTGCTTAGACAGGGCAGAGAGGCACGAAGATGTAGTCTACCTCCAAAGAGCTAGAAAAGACTCCCATGGGCAGGAGCCTGGGAAGCTGTGGTGAATAAAAGAGGAACACTGCACACTCTGTTCCATGAGAGTTTACCACACTCTTTCAAAATGCTTCTCATTATAAAGAAATAGCATCCCTTGTTACAAATCCAGGTGGCAGACTCAGTGTTAAGCTGTCCGCCCTCATTCTTCCCACTGAACTGACTGTTCCAGAGGGGAAAGGCCTATCCTAATAATATATACACAAATTAAAACTCTATTTAGAGGTACAGCGGGAACCACCTCCTAATTGACTTTGATCACTGAGAAAAAAAAAAAGCAAGCCAGTTACGTGATTGGTTTGCCAAAGGAAACCAGGCGATGGGCGGGTGCTTCACGGAGCCCTGCGACAGGACGTTTCTCTAGTAGCTATGGAAATGGAACCTAGCAACAGGCACATCCTCCCGCTGGAGCTCCCAAGGCGGAACCAAGCCCCCGGTTGCTTCAGCCCCATTTGATGGTTCAGTGGTGGGGACAAGGCCTCACACGTGAGAGGCTGGTCCTTGGCTAAGTAGAGACACCTTTATAGAAATCCTTTAGATAGCCCAGTGAATAGCCTTGGTGCTTGCTTGCAAGCACCATAAAGAAAGGGAACCTAGAGAGCTCCAGACCAGCCTTCTGCCGCCTCTGGAGAAATGACAGGCACTTTCCCTGGTTTCCCAGGCCAGCTGTGCAGCTCTGCTAGGGCAGGGCTGGCTTCACACCCCAGCAGGAGCAGCTGGATGGGCTTGTGACCCCAGGGGTGTCTCTGCTTCCTGGATCCTTAGTGACACCTTGAGTTTGAAGGGGAGGTGGTGTGTCTTCCGCTGCATGGAGTCGCAGTGGTGTTGCTTCCTTGACCTCTCTGTTGGCCGAGATTTACTCAGAAGCTGCATGTTGTTCTGATCAGGATGGCGGGGAGGCCTGCCCTGGGCTCTGACAGTGGTCTGCGAAGGACTCAGGGCATGCCGTGACCCAGAACCCGGGTTTGGATCTTGGTGCCACCATGACGAGTGGCACAATGATGGATGACTCTGGACCTTGGTTTTCTAGAGATACAAGATCAGGTTAATAATATCTACTTGGTCACTCTGTTTTGAGTTCCTCATAAGCCATAAAGTGGAGATACAGTCTTGCTTAAAAAGTGGTGGGATTAAACGACAGAAGGAACGTGCGCCTTCCCCCACTGTGTCAGGCACATGGTGCGATGTTTCATAACAGAAGCTGTTATTGTCTCAGTAACAGTCCTAATTACGTCTGTCTCCTTCCTTGCCTCTGTTTCTCCTTCTCTCCTGTGGGCCAGATGCTGGGGGCTTGGTGGAGACAAGAACATAATCCCTGCCTTGGAGGGAGGGCCTCCTGGTGGGCTGACATCACCTGCCCCAGGAGTTCAGTCCCTCTACTTTAGGCTCAAGAAGATGACTCCCCTGGTCTGAGAGTGCAGCCCCTGTGGGAGGCACAAGCCCTGAGCGGGGCTTTCCTGCTCTCACAACATTTTCTGCCGTGACTCAGTGCCAGCGTCATTTAGTGGAAAGGACTCCCAGTGATGAATTCAGAGACTTGGGCTCAGCGTTGTTCCAGCCTTTGCCCCAGTCAAGCCTAAGTCCCATCTCCCTGGTGAGTGGGACTCAGGTTCAGTCAGAACAACATCCATACCCGTTCCCCCTCAACAGCCGCCAACCAGAGCAAAAACTCAAAAGAGTTCTCCACTTCTTCAAGAAATCTCCTTACTTCACTTTCTCAGTGAAAACCTTAATAACCACTGCAAATGATGGTGATGATGATACCAACATAGACGCCTATCCTCTGGTAGTCGATTTGAGCAAATGCCAAGCAGCACGATAAGCTCGTGAAACACGTTATTTCATCTTCACAACAGTTCTTTGGAGCTAGACACTATTATCACCATTTTATAGAGGAGGACCCCGAGACTCAGTGGAGTTGAATAACAGGAATGAAGTCATATAACTGTAAACACAAGAACCAGAAACAGAACCCAGGGCTGCGTGGCTATGAAGGCTGTGCCCGTAACCAGTGTGTTTCACGCCTTCCATTTTCTTGTGTCTGGAAGCAGCACATCCGGGTGGGAAGAGGTTGGATTACTGGGCTGAGGTCCATCCAAGGGGTGGTGGAGGTGGCCAACCCCTAGACTAGTCATGCACGGAAGAGGTCTTAGTAGAGCCCGTTGGGTGAAAGGTGCCCCGAGAAGACAGCTTTCTAATTCCGTTACTGCAATAATAGCTGTTTACTCCATTCTGTAGAAATTAGATTCCAGCCCCGGTTCCCCTACAACTTGCCGTGTCACCAGTTTTCAATGCCCTCCAGTTAAATTGACCTTTCATCTCTGCGCTGACAGTGGCTGTGCCCACCGCCCCCTTTTCTAGCACCCATGCCCTCCTCAACTTGTTTTACAGAAATATCGAGCGGCTGCCAGCAAATCCTTGCTGAAAGGCCTCCTTTCCCCACAGCATTGCGTGGTGCAGAAAGATGATTAAGTGTGCCAGAGTCCATTCTCCAGAAAACACTTAATTTGGGGGTGAGAGACAGTAACCCTGATTGTTGCAGTCAGGTTTATCCAGAGATGGGAAGAAAGGCAATATATTTACTTGATTTAAAATTAGCCCCACGTAGTCACCAGTAAGATCCCGTCAGGCTGCTTTATACTGATTCTGCTTTTAAAAACTGTTTTATCCATTGGGCAAATATCTCTAGCTCCTTTGCCCAAAGGCTGGCAGCTGATGGGAGCAGGGTAGTGAAACAGCCCTCAACTCAAAGGAATTTTCAGTTGGCATTTTTGCAGTTGGCATGGGAGGGTAATTAAGGGCGATGTATGGAGAGAAAGAAAGGTGATGGGCAGAGTTGGCTTTAACAGGTCTTTCAAGGGATCTCGAATTTAGGAAAATCAGAGCAAAATGCCAGCGATGATGAGAGCTGCCATTTGCTTTGTTCCTACTGTGTGCCAGGCACAGTTCTAAACAAACTACGCGTGTTATTCCATTTAATCCTTTAATGTAATATTTCTATCTGTTTTACAGATAGAGAAACTGAGACTCAGAAAGGCAAAGTCATTTATCCAGAATCAGGACCCTAGGAAATGATACAGCTCTGAAGGCTCCAGATAGACCCCCACTTGACAACTGATCCTGCCAAAGTCACTTACTTGATTTTGCATGGTTTTGACTGTGGAGGTCAGCCATGCCTATGGCAGTCAGGGTATAAACATGGAAAGTATCTTGGGAGGTGTCTTTGGGCAGATCATGAAGCCTCTATGAGCCTCCCCTTTCTTCATTTGTGAAATGGGAATACTGATCATTTTCTCAAGCTTTATGTAAGGACTGAATGAAATAGCATGTGGAATTCCCCTTGCCTAAACGTCTGACCTGTGGCATAGACTCAAAACCAGAATTTCCCCGCTCTGCTCTATCATCGTTTTTGTACCTCTTGCTCCTCCTGAGACTGGGTTGTAGAACTTCCTTTCTAAGGTAAACAGCATGGAAATGAGTTTGGAAATCAGTGCAGAAAATTCGTCACACATCCTACACTGTGATTCAAAGCCTGATGTCGTTTTTACATATGTCTTTCTAGATGTTTTTTTATAAACATACTATGCATGCAAAAACATGCAACTCTGTGTCCTACTTTCTTCCCCCTTAAAATTACATGATAAGCATTTGCCCTCATTGCTCATTGTCAGTTCAGTTCAGCTTTTCACTCATGTCTGACTCTCTGCAATCCCATGGACTGCAGCACTCCAGGCTTCCCTGTCCATCACCAACTCCCAGAGCCTACTCAAAATCATGTCCATTACATCGGTGATGTCATCCAACTATCTCATCCTCTGTTGTCCCTTCTCCTCCTGCCTTCGGTCTTTCCCAGCATCAGGGTCTTGTCCAATGAGTGTTCTTCTCATCAAGTGGCCAAAGTATTGGAGTTTCAGCTTCAGCATCAGTCCTTCCAATGAATATTCAGGACTGATTTCCTTTAGGATGGACTGGTTGGATCTCCTTGCAATCCAAGGGACTCTCAAGAGTCTTCTCCAACACCACAGTTCAAAAGCATCAATTCTTCGGTGCTCAGCTTTCTTTACAGTCCAAATCTCACATTCATACATGACCACTGGAAAAACCATAGCTTTGACTAGACCTTTGTTAGTGAAGTAATGTCTCTGCTTTTTAATATGCTGTCTAGGTTGGTCATAGCTTTTCTTCCAAGGAGCAAGTGTCTTTTAATTTCATGGCTGCAGTCACCATCTGCAGTGATTTTAGAGCCCCCCAAAATAAAGTCTATCACTGTTTCCATTGTTTCCCCATCTATTTGCCATGAAGTGATGGGAATGGATGCCATGATCTTAGTTTTCTGAAAGTTGAGTTTTAAGCCAACTTTTTTCACTCTCCTCCTTCACTTTCATCAAGAGGCTCTTTAGTTCTTCTTCGCTTTCTGACATAAGGGTGTCATCTGTGTATCTGAGGTTATTGATATTTCTCCCGGCAATCTTGATTCCAGCTTTGTACTTCATCCAGCCCAGCATTTCACATGATGTACTCTGCATAGAAGTTAAATAAGCAGGGTGACAATATACAGCCTTGACATATTCCTTTCCCAATTTGGAACCAGTCTATTGTTCCATGTCTAGTTCTAACTGTTGCTTCTTGACCTGCATACAGATTTCTCAGGAGGCAGGTCAGGTGGTCAGGTATTCCCATCTCTTGAAGAATTTTCCAGTTTGTTGTGATCCAGTCAAAGGCTTTGGCATAGTCAATAAAGCAAAAATAGATGTTTTTCTGGAACTCTCTTGCTTTTTCTATGATCCAGCAGATGTTGGCAATTTGATCTCTGGTTCCTCTGCCTTTTCTAAATCCAGCTTGAACATCTGGAAGTTCACAGTTCATGTTCATGAAGCCTGGCTTGGAGAATTGTGAGCATTACTTTACTAGCGTGTGAGATGAGTGCAATTTTGCGGTAGTTTGAGCATTCTTTGGCATTGCCTTTCTTTGGAATTGGAATGAAAACTGACCTTTTCCAGTCCTGTGGCCACTGCTGAGTTTTCCAGATTTGCTGGCATATTGAGGGCAGCACTTTCACAGCATCATCTTTCAGGAGTATCAGTTATTTTTCATAATGATTAGCTTACATTCCATCCAGTACCTGTATCATAATTTAGCTCAGTCATTCTCCTGTTTTAAGACATCTGCGTTGCTTCTGATTTTCTTAATAATACACTGCAGTGTATGCCTCTGTGTATATGACTTCTAAGCTTGAAGCCTTCAAATGTTGTGGCTTTGGTGCAAAACCAGGGGTAGAACTTGGGGAAGGAAACACTGTCATTTTGTGGTTGTTACTCTTTCGCCTTTTTGCTTTGTGCTTTCCACCTTACAGGACCATAAATAAGAAAACTCCAATGAGTTATATTTTACAGAAATGATGCTATTTAAAAACAAACAACAAGCAATTGGGCACTAACATAAAGCAGAAAAGTAGGTAGCCGTGCACTTTGGTTGGGTCCCGCTGCCTTTTGAAGCCAAAAAAAAAATGCCACTGGAGCCAACAGTTTCTTGATTAGAGCTTCATCTCTAATCACTACCTGGAGCTGCTAATTCACAAATGCAAGTGGCTTTGTGCTTTCGATTTGGGGAAGGTAAGCATCTTGTGATGGTAGAACCTCTCCTGTGCTTCCATTGGTGACTCCTGCAAAATGACTGTGGTAATTGCCTCCTGCTGGCTGGTGCTGGAGCTGGGGGGACTGTCAACATCTGCACATCTATTGAGCATTTTTCTTGAAAATGTCAGGATGGAGCTTGCACTTTCCCAGCCTTCTCTCATGTCTTGCTGGGCAGGAAAAGGCGACTGGAAAATGTCAGCCCTGGGATCAGAGGGACCAGAACTGAGGGAATAAGAAAATTCTCCCACCCTAGCTCCTGGCTTTTAGAAATCATTAACATTTCAACGTGGGTGATCCTGTGCACTCACTACCTTTCCACAGCCTTTTTCTGAACTCTTTAACATCTTTTCACCTTTTTATTTAATTACAAACTAGTTTAAAGGGAACACCAGTATCACTTTCCATGTACTTGGGAGAGTTTTGTACACACAGTTATATAAATACCGCAGGGTATAATTTAGATAATCCTGTGATGTACATTGATGGTTACCATTAATTCCTCTGGAAAAGGGGATTACGATGATTATAATTTATACTGTTTCAGTGGCCTGGTCTTAAAGCAGACTGAAGAGGACCGTGTATACTTCTGAGCCTTCTGGGATACTTGGTGGTTACTTCCAAGTCCTCTGGATAGCATGTACTGACTGCTGTCCACAGCTGCAAATGAGGGCTGCTGTGGGGTAAGAAATATTACCACCATGGGGACCCCCACAGATTCATTTCAGCCTTTATTACCCATTTTAATCTTCTGTTTAAAGTAAACTATATAAAAGAGGAATCTTGGCTGGGGAACACAGACTCCTGAGTTTGAAATTTCACCTCAACCTTATACCAGCTCTGTGGTGTTAGGTAGCTTACTCTGAAGTATATCAAAAATATATCCCCATAGCTCAGTTTCTTTTCAGTTCTGATCTCTGGTGGTCCCAGCCTACAGTGGCTTGAAGCGGGGCTTGGGTTCCCGGCCAGAGATTGAGGTCACGTCACATTAGCGAGAGCACCAAATCCTAGCCACTAGGCCCGCGGTGACAAGGCCCCGGCCCTTCAGCTTTGCAGAAAAAGAACTCCCGCAAAGATGGAAAGTAGTGAAACAAGCATTCACTAGGAGGAAAAGAGAGTACAGTCTGTGCGGATAGACACATACGGAGAGAGAGTCACGCCCTGGTGGTGATTTGAATCACTTTTATGGGGCATGCCTTCCTGGTTTCCTTCGGCCCGTCATTTTGCTTTGCCTGGCTCTGAGTCTGTATTTGGTGTGTCTCAGGGTCCTCCCCCGTGTGCGTACTCATCCCTTAACCAAGATGGACTCTAGCGAAGAGACTTATGGGTAGTTGACATCACCCTCTCTTTTGACCTTCAAGGAGCCCTCCTGCGCATGTGTAGTTGGGACAGTCTCCTTGACTTTGAGAATGAGGAATATGTGGTCTTTTATCTCTTCTCTGGGCAGGGCCCAGCCTCCTCCATCATCCTGCCTTTGTGAAGTTTCTGCTATTAGGAAGTTTCTGTCCACAGGCGAGAAGCTGAGCAGCCTGGAGCCCATCTGTCTCCTGACTCAGTTCCATTGTACCTGTACGCCAGTGGTTTTTCAGCCCATCTTACCATGAGGATTACATTGATTACTAGAAATTAAGAATTTGGCATGTAGTATGCATGGCAATGGCAACCCACTCCAGTACTCTTGCCTGGCAAATCCCATGGACAGAGGAGCCTGGTAGGCTGCAGTGCATGGGGTTGCTAAGAGTTGGGGACGACTGAGCGACTTCTTTCGCTTTTCACTTTCATGCGTTGGAGAAGGAAATGGCAACCCACTCCAGTATTCTTGCCTGGAGAATCCCAGGGATGGGGGAGCCTGGTGGGCTGCCGTCTATGGGATCGCACAGTCAGATACAACTGATGCGACTTAGCAGCAGCAGCAGCAGCATGCATGGCAGAAAATGAAGAGGAACTAAAAAGCCTCTTGATGAAAGTGAAAGAGGAGAGTGAAAAAGTTGGCTTAAAGCTCAACATTCAGAAAACAAAGATCATGGCATCTGGTCCCATCACTGCATGGGAAATAGATGGGGAAACAGTGGCAGACTTTATTTTTGGGGCTCCAAAATCACTGCAGATGGTGACTGCAGCCATGAAAGTAAAAGACGCTTACTCCTTGGAAGAAAAGTTATGACCAACCTAGATAGCATATTGAAAAGCACAGACATTACTTTGCCAACAAAGGTCTGTCTAGTCAAGGCTATGGTTTTTCCAGTGTTCATGTAAGGATGTGAGAGCTGGACTGTGAAGAAAGCTGAGCACCAGAGAATTGATGCTTTTGAACTGTGGTGTTGGAGAAGACTCTTGAGAGTCCCTTGGACTGCAAGGAGATCCAACCAGTCCATTCTAAAGGAGATCGGTCCGGGGTGTTCTTTGGAAGGACTGATGCTAAAGCTGAAACTCCAGTACTTTGGCCACCTCGTGTGAAGAGTTGACTCATTGGAAAAGACTCTGGTGCTGGGAGGGATTGGGGGCAGGAGGAAAAGGGGACAACAGAGGATGAGATGGCTGGATAGCATCACCGACTCTATGGACGTGAGTTTGAGTGAACTCCGGGAGATGGTGATGGACAGGGAGGCCTGGCGTGCTGCGATTCATAGGGTTGCAAAGAGTCAGACACGACTGAGTGACTGAACTGAACTGAACTGATGCAGTCCAGGTGGGCATCCCAGGTGGCACTAGTGGTAAAGAACCTGCCTGCCAATGCAGGAGACATAAGAGACCTGGGTTTGATCCCTGGGTTGGAAGATCCCCTGGAGGAGGAAATGGCAACCCACTCCTCCAGTATTCTTGTCTGGAGAATCCCCATGGTCAGAGGAGCCTGGCAGGCTACAGTCAATAGGGTTGCAAAAAGTTGGACGTGACTGAAGTGACTTAGCATCCATGCATGTATGCACTCCAGTTTATACCGGGTTTTGAGTTACTGTTGTTATTGTTATCAAGGACAAAGAAAAATGGTTGCTTGAGCTTGTGTTTTCTTTGGACAGTCTCTGACCAAGTAAGCTTTGTGTGCTTTGGGAAGAGAACAGAGCAAACCATTTTCCTTCCTTCTGTCTTTCCATTGGGTGTAAAATTGACCACCCATCAAACAGTACAGTAGAAGAGTTGAGGGGCCCCTAGCATGACATATTTAAGACTGGATCGCAGGTTAAAGGTCCCTTTCATTCTGGCGCTAAGATGACATTACCTGTGGAACTTGGCTTCTCTGACTCTGCATCCTTCTCCTCTCTCTATATCTTACCTTCTAGCGGGCCATTTCTCAGCCCAGTTTTGGTGGCCCCATACTCACTTGCCTACCACCAGCCTCCAGAATTATTTCTGGAGGACTAGGTCTCCTGAGAGTCCAGTTACAGCTGGATCCAGACCTGGCTTCCCCTGCTGGTTTCCAGGAGCACATCTTCTGCAGATTGACCGAGAGACCCGCCAGCCTCACAGCTGTGGGGGCCCCTATTTATGATCACCGGTGGGGGGTGGGGGGCCAGGCTGAGAAGCAGGGGTGCCAACATCCTCCCCCGTCCAGTGGTGGGCTGCTGTCCCCTAATTAACTGCCCTGGAACGCCGGATCTTGTTAGCGTTTTCACCTGGAATACTTTTTTCGCTGGCTTTTCTTCCCCCTCCGCCTACTTTTTTTTTTTTTAAGCAAGAACTTGCTTTTGCATCTTATTAAAATAAGAGGTAGCTTTGACAATAAAAATGTTTCTCTTCACAAAGCTGTGAGAGTCTGTTCATCGTGGGATTAGTTAATTCTCCTGACCTTTTAACAAGACGGCTCTTTTTGCACACTTAGATGAGATAATTGATTCTAACAGGGAACGAAGCCCTGCTCATTTAACTGCGTATATCTGAGTTGTCCGCAGTTCAGGCAATTTTTCCACTACCTTTGGAGTTGCCAATAAATATATTGAAACAATAAGAAGGTAAGCAGAAATGTGAGCTAATTCAGCCCCAGAAGTAGCAGCATAGTCACTTCTAACAGGCAGGTGAATTTTATTATTATTGGAAACTACACAGGGACAGTAAGGAGCAGTCTGAAGCAGGTCACTGAGTGCTTGGTACCTAAAAAGTGCTCTATAAATGTGAGCTACTGTTTTATCAGTATCATCAACAGTATGAATATAATGGTTATAAAATACAGCAATCACACATGGGTACAGTTTATAATATGCTTTGCCATATATTATCACCCAAAGTGAAATTGTTAGTCATTCAGTCGTGTCTAATTCTTTTCAACCCCATGGACTGTAGCCCGCCAGTGTCCTCCATCCTTGGGATTTCCCAGGCAAAGATACTGGAGTGGGTTGCCATTTCCTTTTCTAGATCTTCCCGACCCACAGACCAAACCCAGATCTCCTGCATTGCAGGCAGATTCTTTACCATCTGAGCCACCCGAGAGCCCATATTACCGCATAGAAAGAAGAAAGTGAAAGTGAAATCTTTTCCGACTCTTTGCGACCACATGGACTGTAGCCTACCAGGCTCCTTCATCCATGGGATTTTCCAGGCAAGACTACTGGAGTGGATTGCCATTTCCTTCTCCAGGGGATCTTCTCAACCCAGGGATTGAACCCGGGTCTCCCAAATTGCAGGCAGACACTTTACCATCTGAGCCACCAGGGAAGCCCTATATGACCACATATGATATAATAATTCTTTGAAATATTTTTATCCTCACTTCTCAGATGAGAATACTTTAGCTAGGAAGTGGCAGTTAGGATTCAAAGCCAGTTTTCTTGCCGTCAGTCCAGGACACTTTCCCCTGTGTCATAGTAACCAAAGAGAAAGCAGAGGGTCAGATCGCATCTCTGGTATCAGTGTACACGGTCCTGGTTAAGCCAAACTTGTGTGCGTCCTCAGTGGGTTTTGTTTGTACCAGGAGTCAGAAGGTCGTGCTGTGCTCCACTCTTCTCTACAGGTTTTTGCATCTTGAAGACAGTCACACAACCACTCAAGACCACCATCAGTGAACATTCCACAAACTGGGGCTAAATAACACAACTTTCTGTCTACTTCACAGGATCCTCTGTTGCTGCCTTAAAAAGACATATAAAAGGCTTAGAGTCAGCTTCCTGTGTAAAGGAGGGTGTCTTTATAATGCCCACCCACCTTGTTGGATAAAGCTAGTGAGAGGCAGAATGGCAGAGTTGGGAGAGCCTGACTTTTCTAGCCAGAGAGGGAGATGGTTTGTGATTTCAGGATTCAAAGAGTTTGGGATTCTAGGCTAGACTCTGCCACTTGTTAGCCATGTAAATTGAAGTCTTTGTGTCTTAGTGTCTTTTCATTGGCAAAAATGGGATTATCACCTTCTAGGACTGTTGTGAGAATTAAAGGAAATACTGTATTTACTGCTTTTAGCACAATGCCTGGCACATGGAAAACACTCAAGAAATCATAGTTTCATAATTATCATAATTTTAATTAACCTTCTGAGTTAATTAATTATGCACATCTGTAAATTGGGTCTGGTTGAGTTGGGTGAGGATTAGAGGTAATGTGTGCAAATTACCCAGGACACTGCCTAGCAAGCCGTTGTTCCTCTGTAAAAACAATTACAGTGGGCCTTCATATCTCTTGTCGATTGGTCCTTTGCTGTCTTCCTCTGGCCCTCTTCCTGGGTCAGCCACCGCCACCTCTGGGCCTTCCAGTCCTTCTGAATGTACTTTGTTGCTTGTCCATCTCCCCTACCTCTGAACTCTTGGAAGCAGGAAGTATCTGATTTGGTTCTGGCTCTCAGTGTCAGCCACGGGTCCTGGCTTTTAAAAAATGTTCATCAACTGAGCAAAGGAGTGACACTTCACAAGATGCTGTGGAGTCAGGGACTGGAGTAGTACTTAACTCTGTATGTAGGGGATTAGAGAAGGCCTCCCGGAAGGGGTAAGTATGGACTGTTGATAAGGCTCAAGTTTTAGATCCTGAATGGGATTTAAGCAGACATTTCTGGAGAAGAAAATGGCAACCCACTCCAGTATTCTGGCCTGGAAAATCGCATGGATGGAGACGCCTGTAGGCTACAGTCTATGGGGTCGCAAAGAGTCGGACACGACTGAGCGCCTTCACTTTGTACTGGCTCACAAACCTTTTTGGAAACATGCTGCCTAGAGCACTGTATATCTCAAGGCACAGTATCCATTCTTTAGTGTCTACTGATCTCTTCTAGATTGCTGCAGAAGACTATTTAGCAGTTACTACATTGCAAAGATATTTTTAAAACAGAAATGCGTGCACGTGAATCAAAATCACAGAATTCCCCCAAATCACAAAAATGCAGACAATCAAAATGCACAACAGATATGCGATGAAATGTAAAATGTGAATCAGTCCCCTTTCCCAGGCCCTTAGCATCTCTTCCTTTAGAGGGTTGCCCACTGTTACCAGTGTCTTTCATATCCTCTCAGACTCTATATACAGAATCTTTTTCTTAACCCAAAGGTAGAATAGCAAAGGCCTTCGGGCTGCAGTATCTGTGGAGTACAGGCTTAGTTGCTCCAAGGCATGTGGAATCTTCCCAGACCAGGATCAAACCTGTGTCTCCTGCATCGGTAGGTAGATTCACATTCACTGTACCACCAGGGAAGTACCTCCATTCGTATTTTTGTCCTGAGCATGTGCTAAATCTCTTCAGTTGTGTCCAGCTCTGTGCATCCCTATGGCCTATAGCCTGCCAGGCTCCTCTGTCCATGAGATTCTCCAGACAGGAATACTGGTGGTGTATTATTGTTCTGCACGTTACCATTTTCCTTCCCAAAAAATGTATAAAAAAGTTTTCTCATTCTTTTTTATGGTTACACAGTATATCGTATGGGCTTCCCCAGTGGCTCAGCAGGTAAAGAATCCTCCTGCAGTGCAGCAGACACAGGAGATGCAGGTTTAATCCCTGGGGCGGGTGGTTGTGGGGGAAGATCCCCTGGAGGAGGAAATGACAACCACTCCAGTATTCTTGCCTGGGAAGTCCCATGGACAGAGGAGCCTGGTGGGCTGTAGTCCATGGGGTCGCAAAGAGTCGGACACAGCTCAGTGACTAAGCACACACAGAGTAAATTGGATAAATGTAACTTGTCTGGCTCCTTATCTGTGGACTGGTTTCCAATGTTTGCGGCTTCCCTGGTGGCTCAGCTGGTAAAGAATCTGCCGGTAATGCGGGAGACCTGGGTTTGATCCCTGGGTCGGGAAAATCCCCTGGAGAAGGGAACAGCTACCCACTCCAGTGTTCTGGCCTGGAGAATTCCATGGACTGTATCCTCCATGGGGGTCACAAGGAGTCGGACATGACTGAGCGACTTTCACTTTCCAATGTTTTGCTATTACAAGCAATGCTGTAGTGAATAACCTTGTATGCACTCACAAACCTCATTTTGTGTATATGTGAGCATATCTGGAGGAGAATTGGAATCTCTGAGTTCCAGGGTAAAGGGTATGGGTATTTTATTTTATAGCTTTTGTCAAACTGCCCTCTCTGTAAGGTCTGTACCAGCTTATGCTCACACCAAACCAGCTGAGTATGAGAGTGCTTGTTTCCTGTTCTCTTCCAATACTGTATATTTTCAGCCTTCTAAAACTCTTTGCCAAACCATATATGAAAAACCGTATTTCAAAGTTTAACTTCCATTTCTTCTACCCTGAGTAATGTGTAGAGAGTCTTTTCATACAGCCGAGAGCCAGGTGCATTTCTTATTCTATAAACTGTCTGCCCATCTCCTATGCCTGTTCTCCTACTGGGTGGTTGGACTTTGCTTATTATTTGTAAGCATTATTTTTATATTAAGGAAATTAAGCCTTGATGAAACAAATTGCCGTTTTCCCCTGTAGATTGTTATTTTTAATCTTTTAAAGCACAAGGCCTAGACCTCCTGAAAGTCCCCTCATCCTGCTCCTCTCCCTGCACCCCTAGACTGTGAGCCCTTGAGGGCAGGGTCGGTGCCCAGGTCGTCCCTGTGGCCCAGTCCCCTCCATGGCACCCAGAGCTCTCTCCAGGGGCTCTGTGTTGAACTGAACTGAATTCCCGTGTTCCCCACCCCTACCTGCCCTCCCCTATGGCTTGGGAGTCCCGTTTCCGCCTCCAGCAGAAAAAGATGACTTTTCTCATTGCTCACCACAGCCATGCACCTGTTTGGCCTAAACTGGCACCTGCAGCCGATGGAGGGGCAGATGTATGAGATCACGGAGGACACAGCCAGCAGTTGGCCTGTGCCAACGGACGTCTCCCTGTATCCCTCAGGGGGCACTGGGTTAGAGATCCCTGACAGGAAAGGCAAAGGAGCCGCAGAAGGTAGGGTTGCTGTGTTGTTCGTGTCGTGAGTCCTCTGTGTCTGCCTTTGAGCCAAGGAGACCGCCATCCTGCGCGCCATGTGCCTGACTCACAGCTCCATGCCCTGGTGCTTCCTCCATCCCCCCGCACTCCACGCCGCTGCCGGGCCACCCATGTCTTCATCTCAGTTCCTCGTCACTGTGAGCTCATCGCGGGGCTTGGGCAGGGTTCATGGTGCTCAGCGGCATCCCATCCCATACCGCAGGGGAAGCATCGTGGGCTTTCACACTGCTGGGTGGCCGTCTTTGATGGTATGGGATCATGATACGCCTTCTGGGGCGGCCTCGTGGCATGAATGGGCGTCTCTTGGAGTGGGGTGTGTGGCAGGTGGGTAGAGGGTGTGGTGTACACGAAATATCCTTGGACCTTGTGGTTTAAGGGAAACACCACTCCCACTGTTCTAGCATTTTCCTACCACGTGGCCTTGAGCAAGTCACTTAATTTTCCTGAGCTCGTTTCCTCATCTACAGGCACAGTAATTGTTAGTGTTTCTTCAGTATGTTTGTTCAAAGCTTTTTGTGAAGAGCATTTCACGTTTAATCCTCACAGAGATCCTGTGAAGTAAGTATAATTGTTTACAGCCATTTTAGATGCAAAAGCTAAGGACCACATAGATTAAGTGACTTGGCCAGAGTCACACTGCCAGTGGAATTTGGGATGTGGCCCAGGTCTGTGGTCCACAGGGCTCTTGCTGTCTCCATAAGTTGCCCTACCTGACTCACCTCATAGTTATAAGACTTTGAAGGAGATGTGAATAAGGAACCCCATTGTACAATGAGACACAGATGTTTCTGTATTAATGATGGAAGTGGTGGTGACATTTGGGGTTTGGCATTCTTGAATGGGACATCCATAGACCCATTTTTTGAATTTCTTAGGGGTCTTTCTAACATGCCACCAACTTATTGGTAAATTCTGTCACTGTCAGCCAGGAGTGGCAGACCCACAAGAACTGGTACCAGCGAGGAGGTCTGAGCTCATGAGCCAGGCTGGTTGTCATTCTAGGGAATGTGACCATCCCTTCTCATGTGTCCACTTTTTTTTTTTTCTGGTGTTACCCTAGTCAGCAAAGTGGTTACAGCTGCCCCCAGCCTTCACTGCCTTTCCTCTTATCTCAACTAACTTTGGGTCATGGCTTCGGAGCTTCCCTGTCCTTTTAAGAGTTTTTCTTCTAGTGATCAGTGTGGTTAACAGAGTAGCATATGGCTAGTCACAGCAGTTATTCATGACCTCTGAATGGTCTTGAAGTCCAAAATCAACTCTTGACCAATGACCATTTTTAAGGAAACTGAGGGCGTTTCCACAGAGCCAAATCAGAACCTCTGCCTGCTATTTTGATGGGCAAAGCCAGTCTTCTCCTTTATAAAGATTTTAAGACTTAAGACATTGAATAACTTACACTCGCTTTGCACCTTAATAGGATATGGAGGGAGCATGGATGGGGTCATGGGAAGAACTCTGGGTTAGGAATCTAGAACCCTGAGTTCAAGTTCAGCTGCTGCCACTCGTGACGCCCTTAAGCAAATCCCTTGAAAGACTTTCTCGGCTTCATATTCCTCCTCATTAAAAGGAGATTACATCTCTAAAGTCCATTCTAATTCACAAGCTCTACATGTGAAATTAGTAATAGCATCATCACATGATTAACCAGATTCTTCTTTAGAAGTTTTTTCAGGTTGGCTCTGTCCATGGTCCTGCCTGTTGCCTTGTGATTCCCATGTCAGCTTACAATGTCAGATGCCATACGTGAATACGTAAATGACAACTGTCTTTAGATTAGTATCAACCAATGCAGATTTAAGATATGTGTAACCCTCAAAGATCTCATTTAGAAAAATGTGAGTTTTCTGTATGATCTCTATCACACTTTCTTTAAACAGGACCTGGGTCTATCTAAAATCTCCCACTCTAATGAAATTAGTTTGCGGATTGCTTGGATTTTGCTTTGTTTTTCCTAAGGAGCAGGAGGTGCAGATAAGAGATAAAATTGCACCAGTTTATTGGTTTACTCTCATTGGAATATTTTTGCTTAAAGGGATTATCTGTCATTACTAATGCAATTGGAAATCCTGTTTACAAACCCCCAAAATGCAGTGTGATGCTGTAAAGTGGTCAGCGTCAAAAGCAATTACTGTGATAAAAAAATACATCCGTCTGGAGAAACAGAGGACAAAGCTTCCCAGAGTTTATGTGAAACTGTCACAGGGTTCTTAATTTCCTTTGCCTTGGTCAAAGCAGTGTCTACTTGGTTTATGTTTTTAACTGTGATGTTAAAAATCTAGTTCCTTAGACATATCTCAAGGGGGAAAGCTTCTAACCCTGATGTGAGCACACATTTCCTGTCCTTTCTGAGGGTATCAGAGAAGAGAGCTGATTCCAGAATGAAGAGGAGAGCCGCATTGCACAGTGATAGGGGAAGCAGTGTGGTAGGAAGAGGACAGATGGGCCATGGAGCCAGACAGTCCAGGGTTTGCGTCCTGGTCCAGCCATTTATTGGCTCTGCCACTCCATTTCCTTTGGCCTTAGTTTCCTCATCTGTGGAACAAGGATGGCTCATACCTATCTTTCCAAAGACTGGTTATGAGGAAGTATTCAATAAATGTGAGTTCCTTTTCTTCTTATTCATTTAAATCCCAAGCCATTCCATGTCTGTCATTAGAAATCTCAGAATTCCAGACTAACTAATATTCTTTCCTCAAAGATTCTACAGAGTTTGGGGCATTCTTGAATATTTTTAAAGGGTGTGTATTTTTTAATTATACAAATGAAGTATATGATGAACCCAGTATTTTAAAGGCTCATCATGTCTCTGAGAATAACATCAAACTGCAATGTATTCTGTACTTTCAAAGTGGCAATAACCATTCCAGAGCTGTCATGGGATGGAAACCAAATACAGCAGCTTTCCAAAGTAAAACCACAAGAACTTATGTTATGCATTAATGGAGAAAGGGGGAAAAGCATTGAATAAACAAGCATTTCTGATGGTTTAATTGGTGGGCTAGGTTAGCATTTTCTTCTTTCTGCAATGAAATCAAAATTGCCCATCAGTTTGAACCATGCAAATTGCTACATACAGGCTCAGCTGGGCTCTCAGCTTATTTTGATAACCAAATAAATTTCAAACAGTTGCTAAGGAAACTAAAGAATTCTTTGTGCGAGTTATTGCATTGAAAAGAACCAAAAAAGGTAGAGGGACGGGGAGAATGTTGGTTGATTAGGAATTTAGACCCCATATGGATAAATCTCAGTTCAAGAAAATAAAGACTGTGAATTTGGGAAGTGCATGGGATCTTAGTTCTTCCAACTCTCCCTTATTTTTGACTGAGCTAGCCAATCATTTCAGCAATTTGTTGAGAAAATTCTTTTAGACACGATTGTTTATTTCCAGAACATTGCTCTGGGAAGCCTGAATCTGTATGTCTTTGTAAAGAAAAGGACGGTTACCAGTAGAATCAGTAGAATCTGCCTTGTGAAGCTTGTGCTGTCGGGGGTCCCTAATTCTGATTTAAGCTCTTTGTACTTTGTTAAGCCTCTGGGGCACTCACTCATTGTATAGTGTCCTTAGGAATGTTTTGAGATACTGTTTCCCTTTAACTTTGGGGTCTATGTGTGGATCCTAGTTCATAAAAACTGTCAATTTTTTGTATCCCAGGATGGCAGAAAGTGCTCCAGTGGGCCTTGGATCTTCCTGGTCTAGCCTTGGTATCTAGCCTTCTAGGACTGTGAATTAAATCAGATCTTTACTCTTAAAGAGGGTTAATGCACTCTGCTACCATTGAAAAGACCTTTGAAGAGTTTTAATTAATAATTTATCAATTTGATGTTCTGAGAAGCCATATTCTAATAAATAAAGAGGCACCCCAAATGGCTTCATCTCTGAATGGTTTCTTTTGCATTCTGAGCCTCTATATATACATTTTAATAATGTGAAGATTAAGTGTACCAATATATGTAAAAATGCCCAGTACAGAGTTGGAATTTAATGAATGATAGATAATACCATTAGTACTGCTACCTCTATCTTTACTGCTATTGCTACTACTGATATTTGTTATTATTATTGTGTTCCAGAATGTAGGTACGGATAAAAAGGTTATATACACAGGACTTTTCACCTCCACCTGCCTCTACCCTCCGCCCCCTCTCCCTACTCCACCACTGGTGGGTATTGCCATGTCGTAGAATATTTTCTATCCTGGTGCTCACATACTGGTGCTCAGAATTAAGACTGAAGACTCTTAGGTTATAAGATCTGGAGAGAGAAAGACAGTAAGGGTTTCTGAAAGACAGAAAAGGATGAAGGTGGTTTCACTGACTTAGCCAGTGTCACGCCTCTTTCCCTCCAGCCACAGGTACTCGGCAGGCTCCAGGTTCCTCCTCCTAGAAACTTTCATCTTATCCCTAGTCAATGTGGGGACCACTGGGAATGGATGGGAAAGAATGATAAAGGTTAAATTCCAAGATGGGCACGGTCTTTCCCCTCTCAAATTTTTCCTTAAAAGACTAGGGCCATGGCCCCTTCCCTTAGGATCTGGACAGGGTGACTTCTAGGACAAGCCTCACTTTTGAACCTAAGCTCCAGATCCAAGCTCCATCATAGAAACTGCATGAAAATAAGCTCAAGACTCCTAATTCCTAATTCTTTCAGCCAAGAAAGTCAGGGTCCTGGTGGGGTGCTGTGCCCTAGACCAGAATTTACTGTTTTTATATCATGGTATACACACCAAATATAAATTTTGTAATTTTTTTTGTTCCCATTTTGGCCAGCTTTTGCGAAATAGTTGAGTGCTAGAAAAGACTATTCCCTTTTTGCCACTCCTCTGGGGGTAAGAGCTAATTTATGTATGCCTCTTGGGCCTGCAGACCTCTGGGGAGTCTCTGGACTTGACCTCTGCCCTGTGAAACTAAAAGCTTGGCTAATTCAATAGCTGTCTCTGAAAAACATGCTCACTGGAGGGGAAATGAACACTACAGGGCTCTCCAACAGCATGCCAAAAAGTGGGAGAAGTTTTCATTATTTATTCTCAGACATAGGAATTATTTGAATGCAGACAATTCTCAAATCCCATCAGCTCTGACTCCCACCCACTCACAAAGGAGATGAGGTCTTGGAATTAGATGTCTCCGGCTTATTTTTATGCAGTTTCTGGGAGTAAAAAGCTCAGAACTCATCCTGCTTTTGTGCCATAACTCCCTCTTAGTTCTGCTTCCCTAACAGAATTATAGGCTGAAGGGTAAACTGTTTTTCTACCTGGACTATAAAAGGATTGTGGAATTAGGAACCCCAAAGTCAGATAAGGAAGAATGTGAAAATGATTCTCTTCCATCTTAATGCTTTGTGAATTTGGCTTCTGTCTTCGAACTTTGAACCATAGTGTCGTGGTTTGCATGTGTCTGCATTTTCAAGGTAAAAGTCTGGGGCACATTCCTTCCATAAAGGAATTAAATGCAAGCTCTTTCCCATGCTAATGACAGAATACTAGTGGTACTTTTATTGAGAGTGTGCGTTTTAACTTTTCTGTTGGCATATTTTTAATTAAAATAACATTTAACGGTTTGAAGCTAAAAACCTGATGTTTCTGCCTAGGAGTTTATAAGGGAATGATAACATATGGAGAAGTTTAACATATAAATTGAATTTTATTATTTAAAACAGTAAAATATTTTATGACTACAACGATGCCCTGCCAAGCTCCATTTCAGCATCAAATGTGCTTTGTAAGGAATCTTACAAAGCTGGGGGAGGAAAAAAAGACACTTTAATTTCTTATTCCCCAAATGCTTTTTATAAAAAGTTCCCACAAATGTGTTTTCTTTACAGATGGATTCTTGGTCTTGAAAGTGCCTCTTCCAGCATCTCTAGCAACACAACAAACCTTGAAACTAGGATGCCCAGGGGGTGCTTTCTGATGACAAATAAGATGGAGCCTGTTGACTTGATTTTGGCTTGTTCGTGTCCTAAGGGTGGTCTTCTAATGCCCCTGTTCTCTCCTCCCGCCCCCTGCCAACTCCTCGGAGGGCCGATGTCTGGCAGGAAGTTAGGGTTTATATTTTTCACTTGTGAGTGTGTTTAATTACTATGTAGAGGAAGTTTGATAAGCAGCCTTCCTTCCTGGAACTTGAGGTGCCCCCAGAAAGCTGTCACTCTCCTGATTGGTGACAGAATTGGGCGAGAGATCTTATTCTCAACCAGCCCCCACTCCTGTAGCCTGCAGGGTTGGCGGCCTGAGTTGAAATCCAAGTATGTCAAAAGTTTTGTGCCTAAACTTGAGAAATCTCCCCAGCTTTACCCACCTTCAGCACAATGATACTCATTGCCCTACATCCCAGACAAAGAAGCATTTTTCAGAAGTGTTTTCTCTGTTCAGATGTACCCTCTTCCTCATCCACCCCCATCCTTACCCCTGCTCCCAACACAACCCCTCATCCACATGTCTGAGCCCCAGAATTGGTCTCTCAGATCCTAGTGAACTTGAAAAATACCTGACTCCGCTCAGGTCATGCTTCCCACTGCCAGGGAAACCATTCTAAGTTGAAAAATTAACAGCACCTCATTCCCTCTATCTTTTTTAGCATGCATGTTTTTACACACATGTGGGTGCTCAGACACGCAGAGTTATTCTCATGTGACTGCAAGTGATTATTTTTAGGATCAAAATATATCTTAACAAGCTCTAGAATTATGCAGTAAACAGATGGCCCTTGGAGAGGACCCATTCTGCTTTGGAAGAATGCATATTTTTAGCAGAACAATTTGAGCGTCGTTGGGGGAAAAAAAAGTTATGGACATACTAACTCCTCAATGGGGGAGTCTAGGGCAGGGAGTGGGCTGGCCCTGGAATGTTGCAGGGAAGAGGTGGGAGGCAGAGGAGAGCCCTGCTCCTTCAGATACTCTGATCCCTGGTTCCACTTGTGGCTAATGGTGATGTTTTTGTCTTCCCTTCCCTGTGTCTTGGTAGGAAAGCCCAGTAGTTTCTTTCCAGAGGACAGTTTTATAGACTCTGGAGAAATCGACGTGGGGAGACGGGCTTCCCAGAAGATTCCTCCTGGCACTTTCTGGAGATCTCAGGTGTTCATAGACCATCCTGTGCATCTGAAATTCAATGTATCTCTGGGAAAGGCGGCTCTGGTTGGCATTTATGGCAGAAAGGGCCTTCCTCCATCACACACACAGGTAAACCAGAACCCTATGTACCCTTCTCCTCTCCAGGGCTCCCACCTCAAATCTTAACCAAAGTCAAGAAACCTGATGCTGAAACCTGGATCCCTGAGCTTGGAGGGAGTTTCACATATTTTATAGTCCATTCATCCATTTGCCCTCTCTCAGACCCTGCCTTTCAGATGAGTAGGGCTGTATCCTTGGAGCTTTTTAAGAGGAAGGAATTCTAGGGAATCTCTCAATAGCCTTTTTACTAGTACCCAGTCTCCTAAGTTAAATTATCCAGGAAATGCAATCCAGAGAGCACAGCATGCACATTGGAGTCAAACGGACCTGGGTTTGAATCCTCTCGTTATCAGCTGTGTAACCTCGAGCCTGTAACATCCTCTTGGAACAAGTTTCCTAGTCTAGCAGATGCCAATAACAATGCCCACTGCTCAGGGCTGCTGTAAACAGTGGAGAACCACATCTAGAAGACAGCTAGTGCAGGACCTGGCTCAGAATAAAGATTCCTCTCCTCATCTCTTGCATCCCTTCTCTCCTTCAGGGTTTCACATTTGCCCGGACACAGGTGCACCAGAAAAACTTTAAAACTCAAGCAGGATGACTGACACTTTGCCAGTCATGATGGGTGACAAGCAGACTTGTGTGAGGTCCTCCCTGCCCTGGGCTTGGAGTAACATGAGTCACAGGCATCCGTCAGACATTCCCTGGCCAAATGTAGCCTTTGTGACCCCCAGCAGGTACTTAATTTCTAGGTAAAAGCTAGATAGAGACATTTGCTAAGGATGGAGTTGCAGAATAGTAGAGAGAGCCTGGACCCCTAATTTCTTTATTTACTGGTCCTGGGTTTCCTGTCCCTAGACATTGTCACATGAGACAGGATAAATACCCTTTTTTTTTTTTTTTTTCTTAAAAGATAGATAGGTAGACAGTTGCTTGGTTTGCTCGCCAGTAGGACTTCACAACCTACCTGTTGTTAGCACCACGTGACTATCTTCCCTCGAGTTTCTCATGCCAGCGGCTTGGATCAATTGGAAATTGTATTATTTGACACAGCATGTAATTATTGATGGAGTTTTGTGCTAATCCAGTTTAGTTCCCCTAAAACTGCTCCCTGAAACTGGAGCACTGAGAAAGGATCGTTGACAAAGGGAAGATAGATACAAATCAAATTTTCCTTTGCACTTGACTAACATTTAAGGCACACCCAGTGAGTGCTCTGGGCCCCATCCTAGATCCCCAGGATTCCCTTCCGCCATCCCCTGCATGGAGTTGGAGGAGTTCAGTCATAAAGTGACTGGGTTTCTAGTCACGTGCGCATCAGAAAAGCATAGCTAAAAAAAAAAAAAAAAAGCATGGCTGTCCTGATTGATGTAGAGGTGTAGAGTCAGCCAGAGGAAGACTCTCCACACCCCCAATTACAGCCAACCTGCACTTAAAAATAATCTACTAATTCTGTTGCCCTCACCAGTGGATCAGGAGATTCCCACCTTGCAAAATGGGGTCTGGGAAGGAGTTGGAGTGGGTTGGTCAACCTCCACATCGTTTTGGCCTCTCTTGTTTCCCTGCGTCCTCCCTGGGAGAAGCCTGAAGAACTTAGAATGGTGGTAAAGCAGGTCCACTGCTAATTATGCTCTCTTTGTGCTTCAGTTTGACTTTGTGGAGCTGCTGGATGGAAGGAGGCTCCTGACCCAGGAGGCACGGAGCCTGGAGGGACCCCAGCGCCAGTCTCGGGGAGCCGTCCCCCCTTCTAGCCACGAGACCGGCTTCATCCAGTATTTGGAGTCAGGAATCTGGCACCTGGCTTTCTATAATGACGGGAAGGAGTCTGAAGTGGTTTCCTTTCTCACTACTGCCATCGGTAAGGAACCTCCACCGCTCTGGGGCACGTGGGGTATTGTCTCTCTGGATGAGGGGACACCGGGGGTCTTAGGGGTTGAAGCTTGACAGCGGGATGTATACTGTCCAGGACTGCAGAGGCCAGCTGGATCCAGCATGAGGCCATCTGGACCAGGCTTGCTGGACAAAGGGTAGGAGTGAGATGCGGGGAAATGAAGGGAGTGGCAGGAGGAGCTGTAAGGCCGTGCGGGTGCCCAGTACTGCTGCCCACCACCTTTCTCTTTGGTCTGTGGCCTGGTGTGCAGACCAGCCGCTTCATTTAAACACCCAAGGGTGAAACTGACAAGGAGACAGGAATTCTTTTCACTTCCCTCCAACACCTATATCCGTCCTCATAATCTATCTTGGTTCAAATCACTGATGTATTATTTGGATTTTTTTTTATGTGTGATTTTGTTTGCTTGATTATTTTGCTTTTAGAGCCAATAACCCCTGGCAGATGAGAAAAAAAAAAAAAGGCAGATAAAGGCTTGGAGAGAGGGTGGGAATAGCCGTGCAAAGGGCTGGATAAACAGTGTGCTCAGTCAGATGGGGTTTCTGTTGAGAACTGAGATACTGAGATGCCCTGCACTCTGGTGGACAGTGAGCCCCCATGATTTGAGTGAGCTCTCAGCCCCGTCATGTCCCTTGCAGTGGAAGAGCTCTTGTTCAGAGCGAGCCCCTTGGCCACCCCAAAAGCCTGGGGGTGTCCTAGGAGCCTGACATCCTGTTTTAAAGCATTTCTCTTCTGTACCCACATGCTGCAAAGAATTTGTCTCCTCCTCAAACCACCATGATGTGATGTAGGATACGATGGTCTCTGGTTCAGGTCAGAAAACATTTTATCTGAGTTCATATAGAAGCTCACTGACACAGCCTGGAGATAAAAATCCCCTACAGGAAAATAAAACTTCCAGAAGACAAAACTCTGCTAACCAGAACGCTTGGTGTTGCATTTTCTGCTGAATGAAAACTTCCGTGAAGTTTTGAGTTCTCTTCAAAGCTCTCAGTCCTTGGCTGAGAGTCTATCTGATATGGGAAATGGAATTTGAATAAAAATCTCCAAATCTGGTCCTTAGTCCCTAAAACTCTTGCAAGACCCTGGTACTTCCATCTTAACAGCAGTAGCACTTTCAGGCCATTTTCCTCTTACTTGCAATTTTGCCCTTAGCATCAAGGCAGTGAATACCTTCCCATTAAATACAGTGAACAATGTATAAGATTCGACTGTGACTGCAGGCTCAACATTCTACCCTCTTGGCAAAACGAGGGAAGTGGGGCTGTGTTGCGTGAGCCCTGGGGTAAGAAATAAGACTTTGTGCTGTCCTTGTTTTCCCACGTGTCTGCCCTAGCTGCTGGTCGCTGGGTACCCGGAGGGCAGGGACTTGGACGTAATCTTCTCCTTGCCCCAGCCCTCGGCCCAGCCCACACGGCGTCACTCAGTGCATGAGGGAGTTGGGGTGGGCTTCCCTCAGGCCCCCATTGGTAGTTGCCCAGTTTTGGCAGCTGCTGTGTTGTCGGTTTCCTCCGTTAATGCCTTCTTTTGAGGTGAAGTGGAAACTGTGCTCACTTCTGAATCCCCACCACTAATTTGTGTTTTCAGTTCAGTTCAGTTCAGTCGCTCAGTCGTTTCCGACTCTTTGCGACCCCATGAATCGCAGCACACCAGGCCTCCCTGTCCATCACCAACTCCCGGAGTTCACTCAGACTCACGTCCATCGCGTCAGTGATGCCATCCAGCCAGTTTTGGCCCTGCACAAATTCCAGCTCCTGGTTCCCTGAGGTTCTGGAATTTGGAGGCTCCAGCCTGGTGGTTAGTGGTGACCCAAAGCCTCTCAGCACCCCTTTCCCCATCATGGGAGAGTTGGTCGTGGTCAGCCGTGGTCCTCACCATCAATTAGGCTGACGCTGGGCAGGGTCTCCCCGGCTCCAGACCCTGTTTCTTTTCTCTTTCTGGACTCGGTAGCTTCAGATCAGAGACATGATTTTCAAGTCATTAGTGGTCCCTGAGTTATGGCTTCATAGTCTCATAGCCTGATTCCTCTTAGGCGCAGCATCATGCTTGCTCAGAACTAAGGTCTCCTCCAATCAGGATTCTATATTTTTAATAACTGAGCACAAATATGAAAGGATATTAATACAAACCCCAAAGAAAACTACTTTTAATTAGGAAGTGCCTCTCAGAGAAATAAAATGTCATACAGGTAGGTACCTTTGCCAACTCTTGGCTTGTCAGAGCTTGCTGACCTCTTTTGCCATAATTAAGGAGACGGTCCTGCTTTTCCCTCTGGTTCTCCCATTCTCACCTAAATGATGAAATTTCTTCACCTTCCTTAACCCTGTGATGCCTTTCAGAGCAGATAGGTGGTACCATGCTTCTCAGAGTTTTGTGGAACCACCTGGCGTCTTGTTAAAATGCAGATTCTGCTTCAGTCAGTCTGGGTGGATGTTTAAAGTCTGCCTTTTATTGTTGTTTAATTGAAGTATAATTGCTTTACAGTGCTGTGTTAGTTTCTACTGTACAACAAAGTGCATCCCCTGCCTGTACACATAGATCCTCTCCCTCCTGAGCCTCCTCCCACCCCACCCCACCCCACCCATCTCAGTCGCCGCAGGGCAGCGCGCTGAGCTCCCTGTGTCACACAGCAGGGTCCCACCAGCGATCTGTTTTACACATGGCAGTGTATCTATGTCACTGCTACTCTCTCACTCTGTCCCACGCTCCCCTCCCCCATACTGTGTCTACATGTCCTTTTTCTATGTCTGTGTCTCTGTTTCTGCTCTGGAAATAGGTCTGTATGTGATAAGTTGCGTCAGTCGTGTCTGACTCTGTGACTGTATGGACTCTCCCCCACCAGGCTCCTCTGTCCATAGGGCTTTTTCAGGCAAGAATACTGGAGTGGGTTGCCATGCCCTCCTCCAGCGAATCTCCCTGACGCAAGGATCAAACCCACATCTCTTATGTCTCCTGCATTGGCAGGTGGGTTCTTTATCACTAGCGCCATCTGGGAGGTCCTGGCAATAGATGCATCTGCACGTTTTTCTAGATTCCACCTATATGCGTTAATATATGATACTTGTTTTTCTCTTTCTACCTTACCTCACTCTGTATGACTGACTCTAGGTCCATTCACATCTCTACAGATGACCCAACTTTGTTCTTTTTGTGGCTGAGTAATACTCCATTGTGTATATACAGCACATCTTCTGTATCCATTCCTCTGTGGATGGACATATGTGTTGCTTCCATGTCCTGCCTGTTGTAAATGGTGCTGCAATAAGCATTGGGGTGCAGTGCCCGGTGAGATCCTGCTCATCTGTGGCCCACATTTTGAGTAACAAGGGGTTACAGTATCTCATGGAGGGGGTCTCAAATATTGTTGTGCAAAGCAGACACCTGGGAAGTGAGTCTAAAATTCAGATTCCTGGGCCTTCCCCTAGTAGGCCTGAGGCAGAGCCCAGATGATCCTGATTCTGGTGGGCAGTCTGTCAACTTAGCTATGAAAACAAATACCTCCTGAGCTCTGCTTTCTCTTCCTTCCTTCTCCCACTGATCCATGTTAGCTCTGCGAACGTAGTCTGTCACGTCGCTTCTCTGAGCCTCATCTTCCTTGTCTAGAAAGGGAAATAGTATAGTGCTTGGCGGTCCCCGCTGTGACGATTGGAGAGAGCGAATATACAGTGCCCAGTCCAGGCGTCCATGCATGGACGTGGTTAACGTTCTCTCCCCTGCTGCTTTCCCAGTCCACCTTTCTCTTGCTGCCTTGCTGACTTGTCTGTCTTCCTTCAAGCTACAGTGATTGTTTAATGAATACCTTTTCTTACTTTAATGCAGAAACAGACTGACCCCGATGTTGCTATTAATCCCTCTCTCCCTGAGAGTCCCTGGCGTTGAGGCTCTGCTGTCTGTGGTCGTTACCTGTGGGCCATGAGTTGTAATTTGTCTTGGCAGCTTAATTAAAAGTTTAGGTCTTGTTTTAGTGAAGTCATTATGGTCCCAGTATACAATTGTAACTCTCAGGTTTGCTTAACACACAGTCTGGAAAACGACCCTCCCTTCATTACATGCTGAAGTGCAGAGCTAGAATTTAAGAAGATTTGAGATGTCAGAATCCAGAGTATTTATATCTGTTTGTAATTAAGTAGCGGGAGAAATAATTGTGTTTAATTTAACAAATGGCTGTATTGTGTACGTTTTTGCTTTTCCCTCCATTTAATGCAATCCAGCTGATGATTTTATATTAGTTTATCTTTTGCCTTGAAAAAATTCTAAAAGCACTTTACAAATTGTGTATACAAATGTATACATATGGAGACACGCTGTTGACAGAGCCCCCTGTGAACTGGATGTGTTTCTGTCTCTCACACACACACAGGCACACAAACCACCGACACCAAGCAAGTTTTATAATAAGACATGGCAGCTGTTTTCAGAAAGACTTGACCTTTCCCTACATGCAGAGATGGATAATTTGAAGGCAATGTTTCTGCTCCTGTCTAGGGATAGGTAACCTTGCTGACCCCAAGTATTGAATGAAGTAGGAGGATTATTTTTTGTTGTTTAGTCGATAAGTCGTGTCTAACTGTTTGCGAACCCATGGACTGTAGCCTGCCAGGCTCCTCTGTTCATGGGATTTCCCAGGCAAGAATACTGGAGTGGGTTGTCACTTCCTTCTCCAGGGGATCTTCCTGACCCAGGGATCAAACCCATATCTCTTGCGTCTTCAGTATTGTCAGGCAGATTTTTTACCACTGAGCCACCTGCTAAGCCCAGGGGAATTATACCAGTAGCTATAATTCACCATTACCATTTACACAGGACTTGAAATACTTTCTTGAAGCCCTGCAGTAACTCCATAAGGTGATTATTTTTATTTTCACCCCCTATTGTAGATGAGGGAGTTGAGATTCAGGCATGTTAAGAGGAAAGCTAGGACTTGAATTTATATCTGTCTCACTCCACAGTGCATGATCTTCCTTCTTTAGCCATATGCCTCTTTTCCAAGATCAAGCCCCCTTTTTTGGATATTACACTTTTTTTCTATCTGTTCATTCAATAGACATTTAGAGAACGCCTACTGTGTTTTGGGGACCATGCTTAGCTTTTTTCTGTATGTGAGAAAGAACCTCACGAGAACTTTAGACAATTTGCCTTTTGATCTCACCTTTACAGATGAAGAAATTGAACCTCAGAGAATTTGATTGACTTGCCCAAAGTTATTAAGGGCAGAGTCAGGATGGAAACTTGGTCTCCAAATCCTGTTTTCTCTCCATGATGCCAGAGTGTCTTACTATTTGCTCTGATGCTATTAAATATTTTATTTCTATTTGTATTATATGGAATATAATTTCCCCTTTATTAACTCCCCTCCCCTTTATATAACTTTCCCTTTATTATTTATAACTTCCCCTTATTAATATAAGTATGCATCTTAAATCAACACAGGAAGCTTTCTTGAAAAGTCATTAAAAAGACAATGGAAAAAAATCTCACAACATCCAAAACTTAAAAAATAAAAACACCTCCATATGCATTGCTTGCAGCAATGTCCTGTCCCAAGACAGGACAAGGCAGTGTTGCAGTGCTTCAGGTCTCCAGAGAGCATCTTATCTTTTCATTTTGGTTGATGCTGAAGCATAAGAGGACAGATCACCCTGATGTTGTGACAGTATGAGCCAAGTTGAAAAATAACAGAGCTGCCCAACAGTGGATTAAGAAACCCAGAGAAAAGAAATGAGAATCACTGTTAGACACTATGCTGCTGCTGCTAAGTCACTTCAGTCGTGTCCGACTCTGTATGACCCCACAGACGGCAGCCCACCAGGCTCCCCCGTCCCTGGGATTCTCCAGGCAAGAACACTGGAGTGGGTTGCCATTTCCTTCTCCAATGCATGAAAGTGAAAAATGAAAGTGAAGTCGCTCAGTCGTGTCCGACTCTTCACAGCCCCATGGACTGCAGCCCACCATGCTCCTCCACCCATGGGATTTTCCAGGCAAGAGTCCTGGAGTGGGGTGCCATTGCCTTCTCCGGTTAGACAATATAATTTATGAGACACATGCCCTGGTCTTCCTGATCTGAGGACATTCATGCTTATTAAAGAGGAGAGTCCTTTTGTTCAGGCCCAGGCAGCTGCTGTAAGTTAACCTATTCTGTGTCCAGGACTAGAAGCAAATGTCGCCCCCACTTCCTCCCTCCCTCTTTCCTGCCTTCCTTTCTTCACCTAGCAGTGATTGCATTCCCAAATGATCATGCGCTTTCCCAAGGTGGAGATACAGAGAAAGTATGAAGCAGACCTGGTGCTTGCCTTTGACATCCTCACAGGCTAGTTAGTGAGGCTGAGCAGAAGGCGAAGCTGCCTACATACTGGGTTGGCCAGAAAATTTGTCCAGGTTTTTCTGGAAGATGATATGGAAAACCCGAATGAACTTTTCGGCCAACCTAGTACCTGAGGAGGAGGGAAAAAGACTTGGTTCAGTCTCTTTACAGCATCCTAGGCAGCAAGGACTTTCTTATTAAGAAGAGCTTCAGAGCCCTTTGCATGACGCCTTCAGCAGGCTGGCCGGGAGGTCCAGAGTGGTTGCAGGCAGATCTGGACACTACAGCTGTTCATGTTCTCATTTGACCAGCATTTGCTGGTTTGTCTTTGACATGCCATGTCCTGAGCAGGCATTGGTGTCCATGGTGTATTAAATAGCCATGCTTCTTACCCTCTGAAGTTTACAGACCTGCTTGAGACAGTGTGATGTAGACTCTTAAGTTTCATTTCAACCATCCAATATACATCTAAATATATAATTTGTTTTTGTTGTTTAGTCGCCAAGTCATGTTCGACTCCTTGTGACCCCACAGACTGTAGCCCGCCAGGTTCCTCTGTCCACAGGATTTCCCAGGCAAGAATACTGGGGTGGGTTGCCATTTGTAAATGGTAAACATTCACTGTGGTACAGAAGAGAAGAGAGTGCCCTAGGGAAACAAATAAGGGACCTCATTGAGATGGCTGCAGCAGGGGTGGAAAGTTGTTTAGATAAAGGTTTGGGGAGAAAATAGACCCAGCAGAGGGGAAAGCATGTGCAGAGGCCCTGGGACAGACACGAGCCGGGAGCTCAAGGAACTGTGATATGGTCACACATGGGATGTGGATCAGAGGGCTGAGTGGTATCAGGTAAGCTTGGAGAGATACTGCAGCCAGGTTGTATGGGCTTAAACACAGCATGTGAAGTTTCATTTTGTTTTGTATTTTAATTGATCCTGACAGTAAAACTCCCATGGACGGAGGAGCCTGGTAGGCTGCAGTCCATGGGGTCACAAAGAGTCAGATATGACTGAAGCAACTTAGCAGCAGCAGCAGCAGCCAACAGTAGTGGGAAACCATTGTGGAATTTTGAGCTGGAGTGACCTACTTTGATCTACATACTGGAAAGTTTCTCAAGCTGTAGAACTGGGAATCCAGTTAGGAGGCTGTGTCCGAGGTCTCAGCAGAGGCTCAGGCTGGTCTGGGCCAGGACAGAGGGCCTTGGAAATGGAGATAAATGAATCCTTTTGAGTTGTTTACCTGCTCTTAGAGATTATTGGCAGACCCCAGATGGTAGGATACTGTCTCCTAAGAGAAAAGACTAAGGCAAGAAGAGAAAAGGGTTTAGGAATGGTCTGTTTTAGGAGTGGACAGCCAGGAGAGCCAACCAGTCCATCCTAAAGGAAATCAGTCCTGACTGTTCATCGGAAGGACTGATGCTGAAGCTGAAGCTCCAACACTTTGGCCACCTGATGCATATAGCCACCTCACTGGAAAAGACCCTGATTCTGGAAAAGATCGAGGGAAGAAAGAGAAGGGGACAACAGAAGATGAGATGGTTGGATGGCATCACTGATTCAATGGACATGAGTTTGAGCAAATTCTGGGAGATAATGAATGACAGGGAAGCCTGGTGTGCTACAGTCCATGGGGTTGCAGAGTCAGTCATGACGTACTCTGAACAACAACAACAACATTTTAGGCGTGAAGACAGGCAGCTGAGGAAAAGTGACTGGGAGAAACAGTGCGGTGAGGGCCAACAGAAAGAACTTAGATATTTCCAGGCTCCTGCATGTCAGCATTTCAGCCTTCTTCCTCCACCCAGAGTCTCCATTTCACTTTTGGTTTATGCTTCTACCACTTTGGGATACAGCTGGCAGAGCCTCCACAAACCTCTTCTTTATCTAAATCATACTTTTTAAAGGTAAGAAAACCAAGGCTTGGAGAAGTCACACGACTTGTCCCGGGTCACACAGCCACCAAGGGGCCAAGCCAAGATCGTAATGACAGCAGTCTGTTGACTGAGCCCTGACTCCATGCCAGGAGCTGTACAGGATGCAGTCGCAGTTCCCAAACACCCTGGAAGTCAGAGGACATGCGTTTTCACATTATAGATAAAGAAACCGAAGCTCAGAGATCTGATGCTATTTGCCAAGATCTCATAAGTAGGAAATAGAGCTGGGTTAGCAAGCCAGAGCCCATGCTCTTTCTCTTACATTTTAGCAACCAGGTTTCTGGTGTACGATGATGTCTGTGTGTGTCCTTATACACTCTCATAGTCAGAGAACCATCGAGGTAGCTGGGGTCTTAGAGATCATGGCCTTCGCATCTCCTAGGCTCACAGGGTGCCTGCAGTGGGCTTACTGTCCAAGGCTACAGGGTTCTCATCTGCCTGGTCCTGAAAAATATCCTGATACTGTGCTCACTCCTGCTGAGGGAACCCCACTCCCACCCCCATTCAGGTGGGGTTTTCAATAGAAAATATTTTAGCAGCGACGGTTTGATTTTTATATAACAGATGATTAATTTTTGTGTTCTGAGAGCTCTCCTTTCCCTCATTTGATGAAGGCAGCTGCTCCTCCCCATATCGCCAGCTGGCTTTACCATTACAGAGCAGTGGCCTTAAGAGGGTTCTTACACCTGGTACCCTATCCTTTCACTTTTAGAACGGCTGATAGGTGGGACATGATTAAATGCATGGCCTCCTGCTCTGTGGCACCCTCTGAGAAATAGCCCCCAACCAGGTCGACTAGACTTGGCATTGGTGTTAAATAGCTGAGGTTGTCACTGTGGCTGGAGAGACAGTGTGGTCCAGAAAAAGGGTAGAGGCTTTGGAGTGAAACAGACCTGGGTTTGAGTTCTGACTGCACTATCTATGAGCTGTCAGATGCTGGGTACATCTGAGCCTCACCTGTTGTTAGTAATAAAACCCACTTTAGAGAGTCTGACGGTGACATGAAGCTGGGTGATTCATGACAAATTCTCAGCACATTTTTAAGTGTCTCTTAATTATTCAATATTTGTTGAACCTCAACTTGGTTAAGTGCTGGAGACTCATCAGTGAACAAAACAGAAGCTTTAGCCTCGAAGAGCCTGTAGTCCCCTGGGAGACCTGACCCTCTCATAAATAATTCCAACAGAATGTGGTCTGTGCGAATGGTAACCATCTCTGCTCAATGACAGACGTGGTCACTGTGGACCAGGCAGAAAACGACCACTGTTAGCTTTTAGAGATGAGAGGAGAGAGCCATTGAGCAGTGACTCACAGGACATGGAGCCAGGTCTTCTGAATCCAATCTGGAGACTTCTGGAGCCCAGATGTGGGCACAGGTCCCTGAACAAGGCAGACCCTCACCAGAGGGCCACTGAGTACCAAGTGAAAAGTCAAAGGTCACAGATACTTCTTGCCACCTAGAGCCTTCTTCTGTGGACATTAACTTCTGAACAGCTTGAAGGAAAGAAGGCACATCTGCCAGTTCAGGGCACTGCTAGGCACTTGACTGAAGAATGTTCTTTCTGTTTGGGGAAATTCATGCATTTCATGGCTGCTGGATTCAGTAAAAGAAAGTGAAAGTCGCTCAGTCGTGTCCGACTCTTTGCAACCCCATGGACTATAGCAACTCTGAAATGGGTTCAAGTCTGCAGCCTTTCTGTGCCGGACCTTATTGCAGCTCAAAAATGGAAATGCGGGTTCCAGAACATTCCAATGCATTAACTGTTATTTCATTTTTTGAATAATTTTTAAATTTTTGGTTGCACTGCATCTTCATTGCTGCATGGACTTTCTCTAGTTGCTGCAAGTGGGGGCTACTCTTTCTTGAGATGCTTGGGCTTCTTATTTCTGTGGTCTCTCTTGTTGCAGAGCACAGGGTCTAGGTGTACGGGCTTCAGTAGTTGGGGCTCATAGGCTTAGTTGCTCCTAGACATGCAGAATCTTCCCAGGCCAGGGATCAAACCCATGTCATCTACATTGGCAGGCAGATTCTTACCCACTGTACCACCAGGGATGTCTAACCTGTTACTTGCTCTGATTAGTTCTGTCTTCTGATTCAGTAGTGAAAGTGAAAGTGAAGTCGCTCAGTCGTCTCCGACTCTTTGTGACCCCATAGACTGTAGCCTACCAGGCTCCTCTGTCCATGGGATTTTCCAGGCAATAGTACTGGAGTGGATTGCCATTTCCTTCCAAGGGGATCTTCCCAACCCAGGGCTTGAACCCTGGTCTCCCGCATTGTAGACAGATGCTTTACCATCTGAGCCAACAGGGAAGTCCCTGATTCAGTAGGAAGCCTCTCAAATGTCACATTCTAGATTCAGGTTTTGTCAGTCTTTACAAATTCCTTCCTGCCTCTCTGAAACTATTTGGCAAAATTCATGTTAACAGCTACTGTTTATCCACAGCATAGTATATCAAAGTATCATCCTGGATGTTTTAGATACACTGTTTCAGTCCCTTTACAACAGGTATTTGTAAAAAATGCAAAGTAGGTATTTTTTTCTCCAGAGAAAAGTGGGATTCATCGTGTTTAGATGACTAGGCATAAGTTTCATACCCAGTCAGCGAAAGAGTGAGGGTTTGAATCCAGGTCTCTCTGGCTGCAGTGCCTCCACTTTTCCTCTTGTTCTTTGTCACTCAGGCCCTTGTTGTGAGAGGGCCTGGTGTATGCACTGGAGGTGGGTAGAGGGCATGGATGGGATGGTGCCTGGAGCCTTGAAAATGAGTTCAGGCCCAACCTAGCAAGAACTTTTTAGACCGGTTTGAAAGTCTGGTTTTTGAAGGCAGTGAGAAGCACGAGATAGTTTGTAAGCAAAGATGTAACTTAATCTGTGCCATGGAGCCATCTCTGTGGTGGTGGTATATACAAATGGGTTACTTTCTCAGGCTAAAAGTAGGGAGACCAATTGGAAGACTGTTTCAGTATCCAGTACAGTTAGATGAGAGAGGAGGGCCTGAATTGGGCCAAATGCCTCTGTATTATATAAAAGAAAGGATATATTAAGGGACATTATGGGCTGGAAGAAACACAAGCTGGAATCAAGATTCCCGGGAGAAATATCAATAACCTCAGATATGCAGATGACACCACCCTTATGGCAGAAAGTGAAGAGGAACTCAAAAGCATCTTGATGAAAGTGAAAGAGGAGATGAAAAAGTTGGCTTAAAACTTAACATTCAGAAAATGAAGATCATGGCATCTGGTCCTATCACTTCATGGGAAATAGATGGGGAAACAGTGGAAACAGTGTCAGACTTTTTTTTGGGGGGGGGGCTCCAAAATCACTGCAGATGGTGACTGCAGCCATGAAATTAAAAGACGCTTACTCCTTGGAAGAAAAGTTATGACCAACCTAGAGAGCATATTGAAAAGCAGAGACATTACTTTGCCAACAAAGGTTCGTCTAGTCAAGGCTATGGTTTTTCCTGTGGTCATGTATGGATGTGAGAGTTGGACTGTGAAGAAAGCTGAGCGCCAAAGAATTGATGTTTTTGAACTGTGGTGTTGGAGAAGACTCTTGAGAGTCCCTTGGACTGCAAGGAGATCCATTCTGAAGGAGATCAGCCCTGGGATTTCTTTGGAGGGACTGATGCTAAAGCTGAAACTCCAGTACTTTGGCCACCTCATGCGAAGAGTTGACTCATTGGAAAAGACTCTGATGCTGGGAGGGATTGGGGGCAGGAGGAGAAGAGGACAACAGAGGATGAGATGGCTGGATGGCGTCACTGACTTGATGGATGTGAGTCTGAACTCCGGGAGTTGGTGATGGACAGGGAGGCGTGGCGTGCTGATTCATGGGGTCGCAAAGAGTTGGACACGACTGAGCGACTGAACTGAACTGAACTGATGGACTAGTTTTCTTGACTACTTTACTGTCAGGGAGAGGCAGGAAGTGTCAGCCTTGGAGAATAGGTACCTAGTGATACCGTCAGTTAAATTAGGAAATAAAAAGAGGATGTGAGCTTGTTGGGAGAAGAAGTGGGAACATGGTCAGTGCACAGTAGATTGGAGCTGCTCATAGAATTTCCAAGTGGGGGTCAGTTTGCAGTTGGCCAGTGGTCAGATAAATAGGCGTTGACTTGGGGCACCCCTGACCCAGAAACAGGGACCCCACAGGTGCCTTGGTGTGGATATGAGAAGGCAGAGGCCTGAGAAGGGAGTTTAGCATGGACCCCAACACTGAGCGGGTGGGCGGCGGAGATAGACGCAGAGATCTGCCTTTGAGAAAAGTTGGGGAGCTGATGACAGCAAACCGGTCCCTTGGGGGTCACTGGGAACTTCAGTGGGAGCGTTTCCACCCCCGTGCAGGTAGAAGCAGGGTCACCGCGAGTTCAGGAGCGAGCGAGCCGCGTGGAGGAGAAACGACCTCTTGTAGACAGAGCGGGGAAGGAGACGGATGGGAGTAACCTGAGGAGGAGGCAGGTTCAAGGCAAGGTTTTCACAAGGCGGGGGCAGCCCTGCACGTGCTGTCAGCTGCGGGAAAGGAGCCAGGGGAGAAGGTGAGAGGCCCAGGAGAGAGGGGAGACGATGAAGGAAGGAAGCGGGCAGGAGACACCGAACGGACTGCAGATGCACAAGGCTCATCCGAGGACCGGCGGAGACACGCCTCTTCCAGTGAGAAGGCGAGGGCCGTGAAGACGAGACAAGGCTGAAGGTGGAGCGGAGTGGAGGGCAGGGCGGGAAGCCCTCTCTGGTCTGCACTGAGTGTTCCATTCCATGCCAACGCAGCCTCACGGTGGCACTGCATCAAATCAGCTATATTGTATCACAGAGCAGGAACGAGGGGGAAACGTGGCTTAGTGGTTGAGATCCGATCTGAAGCCAGACAGCCTTGCTTGCATCCACATTTAGCAGTGTGACCCTGGGCAGGATTCATAACCCATCAGTGCCTCAGTTTCCTTATCTGAAAAACGGTGATAATATTAATACCCACTAATACTCTCAGAAGAAACAATATTTGTTAAATACCAAGAACAGGGTGCGCTTCATTATCCGTGCTATACAAGGGTATGTCATTGTTATTGGCAATAATAGTCACTAATAGTTTTCAGCGCTTACAGGGTTCTGGGAGGGAGCTATGTGTGGTACATGCATTATCTAACTTAAATTTTGTGACAATCCCAGGGAAGCAGGAGAAATTATTTGCTTTACATAGATGAAGAAATAAGGTCCAGAGAAGTTGCCCACAGTCACACAGGAGTAAGGGCAGGGCGAGGGTTTGAATCTAGAACAATCAGACTCCAAATCTACACTCTTTCTGCACAGGCTTCTCTACACTTTCCTTGGGTCCCATTTCCTGTGGCAACAAGTAAACAGCGGAGGCTCCGCTCAAAGGACACTGCAGCGTGTGTGTGTTGTTAGGTCTTAGTGTTCGTCTGGGCCAAATAGTTTGCACCTAAGTCTCTCTCCTGAGGGAAGGAGCTCTCTTTTCTTCACAATCAAGCACAGGTTTAAGTGAATGCAAATCTAACAGAGGTTTGGGAGGGTTTCTTGCTGCTTAAACAGAGCAGAGGAACTTCTGTTGAAATGACAGGACTGTGAGTGTTATATGAAGGGTTATAAAAAAAAGTGCAGGCCAGAAACCTCTGAACATCTGGTTTCACTTTGAGTAGCTGCTTGTTCATGCCTTTATCTGAGCGGCATTCGTGTTCAGGGCTAATAGAAGCACGGTTTGTTTCATTCCTGGTTCACATTACATGTCAGCCACATTTTTTATTTTCATTTGTGTCATAGGCCAAGGAATCCATGCACGAGTGCAAGGAATAGGCGGTATATTTTAGAAAAGTGAGAAAAAGTCCTCAGCACTACGGTGACATTTTTCACAAATAGAGTTTGAGTTTTCTCAACCCTATAAATGCAAGCTATTCCTTAGGAAGCTTTCATTTGGGAAATTGTACCACTATGTCTCTGTCTTTTAAATGACTAAGGGGGAAAGTGAATCTCTCTGAAGTTTTCATAGGTGCCAGGTAGTACACTAAGCATAGTTTATTTACATTAACTCATTTTAATTCCCATAACCCACCTGTCGGTTGGACTGCAAGAAGATCCAACTAGTCAATCCTAAAGGAAATCAGTCCTAAACATTGGAAGGACTGATGCTAAAGCTGAAACTCCAATACTTTGGCCACCTTATGTGAAGAACTGACTCACTGGAAAAGCCCCTGATGCTGGGAAGGATTGAAGGTTCGAGGAGAAGGGGACAACAGAATGAGATGGTTGGATGGCATCACCGACTCAGTGGACATGAGTTTGAGTAAACTCCGGGAGCTGGTGATAGACAGGGAAGCCTGGCGTGCTGCAGTCCATGGGGTCACAAAGAGTTGAACACGACTGAGCAACTGAACTGAACTGAACCCACCTGTGCTATCAGAGTCATTATCCCCATTTTGCAGATGAGGCAGCGGATTGCGTTCAAGGTCACCTAGAATCAGAGCTAAGATTCAGATCCACGTATATCTCATTCACACTTATTTTGCAAATTTCCAACACTTTTTGAATACACTGTGCTGAGGTTTGCCTTTTGTGTTCAATAAATGATAAAAACGCCCCTGATCACAATACTAAGTCATAATGATATTAAAAAAAGAAAGACAAAAAAAAAATACTTAGTGTAATAAAGAACATCGATTTCACATCAAAAGTCAGTGCTTCCTTATTAAATATTAGACAGATTCCTTTTAAAGCTAGTAATAAGGGCATATTTATCAGCATTATTTTAGAAGTTCTGGCTTAAGTGGCATAACGCATGAAACAGAAAAAAGAGACAAAGACAAAGCTATCATTTGTAAAGGATGTGTTTGTGTTCCTGGAGAATACAAGAACATCAATCAAAAAACTAATAAGAATTCAGAGTTTGTAACTGGGGTACAAAAAAGCTTTTAAAAAGTCAATAGATTTCCCATATACTTGCCATAACCAGTTATGAAATATAATGAAAAATGTCCCAGTCAAAAAAAAATCAATAAAAATTAAAACATCACCTTAATGAGAATAATATGCGACCTATGTGACAAAAACTGTGAAATTCTATTGAGGGCTATAAAACAGGACATGAATAATTAGGAAATATAACATGTTCCTACATGAGAAGGTGAACTACTCTAAATACGTCAATTTATAGGCTTAATGAAATGCCAACCAGAATCCTAAAGGGAATTTGGGAGATTTGATTGAAGGGTTTAAGACTTCACCTGGAATAAAAAACAGATGAGAGTATGAAAGAGATTCCAAAAAGAATAATGAAAGGGCACTCATCTTTAGAGATATTAACATGCCCTAAATCTGAAATAAAAGATCTTAAGAGTCGAGCAGATTTGTGAAATAAAATTGCCTAGAAATAGTACCAGTTATATGTAAAATTTTAGTGTGTGAGGAAAAAAAAAGAACTGCAAATTAATGGAGAAGGAAATGCTTGGTCAATTCATGTTGTTGGAATAACTTTAAAAAATATATCATTTTCAACCAGAGGCTACCAAGTGGCATTTAGAGGGATGGACATGCTCAGTAGACCCAGAATAAGATTTTTATCCTGCAGTGTTGGCTCAGGATTTAAAATTTGGATGATTTCCTGTGAAACTATAGGTTTATGGCTCACCTTGAAAAGTTAGAAGGCCAAAACTCCTGCAGGAACAAGCCTCTGCCCCTCAAATACTGTCTTTCCACCCCAGTCTCCACTTATCCCCTCTTTCTCTTCTGCCTGACCTGCTTTACTTCTTTAACTTACCTGCCTGGACCCTGGGAGGAGTTTGAGTTTTTACCCTCTGATTCAGACTTCATCTCATACCATATGCCAAAATAAATTCCAGATGGATTAAAGAGGTAAATATTTAAAAGTCAAACTCAAAGAGGGTAAAACCCAATATTTGCATATCTCTGGCTTAAGAAGGACTTTTAAGCTTAAAAAGTCAGTGAAGAAATCACAAAGGAAAAAGACTAGCAAATGTTCACATAAAAATGTAAAACTTCTATATGTGTTATAAGACATCGATATAAGAAGAAAAATGGTAGAATGGGGAAATACTTGCAGTAAAAATGAGAGACCAAGGAAGAGTTAATATATATACACTAAGGTGCATATGCTATGAAAAAATTATGACTTCATAGATACATGGCTAAAACTCCTGTAGGAAAGCTTCCAAAAATATATGTTGGATTGTCCAGATAGTTCTCTTGGGTTTTTCTATAATATGGTCGAGAAAAACCCAAATGAACTTTTTGGCCACCCAGTAGTATACTATCAACATATGTGAAATATTTTTAACCTAATTAGTAATCTAAAAAGGGCAAATTAAAATAATTTTGCATCTTTTTTATCTAATAAATTAGGAAATCCCCCAAATAAGTTAATACCCAACCCCAAAGGGACTGCAATGAAACTGTGCCCACTTATATTACTACCTGCATGGTAAATCAGTACAACCCTTTGGAAAAGCATATTGACATTTTGTATTAAATCATAAAAATAGTCCTATTTTCAACTTCTGAGAGTCTTTCTTAGAAGACTAGGGAAAAAACGGCTTTCTTGTCTCAGCACTGCTTACAATTGTGACAATTTAGGAGAAAATCCAATGTCTAATAATAAGAAAACATATAAGAAAATTATGCAGTATTCACTTAATATTATTCAGCCATTAAAAATTATCAAGACTATGAAACATGGGGAAATGCTTGTAATTTTCAGCCCCACAAATTAGACATGGAAGTTATGTTTACAAAATGAACACATATATTGGTAATAGTGCAGTTTGGCTAATCCTGGTAGCTCAGTCTGCCTGCAGTGCAGGAGACCTAGGTTCAATTCCTGGGTTGGGATGATCCACTGGAGAAGAAAAAGGCAACCCACTCCATTACTCTTGCTGGGAAAATCCCATGGACGGAGGAGCCTGGCTGGCTACAGCCCATGGAGTTCCAAGAGTCAGACACGATTTAGTGACTAAACCACCACCACCACAGTTTAGCGGCAGAATTTGGACTTGAACTCAAGTCTTTCAACACTGAGACCACAGCTATTGCCACCTGCCTACTTCCTGATTTGGAACCAACACAGTAACAGTTCAGTTGCTCAGTCCTGTCCGACTCTGTGACCCCATGGGCTGCAGCATGCCAGGCCTCCCTGTCCATCACCAGCTCCCGGTGTTTACTCAAAGTCATGTCCATTGAGTCCGTGATACCTTCCAACCATCTCATCTGTCGTCCCCTTCTCCTCCTGCCTTCAATCTTTACCAGCATCAGGGTTTTTTCGAATGAGTCAGTTATTCGCATCAGGTGGCCAAAATATTGGAGTTTCAGCTTCAGCATCAGTCCTTCCAATGAATATTCAGGACTGATTTCCTTTAGGATGGACTGGTTGGATCTCCTTGCAGTCCAAGGGACTCTCAAGAGTCTTCTCCAACATCATAGTTCAAAAGCATCAGTTCTTCGGCACTCAGCTTTCTTCATAGTCCAACTCTCACATCTATACATGACTACTGGAAAAACCATAGCCTTGACTAGATGGACCTTTGTTGGCAAAGTAACGTCTCTGCTTTTTAATATGCTGTCTAAGTTGGTCATAACTTTTCTCCCAAGGAGTAAGCGTCTTTTAATTTCATGGCTGCAGTCACCATCTGCAGTGATTTTGGAGCCCAAAAAAATAAACTCTGCCACTGTTTCCACTGTTTCTCCATCTATTTGCCAAGAAGTGATGGGACCGGATGCCATGATCTTCGTTTTCTGAATGTTGAGCTTTAAGCCAACTTTTTCACTCTCCTCTTTCACCTTCATCAAGAGGCTTTTTAGTTCCTCTTCACTTTCTGCCATAAGGGTGGTGTCATCTGCATATCTGAAGTTATTGATATTTCTCCCAGCAATCCTGATTCCAGCTTGTGCTTCTTCCAGCCCAGCGTTTCTCATGATGTACTCTGCATATAAATAAGCAGGGTGACGATATACAGCCTTGACATACTCCTTATGCTGAAAGCTCAGCTTCTCTGTACACTGGTGTCGAGTCAAATCTCAGAGGCCGAGTTCTGGGTGAAGTGGAAAAGGACAGCCTTTTTACTTTGCCGGGCAAAGGGGGCCACAGTGGGCTAATGTCCTCAAAACTGTGAGTCCCCACTTGGGGAAGACAGCAAGAAAACTTATAGTAGTTGTTCAAGAAGGGCGTGATGAACTCCTGGACATTCTTCTGATGGGCTGGCGGTGAGGTGAGTAGGAGTCAGCATCATCAACCTTCAGGTCCAGTGGGTCTGGGGTCTCCATGCTTGTGGGCAGCCTACCATCGCTGACTGTTCACTTCTCCCACCTGGAGGGGGTTTCAGCATCTGCAAAACAGCTCAAAGATATTGTGGTGTGTGTCTGTCGATGGGGACCCAGGACCTTGCCCCAAGTCTGCTCTTAAGTGTTTTGTTTCTCCTCAGTCCTGGATCCCGTCCCTTCCGTAATTAACAACTGCTTGAATCTGCCCCTTGGAACTCAGGGAAGGTCATGGAGGCTGAATGAAGCCTGTTTCCCATAATCAACGCAATGAGGGGCACATAAAGTCTTTGTGCCCTGGAGCCCCAGAGGGCCCTGCGCAGCATCAGTGTGACATTTAGAGAGTGTTGATCACAGGGTCTGTCAGGGTAGCCTGTGGAGTCTGGTGCGCTTTTAAACTGAGCCTAATGCATTATTTCAAAGCAATAGTCAATGGGGCTGTGAAAGAAGAGACTTTTGTCTATGTTATAGACTCTAAGACCCAGAGTTTTCTAAAAGTTTCCTCCTCTCCCTGGTTGATACAAGTGATAAAATGGGCAAATTTGAGCACCAGAAAAAGCACTTGAGTTGAACTAAATCTGGGGCCAGTGTCATTTCTAAGCCCCGCAGGCGCCAGGACACATGTGTGTCTTCAGGTCTCTATTACACACCTGTGTGTATGTAAATATTTTCACTGTTTTCTGTTTCTGCTTTTTAAAGAATTCATTAAGTTAAAACCATTAACCCTGAAGGCATCCCAGCCTTCTAAATCAGCTTTGCTTGAAGTGAAAGACAAGACCCCAGGTGGTCCCTCCATCCTGAATGCCTAGAGTTAGAGGATCCTGGAAAGGGTTTAGTGGGATTCACTTCAAGAAAGAAAGTAGATTCTGGAATCCTGAGATTTAGAAGCCTGAGCCCGCTGTTGTTTCCTACATCCTCTATACGCAAAGCAGACAAGAATTTTCTGTGTAGCAAAGTTTCCTGTGACAGTAATAATCCCTTACGTCGTGGAGGACTTCTAGCTTACTGAGCACAATGACATACAGTTTTTCCAGCCTTATTTTGATCTTTACAACCCAGTGAGGCAGGCTGGCACTCGAATTATTGTCCCTATTGTGTAGTAGAAGCAGCAGCTGAGGTTCAGAAGTTCAAGCTCTTTTAGACTCTTTTCTTGGTCCAAGATCACACAGCCTGTATATGGACAAGCCCAGGTTTGAATCCAGTGATCCTGTTTGATTGATTGACCCGTGCATCCATTTATCCCTGCAAGCACGCATTCATCCAGTATGTTTCTTGCCCACCTTCAATATGCCACGCACTCTGCTTGGGCAGTGCTGGCAGCTGTGGACACGGCAGAGAGGGAGCTGGGAGGCTCCCGCGGGCAGCAGGGAGGAGGACACTGATGCGCAGTGGGACCTGATGAGTTGCGAAGACCAAGGGTGAGGTCATGGGCAGCGCTTGCCCAGGGGAGCGAGCCTAATGGAAGGTGGGGGCAGGGAAGGCTGCTTTTGAGTACACAACATCTAAGCTGAGACCTCAAAGAATCAAACGGGGGAGAGCAAGGTGAGTGGCAAGTGATGAGAAAGGATGAGGATTTAAGACGGATGCCTGAGGACCACCAGCATTTAGCAATTGGAGGAAGAGTCAGAACAGGTGAGTGGAGGGGACGGGGTGAGTAAGTAGAGTGGCAGAAATATGAGAAGGTGTACTATCTCTAGAGGTGTAGGAGGAGGAAAGCTTCAGGAAGGAGGGACTAGAAAATAATTCAGATGCTGTTGAGAAGAACCTGTGGCTGAGTGTTACACTTAACTCCCTCCTGGAGTCCCACCATGGAGAGGACAATGGCTTCAAACAAACAAAGGAACAAACCCCCAAAGACAAAAAAAAAAAAAAAAATAGGAGATGGTAGCCTTCCAGAGATGTCAGCAGGCTTTTGGAAAACAGAGAGCAGGTTGAGTCAGCAGTGTGGGGAAATCTGAATACTGAGCATCTGCTGAGATGTCAGTGAGGAGCAGGGCCCCAGGAAACCTCAGGATCAAGGCACCAGCTGCTGCAGAGGATAGGGGTGAGGCCCGGTGCCAAGCATGGCTGGACCCGCGTTCATCTGACATGAGCAGCTAGAGCACAAGCAGTGAGACCCTGCGGGTCCCTCCCTCATCTCACACAGTCCATCAGAACACCAATCCAGTGTTGGGGTAAAGATTGTTAAGCCATGCATGGTCCTAAAACCTTACCTCCTGTCCACCTTTTCTCAGGAAGCTTCTAGAAAATGCACTCCACCAAAATAATAAAGAGCAGGACAGGAAGCAAGGGGCTCAGTGAATGAGAGAGAAGTCCCAGAGTGATGGGTGTGTTTCAGGCCTAACACACACAGGCCAGACCACAGCGGGGCATGGGGCTCCAGGAGGGATGTCTCCAGGCAGAAAGAAAACAGTGGACCCGACTGGCTACGCAGTGTGTTTGACCACATGGGAAACTCAATTTCTGAGTTAAAGAATCTGCCTGCAATGCAGGAGACCTGGGTTCGATCCCTGAGTTGGGGAGATCCCCTGGAGAAGGGCAAGGTTACCCACTCCAGGATTCTGGCCTGGAGAATTCCATGGACTCTGTAGTCCACAGGGTCACAAAGAGTCAGACCCAGCTTAGTGACTTTCACTTTTAGTTCCTTGCCTAATGTGAACGGAATCATTAATAAGAACACAGAAAATTAGGAAAGCAAGAAATAATGCTTTTTCCATCAGATTATACTGGACAGACGGAGAAGGCAATGGCACCCCACTCCCATACACTTGCCTGGAAAATCCCATGGATGGAGGAGCCTGGTGGGCTGCAGTCCATGGGGTCGCTAGGAGTCGGACACAACTGAGCGACTTCACTTTCTCTTTTCACTTTCATGCATTGGAGAAGGAAATGGCAACCCACTCCAGTGTTCTTGCCTGGAGAATCCCAGGGACAGGGGAGCCTGGTGGGCTGCCATCTCTGGGGTCACACACAGTCGGATACGACTGAAGTGACTTAGCATAGCATAGCATAACATACTGGACAGAAGTAGTGGGTAAGAGTAGTAGGAGACGACATCAAATATAAGTCAAAAGTAGCTGTATAAGCACAGTATTTAGAAATATTAGAGTAAATTCTAGAAGAAATAGACCAAAGAGTTGAGAGCAGTTGTTTGGAAGGTGGCAAGGAGAGGTGTGGGGGAGGGGCAGAGGTCTGCTATTAGTTTGCATTGTAAGCTTTGTCATATTGACTTTTTAAACTACATACATACATTGCAGTGGTTTAGGGGAAAAAAAATGCTGCAGAGTTTAAGACAGAAAGAATTGACAGGTGCCCATCAGAGGTGGCGATAGGAACATCAGCCAAGACCAGCTGGGTTCCTGCTGCACCCCTCACTCAGCCCAGTCCACCTGGATGGCTTATTTGAGAGGACATTCCACCTCCAGTTTTATTTCCAAGTCAGGGTGCATTTATTTCACTCTAGGAAGAGGGTTTGTTCTTTCTAAGCCTTCTTTTTTCAGAGGAATCCAAGGTAAGGATGCCATGGTGACAGAAACATGTAGACAATCTAGCAACCTTTCCATACAGTGTGATGGTTGGGAGGATAAGTTTGAGAGGAGAAATACCGACACCAGCCAGCCCTTTGAGTTGCCCAGAGTAAAGCTCCCTCAGGCCTGCAGCTCGGACTGTGGGGCATCTCTCTGGTCCCCGCGATTGGCATCCATCAGCTGACGGCCCTTCAGGGCCTCAGTTCCGCCACTCATCATATGTTTCAGCCCTGCTGCTCCACCTGATTTTGAAAACACCTGCCTTTGAACATGTTCCTCTCTTTCTAAATAATCCCAGAGTCCTTCTCTGCCTGCAGACTGTCTGCCCAGCCCTCGGAGCTGAGCTGCAGTGCTTCATGAGGGGCCCAGAGGTGTTGCTGCCTCCTCCAATGGGCTTTACACATTTGTCCATTGCAGGCGCTTACCACATGGTCACCCATCTTCTTGTCACCTGGATCAAACAGTGAGGACAGAGGTTGTGCCTTCATTCTATCTCCTCTAACCACTTATCAAGCCTTTGCCCTTCGCGGAGCCATGAACTAGGTGCTAGAACTCCAAAGGAGCTTAGACCCCACCTCGGCGCTCCAAGTTGTGATCGCACTGGAAGAGACAGGTGTGCAGACGATTGCAGTGCAGTTTCACCTGAACCCCACAATAGCTGGAACAGCATGAGAAAAGGGGTGCAGAGAGGGGACCAGTTGAACCAATTAATTTCTAGCAACTGGCATGTAGCAGGTTTTCAGTAACTAGTTGTTTGGGAGACCTAACAGTTTTGGGCTCTGCATTCTTGGGCAAGGCATCTCACTTCTCTCAGCCTCCCTTTTCTCATCTGAAAAATTGGGATAATGATACCAATCTCTTACTCGTCTTAGGATAAGAATTAAATGAGATATTGTTGTTGTTCAGTTGCTCAGTCATGCCCGACTCTTTGCAACTCCATGGACTGCAGCATGCCAGTATTCCCTGTCCTTCATTATCTCCTGGAGTTTGCTCAAACTCGTGTCCATTGAGTCGGTGATGCCATCCAACCACTTCATCCTCTGTTGTCCCCTTTTCCACCTGCCTTTAATCTTTCCCAGCATCATGGTCTTTTCTAATGAGTTGGTTCTTTGCATCTGGTGGCCAAAGTATTGGAGTTTCAGCTTCAGTATCAGTCCTTCCAATGAATATTCAGGACTAATTTCTTTTAGGACTGACTGGTTGGATCTCCTCGCTGTCTGAGGAACTCTCAAGAGTCTTCTCCAGCACCACAATTCGAAAGCATTAATTCTTGGGCATTCAACCTTCTTTGTGGTTCAACTCTCACATCCATACATGACTACTGGGAAAAAACCATAGCTTTGACTATATGGACCTTTGTCAGTAAAGTGATGTATGTCTCTGCTTTTTAATACTCTGTCTATATTTGTTACAGCTTTTCTTCTAAGGACCAAACATCTTTTAATTTCAGGACTGCAGGCGCCGTTCACAGTGATTTTGGAGCTCAATAAAATAAAATTTGTCACTCTTTCCATTTTTTCATCATCTACTTTTTGTGAAGTGATGGGGCCGGATGCCATAATCTTCATTTTTTGAATGTTGAGGGGTTTTTTTTTGTTGTTTGTTTGTTTGTTTGTTTTGTTTGTTTGTTTTATAGTTTCTGGTCTTACATTTAGATCTTTAATCCATTTTTTTATTTTATTTTTAAACTTTACATAATTGTATTAGTTTTGCCAAATATCAAAATGAATCCGCCACAGGTATACATGTGTTCCCCATCCTGAACCCTCCTCCCTCCTCCCTCCCCACTCTTCTCTTTCATCTTCATCAGGAGGCTTTTTAGTTCCTCTTCGCTTTCTGCCATTAGGATGGTGTCGTCTTCATATCTGAAGTTATTGATATTTCTCCCAGCAATCTTGATTCCAGCTTATGATTCATCGAGCCTGACATTTCACATGATGTATTCTGAATATGAATTAAATAAGCAAAGTGACAATATACAGCCTTGATGTACTCCTTTCCCTATTTTGAACTAGTCCGTTGTTCCATATCCCATTCTAACTGTTGCTTCTTGACCTGCATACAGGTGTTTCAGGAGGCAGGTAAGGTGGGCTGGTATTCCTATCTCTTGAAGAATTTTCCACAGTTTGTTGTGTTCCACACAGTCAAAGGCTTTACCATAGTAAATGAAGCAAAGTAGATGTTTTTTTCTGGAATTCCCTTGCTTTTTCTGTGATCCAACGGATGTTGGCAATTTGACCTCTGGTTCCTCTGTCTTTTTAAATCCAGCTGGTACATCTGGAAGTTCTCAGTTCATGAATTGTTGAAGCCTGGCTTGAAGGATTTTGAGCATTACCTTGCTAGCATATGAAATGAACACAGTTGTGTGGTAATTTGAACATTCTTCGGCATTGCCCTCCTTTGGATAGGAATGAGAACAATATACAATGTATGAGATTAGCATGCTTATGGCCATGCCTAGCACATAGTAGGACTCAATAAAGGGTTGTGGGGAGGACTAGTGTTAGTATTGTTACCTTAAGTGTCTAAATTTATTTATTATTAAAAAGCTGTATCTGTACTTGAAATCTAAGAAGCTTAGATGTGAAAGAGAGAGGCCAAGTCCTGTAGCCCAGGGTCCCCCACCTCCAGGATCTAATGCCTGATGATCTGACGTGGAGCTGATATCATCACAATAGAAATGAGGTGCCAATAAACGTAAAGCGCTTGAAGCCTCCTGAAACCATCCACAGCCCCCTCTCTGGTCTATGGAAAAACTGTCTTCCGCAAAACTGGTCCCTGGTGCCAATTAGGTTGGGGACCGCTGCGCTAGCCCATCTTGGACTCTCAGAGGATGCTCTTGAGGGTGTTCTCTGCTCAATGTCTCTCTCTTCAGCTGCTGTCCTGGCAGTTGAGTGTGAAGGTTGGGATTTCCCCAGGGTCTGGGATAGAAGGCTAATTACAGTCAGCCCTCGTGAATTAAAGCTGCTCTCCCTCAGCCTCCCAAACATCAGCTGGCTAGAGCAGCCACCCCCTCAAAGCAGACTGCTCTGGAGAGGACACGCGCTGGTGTCCCCCTGGCCAGCCGCCAGGAAGGAGGGGAGGGCCGAGCGACAGAGGGCTCTGCAGCCAGAGGTGCGGCCTCCACAGGCACAGGACTCGGGCTCAGGGGGCCTTGTACCCCGACCCCAGAAGGAGGCGGGAGACTCAGCAGAGGGAGTCTGTGCCCTGGGAGGGTGAAGATCTGTTTTGGCTGCTTATACTCCCTCCTTTGGAATCCTCTAGACCCAGCCCTCAGCCCCTTCAGGTTAACAGAGAGCAGGTGCCGCTCCTGCAGCTTCTTGTGTGGACACGCGCCTGCATATGTGTGTGTCCGTCCACATGTGTGTCCACACATCCTGCCTTTGGGCACTAACACCGAGGCTAAAGCAATGGGTCAGGCCAGTCTGCAGAGCAGGCCTCCTCTGTTGTGGGCACGGCCAGGGTCCTCAGAGTGAGGGACAGCAGGGGGAAGAAGTGAGGGGTTCCCAGGAAATACCTCTAGGGTTCTAGGAGAGACCAGACCCTTACAACTCATCTTTCACAGAAAGTGGGCATGCTTTCTGTGGGGTGTGCATCCATACTTTGGAGGTATAAGCTGAAAGGAAGAGAGAATTCAGCGCCCCATTCCCCCATGTGGGTGCATCCCATAGGCTGCAGTGCTACGCAGGTGGGAGAAACATAACTGTGTCCTAACCCCATCAGCCCGTCCTGTGCAGAGGCGACGTTAGCACAGGGGCTGCTGCTACCCCAAGGTGAGGTCCAGGTTCCTCTTGTCCTGTTGGCATTAAGTGCACATACCTGCAAGTGCAGCAGGAAGGAGAACTGAATTCAGGTCTGTATGACTATGCCCATTTTTCAGAAAAGGAAACTGGGGCACAGAGAGGCCAAGTGACTTGCTTACGGTCACAGGAGGAGGCAGAGTGGATGAGAATGCCAGGGGTCTCACTCTCAAGTCTGGGCTCGCTCTGTTATGGCACTCAGCCTCTGACTTGGCCTGAAAAAAATGGGTTTGCTTTGTTTGATGTGTTTTAGCTTGGTTACATTTTACTTACCAATGATGAGACATTTGGAGCTTCCCAGGTGGCACTAGTGGTAGAGAACCTGCCTGCAGTGCAGGAAACACAGGAGACATGAGTTCGATCCCTGGGTTGGGAAGATCCCCTGGAGGAAGGTATGGCAACCCATTCCAGTATTCCTGCCTGGAGGATTCCATGGACAGAGGAGCCTGGCAGGCTACAGTCCATGGGGTCACAAATAGTTGGACACAACTGAGCAACTCACACACACACCTGCAGAAAGATGAGACATTTACTGCCAGCCTCACTAATTGCTTTACATGGGTTATCTCATTAACCCCCAACCCTGCTATGAAATAAGCAAGTAAGAAAACCAGGATTCAGAGACCTTATATGGTTTTCCAAGGGATGTGCAGCTGGTGAGAGTCAGATCTGGAAATCATACCCAGGTTGTCTGATTATATGGTCTGTGCTCAGTCCTGGGTCAGGGAGCTCCTGAAAAATTATGCCAGAGGTGGGATCCAGCTCTGAGGAACAGAGGGGTTGGAGACTCAGCCTGGGAGTCAGGGCCCGGCCGACCACATCTGGGCAGTGCTCACACTCCAGCTCAGTGGACAAGTGGCAGGAACCTGGGACCTGGGAGGAAGGCTGGCCAGCCACAGGGGTTGTGGTCTAGTGCTCTGGCATGCAGACAGCCTAGCACATGGCCTGGCCAGTGTTTCTTTCGTTAGGGAGATTGAGAGACTTTCCCTCCACATCAGGCCCAGACAGGGGCTAAAATTTGTGTTATAGCCTAGTATATGTGTGAGTTAGTTGCCCAGTCATGTCCAACTCTTTTCAATCTTGTGGACTGTAGCCCACCAAACTCCTCTGTCCATGGAATTTTCCAGGTAAGAATACTGGAGAGGGTAGCCATTCCCTTCTCCAGGGCATCTTCCCGACCAGGGATCGAACCTGGGTCTCCCTCATTGTGGGCAGATTCTTTACCATCTGAGTCACCAGGGAAGTGCATAGCCTAGTGTATAGGTGGCTTAAAATCCTGCTGCTGCCAGAGAATCAGAGGTGGCCAGAAGTTTCCATAAAGTTTCAACAGCAGCAACTATTTCTCATTTCCTTGCAAGACATGTAGCTTTTACTTTTGCCATGGGCAGTTTCTGCCCAGGGGCTGAGGGAGTGATAATATCTAGGTGGCTAGAGCAGCTATAAAATATTTAGCTTGAACATATAATTACATTACCATGATCTCTAATAGGATTTGGTGTCAAGCAGAACTCCAACTTGGCCTCTGGCCCAAAGATATAGACCCAAGTTATTACATTGAGTGTTACCCACTAGATAAATAAGAAAGAAAGAGTGTCCCAATCATGGCATGACTGGCCAACCTGCATTCTATTTATTGTAAAGAAAAATCCACGAGAGTCTGAGAATGTATCCATCTTGTCAATAATCATTTTTTTGTGTTGTGTCCTAGTGGAAGTAATTCTAGCACATAATTCACAGATGCCATCTTGACAGGTCTTGCAGGAAGAAGAATGGGAGCCCCACAAAGTTTTATTACCAAATGTTCCCCAGACACATGGGTAGTGCTGTTTTGAGGGGTAGAAAGCCCCAGTATTGTATCTGGAATAGGCCCAGAGGAATAGAAATGAAAATGAGGCCACGAGTCTGGGAAAAATTTATAAAAATGAAATTTGAAAATAAATGAAAAATAAAAGAAGAAATTGGCAAGGAAATAAACAGTCCAAGCCCCACAGAAGCAGCCCAGCCTTAGGATTTGAGGCCAAACACACCAGAGGACGTGAAGTCAACCATTCATGGCCTTTTGATATTTAGCAAGTGTTGACTGAACAGCCGCTCTGGACAAGGCGGTGTGCCAGCCACTGGGGAGACATGGGCAAGAAAGGGGATGGGAAATGGATTCCTTCTCTCCTCTCGAGGAGTTTGTCGCTTACTAGAGAAAAGGAGCTAGCCAGTGCTTATAAATAACTAGACTGCAAGGTAGACAGCCATAGGTGATAATCAAAAAGTAGCTATAAATGGCTGTTTGGATTCATATGAGAGAGAGTGAGATCACTCTTGCTAGGAGGGATCTGGGGAGGCATCACGAAAGAGGTGGTGTTTAAATGGGGCTTTTCAGGTTAAGTAGGACTTGGACAAGTGGAGGGGGTTGAGGGGAAGGCTTTGCAGGTGAAGTCATCAAGGGGGTGTGGGTTTAGGAGGGGAGCGGGCAGTTTGGCTGCATCCCAGAGAGGACATGAGAAGGAACCTTGTGGCAAAGAATTTAGGCTGGGAAGGGAAACTGGAGCAGTCAAATCTTGGTTCCAAAAACTCAGGCTTTCTCCTCCCTGGTGTTTCCTAAACCTTAGTTTTCAAGATTATTTTATATTGTACATAGACTCTATTTCAAAAATTGTATTTTTATTTTAGTCAACTAGAAAAAATATAATTAGGTAACTCGAACTATTATTCCGGATTTCTTTTTTAAGTAAATTTGTTTCAGAAGATAAATGAGTCTAAAAATACAAAGTGACTCAGAGGACAGCTGGTGTGTGTCTATGGCAGCAACATAAACGCAGTACTCAAGTGAGTGACGTTTGGAAGCGCGACTCCCGGCTCAGGTGGGGCCCAGGCAGGTGGCAGGGGTGTGGAAGCTATAGTCTGGGGTTGGGGGCGATCTCAATATTTGGGCCTCTCCTAAATGAGAAGAGAGATTGCTGCCATGCTGGATCTCCCAATTTTTTAAAGAAAAGCCACCATTCAGGTTTTTCTGTGAACTCTCCTTTTTGGAAAATTTCTGGCAACTAATTCAAATTTTTTGAAACACCGTGCAAACAAAAGCATTCATAGGCCTCTGCGATAGTGACTCTAGATGCCAAGGAACTGTGTCTTTGTCGGGGGCCTGAAGAGACTCAATTTCAGGATGACAGCTTGGACCTCCAGGTATAGGACAGACTGACAGGGACAAGGCTGGAGGCAGAAGATCCCTTGGAGGGCTGATGCAGTGATTCAGGCCACAGGTGATGCCAGGCAGGCATTTTCCAAGCAAGACCTGGCCACCATGGACCTTTTAACCTGCAGGCATCTAGGTCATCTTTCATAGTTCTGTGCATTTTCAGACGTGACTGTCCTGACATGAACAGAGCAGGAGGGGATTGGTTTTCTGTGTGGTTTATAAGCAGCATCAACCTTGGTGACAAGCCTGGATAAAAGATTGAAGAATAATTAACAGTTCCCCCCACCCCCACCTCCTCAGAGCCTTTTTCTGTTCCTCCATTGTCTGTCATCACAGCATAATTCAGCACAAAGTGATGCTCATTAGATGGAACTCTCTAGCCAGCAACCAAGTTGAGCTTTTAAAAAACTGGGGGAAAAAAATCTGATTTCTTAAATAATTTGTTCCAAAGACAGACTTGACATGAAGTTGGCATGATGATCAGCAGGTCACTGCGTGGGAGCAGCAAAGATGATTATTCTCCATCCGGCTCTCACCCGACCCCCATCTTGCCCAGGACTGCTTTGCATTTCAAAAGGCCGCCTATTCTTTAAGAGCTATTCAAAC